>NC_090985.1:40921069-43421069 GCF_041146395.1 Eulemur rufifrons
TGATGAGTGCAGGGAAGGATCTCTCTGCCCATCTCCTGACACAGGGAAATCAAACCCTCTGTCCTGGCTTTCGGTCAGTTTGTGAGTCAGATAAAAATCTCAGCTCAACCACAAGTCCCTCACACCGTTAGCAGCGGGCCACAACTCTATGTGGCCCTTCCAAAGACTACAAGTCCCAGAATGCCGCGCTCCGGGCGCTGGTGGCTCCGCCCCTTCCGGGGGCCCGCACCTGGGCGCCGCTCTAAGCACCGCCCCTTCTCTTTGCCCCGGCCGTGGGCGCGCTATGGAGACCGGGTGCTGGTTGTTCGGCGGCGAGTTCGAGGACTCGGTGTTTGAGGAGAGGCCCGAGCGGCGTCCCGGACCGTCCGCGTCCTACTGCGCCAAGCGCTGCGAGCCGCAGGTGAGAGGTGGGCCTCTTCGCCTCGTCCTCCGCGGGTCCCCGGCCTTCCGCGCTTCAGACGCCCCACGCCCGCGCGACCCCAGACTCCGACTGGCTCGAGTGTCTGCCGCCTTCCTGCTCTGCCCTGTCCCCACTCAAACCTCCCCGTCGTCCTTCCACTCTGCGGGGGAGCGGCGTCCCCGGACCCTGTCCCGCGTCCGCGCGGGAGAATCCCCGCGTTGTCGGACTCCCACCCGGCGTGTGGCGGGTCTGGCCGCGGCTGGCTGGTCTCCCGCCCAGCGCCCTGAAATCTCCGGTAACTCCCGTTTGCCTTCGCCGATCCTGCTGCGGGCAGCCGGGGCCCTCAGAAATGCGGCCACCGCCCACTTCTCAAACCTTGGTGTCGTCTGTCCCCCAAATGGTGACACTCGCAAAATGGCCTGCCCCTTTTCGGTGAACTTCCCCTGCTCACACTAACCCCGTCTGATGGTCAGAATCGTTTACTTATGTCCATTTCTCAAGGTACATCTTAAATGCCGCCTCCTCCAGGAAGTCATTTCTGATTCCCTCTTCCAACCAAATAGTTTTGTCTTTGGCCCGCTCCCCCCTTTTAGCCTCTGTTTAAAGCGCTTGTTAGTATCCTCATCTAATCAGAGCGCTCAAGTATCGCACAGGAGTAGGTTCTTGATGCCCTCTGCAGTGCCTAACAGTTGTTCATAAGAGGAACTCCATAAATATTCTTGAATTAGTAGAATATTACTTTGTATTTCATGGGTGTAAAATAAATTTCATCTACCAATCGTAACTAATATTTGTGGGAGACTGAAGTGTTCCAGGCACTGTGATGGGTTCCGTTATATTTTTGTCTCATTTGTCCCTCCCGGTTGTACTTAAGATGCCGGGCACTCGATAATTACCGAATTGTATTTTTGTTTGATTTCAGTTACATGTTCTCCCTTCCACATGCAGAAGTCTTTCAAAGTAACCTTCAGTGCTCCATCACGTAGACCAAAAACAGGACATGGGCTTGGGAAGTCATGTGTTGGGGAATACAAAAGCTTGAGTTATGAGATAGAACCCTTGAATTTCGGTTCCTTATTTGTCTTTTGAAAACAGTAATACGTGCTGGCTCACAGGGTTATTGTGAGAGTGAAAATACTTTGTCAGAAGTTCTGTTTTGTATACTTACAAAGTAAAATCTAAAAATCACTTTAGAATTTGTTTGCTGTATGAATATGAAAATGTACTATTCATACATAAACTCAGAGACCTTATTCAAGCCATGTTGGTTTCCCGCGTTATAAACCTAGGAGTTTGGGTTAGAAGGTTTCTATTGTCCCTGCCTGTCCCATGCACTTCATCTCTTGGTCCCCACCCTTGGTCACAGCTCTTCCTTCCTTGTTCCTATCAGGGGCGAGCATTTGAAGGCATCCCTTGTCAGAATTCTTGCAGGCCTGCAGGTTATGGGGGAGAAGAAAAGTAATCATTTGAAAGCCAGTTTTGTCTGATTATTTCCCAGTAGGATAATGAAAATGTGATGGAGGTTTATAGGTATGTAGTTATTGTTCAAGGAGTCAGGATTGGCTAATCTAAAACAGCATGTGACTAGAGAGCAGTAGAGTACAAAGGAAAATTAGGGGTTAAGTACATGGACCGTTGCTGTTGAGTTACACCGTGCACAAAAACTGGGTCCCAGCTTCCTCCTGTGACGGATCAGGCCAAGGGGAGAAGCTAATTTTGCGATAACAAGGGGCACTGATACTCGGACAACTCTTTAGAAATAGAACCAAGCAGTTTTGATGTGATGGTGGAACAATCACAAGGCTATTTCCGTTTGAATTGATAGCATTTAACTGGGGATAGACTTTATTCAGCCTTAATGTGTTTTACTGTGGGTAAAAGGGAGGATGAGAGACTTTTTTTAGGGCTGGAAAAAGTGGTGTACAGAGTGCCTTTCCTCATACCTAGAGTTCTTTATTCAATAGTGAAGAATAACTATTGAATAAACAGTCTCACTTTCCTTTCTGTCAGTAGGATTTAAATCAGTAGGAAAGCGAATAAAGTATCCCAGCTGGGCATACTGGGAGAAGTCCTCAGACTTCTATCCTGTAGGTCTTAGGTATTTGATTGTGTTGAAACTCCCTTTCAGCCTTAATTTCTGTCTCTTCCTTTGATTAGATTCGGCCTTTTTTTTTTGCCTCTATGGCATTTTCATATAGCACCATAATTGTAATTCTTCTTTCCTATGTCCTTTCAATAAAGAGTTGTCAGTCCCCTATTCATCCACTCTAAAATTTGTCTACAAAAAAACACATCTCATTTTGAAGAACCAGTGTGAACTGTGCTGGATAAATGTAGATTCCCAGGCACCACAACCCTGTATTGAAAATGCTGTAGGTAAAATCACATAGTTGTGTGCTTCTTTTTTAGAGAGGTGTCATGATATTGGTATGTCTATTACTTGTGATAATTTTAATAAAAACTGGGCCGTCATTAAAATTGTCATTTTTCCTCAAGTATATTCCCCTTCAGTCTGATCCTGAAGAAGTATGTCTTTTTTGAGGTTTAAGCATGTATATTATGGAAAATTATATCAACTTCTGAATATGAGGTGGGAAAGCATAGCTTCCCTCTGTAATATGCTGTTTTCATGATTTGTAGTGGTTTTATGAAGAAACAGAGAGCAGTGATGATGTTGAAGTGCTAACTATCAAGAAATTCAAAGGGGACCTGGCCTATAGACGACAAGAGTATCAGGTAGAATTCAACATATATAAGTTTGTGGTGCTTGAAGTAGCCTCTTATTATATGAGTTACAGCATATGTAAATAACAGTGTACAAAGTTATGAGTGTGTTTATGAAGATGAATTTAATCTTTTATGATGTGTACTTATAGTCTTAGACTCCCAAGTTTCTGTCCTTTCCTATGTGGCTGTATACAATTTGTTTTGTTTCCTGTAACTCCAGCAAAAGGATCCTTTTGGGGTTCTTGTAGGTCTGTTTCCCCAGGTTCTATGTGTCATTATGTGGGAACCTCCAGTACGGATACTTTAGAGTGCCACAGGAGCAAAGCACCCCAAAATGTATAAGAAAAGGGAGGAACTAACAATTAGATGTCAGGTTGCTATATATTACATATATACTATATATATATATATTTCATGTCATCTTCATGAGAATCCTGTTGTTATTTTGCTGATGAAAAGGTTATACAGCAAGTTAGTGGCAAAACCAGGATTTAAAGCCTGGGATGTTTGGCTCCAGAATGCTTTTTCTGTTATACCATGATGCTTTCCATGGGGGTAGTGGTTATATTCTCCAGCCATTCCTTCTCTACCTTTTAGGAGAATAAGACTGACTAGAATACTCAAGTCTTTAGTTCATTGTGGGGTCTGTTGGAACATTACCTTTTACCTAGGAAAAAAATTGTGCCTACACTGAATCCTTTTTTCTATTGTTTTTCTTTTCTGCTTTTCATGTCCTTTATTTAATAAATAATTGCCAGAAAGCACTTCAGGAGTATTCCAGTATCTCTGAAAAATTGTCCTCTACCAATTTTGCCATGAAAAGGGATGTCCAAGAAGGCCAGGCTCGGTGTCTGGCTCACCTAGGAAGGCACATGGAAGCGTTGGAGATTGCTACGAACTTGGTGAGTTGGTTCCATTGCTTTTTTCACAGATGTTCTTATACCAAGGGCAATTGAATAGCTTATTTTCTAAATGCAAAACAAACTTCTTGCTAGGAGCAAAATCTGTGGGTTTGGATAAGCAGAAGAAAATTGTGAGTAGTGTAAGAACTTTATTATGATGAACAGTTTGGAGCTCTAAACATAATCATTTTTTTTTTGTTTTTCTTGTGCTATGCTCAAAATTCTTTATTGCCTGAAAATCTCATTTGCAGAGGTTTTTCTCTTGTTAGGAATAAATACTCAGTGGGCAAGGATTATGAGTGATCTGTTTTCTTCATTAGATTTCTTTAAAACTTTATTTTCCAAAATTTCGGCAGTGAGCATATATTACTTTTTTAAGCAGGAAAAAGTTACAAAAAGTGACTAAATACTCATGACACGCTTAATAGTCCTTTATATTTTTAAGTGGAATTTGCAGAATTTTTTTAAGGGATAAAGAAAGGTAGTTCTTTGAAATTCTAGTCTCTGCTTGTTTTTCTTTTTAGATTAAGCCATTTATGGTTTACTTGTATTGATTTTTGTGTAAATTTTATATGGGAATTAGTCTAAATCAACCAATCCTAGTTTACGGTGACCAGTTTTCTTCCGCACAGGGAATTAATGAGGCACTGTGGCACTGATTTTGAACCCTGTGGATGTAGCTGACCAGAGGTCAGCCCAAAGTATGCATGCAATTGAGCTGTCATCCTCCATCTCATTAACTAAGAGAAATCCCTAAGTTTTGCTTGCCCAGGGGTTCACTGCGTGAGACCTCAGCCTCTTACAGTGTGAGAAAACCTTGGTGGTAATTGTCTTAAGAACATGGAAAACAGTTCTGTTCTTCCCCTTCCATTCTCTACAAATTGCAGGTTAATTCATAAGCTGGAAGATGGATCGCTTTGTTAAGGAAGCGTTGGCATGAACAGTGAACTCGGGAATTTAATCTGTTCATTCCCAGTCTTCGTGATCTGCAAGTTAACAGTGCTTTTGGCCCTTTCAGTACCTTTTTCCAGACTTGGTTACTTTTCTGTTCTCCCATCAGCTGTCTTTGTAGCATCTCTTGCACGTCACTGTTGTGTTTCATCCTCTTTGCCTCGATTGTCAAAGGCAGTGGCAGCTACATTAGTGGCAGGGGCTAGAGTTCTCTCTGGTTCCTTGTAGCTCAGTAAATCTCTGTTTCTGTGACTCAGAGAAGGATCTGTTGTCAGTCAGATGCCAGAGCTTGGGATGTTAACCAGGCAGGAGGAACACCAGTCAGAAGACCCTTAGCACCATGTCAAGACTTTCAAAACTTCGTCAGGCACCCTGTTGAGGAGAGAGTGCTGGACTCTCCTCAAAACAGACAGTAGCCTCGTGGGTCTCACCCCTTTTTCTGAGTCTCTTACACATTATCTCAATAAACCCTGCCTGTCTGCTTGGTTTTCTTATTTCCTGGTAACTCATGTTTTATTTTGTTTTTTAAATATCATCCCTATTTGAGGACCCTCTTTTGTTTAGCTCTGGCCCATGTCTGCTTTTTGTTGTAGTGGTTAGTTTCCCCTCACATTCTGTGGGAGGACTGGTAGGTTTGTAACATTGAATAAAATAGACAGCAAGTCTTGGAGTGCTCATCAGGATATGAACATTATATGCTCACAACATCTCTTGAAGTTCAACTCTCTTCTTAGTGATGTTTAGATAAAATTTATGATGGGACTTATTTCTCAAATAATCAGAACATTTTCTTATAGTGGCTGGTGTGCTTACATGATAAACTGTGGTAAGAAAATGTCTTTCTGATAGTGGATAACTCTTTCATTTATCCTCTTACACATTTATTTCAGTCCCTCCATTTCCCTGATTCTGGGTTTGATGCTAAGAAGACAAATGAACAATATCCATATCCTGAACATGCAGTGCTCACCTAGTGTCAGGTGTGTTACAGCTAATACGTGTCAGTTGTTCTGAAGTACCCTTTGTTCTGTGGCTTCCAGTATAACTGACTGTAGTTCTGCCTCTTACTAGGTGTGTGGACCCAGGCACGTTATCTAATGTCTCTGTGACTTCCACTACCTCATCTATAGAAAGATGGGGATAATGAAAGAATCTATTTTAAAGGATTGTCATGAGGATTAACTGAATAAAACACTTAGTGCCTGGCATGTGGTAAGCACTCCATAAATGTTAACTGTCATCATCATCATTTTATTACAGAAGGAATTGCAGAATTCTGGAAAATCCCTCAAACTCATTTAAAATGGAATTTAATTTCCAGAGGGGAGTTTACTAATCATGCTCTCAAAACCGTAGTATCAAAATCATGTTAACAATCTCCACCCTAACACACATTTGCTTTCTCAGTATGAAAATGTTTTGAATAATATAAAGCACCATAGACTGGTTACAGAAGAAAGGTAGCATTTCTTACAGATATAGTCTATACATGTTGCTGTCCTTATTATAAAAAAAAGACATGATTTGCCTTTAGAAGAGTCATTACTAAACAGTTATTAACATCTGCTATGGCCAAGGAGCTTGCTCTGTACTAGTAATTCAGCATTGAACAAAAGCTCTTACGGAGCTTAATGGTCTGCTAGGAAGGACAGACGCTAAACAATAGCAATGATAAAACAAGATACGTTCTGTCTTTGAGAGGGTATGGTATCACCAAATAAGTTGCATGGGGCTTTATTTCATATCTTTTCACTCAACACAGGCGTATTTGGAGCTTCCCACAGGCTTTAACTTACCAGTCTGCCAGTGTCTTTGGGCTGTATACTGGGCAGTTTTGCTCCTATTTCATGCTCAGTGTAATTCTGTGCGGGAGCTTGATCTGGATGCTGGCAGGCCAGGCTTTCCTTAGACTTTACATCAACTCACAGATTAATTTTAGTCTGCCATCTGCTCTCTGCAAACTTTAACTTAGAAAAAGCAGGCCTGTTTTTCCTAACCTAGAGGGCATTTGCCATCTGGCAGGTTAGGTAAGAGGTGGTGGCTCTGGTTAAGGAGACTTGAAAAGGATTTTCTGATGAGAAGGAAACCAAACAACTCCCTTTGGCCAAAAATAATTGACCTTGGTAATAGTTGCCAGGGAAAGCATTTGGATTCAATTATGATGCATCATGAAGCACTGAGAGCTTCAGGGCTATCCTGTTTTAAGATGTTTAAGCCAAATAAAATTTGGAAGTGGAGTTTGTTCAAATCCTCAAGGAAATTACCATTTGGATTTTTAGAAAGCCTCAAATATTACAATGGAACCATTGGGCCAGGGTCTAAGAAAATTGGCCTGCATCTTTCAGATATCTGGCTGAAGACAATAAAGATTATAATACAAGTTGGAAATAAGATGATGTTTATTATTTTTGGTGCTGAACATTTGTCAGGCCACTATCACATGAATTGTTATGTTATTAGGATATTAGGATGTGTGGGAATAGCTGGTGATTATTTTGCTAGGTAGTATATATTTCTTTAGGTTTACAGTTTCAAACATGAGATCTATTGAAATATATTTAGTTCACTCTACTTATATAGCTACTGAAAGATACTTCTGATTTATAGCATGTAAATTGGGTTCTTGGACATCCTCATTTTTATGGAAAATATCTTGCAGTTTAAAGATTTTTAACCCTTTTTTTCTCCTTAGGAAAATAAAGCAACCAACACAGACCACTTAACCACTGTGCTCTACCTCCAGTTTGCCATTTGTTCAGGTTTGCAGAACTTGGAGAAAACAATTTTCTGCCTGCAGAAACTGATTTCTTTGCATCCTTTTAATCCTTGGAACTGGGGCAAATTGGCAGAGGCTTACCTGAATCTGGGGCCAGCTCTTTCAGCAGTGTTTGCGTCATCTCAGAAACAGAACAGTTTCACCTCAAGTGACAAAACTATCAAATCCTCCTTTCCACACTCAGGAAAAGACTGCCTGTTGTGTTTCCCTGAAACCTTGCCCGAGAGCTCTGTGTTTTCTATGGAAGCAAGTAGCAGTAATAGCCAGAGAAATGAGAAAGCTCTTGAAAATATCCAAGCCTGTATGGCAGAAAAGAGAGAAGCAGTGATGGTAGAGACTCAGATGAAAGCATGTGCCTCTTTTATACGAACCAGGTAAGCTAAGAGTGGATTAAACAACACATGGTAATAAGCTCAGAGTGAAGGTTTTATTTTTCTAATTTTAAGCTTCAAAAACTTCTAGGCTAGACACTTGGTATTTTTGAATTTTTCCTACAGTCTAGACAGAATCCTTGGAACATGTGTTGGTTCAGTATGTAAGATTTGGAAACAAAACTACATTTGTTCAAGAATACAACCTGTGTCATTGCTCAAGATAGAATTGGAAAACATTAAACTATTAGGAAAAGAAAATTAAATGTATAAAACATTGAAAAAGGGAGAAGAGATATTTTAAAGAAGAAATTGTTCACTCATATTCCACAGAAATCTGCTAAAGAGGAAAATCTGCTCTTGTGTTTGAATTGCTGATAATGGGAATAATTGATGCTTAATTATTCTATAGAGAATTCCCATGGTTTGTCCCTAGGGACTCCAAGTACTTTATATCCTAAAAGCGTCAGAATCTGATGCAAGCTTGGGGCAATATACTTGACCAGTTGTGTAATTTATGAGAGAAGCAGCAGGCTCATGTCTCAAATAATACTAGAGAACATACAGGTTTTTTTTTTAATCTGGAGAATTCAAGAAAAATTAAAGTGAGGCTTACCAAGAAGTGGCGTTTATTTGGTGACTTTTAAAATGTATTCAGTAGGTGCTTATTTACTGTTGACTATGTCACCTTAATTCAGAAGGACATTGAGTAACAGCTGCATGCCAGGCATGTGCTTACTGCTAGGATCATACAGATGGTTTAAAAAGCAGTTTCTTTCCTTACGTTGCTCACTGTGTTGGGGAACATGGATGTCTGGTGACTGGCAGCACAGGTGCTGCGGATGCCAATATAAGGGAGCTGTCGGTGTGGCAGAAAGAAGGAAGCCTGTACACAGGGGATGGTCCTTCTGCTAAACGTAGGAACACTTGTCAGTTGCCTACTAAAACTGACTAGGTAAAGAGAAAGAAAGCAAGCCCAAAGGGCAGAAGCTCCAGGGTAGAACAGTACTGTCCCATAGTCTGGTGGCAAGAGTAGCATTGGTGAGCTCGAGGTAGGCCGCAAACCACGATGCCAGGGTGGCAGAGTAAGTAGAAAGTAGAACTTTGGAGTCAGATCTGGTTTTGAAGAACTTAGCAAATTGTTGATATTGAGTGAATGAGTTTGCACTCTTCCTCTTGCCAGCTGGCTGACCTTGCACAAATCTCTAGTTTCCTCGTCTTAATAGATGGAGAAATGGGGAAAGTGCCTGTTGTTGGGGATTGTAGAATTAAAGTATCTAAAGTACTTATTGTACTGCACAGTATATATAATAGACACTTGGTAAATGTTAGCTAGTAGTACTTTTATTTTTTATTTTATTTTTTGCTCAGGATATTAGATGTCATCTTAAAGGGTTTGTTCCTTGTACTGAAGGCCTGGAGAGTATTTGAAGTTTTTAAATATTCGAGTATGTGATAAGAACTGGGATTTAGAGAGAGCTCTGGTGGCTGGGATGATGGATTAGAAGGAAGAGTTTGCAGCTAGGGACACCAGTGTAGAAGCTCTGCACTAATTGGTGGAAGGTGATGAGGGCCAGACCTAGGATAGTGCAGTGCTAATAAAAAGAAGAAAAGGATGTCACTGCAGGATGGAATAGACAGGACTTAGTGACCAGTTGAGTGTGTGGGAAGGATGGGGGTAAGGAGAACAAAGGCATCTCTGGAGAGTCTGTCTTGGGTACGCAGGTGGGCGGTGGTGCCTTTCACTGAGAGGACACATGGGAGGACAAGCAGAGCAGATTTGGGGTGGAAGGTAACGATTTTTAGGCTTGAAATACTGAAATTCAAGTGCCTGTGAGACATCCAGTGAGAGTTCCTCATTAGGAAGTAGGAGTCGAGCTCATAAGAGGGGAGCTAGAGATTTAGAAGAATCAAGAAAGAGATCATCAGTCATGATAGTGGAAAGTCACGTAGGATCAATGCTGAGGAGAGTGAAAACTAGGAGGTCATTTGTGCAGACAAATGGTCTTTTTACCTGTGAATTAGGTCATGCCCCTCTATAAAACTCCAGTGGCTTCCCATTCATTGTACTTACATCAATACCACATTTCTTTCCATGGCCTGCAAGGTTTTATTTGAATTGGTCCTGCCTTTTTTTCCGCTTCATTTACTACAGTTTTTTCTCCCTGGCTGTTTGCCAGCCACAGTGATCTTAATGATTCGCAAGCATGTCAAGCTAGTTCTTGTGTCAGGGCCGCCTCCTCCCTGGCCAAGTCCTTTGCCCAGATGTTCTCCCAGCTGGCTCATCGTCAGTTAGGTCATAACTTGAATGGGCTGTTGGGGAAGCCTTCCTGCACTGCCCCATCTGAAGGAGACGCTGCCTCTACCCTGTCTTCGATTTTTTTTCATGGCACTTGTCACTGTCTGAAATTACTTATTTGCAGTCTTCCTCCTCCCATCCCACGAGGCGGGTACCTGACCCGTTGCTCAGCAACATCTCTCAGTGCCTAGAGCAGTGGCTGGTGCATTCCTCAGAATGTGGAATAAGCAAACAGGAAAGCCAAGTGCTTCTGGGCCTAGCAGTAGGGACCAGTGAGGCCTGAGGAAACTGAAAAAACCTGCACATTCAATATTTTAAAAAGCAATGAGAAGGAATCAAGTGAGGAGGACAGGAGGGAGGAAGAATGAGAGAGGAGGCCAGGTTATGATCATGATGGGGAAGTTAGTGGTAAGGCAGTAGTCAGCAGAGGGCCATCAAAGATTTGGCCCTGCCTTGGATAATTGAAGGGTGTTAGTGACGCTAATTAGTCCTCAAGGTCACTTTGCTGTGGGGGCAGGGAGATGGGAGGGTCATAGAACACTGACTTCAAGGGAACAAATCCAGAACGCTTGTGTGGGAGGAGTCTTTGATCCGGGAGCTTGTTCTTGTCACTCCGAATTACCCTTTCAATCACTTGGCTTCCACAGGAAGCTCTTTTGAGGTGTTGCTCCCTAAAGATTTCTTTGAGAAGCATTGGTCTATTAATTTTAGAAAAGATGATGTTCCAGTGTAAAGTTGGACAATTTATTCAGAGTAAGAAGCTTCAGGGATTCAAATGAGAGTTTAAGGGCGGGTGGGTACCTTTTTAGCCTACTAGGACTCACATCCGACTGAACGCCTGGGCTCTTGTGAACATTTCCTCCCTGCTTTCCTTTAAGCGGAGTCTACACATTGGGGCTGTTCGGTTTTTCAGGCTTTTGCTTCAGCTTACCCAACCTCAGCAGACGTCGTTTGCTTTGGAGAGGAACTTAAGGACTCAGCAGGAAATTGAAGATAAAATGAAAGTGTTCAGCTTCAAAGAAGACACTTTGCTGTTGATAGCTGAGGTGAGTGTATCCTCTTGGGTTTATGTGAAACAAGGCATCATAAATATTTTTCCTGGTTCTGATACCATTTTTTAAAAAATAGGGCCAATCTCATCGGCTGCAGGACTCCTGTTTCTCTCCTTTATGAGCCTTTTGATCACTCAACAGTCACCAGCGCAGCCTCTTTATATCACTCCCCTGTAGCAGGCTCAACTGCAGGGGACGCGTTTCATCTGTTGTCGGTGCTTGTTCGTGCCTGCCTGCCTGAACATCATAAATGCCCAAGAACTGTTTGTTTCAGTGCTGAGTGAACGAGTTGAATGAATGCTCACATTTGTGCCTCAGTTTTGTGTATTTTTTTTTCCTCCATTCATCCTCATTAACAGCTTGTGAAGATAGGTAGAGCTGGAGTTGGGGCTCGGAGAAGTTGTGACTTGCTTAAGGTCAGATTTCCAGTGACACAGCTGGCCTGGAGCTTGTGTTTGCCAGCTGCAAGTCCATTTTCTTTCTGCTTCATTCTTTGAATGTACTTCTAAGCATTATAATTTGAGTTTTCATGAACATATTGGATCTCTGGGTTTGCAGGAATCTTAGAGATCATCTAGTCCAAATCCATGTGTGACTTAAATTCCTCCACAACATCCCCACTAGATGGCCACATAGTCTTTCATGCCAAATGGTATGAAATGTTTTGGAACTTAATTTTAGTTCACTGTCATTACCAAAGGTGGAGGCGATTATTTAGCGGGTTCTGGTACAAGCTTTCTACAACCTACCTTTGTGATGTCTTATGAAAGAAAAACCAACCCAGAATCTTGGGACAGTCCTGTGTTCCTCTAGGCCTGGTGGTGACCAGTAGGGAGCAGTATTGTGCCTTCATTGGGTAAACGCATTCCGTAAGTCCCCAAGATTGCCTTGGTTATAGAGGGATTGGAGTCTGTTTCAGGGTCAGGAAAGGGTGGGTCCAGCTACTTGTTGCTTGATTGTTTGCTGCCTTTGACTTCTTTGGGAAACTTCTAGGAGACAGGATCTATGCCCCACACGCAGCAGCAGTTATATTCTTCCCAGGCTCTGCCCCACCCTTTTCAGCCATTTACAGGAGAGAGAATCACTTGCTGTTGCATTTTCACCAATAGAATATGCTCTTAGATAGAAAAAGTTTGACTCAGTACTCCCAGTAGACCAAATATTACTGCTGCCTCAGTATTTACATTAGTTCACTCAGGGAGGATGAGAGTAGAAATATGGGATATTTTAAATATGTCGTCCTTGGATAACTGCTTCTAAACAGACATCTTTTCAGTATGTTGGAAATGTCTCCTGGCTGCTAAAGTATTTTCTGCTCTTGTATGAAAGCCTTTACAGTTGATAAACAACCTAGTCTTCCATCCCATATCTGCTGCCTCTTTAATAGGACAGTTTTCTTTTCTGCTGCTACAGGTTATGGGAGAAGATATCATCCCAGAAAAAATAAAAGATGAAGTTCACTCAGAGGTGAAGTGTGTTGGCTCAGCAGCCCTGACTGCCTTGGTGACCGCATCCTCTGAAGAATTTGAAGACAAGTGGTTCAGAAAGATCAAAGACCATTTTTGTCCCTTTGAAAATCAGTTCCATACAGAGATACAAATCTTGGCTTAGTGGTCCATTTAAAAACAAAACAAAAAACATCTTGCCCTGTATTGTCCTTGTTTACTTCAGACAAGATCTACTGCTAATCACAGAATATAGTGAATTAAAAATGATTATTTATGTTTTATAAAATTGGCATCTCTCCCAGATTGTTTATACTGTGTTCCTTTATTTTTTCTTTTTAGATTTTTGCTATCTCCTTATAAGTACTGAGTCTTAGGCCTTCTACCCCTTTAGAAGATATCTGCTGGGAAAGTGTATAAAGTAGGCTTTTACATCTGTGGTCTTTTAAAAACAGTTTATATAGCATAGCTACCAGCAGTGTAAGAATCCACACTGATTAGGTAAATTCATCAGGAATGACCAAGAATGTTGAAATGTGAGAGCAAACTATTTCTAAGAACGGTATGTCAGGCGCTGCCGAGGATCTGAGATCTTACCCTACCTGTAAGCTAACAGGTTAGCCTGCCGCAGTTTCATGGATGCTGGCAGAAGACAGGAGACAGAGACAAAGGATTTTATTACTAATGGCCTAGCAAGCAATATAAGCTTCAGCATATGTGTATCAGTTTCTCTTGCTTCCACGTCCCAGTGGGGCAACACATACGGGCACAGATGAATGCATACATTCACATACAGTGAAAGTGCATTACTATCTCCCATGATGCATATGCAGTGGTTGGCGTTACAGAAGAGGAACCGTGCATTTAGGAAACTGGAATTTTTTATGATGGGCAGTAAGCATGCTTGCCCTTGGCTCCAGAGACAGACACTATCTCCTCTGTAAGGCTATCTGCTATGCAAACATCTTTGAAAAGATAGCCTGGAACAAAGAGCATCAAGTGCATTGCTCATAAGACATCCAGAGACACGAGAGACCCACAGAGCATTGTCTCACAGCGTGGTGATCCTCCTGCCCTTTCAGCCACACAAGTTGAAATTACAGTCTGTAACACATCTGCAAATATAAAGGACCATTACCTTACTTGGTGAATTATCTGGGATGGAAGAGCTCCCTTACAAGAGGAATTTAATAATAAACCAAAAGCTCATCAAATGTCTTGCATAGCTTTAACCATTCTTAGCAGAGGGAAGAGAATTTCAGCCCTAGGCAAAAAGATGCAGTCATCAGGGTATCCCTTTGACACTCTTCCTGCTCACCCATCTTCCCTGTACCCTTCCCAAAATAGGCAAGGACCGATCTTGCTTATATTTTAAACTAGTCTTTTAGTGACCAGCAATTGCACCGTTTGTTTTCCATCTCTAATGTGAACAAAAGACCTTGTACAATTAATAGACATTTCAATTTAGGAACTGTTAAAAATTATGGAAATCCTTCAACAGCTCCCCATTGCCCTCCATTCAGCCATTAGTCATCATTTGTTGAGCTCTTATGTGTCAAGCATCATGCAGTTGCCAGGAGACAGGTTATCACGGGGTTGGTGGTCTAGGTGTGGATTGCCCTCAGGATAGGGCCACAAGCTCTAGGGTGGCTTGCCAAGCCCTTTGTGGTGTAGCTCTGGCTACCTGGAGCTCCATCCTTCACTGCTCCTCGCCTTTAAGTGGACCATGGCTTTCACCTGGGACCCCCCGTCCCCCATCAGATGGCTAATTCTCATTCACCTTTTGGGTTTGACTTAGATTAGCTTCCCAGAAGTCACCCTGATCCCCCAGTGGTCATGGTTTCTGTTTTTGTTACTCCCATCCTGGCCCTTATTACGCTATTGTTTTCCATGTTTGCCTGATGATTTCCCATAATGACTCTAACTTTTATAAAGTTAGGAACTATGACTATTTTGTTTGTGTTTGTATCCCCAGAACACCTGGCATCTCACTAAATAGTTGTTGAAAAGAATTGCTGAATTAATTGGCTAGCGTCTTACTTTTTTTGCATGAAAGGTTGCTTCCCTGTAGATCTGATGTAGTGTTGAGGCAGTCCCAGCATACTGCCTGTTCCTCTGCCTGTACTGAAACCTCTTCCATCCATCTAGGCTTCTAGAATCGCCCCCTTTTCTCCCCTAACCCGTCTCAGCTTCCAGTATCCATCCCAGCCCCCTTGCCAACTCTGCCCGTGCTTTGAGCTTCTAGTCCTCTGGCTTTCTTCCCAGACCCGCCGTCTACACCATCCTGATTGCCTGAATGGTCTTCATGGACCTGCTCTCACTCCCCCCCACCTCCTCTTCCTGGCAGTGGCATGTTGATGCAGGTGAGAACCCGGCCTCTGACCTCTGACGCCTTGCATGTAATGAAGAGCGGGAAAGGGCACCCAGGACGACTGGGCACCTCTGGGTTTCATCACACAGAAGTCATCACGATCATTTCCACCACAGATGGTGAAGGTAATGAATTGAGCAATAATTATGCTAAAGAAGGATCTTCAGGCCTGCCTATTCAGGCCCCACCTCCCCCTTGTCAGTGAGTGAGTCACTCGGAAGGTGAGCAAGTGTGTGTCACAGCTGTGATCCTCTGCACTCCAGGTGGGGGGTAAGACCCAACGGCAATTCCTTGCCTCTTGCACTCTCAAATGGCCTGTCCTCAATAGACAGTAGAGTTTTTTTTTTAATTCCTTTTTTTTATGGTCATTTATTCATTTCATAAATAATAATCACATGCATCCACACTGTGTAAGGCACTGTGTTAGGAGTGACAATAGGTTTTAAGGGGGAATCTATGCTGGGTATTTGAGCTATCAAGAGGCTTTGGTCTTACATTCTCACACCCGTATCGTCCACGCTGGAGCCAGAGGGATCTTAAAAGGATCATTCTCAAAGTCCTTCGTGAGGCCTGTGAGGCCTTACATGGTCTGGCCTTGGCTCACTCCAGCCCAAGTCACTCTGCTCCCTGTGCTACCGTACCCACGCTGGCTTTCTCACGTTCCTGGATTCCTCAGCCTTGCCCTCGCTCAAGCCCTTTGCCATCCAGTTACCTCTACTTGGTACATTCTCTCCTGCAGTTCCTCAGCCCAGCCATAAACTTCCCCTTCCTATGGATCTCAGCTCAAAGGTCCTTCTCAGACAAGATGCCCTGATCCCCAGACTTGCCCAGGCCCCCTTCCATGACTTCTTTCATTGCTGCCTTCCTGGAGCCTCAGGCCCTCGCAGAGAGAGGCTTCCTGAAGTGCAGTGAGCCAGAAACGCAGGCCCATCCTGCAGAGCCCCATGCTGGCCTGCACAGTGCCGCATTTCAAAAAAGATGTGCTTCATTTTAGGAAAACATTGGGTAAAAATCTCTATAAAACAAATCCAAGGCCACCATTTACCAAAAGATTGTCTAAATAGCAGCTTTCTAGTGTTTTTGAAATTTCATCTATAAAAGTAGTCTACATCTTGCTTTCCAGGGTCTTAACTAAAAAAATAAATAAATAAAAGAAAAACAAGCAAGCAGAGAGGGGTATACAAAACCCCCAAAGCTCTGATGGTGCGGCTGCACATGCAGTCGAGTCAGACACAGTCACGCACACACTTGCTTTCTGTGCCTGGCCTTGTCCCCTTGCTAAACCAGGCCTTAGCGTAGCGTTTTGGACCTTGGCTAAGCTGCTGCTATACAGCCAGAAGCTGAAGTGAATGACCCGAGTCTGCAAAACAACAGTCCAAAGAGTGGCAGCTCTAATTCTGTCTCCACAGTGAAAATGTGTCCACCGGGAGGCTTTGCTAAAGAGGTCGGGAGGAATAGAGGATAGGCAGGCATTTGTCTTCCTTCTCTTTTTCCTCTCCTCAGCAGAATGGCTTCATCCCCCCAAAGCTTTGGTGTGTGTCTGCGTGGCTTTTCAGCTAGTGACCACTCTGCCCCGCTTCTCTAAAAACTGCTGGTCCACAGGGTGGGCACCTGGCTGCCATAAGCCATATTGTATTCAGCAACCCTAACTGGTGGGAGGGCAGCTTCCTGACCCAAGCTGGGTCCAGCAGATTCTCCCCTGGAGGGTCAGAAATGAGGTTCTTCTCAAGCTCAAAAGCAGGGGTTAGTGGTGTTCTGCCAAGCAGACTGAGGACAGGCAGAGCCAGTCTGCAGAGAGAAACAAAATGAAGGAGATGCCCAAACAAAAGGGGCAGAGGAACAGTTCTCTGCTTTGTCACTTCCTGACTCCAGGCCTTTCTTGGTCTTTAGGGCCCGATGCCTCCATGAGCGTGGTAGAATAGTGCCCTCTCCCAAAGATGTCCTCGTCCTAATCCCCAGAACCTGCGAATACATTTGGTTACATGGCAAAGGGGAATTAAAGTTGCTGATTAGCAGACTTTAAAATAAGGAGATTATGGTCCGGCTTGGCAGCTCACAGCTCTAATCCTAGCACTTTGGGAGGCCAAGGTGGGAGGATTGCTTGAGCTTAGGAGTTCGAGACCAGCCTGAGCAAGAGCGAGACCCCATCTCTACTAAAAATAGAAAAATTAGCTGGGCCTCGTGGTGCGCGCATGTAGTCCCAGCTATTTTGGAGGCTGAGGCAGGAGTATCGCTTGAGCCCGGGGGTTTGAGGTCTCAGTGAGCGACGATGATGCCACTGCACTCTATCCAGGGCAACAGCATGAGACTCTGTTTCAAAAAAAATAAAAATAAAAAATTAAATAGAGAGATTATCCTGGATTATTCAAGTGGGCCCACTATAATCACTAGGATCTTAAAAAATGGAAGATGGACACAGGGAGAATCAGAGTCAGAGAGAAACCATGTGGCTAACTTTAAAGGTGGAGGAAGGGGCCAAGAGCCAAGAAATTTGGGTAGAAGAAGAAACAGATCCCTCCTAGAGCGTCCAGGAAGGAACACGGCCCTGCTGACACCTTGATTTTAGCCCGGTGAGGCCCGAGTCAGAGTTCCGAGCCATAGAACTGCAAGGTGAAAAATTTGTGTGAAGCTTTAAGCCACTGTGTTTGTGGTCATTTGTTATAGCAGTGAAAGAAAACTATACACAAAGTTGCCTGACCCTAAATTAAGATTACTTGAGCAGGTCACTGTTACTTGTGACTCAAGAATCCTAATATGGGCCACTTGAGTCCTTTTAACTTTGGTTTTGGAATAATACTTTGTGTCTCGGAAGACTATTTCTTTTATAAATGACATTCCCTAACTCGTCTGCTTAATGGCAAGACCTTGACTGAGCATTGGTGATATGAAAGATCAGAGGCTATGAGGCAGCTCCCGTCTCTGCCAGCTGTGAGGACGTCCGTCCACTGGTGGACTGCAGGCAGGGGCGGGGAGGGAGGAGGGCCGGGCTCTCAAGGTTCATGAGGGAGGCGACATCTGACTTGGACCTTGGGAGAGGGGAAGGTGAGCACCAGGGACTGTGTCAGGGTCCTCAGTCAAGGGACGAGGGGAGCAAAGGCACAGAGGAAGTGACAGAGGAAGTAGGCGCTGGTTGGCCAGGCCGGCGGGCGGGCAGGGAGGTGGCAGGTGATGAGCTGGGTGGGTGAGCCAGCGCCACGTCCTGAGCCAGAAGCTCGACTAGAGCCAGAGGACAAATGCCGCGCTATGGAAAGTTTGTGAGCAGGGGAATGGCTGGTTTTGGGCTGTGCTCTGTAACGGTAAATCTGATTTTGCTTTCAAATGTTAAACAGTCTTTGAGCTCCAAGCAGTATGTGTTTTCTGGGCCTAGGAGAGCCCCAGGTATGAGCGCTACCATGGAGGGTGGAGGTGGACTCAAGACACCCACGAAGGGTGCCAAGTGCTTTTGGGAATTTGCATGAGTGGACAGTGTGTCACAAACTCCAGCAAGGCTTTGGCCGCCGGCTGGCATGCTCTTCCCACCCTTTGTGTGGTTGGCTCCTTCTCACTTCTGGGTCTCAGCTCCTAGGTTCCCCTCATACAGGCCCTCCCTAGCCCATGTCACTGCACCCTGTCACCCTCTCAGGCCAGCAAACCACAGGGCAGGGAAGGGCAAACACCAGAAGCAGTGAAGGCTCATAAGAGCTCTCTGAGTGTCAGAACCACATCCCTTCCCCTGGCACACTGTGGGCCAAATTTGTGACTAAAAACATGAATTCAGGCCCTTTGGAGGGGAACCCAGGCTGGCCTCCCTGAGCCCAGGCCTGCAGGGCTCCATATCCCTTTTGTAATGGCAAAGCCAGGACTTGGAAGAGAACACTCATCAAGGAAACAATTAACTGGACACTCTTTCATGCTGTGCTCACAGTTAGGGTTCCCAGAACAAAGTGCTGGCTTTGCCCCTTAACAGTGGCTGCCCCGCCAAGGCCTGCGAGGCGGTGACACACGTGAATGTTTGGGAGCACAGGTTAGGCAGTGGCCTTGGGCCCTTCCACTCAGGGCTGCCATCTGCTTGAAGAGCAGCCACCAGAAATAGCCCACTGATTCCACCGGCAGAGAAATGCATCTTGAACTGGGGACTGCCACCTTGGGGGGCCTGGCTGAGGTCACTCAGCTGTCCTGCTGCAGGGCGAGAGAGGGAGGGGCTGCGTCTAATCCGGTGCTGCGGGTGGAGGCCAGACAGCAGGGGCGGGAGCAGCCTGGTGGACAGAGCCAGAGACCCTCTGGCCATCTGAGCCTCCAGGGGAGGCCCTCCCGTTAGGGGCAGAACTATGTTCCCCCAAATTCATATGTTGAAGCCCTAACTCCTAGGACCTCAGAATATGACTGTATTTGGAAACTGGAACTTTAAATTCCCAATACCAAAATCTGTATTAGTTAGGGTTCTGCAGTACAAATAGAATCTATATGTGTGTTTTTATGTGTGTATATGTGCATATGTATATATGTGCATACATGTATGTGTGTATATGTATGTGTGTATATATTTGTGTATATATATGTGTGTATGTGTGTATATGTGTGTATGTGTGTATGTATATGTGTGTATATGTGTGTATACATATTGTATATGTGTGTATATGTGTGTATGTGTATATGTGTGCAATGTGTTCATATGTGTGTATATGTGTGTAATGTGTGTATATGTATGTGTATATGTGTATCTATATGTGGGGTGTGTGTGTGTGTGTGTGTGTGTGTATGGAAAGAGAATTTATTATGAGGAATTGCCTCATGTGGTTATGAAGGCTGACAAGTCCCAAGGTCTGCAGGGTGAGTCGGCAAGCTGGAGGCCCAGGAGAGTGATGGTGTAGTTCCAGGCTGAAGGCCGACAGGCTTGAAACCCGGTTCAAAGTCCAAAGGCAAGAAAACAAATCAGTGTCCCAGTTTGAAGGCCGTCAGGCATGAGGAATTCTCTTACTGGGGGAAGGTTGACCTTTTTGTTCCATTCAGGCCTTCAGCTGCCCGGATGAGACCCGCCCACATTAGGGAGGGCAATCGGCTTTACTCAGCCTATGAAGTGAAATGTTAATATCATCTAGAAATATCCTCATGGAAACGCCTAGAATGATGTTTGTCCAACATCTGGGCACCCCATGGCCTAGTCAAGGTGACACATAAAATTAGCCATCTTCAGTCCATCCCTTATCAACTTGGCATCTGTACATAGCTCCTTATACTGCTAATCCAATAAGAAGAGAAGATGCAGCTGGGCACGGTGGCACACGCCTATAGTCCCAGCTACTCGTGAGGCTGAGGCAGGAGGATCACCCGAGTCCAGGAGTTTGAGACCAGCTTGGGCAATGTAGCAAAACCCCATCTCAAAAAAAAAAAAAAAAAAAAAGAAAAAGAAAAAGAAGAAAAGGAGATTGGGGACTCAGGGAGACACCAGGGCCGCAGGCACACAGAGGGACAAGCACGTGGAGGGCAGCCATCTGCAAGCCAGAGAGAGAGAGGCCGTAGAAGAGCCCAACCACGCTGGCACCTGATCTTGGACTTGCAGCCTCCAGAGCTGTGAGGAAACACGTTTCCGTTGTCTAAGCCGCCCAGTCTGGTATCTGCGCTAGGGCAGTCCTAGCAGCACAGTGCCCTTCCAAACAGGGAGCGTCCCCACCCCGTGAGAAGACTTTCTTACCTGCTCCCTTCTCTCTTGGCTGCTCCTTTCCTTAGTCTGTAGCGCCTTCCTCCCCTCCACGGTGGGCCTTTCTTGCTCCTGTCCATTCCTGAGGGCCAAGGGAGCAGCCTGCTCATGCTTTTCAGGTGAGACAGGGAAGAAGGAGCTCAGAGGGCCTTGGGGATTCTTCACGGCCCTTCAGTGGGGGTACAGACATCTCTGCTCAGGCCGGGGCCACTAGCCTAGAGGGTGTCGGTGTGTGACTCTGTGAAAGGCGCCCTTGCCTGACTTCGGGGGTGGGAACAGGGGAGGAAGGCGGCCTCGGAAAGCAGAGCTGTGGCTGGACTTGTGCACGCACTGCACCGTCACGCTGTGGTCCCTCTGCCCCGGCCTCTCGGTCCACGTCGCGGACGGCGTCACCGTGTGCACATCCCTCTTCACGCCCTACGGGGGAGAGAAGGATGGAGCACGCCTGAGCAGCAGCGTGTCTGTCTCAAACAAAATACAACGAGCGACAACATAAAGGAGGTTGTGTGGATGCTTGGATGTGCGTGTCTGCGCTATTTACATCCTCTAATAACAGTTTGTCTGACACACAGACACTCCTCAGGAGGAAGCTGACAAAGTGAGTGACAGCTCCTCTGTGTCCAACAGCTTCTTGGATCCAGTTCAAAAAATGAAGCATTTGAAGAAGCTGCTCTGGCACTTTTATGACAGGTCAAAACAGGGTGACCAAGTGAAGGTGCTGGCACAGGGGCATCTTCCTCCCTGGTGTCTGGGGAGAGGACAGCGAAGGTAGTCCCGGAGTATCGGAGCGGCCATGTCCCCTGTGGGAGCAGGGTCCTCACCAGTGCTCGACCAGGAGCGTTGGCTGTGCGCTTGGACCGTCCCGGGCCCTGCTGTGGCACCCTGCTGTGGCACCCTGCTGTGGCACCCTGCTGTGGCACCCTGCTGTGGCACCCTGCTGTGGCATCCTGCGGGGCCTGCGGGGCCTTTGGGCTCTCAGGGCAGACGGGGAGATGCAGCGCCAGCATCTGAGGAGGACCAAGTGAACGCGACAGGTGATTCCAGGAGAGAGGCTGTGAGGTGCAGGGCTGATCACTGGCCACTGACAATCCCGTAGGTAGGTACTGTGACCCCAAATCCCGGGTTGGGCGGATGCGCTTCCACCGTGCTCCCCGGGAATTGACTATTTCTTTCATCCTCTCACGTTCTCTGTGGTGGCGGTTTGCGTGCAGGTCCCTCCCAGACACTCTCTCTGTCCTCGGAGTTCTTTGGGGCAGAGAGATGCGTGGTCCGGAGCTGCCATGGTGCCTGGCGCGTGGGCGGAGCTCAGTTGCTATTGTTGAACTTCACTCTGTAGCAGGGACTCTGTGTTTAAGGACGGCCTCCAGCAAGCAGGCCCTGACAAGGGAGGTACAGGTGTGACTGTAACCCGGAGCAGAAGTAAAGGTGGCACGAGGCCAGGTGTGGTAGGAGTTGAAAGTTGGAACAGGACTTGCTCTGGCTCTCAGCCACCCCAGTGCCAGGCACGTAAAACCACTCCTAGTCCTCCGGGGGGGAAATGCTGTCTTGGGAAGACAGCCCAAGGCTGGGGCCCTGGGACTCCGGTCTCACAGAGGGTCGGCCCAGCCGTGAGTCGGGGGGTCTCAGAGGTTGTATCAGTCAGGCGAAGCTGGTCGTGGTGCGGGAAGAGAAAACCCCCGAATCTCAGTGGCTTAAACGACACAGGTTTATTTCTTGCTCATACTACATTTCCACTGCGGGTTGGTGGGGTGGGAGTGGGAGAATCCTGCTCACGCTTAGAACCCGGGCAGGCGGAGGGGGGCTTCAACTTGACACTGCCCTATGCGGCAACCTGTGCCCACGCTCTCAGAGCTGCCACTGCAGGTGACCCTCTGTCACATTGCTCTAGCCAGAGCAGACCACCCTAGCCTCCCAGCAGGCAGGGCGTGGCCACGTTAGCGGTGAGAGGAGAAGAGCGTGCTGTGGACAGACTACACTGAGGACAGTGGTCGTGCGGGGGGCTTGTCCCCAGCCACTAGGTCCCCCCCGTCCCCCAGGACTGAGCCCAGTGCAGGCACAGGCGGAGGAGGTCTTAGGAAGCTTTACCTCCTTACACGTTCTCAGCAGACTGTGAAATCCAACTTAGGACGCGCAGCCGCCGGGAATCCTACCCTCATCTCAGGGCCGGCTGGCAAACAGCAGCTCAGGGCTGGGGTTGAAAAATCCATCAGAAACGAAAGTGTGGTTTGTTTTTTTGTTTTGTTTTTTACTTTCAGGAACTAAGGAGAAAAAAAGTGAAACAAGACCAGAATACAAATAAAAAAAACAAAAAACAAAACAAAAGCAGAAGCCAGATGCCCCTGGCTTTGCTGGAAACAGTGGACAAATCAGAAGAGAGGGTGGCTGGGAGCGGGGGACTGGAGAGGACGCCACATGCTGTCGGGACTCAGGCCACCAGGAGGAGGAGCCCTCTGTGCCCTCAGCCGTCCACAGCAAAGGCCGAGCGTCCCACGGAACAGGCAGGAGAGAAGTCACTCGCTGAGACGCTGAGACGCGCTGTGGGTGGCAGGAGCGGGCGCGGGTGGAGGATGTGGGGCCCTGGGGTCTGCCTCCCTCCCGCTGGCCCAGCCTGCATCACATCCCACCGCCCAGCTACTGCACCTGAGGCGTCGGGTTAACTGTCACTTTCTCTGGGAAGCGTCCCCTGGCCTCCCGTGCGGCCGGCCGCCCCTCCTCTGTGCTGTCTAAGCATCCTGCATTTTCTCTTCACTCTGACCTCGCACCACCCTGGGCACAGAGGGGCGCTGTGAACTGAGCAGAAGGAATGAGGGGGCTGGTGAGGGTTGAGCATTCGTTCCTCGGGGGGTGAACAGGCCAGATGGAGGCACCTGGATGTGGACACAGCTGGCTGCAGCCGGGACAGCTGAGCCCTCCCTAGTCCATCACGGCTGGCCCAGGCACTGCTGCAGGGCCCTTCCCAGCCCTGACGACTCAAGCCCCGAGGTCCAGCCTAGACTCCCGGGACCTCCAGGCCAGCCCAAGGCTGTTTGAAGCAAGAACCCGAGTCTGCTAAACTGCCTGGTCCAACCCGACCCCCCAGACTCCTCAGCTGGCCCCATCTTTGTCGGGTACAGCTTCAACTTACAGACACAAGTTCTGGGGCCTCATCCCTGACTCATCGCACAGGGGTACCCCAGCATTAGCCTTTCCAGGGAGGAGGAGCTTCCCCAGCTCCCTCAGAAACATCCAGAATGTTCCCACACCTCCTCCTGAATCTTTCCTACATCTCTGGGGAGTGAACCATTCCTGGGCACTGGGAAACAGAAGTACTCAACCCGCTATCTACTTTTTGGTGCCTCAGTTTACTCATTTGTAAAACTTGGGCTGCATTTGCTCTTTCTTACATTACAGAAATTTGGGGACCATTAATATTAAAACCCTGGATGATCTTTGGAAGACAGGGGATCTGTTTTCATGATTTTTTGTTTGTTTGTTTTGGAGACAGGGTCTCACTCTGTTGCCGAGGCTGAATCGAAGTGGTATGATCACAGCTCACTGCAACCTCAAACTCCTGGGCTCAAGCGATCCTCCTGCCTCAGACTCCTGAGTAGCTGGGACAACAGGTGCGTGCCACCATGCCCGGCTAATTCTCCTCCTTTTTGTAGAGACAGAGGTCTCACTCTTGCTCAGGCTGATCTCGAACCCCTGGCCTCAAGTGATACTCCTGACTCAGCCTCCCAAAGTGCTAAGATTACAGGCATGAGCCACCACACCAGAACTGTTTTTATGATTTTGTCCTCTAGCTTCCTCCTACGTCCCTGGAATCTTCTGGAATGTGCTGCATAGGCCAACTAGACAGGGGAACCCAGGGACTGGCGGGGGCTGGCAAGTAGATGGTCTCAGGCCTGGGAACATTCTAACGAAGGCAACGATTTCATCCGAGTATCTTTTCAAAGGGAAGCAGTTCAAAGCCGCTAGATGTTGAGGTGGGGTCTTTGGGCCAGAAAATCCAGGAATGTCCAGCCCTGCCCCTGGGGAGGACAGCTGGGGACAGGGACCCTTCAGAAATGAGGTGAGGCCTGTAGAAAGGGCCTCCAGGTGTGGGCTAGCCTCGGCACCAGGCCGAGCTGCTCGAGCTGTAGCCGCGTGGGCCTGTAGGCATTGAGGTTGCTGTAGGGGGCGGGCGGGCCGTCATGGGGCCGGGGGCAGAAGTGGGCAGGGGGAGTTAGTGCTCCCCAAGGGCCGTGGTAGGGCTGAAACCGGGGCGGTGGAGGTGGGTTTGGGGTCCCGGGACTGCCAGGCCCCGAGGATGTGGACAGGCTCTGGTTGTGGGGGTTGCTGCCCGTCGACGGGCTGCTGAAGGGGTCGGAGGACGTGCGGTCGCTGGCAGAGCGGCTGCTGCTGAGGCCGCCACTGGGGAGGCCGCGGCTGGCTCCGGGAAGGAGGGGGGCGGCCAGCCTCGGGGACTTCAGGCCCATGACGGGCTTGGAGGAGGTGTAGAGATGGCGGAACTCCTCGTCAAACGGCTCCACTGCCTGGCCCGTGAACTTGGAGAGGATGTTCCTGTGGACATGTCCGCAGAGCCAGGTGAAGCTGAAGGGGAAGAGGAGAGAGGGTGAGGAGGAGGAGGAGGAGGAGGAGGCTGTGCCTGGCCTAGGACCCTCCTGGGGGACCAGTCTGGGAGTTGTGGGGACCCCTCAGGGCAGGGAGAGAAGGGGACTAACTCACGCCCACTGCTCATCGGTGCAGGTTCATTTCATCTGGCAGAAACCATGGAGGGAGAGATTGTTATCCCCATCTTACAGATGACAAAACTGAGGCTCAGAGACAAGAATGTGTTTGCAGGTGAATGTTACCATGCCGGAGGGAGTCCCCCTTGGTGCTCGGATTGAGGAGGCAGGAAGAGGCAAAGTCCCAGCCGCCCTGACTGTGCTCGGGTGAGTCACCCAGCACCTGTGGAATGTGGGGACACCACCTCCTCTAACTGCACAGGGATCTGGGGAAAGCACCTGTAACACGTGGCTGCTCCTTGGAAGGCCAGGCTGTATTTTCATGAAAATCTAAAGTGTTCCTGAAAGAGGATTTAGCCCCATTTTCAGGCACATGGACCCAGCAGGGGTGATCCGGGGAGGGAGCATCACGTGCTCTTTGGGGGACAGAGAAGGGGACACAGGGAGAGCCCACAGGAACCACAGGGACGCTGGCAGGTGCGGTTTATGCAAGAAAGTCACCTAAACACCCATGAGAGGACACCCTCAAGGAGAGGCCTTGGCCCTCCCTTTAAGGGTTTTAAATGAAAACAAAATACTTAAGGCACTTATTACTTCTTACGTGTTTCCAGGTTTAACCAAGTTCTTTTCTATCTCTGATGGAAAACTCCTTTTATCTGCCCTCCCCCACCCCCAATCCTTGAAAACCCGGTGGCAGCACAGACGGACCTACCGAGAGCATCAGGCTAAGATTCCTGGTCCCTACTCAGGTGGACCCTGAAGCAATGGCTAGTCAGAAGGGGATAGGGTCGCCAAGGAGACAGCGGCAGAGCTGAACAAAAATGGGCCACCCAAAGATGGGGCCCTTAGCCCCCTTCCCACCTGTCCTGCCGCCTTAAGGCCTGGCCCCAGCCCGGGGTTGGGGGGTCCCTGCTCCATGAGGCAGGGTGGGGCCCGCACAGGGCTGGATGATCCTGGGAACAACAATGAAGCTTTGTTTAAACCGCCCAGGAGCCACCCACGCCCCAGAGAGGTGAGCCGCTGAGGCTGCGCCCAGGGCCAGCCCAGTGACCGGGAAGGAGGCGACCCCCGGCACGGAGGGACGCGCCCTGTGTTGTCTGCAGTCAGGCGAGATGAGGCACAACAGCTGCTGCTTTGCTCAACAAAACAAGCCCAAAGTGGCCCTGGCAGCTCCTTAGGCCCCCACGCGCCTGCGTGTCTCCCATGTGTGTCCCACCCTGGCCCCTTCGCACCCTGCACCTGACATGGCCGTGCGTCAGGAGGTTTAGCGTGTATGCTTTCTTGACACAGCCCAGGGGGAGAAGTACGTTTGACTTTCATTGTTTTTGGCCCTTAAGTACATAGTATTCACGTAGTCATCATCTGGCTCATGACCAAGCTCTCCTCGTTGGGGTCTATTCATGGCCCATCTTTATTTACTTAGGTATTTAATTAGTTATTTAAAATCATGTAGTAAGCACCGAGGAACCCACCACCTAAAAGAAAAGGTAGCATCTTGGGGATGACCTGCATCTAGCTGTGGGATCCCCCTGCAACACCTGCCCCCAGGATCCCTCAGTTAGATGAGACTGGCCTCATGGATCCTGTGAGCATAGCTCCCTTGCTTTGCTTTATCCATAATTAAAGAAATGTTTTATGTATTCTTGGAAGTAAATATCTTTATTTTAGTTGTTTTTTTAAAATAGAGGTAATCCTTTGGGATTTTCTTTCTCACTTAATAATACATTGCTAAGATTTACCTATATTATCGCTTGCTGCAGCACTTCATTTTTGACTGTTGTATAGTATTCCACTGGATGCCGCGTGCGCGCACACTGTCTCTCCCTCTCTCATGGTTTATTTATTCGTCACCTCCCATTAACAGGTATTTGGGTTGTTTCTGTTGTGAACAGTGCTTCTGGGGACATTCTCATACATATCTTCTACTGTACCCGTGGACTAGTTTCTCGTGGAAATATACCTACAACTAGAATTGCTGGGTTATAAACTAGGCGAATAGTCAGCTTTAGGAGAAAATGCCAAACTCTTTCCAGTCATTGTGTTCCAATTTGCAATCCCATCGGCAACGTATAAAAGATCTCAGAAATCCAACATTTGGTATTGTTAGTCTTTGTTATTTTTGTGATGGTTGAAAAGGTAGGAAATAGCAACTCATTCTAGCCTCAGTGTGCATTTTCCTGATCTCTGATGATGCTGGACATCTCTTCATGTGTTCGTTTGTTTGTTTTTTGCCACACATGTTGCCTTCTTGGTGAAATGCATGCTCCGTTCCCCACCCACTTTTCTGTGGCGCTGCTGCGCTCTTGGAATTCCTGACTCTAATCTCTGTCAGGGTGCACACTGTGAATCCCTGCTCTCAGTTTCTCAGTTTGCAACCTGACTTTGCGCTTGCTTGCTTTCTTTCTTTCTTTTATTTATTTATTTATTTATTTTTGAGACACGGTTTCATTCTGTTGCCTGGGCTGGAGTACAGTGGGGTGATCACAGCTCACTGCAACCTCAAACTCCTGGGCTCAAGCCATCCTCCCTCCTCAGCCTCTGGAGTAGCAGGGACTACAGGCTCACAACCGTGCCTGGTTAATTGTTTATACTTTTTTGTAGAGACTGGATCTTGCTCTTGCTCAGGCTAACTTTGCAATTTATTTAGGATTCTTTCAGTGAACTAAGGTTCTTAATTGTAATACAGTCAGATTCATCAACCTTTTTATGGTCAATGTTTTTTTTATGTGTTTTCTTTAAAAAATCTTTGCTTACCTTAAGGTTTAGAGGATATTCGTCTATATTTTCTACTGAAAGTTTTAATGTTTGGTTTTGACATTTAAGTTCTTTTCATCTATTGAGAGTTGATTTTTTAAAAATATATATGAGGTGGGAATGCAATTATCCACACAGGGAATTATTTGTTCCAGTTTCTCCTTTCCCCACGGCTCTGGCACGCTCTGTCGTGTGTGGTATGTGTGTGACTTTCTCTTCTGTCCCGTTTGTCAGTTTGTCCGCCCCTCCCCAAGCCACACTGTCTGGATTACTGCAGCTTCGGGACAAGCCCTGATCCCTGGTAGGGCAAGTCCTCCCTGCCGGCTTTTCCTCTTCAGATTTATCTTGGCTAATCTTGGAGAAATACATTTTACATCATGACCTACAAATACACATCTAACCACATGATATCCAGAGCATTCCTTAACTCAGTGTGCTGTGATTATTTTTATTCTAGTCTATGTCATTTTGAAAAAATGCTGGACATCATCCACTAAACTGATTTCATGCCCTCCTAATGGATGGTGATGCACAGTTTGAAAAACTATTTCTCCAGCCACACTGGATGGCTAGAAACTAACATGTGCTTTCATTCATTCAGTCAGTCGGCAGACATCTATGGCCATGCTCAGTGTGTCAGGCACTGATTTACGGTACTTCGTGCCAGGAATGCAACAGAGAAGAAAGCATACCCAGTCCAGTCCCTGACCTCATGTTGTTTACAATCTCATCTACACAACTTCACAGATAAATAATTACAAATCATGATGAGGGTGAAGACCCAGAGGATAGGAAGGGTCTGGATGGGATGATCAGAGAAGGTCTCTGAGGTGATCTGGAAGCTTCCATCTGCAAGACGAGGAGTTAGCAGGATACAGACAGCAGGAATGAACCCTCCAGGAGAGGGAACACACAGCAAGTGCAAAGGCCCTGTGGCAGGAGAGAGTGTGACAGATCTAGGAGGAGGCCAGTGTGGCTGTGACACAGTGGAGCAGCGAGAGGGTCCTGCAGACGCAGAGGCCCATGTAAGGATGTAGATTTCTCTTTTTATAGGAGCAGTAGCAAGCATTGGAGGATTTTAAAGATGGAAGTGATTTGATCTGGTTTGTGTTTTATGAGACTGATGCGATGCCTGTTGCGCTAAGGAGGCAGATCGGTTTGTGTTTTAATGTTTTTCTGTTCCTGGGGAAGGAAGCCCATGGGTGGCAGTGCGGTCAGGGCAGGAAGACCCATGGGAAGGCCATGGTGCTATTCCTCATGCTGTTCCTCACGCTGTTCCTGATGCCCAGTTTTGCCCACCTCTTCTCCACCCTGAAATCTTTCTCATCCTTCAAGGACCAACTCCAACCAAGGGCACTGACCTCCGGGACCTGCGAGGAAGGGGTGGCGGCTCCCTCCTGGCTGACCCCAGAGTACTTCCTTAGCTCATGCTGACCTCAGAGCACACCCCACTCCGCTCCAGCCACTTAGCCATGTTTCTCGATGGTGCCAGTAAGCAGGTCAGACCCTCGACAAGCCCTTCAGTGCTGAAATGCACAACCCCAGCCCCATGAGCGTGGCTGAACTAGCAGGGCTGTGCAGTTTGGGAGAACCATGTACAGCCGGAAGGAAGGGCCAAAACACCTGAAGCCCCAAGATAACTGGCTGGAAGAAAGGGGTGGAGGGCTTTTTCTGGTTTGTTTTTTGTTTTTTCTAGAGATGACTCAAGGAGAGACGGGTCCTAGGGAAGAGGACCCCCTGAAAGGCTGGAAAACAGATCACATTTGAATGTCAGGTGCAGAAACATTATTGCCCTCTGGGAGCTGGCTTTCCCACAGTTCTCGTGAATGACAGTACATACAAAAGGCCCTGCACGTCTGTAGGCCACGGCCACCCTCCTCCTGGTGCCTCCCACCTCAGGATGACAGGCCCAGCCCGGCCTGCACAGCCACTGGGGAGCTGGGGACCCTCGTCAAGGAAGCCGATGACGCCGGGCCAATTGCCTCCTCTCCCCATGCCTCAGTTTCCCCTCTGTCTGTTAGGAGAATGCTGCTTCCCTCAGACGGTTGTCATGAGGATCAAATCCTTGGTAAAGGTCTGCCGTGCCCAGCCCTGGCCCTGGCACGTCACTCAGCAATGTTAGTTCTGCCTCCCCTGCCCCGACTCAGGGCGAGGGCCACCGCTGCGTGACGAGCTCTGTAAGGGCAAATATAAGTCACCTGACTCCACATTGCAGCCCCTCCCTGCTGTAAGGGTTGCACCCACTTTGTTACATGAAAGAGTGACATTTTATTCTGTCTTTACAACCTCTTTCGTGGGTTGCTTGTGAGGCAATACCTTCTGGGCTAATTTTGATTCAATAATACAATTGTTTTCTTTTGCTTCTGCTTCCGTAGAGAGGTTTTCTGGGTTGGGAGGAGATTTTGTTTCAATTCCCCAACATTGAACATTGGACAGCGAGAGACAAACTCTGCACCCTTCTGCCTTCCATGGAAATGGCTTCTCTACTGGGGGGTGGGGTGGGGTGCAGAGAGGGTGTGTTTCTCTAACACTTTCCCTCTCACAAACCCTGCAGGAGGAAGGGGACACACTAAAGACCTCCTGGAATAATATAAGTATAATAAAGTGTAATATAAGTATAAGAAAATTAGGATACTTAGAATAATAACAACAGCTCTTTTCTAATTCACAGGAACCCACTGGAAAGTGATCTCAATCACTTTACACAGCAGATCAATGTTTGTGAAGCGTGAGAACCCTATTAACAGGCAACTCAGACCAGCCCACCTAGTAAAACTCACTAGTCCTTTTCAAATAGACCCTGCTTGGGATTATAGTTATCAAAATAAAATTGAAAGCATAAGTAATACCAATGTCTTAGACAACAGTACACTCTTAGGTAACATTTTTGAGTGCATCCCGCATGTCAGGCAGCTAAGTATTTGCACTTGCTGTTTTACTTACTTCTCACAACCACCCTAGAGCGTACGTATTACTATTTTCCATGTTGCTCTAATGAGGAACCAGGCCCAGAGAGATGACGGGCACACAGCTATTAAGAGTGGGGTATGAGCTAACAAGTACAAATGCTTGTTCTTCTGAGGGAAAGCATCGTATATAAGATATTTTGTTTTGTTCAAAGGTAAAATAATACCAATTTTGTGATGAGAAGGTGGAACGATTCATATTTTGAGAAACTAAAGATACAAACATAGAGACTCTGTTTTCCTTAAGACGCTAAAGGGAAACTTGTCTTGGGAATTGGTTTCAGCTGAGCCTGCCCCAGCGCGTGAGACCAATTCCGCAGCGGGAGGACGAGGCCACCTCTCCCAGCGCAGGGCCAGTTCTGATCTCCCTGAAATGTTCAAAGTCACTCGCAGTGGCTTAAGCTCCTTCGTCAGTTTTCATTATGCACAGGGATGACAGGAACTTGTTTCTCAGCCTTTTATCTTTCCATCTGTTTCCACACAGCTGTGTTCCGACGGTGTTCCCAGGCCTTCTCTTTCTTTCCACAGTGCTAACCACCCCACCGTCATGGAGATGCACCTGGGAGGTTCTGGGAGTGCTCGAAATTTCTTGCAAGTAATTGCCTAATCTTTAACTTTGGGGCAAGACCTTGTACGTAACAGTTTCTGGGCAAGAAAGTGTTTTTTTTAAAAAACATCCTAACTTTGATTGATTTATTGAAGTTCAGCTCATTTTGAAGTGAGTCATGTTTTGGGGTTACTGGAGGAGAGAGCTCAGGCTGCACCTGTTCTTGGATTTCTTTCCCAAGTTCTGGTAACTTCCAGCCCTTGCTCAACTTCCTCCTTCCCTCTAGTGAGCCAATGCATGAGCTTGTGGGGGAGAATGTGCGCCTAGGAATGGGGTTTCAAGAGCTGTGCAAGAATTCCTCAGCTGATATTCACAATTGCCAAAAGGGGGAAACAACCCAGTATCTACCAATGGATGAACAGATGAACAAATTTTGTGTAAAAGAAAATAAAATTTCAAGATCCTCTAAATTTACATGCCAAGCAGGAAGTGAAGCCCTGGAGACTGAGTCGGGTAGCATGTTAGCAACCTCTGCTTCTTAGATTATAGATCAACTCTCTTCCTCCTTGTTCTTGTTCTGTAAACAAGTAGGAGACACCAGAGTTGCTCCCCTTCCAATCACTGATCTTTGTCATAGATTAACTGCCTCCTTTGTTGTCCTGTACCTAACTGAGACCAGGTGACTCTTAGATCTTCAGTGTGGAATGTTAAATATACCTTTCCTGAAAGAAAAAGACCACATCAACTAATGAGATCATTGTAACCGTGCATTAATCCTTATATAGGAAGATGTTGAAATTCTGTTAAGCTTCCCTGAACTTTGTTCATATAAACAATCCCAAACTTTCATACTTCCGGAACACAGACTTCCAGTCTTTGGAATCAGCGCTTCCCAGGCAGCCATCCTCAAACCTTGTGCTTGAATAAACTCCCTTTAAACTAGAATCTGATCCTTTCGATTATTTTGGGGTTAACTGTGGTATATCCATTCAATGGACTATTGCTCAGCCATAAAAAGGGGAGATGCACTGATACATGCTGCAGCTTGGGGGAACCTCAAAACATTACGTTAGGTGAAAGAAGCCAGCCACACAATGCCACGGATTGTACGACTCCATTTGTATGAAGCAGCCTGAGTAGGTAAATCCACAGAGAACGCAGAGAGTGGTTGCTAGGGGGTGGGGGGGGAGGGGCCATGGGGTTTCCTTTTGGGGTAAGGAAAGTATGTTGGAATTAGATAGCGGTGATGGTGGCACCACATTGTGAATGTGCTCTGTTATGTGAATTGCACCGTAGTAATAAAAAAGACACAGAATTCCTCAGCAAGGGCGGACCCCTCGCTCCAGGCATGGCTCCTCGGCTCCGGGCCAACAGCCGAGGCACAGACCTGCAGTCTGGGGTGGGGGCGACAGGTCCCCACTGCACAGCGGAGGAAGACAAGGCCCGGAGACAAGTGAAGAGAGGCAAGGAGGAGCTAGAGTCACCCTTCCAGGTCCTTCTGCTCGGGCTTGTTTCTTTGTACTTGCGTCACTCCCTCTCTGCGTCCTTCGTTTTCTGTCTATCCGACTATCTTTTCCCTCCCTGTCTTGAGTGGGAGCTCCAGGAGGCACCCCCAGCCCTGGAACGTGCCTGGTGCGGATCTAGCCTGGTACGGCTCTCTAAATAGCTGTTGACTGAATGAATGAACAGAGAGGTGTGGTGACTTGCTCGAGGTCACCCAGCAGGCAGCTGCAGAGCTGGGAACCAAACCTAGGTCGCCTGAATTCTGGGCCAGGCTCTGCCACTTCTAGTCCCCCAGGCACCAGCCTTAGGTCCCACGGGCAGAATTCAGAGATGCTTCTTACAGGGAGCCCACGGGTGGAGGTGGAGAAGGCCTGGGAAGTTGGCAGTTAGGGGCCACAGAGGGTTATGCTTGCTGTCTCTCCAAGACGCTCTGTGACAACGGAGCCCTGGCAATTCTGAAGTGAGAGGAGCTGTCTTGGTGCCCTCCCATCGTCTCAGGGCCACACATACCTCCACGAGACTGTGTCACCCTCGCCTCCCCCAGCCAACGTGGCATCCCCCTGGCCTGCTCTGCCTGACCCTCAGGACCAGGATCTTCTCAGCCCTCACCCCCTAAGATCTCATCTGTCCCTTGTTCCCCCACCTCGGGTCCTTGCCAAGGTACTGGCCCACTAACAGCAACTATTTATTGAGCACCTATTGTGTGCCAGGAGCCATGCCACATGTTTTGCCAACTTTAAGTCATTCATTGAGCCTTATAATAACCTGCGAGGAGAGGTGTTGTTATACCCATTTTATAGATGAGGAAAATGAGGCCTGAGGTGTACACCATCTGCATGGTTCAGTATACGATGAGCCGGACACGAGCCCAGGACTCTCTGTGTCTTTGCCGAGGCCGTGACCCTTCCACCTTCACACCACCTCTGGTGAATCTGTCTGGCCTGAGCTGTGACGAAGGCGTTTCCACGGGGACCCTCAGTGCTACGAGGGGCACTTCAGACCTAAGGACGAGCTGGGCAGGAGGGCGTGACCTGCACTTGATGTGCCTCCTAAACCACATTCTCTTTTCCATAGCGCGGGCCTTGGTTCCCTAAATCCAAATTCTAAAGCGTTCAGGGAGAAAATGGCCTGTAGTGGACATATTTTAGAGAGCCTTCTCGGAAAACTCGCCCTGCCCCCGGCCCAGGTGAAGGGCAGCCACGTTTTTGCCATACGACAACTTCCCATCTGTCCCACCCCCAGCCGAGCCACAGGTCATTGGCTCAGGGGTGGACACCTGACTGACAGGCAGCTCAGCCATCGGTTGGTGATCCGGGCTACAGGCCTGTGGTCCCGTGAGAGCCAGGGTGGGCGGCTCTCACCCCAGCTTTTCCCAGGCCAGGTGAGGGCTGGCTGTCCCTTGTGTCCCGCTCTGGGATGTGCCTGAGATTTACTGCTACAGCCTTTCAACACCTCCCACCCTTTTACCTGGGCAGTTTAAGCAGTTTTTCTGTGCCTTAAAAGGAAACAGCATTGACCAATTTAATAGGAACCAACATTTCAAAAATAATGTACAAAGGTTTTTGTTGTATTTAGGAAGAGAGGAGAAATATTGTATAATTTTAGACTTTGTTTGGAAAATATGTGAAGTATTTTTAAAAACTGAGGTTAGCCATTAAAAGAGTAAAAAAAAAATAGTCTATTAAGCTTCATAGAAAGCAGAGACAAAAAGAGCTATGTACAAAAATATAAAAACCTACCCATCCAACTGAAATCACAAAAGGGAAAAAGAAAACCAAAGCCAACATATAAAGAAGATATTAGAAATAAGTCCAACTATATCAGTAATCACAAATAACTGTAAATAGATGATACCTATCTATGAAAAGACAGATTACTAAATTATAATTTTAAAACTCCAATGACATGTTATTTATAAGAGACACACTTAAAACCAAATCTAACAGAAAGCCTGAAAATAATGGGATGGGAAAAAAGAGATGTACTCTGCTACAGACTGAATATTTTTGTCACCCTGAGATTCCTATGCTGAAGCCCTAATCCCCAATGTGGTGGGATTAGGAGGAGGGGCCGCTGGGAGACGATTAGGCCCCGCCCCCTCCTGTTAGTCCGCATGAATGGGATTAGTGCCCTTATAAAAGAGTTCTCAGTGAGCTTTCCCGTCCCTTTTGCCATGAAGTGGTGCAGACACACTTGCACTGTGATGGTAAAGAGTTACTGGTCTGTGAACCAGGAAGAGGGCCCTTGCCAGGTAGCGAATCTGAGGCACCTTGATCATGGACTTCCCACCTCCAGAACTGTGAGTAATACATTCGTGTTGTTTATAGGCTGCCCAGTTTATGGTATTTGTCACAGCAGCCCAAATGGACTAAGATGCTCTGCAAATACAATAAGCCAAAGGAAAACTGGGGGTAGCAGTATTAATATCGTAAGAAGTAGGGTTTAAGCTAAAAGGCATTAATCGTAGTTAAAGAAAGATAGCACATTTTAAATGTAAGGGTTTCCCCCCCTCACCTTCTCTCTTCTCCTTTATGCTCATCTGTCCCTGGCTAAAGGCTTTGCAGTTGCCCCTATGTGGCTTATAACAGCATCTCGGGCTCCTACTTCCTGGGGAAAGGGGGCATGTTTAAGGTGCACACTGATCCCCTGCTCACTCACTGGAAGCCACCTCCCACTCCCAGTTGATCCCAGTGTTGTCTCTGTGCTCATATTTCATCAGCCACCACTGTGCGTTTGCAGCTAGAAGGAGTGAAATGAGATACAACAAGTTGTCCCCTCTGCTCTCTCTGTCACACTCATCACCTTCCTAAACAAAATGTTCCCAGTTGACCTTAGGCTGTTGCTTCCTTCCCTGATTGCTCTCTCATTTCATCCCTCCCCAAAACCCACTAGCAAATCTGCTTCTCCAGTGCTGCCACTAAGAACATTTAAAAGAATCTTCTGTAAGCTCTGAAGTCAAGCCTCAGCGACTCAAGCAAGGCAGCATTGTTAGATAAGTGGGTGGTTGGTCATTTGGATGTAAGAGCCTTTGTGTGACTGCCTAAAAACAGACTGAATCTGAATGGACTTTTCTCCAAAGAATACATGCAAAGGACCAACAAGCACAAACCTCAACATCTTTGGCCATCAGAGAAATTCAAATCAAAACTACAATGAGATACCACTTCACACCCCCGAGATGATAATAATCAAAAAGACAAACAATAACAAGTGTTGCCTAGCATCAGACAAATTGGAACCCTCAGACATTGCTGGTAGAAATGTAAAATGGTATAGCTACTTTGGAATAAAAATCTGGCAGTTTCTCAAAAGGCTAAACAGAGGAATTACCGTATCATTTGCCAATTCCACTGCTAGGCATATACAGAAAAGAAGTGGAAACCTATGTCCATACAAAGAGTTGTACATGAGTGCTCAGAGCAGCGTTATCCATAAAGGCCAAAAAGTGGAAACAACCCAAATGTCCATTAACTGATGAAGGGGTAAATAACATGTGATATGCCCATACCATGGTGTGAACCTTGAAAACATTTTGCTAAGTGAAAGAAGCCAGTCATAGAAAATCACATATGATTCTATTCATATGAAATGTCTAGACTAGGCAAGCCTATAGAGATAAAGTGGATTGGTGGTTGCCCAGGGCTGGGGAGTGCTGGTGGGGACTGGGAGTGACTGCTAGTGGGTGTGGGGTTTCTCACTGGGGTGGTGACAATGTTCTAAAACAGACTGTAATGATGATTGTGCAACTCTGTGAATTATACTAAAAATCATTGAATTGCACGCTTTAAATTGATGAATTGTGTGGTGTCTGAATTAATACATTTCAATAAATTTATATTAAAGTGATAACATTAAAAAATAAAATGGGGCATGCACATACACAACTAAACAAATTGCATCACTTTATAACCACATCTAAGATATCAGAAGAGGGAAACAGAGGATTCTATGTCCTATTGCAATATCACGGGAAATTGAAGCACTTGGAAATGCCTCTCTACTCTGAATTCCCTCCTGAAAAGGCCCAGGATTTACCTCCCACCCCATCTAGATGAAGCGCCCGCTCTGGGTGGAAAGGGAGCTGCTGGCGGTGCGCCTGTCTGAGCAGCAGGGGCTGGTGGGCACCAGGCTCAGCCCTTGGTCTCCATGAAGCCTGCACAGGAGATGAACCCGGCGCTCACCTGTATGATCCAGACAGGACGAATCTCCAGTCTGAGATGATAAACTTCTCCCGGATTTGGCCGGCGAATTTCCTGCCTGATTTGGCACAGTACACCTCTCCTTCCACGCTCCGGATGGAAACGTTCTGTCACAAGGAAAGTCAAAGTGTCACTTATTAATTATGTGTTTACAGATACATATTTGGGCTATAGACTGAATGTTTGTGCCTCCCAATTCTATGTTGAAACCTAATCCCCAATGTATGGCATAAGAAGGTGGTGCCTTTGGGAGGTGATCAGGTCATGAAGGTGGTGTCCTCTTGAATGGGGTTAGTGCCCTTATATAGGAGACCCAAGAGGGCTGTCTCACTTCTTCTCCATGTGAGGACACAGAGAGAAGATGGCCATTTATGAAACAAGAAACGGGCCCTCACCAGACACCAAATCTGCCAGTACCTTGATCTTGGACTTCCCAGCCTCCAGAACTGTGAGGAATAAATTTCTATTGTTTATAAGCCATTCAGTCTATGGTATTCTGCTATAGCAGTTCAAATGGACTAAGACAATTTGCACAGAAAAAAGTGTGGAAGAATGTTCACCAAGATATAAACATGTGTTATCTCTGGTTGGTGGGATTATGGGCCATTTAAAAACTTTTTGTTTTTAGAGACAGGGTCTTGCTCTGTTGTCCAGGCTGGAGGGCAGTGGCACTATCATAGCTCACTGCAGCCTCGAACTCCTGGGCTCAAGCAATCCTTCTGCTTCAGCCTCCCAAGTAGCTGGGACTACAGGCACATGCCACTGCACTTGGCTCTCATTTTAATTTTTTCTTGGTTGAATTGTCTAAATTTTCTTCATTGTCCTGGCATCATCTGGCAATGAAAAAAAAAGGGAAGTGGGTAGAATTCAAACAAGCAGCAAATAAAAGAAAGGCAGGGGCCTGATGCCCGTGGTGCCCCCAGTCTAGGACTCCACAGACCACAGGAGGTCTGGCAGTTACTTGGAGGCAAGCCCAGCTCTGCCTTGTAAGTGGCTTCAGTGACATGAGTCCCTGGCCCCAACCTGGTCAGAGGGAAGGCCCAGTGTAGCCAGAGGGGGTGGCTTTGTGGAAGTCCCAATGGACCCTAGATTGCCCTATGAAAAGTTGTGTCCACAACCCAAGTCATGGCTCTATTTGTCCCCTGCCTCCCGTGCAGCACCGTGGAGGGCTGGAGAAATGAAAGGTCAGGTGAAGGGTGAGAGTTTCTCTCAGGGTTAAGGCTGAGGGAGGTGGCAACTGCTGGGGTTCCACGAACGACTGCCTGTGGCTGGTCGGGCTCTGGGAAGGGCACACCCAGTGCTGCCTCCAGCAGCTATCCCCGGCCTCTGCCTCGCTCTGTGAGATCTCGGCAGGAGGGACACATCCCATTGTCCTGTGGTGAGCAGAGGACTGTCAGGTGTGACTGCACGGGCCATGAAAGCAAGGCCAGTGCTGACTCTCTTGACCCGCTTTGATGGCTTTGTGCCAAGGAGGCATAATCCGAGTAAGGTCAAGCAGACCCAGGAGGCAGAGGTCCTGAGGCCTGTGGCACCAAAAGGGAGCCCTGAACTCAGCTGTGGAGGGGAAGGGGGATGGAGGAGGCTTCACTCTCCTCTGGGAGGTTGTCCCAGACTTGCCTGAGCCAGAGGGGACCCATCAAAGGAACCCTGAGGGCCACCCATCAGCTGCTCAGCTGGGCGTCTTCATGAAGGCTATGGGTGGTTTTACATTTGACCTGCAATTGGCTGCCCTCAAATTTGTGCCACTAACTGAACCCTTGTCTCTGGGGTTTCTTTTTTCCCTGCCAGGAGAGAGAAGTGGGAGGTTTGATTAAGTTCAAGATAATCAAATCCTTGTTGGGGCCAGGGAGTTCTAAACAAATATTCAGTGGGTCCTGGAGGTTGCCTGCCCTGTGAGATTTGTCCCCTGGGCTTCCCCAGCTGAGAGGAGACGAGGAGTATGTGACAGCCATGACCCCTTTACACTTTCCAGCCCCCCTGCACCATGAGGTCAGTGGGTTATGAGCAGAAGTGATGAAAATCTCTTCCAGGTCAGACCCTAGAAACACCTGCAGAATCCTCCAGCCCTCTCTTTCCCTGTACTGCTGTCTGGGAGGCCACGTATTCCTTATGGTGTAGCTGCGAGGTGGAGGAGGGCCGTCTGCCTTACGTAGAACTTTGAGCAAGAAATAAGCCTTTATTGTGTTAAGTCCCTGAGACGGCGGCAGGGGGTGGCATTGTTACCACAGCATAGCCTATCCTAGCTGGACTAACACAAGTACCCTTAGGACTCTCTGTGGGTCGCCTACCTTGAGATGGCTGTCAGAGATCTGGACTTTATCACACATCTCCTGGAAGAGCTTCACCCCTCCCTGGTCCAGGAGCACACAGACGAACACCCCGCGCTTGTTGGCTGCCTCTAGAAGGTCGCAGAAGATCTCCACATCCGTGAACACATCCATCAGGATGACCAGGACCTGGGACAGGGCAGAGGGCTTAGTTACCAGAAAAGTCATGGCCAAGTGCTAACTGGTTTCAGCCCAACTTCCTAAGTGCCAGGGAGCCTGGGAGGCTGTTCTTGTTGCTGTCGGGCCAGAGGGGAGAGGGTGGCAGTGGGGGAGGGTTTGACTGGGCAGGTTCAAGGAAGGGAAGGGAGGCCCCTGTCCCTGTCCTGACCCCACCTCTGCAGCCCCACCTTGTGTCCTTTGGCTCCTATGTGTCATTTGGCTCCTATGCCCATTGTTTGAGCGAGGAATGCGGAGGAGGTAGAGGAAAATGCTAGAAAGAGGAGGAAAAACCAAGCACAGGTGTCTGGGCAGGTTCAGGGGAGAGGAATAAATTTAAGGTCATGGATTCTCAGCTGCTTGGAGCTAGAAGGCACACTCTGGCCACTGGTTTTCAGCCGTTTTTAAGCCAGGGAATCCTTGCCTCCCCCATGGAGGCCCCACATGTGAACTAGACTAGAGCCCGCTGCCCCGGTGGGAAGGGGAAAGGGGTCCACTCCCCCAGCAGCTACTGCATCGCCTGTCAGAGCAGAAATTGGGCAGGGGAGTCCTAGACGTCCAGAAAAAGGGAGAAACGTCTGTGTTCCTGCTGGCCAGGCATCCGTTCCTCCCCTTCTGCCAAGAGCATCCCAGTCTGACTCTCAAAGAAGCCCCTCTCCTCCACAGCCCACGTGGTTTGGGCGGGTCTACTGCTGTCCCTGGTTGCATGTGGGGGGAGCACATGACCAAATGAGAGCACTGCATCCCCTCACGGCCACAGAGATTGGACCAGGGGTGGTCACATGATCTAAGTTATTCTAATGAGAGTCAGCCCAGGACTTTTGCCGGGATTCTTGGGAAAAGGATACATTCTTTCCACGAGATTGCTCGGCTGGCTGGCAACCATCTTGGGAGAGCCAGCCTGAAAATGAAGCCAGTCCCATCATTTGGACACCTGGTCCCACTCATGTCTGAAACCAGTTCCACCCTTGACTTTTCCACTGTGGATGTCAATGAATGGTGCTCTTCTTAAGCTTGTAGGGATTTACTTTCTGCCACCCAGTCAAGAGTCTTTTCTAACACCTAAATTGTGATATATTGACAAGCAGATAATTAGGCAGCCATTAATAATGCTAAGCATAATCGTTATGTAGAAGCTATAAGACACAGTGAAATGTTCATGGCTTGAAGTAAAACCTGCTGTATAATAAGGACTCAAAAATGTGTGTTAACAGTGAATCAAGTAGGAAAAAAAAAGCAACACAAAATGGTAGATACTGTATCCACTATGATTGCCAGTGAGTGAATCTATGATTGCAGATACAGGCATGTGTCACTAAATGAGGATACGTTCTGAGAAATGCGTCTCATTAGGCAATGTCATCATTGTGTGAACATCCTAGAGTGCACGTACACAAACCCAGCCGGTGCAGCTGACTGCACACCTAGGCTGTATGGTGTAGCCTATTTCTCCTAGGCTACAAACCTGTACGGCGTGTTACTGGACTGAATACTGCAATTGTAACACAGAGGTAAGTATTTGTGTATCTAAACATATGTAAACATAGAAAAGGTACAGTAAAAATACAGTATTATCTTATGGGACCACTGTCCCACCATATATATATATATATATATATATATATATATATATATATGGTCCATCGCTGACCAAAACATTCTAATGCAGTAGATAAACCCAAAGCAAAAACTAGCAGTCATGTTAGGATGGGGGACTATGGCCATTTTCTTTCTTCAACGTTACGTGTAATAATAATGTCCTACCATCCTTCTAATATACTTTTTAAACCACCACCATCTGGGAAGGAACAGGAGGAAGAAGAATGAGTCGCTGGCAGGCCAAGGAGATGATGGGTACCTCCTTGGAGCTGACTTCCTGCTCAGCTGGTGTGGGTGGCTGGACAGGGGAGGGAACTGCTGAGAAATTGCTCACCCGGGGCAGGAGCCAGAAGGATGTTCTGATAATGAGGCAGCGATCCATTAGAACCACAGCCCTGTTATCACGCCATCAAGTGTCTGCACACATTTAGCCTAACGGCACTGAAGACAGCCAAGGCCTTCTGTCTTTGCTGAAAGAGAAACACCTCTTCTTCCAAGGTATTGACAAAAAGAGTCAATTCCCTTCCTCCCCGGTAGGTTAGTAAATACTTCTAGCTCTGTGCCAGTGAGTCACTGTTTCCCTGAGACGACTGAACAGAAAGGAGGCGGATATGGAAATACCCTGGCATCCTGATTTAACGGATGCTGGGAAATGCAGGCTCATGGTGTCTAGGTTTATCTCATTTGCTTCCTGTTGGCTCTGTCTCCTAGCTGGATTCACTGGAGCCCAGTAACCAGTGTGGACCACTCTTCTTTAGTTCCCTGCCTGGGTGTGCTGTTTTAGGGGCTGTAGCAGGTCGAATCATGTCCCCTCAAAAGATATATCACATGCTAACCACCAGCCCCTGTGGCTGTGACTTTGGATAAGTTGTCTTTGCAGATATAATCGAGTAAAGGATCTCAAGATAAGATTATCCTGGACTATCCAGGGGGCCCTAAATCCGATGACAAGTGTCCTTGGATAAGAGACACCAGAAGAGAGACACAGGGAGAAGAGGAGAAAGCCATGCGAGGGCCGAGGCAGAGACTGGAATGATGCAGCTACAAGCCACGAAAGGCCTGGAGCCACCCGCAGCTGGGAGGGGCCAGGAAGCCTCTTCCGCTCAAGGCTTCATAGTGAGCACGGCCCAAATGACACCTTAATTTTGGACTTCTGGCCTCCAGAACTGTGAGAGAATCGATTTTTATTGTTTTAAGCCTTCAAATGTGTGGCAAATTGTTACAGCAGCCCTAGAAAACTAATACAGAGGGGTAGCGCGAAATGCAGAGGAAAAGTGGCTATTAGGGGTCAGGGAACTTCGGCTCTGACGCAGGTGCTGCTGCTAACTAGCTGAGCGTCTTCAGACAAGTCACTTAGCCTCTCTGGGCCTTAGTTTCTTTATCTGTAAAACACTGCACGATAATAGAGCATAGCTCTCATGAAAGATGGGTCTAACGATAGCCCAGATAATACAAATAAAAGCACAGTACTAAAGTTGGTGATTTTAATATATGGTTAAAATATGACTATCATTTTACATGCATTGTTTATGAGAAAGTGTGAGTAATGTCAGAATAACACAATGCAAGAGTTTTTTGTTTGTTTGTTTGTTTGTTTGTTTTGAGACAGAGTCTCACTCTGTTGCCCAGGCTAGAGTGAGTGCCGTGGCGTCAGCCTAGCTCACAGCAACCTCAAACTCCTGGGCTCAAGCGATCCTCCTGCCTCAGCCTCCCGAGTAGCTGGGACTACAGGCATGTGCCACCATGCCTGGCTAATTTTTTCTATATATATTTTTAGCTGTCTATATAATTTCTTTCTATTTTTAGTAGAGATGGGGTCTCACTCTTGCTCAGGCTCATCTTGAACTCCTGAGCTCAAACGATCCGCCCACCTCAGCCTCCCAGAGTGCTAGGATTACAGGCGTGAGCTACCGCGCCCGGCCTGTTTGTTTGTTTTTGAGACAGAGTCTTGCTCTGTTGCCCTGGCTAGAGTGCAGGGGTGTCAGGCTAGTTCACTGCAACCTGAAACTCCTGGGCTTAAGCGATCCTCCTGCCTCAGCCTCTGGAGTAGCTGGGACTAAAAGCACACACCACCACGCCTGGCTAATTTTTTCTATTTTTGGTGGAGACAGAGCTCTCGCTCTTGTTCAGGCTGGTCTCAAACTCCTGATCTCAAGTGATCCTCTCACCTCTGCCTGTCAGAGTGCCGGGATTACAGGTGAGAGCTACTGCACCTGGCCAAGAGTGTTGTTTTAATGCAGGTATGGAAGAGGCTTAAAATCAGTGCCCACTCCTCTATGGGCATAAACAAGAAACAGGGTAAGGAGGCTGCGCCTTATAAGGTCACTTAGAGGGACAGGCACAGCGGGGTGGGGCTGGTGGAGAGGGAGAGGGAAGCACTTTCCATGGCACCTTGCTGCAGAAGGAAGGTCTGGAAGCAGAGCTCGGCAGGCTGCCACAGAAGTCCTGAGCCTCAGCGAGATGGAGGGGCCCAGCCAGGGACGACACCCCCACACAGGCGCCTTCCTGGGGCGACCTCATATCCTGCCTGAGAACCCCTTGCTCCCCTGCTGCTGCTGCAAGGGCAGAGTGGGAGGGGAAGTGGGATTTGGGTCCTAGTGGGGCCACCACCCATGCTGGGAGAGTTGTTTGGGACACTCAGCACCCCATCCCCCGCTCTTGCTTTTGAGGGATGAGTAACAGTGGCAGCAACTCTCTGCTGAGCACCGACTGTCGCCCTATTAGTTCATCTCAGGGACAGTGCACAACACAACAGCCCGGCTTCCCAGACGAGCCGGAGGTGCAGAGGACTTGCCCAAAGCCCCACGGCTAGAACGTAGAATGCAGCGGGCTGTGCCCCAAACCCCAAGCCAGGGGCCCGCCTGCCCGCAGAATTCCACACAGTCCCTGACTCTGACCACCCACAGCTCTCCGGAAAGATGCTTTGAAGACAAACTCTTAATAGGACAGAGCGCGTGGCCCCCATGTCTCTTGCCCGAGTCACTACTCTCCTTGAAAGATAAATAACCCCAGTCCTTGCCTTTTCCTACACATAAGATACCATCTCATGGGGCTGGTGATTATGCCTCCGTGATCTATGACCAGATGTGCTCGTGCACGTACTGAGCCTCCACCGCCTGTACGTAGCAGTGGCTGAAATCCCACTGGGAGCAGCGCGACAGAACCTCTCCAACCCGCTGCTCCCCAGCGAGGGGCCTCCGTCTATAGGCCTTGGTAAGACTTCTGAATAAAACTAACTTTAATTCTTTAAAAGCTTGATTTTTTTTCTTTAATGGATAATCAGATACAGCCTAAAAGGGGGGGGGGAGAACATTCCAGAAAAAGAGCAAAAATTCCAATTCCCAGTTTCCCTGCGGGGAGTACAATCCTGTCTTATCTCCACTTCAAATTTTCCACCGGCCCTGGGCTTGCCGATAAACTTCCCAGACTTTTTGGTCTCAGGACCCCTTTCCACTCTAAAAAATTATTGATGATCTCAAAGAGCTTTTGTTAATGTGGATTATAGATATTGGTATTAAATATTTCTCATATTAGAAATCAAAACTGAAAATTCTTTCGAAATAGGTCTTTATTAGTTATTTAAAATATCAATAATAATCCCATTACATGTAAACATAAAATAACAGTTTTAGTGAAAAAGAACTCTATTTTTCAAAACAACAGAAAGGTAATGAGCAGAACAGCACTGTTTTACGTTTTTGCAAGTTTCTGTGATGTCTGCCCCCACCGAAAACAGCTTGCTTTCTCCTAGCTGCTTCTGCGTCAGTCTGCTGGGATGGGTGGTCTGAGTGAGGTCTTTGGAGATGGTCCTGCCTCACACAGAGAAGACCTTAGAAACGGCAGGCCCTCCCTGGCCGCTGACAGGGCCCCTCCATAATGCTGGGAAATGCTGCTCTCACTCTGGCCCAGTGTCACAGCTGCTCTGCCCACCAGCCTGATCCTTGTCCCCACCCCTTACCACCCTCCAGAGGTTCAGTATCCCCAAGCTCTGGTCCCACCCTCTGGGACACACAAGCTCTCTCACCCCTCCTGACCTTTGCATTTGACCCTCCCTAGGCCTGGGATTCCTTTCCCTTCCTTCTCTGCCCAGCAAACTCTTACTCACCCTTGAGACTCAACTCCCTGAAGCCTGCCCGAGTCACCTCCCTCCATTCCCAGGCATGGAAGGTCACCCAAGCCCAAGGCTGCCGCCCACTGACCTCTCTTCTCTCCCTGAAGGGACAGGCAGTTGGCAGGGAGCTCCCCAGAGGCAGGGAGGCCTCTTGTTCCACTCTGCCATCCTGGGTGCAGGGCCCAGCCTGCGAATTAGGCTTTGTGCAATAAAGGCACTTGGTCATGGAGGGAAGGAAGGAGAATTCCTGCTTTCTAGGCAGCGGCACCTGCTCCAGACAGCACTGGGCAGGTGGCTCCTGCAGTTGGTTCCCTCTAGCCTCCTCTCGGGGCTGAGGCCCTAGGAGAGGGAGAATTCAAACCTATTCCAGCCCCTTCTGTCCACCTACGGACAGCCTGGCTGGGATCTAGCTTCCCTACCGTGCCTGCGGGAGCAGCAGGCCGTCCCTGAGCCCTGTGTGTGCATGTGTGCACGTGTATGTGTGTGTGTGTGTGTGTGTGCACGCGCCCACATGTGTGCGGGGGACTATCTCAAGCTCTGCCTGCAGGAACCTGGTGGGAAACAGAACAGGTGATGCCCCAGGGGCCCAGGGCAACAGGAAGTAGCAGGGCCTCGGTGAAAGGGACTCAGTGCTGGGAATTCGTACTTTTAGGTGAAATCTTCAGATTTTTAAGTCTTGCCCTAAATTCATAAGGTGCCATGTTGGTCAAAGAAGATCTGCAGGCCTCGGGCCACCTTGCTGGGTGGGGGAGGGAGGAGAGGGCCTCAGCCAGGGGACCGTGTCTCACACGCCCTCACCCAGCCTCCTTCCAGGGAGTCTCAAACGCCCTGCCAGCACCCTCGGCCCCACCTCTGGGGAGAGAACGCTGAGCCAGAGCAGGCACCCCCAGGAGTGGGTCCCTGGAGCCTGGAGGGACCTTGGCTGCCAGGGGAGCTCAGACCTGGGGATGCTGGGGACTTGCCTGAGGTGGCGCAGCCAGCCCCAGCCTTGAGGCAACGCGGACAGTCCTGGCCTCCTGCCCGACCCATCTGTCAGTTGCTAATGCCGCCCTGTCACTGAAACATGACACACCGCGCTCAAGCAGCCCAGCCACACTGAAAGCCACGCTCCACCCGTTGTCACCTTCCACTAAGTTTTCCAGAACTCCGCTCCCTCCCTCCCCCACTGTGCACAACCTCTACACCCTTGGAGGCTTTTTCTGTAACTTTCAAATTTCACACAGTATTGAACTTGGCAGGGAATTCAGTCATGACACCAGGATCCTGGCAAAAAATAAGCTTTAATATTGGTATGTTCTTTCACCTGAGTTATTTTAAATGTAACAAAATAAATACATTGAGTGGCAAAGAGAAAATCTTTACAGACAATAAATTCCTTGAAGTCCATTCTCACCCCTGCCCTCTGCGGCATCAGGAGGGAGGGTGGGCAGAATAGGGGTAGATGAGACCCCAGAGCACGAGCCCTGCACCCATTCACCAGCTGGCAGTAGGCAGCCACTTAGGCTGGAGACTCTGGGGCGCTGGGAGAAGTGATCAGGCCTGACATAGTGCCTGGAATTCTATCAGCCATGCTCTGGTTTTGAGAGGCTTTCCCTCTTTTAAAGACACTTATTAAAACATAAATACTCTGGGAGGGAGCGTCCTTCTCTGCTGTGTACCCCATCTGCTGCTTGTCCACTGGCTGGACTCAGGTGCCACGGGGTCATTTGTGGGCAGACAGGTCTGAGCAGAGTCTGAGAGGACAGGGGCAAGGCTGTGCCCCAGCAGGGGTCCCCTTCATTTGGAAGCACAGAGGTGGCTGCCTGAGCTGGCCTGGGGGGTTCAGGAAAGGCTTCCAGAGAAAGAAGACTTCATACGGGGTCCTGACTTGGAAGTCCTGAGTCGGGAGCCAATAGCAATGTTAGTCAAATGAAAAGCAGGGGAGGCAAGGGTGGTGGCCAGGGGGAGGGAACAGCCCCTGCCAAGGCCTGGAGATGGGACCTGCAGGGTGCTCAGGAGGGTGGGTGGAGGGGGGAGGTGAGCCCGAGCAGGAGAGGTTGGGAGCCTTGCTAAGGAGTTTGCTCTTCCCACCACAGGCATTTGGGAGCCACTGAAGGCTGCAAGCAGGGAAGGGACCAAGTTAAGAGTTGTCACATAGAAAAAGGAGCTGGGTGGCCAGGGATGGAAAAGGAAGAGGAGGGCTGGGCAGGAAGCAGGTGCCAGGATTCTGGTGAGGGATGGTGCTGCCTGGACCCGGGTTGTGACATGTGGGAATAGGAAAGGAGCAGTTCATTTTTTATTTAGTTTATTTATTTATTTTTTTGAGACAGAGTCTCATTCTGTTGCCTGGGATAGAGTGCTGTGGCATCAGCCTAGCTCACGGCAACCTCAAACTCCTGGGCTCAAGCAATCCTCCTGCCTCAGCCTCCTGAGTAGTCCCAGCTACCACCATGCCTGGCTAATTTTTCTATTTTTACTTGCCCAGCTAATTTTTTTCAATTTTTTTGTTTGTTTGTTTGTTTGTTTGTTTGTTTTTTGAGTAGAGACAGGGTCTCACTCTTGCTCAGGCTGGTCTTGAACCCCTGACCTAAAACAATCCACCCGCCTCAGCCTTCCAGAGTGCTAGGATTACAGGTGTGAGCCACCGCGCCCAGCCTGGGGTGAGCAGTTTAGAGCAGGGCAAAGAGCCATGCCCCGATCCATCCTAGGCCGAAATCATCAGAACTCTGTTCCTGAGAGCAGGACGCATCCCCCTCCCTGCTGCACCAACCCCCAAACCCCCTGCCCACCGCCAAGGAGACGTGGGCCCCGCCATGGCTACCTGGCTGGCCCGGGCGATGCAGCGGCGGATGAGGTCTCTGATGTTGTTGTGCTTGTCCGTCTGGAAGTACACGGTGGCACTGGACTTCTCCTTCAGATAGGGCTTCTCGGCGGAGGCCCAGGTGTGCAGTACGGCCGGCTCACTGCCCTCGGAGGCCACGGGGAAGTAGGTGCCCGACTGCAGGGAGCAGGAGTCGAGTCCCTTAGGGCCTGCCTCGGCCCCTTCCAGGGGGTCTGGGGCACAGGGGGGCTCCTTGGCCTGGGCCTGGATGTACTGGGCCTCCACCGAGGACAAGAAGTCCACCTCGCCCTCCTGGCTGAGTGCCCGCCAGTAAGCCTCGAGACCCCCATCCAAGAGGGCATCGGTGGCCAGCCGGGCACTCTCGTTGTCGCTGAAGTCAGCCCTGGCCGGCCGGACCCACTGGCTCTTGACATCTTCCAGGCGTTTCCGGATCTTTCCCATGTGCCTGGGCCGGCTCATGCTGCCCTGTCCCTGGGCTGTGGTGGGGCTCCTGGGCTCTGCGGGACATGCGGAGCTGGTGGGCCACACCGCAGAGGAGCAGGGCTCCCAGCACTGGCAAAGTGATTTACCTCTCTCCTGAACAATGCTTCTCAGGGATCCTCCTCTGCAGCCAGGGATTGGCTTATCTCTGAGGGACACCTGCCCTGCCCTCGGGCCAGGAGGGCTGGCTCAGTCACCGCCTTGGCACAGTCAGCCATGGGATATTTCCTCTCCTCCCAGCCGCAGGGGGAGGTGAAGGTGAGCCGGCTTTCCCACCTGGTTTCACAACTCCAGGAGCCCGGAGCCCTCAGGCCTTCCTTACCAAGCAGGGAGCCGCCCCCAGCACCTTCAGCCCAGCCGAGGAAGGGCCCGGAGGAGGGCTGCCCGTCCCTCCGTGCCTCCGTCCCCTGGGCTCCTTGGCTCCAGGATGGCTGGTTCAAAGACACGAGTTTCCCGCTGGGGGAAGGTGCTGTCTGCCCTGAGAGGCACCCCTGTGGGGAGGGAGCTGGTGCAGCCCAGGGGGAGATGCTCACCAGGCCCCTCCTGTCCTCTCTCACACCCGAGGGCCCACCCTCCCTGGCCCATGAAAGGAGAACCTCTCACCCATCTCCTGTCACGTGCTTGTCATTGTCATGTTTGCACAGAGCTCACAAAGTCCAGCTCCAGGGCCAGCGCTGACCTGTTGGAAGTGGCTGCTTGGAACACCATCTCAAGAAGAATCTGAGGCTGTGTCTAGGCCCACGTGTCCATGGTACCCATCTGTCATGGCGCTGGAGGGGGGAGGGCAGCACGTGGGTTTGGGTTCTCCAAACACACACTCCAAAGGGAGTGACCATATTTTCTTTCTAGATCAGACCATGGCCCGACAGTGGGATGGGACCTAGAATCCTGACTGTCTTTGACTGGGTTCTGTTGCAAACAGGCTGAGACTAGGGTTTGAGCACCAGTAGTTCACTGGAAGGTGATTCCGAGAAGCACAGAGAGGGCAGTGGGGAAGTGAGAGGGAAGAGAAGGACACCAGTCTAGGGTGAGATGAAGAGCGGGTCACTGCCGTGGACACCTGAGGTTCGTGGACATCTGTGGGGACATCTGGAGCAATCCTATGGGACCCTCTGGTTGACAGTATAGACTACATCTCTGGGTTTTCCTGCCCAAAGGGTGAGAAAGCTGCAGGATTTAGCTACAAACTGGTGAGGGCTGCTCCTGGGGTTGCAAGTTCACCAAGCACAGCCGTGAAGCCAGAGACAGCCGTGAGGTGGGGCGTGTCCGGTGCTCACCGGCAGAGACGGTTGCGGGAGTGGTGAGTAGCGGAGGGACAGAAGCAGGGCGTGACAGTATCTGCCCAGCAGCCACACGGGGAAGCGGGATTGCAGGGTCTTCAGAGAGCCGGGTATGGCAGGAGGCAGATGTCCCAGTGGCACACTGACTCTTTGGAGGACAACAGGCACGAGCATCTGCCGCCCTGCTGAAGCTGTGGCCCGGGCGGCTCAGGCCAGTGGGCCAGCAGTGTTTTTCAAAGCACAGTCCGAAGAGGAGGAAAGTAATTTAAAAGGAATTTCTTCTCTCTTTTGAAGGATGTTGAAGGAATCCAATTCACAATCTGGCAACAGTCCTCTATTCTATTTAATCTCCTCCCTACAATCCCTGGAACCTCGAAGAGGACAAACCCAGCAAACCCGCTCCCACTGCCTCCTTGGCGCCACGCCCTGTCCCTCTGCCTTCTGCCAACTCCCGTTTCTGAGACTGACGTAAGCTTTTTCCTCATTCCTCTTCCCACCTTCCCTCGTCTCTGGTCGAGTGTCCCCCTCCGTCCATTCTCTGATTCTGCATCGCCCAGGTCCAGTCCCCACCCCAGTGAGACAGACTCAGGGGAGAGGGTAAAATCCGTGGATTTGCTCTGTTCTCACGTGAGCATTCCAGCCTGGCTTCTCCTGCACTTAGCCATCGTGAGCGCTCACTGCATGCTGGCTCCCTGTATTGAGGGAGAAATGGATTATTAGGCTTCATTTCACAGAATAGGAAAGCAAGGTTCAGAGAGGTTGAGTAACTTTCCCAAGATCACACAGCTAATAAATGGCAGAGCCTAGGCACTGGAACTCCAGAGCCGATGTACTTTCCACTATGCCAGGCTCCACTCTTTTTTCGTTTTTCCCATTCCCCTTCCCTTTCTACTCTCAGAGCGTTAAACATCCACTTACTGGTTCCAGAATGTGTGGAGGGGAGACTTTAAAAAGTGGGTGGGTATTCTGGGGTTCTCCTCTCATCTGGACCTAATTCTCCTTCTTGGATCAATAAATTTTGAATACCCCCCGAGAGAGAACTTTGTGGTCTGTAGGGACCATTTTCTTCCTGTCCTTTCATGGAGCAGCTCTAAAAAAAAAAAAAAAAAAAAAAAAAGAATCTTTGAGTGGAACCTTCTCCTTTTTTTTTTTTTTTTTTGAGACAGAGTCTCACTCTGTTGCCCAGGCTAGAGTGAGTGCCGTGGCGTCAGCCTAGCTCACAGCAACCTCAAACTCCTGAGCTCAAGCGATCCTCCTGTCTCAGCCTCCCGAGTAGCTGGGACTACAGGCATGCACCACCATGCCCGGCTAATTTTTTTTTTATATATATTTTTAGCTGTCCATATAATTTCTTTCTATTTTTAGTAGAGGTGGGGTCTCGCTCTTGCTCAGGCTGGTCTCGAACTCCTGAGCTCAAACGATCCGCCCACCTCGGCCTCCCAGAGTGCTAGGATTACAGGCGTGAGCCACCGCGCCCGGCCAGAACCTTCTCCTTTAGACCCCTGCTTCTCCTGTTCCCAGCTCCTGGCCCTCACGCAAGCCCCAGAGATTCTGGTTGAGTCCTTAGAACCATCAACAAATGCACTGTATGTGTGGGTACCACTCATGCCCCCATCCCTGCACCCTGGCAGACATTATTAGCTGGTCACAGAACTCTTTCCCTGTGGGCTGGGAACTGTCCTCACCTCTCTTTATAGGGATTGTCTTAGTCCAATTTATGCTGCTATAACAGGATGCTACAGGCTGGATAATTTATAATTCACAGACATTTATTTGGCTCGTGGTTCTGGAGGCTGAGAAATCCAAGAGCGCGGTGCTGGCAGCTGGTGAGGGTTTATGCTTTATCATCCCATGGCAGAAGGTGGAAGGGTGAGAGAGCAAGGAGGGGCCAAACTTGCTTTTACAACAAACGCGCTCCCACAGTAACGACATTAAACTATTCATGAGGGCAGAATACTTGTGACCTAATCACCCCTAATTATGCTCCACCTCCCAACACTGTTGCCTTGGGGATTAAGTTCCCAACACACAAACTTTGGGGGACACATTCAAACCAGAGCAGGGATCAAAGAGAAGGCCTCACCCTGGAAGGAATCTTGCAGGTACAGCAAGGTTTCAGTTTACTGAATTTCTGATGAGAAAACCGTAGCTCAGAAAGGGGAAGTGACTGTTCTCAAAGTCACCCAGCTGGTTGGTGATTGTCATCAGCTTAGTCCTCATCCCTCCTCTACGGCCCAGCCCTGCGAGATGTCATCAGTCTCGCTGGGTCTGCTGGCTGCAACAGCAAACTTCCCCGCCAGGGATTGCACTTGTGAACCAGGAGGCACGTCCATGCGGTTACAGGCACCATGGAGGACCTCGCTTCCCTTCTCGCCTCCTGTGGCCATCTTGGGTGTGGCTGTCTCCTGCTCAGGAGCTAGTCCAGCAACGAGGGGCACCAGGAGGAGCTGGGCTCCTATCAGCAAGTGAGTGGGGTCCTGAGAATTCCATTTATCTAGGGCAATGGTTCTCAACTGGAGGCAATTTTGGCCCCCCAGTTAGGGGACAGCTGGCAACGTGTGTAGACGTTTTTGGTTGTCACACTGGGGAGGGAGTGGTGTTGCTAACTGGTATTGGTGAGGGAAGCCAGGGAGGCTGCCACATCCTACGATGCATGGGACAGACCCCACAACACAGAGCTACCTGGCCTGGAACATCGGCAGTGCTGACGCTGAGGAACACTGGTCCGACGCCAGGCCCTCGTGGATGGGTGACACCTACCTGGTGCCTGACATGGGAGATCCAGTCCCCTGTCTTTGTTCAGTCCCTTCCCTCAGCAGGAAGTCCTTGCCCCCACGATGACGACTTACTGAAATCTTTCTCAGCATCCCAGGTCTGTCTCGAATCCTACCTGTGCTGGGAGCTTCCTTGACGACTCCCAGGCGGCTGCAATTGTCCTCCTCTGAGTGAGCAAGGTGCTTGAAGAACGCGTCTCAGGCTGTCTTGTCCCAGTCATGGGTGTCCTGCCTCATCTCCCACTGCTGCTAATCCCTAGTGGTGCAATGACAAAAGGCTCACCTAGGCTTTGGCATCCCTGTGGTCATACGTGACCTTGAGTAGCTAACATAGAGGACCTCGCTGAACTTCACTTTTCCAACCATATAAAAACAGCTGACATTTGTGGAGCATGTCCTGTGTGCTAGGTGCTGTTCTAAATGCCTTCCACGTGCTGACTCATTCAGTCCCCACGGCGGCACTATGAGTAAGTGCCAGCACCATCTGTTTCATGGATGAAGGAAATTGAGGCACAGAGGTGGCCTCAAAGGGCGTGAGGGCAAGACTGGGTGATCAATGAACAAATCTCATCCAGTTTCCCGTCAGCTCTTTAGCCTGAGAGTGTCAGTGTTTCTTCTGAGCTTTTTACATAGTTGATACTGTACTGTCCAGCAATTTCATGTCTTCCCTTCTTTTTTGCTTAGCATTACTCAGAAATGTATTTTTCATATCATTAAAAATGTTGTGCTTCCCCCCTCTGCACCTCCCCTTCCCTTTCTTCCTGACCAATTTAGTCCTAAAGCTGTTGGGTTATCAGAGCAAGGTGGGCGTCAGTGGTAGGGAAGGGGCTTGGTGGCTCAGAGCAGGTGTTGGAGCCCGAGCCGGGTGAGGCGGTGCAGGACGGTGAGGGGATGAGGGGATGTCCTCGTAGGGGGCAGTTGGAACCCAAGCAGGGCAAGGAGGGCGTCCACGCAGGGAGGGGGGCAGAGCTCGAGCTGGAAGAGGTGGGGGAGAGATGGGAGATTGGATATATACAGGGACAGTGATCAAACAAATAAGTATATTAAGGATAATAGAAACCAGCTTTCTTACTGTCAGAGGAGGGAGTTACAAATAGAGAAGGGACTCTTTAGTGTTGAATATGAATTGGAGGTACTGATTTGTACCCGGTTTTCAATAGAGATAGATAAATTTAGAAATTAAAAAATATATAAATTCTGATTGTAAACTATAGATAAATCTATTTATAAATGTATAAAGTGAATTATATAAAAATATAAACATATTACATTAATATAAAAGTATATATTCGCCAGTTCTGTCCACTGATGGCAATACTCCAATAGCACCGTGCACACTTAGAGCTTCTTGGAGAAATGGCTGCTTTCATGTCGGGGGCAGAGAAAGGACACAGTGATCCTGGAGCATCCTGCACCGGAAAGCAAGGAAGAGCTCAAAGAATGACGAGAATGTGTCAAAAAAGACATAGAAGCCGACTTGATGGGGCTCCCACTGGCCAAACCTGGGATAATTAGAGCATCAAAATAATGGTGATTGGCCGGGCGCGGTGGCTCACGCCTGTAATCCTAGCACTCTGGGAGGCCGAGGTGGGCGGATCGTTTGAGCTCAGGAGTTCGAGACCAGCCTGAGCAAGAGCGAGACCCCATCTCTACTAAAAATAGAAAGAAATTATATGGACAGCTAAAAATATATATAGAAAAAATTAGCCGGGCATGGTGGTGCATGCCTGTAGTCCCAGCTACTCGGGAGGCTGAGACAGGAGGATCGCTTGAGCCCAGGAGTTTGAGGTTGCTGTGAGCTAGGCTGACGCCACGGCACTCACTCTAGCCTGGGCAACAGAGTGAGACTCTGTCTCAAAAAAAAAAAAAAAAAATAATGGTGATAAACGATTATAATGCATGAAATAAAGTGGGAAACCCCGAGTCCATACTGATACAAATAAATAAATATCTTGAAAGTTTGAGAAGGAATGGGATATTTAAATAGTTTCAAACAAACTACCTGTAAAAAATTTGATAATTACAAAGGGGGAACAAGAAATTTTACAACACCGAAGCTTATCAGACACCACCCTAATCAGGTGGTCAAAGTGACCCTCATCAATAATGGGACAAATTGAAATCTTGAGTCACCTGATAGATGCAATGAGATCACAGAATCACCTCCATGATACTCCTGGCAAAGATGAATGACCTGAATCTACTTATAAGGAAACATCAGACAAAAGGACGCTCTACAAAGTAACTGCCCTCTCCTCTCAAAAGTATCAGTGGTGAACGCAGAGGGAGGTCTGCGCACTGTTGCATATTGAAGGAGACTAAAGAGTCCTGCCAACTAAACGCAATGCATGATTTTGCTATGAAAGATATATTGAGACAGTTGGCAAAACTTGCATGGGATCTGAGGATGAAATGGTAGCAATTTTCACCGTTGGTTTCCTGATTGGGATGGCTGAATTGTGGTTTGTAGGAGAAAGTCCTAGCTTGTAGGACCCACAGGAAAAATATTAGGGGTGATGGCAAATTCTCTTGGCAGCTTACTCTCAATGGTTCAGAAGAAAGGAAATGCTTTGTATTGGGTTTACACCATTTCAATAAGCTTTTGATTAAAAAAAAATGGCTTTTTAGGTGATGCCATGAGGAGGAAACAATCAGACAAATCCAGAATATGGAACAATGTGCATGGGCGGGGTTGGGGAAGGAGAAAAACAGCAGAGACATGGAGGAAGTGGGTGGTCCTACTGCACACACTCCCCATCCTATCGAGGCCCGGGAATGCTTTTGTACATGAGGAAACTGAGGCACAGGGAGATTGAGCAAATTTCTCAAGGGCCCAACGGCAGGGCCTGGATTGGGTTTGTCTTCAAGGCCCTTGCTCCTGCCCACAACCAGATCCTGCAATTGCTGGTTTAGGAGGGACTCTCCTCCTCTGGACTGTGAGCAGTGTGGGGTGGGTGTGGGGCCAGGCGAGGCGTGACTTCGCTTCTCGGCACTCCCAGTGCCTATCCCAGTTAGGGGCCGGCACATCATAGGCACTAAATCAATGCATGTTGAGTGAATGAATGGCTGAGAGCTCCTGAGTCACAGGCCAGCTCACACAGGTAGAATGTACACAAATAGGGTTCCAGAGCTGGTCCATGGGCCAGCCGGGGGCAGAGAGCCAGGGCTGTGGGGGCAGAGAGCCAGGGCTGTGGGCCCAGGAGCCTGGAGGAACAGGGTGCCTGCTTGACCTCCAGGAGCAGCTGCCACCCTCTTCCTGCCACTTTCCCATCAAGGCCTGCAGCAACATGAAACTTGTACGGTCTCATTACCCAGTGACCTGAGAAGTGCAATTAAGTTGAAAATTAGTTGGCATAATTAATTAGACAGGTAAATAGCTCCCTGTCAACACCAATCAATCCGTTCTGCATAAAATCAGCTTGGTGAAGGGAGGGCGAGGAGCCCTTGCAGCTTTGGTTTTTGTTGGCAGGCAAAGGCATAGGGTGACAGCCAGGCACCCTAAACCCCACCCACCCACAGGTCCTTCTACAGTTGCTTTTCTCTGCAGAGCTTGGCGATTCCATCTCCAGCACCCAGCAAATCCACGGCTTGATGCCCAGGGGTCTGCAGCTGCAAACTCCTCTGCTCTCTCTTTCCTGCTTCGGAGTCTCCAGTCCATTGCTCAGGATTTCTGACATGCACAAAAACAATGGAGCTCCCGTATTTTGGCAAGCACATTTGCAGAAACTTAAAAAAAAAATTAAAGTACGCCTTACATGCAATAAAATTTACTCTTGCTAGTGTACAGTTCTCTGAGTTTTGAGAAACACATACAGTCGTGTAGCCATCACCATGATGAAGATATAGAACATTTCCATCACTGCAAAGAATTCCCCCTGCCCCTCTGTAGTCACCGGTTCTCCTACACTCCTACACCTGGAAACCACTGATTAGTTATCTGTCCCTAAAATTCTGCCCTCCCCAGAACATCATATAAATGGAACCCCATAGTATAAACCTTTTGAGACTGACTTCTTTCTCTTAGCATAATGCACTCGGGATTCATGCACACTGTGGCATGTGTCAGTAGCTAGCTACGTTTTGTCACTGAGTAGCACTTCATTGCATGGACGTACCACAGTTTGTTTATCCAGTTTCCAGTTGAAGGACATTGGGTTGTTTCTAATTTGGAGTGCTTATGAGTAAAGCCACTGTAAATACTCATATACAGGTTTTTGTATGAACAGAAGTTTTAATTTCACTTAGGTAAATACCTAGAAGTGAGGTTACTGGGTCTTACGGTAGGTGTAGGTATAACTTTGTAAGAAACTGCCAAACGATTTGCTAAAGTGTGTGTACCATTTTGTATCCCCACCAGCAATATAGGAAACTCCCAGTTGCTCCAAGTGTTTGCCAGGACATGAACTTTAAGAAATGATAACATGCAATGCTGGTGATAGCAGGGGCAGTTACATAATTTTCAGGGCCCAGTGCAAAATGAAATTGTGGGACCCTCAAACAAAAGGCAAAAAAGTTCCATCAAAGGTACTAAAACAGAAAGGTTTTCCTTTCTTCTGCAGTCTTTCTCTTGACTTCTCATCATGTTTTTTATTTGCTTTTTGATGTTTTAAATAAAGAAAAATTAAAATTAAAATTCTTAGCATGAATTTTACCATTCATTTTTATATTGTGCAATGCCATTTAAATTTATTTGCATTTAAATGAAAATATGAGAGCATTTAACTTGCATGTAGGGATCACTAAAATTACACAATTTATATTTTGTTTTTACATGCATATGTATTTCATTCTTACCAGAAAGTGGGAATGCTGCACAAAACTAACTTCTGGTACCACACGTGTGGGGTTTTCTATACCAAGCAGCTCTCCAATTCTCTGCAGACACCAACTGGGTGTCCTACAATTTAGTTCAATTCTGACACTAACTACCTGGATGTAGCACAGACTCCACAGGTTAAGGGCTCAGTCCCACAAGATGCCAATTGTAAGTAGTGGGTCCCTGGGTTACTCACACTTCTGTCCAACTTGGCTACAAATCAGGGGCTCCCACGACCCCCTATTCACGCTAAAAAATTTGCTACAATGGCTCACAGGACTCAGGGAAACACTTTACTTAGGTTTACCAGATTATTATAAAGGATACAAATGATCAGCCAGATGAAAAGCTGTGTAGGTAGGGTGAGGTCCAGAGGGTCCCCAAGCACAGGAGCTTCTGTCCCTGTGGAGTTGGGGTGACCACTCTCCTGACATGTGGATGTATTCATGAGCTGGAAAGGAAGCACTCCAAGCTCAGCAGTTTAGGGTGTCCATGGAGCCTCTCCCATCCCCAGAGGGTGGGACACCAGTTCTCTGAAGCTGTCTAGGGGCCCCCAGCCAACAGTCATCTTATGATCACACAACAAGGTTCTCTTGTCACTCGGGAGATGCCAAGGGTCTTAGAAGCTCTTGTATCAGGAACCAGAGACTAAGACCAAATATTACAACAAAAGATGCTCCTATCACTCAGGAAATAACAAGGGTTTTAGGAGCTCTGTGCCAGGAACTGGAAACAAAGACTAAATTTATCTTTCTTATCAGTAATATATTATATCACAATCTCATACACACTGCACTGGCTTTGTGTGGGTGCTGGGGGGGGGGTAATGAGCACTGAGGTCCCCCCCCCCAACACACACAAAGCTGAGAGTGGGCAGGGAAGGAAGGCTGAAGATGTCAGACGGTAAAGGAAGGGACATGCAAGATGATGAGCATCCCAGGAACATCTTGCTAACAACTTAGAGATGATCTCGCAAATGGTATTATACATAGCTCTGGCTCAGGTCACCAAATGGTCAGAATCTGCCCAAGATGGCCCTCAGGGCTGCTAGGGGTGATTGGAAGAACCCTCCCTTCAAGCTGGACTGGGAAACCCTTCCACAGACTCCACCCTGTCTCCTTCCCTTTGAAAATCAAGCTATTGGCTTTTGTACTTCGTTTTTGTAAATATTAACTATTCATTATAAAAATTTGGGAAAAACAGATAAGGAAAAAGAAATAAAATAAAATGAAAGAAAAAATAAAACATCTTCTGTAGCCATGCCACTGGACATCAGAATTTTTAACATTTTTTTGTGCATTGTGGTAAAGTGTAGACTAGATCCCTCAGGGCCCACTGTGACCTCCCTTTCATGTGCTTTTCCAAGGCATCTGAGAAGCTCAAAACACCTTTTCCCAGCCCTCCCCAAAGCCAGAGCTGCGTGTGGCCCTGGGCTCTGACTAGCAGGAGCTTCCTCACATGACTTGGAAGGTATAAAGAAATCCATACCTTCCATACCTTGGGCAGTATGAGAAATCTGAGCAGGCCACATGCACAGATTGGTTCTTCTCCAGCCCCACAGGTGGGAGTGAATGCTGGTGTGAGGCTGTGTGTTGGAGAGGGAGATGGGGGGAGCAGGAAGGTTCCATGGGACACTCCAATAATGTGTCCAGGCCTCCTCCTAGCTGGGTTGTCCTTGCTTTTGTGGCATCCAAACGTGGTTCCTGGCCCTCCTGGAAATTCTATGGTGAATCGATACCCTGAAACAAATCCCTTTCTGCTTGACTAGCTAGAGTGGATTCTGTTGTCTATAAAGAACTCCCTTGTTAGGCCTCAGCTTAATTCTTATCACCTCCTTCACAGCACTTACCGCAATATGGAAGTGGCTCATTTGTAGATTTGTTTACCTACTAATGTCCCTTAATGAGGGAGGAACTACGGCTGTCTTGTTCACCACTTTAATCCCAGTGGGACCCCCATCGCAGCACTTGGTAAATATCTGTTGAGTGAAACGTGTGGTCATGTTCTAGCAGCCCCTATCCCAAGGGAGGGCAGAATACCAGCTTCAGCCCCTTCTGTGGACCAGGTGGGTTGTATGCCTTTTATGTGTACTGTACACCCACCCCCAACTCTTGCTGACTGCTTCTTTTTGCAGAAAAAAAGCAATGTTCTAGAAAACTCTGGCTTGTACCCCTCTCGGGCTCTAGTAGTTTAAAGATTATAAGGGTGAGTCAGCTCACAGGGACCAATTCCCTGCTCCCCTTCAATGAGCAAAGACCTGCCCTGTGGGGTATGTGTGTGTGCATTGAGTGGGGACAGACTTCTGAATATAAAAAGATGGACCAACTCAGGACAGCAAACATACCATGCATTCATTCCACAAACACTCAGTGAGCACCTACTATGTTTGCATGCAGAGAGTGCTGCAGTGTCTTGCTTCTGGGGCCCCAGACCAATCACCTCTGGGGGCCCCGACCCTCAAGTAAATGCCACTTTGTTATCAGATTTTATACCTTTGGCCATAAGACTGTCATCTAAATTAGTGAAGCCTCTAAGCCTTAAATTATGAGCCAGATGATGCAGCTGCCACAGCACAATTGTGCAATTTCAGGCACAAAAGCTCTGTTTGAGATATAGGTGCAGAAGTAGATTTTTGTGATATGATTTGAAAGGAATGGTGCTTAGACACGCCAGCCCCTGTAGGCCAGGCAGGTAAGAACCATGACACCTGTTAGCTGTGTGAATGGGTCCCATGACTCTGTGTCTCAACACAGCCTGGGGTGACAGGACACACACTGTGACCCCTGACATTACTGTTACACCTGTTGGAACTACAGGCAAAACCACTGTCCTGTGCCAGGTCTGAACTTGGAAGGAGCAGGCCTAGCTCCTTGGGGCCCCAGGGCTGCTGGGACCACACCCACCGCCACCTGTCTCACCTGTCAGTAGGAGGGAGTGGGAGGCCCTGGGAGGGGAGTGCTGTAACCCTTTCCTCTCCTCTGCTAGGTGACTTCGCTGCCCTCCCCTCCCAGTATATGGGGGTGGGCAATGGTCTTAAAGTCCAATTCCTGGACAGTTCATGGAAAGGCCCACTTGGTTACAGAAATCAGAGCCTGCACACCTTTGGAACTAGGAAATAAATTTTTGATCAGATTAAAACCTGGGGATACAGAAACAAAGCAACTACAGTCCCTGCCCTTAAGAAAAGACAAGCCTGGCACTTGGGCAGGTGGAGGTGCAGATGGAATTGGAACCTCTGGCTTAAGTGTGGTCATGTTTCTCCAGTATTACCTCAACGAGCAGGGAGATCATCAGGTCTACACGCTGAAGAAATTTGGCCCTATGGGACAACAGACCTGCTCAGCCCACCTGGCTTGGTTCTCTCCAGACAGCAAATACTCGTGACATTGAATCACCCTCAAGACACTCTTCAACTGTCTTCTGAGGGTCCCTTAAATTTCATGTTTTTTCTGCTGCCTGCTACCCCTTGGAGACTCCATAACCAAACTTCCGTCTGTGAGCCACGAAGTCATTTTACCAGCTGTGCTCTTTGGAATCCAGTCTCATGATGGCCTTTGATCATGTGAGGCAGTCATGGTAGCCACCACCAGAAGGGGAACAAGTATGACTCTTTTCTTCTTCATTTTAGATTACTGCCAGGTTACTAAAGATGAAATGATTTAAAAAAAAAAAAAAGCCAAGCCAAGCCATTACCGTAGAGTGTAAGAAATGTTCCTTGCAGTCGAGAAATGCTCAGATGCTCCAGGGCCCACCGTGGGCTCTGCACAGGGGTGCAGCGTGGAGCCTGTGGTCTGGTGGGACAGGCGGCCATTAAGAAACCGTGACACTGTCCCGGGGTGAGCGTTGAGGCCAGGGGAGTGCGGGGCATGAGGGTGTAGAGCAGGGAGGCCTCTCTGCTGTCCGGTAGACAGCAGCAGGACAGCAGGACAGCAGGACAGCAGTCATTAGCTGGCAAGGCTGAGGGAACGGGGTGTCTGCTGTGGGTGGGGTGGGGGCGGGAGATGAGCTAAGAGGTCAGCCCTCAGGGGCATGTGAGGACCTCGGCTTTGTTTTCATGGGAAGTGGCAGCTACTGAGGCTGTTAAGCAGGACACAGACCAGGTCAGATCAGCCTTTGTAACAGTGAGCACCCGGCCACGGTATGGGGACAGTAGAGTCCCTCAGGGAACATCTGGGCCTGCAGAGGCGAGGCCTTCCTCCTTCGTGGTGCTCTGTCAGCACCGCGCAGGGTGATGGCTCTCGGAGGCTTCCAACAACAACAGGCTGACTCACACCGCGCCGTCCACTTGGTGAGTCAAAAACGGAGCTGGGAGGACCGTGGCCTTCCGCTGCCCCTGGCAGATGACAAAAGAACTGCTGGCTGCTTCCCGGAGGGCACGTCTGAAGAAAATCCTCGCCCTCACTCCCAACATCCGGGCTCCCTGGGCCTCCCTTGACTTGCCCAGCTGACTCGTCACAGCGGAATAAGGAGATGAGACACTTGGGCCCCCAGGCAAGTCCTGCCCCTTACCAAGGCCCGGCGGGGAAGGGCCAGGGAAACTTCGCCACTGCCCAAAGTAGCCCAGGAGAACTGAAGCCCCCAAAGGTCCTTTCTTCCTGGGCTCCTTCCTTCCCTGACAACCTTTCCCCTCCCCCAGCCTCTTGGCTCTATTTTTTTTCTTTATTTACTCATTTTTAAGCCTCTATAATCATACGAACTCTATTTTTATTTTAAGCAGAGAGAACAGGAAAGGAGGGGCGGGGGTCCCAGTGTGCATAGACTCTGGAACCGACCTCTCCTGAGGTCCCTCCAGCTGGAGGGGTCAGGCAGAGAACTGTCTGGGGAGAGGCTGCGGCGCGGCCAGGCCAGATGCAGCCAGAGTTGGGTTGTGATCCCTGCCAAGTGACCTGTGTGGGGGAGAGAATTGCAGGGAGAGGTCAGGGGTGAAAATAAATGAAAGTCCCCGCTTGTAACAGCTGTGGACGCCCTGGCTCAGACCAGGCCGTCATCCACGGGGCTTCTGGTCTTCACCTTCAGGTACGCAGAGAATTCTGTATCTGCCCTGGAGTCAAACAGCAAACCTGCCTGATTTCAGAACAGAATATATTTTTTGGCTGCCCCCAAGTTCCTCAGACTTCTGCAGTCAAGTACATGCACAAGAATGTTCACTGCAGTATTTGTTACTAGTTGAGAAGAATTAGATGTTCTAGAATCAGAAGACCTAGGGTAGCTAGGGCTGCCATAACAAAGTGCCATAGACTGGGTGTCTTAAACAGATATTCATTCTCTCACCATTCAGTCCGAGATCCAAGATTCGGTCCAAGAAGTCCAAGATAAGGTGTTGGCAGGGTTGGTTTCTTCTGAGGCCTCTCTTCCTGGCTTGGAGGTGGCTGTCTTCCTCCTGTGTCTTCACATGGTCTTCCCTCTGTGTGTCTCTGTGTCCTAATCTCTTCTCAGAGACACTATTGCCGTTACTAAGGATGGGGAAGATTATATGTCTTGGCAGGGAGAGAGTGGCAGTTTATTGTTAAGTGGAAAAAGTAAGTCACAGAACTGCAAGTACAATAGGATCCCATTTACATACCTAAAATCCAAGCGTTTATTTTCCTATTTGTGCTTAGGAAGACTACTCAACGGGGATTAGGGGTGAGGGTGGGTTGCGGGGACTTTGCTTGTGTACATGTGGCCCATTGGATTACTGTTCTCAACTCTTTCCTTCTTCCCTTTGTCCTGGGACTCTACACCCTCGCCCACTGCCCCAGTGATGTTGAACTTGGCCATGTGACTTGCGTGGGCCAATGGAATTGTGATGGACGTACTCACAGCAGGGACCTTACATGTGCTTGCTGGGTGTGGCTTGGTCTCCTGGGCTGCTGTCACTCTGTGAGAAGAACGTGTCTTAGTGAGTGGCTGGTCTGAGGAGAACACAAGACAAGAAGAGCAGCTGAACCCAACCTGAGCCCAGCTGATCCGCAGACCAGTGAGCAAGAAAAAGACGTGCTAACCTGATGCTGAGAGGAGTCAGACACAAAAAGACAAACATTGCGTGATTCCACTCACATGAAATATCTACAATAGGTAAATTCATAGAGATTGAAAGTAGATTAGAGGTTACCAGTGACAGGGAGATGGGCGATGGGGAGTTATTACTTAATGGGTACGGAGTTTCTCTTTGGGATGATGAAAGAGTTTTGGAAATAGGTAGTGATGGTTTTACAACACTGTGAATGTACTCAGAGCCACTGAATTTTATACTTAAAAATGGTTAAAATCGTAAATTTTATGCAACACATATTTACTATAATTTAGAAAATATAATATATGCAAACCTATTTAATTGTACACATTTTCATTTTTTATTTTTAAAATATGGAATGCTCACGATTCTTGCACAGGGACCATGCTAATCTCTGTATTGTTTCAGTACATGTGCGCTGGAGCGAGCACTAACTGTACACTTTAAATGGGTGAATCATATGGTATGGGAGTTATATCTCAGTAAACCTGTTTTAAAAAAAAGAAAAAGAAAAACACATGCCGGTTGCGTAAGCCATTAAGCTCTGACTGGTGCAGAGATAGCTGCCTCAGACAGTATGTATACATGCATATATTTTATAATGATTACATATTATTTGTGTAACAAAAAATATGCAAAAACAGAATTTGTTGGGTTCCCTCAAACAGGCCCTTCTTTCCTGTTTTCCTCCCTGGCAGTGGCACCAGGACGTTTCTGGACATTGCTCATCCCAATCTGGAGTGACTCTTGGCTTCTCTTGACAGTTGACTAGACCCAAGTCCTGGCTGACTCTGGGGAATGTGTCTTCACTTGGCTCCCTCTAGACCTCTGCAGCCACCTGCCGGGATGTGCTGTCACCGCCCTGCGCCTGGGTTGTTGCCTGGGTTTCCCAGGTGGTCCCTGCCTCGGTCCCTCCAGCACCATGAAGATGAATCACTCTCAGGTTTCCATTAAGCTCTTCTGCTCAGCCCGCCCTGAGCCCTCCACCCAAAACACACACGCACACACACAGTTTCCACTCTGTAAAATGGGATTACAACGGCCTCTACTGCCTGTCAGATACAATCTAAACCCCATCAAATGCCACTTGGACATGTACCCCAGAGGTACATGAAGACATCCCAGGAAGAACTTTCCTAAAATTGATCGAGTGGAGAGAGAGCTGCTCTACCCCACAGGATCATGCTACTTAGCTGTGAACACTTCCGGCCCTGCAAATAAAGGGAACGTTCAATTCAAAACATTGATTTAGAAGATGAGAAAGTGAAAGACTCTAATGGCTTACTAATTATTGTGGCTTCCAATTCAAAACTGAAAAGAGGACCTAACCATGCTAACAGATTGATGAGAGTAATTTCTGATGAGTGATTCTTAGTATGTAACTTGAAATGTGTCTAAGGGATTGTTTTAGTGCTGTAACAAAACTCTTTCCATTACTTTTTACTTCTTCATGTGAACAAGGTTTCTCAGCATTGATATCTGTAAATATGAAAAACAGGAATAGAATTAATGCTGAACCCCATCTCATTCTAGCAAAAAGTAACAGTTGGCCACCCAGACATGAACTAAGAGGGATAAAAAAGTCACAGCCATCTCATGGATATTCATTTTTGACAAAATTTTCCATTTAATAATCATTCTTCAAATCTATAAATATATTTATGATTTTTGATTGTATACTAATAAAAGTAAAACGTCCATCTAGAAGAAATTTTGACACTTAGAGCCTTATGGTAACAGAAAACAAAAAATTTCAATTTGTGCACATATTTTTGTTGCTGAGAGGCATGCTAGGTGACCAATAAAAGCATTCAAACAAAATATGTATTATAAGAGGATAAAATTTTGTAGCGGGGAACAGAATGGAAATATGAGTTCAAAGGGGAAATTAAATGTAAACTTTCCAAATGTTAAACAGGGCTTATTCATGTGTATTCAAAATAGATTATGGTTTCTATGGAATCCATGGGATATTTAGATTTCATTGGGTACATTTAAAAATGTCATCTCTTTTTTTTTAAAATCAGCATTTACAATATACTGGAAATTACATCCTTTGCAACTGTTTGAACTTATAATGAGAAAGTTTAGATATCAGCTTAAAAGAGGAGGTACACAGATGTTTTTCAAAATTATTTTAGAGGATGCGCGTGGTGAAAAACATTTGGAAACTGCTGAGCGGGAGGGAGGGTGATGGTTGGAACTTGGGCTGGTCGCTTGATCTCTTTGAATTTGCGCGTCCGTGAAGTGACGGGCAACGGTACCAACCCCTTCAGGCTGTTCCAGGAGTGGAACTAAAGGAGCCTCCACGGGGTCGGCGCTGAGCGGCAGGAAGGACAGCTCTCAGCCTGGTGAGGAGGGTGGGGAAGGAGGCAGATGCGGAAGGAAACGAGGATCAGGTTTTCTCCGAGGAGGTGACCTCTGACCTGGCTGATGAAGGCCAAGGAAGATCTCCGCGTCACAACAAAGTGGCCGGAGGGCGGACAGGGCGTGCCAGGGGGTACAGCCGGCGCAAAGTCCAGAGGTGGCGTGGGCTGCTGTGGCGGCTCCTGCGCAGGCGCGGCCTGAAACCCTTGCCGGTAGGAGCCTCGGTATGTAGCCCCACTCCCTCGCCTGCGACCCTGTTGGCATGTGACACTGACCACTCTTCCAGACTCAATCAGAGCGCGCCCCCAGAGCATCCGTGAGGTGCCACGCGGGCCCCATCCAGGCTATAAGGAAGCGTGTGTGTGTTTGGGGGGGGGGAGTGTCTATGTGTGTGTGTCGTTGTCCTAGAAGGCTCAGAAAAGTCTTTAAAAATTGGTGGCGCATGTATTGAAAAGATGGAGGCACTTTATGGAGCGAAATATTTGCACCGTGTGCCCCCCCCCCCCCGCCCCCAACTCATACTCTCTCCACCTTCCATAAACAAGTCTGGGTGACGGTGGCCACCTTAGCGTCGGGGCCCAGCCTGGGACCCTACTTGCGGTGGTGGCGCAGTGTCCCGAGTCCGACTGGAGTAACCGCGTTAGGGGCCGGAACCCGCGCTCGGCGGCGGCGACCTCTCCGCACAGCGTCCCCTGGCGGCCGCGGGGCTCAGCCAGGCCCGGGAAGTGACCGCGCCGAGGGGGCCCAGGGCCGGATGGGCGAAGCCCCCGCGGCAGCCTGCCCCTCGGTCTCCTCCTCTTCTTCCCCTCCTCTTCACCTCCCTCCTTCCCTTCTTCCTTTTCCTCCTCTTCCTCCCTCTCTCCCTCCCTCCTCCTTTTTCTCCTTCCTGGTTCCTACAGTTTGTCTTTTGAATTAATCTATTTAAACATTTAAATAGGTTATAGATTAACATAATTCAGGTATTTAAAAAAACACTCAAAGGCCTACAGTGAAAAGTCTTCATCCCAGAAAAACTGTCAGCCAAATCCCCAAATTGAGGGACATTCTACAAAATACCTGACCAGTACTCCTCAAAACCGCCAAGGTCATCAAAACCAAGGAAAGCCTGAGAAACTGCCACAGCCAAGGGGAGCGTAAGGAGACATGACCATGGAGTGTAATGTGGGGTCTCACAAGGGATCCTGGAACAGAAGAAAGGACGTCTGGTGACAACTGAGGAGATCTGAATCAGAGTGGACTTTAGTTAATAACGTATCAACATTTTCATTAATTGTAACGAACGACCCAGACCAATGCAAGATGTTAATAACGTGGGAAACTGAGTGCGGGCTTTATGGAAGCTCTTATCATTGCAATTTCTCTGTGAATCTAAAACTGTTAAAAAAATAAAGTTTATTTTTTCAAGTCTTCATCTCACCTCTGCCCCCAACCATGCAGTTTCTTTCCATCGCTCAACGTATTAATCGTTGATCTTAGTTTTTTGTGTATCCTTTTAGAGACTCAGTGTGCAAATACTAGCAAATATAAACATCCCCCCTTTTACACAAATAGTAGCACGTCCCTTACTCAGTTCTGCAATCGTCCTTCACTCATTTCATATTACAACATAGAGCATCCCTTGATTTTTGTTTACAGCCTGGACAGACTGTCATTCCTGTGGCCAGTTCCCTGTGGATGGACACTTGGGCTGCTTTCATTTTTTTTTTTTTTTCCATTCAAACACGACTTTGGGGAATAACCGTGCAGGTGGCTTGCCAGTCGTGGGACTGCCAGACCCGCGAGTGGTCTGTTTGTAACTGTAGTAGACAGGACCCGGAGATCTGGGTGGAACTGCGACATCTGGGTGACACCCAAAGTGCGCAGTCCACAGGGCTGCCCCAGCAACCTAACCCTGGATCGTCGCCCCCGTGCGGGATTCCCGCGGGGGGAGTGTGGGCGGCAGCGTCCCAGAGGCTGGGGGAGGTGGCGGGGTTACCGCCCCGGACCGTGGGGGCGGGGAGCCTTAAGGGGGCGGGTGCCCAGCAGGAGATCCGGGGGCGGGCAACCTGCCCCACCCCACTACTCCTCCTTCCAGGCCCCCTAGCTCCGCTGCTCCCCCTGCTGCACCTGTCCCGAAACTCCCACTGCTTCCCGCTCTGGGAGGTCGGGCAGCCCCCACTCCTCGACCGTCCAGTCCAGGGGGCTCACCCTAAATGCAGCGAGATTCCCCTTCTCCCCTAGGACGGCTTCCTCCCCCCACCCCCAGCAATTCTGGTGCCTGCTGTCCAGATACTATTCTCTCCACCTCCTTATACTGCTATTTGCCCCCTTAACAACCCACCTTGCCTCCCAAATTCTGGGCGATTTTAAAAATTTCCCTCAACATTTTCTAGGGCAAAACTTCAGATCAAACAGAGACGTTGGCATAATTGTACAGCGAATATCCATACCCGCACCACCGCGTCTGCATTAACGTCCTCCCGCGCTCTACTGTCCGTCCGACCGTCCTCGCTCGCACCCGCTTCAGACCTGCGGACCCCGGCGCACTCCCTTTTTTTTTTTTTTTTTTTGGAGACAGAGTCTCGCTCTGTTGCCCGGGCTAGAGTGAGTGCCGTGGCGTCAGCCTAGCTCGCAGCAACCTCAGACTCCTGGGCTCAAGCGATCCTCCTGCCTCAGCCTCCCGAGTAGCTGACACTACAGGCATGTGCCACCATGCCCGGCTAATTTTTTCTATATATTTTTAGTTGTCCAGATCATTTCTTTCTATTTTTTAGCCGGGCGTGGGGGGGGGGGGGGTCGCGTTCTTGCTCAGGCTGGTCTTGAACTCTTGACCTCAAGCGAACCTCCCGCTTCGGCCTCCCAGAGTGCTAGGATTACAGGTGTGAGTCACCGCGCCCGGCCCCCAATTTACTTTTTTAAAGGTGAAATTTATGTACCGCGAAATATACAAATCTTCAGTGTGCCATAGTCTGGCTGATTTTAGATAGTACGTGTAAGAGTATTTTTTTTAATAGTTACGTATTTTAACATGTATTGGGGAAAAAAACCCTTACCCGTTTCCATTGAAGATAATGACATGAAGTTTCCTTTAACAATGAAGGTATTTAAATAAGTTCATGTAAAGGGCTGGGAGACGGTGGGGGAAAGGGAAGAGACCACCCAGGTGCAGAGGCTATGGCCTCAGGTGCCCTGTCCCGAACCCAGGCGCCTCCAAGAAGAGTGGCCCTGGCCGAGGAGCTCTGGGTGGCCATGGAACCTGGGGCGCCGGGACGAGGCTGGGGACCCGCTGGGTCAGGGTCAGGGGTCTGCGGTGGGGGCCGGAGCAGCGTACCTGTGTGTCTGTGTTTTCAAATCATTATGCATCTGCGCCCCCGCCCCAACTCCTTGAGGCTGGCACTGTCCCAGTCAACGTAGCACCCAGTACCTATTAGGTACCTAGTAAGTGTTTCACGACCTCACGAGCGTGCAAACGCTTTGTAAGCACTCTACAAAAATAAGAGTTCACAACAGTAGCAGGAAATCCCCAATGACCCCCTGCCGCAGCCTTGGCAAGCCCTCCGTGGTGTTTGTTGATTGATAAACAGGCGGAAGAAGACCGGAGGGCAGGTGTACAGGTCCAGAGGGGCGCCGGAGACTTAAGATTCCAAGGGTCCGGGGTCAGAAATACGGCGATCGTAGAAAGAAGACTGCGCATGCGCAATTGGACCGTTACGCAGACTCATTATTCTCTGGGCGGAAGAGCCTTCTAGGTGCCTCGTTAGCGCAGTAGGTAGCGCGTCAGTCTCATAATCTGAAGGTCGTGAGTTCGATCCTCACACGGGGCACAATACTTTTGTTCGCTCTCCTTCCTTACTCCTGCCAGAAAGATGGGTTTTGTTTGCTTGTCCAAGTCAGGGGCTAATGTTAAGGGGAGACTTAGGGGAAAGGCTTTCCTGGGCCGACTGAGCCGGGGAGCCCCTACGGAAGCAATCTGCCAACACCACCCTCGCTCTGCTGCCAGGCGTGTACAGGGGGGAGCGCCCATCGGGGCCTGGACCATCCGTTCTGCCCCGGAGCACGGGCCGTCGTGGGGACGCGCACGGCCCCCGGTTAGGCGGGGAGCCCCGATGCTCACAGTCCAGGAGGGCGCTACGAGCGCGGCCGAGTTCAAGGCCCTCTAGTGAAGGCAGCAGAGGAGTGGCTTGGGGACACGGTCTGGGGCCGCGGAGTGCGGGCGGGGAGGTGGGCAGGATTGATGGGAGGTCAGATAGTGGAGGGCACTGAACCCATCGTGAGGAGTTTGGGCTGTGGAGCTGGGAAGTGGCGGTTCACGATAGGGTCTAGGGGAGAGGGCTCCCAGAGGAGTCACGCAGGGGGCATACACAAGCCGGGGGCCGTGTGGAGACTGCACCTGAAACAGGTGCTGCCACTGCAGTCCTCACCTGTTAAGTTCCTGATATCCAGTCATTCTCGAAGATCCACCTCCTTTCAGCACAGGTCAAATGGCAAGTTAAATTGAGACGGGACAGCCATAACTAGCCCTTCATCTTTCAGCTTTTTGATGGTGGCACCAATCTCTACAATGCCCCCAGGGATAATTGCGGTAATATTTTATACTATTTCATTCTTAGGCACAGTGCAGTCAATTATCAGTAGCTACAAATCCTTTAATATTACTACTTCCCTGCTGCCTTTGACATAAATGGATATCTAGTAGATTAATGCTGCCACTTGGCCTCTGCTACCACTAAGTCCCATTGTCCTCACTGAAACCAGCGAGCATTATCAGTGGTAGCATCTCTAATCATCACATACGGTTCATTACAGGAGCCACCACGGAGCTTTTCAGTTTTGCAGATACTCCCTCACTCAGGGCCTTCATGAAGGAAGTGTCTTTTGGGCGCAGAGCATGTCATTGGGAGGTCAGTGAGGAGGCCACGTGATAAATCCACTCCCACATTCCTATCTCCCTAAGCCTTTGGATACCTTCATCTACATCATGCTGGGGAAATTCTGGCATCTCAATCCCATTAAATAGAGCCCAACAATGAGTCCCCATTTCCGTCAACTACCCACGTAAACTACAGAGCCACTTCCAGTTGCGTGAGTGTGGCAGTTAGCAATTCATGGCTTCTCAGCTCCAAACTCCCTCTTCAGTGCCTGCTCTGCAATGCCGAACTGCACTCTTCCAGCATTTCTCCTATGGTGCATGACGTTGAGGTCTCAGCAGAGGCTGCTGGAGGATGCTGCAGGAGGAATGGGGCTCCTCTTTCTGGCTCCAATCTGCTGTTTTGCTTACTTTTGTCCTGCTGCAAGGCCATTAGCGGTGCATGTGCACCCGGGACATCCAGTGGTGCTCTGCCCCAGGCGCATGCCCAGAGCACACACACTCTCTTCAGGCCTTCATGGTCCCAGCCCGATGACCACTTCACTGGAGTCTTCCCAGTATGGACACTGGCATCTTCCAGGTCTCATGCCCGCAGCACCACCCTGAAGCGCTCTGAGTACTTGCTTCCCAGTCTTGGTTTGCCTGTGCCTAAGGGTGGTTACCCGTGGCCCTCTGAACATGGACAATGTGCACGCCGGGGTGTACTCCATCCTGACAAGCAGGGGCCTGATGCTCGGACTCTCTGTGCACTGCCACCCACCAGCCTTGGATTGCCTGTGCCCAGGAGAATTATTTCTTGCTGCCTTGGGAATGTGGACTAGCTGTGGCCTGGACAACTCTTAAGACTCTCTCCAATATCCAGTGGTCGGCAACCCCCTACTCTGATGAGGTCTGAACCTGAGCCTTCAGGAGGGAGAAGTCTCCCTTCCAAGTTCATCTTTCCTTGAGTTCTCTCCCACAGTCCTAGGTAATCTTTAGAGCTCTCTATCTTTATAGTTGCTCCCTGTCATAGTTTAGTATGTCTTTATATTAAACTTTGCCTGTTCAAATTATGTGTGGTTTGTCTCCTGATTGGACCCAGACTGATACAATGAGATTAAACATTAAATCTAGACTCTGCTAAATGTACCTAGTCCTTATTAAGCACCCAAGTCCCAATTAATTTATTAATAAATTAAGCCTTATGCAGTCCTTGCAGTCATCAACTGCTGTAACAGTCACCATGTAATCACTGTGGAAAGGCCTTCAGCAAATGCTCAAATCTTGCTCAACATCAGAGTTCATACAAGACAAAAACCCTATGAATGTAAATAAATGTGAAAAGGCCTCTAACCAAATAATAACTTATTCAACACCGTGGAATTCATACTGGAAAGACAACACTCTGTAAGTTTGACTATGTGGAGAGGGATTTGGCTGAAGCCCAACATTCAGCCAACACGGTACAATGTGCACCAGAGAGAAACCTTATGAATGTAATAAATATGAAAAGGCGGGCCTTTAATGACCACTCTTCTTTAACAAAGTCAAGGGAATACTGGAGAGAAACTTTTTGAATGTAGCCAGTGTGTAAAGAATTTTAGCCAAGCTCAACTCTTATTCAATCCCGGAGGACTCACATTATAAAGAAATTGAAGTAAGATTGAGGATATAATGTCAAGAAGCAGGAAGAGATAATCAGAAATGCATTTTATATATTTCATTAAATGTGATAACCTTTGAAATGCCAACCAAACACACATGACCAAAGAGATTCAGCCAAGTATCTGAAATCTGCTAAGGTAGTGACTTCTTCAAGATTATCATTGGGAGAAATGTAGGCTCAGAAAACTGGAAGAATGTGATAAAGAGAACTTCTTCATTTGGTCGAGAGTATTCATAACTCACTTTCACTTAATGAACAAAAACTTTTTAAAATAATGAACTATTATAATACTATTAATATATAAAAAAGAGGGTTTTCTTTTGTGTGTGTTTATGTGTAGCTGCAAAACCAATCTGAGTAGATGTAAATTCTAGTAAAAGAAGACCTGAAACAGAGGTAAAAACCCTGGCAACAGACAGCTGATTCTGGCTGGCAGAATCATGTATTGTAGAATATGAATGCTTTCAGGTGAGCAAGCAATTTCTAGTTCACCAAAGTTCCCATCACACTCTATACATTGTAAATTCTGTGACTCCTGTTGCCAAACACACACCACTTTGGCCCATGAAGGGATGTCTCTAAACAACTGAAAACATAGAAAATTATACTGAGAAAACTACTCTTGGGAAACCAGTGCCTTGCATAGTGCCAGGATATCATTTTAGGACTCGCCTACTGGATAAAAGAAAGCACTCTGCTTACTGCAAATGTTTGGTTCAACATAAGATTATGTCTTATGACCCCAGAAAAAAGAATTACTGCTACGTATTGCACATTTATTATATAATATATGTCAAGTACTGGACCAGGAACTTTATACACATGATCTTATTTAATCCTCATATCAAGTTCATGAGCTATTTTTACCTTCCTTTTAGAAATGGGGAGAGTAAGGTTTGTGAAGTCATGGGCAGCCCTGCTGTGCTGTGAGGCAGAGAGAGGGAGAGAGACGAGAGCTGTTGGTGCTGCCAGGAGACGCTGGGTCAGAGATGGGGAGGCTATGAGTACAGTGGGGTCACTGCAAAGAGGAGGTCCTGCTACCGGTGGTGGGGGCGCTGGGAAGACTGGAATTTAGGCCAATCCGCACTGTCAGTGCTCCACAGTAGCTCCTGAGATCTCTCAGTCCAGGCTGTATAATTGTTAAGATCGTTTCCTGTTTTCTATTTCTCCATTTATCTTTAAAATAAACCCTCACCGACTAAAGTTACTGAAGTTTATGCTGGTCTTTGCAACCTGAAAGCCTAAGATAACTTTAATAGTTTCCAAACATTTTTATTGTGAAAAGTTTAAGAAGCCATTTACAAGCCAAAAATTAGAATTAAATAAAACACATAATCATGGATACATTTTCCGGTACAAAAGGTTGATCTTTATAGGAATTTTAAATAAATAATCTAAAAATCAGTGTCATTGATTGCAAAATAGGTATCTCTGTGACTACCTTAAGGCAACACGCCTTCTATGTAGCCAAAAGACCAGGGGTTTGACATCTGTTACGAGCCTGGGCGGTGAGTCTCTGGCGAAGATTTCTCACTTTCTTGATAAGATCCTGTCCCGTAGTGTCCCATTCTATCGTTCTTCGATTTACAGAAACTTGAAAACAAAATTTAAAATTAACAAAAGTTGAATTTTCTGACGTTAGCAATGATATAGCATTTAAAGGTAAATGTGTCGTAAAAATCAGTAATGAAATGAATATTCTAAAAACCAAATTTCTTGAACAAAAAGCCTAACATTACCTGGCCCTACATGGTTTCTTTTATAAGCTAAATATTTATTAGTTGAACTAGATGAATGCTACCAGAGAACTTATCTGTTTTTGGTTACTTAGCATTTTTAAAATTTAGGATACAAACAATCTTAAATTAGGAACAAAGTTTGTCTAAGACAGAATTTGAGTTCTTTGCAATAGTAAGCTTCCTTACTGTAATCTTTAATGGCAATGAGAAAAGGCATTCCAAGTCACAAAACTGTGAAATGCATACCAGGAATACTTTTCTAATAATTAAATACAAATTTAATATCAGCTAATACTGGGAGAGTCTGGAATCAAGATTAAAATATTACAGTGAGTCCAAGAGTTAACAGCCATTTCATACTGATTTAGAGGAGCTAGTAAATCCTGCAATTTGGAAAGAAAAAAAAAATCACCTTAAAAATACACTTCTCTGTAATTTAGATATATATTCAAAGAGTCAGCCTCAATTTCTAAAAAAATTATTTTTTCCTAAAGGAATAAAACTTTTATGCATTTTGTTTTGCTGACAAATAACCTAAACCTACCAAATGTCCTCCACTCCATTTTGAAATTTAGAATTATCCAGTTAAAAATTTAAGTTCTGATGTGTCAGAATAGAGAATAATTGAGAATCTCTTGTATTTCATTTGACTCACAAATGCTTTTTGGTTTAATTCATATTCTAGCCCAGAAATTTATAGATGCATATAAAAGTATGAATTAGTAAAAATATTTTACAAACACTAGAATCTCATGGCCTGTTATTAGATACATTTCTTATAAAGCTTGCCTTTTTGGGACCTTGTATAAAAGTTTATTCTTCTCAAAGATCTCAAAAGACCTTGTTAAAGTCTGCTTCATCTATCTGGCAGTTTTATTTAAAAAGTTGGTTGAAAGAAAGTCTAATAGTCTCCTGTCCCCTCCTCCTCCCTTTTTAAAATAAATAATATGCTTTATTGGGAAAATTGTTAGCTTCTTTCTGGCCAAATGCTGTGATTACATTTCTGTAAGATGTTTCCACCCTGTCCCTTCCAAAAATAAACAAAAGCCCCAATGAATCAAGTCTGGGGGTCCAAAGGCAACTCATCAGCACAGAGCCATTTGCCGCCAGCAGTTCTGCCGTGGGCTGGCCCAGATTCCATCAGACTGCCCAGAGCAGACGCACATTTTCAAAGGTTGTTGGGGGAGCCCGGCCCATGTGAACAGAGTCAAGAAAATTCAATTCTGTAATAGCTTTGAAAAATAACCCAGCAATTTTCTTTTCACAAGGCTGTCAAAATAGGTATGAATCTCATACCTACTATAGTGATAGACTATAGAGATAGATAGTTAGTGATAGACTATAGAGATAGATAGTTAGTGATAGACTATAGAGATAGATAGTTAGTGACAGACTTCTGTTAGAGCCTCCAACTATTCTCTGGGGCAGCAGTGCTGGTGCTGAAGACGCAGAGAGGCATTAGTGATATTCAGCAAATTTCCTCTCCTTGAAATTTTGTCTATGTCCCAGTTTTTCCCCCAGCTGAAGATATGAGAGCATCTTGCTGTCTCCATTTTGGCATTTCCACTATCAATGCCCTGGGAAGATGGCATCCACATTCTATAAATGTAATTCAAGCCACAACTTTGCTTAACTACTGCTAAAATTAAAATGACAGAAGCATCCCCAACTCATGGATATTAAAAAGTAAAATAAAATAAAATGACATAAGAAATCTTTCTTGCTTATCAACTTACTGTGTGCTGAGGGATCCATTTCAGAAATGTCATTTAACTGTGAGGTTCTAGGCAAACAGCTTGAGGCCACCTGTTCATTTTGGAACCTTGGTGCTTCTGTTATAAAAGTGAGGAGTTAAAGAGGATGTTTGGGAGTGAGTTATTAATTCCAAATGGTCCCTAGTAAATTAAAATTGCCAAGGATGGTTAAAAACAAAACCCCCTTTTTCTTTTGACTATTCTGAGAAAGATGCTGGAACCATTCAAAAGACAAGAGAAGTGAAGTTAGTGAGAATTAAGAGCTGAGCTGAACTTTTTTCTCGATTGGAGCTCTGTGGTATTATTCCCCCCTCGAACACCTGGGCTCAGCCTCCTGAGTAGCAGGGATTACAGGTTTGGGCCACCATGTCCAGCTGGAGCTCTGTTTTCTTTAACAGTCCTCCCTCCTCAGTTCACCCTTTCCCTCCAAAAAAATGGTAAGCAGTGATTACCTTTTGGCTAAGCAATAATTTGAATAAAAGTGCTGAAATACACCTCAAGGATTTATTCATAACAGATCACATTAAAAGAATGAATCTGTAATACCACAAAGAGAAAGGCACCCGTGGACACTCACCTTTATTACACGGATTTTCAGCATGTTCTACAGCAGCACTTATCTCCCGATTTAAAAACTGCTTTCTAGATGCATCTGACAGAGCAGCAGTTTTCTTTTCTGATCTCAAATAAAACTCTTTTTCTTCAGCTTCCTTCCACTAAATATAAATAAGTGGGGAAAAAAAAGATCACATAAAAATTGTGGTAATGCACGCTCCTACAGTGGAACGAGCCCCTTCTGTTTTCTCTATTCCACTTTCCTTATACCCCCAGAGGGCAACTGGGGTGTCTGTGTTGGCCCAAGACTACTGAAGAATCTTGAAAGCAGAGGCAGGTTTTATGTATTGCTCAGTACCTCAGAGTGCCACAAAGCACACATCTACATCTCAACCAGGGTTGAAATAATAATTCCTTTCGATAAGTTTCAAATCTCAAATCTTATGAGAGTAAGCTAGTTTTGTCTTAATGGCAATTGGGCTGTATTTAATGTGAATGCTATACTTTAATAATAAAGTCTACAAAATTCAGAGAATGAATTCTTTGCCCAGCTGTGGTCCACATGATGACCACAAGGAAGTATTAGCCCTTATTTTCTTCTCCATAAAATAAGAAAATAATAAACCTAAAATTAGCTCAGAGGATAACTAAAATAATAAGTTTAAAATACTACACAACTCCTAAAGTTGGCCAATGTTCTAGAAATGTTACAGCTTTTACATGGAAACACATATATAATTTTTATATGTTATAGAAATACTAATGCATTAAATAACAAAAACCTTAAAGAATCACAAAACAGAAATGCCTGCAAGGACCACAGAGATCCACCCGTTTTGTATTACCGATGAGTAACACTGAGCCTGAGTGATTTCCCAAGGCCACTCGGTAGTCATGTTAGCTTGAGAACCCAGGACACCAGACACAAAGAAGGATTTCTGCACAACATGAAAAGCCCTTACAATGATTCTGTCTACTCTCAGAAGCACCACTTTACCCAAAGTACAGTAGCACCTAATTTTACACAGTCTAGCCCTAGTGTCAGCAATCCTTTTCTTAAAGAGGCAGGCTTCCACCGCAATTTTCTGGGAATCACCTCCACTCTCCCTAACCCGTCTTTCCTTTCCTAGAAGGGAAGGGTAATAAGACAGGGCCCCAGGCCACTGGGATGGGGTAGGAGGAAAATGAACCTGGAATAGTGACTGGAAGGAAATACACTGTAAGCAGCTGTCATTTAGAATGGGCATTATAATATAGCATCTGCAAGAAGAATGAACTAAAGCCAGTTGTCTACATCTTGATCTCTCCCCAGCTCTTCAGTATCTTTAGCAAAGTACACGGTATCAGTGATAATTAACTACAAAGCATAGGTCCCAGAGTTGTTGGGAGGATCAACCAAAAGACACATATGTGTGACATACTCTTAGTTGCCTACTCAAAATCCATTCTCTGATTCTTCTTTAGGAATAGAATCTTAATTTTATTTGGGATGATAATACTCCCACCTAAAAATACTACTTTTCCCAGCATTCTTTGCAGCCAAATGTGGCTAGAAATATCATATGGGACTCCCGGAAAGGAGTTAAAAAGGAGACGATTCAGATGGGAGGTAGAGCACTTTATGCACTTGTGTCCTACCCTCTTCCTGCTGCCTTGATGGATGTGACGGCTGGAACTCCAGCAGTCATCTTGGATGCTAAGGCATCCTTGAGAATGAACACCATACACCAAGAAGTAGTACAGAAAGTTTGAAAGATGTCATTTACCTGATGACCTTGGAGCCACAACATTAAACCTGGACTGACTACCCTTCTATCCTGTTTACAGTCACCGTTACTTTGGGTTTTCTTACTAGCAGCTATGCACAATTTCTACCTATTCAAAATCTTTTACAATGTAAATATAAAAAATTAGATAAAGTAGTAATATTATTCAATTAGCCAGAAGAAATCCAGGAAGCTGAGAAGTTGAGGCACACTGATGTAAATGAGAAAGATGCCCAATCATTTTAGATAGCATCCATATTACATGACTTCTCTGGAAAACACCTATTAGATTATCTTTTCCAACAAAAATGATTTGGTTTGATGCTTTTGCCATCTGCCTATGTTCTATTTCAAAATTTCAATGCTTAATATAATAATAATAAAAAGCTTATAACACTATTACCTTCTTGGCTTCCTCCTCCAACATTGCATTTAATACCTCTGTTTCTTTCCTTCTGTTTTCCTGAAGGAGTCTGGCTACTTCCTGGTAACACTTGCTTCGCTGTAGATCATCACATTTTTGTTTATGTAAAGTCTGAATTTTCCAGTCATTATTTAGGCATGCTTGTTCAGCTTTTGCCATATTTTCTTTAATTACCTAAAAAAATTATAAATATCAGAAACAAAGTCAGACTACATAAAATTATGGTACATCCATTCAATGTAGCCAAGTGCCTAGAGCAGTTCAGAATGCCAGCTGCATATTAGAATCACCTGGGAGTGTTTCAAACAAACTGACATCTGGGCCCCACCATAAATCCATTTTAAATCAATCTCTGGGGTGGCTGGATTGGATACCGGTACTGTAAAAAAAAAAAAACAAAAAAAAAACTCTCTAGGTGATTCTAATGTACAGCCAAGGGTGAAAACTTCTAAGCTAGGGGATGGGTACGATTGAACAATTTCCATGTTTTCAACACTTTGAGGAGTAAAAAGAGCCCATTTTAACAGATTGGACAAAAGCCTATACGAAAAAAATGGTGGAGTATTTTGGAAGAATCAGCTAAGAGACTGTTGTAGAACAGAAGGTCTCTACCTGACGCTAGGCCTGGTTTTTGGAACAGGACCAGACCCAGAGACAAACCCATTTAACATTTTGTCACAGAGGTAATACAGAAAGTTCTTTTTTGAAAGTCTCAATTTCTATTTCAATACACTTAAGTCAGCATTTCCGAAAGGGTACTCCTAAGAAACTTTCTAAAATAAATTTGGGGAATTTTCTTAAAGATTCACGATGTACAATATCCTCAAGTTTGGCATGAAACACACCTAACTTTAAGACAGCATTTCCAACACTTATTTGACCACCCCCCATGTTACTGAATGATAGTTATCAATATTCCACAGAATATACTTCAGAAGTGCTAGCTTACATACAATGCAGGGACCTGATGTTTTGCAATTTAATCTACTCAGGGATGATTTCTTAGGCAGAACAGAGTAGGATAATATAATTAGTAAAGTTACTATTCTTTTGTATTTTCTTGTAAGTCTTAAAATTTCAAAGGGTATGAAAAATACATGTCTATGACTGTCCATGGAGTAAGCACACTGTAAATAAAAGAAAGCAATGTGAGACAGGAACTGTGGCAATTGAAGCAAATTAATTAACTCAACTTTACAGTTTAACTTCAATTTTGCTCTCTTAAAAGGGTAACAGATAGAAATTCCCCTACTATGTATACACTAAATTTACCATATTTTTACCTTCTGAGTTCGTTGGATCTGAGTTTGATCTGTTTCTATCAGTTTATGAAACATATGTTCTTCAAGATCCACTTTCCGTCTATAGACATCCGCATCTTCTCGCATTTCTTTTGCAACAGCTTCTTGATTTCTGGCAAGATTCTGTTAAAAAAACAATTTGTAAAAAAAAAAAATCACTGATTTATATAATAATGCCAGGACACAAAAATGACTTTTTTCTTTTCAGAATAGTCTTATGCAGACAACAACTGCAATCATTTAATTTTCAAAGTAAACAGCAAAGAGTGGTGACATCAGTGAAAATGACAAAGGGAAGATCTCTGAAAATTCTCTCCTCCATAAAAGCACTGAGAACACTGACACAAACTGACAAAATCAACTTTTTCAATTCTGGAAATTAACTGAAGGCTTATAGCAATCTGGGGAGCACTTATTCATAAAAATGACTGAATCTCGGTAAGAACAAGAAGCTCGTAACATTTTCACTTGTGTTATTCCCATTCCCACCCCACTCCCAAGACTGGCCCTTGACCAGCTGCTGGGAGATAATCTCTAAGCCCTTGAAAAACCCTGTCTGATATGAGTGTCTTTGTATACCTGGGGATTTGGGCCATGCCAGGTAGTATATGCCAACAAGGTGACTTGGTAGGAGCCATGGGCCATGCTATATGCTACTTACTATATTTGACCTCTGGAGACGCTGGAGAGAAAGTAACTAAAGTCAGCCACGTGGGTACTCCATGCCTACGTGACCCCCAACAAAACCCTGGACATAAGGCTTGAGTGGGTTTGCCTGGTGGGCAATACTTGTACGTACTATCAAACATCTTTGCAGGGAAAATTAAGTGCTCTCTGTATAACTCGACTGGGAGAGGAAAACTGGAAGCTTCTGCCTGGTCTGGCCTGGACTCTACCCTGTGTGCCTTTTACCTTCATTGATTTTAATCTGTATCCTTTTGGTGTAAGAAAATTTAACCATGAATATAAGAGTTTCTCTTGAGTTCTGATAGTCCCAGTGAATCAATGAACCCAAGGGTGGTCTTGAGGACCCCCGACACAGATATATATGTATTAGCTCATTTAATCCTCATAGCAATCTTTGCAAGACTAGTATTATGCCAGGGAGAAGGCGCATATGTGTGAAAGAGAGATAAGAGACAGCAAGTAGACCTGACAAAACAAGGTTCTAGAAGATGACGAAAGGATAGGATCTGGATTACAGGTCAGTATTTACTTATTTGTTTCTTTTGTTTGTGCTTAGTTTTACTTTTTTGTTAAAAAAATTTATTTAGATATGAAATGTTGGGTTTGTATAGAGGTAATCACAATATTGTCTATTTTCTGGGACAATTTCTTTAGAAATAGACACATTTTATCAACTAAATGTAAGAGATAAATCAGACAGGTAAAGTAATAATCACTAAAGCTAATTGGAAAAAGGTAGTAGCAGCACATTATATCCAACTGATTAGATAAAGTTTAGGATTTCATAAGTTAGTTTTGTTGAGTAGTTTAACTCTTCTCTGACCCTACTGGTTTGCTTAAATAAACACTTTCTTCGAGTGATAGCAAAAAGGGATCAATAAACATTTAAATTTGCCTTCTGATCTGACACACAGAAAGAAACTCAGCATAACTTCTGTGGCATTCCTGCCAAAAGTGCATAACTTGAATCTTATCATGAAGAAACAACAGATATATGCTAATTAAGGGACATTCTACAAAATATCTGGCCTATATGCTTCAAAAAACATCAATGTCATGAAATACAAAGAAAGATTCAGGAATGGTTCTCATTTAAAGGAGACTAAAGAGGCTGGGCGCAGTGGCTCACGCCTGTAATCCTAGCACTCTAGGAGGCCCAGGTGGGAGGATTACTTGAGCTCAGGAGTTTGAGACCAGTCTGAGCAAGAGTGAGACCCCATCTCTACTAAAAATAGCAAAATTAGCTGGCATCATGGTGTGTGCTGGTTATCCCAGCTACTGGGGAGGCTGAAGCAGGAAGATCCCTTGAGCCCAGGAGTTTGAGGTTTCTGTGAGGTATGATGACGCCACTGTACTCTATCCAGGGCAACAGACTAAGACTCTGTCTCAAAAAAAAAAAAAAAAAAAGGAAATTGAATCTCACTCTCACCCTCTTCATATTAAAATAAAAAGGAAAGAAAAAAATAAAGGAGACTAAAGAGGCATGACAACCAAAAATAAATAATAGATTTTCTTTTGCTTTAAAGGACATTTTTAGGACAAGTAATCAAATCTGAAATACATCAGACAATATTATCTTAATTTCTGATTCTGATAATTGTATTGTGGTTATATAAGAAGATTAACTAGTTTTAGGAAATATACGCTGAAGTATTTAGGGGTTAAAGGAGCATGATGACAGCAACTTACTATTAAACAGTTCAGGGAAAAAAAGCATGTGTGTATATGAGAGAATGATAAAGCAAACTTAGCAAAAAATATCAGAAATTCTTGGTATTTCCTCACAAATTTTCTGTTAATTCTGAAATTATGACCCCTGATTGCCAATACTCCTCACTCCAAAAGAAAATATAGTAAAATGCAAACTTTAGCTTAGTCCAGATGAATTACATCTGATTCAAAATCACAGGAGACTTAGCCAAACTGTAAATCCCTTGTCCAGTTCTAGAAAAAATTCAGTGTGGGAACTTAAAGTGTTATAGATATGAATGGAGAATGGATGCTATATGTTTTGCCTTATCTAATGTGGACAACAATCATATCTTTATCTGTTAGGAATTAGCAGTTATCACTAATTTCAAACTCAAAGTCTAATTTTAAAAGGGCTGAAGGAAGTGAAAACCTATGGTTTCAACACTGAATAAGTAACAAAATATTTTTCCCAAATAATACAAATTTATAACAATAAAACTCCTTTAACTAGTGTCTTGAAAACTAAATTGTATGTACTAAGCAGATATTTGCTGATTTGATTCCAGAAGATTCAAATTTAAAGTACTTTATAGCTTTCACAATATTTACCCTTCAAGATCCTTGTGAGGTACTGGGATAATTCTGCAGTAACTATTACACAAACATAGGATAACTTAGTAAGATGGTAAAAGATGCTGATGCAAAATCTGGGGCTTACATCTGGTGCTTCAGACACCAGACTAAGCTGCTAACAGAAACACAAATTAAAGAATTACAACAAACTGTACATTCAGACATTTTGGCTATCTTACAATCCTAGATGACACTATATTCTGCTTAAGAAGGGAATAAAATGAACATTTAAAAATGATCAGTAAATACAGTATAAAAAGGGTTTGTAAAAACCTTGCTTTTCTTATTCTGTAAATAACTGATTTATACCTTCTCATAAAGTCTTTTTTGTAATTCAAGTTCCAGCTGTCTCATTTCCAGGTCTTTGGCTGTGGTAGCAATTTCTTGATCTCTCATATGTACCTATGACCGAACAACAAACTGTGAATACCAAAAAGAATTTACAGAATAATAAAGATTTAGTAATTTCGTAATCTGAACAATCACTAACAGTATTTAAAATAACAGGAATTGGGACTGGGTGCAGTGGCTCAAGCCTGTAATCCTAGCACCTTGGGAGGGCAAGACAGGTAAGGATCCCTTAAAGGCCAGGTGTTCGAGACCAGCCCGAGCAATACAGCGAGATTTTGTCTCTACAAAAAAAGTAGAAAAATTAGCCAGGCATGGTGGTGTGCACCTGTAGTCCTAGCTATTTGGGAGGCTGAGGCAGAGGGATCCCTTGAGCCTAGAAGTCTGAGGTTGCAGTGAGCTATGATCAGGCCACTGTACTCTAGCCTGGGCAACAGAGTGAGACCCTGTGTCAAAAAAAGAAAGAAAAGGACTCAGGTTTTTGAAACCAGAGTAACTGACAACATATTGATATTCACTACAAAACCTGGGAATAAACTCTCAAAGTTAAATTTAATTTTTTAAAAATTAAATTTACCACAATTACCATATGGCCATCTGTCCAGACTTAGAGAAGAGATGGCAGTTCTTATCATATTATGGTAACCAATATTATGAGGTAGAAAAACTTGAGCAATTTAAATTTGGGGTAGATAAAAACATAGAATGTTTAATCTTATTAAATATAACATTTATAAGGCTCCTTTTGATTAAACTTCTATACTTTTATAAATTTGGTTTGACAACTAATAACTCCAGGTTCAAATTTATTGGGGACTGTTCAACTTGCATGTGTTCTCCAACTTAGTTAATTTAGAGTTCACAATCTCCAAAATTTGATTACTTGGAAGCTTTTTACCCCTGTATACTAGAGGTTTTGGATAAGGCACTCACTAAAGAATCTTAGAAATCATGTTAAAGATTTGGCTACCTAAAACCTCAATTATTTTTAGGGGTGAAAATAAAGTACACGATTATGTGTTTCAAACAAAACAAAACAACAAAAACTATAACCAATCAGCTATCTATCCTTGTTCATTTATTCAGCAAACATTTAATGATTGCATTACTACCTGCATTCATAAGATAAAGTGTTAGATATTGTCAATTATGGTAAAAGACATGCTATCAAATACCTATAAAAGGAGAAACAGTAAAAATGAGAATATAGTTGAATGTGCAAAGATATATATCTAAGGGGTAAAAGAAACCATAGACCAGGGACCAGTTCAACTTAAGGAAGTTACTGGCAAAGTGGCCAGCTCAAAGCGGGGGATGTTTATTTGTATGAAGCAAGAGTAGTAATAATGCCAAGAGGTGGAGGAGAGGTTTGGCATAGCATATAATGCTTTTTAGGAATTTCAATTACACAAGCTCTTTTGCTTATGAATTTTCAGAGATACAAACAGCTACGTGCCAGAGCAAAAAACAGATCAGCTTTGCTTGCTGCTAACAGATGTTTGCAGTCACACGTACATGTCACTTTGGACTTAAGCAGTCTTTCTTGGTGGAGCCTGAACTGTGAGAGGAGCTTTTGCAGTTTGGCAGCGTCAAGAGCACAACATCAGAACAGGCAGCTGAAAGGATGGGAGGCTGGAAGAGTAGGCAGAGGCCAGATCATGTTGCTCAAAGGATTTTATAGGATTCTTGGACCAAAAAATGCCTTCTCTTATTGCAAAGTGGTTTGGAATAAAGACGGAGTTCTGAGCCTGTATTACTTTTGGGGAAGAACACATACTTTTCTAGATAATGAAATATCAAACTCCGTTACTAGATGAGCTAATTAAAAGGAATCTTAGATTTTGAAAAGCAATGTAAAATTAATTAGCTTTAAACAAAACAAGAAGTATTATGCTATAAAAAGAGATAATAGATTTCTAATACAGGTGAATTAAAAATACTTTAAAAAACATTTAGTATTTTATCAAAACTAGGTTAGAAACTCCCGAAATTACTGTATAAATTTAAGGCAATCCTAATAAAAATTTCAAGAGAATGGGGAGAGGTGGGAATTCACAGCGTGATAAAATTCTCAAAGTTATTTGGAACAATAAGCATTTGAGAACACTGAGGAAAACTCTGAAAAGGAAGACTAATGAGGGGAATTAGGCCTAGTTATTAAAACATTACAAAACTACAGTCATTCAAAGAGTGCGGTACTGCCTTAGAAATAGAAAAAGGGAGGAGATCAAGTACGTAAGGGAATTTAATATGTAATAACCATCATTTGGCAAATGACTTTGCTAATATCTAACAAATGGTATTGAGACAACTGACTTGCCTTTTGGAAAGTAAGCTTCATTCCTAATTCATTACTTACATTCAATTTTTAGACATATCAGGGGTTGGCAAACTTTTTCGTAAAGGGTCAGACGGTAAATATTTTAGGCTATGTGAGTCATAGGGTTTCTGTCACCCCTATTCACCTCTGCCACAAGCAACCACGGAAGATATGTAAACAAATGAGTGGGAAATGTGTTCCAATAAAACATTATTTGTAAACACTGACATGTGAATTTCATATATTTTTTAAAATTTAATATAATTTTCATATCATGAAATGTTGCTGTCTGATTTTTCAGAACCATTCAAAATGTTGCAACCAATTCTAGCTCAGGAGCCATACAAAATAGGTGGTGGGCTGGATTAGGCTGGTGCACAGTAGTTTGCTGATCCCTGAGATACCTCAAAGATCAAACAAATAAAAGGAAAACATAAAACTAGAAGAAAATATGCCGATGTGGTAATACAACCTTAGAATGGGAAGGCTTTTCTAAACATGACACAAAACCCAGGAGTCATAAAAAAATTAATAAACTTGATGGTCTAAAAATTAATATATTTTGTGTGACAAAAAAACCGACACCATAAACATTATTAAGAAACACACACAGACCAGAGGAAAACACTTACAACATAAAACCCTACACTGTATTGCAGCTACTAGCTACATGTGGCTTTTAAAATGTGACTAGTCTAAACTTAGTTGTGCTATAAGGGTAAAATGATATTGGATTTCAAAGCCTTAGTACAAAAAAGGCACAAAATATCTCATTAATAATGGTTTTATACTAATTACATTTTGAAATACTCTGCAAATATACTGAGTTGAATAAAATGTTACTAAAATTAATTTTGCTTGTATCTTTTTACTTCATTAATGTGGCCACTAGAAAACTTAAAAATTATATCTGTGCTCACATTTTATTTCTATTGGACAATGCTGCCCCAAATGACACAAAGAGGCCTATCAGTAAGAAAAAGACAAACTTGATAGAAAAATGGACAAATGTTATGTGTATATAATTTATCTTCTACAAATGGAAGATAAATAACTGAAGAGAAATTCAATCTCACTAGCAAAAAAAAAAAAAAAAAAGGCAAATTAAAATAGACTATTTGTCACCTGTCTGTGGTGACAAATACTAAGACTGATGCATTCCAACACTGACTAGACTAGGGTATGGATACTCATACAGTTAAAATATTTTAAACTTTTATTTTTGGAGAACAATTTGGCATAACTTCGAATTTACTTAATAAAAGCATGTGTGCAAGTACTCAAAGATTTATACAATGTAGCAAGGTTTTATTATTTTCAAAACACTACAACTAACCTAAATGCTCAATAGCTCTCAGTCTCATGCATGAATTGAAAAAAAAAAAAAAAAACGTTCAATAGCAAAGATTAAATACACTGTGGTATATTCATACAATAGAATACTATGCAACCACAAAAAAGAGAAACAGACACACATAAAACAATAAGATATTCAATATATATCATTTTTAAAAGCAGGTCACAAAAACAGACTATATGAGAATAAACATCTCATTTTTGTATAAGGGAAAATAGGAGTATAATTATTACCCTATCTATAGACACACACCTGCAAAGCTGTGTAATTAACCATTTTTAAACAGTGTTTATCTGGGGAGGAAATGGAGAAAGTCCATTTTTAGCTTCATATATTTTTTACTGGAAATTCTTTTTATATTGGCCATGGATAAATTTTTATATTAAAAAAGAATATGTCCCCTAATTAAAAATTAATGGCTAACTGATTGATATTTCTATTTTTAGAGAAATAGTTACCAAGGACAGTGGTCAATTTGCCTAATTTTCCTGGCATTTCTTAAATATTCAACCATTAATGAAATATAAAAGAGAATAAGAATAAATGAAGGGAAAAGTAAATAAGATTAAGGAAGCTATTTAGTATTCATGTGGACTCTACAAATATTAATTTGAAGGTGCTCATTACACTTAAATGACAGTAAATATAGATGATGTATATTAAGATAATAAACCTTTCTTCCAATTTCATCATCCAGTCTTCTTAGTTCCATTTCTCGTTGATCTTGCTGAAGCTTCAGAAAACGCCTTCTTGCAGCATCTTGTAAGTGTATTTCCTTTATTTTCAGCTCTCTTTTCACAGCAGCTAGTCTTAAATACAAAATACATTATGTGGAACAAATAAAGCATTTCCCAATATGGTTTAATTTTTTTCTTAATTGCTGCCTGGTACCTATTTTGACAAACTTTTTCAATTTAACTGATGCCACTGTAACATAACTGTTTACAATATATAAATGAAAGATGCCCAATTACACAAAGCCTGCATTCATGAAGACAAGTGGTCCACATGCAATTGGCTATCATTTTCACACTTAGACTTCTAATAGTTTACCACTGAGATCATTTCAACACAACTGATATCCTTTATTTGAAGGAAGAATGCCAAAAAATATTCCAGTGTTACGAAAGATGATGTATGGTTATCCTTTGAGAATTTTAGTAGAAGGCTAATGGCTCAACTCAGTAATTCCTCTTTTTTTTTTGAGAAAGGGTCTCACTCTGTTGCCCGTGCTAGAGTGCAGTGGCTTCATCATAGCTCACTGCAACCTCAAACTCCTGGGATCAAGCGATCCTCCTGCCTTAACGTCCTGAGTAGCTGGGACTACAGGTATGCACCACCACGCCTGAACCACCACTCCCTGCTAATTTTTCTATTTTTTTGTAGAGACGGGGTTTCACTCTTGCTCAGGCTAGTCTCGACCTCCTGGCTTCAAGGAATCCTCTCACCTTGGCCTCCCAAAGTGCTAAAATTACAGGCGTGAGCCACCATGTCAAGCCAGTAATTCTTTTTAACATATACTAGAAATCTGTTTCATAAAGTTCCACCCAAGAATAAGAATCAATAAATTTATGGAAGTGAGTTTGCCAATAAATAGGCTTAGTCTCAATGCTTATCCCATGACTTTGCTTAATTTAAACATTTTACCTTGTTAACATACTTTTGTTTATTTATTTAAAAAATTCTTTTTAACAAGCAGAGGTGGAGTGGGGGGAGTCTCACTACGTTGGCCAGGCTGGCCTCAAACTTCTGGGCTCAAGTGATCCTCCAGAGCAGCTGGGACTACAGGTGCATGCCACCATACCTGGCTAACATACTTCTGAATAAGCATTTAACTCTTCTTCCCCTGTCATTTAAAGTATTAAATGCATAATGAAATAATCGTTTTATGTTACAATTGTCTGGTCACACAGATATATTCAAAACACAATTTGAAAAATTATACTCCACTAAAAGTGATTTACCCAACACTATATTACAAACCATTTCTAACCACTATGCAACGATGATTCTAGGGCTGGGCGTGGTAGCTCACTCCTGTAATCCCAGTACTTTGGGAGGCCGAGGTGGAAGGATTGCTTGAGCTCCAGAGTTTGACACCAGCCCGAGGAAGAGTGAGACCCTGTCTCTACAAAAAATAGAAAAAGTAGCCAGGTGTGGGAGGCTGAGTCAGTAGGATCACTTGAGCCCAGGAGTTTGAGGTTGCAATGAGCTATGAAGACGGCACTGCACTCTAGCGTTGGCAAGAGAGCAAGACTGTCTCAAAAAAAAAAAAAAAAAAAAACAACGATGGTTCTAAATAATGTCCTTCAAGGTCATTAGATCCTGCATTACTTGTAAATAATCAGTGCAAAGTTATATTCATTATAGCTTTAAAATTACATTTTTCTATATGCCAATTTTTTGAAAAGAGGTATATAAAGATTATTTTTATTAACTTAAATATTTGCTTAACGGAAATACTATAGCTGGGTATACAGTGTTGTTCCTAAAATGAAAAACTGAAAGAAAACAGAAATTATTCAACTAACTCATACATCAAAATTTTTAAAAAAGTGATAAATCATACCTCTGTCTTTGTTGAATCATTTTCTCTTCCTCTTGTAAGAGCATTGCTCTTCTTGTTTCTTCAGCTTTATGAAGTAGTTCTTGTTTCTGGTACCAAGCTTCATCTTCAACTCTTTGCTGGTCTACTTCAGCTTGCATATCTTCAACTGTCTGCCTTGAGTAGATAATATTTATTATTATGAAAACACAAACAAGAAAGCTAAGTAATTTAAGCCCAAGAACAACTAAAACAGAGAATGTATATCTGATTAATGTGTCATCAATTCTATTTCCATATGCAAGATTTAGCTATATTTATTTTTGGCTGGGCAGGGCGGCTCACGCTTATAATCCTAGTACTCTGGGAGGCCAAGGCAGGAGGATTGCTTGAGCTCAGGAGTTTGAGACCAGCCTGAGTAAGAGCGAGACCCCGTCTCTACTGAAAATAAAAAATTAGCCAGGTGTGGTGGCACATGCCTATAGTCCCAGCTACTGGGGAGGCTGAGGCAGGAGGATCTCTTGAGCCTAGGAGTTTGAGGTTGTAGTGGGCTATGATGACACCACTGTACTTTACCAAGGGCAACAGAGTGAGACTCTGTCTCAAAAAAAAAAAAAAAAAAAAAAAATACTTCCAGCCTTCAAACTCTGATTTTACACAAATACTTAATAATTTAAATGTATTTTTCATTAAAAACTTTCTTATTTATAACAGATTTCATTTCATCAAAGAACAACTATTCCATAATTACCTCTCTCTTAAGTAATCCAATTCATCATTCCTTATTCTTTCTCGTTCCTGTGTTTGATAGTCCACAATAAATTTTGGATATTGATTAAATACTGGATATTGCCCTTTTGTCAGTGCAACAAAAGCATCAAGCATGCTGTCTGGATGAATGTCACTAGGCGTGGTCTCCATAAGACGATAAACTTCTCTAATCACAACGCTTATGTCCAGGTTATTCCGATGGTGAAAAAAATACTGTAAGAAAACTTGGTGTTTAAACAGAGGTTTACCTAACAAAGCAATTATGAGGTAGAACTAAAACAAGAGTTTGAAAATGTAAATGTAAATTTTATCTTTAAGAATATTTTGATTTTTGCAAATTCATTGAGGGTTTTCTTAAGTTTTAAAATGAAGACTCAATTTCCTATTTTCAAAATGTAATACAATTTCACAATCATATGAAATTCTGAAATAAAACTATTTACATTTTAGCTCAAAATGAAAGCTTCCGTGACAACAGAAAAAGAATGCTTCAACAGTGGAACACCTTTTCAGCTTGAATTTTTCCTTCACAATCTAAAATAAATAAATTATAAAATAGCTTGATTCTTTAAAAATGTCTGAAATGTTTCCACATTATCTTGGCAGATCCAAATTCTAAAATATATGTATTTTAGATATTTATATGTATGTATCATATGATCATGAAGTAAAAATAAGTCACACACACCCCAAAAACCCAACTAATTTATCCTGTTTACCAAAAAAGCCTCTCCTTTTCAAAACTACCTCTAATGCTTTCTTTTTTTTTATTTCATCTTGTTATGGGGGATACAGAATTGCAGGTTACATACGTTGCTCCTGTACCACCTTTCCCCCCAAGTCAGAGCTCCAGGCGTGTCTGTTCCCCAGGTCGTGCGCATTGCACCCATCATGTAGGTATATATCCCTCCCTTCCCCACCCCCCCCTTCCCGAGTCATCTAATGCTTTCTTGCAGTCACTGTCCTGGCAAGCCTCGAAACTCTGATCATGACCATGTCGCACGTGTAATAAGCACTCAGACCATCTCGGACCAGATGGGTCAGCGATAAGCTCATTCAAGAATAAACAACTACCCAACTGATAAACATCCTTTAGAAAGGCAAAAAGCACAAAATGCCAATATTATCATGATTCTTTTCTGAATCTATGATTACAAGACTAACAGCCTGCTATAATTGTTTAATTATCTACAAACTATATAAGGTCAGGGATGTGGTCTAATTTGATATCCGTTATATCCCTACCACCTAGCACCAGTGCCTGACATACAATAGGCAACCAATAAATAAATGGATTTTTCAACTGAAATAACTGGAATTTGAGAAGCCCCTCTTAAGAACAAGGATGTTTACCTGAAAATCATTTTTAAGATTACAGTTGAGCAAAGGAGCTCTAGAACATACGTTGTAGGCTACCACAGTCATCAGGAGAAATGAAGGATGGTTGGAAAAGACATTATCAAACAATTTGAGCCATTCTTCTCTTGTCAGTACTTCTGAGAACACAGTTTCCAGAAGAGGCCATGCATATAGCTAAAGTAAATAAGGAAAAATGTGTTAGTTGTCTGGGAAAACGTCAAAATAGAGTCATTGCTATTATAATATTTTCTTAAACTATGAAAATCATTGTATTAAATACATAATTATGAAAAGAACTACCTTAATTTGGACCCTTCTTTACAGACTTTCAGGAAGGCAGTTTAATGAAGAAAAAGAATGGAATATTGTTAAAAATACAAAATGTAGTATACTTTTTATTACACTCCTTCAAGAATATACTGTTTTATTTATACCAGAACCAATGTTAGCTTCCAAAGTAAGTTATGTTATTCTAAAAACCACATATTTCTTACCTGGGAAGTTACATCATGATCTATGAAGTGTTGCAGCAGTTCTTTGTCATGAAATGCCAAAACATTTTCTATCATACTAAGAATGTTGATAGGAGGATTAGGAAAATATTCAAACCAATGTTGACACCAATTGACTATGAAGGGGAAAAAAAGAAAATTTATCTTTAAATACCTTGCTTATCAAAGCATTTTGCGATTCTTAAAATATATCTATTTTTTATGTCCTCAATGTGCCCATGAAAAAATAAGAGAAAACATAACTCTTTAAATTCTAGAACAATAGATTTTTAAAATTCCATCTTATTAACATAGTATGTTAGGTTTATATTAACAGAAATTTTGCAAATTTCTTCAGAGTAATCAAAGAAAAAGTGTCAATTAAAACAAATTCAACTTCCCAAAGTATTCATGATCCAAGTTACAGGGCATTCTGGTTCCTGCTGACTCCTGTTTTGTTCATCTCGTGATTAACAAAATGGTCTTTTGAAAAAAGGTCCCCATTTAAGTTTTCATTAAATGTAATCAATGTTAACATATCAATCGCCTCAAATCTATTAAATTTATATATAATCAAAATTAGAAAAGCTTAGGAAAAATGTTCAAAATTATATTCTTACATATAGATAGCAATATGTAAAAACATTTATCTCTATCCATTAAATGTTATAATGAGAATTAAAAAGTCCTGATATCTAAGAAAAGACTGATGGTTCTGTAATCATAATAACAAGTAACCACCAGAACTGGTTTTAAATCTAATTGATCAATGACAATTTTCAAGTTTTTACAAGTTTCAGTAAACCTGATGTTGAAAACCAACCAAAAACAGCGGCATTCTTCCAAAGTCAGCTAGTCCAAAGTAGAACCCATTCCACTGAATAGGATTCTAAGGCTGACTTTAACTCACTTGTACTCTGTAATCAGTATAAACCCCTCACTCCAAATTCTTCTCAAAAACCCTATATAAGATCAGTTTGTTTTGCTTAATGAGCCTATGGTAAAGGATTGTGTGCTAAATGCTTTATACACTTATAACAATCCTATAAGAATAATAGACTTTTAGTAAGTGAAGGATCAGCTTCATTCTTACTAACAAAATCCAGTCTATAACAATATCTTCTAAAATTTAACTATCCAAATTTTCTTCTAAATAAAAAGGTTTATATATAAATGTTTCAATTGTCCATTTTATGCTCTATACCTGATTTTGTCACATTTTCTTGACTTAAAAGTAGAGAAATCTAGAAATGTTAAATGTTGCAAAGGTGCAAAGACATCAGGAAAATGTATAGAAATCCATTCTTGGTTTCATTCTTTAATAATTCTTTACTTACTTATGAGAGTAGCAACAACTTCAAAACAGATGAGCTGGTTGTTCTGGAATAATTTTACAAATGGAAATGCCAAGAGTGGAAGATATGGTGTGTCGCTAAAGATGACAGACCAGTGAGCTAATGCAGATAGGGTTCTGTGAATAAAATAAGGATATAAACACCAGAAAATCATAACTTATTATTAAAATTTATTTGAATAAGACATTTATATGATTAAAATTTGATAAAAAAAGCATATTTGGTGAAAATTCTCCTTTTTAGCCCTATCATTTGGTTTACGTCTCCAGAAGCAACCACTGTTAAAAGTATAAATCCTTTTTCTTAAAAAAAGTCACAAATGGTGGTAATAAACATTGTTCTGCATCTTGCATTTTTCAATTAGTGGTATCTTGGAAATAGATTACATTGGTATGCACACAGCTTTGTCATGAAATTTTACAGATGCATCTTCATTCCTTTAAAATGATCCCTACTCTTGGGCATTTCTTCCCAGTGTTTTATAAACAATGTTGTGCTTAATGCCACTGTGTGTACTGTATATCAGTCTTCATGTGGGAATATAGATTTGGATAAATTCCTAGAAGTGGAATTGCTGAGTCAAAAGATATGTGCGTTTGTAATTTCAATAGCCAGTGCCAAATTAGCCTCCACAACAAATGTCTATTTACCTTCCCATCATCAGCATAAAAGGATGCCTGTTCTTTCCCACTCTTGCCAACATATTTTATTATCAACTATTTTTTTAAACCATTAATCTAGGTAAGAAAAGGTACTTCAATGTAGTTTTAATTGGCATTTCTCTTATTACGAGGGAAGGTAAGCATCTTTTCATGTTTAAGAACCATTTCCACTGCTGTGAACTATATGTTAAACTGCTTATTCATTTTTTAAATTGGCTGACCCTTTTTCACACTTATTTATACAAGCACTTCATACATTAAAGAAACCAGCCTTTTGTCATATGTTTTCTCAGTTTTACGTGTGCCTTTTTTTTTGGAATTTTTTTTACATGTAGAGGTTTTTATCGTTACCAATCTTTTCTGGATATACTTAAAATGGCCTTATTCTGGGATTACAATTCTTCCACATTGACTTCTAACACCTTTAACGTTTCTCCCTCTCTTTTTAAGCTTTTTATTTGAAATAATTTTAGACTTACAAAAAAGTGCAAAAAATGTAGAGAGTTCTTGTATACCTTTCACCTAAATTCCTGTAATGTTAACGACTTGCATATAATTATCAATACCAAGACATTAACATTGGCACAATGCTATTAATTAAATTATGGACTTTATTTAGATTTTACCATTTTTTTCCATTAAATCTATTTTTCTGTGTCAATTTTTCACTTTGTCAATCCAAGATTCAACATTACGTTGATTTGTTATGTCTCTGTAGTTTCTTCCAATGTGAGAGTTTCTCAGTCTCTCCTTATTTTTTCATGACATTGCCACTCTTGAGGAATAGATTTGGGTTTGTCTGATGTTTTCTCATGATTAGAATGAGGTTATATATTTTTGGCAAGAATATCACAAAAGCCCACCCAGGATGCACAAAAAAACAAAAAACCAACAACAACAAAAAAAATCCCCCAAAACAAAGAAAAAACAGAATATCACAAAAGTGATGTGTATTATACTGGTATGTCTCATTACTGGTGATTTTAAATTTGGTTACTTGGTTAAACAGATGTCTGCCAAGTTTTTCTACTGTAAAATTACTATTTTTCCACTTTCAACCTTGAATACATGAACTCAAAAAGCAAAGGGAAGGCATTAAGAGTGGACATTGGTATTTTGACAAATGTCTGAACTGTGATGTCATTTTATGCACAGACTTATGCACAACAGGGAAGCACATCAAGTGTGAAGATCCAATGGTAAAAATAAAGAAATTCACATTTCCTTTAAGTCAGGTCTTAGCAAAGTGATCTGATTTTTCTCTAATTCAAAAAGGTAGTATATCATGAATTTATCCTTTGAATCAGTAATCAAAAATTTATGAATCTGTCCTTAAATTTAAAAAAGACTTATGGGCCGGGTGGAGTGGCTCATGCCTATAATCCCAGCACTTTGGGAGACTGAAGCAGGAGGATTGCTTGAGGCCAAGAGTTTGAGACCAGCCTGGGCAACTTAGCTAAACATCTGTCTCTAAAAAAAAAAATTAAAAAAATAAAAATTAGCCAGGCATGGTGGTACATGCCTATAGTCCTAGCTACTCGGAAGGCTAAGGCAGGAAGATTCCTTGAGCCCAGGAGTTCAAGGCGGCAGTGAGCTATGATTGTGCCACTATACTCCAGCCTGGGCAATAGAGTGGGACTGCCTCCATAAAAAAAAAAAAAAAAAAAAGACTTACGGACAAAGCTAAACTAATGCAGCATGCTTGTAACAGCAAAAGACTGGAAACAATTCAAATGTTCATTAATGGAGGAAAGGCCAAATAAATTACAGTGCATTTGTACAACAAAGCACAGTAAACTATAAAAAAGAAAAGAGGAATATTTCTTCACATTGCTTTTTAATGATATCCATATATTAAATTTAAAAATCAGGGTACAGAAAACTACAAGAGTACACAACCATTTACTTAAGGAAGAAGAATACAAATGCAGTTGCGCATACAAATAAGATAACTTTTATTAAAAGGATTACTTATGGGGAAGAAAGGCAACAGAATGGAGAGAACAGAAGCCAGCCTGTTCTAAATATACCTTATTTTATAGATTTGATTTAGAAACATGTAAATGTCTTAAGAAAGTATAAAACAAAATAAAAATTAAATATAAAAAAATTTCAAAGAACTGAAAACAAATTATTTCAAGTGACTTTAAAACAATAATTTGATTATACATGTCTAATGGGATATAACCTAAAGACAAAGAACTACAAAAAATATTTTGAATTGTTTTCAATAATCATAATGTGAGATATAATAGTCACTTTGTTATTATTTACAGTTACATAGATTTTATTATATAGCATACATATATGGAATTTAAAACCATTGTGTGCATGTGTGTAAAAAAATTAAGGAATTATGTCAGCACTGTTAGGAATCAAGATTCTTAGCATAAGAGAAAAAGATAAAAATATAAAATCAAAGAAGCAATACAAATACTTTGCAGTTCTAAAATTGAACTGAAAATATCAATATAAACCTGGCTCTAGCCACTGAAAAGCCCTATATATTTAAATCTATGAGTTCATAATGAATACACTGATCACTTTGGGGGACTCCAGGGTAATCAATTTACTATTCTGAAAACTGGTAAATAAATTTTTTAAAAAACATACTGAGCATTTAACTTGCCTTTCCTATATGAGTTGTATCTTAGGATAACCAGAGAGTTGATAATAGGAAGTTTTTCTTTATAGAAATTTTATAGTTCATAAAAGGAGAAGGAATGATAGAATTACATTATCACTGTTTTGCAAATCTCTGGAGAAATAATGAATCTAGACAATAATCATCAATGGCCAGTAACATCACCAAAAGAGACAACCAGGTTTCATAAACTTCCTAGCAGAAGTACATAAAACCACCTATAATATTTTCTTACAAAACAATGAAACAAATACCAAAGGGAGTAAAATAAAAACCTTGAATCAAATCAAGCTCCTAGCTCTAATTATCAGTTTATAGTAAAGTCAGGAGAAAGAGAAACATGTTGAGCAATACCATGGGAATACAATTAGCAAACCAGAATAGAAAGACTGTATAGGTTAGATGACCTGGTTTCTTCAATAAATACATTGTGTGGAAAAAAAGATGAAGAGGGATATCAACCAAATGCAATGGGTGCACCTTGTCTGGACCCTGATTTTAACAAGTTTACCATAACAAAAAATTTTTAAGATAATTAGAGAAATATGAATGCTGACTGGATATTTGAGGATATTGAAGAATTATTGTCAATCCTTTTTGTGTGTGATAATGGTAGTGTGTTTATGTTAAAGAAGAGGAGTCATTAACCTTTAGAGATACTTATGTAAATATTTAGCAGGGTCTGTGTGTTGGGATTTGGGGTGCAGAGTGAGTGTGAATATCAATGCAACGAGATTGGCCATGAGTTGGCAATTGTTGAAGCTGAGTGATGGACATGAGGATATTCATTATATTATTCTATTTTTATTTATGCTTGAGATTTTTCATAATAGAAACTTTATTTTAAAATAGACTTAGACTCTGGAGCCTGGGCTTAATTCCAGCTCTACCACTTGTGTGACTGGATCATATTAGCTAACCTCTCTATGCCTCATTTTCTTTTTTTTTTTTTTTTTTGAGACAGTCTTGCTTTGTTGCCCGGGCTAGAGTGAGTGCCGTGGTGTCAGCTTAGCTCACAGCAACCTCAAACTTCTGGGCTCAAGCGATCCTCCTGCCTCAGCCTCCCGAGTAGCTGGGACTACAGGCATGTGCCACCATGCCCGGCTAATTTTTTCTATATATATTTTAGTTGGCCAGATAATTTCTTTCTATTTTTAGTAGAGACGGGGTCTCACTCTTGCTCAGGCTGGTCTTGAACTCCTGACCTCGAGCGATCCACCCGCCTCGGCCTCCCAGAGTGCTAGGATTACAGGCGTGAGCCACCGCGCCCGGCCTATGCCTCAGTTTCTTTAAGCGTAAAATAAGTTAGATGTACCTTTAGTAGTGCCTAGCATACGAAAGGTACTTTAAGGGTTAGCTATTATTATTATTATTAACAATTACTGGGTGCTTACTATGAATCGTACTCTAGTATGATAATTCTAAGAGAGATTCTTATCTGATGTCCTAATAATCTTATGATGTTGGTGTTATTACCCCCATTTTTAAATCAAGAAATTAAGGCTAAGAGAAGTAAAATGGAATAACTTACATAACAATTAAGTGGTAGAACAAGGATTCAAAAGTAGGTCTTTTGCCTTCAAATTCAAAAATCTTTCTACTATGCTTCTTTGTTCTTTTAGATTAATCTGAAAGAGCCCTATTTTCCAGGACACAACACAAACTAATAGTCATATGTAATATATATGTAAGTTTTGTTTTTAAATTAAACAAACCAATGTATCACACAAGGATGATTAGAAATGACTAAATGATGTTCTAAGCAGAGGATTTTAAAACATTGCAACTATTAGTCACAGGTTTCATGCACATTGCTGCAATATACTGAACATACCTCTGTAATACTCGGAGTAGTTTTCTACTTTTGATGGGGTATTTCTTCTGAAGGTTGAGAAATGCCACGTGAGTACCCTTATCTATGAGGCTACTGAATGCAGTATGATTTTCAGGCAGTTGCAGCAGAGAGCGCCAAATGAACATTCTGAAATTAAAATATAATTTTAACCAAAAAAATTTTGAGTAAAATTGCTTTAACATAAAAGAATTTAAATTTTACCTGTATTTTGTTGGATATTCACCATAGCCTTTTAATAAGATTTGTAAACGCTTTTTGTTTAATCCATCTGATAATTCATTCTATAAAGACAAAGATAGTATCAATAAGTGACATAATCATAAACTATAAAGATAACAAATGGTAATCTAGTCCCCAGTGGCTCTCGAACTTTAGAACACAACACACAGCAAGAAATATTTTCATATTATGGGACTCTCTTCTCTCTTATTCTCCCTTTCTTGAGTGTGCATATACATAGCAAATAAAGTTCATGACATACTACCTTCCTAGACCAGGGTTTGGCAAACTTTTTCTGTAAAGGGCCAGTTAGTAAATATTTTAGGGCCGGGCGCGGTGGCTCACGCCTGTAATCCTAGCACTCTGGGAGGCCGAGGTGGGTGGATTGCTCAAGGTCAGGAGTTCGAGACCAGCCTGAGCGAGACCCCGTCTCTACTAAAAATAGAAAGACATTATATGGACAACTAAAAATCTATATAGAAAAAATTAGCCGGGCATAGTGGCGCATGCCTGTAGTCCCAGCTACTCGGGAGGCTGAGGCAGTAGGATCGCTTAAGCCGAGGAGTCTGAGGTTGCTGTGAGCTAAGCTGACGCCACGGCACTCACTCTAGCCTGGGCAACAAAGTGAGACTCTGTCTCAACAAAAAAAAAAAAAAAAAAAAAATATTTTAGGCTTTGTGGGCCAAGAGGAAAAATGGAGAATATTATGTAGGTATATAACCACTTAAGATGCAACCCTAAAAATATAAAAGCCAGTCTTAGCTTGACAAGCTGGATTGGGCCCATGAACTGCCATTTGCATCAAATGCAATACATTCTGATATTTCCCACCCCCCACCCCTGCTTACCCCTTCCTTTTTCTTAAAATGCTGAACAACTCCTAGCATGAAAGTTATCAAGGACAAGTTTGGTAGAAAAACTTATTTACTTCACCATTTTATTCTAGACAACACTAATAGACATCAGCTTCTACTGACAGTTTCTTATATCGAAAACTTTTAAGTCAATTTTTATCTTAATAGAAAAATTATATTTTATAGGTTTTGGGATTAAAAAGCCATTTTCATAGATTATCTCAATTTGATCCTAAGAACTTTGTGAAACAGATGAGATGTTGTCTTCCCTTATTTTAGAAAATGGGAAGGTCAGGCCGGGTACGGTGGGACCTACGCTGTAATCCTAACACTCTTTGAGGCTGAGGCAGGAGATTGCTTGAACCCAGGAGTTTGAGACCAGCCTGAGCAAAAGTGAGACTCTGTCTCTACTAAAATTAGAAAAAATTAGCTGAGCGTGGTGGCGCATATCTGTAGTTTCAGCTGCTGGGGGAGGCTGAGGCAAGAGGATCACCTGAGCCCAGGAATTTGAGGTTGCAGTGAGCTACGATGATGCCACTGCACTCTAGCCAAGGCGACAGAGCAAGACTTTGTCTCAAAAAAAAAAAGAAAGAAAGAAAAGAAAAGGAAAGGAAAGGAAAGGAAAGGAAAGGAAAGGGGAAGGTCAGAGAAGTTGAGTGAATTGTTCAATGACAAATCTTCTAAATTTTGGCTCAAGACCCGAAGCCAGATTTTCTGACTTAGGTTAGTATTCTATTTACCAGAAGTAATAGGTAATCCAATGTGATTAGATTGGGAAAACTCAAGATGATGGTGAATGAAGATTCCCACTTGAGTGCCACATACCAGATATAGACGGCAACTTGCCCAGACTAGAGCACAAAGATCCAGGCAAGAGACATGTTGATTGCTATCATCACCAAGATACCTGCTGCTATTGAAGCCTCTCTCTCTCTTTTTTTTTTTTTTTTTTTTGAGACAGAGTCTCACTCTGTTGCCCAGGCTAGAGTGCCATGGCATCAGCCTCGCTCACAGCAACCTCAAACTCCTGGGCTCAAGTGATCCGCCAGCCTCAGCCTCCTGAGTAGTTGGGACTACAGGCACATGCCACCACGCCTGGTTAATTTGAAGCCTCTCTTTAAACAAAGGATAGAATGCCCTGATGCTTTTGGCTTGAATTTTATCTGCCTTGTCTTGACCATAAGCTGATGAAGTTCGTACTTTCCTTTTCTGATGCCAAAATTAGTTGAGGACATGTATTTCACCCCACAGAAGTGTTCTACTTTGACCTACTTTTTAGAGCTGGTTATGAGTTCCTTAGAAGCAGCCCCACTCCTTGACATATTTCTGTAAGCTATCCAGACTTTATCTTTCGCTTCCTGGAAGTCACTCATGCATGCCCACCAGCTTTCCCAGAAAAGGCTTCTGCAAACTCTCAGGAAAGCTGAAGCCAGATCATGCCTCAGAGATTAACATTCTGTCTGCTTTTTCATTAAAGCATTTATTGAATAGTAGCAATACTGCCCAATCATTACACAGCTAGGTTTGTGCCTGCTATTCAATTTCTAGAAACAATATTTTGTTTAGAGTTACATGAAGAGGTTATGGTAAAGTCCTTTAAATGGCCTATTTTTTAAAAAAAGTTTATAAAACTATAAAGAAAATCAAGGACAATTAATACAGAAGTGAGGACAATGTTCCATCTAGTGGGTAGGGAAGAAAATATGATTGGGGATAAGCACATGGGGGCTCCTAAGCTACTGGTAATGCTCTATTTCTTAATGTAGAAATGGTTATGTGCAGAAAAGAGTTAACATAGCAGGTCTGAGCCTGCTACACTTTGAAGGCCTACTTGCAAGGTTGGTCCTTGGCTGGGATGTAAACGTTGGATTTGGGGAGAATTCCCGCCATCCCCAGAACCAATAAGAGTGGCTCACTGTGCCTAAACTGTTAGTATGATGTGGTTTATGCTGAACACCTGCTTTCCTTCTGGAGTCTGGAATTTGAAATGTGTTAAACAGGATGCCTACGTAACCAGCCTCTAGTAAAAACCCTGGGCATTGGGTCTAATGAATTTCCTTGGTAGATAATATTTCATACATATTGTCATAGTTCATTGCTAGAGGAATAAAGTATATCCTATGGTTCCAGTGGGAGAGGACTCCTGGAAGCTTTTGCCTGGCTTCCTCTGGACTTCACCCTATATGCCCTACCTTTGCTGATGTTGCTTTGTATCCTTTTGCTATAATATGTCGTAGCTATGAACATGACTACATGCTAAATCCTAATAAATCACCAAACCTGAGGATGGTCTTGGGGTCACCCAACACAGGGCAGGCACATATGTGACCTTTTTATTTTTCATTAAGCTGTAATCTTTATATACTCTTCTGTGTACATAAGTTTCACAATTTAAAAATGCTTAAAGAACAAAAGACGTTAGAGTAGTCCCCACTTATATGTGGGGGATATGTTCCAGGATCCCCAGTGGATGCCTAAGACTTCGGATAGTACCTAACCCTATATATACTACATATTTTCCTATACATAAATACCTATGATAAAGTTTAATTTATAAATTAGGCACAGTAAGAGATTAACAACAATTCATAATAAAATGGAACAATTATAACAATATGCCAGCATCACTACTCTTGCACTTTGGGGACATTATTAAGTAAAATAAAGGTTACTGGAACACAGGCACTGTGATATCTTGACAGTTGATCTGGTAACTGAGACGGCTACTAAGTGACTAATGGAAGGTAGCATGTATAGCGTGGATATGCTGGACAAAGGGATGATTCACATCCTGGGCAGGACAGCACAAGAATTCATCACGCTACTCAGAATGGTATCCAATTTAAAACTAATGAATTGTTTATTTCTGGAATTTTCCATTATTATTTTTTGGACTGAGGTCCATGGAAAATGAAATTGCAGATAAGGACTACTTACTGTACTAAAATCAATGTGAAAAATAGCAAGTGTTGGTGAGAATATGGAGCAACTAGAACTCTCAAATACTGCTAATGGGAATGTAAATTGGTTCAATCAATCACTTGGCAAAACTGACCTTATTTACTAAACTCATCTATGGTGTATCAGGAGTAATTATCCTTGAGATAAAGAGGAGAGTGTCTGAAAAGCAGCTGATGATTCCATTTTTTGAATGGGTGCCAGTAATATGGGTGTGTTCAGTTGTGAAAATTCATTGAGTTGCATACGTATGCATACTTTGTGTGTTTGTCAATAAAAAGTTTTAAAATTCCTTGAAAATATTAGTAATTTCTCTAATATTTATATCTTCTTTCTATTCCAAATAATATATGCACTTTGCAGAAAATTAGGAAAATATAAAAAAATTTAAAGAAGAAAGTAAAATTCACTGAAATCTCTTCCCTCCAAGGTAATTCTACTATTAGTATCTTGGTTATCTCCAGGGAATTCAATGACTAGTGGGATAGGGAACAGGGAGGAAAAAAGGTATGCTTTTATTTTTTTTCCCTTCATAACTTTCGATACCAGCATTGTCTTAACAGAAGAATAACAAGCCACAAATGTAATTTAAAATTTTCTAGGAACCATATTAAAAAAGTAAAAGAAAAAAAAAAAAAAACAGGTAAACTTAAGTTTAATAATATATTTAACCCAATACAACCAAAATACTATCATTTCAACATATAATCAATATAAAAATTATTAAGATATTTTACATTCTTTTCTTCATATTAAGTTTTCTTAAGTTTTCACACTTTCTTCCTGTGTATTTTACACTCATCTCAATTCAGACTAGCCATGCCTCAAGTACTCACCAACCACATGGGGCTAGTGGCCAGCATATTAAACAGTGCAATTCTATACTGTTTGGCTTTATTAAAAAACCATAAACATGTATTATACTTACAAGTATATTAAAAAGTTTAAAAAGCATATTGTAATTTCAGTTACAATTTTCTTGTCTTCATGTAATATTCCTTTAATTCCTAAGAGAGGGAAGAGCAATGATGGCTATACAGAAATCCTAAGACTTGCCTACAGCAGAAAAAGACAAGTTTAATTATCATGTATTCCTACCTCTTTACTTTCAAAATTACCAGTCAGGTCTTGTTTTAATATTCTAGTTTGTATTTTGCTTTCCCTGGATTTTGCTGGCTGCTGTACTCTTCCTGACGTTACCTTCATCTTAAGATCAACGGAACTCAGTTTATTCTTGGGAATATCTTCAATCACTTTCACTAAAGGTGGAGGTGGCTAAAAGGAAAAATAAATGAATAAATAATACATATACATTTCAGTGGATGTCCTTAGAAAATAGGCCTGTTTATGATTTTCAAAATTTACTTTGATTAATTTAACAACATGTTTTAATATGTATAATTATTCTTCAGGCAAAACGTGTAAGTAAAATGTCTAAGAATGTTTTCTGGTTGACTAATCAAAGCAAATTTCTACCAAATTCCTTTGAAGAACATACTAAAGATACATGATTAAGAACAGCAATAAATAGAATTATTCCTTGAAAGGTAGCCTTAAATCATATAATACCAAACCATTTTTACACTTGCATGATAAAGTTAGTAGCATGGCAATCATCCACAGCAGAGAAGGCACAGTTAGAGGTGTGGCCCTCTAGAATGCTGAGAGGAGCACTCTAATACTCTTCATGCTCGAGTGAAATTCCTGAGAGTAAACTCCTGAGTGACTTTCCTCTGGAAGCATGGGACCCCTGCCTCTCTGTCCTCTTAGTTGTTTTAATCTGCATAATAATGGCTATTATTAATAGTTCCTTACTTACAGTTTAAAAAGCAGTTCAGCTAGCATGACTTAGAATCCAAACCCTCATTTTTGTGGGGCCTATCAAGCAGGGGAAAACAACCCCCAAAACTTCAATTTACTTAAGGTAAAATGACTCACTGGAACACTTTATCCATAGATATTCTCTTTGAAATCAACAGATCTTTCTTAATGAAAGGAAATGCTTAGATAAGGTAACTTGGGCTTTCTGAGTTCTAAATACAATTAAAGCACAATGACCATTTATAGTGTATGCTTCAATTCTTCATCTATGGGATGGAATTAATAGTGGCCTGACTTCTGAATATTACCCATCTTTAATATCCTTCAACTATTTTCTATCTGCCTTCAATCTAGTCCTCTAAATTTTTATTAAAATTTCTATTCTAATGTCACGTTTTCCCCTGCTTGAATCTCATTCTCTACCATGCAGCACAACCTCCAAAAATTTAGATTCTGAGATGTGACTAGATTTGACATCCTTTGTAGTGTTAAAATTTCAACACATAAGAATTCATTTACTTTATTAGCACAATACCAGCATTCTCCAAAGATAAGAAAATAAAGCTTAGAAAAAATGGGACATAGGTGAGTTAAGATTTATAGAAATTACAGAGCTGAACATTTATGTGGCCTGGAACAGCCATAAAGACACTGATTATGCTGGTAATGTGTCCAAAAAGTGCAAAAGATCTATTTCTAAGCTAGATTTTCAGTTCAATGTGATCTCAGCTTGTTCAACAAATAGCAGAGAGGAACTTAATGATTCACCCCTGCCATTGTTTTTCCTCAATCTCTCCCTGCCTCTATTCAGAAGGTTTAGCTAGTACTATAAAATCAACTACTGAAGAGGCTGAAAACTCTCTCCTTAAGAGCAGATAATAATATATTAATAAATTTTTATCTTATTAATAGATAAAATATATAAGCATATATAATTATATAGCACATATAGATATATAATAATGTAAACAATAGCAGCAGAGTATAATCTCATATGTTTAGAGAAAATGTATGCATACACACACATACACAAAAACGTGTATATATAGTTAATTCTTATTATTTGCAGTAGTTCTATCTACACCCCGAACACTCAATTAGTGAATGCTGAATCCTTGCTCCTAGGGGAAATATAGAGTTAGGTTCCTTAGAGCCCCTGGTCACAAGATTTTCATCAACTGATCAATACATAACCTTGTATTATGTGTGTTTCTGTTAAAAGACACCTTATTTAATAGACATTGATTCACTACCATTGAACTCGCAGCCAATAGCACTGTTAACTCATTCCTGAATAAGTTTATCTAACACATGCATGTGTTTTCTCTGTAAGGCACATCACAGCCTTCCTGTGCTTAGGAACACTAGATACCACTTCAGCACTATGCTTGGGGGCCACTTTAAATAGCGAAATCACAATAAAAAGCCCCCAAATGCAAAAAACATGGCGTTAAATAGACCATAAAAAGGATACCTATTTGTACCACAAGAGGTGAAACAAGAAGGCAACGTATTGCCTTGTTCAACCTTAGCTAGGAACAAGGGCATCCCGCAACAAACTTTTCATGCCTCTGTGCATGCCTGTGAATGACCGTGTAAGCACTGCAAGTATTGATTTTGGAACTACAAATAAGCTTTATAGAGTAGGCAAATTCTCATATACAGAATCCACAAATAATGAGGAGTGCCTATATACGTTTATGCACAGGGAAAAAAGGTTAAGAAAATAACCATCAAAATCATCTGAGAATAGTGAGACTTTGAGTAATTTGTATTTCTCTATTTGCTTATCTGTATCTTTTGATTTTTTCTGTAATGAGATACTTAGTACTGTGTAATTAGAAAAAAACAGAGAAAGCACATTAAAAAAAAACCACTGTAGGCCAGGCACGGTGGCTCATGCCTGCAATCCTAGCACTCTGGGAGGCTGAGGTGGGAGAATTGCTCCAGCTCAGGAGTTTGAGATCAGCCTGAGCAAGAGCGAGACCCCATCTCTACTATAAATAGAAAAAATTAGCAGGGCATGGTGGCACATGCCTGTGGTCCCAGCTACTCGGGAGGCTAAGGCAGGAGGATCGCTTGAGCCCAGGAGTTTGAGGTTGCTGTGAGCTATGCTGATGCCACGGCACTTGCCCAGGCAAGAGTGAGACTCTGTCTCAAAAAAAAAAAAAAAAGGAACACTGTATTAGAAATCAGAACACCTGGACCTGCTTAGTCACCTGCTGTGTGATTAAGATGGGGCATGAAATTCTTCCTCTCTAAAATGAAAGGGTGATCGTCAAAGTCCTTGTTAGTGCCACCAGAGTATAATTCCAGACTGGGAAGGCTGCACACAGACAATATGACTTGTTAGCTGAGAGATTTTAGATAACCATAGAAGAGAAGTAGGGCATGCATTTTAGATGAAATGAATAGTGTGGATAACAGATGCAGAAATAAGAATGGTATCTACAGTGGATAATTAAGGAAGTTAAAAAATATAGGGAAATAAGTTAGACAGGTAGATAAGATTACAGAGAACACTTGAGAGCCAGGCAGAAGAGTCTGGACTTAATTCAACAGGCAAAAGGAAGGAAGCCACTCAAGTAACATTATCTAAGAAATGATGATGAAAGCATTATTGTAGAAAAATGTTATATAAAAGATGGAATGGAGGCTGAGGCACTGATGACTCTGAGTTTGGGATATTTGTTTAAATTATTGTTAAAGTAGTTAATGAGGACCAATACAAAGATGGCTATTACGGAGATGGAGAACAGGCAGCACATATATAGATATTCCAAATTTAAGAAATTATATGACTTAGTATTGACTAGATTTAGGAAATAAAGGAATAGGGCTTCAAGGTTTCTAGTCTATGAGATGGGAAGAAAGAGCGAGACAGAAATGATGAAACTAGGATTGAAGACCTCTTTTGGGAAGGAGCTCATAAGTGACACAGTGAATGAAATACAAGGACACCAAACAGAGATGTCCCTTAGGAAGGCAGCAATTTAAGAAGGGAGCATAGGTGAGAAATCAAGACTGGAGATGTGGCTTTGAGAGTAAGAGTAACAAAATATATCCAGAAAAATGGGTAAGTTCCAAGAAAGTTAGAAAACAGTAGCATAAAGATTTTATTCTTGATGATACAATATTTACGTGTTTTTAAAAAACTAATGTTTATTACTTGATCACATACCTTATTTATTTCTTGTGTTAAAGCCTGAACTGAATATATGTTTAGACTTCCATTTTCCATAATAGATGCAATGTACCGTCCATGTGGGCTAATTACTGAGGAGCTAATTCCTTCATCAAGGCTCCCAATTTCAAAGAGAAGTTTACAAGTTTGTATATTGACAAATCTCATAATACCATCTTGACTTAGCACTCCAAGAACCTAAGGGTAGAGAGAAACAATATAAGTTCCTAAAAACATTTGAAGGTCAAATGACTGAAAATCAAAGTATATACACATATGTATGTAATATGTGTATTTTTACATATATTTATATATGCATATTTTTGAGAAGGGCAGTTGGAAGAGGTTCTATTCTCAGTGAGCTATTATATATTTTAAAATCACTAATTATGGCTCATATGTTGATTTGCCCTGTTCGGGCTCAGATGAGTCTGGCTGTAACCAGAACCAGTAAGGAACCCATCATGGTAGACTACGGAAATGTGACGTAAGAATCTTCTCTTTCCACAATCAGTCCACATCCACTAAGGATGTATACAGTGGACCGAGATCAGACCATGCTATGGTTTGAATACGTGCCTCCAAAAGCATATGTTGGAAACTTAATCCTCAATGCAACAATGTTGGCAAGTGGGGCCTAATCAGAGGCAATTAGGCCATGAGGGCTCTGGCTGGTGAATGGATTAATGCCATTACTGCAGGAGTGGGCTTGATACACAAGGATGAGCTCAGTCTCCTCTTCCCTACCCCCACCCTTGTGCTATCTGCTTCCACACCCATGTGATGCCTTCTGCCGTGTTATGACATAGCAAGAAGCCCCTCAGCAGATGCCAGCTACCTGATCTTGGACTTTCCAGCCTCCAGAACCATGAGAAATAAACTTCTATTGTTTATAAATTACACAGTCTGTAGTCTTCTGTTACAGCAGCATCAAACAGACTAACAGACAGGTCCTAACTCTGACCTCCACACTGTCAAAAGTAAGGAGGGTGGAAGTTTTGTTTTGCTTTACCATTCCCATAGTTTAATCAGAGCTAACACCAGCCCTGCTGCCCCCACACAAACCTGTGACTCCCCTGTCTGCCTATCTTCAGCTATTTCAACTAACATTTGTGGAGTGAAAAGAGTTTGTGAGTTGCAAGAGTAGTTGAGGGGTAGGAGGGAAGGGTTGCAAGGGTAGTTGGGAAGCTAGTCTTCTAAGGAAAAAAAATTTAAATTTTAACTCAAATAATTTGAGAAATTTAAAACATAATAAAAAAGTTTAAGCAAATAAATCCCTTTGCTGCCTTGTCTAGGCACAGGTTCTTTTCCCAGTGCCAATGGGAAAGTGGTGCCACCATGTGATTGCTTGAAATGCCAATGTCACTTCTATACAAAAGACCATAAAAGGCAGTTTGGAGGTGACAATTGATAAAATGTTCTTTTGTTGGTCGGCTTGTAGGAAACAAATCCCCTCATTTGCAGTTGATGCAACCCCTCTGGAGGGCAATTTGTCAAGATCTATCCAAATTACAGAAGCACATAACCTTTATGCCACTATTTCAACTCTGGGATTTTATCCTACAAATAGGGTATGTGAAATGACATTTGCAAAAAGTTATTCACTGCATGGTATTTGTAATAGAAAGGGACTGAGAATAGATTAAGAGCCCAAGAATAGAGGACTGGTTGAAAGAAACTATGAAACACTATGCAGCTGTAAAAAGGCAGTTCTGCACTGATATACAGAACAATCTCCAAGTTAAGGAAGAATAAAAGGCAAAACGCTGTATAAAATAATGGGAAAAACAACATTGTATGTCACAACACTGGTTATGGGAGAGGAGTTGAATAACTAGACAAATGGGAGAGAGAAGTGAAAAACTTACTACTGTATGCTTTTTATGTTTTCGACCATAGGAATGTATTACCTATTAAAAAATTAAATAGATATGATGCATATATACACATTATGTATATATAAAATATATATCTAATTTGTTAAAGTATGAGATCCATGATAGTCAATTTAAAATAAGAAAGTTGGACCAGGCATGGTGGCTCATGCCTGCAATCCCAGCACTTTGGGAGGCCAAGGCAGGAGGATTGCTTGAGGCCAGGAGTTTGAGACCAGCCTGGGCAACATAGCAAGACACCTGTCTCTACAAAAAATAGAGAAATTAGTCGGGTGTGCTGGCACACACCTGTAGCCCTGCTACTCAGGAGACTGAGGCAGAAGGATCACTTGGACCCAGGAGCTTGAGGCTGCAGTGAGCTATGATTGTACCAGTGTACTTCAGCCTGGGTGACACAGCGAGTCTCTGTCTCTAAAAAAAAGAAAATCTAAAAAAAAATAAAAACAAAAAAATAAGAAAGTTAAAGTTTGACTGTACTCAACTCTTAAAAAGCAAAAAGTGGTAGAGGGGATGGGGGAAAAAGCACTTTGTAAACTAAGGAAAGTTACAAATAAAACATGTTTTGCAGGAATGAGGCAAACAGTTTTGGTAAATAAAACACAGTACAATAAAATGAGAAAAGTTTAGTTACACTCCCACCTTTAATACTTACAATTAATATGAGTATTGACAAGTTGCTTGATGTTTAGTGTTATAATCTGTAAAATGGGGAGAATACCTTTCCTGCCTATGCTCAAAGAATTAAGGATCAAATAAAAAATAACATGGCAAAGCACCCTGCAAACCATAAAGCTCAACTTAAAGTATATTGATTTTATAAAAAGGGCGCATATATAATATATATTAATAATACCATATATTTAATAATAATATATATCAGTAATATAACGAACATAAGATTTCAAAATTTGTTTTCAATTCTAGACTCTTTCACGAAAATATTTGCAATTTCAAATTCTTTTTAACAGGGTGTACGTCAAGTAAGTAAAGCTGATACAGTTCAGAAATGGATGTGATTTTTCTCAAAAAGTACAATGTCCTACATTTATGTTACTAACCTGATTAGAACCAGCATCAAAACTATCAGGAAGAAATTCTAGATGGCGAATGGCTCGAACTTTAGTAGGCATCTGGATAATTCTAAAGAGCTGTGTAGCTTCCAGGCACCACAAATGAAGGTGATTTGATTTGCCTCCAGCAGCCAGGATTCGGCCATCTCTACATAACAAAAAGGTGAGAAAGTAAGAGGAGTTGAATTGTTATAGCAGCACCATCCAACAGAACCTTCTGTGATGATAGAAATTGCCATATCTGTGCTGTCCAATATGGTTGCCACTAGCCACATGTGATTATTGAACACTTGAAATGTGCCTAATGCTACTGAGGACATTACTTTTAAATTTTGTTTCATTTTTATTAATTTAAATAGTCACACGGACAGCTCAGGTTTATGGTATATATATTTTTTATCTGCTGTTCTAAGGCCCCAGCTTAACAAACATTTGTTTACTTGGAGATTTCTGTATAACATTTATACTTTATAGCATAATCTCAAAGTCACTTACCACTATCCAACTTTCTATATTTCACACACAACTATACAGAATTGGTAGTGCCTTGCTATAGGAATATACAAAAGTGCTCCAACTTTTTTCCTGCTCAAAGGCGGCTACTTTATGTTTACAAGGTACAAAAAGAATGAACTGTATTGACTTGTAAGGCTGTTATTCATTCAACAAGGACTTGTAAAGTATCTATTATAAGCCAGATATCATTCCAGAAGCCAGGGACACAGTAGCAAATAAGTCAGGTAGATTGCACAAGTCAGGTAATCTGCTCTTATGGGATTTTCAGGCCAGAGGAAGGCAAATAAACAGATAAATGAACTTGACCCTAGCTGATGATAAGTTCTACAGAAAACTATAAAATGAGATGATAAAAGCTGAGAAAGGAGGAAAATCTTCTACCTGAATGACGTGAATGGGCCAGTCATGGAATGAGTTGGAGGAAGAATTCTACTCTGGTGAGTATTCCATACTGGCCAGTACAAAAGTGCTGAAAAAGGAATAAGGTTAGTATACACGGAGAAATAAGAAGCCACCTTCAAGTGTGCCTAGAGCAGAGTAAGGGGAAGAAGGTGAGAAGAAGAAAGAGAGGGAGGCCTAGGCCAGATGAGAGAAGGCCTCAGGGGATACTCGGGGTAAGGAAAGTGTAGAATGGGGATAGACAGAAAAGTGACATGATCTGACTTAATGATTTATAAAGACTATCTGCAGTGCAGAGATTGACTTTAGGAAATGAGCTTGAAAGCGAAGAGACCAAACAGGAGACTACTATAGGAATCTGAAAGAGACTAGGGTAGCTCAGACTAGGGTAATACTTGCAGCAATGGACAAAAAAATTAGCCAACTCAATAAATACTTTGGTAGAATTGATGGGATTTAGGACTTAGGAGGTTGACAGAAGAGATTTCCTAGGTCTTTCCACTGAAAGGGCCTAGAAAGAATTATCAGCCCAGTCACATTGAGTTCCCCTAGCATCCAAATTAGGGTCTTGAAGTACCATTTCCCACTAAAATGAACCCAGACTCTTTAGAGAAGTGGCTGATTCCAGGCTCGGGGCAGGAAATGTACAAGATGAACTTGGAACATCCTGTTATACAAGAAAGCACAAAAGCTATCCCAGACAACTGGAATTGTAGCAAAAGGATTCAAAAGCCAAGCTGAAAAGGATCCTACTGGTCAAAGATGAGAGAACTGGAGCATAACTAAGAATAAGTGCAAGGTATTAAAACATATCAACTATGTTAAATCCACGAGTTTACAAAGATTAAAGATAAAAAACTTCATTGGCCACCTTTGAAAGATGCTAATAAACCAATTCATTACTTTGAAAAGTGGTTAAGAAAAAGGGGGGAAATCAAGCACTTATCTTGTCTTTCTTTTTATAAACTGTATATCAAAATAACCAAAGCGTTGATGAGAGGAAGTTTCTTTCTGTAGAAGGTTTCTAGTTAATAAATGAAGCAATGATAGATTTAGAATAGCACCACTTTGCTAACTTCTAATACAATACTGGACCTAGGTACTGATCAGCAATGGCTACTAACATCACCACAACAGGCCAGACCCAGTGGCTCATGCCCGTAATCGCAGCACTGTGGGAGGAAGGATCACTTGAGGTCAGGTCAGGAGTCAAACACGGGCATGAGCAAGAGCAAGACTCTGTCTCTACAAAATATAGAAAAATCAGCTGGGCATGGTGGTGTGCACCAATAGTTCCAGCTAACTGGGAGGCTGAGGCAGGAGATCGCTTGAGTCCATGAATTTGAGGTTGCAGTGAGCTATGATGACACCACTGCACTCTAGCCCAGGCAACAGAGCAAGACTCTGTTTCAAAATAATAATAATAATAAAAATTAAAATATCACAAGTGTTCTATGTTGCTCCTGATGAAAATATACAAACCACCTATAATAGCTTCTTGTCTTTGAATAAGATCAAGCCTCCAGTTTTTAGGAAATATAGGTATAACCAGTGTATAGGAAATACATAGATGACAGAAGATCATATTAAACAAGGCCACATGTACAAAAGAGCAAAATCCAGATTATAGAAAACTCTACAGGAGAAACGATCAGTTCTTTAACAAATAAACTACAAGAAACAAATAAAAAGATGAATATATCAACAAAATACAATGTGTAAACCTTATTTTGCTCCTGATTTGAACAAATCAATCATTAAAAATCAGTTGTTAAACAAATCAGGGAAATTTGAACGACTAGATATATGACAATATTAAAAAATTCTTGTCTATTTTTAAAAAGTGTAATAACAATACTATGGTTGTTTCAAAAAGGGTCCCTACTTTCCGAGATAGACACTGAAATACTTATGAATGAAATGACACACTTAGGCTTTGTTTCAAAACAATGCATGGAGATGTGGTAGTTATAGATAAAAATAGGAGTGGCCATTAGTTGATGATTATTGTAGCTGATGAAAGTACTTAGGGGTTCATGTACTTTCTATTTTCATTTCTCGGTTTCTATTTTCTTTATACAATAAACTAAAAAAAAAAAAAAAAAAAAAGGTCAGCAGGCCATATCTAAATTTGAAGGAAACTTTTTCTCATATGACAAGATACTGAATGAAAACTAAATGAAAGTTTGTAATTATTTCCCCAGAAATTAAACTTCTTAAAAATTCCCAGTATCCTAAAATGCACATTACCTGGTCACAGCAAACACTTTGTATAATATGCTAGAGCTTTCAGGTGGAGCCGGCAATTGATATTTGCAAAAAAGTGTGTCACATTCCCACGCAAAGATGGAATTATCTTTAAAACAGCTGAGGATGGTATTACTTAATGGTAGAAAGAAAACCTAAAGAAGAATAGAAAAGTTAGTTTTCATGTAAGGTTCGTATCACCCACTTTAAATTTAAAATTGTAAAAGTAGTCAATTTTTCCTTATCAAAATTACCTTTTCTTAAACTGAAGAAAAGTACATTTATAATGTATGATGAGGGATAATACTGACATTTCATAAATTGATATAAACAAAAAATGAAATGGTAAACTTCAAATAAAAAATGGGTAACTTTAATGACTGGGCACTTTAATGACTGGGCAAGTCACTAAATTCTAAATAACACTTTCAAATTTTTTCACCTTACATAAAAGATTTAAATGAAAATGAGATACCATTTTGAATATTAAATTTATGTTTAAAAATAATGTACATATATACATACACGAATTATATATATACACACTCTAACATATATTTATAAACCATATACTGATATAAACACTATATTAAATAAACACTAACTACTGATAAATGTTAAAAAATACTAAATGTTGGTGAAAGTACAGGGAAAGCTCACTGTCATACGCTACTGCTGGGAGTAAAAATTAATTAAAAATACTGTACAACATGTTTCAATAACCTTCAGATAAATATGTCTCCTAAACTAGTCAGTTTATTTCTAAGAGTTAGTCCTTTGGGAATAATTGGCAAAGTATACGTCAAGCATTCTTTATAGGAGTAAAAAGCTGAAAATGCACATATTGATTATATTTTGGCAGAGATTCAGTTTATGTAATGGACAACCGAGTGAAATTAATTGATAGCAAAGTTGAAAATATCATTTTATTCTCTCTTTTTTTTTTTTTTTGGAGACAGAGTCGTCTGTTGTCCAGGCTAGAGTGCCATGGCGTCAGCCTAGTTCGCAGCAACCTCAAACTCCTGGGCTGGAGCAATCCTTCTGCCTCAGCCTCACCAGTAGCTGGGACTACAGGTACACGCCACCACGCCTAGCTAAGTTTTTCTATTTTTAGTTCCCTGGCTAATTTTTTTTCTATTTTTAGTAGAGATGGGGTCTCACTCTTGCTCAGGCTGGTCTTGAATTCCTGAGCTCAAGCAATCCTCCCACCTCGCCCTCCCAGAGTGCTAGGATTGCAGGCGTGAGCCACTGCTCCCTGCCAGAAAATATCATTTTATTCTAATTTCCATTTTTCTATTACATAAGCACTAAACAATGCTTCCTTTTGATAATACAAAATTTTAACTGAAACTGACCAACATTTTCTCAAAAAGCTTCAATGGCCTCAAATATAATTTTGTGTGTCATCTATATGAAACACACATATATAATGCACTACGTAACACACTGGTTAAAATAATCTATTCAGGACTAATGCCAATGAGACACAACAAAAAAGCTAACTCATCATACATCAGATGCTGATAGACCAGGCATGGGCCTGACCCAGCTCCTCACTTTTGTCCTTGCGTCAATTTGCCAAAGACAACTTCTGATAGACCTTTTGCTAACAGATTCACTGTGTTAGGGAGATATATAATACGAAGGCTTTATTGAAAGAATGTGCAATGAATACATTATAATGTATAATGAATATATTAAAATAGTCTCAAAACTGATGTCAAAATGTGACTTACGAAAATTTTTATTATAATTAGCAGTCATTTTTCTGGAAAAGTAATAAAGTTTATTCCTACTGGGAGAAGCAAAAGCCTAAAAGTTAATGAGCATCAACAGCTATTTTAGGGGAATAGCTATGATAGATTATTGCCTGCATGATTATTCATTACTAGATTTGTGATTTTAATTGCCAGATTTTAATGATTATAAAATTGTTCCTAATGAATCATGTCATTTTTATTTAGACAGTGTCATCTCTTGGGAAACATGAAAACTCAGGAAAAACTTCAAAAACATTAATAAAATGTACTTCTTGGGGGGGGGGTCAGTTTCAAGAATGGGCTGCAGTTTTTTCCTGGTAGAATACGAAAATCCAAAGCTTTCCAATTCAGTTTTAGGAGGCACATGAGCTCTTCTCAAGGTTTAAAGAGTTCAAGACAGCCGGGCGTGGTGGTTCACCCCTACAATACCAGCTACTCAAGAGGCTGAGGCAGGAGGATCACTTGAGAGCAGGAGTTCAAGGCTGCTGGGAGCTAAGATTGTGCCACTGCACTCCAGTCTGGGCCACCGAGTGAGACCGCATTTTAATCAATCAATCAATCAAAATTTTTTAAAGGAGAGTTCAGGATAGTAATATTAGCAAGTTAAGGTCAAATGTACAATTTAGTAGAAATTTAGTGAGTGTCCATTGCATACCAGGACTGATTTTAGTTCATTTATTAAATGTTTTCTGCTATCCATCACAAAGCCTTTTCTGATACATATTGAACCATAGTAATCACAAATCCCAGGATTTATTCCAAAATCCCTAACTAAAGGGCTGAATATCCTACCTCCAAGCATCACCAAAAGAATCAAAATTTATTAATTTGAAGGGGTATAACTAGTTCATCTGAGAAGCAGCATAGTTAATGGAATGGCTTTGGATAAAGACAGTTTTGGATTTATACTACAACTCTTTTCTAACTTATGTGACATTGGGCAAGTTACTTAATATTTCTAGACTTCAGTTTCCCCTCTTGTAAAATGGGGATAATAGTATCTGCCTTTTAGGGTTATTTAAGCTTAAAAATAAGTTTATAGTAGGTACTCAACAACTGGTATCTATTACTATTAGTATTAATTACTTCTATTACTACATACAAAAATCAGTGAAAAGAAGTTAGAGTGGTAGGTTCCTTGAAAACACTTTGAAATCAAAGATCCACTGTTCCTTATCTGAAACTCTTGGAGCTGGATGTGTTTCAGAATTTAGAATTATTTCCAATTTTAGAAAGGTGGTATGACACATTCTATAACATTATGAACCCCTAGGGGACCTGGGGCAACACCCCATACTCAAATATATTAATATCTCAGCCTCATGTCAATTTAGTTGAGATTTTGTTGCCAAATGAATTGGGGTCAGATCACATTTTGCCAGTGAGTTATTTAAACACCTTTGGGTTTTTGAATTGTTATAATAATGGCAGATTATGCACCTATATAATGCAGTTCAAAAGAAAATAACAGTTATCTTACAGCTTCCTATCTAACTGCATAATCCCATAATAGAGCTTTATAAAAACAACAATAATAGAAATAGCAGCAGGTACAATTTTACTAAGCACTTACTATACAACTAGCACTGTGCCAAGTACTTTGCATAGATTGTCACATTCAACACTAAAAACAACCCTGAAGTAGGTACTACAGATTGAGTATCCCTTATCTGAAATGCCTGGGATCAGAAATGTTTGGGATTATTTCAGATTTGGTAATATTTGCATTATACTTACCAGTTTAGTATCTGTAATTCAAAAATCTGAAATCCAAAATGTTCTAATGAAATTTCCTTTGAGCATGATATTTAAGCGTCATGCCAGTGTTCAAAAGGTTTGGAATTTCAGGCTGGGTACAGTGGCTCACACCTGTAATCCTAGCACTTTGGGAGGCCAAAGAAGGAGGATCACTTGAGGCCAGGAGTTCAAGACCAGCTGGGGCAACACGGCAAGACCCCACCCATCTCTAAAAAAAGAAAAAAATTAACTGCATGTCGGGGCGTGTGCCTATAGTCCCAGTTACTCAGGAGGCTGAGGCAGGAAGATTGTTTGAGCCTAGGAGTTTGAGGTTGCCGTGAGCTATGATCATACCACTGCACTCTAGCCTGGAATTTTGGGGCACTTTGGATTTTGGATATTCAAGATAGGGATGCTCAACCTTTATTACTACTTTCATCTTACACCTAAGGTAAATAGCTTGTCTAAAACATTTAACATGAATCTACTTAAGTCTTTAGACTTAATTTCTGGTTTACAAGAAATACAGGGGAGAGGAAAACAAGTTAAACTACAATGATGAAAGGGCAAGATAAATCCAGAATATGGGATATTTTCCAAGACAATTGGCCTGGTCTCTCCAAAAAATTAAAGACATGGGAAAAAAAAAGTGGGATTAAGTTTTAGATTAAAAGAGCCACAATAACATGAGTTCCCTATCAAAGACCCAAAGAAAGTTACTTTGAGGGTCTCATGTATAATCAAAATAAATAAAGTTGTATCTAAAATATAGAATCAGAATCTGGAATAAAAATATAAGTTTAGTAAAAATTTGATAAGAATTAACATTTTACTTTAAGATTATGTTATAGTTATTTCCTAGTTTCAACAGCATAAGCCAGGAGTGGTAGTCATCTGGCCCACCCTCCAGGTTTTGTGCAGCCTAGGAGCTAAGAATGGTTTTCACATTTTTAAATGGTTACTGTGGAGACAAAAGCATTTCCATTTTGGATGCTAATCTGCCATGCTGACTTCTGATTAACCCTAGTCCAGGAACGTGTCCTGATTTCTACTTTATTTACTGTCCCAGCATACGAACATGTACTCACCATAAACTCTGCTCTACATCACAGCAACCTGATGTTATCGCACAAATCACAGGGTATAATGTACATAGCATTTGTGCTTGCTCTGGAGAATTGCCTTTAATTGTCCTGTATACTTCACATACACTCTTTCCCTATGGTATATGACCCCTGGGTCTGGGGAGCAACAGTGCGGAGATTTACCTGTCTTGCTGCCACCCAAGACCACGCCTCTGCCCATAAGTTCCCCAATAAATCGGACTTGTCTGCCTAGTTCTTTGGTTTCTCTGCTCCTTCTGTATTTGAGGGTCACTTTGCATATATGATCCTTTCATGGAACGTTTTTTTTTTTCTTTTTTTTTTTAAATGAGGTCTTGCTATATTGCCCAGGCTGGTCTCAAACTCCTGGGCTTAAGGGATCCTCCCATCTCAGCCTCCTGAGTAGCTGGGATTTCAGGCATGAGCCGTCACGCTTGGCTTTAAATGGTTACATTTTAAATGATTATATAATCTCACTCTTGGCCTGCAAAGCCAAAAATATTTACTATCTGGTCCTTTAAGTAACAATTTGCTGGTAATTTACAGACTATGGTGCTCCATTATTTTAGAAGAATAAACTGGTATGTATATATCACACCATACATATATTTTCTACATTTAATTTTATTCTTATACTACTAACATTTGGAGTCCTGTTTTTTAAACTAAAATGTCTAAATGATCAAGCAAGGTTAGCACTGGCAACTATCCAGTGTACACTTATTTTAATTTCATAGTACAAAGAACAGATGGTTTTTGTGTCAGTTTCATAACTCTGTTCCCATTGTGGGTTCAACTCCCAATGTTCTCTTCTTTGGAATTTAAAATTCAAAATTTAAGTACTAAAGCAGTTAAAGAAGAAAAGTCCCACTAAGACATTTGGCCTTAATCCCTAATGAATAAGCTGGCTTTTATCTCTTTTTAATTATTAAAGGCACATTAAAGAACTCTGGGATTTCCATGAACACTACAAAACAAAATTTGGGTTGACACACATTGTTAGCTGTTCAAGTTAATAACCAAGAAATTAAAAGCATGTATAATATAACCTGAAGCAAAATAATTAATCACACGGAAGACTCAGATATTCCTGAAAATAGTATTTAACTAATCAGATAGAAAAAAATAACTATACCTTAAAAGCAAAAGAGATGGATTTTTTTAAAAAGGGTAATGCATTTATATAATGGAATTCTAATCAGCAATAAGAATGAATGAACTACTGATAAATATAACATGGATAGATCTCAAAAACATGTTGAGTGAGAAATGTCTTACATAAAGTATTACTGAACAGTTCTATTTACATGAAATTTTAGAACCGGCAACACTGGTATATGGTGGAAAAACTTCAGAGTAGTGCTTACGCAGAAAGGGATACGATGGAACTTTCTGGGATAATGATAATGACAGATCTGAACAGCTTACACAAGTGTATGCATTTGTCAGACTTAAATGAATACTTAGGAATTATACATTTCATTACATATAAATTTTACATCAACAAATATTGAACCCTAGTCAATTAAATGCAGGCTTAAATATTCCTGGAGAACTACACTGATATCCACAGTTTACTTAAAACACATATATACACATAAAGAATTAATGAACAGAGGGACAGAAAGATGGATAGATCTATAATACAGTACAGTAACATGTAAAGTACAGAAAGGATAGTACAGTAACATGTTAATGGTAGAACCTAGATGGTGGGTGTACATATGTTCACTGTGAAATTCTTACAAATCTGCTGCATGTCTGAAATCTTTCATAACAAAATGTTGGGGGGGTTAAAAACTAAAACAAAACCAATCAACTAAACAACTGTCACCTTATGATAGTTGATGTTACAGTTATAATTAAAAAATAAATATATAAAGCTCGCCAAGTCATATATTATAGCCAAAGGCAGTATCTTTAATTGTGTTGGCTGCTTTGCTTTGCTTGTTGCTGAGTTACGAGAACACAGCTATGTGGGACAAAGTGAATCATTGCTCTTATGTCATCCATAAATCCTGCTGACCAAGAAACCAGCCCAAGAAGCACAACAGGCCGACATGTACCCACTCACTGACCTTTTGTATACCCACAGACTGGCGAATATTCAGCTTTCTTTTTCTCTGAAAGGTATCCAAGTCCCATAATTGTGCTGTATCAGAAGAAGTAGTGATGGCATATTTCCCCGATGCGTGCACAGAGATCGAAAATACTGATGATTCATGTCCTCTCATCCAGCTAACTAGCTCCTTGGTGACTGTGGTAAAAAGTAAAATTGTTATCCAGGTAAAACATTATACATCTATAAATAACATTATATATATAAACAGTATACACTGAACTGATTCAATTGATGGCTAGGTATTATATGAGGCACCTTCATTAACAGCTACAAAAATGGAAGCCTGTGGCTAGTTGATAAAGTATAACATGGGACATGTTAGTAACACATATATCACGGAGATGTCATAAGATGAGGGTGACAAAGCGTTCGATGAAGAATAGGCTCGAATGTGATGCTAGTGACTTTGGGCTTTCTCTTGTGGGCAATAATTTTACGTACAAAAATATCATGTCTAGACCTAGTGCGGTGGCTCACACCTGTAATTCTTGCACTCTAGGAGGCCAAAGAGGGAAGACCACTTGAGGCTAGGAGTTCAAGACCAGCCTGAGCAAGAGCGAGACCCCTGTCTCTACAAAAATTAGAAAAATTAGCCGAGCATTGTGGCACGCGCCTGTAGTCCCAGTTACTTGAGGTAGGAGGATCACTCAAGCCCAGGAGTTTGAGGTTGCAGGGAACTATGATGATGTTACTGCGCTCTAGCCTGGGAGACAGAGCGGGACACTGTCTCAAAAAAAAAAAAAAGTATATCTGCTCTGTGTTTTAGAAACAGCACTTTGAGAATATATGGTGGAAGGGAAGAGAGCGGATTAGAAGACTACTATATATGTAACTGTAATAATCAAAGCAGGAGATAAGGAGGGCCTAAACTAAAAAAGTAGCAATGGAGATAAGAAACCATTCAAGAGTTTTATTAAGGAGAAATAACAAAAAGCTTAGTGATCAAGTCAATCTATTGAGATAAAGGAGGAGTTAAGACTCCAACGGTTCTAATTTAGTTATATAAGCAGATGGTGATACTATTAACTGATATAAGAAATACACGAGGAGAAAGAGATTTAGCAGTGTGGGGAAAAGATAATAAATTTGATTTTTAAAATTGATTCTGAGGTGCTTGTGTGTGTAAGCAGAGGAAACAGTCTAGTAGGGAAAATTAAAACTATTCATGATAATTACGACTGGGTGGTAAAATTATAGGTGATTTTTATTTTCTCTTTACACTTCTCTGCATGTTAGTTTTCTCTAGTAGGCGTATGTTACCTTTATAATCAGAAAATTTCCTCCAGAAAGATGGAACTGAGGACAATGGTCAAAAAGCAAGGTATAAATATTCAAAACATTAAGATACAAAGTAGGTCAAAACCAAAGCTAGAGGGAACAGACAAATCCCTTAGGGAAACAGCTGTGATTTCCAAATACCAGCATAAAGTCTGGCAAAATGATCTATTTTTCATTGATCTTCAGTGAAATGAGAAAAATAAGAATACTGTGGTGATTTGTTCATGAAGTCAAATTTAAAGTACTACCCTTTAATTTAGTATTATGTCCCTACAAGTTTCTTTATGTTGGGGAAAAAAAATCCCTCATTTTATGAAATGAAGTTATATATTTTTTTCAATGCCAATTAGTAAAATTAAAAGCTGACAAACTATGTGGGCCCCTCTACTTTTTTTTTAATAATTGGGTCAAAAATCCTAGGAACCACTGACAGAATCCAGGAGAGACTACCAAGAAGCAGTTAGATATAACTACATGATGAGTGCGATGCGCACTGTCTGGGGAATGGTCACGCTTGAAGTTCTGACTCCGGGGGATGGGCAGGACATGGGCAATATATATAACCTGAACTTTTGTACCCCCATAATAAGTTGAAATAAAAAAAGAACAAAATACACAGAAGGTTAATCTGAAAAAAAAAAAAAGAAGCAGTTAGAAAGATAGGAGGAGAACCAAGAGAAGTAATAGTATGAAAACTGAAGACAGACTCCTGAAGCAATCCCAAGTGTTAAAGGCACTATAAGTAGGATGAAAGGTATGAAGGGGATTTAAAGAACCAGGAGTTACTAATGACCTTGGAGACAGAAGTCTCAATAGGGTGAGTTGGGGAGCAAGAGTCAGAATTCATCAATGGAGGCTGTGAGGAAGCAGCATTAGGCAGAGAAGGGAAAGAAAGAGGGAAGTGGCTGGGGAGCTAGGGAGGTGGAGACAGCATCTGGGGAATGGGCTTCATGGGGGTGGGGGTCAACAAGACAGAAAAGACTAGAAAGATGGAAGTAAGAAGAGAGAAGAGAATGGTGGAATCAAAGGAAAGCAATCACAGGTGAATATAAAGACTTAGTTTTTTTAGAAATTTTGTCATAGCACTTGTTTGTAATACCAAAAATTGGAAACAGTTTAAGTCCAGTAGGGAATAGGTTAAATAATTATGGTACTGTAAATATCTATACAGTAGAATCTAGGTATTGATTTTAAATATACCATATAATTTTTAATAAGGTAAAAAAATAACTCCACAAAATAATATATATTGTTAGAATATTAAAAAAAAATGTATGTGCATAGAAAAGACTGGAAAAATATATCTCCATTATGAAAATACTGACTGTGTCTCTAGTCGTTACTGAAGGATGACCACTTTATCTTCTTTGTATGCAGAGCAAGAGTGTAATACAGTGATTAAGAGCAGGGATTCTGCAGCCAGAGCACATAGACTGGAATCCGGCCTCCATGACATATAAACTGGGGGACCTTGGTCAAGTTACCTGTGCCTCAGTTTCCTCACCTGCAAAATGGGGATAATAACAGTATCCATCTCCATGGGTTATTATGATGATTAAAATTAATCAATATGCATAAAGTCATAGAACAGTCCCTGGCAAAGAGTAAACACTGTATAAGTATTAACTATCAGTATTATTACAATTGTTTTTATATACCTTTCTAAATAATATAACACATTGATTATTTAATAAGAAAAAATATAGTTATCTCTTTAAGAGGTTTAGTCTACAGAATTCTATGTTCCCAATTAAAAAAAAAACATGATATAAAATACACAGGTTGTATTTTTTTTAAAAAGTATTGCTGTACATGTATAGTAAGGAATTTGACCTTCAAAGAGAGGTCTGACCTCTACCCAGGCTTCTGAGAGGTGACCTCTAAACCCCCAGACTTTCCCAAGTGATAGGCGTCATTGTTATTCCTGGTGGGTCCCTCACATCATACAGAGAGTTTATGCTAAGGAGAAGACTCAGGATGGGAGAAACCTACGCCAGAAAGACCAACAATACGCTTAGAAGGCTGGGGCTTTGGGCCAGGTGACATGAGCCTAACCTCTCAGGAAGAGAGGACTGGAAATTGAAGTCAACCATGTGGGTACTAATCCAATCAATCACAACTATGCAATGATGCCTCAATAATTGCTCTTGGCACTGAAGCTTGGGAGAACTTCCTGGGTCAACGATACTTGGTGCAGACTGCCACACATTGATGCCGGGAGGGTAACTTGGAAGCGTAACATGTCCCTGAGAACAGTGGAAGCTTCCCTCTGGGAAGCCTCCCAGATTCCACTCTACGTGTCTCTTCATTTGGCTGATTCTAATTTGCATCCTTTCACTATATTAAAACTGTAATCATAAGCATAGTAGTTTCCTAAGTGCTGAGTTGTTCTAGTGAATTATCAAACCTGAGGATAGTTGAGTAACCCTGAATTTGTAGCCAGATCTCCAGTGAAGGTGGTTCTGAGACTCCCAAGCTTGTAGCTGGTGTCTGAAGCGAGGGCAGTCATGTGGACTGCTCCCTCAAACTGTACAGTCTAGTAAACTCCTTGCAGTTCTTCAGTCTATATTTTACGCTGCTTCAAAAGACAAATAGAACTTCTTACCTGTATCAAAACATTTAATAGAATAATCAGCTAATGCCACAAGGAATTCAGATTTCCTACGAAGATTAAAGGCCAGAGCTGTGCAAGCTTGTGCTGTTCGCTGAACAAGATTAAACCTATTAAGAAATCATTGCATTAGTATCAGAAATTCTTCCAATAATCATAAATTTCACATTGAAGAAGTCCTAAGAGATGAAAATGAAACCCAGAAAAATGAGCTACCATTTAGTAGGCCAAAAATAGATAATGAAGGGTGCTATGTGCCACTGTATAGAGTTTGGATTTCACTCATGCAGAATGAGAAGCCAATGTAAGTTTTCAGCATAGCAGAATCACAATCAGGTATGTTTTTTTATGAAAATGATCCTGCCAGCAATGGCAAATGGATGGAGGGACAAGGAAAAAAACGGAGATCATTAAGAAAGCTACTACAGGCTGGGAGCGGTGGCTCATGCCTGTAATCCCAGCACTTTGGGAGGCCGAAGTGGGAGGATTGCTTGAGGCCAGGAGTTTGAGACCAGCCTGAGCAAGAGCAAGACCTCATCTCTACAAAAAATAGAAAAATTAGCTAGGCATGGTGACACTTGCCAGTAGTCCCAGTTACTTGGGAGATTGAGGCAGGAGGATCACTTGAGCCCAGGAGTTTGAGGATACAGTGAGCTATGATGATGCCACTGCCCTCTAGCCCAGGAGACATAGTGAGACCCTGTCTCCAAAAAAAAAAAGCTACCACAGGAAATCTCAACTAGAGATAGGAGAGGTTTCAGAAGTTAAGGGGAAAGACACTTGGTATGCATTAAACATGGAGTAAAGAAGGTAATCAGGAATTGCTCTTCTAAGCTTGTTGTGATGATTAAATGAAATGATACATGTTGAGTGCTTAACAGAGTACTTGGCACATAGCTAGAGTTTAATTTGCAAAAAATTAAGCTTTTAGGCTGGGCACGGTGGCTCACGCCTGTAATCCTAGCACCTTGGAAGGCTGAGGTGGGAGGATTGCTTGAGCCCAGCAGTTTAAGACGAGCCTGAACAACATAGGGAGACCTCATCTCTAGAAAAAATTAAAAAAATAAGCTGGGTGTGGTGGCACACACCTGTAGTCCCACCTACTCAGGAGGCTAAGGCAAGAGGACTACCTGAGCCTAGGAGTTTGAGGTTGCAGCAAGCTATGATGATGCTACGCCACTGTACTGTAGCCTGGGCAACAGAACAAGACCCTGTCTCAAAAAAGTTAATTAATTTTTTTGAGTTTCAGCAAAAGGAGGACAAGTTTGGGGGTAGGAAATAATAAGTCTAGTTTTAAACATGTTTAGTTTAAGGCCCTTATAAAATATCTAGAGCCATGCTGTCCGAAAGAAGTGTAATACGGGCCACATGTGTAACTTAACATTTTCTAGGAACCACATTGAAAAGGTAAAAACAGGTGAAATTAATCTTAACAACATACTTTATTAATTCAGTATGTATCTAAACTATTGTCATTTCAGTATTTAATCAATAAAAAAATCATTGAGATATTTTACATTCTTTTTTTTATCTTTAGTCATCAAAATCCAGTGAGTATTTTAAATTTATACTTGCAACATACCTCAATTTGGATTAGCCACCTTTCAAGGGTTCAAGGGCCATATGTAGCTAGTGTCTATCAAAGATTTCTAATAGGGAATAGAAGCAGATCTGAGTCAACAATGTTTACGTGGCAGATGAAGACTGAGGCTTGGTGGTGATGAGATTATCATACTTGCAATATGGAAGGAAGCAGGCCAAGGACAGATGTCTGGGAAGCACAACATTAAAGGGGCAGGCACTGGAAGAAGAGTTGGCAAAATAAGGGAAAAATGATCAGAGAGTTAGGAAAATTCAGCAGAGTGAAGCCAAAGAAAAAAATATCAAGAAGTAGGAGAAAACAAGAATTTTCAGTACTTTAGTAAAATGAGTACTGAAAAGAGATCATTGGAGTGGGCAATCACTAAGATTTGAGAGAGCCCAGAATAGTGGGCTTTATAATCAAGTCTGAAGTCAAGTCTCAGCTCTACCACTTACTGCTCAGCTGTGAATGATTCTAGTGAAGGGGGGCATAATAAGCCACCCCAAAACATGCTACTTTGGCATAAGGATTATTCTGAGCCGAAAGTGAGAAGCAGACACAAGAAATGTTCTCTGCCCTCCCTCATTTGCCTAAACATTTACGTAAGTTTGGGTAAATTTACGAAGGTGTCCCTCCTCCCCTCTCTACCAGCAAGGACAAAGGCTGATCAAGGAGAGGACTTCGACCCTTATCATCCAGGAGATGGCACCAGAGAAATCTACATAATTAGCTTTTACCTATCATTAATTAGTTTCCTATATATTTGCCTTCCCACAATTTACTGACCATAGAGACTGAAGGTCCTTTCCCTTTGTCTTGTCACTTCTTTAAAAATTTGTTGTTCTTTGTTGAAGATACTATATAAACCAGAGTCTGAGCCATTTCTTTGAGTTACTAATTTCTGGGTACTCCCATGTGTTATATGCATGATACAAGTTAATAACTTGTTCATTTCCCCCTTGTTAATCTGTCTTTTTTTTTTTTTTTTACAAGGGCCCCAGTTAAGAACATAGAAAGGTAGAGGAAAAATTATTTTTTCTCCCCTAAAACAGATATGGAAAAGGGACAGTGGACAAAATAGAGAGGAATGAATACTCATAGTGCAAAGTCACTATAGAAGATAGGGATTAGCATTGGAAGAAATTAAGATCCTATTTTTATGAATAAGGTAACAAAGAAGCATGGATGGTTGAATTTACAGATATATTTGAGGCTGCAATGGGGGAGGAGGAAGGGAAGCGGTAAGGTGTCTATTTTCTGAAAAATTAGGAGGCATGGCAGTGATAGTAAGAGCAGGGTCCAACACAAAAAGACAAGCAAACTGATAAAGGTTTGTAATACTTGGTGGAGAATGGGAAAAATAAAAAAATTAAAAAAAGAAAAGAATGGGAAAAATAAATGACAGTAGATAAACAAACGAAGTACTAAGAATCACTGATGTTGAAATTCATTATTCTGTAATGGAATCAATCAACAATCATTTTTATTTTGTTCAGGAGTATAAGCAAAGAGATAGTAGTAATGATTTAAGACTGGGAATTGGCAGGGTAGGTTACACAAGACTAAAGGGTAGAAGAATTGGGACCATTACTTCTTTGGTAAAGGGCAGAAATGATTAACAGATTTCTACCTAATAAATCATAGATAAGTAAATCATATTAAATATATGACCTCTTCTTTTCTTGAACTACTTGAGAATAAGTTATCAAGATCATGTTTCCTACAAACAAGAAAACCTTACATAATCAGAGTACGACCATCAGAATAAAGAAACTACATTTATATATTACCATCATCTAATTCTAAAACCAATCAAACTTTGCCAATTATCCCAATAATGTTCTCTACAGCAAAAGAATCAATCAGATTCATGCCTTTGTCATGACTATTTAATCTCCCTCAGTCTGGGAGTTCAGTCTTTACCCAATTTCATGACCTTGACCCTTGTGTAGATCAGACAGTTTTGTTACTGAATGTCCTTAATTTAGCTTTGTCTGATGATTCCACTGATTAGATTCAAGTTATATATCTTGGCAGGAATACCACAGAAATGATACTGTGTTCTTTTCACTGCATCCTATCAGGTGGCATACAAATTTTGATTCATTCCACTATTGGTTCTATTAACTTTAATCATATCATTAAGGCAGGGTTTACCAGGCTTCTTCACTGCATTATTACTCTTTTTTTCTTCTGTAATTAATAAGTACTTGGTGAGGAGATACTTTGTGACTATGCAATATCCCATACCTTACTAAGCAATTTATTTTGTTGTTTGATTGCAACATGAACTCATGGATTTCAATTTTATTCAATGGAATATGACCCAGTACTATCATTATTTATTTGTTATTTAAATCATTACTTATTTGGATGCTCAAATTATCTCCAATATGGCCAGAAGGAGCTCTTCTAAACTGGTGCCTGTGTCCTTTTGACACATCCCTATCATCCTTTGAACAATTCCTTCTTTCTGGCAACAAAATGTTACAGGCTCATCCTGTACTTTCCCTGGCTCCATTCTGAAATTGGCCATTTCTGCAAAGATCCCTGATTCCTTTCAGTAGAAAGTGGTATTTAGAAAACAAGAACTGGACACCAGGTATATTCATTGCTATTGGCATGTTGTTATTCTCAGGCCCTGAGTGGACAAAGCTAGGGAATATATGTACATAACTTTGTATATACTTTGATTTATTTCTATATCTATTCAAAACCAGTACTTTACACTGATATATCCAATTCCGATCTAGTATCACCATTTTCATTCTGGTTGTCTCTTTTCCATATTGTAAGCCCCTGTTCCAATAGTGAGGAACTTGGCCTTCATTATCCCCAATATATTTATTAGATCAAAGCCCCATATTAAACTTGCCATCATTGCCCCATCTCCCATGCAGACACCCTCTGACTCTCTTGCTGGGCTGCTGTAGTTCTCCCTCCCACCGAGCCCTACTGTATGGACCTTCATCAATCCCACCTAACTGCTTTTGGACTAAACTGTTCCACAAGGGAAGAAAAAAGGAAAACTGAAAATCAGTTCTTTAAAATTCTTGGATCTAGTACACTGTAATAATAATATACAAAGGAAATTGTGCTCTTTCTAAATTGCCTAATGAAGTACTAGAAATTAAGTGATAAATTAGCAGTAACAAATTTTTTAATTTAAGAAAAAACAAGCTGCTAGAGACACTTTTAAAACCAGCACTTTAATTCTTTAAAAAAGTTAGGCCATGTAATCTTTCTATCCTTTCCCACTTTCTTCCTTCAGCACTTACATCAATGTTTTACAAGATACCTGAAATATAAAACTTAATAAATCTTTCTGAATGAATAATGAACAGCAGGTACTAAAATAGTCAGTGAAGTAATAACTTTTTAAATAAAGTAAATATCAAAAGTATCTGCTTACCTATTTCCATACAAGTCAAAAACATAAATATTTCCTTGATGGTCCCCAGCAATTAAGGAATCACCTGAGCCATCAAAAGCCACATTCAAAAATCGCAAAACTTTTGGATGGTAATCAGAAGTGTTGTGAATGATGTTCACTATAATTCTGTCAAAGAAAAAAAAACATTAAATTCTATGTCAAGTATTACTCAATTTTATGAAAAAATATGGCTTTTAGAGTATACTAATTTTGAAGGCTACCTATTCTTCCCTCTCCTACTGCTACTGCTCCTCCCATCCCCTAGAATCAATCTTACAAGGATTTCTGAAAACAGGTCAGAAAGTTATTCCTTACCAAAGTAGCTACTGTTCATTCATTCATCAAATACTTGTAAATTCACTGTGTCAGACACCAAACAAGCCAGGCACTGCAAATAATTGATAGACATGGTCCCTGACCACATGGAGCTTATAGTTTAGTGGTAAAGACAGACGTTAAAAAAATAAACACACATATAATAGATTCATAAGCAGATTTATAAATTGTGATTAAGTGATAGACAACAGGGAATGAGATTTTGTGATATAGAATGTTCCAAAGTGAATAAACATACATGAGTTTTACTTTCATTTCTAACATATCTACTATAGTACCCTGGCAGGTAAGCTCTGCAAGGACAGGACCACTGCTTATTCATCACTGTATCCTGGCATCTGGCCTACAACTCACAAAAGGCATTCAAAATATGCCTGCTGAATGAATGAATGCATTAAGAAGTCATTCTTTAAAACCCACATTAATCATACTTCTATTCAAAAGATTAAGAAAGTTTATTTTTCAATATTATTCTATAGAAACATATGTAATGATTAAAAAGCTAAATGAAAATGAAAACATTCTCAAAAACCTTAGGTTTTATTTATTTTTTTTTTGTTTTGTTTTGTTTTTTTTTTTTTTTTTTTTTGAGACAGAGTCTCACTCTGTTGCCCAGGCTAGAGTGAGTGCCGTGGCGTCAGCCTAGCTCACAGCAACCTCAAACTCCTGAGCTCAAGTGATCCTCCTGTCTCAGCCTCCCGAGTAGCTGGGACTACAGGCATGCGCCACCATGCCCGGCTAATTTTTTCTATATATATTTTTAGCTGTCCATATAATTTCTTTCTATTTTTAGTAGAGGTGGGGTCTCACTCTTGCTCAGGCTGGTCTCGAACTCCTGAGCTCAAACGATCCGCCCACCTCGGCCTCCCAGAGTGCTAGGATTACAGGCGTGAGCCACCGCGCCCGGCCTAAAAAAACCTTAGGTTTTAAATAGCTGATACATACATAAACATGATTCAAAGAAAAAAAATGGCAAAGGAAAAGAAAAATGTACACATAGGGGAAAAAGATGAACATACCCAAATGTTATAATGATAGCGGTCGCCTGCATATAATAGGAATATGGCTTTTGCCCCTTCTTTCTACTTTTCGATATTTTATACATGTTCTTTAATGATCATATACTACTTTCATAAGAGGAAAGACAAACTTTGTTAAGAACACACAGCTACATTTGTCTAAAGTTACTATATTTTTGAGAGGAGGATCATATACCATATACCTCTTGAAAAAAATATTTATAAAATTTGTGGCACATAGGCCGGGCGTGGTGGCTCGCGCCTGTAATCCTAGCACTCTGGGAGGCCGAGGTGGGTGAATTGTTTGAGCTCAGGAGTTCGAGACCAGCCTGAGCAAGAGCGAGACCCCCGTCTCTACTAAAAATAGAAAGAAATTATCTGGCCAACTAAAAATATATATAGAAAAAATTAGCTGGGCTTGGTGGCGCATACATGTAGTCCCAGCTCACTCGGGAGGCTGAGGCAGTAGGATAGCTTAAGCCCAGGAGTTTGAGGTTGCTGTGAGCTAGGCTGAGGCCATGGCACTCACTCTAGCCTGGGCAACAGAACAAGCCTCTAAAAAATAATAAATAAATTAAAAAAAAATAAAATTTGTGGCACAAAATAACTCCTTAAAAAAATATATGTGTGTATATTCTGGTCTAGAATAATGTCATTCTTTACTACAACAATAATTTTTAATCATGAAAATTTTATCTTTACTTTTTGTGAATATTTGGATCTTAACATAGAAACGTCTATGTTACTCATTATAACTTCATTAAAGCATGCTAAACTGAACTAAGTGGATTAAACATCTTCTACTGGTTTATCTAAACATACACTTTTTTTTAGATACATTAAGGGAAACAGCAAAATTCTTACCATGCTTATTTTTACCTAGTATCAAGGAACTAAAAATCCAAAAATAAACGTACTGAAATGAGAAGCAATAATATCAAAATGTCCCTGGCAACTAAATTCAGACATAGTAAAAATGACTTTTCCTTCCAGTCTTTTTTCTGTAACATTTACATGTGTTCTGTTTACAAAATTACATGATCATTGTTCAAAATATGGAAAATACATAAATACACTAACAAATAAGTACTTGATTATAACCCTACCATCTAGATGTAATCACAATTAACAGCAAACATTCTGCCCGTCTGATTTTTCATATAAATCACACATGCAAGAAATCACACATGCAAGCATTTAGTAGAGCAACTTCCTTTCAATTGACCGCAGGTTGCCTGAAAGAGTTTTTCAGTTCTTAAACATAGTATCAAATATTTACTGAGTACCAAATGTGTCAGACAATGTGTCTGGTAAGTCTGATTATCCCCTTAGTCTTAGTGATCAATTTGCCCGAGGTCACAGAGCTGGTAAGTGGACATTTACTTTAACTAAATCCATCTGACTCCTAGTCAGGGCTATTCGCCTCTCTAAACAGCGTAAACAATGGGTTTTAATGAATAAAAAGAAAGCTAAGTTTTAGTGGAAGAAGCAAACGATAAGGACATTTGAACAATAAACCTGTTTCTTTCATTTTTTTAAATCTTGCATGTATATCTAGATGTTTTAGAACAGCAAGAAATAAAATTAGTGTAGATTGGCTATAACTTTCAAAATGTTTTAAAAATACCAGAGGTACTGATGGCCTTTACACAAACCCAGATTTGGAAATGAAAAACTTGAAGAATCCTCACTGTAGACAATTTTTTATTCAATTATATTGATGAGACAGCACATTGATAAAGGGGACTGACAACAGCCAGAAACCAAACAAGCTGCTGGTAAAATGTCTAGCACAGCGCTTTGGGCACCGTAGTAAAAAGTCTGTTGATTTATGGAGAAGCAACCAAAAGATCAACAGAAAAATCACTAGAACAAGAAACACACTGAAACATGAATTCAAACGATGCAGCAAAGTCCATGAAACCCCAGGGAATTGGAAGCAATAAGATTACTCTGTGCGCAGCAATAGGAACCCCAAAGAGCACCACTTTGGAGCAAAGGTTTCCAATGAAGTCACCAAGAGAAACTGCGGCTTAAACAGGTCAGATAACTGGGAATAGAATGAAAAGCAGCCCTGGCAATACTTGAAGGCCGCGTGCAATTAGAATGTAACCCCTACCCCTAACACACACGCCTGTATATGTGAACTCAGGAAACCGGAAGTTTTTGTTCCGTTGCTGCCCCCAGGGCTTAGAAGCGTGCTTGGCACACAGCAGGCCCTCAACAAATAGTTGACGAATGCATGCGTGTCTGAATACACACAGTGCACTAAGAATGCATAAGCTGCGGCCTTCGGAAGGGGCAGAAGTGTATTGCTTTCCCAACCCGCAGCTCTCTTAGAGTTCTTTTCCAGATGCAACCGTTAAATATTTACTAAGCATCTACTACGTGCCAGGGATACTACAGGGATACCATGATAATTAATGAAGGAAGCCTCCTGGCACTCACCAAGAAGCGCAAATTCTTACATAAAGAGAACCACCTGCCTCCTGCTCCATGCTGTCCCGGACCAGACCTCTACCCCCTGAACCTGGAAGGGGGTCTCTGTGACAGAGATCGTGGCGTCTGGAGCTACCTACTCTTGATGAGGTCACCCAACCCAGGGAAGCACGGCAGGGTCAGGGGCAAGGCCCGCACCGCTACCTGGCCCCTTGCATCCCTTCCTGAGTCTGAGCCACAAACGCCTCTCCAGGGACCAGACCCGCCCCTCGCCGGTCTCCACCCCCTCCACAGCCCGCGCTCTCCCGCCGCGGCCTTTACCCATCCCGAGTGGCTGGAGACGGCTTGCGGTGCCATATCTTGCCGCTCTCCTTGTTGCCCAAGTCCGTGCTCTGCATGTCGAAGCCCAGCCGAGACCGCCGGCGGCCTGGTGGGTAACCGTCCCGGCGCCTTCCCAGCAGGCCCCGCGCTCCCGGCCCGGGAAGTTTGAGCGCTGTCCGCCACGGCCCGATCCCCCGCGGCCCGAACCAACCGCTTTCGTTCCTCCCAAACTTGGCCCAGGTGATCCCTCCCGCTCTGGACAATGGAATCGACCAAAGACCTTCTCTTAGACTCCGCCCCTATTGTGGTCACGCCCCCGTTAGAGAACCAAGCCTTCTGGGAATCGTAGTTTTCTGCAAGTGGCAAGAAAAGTGATTTTCTCCTGTGGTCTCTGCATTCCGTTTTAAATTACGGTTAGGGATTAAGGGATTGTATAGAGATAACTAATAAGCAAGGAGCCAAATGCATCGAGAACTGGAGAACTTAAGGGTTCCTTTTATAGAACTTTCAGGGTCGAAAGAACCTTATAGAAGAAATAGTCCATTCTTCTTGACCTTCTAACCATCCTCAGTTTTTTCAGTTCCGTAATCTGACAAAATGCTCTGGTGTGATGGTGTCTGGTCCACCAATCACGGCCCAGAAAAGCAATAATATCATCAACAACCAGCTGCATTGACATCATTGAGTTCTTTTTTGTAAAAATTCACTTAGAATTTCTGTAGTGTTTACTAGATATTGGGCATTTTTTTTACATGCTATACGAATATATTAGTTTATTTAATCCTCGTAGCAAATTTACCAGTTAGGTAGTATTGTTATCCCCATTTTTAATGCTCTGTGAAGTTGTGCATTAGTTTCCTGAGGCTTCCCTAATAAATTACTACAGATCCAGTGGCATAAAACAACAGAATTAGATTCCCTTGAAGTTCTGGAGGCCGTAAGTCAGAAATCAAGGTGACGGCAAGATTCCCTTCCTTGTCATTCCTGTTTCTGCTAGTTTCTGGCATTCTTGGCTTGTGATCACATCACTCCATTCTCTGCTTCCATCTTTGCATAGCCTTATCCTCTGGTATGTGTCTTCTCTTCCATCTGTCTCAAATCTCCCTGTCTCTCTCTTTCTTTCTTTCTTCCTTTCTTTTTTTTTTTTTTTTTTTTGGTAGAGACATGCTCTTGCTCTCTTGTCCAGGCTAGAGTGCAGTGGCACAATCATAGCTCACTGAGGCCTCCAACTCCTCCTAGGCTCAGGTGATCCTCCTGCCTCAGCCTCTAAAGTAACTGGAACTATGGGTGCATGCCACCATGCCCAGCTAGGCTAATTTTTTCTATTTTTCATAGAGACGGGGTTTTGCTCTTGCTCAGGCTGGTCTGGAACTCCTGGCCTCAAGCGATCCTCCCGCCTCAGCCTCTGAAAGTGCTGGGATTACAAGCATGAAGTACTGTGCCCAGCCTGTTCTTCTCTTATAAGGACACTTGTCATTGGATTTAGGGTCCACACAAATAATCCAGGATGACTCTTTATCTCAAAATCATTAACTTGATTACATCTCCAATGATCCTTTCTCCAAATAAGAGATTTGGGGGATTAGAGTGTGGACTTATACTTTGGGGGGAGGGGCACCATTCAACCCCAGTGCTACTATTATCCCCATTTTGCTGACAAGGAAATTGAGGTAAGGGGAGAGCCAGGATTAGAACCTTAGTCTTTCCATTTCTGGTCCCCATGTTATTCTACAACAGAAATTTGACTGTAAAAAAAATAATATGGCTAAGGTATTTAAAAAGCTCAAACTCTCTATCAGAAAAGCAAAACTCTCAAAAAAAATACTAATGGAGATTTTAAAACTTATCGAGGGGTGGCTCTGAAAGGTCAGACAACTTTTAATGAACTATTACAGAGGAAGTAACTGCATCCCTTATTTATTATTCTTACTATTATGAGAAACAGGGTCTCGCTCTGTTGCCAGGGTAGAGTACAATGGCATCATCATAGCATGTGGTCCCCAATCCCCAGGCCATTGCCCAGTATAGTCTATGGCCTGTTAGGTACCCGGAGGCACATCACCACCTGAGGTCCACCTCCCCCCTCCCCACCCCCACCTCCCTAACACTTTCCGTGGAAAAATTGTCTTCCATGAAACCGGTCGCTGGTACCAAAAAGGTTGGGAACTGCTGATCATAGTTCACTGCAACCCGAGACTCTTGGGCTCAAGCTATCTTCCTGCCTCAGCTTCAGGAGTAGCTGGGACTACAGGCATGTGCCACCAGGCCCAGCTAATTTTCCTATTTTTTTTTTAGAGATAGAGTCTCCCTATGTTGCTCAGGCTGATCTCAAACTCCTGGTCTCAAGCAGTCCTCCCACCTCAGCCCCCCAAAGTGCTAGGATTACAAGCGTGAGCCACCATGCCCAGACTTGCATCCCTTATTTTTTTTATTTGTTTGTTTTTTTTTTGAGACAGAGTCTCACTCTGTTGCCCAGGCTAGAGTGCCGTGGCGTCAGCCTAGCTCACAGCAACCTCAAACTCCTAGGCTCAAGCAATCCTCCTGTCTCAGCTTCCCAAGTACCTGGGACTACAGGCATGCACCACCATGCCCGGTTAATTTTTTTTATATGTATATATTTTTAGTTGTCCAGCTAATTTCTTTCTATTATTTTTTAGTAGAGACGGAGTCTTGCTCTTGCTCAGGCTGGTCTCGAACTCTTGAGCTCAAACGATCCGTCTGCCTCGGCCTCCCAGAGAGCTAGGATTACAGGCGTGAGCCACCACGCCTGGCCTGCATCCCTTACTTTTATTTATTGGATTTGACATGGTGATAAACTATGTATATGAATGTTTGCATTTTTATTCAGGAATCTTAGAGTGTTAAACATAAGGTGCCTAATTTGAAACGGGTTATTTCCCACATTTCTATCCCACACAAGTAACCAAACAACTTTTTTATCAAGAACAGAGACAAATCTACTGAATGATTCTTTTGACAGCTCTGGTTTAACCTGCCTGCAGTTCAGCTACTTTGGGCAGTCACAGCCCATGTGACCATCCTATTCAATATCAGACATGTGATAAAGAGGTTTATATGTTACAAATGTTCTGGACTTCCAGTTTGTACTTATCTTTTGATTTCTGGGGCCAAACTTATAGATCAGGCTTAAGAGAAGTGTCCTCACAACTGCTAACCTTCTACTCATGAGATCATCCAATTTTTAACATTCCAATTAGTAGTCCCTTGTGCTCTAGTTCCTTCCTGGATCATTACTCAGTCAATAACAAATATATTTGTGCATATGTATATTTATGTATTTAACAGTTTTATTGAGATATAACTGACATTCAGTAAACTTCACATATTTAAAGTGTACACTTCTATAAGTTTTGACATAAGTAAACCCCTCATGAAACCATCACCATAGTCAAGATAATGAACATATTCAACACTCTTAAAAATTTCCTTATATCTCTTTGTAACCTTTTTCTACCTCTACTCCACCTCACCCATAGGCAACCACTGACCTGTTTTCCTTCTCTCAGAATAGTTAATGTTTTCTAGATATTTATATAAATGCTTTCATAGACTTTGTATCCTTTTTTTGGTCTGGTTTCTTTCAGCATAAATTGGAGATTATTTTGAAATTCAGTTGTGCTGTTGAGTACATCAGTACTTCATTCTTTTCTACTGCTGAGTAGTATTCCACAGTGTCCGTATGCCACAATCTGTTTTTCCATTCACCTGTGGATGAATATCAGGGTTGTTTCTAGTTTTGGGCTATTCCAAATAAAGACGCTATGAACATTCCTAAACAAGTCTTGGTATAAATATGTACTTTCATTTCTCTTGGGTAAAGTGGAATGGTTGAGTGATAAAGTAGGTGTAGGTTTAGGTTTTTAAGACACTGTCAAACATTTACAAAGCAATTGTGTCATTTTACATTCCCACCACGAGTGTTGGAGAGTTCCAGGTGCTCCATGTCTGTGATGACTCTTTGTAACTGTAGCCATTCTATGAGTGTAGTGGTGTCTCATGGCGATTTAAATTTCCATTTCTGCAATGACAAATGATGTTCAGCATTTTTTCATGTGATTATTTGCCTTCTACATATATCCTTGGTGAAGTATCTGTTCAAATCTTTTGCCCAATTCTAACTGCATTGCTTTTTTTTATTATGATGTTTTGAAAGCTTTGCGTGTTTTAGATACAAACCCTTTATCATATGTATGGTTTGCAAATATTTTCTCCCAGCCTGTGGCCTTTTTTTTCATTCTCTTAACAGTGTCGAAGAGCGGAAGGCAATAATGTCAATGAAGATCAATCTATCAATATTTTCTTTTATGGTGTCATATCTAAGAAATCTTTACCTAAACCAAGGTTACAAAGGTTCCCTCCTTTGTTTTCTTCTTTGTGTGAGTTTCAAATACACTCTCAGAGGGATGGGAAGTTTTGTGTATCTAAGGGATCTTTACTTTTTGCTTTTCAAAGCCCTTTCTGCTTGCCCTCTTATCTGCTATACTTTTCAGTATTGAAAGGTGTCTTCCTTTTTGCTGAGATAATATATAATTCAGACAGAGAAAGAATATTTCCAGTTTGTTAGAGGGAACTCAGTGGACATTCGGGTTGCCTAACATCTGAGTACATTTTCTGTTTGGGAAAAGTCCCAAGGTATTTGGAAGGTAAAGAAGAGCAGCTGTTCTCTTTCCCAATTCCTTGGCAACCAGCTTTGTAATTCCCCCCAAATTTAGGCCAGTCAATAGGTTAGCAAGCAAAGCAAGCTAATTAAAGTCGTACAATAACAAAAAATAATTGAAAGTACAATTCAAATATTGACTGCAATCTCTCTAAGAACATCAAAGAGGAACCAATTATTAACCTTTATCAAACTTCTTAAAATACCCTTTTCCCACCTTATTTGGTTGACTAAGTTATGCCACAATAACTAACAACTCCAAAATCTCAATGGCTGAAAACAAAATCTCCCCAGGGCTGGGTGTTCAGCTTATCTTAGTCTCTCAGGGACCCGGGCTGAGGTAGTAGCCACCATTTCAAAAGTTTTTGATCGATGTGTTAGGGGAAAAAGAGAGTTCTAGAGGGTCTCACACTAGCAATTAAATGCTCCAGTCCAGAAATGTCATTATTACTTTTGCTCCTAACTCACTACCGGGACTATGGCCCCATCCAAACACAAGGGGCTAGGAAGTGCGAGTCTACTAAATCAGTTACATATAGTTGCAGTAATGCTGCAACCACCACCAAACCTCTGTGGCATTCAACAATCAGCATTTATTGCTCATGCATCTGGAGTCAGCCAGTTGGCTCTGCTGATCTTGGCTGGGCTCACTCACATGTCTGAGGGTCAGCTGGCTTTCAGTTTTATAGGCTGACCTCATCTGGGGTAACTGGGGCAACTCAACTCTGGTCCAAGTGTCTCTCATCCTCCCTCAAGCTAGCCATTGGCAATTGCAGTGGTGCAATTGAGCAAGCAGACTTGCAATGCCTCTAGGCTTGGAGCTGGCACACCATCACTTTCGCCTCTGCGTAATAACCAAAGTAACTTATGCAGCTGAGCTCAGGGGCTGAGTATTATATTCCACTCATGGCAGGAGAGCATTGAAAAGTTCCCTGGAGGGCTTGGATCCAGGGAGGAGTGGAGAATGGGGACCAGTTTTGCAATCTACAACAGCTACCATGTGTTTGGAAGGGGGAAAATCCTGAAATATGTGGTGAAGATCATTAACAGCTCCCACACTATCCCTCTTTCTCACTATATGAAATACATCTTCACAACTGTCAAGACTTCCTTCTTTTCTGTCCTAACACCTTCCTTGAGGTTCTTGGGCACCAGGGTTCTTATCTCTAATTCTTTGCTATTTGGTTTAACATTAAAGCACTTTTGGTCTTTTCCTCATTAATAGGAGTTTCACAATCAAAAAAGCCTAGAAGCCAGTTGTGGTGGCTCACACCTGTAATTCCAGCGCTTTGGGAGGCTGAGGCAGGAGGAGGACCGCTTGAGGCCAGGAGTTCAAGACCAGCCTGGAAAAAATAGCAAGATCCCGTCTCTAAAAAAAATTTTTTTTTTTAAGTAGTCAGGAATGATGGTGCACACTTGTAGTCCTAGTTACTTGGGAGACTGAGGTGAGAGAATCGCTTGAGCTCAGGAGTTCAAGGGTACAGTGAGCTATGATCCTGCCACTGCACTCCAGTCTGGGTGACAGAGCAAGACTCTGTCTCAAAAAACAAACAAACAAAAAAGCCTAGAAGCTGATCCAGAAATCTTTCCTCCTTAAAATATTGAGAAGATTACAGACTCGTGGAATTTAATATCTCTCTTCTGTCCCTGTCACATACTCACTAATTGTGTGATTCTTCGATTAATGTTGCCTTCCCCACAGGACTTCATGAAGGCAAAGAGCTCCCCAGAACCCAGCATAGAGCATGGCACATAAAACATATAATCTATTGAGCGCAGGAATTTGCTTGTTTTGTACCTCGTAGCATCTGGCACAGTGCCAAGCACATAGTAAGCCTTAAAACATGTTTAGTGAACAATTGAGCTATTATCTAAACTTAAAGTACTTCAGGCTGTGTTTTCCTGATTAAATGAATATCAAGCTATAGTGAGGAAGAAGAAAGAAACAAGGAGATTGAGTTTCTGATCCCAGCTCAGACACTAAATCATTGCGTGATCTTGGGTAAGTCACAACCTCCCTGAGACCCATTTTCCTCATCTGCAAACAGTACGAATGGAAAATGCTTGCTCAACCCCCTGCCCTTTCCCACATCCCATGCTGCTACGATATACAGATGGAAGCTCATCTGTGCACCCCTTGAAATTTTTCTTACGTGCAATTGCAAACACAATACCATTCCATATTTTCAGGTATGCATTCAGGGGGCCACAGCCAGGAACAGTTCATGTGTACACACATTTCCTTCCTGACACCCATGAAAACTTGGCTGCATTTTATTCAAATCCTCCTTGAAGTTATCAGTGTCAAGATTCTGAATGTGAGTTCTCTTTTGTGGAAGATAGGATCCCTTCTGTATTTCCCCGTTTCTCACACACACATCTGACATGTCCCTTCATTTTGACTTTTGTCACAAAAAAAAAATCCTGGTACTTATTTTCCATACCTCTACTCTTAAAGTATAGTCAACTTTTGATGTCTCTGATTGGAGACAGCAGCTTAACCCAGTGATTCTCAAAAAAAAAAAAAATTAGCTTAGTAGCTAGTTTTGAAAAGCATAAGGCTTATAAGTGACCATATACAATGTGTCTGCAAAATTCTTTTTATCAAAATTGGAAAAGAGCCTGGATTGGCCCTTCACGGGTAGGTCACGTCTTACTCTTGTCATTCATTGGTTAGTTCAGTCATCGGCTGATCATTCACTCAATATTTTGAATGTCGACTATATGTCAGGCCCTGCACAAGGACCTGGGGCTGCAGTGGTGAAATGTGATGAGTTTCATGTTCTTGCAAAGCTCACAGCTTAAAGTAACATAGGAGGTTACAGGGAGAAATAGTGTGAGTATAGTATCATGTGATCAGTGCTATACAGATGCTCCTAGACTCATAATTGGGTTATGTCCCGAAAACTCATCATAAGTTAAAAATACCATAAATCAAAAACGCACTTAAGACCAGCCTCAGTGGCTCACGCCTGTAATTCTAGCACTCTGGGAGGCCGAGGTGGGAGGATCCCTTGAAGACAAGAGCTGGAGACCAGCCTGAGCAAGAGTGAGACCCTGTCTCTATTAAAAATAGAAAAATTAGCTGGGTGTGGTGGCACTCGTCTGTAGCATCTATAATCCCAGCTACTCAGGAGGCTGAGGCAGGAGAATCACTTGAGCCGAGGAGTCTGAGGTTTCTGTGAGCTAGGCTGATGCCACAGCACTTTAGCCCAGGTGACAGAGTGAGACGCTGTCTCAAAAAAACAAACAACTCCCCCCCCCAAATGCACTTAATACACCTAACCTATGGAACATCTTAGCTTAGCCTAGCCTACCTTAAATCTGCTCAGAACACTTACATTAGTCTACAGTTGGGCAAAATCATCAAATTCAAAAACTGTTTTATAACAAAGAGTTGAATATCTCATGTCATTTGTTGAGTACTTTAGTGAAAGTAAAAAACCAGAATGGTTGTATGGGTTGAAGCATGGTTTCTACTGAATGCATATCACTTTCACACCATCATAAAGTCTAAAATTGTAAGCCAGGGGCCATCTGTAATTGAGGTATGGGCGAATTTCAGAGAAGGGAACAATTAATTCTCCAGGAAAGAGAGAAAAATGTTAATAAGAAGGTTGGCGTTTAAGCTAGGCCTGGAAGGATGAGGTGGAGGAGACTTTCTAGACAGAAGAAAGAATGAGTTTTGGAGATTTCTTGTTACTGCCCATCCTGCCTAATACAGTAATTTTGTCCCTACTTTGCTAATGAGGAAACTAAGATTTATATAACTTGCCCAAGGACATAGAGCTGTCAAGCCAAGGTTCCAATGTAGACCTATCTGGCTCCATTATCTTACTCAGCCTTTCCTATCCTTCTCTGCCTTTTGTGGACCAGACTGGCACAGTTCTGTAATTCTTCCAAAAGACCCATTGCCTGGACCAGAAAAGAACTTATTGCTAACCTGAGTTAAAAATCTCCGGGAATCTTTAGAACAAGATTCTCTTCATCCCCTTGTTAATAAAAGAGGGTGGGTGTTGGGGGGGGGCTTCTTTGCACATTAAAAGAAGTGTTATGGTTGGGAAAGTGGCTCATGTCACTAATCGCAGTGCTCTGGGAAGCCAAAGAGGGAGTATCGCTTGAGGCCAAGAGATCAAGACCAGCCTACTCGACATAGCCAGGACCTGTCTCTACAAAAATAATAAAAAATAATTAGCCGGCTCTGGTGATGTGCACCTGTAGTTCAAGAAGCTAAGGCAGGAAGATCCTTGAGCCCAGGAGTTTGAGGCTGCAGTGAGCCATGCTGACACCACTGCACCCCAGCCTGGGTGACAGAATGAGACTCCATCTCCAAAAAAAAAAAGAAAAAAAGGAGTGTTAGTAAACAAAGAGGCTCTCAATGTTGAGAGCATTTTAAAAAAATAATAAAACACAGAGGAAGTGGGGCTGGGAGAGGATTGTAAACATGGAGAATTTTGCCAGCCCAGCACTCTACTCTCCACCCCTCAGAAATACATTAATACTGCCTTCTCACAAACCCTTCCTGGAATGTTCTTCTTATCCTGCCCCTCACTGGTCATATGATTGGCCCAGGGTGGTGCCTGGCTCAGCTGAGCCAATCAGAACCCTGCCCTGGGATTTTTAAGTGTGAGATCAAGGAAAGCAAGTCTCAGTGCCTCCCTGGTAGCAGAGACTGGGGGCCGCCAGAGCAAGAGCTCCAACCTTGTGGTGATGGTCAGTCTGAGAGAGGATAGCTAACATTTGAGGGAAAGAAGCAAAAACTGATGGTAGGAGAGCATCCTGGCAGCATTTACATCCCTTGTTCTAATTGTCCCAGAAGCTCATTTGACCTCCAGTCTTTCCTGTACTCTGGTTACTTGAGCTAAACCATTCCATTTTGTTCCCAAAGTAGATGGAATTGGAAGAAAAAAGAGTGAGGAAAGGCTTCTGTAGGCGATGATACATGAGCTCAGTCTAGAAGAACGAGTGGGGGTTGCCATGGCAGAGGAGACATTAGGGGAGGAAGCAGCATCTGTGGAAAGGCAAGGAGGTTGTGAAGCAACATGGTACCCTCCCCAAACTAGAGGAGCTCTGTGCAATTAAAGCGCAGGATGCACAAGGAGTCATCGTGCATGTACAGTGCTTAGCATTTAGAAAACTCATAATAAAACAGTAACAGTCACTATTATCACTATATGGAAGAATGGCAGGAGAGTAAGAGTGAAAAGATATGTTAACATCAGATTATAAAAAATTTGCCATTCTAAAGTGTTTGGATCTGAAAGGTTCTAGGGAAACTCCTTATTTCTAAATACATCCCTCTGACTGTGGTGGAAAGATCACTTAAAAGAGGCTTTGGGCAGAAGGGGTGAGGGTGAGCGCTGTTATTCCAACTGAGACAAAAGTGAGGGTGGGTTGAACAAGTCAGCAACAGTTTGATGACAAGGGTTTATGGACATATTGCGTAGGAAAGCTGACATTGCAAAGGAAACAGTTCTGTTTCACCAGCAAAACAGAAATATGTGTCATGCTGCTAACTGGTGCAAACCTAGGCAATGCTTTCCATTTTCTGGATGACTCAACTATTTGGTCTTGTGAGGGGGAGGAAGGAGGCAGAAGCCATTACAGGTGAACTATGACATAATGCACCTTCCCTTGCCCCTTAATATGAGTCAGAACAGAAAATATCAAAGAGATGTGTTCCAAGCTGCTTAAATAAATATTCATGCCTAGGTGTTCTCATAAAACATACATGAAAGCAACCAAGGGCAGTGTTTCATGTATAATCAAAAGGATTTCGCACCTACACTGAAATAGAATAATATCAGAGGAGAGCAGGGAATGTGGCATTGATCTTGACAGGCAGCAACATCAGGTCCACATACAATGAGAAAACTGCTGCCATAGATTAGGCTTTGTAAAAGGCTTCCTCAGACTAAATGAAGGAGGAGATCAGAGAGTGAAACTTCCTATTCCATGACAGCATGGACCATATCTACAAGTTTCCAGTCTGGACAGGCCTCCCACGGCCAGAAGAGGAGGGTATGGTGTTATTAGCCTGTATGACATCTGAAGCTGTCCTAAGAAGCAAGGACAGTCTACAGCCACTTGGGTTTTAGCCACAACTGTATAATGTTCCATCTTATGGGGCTGTGACATAAGTTTCTAATTCCCCAGTTGTTGCAGCTGGGTTTAAAAAAATCATTTGCAATCTTTATGCCAGAGGAATTAATATCTAATTGTGCTATTGCAGGCACTAGTATAAGCCAGCTCTGGAAGATTCTATTGGTTAAATTTAAACCTTCAAAATTATTCTCTGCAGGTAGTGGCCTATTCCAAAGTTCTCCATGGGCAGAAGGCTGTGGAGTCAGAGGATGTTGGGAATATCTCCCACAGCACTGAATAATTAGCCTCAATTCACAGGCTCTTAATAATATTTGTGGGCTCAGAGGACAGGCTATCAATCAAGCATGACAAGATGCTGGTAAACCGTGAGTAAGATGCCTGTAATTGCTGTAAGGGAGGAAGACAAACTGACTGAGTGAAGCATTTATCGTCCAGTAAATTATTCTAGGGCAGGGCAGCATAGCATCCTTCCTCTGGCACTCACTCTGAGCCGTAACGATGACCAATGAAATCAGCACCTAACAGACCCCTCCTCAGCCAAACTTCATCACATCTCAACTGGCTCTTCCATCCCTCCCATTTCTAGATGGCTTTATTAGTAAAAATCTTTCCCAAGTATCTTTGTTGTTTTCCTTATATTGATGGCTTTGAAAAATACTGCAAGCAACTTTCCATGTGAAGAAAGAGAAAAATAAGGTGGGGTATGCATAATGGGATCATCAATTTACCCCATGGACCTTAGAAGAGTTTTGTCTTTGTTAGGGAAGTTAGGTCCCAGAAGCTGGGACCATCTGCTTAACCTTGCAGAGGATTCTATGGAAGGAAGTGGGTGTGAACATGTGGTGGGTGGGGAGGGGGGATGGAACCACCATAGACTGGGCATCTGTACCAGGCATGTGTTAGCTGCTTTTCATTTTATTACAGGTTGTTCTTTGTTCTTGCTGGCTTTTTGTTTTAAAGTTCCATAGAAGCTCCTATTTGAATTTTGCATTAAATTAAAACCTGTAACTCATGGGTACTGTGAACAGAGAGTTTCCATTTCAAGTTTTATGCTCTGTTCTCTACATAAATACATTTGTATTTATTAAAGCTTGTACCATGAATAATGGTTGGGAAAATATGGGTAGTATACTTAAAGGCATGGGACCCAGAATGCCTGAGTTCATTGGCTCCATCACTTACTAATACTATAACTTTGGGCAAAGCATTTAACTTCTCTATTCCTTGATTTCTTCATCTGTTAAATCAGGATCATAATAGTACTGACCTCATAGAGCTATGAAGAGTTTAGGACAGCATCTGGCACATAGAAGTCCTCAATGGGTACTAGCTATCATTAAAGCCCTTCTAAAGAGGGTACCAGTGATGTGCTGTAAATGTTTAACTACTAGTTCTCTGGACACACACAAAAGAGCCCTTGTGTGTAGCATTTGGCAATTTCTATGGTGTAAATGCCCCTACCATGACCAATTTCAAGCTATCAATGTGATGCCACTGAATGCAGAGTTGAAAGAGGTGAGCAGTAGTAACTATTATATAGTCTGTCCACCATACAGCTAAACAGACATAAGTAACCTCAAGAGCATAGATATTAGTAAAATATAGTACAATAATTAAAAAGTCAATATTTATTACTTTTTAAAATATAATTTATTTTGGCCATGCATGGTGGCTCACATCTGTAATCCTAGCACTTTGGGATGTTAAGATGGGATGTTTGTTTGAGCCCAGGAGTTTGAGGCTGCAGTGAGCTATGATGACTGCACTCTAGCCTAAGCAACAGAGTGAGACCCTGTCTCTAAAATAAAATAGAATATAATATAATTTATTTTAATGTACGTTTATATAATTTTTTTGAGACTCTAGCTGAGACAGAGTCTCTCTGTCACCCAGGCTGGAGTGTTGTAGTGCAATCATAACTCAATGAAGACTTGAACTCCTGGGCTCAAGCAATCCTTTCGCCTCAGCCTCTTGAGTAGCTGGGATTAAAGGCACACACCACCATGCCTGTCTAATTTTTCTTATTTTTTGTAGAGGCAGGGTCTTGCCATGTTGCCCAGGCTGTTCTCAAAATCCTGGGCTTCTCAAAATGCTGAGATCACAGGTGTGAGCCACTGCACATGGCCCATATAATTTTTAATAATTTTAAAATTATAAATTGTTAAATTTTTAATAATTTTAATTTAAATGTTTAATAGTTGACTAAGAAAATTCCTGAAAATTTGGTATTTGGCTCTTATGAGCTGGTGTGATCTGACTCCAACACTGCACTGCACTTTCATCAACCTGGATATTTGATGATGTTTTAGTTGTCTATTGCTATTTGCCACAAACCACCTCAAAACTTACTGGTTTAAAACAACAGTGATTTCCTATTTTTCACAATTCTGTGAGTTGACTGGACGCAGCTGAACACTTCTTCTGCTCCACATGGTACAGCCAAGGCCACTCATGGTTGCATTCAGCTGAAGCTCAGCTGGGGCTAGAACAGCCAAGATGGCTTTTCATCCAGGACCTCTCTCCAGGTGACCTCTCATCGTTCAGTAGTCTAGCCTGAGCTTCTTTACATGGCTTGGTTTCTAAGAATAGAATGTTCCAATAGGACAAGCCTGAATATGTATTTATCAAGCCTCTGCTTGTATTACCATGCCTGCTAATGTCAGATTGGCTGAAGCAAGTCACACGGCTAAGATCAGAATCAATGTAGGAGGGAACTACACAAGTGCATGAATCCTCACGGAGATGTTTTGTTAGAGGCTACTCATATAATTGTTTTTTTTTTTTTTCTTGAATACCTAAAACTGAGTAATTTATTAAAAAAGGAAGAAGAAAAAATTTATTTCTGGTCAGGTGCAGTGGCTCATGCCTGTAATCCTAGCGCTCTAAGAGGCCGAAGTGGGAGGATTGCTTGAGCCCAGGAGTTTGAGACCAGCCTGAGCAAGAGTGAGACCCCTGTCTCTACTAAAAATAGAAAAATGAGCTGGGCTTGGTGGCGTGCACCTGTAGTCCCAGCCACTCAGGAGGCTGAAGCAAGAGGATTGCTTGAGCCCAGGAGTTTGAGGTTGCAGTGAGCTATGATGACAGTACTCTAGCCTAGGCAACAGAGCGAGACTCTGTCTCAAAAAAAAAAAATTTATGTCTTACAGCTCTGAAGGCTGGGAAGTCCAATATCAAGGTGGCAACCTCTAATGGGGGCCTTTTTTCTGTGTCAGAGCTTAGTGAAGGGCATCACATGGCAAGAGGGTACGAGTGAGCCTTCATGTAATTGTTGACCACAGATGATGGCAGGTAATCCCAGGGGCACATTTGGAGGGAGCATACACAGGAATAAGTCATCCTTTTTTGGATGGGAGTGCCCTAGAGGGGTGTGTGTGTGTGTGTGTGTGTGTGTGTGTGTGTGTTGGGATGTATGGGCAATTGCTAAAGGAGGAGAATGGACAAGCATCACATATAACTCAGCAGTTCTCAACCAGGGGTGATTTTGCCCTGCAGAGGACATTTGGTGATGTTTGCAGACATTTTTGATTATCATAACTGGGGAGGGAGTGCTACTGTCACATGGGGGCTATGGATGCTGCTAATCATCCTAGAATGCACAGGACAGCTGCTCACAAACAAAAAACTATACAGCCCAAAATGTCAACAGTGCGCAGGTTGAGAAACCCTGTACGTAACCTAACACATGCACCATTTTGGCTGTTTAGTATGTACATTCTCTCTTCCCAACACATTTTCCCTTGCTACTTTTGGCAGCATGTACAAGATATAAAATTCTCTCAGAGCTCTCTAAATGTGTGTTCAGCCTACTTGGATTAGCTTCAAACAAATATGACAGATGTAGCATTTTTGGCTCAAATGCTTTGCCAGTCAAGCATATGGATGTTTGCACATCCCATCTCCAGCAACAGCAATAATATTCCGTGACTAAAAGTGGTTGTACATCCAACTTTCACTGAAACATCTCAAATCACTTTATTTGTCCTCTAAGATTTCTGACTCTCAGGTATTCTTGGTGCCTCTCTTTGCTCTTTTCTCCAGGTAAACTGTTCTCTTTTATCCCTCATGATACCAAGGTTACATATGCCCTCTTTTTACAAAAGAGATTTCCATTCATTCATTCAATAAATGTTAACTGAGCTCTTATGGTGTACAAGACCTATTCTGGACACTGGGCTACAGCAGTGAACAAGACAAAGCTGCATTTGCATGGAGCTTGCATTCTAGTTGGGGAAACAGACAATAAACAAATAAGAAAATGAGTAAATGACATTATGTTAAGTAATGAAGTGAGGAAAAATGTAAGCAGAGTAAAGGGATGAGAATGATGGAGTGGAGTGGTACTTTGGTTAAGGTGTGCAGGGAAGGTCCTGCTGAAGGGTGTCATCTGAGTGGTGCAGAAGGAAGCCCCAAAGACAGGTTTTCAATAGTGCACTACACTGGGTGGGGAGATTTATATTAATTTTCTACGGCCACCATAAAAAAGTAGCACAAACTAGGTTATTTAAAACAACAGAAATTTATTCTTTACCATTTCTGGAGGCCAGAAGTCAGAAGTGAAGGTACTAGCAGAGTTCATTCCTACTGGAGGCACTGGGGGAGAGCCTGTTCCATATCTTTGTCCTAGTTTCTAGTGGTTGTTGGCAATCCTTGGCAACACTTTGTTTGTAGATGCATCATTACTCAATCTCTGCCTCTGTCTTCACATGGCCTTCTCCCTGTGTGGACGTGTCTTCATTTTCTCTTTTTATAAAGACCGCAGTCATTGGATTTGGCTCACCCTAACTCAGTATGACTTTAACCTGATCACATCTGCAAAGACTCTATTTCCAAATAACATCACATTCATAGGTACTGGGTGTGAGAACTTTAACATTTTTGGGGGGAGAATCCAATCCAACCCACAACAGGGTTGTTTTGAGTTATCACAAAGACTAGGAGACACAGCTGGCATTTAGGGCAGGGACCAGGGGTGCTAGGCAGACTTTCTACAATGTATAAGACAGTCCTATACCCTTTTGCAAGTTCTTAAGATATTCCTGTAAGTGAAAACCCTGTGTATAATATCTGAACCTAGAACTAACTCTGTTTTGCATAAAACATAAAGAATATTTCCTGGGATTTAGTAGGCATTAAATTTTCCCGAAACACAGCTACTGCTTGTGAAAAAGATTATACTTTCTTGTTCTTTTTAACATCTGTGTGTATATTCTTACTTTCTCTTCTATCTTGCATGAAAAGTAGCATATTATATGCACTATTTTGAACTTTGCTTTTTTCACTTATCCTGGAAATTGTTCTTTCTGTATTCACAGAAAGCTTTCTTATTCTTTGTTTATAGCTACATATTACTCTAATGTGTGAACATACTATAGTTTCTTCAACCAATCTGTGTATGGACACTTAGGTTCTTTCCATATGTTGCAATTACAAATATTGCAACATCAAATAAACTTGTATCTTATTTTTTGTATAATATTTTATACTGTTACTGATTTATCTTCAAGGTAAATTACTAAAATAGATACTGTCAGGTTAAACTGTAAATGTATACATTATTTCTATTGTTATACATTTCCTATCGTATAATACTATTTTTTGCCCATCAGATAGGTGAGAAATAGTATCTCCGTATGGTTTTAATTTGCATTTCTCTTATTATGAGAAAAATTGAGTATCTTTTAGTATGTTTTAGAGTAATTTATTTTTTTGTGAATTACCTGTGTATTTTGTCCATTTCTCTATTGAGTTTTTGGGTTTTTTCCCCTAATATTTTAGAAATTGTTTATATACTTAGGGATATCAGCCACATATTGATGGTGGTAACACAGAAGCTTCCTTATAAGTTAAATAATTAAATTCTAAAGCAAACTTCCTCCATTGGCAGGGGAAGGAGGAACACCTGCCAATCTGCAAAAGAGTGCAGGGAATTCCCCAGCCCATGGACAAGACAGCCCAGGTACAACAGGATCTGGAAAATGACCTAGAGTAACTTATGGCTAATTATCATGTCATTAACTGTCCCTCAAAGTGGTTCAATGCTGACATTTGAACCATGAGGAGGGCCTAATCCAGACAATATAAAACAGGACCCCAGACCACAACCAGAGCCTCTTGTTATGAAAGGGGCCCCGTTTGTCATCTGTGGCGAATGTTATCTTGCTCTTGCTCTATAAACCTACCTTGCTCTTCCTCAATAAACCTCATTTTATGCTTACCTTGCTTTTGGTGTGTCTGATCATTCTTCAGCCAAGAGCACACCAAGAACCAAGAACTAGATTGTTGACCTGACATTAGTAAATTTAAAAAAGGTAGCTATGAGTATACAAAAGCATATATGCATAAAAATGTTCATTGTAGAGCTATATACAGTATTGAAAAACAGGTATCAGAAATAGGAAAATGGCCAAAAGATTATGCCCTATTAGTCATCAAAATGATAGTTATTCAGACTTTGTAGAAACAGAGAATGCCTTTTTAAATGTAAAGTTAAATGAAAAGACCAGGCAATAATACGTGTATGTCTAAGTTAGTTAGCGAGGGATTCGGGACAAAAGTGGGTGTTGTTGCCCCCATCTTGGTCCTGCTCCACCCTAATCTCCCAAGCGACTGCCATACCTGGGGGAGGAGGGAATACCCTACAAAGCTGCCAATCAGAACTTAGTGCACCAGCTGCAAAAGAATGCAGAGGACTCTCTAGCCCATGGGCCAAGCAACATAGATACCACAGAGTCCAGAAATTGATCTAGAACAACCTGCATGCATAGTAATGCAACTCCCAACTGTCCAATCAAAGTGGTTCCATGGTGACGTCTGAGCCACTAGGGAGGTCCCAATCAGGGCACTATGAAACAAGACGCAGACCATAACCAAGTCCCTTTTTGCGCCCTTCCTTTTGCTCTTCCTTTGCTGTGACAATGGGTTCAGTCGTCATCTGTGGAGTGTGTATCATGCTCTGTAAACCTGTATCTTGCTCTTGCCCTATAATCCTATCTTTTTTTCCTCAATAAACCTCATTTTCGTGTTTGCCTTACTTTGGTGTATCTGGTCATTCTTCAGTTATGAGCGCACTAAGAACCGATATTTTCACATTGAAACGTGACATATGGATAAAGACTAGGAGAGAGTAAGATTTTTATTAACATATCTGTGTCTTCTTTTCAATAAGCATTCTCCCTCCCCCAAATCCTCCTCTAATTACTCTGTTCATTCCCAGGGAACAACCTGCCCCTAAGGCTTTTGTTGTTGTTGTTTGTTTTTTTAAGAGATGAGTTTTGCTCTGTTGCCCAGGCTGGAGTGCAGTGGCATGATCATAGCTCACTGCAACCTCCAACTCCTAGGCTCAAGTGATCTTCTTGCCTTAGCCTCCTGAGTAGTTGGGACGACAGGTGCATGCCACCATGCCTGGCTAATTTTTAAATTTTCTGTAGAGACAGGGTCCTGCTACTTTGCCCATGCTGGTCTCCAATTCCTGGCCTCAAGTGATCTTCCTGCCTCAGCCTCCCAAAGTACTGGGATTACAGGCGTGAGCGACTGTGCCTGGCCACCCCTAAAGTTTTTAACCACAAAGCTCATAGTCTTGTTTACATTTTGGTTAACAGCTGTGCCCTGATAGTGATGGGAATAGGCCTTGTATCTTTGCAATGGCTCAGGGTCCAGGTTAATATGTCTGTCTCCAGATGTGTCACCAATTGAAGGCTTTTTTGAGAGTTTTGGCTGTACCTTAATTCTAATGGGATGTTTACCTCACAGGCAATGACTTGGGTCCAAGGCCAACTGATAAGAGTCCTGCATTTAAATATACCTCACAATTCCTTCGTTAAGATCAAGTGTAGTATCTGTTCTTATCAGTTTTTGCCTCACATTTCTAACACTGACATTAGCTTGAAAATTTTTTCTTTGATTCAGAAGGAAGGCATTTTAGATCCTTACTGGCCTTCTTCAAGGCCTATCTTGAATGAATATCATTAACTACTGTTTTGATTATGACTATAAACTGAGTTGATAAATATATTATGAACATTGGTAATTATTGCTTGGATTATTGTTATTCTGATTATTTTGATTTGCAGAATTGTTAGTTTAGAGAATTTGGATATTAAAGGAATTATTTTCTTCCCAATACTTTCTGCATAAACTCTTTGGTTCTGCCAGCCTGGTTTACTCACCTATGAAACACTGAGTGCCTCTCATGCACTGGTCTCTGGTGTTGGTTACTAGAATAAAACCAGTACCTATGAGATGCTTTGGAGTTTTTATTAAAGAGCCTTTACATTCGCCACAGAGGTAAAATAGAGTGATTAGAGGATGGGTTCTAGAGTTGGACAAACCTGGATTTGAATCACAATTTACTAGTTATGTGACCCTGGATAAATTAGTTAATGTCTGGTTTGCAGTTTGCATAATAATAGTACCTACCTACAGGGATTAGGATGAATGTTAAGTGAGGTGATTTGTGTAAAGTACAAGCCTAGAGCTTGGTAAAGAGCAGGCTCTTGAAATAAACAAAGCTCGACGTAGGCTGCAATACTATTATTATTTTCTCATTTGGATGAGTCAGCTAAGAGGTTAGTGACTTGCCCATGGTCATACAATCAGCAAAAGGCAGAGGAAGGACTAGAATCCAGAATGATTCCTTTACAATGTGACAAAGGCTGACTTTTAGGATACAAACACACACACACACACACACACACACATCAGAATAACAAATGAGAAATGCTTTATATGTTATTTATAACCCCTTTTTCTCCCAGCCTGGTGTGTCAAAATTGGAAAAAAAGGTCTCAAGATTTTAGCTAAAAATACAGGACAGGACTGGTTCTGCTCGGCATGACAATGACAAGTTATTATTCTTGCCATAGCATCGTCATCTACAAGATGGGGCTAACAAAACTGCCGCCTAGTTAACATAGGGATTAATTTCATATTTGCAATGTGCTTTGAACTTCTTGAAGAAAGATGCCACTGATGCGGCAGGCATCCTACAAGGATGGTGCTCCTATGTGACTGTTGTGACAGAGCAAAATTGGAGTCCCCAGCCTGCTGTCAGCAGCTCTTGGCAGCGCAGTGCCAAGCTTCACTGCTAGGCAATGCTGTGCTCTTGACTGTTGGTCTCCCTCCAAGTTTTTGAAGTTTTGTTTTTTAGAGAAACAATAGGAAAGATATTTCAATTATAGCAGGAAAGACATAGCTAAGGCCATCTTCATCTTTCTGGAGTTTCTGACTATCAAACCCATTCCTTTCTGAGCAAAACTCCTTATAGTTTTAAAATTAATTTTTAAATACATAGTACATAACATGGAACAAAATTTAAAAGGTACAAAAGGGAATGCAATAAAACATCACCTTCCCACCCCTGTCTCCTAGCCTCTGAGTTCGCCTTCCCAGAAATGACCACTGTTTCAATAAAATACTGTATGTATATTTGTGTGTGTGCTTTCTGTACAATGCAATGGTATGATGGCATACTATGCACATTGTAATGTAACTCTTTTTTTCTTAATTCTATATGTTAGGGATCATTCTACTTTAAGGTATACAAATTTGTCTTATTCGAATAAAAGTTCCATAGTATTGCATTATATGGATAAACTATAGTTTAATTAGTTTCTTATAGGCAGATATTCAGTCGTTTCTAATCTTGGTATTTAAAAAAATGCAGCAATGGCTATCCTACATTTAAAAATATGTTGGAATCTATCTAGAGCTTAAATTCCTAGAAGTGCATTTAAATATTGCTGAATTGCTTGCAGCAGAGGTTGTACCAATGTATATTCTCATTAATAATTCATGGGAGCATCCTTTTCCCATATTTTTTGCCCCACATCTTCACATTTTGTTCTAGAATCTAGCCCAACGTCATTTACCTGCATGTTTTTTTCATGATGGCTTGTATTGATGGCAGTAATACAGGAACTTCCTTACAAGTTAAATAGTTAAATTCTAAAGCAAACTGTCTGGGAAGACTGGGGAAGTCCTCTATTTAAGATACTTAATATCATCTTTGTGTTTATTGGAATAGCTTATTGCAATATATAGTGATTTTATAAAGAGAAAGAGAAAAATCATTAATGTCCATCTAATCCAATGGTTCTTAAAGAATGCTTTGTAGATCACCGCATCAGAATCACATGGTGGGGGGGGGAAGTGAGGGCTTTTAAAAAATGGAGATTTTAGGACCACTCCAGACTTATGAAACTTGGACTCTTCAAGAGATGGGCCATGTTCTCACTGGTGATCCTTATACCTATTATCACTTGGAAACTGTTCTGTCCTTAGGCTAGGTCAATTTACAAGCAGACAAGTACTTTTACTAATTTACTTTTTAAAAATTAAAAAATGATACATTTTTGGCCGGGCGCGGTGGCTCACGCCTGTAATCCTAGCACTCTGGGAGGCCGAGGCGGGTGGATTGCTCAAGGTCAGGAGTTCGAGACCAGCCTGAGCGAGACCCCGTCTCTACTAAAAAAATAGAAAGACATTATATGGACACCTAAAAATCTATATAGAAAAAATTAGCCGGGCATAGTGGCGCATGCCTGTAGTCCCAGCTACTCGGGAGGCTGAGGCAGTAGGATCGCTTAAGCCCAGGAGTTTGAGGTTGCTGTGAGCTAAGCTGACGCCACGGCACTCACTCTAGCCTGGGCAACAAAGTGAGACTCTGTCTCAACAAAAAAAAAAAAAAAAAAAAAAAAAGATACATTTTTATTGTAAGACATTTCAAAGAGACAGCTAAGCAAAAAAGAGAGAGAGAGAGAGAGAGAGAGAGAGAGAAAGAAAGAGACTAGTCAACATTGATACTGCTTCAATTGCTGGATATAAATTTATCTTGCTTAAATCCTCACAACAATCCTATGAGTTCAGTACCATCATTACCCTCCTCTCCCATATTTTACAGATCAAGAAATGGAATGACAGAGAGGGTAAGTAATTTTTACAACATGATATTGCTAATAATTGGTGTTGCCACGATTTAAACTTTAGTGTTTCTAAAAGCCTGAAGTCGAATTCCAGAGCACTCAATCTGTGAATTCTAGAATACAGACATTGGGTGTATGTTGTTTGTGATTTTGTTTTGTTTTGTTTTGTTTTTGAGACAGGGTCTCACTCTCCCTCTGTTGCCCAAGCCGGAGTGCAGTGGTACAATCATAGCTTACAGCAACCTTGAACTCCTGGGCTCAAGCAATCCTCCTATTTTAGCCTCCCTAATAGCCAGGACTACAGGTGAGTACCACCACACCCAGATAATTTTTCTCATTTTTTGTAGAGATGAAGGTTTTGATATATTGCTCAGGCTGGTGTTGAACTCCTGGCCTCAAGTGATCCTCCCACCTGGGCCTCTCAAAATGTTGGGATTACAGGTGTGAGCCACTGCACCTGGTCCGTTTTAGTTCTTGTCTTTGTCTTATGCACATGTACTTAAGAGTTCATCAGTGAAACTGTCCTTAGCCCTCAAACCCCTGTTTTCTCTTATTGTACCTTGGGTATAATGAGTAGTGGGTACAAATAAATGGTGGTGAGGATGGGCATCATGGCTTATGCCTGTAATCCTAGTACCTTGGGAGGCTGAGGTGGGAGGATCACTTGAGGCCAGGAGTTGGAGACCAGCCTGGGCAACATAGCGAGAACCCCCTCTCTACAAAAAAATTAAAAAGTTAGCCGGGCCTGGTGGTGTGCACCTGTAGTCCTAGATACCCAGGAAGGTTGAGGTGAGAGGATTGCTTGAGCCTAAGAGTTTGAGGCTGCAGTGAGCTGCGATCTGGTCACTGCACTCCAGCCTGGATGGCAGAGTAAGATCCCGTCTCTAATGGGTGGTCGGGAAGATGCAGAGAAGGAACCTCAGGCAATATCTCCAAGTATTTGTTATTTATACAACTATCTCTTTGTATCAAAATTATCTTTTTGTAAGGTTGTACCAATTTATATTCTTACCAGTTGTGTATGAGTGAGGAGTTTCTTCATTATTTCCTATTCTTGATATCTATTAGGTCACCAAATGTTGTATATTCTCATTAAATTGTGGAATATTTAGTGCCTTTATATTCAGTAAAAATTGCTTTTGTTAATTAACATCAAGGACATGATGCAGACAAATGTTCTGTAAAATAATAGAACGTTGGAAACTTTGCTGTTTAAAATTATATCAGTGGGAATAGATCATACCATTCTCACTTGGAGGATCTGAGCCATGCAGGTCAATTGGACACAGGATTTTCAATGCAGATACAAAGCTTTAGATAAGGAGTTTTCAAATCCAACAGTTCACATTTATCTTAACTTTGAGGTTTCCCAGGCAAGAGGACCCTAAGTTTACTTCTCAGTTCAGGCACAGGCCTGCTGTTCACCTGATGCTACACACAACTCTGTTTTGCTTTAAGCCTATCAAAACACCGCTTCACTTGATTTTTACCAAAACAACCCCTTTTCCCATAATCCAATAATAACACTTTCGTTTCGTGGGATGGGTTCAGTTCCTCTGAGGTACAGCAAGTTAATAAATCTAACTTTGTTGACTACAGGTTTGTTCCTGGTGGTTTTTACTGGAAGGCTTTATCAATCATAAACTGCAGGCCCTAAATCTGAAAACAAAAGGAAAGTTCTACTCAATATCTTTTTACAGATTCTTTTAAAAACAGCATGGATTCTTATCTGCTGGTTATTTAAGTCCTGCCTGTTGCTTAATAGTCAAGATCATTTTTGCTTTCAGTTCTTCCCATATTCCAAGCTAGTCAGAGTGGCTGTTTTCTCTGCATGGAAAATTCTTCCCCCAGATCTTTGTCTGGCTGGTTCGGTTCAAATATCACCTCTTTGGAGACGTTCTCCCTGGCTATTTTTATCTACTGTAGCCCTCTCTCCTCACACGCCTCCACCCCCCGCCCCATCATCCATCACTCTTCCTCATCATCCCATTTTATCTTCCTTATTTTTCTTATCATTCTCTGAAATGATTTTATTCCATTATTTATTATTTGTCTATCCCCAAGAAGAGATAAGCTCCAGGAGAGAAGGTACCACGACGGCGTTGACAGATGCGACACGCCTGGTGTCTGGAACCCCGCCTGACGAGCATTTGCAGAATTAGTGAACAAATCAGGGAACTATCCGCATCATTTTCCTCCATCCCCTTTAAGTCTCCAAGTGGATCCACCCGCGTGACAACGCCGGCGAGAACGGCCTCGCCATTGGCTGGAGAATTTGCCGTTGCTCCTGGCAACCACTGTTTTCCACCAGTCGTGTCGTCGCCCCACCTGGCCCCGCCCCCAGGACGCCCGGCTCCGGCCCGAAGTAAAATTGGCGCTAGCCCTTTAAGCGGCGGGACTTCTGGTCACGTCGTTCGCGGCCGCCGGAAGGGGAAGTTTTCGCCTCCGAACGCTGCCTCGCTCGTCCGAATTCGGTGGCGCCACGTCCGCCGGTCTCCGCCTTCTGCACCGCGGCTTCGGCGTCTTCCGCCTCGACACCTTCCACTCGCGGAGCCGGCCGCGTCGTGAGGGGGCCGGCACGGGGAGTCGGGCGGCCGTGCTCAGCCTGGCGACCTGAGAGGCGAAGATGTCGGACATCGGGGACTGGTTCAGGAGCATCCCGGCCATCACGCGCTATTGGTTCGCCGCCACCGTCGCGGTGCCCTTGGTCGGCAAGCTCGGCCTTATCAGCCCGGCCTACCTCTTCCTCTGGCCCGAAGCCTTCCTCTATCGCTTCCAGGTACTGACCGGCGGCGGGGGGAGCGGAGACTGCAGGCCCCAGGCGACCCCGCGGCGGCGGAGCGCAGGCCGGCGTGTCGCGGGCGCGTGGAGTCTGGTGGGATTTGTAGTGCGCCCGGCGCTGGCGGTTTAGGGCGGGGTCCGGTGGGTCAGCGAAGGCCAGGGGTCTGGAGCGAAGGCCAGGGGTCTGGAGCGAAGGCCTGGAAGGCAGGAGATGGGGGTCTGGCCTGGCGGAAAGGGACCGACTTCACCTGTGCAGTGAGATTGTGCTTCCCGCCCTTCGCACTTAGTGATAGTTGTCAGTCTGTGGGCAACGATTAGCAGCCTGGGTCCACCTGAAGCTGTGCTCACTGACCTACCTCCTTCTGTCACCCACGTGGGTGGCATGTGGCTGTGTCAACTTGACCAACTTCGAACTGAGTTCTTTTCATGTTAATGAGGGTTGGTCATTGTCGTTTTTGTTGTTTTTTTCTTTTATATGAATGATTTAAGGTCAGAGATACAAAGAATGAGTGTATATATTTGTGTTTCCCTCAGGCCCAAACCTAGTGTCTGGCACGTAGTAGTAGGAATGGGTAAAGAGTAAATTGCTGCAGAAATGGAAGGCCGCTTTAAGCATGAAGGAAACAGTCCAGAGTAACATTTCTGGCAAGAGAGAGTTAGTTTCCTGGAGGTTATCTTTATTCACCAAATTCTGATTTAAAACTTTAATCAGTGGCAGGTCAGATACCAAGATTTGGCGTTAATTTCAACACATTATTTGGCTCGGGGATAACACTCTCTTGTCTTCCCCCACTTCACTGGTATTATTTCTTAGTCTCCTTTGCTAGTTCTTTATCTTCCTGACCTTTAAATATTGGGGTATATCCCAGAGAACAGTTATAAGACCTTTTCTGTAGGACTCTCCCTGGCCCTAGGTGATCTCATTCAGGGCTTTAAATACTTTGTATAAACTGAAGACTCTGAAATACAAATATAAATATCTTCAGTCCAGATCTGTCTCCTGATACTCCAGATTTTTACATCCAGTGGTTACTTGAAATCACCACTTGGATGACTAATGGTCATCTTCAATTTAACATACTCAAAACTGAATCCCCTTTCCCCCGTTGCCCTAGAATAAATAGCAACTCCAGTATTAGAAAAGTTCAAGTGGAAGAGTCATCCTTGAGTTCTTTCTTTCACACTCCACAATCTGTCAGCAAATCTTGTTGACTGTACTTTAGACATATCCGGAATATAATCCCTTCTCATTCTCTACTGCAAGCCATTATCATTCCAACCTTGTTCCTTTTGATCTTTGCTCTAGACAGCTAGAGCGATCCTTTTAAAACATAACCCCTGTCCTCTGTCCAGAATCCCCTAATAAACTCCAGTAAAATCCAAGTCCTTTCACTGGGCTACAAGGCCCCCGACTGCCTCTTTGTCCTCATCTCCTACTTTTCTCCGTCGTGTACATTAGACTCCACAATGATATCCTTGCTGTTACTTTAGCACCTAACTGGATCCCTCCTTGGCCTTTGCATGTATTTCTCGGCCCAAGGAAGATAACCATGGCTCATTTGTTATCTCCTTACATTCTTCAGGTCTCTGCCCAGATGCGATCTCATTGGCAAGGCCTTTTCTGATGGCCCTACATAAAATAGCACCTCCTTCACTCCATCTCCCTTATCCTTACTTTTTCTTAGTACACATTACCCCTTGATTTGTTAGTGTGCTTCCCCTCGGAGAATAAGGCTCCATGAAAGCCAGATCTTTGTCTTGTTTACCGCTGTCTTTGTTACCTAGAATATTGCCTGGCACATAGTAGGTGCTTATATATTGGCTGAATTATGGGAAATAATTGGGCACTTGCTGTGTGCTGGACGCTGCGGGTACAATAATGAATAGTACAGAAAAGATTCCAGTTCCCATGAAGAAAACAGAGAGGCATGTGATGGAGAGTGACTTAAGGGGTGTAATATTCAATAGGGTGTTCCAGAAGGGCCTCAGAGAAGACATTCGGAGAAACCTGAATGTGGAGGAGCCAGCTGGCTTTGGGTAGATCTAGTTCTGAAGGCAACCTTCTGGGAAGAAAGAGTAGTAAGTAAAAAGCTCAGAGGCAGGAACTAGGAACAGAAAGACTGGGTAGCTAGTACAATCAGCTGTAGGGGTGAGGATTGGTAGACGAGGGCAGGGAGATAGCCAGGGATGGGTGCAGTAAAGCGAAGATGGAAAGGAAAGGTAGTTTGAAACTTGATCTGTAGGGTCATGTTAAGGGGTTTTGAACTTTATTTTGAGGGCACTACGGAGCTTTTGGAGGCTTTTGAACAAAGGACTGACAGATTGCCTACTGTGGGGTGGACTTGGTGTGCATGTGTGGGGAGTGGAGGGAGGCAATGGAGTCAGAGAGAAGAATCCAGTTAGGAGGCAAGAGAGAGGGTGGTTTGGATCAGGGTGGCTGTGAAGATAGAGAAAATTGGATAGATTCAGCAGTTAGAGTGGACAAGATTACAGCTGAACGGACATGAAGGGTGAATGGGTGAAGGATATAGGACTCAAAGATATCACTGTTTTCACTGGAGCAGCTGAGTGGATGGTGGAGCTCCTTACTGAGATTGGAAATGCTTAGGGAGCTCAGGTTTGGGGTTATGGATGAAGAATTAATGTTTTGGCCATGTTAAGTCTTGAGATGATTTTAGGCATCCAAGTGGAGAAGTCAAATAGGCAGTTGGATATAAGAATATGATTCTGGAGTGCAGCCAGAATTGCATACTGTTCTCTGTTTACTTTAGTAAATATTTGTTGGCTGAGTGAATGCTGTACACTTTGTTCCTGGTATCCAGTTGGGTAATGTGTGTGCATGGGGAGCAATGGTTGCATATTATTTTGTGAGAAGAACCAGGTAAAAACTGACTTGTTGGCTCTTCTTGCAAAATCTCACTTGTGTAGTTGGATTAGTAGAAGAAGTAATGTAGAACAGCCTTTCCAATAGGCTGCAGGTGTGTAATGTTAAAAGCGGTGAACTGATTAGAAAGAGTCATCATTCATGTCACACCTTCCACAGTTTTCCCCAATTTCCTTTGCATTGTTTCTTCCGGGCGTGATATCCCCAGACTGGGAGAAACTGCTGGTAGTAGGCAAGACAGAGCACAGACTGCCCAGGTGTGGAAAGACCAACAGCTGTACCTTGTCTCTCTTTCCTGTTACTATGGTTGGACTCTTGCCTATTCTGGACAAGTTTAACTGTCAGACCCACCTGGAGGAACTCATTTGCAAATGAAGCAGTCCAGGAAAAACTGCATGTGAGAGTCTGCTGTGCAAGGACAGTGTGAGATGTGCTTTAGCAGAATTTCTGCTAGAGGCTCCTCTTTTCCTTAGAAGCTGGATCTTTAATAGCTTAAAAAAATTGGGGGTTGATAGAGTTGTGCGCTCATGTTAGAAGAGACAAAAGTTATTTTTCCTGCTTATCCATAGGTTTTCTCGGTGTAGCTTGTTGGTTTGGAATTCCAAAGTTTAAAATGTTATTTCTTTAGTTGGACAGGTTGCAACATGTGTGTGTTAAGATTCATTACACTGTTGTTCGTTATTTCTCCCTATTCCGAGTCCCTCAGACTTACACTCATCAAATAGTTCACAGTGATGAAATGTCTTCATGTTGTTGGTTCCTTATTAACTATAAGGTGGCAATTTCCTGCTGCCCTAGAGTTATTCTGAGATTATATCTCCCAGGGTTGTCTGCATGGCAGTATTTCTTTATTTCTTTAGACAAAATTACATCACTCTCTTAAATCTGCATCATGCTTCTCCTATGTTATTTCATTCAAGTCCCACAATCATCCTGAGATAAGTATTACAGTGTTACCCCCATTTTATAGACAGTTGCAGTTTCAGTTTCTATCTCGTTGAGTCAAAGATAGTTTTAACCTGTCTTGTTTAACTCCTTTGCATAATATCTTCCAAAAAAATAATTAAATGTTTAGCAAAACATTTCTTCCAAATCAGTAACAGCAAGTTATTTTTTCTTTTCTATTACAGTAGGAAGAACATAGGATTTCAAGTGACTGAGTCATGGTCTGAAGACCTGGCTAGTAAGGGCCTGGACTTACTAGTTGTGTGCCCTTATGCAAGCTGTTTATCCTGTGTGAGCCTCAATTTCTTTACCTAAAAATGGGGATATGAGTTATTGTCCAGGCCATGAGAAAAATAAAAATGGGGATAATATAATAACCATTTAAAAAAAAAATACAGTTTTGCTATGCTCAGGCTGTCTCGAACTCCTAGGCTCAAGCAGTCTTTCTGCTTCAGCCTCCCATAATGCTGGATTAAAGGCGTGAGTCACCATACCCAGCCAAACTCTCAATTTCTCTTATTTCCACGAATAAGAAATGGCACCAACCAAATCTGTAATTCAGCCTGGTGCTTATGTTTGCCAAGCTTTTGCTTGTATTATCACATTTAACCCAATGACAGCAACCCTAGCAGATTAATTTAAGAGTGTATTGGGGAAGAGAGACATTTCACACGTAACAGAAAGGAAGGGAATGAACTTGGTCTATAGGCTGAGCATAGAAGTAGCCTCCAGGTTTGGATATAGGACTCTAGTGGCAAGTGTTTTGGTATGTACAGTTTAAAATCTTTGCTTAGTAGTCCTGCCCACATTAGACAGTTCTGCTGGAGTTTGTGGATGAGGCTGCCCATTAGATTGTGGCTTTGTTTTTTAATTTTTTATTGAGTTCCAGTATATAAGCAGGAAAGTGTATGTATTATAAATTAAAAGCTTGCTGAATTTTCAAAAACTCAATACATGTATATAACCAGCATCCAGATCAAGAAACAGAATGTTATCAATACCCCCCAAACCCTTTTGCTCCCTTCTGGTCACTACCCCCTCTAAGAGTAACTACACTCTTGACTTTTAATACTGTAGATTGTTTTTTTGCCAATTTTGTACTTTCTGTAAATGAAATTTTACAGTATATACTCTTGTCCCTAAGCCTCTTTTATCAACATTGAGAGTTACCTATATTGTTGCATGTGGTTATTGATTGCTCGTCCTTAATATTCCATTGAGTGACTATACCACAATTTATTTGCCCATTTTACTGCTGGTGGACCTTTTAGGTAGTTTCCAGTTTTGACTATTATGGATAGTGCTACTATGAACTATTCTAGTATGTGTCTTGGTGAACGTAAATATGCATTTCTGTTGACTATATATCCAGGAGCAGATTCAGTGTCTTCTAATATCTCTTTTAAAAGATGGAGTGACGTTCATTTGTTTAAATCAATGGGAGGGGCCTTTTCTTGTCTACCCAGTGTGTCTCCTCCTCACCCCCCACAAAAGGCCACAGTCACACAGGTACTCATCATCTTTCTCGGTGACCAGTGTATACTGTCACCCTGGGTAGAGTGTAGTAGCGTCATCGTAGCTCACTGCAATCTCAAACTCCTGGGCTCAAGGGATCCTCCTGCCTCAGTCTCCTGAGTTGCTGGGACTACAGGTGCATGCCATGACACCCAACTAATTTTTCTATTTTTAGAAGAGATGGGGTCTCACTCTTGCTCAGGCTGGTCTCAAACTCCTGAGCTCAAGCAATCCTCCTGCCCGAGCCTCCCAAAGTGCTAGGATTACAGACATGAGTCACCATGCCCAGCAGTGTGCTTTCTTAACTCCAAATCAACCTGATCCTTATTGTTTAAGAAAAATCTTGCCTTTTCATATTAAAAAAAAAAAATACCCACTCTAGACTCTGGATGGCATTTGTAATTATTTCAGTAGCAGATTGTTTGGGAGATTTTAGTTACAGGATAGTCGCAACCCACGCTCTCAACAAGTTGTTGGACTAGTAACTAAGGAACAATGTCTTATGTGTTCTCAAAGGGTTTATATACCAGTAAACACATGGGCCACCTGTTCTTGTTAAATGAGGAATTCTAGGTGGATTACCTAAACTCTGATTAGGGCCCAGCTTTCCTCCTGAAAAAAACTGGAATTATGGGTCTCACCTTGGGATTGCTGTGGAGTTAAAATGAAATGCTCCTCTACAAGTCGTCTTGGCAAGTGTGCAGCATGCAGTCATCTGTCGTGAGTCCTGGACACTCTGTGCAGCATCTGGCTGCCTCAGGCTTTCCAGGGTTGAAAATGTGCCTCTCCACTCCTGGCCCTGAAAATAAATCTTTACCCTATTTCAATATCAGTTAGAAGAAAGAAGGGATTTAAGTTGGATACCTTCAATGGGGATTTCAGAAATATATTACATTATGTCCTTCTAAAGAGATGAACCATCTCCTGATGTTTTCAAGTTATAATTTTAAAGTAATACAAAAATAATATTAAGTCTTTTAGATCAATGAAAGCAAGTATAACTCAAGGGTAAGCTTAATGAACAGGGAAAAGAAGTGAGGTATTTTGACAGACACTAATTTCCAAAGAACAGGTGCACACAGTGGCTAAAAATAGTGTTGTGTCATCAGCAGTAGAGAAAATGTAGTCAGAAAAAAACCAAGGTTTCTTTTCCAAAATCAGGCCTTGAGTAACTTACAGGAATATGGGGGTAGTTTAAATGTGAATTTGTGAAAACCAGGTCAGCTGGACAACCCCTAAAAAGATTGCAATAATAATCATAGACCCACACATATTAATTTTTTTTTACAAACACCTTTTTAATCCACTTTCTGAATTCCAACCTTTTACAAACCCTGTAAGATAAAGAAAGCAGGAGTCATAGGACAGTTGTCATTGGGCAGATGAAGCAGCCAACTCAAAGTTCCAGACTTTATGGCTCTTCATGCGGGTTTTCTTCTGGTCTTTACTCCTCCGAGTGCGTTTCATGAGCAGGGAGAATGAATTTGTAGGTTTACTCTCAGTTCATTTCAGGATTATACAAGTATAGTAGTACTGAAAATTTTTACTAACTGTAATTATACCTAATAATACTGATGTCTCTTGTGAGTGGCATTGTAAAAGTAAGAATTTAGTATCACAAACTCTGGAGTCAAGCTGAATAGTACACTAATTTATTGGTTTTTTAAATTATTTTTATTTTTTTATTTTTTGAGACAGGGTCTTGCTCTGTTGCCCGAGCTAGAGTGCAGTGGCATTGTCATAGCTCACTGCAACCTCAAACTCCTGGGCTCATATGATCCTCCTGCCTCAGCCTCCTGAGTTAGCTGGGACTACAGGTGTGTGCCACCATGCCGGGCTAACTTTTCTATTTTTTGTAGAGATGGGGGTCTCACTCTTGCTCAGGCTGGTCTCAAACTCCTGGCCTCAAGTGATCCTCCTGCCTCAACCTCCCAAAGTGCTAGGATATGAGCCACCATGGCTGTTTTTTTTAACCGTTAACTAAATTAGGGCAAGTATTAGTTTATCATTTGCCTTTTACAGGTGGAAATTGAGGCTCAGAAGTGTTAATTTGTAAGCAAAAACTTATATCCAGGTCTTCTCAAATCATCTCCAGTGCTTTTACCATTAGACTATACTGTTTTTATGATTAAGTTGTAAATAAATAATGAATTTTAACATGTTTTGTTTTACTGGTTTAAATACAAGGTTCTTGGAAAGTTACTTTTTGGGTATGTACAATGCATTTTCCTCCACAGGGAATTAAGATCTGATGGTTACGTTCCCATACTTGGAGGATGTAACTTGTCAGCTCTGTATCTGGCCAGGTCCCATGACTGATGTCCTTTATTGCTGCCACACCTGAATTGTTGGCATTACCCATTCCCTTACTGTGCTCTCGCACTTCTTTAGGACTTTGTACCAAGTCCAAACTTTCCCTTCCTTGTGCCAATTCTTGCTTCTTTCAACAGTGTTCTCCATTATTGTGAACTCCTGATGTGGGAGCCATGTCTTTTGTGCTTGGTACATGGTAGTGTGCAAGAAGACACATAGCTCTCAAGCCAAAAGCCAGCAGTATGCTGACATTTCTAAAAGTCTAAGAAGGTCCATCTGCTTCAACCACTATTATTTAGTGTTGTTCTAGGGGTACTAGCCAATGGATTAGACAAGAATGAAATAAGATACAAAATTATTTACATATAGGGTTGTATGCTTGAAAGCCCAAGAGGCTCAATTTTAAAATATTACAAACAGTAAGTAAGATACTCAGCTTTGGTGGTTGGGTATAAAAAGATAGAAAAAGATAGCTCTATGGAAAACTATAAAAGCTATGAAAGACTTCTTGGTTGGGGATTACATCAATATCATATTGATATAATAAAGATATTCATTCTAATTTATTTAAAAAAATAAAATTTTGAGACTAGCCAAGAAAATTGTGACAATTGTGGAAGAAAAAGAGGAGGGAGATTATTTAACTATTGAACTTTATCAGGTACTAAAATATAATATTAGAAATTAAAATAACTGGGTATTGGCATAAGAATCAGTTTCAAACAGAATAGTCCATAAAAGAGAATAAGTATTTGATGAAAGTAGCTTTTTGTATAATTGGAAAAAATGTGGATTACTCTCTAAATGGGGATGGGAAAACTGAGTGACCATCTAGAAAAACAAGTTGGCTCTCTTTCTCATTCCTTAGATGAACCATGAAAGTGCTACAGTAAAACTGTTAACACCTTTATATTAGAGTGAAAAGATTTTTTAGACTTATATGTGATGGATACATTTGGTTACATTTAATTAAACTTTTGCATGCCAAAATATGGCAAAAATACCGTGAAACTCTAATGACAGACCAGAAAATGTTTGCAACAGTGAGAAACAGAAATTTCATAATGTATAAAGAAATGCAAATCTACCAGAAAAATCAATAAAGGAAATGCTAAGATTTTTAAAACATAAAAGGTCCTTGATTTTTCTCATAATGTACATAAAAATTAATTTTCAGATTGGTGAATATAAAATACACTAGATGGTGAGGATATAGAGAGACGACAGGCATTCATCTACGTTTTAAAAATTTTTTAAATTTAAAATTCTTTTTTTTTAGAGATCAAATCTTGCTCTGCTATGCAGGCTGAAATGCAGTGGCCGGATCATAGCTTTCATTGTAACCTTGAACTCCTGGACTCAATTGATCCTCCCATGTCAGCCTTCCTAGTAGCTGGGACTATAGGTGCCTGCCACCATGCCTAGCTAATTTTTTTATTGTAGAGACAGGATCTTGCTGTGTTGCCCAGGCTGGTCTTGAACTCCTAGCCTCAAGCAATCCTCCTGCTTCAGCTCCCAAAGTGCTGTGATTGCAGGTATGAGCCACTACATCTGGCTTCATCTATTAATACTTTTCAGAAGGAAGTATAAATTGATTAAACATTTTTGTAGGCATTTGGCAATATTTACCAAAATAATTGCTTATGTCTGTTGGTCTAGCAGATTGATTGATAGGAATTTATCCTGTATGTAACATATAAAGAGGAGATACAAGACTATTCATTGTGACATTTGTAAAACAGTGTAAACGAAGTTTGGATATTCACATAAAAGGAATACTATGAAGCCAGTAAAAATATTTTGTTGAGGGAATGAACCAAGGTATAAAACAGTACAGCATAGGACAGGATGAAGAAGGATAAATAATAATAGCACATACTATTATTTCTTGAAAAGAAAATACAAGGAACTGACCAGTTGTTGCTGGAAAGGGAACTGGGAAACTCGGGGTCAGGAGCAAGGCTTACTTAATCATGTTAGACCTTCCATATTTTTTGTTTGTTTTGGGGCTAATGTTTTTTAAGTCATGTGCCCATATCGCCTGTTTAGTGCATTGGTTTGAATAAAAAACACTGTTTTACTTCTCCCTTTAATATGACATTTTTGGATAAGGTCTGTCATCCCAGAATATTCTTTTACTAAATAGAAGTGTCACTGTAATGTTGTAAAGTAAGTCTTTGTAATTCATTTTTGGCATAGATCTGGCGTAATTGTATGCCAGATCTCAGTAAAGGCTAGTCATAATTAGTATTGATTTTTTTCAACTTGTTTAGAAATATTTATTGCTTGTTTTATGACATTTTTTCCAATGATTTGCAAATTGAGGTAATTGTAATTGGTATGAATTTTTCTTCAGTTTTCTTGAATTGTATTGGTGGTAATGCTTTGGTAGCATTCATTGAGGAGAATGCTTTGCAGGGGTTAATTTTGTTTAAAGGAAAAAAAATTAACAAGGCTTAGAGAAACTAATAGTAATATTTCTTTTGATCTGGACAGATTTGGAGGCCAATCACTGCCACCTTTTATTTCCCTGTGGGTCCAGGAACTGGATTTCTTTATTTGGTCAATTTATATTTCTTGTATCAGTATTCTACACGACTTGAAACAGGTATGTTATCCATAGTTGTTTTAAATATTGTTTCTTTCTAATTTGCTAATCCATATATTCACTTACTTAAAGGAATTTGGAGGGCAGTTAGTGTTATATAATGAAATAGCATAATGATAAATTATGCCATTCAGTGACTGTACTGGGCACCTAGATTACTCAATTTTTAATCCTCACAACATCCTGAGGTATAAGTAGCAGTGTCATCATTTTATAGGTGAAAAAAATAGCAGGTATGAGGTTTAACATGTCTTTCCTATCTCCTTAGTGGCTGAGCTGTGTGCCTCTCACTTATTTTGACAATCTCACTCTATTTTGTTACAGAGCAGCCCTTGTCCTTCAATGCAAATTTGGGCTAGACTGTATATATCTCCTAAATTGGGGTTGAAAAACACTACTTCATGCAATTGAAAGCCTCTCCTTATCTGTAATTGAAAAACTCAACTTTAAAATCCAGCATATAGCCTGGATTTAATAATATGGTAATTTATCAGATATGACTGCCTATATGATGTTATGGATAAGCTATAAAAATCTTTTCTTAAACATATTACAGGCTCACTCCTGTAATCCCAGCACTCTGGGAGGCCGAGGCAGGAGGATCACTTGAGGTCAGGAGTTCGAGACCAGTCTGAGCAAGAACAAAACCCTGTCTTTCCTAAAAATAGAAAAAATTAGCCGAGCATGGTGGTGCACACCTGTAGTCCCAGCTACTTGGGCAGCTGAGGCAGGAGGATCACTTGAGCCCAGGAGTGTGAGGTTGCAATGAGCTATAATCACGCCACTACACTCTAGCAGGGGTGACAGAGCAAGACTCTGTCTCAAAAAAGAAAAAGGGGAAATGAAGTGGCTTGGCTGAGGTGAAACTGGCAAGTAGGTCTCTCACTACCATGTCAGGGCCTTGATCCTTAAACCAATCAACCAGATTATATAATTTTCATTCTCCCATATTCCAGCTGGACCTGATTATGATGCTGACTTGCTTTGCGTTCTCCCCTTCTGGTATAATTTAATGGGGGATTAAGTTGTTGGGGTAATTTTTTTTATATCAGTAGTAAACTCTAGATTAAGTGTAGATGATCAATTATTTAAAATTTTATTTTGGAAAATTTTCAAACATACAAAAATAGAGAGAAAGGTCAATGAACCCTTATTTTTCTTTTGAGATCAAATTCACATAACATAAAATTGACCATTTTAATCATTTTAAAGTATACAATTCAGTGGTCTTTAGTATATTCAGTGTTAGTGCAACCATCACTGTGATCTATTTCCAGAACATTTTTATCACTCCCCAGAAAACCCAAAGTAGTCACTCTGCATCCCCTTCTTCCCCTCCTCCCAGCCTCTGGCAACCACTAATCTACTTTCTGTGTGTATGGATTTTTCCTTCTGTGACTGGTGGTGTTTTCAAGGTTCACTCATGTCATAGCATTTGTCCGTATAAACCCCCATAACCATCTAAAGGTATCTCATAACCAGTCTTGTTTTATCTATATCCATGGCTGTCCCCCACCTCATCCCTAATTATTTGAAGCAAAATGCCAGATATGATATTTCATTCATAAATATTTTAGTATTTATCTCTGAAATATGAGGACTTAAAAATAATTCTAGTACTATTATTAACCCTAAATTGCAATACCCCGACCTCTTTTTATAAAAATTGTCTTTTCTTGTTTACTTAAGGTCCTTGAACCCAGTTTGCCATCCCTATTACCTAGTCAGGTTATACGGCTAATTTGCAACATTATTCTACTTGAATACCATTTAAGGCAAATCTGTGGGATTATTAGGCCCTTGGTTTGGTTTGGTTTGGTTTCGTTTCTTTTCTTTTCTTTTCTTGTTGCTCCCTCATTCCCCACTTTTCCACCACAGAGCATTTTGAAATGCTTGAGCTGAGGGGAATTTTTTTTAAACAGCTTTATTGAGGTATAATTCTTATATCATGTAATGCAGGCATTTAAAGTGTATAATTCAGTGGTTTTTAGTATATTCACAGAATTACACAATCATTATCACAATCAACTTTATAATATTTCATCATTCCAGAAAGAAACCCTGTACCTCTTAGCAGCCACTTGCCGTTTCCATTCAGTCTTCTCTTTCCCCACAACCCTTAGGAAACCACTAATCTACTTACTGCCTCTTTAGATTTGCCCATTGTGGATATTTCTTATAAACAGAATCATACAGTATGTGGTCTTTTGTGATTCACTTCTTTCACTTAGCATAATGTTTGCAAGGGTCTTCTGTGTTGTATGTATCAGTACTTCATTCCTTTTTATTGCAACAAATAAGATTTTATTGTTTGGATATACCATCCATACATTAGTTGATGACACTGGTTTCAGTTTTTGGCTATTGTGAATAATGCTGCTGTGAGTATTAGTTAGAAAGGAACCTTTGAGAGCATTCCGTTTAACGCTCTTATTTCACAGACAAAACTGTGCAGAATGATGGTGACATGTTCCCAAGGTCACAAAGCTGTTTGAGATAACACAGCAAGGACTGGAACCCAGGTTCACTGATTCCCAATTTTCTCTCCACCATACAGCCTTGACATTTTGACAAAATGTTTGCCACCTGCATATTTTCTGCCTGGCTAAATTGTTAGGTATATAGCAATGTTGGCTTATTTATGAGGTTTCTGATTTGAACTAGAAAGACTTTTATTTGAGACCATTTAATTTGTAAATTCCCAGTTGCAGGCATGCCAAATAATATACTGTAGTTTATGTGATTATAATATTTTAGTACTCAATTTAAAGAATCCTTAGTAATCACAAAGCCAAAACCACATCAAAAGAAGCAGAACTATTATTAAAATTCAGAAATTGTGTTAGAATTTCAGCTCTGATTCATCATAGCATTAAGCCTACTTAACATTGTGGCTGAAGTGTGCCTTTGAGAAATAAAGGAAAGTAGGAGAGACTTTCTGGAAACCCATTTTCTTTTAGATAGATCTTTCTGCCTTTTTGACACTTGTTAGAATTTTTTTTTTTTTTTTTTTAATTCACTAGCTATATCACTTAACTGTGAGGGGTTGTGGAGGGGAGGGAAGGTGACTTTTGAGCTAAAGTGACTTTGTGGTCATTTCTGTTTCTTTTCTCTGCTTCTCTTATAGTCTGAAACTGAAAGCATTATGAGTCATGCTTAGGAAGAGAAAGCTGGGCCGTTGTTGATTACTCTGCCCAATAAGAAGACAGAGTTGGTATAGGGTGCAGTGACAGGAGCACTATAATAGTAGTTAGACTTCATGCTGCTTCTAACAAACTCTGTGATTTTGTCATGTAACTTTATTTCCTCGTCTGTAAAAAGCAGGTTATAGATCTTTCCATTCTACCTCCCTAATGCAGTATGAGGGTGGAGAGTCAGAAGCTATAGAAAAATTTGACTGTTCCTGTATTCCCCTCTTCTCCCCACATCCTTGTTATTTGCTAGAGAAGGTTCTGGAAGACAGACTGTCTTTTCGGTATCTAAGCCCAGTGCTGGACAAGTGGTTGTGTGTGTATGTGTGTCTAATAATAACAGTAGTAAGTACCTCCCAACGTAGTCATGCTGGAGGAGGCACACGGTATCAAAACAGACATGGTTCCTCCTCTGACATAGCTTGTGGTCATCGAGGAAGAGGGAGACGGGGATTAACCAGGGAATCCCAAATGTGCCCATTAGGTCATGACAAGAATCAAGAAGGGAAGGCCAGGAGGCTGTGAGGGAATTCGGAAGCCTCCCTGGTCTGTGGGATACGGGGCTCAGTAGCTGTGGAGTTGACTGTCCTGTCTTTGGGTCTGAGTTAGCCTGTGGTGGAGCATGTCACTCACTAGAGTTCGGTTAGGTGAGCATAGGGTAGCCTTCCTCAGCTGACTTTGGTTCAGGGCTTTATGGAGACATGGTTTACATATTTTTAAAAATTCACTTTTCTTGAGAGGAGTGATTTTTAAAATAGTCTCATTTTGGCTTTCTCTATAATTTTTTGAAGTGTTTCTCTATATAGATGTTACTTTGTTCCGAAATTCTGAACCATGACATTTGGCTTATTTTTGTTTCAGGAGCTTTTGATGGCAGGCCAGCGGACTATTTATTCATGCTCCTCTTCAACTGGATTTGCATTGTGGTATCCTTCAATCTGTTATTTTGGGCCAGAAATGAACCAGTTTTTTTCAGGTTTGGGGAAATAGATAGTATTCTATAAAAATTTCAAATTAACAGTATTTGCATCTTTGTTTACAGTTAATAATTAAAAATTAAGTTCTTTTTGAATGCTGTAGTAAATCATACAGACCTCGAGTAATGCATTCTCCTGCTATTGCCTTTGTGGGATTTTTCCCACATTTGGTTGAGTTTTGTTACTGTTCCCTCTTCTTGTTCCCAGTTCGCTGCGTTCTCATGTGTGACAGCTTGTTGACTGAAGCACAAAGAGATTCTGTGCCATGAGACAGCTTCTGAAATCTGTGGTCCTTATCAGAAAATTGATTTATAACCAGCATCCTTTTCTGACTTCATTGCTGTCCTTCTCGTGGGGTCCTAAATAGTAATTCGGTCCCTCTGTAAAGTACCCCGCTCTGGGAATGGCACAGTAAGTCTCTCTGCTTTGTACCAACCACAGTTGTCAGCAGCCCTCCAACTGCGGGACTCTTACAGATGGTGAGAGCAGCAGAAGCTCTTGATGTCTCAAGCCCTGTATAGACTTGGTGAGCTCACAATTGCCTGTGGGCTCAGCTTCCATTTAAACTTGGCCAAGAGCCAGACAATGTGGCACTTTGGGTACCCTTTCCCCTCCTTGAAGAGAAGAAAAAAATTGTTTTGGACTTTAGCCATGTTGTAGAGCCCTGGATGAGTAGAATCATTATTTCTTTGAAAGGGTACAGGGATCTCCATCCTCTATTTGAAGGAGAAATGCTAAAATGCAGTGGCAAAGAAAGAAAAAGAGGATGCCAGGTGACCAAGCAGTCAGTCATATGCTGAAGCTTTTGATTTCTGCTATTTCCTTGTCATAGTATAGTCATGGAATATTGACAATGAAGATTATTAGATACTTTTGTGTTCTAGGTTGTTTTAAGCCATCTGAAGTACAGAAAAGTATTTTCCTTCAGAATACTGGAATGAAATTAACTTTTCAATGGAGGGAAATAACCAGATCAGTGTTAACTAGGTGCAGAATGCTTCATTTATATCTGATCTTTAACTTTACAAACCAAGATTACTGGCTTAGCAATGGACATGCAGGTAAGTGTCCCTTTAAACTATTTATTGACTCTTTTATGTGTTTCAAATTTACAATTAATGGCCTTTTACCAGAGTTGAAATTGCATTAATTATGGTTAATTATGTGGTACTTTGAAATTATAGAAATAGCTTTTTTTGTGATGATCTTACATCAGCAAAACCTTTGAAGATCTCACATGAGTTATCTAAATAATTGCTTTTCTTGCTCATTTCTGGATTCTTTATTATGCTTGAACATTGAGAATAATGGTTGTCCAATATTTCGTAGGCATGTGTGTGGGTATGTATTTTTTAAAAATTGAGATTATATGGTAAGTATAGTTTTGTTGCCTACTTTTTGCAAGTAATAGAGCTTGACCCAGATATTTCTGAATCCATTTAAGATAATATAATTGTATCTTATTGTAAGATTTTGTAGCCTTTTTATGTATAATTTTTATGATAGATTAAATAATAGGATCAATTTATAATTCTGATCAGTTGAATTTCCTTTTACCCACGTGCGAATTTTTTTGGAGGGAAGGGGTCAAAAGTATAGTAGATTTATGCTAAACCTCTTTTGACGTGCCTCTGGAGCCTAGTTTTTACATGTCGACTTCTTTTGCAGTTGCTGATGATTCCTCTGATCATGTCAGTACTTTATGTCTGGGCCCAGCTGAACAGAGACATGATTGTATCATTTTGGTTTGGAACGCGATTTAAGGTACAGTTGGAAAAACTTCCTTTTCATTTGTCTGCAGAAATCCCTCTCTTCAGTCCAGAGATGTACTTTCTGACTCATCCAGAAGAGGTCACTGCAGAGCAGTATACCATAGGCAAGCCCCTTTTTCCCCTCCTCAATCAGCTCTATTCGTTAGCCAAGCTGGAGTCCCTTGCTGACTGTTGATCCTTCTCCACTCCCTCTGTACCTCAGGATATGTCCCTGAGTGATCTCATGTATGTGTGTTGTTAGAGAGACAGAAGGAAAGATACTCATGTGAAACCCTGCCTTTAAAAATTTTTTCTCATCACTCCCTTACTCCTTGTTATGTGCTTTACACTATAGCTAAAACAGATTGTTTTTTGCCTCTGGATAATTCCCTTCGTACCTGCTCTGACAGTTTGCCACTTGTAACATCTTCTTGATTCTCTTCCTCAAATAAATCCTACCCATTCTTAATTTGAGTTGGGACTGAACATATTTCTTCAGTCTCCTGCCTGGAAGTACTTTTGCCTTTGGGCTTTTGCAGTACTTTGTGTTCCTTTTATGGTACTTACCACATGTAGTCTTAAAGTTATTTAGGTATAACCCTGTCTTTAGTAGTTTGTGAAGTTCCCTGCAACTCCGTTAGTTCTTGGTATGATGTCTTGAATTTGATAAGGGGCTCAAATGTTGAATTCATATGGAGAGGTGTTTTATTAGTTTATTAGATTATTAGTTAAAGATATCAATGTGTAATGAAATATAAATTCAAAGTAATTTTTTGAGATATGTAAAAGAAGAACCTAAAAAGATGGGGTATTTTTAGTTTATTTGTAACAAACTGCTGGTTGGAATCCTAGCGTGATTCTGTTATGGGCCTTGTTTTTAACAGCATCTGTAGGACACTTATCTACTTTTTGAAGCTATTTGTTAATATTAATTCAGCAGGGTGTGTATTGTGTCTAAACTATGGGCAAAGTACTCTGTCCCTCAAGTTACAAATATACAAATAAGTATAGTTTCAGATCGGAAGTTTTAAGTACAGTAGGAATGATGCTAGATTGACCTGAGAAATGTTGCGGTGATCTTTGAAAGGATTTGTATAAAGCCCTTGTCAGTGTACCTTTACCCATTTCAGTCTCTGTAGCAGCTACGTTCTTTTTAGGTGGGGGTATTTACATCTGTGTATATTCTTTCCTAGGCCTGTTATTTACCCTGGGTTATACTTGGATTCAACTATATCATTGGAGGCTCGTAAGTGATATTAGATTTATTTAATTGAAAACAAATCCTTGGAAAACTTTCATTAATTTTTGTCTTTCTCTACTCTTTATAAAACTTTAAAGAATCTCAGCATTGGTGCATTAGAACCTTAGACTTAAGGAATAATTTCATTTCAATGTAATTTATTAAATTACAGGGCCTTAAACACATTTAACAGTGAGTAGTTTTGATTTTGTTAGCTCATTATTAGACACAATATGCTTCTATATATGCGTGTTTGAATAAATATATTTTTCACCATCCATATAGGGCAAACATAGACCTACTTGTGTCTGAGTTGATTCCCGTAAGAGCTATACATAAAATTACTAGATCTTACATTCTTAAAGCATTTCCAGAATGCCTTGGAAACTGTTGACCAGTCGTAGAAATACAGATTCTTGGATGGAGAGTGGTTTTGTAAGCTATTTGATAGTACAGAAGTTTTGGCCAAATAGGGTCAAATTTCTAGTCTGTTGGTCTGGAATTAGAACTGAGACTTAGGAAAACCTTTGATTTACTCAGTCAGAATTTTAAAGGGAAGGTATCAAGATGCAACTCTTCTAAGAACTCCCATTTCTTATACTATAAAAATATTTTCAATATTTTAGTAGACTTTAATTGTACTGGTTCGTTATCTGTCACATATTTGGTCTGTGCGATCCTCACTTCTTCTGCGTATTGATAGGGAGAAGTCAATAAGTGGGGCAAACAGACTCTGTTTAGAGCATAGCACATTCTGATCTTGGTAAAGCTGCTCTCCCACCCGGAAGGGCAGAGTCTGGGAGTAGTTGAGGGGTTGATTTGTCCCTGGACGGAATCATGTTGCAGGTGAAGACAAAGAAGGATATGTAATAGCAACAATGGATGTATAAAATCTTGAAGTGACCTATATGTAAGCCCTGGGAAAGCTGAAGAAGGTCAATATTTATGTTAGGATTACAGGGTGAAAGTCACCTTTCCTAAGTGATCTCTGTGGTGTCTTACAGCCAAGGATACAGGAGAGAAGTATTCAGTGGCTCTTGTAGGAAGGGAGAGCAGGCATTTATCGTGCATCTTTTCCTTATTCCCACACTTCTGTCTCGGTAGCCTTCATATTGGCCCATGTTTTACAAACACAGTATTCATGACTGAAAGCATTCAGAAGCTGGCTTTCCCCAGCTCCTCAGGCAGGAAGTAGCAAAAACAATATTTTGAGGATGGGCTGGTGCTTGAAAGAGATGTCAGAGGGGCAGCTGGCATTAAAGAGCAGCGGGCCTCGTTGGTTCAGCAGGACCGATTTCCCCGCTCCCTCAGAAAGCATTTGCCACTCAGACTACAAAAGGGCTCATTGTCGAGCTGTCACAGACTGCCAGGGACTGTAAATGGGCTGCAATGAGGATCCCTTCCCTGTGCTATTAGTTAAAACTTGGTGCATCTCACTATATTGCTTGAATGTCTTTAAACTAATTTGGCTCTCTGTTTGCAGGGTGATCAATGAGCTTATTGGAAATCTTGTTGGACATCTTTATTTTTTCCTAATGTTCAGATACCCAATGGACTTGGGAGGAAGAAATTTTCTATCCACACCTCAGTTTTTGTAAGTGTATTTTTTCCTCCTCATCTAGCAGTCATTTTACTGCCTGTGTTCTCATGCATTCTGATAGCAGCTCCCTGTCTGATGGAGAGATGTGAGCCACCAAATGACTTACTGTAGTTATATAGTCATAGCAAACTAGGGGTCAGAGCCACAGCTCAGTCTACTTCCTGGCACCCTTTTAGGCAGGGACCACTGACGACTAGCCGACAACCCAGGAAGCATCTCAGCTGTGCTGAGCAGGCTGAGGGACCTGATGCAACTCCATCGTGCAAAGCACTGGTCTAAGGGATGGCAGAGTACCAGGATAACGGGGTGTCTTTTCTTGGAGCATCAGTTTTACCCATGGATTTGGCCAAGGAAGGGATAGTTAGCTTGTCGGTTAGTATTTCAAACATTTTTATAGTACATATTATAGGATAGAAATTTTATAGGACTGTTCAAAGCTAAAATGAGAGACTTGAAATTTGTACAGTCCCGACCTCCTGGGGGCATGTGCTCTTTATCTGCTTATGGGGTTTACTAAAGCGAGGAGGCTAAGGACGGCAGCTTCAATTTTTGAGACAGACTTGGATATGAATCCCATTCCCCTCATGTACCAGCTTTAACATTGGGAATGTTACTTAATCACACCTGCAAGCTTCAGTTTGCAAGTCTAAGTTGTGGGGAAGTCCCGTCTCACAGGACTGTGTGAGGTAAGATGCACTATTGGGGGCACAGTAGTGGGTACTCAGTAAATGAAAGCTCTTCACCAGATTCCTGAAGGTGGGGGTGGGGGCCGGAGTTTGACGAGCTGCGGAGACGCTTCACACACTTAAGCATGTAAGTAGTATGACCATTCTGTCAGTGAGGCAAAAGGCTGTTGAAGAAGGGACCAGTTAAATCACCATCTGGGTGTCTCAGCCTGCCTGACAATCAGCCTAATCTCATGTGGGGGATAGGCAGTAATAACTTGCATTTAAAAGCTTAAAAAAAACCCAAACACCAAAAACCCTTTCACATCCTGCTCATTTTAATGTTTTGCAGTTCTGTCATTCTTCCAAGGGATCAGTGAGGGCAGCAAAGCTTGAGTAGGCCCTTTCTAGCCACCCCACCTTCTTTTATAGGGCAGGGGTATGTTTTTGAAAGACTTTTTTATTGTGAACTCTGATATTCAGAGAAGTACAGTGTTGTTGAGATGTGTGTATATTTTTCTTTAAAAAGAAACTTGTTTCTCTTCGGAGCCTTGAGTTGCCTTCAGGCTAAAAAAAAAAAAAACAAATGACCAATCTGCTTTCTAATTATCAAAGGACATAATAACAGCAGGTTTGGATTTCTGATCTGGGTCTATCAAGTAGGATGGCAGATGCATTAATTAAAAAAAGCTTGGTGCTTTGGGGGGCAGCCAACAATTACTTTACTTTAAATGGCCATATTCTGACTTAACGGCTTATAGATACCACTCAGTCGTGGGCAACAAAGTGCATACGAGATTCTAGTGGCAAAGTCAGCAGCACGCTGGAGCCTGCCTTCCACTGGAGCCTTTTCTGTTGGTGGAAGCCCTTCTGTTAAATTTTGCATAAAGATCAGATGACAAAATGTGGCTTCTTGCAAAAGCAGTAACTGCTTTGAAATTACCATAAATTTTTGTTGATTATGTGTAATTGGGTGTCTTTTTATTCTAATTACTTGCATTTAATTTCCCTATCTGCTTAAGCAATGGAGATGGCTTCCGTATTGTCTTAGAGTTAGTAGCAAAGCAAGACAGCCCTAGCATTGCCTTTTGTAAGTGTTCTATTTTATTATGTACTTTGGAGGAATATTATTGTACCAGACGTAATGGATGTTGAGAGACCAGCACTTGGAAATACGTTTTGATTTAATGATAAAGCTGTATTTTTATGAAAGGAAAGAGGTGAGTTGTAGAATTCTAAGATGTGTAAGTATTTTGCATTCCATTTAGAAAAGCAGTTTTATCTTCTCTGTACACAGTTAATTTTGTGTTTAAAAGGGGTCATTATCTTTTTTGGGAAGAAACATGAGGGTATCAAGTGTGATGTAAACAAATGGGGGCTCTACCTCTGCAGTCACCGTCTGTCATCCTACTGCTGTGTCATCCTAGCAGGAGTAAGAAGTGCAGGGTGCAAGCTCCGGAGCCAGGCTGCCTGGGTATGAATCCTGATGGTCACTTTCAAAGCGCTTCACTCCATCTTGCCTCAGTTTTCTTATTTATAAAATGGGGGTAATAATGATGCCTACCTCACAGAGTTGTGAAGATCAGATGAATTTATAAACAGGCAGTGCCTGGCGTGAGGTAAGTGCTCATTGAGTAAGATCACATAGTAACTGCTTTAGTATAACATCATGATCTGGGCTGGACGTGGTGGCTCACGCCTGTAATCCTAGCACTCTCAGAGGCCGAGGCAAGAGGATCACTTGAGGTCAGGAGTTTGAAACCAGCCTGAGCAAGAGCGAGACCCCGTCTCTACTAAAAATAGAAAGAAATTAGCCAAACAACTAAAAATATGTATAGAAAAAGTTAGCTGGGCATGGTGGCACATGCCTGTAGTCCCAGCTACTCGGGAGGCTGAGGCAGTAGGATTGCTTAAGCCCAGGAGTTTGAGGTTGCTGTGAGCTAGGCTGACACCACGGCACTCTAGCCCACTCAACAGAGCAAGACTCTGTCTCAAAAAAACAAAACAAAACAAAAAAACATTATGATCTTCAGGCTCTCTGCTGTGGGCAAGTCACCTGTCATGGCTTATTCTTGGTGCTGAGAGGGATTCAAATGGGTATCAGATCATGCTCTATGCTTTCAATCAAAATTTTAAACATTAGAATCTGATAAGTGGAATAGGTTTAAATACGTTCTAAGTTTACTAAATGGTCAAGGGTGGGAAATATTAATAGTTGGAAAATGCTATTGAGAGCATAGAGTTTACGTTTTATTACTTCTGTGACTTTTAATTTGTTAATTTGTAAGATGGGAAATCATCTAACCATTCTGGACTTTCCTACTATCTATGAGATGGGAAGAATGCAGTTGGAAGACACATTATGAATAAAAATGTACCCAAACCTATAAGACAGAAAGCCTTCTTCACCAGCCTCCCCTGATGGACTCGGCTGAGAGCCTTGTGGAAATGCCTTCTGGGGCTCAAACACACAGGCTGTGAATTTGTGCTTTGAAAGTGAATTTATTTTGTATCCTTTGATCTAGTTTGATCTACATTTAGATATACCAAGATGCTGTCAGTCATTTTTTGGTTGTTGGGCTTATGATGTTATATTTCTGTTTCCATGCTGTTATACATAGACTACCTTTTTTTTTTTTTTTTTTTTGAGACAGGGTCTTGCTCTGTTGCCCAGGCTGGAATGCAATGGAGCAATCATAGCTCACTGCAGCCTCTCAAACTCCTGGGCTCAAGTGATCCTCTCACCTCAGCCTTCCAAGTAGCTGGTACTGCAGGCACACACCACCATGCTCCGTTAATTAAAAAAAAAATTTTTTTTTTTGTAGAGACAGGGTCTCCCTAAGTTGCCAAGGCTGGTCTCAAACTCCTGGCCTCAAGCAGTCCTCCTGTCTTGTCCTCCCAAAGCACTGACTGGGATTATAGGCAAGAGCCACTGCGTCTGGACTGGATTACTTTTATGTAATCCGAAAAATGATGTTTAGAGTGTCAATTTAGCTGAAAGCTTAATAAATTTAAGAAACATGTAAAGCAAGTGCCATCTGTGGTCAGGTCATTACACTAAGCTCAGACAAGGCAAAGTTATATAAGACGTTGTCCCTGGCTTTCTTCAACACGACAGATTCCACAAGAACACCAGTATAGAGAGAGGTCAGATAACTGTGGAAGTGACTTTGTTCTCTTGTCTCCCTTTGTCTTCCCTTTTCTGCTCCAGGTACCGCTGGCTGCCCAGCAGGAGAGGAGGGGTGTCAGGATTTGGTGTGCCCCCTGCTAGCATGAGGCGAGCGGCTGATCAGAATGGTGGAGGTGGGAGACATAACTGGGGCCAGGGCTTTCGACTTGGAGACCAGTGAAGGAGTGGCCTCAGCCTGCCCTTCAGCTGCTCCTCTCAGACCGTGTTTCCTCCCAGACGGTGTTTCCTCCCAGTGCTGGGTGTGCTTAACAACCAACCGAGTTCTAGCTAATGCTGTTGGACCTGACTCTCACTGAATGTAGTCTTTCAGTATGAGACAAAATTTTTTAAATCCTGAAGAAAAATATAAGTGTTCCTCAAGTTTCATGATTCTCATCCAAGTCCTTACTGCTTTGAAGAACAAATATCAACTGTGCAAATTTCAAAACTGACTATATTTTTTGGTGTCTTCTCTTCCTTCCTTTCCGTCTGAATAATGGGTTTTAGCAGTTCCTAGTCTGCCAGCTCTGAGCTGGGCGTCTGGGGTTGGGTAACCAAACCCTTGCACACATGCCTCCCTCCCACTTTCCCAACTCCAAATTGCAACTAGAGGAGAACCATAAGATGTCCATAAAATGGTTCTGCTTTGATGAGCTCTCTTATTTGATGACTTTTGCCAACACTTGGTCACAAAGAACTTGTTCACGTAATTTTTTTCCCCTTTGGTGGCAGAACTGTAACAATAGGGGAGAAGACAGAAGCAGTGGATGAAGAGCTTTCTCAGCTTTTGGAATTGCTTCAAGCTGACATCACTTGCAACCATTTGCCACCTCTTCAAATGTTTTTATAAAGAAGCACCACTGAGTCAGTGTGGGCACTGATGGTATTAATGAGATATGAGAGTTGTTGCTGGGTGTTTTTTCCCTGAGTTAAGTGATCAAAACTGTAGTGGAGTTGCATCTAACATGGACTAGGTTTAAACCCTGGTGGACGTGATCTCTTTACGTTTCATATGTAGGGATTTGTGGGTTTGTGAACCCAGAGTATTATTTTAGGAGGTTCCAAATCACATTGGCTACAGGGAGATGCTCTCTTTGAGAGGCTCCTTGGCGTTGATTTCTATTTCATTCTCATTCTAAAAATACATTCATTGAGTAAGGTGGAGGAGAAAACCTCATACCCTATTTACATTGTCATTTTTTTGCACCTTCCCCGCCTCAGTGTTTTGGTGAAGTGCTTCAGTTAATTGTGAGGAAGGTGCAGCTCCTTTGCACGGAGATCATTTTTTAAAGCTAATATAAGCACGGCTAAGTGAATCACATAATTTTGGGGAGTATTGGCTTTAGAATCATTTGTGTTTGAGGGTCTTTATTATTTAGAGTCATGAATGTACGAGCTCTGTGAATCAGACCAGCTTAAATACCCACAACTCCTTTTTCATAGGTGGGCTTTTTCCATCAGAGCTTGGCTCATCACCAAATAAAGTTTTTTGAAGGCTGTGGTGTTTCGCACAGTTATTTTATGTTTTTATTCTGAAAGTAGACTGCTAGGAGCAGTGTTGAGTGGCTGCCATACTTGAGTCAACTGAAAAGGCTTTGAACATTTTGATCAGTTTCTTTTCAGGAAACATGCTCTAACAGTATGACTCTTTCTCTCACTCTTAAACAGTGATGTGTGTGATACTAGGAAATGGGAGTTTGAAAACAGCTCCTCATTTTTGATAAAGTTTATTTGTGTGTACCTCTCCATGTTTAATTTATATGATAAAATAGGTAGGGAGAGTCTGAACCTTAACTGTCATATGTTCTGCTGTTGACCTGTGGCCACAATAAAATTTACCTGTAAAATTTTAGAAGCCATTATTCCTATTATGTTGTATATGTACCCATTGTACAGGAGTGCAAACTCATTGTATGTGTAAGAAGGTTCTAATGGTAAGTGAGCTACAGTCTCTTGTATGCCGTCTTACCAAGTCAGCTGCCTACGATTTGTCATTTTTCTAAAGGTTTGTAAGTATTTAGAATTCTTTCGTTCAAGGCAAAATGTTCATTAAATTCTTCCTCCTGAATACAATTAGGAAGCTGGTAATGTTATTGGTCTTGTCTGGATTACCTGTCTTTCTGGAATAATTTTACCAAAACAAGTTATTTGAGTTTTGACTTGGCAAGGCATGACAGTGGATTCTCTTTATGAATGCAAAAAAAATCATTTTGTATAGAGGACTTCCCCTTTTGTAACTAATCTTTTTATTGGTAAAAATTGTAAATTAAAATGTACATCTTGAAGGTTGTCTGTGTTAAGTTTCCGTATCCCTGCTTTGCTGTCTCTCTTAGATATTACGTAATTTACCTAACCAGTCATCTCTTGATGGAGCATTTAGGAACTATCCAGTATTCTTTTTGCTGTTAGAGTGACATAGCAAACCTTTTTTGTTTTGTTTTCATTCCTTCTTATTCAGTCCTAAGATACAGCAAACCTTTTGTACATGATTTTTTTCGTGTGTTGGATTATATCTGATTAATTCCTGGAAACAGAATTCCTGGATTTTCATTTGAATGAAGCAGGATGCTTCTGAACTTGGGGTGAGGAGTCACATCTGACTGCAGTATGCTTTATGGCATTTCTATAGCTTCTACACATGGGTATGAGTCCTGAAACTCTATAAAATTAGTTTAATCTCTTTTTCTTTTAAGACCCAGAGAGACTAGAAAGCAATTGCCATGACATTTCTGAGCCCTGTTTTTCTTGAGGATGAACCATCCAAGTCTATCCCAGGCCTTCAGCAGGTCCACTTCATTCACCACAAGGTGGGTGACAGGAAGCAGGGTTGTGCTTGTGCGTCCCTCTTCTGTTACTGGGGAAACACTGGATGCTTTTTCACATGTTCCCCCTATATCCTTGTTAGGGTAGGAACCCCATTTTCAGGGACACACCTGGGTATGGAGTGTAATTAATATTGGCAGGTATTTTATGAATAATTTAAACCTCTAATCTATGGTTTTCTAATCTGGCTATACACAAGAATCAATTGAGAGACTTTAAAAAAATGCAGGTATCTTGAATCATTCCTATTCTACGTATTATTATTTTTAAAGTTCCCAGTGATTCTGATATTCAACTGGATTTAGGAACCAGTGCTTAAACCAACTTGTGAAATAAGTAGTAAGTAGTAGTATCCACGTTTTCCAGATAAGGTAACCTGACACTCAAGGAGGTTAAGTCACTTGATTAAGGTCAAGCAGCCAGAAGGTGCCAAAGACGAGATATGAACCCAAGTCCGAGTTGAGACCTCTGTCGTTGCTTTTAAGTTGGGGAAGCCAAAGCAGATGCAAATAGACAAGGCCTCCGTCTTTAGGGTTTGTTCTTCCTACTGAGGCAGACGGCTTGGCCCACGGTAGGGACTCATGTATGTGTGAATAAGTGAACACAGGTAATTAGAATACAGTTTGACAGTCTGCCAGGATGGAAGCAAGAAATTATCTTGGACAAGGGCTAGGTCTTGCAAGGTTGATGGGCAATTCCAGGCTGAGATGAGGAAAGCCATTTGTTCTAGGTGGAGGAAACAGCAAGGACAGCAGCAAGCGCAGGACATTTTGGGAAAGAACTGTGTGGCTGGAGGAGTGGAATCCATCTAGGAGTAGCAGGGAACAGAGCTGGAAAGGTAGATTGGGGCTTATCTCAAGAAAGCTTTTGTGTCATAGTTTGAACTTCAGTCTACGAGCAGTGGGGAACCATTGAAAGGCCTTCACATTTGGTGTTTAAAAAGTGTCCAGCAGCCTTGTGGGAAATCAGGGGAGAAGGCTGGAGATAGGGGAACTGGAGACAAGGTGACCCTGTTTTGTGCTGCTTGCCATGGTCCAGGTTCAAGGGAAGGGTCGGCCTGAACCAAGGCAGTGGGATTGGGGGCTGGATTGGAGGGACCTCCCCGAAAGAAAATTGCTGGGACTTCATGAGGAAGACATGCAAACAGGCTGGGTAAGATGCTATTTATGGCATATTGTACATAATTATGTACTAGTGGACCAGTCTGGAAACCCAGCTGCTATCTATCTGTAAGCGTGTTTCTGTGGAAAAATGCATTATGAGCTCCAAACCCATCAACTTTAAAATGAACTTTTAGGACATGATCTCTTCCTGAAATGGGGACAGCTTTGCAGGAGGCCCCAGCGAAGGAGAAGCAATTTTCTTGATTCTATCACCGTCCTTCAGGGCCCAGCTTAAACATCATTTCTTTGAAGAGAGGATCTGGACCTGAAGGCAAGGTGAGATGTCTTCCCATGTGGTCCACTGGCACCCTTATCTCTGCTTTGTGACAGTCATCACACCTGTGATCATTTGCTTAATGTCTCTCATGGTCTGTAAGCATCATCAGGACAGGGACTGCGTGTTCTTCACGGATGTATTCCCAGGACATGGCGCAGGCCTGCCACGTACAGGTGCTTATGTGTGTGTTGCACTGAACTGAAATTTGAACGGGGTAGGAATTTGACCTGCTTAGGGAGAGAGCTGTTGGCCTGGTCTCCTAGGAACACTGAAGGATTATTGTTCATATAAGGGAATCATAGTCCCCTGAAACAGGATATTAGAAGAGGCTAGAGATAACAGGAAAAATGGACTCAAAATTAAAATACTTTCTTAAAAAAGGCAGCAAAGCAGCTTCTATATGTAATTATCTGCTAATGGATGTTAGTACTTGGGGTGATTTGGGCAAAGGGAGACTTGATAGAGAATGAAGGTGGCCAAAAATGTTTGGGAAGGTTAATTGAAAGTATAAATTCAGCTTTCTCTTCCCTGAGGAATTCCCCAGTGGCCTGTACAAATGCACATGTATTTAGAAAGGAGAAACCCCTGTCATGTCACTGGGGCCAGAAAGACCAACAAGGATTGCAGAATTGAATTCAGGTGCAAGGTGCAAGGGTTACTTAGGAAATGTTTACTAAGCTCAAGTTGTCATTTGACGCCTTAACCTGACCCAGGTGAATCTGATCTCTCTTTGTCAGTGTGTTGGCTTTTTCCTCAGGGCTGGCACTGATACTATAAGTGTCCTTGTTAATTAGGGGCAATCACTGTTAGTCTAAGGGAGCCTTTGGATGTTGGTCATAACTGTCTTGATATAGAAGTAGTAAGTCTGGCTCTAAGGATATAAAATACATCTGTCCCCACAGCCAGACCCTCATTACCTCTAGACCAGAAGTTCTCCCCTCGAGGTGCCCAGACCCCTTACTGGAGAGGAGGGGCTGGGACTTTTCACGATGGTATGCATCAGGTGGTGATGGTGTTCTTTGATTACAGGCAAGAACCAAAAGGACTCTGCCTAAGTTAAGCAAAGAGGGAATTTATTGGAAAAATATAGAATAGCTCACAGATTCTAAGGACCTGCTGAGAAACTGCACAGGGAAAGGGGACCCCAGGGATCCAGGCAGCAGGCACGGATCTCACCACATCTGCTGGGCTAAACCAGCTCTACTTTTCATTCTGTTCCTGTATCTCTCCCTTTAGGATTCAAATCCCGAGTCTCATGGATCCAGCTTGGACCTCCTGCCTCTCCTGTGGCTAGGAATTCAGGGAAAAACATTTGACTGACAGTCCCATTTCAACTGCCCACAATGGGGAAGAGATAGTTTTCAAAAAAAAAGTGCTCTTGCTATAAGGAGGAAGTGGATGCTGGATGGCTAAAGAGCCCTATCTGGCCCACTAGAGCATATAAACCACACAAAACCTCTGGCTTTGCTTCACTCCAGCCTAGGAAGAAGACAGTATTTCCTCCCGTCTCCTCCCTCTAGCTTGTCTGCCAAGCATTAGCAGATTGCTGAAGATTTTTGTGGGGAGAGTGTGGAGAGGGTTGACATTGACCATCACAGGGAAAGTGACCCCACACTTGAGTGCAGGTACTGTGTGTCTGGTTCATCATCACATCTCCAACCCCTAGCACAAAGCTTGGCATGCGCAGGCTTTCCGAGATAAATATTTGTCGAAGAAGTAAATACATTTCATAACCTAAATTCTCTTTAGCTGTCAACTGGCTCCCTCCTTTCTCTCCAGCCTTCCCCCATGTGGCCTTTTGAGTCCCCTTTAAGGTCTTGGTTGATTTAGGTCTGGCCCCAAAGCTCTGCACTCGGCAAAACAAAAGCTTTGCGGTTATTCAGACCTACCCAGCTTAGAAAAGTTTATCAAAGTTATTCACGAGATACAAAACAAGACTCTAGGTCAGGGAAGCAGGGGAATTCTGCTAAAAAAAAGAAAAAAATAAGATTATTTCCTTATATACGTACTCCCCAAGATTCTGATATGTCCCTGTAGTGGGTCATATCAGGGTACACCAAAATGATATGTACATGTCCTAATTACCAGAAGCTATGACTGTGACCTTATTTGAAAAAATGGTCTTTGCAGATGTCATTAAGTTAAGGATCTTGAGATGAAGAGGTCATCCTGGATTATCCAGGTGGACCCTGAATCCAATGACAAGTGTCCCATGAGAGACACACAGGAGATTTGACAGGCAGAAGAGGAAATGCAAACACAGGAGAAGGTGATGTGAAAACAGAGGCAGAGACTGGAATGATGTGGCCACAACCCAAGGAACACATGGAGCCAGCGGAAGCTAGAAGAGGCAAGGAACAGAATCTTCCTTAGAGCTTTTGAAGGAAGTATGGTCTCACTAACACCTTGATCTCAGATTTCTGGCCTCCAGAACTGTGAGAGAATAAATTTCTATTATTTTGCATCGTCAAATTAGTGGTAATGTGCTACAGCAGCCCTGGGAAACTAATACACCCCTAAGTACTGTGATACCCTCCCAACTCTTTTTTCTCAATTCCTTCAATGCAATGTGCCCTTTTCTGCCTTTCATACCTGGAACATGCTCAACTTGTCTCTGGCCTGGCAAGGACATTGGTAATGACATTTCTTCCCTTCAGGTGAGCCGTTCAAGCTCCGCCCAGCACGGAGAGAAAGGCCGAGCACCATTGCCCCACCAGGTAAGGGGGCTCGGTGCATCTCTTCTTCCCTCCCTGAAAAGGCTGTAACTGATTTAGAAACTGACCATCAGGCTTTTCTCCGCATCCCAGCATCGCTCTGCTTTTGTCATAGACCACCCTCGTTGGCAAAACATTACAAAAATGGAATTTTGGATTTCTTACATAAGCGCAAAGATCCTTTAGGCCAGAGGGTACCTAAAAGATGATCCAAAGCAGAGATTTTCGAACTATTTTGAGACGCACCTCTTTGCTCAAATGAAATCTCAAATCTTAATAGGTAAAAGACAAGTGAAACAGATCTAAATTGGGAAGGAAGAGGGGTCACAGCGTTGTTTCAACTGCACCCCAACCCTCATTTTAGTCCCTCTTTGTCCCCATTCTTTAAAAAAAATCTCGTGAAACTTCCCTGACTTCTGTTGTTAAAAAGGGTTCTTTCTAGCTGGGCACAGTGGCATGCATCTGTGGTCTCAGCTGCTTGGGAGGCTGAGGTGGGAGGATCACTTAAGCCCTGGAGTTTGAGGGTGCAGTGAGGTATGATCACTCCTGTGAGTAGCCACTGCACTCCGGCCTGGATAACATAGCAAGACTCTGTCTCAAAGGGATTCTCTCTCATTTGGCTTCATTTCTGAGCCTCTGCTGCAGAGAACAGCTCCTTTCCTAGTGTTTGTTGGTTTTTTAGGGGGCAATTAATAACTCTCCCTCTTTCCCCCTCAGTTTCAAACCAACTGAGGGATAAACACAGTTATTAGATGAAGACCAAAATGTCAGCTTCGTTACTGAGAAAGGCTGGATTGGAAGATACAGCTAAAGGGCGTAGCCATGAGGGCTTCCTAAAATTGAACTCCAGGATTGGAGACTCCCCTGGCCACTGGCACAGCTAGGCAAGGACAGTATGTACTGCTGCAGAGAAGGTGGCTTCTGGAGGCTCAGCTGGCTTTACAAGGGCTGAGCTCAGTTCATCTGCTCACCAATACATAGGTCTCCCCCGTGGGAGAAAAACTAAGGGTTCCTTATTTACTTTTCCTTTTTGGGAAATTACCTCTCCTCATTGGAAATGCAAGGAGTGAGGAATACATATTTCTCCCTAAGAATGTTCATTTCCATTCCCATTTATAAAACAGAGAATGTTCTACTTGGAGATCCAGGACCCAAGAAGGAATAGTATGTATTAGACAGATAGTCAAATTAAGCTAACAGCTTAATCTCTATCTGCAAATCTCTATCACATATCACAGCAGAGATATATTTTTTTGTTCAAATCATAGTCCAATGAGGGCAGGCACGTGGGGTGATCGAGGAGGGAAGAATGAGGAGGGGCCTCTCTCTGCTCCATGCAGTTATTCAAGTACTCAGGCTCCTTTCATTTAGTACAGGGACTTTAAGCTTTTTTTTTTTTTTTTTTTTATGCCCTAGTAAGAACTATCAGTAGCTTCATCCTCTCCCAGGACGTCAAAGTGAGAAAGAGAGAGCAAGTGGAGGATTGTGCAGGAGATTTTAGGGGTCAGGCTGAAAGCAGCGTACATCATTTCTGCCCACATTCTATTGGTCAGCACTCCTCACAGGGTCCCGATTACCTGCGAGGAAAGCCCAGAAATGTAAGTCTTCCTGCGTGTATAGAAGGAAAATTGAGTTTAGAGAACACAAAGCATTGTCTCAGCACAGTATCACGTTCACATAAATACAACCCAGCCTACAAAAGCAATTATACAGCCGTTTGAATCTGTACTTGGAAAAGTTACAACTGATCCATTACGATGCTGCTACTTTTTTTAAAAAAGAATGTATTATGTACTGTACATTCAGAAAATCGCACAATTGTAATTGATGAATTTTTACAAATGGAACACACCTGCAAACTTGCACCCTGATCAGAATAGATGACATCTTAAGCCCCCCAGACGCCCTCTTGAATCCCCATGCAGTCACCAGCCCCCCCAAATGAGTCACTATCCTGACTTGTGCCCGCGTAGATTAGTCTTAGCCTGTTTTTGAATAGTATATAAATGGACTCATGCCATATGTATTCTTTTGTGTCTGGCTTCTGTTTAACATCATGTTTGTGGGAGTCGTGTTGTGTATAGCTGTGGTGCTTTCACTCTCGTTGCTGTGTGTATTCCACTGGATGGGTACAACACAGTGTCGATGAGCATTTGGGCCATTTCAGGATGTGACGAATGTGCTGCTGTGACCTTTCTGGTGTACATCCTCAGTGAGCATCTGCATGCATATCTGGTGGGGCTAGACCCACGCCCCAGTGCCTGGAAGGGGGAATTGCTGCGTCGCAGAGTATGGACACGTTCCAGGTGCAGTAGAAACTAGCAGGTTTCCAAAGCGGTTGTGCGGACCTACACTCCCCCAGTGGTGCGGCGTATGAGGATGCAAATACTTGGCTGTCTTTATTTCCCTGGTGTTTCCTAAAATCCTCATTCTGCTTTGCTCCATCTTTTTCCCTCTCACCTGAGGCTGTGCTCAAACCCGTGACTCCCCCACCTCTAAGAGAAGTCCTCCCCACACCCACATTTTTGAATCTCAGCTTTTCTCCTCCCTCATCTTTTACTTCCTCACCTCTAGTTCGGTTGCTGCCGGCCCATTCTCCCCATGCTGCGGCCCCCAAACTGGGAAACAGGTCTGGCCAGAAGAGGCCTCTCCTCAGGGGGAAGTGGAGGCTGTGGAGACACTGAATATGCGAAGATCAGGTTGCCTGTAGAGATGGTGTTGGGGGGAGCTGGGAGCACAGTTCGTTAATGATTTCTGTATCTGTCACGCAGAGAAAGGGAATTAAGGAAAAACCCTTAAAAATCATTAAGATGAACTACGTGGAGGAGTGTGGGGAGTTATTAATATTCAAATCCTCTGGGCGAGTGACAGAGGGGAGAGTCAGGCAGCTGAGGGAGGAGGCAGCCCCCTGACCCCCACCTCCAGCCCTTTGTGGGAGGCGGTGGGGGGGGAGGGCTGCAGGGGAGGCAGGAGGAGGGGGAGGAGGGCACTGCTGAGGAGGGTGTTGGGCAGAGGGGACCTCCAGGGCTCCCCATGCTGGGACCTGGGGCACTCTTGCCAAAAGGTCAGTGGCCACAGCTCTAACTTCACCTGCGGCCTGTCCTGATTAATGTGCACCTTGGGAGCCGAGGTGGAGTTCCCAACTCTCATGAGAAATGCATAATCATTAATCAACATTACTGGGCCCCACTCAGACTAAGTGGCCTCTTGTGATTAGGAACGGCCCTTGAAATATAAAAACGCAGTCTTTCAGCATTTCGAGTATTTGACAATGGCTTTCTGATAGCAGGGGGGAGTGTTTGGAGAGGGGAGCTCCCTGTGCAGGGCCCGTGTGTCGGGGGGCGGGGGGGGGTGTTGCGGGGTGGGGGGGTGCGGGCCTGGCTCCAGGGCCTGAGGGACAAAGACAATGCGAGGAGGAGTCGAGGGTCTGACCTTAAGGCCGGCAGCCTGGACCCGTCTGCCCACTGGGGGAATCCCACGGTGCCTTTCTCTGGGCAGGAACAGGAACCTCCAGGAGTGAGGAGGGCAGCTGGAGGCTGGGTTCCCTCTGGGTCTTTTGACTTACATGTTCACAGCACACCGAGCACCAGCATTAGAAGGAGGCAGTCTGTCCCTCACTTCAAAATGAGAAGTACAGCTCCCACATCACAAGGCTATTGTGAGAATTTAATCAGGTAGTATGGGTAAATCATTTGACTCCCTCAGAAATGTTAGTTCTTCCCTCCACAACCAGGAGCTCATTTAAGCCTCACACTCAGCCTCTGAGGATGCTATGGTCCCCATGTTGGTGAAGACATGAGCTCAGAGGCAGCCAGTGGCTCCCCTAACCAGTTAGTTCCAGAACCTAAACCCTGACCTTCCCTGTCTGTACGGGGCGGACTGGGGAGTCTGGCAGACCCAGGGGAGGCCGCCATGCCCTTCACCAGCTCCTGACTTAGAACAAGTCATCAAACCTCCATGAGCCTCAGCTCTTCACCTTTGTAAAGAGAAGGATGAGACCCGCCTCGTAAGACTGTTGCGAGACCTCTGCGAGCCAAAGCTGGGAAGCAGTCGGTACAAAGACTGTCCAGCAGATACTGGTCCCCTGACTTCTTCCTCTTCCCTCAGATCAGCCATCGGTTTGATTCCCACGACAGCCTGTGAGGTTGGTGTGGTTGTTGCAGATGAGGAGACCGAGGCTCAGAGAGGTAGTGACCCTGCTCACGCTGCCATGTCCTACTGCAGTGATGCAGCAGCCGCCTCGCCACCCGCCTGACGCCAATGTGGTGTTCGTTATAGGGCATGCTGTGGGCCCGGGGAATCATCCTCAAATTCCACTGTTAGAAATGATTCCACTCACTTTAAAGCCAGTTTGCGGAAACATTTGTCCAAAATTAACCTTTTTCCCCTAAAAAATCTGAATGGGTCCCAGTTCTGTCTCCACTCGTATGACTGTCTCGCAATCCGACACACAAAAAGGATAGATGTAAGAATACCGATAGCAGCATTATTTGTAATAAGCCTAAACTAGAAACGACCTGATGTCCGATGACAACAGAGCGGGTCGGTCGTGGCTTGCTCACACGGTGGAATGTGCAGCTGTGAACACGAGCAACGTACAGGTAACAACGCTGGCACATCTCAGAAATGCAATGTTGAGGGAAAGAAGCTGTATGTGATTAGCTGTGGCTCATCCACTTTCCTCCACTTGCCACCTCCGCCCTCCCTACACTTGTAATGAATTCTCTGTAATTGACTCCACCCCGTTTTCCTGATGAATACCAACCAATACCCACGGGCACCCCAAGAGCCGTGGGCTGGGGGTTTAGACTTGTGTGTGTGTGAGGGTAGGGGGAGGACTGAGCCTCTTATGCCACACTGAGGAGGAGGACCAGGCAGCCCTTGAGGGCCCCCTGTCATGGGGGGCTCCAAGCAACGACCACGCATCAGGATCTCAGGCTGGCGGGCTCACCCCAGCCATGCCAGGGACGTGGGCCGTGTGCCGGAAGAGCAAAGGAGCCGGCAGGACAGTGCTGAGCTTGGAGGCAGGCAGGCCCTGGGGGAAAGAGAAATGGCACATGTGGGGAACTGGCAGCGAGTGGAGGCAAAGGGTAGGGAGTGGGGAGAGGTGGAGCTGGAGGGCAGGCGGAGGCGAGGCGTGTCGTGCTGAAGGGTTTGGATTTGTCCTGAGCAGTGTGGAGCACACACTCTGCCCCGAGAGATGCAGCTGGCCCTGAGCCCAGCTCCAGGCTGATTTACAGGTTCCAGGTGCCAAGAGTGGCTGCGTCACCTGTTCTGAAATCTGAGGCACGTACAGCTCTGTGCCTTTGTCCAATGTTAACCTGAGCCGGGAGGAGAGGCTGCCCCTGGGACTCTGTGGACTCTGCCCAGGGCCCTGTGCTCCTCTGCGAGCAGGAGAAGAGTCCTGGGAATGGAAGCCGCTCCTGCCAGCACCTGCTCGCCACCTTCTTCTTGCCTTCCAGCCCCTGCTCCTCGTCGGAACCTGATGCCCTCTCTCCTCGGTCGCTCAAGCCTGCGGGAAGGCCCACCGTGATTTCCCACCTGCCCTCCCGACAGGAGCCCAGACAGGCCTCACACTGACGTTTCTGTGGGGTTAACTGAAGCCTGTTTTCCCACTGGAGAATAAAGCCCTCATCCACCATGCAGCGAGAGGCAGATGGAAGTCAAGTGGAAGAGAAAGCCAGAGGAGAGAAAAGTCTAAGCTTATGTCAGCTGGCTCCTGCCAAACCGTCTCCTCCCTGCTCCGTTTTCTCGTGGTCTTGGCTTATTTGTCTCAGAACTCACATTTACTCCAGGACGCCGCCGATCATTGCCCCTGTTTTGCATCAGGTGCTCCCTCCTCTGTCTTCCCCGTTTTCTGTGCGCGTGTCCAGTTGAAGTTGCTGATTCATTTGTCTGCCTCCCCTGTCAGAATAAGCTCCTGCAGTTCCCCAGGAGTGAGTGGAGCTCCTCCCGTGTGCCAGCGCTGCGCCAGGGCCTGGGCAGGTGAGGGTGACAGGGGGAAGCCTGGCGTGGCCTACGACCTCCTGAGGGCACAGACTGCTGGGGTCTGTGGAGGGCAGGGACAGCATTTATTCAAGTGTGTTTCCCCAGCAATTACGGGGCTTGACACAGAGTACGCATTCAGTGAGTGAGTGTTGTTGAAAGAACAGTTTTGGCACTGTGGATGTTTTTCTCAGATTTCTAAGAAAAGAAATACGAGTACTTCAGATAGTCACCCATCAGTGAAGACTTCATATAAACCACACTGCTTGTATGTGTCCTTCCCCGCTAATACGCCTGCTTTTTTTCATGACAGTGGGCTCACGTCCCACAGGCACAGGTGCCACAGTGTGACCCGGAACTGAATCCTATCCTGGGAGGGAGAAAGATGGACAATTGACTTGCCACAGATGGGACCACCTGTGGTCTAGGGAACTGGGAATGCTGAGATCAGAGGATTGGTGTCCAGGATTGCAGAGCTCCGTGGGAGAGACACTGTATTTCCACCTTAGGGACACTGGCCAGATGACAACGACATAGAGTATCTATCATGATCACCACCATCATAGCTAGCATCACTTGCTGTGACAAAGTACCATCATGTATATTAGTATATTATCTCATTTGATTATCACAGTAACCACCAGATTTTGTAGGGCACTGTCCACGGTATCATTGTTGCTTTAGAACTGAGCCCAGTGTGGTCCACAGAGGTGAGGGATTTGTTCAAGTCATACACAGCTACTAAGTGGCAAAATTGGGAGTAGAATTCAGGCCTTTTGATCTTAAGGTTTGTTTTCCGTACCACATTATGCAATTATTATTATAGCCTCTTACTTGGTATGGTATTATCTTAGGAGGTAGGCAGGGTAGATATTATCAAAGCAACTGGGAATGTAAATATCTTTTTAATCATTTATTCAGCTGTCCACCAACCACTCACCCATTTACCCATCCATCCACCTATCCATCCAAGCTCCCAACTATCCATCTACTCATTCATTTACCCATCCAGCCAGCCAGCCACCTAACATCCAACTAACTATTCCCCCAAATATTCATCCACACATTGACCCACCCACATCCCTCTAACCCCCCATCTATTCATTCGCTCATCCACCCATATATGCATAATATGTTCATCCATCAGTCCATCCTTTTAGTATTCAATTAATTGACAGACATGTATTGAGCACCTACCATGTGCCAAGCATTAAGGTACTGGGGCTACAAAGATGACTGGGATATGACTCTTGCCCTTGAGGAACTCTGGTGGTGGAGACAGGGTGACAAATGTTGGAACAGAGGTCTGTATAAAAGGCCCTGGGAAATCAGAGGAAGGAGTGATCATCTCCCTGCCATGGCAGGATGAAGACACACAGGCTCATCTCTATAGGTAATAACTGTAAAAATAGCTTGGTGTGATGTAAACTCACACCAGCAATCACACTCTGGAAATGAGGACTGCTTTTGTCATCAGCATTAAAGATGTAAGTGCTTATTGGGGAATGAGTTCGTATGTATGTGCACATATGTTGGGAGGAAGAGAATAAAGAAATAGGCAGATAAATGTTTCAGGGACAAGAATCTTATTTATCTCGGTATACCCAGCATATAACCAGAGCTGAATATATAGTAGATGCTCAATAGATGTCAAGAAACCTGGCTGCAAACTGCAGTGAGAGAAAAATGAAATGAGTAGATCAGCAACGACATCAGCAAACAGCCACCACCACCTTTAAGGAAACTCAGCTTCCTTTCTCCTCCACCAAGTTTCACTTTGGACCTGAGCTGTTTTAATTTAAATTTGAAATGGGAGGAAGATTCATCTTTCATTATTCCTTGAGATCTGAAGATCGTTTCATTATTCCTTGTACCTCCTACTTGTTTGAGCTACAAAAGGGGAGGCTGCTCTGGTTTCTCACAGCTTATGTTGGGCAAAGTTTACAAGGGACCATTAACTGCAGCTTATCAACTTTAGGCATAAGTGCACTGATGGCTCTACCAATGACAACTCTGATGTATGGTTGCAATAATAATGTTTACAGGAAAAAAAGCTGGAGTCAAGATATTTCAATTCTGGTTCTGGATTTGTAACTAAGTAGATGACCGTAAGCTAATGTGTTACCCATGCTGTGTTGCTCTTTTCTCATCTCTAACACAAGGGGGGCAGGGTTAGATGAATTTTAACACCTTGTATTTTGGTGTCCATGAATCAATGGATACTTTACGTGGATTCATGGCTGGAATCCACTTGAGTCCATTTAAATTTTTGCCTTCCTCATGCTGGGTCTCCTCTGGTGATCCTGTTCCACCAAGACCTTACAGGACCACTGCTTTCTGCTGCGTGTGCTGCTGAAGCAGTCAGTGTCCCCGACGCTGTGACATTTGGAATAGAAACGTGAATCTGAGTGGGTCTGCATCACCTGGATAGCTGGCACCTGGTTGGACTTGGCCATGGGAGGCCTTGGCAGGTGATTGGAGGTCAGAAGGAGAGAGAACACTGGGCATTTCTTCTTCATTTCCTCTCTGCTTTGATGTTGTGTGACTGGCAGCACCAAAACTACGATTCCAGCTAAGGGGCCCAATGTCCCTGGGTTCTGGTAACACTCTTCCCTCTGCTTGTCCCTTCAGCCCTAGGGGTGGTAATGGCCTCCTGCTGTTGCTAGTCCCTAGGTGCCTCCACACCCTTTGTTGTTCCCTTATTCCTGCCCACACCGTCTAAGAAGTCTCTGCAGTAAAGTGTCTTCAGTTGAATTAGCTGTGGTGAGTGAGGCTTCCTCTCCGGACTCTTGACTGCCCAGCCATTCGTCAGTGCTTCACATTTGCTGTCTCGCTCAAAACTCTAAGATGTCGGCATTCTCTTCCCATTTAACACCCGAGGAAACCAAGGCTCAGAGAGGTTAAGTCACCTGCCCCAAATTACGGGATTTGAATTACTGGCTTCAAAGTGTTTGTTCTTCCTATGCAGTTGTGCTCATCATTTGCAACATCTCTGGGCCCATCTCCTTCTCTATCTCTAGGCAGAGTGGCTTCTAAACCCTTCCACTCTTTATATATTTTTTTTCTTTCTGCATCTTGGAGACAGGATATTAGTCAACGTAGGCTCTAACTTTTATGTCTAGAAAATGTCAATGTGCCTACCTGGAGTCTTAAATCATCTCGGTTGGCAACCATTGGTGTGAGTCATTAGCTGAAACCGGCTTTCACGCTCGGTACACAGCTCAGTCAGGCAGGGAGCAGCCTCCTAATGAGCTTTAGTCCTGCTGCAGGGACAAGGCATGGATAAGGACACACAAGAGGCGTCCAACACTGCTGTCTGTGGCGCAGGCAGGCCTTGGATCCCTCTGGTTTGGCTTGGATCTTGGAAGCCAAAAGCCTCTCCCCCATTTAGCCTAAGGAAACAATCGGATAAATGAGAGAAGAAGAATGAACAAAATAGTAGCAAAAATATTGAAAATAACCTGCATATCCACTAGTAAGGGATTGGTTAGAGAAATCATGGCCTGTTTATCCAACGGAAAGGACTCATTTAAAACCCGCTAAAACTGCTCTACATTTGCGGACATGAAAAAAAATGTTTCTAATAAGTTGTGAAATGAAAAAAGCAGGTTATAAAACAGTGCACATTGTAGGATGCCATTTGTATATAAAAAAAAAAATCTTTGTTTTGCTGTCTTATCTCCATATCCAACCTGGGAATCCCACAATTTCCAAACTTTAGGCCTGTTGACCCTTCACTAATTGGAAACACATCTGGAAGGCCTATTTCCCATTGTTATCGGGGAACTCCTATTCATCCTTTGAGGTGGTACCAAATGCACCCCCTTGGTGAAGCCCCTCTATCCCCCTTCCTCCCATGCGCTGTCCAGAGCACATTGTTCACCAGTCCGGGAGCTCCCACTGGGTTGGGATGAAGTTACTTGCCTAGCTTCCTGTCTTCCTCACTGGTGGGGCCACAGTCAGAGTCAAAGTCAAAGTCACTAGGGGCTTCAGTTCCTAGTGCCTGCTGTGCACGTTTGTTGAATGAATAAGTAAATGAACCAAGATAGGACGCTAGAGGAAAGGGTATCGTTGGTTTAGTTCCTTTCACAATTATGCTTTGACCCACGTACTGCATATAATGCTAGAGGCAGAAGAAACTGGCACTGAGACTTAAAAATGCTAAAATGTAAAACACGCCTTTCTAAGTCCCATGGAAATGTTTATATTTTTGAAACATGTTTTGAGTCCATACTGATGTTAAAAAAAAGGGGGGGTGGTGCAGGGGAAGAAGGGAAAGGCCTTCTTTTCAGCAGAATACCAACTAATAAATGTAGAAGGAAAGATCGAGCTAGAAAATCACCCTTTGGCAGCCGTCGAAGCACTGATGGATTCAGGCAGGAATTGCCAGTGGACGCCAGAACCACTGGGGGAAGTGGTGCTGGGTGACGGGATGTTTACACAGTCTCAAAGTTTCTCCCACAGTTACTGATTATTTACAAAGGGGAAAATAGGTGTCTTTACAGTGGAGAAATCTGGCAGAAACCATCGTCACCAAATAGCCAAAATCAGTATCGCCAGTAGCGGGACAAACTGACCTCCGGAACCGCCCAGTGTGTTCACTGAGAAGGTCACAACACCTACGTAGTGTTCTTGCCAAAATCCTGCAGTATTCGGGAATCAGATCATAAGGGTACAATCAGATAAATGCAAATTAAGGGGACATTCTACAAAACAGTGAGCCTTATTCTTTAAAAATGTCAATGCTGTGAAAGACAAAGAAAAGGCTGAGAAACTGCGCGAGGAAGCATGACAAGTAAATGCGAAAAGTGATTCAGAACTGGATTCTGGAAATAAAAACTTGGTGTAAAGGACAGTGCTAGACAATGGGCAAAATTGGAATCTGGGCTGTACATAAGATAATAGTGTTGCCGTAATAATTCCCTGATTTTGATAATTGAATCAGGTTAGAAAGCTGCTTTATTGGGATTTTGTGTTATGAAAAATTTCAAATGTCCAGAAAAGTTGAAGGGAAGAGTGTAATAAACACCTGTATACTCCTTATTTAAATCTAACAATTGTTAATTTGCCATCTTTTTTTTGGGAAATATTTTAAATATTTAAAGGTAAATTATATGTTTCTCATAACATTTTATCTTTTCGTTATGCATCTTTAAATAATGAGGGCATTTTCTTACATAACTCCAGTGCCATTACCTAATGATTAATAATAATTTTCTAATATTGTCCAAGATTCATCCATATTAAAATTTCTCCATTTACCTCCAAATGTCTTTTACAATTGGTCTGCCCAAACCAGGATCCAGTCGAGACCACCCATCACACTTGGTTGTTATATAAGAAAAACTTTAAATTTATATACTACGTTTGGTCGCTAATTTTATGTGAGTTATACAAATCGTTGTTTTCTTGATCTCCTTCTAGTCAGTTTGTTCCTTCCTTCCTTCCTTCCTTCCTTCCATTTATCAAGAGCCTTATGATGGGTGAGACATTGGGGATATAAAGATGAATAAGGTAAGATCCTGGCCCCAGGGGTCTCACAACCTGGTGAACAAGGAACAGTCCCATGGATGGATAATTATAAAACAGTGTGTGAGCGCTCTGCCAGAGATAGAGGCTGGGCATTCTGCAACTCTTTGCAACTTCCTTCAAATGGTGAGAAGACAAAGAAAGAAAAATTGATTTAGGGGACTAAATGATGAGGAGAAGTAGAAAGGCAAATTGGTTTAGGGAGGCAGTTGTAATAAACAGTTACAGAAAGCAAAGTTTTACAGGTCCTGATGTGGATTTCGAATTCTCTCAGTCTCCTGCTCCTTCGTTCTTAGGAGCAAACATGTATGGATGGTTAAAATCATTTGACACCCAAGTTGTTTCAAGTCTGTTTCTATCCCTCTTCTCAGCTCCTTGAAAGGCTCCAGCCAACCCATGCCTCCCACTCCCCCGTAGCCTTCCATGACCAAAAGTAGGACAGGCAGACTCCTGGAAAGGAGGACTTCCACTCCCCGGCCTAGGAGTGTCTGAAGGAACCCTCCGAGGATGTGATGCTCAGACCGTATATGCCACATGCCAGTCCATTTTTGACGTGCGCATTCCCGTGTGCTATTTCCAATGTCATAATCAGATCTGAGCCACGGCAACCATTTGATCAGTGGCTGGAGTGTTGTGGTTAGAACAATGGGCTTTGGTCTCAGAGAAACCTGGGTTTCAATCCTGGCTCTGACACTTACGAGATATGTGTCTTTGGGCTGATTCCTGAATCCAATCTTGAAGAATTCTGAAGTCCAATCTGTACTCCTCTGATGTGGAAAATTATGCAATTTCCCAAAAGAGAGGATCAAAATTTTAACGTTCCATGGAAATCCTTCCTTCTTGGAGGCCTAACCATTCTTACACAATATGCCCGTGATGTGCCACACATGAGGGTCAGATGCACCACGGAAAACTTCCTCTGGAACACACATGGATTTAAAAATCCCTTGGAGAGAAATTCATCTTGCTAAGGTCAGCCCAGCCCTCAGCCTGGTCCCCATGTTGGCGCTGGGCAGGTTCGCCCACCTCTGTTGGGTGGAAATGGTGCCTAGGAGACTGTGTCCAGGCACGGAGCAAGGGCAGCTGTCTTTCCCGAGCAGCTGGTTAAATGACCCCAAACAAAGGCTCTCTGTTTTTTAAACAAGTGCCATTGTGAATATAGCTTGGCTGAGGAGAGATGCAAAGTGATATGTTCTGGGTTTGGAGAAATATTCCTAAACAGCCTTCTTTTCAGTTTTCCATCCTGTCGTGCACTGCTCTTTAATTAAACACTGTTTACAGACACACATGCTTCTTCAAAGTTCCCCAGAGGAGCTTGCTGACGATCTTTGCTCAAGTGCTTTAGAGCTGTTGCCCAGAAGCTTACTTGGCCCCCTGCTGTCCTGAAACACTCCCCCAAAGGCTTTGGTTGAGGGTGAAGGCAGGTTGCTGGAGCCTGGAGACGTTTCAGAGGGGTGCTGGCCCAGGCTCCTGTCATCACAGGATCTCAGAGTTGGAATGAATGTTAACGGCTCTCTTTCAAATGAGGAAACTGAGGCTCAAAGAGGGGAAGCAACTGACTTGCCCAGGGTCTTGCAACCCATTAGAGATAAAGCTGGGGCCGGTACTCAGGGCCCTTGAATCCTGGGCTGGCCTTGCCATGGATGGTCCATGTGACAGCAGAAAGTCGCTTGTCCTCCGCTGCTTAACTGTGTTTCTGTCTATTCCAGTGCTCGGAAGAATTCCTCCCAGACAGAGGACAGTGTGACAGTGTGGGGACGAGTATGGGCCATGACAATGGGTAATGAGGCTTGTCCCGTGGATAGCAGGGCATGTTCGCAGTTGGTTTTCCAGTTTCATTTCAGTTACTGGAACAATTTGCTCATGTAACCCTGCTGAAGCTGTGAGCCACGTGGTCCAGTCCTAGAAGCAGTTATAGATGCATAGTCCAAATAAGATGAAGCATGATTAAGAGGAATCTTTCTGAGAGGACGTTCGACAGGCTTTTGTGTATAATGCGTGGCATGCCTTATTTGCTCTTTGGGCTCTTGCCCAGTTTTCTCATTTGCCACACTCGGAAGCTGCTCACTAACCAAAACTTTGAAGAATTTTTTCCTTTCCCAGAAGCCCCAGTGACTTCCACTGCCTGAACTTCTCTCCTTTCTCTCTCCATTCTTCACTGTGTAGTTTGACAGCCTCTTTCCTTGTGTCCTTCTCCTTCTCATTCCACCCCGCTGGTGCTGTTCTTCTTTGATTATTCTGACCCTTCACCAAACAAGTCCAGGCAGTGGTCTCCCAGGGAGCCGGAGGAGAAAGGGTTAATTGGCTGTCAACGAGAGGTTCTCCTGGGCAGACTGGGTGAGGGGAGGAAGTTTGTGAACATTATCCTATTTTATCCCATCCTGAGTATTTTCCACAAGTGCTATTTTAAAAAAATACCTTACCACCACCCCTATTCTAATTAAACTTCTAGGATTGCTAGTGCAGATTTATTTATACCATGAATGACTGAATGTACGTTTGTCTTGTCCGGAGCCTGTTAAGGGTTCACGTGGCAGACAGGCAGACACAGAATTATAATACTGTGTGTCCAGAATTACAATAGGGACACGCAGAAGGGGTTTTAGGAGCACAGAGGGAGAAGCCCTTGACTTGGCTGTAAGGCGCTGGGAGGAGATGATATTCATGTGGGGTTGCAGAGGAGTCAGAGGAGTTTGCCGGGATAAGAACAAGGAAAAGGGACATTCTGGCGAGAACAGCAAGTGCAGAAGCAGCAGGTGAGACAGAGTCTAGAGCAGGTGGAGACACTAAGTGGTCGAGGGTGGACTTGAATGGAGGGGTGTGTGTGCACGTGTGTGAGTGAGGGGGGCAGGGGGAATGAGGGAAGGCAGTGGATTTGAGTTGGGGAGGTACAGGGAGGGCTGCAGCGAGGAGGAGCTTGCGTGCAGAGCTAAGGAGCTTGGGCTTTATTCTGCAGGCAGTGGAGCCACTGGTAGGCAGCTGACAGGGTGACCAGGCTTGTGCGGTAGAACAGATCATTCTAGCTGCAGTCTGGAGAAAAGAGAGGGCGACTGGGGGCGGGCGGTGAGACTGGGCAGGGAGTCTGTTAGGAGGCTATGCAGGGAAACCGGTGAGGGTCTGAATGATGACAGTGGCTGTGTGGTGTGGGGAGGTCGTTTGGAGACATATTTGGGAGCCAGAAGTGAGGGGACTTGGTGTTTGGTTGAAATTCAGGAACAAATGACAGGATGAATGAAATGCCCTCAGATCCCCTGGAACAGCATGGGCGGACTGCATGCCGCTGCCGCCACTCACTGAGACAGAAGTGCAGGGGCAGGGGCTGGGGGAAAAGATACCATATTACTTTTAATTCTGTTTTTCACTTTCAGCACAGTATTCAATGAATTACCTGAGATATTCAACACTTTATTATAAAACAGGCTTTGTGTTAGATGGTTTTACCCAACTGTAGGCTACTGCAAGCGTTCTGAGCATATTTAGAGTAGGCTAGACTAAGCTCTAATGCTCAGTATGTTAGATGTATTAAATACATTTCAACTTATGATGTTTTTAACTTACTATGGTGTATCAGGACATAACCTCATCACAAATAGAGGAGCATCTGTAACGTCATCAGGCCTCCCCTGTCCCCACCCCGCCACCTTCAATACCTACAAACCTCAATAATGCCTCTGATTGGCCCAGCGTGGGTCATGTGTGTACCCCTTGGACCACTCACAGAGGTCAGAGCTGAGTGCTGTGAATGGCTAGGCCTGAGCCACATGACTGGCCCTGGACAGAGGGTCATGTTCTGCGCCGGTGCCACATTGACATGACACAGTTGGAACAGGGAAAGAATGGGGCTGTGGAAAATTTCTCCAGTGGGAAGGGGTGTGAGCGTTGCTACTAAAAGAGAGGGGGAAGGGATGCTGGACAGATGAAAACCGATGGGCACACTTCCTGACCTGGAGGAGCCTCACACAAAGAGAAGATTAAACAACTAAACTCAAGGTTGGAACTAAGTAAGTCCTGTTGATGGTAATTGCCCAGGAGCTAGAGGAACAGGGTTCCCTGAGAGCCAGCTGGGATATGTGTGTCTTCCTTAAATCCAAGTTCTCTGTCACCCAAGATTTCCCTTTATTTGGTCTGGTGGAACTTCAACTGGGCCTGGAAGAATGGATAGAACTTAGGCAAGAAAGGGAGAAGGTGTGGGCATTCTAAGAGGGGAAAATGCATCAACCCAGAGGATGTTCATGAATTGATGAGCAGACCAGTATGGTCAGAGGAAAAGATTGTGTGAGGAGCAGTTGGGGAGTAAATTTGGAGAGAGGAACCTGATTCCAATGTTTGTGACACAAATTCAGCTATGGGACGCAAGTCCAAGGTAAAGAACCTCCAATATATTTTGTCTCACTTTACATTGGTTTTACTTACTATTTTACTTGTTTTGGGAAATCCCAAACCACTTTTTTATTTCCCATCATACAAGCTAATAGCTTAATTCTTTGGCTGTTTTTCAGGTTCTTTCCAAGTAGATAATCACTTCTGGGTTTTTTTTTGTTTTCATGACTAGGCTTGAATCAGGGTGACTTTGTTGTTTTTCAAAATTGGTTGTTCAAAATTGATGGTTTCTTCTTTTGTTATACATTATAGACTACTTGTTGGATTCCTACTATTTAAAATCCTGAAATTGTATGTGCTGTTTCATTTCTGCTTCTTGTGACTTCCTGTGATTTATCCACTTGGCAAACTCATTCATCAAACATAGATCAGGTTCATCTGAGTAGGGAACAGACTCTGCCTAACTTATCTGTCACCTGGCGGTTAGCACAGAAAGAAAAGAACGCATGTATGAGTGAAAGGTTTTATATCTATCTAGCCCAGGGATGGCACATAGTTTTGCATCGGTTGTGAGGGCATTTGATTGTAAATATCAGACAAATCCAGTAAGTGGTGGGTTACTATTAGGGGTTTACTTTTCTGACATTTCAAGAAGTTTGAAAACAGACAGCAACGGCACTGTGTAAGGGCTCAATGACGCCATCAAGCACCCAGTCTCAAGATCACCAACGCATGCAAGGCAAGAAGAAGTGAGGAAGGAGAGTGGTACCAGCTGTGTGGTGGCCTGCTTATGTCTCAATAGTCACTCCTAGCTGTAAGGGAAGCTAGGAAATCAAGTTTCTCACCTGGGGCTGGGTATGCTACTGCCTGCCGTGGTTTGCATACTTGTCCCCTCCAAATAGCATGTTGAAATTTGATCCCCAATGTTGGAGCTGGGGCCTAATGAGAGATGTTTTGGTCATGGGGGGGTGGATCCCTCATGAATGGCTTAGTCCTGTCCTTGTGGTAATGAGTCAATTCTTGCTCTGTTAGTTTTCAAGAGAGCTGGTTGTTAAAAAGTGCCTGGCACCCCCTGCACCCCCAACCCCTGCTTGTTTCCTCTCTCGGCATGTGATCTCTGTGCAAGACATGAAACTCCCCTTCACCTTCTGCCATGAGTGGAAGCAGCCTGAGACCCTCACCAGAAGCCGAGCAGATGCCGGCGCCATGCTTCTTGTACAAACTCAGAACCGTGAGCCAAATAAACCTCTTTTCTTTATAAATTACCCAGCCTCAGGTATTCCTTGATAGCAACACAAGTGGATTAAGACACTGCCTGAGCAATATCTTGGTTCTGTTAGGAAAAGTGGGGGGATGGATATTAGCTGGGTGACCAATGGCATCCACCATGTATTTCATCTCATGTTCCAAGGTTCATAGATCCGAGGTGGAGCACTGTGTTAAGTATCATGAAGACTTGTCCAAGCCCAGCAGGCAAAGATATATTGATTGATTATTAGTGTCTTCTATGAGTGTGAGATGGGGCATGATGGTAAGCTTGGTGTGTATTTGCCATCTTTGAGCCAGCCCATAGATCTCTCTGTGTGCTGGACCTTCTGGTGGCCTGGGTCAACAGGTACCCTCACCCTCTGACTTCTGCTTGGGTTTGGTTACTGCAAGGCAATGGCAGGAGGACAGAGGAAGGGGGAAGAATGATGTCAGGATATTTATTCTCCTGACTCCCTCCCTGCGGGGTCACTATGGCTTATTGAGGGCCACATCTCCTTCCGGGCGGCTCACTTTGTACATCTGTCCTCTACAGGTTCTAGTACCTGCCCATCCCTTGTCCCTTTAAGCCAAGCTCCCTAAATCCCCCTTGTGGGTTTTCTCAAACCCCATCCACACCTTTGGAAATGGTTCTTTTAATAAACCACCCCCAGATTACCCAGGGTAAGTGTTCCATGTCTTTTCTGCAAGGATCCAGACCAAGGCAGTCTGTAATGCTTTGGTGGCTTGTTATGGGTGAAGGTTTTAGGGTTGCTAATGAACACCTTGGTCTTCCTCTTCAGATTTTAAGTTCCTCAAAGTCAAAAGCAGGGTGCCTCCTACATGCTGCAGGATACTCAACTTGCAATGTGTCCTGAGATGTATGCAAGAATTATTTTTTATTCATTTTTATTGGTCACTGACCAAACCCTGGGGCGATGATGACATCTCTACTGTGGTTTATATGTATGTTCAGCTGTCTGGGAGCTTTCGGGGATCAATAGGAGAGAGCTGATGTCTCTCCTGGTTTTATCCCAATGGTATCGTGACAGGCCAGTGAAAGCTGCCATTTCCAAGCATTTTTGCTTGTAAGCAGCTATGCACCAGGTGGCCCAGAAGGACAAGCGGGCCATCACCTGGTAGACAACACTCTCTCTGTCCTGTTCCTTCCTCTGCCCCCTGCTCCCAGGCCTTGGGGTCTGCACTCTGCAGCAGGCCTGGTGATGTACTACTAGATTTGCCACCCACTCCCCAGTGTGCTGGACGAGGTGGAGGAGGAGTTGTTCAGTGTCTTCAGAGCAGGGGTTCTTCAACTGTGAGGAGCTTGTGATCCCCTGGGGATCCTGCCACATTACAGATTCTGACTCAACAGGTCTGGGTGGGGCCGGAGATTCTGCATTTCTAGCAAGCTCCTGGTGATGCTGCTGGTCCAGGGACCACACTTGAGTAGCAGGGACTAAGAACTGCACCGTCCAATACTTTAGCACGAGCCACATGTGGCTGTTATCGATTTTTAGCTCATGATTTCATCAACTCATCAGAATTCTCTGAATTTCTAGTGACAGAAACCCAACTCAAAAGGTTTTTAGCTTAAGCCAAAAAGGGAAATATGTTGGTTTTTATGAAATTGGAAAGATAAGGAGCCGACCTTAGGAATGACAGGGCCCAGGGATTCAAATGATGTCACCACTATCACCACCACCACCATCATCCCTTTCTCCATCTTTTATTGCTCTTTTTTTTTTTTTTTTTTTTGAGACAGAGTCTCACTCTGTTGCCCAGGCTAGAGTGAGTGACATGGCATCAGCCTAGCTCACAGCAACCTCAAACTCCTGAGCTCAAGCAATCCTCCTGCCTCAGCCTCCCGAGTAGCTGGGACTACAGGCATGCGCCACCATGCCCGGCTAATTTTTTCTATATATATTTTTAGCTGTCCATATAATTTCTTTCTATTTTTAGTAGAGATGGGGTCTCGCTCTTGCTCAGGCTGGTCTCGAACTCCTGAGCTCAAACGATCCGCCCACCTCGGCCTCCCAGAGTGCTAGGATTACAGGCGTGAGCCACCGCGCCCAGCCTTTTTTTTTTTTTTTTTTTTTTTTTTTTTTGAGACAGAGTCTTGCTCTGTTGCCCGGGCTAGAGTGAGTGCCATGGCATCAGCCTAGCTCACAGCAACCTCAAACTCCTGGGCTCAAGCAATCCTCCTGCCTCAGCCTCCTGAATAGCTGGGACTACAGGCATGTGCCACCTATGCCCGGCTAATTTTTTTCTGTATACATTTTTAGTTGTCCATATAATTTCTTTCTATTTTCAGTAGAGACGGGGGTCTTGCTCTTGCTCAGGCTGGTCTCGAACTCCTGGCCTTGAGTGATCCGCCCGCCTCAGCCTCCCAGAGTGCTAGGATTACAGGCGCGAGCCACCGCGCCCGGCCTTTTATTGCTCTTTCAACCCTTTTCTTGAGTTTTTGACCTTATTTTCTCTACTTACAGACTGGTTTTCTCTCCCTGGTGGGGGCTTTGGCCATTGGTGATTCCAGGTGAATATTATCACAGCCCCTAAATGGGAAAAGGAAGCTGTTTCTCCCAGCATGTGATTGGTCCTGCGTGGGTCTCGTGCATGGTACTGCACCTGTCTCTGAACAGGGTGGTGGAGTGCTAATGGCTCAGCCCTGTAGCAGGGAGGTGGGTCACCGTGATGGGCAGCCCCCAGAATCAGACGAGTGGAAGGAGAGAGGAGTCTACACCCAAGGAAGCCATAGGAGTGCAAGAGGTCCAGGCAGACAAAAGCAGGGGATGGACGCTCCACCCCCACTTCTCTTCCCCGTCACCAGAATCTCATCCAGCCCTTCCCCCTTTCCTAGTTTCTGCTGCTCTTTAATCGTTCCCAACAGAGCTCGACATATGACATATTTTGCTGGGTGGTTAAAAGAGCATAACCATCTTCCCGGTGTATTTTCACCCCTACCAATTATCAAGGCTTTCTCATTGGGTTCTTCAGGAATTTGATAGCATCTCACTCTGCCTTGCCTGAAGAATGTATTTATTTATTTATTTATTTTTTATTTTTATTTTTATTTTGAGACAGAGTCTCGCTTTGTTGCCTGGGCTAGAGTGAGTGCCGTGGCGTCAGCCTAGCTCACAGCAACCTCAAACTCCTGGGCTTAAGCGATCCTCCTGCCTCAGCCTCCCGAGTAGCTGGGACTACAGGGATGTGCCACCATGCCCAGCAGATTTTTTTTTCTGTATATATTTTAGTTGGCCAGATAATTTCTATTTTTTAGTAGAGACAGGGGTCTTGCTCTTGCTCAGGCTGGTCTCGAACTCCTGACCTCAAGCGATCCACCCGCCTCGGCCTCCCAGAGTGCTAGGATTACAAGCGTGAGCCACCGCGCCCGGCCAAGAATGTATTTAAATTGCTTCTGAGTGGCAAGCTTGATTGCAAGAGTGGTAAATAGCAGGAATGGAGGGCAGCTGCCCGCCGAGGAGGAAGAAAGTGCTGGAGCTGTTTATTAACAGGCCGGAAGGACAGGACAGCATGGGTGTGATGAGGTCTGTGGAGGGTCCAGGCGCTGGGGGCGCAGGCAGGGAAGGCAGTGCAGGCAGGAACCAGGAAACGAGTCAGCTGCAGCCACGTTTAACTTTTTAAACAAGAAGTGCAGGTTGGACTTTTGGAATTTTGGGAGGGGGCAGTTAGGAGTTTAATGGGTAGAGGGTGGTAAGGAGAGAGTTGGCTACATATGACAAAGTCTCCAAAGCCAGAGGTGCATGTCTAGAATGTAATTTCCTAGACCCATATCCAGCTTACTTCTGCCTGCCTGCCTTAAGCAAGCATCCCATCCGGGCATGGAAAGGCATAGGTATCACACTGCTTGACCGGATGCCGCCCCCCTGGTTAGAGTGGTGATAGGGGAAGGGACATTTGTGGAGCTTTGACTGTGTGTTGGGCACTGTGCACTCACAAACTCAGTTAAACCTCACACCAAACCTGTGACATGGATATAATCATCTCTAGGTCTCAGATGAGGAACTAGGGCTCTGAAAAAAGCTAAGTAAATCCCACAAGATCACCTAGCTCTTCAGCAGTAGAGCTGGGATTCAAACTCAGGTTGTTTGACTGAAGAGCTGGCACTCTTCCTCCATCATCCATCCATCCATCATCCATCCATTGATCCTTTCATCATCATCCATCCGCCCATTAACAAGTAGTTATGGAGCATCTACTATGTGCCGGACACTGCAGAGGTGACAAGATAGCACAGTCTTTGCCCTCACGGACCTTGCAATGTAGTGAGATGAAAAAGACTATAAACAAATAGATGTGATGACATGTTGTGAACGGCAAGATGGAGGAAAACGAACAGAGTTAGAGAAAAGCATGACCGGTAGGCAGGGTCAGGGCCAGGTGAGGCAAATGGGGTACTTGGATGTGAAATTTAAGCAGGTGCCCACTCTCAGGGTTCTGCAAGTACAGGCTTGGCACCTGCACGATCTTTCTGCCTGAAAGTTTCCTTAGGTACCTTGCTTACCTCACCCTGGTCCTGGCCCTGCTGTTGGGGGGGGGGTGGTCACAGAATGCAGGTGACATTTGAGCAGAGACCGTAACAGAGAGACCAGGTGCTCTGACAGTGGTCTAGGGGGATTGTGGTATCTGGGCCGTGAGCTTTGGGAAGGGAATGAGCAGAGACCACTAAGGAGAAGGTGTCCCTGCATCCTGACTATGCCATAGGCTGCAGAAGTGCAGGGGATGAGGAGACAGAGAATGAGGAAGGGGCGAGGGAAATCTGACGGAAGATATTAGGTGCAGGTATCTCCAAGGCAACTGGAGCCCAGTCAAAGACTGTGGCAGGATGGCAGTTTCTCAGTCAAGGACCAGAACCCTCCCATAACACAGCTGCGCTAGACCTTAATATTCCAAAAAAGGGGAGGGAGTCTGGTCCAATCCCTATAATTTTAATTTGGGCCAATCCATCCACACATTATGCAGCCAGGAATAGTGATGGCAACCCTGAGAATTTAATGTATACGAGGCACTGTTCTAAATGCTTTTCACACACTGACTCGTAGGAATAGCCGCACTAGGAATAGATACAACTATCGTCTCTATTTTATAGAGGAGTGAACTGAAACACAGAGTGAATGAGTGACTCGCTCAAGGTCATACCGCTAGTAAGTGGCAGAACCGGGATTGTTCCTCGGGCAGTGTGACTCCAGAGTCTGTGCCCTTAACCACCTTGCCTTCTGCCTCTCTACATCCCTGGGACTCATGAAGAATAACGATATACCTAGGCCCACTCACGGGGGAAGCCTGAAGTTCACCTGTTCTCATCCTTTTGCCTCCACCGGAACCCACGGCCCCTCGCTCCAGACTTCTTTCTCTGCCTCCTCACTTCCCATCCAGTGGGTCTGATGCTCCAGATAAGCCCTCGTTAGACGTGACCCTGAACTCACCTTCCGGCCCCCCCACTCCACCCACTTCAGGGGCCTCCCCGCTGTGATGCAGCCCCACAGCCCCGGCAGCACCAGCTGGGGAGGCTGGGGCTTCCCCCAGGCTCGGTGTGTCACCACGAGGGTGGATACGTCAGACAGGGGGTTTCGGCTAAAGTGATCTTCTAGAAACTGGAGACATGCTACGTGATGGGTGAGAGCAGACTTTGGCCTCGGAAAGTCTTGGGTAAATTTTAAGTTCAAGACTTTATTAGTCAGGATTCATGATTTTACGTTCCAGAAACCCAACTCAAACTAGCTGAAAACAAAAACAGTTCATTCTGGGCTCACGTAACCGGGAAGGGTGGAGGTGGACTTGAAGGCAGGTCCCGCTGAATCCCCTCTGTGGCTGAGATGGCTCTGTCCTTCCTGTCCACTCTCCCCTCCTTCCTTGCAGGAGCAGAAGCCCTCCTCTGTCGGTTCTGGGGCGGTTATCCAGATCCCAACTTCCCTTCCAGCCAGGTCGCCACGTCTAGGTGTTGGCCAATGGGCTATGAACAGACGTGACAAGTTTCTGTTTCATGACTTTAAAAGAAGTTACTTGCTTTCCACGCTTCCCAGGGCTGGCGTGTAGCAGTGGGCTCATGGGGGACCCTTGGCCATACGGACGAGGACAACTGAAGCAGCCAGCTCTGACCTAGAGACGGAAGGCACCTGCTGAGAACCGCAGGGCCACCTGTCGGCCCTCCTGGGCCCCTGGGTGGCTGTGTGGAGCCCGCCTGCAGGCCAGCCCTGGGCTGTTGCCTGAGACAGAATAAACCTCTGTCTTGTCTAAGACACGGGTTTGCGGGTTTCTTTGTCCCAGCAGCTTAGCACTGTACTGTACTCCAACAGCTGTAGTACTCTGAAAACAGTTGCTGTTCTGAGTTTGTAACTTGTGTAGAGCGGCTTCCTCCCCGCGGCAGGGAAAATAGCCGCCAGCCCCAGGCCCACACCTTAACTCAGCCACCAATCAGACCTGGTGCAGGTCCTGCCGGGGGTCCCAGCGGAACCTCATGGAATGAGGCGGGCAGTTCCCATAGAAAAGAGGCTGCCTTTACCAGAAGCAGCAGGTAAGGGACACCTAATAGGCAAAAGTGGTGGGCTTCCATGACGACCGCTTAGAGCCGCACGACCTTGGGCTTGTTACAAAACCTCACTAAGCCTCGGTTTTCTTATCTGTAAAATGGTGGCACCTGTCTCATGAGGTTATAAAGAAAATGTGTGCACAGCACTTGGTACAAAGCCTAACCCATAGTAAGCACTCAGTTAAAACCAGATAGCTATTATTTTTTACTTTTGAGTAGCTATCTATATGCAACTTTGTTGAGTAGCAAGAATTAGGGGGGATTTTCGAGACTCTATGGCCGTTATGGAGACTCTATGGCCGTACTCTGGGAGAACTGACAAGCTCAGCAAACGCATGTCACAGTGTGTGGCGAGGGTGTCTCCCAGAGCAGGCCAGGCTCTTTTGAATCTCTAGTTTTTCAGTGTTTCCTGTATTTTGGGAAGTGGGGGGACGGAGGGAGGGTCTTTTCCCTTATCTGAAGAATGAACACACACTTAGTTTAGATAAACTGGCCAAAAGTTTGTAGGTCCCTACAAATATGAGACATTGAGACCGGAGATTCACTAAGTGAGGGCCGAGGACCAGCGGCAGCCGCCTCACCTAGGCACCTGTTAGCAATGCACAGGTAGGCCCTACCCCAGACCTACCGCGTCAGATACTGTATACAGCTCTCCGGGCGATTCTGGTGCCTGGTCACGTTTGAAATCCACTGGTCTAGACGAATGTGAGGAATTCTTTAAACCACACCTGAGCAGAGACATGTAAAAGCCACCTTCTCGGAGACATGGCAGTGTCCCAGCTACTAGTCACCAGCAACTCAGGGGGAGTGACCTAGCTCAGGTCACCCAAGGGTGAGCTGGGACACTGAGGGTCTTCTCATTCCCACTCCAATGCTCTGCTCTATAGTATTTTATGAATCTATTTGTGAAGACCCTTGAGAAGGGAGGGCCTGTAACTTCTTTCTTTGTGTCCAAGTGAAATGACGAAGATTCCTAGGTTAACACTTACATCCTGTTTATAAAGTCTGGCTTGCAACATTGGACTTCTCCAAGATAGAAGATGAGAAACGTGGCCCTATGGATTTGAAACAGGGGGTGGCTGAGCTGAACCCTCCCGGGAGCCCCTGGGAGCTCGACAGCAATGAAGAACGAGAAGTAGAGGAAAAGGTTATAAAAATGTTTAGTCTCTGCTTTATTGAGTTACAACAAATGAGCAACAAGTTAGAAAAATTGGTTTTATTCAAACTCCCTAGCATTTTATTTGTGCAGTGTACTCAAAGAGGGGCAGTGGGAGAGGGGCAAGGGATTGCAAACATAATTCATATCGCAACATTTACACCGGATATGTCTCTTGGTTTTCCTTCTTTAAAAGTCAGAACTAAAAAAAAAAAAAAAAAAAAGTGCACTCAGGTATCTAAAATCGGCCCAAAACAAACGCACACACAAACAAACAATCAATTCATGGTGAGGGTCCAAGCTGAAATCTTGTCACATACCCCACCTAGAAAAGGCAGTTAATAAGAGAAATGAAAACCAAAGCTGTTCATCTTTGTACCATCTAGATAGGAAGATCTTTTTTTGTTGTTTAATTTCACAAAAGTCATGACAATGCTAACAAGCGTGGGAGCCCTTTCTGCAGGTATTTAAAAAGGTGCTTCAAGAGGTCGGCCACCTGCAACCCAGTTCTCCCAGCCGAGGAGGCCGGGCAGCTGAGAAGCCAGACCCCCGGTTGGCGGTTGAGAGAGCCCTGCCCACGCACGCATCCCCAAAGGCCGCAGGAGGAAGAACTGGAAACAGATTTGATCTGGAAGATCTGCCGTTGTAAACTCTCTCCAAGTCGAGACAGAGGCCTGGATCTCAGCCTCTTCCTGCCAAGAAATCTCCCAAATTTCAAACTACCTTGAAAAATAAATTCTCCCTACCTAAAATCCAGTAGATATCATGGCACTAATACTAACACTCCCTCCCCCAAATTAATACAAGAAACAAAGAAAAAGAAAAAAGAAAAGCAACGTGGTTAGCCCTCCCTCTTGGAAAAAATCTTACAATGGTAGTGCTGGAAAAGGAAGTTGCCCTCGATTAAAAAGGTAACAAAATTCCCACATTATACAAATCAGTTCCAGTATAGCAAGAGGTGGGGGCCGGGGCAGAGGAGCAAACTATTTACAAGGACCCATTGAAAACGCAGCAGTAGGACTTTGGCACTATGAACAATTCCCACCGGTCCTCTGGGAGGTGCACGTGAGAGCAGCTGGGGTTCCCGCACCCTCCAGGCACACGAGAGCTACGTGGTTCCACGGGGAGTCACTGGGGAGGGTGGCCCACAGCTGGGGAGGGACGATCTCTTCTTCCTTCAAAGACAGAGCGTCCCTTTGTCAGCACAGCGGTTCTGACAGCTTCCCTAGAAGGGAGACACAAAACCAGAGAGACAGGACGTCGGTGAGATGGCCATCGTTCCCTGGGGGGCTGGGGTGTCAGTGGTCGCTTCTTCCCGGCTTTCCTGGGAGACCCCTTCCAAAGCCATCCCAGGGCTTGGAGGAGAGACAAATGCCCTTCAAATGAGGGGCCTGTTTTAAAGAAAGAGGTGAGTTTCCTGAGCAGTCTGACGTTATGACAAGAGTCAGACCTTTGAAAACAGGATGGCTTTCCGGGCAAGTGAAGTGGTGGCCTATGACTCTTTCCATCACGGCAAGACCCTTGTATTATTCCTGGAGAGGTGGCCAGTCACAGTGACTCCTAAAGGGCCCTGGAGTTGGACAAACCTGGGTTTGGGTCCTGACTTCTCCACCTAATGGCTGCAGGGCTGTACCCACACGACCTAATCTCTCTAGGGCTTAGTTTTTGCTTCTGTAAAACAGGGCTGCCAATAGCATCCGCCTCGTGGAGTTGCTGTGACGATTCGTTCACAGCAGCATTTGGAATAGTGCCTGGTGCACGGTAAGTTATTGTGTATACTTTCACTGTTTTTATTAGATGGAGCCTTTTCCGAACATGGTAGGATATATAGTAGTAATAAGACAATTGTATGTTTAATATTTGTATCAACCCTGTGATTATTCCCATTTTGTAGTTGAAGAAACTGAACACAGAGAGGTCAAATAAGTTACCCAAGATCAATCAGCTAGTAAGTGGCAGAGACAGGATTCAAACCCAGGCAGTCTCTAGAGTCGGTGCTTTTAACAAACAGTCTTTATTAACAATCAATCAGGAGAAATGTTTAATTCTTATATAGCTGGATGTAATGAAACTAGTCCAAGGACCTTGTTAGGGGTTGCATGGTATCCACCCCAAAATAAAAATATATATACATATTTTTTTTTTTTTGAGACAGAGTCTTACTCTGTCACCCCGGGTAGAGTGCAGTGGCATCATAATAGCTCACTGCAACCACAGACTCCTGTGCTCAAGTGATCCTCCTGCCTCAGCCTCCCAAGGAGCTGGGACTACAGGCATGTACCACGATGTCCGGTTATTTTTTTCTATTTTTAGTAAAGGTGGGGTCTTGCTCTTGCTCGGACTGGCTTCAAACTTCTGGGCTCAAGCAATCCTCCTGCCTTGGCCTCCCAGAGTGCTAGGATTACAGGCGTGAGCCACCTTGCTGGCCTCCAAAAATATATATTGAAGTCCTAATCTGCAGGACTTCAGAATGGAACCCTATTTACAGAGGTACTCAAGTTAAACCAAGTTAAAATGAGGTGATAGGGTGGACCCTAATCCAGTATGACTACTATCCCAATAAAAAGGGGAAATTTGGACACAGATACACACACATAGAGGGAAAATGAGAAGACATAAACACACAGGGAGAAGGCCACATGAAGACAGAGGCAGAGATTGGGTAACGCATCTACAAGCCAAGGAAAGCCAAGGATCCCCAGCAGTCACCAGAAACCAGGAGAGAGGCGTGAGACAGACTCACAGCCCTCAGAAGGAACCGCCATGGCCAACACCAGACTTCAGTCTCCACAAGTGTGAGAGAACAAGTTTCTGTTGTTTCAGCTGCCCAGTCTGCGGTACTTTGTGGAAGGCCTAGGAAACTAAGACAGATCATTACTGCCTTTGTGCTTTCCTTTGGAAAGGAATCCAAGGGGAGGCTCAGGGCCATAAAGGATGCAGTCGGCATTCCATGACAAGCTAGAAGTTTATCAAACCTTTAGAATCCACAGCCACTGGCTTTTGCTTTGCCTCCATCCTGGTAAGGCTGTTCTTGCTTGGCCACTTCTTTGGCTGGGAAGTGTTTTTGTACAGGAGACCAAGAATGAGGAGACTTGTCAGCCAAAGGCACCAGCAGATCATCTGTAATGTCACTTACTCCTATTGTCTGGACATTCAATGTACCCATAGTCCCTAGACACTCCTGAGAATAAGACCAAATATTGGAGTTAAGAAACCAACTTGTAAAAGAAAAGTCTGTGGATAAACCAAGATTCCAGGGGTGTCCTGAAGATCTGGTACCATCTCAGAGTGATCCAGCCAAAGTCACGAAATCGTAAGAGCTGCAGGGATCCTTAGAGATGCTGCTGCCAAGATCACTCATGTCACCCAGAAAGAAAATGGAAGCTCAGAAGGAAAAGCGATTTCTCCAGGCCACGTGGCTGCTCAGTGGCACAGTCAAAACCGAGAATGAGCACGACTGGGACAACAGTGATGGCAGCTAGTGTTTCTCTCACAATTGACACGAGTCAGCCCCATGCTAAGTGACAATATGGATCATCTCATTTATTCCTTACAGTGACTCTGCAGGCGCCCTTTACAGCAAAGAGACTGAGGCTTCGAGAGACTGAATGTCATGCTTAATGTTAGGCAAACAGTAAGTGGTGAAGCCTGAGCCCACTTTGGCCAGTCCAAATCGGGCTGCCTGGTTAACTGCTCTTCCCCACACCTGTCGTGGGCCCAGGTCTTGCAAGCCTCTCTGAGCCTGGAGCCACCAGGTGCCAGGAGAGAGAACATCTGCTTCAAGGGTCGGGGGCCGGGGCACCCAGCGGGGACCATGCGCCTTGTTGCTGATCCTGGGCAGAGCCACATGCACCCACTAGGTGGGCGCAGCCGACCACAGCCAGCCTCCTGTGCTCCCAATGGAACAGGGATTTGCCCAGCAAATGGGGCCTTTCACTGCCTGTGGGAGGGAGCCTGCCCTGGTTGGAGGTCCACTTGCACAGTTCCCCAGACCCCAGGAAACAAGGCCCAAGGTGGGTGGACAGCTATTGTTCTTCCTTCGGCACAGGACCTCCACGCACGGTGGAAAGAGCTGTGGAGTTGGAGGAAGCTGGGATCCAGGACCTGCCACCTCCCCGCTGTGTGCGGGTGGGCCCCCGAACCTCCCTGAGCCTCCCTTCCCCCGCACAGAGCCTATGGGCTGCCGGCAGGGTCACAGACGAGGGTGCGAAGCATGTAGGTCCTGGCACGTGCCAGGGGCTCAGGAAGTAAGTTCTTCACTTTTCCCAAGGAAGGCCAGGTATAAAATTAGGGCCTTCGGTGTCAGGAGCTCACCTGTGTGTGAGTGTGAGCATCCCGTTTTCTCTGTCCCTCTTGTATTATCAAGACATTGACCCCATTTCTTCAAGTGACTGGCAAAAATTCTTGCTTTTTAAATAACCCTCAATATTAAGTGGTTGTCCATCTGGCAATATGTTTCTATGATTCCTTGTGTAATTTCTCATGGTCACGAACATGCATAATCTTCCAACCATACGTATTCACGAAAAAATGCTGAACAAGGCCCTTAAAACACACACGGGCTGCAAGACCCAAGGGATGACCCAGAAAAAGGGAGACAAAGCCAATTTTATTTTACTTTTGTTTTTTTCAGCTTTTGCAGAGATCCCAGATGTGTGTGGCTGGCCCCAGACCCTGGAAGCACCCTGAGAACCACCGGACTTTAATTCTCCTTTGCGATTCCCAGGGTGTGCAGAGTGGGCGGACTCGGGCTGTGGGAGCCAGTGCGGCCTCAAAGGGAGGCCGGGAAGATGCTGGAAACGAGGCAGGCCCTGTCCCCTCTCCAGGGGCGTCCTGGCCCGAGCCCAGGAGCCAGTTGGGTTGGGATTGAAGCAAAGAAGGGGACGCCATGGGCAAGTCTGATTTCTTCCCCAACGGTCACTGTACAGGCAGCCACAGGCGTGACACTTGGTGGTGACTCCTCACTGGTAACGGACGTCCTGCCCCAACGCATTTCAGACCCAGCCCCAGCAGAGGCCCGGCACGTCTGGTGGAGGCTTCCTCCTCCCATGGCTCTGCCCACGGCCCTTCACTGCCATCAACAGCCGCTCTGGGACAAAGCCTGGTCCTCCTGTAGCCCTAGGCCCTGCGGGGCCCAGCTCCCGGCTTGCTTCGGGCTGCTCTCCCCATGGTCTGCGCCACCATCGGGGATCCACCTGCTCACATGCCAAGCACTTTCTAACCCTCAGACGTCGTCACACCTGTGGTTTCTCCCTTGGGGACACAGCCGAGGCCCAATCACCCTCCCACCTTCCAGCCCCTTCCCAGGCAGGCCTTTGCTCCTGGACGCTGCCAGCTGGTCTCCCTGTTACACGGTCCTGCGCGGGCTTCTCCATGTGGCTATTACGGTGCTGTCTCCAGACTGCCCAGTTAACGGTGGGTGGACGAGGCCCGTGAGGACACGGATGGCGGCCACTGTGCTCACTGCTGGCCCCGCCACCCCCTCCCCGCAGAGTGTGGCCCACACGGGATACTCAACTAATGTTAAAGGGAGGAAAAATGGGAAGTAAGTTCAGTGCTGTCAGAGCAGTGGCTGTTACACAAGGTTGGTGACAAAGTCCACATGGTAGTGTTGTTGTTTTATAGAGTATCACAGTGCTTTGGGCTACGTGGCTCTTGCTAACTCCCCCGGGGCTTCTCTGGAGTCTAATCACCTGGTCAGAGACAGTCACTCTACGAAGGACCAAATTACTCATCCCAGACCACCTCCCAGACTTGGAGGAAACTGTGAGGCCATGGGGCCCATCTGCATAGGGCCCTCCTGGGACATTTGTACCGAGTGATGTCCAGCCTCAGTGAACACCTCCCTGCACAGGGAACCCCCCCAGCCCCACCGTCCCTTCCTATCTTGGGGACAACTTGGAATATTAAAAAATACTATCTAATTCTTCAGCAAAGTCTGCTTCCCTGTTTCTTTCCTCACTGGGAGACATAAAAAAATTTGAATTTCCCCCTGCGGCAGCTTTCTGTTTCTATTTCTCTCTAATTTTCCCTGCAGGGCTTTCCCTAAGGCCCTGGGGACCGGGAGCAAATAACACTGTACTCCATGAGAAAGGAAAACAAACACCGAGATAGTGATATATTATCTCTCCAAAATATTTCTTTTTTCTCGAGTGGTGTAGCAAGGTTTATTGCTCATTTACTGAGTGCCTGTTATCTGTGGAACATTTTATTCCATTGTCATCTGGCTTCTGCTCTTGGGGAGAAACCGCTTTCAGTTTAATTGTAGTTCCTCTGTAGGTCACGTCTCTTCTTTCCGGTTGCCTTTTGCTCGCTTTGCCCGAGCTTTACTGAGGTATAAGTGGTGCGCACGAAACTGCACATAAGTAACGCATACAATTTGGTGAGTTTGGACATTTGCACACACTCACGTCACCGTCACCATCACCACAGTCTAGTAACAAACATATCCTGCACCTCCACGAGTTTTCTAGTTGGTGGTAAGGACACTACCACCACCACCAAAAAAGACATGAGATCTACCCTCTTAACACAATTTTAAGTACAGAATACCCTACTGTGAACCACAGGAATTATGTTATACAACAGATCTCTGGAACTTACTCATCCTGTATAACTACTTTATACTCATTGAAGGAAAACTCCCCTATTCCTCGGCCCCCATTCCCTGGTAAACACCATCCTACTGTCTACTTCTACACCGCTCCACATTTCTAGTCCAACTGTCATTGCTTCTATGAGGGGTGGGGGCGTGGTCCAATTTTAACTAGAATTGAAAAAGGGAACATACGGTGGCACGGGGAGGATTAAGCAACCTCCCAGCGGTGGGGAGGACTCCATGCCACGCACAATCGTCCCCACACCAGGCCTGGGTCAGCTCGGGCACATCTGGCCAAAGCTCTGCTTCCCTGCAGCTGTTTGGGGAGCCTCTGGGGTTGGGGATTTTGCTGACTTGTGGGCCAGGTAAACCTCCCCTAGGCTGCTGCAGGGAGGCTCAAAGGCAGCAGGTGTGAGAGGGGTCATGGCTCTTCCCGCCACTTTCCCATCAGTGGACATCGTCCAGGGGAATTCCACTGAAGCTGAGTAAAAGGGATCGTATTTTAAACTCATTACGCAGACTCCTGCAGTGATACACGTGTGCATATGGGTTTTCATTCCAGCTCCACCACTTTCACCTTGATGACCTTGGATGCGTTCCCTTCCTGTGCCTCCTTCTCACCAGCTGTACGTGAGTGATGTGGACTCCAGAGAGTTATTGCGAGGATTAGACGAGTTAGCACATGTAAGTGCTTGAGCAGTGCCGGGCACGGTAAGTGCTCAGCAAATGTTACCCCCTGTCGCTGCCCGAGGCCCCCCCGACCCCTGCCCCTCTGAGATGCAATTAACATCCACTGGCTTGAGCTCACAAAAGTGGGGCCCCAACTGAAAAAGTCAACTTGGAAAGGCAAGAAGCAGGCGACCACGTTCCCCCATATAGAGAGCAACGAGCAAGTTCAGATTCAGCATCTATCGAGTGGATGATGATGCTAATGCCAGAACCTTGTTCTAGGGGCTTTCATTTATATTATCTCATTAATCCTGAGAACGACAGACAACTCTATTAGTCAGTCTTATGAACTGAATTGTAACTCCCCTAAATACATGTGTTGAAGCCCTAACCCCTAATGTGACTGTATTTGGCGATATGGACTGTGAGGAGGTAATTAAGAGGGGGGTAATTAAGTCCTAATCTAATAGGACTGGTGTTCTTACAAGAGGAAGAGACCGTGGGAGTATGGACACGCTGAGGAAAGACCACGTGAGGGCACAGGGAGGAGGCGGCCGTCCGCAAACCAAGGAGAGAGGCCTCACCAGAAGTCAGCCCCACTGGCACCTTGATCTTGAACTTCCAGCCTCTAGAACTGTGAGAAAATACATTTCTGTTAAGTCACCTAGTTTGTGGTATTCTGTTATGGCAGCCTTGGTGGACTATTCCGGTAAGTATTAAGGTTATAGAAAGAATAAAATAAAATGTACAGACATGTAGATTCTCTAAAATTTTCCAACACCCATGCTCCATTGACCACCAGGGCAGAAAAATCTGAATGCCCAGACATCTGCAAGGTGGCTTTCTTTTTGCTCCTTCCTCGAGTATCTCAGATGGCATCAAACTTTCTCTGAAGGGATATACACACAGAACCATGTATAGTCTCCTTTATTGCTGAGAAAGAGGAGAATATTTAATCATATGTGAATCGACCTAACACTTGGATTTCATTTATTTACTTAGTTAAATTTTAGCCAAATTTAGCATGGATTTTTTTTTTTTTTTTTTTAAGAGACAGGGTCTCACTCTGCTGCCCAGGCTGGAGTGCAGTGGCCCAATTACAGCTCACTGCAGCCTCAAACTCCTGGGCTCAAGCGATCCTCCTGCCTCAGCCTCCCAAGTAGCTGGGACTACAGGTGCACCACCACACCCAGCTAGTATTTTTAATTTTTTGTAGAGATGGGGGTCTCGTTTTGTTGCTCAGGCTGCCCTCGAACTCCGGGCCTCAAGCAATCCTCCTGCCTTGGCCTCCCAAAGTGCTGGGATTACAGCCATGAGCCACCGTGCCTGGCCCACTCAGGCTTTTAACCCCTGCACGTCTATGAAGTGTGAACGCAGGCAAATCACACCCACAATGGCCACTTTTTGGTGCCCCTAATGCACCAAGTTCCCCTTGGTCCCAGGGCCCTTGAGTATGTTTTCTTCTGCCTAAAATGCTCTTTCCCACTTCTCTGCTGAGAGACTCCTACATGTTGGATTAACCCTTTAGATTTCAGTTCATCCATTACCTCTTCAGAGAAGCCTCCCCCGCACTGTAAATCAGGTCAAATTCCCCTATTCTATACTCCAACAGGGCCGTGTGACTTTCCTTTTTGTTTGATGAAAGACTGGCTAAAGCTTCGTTTTCCGTTAGACCCAGGGCTCCATGAGGGCAGGGACACACTGGGCTCTCGGCCTTCCAGCGCTCAGTGCACTGCAGACGTCCCACAAATACTCGAGGGACAAAGGAACCAAGTCACTTATTAGGAATGTCTCTGGCCAGCTGACTTCACCTCCTCGGGGCCTCCATCCTTCTTCTGAAAACGAGGGAGCTGGATTTCATGGTTGCTCCGTCGCTACGAGCTGCCCAAAGCACAGTGAGAATCCCTAGGGTGAGAAGCTCCGCAATTAAGTAAACGGACGCGGTGTCCGTTAACTCCCCATTAGGTACGAGGGAAGCAGGACTAATGGACAGTCCCTGGGAAGCATCACCCGGTAAGTATCTGGTGACAGATTCTCCAACAGACCTTTCCCTCAAGCTGCTCACACACACGGACAGCAAACTGTACCCAACCTCTGCTCTGACTGTTGTCAATCACTGGGGCCAAGGAGTGATGGGAAAAGATGAGGAGAAGCAAAAGGACCGAAATACCAGATCCCAGGTCATTGAAAACCAACCACCTTTTAAAATTCTCTGGTTGGTTCTCAATAAACTGTTGTTGAAATCTGCTCTGAGTCTGCACTGGGGATTCAGAGATTAATGAGATTTGGTCCCTGTCTTCAGTGGTCTGGTGGGGGAGAGAGACAGGGAAACAGAGGAGTGGAATATTTTCATTCATTCATTCAAATATCTGTATTTGGACAGCTAATCTGAACAGTGTGGGGTCATGCATAATGCAGACCCTAAATTGTAAGCAGGATGCAACACTTGGCAGCCTTAAATATTTTAAGTAAGCTGAGCCATGGAAAACATCTTTCTGACATTTGACAAATTCTACCTCTTTCCCAAAGCCATCCCTAATCATTAGGAGTTGGAAACTGTCGTCAGAAGTTGGGAGGCAGTGAAGGTGGTGGCTGGAACTTTGGAATCAATTTTAGACTCTGGCTGAGTAAACTCTGGCAAGTTCCTTCAGGTTCCTGAGCCTCAGTTTTCTTTGTTTAAGATAAGTGGGAAGAAGGTGGGTTGGTGGGAAGGTTTTAAATCAGACAAAAATTGGAAAAGCCACCTCTTCCCCTCTGAGCTCCTCCAGTTTCTGTGTGCACCGCTCTCATGAAGCAGTCCGCATGGGCTTACGGGTGTTTTTATGTACACGTCTCACCGTTATTAGACTGAGAGCAAGGCAGGGGCCCAGATTGGTGGTCATTTTGGCAAATCTACACAGACTAGCACAGTGCCTGGCATGAAGAAGGTGCTCTAGAGTTCTTGCTGAATAAATAAGCTGTGGATTAGTTTCCACCCCTACACAGAACTAGGAGCTGACCACTGTCTGCCTGTTTGGCCTGGGCTGTGGTGGGGCCACTGCTGGAGAGGCCGTGGCCACAGTGCTTGGGTGAGGGACTGGGTGACAGACGAGAGGTGGCCTCCAGGCTCTGCCAGCAGCTAGCCTGGGAACCCAGGGCAAATCACTTGTTTTCTCTGGGCCTCAGTGTTTACCCTCTGTAAAATGGGGAAAAACGTGTATCTACCCATTGAAATGAATTAATAGAGATACTTAGAAAAATGCTGAGCATGTAGCATGTACCAGTCAATGGAAACTCTTATTAGCAGTAGTAACAGGATATTCCATTTGACCAAACATCAGGGCATATGTCTGACAATGTCTAGCGTAAGTATGTTGACTCATTTTTAGGATAAAAGGCGAAATTTAGTTTTCAGCCTCTTACTGTGACAGATCTCTCAGTGGGATGGCTCAAAAATTGTTCAGACCCAGAGACTGAATCAACGCACCATCATGCAAAGGCTGGGAAGGATTCCTTACTTTTGTGTCTAACCTCAGGGCTGAAGTGAGCCCAGACTGAGTCAAAAGCTGTCATGAGCCTTGCAAAGCTTAATGCAGAGGGATTGGAGGGGGGGAGGACTCGCTAAACCCTGTAAAGCTGTAGTCCCAAACCCCTGGGCTGAGGACCGGTCACGGTCTGTGGCCTGTTAGGAACCAGACTGCAGAGCTCTGTCTCGCACCCCCACCCCCACCCCATAGAAAAAGTGTCTTCCGTGAAACTTAGTAACCGGGCCGCGCAGCAGGAGGTGAGCAGTGGGCTAGCAAATGAAGCTTCATCTGTATTTACAGATGCTCCTCATCACTTGCATCACCGCTTGATCTCCGCCTCCACCCCCCATCCATGGAAAAATTGTCTTCCACGAAACCAGTCCCTGCTGCCAAAAAGGTTGGAGACCACTGCTGTAGAGGAAATCCAATCCTAGAGCCAGCTCTCAGCTGCTAGCTGGAGTTTCTCCTCCTCTTGTATCACATAACAACTTCTATAAAGTCAAAACCATGAATCATCTCAGGATTATTATATGTGTCATAACTGAACTCAACCACAAGTTCCTAAATAAATATGCATTTAAATAGGGACATCACTGAGTATTTATAAATTTCAAGAGACCCATGTGTTTGGTTCATGAAAGCTCCGAAGTAATCTGGAGAGATTTTTTTCCCCTCTAAATTGAAAGGCCCCTTTAAGGGGTACCTCTGTCCAGGGCTTGGGAGAACTTTCTGATGCCACCACCTCTGTAGACCGTAGCCCTTTCTCAATACGATGGACCTCCAAAATATCAGGAAATACTAGGGACATCTGATGCCACGAGGTGTCGAACAGATGTTAGCATCTTGTTTAGGAATGTTTTCCAGCTCACACTTGGGACGTAGCTAGTTCCTACATCTCTGAATTGTCTGATGTTAATCCAAGAGCCACCTGAAAAAACCCTGGGTATTCCCCCCACCCCGGGGAGAGGGGCAATGAGAAATGGGGAGTTTCTGTCAGAAGTAAAGAGGCAGAGAGGGCCACAGGAAGAGTGAGGGCTCCGGAGTCAAACTGAGGTGCTGGCTGGGGGAATGAATGCAGGTACGTTCCTTGGTTTGTGAGTCTCAGTTTCTGGGGTTATGAAAATACAGAGATGCTTACCTCTCTAGAGCTAAGTAAGGCCATACATGGTCCGGCCACCTTCCTCGGCCTCTGCTACTCAGGGGGCCCTTCATCTATCCTTCCGTCCTTCCTCCCCTCCTCCCCAGAGGTCCTCTTCACACCTTCGTGGCAACCAGGGAGATGTGGCAAGGAGGGAAAATGGCCACAGGGAGAAAGGAGCCAGGCAGACAGGTGGGGGTGGTCGCAGGTGCCATGGCAACCTCAGTACACCTCTAGCCCCCTCCTTTCCTGGGCCCTTCCCTCTGGGCTGCATCCTCGCCCATGCACGACCCAGGAGCACTTCCTCCCACACTCCGGAGGAGAAAGATGACCCGATGGCATTCTGGGATTGGCTGCCCATTACAGTGTTCCTTTAATAGCTGAACTGGCTAAAACAAGGTTTCTAGAGGATTTCCTTTATTTTCCAGCTGCCTCATTTTATTACCGAATCAATGAATTAATGAGCGACATGGCCAGCCAGCGTTGTCCGAGTTCATTAAGGCAGAGAGCTATGGTAATTGCCAGGGCTCCCTTTGGGACCTCATCAATCATTCTGGAGGTTCTTACCTTTATTTCTTCCTTTGTAAAAGATGACTTGGGAGGCCCCTTCCATTGCCTTGAAAGTGACCTCTGGAGAAGCCCACCTGGGCAAACCGGACCACTCCCTCCCCGTTCCCGGCCGCCCTTGCAACACGTCTGCCAAGGCGGACCCTGGCCTCCTGCGCCTCCCCCAACCACTGCCCTCCTTTCTGAACTCACCACCAAGCTCGCCGAGGTGCTTCAGGCCTCGCTTTGCGCTGACCTCTCACGAAGCACAAACACCCAGGGCTTCAGTGGCGTGTCCCATTATGTGGATGACACGGCCATTAGTAACCATGGTAACCTCCCTTCCCCCAGCTTTTGTGGCTCCTTAGGCCTAATTTACACCAGTCTCTCCCAGATTTCAAGGGGTTATGGGGACCCAACCAGAGGGCACCTTCCTTTAGCTGTGACAAGACAAATACCAAGCATTTTCAAAGCTTTTGAGGTTAAAAGAAACAACCTTAAATCTCTGATACAGCAAACTTGAATACTTACTCTTAAAAAAGAATCCCCAAAGTGGGGGAAAAAAAAAAGAAAAGGGAAAAGACACAATCTTCTCATATTTTTTACAGCAGCGAACATAAGTCGCACAGAGGGAGGACGTGTTGTTCTGAACAGTGACAAGTGGACTTTAGAATGGACAGGCCCGAAGGGTGGTGTCCCCACAGGCCACAGGCAGTGGGGCTGTCCCCCTTAGCACAGCCTTGCAAAAAAGGACGTGAGCTCTACCAGCCCCTATTTTGTTTCCTCCTTCAAAGAACTTTAAAAAATAACTCATCCGCCCCCCAAAAGGGTAAGTACATGCAGCAATGCGTAGGTGCATTAGCTCAATTGAGCCACTCCACTAGGTACACATACTTGGAACCATCACGCTGTACATGATGCATACACACAATTCTTATTTGCCAATTAAAAAAAAAGAACCCATCACCCGTGTCAACACCTCTGTACCCCACAACCTTATGTTCATTTAACCCTGGAAATAAGAAGAAAGACAACCCTCCCTCCCCCCTGCCGCCTGGGGTCAGCAGGTGGAATTACCTGTCTAGGCCCGGCCAGCCTCGGCAGGGACGCTGTCGGAGTCCGAGTCGGCCAGTTCCGCCACGCCTTCCGCCGCAGTCTGACTCCAGCCGTCCGACCTGTCTGAGATGGCATCTTCCTCTCCGACGGTCACCTCCACGTAATCCACCACGCCCGACTCCTCATTCTCCTCGCTGCCCGGGCCGTCCCGGCTGCTGCCCTCTGACCTGTCCGAGGTGGCCTCCGAGGGCTTTGCTGGTGAACCGTCTTTTGCCTGCTCGCCGCCCACTTTCAGCCTGGGCACCGGCTTCTCCAAGTCCTCTTCACAGAGCTTTTTGGGGTCCTTGCAACATTGCTGAACCACCTCGCCTCCGTTCTTTGGGCTCTCGGCGACGGGTTTTGCTGCTTTCCTTGATAGGGTGTCGTAGCCGTGATCATCTGCCACGTGCTGGTGCTGGTACTGCTCCATCCACTTTAAGGTTCCAGTTTTTAGCAAGCATCTGTTCTCCTTGAACCAGCGCACAATCTCAGTTCGGACCAGGCCTGTCTTGGCCGCTAGCTGGTCGTACTCCTGGGGAGTAGGCCACTGGGTTCTTGCAAACGTGCTCCTCAGGAGGTGAACTTGTTCTTGACTTTTTGTAATTGCTGGTGAAGGGCTGGGCAGAGAACTGGTTAACTGGGCACCGGAGAGCTGGTCAAGCCGAGACAGAGCACCGTTGGGGGCCACCGCATCCTGGCTCTTCTTGCCAGACCCCATGGAATCCAGGACAGCTTGTTCCATGCTGTCCCGAAGCTTCCGTCTCTCCGAGAACCAGGAGTCGATCTCTCTCCTGCTCAGCTTGGTCTCTACTCTTAGCCGATCCAGCTCTGCTTGTGTAGGAAAAGAGCTTTTCAAAAAGCTATCTTCCAGGATTTTAACCTGACCCTGTGTTTTCTCTTTGAACTTCTGTGGCGTAAAGTCTGGGTATGCATGGTACGTGCGACCATGTCGGGAGGCTGCGATGGCCAACTGGTCTTTGGCAAGGGATTCGCTGGTGATGTGGACGATGCCCCTTTGACACCGATACCGGTGGTCACTGAACCACTTCTTGATCTCGCTCCTGGCAAGGCCGGTCACTTCGATGAGCCGGTAGACCTCAGCATCGTCAGGGAACTGGCTCTGGAGGAAGCTGGCTTTGAGATGCGCTATCTGCTCCTTCGTCTTCTTGCGGTCGCTGGCTGGGGTGACTGGGGGGTTGGCCACAGTGGGTGGGGGCTCTGGCACCTGAGCGATGTGAGGACGCTTGGGCTCGGGGGCAGCTTGGGGAGTCACCAAAGGCCTCTTCTGGCTGTGGTTAGTCACTCCCGCCACAGCAAGTGTGATGGGGGAGCAAGAGACGGTTGTTGACCCACTGGTTACCTGAGTCAGCACCAGACTGGTCTGACCGAGGATCTGGCATGGTAGAGCTGTCTGCAGGATGGGCTGCGGCATCTTCGTGGGGGCCAACTGGGCAGGCAGCACAGTGATTGTTGGGGGTACCGACTGAATGGTGCCATTAAACATCTTCTTCCGGGCCTCCTCCACCTCTTCTGGGGACCAGCTGATGCCGTGCTTTAAGCGCTGGGTGGCAAACCAGATTCTGATGTGCTCCTCTGGGTGTTTGGAGGCAGCTGTCAGCCAGGACAACTCCGCCTGGGTCGGGTAAGGGAACTTGTTGAAGGAGTTGATCATGGTGGCATTTGTATCCAGGGCAGAGTTGTATTTGGTAGTATTTAGTGGGACGGGGACTTTTGGGACAAGGTTGATATTTGGTGGCAGCTGTACAGAAGGCATGACGTGTCCTAATGTGTCTTGGAGGAGCTCCACGCCTCCCAGTCTCGAGAGGATCTCAGCTGTGTCTGTCACCAAGCGGGCAGTCCCTTCCACATGGTTCTCGGGGGGGACCTCCTCAGGCTTCTTGGGCACCTTCTTGGCATCTACTTTTGGTTTCCCTGGCTTCATGATGGGGGTTTTACTCACTGAGATCCCAGGATCACTGTCACCACTTCCGGGGCCACTGGTGGTGATGGACACAACATGGTTGGTGGCTTCAATGGACTGTTCTAAGACAGTTTGATTATTACGCTTGATTAACTTCAGCTTGAAGTTGGTCTCCCCGGGATGGAACTTGGAGTTGTGGTCAGACAAGGAATCATACTTTTTGGTTGTGAAGTTACATTCAGCACACACGTAGAGGGGGTTGAGAATCACATTGGGATGCTGCATGTCAACATGCTCTGTGAACTCATTCAGGTTTTGCGTGGAGTACGGGCAGTATTTGCATTCATAACCTCCTTGGAGTTTTTTGGACTGGTTTTCCCCTGTAGATTTCACCTCTATCACTTCATTTTCTTTGGAAGAATTTTCAGGTTCTGCTGCCCAGCTATCCTTGGCCACGTCAGGCTGTGACGTGCCGATTCCTTTCTCTTTGGCCCTGTCTACCTCCTCGGGCACATCTTGTTCTACTACTTGTGATGTCCGCACCATGCATGGAGTTGTAGATTTTCGTTTGCTAGCCATGCTGCCTGTCTGTGTGCAATGGCTTATTTTTGGAGGGGGCTAGGGAGAGGGGCAGTGAAATTCTTGGAACAAATAAGATAAAAGGCTTTTGGCTTTATTCCCCCTCAAATGGCTTTGGCTTCCCTTGAATGCTGAAGTCTACTGTTTGAGTTTTCAGAATGATTTCAGCACAAAAAATTGCAACTGCACCAATCGCTAAACACTCCAGGCAGCATCATATCTGTGGACAAGAACAAAGACAGGGTCAGGGTCTCTTCACAATGCAAAAGAAACTAGCATTTCTTTCTGAGTCGCTCCCATGACCCACCCCAACTGGCACCCACATCAAATACCTACGTATGCACAGATGGCATGAGAATGGGTGCTTATGAACATGAAAGATCACATTCTTCTTCTCTTCCCTTCTTTGGGAAGGAAGTGAAAATGGGCCCAAAGCAAGCAAACAAGGGCAAGGGTCACCATCTCACATCTAGAGACAAAGGGATACAGAAAAGGTACATAGGTATCAAAATCTTCTGAAGTGGTGGGTTGGGTGGTGGAGGGGATGTTGCAGATGGAATGTGGCTGGGCTTGCAAGCTGCTTTTATTTATGGTACATCAGAAACAAGACGCTTCCCTGGGGCAGGCAAGAGAAATTCATATGGGCATCAGAAAATGGATATGAACATTTTGCTTATCATAAAAGCAAAACCCTTCAGGAAATCCAGAAAATGCAAAAAAGTATACAGGAGAGAAAAAAAAAGCCAATCACCTTCAATTCGATATTTAGTTTTGTAGTTCCTTCATTTCACTTGAATAGTTCTCCATTTCCTTGAATATTGAGCAAAATGATTTTAAAAATGGCTGCATGTTATTACACTGAAAGGATATACCATATATAACAGTCAGTGGCTGGACTTTGCTAGACATTTATTTCTGTTTTTTGGCTCTTATTAACAAAATTGCAGCGAACACCCTTAGTCCCTATCTTTGTTAACTACCTTAGGATGGATACCTAGAAGTGGCTCTCTTGACCCATATAGCCAAGTTTTTGCCTCTTCTGGCCTTTTCCCGGGTAGTGTATGAGAGGGCTGGACTCATAAGCCAGCCTACGCGAAATAATATCATTAAAAAGTCTTGCAGATGAGATAGGGGAAAATTGTTTTAATATGCTTGTATGCTTTTCTTGATTGCTATGAAGGTTGAACTGTTTTTGAAAAATTTACTTGTCATTTATATTCTTTTGTGAATTGCCTGTTTATGCCATTTTCATATTACAGTGTTCAGTGGTTTTATTATTAATTTGCAAGAGTTCTATGTAAATAATATTAATACCTTACTATGCTTGTTGCAAAATTCTTCCATCATTTACATTTTAGTTTTGCATATGGTATAAATTAATGTTTAATATGTAGAAATTTTAAGTTTTACATAACAAATTTATCATTCTTTCTCTTATAAAAGAAGCCAGGCCTGGCTTTCATAGTAATTTTATATTTAGAAAGTAATGCCTTACCTTGATAACTGAGACATGTTAATCTATGTTTTCTTAAGAGTGTTTTAGCTTTATTTTTCACATTTAACTCATCTGGTATTGAATTTATCTTGGGTTAAGCTGTATGACACAAAGCTGACCATTTTTCTTGAGAATTACCCACCATCTAAGTAGCATGTATGGTGTTATCTTTTCTTACTAATATGTGAGAAACCACCTTTATCATACGCTAACTTTTTACATTTACTAGGTTGTTTCTCGATTATCTAATCTGTGTGTCTGATCTAGCTATTGAGCCTTGCACTTATGCCTTGATTCTAAAAAACTTTCAAATATTTTGAGTACGTTTTACTATCTGCTAGAGTGAGTTCCTCCTCATTACTCCTCTTTTGCAAAACAGTTCTTGATTATTTTGCTCTTCCCATAAATCAATTCTCATAAATCAGTATCATCTGCAAAATAAAATCCTATTAGAATTTTGATTGGAACTGTACTAAACAAATAATAATTTGGAAGTACAGGAACAGTTTGCTTATTAGGAGGGTACATTAACAGAGCTTAGACTGGGGAACTGTGCCGACATGCAGGAGGTCCTTTTATTTTGTGGCTAAAGGAAGAAGGAGATGTGTTTTGAAACGATGACAGGTGACATCCAGGAAGGGCAGGGAAGGGAGATGGCATATCATCTCTGGCCCCTGCCACTAGCCTAGGTTTGAGTCCCACTGAAGAGAGGGATTAAGGGCAGAAGTGAAGAACTTATTTTTGTGAGCAACTCTGTGGGACTCTGGGCCCACACCCACCTGCTTAGGGGCTCAGGTGACAAACCTGAGCAGGACTCGGAGAGGGGCACTCCCCCATTCTGAGCCCAGAACCTGGCCCCTCTAGGTCTGGAGCACCAGCATTTTCAGGCTGGTCAAATTCATCAGCAGTGAGGTGAGGGTTGTGGTGGGTGGTGACGAGGAGAGGACACGGGCAAACCAGAGCAGAGGGCAGCCGTGTCCTTCTCTTGACCATGCCCAAATTGCCACCTCTAGCCTCCATGCCCTCACCCAACTTCACACTCCTGATCCGGCCTCTCACACATGCTCTGCTCCTCCAGAGCTCATCTCCATCAAGGGTGCACAGGAACCCAGCATGTCCCAGCCCCTGCTTCCTCTCCCCCCACCCATCACGCTCCTGCGGCTCTATCAGCGTCTGTGCCAGAGCTGGACTCCACCCAGAGCTGCTGGGTTCTCAGGTCTTCACTGAAAAGTCACCCTCCCACAGACGGGCCATCCCTCACCACCGCCCCTATGTAAATAATGCCTCCCACCCCATGTCCTTACCCACCTTGGCTTTCTTCACGGCACCTGTCAATAGCTGTTATCATATTTATATATTTTGTGGTAAGGGAGGAGCCAGTATCTACCTGTTTATTGTTTCCAGAACTGCACTGCCCAACATGATAGCCACTAGCCACATGTGTCTCTTAGAATTTGAATTAATTAAAAGTAAATACAATTAGAAATTCAGCTCCTTAGTCACATAAGCCACATTTCCAGTGCTCAACGGCCACATGTGGCTGGTGTCTGCTGTGAAAAACAGCCCAGGAGATCTCCTTCATTGTGGAAAGTCCTGGTGGACGGCGCTTCTCTAAAACTGAAACTTCACAAAGGCAGAAAGTTTGCACTGCGGTTTCCCCAGAGTTCAGAACAGCACCTGGCCCATGGTATGCTTACTTTGCCTTCCATAAATACTGTTTAAATATTAAATTAACTGCAAAGAGGCCACCTTGTAGGAACTGCAGCTCATATGGTGATGAGGAGTGGCAAAATGTCCTGTAAATGCTCAACAGTGTGTGTGCATGTGTTTATGCGCACACATGCATGCGTGGACGTCTGTGTTGGGGAGACATGAGTGGGGAAGTGCTGTAAAGGAAGAGAGATCCTGAAGTTTTGCAGGAGCACTATTGACAGAGCAGAATATGGCTAAATTCGCACCCATTGGCCAAGGGGCTTGGGGCATTGGAGTTACAATTTTCAAAAGAGAGGGAGCAACAGGGAAGTTTCCTCCTACAAAACAAAGATGCCAGGCAGGAGTGGATGCAGGGGAGAAAAGATCTTCCTTACAGAAACTTCCCATCATCAGAATTATGCAAATCTGCTGACAAGTGAGCCCCTCAAATGAAGAAATTGTAGTAAAATGGCCTGGAAGTGTCTCAGTATTCCCAAAACTGGCTCAAAATAAATAGCATCTTCTAAAACTTATTCAGCAGCCGGGCATCCAAACCAGAGCAGATCAAGAAGAAGGCAAGAGGGAAGAGGAAAAGAGAGAAGGAGGAAAGCTCAGAAAACACAGAGGCTTTGAAAAATTCATCTCTTAGGGTCCCACTGATGGAACTGCAAGAAACGCTGCCTTTGGGTCTGAGCTGGGCACCGGCACGTCCTATGCCAGCCTGAAGACAGGCTGTCCCTTGGGCCACTCCATGGCTGGAGGAGGGCCCAGTGGCAGGAGACTGAAGCCAGGTGGCAGCCCACCACCACCTGGAGCAAGAAACATCCCTACCCCAGGGGGCTGCCGGGGCAAGTGAGAAGCACGCACACACCCAGTTTAAGATCCTGGGGTCCAGAAGGAGAGGAAAGGCGAGACCTTTCCTTCACTTACCCCCATTCTCTGTGCTGCCCGCTTCTGTCTGGGAGTCCCGCCCCTCACGGGGGAACTAAGCGTGACGTGCACACGTTACATGGAAAGGAAGCCAAAGCTCCAAATATACTCTCACCGCCTGTGCGTGTTTTGGACATTGACTCCGTTTTCGTTTGATGCAGTACGGCATTTGTTACGCACCTCAAAGAGCCCCGAACCAGCACGGGGAAATTGACCAGCTTATGGAGACAGTGACAAGAAGGCCATTTCTGTCTGTCTGTGCAGGGCTCTCCCCTTCACCGCCAGGTGCTTCTCCCACCGTTCCCCTCCGTTGTGAGCGGAATCGGATTCAGTCGGGCCGTGGTTCCCGCTCGTGGGGTGGGCCCGCACCCCGTGGGCAGCTGCGGCTACGGAGATGGAGAAACTGCAGCTGGGCGCTCAGGAAGCTTCCAGCGGGCATATTAGTCCGCCAGGGCTGCCACAACTAAGGGCCACAACCGGGTGGCTCTGGACAACAGAAATTTATTGTCTCTCAGTTTTGGAGGGTAGAAGTCTGAGATCAAGGTGTCAGCAAGGTCGGTTTCTTCTGGGGACTCTCTCCTTGAATGTCTTTCCCCTGTGTCTTTACGCAGTCTTTCTGGGTGTCTGTGTCCTCATCTCCTCTTCTTCTAATATGCCAGTCAGACTGGACTGGGGCCCACTCTCAGGACCCCATTTAACCCTAATTGCCTCTTTAAGGGCTCTGTCTCCAAATACAGTCACCTTATGAGGTCCGAGGGGTTGCGACTTCAACGTAATGAATTTTGGGGGAACACGATTTAGCGCCTGACAGCTGGGCAGGGCACCGCCACCTGAACCCCCCGTGATGGCACAAGAAGCGATTCATTCACAGTCAACATTGACGGAGCGCCTCTCAGCGCCATTGCGGTTCCAGGTGCCAAGGGGGCACCGAGCAGTGGGACAGACGGAAACCACCACTTGTGTGGAGTTCATTGTGGAAAAGAGTCAAGCAGGGAACAGAACTGGGGCGCAGAGGGGTGACTTGTCATTTTAAGCAGGGCGGTTACGGGCTCCCTCCATGAGAAGGTGACAGTGGACCCTAAGGATGTTGCAAATACAGGAAGAAAAAAGAGTTTATGAAACACAGAGGAGGCCGTACTTAATTTTGTGGGGCAGGGTAAAAGAAGGGTAGATAAAGGCTTCACGGGGGAGGTAACTTTCCTCTTCCTAGGAATAAAATGGTAATAATTACTATAATGGAAGTTCTCCATACTTTCTTAATGAGTCTTCACAACAGCTCTGCAAAGCAGTTGTGATTAGCCTCAATCTGCAGATGAAAGAACCAAGACCAGAGAGGTTAAGTGCCTTGCCTAAGGTCACCCAGCTAGTTCACAGCAGAGCTGAGATTTGTACAAAGTCTTTTCAAACCCTGTGCTCTTGGCACAACACCACACAGCCTCCCCTGGGTAAGCAGGGCTTCAGAGGTGGAGTGGAATTCTGCTAGGTAGAGGGAAGGGAGAGTGATTTCAATCAGAGGAATCTAGTCATCCCAGGCAGAGCAGACAGCAAGAGCAAGTAAGAAAACATCTGAGGAATGACAAGGACTGAGGTTAAGGGGCAGGGGTTTGAGGGCAGAAGCAGTGGACGAGGCTGAACAAGTCAGGTTGAAGAGTCTTGAATGTCACCCTAAGGAGTTGGGATTTCATTCTGCTCACAAGGGAGGGCTATAGCCTTCTGGGCAGGGTTCTGGAAACAGAGGAGTCTTGGAGGCAAGTTGGAGGTGGGGTGGGGATGGCAGGAAGTGAGGCGCATCAGTGAAGGTGAGAATCCTCACACCAAGCAGATGACCAATAATCTTAACCAACCCTAAATTAAATAGTCAAGGCCCAGGCTGCTAAGTGACACTCTTTCCTCCAGCCTCCAAGTTTCTCCTTAAAGTAGCAGCTGGGAGCTCTTCACTTTTCATCTGGAACTTTCTCCCATTCAGTCTGGCTTTCCTTCCCCCCCAGGGAATGGCTGGATGATGTGGGTTTAAGTGTGGCCACGCTGATTCTCCTTTAATCATTTTCCCAATAACAGCAGCTCCCATTCACCAAAGGCTTAGTATATGCCAAGCGCTAAGTTTCACTTCTCAAATACCCAATGTGGACACTGAGGTTCAGAGAGGTTAAGGAGCTTGGTCAAAATCACACAGCCTAGAGCAGCAGAGCTGGGATACAAACATTATGTGCAGACACATCACCTGGGGATCTTGTTACAACAGTCTGATTCGGTACATCTGGGGCAGGGCCTGCCGGTCTGCATTCCTAACTCCAGGGTGAGGACGCTGCTGCAAAGGTGGCCCATGCTTTGAGCAGCAAGCCTCTATGAGGCTCCCCAGGTGCGGACTCTCCCACTGTCCTGTCTTGTTCTTTCTCCTTCCACCCTCATTTCCAGAGACAGGTGGTGGCATTTCCTGACCTTTCCCTACAAGTGGCCCGCAGCCCCTGGGGGAAGGAAAAATGGATCAAACTGCCAGGCTGATCCCTGGAAACTCTTCTTGTGGTGGCTGCTCGCAGCCCTGGCTGTCGGGATGAGGACAGGTCTTGGCTCCGGACCTCCCTAGGGAGGCATCTGGGGGAGGGGAGGAGGCCAACAGCAGACCCTGTGGCTGAGGGTCTCCACACTGGGGGCATCAGAGGTCTCCCCAGCGGGCGTCAGTGCGCTGGGCCCAGGGAGCGCTCAAGAGCTGCTCGCTCTCAAGGAATCGCACCTTCGGGCTTTGACAGGGACGCCACTTCTCATTTCAGAGCTTTTCACTGGGCTGTCAGAGGAAATAACAGGGCTGTCTCCGAGCTTTCAAAGGAAGCATCTTGTCAAGACATCAAAGCCAAAAAGGATGCTTTTAGCTTCCCAGGGTCTTCTGACAGGGCTGTTAACAGATTCCGCCCCAGTCAGAGGGCAGATCTTTTTTGTGGAGGGGGGAGAGAGGGCTTGTTCCTTTGTGTCTTAAAATCACAACATTACCCTTACCCACCCCGCCAGGAATTCTGCTGGGTGGGTGTGCTGTGAGGGGTGGGGGTGGGGTGGGAGGAGGCTAGAAAGCAGGTCCTGGGTCCTGCCCTGAGCTCCAGCCCCCAGCTCTCTTATCATCTTTCTGTCCTCGCCTCTATTGTTCTCAGGTGTTGACTGGGGAATCTCTATGGAAAGGTCACTGTGACCCTGAGTTAATTCCAGAGTTTTCTGATTTCTCCCTGTTCTACCTTAAATCTAAACGTGGATTTTGGGGGATGGCCCTACCATGTGGCTCCCAAACAGTCATACAGCACCTGGAGTGCTTTGTAAAAACACCCATTCCGAGTCCTAGTCCAGACTGACTAAGCCCAGACACACCCAGCAGCAGGGCCCAGGAATCTGCATTTCTAATGGGCAGCCTAGTTTGGTTGCGTCAGCAGGAAGACGTCGTCTGACTGTTTCTACTTCAGAACTGGTCAGGCTGAAGCCAACCCTGTCCCATGAAGACAAGGCGGCATTCCCAGCTGTGTGCTTTGCTGCAGCTGAAGCTAGAAACAGCCCGAGCTCCTGGTGGTGTCAGGGAGCAGACGACTGTTCCGCCAGCGGGATGGAAGAGGATTCACAGAACAAGGTAGGAACGGGAAGAGCTGTACAAAATTATGATCCTGGAAAAGTGAAGACAGAATGCCGTGTGCTCTGTAACTACACACAGCATCTTTAGAAACAGGATCCACAGTAGGGGAGTCGGTGGGCTTTAAGAGGCTATTTCCTGCTATCCCTGTTTACCTTTCTGTATTGCTTAGTTGCTCAAATGGATACGTTTTTAAAAGGAAAAGAAGGGGTTTGCTGATCCAGTTAAGTACAGGCAGGAAGATACAGTAATAAGATACTGTTCACATGCATAATCTTCATCATTCCCACAACACCAGCTGATGGCTGTGCTGGCCATTTTACAGATGAGGAAACCGAGGCTCAGAGAGGTTCAATGGCTTGCTGAGGAGGGTGGAGCCTAGATAATCCTGGCTCTGCACCCACTGCTCAAACACAGCTGTTAATTGCTAACAATTCCATTTCCTGACACTAAATCTATAAATTAGATTTCTCACAGATTCCGAGTGGCCTTCCCCTCTGGGAGTATTCAAAGGAGGAAGATTTTAATTGAATTGTGATGTCTTTTTCAACTTGCTGCTCCAAGAAGCTCTCTTGTTAGGCAGAAGAAAGCTGGCATGATCCTTTCTAGCTGCAAAAACTTCATGAGTTGCCAATAGGTGAAATGAAGTTTGTGGCTGCCTCACCTAGCCCACCGCAAAAGCACCGGCATGCTTAGGGGTGACACAGGGCTCTGAGAGGAGGCTGGGTGCCTTTCCAGTGGTGCGGTAGCCGGTGGTGGCTTCAGACAGGGTAGTCAGTACTCAGGAGCAGAGAAAGCAGCTATGCCTGAGAAGGTAGACCTGTTCTGGACCCAGGTGAGCCCGGAACCCAGAACTCACTCATTTACGCAGAAACAATGAATTCCAAAGCTCAGAAGCGTTCAGCCCTTCAACAGGTGAAGACTTCACCTCCAGGGGCCTTGCTTCCCTTCCCCTCAGTGCTCGCCATAGTGCCACCTGGCTGGCACGAGCAGTGCAGGCTGGAGCCAGCACCTGCAGTTTGAATCCTGGTTCTGTTGCTTACGAACAGAGGGGTCCACCTTTCTCTGTCCACAGCCAGGGTGCCCACTCCTCAGCCCCCAAACCCACACGCAAGCCAGAAAACACTAAACACAGCACGCTAATTCTCCACAGCTAGCCTCAGTTCCTGCAGCTGTAACACGGGAGAATCTCTACCTGCAGTATTGGTCTAAATGAGAACCTTTAACACTGGCATGTTCTGGGTTCCTAAAAGGGTGACTTTAATCAGTAAGCTAGTATGAGTGATGAGTGGCCTGGCAAAGTGGCATTCAGATGTACTGCTCCACCCTCCTCCCCACTGGGCCACTGTCTTCCTCCACAGACCCTCTCAGCCACCAGCCCGAGTAGAAGGTGCTGCGCATTGACGCCAGCTCATCTCACCTGGTCCTGCTGGCAGGTCTTTTTACTCCTTTTTGTTCCTGCCCCTCAAATTTCCTATGCTCCCATATTGATTCTCCTAACTTTGCCTGTTTTAGTAGAAGACTTTGCCTTGTATCTTGCTGAGAGGATCAAGGTCACCTTCTTCCCCAACTCCACACATCTCTTTTCCTTCCAGCCGGTCAGGAGGAGTCACTGGTCTCCCTGTTACAAGACTAATTCCCCTCCCCCTGGCCTTGGCACTTGGGCCTCTCTCAACTCCCACCTTCCTCCTCTAGGTCCCCTTCCTTCTGGGTTATAAACACCTCAGCTTGCCATTTCCCTAAAAAAAGGAAACAAAGCAAACATGAAAAGCGAGACCAAATTTCCCACAAGTGCTCGATTCTGCCATCATCTGCACATCATGATACCAACTCCGGCTTTCTACAGCAGAGGTTAAGGGCTCAGGCTCCCGAGCGAGAGCGACATGCCTCCTAGGTCTGGCTCTGCCACCATGGTGTGTGATCCTGGAGAAGTCACGTCAACCCTCTGAAGTTTCCGCCTTCCCATCGGTGATGTGGGGATGAAAATGGTACCCAAGTCACAGCACTGCTCAGAGTACCCAGCGAGCTAATTGGAGCACAATGTCTGGCTCTGTGCCTGATCCATGGAGAGCTCTGAGCTCACAGCATAGGGTACCTGTCATTGAAATTATGTCAAACTTGTCAATGGAAGTTTGTGATTACTGCTTCTCTTGTTGCACGGTTCAGCCCTCATCTCTGTGTATCCTGCTCTCTTGACACTTTTCTTTTCAACCGCCAAATACATCTCATGTCACTGACTCTGCAGAGCAAACCACCATCCTTTAAACACCTCCCCAGGGCTCCTCTGGGCCATGCTCCATCTCGGTCTCCTTCTCTGCTGCCTCTCCCATCTTCTGCTCTCAGCAGGCGTCTCTCCACGCCCTTGGTGCTTCTCATCCCTCTCCTCTCCATCTTCTTGGTGCACTCGTCCAACCCACGGCTCTGAACTCACCCTTGCAGATACCTACCCCCTCTCTCTAGAGCCCCAGACATTCCCTCCCAGCTGTCAGCAAGAATACAGGAGGGACCAGATGCATTTGCAACGGGACAGAGGCTGCAATGGCCACTTTCCACTGAAAGCTGATTTTTTTTTTTTTTTTCTGAAACAAGGTCAAGATGATCCATGAAAACCACGAGACAATATATGAATAAAAAATGGATGATCCATTCCCACTCAGTTGGAGGACAAAGTCCACTCGCTCAGTGATGGGTCGGGAAGGTGTATCTGAAGGGGAAACCTGGCAGAGCTGGGCTGGATGGTCCTTAGAGTCTCTTCCGAGTGCGTACTCTGTGCATCCATAATCACCTCAAATTTAACACATCTAGATCCCGAATCAGGTTCATCCTTTGCCTCCCCAACCTGACCTTCCTATAATGTTCCTTATTCTAAACAGAAGCACCAACAGCGACTTAGTCATTCAAGTTGGAAGCCCGGATTCCCCGTGTTCCTTCACTGCTTCCCATCCCATAGTTACTGTGCACGAGGCACTCCGACTCTGCTTCCTTAATGTCTTCTAATTCTTCACTGCCCTTGTGGAGTCCAGGTGGAGTCCCCTCGTGGCTGTCCCCAGCGACTGTGATAACGCCTGCATCTCAGCCTGTCCTCCGGGCCCCACCTGTTGGATGCAGGCACTGCCTGTCCAGCGTCCTTCCTCCTCCTCTGCAACGGCAGTCCAGTTGTTCTAGAGAAAGACCCCCACACCCACGCTAGGCCCATTCGGAACCCCCAGTGGTGCAGGTGTGATTCGGTCCTGACCAACGAGAACATCGTCCCCTCCAGGAACAGTGATTCATGAACGGCCCGACCCAAGTGCAGCAGTCAGAGCCAGTGTGACTCGACTCTGGGGCTTTTGTTGGAACCACTGGGAGAAAAAACTGCTCCTTTTCTGGTGGCGTTGCTGACGGGATCAGATGGAAGCCCAGGGGCTGTCTTGCCACTATGAGGGAGGACATGCCTCAGAGCTGAGCTGAAGGCTGAGTCGAGCGATGCAGAAAACCAGTCCTGGTAACATCCACTGAATCCCACTGTGTCTGAATCCAACAGACTCACAGACTCTCCCACGTCAGTTTGATGGGGTTTTCTGTCACTGGTAACTGCAAATGTCCCGACAGACAGTTTCAGGCCAACCCCCTTACTGTCACCATTTCTCTCTAAAACAGCAATTCTCAGCCTTTTCTTGCCATGCCAACACGCCCGGCGAGGCCGCACGCGTACCTGCAGCGCTCTCCCAGGTGACCGCCGTCCTTGCCGGGCTGGCTCTAGTTCCACACCGTTTCCTCTCCCTTAAGAAAGAACCTCAGAACATGAGTGGGAGTGACATTTTTATAGGAGTAACCTTGAGTCCCTGCCAATCAAGAAAAGTAAGCCGCTCACAAACTTCAGTGCTTTATTTTTAGCAACAGATTTCTTGCTGCCGCGTACCTTACAACTGGTGCCGAGACTGAACATCATGTTTCTAAACAGGAGTCTGATCACATCATCCCTATCTTCAACACCTCCCTGGGGGAACTGGGAGCGAGCTGTGGGAGGCTCCCTGCCACCACACTGCATTTATACTCTGTTCCCTTTCTCGAACATTCCTGGTATTTTAAAAGAGATGTACAGCAGAAGACCTTGTTTTCTTTTTTTTTGGAAACGGAAACACAGGCCTCAGAAAAGAGAACGCAGCTCGCTCATTCATTCGCTCTTGAGCACCCGCTCTGTGCCAGACGCTGCTTTAGACACTCAGGGAATAAGACGTAAGATTCCTGCTCTCGAGGAGACAGAAAGTACATGGAAAACAAAGAACTCGGAGATAGTGGTAAGTGCTATGCAAAGAGCTTAAAACTGATGGGATGGCGGCAGAAGAGCTATTTTCAATGAGATAGTCAGGGAAAGCCTCTTTGAGGAGAGGATATCTAAACTGAGATCTGGTATTGAGAAGGCACAGCCTTGCCACCCTGATGCATATCAATGAAAACAGAGGAGGCGGCTCACTGACGACTTGCCACATTCTGCATTCACTGCAAAATAATTTTCAGGCTGTTATTTAAAAATCCTATTCTCTCCAAAGATACTTTTTGAAAGGGCTTACAAAACTTCATTGAAAAGTACAACCTTTCACTTATCAACATGAAAACAAAGCTCCTCAATGGTTTTATAATGGAAAAAAGTTTTTCTTTTTCTTGCTCAGGACAACTCAGGAATAGGTGACTATAAGTTGAGAGCTCCAAACAAAAGAGGGGGGAAAAACTCACCTGTGAGTCCAGATCCAAATATTAGAAGAAATTTTAATCCCAAAGAATAGTTTTTATAAATTGGATAAAAAGCAAAACTATAGCATATAGTTTTTAGAAGTTGTTACAATGAAGCACTGTCTTGATAGTGTACAAAAAGGACTTTGCATCCAAATACTATGCTCTGTCTTTACTGGGAGAAGCTGATGGAAAAAAGCCAGAGTCAACAGGGCACTGGAGTGGGAAAGCTCTTAGCGGTGACCCATGTTGTTCATTAGTCAAGGCCAACCATGAGATCTGGGACAGGGCAGAACGTACGTATGGTGAGAGGACCCAGAAACTCATTTTTCGCCATCATTATGAGGCTTTTGTAGTCTATCTTCCTGGGGCAGGCGGGTGAAGTGTCTCCCGGAGGTGGTCCTGTTGGGTGGCTGTCTGTTCTCAATGTCATGGTGGGTCAGGGTGTTTTGAGCTGAACTGGTCCTGAGAAGCCAGTTAAGTAGAGTAGGTAAGTCCATAAGCTTTGGAACTGGAACACACCTAGGTCTGAATTGCAGCTTCAGCCCATACTTATCAGTTGTAGGATGTTGGCAAGATACTTTACTTCTAGATTTGGTTTATCTATTCATAATAAATAAATTTACCTGGAGCTAATGACCACCTCATAGAACTGTTAGGATTAAATGGCATCATGCTTGTAAAGATTCCATTTTAACACCAGGTACCTGCAAACATGCCAGAAATGGTAGCAATATTATGACTCGAGGGCAGCTCCAATAGATGTGTTATAAGCAGAAATTAGTGTTGGAAAGGGTAGGACAAAGGTGAGGTTAATTTGATCCCCTGGAGGAGATCGAAGTAGCTCATGACTCTGTGTCCTGAACTACGAAAATCAGGAAATTGTCTTTGTATATGTACGTCTGCCTGGGTTTCAAATCACAAATCTATCATGTTGTAATACCTTTACTCTCCCCCTCCTTCTCTGAGTAATAATCTTGTAAAAAAAAAAAAAAAAAAACCAACAAGATTAAGACAAATTTTGAAGCAAAGTGGCTTCATTATTTTTGCAGTTAATCCCTGACGCTGTCATCTTCTGCAAGGCAAAATATTCTTTCTCTGTGTAGAGAGAATCATAACAGCCGCCACCACATACAAGCACATACACCTACACACCCACAAACACGGAAAACCAGGGCTGGGAGAAGAGCGATGTGTTTCTGAAAGCAGAAAAAAAGAATCTTGCTGAGACAGAAAGAAAAAAAGAATCAATTCTGGTTTTATGTGTCACATACATAAATAAATAAAGTGCTATCAAATGTTTAAGATGGGCCTGTTCTGATTTACAATCCATCAAATTCTGCTATCAAAACATTTAGAGAGGCTGCGAGACTACAGGGATTTATTATATCGACAATTCCCGGTGTAACCTTTTCATTTCCCTCCTTGTGGGTGATTCGTGTACACTCCATCTTCCTGGAGCCAGGCGGGGAATGAGATTTCGCTGCTCCCCAGGCACGGATCAGGGTGAGATAGGGCTTTTCAGCACTAGCTTAGATTTAGCCTGTCAGATCTCTGTCTCCATTCTACCCTCCATGCCTGGCTCCAGCCCTCCATCCCATCCTCTGCAGCCCTAAACCCCCAGCTTTCTCTTGAACCCCTTTTATCTCTACGTCGGAGAGACTTCCCTTCATCTCAAAGCCTTGGATAAAGGCTGAAGGTTTACTCTTATTCTCTGATAGAATGTCCTCTGCAAAGCCATTCATCCAAGCCCGTTAAATCCCAGACAGAAACCAGCCAGACTTAAACCACATCCAGAGGCTACGTTTCTGCATCTCTCTGCACAGGACCCAGGGTGTGGTAGGCCGAAACATGCCCTCAGAGAGAACCAGGTCCTAATCCCTGGAACCTGGGAGCGCCACCTTGCATGGCAAAAGGCACTTTGAAGATGTGATTTCATGATGTGCTCTCATGATGGAGACTGTCCTGGTTTATCCAGATGGGCCCTAGGTGAACGCAGAAGTGTCCTAAGAGGGAGCAGAAGGAGATTTGACTACAGAGGAGGAGAAGGTGATGCGATGATGGAAGCAGACGTTGGTGTGATGCACTTTGAAGATGCAGAAGCTGGAAAAGGCAAGAAAACAGGTTCTCCGCTGGAGCCTCTGGAAGGAATCGGCTCTGCCAACACCTTGACGTTAGCCGAGTGAACCTGAATTTTGACTTCTGACCTCCAGAACTCTGAGGGTTCTAGTGTTTCCTGCTCTGCGTCCTCAGGGTTACGAGGGGCTCCTACAAGAGGATGTACGTGAATACGTTCTGTGGACTGTACTGCACAGTCAGAACCTAAGAGATGTTTCTTACTTTCAGCATCGTTACTGTCATGGTTAGTGGTGCAGAGGAGATGGAGAGGACTTTGCAAAGAGGAGCAAGCAGCCTGGTGATTTTGTACAAAAGAGCAGTTTACCAAATTGCGTAGAAATGTGGAAGAGTGGGCAGCTCCTACAGGTTCTTTCCCAAGTGTAAACAAAAAATCATACCTTTCTAGAACCCTTCCACATTGGACAGATTTAGTAAGAATTTTGCCTCCATGGGGTACCTTGGCTTACAAATTGGGCTCTCTCCCTCCACCTGAATCCGAGCTCTGCTATTTGTCCTAACAGTCCAGATGGTTCCACACTAGTCCGAGCCACCCTCGCACCTGGCCTAGATGGCGGGAACGGAATGACCTTCCTTCCTTCCAGTCTACCGACTCTGATTCACCATGTGCTGCTGCCAGGCAGGTCTCCGCCCGTCTCTGTCATACCCCATCTCTCCTTTCAGTAATGACCTGTGGGGCTCCCCATTCTCACTGAACCCCACCCCAATTTGTCTGACGAGCTCTCAGGGTCTCCAAGACACAATCCCGAGGCTCTTACCAAACCTCACATGCTCTTCTCCCTGGGGTTTCTGCCCCTGCAGGCTCTGTGCATGTCCCCACACATCCCCTGCCAAATACTTTCCGAAGACTTGCCAGCCAGGCCTCTAGTCTAGGCACGGGGGACGTGGCAGTGAGCAGAACAGTCCAGTTGTCCCTGGTAAGCCAGTACTCTCAAAAGCAAGGCTGCTCAGCTCTTCACCACCCATTAGTAGTTCCTCTACTCACGTAACAGGTATTTGAACACCCCCTAAGTACCAGCTTCTGTCCTGGCGGGGAGATGGAGCCAGGCTCAGAGCCATCCTCTTGTTTAAGTCTGGTGGAGGAAAGAGAAGATTACAGAAGTGCTGATCATCCAGGAGTGCTGGGGCCAATTTTAGGGGGCAGTTTGGGGCTTTGCAGGAGAGGTGAAAGGAGAGCTGGAGAGGCAGGTGCCTCCCTGGACTTATCCTGAGTGCAGCGGGAAGCCACTGACCAGGTAGGGCACACAGGCAGGGGTGTGTAGCATGAACTGGTGTGTACTTTAGAAGCCTCTAAGGTAACCCCCTCTGTGCCTGGTGCTGCATAACTTGCCTCCAGCTCTCCTACTTTCCTACGAGTCCGACTCCTGATGCGAGTGGGTTTGATCCCGTGTTTCCAGTTTACACTCTTCATCTAGTCATTCATTATTTCACTGACCCACCAGGGCCCAGGTGCTGCACTAGCTTGCAAAGCTACAAAGGTGAGTAAAAACAACATAAACCCCATGGTAGGCTGAATAATGGCCCTCCGAGAGATATTCAAGCCCGAGCCTGTGAATGTTATCTTCCATGGCAAAAAAGGATTTTGCAGGTGTGATTAAGTTAAGGATCTTGAGATGGGGACATCATCCCGGATGATCTGGGTGGACCTTAAATGCAACCTTAAGTGTCTTTATAAGAGGGAGGCAGAGAGAGATTTGAGACAGGAGAGAGGAGGATGTGTGACTGAAGCAGAGTCAGACAGAAGATGCTCCATGCTGGCTTTGAAGATGGAGGAAGGGGCCATGAGCCAAGGCATGCATGGAATGTCACTTTAGATGCTGGGACAGGCAAGGAAACAGATTCTTCCCTAGAGCTTCCAGAGGAAGCACAGCCCCACTGATATCTATGCCTCCTAAGGAGCTCCCTGGGACCAGCTGAATGAGGCAGAGAATGCATTTGGGCCTGGTTCACAGATGGTTCTGCAGGACACGCACCTGCCACCCGAAAGTGAATAACTGCAAACGAAGCCCGGCGATAGGCCATGGAATTCTCTGGTCTTGCCACGTTCCCCGACATCCTGAAGCCACTGGCTCCATAGAATGGTGGAATGGCCTTTTGAAGACTCAGTAACAGCAGCCATAGGAAGCTAATACCCTCTTTCTCAGGGAGTTTACTATCTAGTGCAGGACATAGCTGTTAATTAAGAAGCCACACAAATGGCTACCTAATGACAGACCGACAGCAGCAGGCAGCCTGATTTCACAAGGGAAGACAAGTCTCCAGGGCCAGGGCAACCTTTGTTGCACACCGGGATCAGCAGGGGAGCTTTCAAACACCCCAGTGCTCAGGCCTTGCCTCGTACTGATTCAGCCGGATTCTCTGTAGGTGAGGCCCCGGCATCGATATGTTTTTTAAAGCTCCCACACGGTTCCAAAGTACAGCCCAGTTTGAGTAGCCCTGGTCTCAGGCCAGCCACTTCCCAGGAGATCTGAGCGGGGAGCATGGAAGTGGCTTCTACAGAGGACATTCTGAGATGAGCAGTTGTCCCCATTCTGTTCCCCCTTTAGGTGGGCTCATAAATCTGGGCTGTCATCCCACTTGAACAGTCCCCAGGAAGTACTATCCATTCAATATGCATCCTCCCCTCCAGCCCACGTCCACTGCCCTGCCTGCACCGTTACCATGGCCTCCCGATCAACCTTCCACCCTGTCCTTGTGAACTGCTGAAACACACCACTCCCTCCTCTCCACCCCTCCCTGGCTCCCTGGTGCACCCCAAACATTGTCCAAAATCTTCCTATCGAAGGCCAACCTGTCTTGTTTTCAAAGTCTGGCTCAAATCCCTTCTACAGTGATCTGTCTGGATTCCCTCTGTCAGATTGCTTCTTCCCTCCACTACCCTCAAAGAACATGATTTGAACTTTCCACAGAGCTCTATTAGAGTTACCTGTGTAAATGTTTCTCTCCCCCAGTGGGTCAAGAGCTCATTTTGGGCAAAGACCTTGCTCTCTCCCTGCTGTATCTCCCACAGCACCAAGTGCAGGGCCTGCTCTGCGGGAGCTCGGTCCACATTTACTGAACATCAATCACACACCATCACTCCCTCCTCCGTCCTGCACAGCTCCACTGAGAGCCTCCCTGGCCAATTATTTGATTTCCAGGGGAACAAACAACTAGTAATTCATGCCACAACTGTGTATCAGGTTCTACCCAAATCTGTTTAACTTACTCCAAAGTTTTCTTGGAGCAAAGACTGAAATCCCAGATGCTGAGAAGTCAGGCTGATGCTGTGACCTGTCTGGTACAGCCAGCTTGTCAGCTTTTCAGTGGGCTTCCCTTTTCTCTCTCTCGGAGCTCCTGTAATAGCTAGAAAAAGAGTAAGTTATATATTGTCCCCTATATTTTTCTTAATAGCAGGATGTGCTGATTCAACTTCAGAGGAGGAGGAGAGGCCTGTTAATCCTCCTGTAGTATCAGAAGCAAAAGTAACCACACCGATAACTGTGAGACCCTGAACACAACTGGGACTGCAGTTCAGAGACCCTCAGGATCCTAAGAGCCAGCTACTTAGGATCAGGAACCACAAGGTATGGGGTACGTTGGACCTTCTGTGCTCTCTCTCTCTCTCTCTCTCTGGTCCCTGGCTATTCCCTGATTGGTTGTCTGGTTCGTTTGGTCATTCATTCATTTGTTCAATAACATATACATTGAGGGATGAATATAAAGCAGCATTGTTCTGGGCATGCTTGGACTATTGCTCTCTGGACGTCATGCTTTAGAGAACCCCTTACTCTTACCCAGGCTTGGTTATGACCCCTAGAGAGAGAAAGAGAGGGAAAGAGAGAGGGGGAGAGAGAGAGAGAGACTGGAATGAGACGGCACAAAGTCAGTCTTGACCCCAGCCCATCTCTGCTTATTACATTTTATGTGTTGAATTTTTTGCCCCCAAAAAGATATGTCAAAGTCTCAATACCTAATGCCTCAGATTTGGAGTGCATTTGGAAATAGGGTCTTTACAGAGGTAATCAAGTTAAAATGAGGTCATTAGTGTGAGTCCTAAACCAATATGACTAGTGTCCTTATGAAAAGAGGAAATTTGGGTGCAGAGACAGTGAGGAGACACAAGGAGAAGACGACTGTGTACCAGCCAAGGAAGCCTGAGGTGACCAGAAGCCGGGAGACAGGCTCGAAACTGACTCTCCCTAGAGCCTCCAGAGGGAGCCCGGCCCTGTCCACACCTCGAGTTTGGACGTCTGGACGCCTTCAGAACTGGCAGGCAACATGCTTCTCCCAAGCCGCCCAGTTTGTGGTACTTTGTCGTGGTAGCCCTAGGAAACTGCTACACCACTCAAAGCAGGAGTCTTTCCTTTCCAGGCAACCATGGCCTAGAGAACCAGCTGGTGAAGCCCAGCCTGGCTGATCCTGCCAGTTTTGACAATCCAGACGCACCTTTCATCAGGAAAGAGCCTCATTTTTGGCAAACTTGATGTATGACCGCTTGGCATTGACACTCCCCAGCCCTACCTCCTTTATCTGGGCTAACCTGTGACTGCTTTGACCAGCAGAAGACAGTGGAAATGAACCCATGACAGGTCTGGACCAAGGCCTTTAAGAGGACATGCAGTTTCTGCTTCCTTCCCTTTGGAGGAGTCAGAAGCCTGACCACCCGAGACTGCCATGCTATGAGGAAGCCCAACCTACCTATGTGTAGAAATGTGTTCAGTCAGACCCCGGCTGGCCTAGCCCTATCTCAGTGGAGGTCCCCAGACCTCCTGGAACACAGATAAGCTACACTCTGTCTGAACTTCTCACTCACAGAATTGTGAGATATAATAATATTAAATTTCTATTTGTAACTCCTAAATATTGGTGTAGTTTGTTACACAGCAATAGTTACCCAGAATAGAGGCAGAGCCAAGATATCAACCAGGAGTGTGAGGATATGCTCTACATCCGGACTTTGAACAAATAATTTTAGGAAGGATGATGAAGAAGGTCTGAGATTGAGGTGGAGTACACCCCTGCTGAGGCCACCTGGCTGGCTCTGTCAGCTGGATGACAGACAGAGGCTGAACTACCTGCTCTACAGCCTCCGACGGCCCACGGGACAGACAGAAAATGTGACCAGAAGGGAAGAGAATCTCTTTCCACTATGCAATACTACTACTACTACCAGCTCTGCGCTGGCTACTGTGCTGGGTGATTCACGTGTTCTAGCTAAACTTTACAATCCTTTGAAAGTAGGTGTTTCACAAATATGGAAACTAAAGCTCAGAGAGATTGAATAGTGTGCCCAAGGACTAGATCTAGTACTGGGAAGAGCTGGATTCAAACCCAGGCTCTAAAGCTGGGCTTTTTGAAGGAACCCAAGAGGATCAAAGTTGGGGTGACTTGACACAGGAAATAGGGGAGACGGAATAGGAGGAATGCCTTGAAACCGTTGTTTAGAGGTACCCCTTGAAATGGCTACCACACGATCCATTTGGCAAACAGAGAAGGTTCTGGCCACCAACCCAGAGACGTACAGTTTCTCAGAGTTCCATGGGCGCAATGGCTATGAAAATGCTCTGCAAAGAGTTTTCTGCAGGACCGAGGGACTGATGCTGTACAAGCCCCAACATTTGCTGATTTTGTAAGTGGATATATTTAGTGGTGGAACAGTTTTTCTTCTAGTTTCGTAACACTTAAAAAAAATCTTGCTTGTCCTATTTTTTTTTCTTTTCTTTTCTTTTTTTTTTTTTCATGAGCTCACAAGTGATGTTGCCATTCCTTCCATAGCAACACACTAGGATACTGACTCTGCTTTGCTGGGAGACGTCTAAGAAGGACCCCGGAGGAGGGAGAAGAAAATGTCGGTGGGGGTGGGGAAATCGCTTCTAAAACTTCAACACCCACAATGAATGCAGAGGAGGCCTGAGTCGTTTTAGAACAAAGAGCTACAGGTGTCATCCCCGCTCCCTGCTCCTATCCTATCCAGAGGGGACATCTTCTGCATCAATGGGCACAGGTGCTAGAGGCCTTGTGTGTTTGTTCCCAACCTATCACCGCTTTCTGAAGTGCTCCCTGTCTTCAATTCCCTTTTGATCCTTTTCATGACATGAGGAGGCAGCTTCAACTAGATGACATCTGTCTTCAACACTTTTTGTTGACATCAACTCATCTCTCCTTTTTTTTCAGCTTTATCAAAGTATAATTGACAAAGAAAAGGTGTATATACTGTAGGCGTACAACGTGCTGTTTGGATATGAATATACATTGTGAAATAATCACCACAATCAAGCTAATCAAGAGACCCATCACCTCGCATAGTTACCATGTCTTTTTTTTTCTTTTTTATGGTGAGAGCACGGGAGATCTGTGGATCCAGACCTTGGGGGAGGGACGACGGTGAGGGAGAGGGTGGGGAAGGAGGAAAACCAGCTCCAGTGCTCATGGTCAGCACTCTGTCACAAACCATCTCCTTTCATCGTCACCATGGCTCTAGGGGTGAACATTCTGATCTCCATTTTCTTGGGGAAACTTTGAATCTGAACCCACGAATCCACACGGTGCCATGTATAAGGCGAAGAGCTTTTGCTCTAAGAGCAAAAGCTGATGCCAATGTCAGTGTCGTATGTTGCCGTTTGGTACCATCAGGCTCGGCCTGAAGGCAGCAGAGCCAGCACTTCCTATCACGGTGACCAGCGTGTTAATGGTATCGATCCTGCCCTTATTCTTTCCAGCGTGACTCCATCTCTCATTTCTGTCCTCCCAGAGGCTGCTGTGGTGACGGGAGCAGGTGGCACGGAGGGTGGTGGGCAGTCATTAAGAAATAAAACCTCTGATAAACGACACAGGAATATATATACTCACATAAAGTAAGTAAAAAATAAAGCCTCAACACACTGTATAATTCCATTATGTGTTGTCTGGAAAAGGCAAAATCATAGAGCTAAAAACCAGTGGTTTCCAGGGCCTGAGGGTGGGGGTTGACTACAAGAGGCACAAGGGAATTTTTTGGGTGCTAGCACAGTTCTATATCTTGCTGTTGTGGTGGTTATGCCACTACATGGGTTTGTCAAAACTCATAGTATTGTACATTGAAAAGGGTGTATTTTATTGTATGTTAATTCTACCTGAATAAAAAAGGCAAAAAAATGCAGTTACATGCCAATATAGTCATAGAATTCCAATTTTTATAAAAACACAGAAACATTTGTAAAAATGTGCAGATGCTGTTAATGTTGGCTACCTATGAGTGGAGGGATTACCCATGATTTTTATTTTCTGCTTGATATAGTTGCAACGATTTCTATAATAACCTAGATTATTCCCTTTAGAATCAGAAAAGTGGTTTTATTTTATTTTAGGAGAGAAAACATGGCGGTAGGGTTTTGGAGTCAAACTCCATTTCTCAGAAACTGTGACCTCGAGCGGGCTATAAACTTCTGAGCTCAGTCTCTTCATCTGCAATATGGGACAATACCATTCACCTCAGAGGGTTGTCATTGTGATTAATGAGACAACGGGTGCAGAAGTACTTTATAAATATAAAGATGCAGCTTGACTAGTAATTATGACGATTCTCTCATCTTTGAGAATTTTTTTCATTTTCTAATCCAATGGTTTCCAAGCATGGGGCCATCACACATTTGTGCCAGTAACAGCTTAAATAGAGTATATGATTTATTAAAAAACAAGAAAAGTAAAAAGGAACAGTTAGTACGTAGCGAGTACTCACCAAATACATGTGGAACAAATAACTGTCATACTACTGCCCATGTGTGGCAGCAGGACCGCCGCCTTCCCCAGCCACCACAGTCAAGCACATCTTCGAAACCTGCTCACACACTGTGCACTGACTGTGAATCCAGCGTATCGTTACAGCTAATGGCACACTGGAAGAAACTGAAGATGTGCACTTCAAGGTGCTAACCATTTAAGGAGGGAGATATGAGTAATAGATGCAAAATGACAAGTGAAAGGAGAAGTGGATGAGGGAGAGATTAGCATGCACGGAGGTGGTGGTGGGGTAAGAATTAGGGGTGGGGACAGGGAGGAGGCTTTCCTGGTTAGGTGAGACTGCAGCTGAGCCTTAAGGCCAGGAAGCAAGAGATGTTACAAAATGAGACAGAAGGATGTTCCAGGCGGGAGAACAGTTTGGGCCAGGGTTTGACCAACTATGGCCCATCTCCTGTTTTTGTAAATAAAGTTTTATCGAGACACAGACAGCCATACCATGAATGCTTTCACACTTCCACAGCAGAGTTGAGCAGTTGCCACAGAGAACTGGCCTACACGGCCTAAAATATTTCCTGGCTGGCCACAGAAGTCTGAACCAACCAGAGTCTCCACTCAGGACCACATGAAAAGGAGCCTGGGTATAACAGAAGTGGGATGAGAGGCAAGGTGGAGGGAGATGGGTAAGGTGCCAAGGGTGGGGTGGTAGTGGTGGTGTGGAGGTAGATGTCCCAGGGACTTGGAAGCCAAGATTGAACTTCTTGTTTCCAGGGAAGCAAAACAGCACTGATACATTTGCTGGGGAGGCAGAGGTTCTAGGGGAGGGGTCTAGACCAGCCCATGGTGAATCCTGGTGGCGCCTGGTGGCGACAGCCCTACCACTGGGGGTAGCAGGGAGAGTCACCTGCAGTGGCTCCCACATCCCAGGTGAGGCTGGGAGGAGTCGCCTGTGTGGGAACAGTGGATTAGAGGAGGATGTGGCAGTGCAGGCCCTCCCCTGCCAGCACCCACCCACACCCCAGGTGCCTTTGGCTCTTTCGACAAATTCTGATGCCATCAGCTAAGCATGGGAGTGCTGGGGAGGGAGGAGCGAGGTTCTGCAAGAATAGTGAGGGATGTCAGGGTATAAAAGACATGAGTCAGACTCCAGCGTCACTCTCTCCTCTCCCATTCATTTCAACTCTTGAATGAACTTTCTCCCTCAGTCTCCAGTTCAACTCCGCCATTCTTGAATTGAGTTCCCAGCTCTCCAGGAAAACAACTCTCAAAACAATTTCTAAAGGGCCACATCCCAGCCCACAGAGAACCTGAACTCAGGGCCTACTGTAGTGGGTGCCTGATAAAAATGTTGGTTGAATGACAAAAATGACAAAGGTGGTTAGGACACAGCCTCTGACTTGGTAATTGTGTGACTCTTGTGTCTCAGTTTCCTCATCTGTCCAATGGGGATGAGGATGGTACTTACTTCATATGATTATGAGGATTAATGAGTTTAACAAGAGGCACTTAGTACGGTGCCTGGGTCAAGGTAAGGGCTGAGAAAATGGTGGCCATTAGTTTTGTTATTATTAATACAATCTGGATGAGCTCAGACAAGAGTAGCTGAGTCCCAAGGGCTACGAAAGGTAAGATAAAGGTGGGATCATTTCTAATGAGAGGATCCAGAAAGTCTTCAGAGTAGAGATGAGGTCTGCAGTACAGTGAGAAGAATGCTAATGGATTCGCTAGGCAGAACCTGGACTGTGATTGATTGCTGATGTCTGCTCTGGGCAAGAAAATCACAGTGGTGGTGTGTGTGCCTGTTTGGCCTATGTTATGTTTGTTTTAGGATTCAGACATGTCAGGGCACATTTGGAATTCTGGCAAAACATGCTTGATGGCAATTTTTTAAAATTCTAAGGCCCAAGGGGGTGTTTGGGAAGTAACGCATCCTTAGGGAAGGCACGGAAGGCACATACCCTGACTCGAGGAGACTGTCAGTCATCAGACAGAATGCAGTTCTGACTGTGGCCTGGGGCTTGATCTCCATATCAGGTCACCCTTTGGCCCAGGTCCCAAAGATCCATGTCTGATTACAAGAGGAAGGGACAAATATAAACTGACAGAGTTGTCTCAACAAAAGTCTCTGTGCGAGGCAGCACTGCAGGGCCCCGTGGTAGGATGTAATTGGGGTGGGGGGAGGTGAGGGCATGGGGAGAGGGGTTCTCCTCGCTGCAGCAGTGTCCACCGTGGGCTTAGGTGTGGCAGGGATGGGGGACATCGTGACGGTTCAGGGGCTCTGGGAGGGAGGTGGTGTAGCTGCCGTGTGGCCTCACAGGGGCAGGGGCAGGTGGTGATTTTTCTGTGATCCCTTAGAGTGACCCACAGTGAGGCCTCCAGGAACAGTCAGGGGGCTGGAGATGATCAGGGCTTGGAAGCCCCGCGACAGGGGGTGGAGACAAAGCCCTCTGCACAGCGACCCAAATCTGAGTCCGAGGCTGGGAGCCCTGGGAGATGCAGGTCATAACTATAATACCCTGTGGGACGAGTGCTCGGAGCACACAGAGGAGGAAGTGACTGGCGGCCTGGCGTGGGGGGCAGAGGTGCAGGAGGGCTTCGCAGAGCTAAGAGGTGAGCCAGGCAAAGTTGTGGACGTGATCTTGAAAACTGGGGGAGATGAATGAGGAAAAGTACAGCGGCATGACAGGGAAGGCTGGGTCAGGGGATGGCGCGGATTCGGGGTGGACCGAGGTCAGGAGACGGTGGTGGGAGGCGAGGCCAGAAGGGGCAGGGAGTGGGGAAGGCCGACTGGGAAGAAGCGTGGATATCAGGGCAGGGACTTTGTTTTGTTCACTGTCACATTACTGGTTCCTGGGACAGCACCTTGCACAGAGGTCCCGCTCCATGGGAAATGGTTAAATGACAGGATGGAGAGACGGAAGGAAGGAATTTAGGACTTAGGAGAAGTAGACGCTCCCTTTTCTTTCATTGAGAGCAACAGGGAAGGAAACCCGACTTGGGCTTTCAAAGGAAAGCAAACTTGAAAAGCAAGATTAGGAGCAAATACAGCCAAGAACTTGGGGAGTGCGTGTACATACACACAGAAGGCATAAGGGTGCACAGGAGATGTGTTATGTTCTCAGCCCCGGGCCACAAAAATTGTATGTCTAGGTGAGGGAAAAAAAAAAAAAAAAAAGAGGAGAAAGGGAAAAGAAAAGCCCCGAAGCCCCCTCCGCCGGATTGAAGGCACAAAGCAAAGGGGTGATCAGAGCATTCCCAGGATGCAACGCGGCTTCCTCCAGGCGCCCAGGGGAAGGGCCTCTCTTAACCTGGTCCTCTGTGCTCCCTTCTCAGCCTCGATGGCTCAAAAGGATGCGCAGGCCGGGTCGCCCTGCCCAGTGGGGACGCGGCCACGAATGAGCCTCCTCTCCTTGTTCTCGCCTCGTCGCCAGTCTTTGGAGCCTTGCTGGGAAGGAGGAAAACCGGGCCAAAGCTGAGATGAAAGCGCCTGTAATCTCATAAAAGAGACAGGCGGATGCTCTGAAAGGCACGGAGGAGCCAACACCTGCCATTTGCACTTCAAGGCAGCCGGGTGCAACCCACCCAGGCAAGAGGCCTGTCTGCCCTTCCCCCAGGTGTCTGGACTTGGGTGAGTGATGGCCCGGGGACCAGAGCCTGCTGGTTGCAGGTCCCGTGGGCTGCAGGAGGACCACGAGGAGAGATCGACGAGCCACCAAAGCCCCAGGCCTGGAACGTGCCTTTAGGAAAAGCCGTGGACTTAAAACCCCATCACCCCCTTTCCTTGTCTGCACAGGATATATTTGTCACTTTCTTTGTTCTTCAGACCACTGTGCAGTGGAGAAAAGTACCCAGCACTACAAACAAGCCCTTGCCCGTTGCCATCACAGAATAAGACTCCACCAGAATCGAGCAAAGAACCAGTCTGCTTCAAACGAGGCACTGATGGAGCTTTTTCTGCTTTTGCTCTCCCGAGACACTCTGGGACGCTGCTAGAACCCAAGGCGGGAACGTGGTCCTGTTGCTCACCCGTAACTGGGCGAGAATAGGTTTTCTTGCGGTACGAAGCCAAGAAATCAAAGGCAGAAAGAGATGGATGATTTCCCAAAGGAAATCCCTAAATGATCAGGATAGGACCTCTAACACATTTCTTACTTTTACTTACTAGTTCCCACCATGATCTAGGAGAAGCATTTGGGGAGATCTCAAAGTTTGAAGAGAAAAACATGGTTTCTTTGGGTTGTGAGACACCAAGATGGTGGCAAAGTCCCCGGGAAGCAGAGTTACGTGGGAAGGAGCCGCTGCAGGGCCAGTTTAGGGGCCTCCACCCCTGCTCGGCCATGTTCTTAGGATCTGGGGCTCTCCGTTATCTGCTCCAACTGCGGAAAGGCGTCCACGTGCAAAGAGCCTTCAAAGGGTCACTGGGCGCCCCCAATGCTACTCCCAGTGCTGTCAGGAATAGCTGCGTGGCCCCTGCCAGCCTGTCCTGCTCTGGGTCCTCACTGCACTTGAGGATTGGCTGGGATGACCTCTCAGGTGGCTCAGCTCCAGCCTCCCGAACTCGGAGATGCTCACAGCTATTCCAGAGAGGTCACAGAGTATCATTGTTACTGAGAGTCAGCAGGAAGATGCCTGGTCACGGCTGCAGAGAACTAGACACGACAGATCCAGCCTAGATTGAGGTTTGGGGAAGGCAAAGAAGGCAGGCAAGATGCTCCCCTTTGGGAATAACATGAAAATATCTAATGCAGCAGGAACAGTCTTAAAGAGTAAGACATGCCACCCCAAAGCAGTTTCTCTGGGAACGACTGAATTACAGATACAGACTCTGAGCATCCGAAAAATCCAAGAAAGAGATGAAAACGCTCAGATAACAAAGCAATACAGAGAAAACCACTTTTCTTGGAGCTGATGGAAGCATGTGAATGAACCCGCAAGATTTATCAGCGAGTAGAAAGAAATCCACAGTTTCAAGAAAGGAAATTGGTTGTGAGTTTTAATTAGTTGGGGCTTTGATAAATGGGGAACCTTGGAAGTGGTAAAATGCCAAGTGATGGGCCTGAAAGGGCAGATCTTGGGAACAGGGACAGGGCGAGCATGCCGCTCTGGCGGCACTGTGTAATGAGGCTGAAACTAGGCCAGGGCCGGACGGGGGCCAGGAGGCGCGGCTGGGAGAACCGATGGGGCCCTTGCGCTTTGTCAGTCGAAGGCAAACGCCATCTGCTCTGGCTGCTGCCCACTCTGCCCCTTTTCTCCCTGCTTCGTCGTTTGTGGTTACAGTGACCTCGGCTTGTGGGACTCGAGTGTCCTTAGCGCTGCTCCGTCCCTTCTGGCTTAGTACATGCTGCCATCTCGGCCCAGGTGGCCTGGCAGGGACTGGCTGCCAGATCAGGCAGCAGGAGGAGCGCGGCAGCTCCCCAGCATGGCCTGCTGGCTCACCTGCTTCCTTCTATGGCCTTCTCTGAGCACCTCTACCATACCAACGACTGTGCTGGTACTTGGAATATGACAACAGGCAAGCTTTTCTCCTGGTATTCAAGGAGGAGGGAGAGAAGAACACAGACAGAGATGACATTAGCTTAAGTTCTGAGTATGAAGGGAAGGGAAAGTACTATCAGCAACTGGAGGCTAGAGTGCATGGGGTCCATGGGGTGGAGATCAGGAAAGGCTTGCCCCAGGAGCCAGCTGCTCTCATTAAGGCTAAAGTTCTAGGATGGATTCACCCATGCACTTGGGAGTTTCCTGGGCTCTGTGTACACACTTTCCTCCCTATCAACAACTGATGATATCATAACCCTTCCTTTGTCATAGAGAGGACCAGGTAAGGAAATAACGGCTCAAGAAAGAGCCACCAGTGATGTGAAGCACATGCCCCATGGTCAGTAAGTCCAAGCCAAGAGGGCGCCACATTCAAGCTCCATTGCTGATGCTGCTCAAATCTCTAAATTAGCCCCTGAATCCCCTGGACAGAAGACCTCAGCCTTTGTTCTCTGCCTGTTCCTGTCACAAGAAGCATCACAAATGCCAGGAAACCTAACGCCACTGCCTCATTTCCAAGACATCAGAGGGAGACTCACACCTGCCAGTAAGTCTACCAGGCCCAGCGAAGACCATGGCATATGATCATGTATTCTTCCCCTCAAAACACTCCTAGCTCTAAGGCAGGCAGGTTCCAGAAGGCACTACCTTTTGGGATGTGGAAGCCACTGATGAACAGTGGTCAGGCTTTGGAGAAGGGCAGATTTGGTTCAAATCTGGGTCTCTGATCTGCAAAACCTATACACGAATGTTCACAGCAGCACTATTCATAATAGTCAAAAAGTGGAAATGTCCATCAATGCATGCATGGCTAAACTAACGTGTTCTACCCACATGATGGAATCTTATTTGGGAAAAAAAGGAATGGAGTATCAATACATGCTACAACACGTATGAACCTTGAAAACACTATGCTAAGTGAAATAGGCCAGTCACAAAAGACCACGTATTGTATGATTCCATTCATATGAAATTTCCAGAACAGGAAAGTCTATAGAGACAGAAAGCAGACTAGTGGTTGCCTAGAGCCGGCTGGAGGCAGGCGGTTGGAGGGAAGTGCGTAGTGACTGCTGATGGGTGTGGGGTTTCTTTTTGGGATAATGAAAATGTTCTAAAATTGGAGTGATGGTTGCACAACTCTGTGAATATATTAAAAGCCAGTGAATGGTACACCTTCAGTGGATGAATTACATGGTATATGAATCATCTCTCGATAAAGCTGCTTTTTTTTTTTTTTTTTTTTTTAAATCTGGGTTTCCACCTCCTCTTGGTTCCTGCTGGATTGTTAGGGTCACAGGGCAAGGGTCCCTTTGCTTTGCCCACCAGTGTATCCTGAGGACCTGGCATACAATAGCTGCTTATGTATTTGCTAACAAATGACTACGTGGCTCTTTAAGCCTCAGTTTCTGCATCTGTAAAATGGAGATAATAATGTCTTTTGCAAAGGGCTGCGGATCAGAGGACAAGGCATGTAAGGTACTTGGCAGAGTCTCGGCATGCAACAGGGTGGGCTGAAGGGAGCCACTGGCCAGACTCCTGAAGGGGGATCTGTGCTATTGGGAATTCTGCTCTCAGCCACCCTCACCTCCCGTCACACGTGCATCTTAGAGGGAATGGCCAAGCTGTCATGCAGAGCAGCCTGCACGATGCCACTGGTAGCGCCCAGAGCCCAGACCAGCAGGGTACTGGTGGACACCACAGATATTTCCTATTTCTGTCGGGAGAGGCATCGAAAAGCCTCTCCCAGACCATGCCTGTCACCGCTGGCCAGGGTTGATTCCAGCTCTGAGTCCCTGCTGTGTGTTGGTGGCATACACTGAAAGAGCATGATATTTTCAAAACATCCAGCTGCGTGAGGGGGTCCAGGTTACGACCACCGGAAGCCCTGCCACCATCCTCACAAACCCACCTTGTAAAATGTGGGAAAGAACTTTCAGTCCTCCAGAAACTTAGAATTCTGAGCCTTTCTCTTTGTCCCATTCTGACCTGGGTCTCGAACCTTAGCCAGGGTCCCAGTGGGCAGCTCTTCAAGTGCATGTGTCCTTTCCAGTCCTTGCAGCCTTCCCTGGAGCCACTGCCCTGGAAGGTGGCTCACACCTGCCCTCCAGCCCACCGAAAAGCCCACTTGTATCTCCTCTGATTGTTCAAGAATCAGCTGAAATGCACCTTCTTCAGGGAAGCCCACTGTGATCCATTCCAGATGGGGTTAAATCCCCACCACATGAGCTCATAGCTCTGTTTTCCCCCCTTCAGTCTGCAGTGGTATATTTTTGATTATTTGTCTAAGGTCTCTCTCCCTCACCATCCTGTGAGCACTACGAGGACAGACCTGGGTCCTTCTTGTGTGCTGCTGTGTCCCCAGGGCTTAGCGTGCAGCCTGGCACGCAGTAGACCCTCAGTAAGTATCTGTGCAGTGACACAGTCCCGCCGGCACTCCTCTGTCTCTGCCCTGCTGCACAGCCTCCTGCTCTGGCTGGGTGGGGGATGTTCCCTTCCCGCTGCCCACACCCCTTGAAACCAGAAGGGGCTTGTTGGAGAGAACACTTGGGTGTCCTTGCAGGGCAGCTCCCTCGTGTGGGAAGTGGAGAGGACCATGCGAGACAGGGGAGGGCGGAGGCTAGCCTGCTGGCCCAGCCAACTCCACCCACCCTAGCCCTTCTTGGCAAAGCCCCCTTCCTCCCCTGGGAGCCACCAGGGAAGGGGCACAGCTCTAACGTGGTGGAGACTGTACCAGTGACAGTTGGCCGTATGAGCTGACCCACTGGTTTTCAGACGTTTGTGACTGAGCCCCACAGTGAGAAGCACATCTGTGGCAATCCTGTGTGCGTATGTACCTGTGTGTGAGAGCAAAAGTGGGCAGAGCAGGACTCGCTCTCCCTGTGTAGGGTGTACTCTAATACCTATCTTCTATTGCATTTTGAAAAAGCTTCTTGCCATGACCTGCTAACAGAAACACATTGGACAGGGCCAGCGCTCTGAAACGGGCCCTGCACTTGGGGTTTAATGCTCTGTGGTCACCATCTCAAAATCCTGAATCATTTTTTGTTTGCATTTGTGTTTTGCGAGGTCTGATGGAATGCACGGTGCCGCTTCCTGGATTCTGGGCCACCCCTTCCATTCTCCTGCTCCTGCCTGGAGACAGCTGCTGTCTTCCGCCCCCGGCAGGGACCTGGCTCTGAAAGGGTCACGATCAGGTTTGCCTCCCAGGTCCCTGTGAGGGTCCGTCTGTACTTCCCGACCAGTGGCCCTGTGCCTGAGGGAGCGTGACATTAAAGGGCGAATAAAAAATACCATGACAAGTCGAGAGACTGCAGAAGAAAGGACAAAGCTTCTTCCGTGCTTTTGAACAAAGGGCCCCGGGTTTGCATGTTGCACTGGGCCCCAGAAATCATGCGACCGGCCCTGCCTACTAAACTGATTTCACAACTCATTAATGCATTGTGACTGGCAGTTTGAAAAACACCACGCTAGGCCAGCAGAATGTTGCAGATGACAAAAATGCAAACTTCCATCAGACAGACTGAAGATTCCATCCTGATTCTACAACAAATTGGCTGTGTCTGGGGGCATGTCACTGAACGCTCAACTTCTGTGTCCTCATCTGCAAAACCAGGATAATGCCAGGCCCTGCCTGCAGAGTCATGGCGGGGATGGAATAAGGCAACGTGCCGTGCCAAGGGCAGTGCCCGGAATCTAAGAATGTCGTTATGATTATCACCAGTTCCCATCCGTCTTTTGCTGGCTCTGATTCTCTGCCACTTGGAGGTACTTCTCAGAGGAGGGGATTCCTGAGCTGGGTTTTGAGGGGCAAGGAGAAGTTTGCTGGCAGACCAGAGAGGGAAGGAGGATGTCAGGGCAGACACACAGAGGGCAGAGGCTCAGAAGTGTGATGTGTTTAAGGGAAGTGAAAGCAAACCCATCTGAGAGCAGCTCTTCCCGTGGGAGGTGAGCTGGGGGGAGGGGTCGCTCTGGGGAGGGCCTGGGCAGCAGGGAGGGTTTCAGGCAGGCCTGTGCTTTCCTCCTGCAGGGCAGAAGAGGGATGGGAGGGGCGAAACCGAAGGCTTCCAGAAAAGGCCAGGTGTGAGATGCACCCGGTGACAGCGTAAGGAGGGAAGGAGAGCAGAGGATGAGGCTCACTCAGGGGGCTGGGGTGGGTGCGGAGGCCATGTGACTGTGTCTGAGTGGGTGAGAACCAGGAGGAAGACAGGTGGGGGTGGAGGGTAGGCAGGAGGAAGAGGAGGAGGAAGAGGATTATCCACCCAGCACCAAGGCTAGTGAATAAGAATGATGAATGTTTAGTCTATTTTTAGAAATCTCCAGGGATGCAAAGTCTATAAATTAACTTAAAGAGCAGGGAATGTTCACAAAATTGTCCTGCTCCCTCTTTTAAAACCAAATCTAACTCCTTTTGGCTACTAAGCCCAAATCAGATAAACTTTATGTGATCCACCGTGCAGTTGAGTTCTAATCCCCATTGTCTCAGTGCCACAGATTTCTGGAACCTGGTGGAAGAAGTTCTGAAGTATGGAACAAGTTAGAACTAAGTGGCATCCATGAAAGGGAGGGAATCGCAAGGGACACTTGAAAAGGTGATGTATCCACCGCTCCCCGGGGCAAGGCAAGTTTCTAGCTGCCCACAGAGCTCAGGCAGCCGGGGGGGAAAGTGTGCTCAGAGATGATCCAGATATCTGCTTTTGACAATAACGCCAAGAGCCACCTTCTTTTTTGGAAGTCTTCCCTCTGCTTTCTCACTTCAAAGTTATTACCTCAGCCACAGTTGTTTGCCAGCAAGTGGTTTTTAAGTACTCCGAGAAATTAATTTTGGAGCTGAAGTCTCTGATGCCTGGATGCTGGGTGGCTGTGGGAAACAGATACTTCCTGTGGCTTCAGGTCAGACTGAAGGGGAGACAGTGATAACCAGGGCTTGCCATGCAGACAGGACTTTACAGTTTACACGATGCTCCCATATCGCCCTCTCGCTTGTGCTCACAACAGCCTTCTGAGATAGAGTGGGTGAGGACTGTCACCCTAACGTCACCCACGGAGAACCTGCTTGTAGTCACAGGGCAAGGATGTAGGCAGGTCTCCTGCCTTTTGCTGGCTGTCCTGTCAAAATCCTCTACTATCCAAGGGAACCCCTCAACTGTCTGGAGATCACACATTTGGAGAAGTGCAGCAACGGCCATTACAACCAGTTTGGTTCTGATAAAAAAAAATCAAAACACGCTTCCCTAAGTGTTTATCACGGGCCTGGTGCTGGGCCCTGTGCTGAGGGGGCATGAAGACACTCATACCACCACCACTTCTGAGCACTGACGATCCAGGCACTTTAGACATCTTTGATCTCATTTAATAATTCTCGAGTCATCCTGAAGAGGTAGCGTCATTAGCCATTTTATATAGATGGGAAAACATCCTCCACCCTAACTGAGGAGCTCTGGACAGCCAACCAGAGAGGCTGGAGCAGCACTGACTTCATGCTGATTGGGCCCTTTCCAAATAGCTTTACCTGCTTCATTTTTCCAACACCCCTGAGAGGTTTCTCATTTTGAGAAAACTAAGGCTGAGAGGGGGTTAGGCAAGTTGATGATTGACCACGGCAATGGAATAGGCCTTTATATGCTGTTCCTCTTTAAATTGTTTAATTCCACGAGCTACATCTGATTGCTATGACAATTATGTGATACAGAAGGGTTTAAAGGAAAAGCATCTTGCATCTCTGTTTCTCTATTTCCACTCCCCAGAAGTAACTGCTTTTAACAGTTTGATGTATAAGCTTTTCCCATGCACAAACACACCTACATATGGAGTTTATTTTTCACCAAAGAGATGGCACTCGATGCATTATTCAGTGACTTGCTTTATTCACTCAACCATGAGTCACAACTATCATTCCCCATCAACACAGACAGGGAGAGTTCCTTATTCTCTGGAACAGATCTCATCGTCTCAATGTAGCATAAGCCGTTCCCCTGCTGATGGACTCTCAGGTTGTCTCCAATTTCTCATTGATTCTGCACCGAACATCATTGTAAACGGAATAGATCCTTGAGATACAAACTTGAAATAAACATTAGCTATTATTTTTAGCCTTGTTATGTAGCTTTATTCAACTGATGACCTCAATTCAATTCCTATGGCAAGTGCTCAGTTCAAAAGACAGTTGTTGGAGTTAACTAGTCTCAGTCTTTATTTTCATGGCCCCAGGTGTTACATTGGCCTAATCCAATACTGAAATTGGGTTTAGATAGGTAAATTGTGAACTGATATTACTTTTCCAAATTTTCTGACTCATTCCTTAAATGAAGTTTATTTAATCCTTGTAGGTAACTACATAGTATAAGGCATTTAAAGTTGTGTTTTAGGTTTCTAAGAGAAGCTGTGGACTCCTAGCCTAATATAAAGAAGTGGGGAAGCTGGACAGCCTAACATTTCTGTTCTAGCTCAAATCATTTTATTCGACTAACTCAAATGACAAGGAGCTGAATATGTCACCTGTAGATTGTGTCCTCTCATCAGGTCTTAGACCACTTCTCTGCCCTGCGTTGGTTTCTCCCAAGTCATTCCTCTCCTTCTTGTAGGCTTCTTGACATCCAGACTGCTTTCCTTTTTCAAAATTCTGATCCTCGGCTTTGGTTTTTTTTTTGTTTTTTTTTGTGGTCCTTCTCCTTCAAGATGGGCAGCAGAGTAGGAAACAGTCTCATGTTCTTTCTTCTTTCCTGATGTTCCAAGATTCCTTCTTTAATCATTTTCTTTCTGTGTAGAGAACTTCTTTTAGCTATTATTTTAGAGTAGGTCTGTTGGCCCCAAATCCTCAGCTTTTCTTTGTCTGAGTATGCCTTGATTTCCCTTTCCTTTCTGAGAGATAGGATTCTGGGTTGATAGTTCTTTTAAAAATGATGGGCATTTCCTTCTGGCCTTCATGGTTTCTGATGAGAAATCTGCGGCTGTGCATATCGTTTTTCTCCTGTACTTAAGGTGGTGTTTCTTTTTCAGTGATTCAAGAGTTTTTCTTGGTCTTTAGTTTTCAGACATTTGATTATGATATGTCTTGTTGCAGATTTCTTTGGCTTCATCCCATTCAGGGCTCACCTGGCTTCTTGAATCTGTAGATTTATGTCAAATTTGGAAAGTTTTAAGCTATTATTTCTTTGAGTGGTTTTTCAGCCCTGTCGTCTTTCTTCTGTCTGGGACTTTGATGACATCAAAATCTTTTTTTATAGTTCCACAGGCCCCTGGGGTTCTGCTATTTTCCCCCCAGTCTACTTTCTCTCTGTTGTTCAGATTGGGTTATTTCTATTGTTCTATCTTCAAGTTTTCTGATTCTTTCTTCTGTCCCCTCCCTTCTGCTGTTGAGCTCATCCAGTGAGTTTTTTTAAAATTTTAGTTATTGTATTTTTTCAGTTCTAAAATTTCCATGAGGTTCTTTATGCCTTCTATTTCTTTGCTGAGACTTTCTGTTTTTTCATTTGTTTGAAGCATGTTCATAACAGGTTACTGAAGCATTTTTTATGATCGTTGCTTTATAATCTTTGCCGGGTAATTTTAACTTCTGTGTCATCTCAGTGTTGGCATTTACTGTCTTTTTTCATTCACTTTGAGATCTTCCTGGTTATTGGTATAAGTGATTTTTAAAATTGAAGCCTGGTTATTAGATTTTGGATCTTATTTAAATCTTCTGTCCTAGCTGGCTTTCCCTGACGCTGCTCCAACAGGGGAAGAGGGTGTGTGCCACCTCATTACTGCCAAGTGGGGGCAGGTTCTCTATTTAGCCCCATTGATATCTGAGGGGGAGCCTCCTCATTACTGCCCAGAATGGGAGCTCCAGCTTCTTGCAAAGCTTTCATTGATACCTCCCTGGCCGGGAGGAGTTAGGAGCACCTTGTTACTGTTCCCACGCTACCTTCGCCACTGACACCAAGGGAGTGGGTATGGCCAGGTTACCACTGGGCAGTGGGGCAAAAGCTTCTACTTCCTACTTGACCCTCCCTGACACCACCTCGTAGAGGGAAGGGGGAGGCTGGGAGACTTGCTGCAACCCGGTGAGGGTGGAAGTCTAGGCTCCCCATTTGGCCTTTCCTGGTGAAAGTAAGGGCTGGGCCATAGGTTTTTTCTGTGATGTTTGGCTGGAGCCGAGCAGTTACCATCTAAAAGTTTCCCAGCTTGCTAGATTGCCCCTTTCCTGATTCTTTGGCTAGAGAGAGCAGGCGAGCAGGCTTTAGTTGGGGCTTTTCTTTTTTTTTTTTTTTTTTTGGTCTCGGCCCATTGGTACATCTGGTTGATGGGTTCTTCAGCTTCGAGTCTGGGACATATGAGGCGAAACAAACAGGACAAAACAAAGACAAAAACTAAAAACCAGAGAACCCACCACTATGTCTTTCCTTGGGTTATGATGTCCCTAGTTAATCTGCCTTCTCTCCACCTTTCAGAGTCTTACACTTGTTTTACATATAATGTCCAAGATTTTTAGTTGTCCTTAGTGGGAGGAATAGTGAGTCTACTCCCTTTTCCTGGAGATGGTGGTCCATCCATATTAGCAATTTTCATTTCCCTTTCTTCCCAGGCCCATTGAAGCACACCACCTTTACCCATTCCCATTTGCTCTCTACCATTACAGATGCCTGTCCACCCAATGTACCAACACTAGCTTCACCTTTCTATCCTTCATGAAGGTGATAAGGAGGAGGAGGAGGAGGAGGAGAGAGGAGGGGGAGAGAGGAAAGCTAACATTGGCAGATACCACAGCAACAGCCATTACCCTTTCCAAAGTCTTTTATGGATCTCCACCGCAGACCAAAGCCCAAATGCATTAGCCCAGCAATGGACACTTTTCACAGCTCTGGCCTGTCTTCCTTTCACCCAAGGCCCCCTTCAGTTGTATGAGGACGTTCACTTTCTGCCTGGCGTGTCTGCTGCTCTCACTCCATCCCTGCACACAGGACCCATGTCTCATGCCCACTTTCTCCCATAATACCTTCTAGCTGAATCCGAAGCCCATCCCTCGGGTTGGCACTTACATTAGCACTGATAATGACTAGTTGGATTTTAAATTCATTAAGGAGCTGGGTCATTCTTGATACTTCCTTGTCTCATGGCACACATGAGCATCTCATAAATACTTTTTGGGGAAGAGTGACTAAAGGCCCTTGCCTGTTGGAAGAACCTGGAAAATTGAACAGAAAGAAATCCAGTGCCAAGTATATAAGATCAACCGCGGGCAAAGTTATCTTAAACACCTATTGGAAAGAAGCAGGAGAGAGTTGGCGAATCTAATCAAAGTTATAAATACATCTAAATAAAGAATAAGTTTAGAAGAGGGCCAGGAGAAGCAGCACCCAGGTAGGAGAAGTGTCCTGGCCTGGGGAAAGGCCTGTGGGGCCCGTGGACAGGGATACCCCACTGTGCTGATGGACACCCAGTCTGAGGCTCCCACGCGTGAATCCCAGATCAGCTCTCCAAGAGGATTTCATGCTTACCTAGGAGGCCTTGGGAACCTAACCTCCCATTTCCATTTCCATACAGTCAGTGATTCAATTGTCTGGGCCTGTAGCGGACTTACTTTTCACTCCAAATAAGCTAGCCAATCTCCTGTGAGTTTGGTTGGCATAAATCCATTTATAAGAGCAATAATAATAATAACATCAACAACTAAACATTATTGAGTACTTACTATGTGCCACACTAGGCGAGACATTTCATGGATCATCTCATTTTATCTTTGTACCATCCCATGGGGTAAACACTATGATCATCCCATCTCATGGATGAAATTACATCGCTTGCCCAAGCTCAGAAGAGTCAGAGCTGGGATTTGAACCCAAGTCTCTTGACTCAAGGCCTGTTCTTCGCCATTGGGCTTTCTAACATAGTCCTTTCTCTGTGCCAGCCACCACTCTCAGATCCTTATGTATATGAACTTGTCCAACCCTCCTAACAACCCCTGCCCCCACAATAGATAGGTCCCAATTTATAGCTGAGGAAACAGAGGCACAGAGAGGTCATGTTACTTGCCCAAAGTCACACAGCTATTACTAGTGAAGCAGGATTTGAACCCAGACAATGCAGCAAAGGATCATTATGTCATGCTGCCTCTTTGGGGGCACTTGTCTGACTCCTAATAGATCTAAGTCCCTTGAGTGAAAGGATTCAATCTTGCTCATTTTTGTATCCTCATCAGCTTCTGTAGTGCCTAGCAGAAAGTAAGCCTGTATTATATGTTGGTTTAGCTGAATTCTCCTGGAAGGGCGACCCATAAGCCACTGGACCTGTCCCAGCTATATTCTGACGCCATGAAGACCCTCAAATATGCAGACTCATCTAAAGTGGGTTCATGCTAGGCTGTAGGCTACTCATTCTGCTTTACTCACTTCGTAAAACATTCTTTTTTCACATAGCATGGGCCTGGGTCTCCTGGAAAAAAAACACGACCAGACAGAATACAGATTCAAGGGTCATGGAGCTCTGAATAATTTCTGCTGGAGCATCTTTTTCATATCTGGGGACCTGAGTTTTCAGGTAACTCAGCACCAGGAGTGGGAGGCTGGCAATTCCCTTCTTATCACCATCTTTTGAGTCCAGTTGTGACTTCAAAAGTTTATTAAAGTGGAATAAAGTTAGCAACTTAGTCTAGTGGTTCTCAACGGTGGATGATTTTGTTCCTGCAAGGGACATTTGGCAATGTCTGGAGACATTTTTGGTTGTCCCAGGGTGGGAGGTGGGTGTGAGTGCTACTACTATCTAGTGCATGGAGGCCAGGGATACCTCTAAACATCCTACAGTGCAAGATAATCTATTGCAACAGCCCAAAATGTCACCAGTGCTGAGGTTGAGAAATCTTGATTAGCCAAGCAGCCCCCAGATCTGCATGGGCAAGTGGTTTTAGAGATGAAACACTGCCCAACAATTAAATGAGGTTTCATGAGATTTTATTCTCAGAGAGCAGGCATAGATCACTAGGGGAAAAATGAAAATGCACATTCTGTGCCAAAGTAGAACCATCTTCGTTTGGGAGCACACTCTGCAACAGTGCTTTTCAAAGTAAGGTCTAATGATCTCCTCCCAGAAACCCAGCTGGGAAGGTTATTAAAATGCACATTTCTGGGCCTCACCTCAAACCCTCCGGATCAGACTCCTTGGGGTGAGTAGGAGGGATTTGCATTTTCTGGACATGTCCAGGCGATCTGGATACACACCTCCACTCTTCCATAAGGAGGGGAGGTAAGTTGGGGTGAGAGGTAGACAGACCATAGGCATGGTGGTTCTTAAAAAGTTAACTAAAAATTCTCATTCCAGCATGGTTGCTCCAACTTCAATCATTGGTACTACACCCTCATGAGTTGTGCCCTAGACAAATAACACTTGTATTACTCTTTGCTTAATACTTTAAAAAAACAAATGACTTTTTAAATTCTAACGCCTTTCTAAGCAACGATACTCATGAAATCATAGGTTCGATCAGCTAGTTCTATTTTTTCCTCATATTCCTGAGAATACATAACTATGAGAGTCCACAGTATTTGTCCACGCCAGCTAAAATCGACAAGCCACGTGTGCACGAGGCAGTGTGTGACGGCAAAGCAACTACAGTCTGCCGGGAGAACGCTCCTAACGGGAACCGCTCAGCCGGGCAGGTACACGGGGCTCTGCATTTGGAATCTCAGAGCCACCTTTTCAGGAATGAATGACAATCCTGCTGCTCCCTGGAGGAGGAATAGAGTCCGCAGATGCTCACATGCCTAGTCATGTTCAGCAGTACCCCGTGGCCTCATCGACAGCCACCAGCTCCCACTGATGAGCCTTTGAAAGCAGCCAAAAAGCTTTCAAAAGCTTTGAAAGCTTTTAAACCCAGCACTAGGGCGAAATTAAGGACCAATGCATTTTGAGTGTCACCGAGCCTCAGAAATCAGAACCCATGCGTGAGGAGCAGAAGTCACTCGGACTAGAAACGGATTTCTGTTTGCTACAGTTTGGATATTTGTTCCCTCCAAAACTCACGTTGAAGTTTGATTCCCCACGGTTGGAGGTGGGGCCTAGTGGGAGGTGTTTGGGCCAAGGGGGCAGATCCCTCATGAATAGATTAACGCCCTCCCTTGGGGGTGAGTTCTCACTCTGTTAATTCCCATTATAGCTGGTTGTTAAAAAGAGCCCGGCATCTCTCTCTCCCTCTTGCTTCCTTTCTTGCCATGTGCACTGCACGCAACGTGAGGCTCCCCTTCACCTTCTGCCATGAGTGGGAGCAACCTGAAACCCGCATCAGAAGCAGATGCTGAGCTGGGGACGTGGTGGCGCACACCTGTAATCCCAGCTACCCGAGAGGCTGAGGCAGGGGGATCACTTGGGCCCAGGAATTCAAGACCAGCCTGGGCAACATAGCCAGAACCTGCCTAAAAAAAAAAAAAAAAAAAAAAGCAGATGCTGGCACCACGTTCCTTGTACAGCCTGCAGTACCATAAGCCAAATAAACCTCTTGTTTATAAATTACTTGGTCTCAGGTATTCCTTTATAGCAACACAGAATGGACTAAGACACCACTGTCATCCTCCTGTTCCCAGAGCCCCCTTTTAGGGCTGTTGATAGAGGGAGAAGCATGACATTAATACAATGAAAGCTACAAAAAAAAAAAAAAAAAAATGCTTAATGTCTCTCTCTGCTAAAAATCAGAATAAATGGGTGTAGTTTGTCTTTCCATTTACGTCCTTTCCCAGAAGGCCTAAACCCCACATAAGGTGATTTACAACTGGGCCCTGCACATAACCCACCTTGCTACAAACCCAGTGAACATAGCAGCAGCCCAGGATTTTGAGCACGCTCATATTAGCCAACACCACTTTATTTTTGTCTTTTCCCTCCAGTTTGCATTAAGCTGCCTGCATAATTTCCACCTCAGGTGAAATCTCTCTGTGTTCGTTATTTCCTACTTGAAAGACATTGATTTTCCACGTGAGTCAGGAGATAGGCAAGTAGGGGGTGGGGTGTGAGGTGTGACTGTGCAATTGGGTTAAGAGGAGGTTAAGACACAACACCCTCAGACTCAGGTAAGACAAATGCAGCAAAAAACCCGTGACAGCATGTTTCTCTGGGGTAAAGATATGGGACTTACGGGGGGTGTGTCTGAGTGAGGCCATAAAGGGATACACCTTCTTCTCCTACTGCAAAGGGCCTATTATTTAAGTTTTTCTCTTTGTGCAATGTTAAATCATCCCTGTTTAGCTCTAGCTGAAAAGACAATAGGAGGTATGAGTTTTAATCACTAATATGCATTTCCTGAGCACCTACTATACGCCGAGAAGGCTCTAATGTGTTGAGGACAAAGTCTCTGCTCTCATCGAGTAGGAAAGAAAGGCAGTTAAAATACACGTCTGGAAGAGGAAATGTTCGCAGTGCTGTGAAGAAAAACTGAGTTGGAGAGTCAGAGAGGGTGGTAAGAGGATCTCTGTAGGAGTTAGAGGGGACTATGCCTTTGGGAGGGAGATTTAAAACAAACAATAAAAAAAACTGAAGATGCACTCCAGAAACTTAGAAACTCCTCAGGAAACTTAGAATTCCATGACTACCTGGCTGAGGACATGGATTCGCTGCCCAGCTCAGGGCTTTGGGCCAGGAGGGGTTCAATACTTGGTTGCTGACTGGGTGTCCCATGGTGTTGCCTGAATCCCTCATCCTGGACACCAGGACTTTTGTAAAATCGTGAGAAGCGCTAGTGAGCAAGTCCTGGGCAAGTCCATGCAAAACCACTGCTGCAACTGGAAGAACAAGGCTGGGAGCAGGTTCTGCTGAACCAGGGCAGGAGCCAAAGGTGAGGTGGGGAAGGGCAGACGCGGGGGCCCGCCCTCCTGGGTGCGCACCCCAGTGCAGCTGCTCTCCAGCAGAAGGACCTCAGCAAGTGACTTAGCGGCTCCGTGCCTCAGTTTCCCCATCTGCAAAAGGATTATGATAATGATATCTATCTAACAGGATTACTGTCAAGCTCTAAGGAGTTAACACAGGCAAATGCTGAGGACAATGCTGGTTACACAAAGAGTCCTCAGTACCAGCTGCCATTAATTTTCTGTGGGTGAGACATATTGGATTTGCTTGTTGGTATTCGGACTTGAAGCAAAAAAAAAAAAATCCCCAAACAAAAACTCCTACAGTGTGGAACTTGTGAAGGGTGAGAGTAAAAAAGTGAGAACCTTGATGGGGAGACTGTCACTGGCTGGGCACAGTGGCTCACACCTGTAATCCCAGCAGTTTGGGAGGCCGAGTTGGGAGGATCACTTGAGGCCAGGAGTTCGAGACCAGCCTAGGCAACATAGTGAGACCCCGCCTTTACAAAAAATTCAAAAGTTAGCTGGGCATGTGGTGCATGCCTATAATCCTAGCTACTTGGGAGGCTGAGGTAAGAGGACTCTTCAGGCCAGGAGTTCAAGGCTGCAGTGAGCTGTGATGGCGTCATGATTGCACTCCAGCCTGGGTGACAGAGTGAGACTCTGTCTCTAAAATAAATAAATAAATAAATAAAAATGGGAAGCAGGTGGACTGGGCCTAGTTCTGCCCTTTGACATTGGGAATTTATATCTGCAAACTTCACTCCTTTTTTTCGTTATTTTTTTTTTTCTTTTTACATAGAGCTGAATTTGTATCTGTTAAGTGGTTGTGGATTCTTTTCTGAAAGTGAGTCATTAACATCACCACATCCAGGGAGGCAGCAAGGATTTTCCACTGATGGGTAATACCACCACCTCCACCTCCACCGCCACCATCGCTGTTCCCTGAGGCTTTCTCTACCCTGGTGGTTTACCAAAATGACAAGGGCTTTGGAATAAGCTCAATAACTGCGTAGCTGTGTAACCTTGGGTAAGTCACTTCACCTCTACGAGGGTAAGTTTCCTCATCTATAAGCTGGGTTTTTGGTAAAAACTATGAAGCACCTAGGAAAGGTTTGTCACATGCATGGAGGTCTGAATAAACAGTGTTTTATTTTCATAGTGTGAACAGATTGGTCTCTGCTGATTTCCCTTTTAAGGTCCTGAAAAGTCTCATTCACTTAATGAGGGCTGGCCACCATGATTTCTCCTCATGCATTTGGGTTTCCAAATTGAGCAATACTGCTTAGGGCCTCTAAGCTAAAAATGCAGCCTTCCAGTGATCCGGGCCACCACATCTGGCAAGAACAACAAAGCTGCCCTGACACACTGGATGGGAATTTGCCCCCCCAACCCGGTCACCCTTTTGGCCCCATTTCCAGCCATTTGCTTAGACAGAGTTGACTGGGTAGGAGGTGAGGCTTCACCACAGACCAGCTTAAAGAACTACAAACTCTTCAGTTCTTTGTCAGGAAAGCAGGAAAATCATGTCATGTGTGAGGCCATACCCTGTGATGCTAACCCAGTCTTCAGTGTTCCTGTTGCTTTGACAATCTACTTCAGTCAATGGAAACTAAATCGCTCTATTAAATTTCTAAACGCCACATTGAAGAAATAAAACAGACAAAAGACTCTGTCTGAAGGGGATAAATCCCAAACCAAACCGTGGGACACAATGTTTTCCAGAAACAATTAGACTTGATGTTCAGACCAAGAAATGTAACCATCAGTGCTGTCTTAGAATTGCAGGGTTTTGCTGAGTTCTTGAAGAAAAGAATGAAGCTCCAGGGCTCGAGAGCACTGAGTCCAGGCGGTTACTGTCACCCCCGGGACAAGATCATTTAATTCTGGTAGCCCTATGAGGTAGGTATTATCATTCTGCCTATTTAATGGGTGACACAACTGAGGCACAGTGAGGTTCGTAACAAAATTATTAAGTGGAAAGGGGGAATTTTAATCATGGTTTGTAACCGTTGTGCCGTCCTGTCTCTCATGATGTAGAAGTGACGTCAGTGCCCAGTGCCAGGAAAAGCCCAGGCTCCCAAGGCTCCCAGGGCCCATCAGGGTGCCAAGGAACAACTCATACTGGCTCAGGACACTGCAGTTTCTAAAGTGCACGCCCACATCCTGGGTGTCTGGAAATCCATCATAACCTTAAGTGTTACACTGTTGGCTCTGGAACAATGTGAGGTTTGGGGCACCAACCCCCTGCACAGTCAAACATTTGTGTGTAACTTTTGATTCTCCCAAAACATAACTGCTAATAGCCTACTGTTGACTGGAAGCCTTACTGCTAATAGTCAATTAACACATTTTGTATGCTACATGTATTATGTAATGTATGCTTGCAATTAAGTAAGCTAGAGAAAAGAAAATGCTATTAAAAATCACAAGGAAAAGAAAATACATTTACTATTCATTAAGTGAAAGTGGATCATCATAAAGGTCTTTATCCTCATTATCTTCACGCTGAATAGGCCGAGGAGGAAGAGGAGGGGTTGGTCTTACAGTCTCAGGGGTGGCAGGGGCAGAAAAAAAATCCACACATATGTGGACCCTGCAGTGCCAACCAGTGTTGTTCAAAGATCAACTGTATGTATCTCTATTTCATAGCCATGGAAACTGAGGCTTGGTGAAGTTAAATAACTTCACTGGGGTCACCCACATAATTTACATTTATTATCTCCTAATTTCCAGACACTGTTTTCTCCCTGATGATGTGTAACCAAGTCTAAGCACGAACATGTGAGGATTGGGGAAAGCTTCAGACATTTACTAAGCCCCTTCTGTACCTAGTATGTGCTCAGACCCAGGGAGGCAATGAGGGCAGCAAGAGCAAGGACTGGCTCCAGAGCCAGGCAGGTGGCTAGGTGACCCTGGCCAAGTGACTGAATGTCTCTGAACTTTGGTGTCCTGGTCTATAAAATGGCACGACAGCGGCTACTAGACCGTAAGTTCCTTGTCAGCAGGGAACCTGTCTGTTGTGTTTAGAGCTGGAGCCTCAGCATGTTGCATAATATTTGGCATGTAGATGGTCAATAAATATTTTTTAAGAATAAATGGACCAAAAAAGCACTTTGTAGTGTTTCAATAGGGATTAAACAAGATACTGTATGCATAGTGCCTAACACAGGACTAGTGCTCAAAAAATGCCAGTTACCTCCATCATAGTGTCATAGGCTTTTCTACTGAGTACCCTGTTGCATCTTCCCAAGAACCCCACAAAACAGGTCTTGCTATGCCCATTTTCTGCAGAAGGAAACTGCAGAAGAGGGCAGGGAGTAAAAGAAATCTTAAAGAAGAGCTCATTCCTTTTTAATAAAAAAAATCATGCTTTAAAAAAAGTCATAGCAAGGAACTGTAGGAAGGTTCTAAAGTCAGTCCAGGGAGAAGAGAATGGCTGTGGGACTTGGAATTTTGGGTCTAGACTGCTGGGTGTTTCTTCCTCCCCCTTTCGTCCTCCACCTCTGAGGGGCATCCCAGGACTGGGCAGGACGGACTCCCCACCTTTGCATTTGCCATCAGCCCCTCCTGTCAGCGGAGAGCTCCCGGCGGAGACACAGTGCCCAGCTGTGCTATTACCGACAATAATAGTAATTCTAATGAATTGCAGGCTGATGAATCGCTGATTGCAAGAGAGACAAAAATTAAGAGTGAGCTGATTGAAACTCTTAATAAAGCTTATTCTTTGGGAAAGGCCTGGCTTGGTAGGTGGGAGGACTTGGGGATATTGGAATCTGATGGGAGAATTTTTAGATGGTTCTGACAATCAAATTGCAGAATACTCCTCTTCTTTACGCTTATCTTGGCCAGAGCTTTTTTTCACACAATATCAAAATTTCCTGGTTCCTAGACTGTGGGCACTTAAAGGGCAGGGATGACATCCACTTTGTTGCCTTGCATCTTGACAGAGCATCCAGAACACAGCAGGTATAAAAATATCTGGTCTATATCCATGACACAAGGAGTCTAAGTACAGTAAGAACAACAAAACAAAAAAGAACAGAAAAAAAAAAAAAGTCACAGGGTGAGAGTGCACAGATTTGTTTGTGAATTCCAATTGCAAAAGGGCTTATAGAAATTGATCCTAAACTTCAGCCATGTAAAGCCAATCATGCTGGAAATAATCCTAGTGGTCACACAGTCTTCCTTGCTATACAGTAGTAGCATCTCCTGCAGCTCATGTAAAGAGAATCCAGCTCCCCTTAAGCAGGCATTTCCCTCTGGGTATCTCTTCCTCTAAAAGCACATTTCCCCACCAGTAGAATTGTCACCTAATTTAATTGCAAATGCCCTTGCCAATGCTCACACCTCCCCTATGATGCAATTACTATTGGCTCTTCAATTTTCTACCACCTGTGTGCCCCCTTTAAAGAAAGGGAGAGGGCAAGAGCAAAACAAATGTCAACATTAATTGCAATTTAATACAGTTCACTGGAGACGACTCTGGGGAGAAGACAAGGGAAATCAATTCTGGTGATTGGAAAACAATATGAGAAATAAAAGAGGCTGTAGCTGAAATCTTCTGGAATGGAGAGAAAAATGCCTCTCTCAATTTTCTGCCCAGGGATTGGTCAAGTCTCTTACTGATTTAATGCAGTGTGATTCCAACATTTCTTGAGAACATGCTCTGTGTCAGGCACTGTACCAGACTTGGAGGGGGGCAGAGATGACCAAGACAAAATCTGTGTCCTTGTGTGGGTTTCTGTGAGAGTATTTAGAGGATGGGGGTCAAGACACTACGATAGATTAAAAAATGAGAAGGCAAAATTAGGAAGGTGGCTAAAGAGAGAGAGGAATGACCATCCTTCCTTTCCATGCATGACATCACGCTATCAAGGACGTGAAAATGTCAGGTGTGGCAGCTGGATCTTTGTTTTGTGATTTGGGTCAGAGTGACCTGACCAGAAGCCCTCAGGAAACTGGGTGACACAGGGAAGTTCATTTTAGCACATTTTAAAGGAGAAAAGGCCAGTGACCTGCTGCCTCAACCAGCAACATCTGGCACGTACTCCTTAGGGCCCAAGAATCAGCCCACCCATCATCCCTTGCCCACAGCAAAGCCAAGTCACTGCCTCCACAAACACCCACAGTCTAGGCCACTGAAGCACTCACAGACACTGCTGACATTGATTATACCCAAAGAAATCACATGGAGACTGTTCTGTACCCACCCAGTACCAAGCCAAAGCACCTACCCAACCAAAACAATAGGACACATCTGTAGGAAAAAGTCTTTCCTTATGAAAACTACTCCATAAAATTGGAAGAGGTAACTGCGCCAACAGATGCACAGATACCAACATAGGGACACTAGAAACAAGAAAAAAAAAAAAAAAAAAAAAGGAAATACACCACCTCCAAAGGAACACAGTAATTTCCCATTAACAGGCCCCGCCCCCCGCCCAAAAAGAAAGTCTGTGAAACAACTGAAAAGGAATTCAAAATAATGAACCCAGTAAGATACAAAAGAACATGGATAGACAATTCAATGAAATCAGGAAAAAAAATTCATGATCTGAATGAGAAATTCAACAAAGAGATGTCATAAAAAGAACCAAAGAGAAATCTTAGAGCTGAAGAATTCAATTAATGAAAGAAAAATTACTATCAAGAGCTTCAATAGACTAGATCAAACAAAAGAATGAATTTCTAAACTTGAAGATAGATCTTTTGAACCCAGTCAGACACAAAAAGAATAAAAAAGCATGAAAACAACCTGCATGACCAATGGGGTACCAAAAAGTAAACAAATATTCACATTATGGGAGTTCCAGAAGCAAAAGAGATAGAAAAGGGCATAGAAAAACTATTTAATGAAAGAATAGCTGAAAACTTCTAAAGTCTTGGAAGACATAAGGACATCCAAATCCAGGAAGTTCAAAGGTCTCCTAATAAACGACACCAATTGGACATCAGACTGAGGTGGGGGGTGGGGGAGGGGATGGGGGTATGCCTACACAATGAGTGCATTGCGCACCGTTTGGGGAGTGGTAACACTTGAAGGTGCTGACTCGGGAAAGGGGGGGTGGGGAAAAAAATATGAAACTATTGTTTTTAACTTGCACTGTTCACTTAATAATTTATCATGAATATTTCCCATATTATTTCATATCATTGTACAAGAAATAATGTATACATTATGAGGACATACTGTATCTAACAAGATATACTGTTAGACTCTTTGATTCTGTAAAATTAAATTGAAAAAAAAAAAAATAAAGTAAAGGGCACTTAAAAAAAAAAAAAAAAGGTCTCCTAATAGATTCAACCCAAATTATCATATATAAGGAAATCCCCATTAAACTAAGCAGATTTTTCAGCCAAAACTTTACAGGCCAGGAGGGATATTCAAACTGCTGAAAGGAATAAAAAACCTGTTAGCCAAGAATATTATAGGCAGTTATTATTCAGAAATGAAAGAGAAATAAACTCTTTCCCATACAAGCAAAAACTAAGGGAATTTATCACCATTAGATTGGCATTACAAGAAATGCTTAAGGAAGTCTTATATCTGGAAGTGAAAAGGCAATACCAACCATCGTGAAAACATGTGAAAGTATAAAACTCACTGGTAGATTAGATATACCAATGAAAAAGAGAAAGAAATCAAACCTTAAAACTACAGAAAAGTACCAAACTGCAAAGAAAAATTAAGTGAGGAAGAAAAGAACCAAGAATATACAAAACAACCAGAAAATATTTAATGAAATGTTTTCCTCACCTATCAGTAGTAACCTAGTAAGTCCTCATCTATCAGTAATAACCCTGATTAAATTTTCCAATTAAAATATAGACTGGCTGAATGGATTAAAAAATACCCAATTATATTCTGCCCACAAGAAAATCACTTCACCTTTAAAGACACACATAGACTGAAAGTGAAGAAACGGAAAAAGATATTCCATGCAAACAGAATCTAAAACAAGCAGGAATAGCTATACTTAGATAAAAGAGACTTTTAAATCAAAAACTATAAAAAGAGAAAAAGGTCATCATTATATAATGATAAAGGGATAAATTCAGCAGGAAGATATAATAATTGTATATACACCAAACACTGGGAAACTCAGTGATAAAAAGCAAATACTATTAGATCTCAGGGAGAGATAGATTCCAATACAATTATAGTTGGGGACTTCAACACCCTACACTGAGCATTGGAGAGACCATCTAGGCAGAAAACCAATAAAGACATATCAGATTTAAACTACACTATAGATAAAATGCTCCTAACAAATATTTCCAAACATTTCATCTAACAGCTACAGAATACACATTCTTCTCATCAGCACACAGAACATTTTCCAGGACAGACCACATGTTAGGTCACAAAACAGTTCTCCACAAATTTTTTTTTTTTATTATTATTTTTTTTTATTTTTTTATTTTTTTGAGACAGAGTCTCATTTTGTTGCCCAGGCTAGAGTGAGTGCCATGGCATCAGCCTAGCTCACAGCAACCTCACACTCCTGGGCTCAAGCAATCCTACTGCCTCAGCCTCCCGAGTAGCTGGGACTACAGGTATGTGCCACCATGCCCGGCTAATTTTTTCTATATATATTTTTAGCTGTCCGTATAATTTCCTTCTATTTTTAGTAGAGATGGGGTCTCGCTCTTGCTCAGGCTGGTCTTGAACTCCTGAGCTCAAACGATCCGCCCACCTTGGCCTCCCAGAGTGCTAGGATTACAGGCGTGAGCCACCGCGCCCGGCCCACAAATTTTAAATAAACAAAATAATATGAAGTATCTTCTCAGACCACAATAGAATAAAACTGGAAATCAATAACAAGATGAACTTTAGAAACTATAAAAATACAGGGAAATTAAATAACATGCTCCTGAATAACCATTGGGTCAATGAATAAATTATGAAGGAAATAAAATTTCTTTAAACAAATGAAAATATAAACACAACATATTAAAACCCATGGCATACAGTCAATGGAGTCCTAAGAAGGAAGTCTGTAGCAATAAACACCTACATCAAAAAAAGTAGACAGATTTCAAATAAACAACCTAATGGTGCACCTCAAGGAAACAGAAAAGAACAAACCAAACCCAAAATGAATAAGAATAGAAGGAAAAAAATAACAAAGACCAGAGCAGAAATAAATGAAATAGAGATTAAAAAATACAAAAGATCAATGAAATGAAAAGTTGGTTTTTTAAAAAAATAAAATCAACAAACCATTAGCTAGACTAAGAAAAAAAGAGAGATGACCCAAATAAATAAAATCAGAAACAAAAAAGGAGACATTACAACTGAGACCACAGAAATATGAAGAATCATTAGAGACTATTATAAACAACTATAAGCTAACAAATTGGAAAACCTAGAGGAAATGAGTAAATTCCTGAACACACACCATCTATCAAAATTGAACCTGGAAGAAATAGAAAACCTAAACAGACCAATAATGAGTAACAAGATTAAATCAGTAATAAAAGTCTCCCAATAAAGAAAAGCACAGGACCAGATGGCTTCACTGCTGAATTCTACCAAACTTGGAGATACATACACACCTAATGGTTGCAGTGTACACCATCTGGGGGATGGACATGCTTGAAGCTCTGACTTGGGTGGGGCAAAGTTAATATATGTAACTCAAACATTTGTACCCCCATAATATGCTGAAATTAAAAAAAAAAAGAACATCAATTTTTCTCAAACAATTACAAATAACAGAAGAGGAGAGAATTCTTCCAAACTCATTCTCTGAGGCCAGCATTACCCTAATATGAAAACCAGGCAAGGACACAACAACAAAAAGAAAACTACAGGCCAATATCCCTGATGAACACAGATTAGAAGTCCTCAAAAAATACTAGCAAACCAAATCCAACAGCACATCAAAAAGAATATACACCATGATAAAGTGGGATATATCCAAGGGATGCAAGGATGGTTCAACATACACAAGTCAATAAACATGATATATCACATTGACAGAATAAAGGACAAAAACCCATATGACCATCTCCATAGACACAGAAAAAGCATTTAATAAAGTTCAACATCTCTTCATGATAAAAACTCCCAACAAATTAGGTGCAGAAATAACATACCTCAACACAATAAAGGCCATATATGACAAACCCACAGCTAATATCATACTGAACAGGGAAAAGTTGCAAACTTTTCCTCTAAGAATTGGAACAAGACAAGGATGGCCACTTTCATCATTCTTATTCAACATAGTACTGGAAGTCTTAAGGCAATTAGGCAAGGGAAAGAAATAAAAGACATTCACATTGGAAATGAGGAAGTCAAACTGTCCCTGTTTGCAGATGACATGATCTTATATATGGAAAAACCTAAATACTCCATCACAACTCTTTGAAATGATTGACAAATTCAGCAAAATTGTAGGATACAACATCAATATAGAAAAATCAGAAGTATTTCTATATACCAATAATAAACTAGCTAAATAAGACATCAAGAAAACAACACTATTTATAATAGCACAAAAAAAAATACCTAGGAATAAATTTAACCAAGTAGGTGAAAGATCTCTATAATGAAAACTACAAAATACTAATGAAAGAAATTGAAGAGGACACACACAAAAAGGAAAGATATCCCATTTTCATGGATTAGAAGAATAATAAAACAATCACACTGCCCAAAGTGATCTACAGATTTAATACAACCCCCTTCAAAGCACCAATGACATTCTTCACAGAAATGGAAAAACCAGTCTAAAATTTGTGTGGAATCACAAAAGACCCAAAAAGCCAAAGCAATCTTGAGCCAAAGCAACAAAGCTGGAGGCATCATATTACCTGATTTCAAAATATACTACAAAGCTATAGTAATCAAAACAGCATGGTACTGGTATAAAAATAGACACACAGACTAATGGAACAGAATAGAGAACACAGAAATAAATTCACATATTTACAGCCAATTCATTTTCAACAAAGGTGTCAAGAACATACATTGTGGAAAGGGAAGTTTCATCAATAAATGGTGCTGGGAAAACTGAATATGTATATTATTGAGAATGAAACTAGATCCCTATCTCTCAACATATACAAAAATCAACTCAAAATGGATTTAAGACTTAAACGTAAGATCTAAAATGATGAAACTACTAGGAAAAAACATAGGGGAAATGCTTCCTGACTTGGCCTGGGCAAAGATTTTATGAGCAAGATGTCAAAAGCACAGGCAACAAGCTGGGCATGGTGGCACGTGCCTGTAGCCCCAGCTACTTGGGAAGCTGAGGCAGGAGGATGGTCTGAGCCAGGAATTTGAGGCTGCAGTGAGCTATGATGGTGCTACTGCACTCCATCCTGGATGATCCCATCTCAAAACACCCAAAACAGCATAGGCAACAAAAACCAAAATAGACAAATGGGATTATATAAAACTAAAAAGTTCCTGCAAAGCAAAGGAAAAAATCAACAGAATGAAGAGATAATCTTCAGGATGGGACAAAATGGAGTTGTCCCTCAGAATACGTGGAGGATTGGTTTCAGGGCCCTGTGCATACCAAAATCCATGCATACTCAACTCCCGCAGCAGACTCTGTGAAGCTTACATATGTGAAAATCCAGCCCCCTTTATTCGTGGGTTTTATATCCTGTGAATATTGTATTTTCAATCCATGTTTGGTTGAGAAAAATCCACGTATAAGTGGACCTGCTCAATTCAAACCTGTGTTGTTCAAGGGTCAACTGTATTTGCAAACTATTCATTCATCAAGGGACTAATATCCAGAATATACAGGAACTCAAAATTCAACAGCAAGAACTCAAAATTCGATTAAAAACTGGGCAATTGATTTGAATAAAGATCTCTTCTTTCTCAAAAGAAGACATTCAAATGGCCAATAAGTATATGGAAAAAATGCTTAACATCACTAATCATCAGGGAAGTGCAAATCAAAACCACAATGACATATCATTTCACCACAGTTAAAATAGCTATTATCAAAAAGACAAAAAATAACAAATGCTGACAAGGATATAGAGAAAAGGGAACCCTTGTACACTACTGGTAGGAATGTAAGTTAGTTAACCATTACATAAAACAGTATGGACTCTCCAAAACCAGCTAAAAATAGAACTAGGATGTGACCCAGCAATCCCACTACTGGGTGTGTATCTAAAGGAAGGGAAATCAGTATGTCAAAGAGATAACTGCATTCCCATATTTATCACAACTCTATTCAAAAAAGCCAAGATATGGAATCAACAGTGTCCATCAACAGACGAATAAATGAAATGTGGAATATATACACAATGGAAAACTCATCAGCCATTAAAAAGAATGAAATCTTGTCATTTGTAGAAACATAGATAAGCCTAGAGGACATTTTGTTAAGTGAAATAATCCAGGCATGGAAAGATAAATACTGCCTGTTCTTACTGGTATGTGGAAGGTAATAAAGTTGATCACACAGAAGTAGAGAGTAGAATAGTGGTCACCAGAGGCTGGGAAGGATAAGGGGAGGGGAGATAGAGAGAGGTTGGTTAATTGATACAAAGTTATAGCTAGATAGGCGGAATAAGTTCTAGTGTTCTATAGCACTGTAGGTTGACTATAGTTAACGATAATTTATTGCATATTTTCAAACAGCTATAATAGAAGAGAGGATTTTGAAGACTCCTGACACAAAGAAATGATAAATGTTTCAAGTGATGGATATGCTAATTACCCTGATCATATCATTACATATTGCATGCATGTATTAAAATATCACTATACCCCACAAATAGGTACAATTATATGCCAATTAAAAATAATTTTAAAAGAAGAAAAAAGGAGAAAAGGGGCTGTTTATGTGTTCCTGGCCTCTGGCCTCAGCAGGCTCTATCCGTAGGTTCCAGAGGCAGCTGCTTGGATCATGGGTCGCTTGTCCCCATCTAAGACTGGGATCACTGCTGCCTGGTCCTCACAGGCCCTTTAAAAAGAGAACACCCCTGGTGACGGGGGTGGGGAGTGGGATCCTGCTGTGTGGCTTGGAACCCTCGGGACAACCTGGGGCCAGAGAAGTTATTCAGGACCACCCAGGGCAGGAGCCTGGCTACAAACGCAGCTCTTGGGCTGGCCAGAGCCCAAGACAAACACTGGTCAGCCTGGGTCACTGCTGCACTGTCCACGATGAGCCCCGAGGGTGGCAACACCCACAGGAAGAGACTCAGACACAGGGCAGGGAGCAGACAGGGGCTGCCTGGGAAAACCATCCACAGCCCAAGGCCCAGGCCTGCAGCTCCAGGCAGCTCGAGGCCACATGGCTCCTTGCCCTGATCCTCCGGCCCCTACCATCTCCTGCTTTCCATTGTCTTCCTTTTGCTTTCTCCGTCATTGGTGTATGTGTATACAACTACATTATATGTGTATATATACATTTGTATGTATATACTTTACATATATATGCATTTAGATAGTCATTTGTGATGCATTTCTTTCTTATTTCCTTCTATCCACTCATGCTCACCAATCACCACCCCATCACCCTGTCTCTGTGTGTCACACTGGCCCACACATGCTCACACACCCACTCCCACTCATGCACTCACTCACCCACGCACTCCTGCAGTCTCACGCTTAGTCATGTGCACGTACGCACTCACACAGTCTCACACCCTCCCCTCACACCTATGCATACACACACATGATGGCAGAGCAGTGTCAGGTACGTGGGCCCAGCAGTCAAATAGATCTGGTTCAAATCCTGACTCCGAAGCTTTGTGACCCTGGGCATGACTGAATGTGGGTCTCCATTTCCTTGTCTTATAAAATGAAGATAATAACGGAGACCTCCTTGCAGAGTGGTGGTAGGTACTAAACACAGAAGGCTCAAAAATTTGCTTGGACCTGAGTAAATGCTCTGTAAGTGAGAGCTGTTCCTTCTTCTTAGTTCCTGTTATATTTTCTCCGACAATGACAGTGACAATTTTTTGTTATGTGTTTTCCTCTTTGGAAACACTCAATAAATGTCCATGATTATGATTATATAATAATAATTTTATTAATTCTGTTAAATCATATTGCTTAACTTTTAAAAAAATTTAATAGGCTTTCATTTTTAGAGCAGTTTTAGTTCTACAGAAAAAATGGGCAGGAAGTACAGAGAGGTCCCACATAACTCCTGTACCCTTCTTCTCCTGGTTTCCCTTTTTATCAACATTTTGCACTGGTGTGGTACATTTGTTACAAGTGATGAAACGATACTGACACATTATCGTGGACTAAAGTCCACAGTTTACTTTAGAAGTCACCTTTGTGTTCTCCAGTTCTGTGGGCTTTGACGAATGCATAGTGTCATGTACCCACCATTACAGTATCACACAAAACAGTTTCACTGCCCTAAAAATCCCTTGTTCTCTACCTATTCATCCTTCCCTCTGAACTCCTGTAACCAGATCTCCATTTACCTCCATTTACCATCTCCATAGTTTTCCCAGAATGTTATTTAGTTAGACCCATACAGTATCTAACCTTTTTAGATTGGCTTCTTTCACTTAGGAACATGCATTTAACTTCCCGCCAGGTCTTTTCAAGGCTGAATAACACCCCATTGTATGGACGTACCACAGTTTGCTTATCTACTCACCTACTGACGGACATCCTCGTTGTTTCCAATTATTAGCACTTAAAACTTTTCATGGCATTCTTGTGTACTTTTCTTTTTTCCCCGAATTGGCAGCTTTCCAAAAACCCTGACCCAGATATACGTGAACTGAACTCTTCATTAACACTTCCCAGACATACGGAGTAAGAAACTCCTATATCAGGCGTAGACACTAAGGGCCCACCAGGCCACATGGCCAATGATACAGACCACGAGATTTTGCAACATTCTTTCAATGTTGGATGTTGATCATATTTTAAATCAGGGTTTCTCAACCTTGGGAGAATTGACATTTTGGGCCAAATAACTCTTAGTTGAGGGAGGCTGTCCTGTGTTGTGTAGAATGCTTAGCAGCATGCTAAAATCCTTCACCCACTAGATGCCAGTAGCAACCCCGCCTCAAACTGTGACAACAAAAGATATCCTTAGACATTGCACAATGTCCCCTGGGGGGCAAAAGTGATCCCTCAGCCTCTCTCAATCCACTGCTGAGAACCACCCAAATCTTCCAGCAAAAACCCCCACCCTCTAGGAGCGGGCTTTTTCTACGCAAGGCAGAAGGGAAGCACCCACAGTTCCAACGTCTCCCCATGCTTCACTCTTGCTGAGTGTGTTTGCTTGGATCACAGCCAAATGCTGTCGCTATGCAGACTGGCCTCTGGCTGGTTCCTCTAGAGATGACAAATTCAACATCTTGACGAGTTTAAGCTTTCACTGACTTGCCAAAGATCATTCTGCTGGCTGGGGTCAGGTCCGACTCCTGACTGCTATCCAGTGACTTTTCTGTGAGCCAAAATGGTCTTACCAGCGGAGTTATGACAGGCCGCAATCTGCTCTTCCAACTCACCCCGATTTATCCATCGGCAGCTCCTATCGGCTTTTCCTCCAAAATATGTCCTGGATCTGACCGCTTCTCACCAGCCCCGCTTGTCTAATCCCAATCCAAGTTGCCACTGCCTCTCGCCTGGTCTCCTGTTTTGACATGAGTTCTCCAACAATCCGTCTTTTTACCCTGCTCCAGGGCAATATTTAAAATATATACATCAGATCATGTCACTCCTCAGCTCCAACGGTGTCCCATTTTTGTTTGTAATTCCAAAGTCCTGGGAAGAGTTTTGCAGCGTTGCTGCCAGCTTGTCGATGGTGCTTGGCTCCATCTTCCGAGGGGAGTCTTTCGGCGGAAATCTCAAGCGGGAGCTGGATGCATAAGGCCCAGGGAAAGGCATGTCTGGAGCCGGCGCCTGTGTCTCCCTAGATCTGCTCAGCCCACCACCCACTCCTGATCCCACCAGGGGCAGGACTGTCTCCTCAGTCGTTCCTTCCCCCTCTGCGAGGGCCAGGCTTCCCCAGCCAACACTGCACACGCCACATGGGAGCTGCTGTGGCTTTGTGCTCAGGTTACCCTGACCAGACCCAAGGGCTCCGGCTTCTTCGGTAGCTGCCTGGAGCAGCCAGCTGACCCACCTGAGTATGACCAATGAGAGACACAAAGGGAAGAGCTGATAAATAAAGTCCTTACTCTTTCTACCCCTGATGAACTTTCCAGACACACAGTACTGTTAGTTCTGCTGTGATGCTTGCAAATCTGTTCCAGGACGATTGATGTACTAGAGAACAAGTTGAGTATATCGTGAACTTCGCATTTGCTTGTGCCTGAGTTCCTCAGTGAGAAACAGTAGGTGAGCACGGAAAACTTTATCCAACTGAATGGAGCCACACAGGAATATAATCATTCACGGTGTGATGACAGACGGCGCATACAACGGTGGTCTCATAAGATCATGATATCGTATTTTTACTATACCTTTTCTATCTTTAGATATGTTTTGATACCCAAATACCTACTGTTGTGTTGCAATTGCCTGCAGTATTCAGTACAGTAATGTACTGCACAGGTTTGCAGCCCAGGAGCTGTAGGCTACACCACGTAGCCTAGGCGTGTAGTGGGCTGGGCCATCTAGGTTTGTGTGAGTACACTCCATGATGTTCATACAATCGCATTTCTCAGAACATATCCCCATCATTAAGTGACATGACTGCAAAATACACACAAGCACATACCTCAAAGTCTGCCTGCTATCTCAGTTTACCTATTGTTGTGAGCCACACCCATCCACACTTGGTGTTACAATTTTTGTCTGATTTCAACCTCTTTCCACCACTTCACTGTAACTCAAAAGCTGCAACCCTTCTGACATCTGGTTCCTCAAACAGGTCTTTTTGCTCAGAAAAGTGCCATGTTTATTATAGTATTTGTGTATTTCTAAATCATGTGGAATATGTAGAAGTGTGCTATTACTTTTATTATCCTTTTTCTTTTGAATATTGTGTCCCTAACCATATTTTTCCCATAAACCCTGTGATTTGTATGTTCAAGTTTGCACAGTGTGGTGGTTTTGGGGAACACGTATGTTACATTATAATTGTGTTCCATATTGATATTGCCACTCTGAAGAGACCCACGTGTCAGAGCAACTGGCTAGTGTTTATCAAGATGTGATGGGTCAGCTGACTAATGCAGTCATGGCATTTGTTTTCTCTCACTTCCCTTTCCCCTCACCCTGTTTTATTTTTGTTGTTTGTTTGCTTGTTTTTGTTTTTCTGAGACAGAGTCTTGCTATGTTGTCCAGCCTGGCCTCAAACTCCTAGGCTCAAGCGATCCCCCAGCCTCAGCCTGGAGCTGGGATAGGCTCAGCTTCCCCTCACTCTTCCTTGTGCCTGGGCCTGCCCAACCCCTTCTCCCCACAAAGTATCATAAGCTGTGCCTCAGCCTCTGTTTTCTATGGAACCAGGCTCAGGCAGAGCATTCCACACAGAGGGAACAGCAAATGCAAAACCGTAAGGTGGACCCAGCCTGGTGGACCTGAACAAGCCAGCCAGCATGGCTGACGTGTGGGGGTGTGGGAGGAAACATGGCCGGAGGGGGAGGGAAGGGTGAGCTCTCTGGGGGTTTGTTAAGCCAGGGAAAGGAGTTTGGACGTCAGGCCAAGGGCAATGAGAAGCTATTAGTTGGTTATAATGCCTGGGAGTGACATGATTTGGGTTGTATTCTAAAAAGATAACCTTGGCCGAGGTGTGAAGGAAAGACTGCGGCAGCCAGACTGGGACTGGGGAGACCACTCTGGCCAGGTGGAAGGCGGCGGGGTCCATGCCAGGGTGGCAGAGAAGTGCTTGGGAAGTGGCCGCACCACCATCATCTGAGGGAGAAAGTCTAAGGGACTCAAGGTGCAAATGTGTGTATTTCGTTATTATCCAATTTTGGGCAATTCACTATTCTCTAGAGAAAGAAAGAAAAAACTTTCAAAATATTAATGAAGATTCTCAAGGGTGGAGGAAAAGGACCATAGTCACAGTGTTTGCAAAAGTGCAAAGCTTATCCGCTGGCTGTGGAAATAAAAAGAGAGAGAGTGTGTGTGTGTGTGTGTGTGTGTGTGTGTGTAGGGGCAGGGTGGGTGTCTGAAGAATGAGGCAAGTAAAGGCTACTGTTTCCTTTCATTCCTTTCAGGAACAATAACCACAACATGACCAAGGAAGAACCGCAGTGCAATGCCTGCCTGTCTGCAACGTGGCCAAAGAAAGGAGACATTAATCACACGGTGAAAGGTTGGTATCTCAGGGGCAGATGAAGACAACAAGCTAGCAATTTTGAGTCTGATTAGAAACTGCTAAAATCAGAACTTCCAGTTAGGGACTATACTTAAAGCAGCCCTCTTTTTCGAGGGGGGCATGGAAGCAGGGAGGGAGATTGATTTAAGTTAATTAAACCTAGTGCATAATTAAGTGTTCTTAGATACGAACTGTATCCTTCCTGCATGGCTAATGCAAATCTGGGTGCACAGCATCATTCAATTTGCCGGCTGAATGTTTTAAGGGGATGGGGGTTTCCATTGGACATACGGATGCAGGTATTTTTTGGATAGTGGGAGTCGTGCAGTGGCCTAATGGGTGACTTAGGAAGGGGACAGCAGCCCCCTCTCAGGAGAGTCAGGTAGCTTGGAAAAGCAGAAAGGGCATGGATCTTAGGGTCAGGAAAGCTGCCTTCTGGTCCCCGTGTGGCCTGTCACCAGCAGGGTGACCTTGGGCAAGTCACCTACTCCAACAGGCTCCTAAATGTTTCCATCACATGGGATGCCTTTTGTGATTCCACTCCTGTGCCACAAACTACGTTTATTAAACTCTACTCCACTTTTGCTTATGATTAATCTAAATGTACATAATAATGCCAAATAGGTAATATTCACCAAGCATTTCCTACGTTTATTGTGGATATTGTTCTAAGCACATGAAATGAATTAACTCATTTAATTCTCATAACAACTCTAAGAGGTAAACACTATTACCCCCATTTTACAGAGGATAAAACAGAGGTGCAGAGAAGTAAATAACCTGCCCAAGGTCACACAGATAGTAAATGGTGGAACACACATATGAACCCCAAATTTTGATTAAAGGTAAAGAAACAGAGCTTTAGTCAGTTGGCGTCAGCCTTTACCTCCTCAGTTTTCTTATCAGTAAAATATGGACGCTCATCTCTGCTGCAATCTCCCCCCAGGAATTAAAAGGCTCTGAGGTCAAGGTGCTTAGCAAGGCTTTCCAGATATCGGCGCGCACCAGGACGAGGGTGGCAGGGCACGTGGATCCGTCAGCAATGCCTGCGTGCCCAGCAAATGATCTGTCAGCGATGCCGCGTCCACGTCAGAGGAAGTCGGTCACGTACGTCACTGGGTGTTAACCGAGTGTTAGGACCTAGAGCGATGATGCCACTGCTTTCTGAGTCATTCAGGTTCATTGCACTGAAACTTTGGATAGGTTTTTCTGTCCTCTCTGTTGTCTCCTGGGACGTGAACTCAGTGGTTCTCTAACTCGATTTCCTGTTGTCTGAAGGGATCACATGACTGGGCAGCATCTGTTTTAGATGATCTTTAGGGCGGTGGCAAGGTTTTTACCTTTGCTTCCATTGTGGCATGTTTTCCCTTACGACTGTGTCTGTATCAAAGTTCCAAAGGGACAATGACAGCTGGCATTTATGGCATCCTTGCTGGGTCTCTACATGGGAAGCAGAAGAGGTGGAACTACATGCTCTAGACCAGACAGCCCTCATCCAAGTCCCAACCCCACCACAGTGGGACCTCTGGAAGTTACTGGCCTCAGTTTCCTGCCTATAAAAATGGGACAATAATAGTACCTCTCTCAGTGTTGTTCTGAGGATTAAATGAGATAGTGCTAGGTACATTCTCAATTACAGGGCAGCACTTGAGAGTCATAGTCATTAATTTTAAACTCATTTATTCCTCCTAACAGCCCTATCAGGGAGGTAAGATATTCGCCAGAAGATCAGAGAAAGTAAGTGAAATTACCCAGGCCACATGTCTGCATGAGGGAGAACCAGGATTTGAACACAGTGTTAAGAGTATGCAGTAACATGGCTTGAGGACTGAGTTAGAGATTGGTGACAGTGGAGAGAGAGAGAGAGAGAGCGAGCGAGCACGCACAAGCGAGCTGGGGTAACACCTGCCTTTGCCACTGAGGAATTCACTTAAAAATGTGGGCCTCAGTTTCTTCATCTGTGAAATGGGAATAATGCCAGTCCTTATAGTTTAGAAAGCATCATGTATGAAATAAACTCAAGGTATTGGGACAGTACAGAAAAAAATGATGCAGAATTAAAAAATCCTTGGGGCTTTCTTTCATTTGCCTTGTACTTTTAGACAGATTGCCTTTAGGGAAAACCCTGGGTGCCAGCTTCTGCAGGGAGGCGAGTGGCTAAGCTTGGGTTCCCAGGCTGTGCTGTCCTGCTCTGCAGGGAAGCCACTCAGGACAAGCAGTGCATCCAACCCTAGCACTATGGAGAGTACGCCGGTCCCCATTCCTCTAGCAATGAGTTCTACTCGTCATTGTAGACACCTCGGGTCAGGGCTCAGGTGTGATATGGAAGACAGATGCTGACTTAAATGCCCCATGTCAAGGTCTCATTTTGGGGTCAAGTCTGTGAATATCCTAAGGGTGTCCCTGAGGACTCCTCCCATATGGCTTGAAGGTTTCCTCAGGTGGATTTCGGGAAGCATGTTATCGGTGGCAGCAACAGTCCCAGTTCTTGAGCCCTCCCTGTATCCACGTCATCCATGCCCTTTGACACGTAACCTTGTGATGCAAAGAACGTGACGCAAGCCAAGACTTGCAAAAGCTCCTGTACCTTTCTGCAAGGGCACCCTCGCTCCTCTGCCACTGCCACGAGTTCACGCCTGGGCGAGACAGCTGGAGGGTGAATGATGCGTGGAGCTGTCAACTCACCCCGCCATCCCAACTGAGGTCACCTCAGATCAGCCAGCGTCCAGCCAACCCCCAAAGACATAGGGTGAGCCCAGCTAAGACCAACAGGGTCCCCTAACTGACCTCAGGTGTGTAAGCAATCCCAACCCAGGGCGGCTGGGATCAGCCGAACCCTGTAGGTTTGTGAGCTAAGCAAGTGCTTCTTCACCACTGAGGTTTCTGGTGATATGTTAATGAAGCACTATGGTGGCAATACATGACACACACATACACATATTTTAAAAAATGTAACATACTATGGCTTTGGTTGTATTTTGCTACACAATTCAAACCTTCCTTCCTTTGTCTCTTCCTTTGCTTTTGGAGGTGTTGGCATGAAATGTTTTTATGTTCCCATACACACACAGCTGATACAATCATTCTCAGATGACTCCACCCAATTAAATCTCGATGCAAGCAAATGGAAAACTGTACAAGCTTTGCTCGCCCCCTTATGTCTCACTCTTCCTCTTCCAATCTATTTATTTTAAATAAAAATCCAATGTATATTTTAAATAAACAGGTCCTATTTGCTGACTACAAGCTCCCACCCAGTGCCAAGAATCCGCCTTTTGAATCGTCAGTCAAGCCAAATGAGGCTTCCCCTCCTGCAGGCCTTAGCTCCCAGGTCCTCCTCCACTTTGATATCCCATCCTCTGCCTGTGAGGACATATGGGACTTCAGGACACCTGCAGCCACTTCCCCTAGACAGCCCTCCTGGGAGCCACCAGCAAGGCGCCCTGTGCTCCCAGAGCACCATTTGTGTGCTCCTTGTGAACTGTCCTTTGCACCGTGACGAGGCAGCGAGTCCAGGTGAAACTGGATTCAAGTGCGCTCTTATTAGCCTCGGGACCTTAGGCAAGAGCCCTGCACCTCCTGAGCCTCAGTTGCCTCATCTGCAAGGTCAGGATAATGGTGATACAGTATATATCTCAAGGGGTTGTCTGTGAAGATTAAATGAGCTAGAACAACTCCAATATATAGCACAGTGCCTGGGGTACGTTAAGTACTTACTTTTACTGCATGGTAGCTGTTATTGTAATGGTACATATGGTACCATGGGAACCTGAATCCTAGCTTGCATTTATCTACTGCTTACCATGTACCCACTGTTTTAAGTATTTTAAGTATAGTTCTAGTGCTTATGTGTTTATATCATTTTAAATCTCATGGAAACTGTTAAAGCAGATAGCGTTATCTCTGATTTATGGATGAGAAAACCGAGGCACAGAGAGGTTGAGTAACTTACCCAAGGTCACACAGCTAATAGATCACCATTGCCATCCTCCACTTTATTATAGTTATGCATTCATCTCTCTCATTGGGGATCTGGAGTGTGTAATTAATTTTTGTCTTTGAGTGCTTAGCACAGTGCCAGGCACAGAAGAGACCAACACAGTGATGGAGACTGCCACAGAGTGGTCTGTGTCCCCATGGTCCTTCTGTCTTGACATCCACCTTCCCCACCAGTCCCCACACCTGCTTGTCACTGAATCGACTGGGCAGGACAGATGGCACCTTGCAGAGGAAACATGGGTTCCCTCCCATGCTGGTGCACGCGGGCTCCAGGCTTTCCACGCGCTGTCTGACAATCCAGCTCGATTCAAGACACAGGGAGCAAACAAGGCTTTCAGCGGCCTCAGGCAAGCAGGGGTGAAATTAGCAGATCGGTGTACAAAGGAGTGTTTAATAATGCTATCACGCTACCCCATCCTCATGGGGCCATTGTGACATTCTGCATTAAAAAGAAGTGACAACCCTCAATTGCTGCACGTAACCGAGGCCTGGCATCACGTCGGCGCCCAGGCCCAGAGCCCTCGAGTTTTCTGGCGATGAATGGCATCTGGGCATCAGGGGAAACCGGTGGCTTCGTGCAAAAATGTCCTTCTGGACCCCTCTAAGTCCTTTGTAGTGTGGCTGCTCTTCTGCTCGCCTGTCAGGAGCATAATTTTCATTAAATATTAAGGAGCTGTTTGTTAAAATAATGTTGTCATGGTAACCCAGTGAGGGGAGGGGGTGCTAGAATAATCTGGTGCTGCCCGAATTGCAGCATATTAATCAAGTGCTTGGTACTATTTAATGAGCTTCCCCGTGAGCCTCCTGGTAACAATGAATTTGGAGGACCCGGGGCTGGGGTTTGCCCCAGTTTTCTGTGTCAGAGGTGTGGGCTCTCAGGAGTTCCTGGCACCATGGTGTGTTTGTTGGATGGATGGATGGATGGATGGATGGATAGACGCCAAATCCAAAATTTTAGATGTCTGTGTCAGAGTGGTTTCTGACAGCTCTTCTATTTTCCAGTTGCCCTTTTATAATGGAAAGGAATTTTGGCAGAGAATTGGGGAAAGGGGGTCGGGGAGAAAATGAGGGAAGGCAAAGATTCCTCTCGCTGGAAGGGAGAGCTAATGGCAATGATAGGGAGGCAATGTAGAAAAGTTTAGAGTTGGACCGCCTGGGCTCAGATCCCGGCTCTGTCCCATCTCATCTGTGGGCGAGTGCGCTGCTCCCCCAAGCAGCCTCTGTTTCCATACATATAAAAGGGGTGCAGAGCTGTGCTGACCTCAGAGGACTGCTAAGGGGATTAAAGGAGAGGATGCTCAATAAATCCCAACCACCACCTCTACCGCTGCTGGCACCTGCTACTGCTGCCGTTGCTACAGTTGTTATTAGGCCGACACCGAGGGCAGCCCCAAGGTGCTCTCACGGTCCAGAGGCCCAACGGGGCCCTGACCATCCAGTGCTGCCTCCAAACCCAGGGCTTGCTGACTCTACTGTCCATGCTCTTTCTGAGGTCCGCATATTTTTTCTATGAAGGGCCAGATAGCAAATATTTTAGGCTTTGGGGGTCATGTGCAATATCTGTTGCATATTGCTTTTTTTTTTTTTTAAACCACGCTTTAAAAATACAAAACCAGTCTTAGCTCACAGGCCACACAGAGACAGGCACAGTGGGCCTGCCGTGCTGCCTTAGGAGGAAGTAGAGAAAAAAAGGAGGGCAACGTAAAAGGAGATTATATATGGGTTTTTCTTCCACTAAAAGCAGGTTGAAGATGTACATAAAACAGAGAAACTTGGATCCAGGAATTTGTCTGACTTTAAAAATAAAAGTAAAGCCAGCCATGGTGATTCACTGTAGCCTTGTATGCTCATTTTATAGTGGAGGAAAGGCAGGCGATAGAGAGGTGCGGTGACCTGCCTGAAGTCACACAGCTAGTAAGGGACAGAGCAGGGACATAAGCCCAGGTGGGTGGAACTTGAGGACTTCCCCACCACCCCATCTCCCTCTACTACTGCAGGAAAGAATCTCTATTTTTTTTTTTTTTTTTTGAGACAGAGTCTTACTCTGTTGCCCGGACTAGAGTGAGTGCCGTGGTGTCAGCCTAGCTCACAGCAACCTCAAACTCCTGGGCTTAAGCGATCCTACTGCCTCAGCCTCCCGAGCAGCTGGGACTACAGGCATGAGCCACCATGCCCGGCTAATTTTTTTGTATATATATATTTTAGTTGTCCATATAATTTCTTTCTATTTTTAGTAGAGACGGGGGTCTCACTCTTGCTCAGGCTGGTCTCAAACTCCTGACCTCGAGCGATCCACCTGCCTCGGCCTCCCAGAGTGCTAGGATTACAGGCGTGAGCCACCGCGCCCGGCCTCTATTTTTTTTTTTTTTATTATTCTCAGACTCCTGACACCCTCCATCGACTGAGTTTCTGCTTAAAAGCCCAGACTTAGGGTCTGGCAGATCTCTGGTCTACCGTTTACTGGGTCAGTAACTTAGACACATGATTAACTTTGTGGTGCCTCGGTTTTCTCAGTGGTCAAACGGGGACATTGACTGGACCTCCCTCTTGGTGGTTATGAGGAGTTAATGAGTTAAGGCATGTAGAGAACTTAGCAAATGGCCTTGCACATGGCAAGTGCTGGATAAATACTAGAATTGGTGATTATAATAATAGCTGTGGTAGGCAGAGTAATGGACCCCCAAAGATGCCCATGTCCTAATCCCCAGAACCTTTGAATGTTACTTTAAATGGCAGAGAGGAATTAAGATTGCAGATGGAATTAAGGCTGCTAATCATCTGACCTTAAATTAAAGAGATTATCCTGGATGATCGGGGTAGGCACAATGTAATCACAAGAGTCCTTTAAGGATGGAAGGACGAGGCAGCTGGAAGTCAGAGCCGGAGTGATGCAGCAAGAGAGGAACTCAACCAGCGTTACTGGCTTTGGAGAGAAGGGAGCCGTGAGCTGAGGAATTTGGGAAGCCTCTAGAAGTGGGAAAGGCAAGAAAATGGATTCTGCCTTAGAGCCTCCGGAAGGAACACATCTTGCTTATCTACACCTTGATTTCAGCCTAGTGAGACCCGTTTTGGACTACGACCTCTAGCACGTGTAAGACAATAACTCTGTGTTAAGCCGCTAAGTTTGTAGGAATTGGTTACAGCAGCAATCAGATCCAATACACTGTTGTTTGCGGTACAAACCAGAGACCTCCTCGGAGTGGGAGCAGCACCCGCAGCAAAGGTGGCGTCCTGCACTGGCTGCAGGGCAAAGGGTCCTTCTCCCCACACTCACTCCGGTGCTAGTCAACCAGCGACCACTCGCAGAGTGCTGGGCAGGAGCCACGTGCAGGCAGGGAGTGGGGAGCAGTGGAAACACATGGAAGACACTGCCCGATGCCCCAAGGGAGATGACACATCTGCACGTAGTGACAATGTGGTGCGGTATGTCCCACATGTGGGATAACCCACTTCTGTGCAAACATCTCACTACCTGGATGTCATCCTCATGTGCGTGCTGGACCAATAAGCCCGGCCCAGGTTCCGAGTTCCCCACTGATTCTGCTCTGAGAATTACAGCTGTAACGATCACTCCGTCTTAACTACTAGGCTCCTAACACCCTGCGGGTCTTACATGTGGTACTTTGGCCCTGGTATCTTCCCTCTCCCCAATTTCCTCCCCCACCTAACCTATTCTCAGTCCACGTGTTCCCGTAGCACCTGGACAACTGGCACAGTCCACCCCTCGGCCCCAGCAGTTGGCTTAGGGATGGACGTGTGACCTGAGTCCCTCGACCCCAGGGCATTTGCCAGGAACACTACGGGAGCACAGCCCTCTTCCTCTGGGGGTTGCTCAGAGAAGGTGCTAGGTGTCCGTGGGAGAAAACTGCCTGAGCGAAGCCCACACAGAAGAAAACCGAGCGAGAGAGGAGAGAGACGACGCCTGCAGACATTGCGTAGATCCAGCTGGGCTCCAAGCCAGACCAGCTCAGACTTTTCAATTACACGAACGAACTGCCTTTTTGTTTTACACTTATGTCAGTTTGAATTGGATTTCTATCTTGTAACCAAAAGTCTGACTAATAGAATCAAATACCCACTAAAGTATTATTATCTCCTAGTTTCAGGTATTATTTCCTTGTCCAAGAGCCTTTGAGCTCTGAAATATCATGGAATGGGGTTTGGGACAGGGGCACTTAGGGCAGAGGTTTAGCTGCACAACAGGGGAAGGATGGGGTGCCATTTCTCGCTTCTTCCCTCAGTTCCCCTGTTTAGCTCAGCTTCACCGAGTCTACTCCTAATACTGCAGGAAGGAGCAAAAAACCCGTCACATGCTACTGAATGGGGCCTGGTTTGAACTTGCACCTGAATCTGTGGAAGGTCCAAATACCTATAACGGGGTTTTCATGTCTAGTCCACTAGGGTGGAGTGAATTTCATACTAGTGGCACGTGGGACAGTGATAGCCTGCTGTCTTGGTGCTGTGTCTGGTCCTGCTTCTTAAATGCTGATGCTGCCCCAGGGTTGTGTCTTCAGCCTGGCTGTCTTCTGTCTCTGAGCTGTCCCCAAGAGAGCTCAGTCACCCCATGGCTTCACCTGTCTCCTCTATCAGCTGTCTGCCTGTCTTCGTTCTTCCCCCACTGGCCTGAGGGATGCCGGTTGTGCCCTTTGGTAATGGTGACACCTGTTCACACTGATTTTTCCCAGGACAGCAGGGGTAGGGGTTGTAGCAGTTGGGGAGGAAGATGCAACTTGAAAAGCACCCAGGTGATACTTGTTTCTTCCCTCCCCAGCAACACACCCACAGGTTGGTAATCGCTAGCCCACATACACTGGTGTCTTCCAAATCCATCCATCCATGCCTTCCTGGACTTGTTTCTGTGTTCCAGGCCCACCTTGGACATCTCTACTAGGATGATGACACAAACACTAATCCTAAAATTAATATTAATATCAATGCTAATACTAACATGATGCAAGCTCACACTCATGGGCACTCCCTCTGTGCCGGACATCATTCTTAGTACTTTATATGTATTGATCTATAAACCTATAAGCCCTCTCCGGTCAGTAATAATAACAACTGAGTAATCTATATTATGCATATGAAGAAACAGAAGCTCATGAAAGTTACATGACCCCCCCACCAAGGTCACACAGCTGGTAAGTGGCTGAACCAGGATCTGAATTCAAGTCACCTGGACTCCCGAGACTACCTGTTTAACTGCTGTTCCTGGTCCATGGACGCTCCACAGGCGCATCAAATGCAATGTGTCAGAAACTTCTGCGCCATCTATTATGTTTTCTGCATCTGCCCACTACATGGTTAACAGGACCACACTCTCTTGGATTCCAAAGCCAGGAGCACAGGACTCGATCCTGACCCCTCCCTCCTCACTTCCCACATTGAAGTCCAGCCCATTCTTTCTCTGAATTGGAGCTCTGGAGCGGGTCTTTTGCTCCATCCCTGCTGACTTCCTGGGTCTAGAGGGTCAATCCCTCTCTCCAGGGCCATCAGAGCAGCTGCTGCCTCCTGACTGCTGCCTCGTCTGTGGCCCCTCCCACCTGTGATCCCCCAGGCACTCTGACCACCTTCCCTTTCTAAGCCCGAGGTTGCACTGTGTCATTCCCTTGGTTAGAAACTTCTGAAAGCTGCTCACAGCTCCTTGAAAACTGTTGGATCCTCAGCATGGCCTTTGAGGACCTTGCCTGTCCCGAATCTCCTGCAGCAGGAGTGGAATTTCAGTGTTGACACTTGTGGCATTGAAGGGAAGATGTGGACATGGCCCAATCCCCGTGTGGCTCAGTTTCTGCTAGAGAAACCTGCTAAGAGACTCAATCATATTACAAAGACATTTGTCCACATGCATGTCAGGACCCTGGGAACTACTCCACTCAGAAGACCACAGAAACTCAAGTCGAAGATTTAAGCGGACACTTCCTATTGCAGAATCATCAGCAATATAAAAGCACCTCTGAAAAACTCACAGGAGTCATTTGAAAAGTATGATGCCATTTAAAAAAATCTACTGTAACATCATTTCTTGAACATATTGCAAGAAGAAAGCTACGCTTTCAGTGTGAATATAGATGGGAGGTGGTACTGGGGGAGAAGAAACTGCATTTCTTGACCATCGTTTGTGAGCAAGGTTGCACGCTAGGTCTCTCCACATTCTTATCTCATTTACTCTCCCAAGTAACCCTGTGAGGTGTACTATTTCCCCATTTTACAGACCAGGAAACTCAGGAGAAACCTAGTTCTAGACTATTTTGTCTCATCTTCTGCATATCACTCTGGACAAACAGCTTATTCCCAGCTAGTGCAAAGTCTCTAATTCAAATTCCCTGGCAATTAGAAGTAGAAGCAAAGCTGTCCACTGAATGATTTTCTCCTTCAAACAATGCCCTGCTTTTGTTAGAGTTTCAGTGGTACCCATGCCTAAGCACATAGAAAGAGTTAAGTGGCGTACAAGTACAGGTCAGGTGTCTCAGCCATGTGGTCAGATCTGCTAAGTACGGGTCCTGTGGCCACTGCACCAGCACCAGCTAGCTGGGCAGGGCTCAGTCCCTGTACTGAAAGGTGATAAAGCTCACCTGCATGGGGCCGACACCCTGAGATTAGGACCTTCCACTCAATAGGGTTGGTCCTAAAGTGGTTCAGATTAATGAAGTTTTGCTGTGCTTCGCCTTTCTGATGTAAAACAAGGCTGCTGATACAAAACCACAAAGTGTGAATGCAGGAAGGTGGACTCGGAAATCGCTTTGCCAAATGGTGGCACTCATGCTACAGTTCTCCTCCTTGGCAGACATCACTAATCCATTGCAGCACACTCTTTCCTGGGCATGCCTCAACACCCTTCTCAGCCCAGTGCCCCCCAGCAGCCACGACCAACGGATCCCCTCTCCCTGCCCGCTTCCCACCCGAGGTGGAAGTGAGGCTATAGCCACTGGGCAGACTGGGTGAGGGGGTCACATGGGAAAAGGAAACTAGGATATTTTAGATCCCCGAGGCACAGAGGCTGTGTTTGTGTCATCCTACTGTCCAGCTAGGGGCAGGCGCCTGGGCAAGCTCATGCTATAACCCCAGGTCTACTACTGATGCAAGAAATGTGACCCTGACAAGTGTTTCAGGCTAATGCAATTTTAATTTGAAATATGCTCCAAATCCCAGGGTGGTGGGTGGTGCCTTCTGCAAAGTGAAGCAACGTTCCGGAAATCCAGGGACAAGCTGTTGGTCTCTCAGCTGTGGAGACAGCCAGACCTCACTGGGGAAGGGACAGGAGCAATGCTGACTGTGGGGCTTAAGGCTACACTACCCATGCTCAAGCCTTTAATGATTCTTCATCTGTATCAACCAATTTTTTCCTGGTGCTGGTGTTTTTGTTTCCAAGACCACTCCCACAAGGGAAGGAGGCGAGGACTGGGGTCTTCATTCACTGGGGCAAGGGGATGTTCTGAGAAGTCACAGAACTACTCTCCACGAGGCCCCCAGCTAGGAATGAACGGCACAGCTGCCCCTGCCTTTGGACCAGCCTCAGAACCAGGAGGGACCATCCCAGGGAGAGAGCAGTAAGAACAGAGCCACCCTGAGGCCTCCTCGTGGCGTCTGCATCTTAGAGAGCGAGCTCCCAGCCAGGGACTGCTTCCCTGGTCCCCTCCCCGCAGCTGCACCAGGGCTGCTCTGTCCCCCAACCTGTGCTATTTCATGTCCCAACATTGAGCAGGGTCATGACCCACACCTAGAATAAGAGCAAAGGCTAATATCTATTGAGCACTTATTCTGGCAGGGGGCCAGGCAGCTTCCTAAGAATTAATTCACTGAATCCTTACAGCCACTCTATGAGGCAGGAACTATCCCTGTCTCCATTTGACAGATGAGGAGACTGAGGCATAGGGAGGCAGCAACTTGCCTGAGGCCCCATAGCCGGTGGAAGAGCCAGGATTTCCCCTGGCAGCCGGGCCCCAGGGACCCTGCGCTTTACCACAGCCTCCGGCCCTCTGCACTGCCCCTCATCACCTTATTCCCCCATCACTGATGAACACCTACTGTGTGCCAGGTCCTATGACTGCAAGGACACCATCTTCCGTCCTCAGAGCTCAGCTCCTGCCAAGTCACGGCTCAAACTCACCGTTCAGCCCTGCCCATCCTCTCCCTGCGCCCCAGTAGCGAGCTGGACTCGGCGGAACACGCAGCCTGTACACAGCCACTGTCAAACCCGATTCCCATCCAGGCCGTCAGCTGCTGAGAGAACACCACCATCTCTGGCCCCCCACAGCGCCCTGGCCTCAGGGGCCCTCGGTAAACATTTACTGTGGCAGCTGACCCAGGCCTGGGGAAGAAGACCCAGTTACAAAGCACAAAGGAAGCCCATGCGCTCGTTATTCAGGGCCTCCCAAGCGCAAGGGGCGTCCCTCCCACGTAATTTCCCCATTTGCAACTGGAGTGCAATTTTTCTCACGCTCAGCGGGCCAGGTTTTGTACACACGAGTATATGGAACTGGCCCTGTCCCTGCCAAAGGGCCCTTGGGCTCCCTCGGTGAAGCCAAGCCTTCTGCCTGGGCCACACCCACAGCTGCCTTCTTGGCGCCCAGGGGAGCAGGGATGGGTCTCGCCACATGTTCTCTCTGTGCCTTTTCTTCCGGTCTGTGTGGTCTGGATCTCGGGTCAGATCCCTTGATGGCACAACTAGCCGGTAACTTTTGTGGTCCTGGTATGGAACAGGCCCTCCAGAGCCTCTGAGCAAAACTCTCCCCTCGTGCTTTGAGAGCTGCCCACCCATCACACACAGGAGGTGTCTGGGGTGATGCCCAGGACATGTGCACTGTCTGGCGTTGGCTCAGGTACAGCTGGCCAATGGGCAACAGGTCATAGGAGAGACCCTCAGGTCATCTCATCTAGTGGCTTCTGAATGGTTTTAGGGAGGAACCTGCCACCTAAAGCAGAAGCGGTGCGGAGAGAGTTTGTGTGCGTGAGCTCAGAAGCTTCCCTCACTCAGACTTCCCCTAAACCCTTTCCTTCCTCTACTGCCTGTCCCCTGGGGGTTCTAGATCACCAGGGAACAGTCTATAAAACACTGCCCGAGTCAAAGCTGCTCCCCCTGCAACACTTCCCAGGGACATTTCTCCAACCTCTGCTTGAATTCTGCCACTGACAGGGAACTCACTACCTTCCCAATTTGCCTCCTACACATATGCATAGCTCTGCTGTTAGGAATTTTTCCTTAGATTGAGTCCACAGCTGTCCACCTTCCTCTTGCTGGTGACAGTCCTTCAAATGTGCAAAGGTGGCTTTCTCGCCTTGCTTTAGCCCTGTCTTCTCAGGACTATGGTTTACCAACTGGTGTGAGCCAGGCAGCTCCCTCTCTGTTCTAAGAGTATCTCCCTAGCCTTGGAAACAATTCTAAGCACATGCCCTCTGGATGGTGAGTCTGAGCTGTGGTCGTCTGGGCAGAGAGAGGACAGCCCAGCCACCTCCAGGCTCCATTTGGTCTGGGGAGGGATTGGCAGGGACCCAGCAAATTCCAAGGGACTCATACCTGGATTCTCGGCACTGTGCCATTCCCAGGTGCCTGTGGATGGAAACAGTTTCGGAGCTGCCAGAGCTCAGCTGCCCCTGCCCTCCCGTTCCTCTCCTTTCCCTTCCTGCCGTCCAGCCGAGGCCGACCGCCGCGGCGCACGGCAGCACTCACCCGTCCCGTATTGCTTACATCCTGGGGATCTGAACGGGTTGACTCCATGAACAGTCAGGGCATCAAGACCTATAAAGGAGAGAAACTCAGTGTTAAAAGCAGGGCAGAGCAACTGGGTGTCCATCTCTTTTCTAGCAGGCCTGAGTCACTGGGGGACGGGGATGGAGGTGGGAGGATGAATGAGGAGGAGACGGTGAGGACCCAGCTGATCGTTAAACCAACCTCAAAATCTCTGGGCTTTGTGTTGACTCTGAGAAAGAAAAAAAAAAAAAAGACCCTGGCCCTGAATGAGTCAGCAGCTTGTTGAGAAGCAGGCTTTTTAGAAGAGCGAAACTAAAGGCAAAATCCGAGGGGGCAGGGGTGGGGGAGGCCTCTCTTTAACCTCGCTCAGAGTCTCCTTGAGTCTTCAGGGCCTGTTCCTGGCAGCCGGCCCTTCACGGCTCCATTTTGGAGAAGGCGCAGGGGGGAGAGCTCTGCGCTCAGGCCTCAAGTCGAAAAGATACCGCAGTCCTTAAAACAAAAGCCCCCAAAGCATATTTATATCCTGGGAGACTCCTGCCAAGCGAACCCTGTGTGCTTTGAAAATTCCTCGGGAGAGCTGCAGCCGGAAGAACAAGCCGTGTGCCGGGCTCTGAGGATGTGTTCACAGCATGGCAAGTTGGGGCCTGAGCCCTAGAGGTTTCCGCGCCCGGCAGAGGCCACCTGCGGCGCACGTGTGTGCAGAGCGGCAGCCACTGAGCCGGGAGCTGCTAGCAGGGCGCGCTGTTCTCTCTCCCCACACCCGGCCTGCCTTAAAAGCAAAACTTGTCTTTTCTTGTTTCCCTAAGAATTCTGAGATGAACGGAGGTTTCTCTCTTCTCCCATTCCTGCTCTCGGAGGAGAACCTTTTGACTTGAAGGAAAGAACACCTTCAGGCGGCAGCTTCTGTGTGGTGAGTACTTAGCACGCGCCAGGCACTTTGCACACCTGACCTGGAGTCTCGCTGCTCAAAGGTGCAGTCGCACCTGCTGGCAGCCTGTTGGAAAGGCAGAGTCCCAGCCTCCCCCCCCCACTCCCTGTGGAATCAGAACCTGTATTTTAACAAGACCCTCGGGTGATTCCTGGGCATGTTAAAGTCTGCAAAGTGCGGGTTTATAATCCTCTTAATCATGGAAGGAAGGAAGTCAGAGCCCGTTCTCCAGGTGAGGAAATAGGCTCCAGAAGTGACACCTTGGCTACTACGACTGTACAGCTGTTAAGTGGCAGGGTGGATTCAAAGCCATGTCCATGTGATTCCAAAGCCTGCGTTCCTTCCCACTGTGCCATTTGTGGGGAGCAAAGGGAGAGAGGGAAGGGGTGGGCAGGCAGGCCCAGCTTGGTGTGGGTGGCCGAGGGGAGGGTGGTGGCCAGGGGTGGGGGTGACCTTAGCCCTGGAGGGGGATGGTCAACCCGGGTGTGCTGCAGGGTGCTCGGAGAGGGAGGCGTTGAACACTGGAGGCAGGTTCCCTCTCCTCCTCGGTTTTGTCAAGCGTCAGCAAAATTCCCCAGTCAAAAGTTCTGGACCTCCTTCCTGCAGGAAAATTCGAGCTGCTGCATTTAATCCTAGCGATTCTGTTGATTCCAGGGAGTGTAGCACTCTTGCCCACTGCCCTTAGCACTGACCATGCAGAGGGAGGAGCCCCAGGATGCGAGCTAACCCGAGTGCTCCAGGCACCGACCTGGAGGAAGGACACTAGTCTTTAAAGCCCTTTATAGCTTAGAAAGAGCTTTTCATCCACCAGCTAATCAGCTCCTTACTTTTAAGGGACATGTCATTAGTCCTGTTTTGCAGTTGAGAAAACCGAGGCACAGAGAGGGCAAGTTACTTTCCTGAGGACACACAGCTCTCAGGCAGGCTGGGTTACTGTCCTCTGACTGTAAATCCACAGCTACAGCCAGGGTAGTCCAGCTGCTCCTGGAGGGGAGAGGAACGTCACAGCACAGGTTTATGATGCTTTGGATCAGTGCCTCCCAACTCCATAAGCTCTGGCTCCACTCTGCTTGCAAAGTGGTTTTACTGAATAGACTCATAGACCAAGGGGAAAACAGACCACAACCCACGCAGGGCACATGGCTGGCACTTTTCTCAATGTAAACTAGCCAGCTGGCATTCCTGGCTTATCAATTAGTCATGTGTTACGATATACATCGTTCGTTCTACTGCACTTGCTTCTGTAAGACACATTAGCTCAGATATAGGGGACGGATGTAAAGTGTGGAAGGGGTCTTGGTTCACAGGCAAATACTCCCAGCACGTTAGTGTTATGCACCACCAAGTAACCACAGCTGGATGCAGTGTGCCCTGACCCAGCTGAGTGCAGTAAGCCACAGAGGACTCCACGCCATCTACACCCACTTACCCCAAGCTCTTCCTTCCGGCTCAGTGTGGCCACGTGTTCTGTGTTAGATGTGTTTGTTGCTCATTCTCCCTGATCTTTGTGCAAAGGCCACGCTGAACCACCCAACAAAGCTACATTTTAGCAAAGCCTGAACTGCTCTTCCACCTGTAACTTCAGATAAAGTTATCTGTCCAGTCCTGCCTCTGCAACTCAGCAGCCTCAAGCCTCCTCTAGCTGCCTGCCTTCAAGCTCCTCCTCTCTGTTTTTATAATACAGCCCTATGGTTCCTCGGGTCCTAAAGTTACTGCTCTTTCTTTATTTTCAATTCAAAATTTAGCATGCCATTTTAACTGTGCTACTCTCATCACTAGGACTGTGCTTTGTTAGTGTTTCAGGAATTGTGAATGGGGAGATGCAACCCTAGCATTCCCTAAATCTCTGTGATTTTTGAGTTTTTCAGAATGCAAGGATTTGGAGAAATGCATACATTATTTTATAGCAGAAATGCCTGCATAATGAAGTTCCATTTTAGGTACTAATGTATATACATAACTTAAGTGTATAATATATTAATACATAGTTGTTAAATATTGAACATGTTAATATTAAATATTGAGTAAATATTCAATTAATGATTACTGAGTACTCATATATATCGATTCTGTGCTAAACACCAGATAGACATAAATAAATAATAAGTCCCTACTTTTAAGAAACTGACAGTATAAAAAAGGAGAAAGATGAATCATAGACTGAGCATGAGAAAGTACAAAGTATAAAAGGGGTGTAAGGTAGGAGCAGCTAATAGACCCCTCAGCTGGCCTGGGACAAAGACCCCACTCCCTACCCCTGGCCTGCGAGGCCCGGCACCTGCTCCCCTCCCCACCCTACCTCACCCCACTGTGTTCCCGGCTTGCTGGCTTTCGCTCAGTTTCTTGAGCCCACCCTGCTCTGCAGCCACAGGGCTACGACGTTCCAGTCCCTTTCTCTCCAAGGCTCTGTTCTCCCTCTTTCCCTAATTAACACTGACTTCCCTGCAGGAGTGAGGGAGGCCATAGTATACAGTGCTCAGAACAGCGTGAGCAGGTGCGTCAGCTGCTCTTATTATCGACAGCACCTGTGACCATCCTCCACTGACTAGGCAGCAACTTGAGCCCAGAGGGGCAGAGTGGCTTGGCCGGGGCTGCGCAGTGTGTTATTCTCGGAGCTGGGGGAATCTCACTGAATTGGCTCTTTTCCTCGTTTATCCTTGAACCCGGCACTGCACCGTCACCCACTAGACCCCAACCAGTGTGCAGGAAAGGGTGCTGGTCTTGGAGGTAGCAGGCCCTAGTCTGGTCCTGCTTCTCTCAAACACACAGTGCTGTGTGTCCTCCTGCCGAGACTTCCCTCTCGGGACCTTGGTTTCCTCCTCAGCCCCGCGGGGCTGTAAGCAGAGCCTGTCTCGGGCTGGGTGGGGATCCCAGGCCAGGGTGCACGTGGAGCGCAGCCCACAGTTCCTGCGTGCAGGAAGCAGCAGCTCTCATTAGGAAGCATTATACACAGATTAAAGGACTTTTAGTGCCCTCTGAGCTCTCATTGTGCACACATTTCCAGCACTTCTTTCTCCAGAACAGGCTGGTCAGACAGAGAAAATTGAAATAAGGGAAAAATCTGGTAGCACTTTCCCATGGGTCCCCCATACTCCTTGCGGCCTAGGTTAACCTGCCAGATTGCGGGGCATCTGACCGGGAGGATGAGGGCAGCGACTTTAACAATTTGTGGAAGAAGAGAAACACCCTCCCTTAGAGTCCCTCCCTGTAACAAAGTTTGTCCCATTCTGTTTTCCATTCAGCAAACATTTAGCAGATGAATAAGAAACTCCAAGTCTAGGGAAACAGGCCTCATGTCGTGGGGTGACAGCATCACATCGCAGGGAAGGGCGTGTGTGCAACCTCCGGAGCACAGGGAGGGAGAGAAGAGCTCTGGCTGGAGCCAGCCCAGACTGGAAATGAGAGTAAGGCTAAGCTCACAGAAGGTGGACGGACAGCTATAAGCTACTTCCGTGGAGCCTGAGCTTGGCCGTCACTCTGCAAGCCGGAAGTGCAGCGTCAGCTGCCTGTCTTTGTTGCAGACAGTATTTCACTTGGTCACTAGCAACAGCCTGCCATTCGGAAGGGCAGAGAGGAGCATCACTAGGGAGCATCTCACGCCCCAGCCAGTGCTTCCTGAGCGCGCTCTGTGCCAGGCACTGGGCTGGCTCTGACGTCTCACATCTCTTCTGCGCAGCAGCTGTGAGCAGCAGGTGTTCACATACCAGATGTACAGGTGGCAAACCTGAGTCTGACAGAGATTTAAAAAGCTGCCCATCGTCACAAGAGCAGAAAGTCCACCGAGGGGGTTTGAACTCAGGCCTGCCTTAGTCGTCTTTCCATTTTCTTCCCCACGCTGCCTCTTCAACTTTGGCTCCGTGGCTGGAGTTGCTGGCAAACTGGGCCATCTCTCCCACCCTCCGCAACCCATTTTCCACTAAGATCCCCCAAGAGGACAGAAGGGGCTGAGTTCACAACCGCCTTGGGGTGCCTACGTGCAGCTCAACATCTTGAACGTTTTCGAGAATACCAAATTCTACTCTCGAATTGACTCAGATTTGTTTCAAAATATTTCTCCCTCAAAATTGTCAAGTACAACTGACACTCCAGGAAGACATGCCCAGCGCTGGGGAGGGCAGCATCTAATTTTTCTTTTTTTCCTCTTGCAACAGTGTCACTTACCAAGGGCAGTGTCCATTTTGCTCACTGATGTCTCCTTGTTCTTTCAACAACTCTTCATGGGCACTGACCGTGGCCAGGCCATGGGGAGATAAGGTGAACCCCAGCCTTACTATCGGGCTGGAGATAAAGACTTCAATGACATTATTGTGCTAATCAAAGCACCATGCAATGGTGGCCAGATTGCACGGAGAGGCACAGGAGGATATAACAGGCTATGGTGAGGCCTGGAAGACACTCGGCACAAACCAGGCAGAGAGGAAGGAAGGGCTGAGGGAGTGGAGAAGGGTGTGTGAGGCCGTGGTGGGAGGGGCATGGCCGACTCCAAAGACAGGCAGGTGGCCAGAGTGCTTAGAGCTGAGAAGGCCAGAGAAATAGCGGGGCCAGATCTTCTGGGGCTTTTAGTCCTTTCAAGAAGCTGGTTCTTTACCTGTGAGTGATGCAAAGAGTTGGATTCTGTGTCTTCAGGTGCCTGGCACATGGTGACCTCAAAAGTATCATTATTTGCTGAAGGGAAGGATGTAACCTGTTCACCTCCGGGTCCCCTCAGGTCCCCCAGCAAGCTGAGAAGCACCACTGGGGACCCTGCAATCTTTAGAAAGGGCAACCATAGGGCGATCTGATCTGTGTAGGGAAAAATTCTCCCCGGGCACCTGGCCTGTGCCCCCTTCTGCCAGGCCTTGGGGAAGCCTGGCTCCAGCGCGGCTGCGGGCAGATGTGAGCGGGCTGAATACACCTTTGATTATGGCTCCTGTTTCGGAGGGAAAGACACAGCTCCCTGGAGATTGGAAATCTATGAAAATGAGCTCTCAAAAAAGAGATGTAAGTGAGTTGGAAACAGAAGCCCTCTGGGCGGGAGGTGGTTTCTTTCTTTAAAATAAACAACAGCAAAGAGATCAACCTGGGAGAACCAGGTTCTTCATAATCCCCAGTGGGCAGGAATGAAAGGCAAGTGTCAGAAAGTGGCTGAAGACTCTGGTCTTCCAGAACAGCGCCTGGTTAGGATGTGCAGACATCAGCTCCAAGAATGGGTCTGTCTTCCTCCTTGGTTAACCCCAGTTTCTTTAGCATGGGGAGACAGTACATTGCTGGTGGGAGACTAGCAGACCTAGTTTAGAACACGGTTTCTGCCATTTAAGAACTTTATGTCCAGAGACACATATTTGATCTCCTTTGAGCCTTAGTTTTGTCATCCATAAGATGGGATATGATGGGGATTAGATGATACTATGAAAGTCAGGTGCTGGGGTTTGAACCCAAGCCTGTCTGAGTGTCATTGTTCCATTTCCCCCTACACTGCTTCTTGGACTTGGGACATGTTTGTTCCCACCTCATGACTATTTGATACATAATAGGTGTAGCTTAATAAATGCTGGTTCTGCTTCCCTTCTTTTCACATCTCTTATTTCTTTCAACCACATTTAGCAAAACTCTGGGTATCCACGAGGTGCCAAATAAACCCATGTAATTGGATCCACCTATGTACAATGTAGTGAGCATACAGAAGAAAGCAGCTAGCTGTGTTTTCTCCCAACTGTATCCTGTTTCGAACCCTTTATTAAATGTCTTAAGTATTACTTGCCTTCAGGGTCAAAATAAAATTTCCAGAGGTTTCCACTTTGCACTCATAAATGATTCTCACTAAACTCCCCCCTTTTAAAAAAAAATGTGTGTGTGAGCACATAAACGTACTGACTCATAGCTGGAAAAACTCTCTCTCCCTAACACATTCCAAATTTGTCAAGTCACATGAATTGAGTAAGAGCATTTAATGTGGCTGCTAGCCCCAAACTGGCGGGCAGTTAAGCCAGTGACTCAGGCCTTCCCTGCCCCTCTCCTCCAAGCAAGCGTGTAGCTGGGGGCACACTCTGCCCCCGGGCAGTGCACACATGAGGCAGATGTAGAAAATGCAAGCACTGGAAAGGATCTGGCAACAAGCTGAAGCAAAACTGCAACTGCAAGGCAGTATAATGTATTTTCAAAAAAGTCAAATACAAACTTGCATATAGAATCACCAAAGTGTAACAACTTCACTTAGTCAAGTTGATGCTGGCTATTCTATCAAGCATTTTATTTGCACGCATGACTCATTTAAGCCTCAAAGCCACCCAGGTAGGTAGGCACTATGATTATCTCTATTTTATACGTGAGGAAACTGAGGCACCAAGAGTTAAGTAACTTGCCTAAGGTATGCAGTATGCACAAGGCAGAGCCGAGATTCAGTCCAGTCTGGTTCTGCAATGGACGGATGCTATTGCACACCCAACCATGCATTCAGAAAGAAGAGAGCTCTTTTGCATAGGAGAAAGAAAACCACATTTATTCCGCAAATATCTACCCAATGCTTAGAATACTGTACCAGGTGTCAAAAGGGAAGCTAATGGTGAGCATGGAAAAATAGTGACAATTTGGTTACTGCTTTCAATGAGTTTGAAATTATGCAGAGGAGCTATGATGCACGCACAAATAATTACAATAAAAATTAAGTGAAAATGCCCACGAAAGCATTATAAAGTGGCACGGATGGGGCTTATGAAAATGATGACTCTGGCTGGGGTGACCTGGACGCGCTGGCTGGCAGAGGTGCCATTTAAGCTAGGAGGAGGCTAGAGGAGGTCTTGCCTGCTTAATGCCAGTGAGTACACCCAGGTGGCCAATGCCCTGGGAGTCCCTATCTTGGTTCTGATCCGGGACCCACCCCCCTGGTGGGAACATCAGGCGAGGAGCACAGGAAGAGGGGAAGGAGGGAAAGAGGTGTCCAGCGACTAGAAGTTTGGGGAGAGGAGCAGGACATCAGAGCAAGGTGGAGGGGTGCGGAACTGGCCAGAGTGGGAGCTCCAGTCCTACTTCCATCTGGATTGGCTCCGAGCAAGTGCCCTGCTTTTAGGCCTCAGTTTCTCTCCTCCACTAGGAGGGAGATGAAGGAAGTGCCTGAATGTTCCAGCTGGGCGGAACCTTGGAGAGCTCCCAGTTTATCCCGTCATGTTATAGATGAGGGAACCAAGGGCCGGGGAAGCCGCGTTCATGGAAGCCCTTAGATTTGAATCCAAATGTGTGGGATGAACACTCCAGCTCCCAGGTCTCAATGCGGCCCCTTTTCTGACTCCTCAAGGGGTGCGTGGACCTCCGCCAGACGTCCAGGGGGCTCCGGGCTTCTGTGGGCGGAGGGGAGACAGAGGGCTGCCATACATGCCTCAGCCGGTCCAGTGGCACCGGGCTCGGCCACGGACCCTGAGAGGCTCAGCCCTCCCAGCGCATCCTCCGCGCAGAGACCCCTTGCCCTGCGCTCAGGACGTTTCCAGGAAACCATGACCAGTTTCTCTGCAGCCATGGCTTTCCCTGACAAGACGTACATCTGGTTGTGACTCACACGGCTGGATTTCTGCCCAGGGCCGTCCATCTTGACTGGGGAGCACATTCTCTCCCACTGACAACCTGCCCACCCCACCGTGACAATGGCGGCTGCCGCTGCCCTTGTCAGCCAACGCTGAGGTCATACAAATGGCTCCTCGGGCCTCCTCTCCTGGCCTTCCCCTCAGAACCAGCTCTGGCCTGGGTGGTCTTTGTGGGGCCCTCAGACACTAGGCCCCTCAACCAAGTTCCCTCTCCCCACACACCCTCCTCCTCCCTGTCCCGGCTCCGGCAGTCCTTCCCGACCACTCCAGCCCTCACTGAGCCACTCTCCTCTGAAACCCCACTCTGATTACGGTTTGCATCCCAGTTTAGCTGGGTGCTGTACCCTGCAGGGCTGGACAGCAGGCCTGTCTCCCGTCCAACGGTGGTAGACGCAGAGGATGGGGCCACGGGCAATAACACCCACAACAATCACAACAAATACCAATACACGCACATCAAGGGTGCCCACCTCTGGGCCTTTGCACTTGCTGTCTCTCCTGCGTGGAATACTCTGGCCTGAGTCTTTGTATGGCTGCCAACTCCTCGTCAAAGTCATCTCCCCAGTGAGGCCTTTCCTGACCTCTCCACCCAGCTTCCTTCCCTGCCACTCTCTATTTTACCACCTGTTTTATTTTCCTACACCACAGATCCCATTCTCAAATTACTGACTTGTCATCTGCTCCCATAACTGTTCCTTTATTATCCGTCTCCCCCAGGAGGCAGGAGAGCCAAGGGTTCTGCTGTGTCCCGTTCACCACTGGCTCCCAGCACCCGGCAGGGGGCTCAGCACAGAGCGAAATCAGGTGTGTTGCTAGACATTGTGGATGTGCATTAACCTTACTGAATCCTCACACAAACCCTGTGTGGTTGGGATCATCGCCCCCATTTTGCAGGTGAGAAATCTGAGGCCCAGAGTACTTAAATAGGTTGCCTAAGGTCACTTGGCAAGGAAGTGTCAGAGTTAGACATCAGACTTGAATTTGTCTGGTATGGAAAACCCACGCTTTTAATCACTGGGCTCTGCTGCTTCCCTTCAGTGTTTTCAGAGTCCCCATACTAAGGACACAGGGAAACCTGTGGATCACATGATCGGGAATGCCATGCTTTACAGAAGCCAAAGTGCCAGGTCTGAGCAAAGTCCTCCCCTCCTCCCTCCCTCCCTCGTCTAAGCTCTGACAATGTAGAGAATTACACGACTCACTGAGGGGCTCCCAGGGGCTTCAAACTGGTGGCCCATGGTCCAAATACCAGCCATAAAGTTGTTTTATTGGGCTGGCACGATATGTTAAAAATGAGGAACCGGAATGCCCTTGGTGGGGCAGATGTTCTTGGCTCCTTCCACGCACGGCACCACTCCCCGCTGTCCTACATCCCATGACCCACGGGCTGTGTTAAGTGCCTGTGACATTGTGAGAACAGTGCAGGGTGTCCTGGACAGAGTGACAGCAGGGTGGGGAGAAGGGGACGGGGAGATGGTGGGTGAGAGGAGGCCGCATGGAGAAGGTGGCGCTTGGTCTGCTCATGAAGGATGGGTGACAGTCACAGCTGGAGAGGGGTGGGGGAGTGTGCATGCCAGTGAGGTCCAGAGGAAGGGTGTACGGTGGTTGAGTGTGGCTGAGATGAGGGCAGGGGGAGCTAGTGTGTGGGCAGGAGGGGCAGGTACAGTGAGTGCAGGGGCGCACACACCACCCCGAGGAATTTGGACATTGTCCTTCATGACCCAGAAGTCCCAGAAGGCTTTAACCAGGGAGGGAACATGAGACCATCTGTGTTAACACAGCTGGATGCTGATTTCCCACTTCCTAGCTGTGTGACTGTCTGCAGCTGTTGCTTTGGGGGTCTGTGGGCTCAAGCACCCAATCTGTAAAATGGGCATCGTAAGGCTATGTGTCTCAAAGGCGTATAATGGGGATTAGAAGGAAACAAAACATGAGAAGCCCCCAGCACAATTCCTGGCACAAAGAAGGCCCTCAACCAAGGACGGCTATCATGATTATGAGTGTTTACTACTAATCTAGTGGTGGCACACCTGCGAGGTGGCTGAGAGGAAGTACTCATGGGAGGCAGGAAGAGGTAAATGTGACCTTAAGATCAGTTTTCTCAACCTGTGTCTCAGTTTTCTCATCTGTAAAATGGGAATATCCCAGCTGCTTTGAAGTTAGGAAACATCAAGCAACCATAAGGGTTTCCTTTTCCTTTTTCCATGCAGAGTGATGATCGGAGGAGGGCTAGGCACCTGGGGCTCTTATTTCTACAAATCTCTGAGGCAAGGAAAGTAGCAAAGGACAGCACAGCGAGACGCAAGCAAGAACTTGATAAAAAGGAAGCCTGCAGCTTAGACCGTCCCTTGGAATATTCTTGGCTTAGCTGTGTTGCATCCCATTCTCCTGCTCTCCTTTTGCATTCATGCCCATGGCTCAAAACTCCTACCAGATTCTCAGTCTCAAAACCATAGATGTTTTTCAGCTGGAAAATATGATCAAGTGCATTCCCCACGATTTACAGATAAGGAGGCTGACAGTCACGATAGAGAACCGGTTACAAACTCTCCTCAAGAGACAGGACTGCCTGAGTTCACCTCGGGGCTCTGCCAATTATTAGCTGTGTGACTTTGGCTAAGTTATTTAATGTCTCTGTGCCTATGTGACTAGTATCAAGTGGGGTTAATGAGTGCTTACTCCCAAAAGTGGTTTGGGAAATTAACAGAGTTGGTGGGTTTAAAGCATGAGGACCGTGCCTAGCACTTGGTAGGATTCGGGAACCGAGAGTTACTATTATCATTTAAAGCCACAAGGTATGTTAGTGATAGAGCTGGGAACGAATCTTGGCACAGACTAGTGCCCTCTGCATCACTCCACACTGAAATATTTAATTCTAATCAATATGCCGTGTTTACTAAAAGGCAGAAAAATAAACTGACCTGTTTTTGGAATAAAAGACTCATTCATGCAGCCCGTGTGCCCCATTTCTGGAGCATTCTGGGCCACCAAAGTCTGGCAGTAACTGCATAGTGCAACAACACTTCGTAGACACCTTTCTTGCCACCTCCAGTCGTAGCATCCAGGGAGGCAGCGAAAATAGTTCCCAGAATTTTAAAACTTAAACAGGAAGAAGACCCAAATCAACGTGGAGCGAGCTACTCAGATGTCGCAGGCACGGCCACTGTCTTTCTGGAACTTTCACGCGGCGTGTTTCCATTTCCAAATCTCTTTTATTTACAGTCTTTCATTCCTGCCTTATGCCAGATGGTGATTGAGAAAGTGGGTTCTGGAGTAAGACTAGTTGGTTCAGACTCTGCTGCTAACACTGACTCGGTTGGGTGGCCAAGGGACATTTATTCACTCTCTCTGAGCCCCCAGGACCTTGGCAAACCAGGGAATTACAGTACTGACCGTACGGTTGCTGGAGATGTGAGCTCATACCTACAAAGCCAGAGCCTGGCCCACAGTGACTCCCTCATCCAGGAAATGTTTACGATGTGGCTAATGTGTGCCAGGTGCTGAGGATCGGGGAGCAATCAAAACACAGTCCTTCCCCCAGAGGAGGCAGAATGTAATGGGGAAAGCAGACGATTCGACAGACAGATAAACATAACATGTCAGGAGGCACTGAGTGCTCTGAAGAAGAACCAGAATGAAGGAATGGAGACTGGTACGTTGCTATTTTAGCTGTGACCTTGTGGTGGTCAGGGAAGGGCCTCCTTGAAGGGGTGTCTTTTAAGCAGAACCTGAATGCAGTGAGGGAGAAAACCACACAGACAGCTGCGAAAGGAGCATTCTAGGCTGAGAAAACAGCCGCCTCATACGCGAGTGCACATGAGGTGTGTCTGGGGATGAGCCCCCAGGCCAGGTGACGGAGGGGCAGGAATGATATGGGGAGTGACAAAATCTGACCTATGTTTTTAAAAAGTAGCTCTGAGCAGACAGTCATGGGGCATGTGCAGGACACGGGGGTGGCGGTGGGCAAGAGACGAAGCCCAGAGGGCAGCCGACGGCTCGTGCAGGGATCCACGTGGGAGCCGGTGGTGGCCTGAACTGGGGATAGTGGTAGAGACGGCATCACTGAAGGGGAAGTGGCTGCTCACACATGTCCTGTGTAACTCTGGGGGTGCCATTCACACCTACCAAAAAGTGAAGGGTGCCCCCTGGGGTGGGGCAACAGGGGGACCCCCGGGAGGCTGGGGATAGAGTCTGAAGATAGAACAGCCAAGATTGATAGAGGGCATGAAGTGTCAAAGAAAAAGAAGAAACACAGGTTACTTGTGGGACGTTGGCCCGAGCACTGAGGTTAACAGAGGTCCTATTTACTGAGATGCTGAATGACCGGGAAAGAGTCAAGAGTTAATTTTAGACGTGTTGAGTTTGGGAAGTCTCTTCATGAAAGTTGGCTGTGATGACGATGGTCATGGTAATTATGGAAGAGTGCTCAGTGAGGATATGGAAAAAGCAAACACTGAGTGTGTGCTGTGTGCCGGACACCAAACTCATTCATTCATTTAATCTCCATAACATGGCAGGCACCACTGTCACCCCCATTTGACAGATGAGAGTAGTAGGCTGAGTGTGCCCCAATGACATGCCCAAGTCCTAGTCCTCAGAACCTGTGAATGTGAACTTATTTGGAAAGAGCCTTTGCAGATAGAATTAAGCTAAGGATCTCAAGACAAGATCATCTTGGATTATTCAGATGGGCCCTGAATCCACTGGCAAGAGTCCTCCTGAGAAACCCAGAGGAGAAACTCACAGAGCAAGAGAAGGTGAGGTGAAGACAGAGGCAGAGACTGGACCCGCGCAGTTACAAGGAATGCCAGCAGCCACCAGAAGCTGGAAGAGGCCAAGAAGGATTTTCTCTAGAGCCTCAGAGGGAACGGGGCCCTGCTGACACTTGATTGCAGACTTTCGGCCTCCAGAACTAAGAGAGAATAAGTTTTTATTGTTTTAAGCCATCTAGTTTGTGGTAATTTATTCCAGCAACCCCAGGAAAATAATACAAGGAGGAAAACCAGGCACAGAGAAGTGAAGACACTTGACCAAAGTCACACAGCAAGTGAGCAGCAGAGCTGGGGAACGGCAGCACCAAGCTCCCTCAGGCCTTGTCCCCACTTTTCCACCTCAAAAAACCTAGGAAGGGCTTTGCCAAGCCATGCCAACGCGTCTTGGCAGCCACCTCAGGGATCCAGGGCCTTGCCGGGAATGCTGTCCGCTCTGGCGGTTTTAGTTTACAGCTGCTGGGTCCACAGGCAAGTGGCCATGAAGAGACCCTGAGGGGTGGCCGCCTCGGTAAATAGATTTCAGTGGCACCTCAGGACTCACAACAATCACTCAGGAAACGAGGGCGGTCTGGATTTCAAAGCCGCCTCCTCTTTCCATGAGAGCCCCGCCGGAATCTCTGGGCTCTGTCCCGCTCTGGCCGCGAGGCCTGGGGACAGGAGCTCCAGGCCAGGGCTGCAGGCGGCTCCTGAACCGCCGCCAGCGGGCCAGAAACGGGTCTCTGAAGAAACAGTGATTGTCCATTTCCTCTCCCTCTGATGCCCAGGAAAATATTTTACTGGACAAGAAGTAAATATTGGGAATTCAGGGAAAACATCCTTCCCGGTCCCCTGCCTTGTCACGTCGTCATTATTTTGACAGAGAGGGACAGTGGGTCCCGCAAGCAAACAAGGCCTGTGAATGTCTGAAACCGTGTTCTCAGAACACTTAATGAGGAGAGGTCAGTTAATTTGGGGGGTCGGGGAGGGGCGAGCAGGAGACGGGGGAAGTGTTCTATTTATGAAGAATAAAATAATTAAATTCAGGTCAGCGGAGGGAGCCACTGGGCTGAAACAAACGTGGAGGCCGTGGGGGAAGACGAGAAGCAAAGGAGCAGGCGTCACAGCGGGCTCACGGCTGCCAGCATCTCCAGGGACAGCCGCTGATGTCCAGTGGCTGTGTCAGAAACAGACACTGTCTCTCTAGAGGGCGGGAGCTGGTCCTGCAGGCCCGCCCCCCCCTCAGGCACACACACACAGATGCACACAACACACAAAACACACACAACACGCCACCGCTCTCTCCGATCCACGTGCTGGCTACGAGGTAACGGGGTTTCACGCCTGCACTCACTCACCCACTCATGCCTCAAAATATGTTTTGAAGGTAGATTTTAAACATGCTCACAGAACTGACCCAGCCAAAGGAGAACCTTTGTTTCCAAGAGCTCACTGTGGTGGACGTTTTACATTTACCTAGTGAGGCGGCCTTTGCCCAAGCGTGTTTGGAAGCCCTTGCTTGGAGCTGTCTTCAGAGTCAAATTAGGAGACAAAGAGTAACACTGGGCACATTACTGTATAATTGCCCCCTAGTCTGACCACCCCCCTCCACAACTGTATTTCTTAAGGGAAGTCACACTCCTGGTTCCTCGGATGTGACTGGTGCAGCCACCTCCAAAGGGCAGAGATTTGCCAACACCAAGGATAAGAACGTGGTGCTGGGTGGTGGGGCACGCCAAGATGTTCTGTGCCTGGGGTGTTCTGTGCCACGCACCACCTCTGGAATAAAGGGTGAGCTCCCCAAGGGGACAGCAACGGTGACCCCACCACCCATTTGCTAATGCAGGTTCTAGGGATTATCACTTTTATTATTTTTTAGAAGCCAGTTGTTTAATGTGTCACGGCACCTGCTCTGGGCTTGGCCCTAGGCCGGCACAGGAGGATAGAGAGTGACAAGGCATAAGTCCAAGACCCACACTCGAGGAGGAGCCTGGGCTTGATGACGCCATGTGCTTGTCCCTGGAGCCCGGGAGGGCTGGGGAGGGTGGGGAGGAAACCCACCGGAGAAGGGCTCCCGGGGGTGGGGTGTCAGGGAGGGAGGGGGTGGGGCCTGAACCCTACTTCAAAGGATGCAGAGGTGATGGGCAGGTGCCTGGGACAGGAGGCAGGGAGGGGAGGACAGGCTTAGAGTGCCCACCTTGGGGGAAGGCAGACTTGCAAGGGAAAAGTGGGGAGATTTCTGGCTGGGGCAGAGAGGTGGGGACAGAAGAATTTCACAAGGGCCCCGCCCTGGCAGGAGCCTTCCTGTCTAACTGAATATCCCTTTGGAACATAGAATCCCATTGAGAGTGGCATCCAGGAACACCATAGCATGTACCCAGCTTGATTCCACTACAGAGAGTGTACATCACAGTCTCACTGTGCCTCGGTTTCTCTATCTGGAAGCTAATCCTAATGTTAACAACAGCAAACAATCATGTGCCAAGCCCTGTTCTGAGTACCTTATCTGGCTCAACTCTTAATTTAATAATGCTATTATTATCCTAATTTTACATGCTCTTGGCTACCATAGTCCTTGGCCTCTATAGTCCTTGGCTACTATAGTCCTAGAGCTACACACGCCGTTTATCTTACCTCAGGGATTTCCATGAGGCCAAAATCAAGCAATGTATATAAAAGAGGTCTTTTAATAGAATGGCACTCTCTAAATGCTTCTTATTGTTGTTGATGTTATTATAATTTTATTAAGCTTCATCTATTCAAAAGTCACCATTAGAGTAAAGGTTACTTAAGGCCTGAGTACAACAGTTAAAAAAAAAAAAAAAAAAAAAAGAATCATTTTCAAACATTAGCAGAAGAAAGATCCCGTGGAGATTGGCAAAAGAAAAAGTTACCCAAAGTCTGAAACATTAGAAGGTAGGACATCGGGGGTTTTTGTTTGTTTCTTGTACCAGGCCCAACATTCTGAGAAGGGTCATTAATCGCTCCCTGGTTCCCTGGCGGCAGAAGGAATAAAATACAGGGCTTCTCAGAGCCGGCGGCAGCATTCTTTGCAGACAGGCTGAGCAGGGACGGCCCTGAGCTCACCCAGCTGACGGAAAGCATTTATTCAATGCCCAGGAGCAAGTGAATAAGACCTGCTCTCTGCCAGAGAAGGCCGAGGGTTTGGGGAACTCTCTCCTCTTTGCAAAAACAGTCAGGGCCAGAGGGCTGGAACCTGACCGGCTCACAGGGATGGCCTGACTCCCTCCCCCCACCTCCGAAACCTGTTCCTCCTGCAGACTTCCCACCACCAGCCACCTGCCAACCCACTAGGAAACTGGGAGCCAGCCTCGGTTCTCCCGTCTCTGCCAACATCTACATCCAATCCACAGTAAGGCTGTCTTTGACCTTCTGCATAGCTCTGAATCCATCCACTTCTCTTTCTCTCCATTGGCACTACTGTCATCTCCTGCCTGAACTTCCACAGCAGCCTCCTGAGTGGCCTCCCCGGTTCCATTTTTGCTTTTGCCACCCCAGTCAATGATTGTCTAAAAATATAGATCAGATCATAACACTCTCCTGCTTAAACCTTTCAAGGCTTCTCTCTCTCTCTCTCTCTCTCTTTTTTTTTTTAAAGAGACAGGGTCTTGCTCTGTCACCCAGGCTGGAGTGCAGCAGCACGATCATAGCTCACTGCAGCCTCGAACTCCCTGGCTCAAGTGATCCTCCTGCCTCAGCCTCCCAAACTGTTGGGATTACAGGTGTGAGCCACTGAGTCCGGCCCTTTCAAGGCTTTTCACTGAATGCAGAACATAATCCAAAGTCCTTTTCCTCCCTCCCCTCTATGCTTTGGCTTCTTCCTGTCTCTCCAACTCTGTACCTACCACTCCTTTCCTGGGTGCTGGCCGCACTACTGGCTGAGATTATTTCCTAACCTGCGGAAGGGGCAGAATAATATCAACCTTCCAGGCTGGTTGTGAAGCCACCAGGAGTGGGGAAATAGAAAAGTGCTTCGTAAACTACAAACTGCTATACACCGTAACCTCTACCACACTTAAAATTGGGCTTTTGTGTTCATACTTGTTTTAATGGTTTCCAGTTCTATTTTATCTGTACCTTTTACTGTTTTTAATTTTATATGCTTTTCAGATAGAAGGATATTTATACACACAAGATGTTATTGTAGACCACCCTGACAACATCTCAGTATTCCAAAGTTAACAGCCCAGCTAGGGTGTGCTTAAAACTTGGATAATATTTGTTCTTCCCTGGGTAGAAAATCAGAGTTTTAACTGTGCAGTCAGGTGGCCAGAGGCCTAATGAGATCTCCTTTAAATTATAAACCAGTTAATTCCCTTATGAAAATGATGACAACAATAACATGACCTTCAATATCATCTCCAACATTTTCAATAGCAGTGGATAACATTTATTAGACTTACTTTGTGCCAGTCCCTGCATTAAACACTATTTACGCTTTACCTTTGTTAATCCTCACAATAGTAAGAGGTATTATTGTCCAAATGAGGAAGCTGAAGCTCAGAGAGGTTAAGTAACTTGCCCAAGGTCACAGTGCTACTGAGAAAGAGTTCCGATCCTCTTCTGTTTTTATAGCCCATGTTCTTTGGTTCTGTCCTATGTGTGCTTGGGGGCAGGGGGACCAGAATGTGTATATTTGTGGGACGGGAATAGGGATAATAACGTGGGGTGGGGGGCTGTTAGGCAAGTGCAAGGCCGCCAAGCCCCACAAGTGCAAGGTGGTCTGGGCAGTAGATTCTCCTTAACTTTATGCTTTACTCCTTCCTGTCTTATGTTCTAACCTGCAAGGTTGACTTCTGCCCTATGGGTTTCTCCATTATCAGTGCAAAAGAATGTGATTCTCTCCTGTAATACAGAGCACTTATTGCTTTTCACCTTTGTCCACCTTCCTAGTCCCTTCACTCACCATTTGCAAAAGAATCACATGGGAAAATAGGGCAACAATGACACAACGATCATATCCTAGTTCTACTTCCAATTCTGCTCTTCTGCCCCGAACCGGCTGTGCAACTTCATGCAAGTTAACCTCCTCTCTCTGGACCTGTGTTCTCATTAGTAAAACAAAATATCTAGATTCCTGAGTCTCTTCCAGATCTCAGACTGGAGGGATGCTTTCATATCCATGGTCTCTTCTGCCTTCACACCTTCCCTTAGGAGATGGGCAAGTGAGATCAGCCACATAAAGCTCAGAGAAGGTGGCATGTTCACAAGCAAACCCTGGACAAGCATTGTCAACTTTCAACACCAATTCCAATGTCAGCTGATTCCACCAAGCTGCCTTCAAGGGTGTGGACAGAGCCTGTATAGGACCTATGCATGTCTACCCTCTTAAAACAGAAAATAACGAACACTCTGAAGCTATTGCATGGAGGCCTCTGGCCACCCCAAGAGATCAATGCCTGAGGGCCAGTTCCCTCTTTCCTCCCCTTCTCCCTATCTTCCTGCCTTCCCTTCTTTGCAGAGGGAAGAATCCAGGCAGAGGTATTAGGAGATGCCTCAGGAAAGGTGTAGATGGCTTGCCTGACTTCCTGAGGTTCCTGCCAGATGTAAAATTAACTGAAGAAAAACATAAGCATGGGGTGTGTGTGTGTGTGTGTGTACACGCGCTTGTGCTGGTGAATGGAAAGAACAAAAAGCTAAATGTAGAAAAAGCCCTCACAGCTACCTGCATTTCCTCTCTAATTACTCTGTGTTTTATACTTCTTTACAAATCAATGGGCTTCCTATTAAACAACAGATGAATCTTCACAAGTCAGGGGGAAAGAAGCTCCCCACTCAGATGCACCAGCTGGAAGGGTTTCGGTCATGGCACGAGCTCCTCAACGTCTATCTGGTGAATGTTCCCTGGGATCTGGTGTCAACAGTTCTTTTCCAAGAGCCTTCCGGGCAAACAGGACTTCAGCCAGGCCAGAACCCAGGCAGAACCTCACCAAGGTGGGCTCTCCCCAGATCCGACAGGAGTTCACCACTTCCACCCAGTGCTGTAGATGCAACAATCCCTGTTTATATGAGGGAGGGGTCTCCCTTAAAAGTGAGCATTGAGCAGTGCTGTCCCACGGTGTGGGCCAAAGGCCACTACCAGTAGGGTGCAATTTGTGGGGAACTAATGAAAGCCTCCTCCAACCAAAAATACCACCCCTGAACCTGTGCGGTGACCCACTCTCTGAACCCAGTTTGAAATTCCCATAGTAGAGTCGTAGCTGAGACAGCAAAGAGAGGCCTGGTGAAATAAAGAAAATAGCCCAAATTTTGCTCCGGCAAATTCTGATTGCACTTGTAATAAATGTAATCTTAGATGATTGCTTCATCTCATTGCTCCTTGATTTTTCAATCTCCAAGCCCTGTGAAATAATGAGAACTACTGATGGTAGGACGTCTAGCCTAGGGACTGGCATATAGCATGTGCCAGAGTAAACAGCAGTTGTTGTTCTAACCGGCTCAGTAACTTCGAAGGACCCTGTTAAAACGCCCCTGTGCTGATGGGCTTCCTCCACCCAACCACTGCCTGTGAGTGAACGTCCCCTGGTGTTTGCTAGCTGGGTTCTCAGGGGAGGAGCTGGGGCAACAGTTCTCAAAGCGTGGTCCCTGGATCACCTGGGAACTTGTTAGAAAAGCAAATTTGGGGGCCACACTTGAAATCAGAAATTCTGGGGGTGGGGCCCAGCCATTTCATACGCTGCCAAGTGATTCAGGTGCCCACCAAAGTTTGAGAACCACTGAGCTTAGGCAATGATTGTCCACCATCAGAATTTCCTGGAGTGTTCAGGGGAGAAAGGCAAGTTCCTGGGTCTTGGGTCCCAGGGATTCAAAGTCATGGGTTCTGGGGTGGAGCCTGGGATTCAGTTTTTTCACAAGCTCCCAGGATGACTCCACTGAACCAGAGGTTGACTTAGTTGGGAAAGTCACTGGAAGAAACCCAGGGATAGAGGTGGTGGGACGGCGGCTGGAGGAGGCAGGCCTGGTGGGCCTGTGGCCCCAAGAAAGAAGAACGTGCTGATGACCAATGTTCTCAATGTCAGGTCTATGGATTAATGAGGTGAAATCCCCTATGACCTTCTCATTTGCCAACTAGGGAAACTGAGTCCCAAAGAGAGTGACTGTCCCAAGCCCACGCAACTCATGCCTGGTGGAACTAGAACTCGAGACAGGGGTCTCACTTCCAGGGCCAGTGCCCTTCCCACTGTACCTGCGAGCTCATGCTCACGTGTTTGTCGCCTCTCCATGTCTCTAGGAACAGACTCTGCAGTCCAGCCCTGAATCCACACACATCTCCCTAGAATTGACCATACAGGTGAGAGCTTGGGTGGACTTGGAGTCAGACCACACCACTGAGTGCAAGTTTAGGCTCAGTCACTAGGTAGCTGAGCCACCAAGTTACCCTCTACAGGCCTCAGTTTCCTCATCTGCACAATGGGGATAGACTCTGACCTCACAAAGGTGCTGAGCAGATCAAATACCATCATATATGTGAAAGTGCTTTTCAAGCTGTCAACCAGCCCCACAAAGGCAGGGACTAAGGAACAAAGAGGAGGCCTCTTCATGATGTTGTGCCAGAACCACTAACAGTCTAGCTGGAGGGATGAAACACTCTCCAAGCAATTGGAGAACAATTAAGTCCTCAGTTACACACTAAGTGTGAGCTCACTCTGTGCAGAGGTCCCTCTGCCTAGAATGCCCCCCCAACACCCTATATGTGCAAGAACTCCATGTTTCAGTTCACCATCTGTGCCTGACTCTCCCTGCTGGGACCCCCTTGCAGATAGGAAGTGGGTTTCATAGCTTCGGAATGTCTGGCACCTCCAAGGTGTGCTCAGGAGGTGGTCAGTTTCAGGCAGGGAGGCTTCCAGGTCGAGGAGCCTCAGAGACCTGGAAGGGGCCAAATGCTTCAGGGAATTCCCTCCATGTGCCACTGGATTGAGCACAGGGAGGACAAGGGCTTCAAACCAGGCAGAAGCCACCATCTGACTCCCTGCTATTCTCCAGGCTCCTAGAGCCTTTGTCATTCACCCCACCACTGGAGAGTCCTCAGGTGGGGCTGGCCGAGGAGGGGAGCTATCAGGGGAAGGCAGAAAGGGAGAAAGGGGAAGCAGTACCTAATGCTGCTGCTAAAAAAAAGAGAGAAACTAACCAAGTGCCAGGGACACAGTGAACGCTCAGTGGTCAGGACAAGGGTTTCCCGTATCTGGTTGTTTCTCCCTATTTGCCTGGTGTGGAGGATCAAAGGAGGCATCCGGTGGCAACAGGGCACCACTGAGCAAAGAGCTGTAGACAGGTGAACAGCAGATTCAGGCTCTTCTCCCACTCTGCCCCGACAAGCTGTGTGACCTTGAGCAAGTCACATGGGTCCTCTGGGGCTTGCTTTTCTCCCTAAAATGGGTGTTGACTGAATGGGGAGCTACTTGATTGTTCTCCCCTAAAGGATAAAGCAAACAACACAGACAAGGATGTCACTGCCACTGGTTCAGCAAAGCAAAGTGGGTTCAAAGCTGCCACTATGTCCGGGCTACGGTTCTTCTGTGAAACCCCAGCAGTAACCACAACAACGACGACGGTGACGAGGGGGAGTACGCATACTCTGGGGCCAGGCGCTGGACAAGCACTTCCCATTCATTACGTTGGCTAATCCTCACAATGGTTCTGTAAGGCAGATTCTATCATTATCCTCGTTTTGCTGTTGGGAAAACTGGTGCGCAGAGAAGTTTGAGCTGGGATCACGGATGGCTAAGTGGGAGGGCCAGGTGTGAACCCAGGCTGTCAGATTCCAGAGCCCGCTTTCCTTCCCAGCTGCACGCTACCGAACCTGGAAATCTGTGTTTCCACAGTTGGAAAAGATTGAAGGATTTAGAAGGGCAATTAAAATAATCAATCATTTTCTAAACAGCGGACTCAGTCTGGAAAGAAACACCACAGATGGAGCATGTGCAAATTCACAGTTATTCCCAGTCCACTCTGGAGTCCATTTTCTCATCTTCAGGCAGTGCCAAAATATTCCCGTCCTCTCCCCTCACAGAGCCAGCCCAGATTAGCAGAGTCCTACCGATGTCCACCTTCTCCACCATCCATATTTTAAAAGATTCTGTCTCTCATGTGTTAATTAACTTTTCCATCAACAAAATAACCAAGTACGTGAATAACTGCTGGAGTTTCTGAACGAAACAAGGTAATCATTGTTATCCAGCCCAGACTGAAAACAAAACAAATACCCCATGACCCCGTGATATTTCAGGCATCCAGGGCCGACATATCCTGGGTTCCGTACAATTTCCACTGGTTTCTGGAAATATTGATTCCCATTTTGTGGACTATTAGGAAAACACTGGCCTGAACAGTGTTTAAGGTCTCTTCTAACACCAAGTTCTACAGTTCCGCAAAACTGATCGTGGGTGCAAGTGTGCTTTGCTAATTGCAATTGTGTAATCGCTATTTTTAGTTTGCTCCCTTAATGCTAGAAATGTGAAAAACAAGGAGGACCCCTTGGAATCCAGAAGAGGTCATCTGAGGATACGGGCTGGGCAGGTCTCTGCCACTTCACACCGAGGGTGGAAAACACATGGAACTCGTTGGGCCCGAGAGGCTGTACCAGCTAAAAATACAAACAAGTTGAGGAAGAGTTTAGATGAACTCATGGGTGAGTGAACGATGGGTAAGGGGAACTGGAAATGTTCAAGTTTTGTCCTGTGCTTCTGCCGCTGTGTTCTGTTCCCTGTTAGCAATAGAACGCTTGCTGAACAGAGCACTGATGGGCCCACAGACAGCAATGCCATGTTCTCATGCGCGCATGACATATAGAGGAAGGCAAGGAAAAAAAAAAAAAAAAAAAAGAAATGAGGGCATAGGATGGTTCCCTGCTTCAACATATAACTGCTATAATCACACAAAAAATATATCCTTTGTAATAACCTTAGAAATAAAAGAAGAAAAATAATCACTTCTGATTTGGTGGCTAAGGATTTTAACTGTGTTAACATTTTGCTGTATTTTCATGGTGTGCGTGTTTTTAAATATGAACTATATGTACAACTGTATATCCCGCATTTTTTATTTAACATTTAACATTTTAAAAATCACATCACTAAATAGATTTACTGTATGACTTAAGGGTTTCTACCACTTATTTAACCATTAATTTATTTAATTGTTGAATTATTTTACCATTCACCTATTGTTGAACATTCTTTTTCTTTCACCAATATCTTGCTGTATAAATACTGCTGGGATAGACGCTCCTGGTTACTTCTTTTTGGAAAAATAACAATAAATCTCAAAATCTCAGAGTGGAACATTCAGTAAGTTTCTCCTTCACAGACAAAGGGCGTGCGAGGGAAGGGCACATGAGGACTATTCGCCAGGGTGTCCGGCATGGCTTGCTGCAACACCATTTTAAAGGCTCTCTGCCACCCCACCACCTACCCTGTGCTTTCCCCCTCTTCCCACGGCTACTTGTTTATGCTGAAGGCTCTTCCCTTGCTCCCTGCAAACTGAGCACTTGGAGAGCTACAGAGACCACAGCCACTGGGTTGCAGCACACTCGGACATGGCCCTTATTAGAAACGCAAATCTCCGCTCTGCTGACAAATCCCAAACCCAAAGCTCATCAGTTCTTCCACCCTCCCCTCCCCCTAGGCGATGGCCACTGTCTTCCATTTTACCTGAATGAGCTGAAAAAGAGTTGGCTGGGCTGCAGGTCAGTAATCTGAGAAGGAAAGGGTTGGTCTGAAATGGAATTGTCTCCCCGGTGTTTCAATTTTATCCAATAAGAAGAAGTCAGTTCCTTTCTTCCCAGCCTTAACTCTACTAAAAGCCATTAAGCACCAACAAAGACAGGAGACATTTATCTGCTGGCAAGTGTGAATGCTGCATTCTGTACCTCCAGCAGGGATGGAAATTGAGCTGTTTACTTGGTGGCCACCCCAAGGGACTGAAATGAAGCTCTAATGTGACAGCATTTCTGAAATGCACTTCTTAAATCCCAATTTCTCATCCTCTATTCCCCCCTAGGAATTTGCACAATTAATTTAGCTGAATTATACCCTGACTAGCTCTGACCAGCAAATGCAAGTGGAGTGACGAGTAGGAGACCACACTAAACTGTTTTGGAAAGGAGCGCAGGGGTCTGAAAGCTGTAGGGGTAGCAGCGGGACCAGCTTATGGAACAACTTTTCACACCCCAAATGACTTCCGGGATGGGGCTAAAGATCAGAGACGGGGGGTCTGATACCAGTTGCTCAGATGGGTTTTCCTTTGATGTTCTGTCATACTGAAAACTTAACTTGCTCAGGTCCCTCGATGTGGCACGGTCAGATTCTCGATGCCTAGTGACAAACCCACTTCATCACCGACAGGGCTCTCCTCCACAGTCTGTCCAGGCCAGTTCTCACAGCAGTCGAGGGCCATAGCTACTTCCAAATGCCACTCCAAACTTACCCCATATATATGCAGAAATCCTGTCAAGATGAATTCTGTCTGGGGTCATTTATTTTGTATCCTTTTGGCACTCTGAAAATTCAGAGCACACAACTCTTGCAATTACTTGCTTTGCAACTGTTGACACAGAGATTTGCTTGTATATTTGGTCTCCACCCTGTAAGTTCCTTAGCACTTGAAGGTGGAACTGGGTCTTTTAAGTTTGGTCCCCAGCAGTGCTCAAATAGAGGCACTTCCTTCCCCAGTTCCTAGACTGAGGTGGGAGAATTTTCATATTGTTCTTATTCTCATTTTCTCTCTAATTTATATGGATGTACATATGTTCATGTCTTTATAAAGGGAATATAAGAACATACAATAAAAATTTGAAGAGTAAGGAAAAAAACCATCATAGTTCATCACCCAACTCTAATCCCAGTTATAAGTTCTTAAAGCTCTTTAGTGAGAGTAAAAGGTAACAGGCCTTGTTTCAATGCAACTTTTTTAGATTTGAGCAAATTACTTTGGATTTGCAGATTTGAAGTTGAAATGTACCCTAAGGTGTCCTTGATAGTTTAGCATAGGTGTGATTAAGAGGACACACTCTGCCTGGGCAGATGAGTCCTGGCTTATCCACTTGCCAGCTGTGTGACTTTGGCCAGGTTACTTAACCTCTCTGACTTAGGAGATATCTGGATAATGTTATTCTGTGACATACACACTTTATATATTCCTTGTTTTATGTGATGTCCCATGCAAACACCTATCTTTATTATTACACAGTCCTCATAACCATCATTAAAATGGTTCTATAATATTCTATTCAATTGCTGGCTCAAAGTAAATGCTTTCTGACTTTTTGCTGAAACGCAGTGTTTTAATGACTAGTTAAAAAAAAGATCAATGTCCTCAATTTGTAGCGGATAAAGGAATTATCATCTGCCATCTCCTGGGTTCTCTGGGTGAAATAAAATAAAAAACCAGCCCACAAGACCCTGGCGGGGCTCAAACCTATTGTACTTGTGTCTGTTTCTGGTGAGAACAAGCTGGAATGAGCCTTCCAAGAGCCCCTGCACACACACGATCTGTCAGTCCTAGGAAGCGTGGGGAAAACCTGAGAAGAAATGAACCACTCAGACCCTCAGAGCAGCTCCCTTCTCTTATCAACCCCACGTCCACCAGGGCTGTGCCCAGCACGTCCCCGACAGTCCATGGCACATGGTGACCGCACAGAGCGCGAGGGGCTCTCTGATGAAACAAGGTGTGTCGTAGGGACGGCATCTCCTGCGCTTTGTTTAGCCACACACAGGCAGACACGCTCGTGGGCTGCGGCTTTCCCTGGCTCCTGAGGTTTTGGTTTCTCTTCTTGTTCTCTTATTCCACATAATGACCACGTAATGCCAGGCTCAGCCGGCACAGGGAGGCACTCACCCTACAGTCTCTCCTTGTGTGTGTGTGGAGGGGGGGGGGGTGTCTGTCTGTCTGTCTGATCCTCCTCCTCTTCCTCCTCCTCCTCCTCCTCCTCCTCTTCCTCCTTCTTCTTCTTCTCTCTCTCTCTCTCACACACACACACACACAAAATAGGCACTTTCTCTCTCTAGCTCCTGGAAAGACAAGAATTTTTGTTCGATTCCTCTCCCCAGCCCTAGGTCTTTGCTTCTGTCCACTTCACAGAGTGCCTTTGTTCCACACGTGCTGCAACCCCCTCTGCTCTCTTGGCTGGAGCCGTCTCCGTGCCCTCGGCGCTCTCCTGTGTTCTGGCTCTTCCTCATCTCGTCTCTGTTCTTACTACTTTCCAGGGGGCTTCGGCCTTGACATTGCCACTTCTTAATTATTTACTTATGGGTTCTCTCCTTTTCTTTTCTCTGAAGATTCTGATTCTCAAGTCAGACAGATCTACCTGGGTAACCTTGGACCAGTTACTTAATTTCTTCAGCCTCAGTTTTCTCATCTATAAAATGGGGATATGTAGGTACTAAATTGCTTCACAGAGTTGGCGTGTGAATTAAATGAGCTAATATATGCCCTGCACTTGGGACAGTGCTTGAGACTGAGAAAGCACACAGATGTTAGCAATTATTACCATCACTCTTATCGTCATTAATTATACTCATTAGTAACAAGCCTCTGTTATTTTAAAAAGCCTAAGGTTCTCCCACAGCTTGTCATTTTCTAAGTTCCTCCATCTCAGACTTCCTAAACCTTCCCCTTGGAACCCTGTCGAACCCCAGCCCCTTAACTCTTGGTTAATTTTTCTTTTCTATAGACTTGTAAACAAACCTATATTAAGAGTCAGGAGGATCTGAATTCTATTCTCATGAAAGAGTAAAAATGGCTTGTGACCCTGGACAAGTAATAGTCTTTCTGGGTTTTATCTCCTTTGCCCCCAAAATGAAGAGGTTGGACCTGAACGGCATTTTACCAAGATGGTTCTGGAAGCTTCCACCTTTCCAAAACGTCTGCCCCCTGGTGCACAGCTCTCGGTCAGAGCAGCACTGTGTACTGTGAACAAGTGCACAGCCTAGCACTGTTCCCAAGCTGCACCTGTTAGCTCCGTGTCAGGATTTGGATGGTGTCTACACTGCCTGGCGCCACAGCAGCCTGAAAGGGCTGACCCAGGCCCTTTCATAAAAAAGGGGTTTTGAATTGGTGTAAATCTCAGCTCTGTAAGGAAGGAAAATGAACTGCAAGCTCTGCTGAAAAACTAGGACAAGGTTCTCTTTAGCAAGTCTCCAGGTACTGTTCAGGCAATCACTGGGTATCATGAGCCTTAAAATATGCCCCCGCCTGGTACAGTGTCTCCTGATTAAGCCGGCTGCCTGGCCCAGGGCACTGCAGGCAGGAATGGGGAATTTTAAAACCACACAATTACCAGTAGTTTGGAAAAAACTGTTTGAAACACCATGCCAATCATTTAATTCATTTTCCAAGCCCTTTTTAAATGCAAAATATGCTAATATGTTCTTAGAGTGTCCAGCAAGAAACCTGCTAAACGCAGGGCTGGTGGGAATGGGGCACAGCGAGAATAATGGCCCATTTTCCCTCCAGTGAAGAAAGTAGGGCCGATGCCACCGGGCTCAAGTGTTTCTTTGTACTCCCTTCAGCTGCAGAAGGTGTGATCACCCTTAGAGTCACAGATTCGGGAATAATGGGCTTCTTTTCTGCCCCGAGCCCAAGTCCTGCTCCTGGTAAGTGAGATGTGTCCCTGAGTTGTCTGTAACTCCCCCTGGTGAGCAGGGGACAAGAAAGGAGGAAATAAAGGGGGGGGGACAGAGAGAAATTCATGGCTGGGACGAATAAAGTATAAGGCCTGAAGGGGTTGGTGCAGTGTGGCTTTCGACAAATGACAGTCCCACTCTTTGCAGGACCCCATTTGGCTTACCTGCACAAGGACCAGGAGTCTCTCTTAGAGGTTTTAGGTGCATCGGCTTCTTTATCAAATATTACACCCGTTTTGCCAAAAAGCATGGGCTTCCAGTACCTCTGCATAACCAATTCCATCCTATCATTAAAAGTTGCAGCTCCTGGTTATTTAATAAGCACACAGGACTGGGTGCTATTTTGTGCACCCAGCACTGCACTAGTCCTGGGTGTGGGTAATAAGTGGTTCTAGTTCTTTATAGCTATTACTAATGGAGCAATTACCATTTTCTAAGGACAACTAAGTGCTTAACGTCACTGTGTACCTTGACTGCCGTGGGAGACACATCCAGGCACAAAGGCCATGAAGTACACATGGCAGGACGGGAAGGCCAGAGTGCGATTTGCCAAGTCTCCAGCCGAAGGCTTGCACACTGGTGACTGGGGCTCAATGTGGCACTCAGATATGTGTTCTTTAACCTGTACAGTGTTTTAAACACTTTGAAAATGTCTCACGGAAAGCAAGATTTCCAGCTCGTATTGAAAACAGAAAGCGGGGTTATCTGGCATCACTGCGCCCACACTACTGCATGGGAGCAGTGATCCAGAGCCCAGTGGGAATCGTTCTTTCTAGACTGGGCGAGGGCTCTCTAATTCGCCAAAGTCGCCACCACTCCTCATTGCTTACTTCTGGGTACCCTCTCTCCTTCTGTTGACCTAGCTGGCCCCTGCATGCGTTTGAGTTTGTAAGACTGACCTAGGACAGGCCTCTTCCTTTGCAAATGAGGAATGTGAGGCCCAGAGGGAGAAAGAACAGAAAAGTGCACACGTGAGCCCAAGTCTCTGCTGGACACCTGGGTCTGTGCCATTTTGACTGTATATACTGTGTGTCATCAAGGGCAACCCAGGGTACAGGGTACATTAAGTGCAGGAGGACCGTCATACTGAGTGGATAAGCAAATGAATGAATGGATGGACAAGGCCAGGCCACAGATGCCCTGGTGGGCAGGAGGGCTGGGGAAGGGAGTGGCCTAACAGCAGGCCCAGAAGAGCTCAGGAAAGCAGCGAAGGGGTCTCAGCTTACTCAAGGACCTGAAACCTCATTTATTTAGTGTTGCTTAATGATGACTTTTAAAATGTATTTTTGTTGTAACATAGAACACTGATACAGAAAAGCACATAACACATAAACAAAGATATTGTTTTCAACTATTTATAACATTTTTTTGGCTCCCATTTTCTTTCCAAAAATCAGAGCTGCTTAAAAATCAGGTTTTCCCATGCTTTTTCAGTCTGTACTCACTACAGAGTAAGAGGCCAACCTGCCTCTTCCAGCCTGATATGGCAGAGCAGAAATATCAGGGGGCAAGTGGCTGGGAGGCTTGGGGTCCAGGCCCCAAGCTAGGCACGTGGGGAAGGCAGGGTGCCCTCTCTGCACCTCAGATGCAGCCAACGTTCTAATGTGCGGGGACGCTGTAAGGCTACGAATGACTGGGGAGGGCGGAAGAAACCTGCCAGGGTATTTGCAAATGGAAGGACATTGATGTGATCACTTCCTAGCTCAGGCTGGAAGCAAAACTGTCATTATGGCCGTGTTAGAAGGACCGATTCCACCAACAACCAGGTGGCAGAATCTACCACAGATCTCTCCAGGTAACAGAATTGTTATGGGCTGAATGTTTGTGTTCCCCCCCGCCCCAAATTCATAGGTTGAAGCCCAACCCCCAATGAGATGGTGTGTGGAAGTGGAGCCTTTGGGATGTGATTAGCTGTAGATGACGTGAGGAGCATGGACCTTGTGAGGGGACCGATGTCTTTATGAGAAGAGGACGGGGCGGCAGAGCGTGCTCCCCCTCCCCCACTGCTCTGCCACGTGAGGACATGTGAGAAGGTGGCTGTCTGCAAACCAAGAAGAGGGCCCTCGGCAGGAACTGAATCTCCGGCACCTTGATCTTGGACTTGACCTGGCCTTCAGAACAGCGCGAAGTAAATGCTGTTTGATCACCCAGTCTATAGTATTTTGTTGTGGCAGCCTGAACTGAGACAAGAATGTTGATGAAAAAGGAGCTTAGAGGTCACGGACTCTGAGTACACAGGAGTGCGAATGAGATATGACTTGCCCAAGGTCTGATCCAGAGTATTAAACCACGTCCTACTGAAAAAATAAGGCTTTTTCTTTCAGCCTTTATTCCAAGCAGGGCCTCTCGAAAGGGCCTGAGGATGGGGGGTGTGAATAGGAGAGCTTCCTAGACCAGGCCTCTCAGTCATGAAAGGGCATAAACTGAAACTTTTGACACAGCCGTTTAAGACACAACTGTATGTGGCAGTCTGAATTTGGGACCATACCACCTATAGGATATACTAAATAATATATCTTAAATATAAATTTTGTGATAAGTTAGATCACAGCACCGTTCTATATTGCATAGTATTTTGGATGTCAAAAGAGCTAGCTTGTTGATTTAAATATTTTACAGATCCACAATTTTTGTAATCCAGTTTTAATATATTTCATACTTTCATATGCCAGGAGGCTAAAAATAAGAACGTGACTCAGGGTCTCTCCTGACCTCCAAGAGGCCTGATCCCAAAGCAGAGCCCCAATACCAGGACATGGAGGGACGCCCAGGGAAGGGGTAGGGGGTGATAAAACAAAGGACATGATGGACATTGGAGACTCAGAAGGGGGAGGAGAGTGAGGGATGAAAAATTACCTGCTGGGTACAATGTACACTATCTGGGTGATAGACACACTAAAAGCTCTAACTTCACCACTATACAATTCATCCATGTAACAAAAAACCACTTGTACCCCCTAAATCTATTGGAAAAAAATGGATAAGGAGCATGGCAGCCAGTATGACCTGTGTGCTTACTAAGTGCCAGGAGTGTGCTGTGGCTGGGCACCAAGATGACCAAGCCCTGGCCATGAGGAAGTCGTGGCCTCGCCAGGCAGCGGACAAAAGCACTGGGCGTCACGGGGCAGAAAAAATATTTGCCTGAGGCTACACCAAGAGTCAGACGGTGTGACTAGAACTTTGGCAGGCAGAAGAGTACCCCCTGCTCCCCGAAGATGTCCACATCCTAATCCCCAGAACCTGTATGTTCCCTTACATGGCAGAAGGGACTTTGCAGATGCCATTAAGCTAAGGATCTTGAGATGGGGAGATAATCCTGGCTTACCCAGGCGGGCTCAATGTGATCACAAAGGTCTTTGTAATGAAGGCGTGAGGCAGGACAGTCAGTGTCGCTGGCTGCTGCTGACTTTGAAGATGAAACAGGGCTGCAAGTCGAGGAACATGGGCAGCCTCTAGAAGCCAGAAAGGCAAGAAAATGATTCTCCCCTAGAGCCCCCAGAAGGAATAGCCCTGCCAACACCTGCATTTCAGCTTAGTGAGATCTATTTTGGACCTTTACATTCCAGAACTGTCAAATAACAAATTTCTGTTGTGTTCCACCATCAAGTTTGTGGTCCTTTGTTACAGCCGCCATAGAAACCAGTACGGGAGGAGAATCAAATCAAGCGTTGGGAAACCCAGGGAACCAGCCCTGAACTGGTACCAAGGACCCTCTCTGAGCCTCTGCTTCTTTCTCTGAGAAAACAAGAGCCCCGGGCTAGCTGGTGTCCAAGGTGCCTTCCAGTTCTGATGCTTGGTGTTTTGATGGAAGAGAGGAGAGGCCACTGTACTACAATGGCTGGCACCTTGTTGCAAAGGTTGGCAGAGAACAGCATGTCCCAGAGCGTGTTCTAGGGGCTGTCCAAGAGGGTTGGTCGGCAATGAGAGCTCCCCATGCAGCAAAACACCGGTGGGCGCTTCCCGGCACTGTGTTCTAGGCACTGGGGCTCAGCAGTGAAAGGGATAGACATGGCCCCTGCCCTCAGGAAGCTCAGATCAGGGGAACGAGCCACCGCACAAGTGAACTGGTAAGTGAAAAAGCTACTTTCTGCCGGCCATTAGTGCTGCGATGGAAATGAAGCCTTGTGATGAGAAAGAGCAGGTTTCCAAAGGGTGGTTGGTCAAGGCTGGTCTCCCAGGGTCAGATCTGACCTAGGACTAAGTGATGATATATGACAGGCATGAAAGAAAAGGGGAAAGAAGTTTGAAACAATATTGAGCTAAACAAAGTTAAACAAAATTATACATGGAAGAGTCATGAGGGTTTGAATGTATGAATTCATTCATGTGTTCATCTGACACGGTGTTTTATTAAACCAGACAGTGTCCTAGGCACCAGGGATACCATCCCCAACAAAACAGACAACATCCCTATGGCGTGGAGCAGCGTATTCGTGGGGAAGACAGACAATGCAAAAGTAAACAGATAACTATGAGAGCAGGATGTACAAGCACCCTGAAGAACGAACGGAGCAGGACGAGGGACTAGAACGTGGCGATGGTGGCAACAGTGTTGGGCGGGGAAGCCCTCTCAGAGGTGTCATATCTGAGTAGAGATCTAACATGCAAGATGAAGCCCCAGTGTATACCGTTTCCCAAACTGAGATGACAATGGAACCCCTTTGTCGCAGAGCATCTTGCAGGACTCGGCTTCTCAGAACAGGCTTTGAGAAACGCCGTCATAGAGACAGTTGAAGTGGGAAGCGGGCATCTTCACACTCCCACAAGACGCGGTTCTCATGTTAGGACAGAGACTCTAAATCATAAATGCAAAGTAAGACCTTTCCTGTACGAGTCTCTGCCCTCCCTCCCCACAGGGAGTCTCTGCCCGACGTCAGGATTGGAGAAGCGTCGCACACACTCTCCTCGACTGCCCTGGATGCACCCTGGCTCTGCAGGGTTCATGAAGCTGGAGAGAGAATATGTTGAACCCACGATTAGACGAGAGGGCTCTGTAGGCCTGAGTAGATGCTAGTTTTTCACATGCCTGAGAGAGCCCAGTCTAAGAACAAGAATCCTTCTAGGATGTTATGTTGTAAAGAACATGTATTTGTTTTTAAAATTATCTGAGAGACGGTGATTGAGATCCACATTTCCAGAGATCTTTACCCAAGTCCTCCTTCAGTCTTGTTAAAGGAATAAATTCTACATCCAAAGACCAGACACAAGCTCTGGGACCCAAACCAGGGCACACCCTGTGTGCAGGGGAAGTGCACACCCGGAGACGGTCACGAATGTTCTCCTTACGGAATCCACAGGGAATTTTATAGAAAATGAACCACCTGTCCCTGCAATGTCCTTTCCTGTCTAGAGGAGGCTGTCTGGACTTTCTCACAGCTCCGATCGGATGAGGCACATTATGTATTCCAGTCCCGCTGCAGCAAGCCTTGCCGCCCGCCACCCCGAGCCGCCACCTGCCCGGCTCCAGCAGAAACGCCTCTCTCGGGAACAGACTCTGCTCACCACACGCCGGGCTCCGTGCCTGCCGGAGCACCACTCCGAGGCCTTACCTGGCAGGTGGTGATGTCGCCGGTCTTCCACATTCCCTCGGTGAGTCGATGCAGAGACAGATGGGAACAGTCCACCCCCGAGAGCTGTCATCTTCTCCAGGCCTCTGCTTCCCAGCAGTGGGTAGGTGCACACTGGACCAAACCCACCAGCAGTTCCCCTGCTTGGGAGGCTCTCCCTGCCCCCCCTCACCTTCTTGTCACCAGTTGTCTTTTCAGCTTAGCTTGATACTGCTTCCTCCGGGAAGCTGTCATGATTGGGGCAAATCCTGCCATTCATGCCTCTTTGCATGAGCACCTGAGATGGCTTCAGGTCCCAGGTCTGCCACTGACTGGTCCTTGAACAAATCCTGTCACCTCCCTGTGCCTCACTCTGTGAAGGAAGAGAGTCGATACGGTGCTGTCTGAGGTCCCTGGGGTTCCCGTCTCTGGGATTTCCCTTCCCAGAACAAGAGCCACCACTGCAGCAGCAACCCCAGCAGGGCTCTTGACCTTGGGAAAATACCCTTCCCTCTCTGGGCGCTCATTCACTTAGCTCTAAAATGACAGGGTGAGTTACAATACTGGTTTCTGAACTTCTTAAGGCATGAAATACATTTTTAAACAATGCAATCTGATAACTATAACCGGTAAGAGTAGAGCTGTTTCGTTTGACATAGGAGTGAGGGTCTGGAAGGCCCCTTTCTGTTTTGGCCTCTGAGTCATCCTCCTCTAAGAGGGCTCCTTGAAGCACACAGTTTTAAAGTCACGCCTGTAGATGGTCACTCTAAACCTAGCACTGTGCTGAGTTCCAATGTCCACCCACCCACACCCCACATCCACTCGCTGCCTGCACTCTGTGGGGTCCAGGGATCTTCTTTTGAGAAGTGTCCAAAAGATACAAAGGTTTGCCTGCTCCTCCTTATTTTTTATTTATTTTTGAAATGCTTGGCTTCAAATGTTGCTCCAAAGGACATAAGAAATGAGAATTATCAGGGAAGGAGGGGAGAAAATAAGTTAACCTATTTACAAGTCATTGCTATAGAAGCAAAAGTCCCAACTGCCAAAACAAAGGACACAAGCAACTCCTGCAGCTCTGTCTGCTCACAGAGGCACAGACACCCAGGGAAGGTGGCACAGCCCTAGACAAATTCCTGGGCACCTCCATCCCGTCCCAGCGCCCAGAAGAACTCTAGCTCCCAACCATGCAAGGCTGGGCAGCAGGTCAGGAAAACTGGCACCCCAGGAGTACCCAGCAGAGCCAAGGACACCAACAGGGACTTCTGGTCCCTGCAGAACCAGCCCGCCCCCTCCTCCAGAATTTAGAGTTCGCTGGAACATTTCCCTCCCATCACTGTACGGCTGCGTGGCCTTACAGCCAGGTCTGCATACGCCTTCATTTATTTTCTAATGCCTTCTCAATTCATCACCCTCCACATGGTGAGAGAAATGTGCAGAGGTTTTCAGAGAAGAAGAAAGTGTCCCTGCTTCCTCCATGTCAGGGAGACAAAAAAAAAAAAAAAAAAAAACACGCTAAGAAACACTCTGGCAAAAGGCTCAAGGGACAGGCCCTTGTGGGCTTTGATTCGGAAGCCAGGGTGGCTGATCTTTCAGAGAGAAACCGTTTGCATTCTAAGGCAGCTGAGTTTTATTCTTATTATTTTTAAAGACTCTAAAGCTCCTCTAAAATCATCTTGTGGAGTTGAAGCTTCCTTTAGTTTTCCTTCAATGCTTATTCAGCTTATAAAAATGCACTAAATCAGGAGTCATTCTGCCACCCCAAATGCATCCCTCTCAGCCCATCGTCTGGTGACAATTCTCCTTATCAATCCCAAGACAGCAGCTGAACTTACTGCACAATCCGGCATCGGCCTCTCCCTCCTCAACCCCCTCCTTTTTCCCCGCCCCCTTGTCTGTGTGTTCTGTCCTCTTGAATGTTAACTGTCAACCCTCCAGTGACAGACACAGCAAGTTGGAAGGGGAGGGAGGCAGGTGCTATTTATAATTCGGCGGCGTTCGCCCTCAGAACACGGCCATTTTTTCCAGGCCGCCTGCCAGAGGCCCGCATTCCCCAGGCTCTATATATGGGCCTTTCCACGGGCCCATGTGGCCACATCCTCGCCTCTGAGAGGCCCAAGGCGGCCTGGCAAATCAGGGAGGTAGGGCCCGCCAGGGGGCTGACGCCCTCACACCGCCTGGACTACCTCTGCAGGGGGCCCTGGGACAGGGAGAAGAGTCAGGGACCCTGGGGACAGGCCTGGCGGAGCTTGGAGAACAGCCGGCTTTCCCTCTGGGGTTTGAATAAGAATGGCGAGGGAAAAAAATGTATCCTTGCTGTAAAACATTAGATCACCCCTTCTTTTTGCCAAGTGGTTTTCAATTGTTTCCATCGTGATGTGACTGAGGTCCATGGCAGCCTCACCAAGCCCTGAGGGCTCTGAAAGCCGGATTTATGGACACCCTTCGCTAGGCAGATGGGAGGAGAAGCTGGGAGGGTGGGCAGGCAAGCCAAGGTGAGGGTGCAGGACTTTGGCCAAGGAGATATTTTCTGCAGGCTCTCAGCTTTGATTAGCATACATTAAGGACAGGCGAGAGGGAAGGTGTCCAGCCTCTCGTGGGTATCTGGACGTAAACACCTCACTGCCTCCCGGAAGCCAAGTCCAGAGGCAGAGGAAGGGCCTAATCCGGTGGGGTTAGGGTTAGGGTGGGCTCTTCTCACCTCTGTCCTTTCTATGCCAATGCCCGCGGGGCCAGGCTGGGGCCACAAACAAGCGCCCCTATGGAACAGGACACCTGGAGACCCTCCTCCAATTTCATGGAGGCAATTTTAATTCAGTTTCTTGGATAGTGTCCAGAAAATCTCCTTGAGAAGTGACCACAGTGGACACAGGTGTGTCCTGGTCTGGCCACTCAAATACTAGTTTTGCTCCCAGGTCTGTGGTCATCTTTTTCTCCTCTTTTCAAACCAAGTTCAAGTCCTTCCTCTGAAAAGCCTTCTGTGGCCATCTGACATGTCTTCCTCACAGATGCAGTAGCACGAATACTAAGAGTAGCAGTCTGGACCGACGCAGTGCTTACTCTGTGCCGGCCATTTAGCAGGGAGCGTCTCACCTAATCCTCGCAAGGTCCCTGCGGGATGAATGTCATTTTGTAGGTGAGGAAACAGAGGCACAGAGAGGCCAAGCGTCCTGCCCAAGGTTCCCCAGCAGGTAAGCAACAGACCCTAGTCGGCTGAGCTCCTCACTCCCAACCCGTCTGCTGTGGGCCCTGGATCTTCTCATTCACGCCCTGGTCTTTGTTACTTTGTGTCTAGTCACCGCTTCTCATGCTGTGCACTGGCCGGTCGGTCCAGACGGCCTCAAGCTCCTTGCAGGTGGAGGCCATGTCTTAATGTCTCACCTCTTCCTTCTCTTCTCCCTGAGCATCTAGAACAAACTAGACCCACAGAAACCTGCACTCCCGCTGCGCTCCTTTGGCCGTGGGCATCGTCCACCTGCGAGCTCTCTTCTGCCCGAGACGGATTCCCGATTCTCTCTCCTGACTCCGTGGCCTCTGAGACCCTCCCCGAGCAGCCACGATCCTCTGTCTGTGGAGGTCCCAGTCATTCTACGGCTACTTGTCTGCCTGTGACGGATATGGGACTGGCACTCCAGTGGCGGGGCGGGGGGAGGAAGCAGCAGCAGGAGTTGATCAATTCCTAAGCAACGAAGATCCTGTTTTCATGCAAACGTCCTCGGCATTAAAACAAAAACAAATTCCTCACAGGGCGCCCCTGGATGCCAAGTCTCCTCGCAGGATGCATTTTTTAAAGCAAGGTTTTGCGCCTGTGTGAGAGACAAACAGGGGACGGGAGGAAAGCTGCGTGCCAAGTGCTGTCCCCACGTGCCCTGGTTTAGCCCTCACGCCACCCTGCCAGCCAGCAGCAGGCAGAGCCGGATCTGACGGATGAGGAACCCGGCGGAGAGAAGGAGGGATGGCGTCCAGCATCCGTCAGCTGGCAATGGCAGCGAGGGGATGTGACCAGGTCTGACTGAGGCCGTGTCGTTTCTGACACAGCACAGGTATCAAACGTGACCATGTTCACCTTACAGGGATGAGTGTGACAGCGAACATTTCAGATGACTATAGGCAAAAGCTTTTTTCCCCCTCCTTAGTGTGCTTTTCACATCTCCAAGCAAAAAGAGGGATGGTGCCTAGGTCCCAGTTCTCTCCTTACAACAAACCCCGTCCTGCGTGTGCGTCTGGGCGAAATGTTGGAACTGACAAATGCTGTTCAGTGTGTGACGCTTACAGAGTGCTCAGGAGGGTCCCTGACTCTAAACATGGTCCCACATTCCTTGCCTCCGAGGCCAACAGCAAATAAAAAGAAGATGATGATAAGAGATGTTATGAGGCCATGCAGGACCCGTAGGTGGTAGGGTAACAAGCGCTCTGAGCTTTGAAGAGTTGGGTGTTCACTTTGAAGAGTTCACTGAGGGTGAAGAGATCTGGGAAGGCTTCCTGGAGGAGGGAGGTATATTCCAATTCCACTTAAGGGTCTCATAACAGACAGCTCTGGCCTGATCCTAGAGGAGCTGAGTGCCCACCAACATCAGCACCCCCAGGCCATCACCAGCGTCACTGGGCCTCCCCAGTGACTACAGGAAAGTGTCCACAGGGCTTCTAGCCTCCAGCTGGCTCCCGCAGCTTTGTCCTTTAGGACCATGGGTATCCAGAGGCAGCACATGCGGCTGGGTTAGAGGCCAGGCCACACACACACACACTTCACTTCTGGCAAATGGCCAATAATCTCCAGATTGTGGCACTTTAGTGCAACAGGATCATCTGGCACCATCCCCCTTACTGCTGCTGCTTTGCCCAAGGCTCGTGGTCCGGCCAAGAGGTGCAAACCTCTTTCCTCCAGGCTCTCTGAAACCTTGCACAGCAGCTGGTACTGAGTGGGCAAAGGTCTGGCGCTGTGAACAGTGAGTCAGTGGGCAAGTGGGGAGAAGAAAAGGACCTAGGAAGGGCACGTGTGGAAGCTAAGAGTGATAATCAGCTAAGTAGGGTGGAAAGTGCATGGACTTGGTGTACCAAAGACCTGGGCTGGAATCTAACACTGTCACTGCGGCCGGGACCACAAGTACTGCCAGGGTCTGTGTTCTCTTCTTCCTCCCAGGCACGCAGCTAGACTACACTTCCCAGCTTTCCTTGCAGTTAGGTGTGGTCCTGTGACTGCATCTGGGAGGTGAGTGGAAGTGACATGAGCCAATTCCAGGCATGGCCCGGAAAAATCTCCCTCATATTGTTCTTACTCTCCCCAACCACCAACTGAATAGAGAGCTCCCAGGACTAGAGGGAGACAAAGCACAGAGGGAAGGAGCCTGGGTCCCTGAATCACTGTGTGGAAGACTGCCGGCCAGACATGCACCCTAAATTGTGCAGACAAGAAATAAACTCCTACTGTGTTAAGCCACTTGAATTCTGAGGTTGTTACAGCTGTTAGCCCAATCTGACTAATACAGCCTCTTACTAGGCTTTGCATAAGTTTCTGTACCTTCCCAAACTTCAGTTTCCTCATCTGTAAAAAGAGAACTAGAAAAACATTCCTGAGAATGACTGAGCTAGTATTTGTAAAGCTCCTACAACCCAGGCTGCATTTTTGCCTTTGTAGGTCCCTTCCGCCATTAAAAAAAGAATAAATGAATAAAAATGAGGTTTTACAATGGTGTCATATAAAGAGGAATATAATCCAGGCTGGATTTATTATTATAAGCATATCTCAGAGATACTGCCAGTTTGGTTCCAGACCAACCACCACAAATAATTAACAAATAATGTTAATATTGTAATAAAGCAAGTCACATGAATTTTTTTGTTTCCCAGTGCATATACAAGTTCTATTTATACTATACTATAGTTTATTAAGAGTGCGATAGCACTATGTCTAAAAAAACAATGTGCATACCTTAATTTAAAAATACTTTCTTACTAAAAAATGCTAACAATCACCTGTGCCTTCAGCAAGTCATAATCTTTTTGCTGCTGGAAGGTCTTGCCTCAAGGTTGGTGGCTGCTGACTGATCATGGTGGTGGTTGCTGAAGGTTGGGTGGCTGTGGCAATTTCTTTCTTTTTTTAAATTTAGAGATGGGTCTTGCTCTTGCTCGGGCTGGTCTGGGACTCCTGAGCTCAAGCAATCCTCCTGCTTCGGCCTGACAATTTCTTAAAATAAGACAACAATGAAGTTTGTTGCATGGATTGACTCTTTATTTCATGAAAGATTTCTCTGTGGTATGCGATGCTCTTAGATAGCATTTTACCCATAGTAGAACTTCTTTCACGGTTGGAGGCAATCCTCTCAAACCCTGCCACCACTACTTTATCAACTAAGTTTAAGAAATATTCTAAATCCTTTGTTGTCATTTCAACAATGTTCACAGCATCTTCACCAAGAGTGAAGATTACATCTCAAAAAACCACTTTCTTTGTTCATCCATAAGAAGCAACTCCTTATCTGTTCAAATTTTATCATGAGATTGCAGTAATTCAGTCACATCTTCTGATTCTAGTTTTCTTGCTACAAAACAGTATCTGTGAAGTCCAATAAACCAAAGTGCAATAAAACGAGGTATGTCTGTATTTATTTATTATTTTTATTTTTGATTTTATATTCATTACTATATTCATTTTTTTCCTCCTGATTTTAAAAGAAATAAAAATGAACATTTTCTGGGTCCCTAAAAGTATCATGGAGCTCAGGCACTGTGCCTATTATACCTAAATGGAGAAGCCAGTCCTGCCTGTTATAGTGCCTGGCCCATGGTGCATACAATAAATGGTAATGATTACAGATACTTATAAAAATAATAATGGGGAGAATGAGGCATGAAACAGCAACAAATAGTTATGAAGCCCCTTTCATATACCTCATTTCCTCCAACCCTCCCATCCACTGTAATAATATGGTTATCATTCGTATTTTCTAGTGGAAAAAATGAGACTTAAGGAGATTAAACAGTATGCTCAGGAAGGGCAGGGACATCTAACGCTTGGAGCCTAAGTCAGGCACAATGCTAGACACTTGTCTTTCTTTCTCACTTCTAGTTTGCCCAGACCTATGATGCGGTAGGGATTCTTTTTTATGCCCATTTTATGATTGAAAAAAATAAATGATGCTAAGGAGAAGTGGCTGAGCTGACAACTGAAACCACTTCTTTTGGTGCCCAATCTGATGCTGGCTCTACCACCTGGCCTTTCCATTTATCAATAGCCATGTCATGAGAATTGATAAATGGCAGTGTCTATGGAGGGTGTCAGACACCCCAACACCTCCTTTCACGGACTAGAGAAGAATCTGCTCGGGACTGAAATCCAAACGCATCACGCCAGATTAAACTTGTGCTTTCTCCTTCTCCCCTCTAAATGTATTCCTTAGAAGGTCTAATTATAGTGACTTCTATTTTCTTGTAAATAATCACATCTGTCATAACTGACTTAACTGATCCAAGGCTTCAAGTTGGCAGTCTTGGCGGCCTGAGCCAATGTGTCAATTACACCAAGTAGGCTGTGAGCAAAAGTTGCATGAAATGGAAGAGAGGAAAAAAAAAATAGTCACAGTCATATAGATGGTGGGCACCAATATGTGCTTTTTCACAACAGTAGCAGGAATACAAACTGCTAAATGTGGCCAATGGGTGTCGATCCCGCCACAATCTGACTTAGTGAAACAGAGGCAGCCAGCCAGTTCCCAGAGCATAAAAGCAATATTTTTAGTGGCGAGCCAATCCCAGGGACCGGCTTCTTTAATATCATTAAGTTTAAGTAGATATCCCCAGGAATTTCCCAGGGCTCTTTTTACTTGTTTTCAGGAAGAAAGACTGCATGAAGGGCTTCCATGATTCGTTACCTCTGGGAGTCGTAAAGGCCATATTCTCAGTGTGGCTGTTCAATCAGCACAGAGTAGTAACTAGAGTTTTGGATCTGGATTTGGGTTCAAGTTTTCTCTCCCCACCCAACTTGCATGAGTGTGACTAAGCAAATCATTTAGCCTTCCCAAATTCATTTCAGCTTCCTCATCTATAAAACGGTGGCAAGAATGCCTGTCTCCCACAATCCCCAGAGCACTGAAGGATATAGTGACTGCATGTGACAATAGCCTGTTGGGAAGAGTAAACACTACATATACTAATTCCCATCATCACTAGCAGATCAGCACATACAGGTTGAACATCCCTAATCCAAAAATCCGAAGTGCTGCCAAATCTAAAACTTTTTGAGCACCAACATGGTACTCAAAGGAAATGCTCATTGGATTTTTGGATTAGGAATGCTCAACTGGCATGTATTGTGTGAATATTCCAAAATCCCCCCAAATCTGAAATCCAAAACACTTCTGGTCCTGAGCATTTCGGATAAGGGATATTCAACCAGTACTAAGTCCTGTTTTCAATCCATGAGGATGGCTTCTTTCTCTACTGAGATAACTCTAAGTGGAAACGGTCAAGCCCTAAGTCAGAGTGGGGATGAGAGACGGAATCTACTTGGGGACTTCTTTCAGGGGGCTGTCTGAAAGGCTTCTTGCCAGTCGAGTGCTGAAAGTCCCTGTGTCTGATGGGGGCTCATCTTTCAGGTAAGAACATGAAAGGCGGTTCCGATCCACTCCCCAGACACCACAGGAAATGGATACGAGCTCTTGGTGGCCTAAATCCAGCAGCGGGTGTAACCTTCCTTGGGTTTGGCCAAGCTGTGTGAGCAGAAGGGTGAAGAGTGTAGATCCTGAAGCCAGCCTGGCTGGGCTTTGAATCCAGCTCAGCTATTGACTTACGGTGTGACCTTGGGCAAGTCATCAAACCCTTCTGTGCCTCAGTTTACTCATCTATAAAATGAGGGTAAAAACAGTACTTACTTCTCAGGGTGGTGGTAAAGAATAAATACACTATCACATGTCAACAGCTTACAACGGGGCCAGGCACCAGGGAGCAATCAGTTGGCGTCAGAGTTTGCTATGGCTGCTGTGAGGACCATATTACCAGTCAGTGGCTTTCCTTCCCTCACCCGGGGTTTACTAACTACATGTTTAACGTGTTAGTCCCTTTCAGATTTTCCACATCAAGCCTCTTACAAGGAGGGACATTCTGCAATCAACATAGAAGGTGTGGCAGGAAAGCATAGTGGTGAGAGCGCCATGATGTGTATCTGAATCTTCAGGAGAGGCTCAGAGTCACCTCCTTCAGAGGAAGTTTATCTCTGGAGCAGAGATGTGGGAGAAAGAGTTCTGGACCGAGAAGCGGGGGACCCAAGTCCTAGCCCAGTGCCACTTTTCTCACTCTGTGGCCTGGGGCAGGTTGCTTTCCCTCTGTGGATATGAATTTTCTTAGTTGTAAAATAAAGGGAGCTTTTGGCCATGAATCTCAGTTCATTCGTGCATAAAAAGGGATGATAAGGACAACAACTATCACAGAGTTGCTACGAGGTGTGAACCAAATAACCCATCACTCACTGAGGTGCACGAGGTCCTGACCACGGCCCACGAGGCTCTCTGCCATCTGGCTCACGCGTCCCCAGAAGCCATGTCCCCTTCTGCTGTACGCCTTGGTCTCCTTGCTTTCCTGGCTTGCCCCAGGCACCCCCCTGCCGTAGGGCCTCTGCCCCAGCTGTCCCTCTGCCTGGAATGCTCTTTCCCCAGACAGCCCGTGGCTCACCCCTCACTTCCTTCAAGTCTTAGGCTGTTATTTTTTCCACAGCAACTACTGCTTTCTAGCATAGTGCATGATTTCCTAACTTATCCTGATTATTGCTTATTGTCTCTGTCTCCCCAGACCAAAAATGTAAGTTCCATGGCAGAAGGAACCTCTTTCTGTCTTGTTCCCCTAAAAGCCTGAGAAGAGAACCTGGCACGTGATAGGTGATCAACAGATATTCGATGATTCCTTGAATGAATGAATGAGGAACACTGTACACAAAGAAAGTCTTCACTAAATTTTTGGCAGCATTCCTAAATGAGAGAGGGGGATTCCTGTTCCTCACACATTTGCTTTCCATAAGGAAGGTTCTTTACCTAAACACTCTGGACCTGTTACCACCCCCCTTACCATCCCATCCTCCCCTGGAAGTGGAGTAAAGCACCTGGCAGGCAGGTCATGGCCACCGGTCCATTTTTCAACTGTTCTGCAAGAATCACAGGTGTGGTCATTCCTGTTCCGTGTCTCTCCCTGAGTGTGGCAATGGCCCTGGTCCTCGGTAAGTGTGTCTGCTTTGCAGATTCCCAGTTCCCCTGCTGGGCTCTTCCATGGCATGGGTGCAGGGCAGGTAGCATAGAAAGACCACAGAGCCAGTGGACTTAAGTCATGCTTTCTAGGCTGGGTCTATCAGTAACAAAATGCATATTTTGATCTCCACCTGTTCAACTCCTGTGTCTGTCTCAACTGGTTCTGAACTTGGTCAGGTAAGGCTTGTGCCACTTATTGACCCCTGAAACTCCAACGGCAAACATTCCCAATTTTAAAAAGTAAAGCTTTAGATACCCTGGTTCCAGACTGTCTTTAATCCTGGCCACTCTACTTGGACACGTTGGTTTGTGGATGTTCCACTTGACATACTTCATTCCAACATGAGTGAAAATCTGCAGTGAGGTTTATGACCCAGAGGAAAGGGGGCTGCTACTGGCAGGGCACCGCTCTGCTATCAGTCCCTCCCCCACTGCTGGCCCTTCCTGGACCTGCCATCTGCGGAGATTCACCCACTTCGGATCTGTGACAACTCAGGGCTGTGTATCCTGCTCACATGGGGCTTGATGCTCTTCTCCAAGTTGCTAATTTGTTCCATTCTTGTTAGCTGAGATCTTTTAGAAGACAGTATGTACCATCCAAGATGTTCACTATCACTCCCAGCTTCCTGTTATCTCTGACCACAGTAAAATGGTAGTGACTGCTTACAGGTCTCAGGGGCGGGGCCAAGCATTCTCCCTATATTGTTGCATTTACCCTCAAAACAAGCCAATGTTACTATCCCCCATTTTATAGATGAGGAAACTGAGGTTTTAGAGGTGAAGGGTCTTCATGGTGTAGCTCACAAGTAGCACTATGATTTCCAAAGCATGCACACTGCATGGCCTCTAGGGCTAGTATTTAGGTCTTCATTTATGCCACAAATAAAAATGTAGACAGAGTGGGGGTGAGCCCAGAGACCCCAGGCTCACCACTAGGTACTCCAGTCCAGAAGGTTTCACCAGGATCCCCTGGCACTCTTTGGTGTGACCACTGAACCTGCAAATTTACCCAATGGTGTCAACCGACATTACTCCACCATGTTCCCAAGGAGCTCATCAACAGTTTTCTCAAACACTTGGAGGAAAACCAGAGATGCCTTATTTGTGGCTTTTTCCTCATGAAATTAATCTGGCTCAACCTCACCCTGGGGAGCCCATGCTGGATTCTGAGGACCATCGTTCTTCACTTTCCAACTCCTGGCAGAACAGCCTTCGAAACAAACAGCCCAGGGAAACAAGAGATTTAAGGCAGCTAAGACCAACGCTAGCTGAGTGCAGGCACAAGGTTAGGCCCATAGTAAGGCAATGTGTACTTCCTTCAGCAAGCCGGGAGGGGAGGGGAAAATGATGCAGGCTAGAGAGGAAGCAAACGATTCATTCTGCAAGAGGAGGGCTGCCTCAAGCCGACCTGTGCCCCTTTCCCACGGTGTCATTCTGGAGCTTTAGGCTGCACTCAGCTGATGCCCCTCCCAAAGCATTCAGAAAATAGTGACAGCAAGTCCTCGGGGTACGTGGAAATTAGCAGCCGCCATTTATTAAGCTCTCACTCTTTGCCAAGCATTATGCACAGTGCTGGATTTACATGATCCCTTAAAATGCCTTAAAAATATTTTTTAGCAATGACTAGGTGTGGTGGCTCACGCCTATAATCCTAGCACTCTGGGAGGCTGAGGTGGCAGGATTGCTTCAGGTCAGGAGTTCAAGACCAGCCTGAACAAGAGCAAGACTCCATACCCACCAAAAATAGAAAATATTAGCCAGGTGTGGTGGTGTGCACCTACAGTCCTAGCTACTCAGGAGGCTGAGGCAGGAGGATAGTTTGAGCCCAGGAGTTTGAGGCTGTAGTGAGCTATGATGACACCATTGCACTTTAGCCTGGGTGACAGAGCAAGACTCTGTCTCAAAAAAAAAAAAAAAACAAAAAATTCTTTTGGCAGAGAAATACATGCCCTTGGTCAAGAAATCAAACACTACAAAGGCTTATAATAAAAACTATCAGCTTATAATGAAAACTAGTCACCCACCCCTATTCCAAAATATTCCCCAAAGAAAACCTTTCCTAATTCTTTGTGTTTCTAGTTCTTTGGGTAGAGACTTCTCTAAGTACAGGATTTTGTTTAACCTTCAAAAAGACTGGATGATGTAGATACAATGATTGCTCTTCTTTCTAGATGATGAAATGGCGGCACAGAGTGGCCAAAGGTCACACAGCTGGCCCGGGCGGAGCCAGGATTCACACTGGCTTCTGCTTCGGCCCAGGCCCTGCTCTCAAACTTCAGGCCCCACGTCTGGCATGCAGGCACATTGGGCTTGTGGGCACCTGCTGTCCCAAAGCACTCACCGGGGGCAGAGCTAACTAGCATATGGGATTACACACAGGCGACTTTTCTTTTCCCTGGGAGGTTTGTTTTCAACTCCTCTTTCCAGTGTCTTTGGGCTTGTCCTCCTGCAGCCACTGCAGACATCTCTGACCTCTCTGTCATGATACAACTGCCGGCATGACTTCAGGAGATGAGTCTCTCGGGCCCTTCTGTTCCTTCCCAGGAACCTTGCAGCTTCCTCTCTCTTCTCCTGTGAGATGGAACTAATGGCATTTACCACCATCTCTGTTAGGAGGTTGCAAAAAAGACCAGTCCCTTCCAGATTCGGCTTTTATAAGAAATGGTCTCCCTTTGCTTTATAGCTATAGCTGTTGCTTGAGAAGATGCATGTGCAACACAAAATGAAACAACACTGACGATATCTGTTACTAGCAGGGCCAGGGGTTAGGAGCTCCAATCAGACTAGTCAGGTTCAAATCTTGGTAAGGACATTCACTTACTAGCTCTGGTAATCTGACACGTCACTCTCTTCTCTATAACTGAGTCCTCAGCTATAAACCTGGAAGGGGCGTGGTGAGAATTACGGATTATAAATTACAAATTACATGGGTTAATAGCTATGCTTTGAACTATCTTGACCGGTGCTCTATGCGATTATCACTTACTGGCATTGCTGTTGTTCAGCACCCTGAAGTTTACTTGAGGCATATACACACATCGTACGTGGTCCTCACATCTAAGAGAAGTCAGGACAGAAATGATCATTAATCTCTCAAGGCAATTTAAAAGTATAATTATTAGCCCCATTTTATTGATGAGTAAGTAAACTGAAAGAAGGTAAGTGACCTGCCCAAGGTGACAGCATGGTTCAGAGTCAGAAGCAGGCACTAAGGCTCATTCGACCTCTCCCACCAACAAGGCTGGGTGGCCCTGGGCACGTCACAGTACCTCCCTGAGCCTCACTTGTGAAATAAAACAGGTGAAGCTGAGGGCTCAGGGCCACATTCTCCACTGGCGGAGCAGTAAGCACAGAAGTTAAGAGACGGTGTTCAGAGTCAGACTCTGGACTTAAATTAGGGCTCTTCTACTTACCACCTGCATGACCTTGAGCAAATCACTCGCTCTCCCTGTACCTCAGTTCCCTTATCTGCAAAATGAGGCTAATGGCAGTATCCGCCCTAGAAGGTGGTTCTATGTCGCAGAAGCCCAGCACGTGAAAGCACATAGTAAGCCATCAGTTATTACTGCTGATTTTTATGTGGCCAGCCTGGCCTCCCACACACACCCTTGGTCAGCCCTGAGCCCTGTGAGTCATTACCAGGATCTCGCTCGTGTGCAGGGCATTACATGTGGTTTCTATGAATCCCCGGCTGGGTGGTCTTAGGCAGGAGCATTAAGCTTCCCACCTAAACTAAAAAAGCCACTTCCAAGTGCCGAACACTTCAATTTGAATGGGAAACTCTATTTTTTCCATTTTTATCTATAACACTGATTATAGCGTTTTCACCTTCCTTCTCATGCAGTCTGGAAATCCTGAACAAATGTCAAAAAGAATTTCCTGAGTCAACAAATAAGTAATATTATTAAAACTCTTAGGAGTGAACCATTTCCTCCATCACCAGAAGCTTAAAGGGATAATATTTTCAATTACATTATTCAATAAATATGCTGGTTAGGGCCCAAGCAATGTTGCCATAATTTATAGTTAATAGGTCAGTGGTTCATTCATTCAATTGGAAAATCTCTGCGCCTGCCCACGAGGAGCCAGGCATTGTCCCAGGCTTTGGTGATCCAACAATGGCAACAGCAGCAGCAGCTGCAGCTCCTACTCACCCAGTGCCTATTGCGTCAGATCTCACCCTTCTCCCCCAGGACTGTTTGGGGGGCATCTCTGCCCGCTATCCTCTACCAGTGAGTTCTGCCAGTGGGAGGAACTGGCACGAGATCAGAAGGTCAAAGGACAAGTAGGTCTGGGTATGTATCCCCATTTCCCTGCTCCCATCATGAGACCCGGAGAAAATTACTTAATCTTTCAGGGCCTCAGGTTTCCCATCTGTGAAATGGGGTCAAAAGTATTAGTAATACCCCATAATTGTGGCTTAAATGAGTTAACGTATTTAGGACAATGCCTGGCCATAGGAGGCACACGGTAAATGCCAGCCCTCATTCTTTATCATCATGTGGGACAGTCACTCTCTTACAGCTACACCTCTGGAGTTCCAATGGCCACCCTCATCTTGCCCTTTTGGGCCTAGGGGAGGTGGGACTTTCAGCTCTCGCCAGCCTGGTGCTTCCTCAGGCCTTGTTGGCTCCTCTGCAATCAGTCCCTTCATGATCTCTGTCCTCACCACTCCATCTGTGTGTACCATCTCTTTTCTGCTGGGACCCTAACTCAGATGCCTGTCCGGACTGTGTTCTGGGCAGTATTCATGAGTTTTCTCTAATGCAATACCCCTGTGTATTGTATGCTCTCTCTCTAATGCAAACAGTAAGGGAAGTCTTATTGTGCCCATTTCTACAGATAGGAAAACTGAGACATAAAGTTCAACCCAAGTCCCACAATTTTAGGAAGTAGGTGAGCTGAGGTTCAGATTCAGGACTAGCTCTCAAATCCAGGCCTAGCTTCAATGCCCAATGAAAATGACACATTCATCCTTGACTTCCCCAAAGCTTGCAGACAAGTAAAAAGGCAATTATAATTGTGTGTGATGACTACTCTGATAGGAAATAAGAACAGGAAACTTCACCAAGGCCAAGGGCACGTGGGACTAGGGATGGGAGTGGTAGTCAGAGATGGCTTCCTGGAGGAGGTGATATTAAGCAGACTCACGAGAGCTGGGGTATCATTCTGGTAACAAGGAAGAAGGACTGGAATATGCAGAGGTACAGAGGGAAGATTGAAAGAGAGAAGTGTTTTTTCAGGTGCTACAAGGAGCTCAAGAATTCTGGAGCAGAGAACTCAAGGCAGGGGCCGGGGAGGAGTAGTGATAAGAGATGGAGATGAGGTTGGGTCCCGGTGACAAAGAGCCTTGAATGCCGATCTGCAGAGATGCAACTTAGACATTTTGCTGGAGATGTCTGTAGAGATGAAGCTCACAGGGGCTGCTCTGCCAATCTATCCCTAATGGCCAGCTCCTTTGGGACAGAACGTCTTACTTTTTATTTCAAACCTTCAAACCTAGCATGGAGCTCTGTGTACAACAGGTGCTCCATACACGGGACTGACAACTAAAGAAGAATGATCGTTGAGAGGTGTTCCTTTGAGTCCGCAGCAGATGCTGCCAGGGCCCGGACCGTAGCCCCCTGCCCTTCCCACCCCAGTGCACATCAGCCTCCCTTCTAACTGCCAGCACCGGTGTTATCTTGCCTAGGGGGCTCCCCCCGGGTCCCAGGGCCCACCTTGCTTCCCACAGGCCTGAAGTGTGGGGGAATCTCATCCCTTCAGGGAGCAGCCCTCGGCCAGTGAGCGACGGGAGGTGGTGCGTAAGTTCCATGCCCGTCTCCACACGCAGGATAGAGAGCGCTGAGGCATGTGGGTGCCACCGGTGCCCAGAGCTCCCCAGCGGGATTGGGCCCCAGCTGCCTGCCACTGTCACCTGCTTACTGACGATCCATTTCCTGGCTGCCTTCTCTCCCCGTCTGGCCTCCTGGCTCCCCCACCAGAGCTACCTTCACTTCTTTTTTGTTTGTTTGTTTACCTCCTGCTCTTTTCCTTTCTTTCTTTTTAAATTTCAGAATATTACGGGGGCACAAACGATTTGGTTTCATAAATTGCTTTTGTGCCGTGCCCATCCCCCAGAGAGTGTGCATCGCACCTGTCCCTTCACTTCTCATGTCAACTGTTCCCACTGGATGCTTTGCCTGGAGGTCTGCTTCTGGGGAACCCAAACTGAGAATGATTCTTGGTTTCATGGAATGGAAGAGTATGAAACGAAGAGACTTTAGAAGTCACCCTTCAGGGGCAGGAAACACATGGGGTCTACGGCTGGGAAGTTTATCCTGTGCGCAGGCTGAGGCGCGCTGTAGAGGGGCTGCCGTGGGCACAAAGGAATCTCTGACCCTGCGTTCTAGTTTCAGCTCTGGGCGCAGCATCATATGTTGGAAAGAACATGGGCTTTCAAGACAGGCAGACCTGGGTTTGAGTCCACGCTGGGCTACAGCATCATATGTTGGGAGGAACATGGGCTTTCAAGACAGACAGACCTGGGTTTGAGTCCACGCTGGGCTACAAGCAGGTGGGTGACCCTGAGGGAGCTAGGAGTTAGGTGACCTTCCAGAACCTCAGTTTCCTCAGCTGGGAAACGGCAGCCACACCTGCTGTGCAGGGTTGTGATGATGTTCAAGTGTGAAAATGTAATGAAACCCCTCACTGAGACACGGGGCTTCTTTCTAGTGTCTTTCCAGGCACTGCTTATTCTAAGTTCTCACTGCTTTCTGCACACCTCTGGTCCAGCAACCATCTCATGGTGCGGGCGCCCCTGTGCTCCTGCACGTTTGCCGCCCAGGAGACGAGAGACTCCGGGAAGATGGGGCCAAGTTCTACTCACCTTTGCATCCTCCACGTTCAGCACCACACCTGGCATGCGGCAAGCACTTAATGAACGTTGTTAAGTGAATGAATGATAAAACTGAAAGAATCCCTGCAAAAAACACCAGTGATGATGGGTTTCTGGAGCATTTGTTCACTGGATCTCATACAATACTGAGTCTCTGCTAGGCACCAGGCACTATTCTGTGTGCTGACAGCTGACAACACAACTGCGGCCCGAGACCACCCCATTTCTCCACTCGGGGCTTAACCTCCAGGGGAGAGAGCAGTGAGCCCCGACAAGGCTGGCCAGTAGACCGACCTGTGAAGCTTTAACGCGAGCACCCACACTCCAGAGCTTCTGATTTAACCACTGGCATGAGGCCGGGCACTGGGACATTGAATAGCTTCTCAGGTGAGGATATTGCCCTGCAGGGTGGAGATCTACAGGGATCAAGAAAGAGAACAAGTCCACTCCAGAGTAGAGGTCTGTGAAGAAAGTAAAACAGGAGGTGTGATTAGCCCAGGGGTTCTCAATGGGGGACGAGGGTGTTGGGACAATTTTGCCTCCTGGGGGACACTTGGCAAAATCTGGAGACACTTCTGGTTGTCATAACTGGAGGGGAGGTGCTGCTGGCAACTAGTTATCAGAGGCTAGGGTGCTGCTAAACATCCCATGATGCACAGGATAGACTCCTGGCCCCCACCCTCCACTTCCTACCCCAACCCCCGACAAAGAATTATCTAGGCCAAAATGAGCAGAGATAGAGAAATCCTGGTCTGGAGGGACAAAGAGCAGGGACTGCTTCAGGGAAGACTTCCCCGCGGAGGTGACAGGGAGCTGAGACCTGAAGGAGCAAGACGTGAATTCCAGCAAGAGCCTATGAAAGAAGCAATGGAGAACACAGAACCTGAAGTGGGCCAGAGTCACCATCGCTCTGTGACAAAGAGACACCAAATGGTTAAACCGCCAAGTCTGGCTCACACCTACCTACCAACCTGAGAAATGCCGTTTGCTAGGGGTGCAGGGGAGGGAGAGGGAAATCCGGTTGCCTTTGCTTGGCTACTTTCACTTTTACGTCCCCACCCCCTTTCCAGGCTCAGAACAGGAAAGGGGGTTAGAAAGGGAGTTTCAATCCCAATGACCACTCAGACCAGTCCCCAACACCACTTTCAGGCTCACTGACTCCTCTGTTCCCAAAGCATCTCCTACTGCCACCCGCTGGTCCCCAAGAGCTCTAACCTGGGGGTGAAAGCGAGGTTCTTGGGAGACAGGCTGCCAACCTCCTCCGGCCCTGGAAAAAGTGACTTTCCAAAAGAAACACGGATCCACAGAGCAGTAAATAAACACGGCATTCCAGAGCAGGAGGGGTGGGAAGGGCAGCCCCTGCCAGCTCAGCCCCTCACCGACACGCCCCAGTGACTTTCCAGCCAGGCCTCTCCAGCCCCACCCCATCACCTCCCCCCCTGTCTCTCCCTTCCCTGTAAATCAGTCACACACCCACTACCTTGGGATCCCCTGGCTTGGGCTAGCAGGAGCCACGCAGAGCAGCCTGCTTGCTCAACACTACGTGGGCTTTCCAAGGGAACGTCACTTCAGTTCTTGGGGCACAATGTGGGTGGAAAGTCAACTTCTTTCATACAAGGCTTCCAGAAAGGCCTGAGTCAACAGGCTGCTCACGGGAGCCAGGGTGGCACCTGCAGAGACGCTGCCAACCTGGGACTGGTGGAGTGAACCCAGCTGGCAGACTGCCGAGAAGAAGCGTGACTCGGAGACTGTAAGGTCATCTTCACATTACAAGTGGGGAAACTAAGGCCAGAGAGGGGCTGAATGAACTACTCGAAATCAGCAGCTGTGGGTGGCTGGGCAGGGTGACCAAAGGTCTCCTGACCCCTGCTTGTGTATGGAATTTCTCTCAGGCCACATACTTATTCCAGAATTGTAGAAAAGTTCCATGTCAGCTCATCCAAACAGAAAGAGACTGTCTGGAACTGGCAGCCATCTTCCTTCGGATGTGCGCTTGGGGCGGGGGGGACACTGTGACACGTCTCTGCTTCCTTAGTCTCTTGGCTTCTCTTCCCAAGAGAAAACATCCCCCTGTGCTCCCAGGGTCCTTGCATATAAGCCCCAGGTCAATCCTGTTCATGAAGACATTTGCCAAGTCCCAACTTATGAAACTTCATTTCACAAAAAGAGTCATTATGGGAAATTTGCAAGAATATGTTTACTTAAGTATTTTATTAAAAATGGTAATTTGCCCAATATGCCCTGTGAATTTTATTACAGATACTCATGATGAAGTAAGTAATTAGCAATAAATAGTCTCTTTCTACAAACCCAGAATTAGGAATTTTTTCATGGATTGTTATTTTAAACAAACTGCCAAATGCTACAAAAACATATAGCTTCTTCATTCACTGAAAGCCTTGGTGCACAGAGTTGATTATCTGCAACTTGAAACTTATAAAACAGACCATCAGCTTCCATGAGTCTTTATGCTGTTGGAGTTGTACACAAATACCTGTGCGCTGTCAAACAAAAGACTCAAAAAGATTAAACTTTTGAGCTGCATTGTAGTTTGGCTGTGTGTGTGTGTGTGTGTGTGTGTGTGTACCTGTCTACACATGCCATAACGCCACTGGTAGGTTTTGTTTTGTTTTAGCAACTCTCGCAGGCAAGTCCCCCACATGGTTTTGAGAGGGAGAAAATGTTCTTTGTTCTTCAGCTCCTGCATTCTACCTCCTCCTCCCTTCCTTCCCAACCTTGGGAAAAGACTTGGCTTTTCAGTAACCACTGGCTATTCTCGTGATTAACTCAATGCTGTTAACCTGCATTTAGACCTAGCACACGGTGCAAAGATGTTTAATCAGTTGCCAGGGCAAATCACCAATATGCCAAGTCTCCAACTGCTTGTGCGTCCCACATAAGGGTCAGCGTGGGTCCGTCAGCACTGCCTGGCTCAGAATTCCACAAACATTTACTGAGCACCTACTCTACATGAGGGGCGGCCATGACAGCCTGGGGGCTCCACTATGCTGTCAGGGACACAGATACTCCCTCCTGGTCTTTGCAGAAGCCAAGGGCTGCAAGCATGGCACCAGCTTCCTTTGGGAGGGCCCAACAGAGCAGAAAAGCCAGGGGCTACCACGACTCTGGCTACAGCTGCTCTGTGAAGCCAGGACAGGGGAAGACGACAGGACAGGATGGGGGCTGGGATAAAAGGGACATAATGGTGACTGGTGTCTTCTGTTGTCAAGGCCATCTGAATTGCAGGACAGACTGACTCTGGCTGCACCAGATGAGCTAGGAGGAACCAAAGAGCATTTTCTTTTCTCAAAAGTAAATTCAAATGCCCGTTACTTCTATACGGCAAAGGGGATAGGACTCTGCAGGATCTCAGCAAGAAGGGAGTTTGCTGTGCCTCAGGATACAGCCGGGCTGCCCACCCTGAGAGCTTCTCAGTCAGAGAGCCCGAGCCTTGCAGGCAGCCTTCCTCACTGGATTTCCAGTAGGCCAAGGACCACAGCTGAGTCCTCTACTCCATGGAGATAATCAAGTCACAGTGCTAGTTTCTGGAAATGAAATGAAACTCCAACATTTAAACCATGAGCTAAAAAAAAAAAAAAAAAAAAAAGCTGAAGTTCACCAAAAGATTATTTAACAGACATACTTCTCTGGTATTACCCCCACTTCCAACCCCCACCCCATTTTAAATGATTAACTTTGTCATAGAACTTTGCATGAAATTCTGATAAAATCAAATAAGAAAATAACAAATAGTGAAGCACGAGCAAAAAACACAGGGTGCTAGCCCAGGTTCCACTGCTAGTTAATCTGTGCGCGTCACTGACCTCTGTAACACCTCCCTGAACCCTTGGAGCTCAGGGGAGAGATGAGGCTACGGCGTGTTGTTCTGGAGTGAGCTTTAACACGGAAACATTTTGAAGCAGCAGAGGGACCCTGGGCCATTCACAGCCTAGAGAGAGCCTCGATTCCCTTTCTGAGAAAACCCCCTAGATCTCAAATGTTGGCTTCAATATTGGTTGGCTAACTGTTCGCCACAGGAACTAGTGCAAAGCTGGTAACCAGCAAATGCTTGGCTGGTTAGTCACAGGATCAGTTGGTTGAAGAGGGTCCCCACTTCCAGAGCTGAGCCCACCTGCCACATGCGATGTTTTCAGGGCCAAAATCCAAACACGCAACCATTCTGGAGCAGGATGCTGAGATCAAGTTCTGAAGTTACCTTTAAAGGACATTTAAAAAAAACCTAGGAATTTCGACAGAGGAATAAACAAGTCTACACTGAAAGCAGTGTCTCATTGACCACGGTAGTGCCCTCGCTTTGAGCCTGAGACGTAGTAGGGACACACAGCAGGTGCTCGAATATTTCCCGTATGAATAAACAAAGTGTTCAGCATCCCTAACACTTCTGACACACCCGGAATGTACAGGCGTAGCTGAATACACAAAAAGCTTTCAAGCACTGGTGTTTAATCCCTGGCCTTTTCTCTAACCCCCACCGCCCTCGCAACCTCACAAAGAGCGTTGGGTTTAGAATCAGCTAGACCTGCCAGTGAAGCCGGGCTCTGCCCCTTTCTAGCTGTGTTGCTTCATCTCTCTGGGCCTCAGTTTCCTCGTCAGCTCCATACAGATAATCAGGCCTCGCTTGGGAGGAAAGTAACCGTAAGACCTCATAGGCGAGCTGGATGGAGTGTGCAAATTAATCCAAGTAGTTCTGAGAATCGGCCTGGCACACGGAACCCTCTTGGTAAATGTTAGCCATTAGCATCACTATTGTTATGCTCTGCTCGGCTTGGCAGTAATTAGAGGCTCATTAAATGTTTATTTTCTTTATGCCAGACTGGATGCTCAATGTAAAACCAACTGCAATGGTATTCTTCAACATGTAAGAAAGGTAAAAGGCTGTAAATATTTTTTTTTTTTTAATGTTTGGTGGCCTTTCAGGTCCCTGGGACTGCTCCTCCACATCCCATTGGGAGGGACAATTGGGTGCTGGCCTTCCAGCCAGAAATGGCCCTGGACTAAGTGTGAGGAAGCCTCCGTTTAGGTCTGTGCTTTGCCACTGATACGCCTTGCCAGCCTGGTTCCCAATTCACATCCTGATTCTAGAAGAGCAGGATCCTATTAGAGGCAGAAGGGAACTTCTTTCTGGTTGCCTCACTGCAGAGAAGAGAACAAGGCTGAGAGGAGCAATGCTTGGAAGCAGCACAGTCTGGACAGAAACACGTCCTACTTGCCAGACAGACATGTGCTCCCCCGACACTGTCCGGGCTCCTTGCAGTTAGGCAGGGTTATATGAGCAGAAGTGACACCTTTAAAAAGTCGGAATGTCCCCCTTTCATTTCTCTTTCTCTGCTCCAGCAGCCTGGAAGTCAATTGTTTCAAATGATGTGGCCACAAAATTTTGTCAGCCTGGATCCCTAAGTCACAGCTACCTTGGAGAGCTGCTGCCCTTCAGTGGGCTTCATGAGGGTAAGAAATAAACCTTGCTCTGTTAAGCCATTAGGATAGAGGGGCTTATCTATCACTGCAGCATAGCTTAGCCTAACCTGACTACTCATACATCTCATCCAGTCCTAGAGGTTTCATGCACTGTTGTCACAGAATGACCTGTTATTCTCTATTACTCAAACATGCACATGCACACACACACACAAGCATGAGATGGAAATCCCAACAAGACCATTTCCCCTACCACACAAGATGGCCCAGTAAGATTATTAAGATTTATTAATAGTAAATTTAGCCTTCTCTCTCTCATAAGTATTTTTTTTTTATCTCCCCAGAGAGAAAAAATTGGTGACAAAACTGTGAGAGGACAAGTATCTTGAGGATGAGAAGCTGCATTAGTGCTAAGAAGCACCTTCACAAGGAAAGGGAAAGATGCCCCATTAGGTCCAGTGGTGTGGTGCTTCCCAAGCAAAATCTTAAACTCTGGAGGGGGAGACATGGCCAGTGTGTCTGTACCCTACTTGCTAAGGATTTAACACAGAATCTTAATGTCCTGCACCACGGTGGGCAAGTACACAGGTTCTGATGTCACTCAGACCTGGTTTAAATCCAACCTCTGCCTTTACTGTGTAACTCAGGCAAGTTAATTTCTTGAAGCCTCAATTTCCTCATGTGTAAAATGGGTATAAAAATTTCTACCAAGTGGGGGAGTTGGGAGAATTAAATAACATAAAACAAGGTACAGTATACAATATGCTTGGTTCAATGGCTGGCATATAGGCGGCACTCAATACGTTTGTTTCCTTTCTCCTTAACCACTTTTAAAGTAGAGTTTGGTCTCAAGTTCAGACTGTTATCAAAAAGTTTAACATTAGAAGTAGCAGGAAGACCCTGCAAGGACAGCTGTGATACTGTTCTATGGGCCACATGGGAAGGTGAAGATGGCGCTCCCGGGAGGACACAAAGGATACAGCCAAGCCAAAGGGAGGGAGTGGACCCAGGTTGCCCTTGGAGGCCACATGTCAGGACGAGCCAGCGAGGCTGGGCCAGGGAGGCAGGCAGGTTGGCAGAGGTTGGCCAAGAACCCCTGAACTTGGGCCAAAGCTCGCCTGGGACAGAAGCTACCTTGACTGCTACCTGTTACAAAACAGTCCAGCGACTATCCTTCCAGGCTGTGGCAAGGACCTGCCAGCAGGGGCAGCAGTGAGCAGCAACTCATTCTACACCTGTGCTAACCCAGGAGCACAGACCTCCACGCAGGGTCTTCTGAAAGAATATTCATCTGACCATCCAATCACGACACAGATATTTACTGTGAACCTGCAAAGTGGGCCAGCCCTGTGCTGGCGCTGGGGACACGGAGATAAACAGGAAGCTCTTCCTTGGGGTGGAGGGGTGGCTCATAGATTTTCAGAGAGGTAGATGTACAAAGAGATCAAAATCCACGAGCTAAGATTTCTAACAGGTTATTTCCATGGCACACTGGCCTCTTAGAGCAGAGAAAGCAAATATCTCTGGAGCAGAAATAAGTAGGTTTTGCTGAGCTTAGGGGATGAGTCTTTCCAGGGAGAAGGAATGAGAGGGGAGAGGAGATGGTGCATTTGGGGTTCGGGGGTCAGTCTGAAATGGCTGAAATGTAGGGTATATGGCAGAGAGGGTAGGAGTTACAGTAAAATATGCCTGGTGGGTGGAGGTCAGCTCCTAAAGAGCCACCATGCCAGCTCCTAAAGAGCCACCATGCCAGGGTCAGGAACTTGGCCTTGATCCTATGAGTCAGAAGTTACTAACTGGCAGCCTGCAAGTAGACTGGAGAATCCATAAACATTTTTTGGATACCTTTAGACTGGGCATATGCTTTCTACTGGACCTACTGCCACCACTTCCTACCATTCTAAACTTGAACCCTGCACTCTTTCACGCTACCTACAGAGCCCTTAAATGCATTTGGGTTTATGACCCTGGGCAACCAATGGCGGGGGAGGTTTTTAGGTCAGTGAAACATGAACAGATTTGTGTTTCAGAACCACATGTCAGTGGAGTTTAGGAAAGGAGAGGCTGGTGACAGATGACACAATATGTATTTCTTCCAATAAGACTTCCTCTTTCTCTCTTATTGGGAAAAAAAAAAAAAAAAAAACAGATGCAAAAAATCTACTCTGGAAGAGTCTCTATTATTTTTGTGCAGTTAGGCCCAGCATGATGTCACCCTCCTATTTCAACACATGTAGACTTTCTTTTATTCAATTCTATTTATCAATTCAACAACTATTCACTGAGTAACCCCTCAGTCAAGGCTGGGTGCTCAGGTGGCAGGGAGTGGGACTGGGTTGTGGGAATACGCATAGAGTTCAGCAAACTCAAGGTCTCATTATGACACCCACATACACGAGAGCACGGGTGGACAGGACAAGACAGTAGGCTTCCAAGACACATGGGGACCCTACAGCACAGACAGCTCATGCTCAGGGTGGGCCAGCAGGTGGGTGCCAGGTATGGTGTGTGCACAGGGCTGGGAGGGCAGCAGTGGAGGTCTGACCCTTTCGTCCCATGGTCCTGCCCACAAGCAGCCTTTCCAGAGACAGGAACCCTGAGTTTCTGTTATGAACAGAGGTGAGTCCATTTAAGCCACATGCACAACCAAGTAGCCTTCAACCAATATGAGAAAGAAGGCTCCTATAATTTCTACCATTTTTGTAACTAACACATCTCCTCTTCATTCACAAATCTTGAAGTTGATTCCCCAAATCTCTTACCGCAGACCTATTAGTGTTCCCCTCCCTGACCTAAACCCTGAAAGAGAGCAGACTTGGCTGTTTATAAACGAGGCCAATGACAGGGTCCCTACTCCCAGCCGGAGAAAACCAGGGGGTTGTCCATTTAACAGAAAGAACTCAAGGCCATCCTGTCCCTGGCTCCCCTTGGCTCCCATAAGTATTATCCGGCAGGTATTTTCTCATGTTTGGGGAGCACAGGAATTGCACTCTGGTTTTGGTGATGCAGAGCCAGATACGGAGCATCCACAGCACAGAGGGGAACCCGTGAGCTAAACTGGAGCCAGTGCTGAGCTCCGTGGCCGGGACCCAGCAGGTCTGAGGGAGCCTGGATGTCCAGTTTCCCTCATCTCAGGCCATTTCCTGGTCAGTGGGTGATGACCTGTGCTTTTGTGGCATGGGGATAGGGCTCCCAGTCACAGATGCAAGGCATAAGGATGTCCCCCAAGCTACAGTGACTTGGAGGCATCCTCATGGCACATAAGGTCAAAGATATGCCAGTGACCACAATGACACCAGCCAGGATTTCTGGGGCATGCCTAGGTGCCAGGCACTGTGCTAAGCACTTCACAGGTAGGATTCCCCGTGATTCTCGTAGCAACCCTCTGAGCAGCGATCTGGACTCTGATGTCTAGCTAGGCTAGCTGTGGGGGGCTGCACATGCACAGGTTCTCTAGCCACACTAAGTACCTTCAGGGAAGGGGTGACATCATGGTCATCTTTGTGTCTGCCCCCCAACACTGGGCACAGTGCCCTATACTAGGAGCTGGGTGGTGGCACGGGCCAGGACTAGGCACCCAGGAAGCAAAATTTAACGAAGCTCTCCTTCTCAGGTGCTGACCCTGCACTCGTATGAACGTGAGAGTGGGCACCACCTTACATTTTGCACACTGGGTGCCTCATTTGCTTTAGCCTAGTTCTGGCCCTGGGTCAGTCCACCGGCCAGACTGGTGTGTGAGTCCTGCCCTTCCACTCTAGCCATGTGACCCTCCCTTCCCTGTACCTCAGTTTCCTCACCTAAAATGGGGCTAATGACAATACCAAGGGTTGACAAAGATGTGGCAAAACCAGTACCCTCATATGCTACTGATGGGAACATAAAAATGGTGCAGAGACTTTGGCAGTTTGGAACCATATGACCTAGCAGTTACACTCCTAGGTACCTACCTAAGGGACACAAAAGCACATGTCACAAACACTTGCACACAAATTTTCACAGCGGCATTATCATAACTGCCCCAAAGCAGAAATAATCCAGTTGTCCATCAACTGGTGAATGGATAACAAAATGTGCTATATCCATATGATGGGATACTAGCTGGCAATAAACAGGAATGAAATACTGCTACGTGTTACACTGTGGATGAACCTCAAAAGCATTATGCATGTGAAGGAAGCCAGACACATAAGACCCCATGTTACATGATTCCATCTATATGAAATGCCCAGAAAAGGGAAATCTATAGAGACAGAAAGTAGACTAGTGGTTATGTAGGGATGGGGTGGGAGGGGCTGGAGAGAGGGGAATAGAGAGTGGCAGCTATGGGTACACAGGGTCTCTTTTTGTGATGATAAAAATGTTCTCAAATCATGGTTGCATAATTCTGTAAATATACTAAAAATCAATAAACACTTAAAATGGATGAATTCTGAGTATGTAAATTATATCTCAATAAAGCTATTTTAGAAAATGAGGCTACTGATAATACCTATGCACAGAGTTGCACAATGCTTGACACAGGCAGGAAGTATCCTATACATCATACTTGATGCTTGTTATCTTGCTCAAGTATCTTCTGCTCAATTAAAGACTGCCTAAAGTGCCTAAAAGTACCTTGATTTTTAGGGGGACTTTGGTGGACTAACCTGGGAAGTCACAGTGCTTCTGTGTCCCTTAAGTGATCTGCCCGTGCCCATGCAGGTCTCCCAGTCGGCTACTTCTGGCTGCAGCACTGGCTGCAGCAGCCATTGCAGGCACCTACCTGATGGGGATAAAACTCTTCAAGTCTTGGATTCTGAAACCCTGTGTTCGAGTTCTGGCTCTGTCCTTCATATTACCTTCTCAGTTGCTGTGCCAATGACACGGGCTATGGCGTGAGGGTATTTGGAGCATTCAATAAATTGGAAAAAACCATGAACGAGGGAGCCCGCTGGCAAGCCCTGAATGCACGCCCGTCCTTGCTGTGACCCTCAGCACTGGCTTGGGGCTCAGCCACCTGTTCTAATCCATACAAGAGGCACCACAGCCCTCTTGCTGGAGCCACAGGTGCATGGAAGGTAGGAGGGGCTGCACTGTTTGGGCCTCATGAGGACCAGGTGTGGCATAAGACTGCCTGGCTTCCAAAACCTTGGACAAAGGACTTCCCCATTTTGTGCTTCCTTGTCTGATAAATGCGGATAAGAAAATCCCAACATCTCTTAGGACTGTCCGAGGACACCCACAAAAAGCACTCAGAATCGTGTCTACGATGTCACTGAGAGCCATGATGATCGCAGCAGTTGTTCTGGTTAAATGTCAATGACCGTGAACTTTCTGAGGGCAGGGACATGGTTTTCTCCCTCTGGCAGGTGCTCAGTAGGTGCTGACTGGAAAGAGGAACAGAGTGGGGGAGGAAGGTGCTATGATGAGCTGGCCAGGCAAGGAAAACCTAAGGAAACAGAAGAGCCTTAGCTACACAGTAGAGAAGACAGAAAATAATACATGGCCATAGATCATGTAACCTTGGGCTGATTCCCTTATACCTTTCTCGGTTTTCCCAAGCTGGACTAGGGGATCCCTAAAGTTTCTTCTAGCTAGAGCATTCCTTGATCTTACTGATGAACCATGTTGCTATTAGACTCATCCCCCCCAAAATTCCCTTCGAGTGATTCCAGAGAACATCATTCCCTGTACCAGGAGATCCATAAATCCCATTTCTACAAGGGCCAAAGTCAGGCACTGCCCAAGTTCACACTATCGAATACAGTCCTCGGTCTTTGCAATGTCTTCCATTAACCCACGGCGTGGTCAAAACCGTTTCCTTTCTGCAGCTCTGTTCCCCCAAGAGCCTCCGCTCTTGGAAACAACGTGAAGTCATGTGGAGGCTCTGAGCTCTCCTGGACTACTTGTCTCTGGCAGAAGTTCACCACAACGCTCAGAACCAATTTTGTGACACAAAGTTCCCCGGAAGAAAGTAACAGGCAGTTCTACAAGAGATAATGGAACAGCAGAGTGCTCTATGAGAAGAGTTTAGGGGAGAACGAGCCTTTGATCCACTCCTGCCTGGAACCCATCTCTTCTCCTAAATGTCCTGGCCAGAGGGCAGTCTTTTTCTCTGGCTTCGAGCTGTCAGTCCGTACCCCTCCATTCTCTCCACCCCCCCTCCCACAAGCAAAGACACCCCCTGCCTGCCAGTGCTGGCTACTGGCCTCTCCCTACTCCCTCTCTGGGCCACCACTCACCATAAACAGCTCAGCCATGACACCCAGCTCTGACCCAGCCGTGCGCAAATATCTTAAAGGATCCGTTTCCAAAAAGCCAGGGTGCAGTGCAAATAAAAACAAGTTCGCACCGTCCTCCTCCACAGCCCGAGGAGGAGCTCCCCTGGGCTTCTGACTACACCCAAGGGGCTGGGGGAGCCTGAGATGGCTTTGTCGTTAGAGCGAATCAGCCTAGTCTCATATTTTAAGAACAGCGGGAACGTAATATCAACTGAAAGGAGCTTTCTGAGCGCTATTTAACTCAATGGATCTGCAGCTGGAGAGAGCCATAGGCAGACGTGTTATGATTCAAAGGCTCCCAATTACAATGATCCTCTTTTATTGTATAAAAACAGCAACACAACCATTCTCCACCCTCCCTCCGCCTGCTCCCTCCACCCCCGGCCCCCATTGGCTGGCGAGGCTGCTCCGCATCCCAAGAGCAGCACCCAGAGGCTCCTGGGCTCCAACTTTGCAGTCCCCAGCCCACTGGGGCTCCTTCTCTCCAGACCCTGGGAGGAGAGGATGGAGAGGGTGCAGTGCCCTCTGGACATTGACAGAGGCTTCAGAATTGTCTCTTTCTGGGGGCGGGGAGTGCTTTGGGGAAGGCTATAGATACACATGGATTTGTAATTCTCTCCTGTTTTGACTAAACGCTGTCACACACACATGTGCACACACATCCATGCACGCAGGCACACACCCCTTATTGGAAAAGCAATCAGGCTGTCCCAAAGCACGATCTAAAACCATTCCTTCCCCCCACCCCTCCTTCTGGGCTGATGTGGGGCTGGCCTCTGGGAGACTTACATGCAACTTCACAAAGTTCTGGAACCAGACTGATCTGAGTTCAAATCCTGACTCTGCTACCTTCGCTCTGTGATCTTGAGCAAATACTTAACCTCTCCGAGCTTTCTTTTCCTATCTTTAAAGTGGATTGTACCACTGCTCTTAATTTACTCCGCATGGTCAGATGAAATGACATAGTGAATGGGAAGTGTTTAGCAGAGTGCCTAGCAAGCCCTAGGTGCTTAATTTTCGGAGCAGTTGCTGTTTTTAACATGGCCAACACTGTGTGCTTGTGGTATGTCTGCATATGTGGGGAGCTTTGTGCATCTGGGTGTGTAGGGAGCTTTGTATTTGTTCAGTCTCACCAGTCAGAGTAGACAAGGCTGTGGGGGGTGGGATGGCTGTGGGGGCACAAATGCCAGGCCTGCTGAGGAATGTTTTTCTCAAGTCTTTCTGCAACACTGGTTTAAACCGGCACCTCTGTAGTGCATGCACGTGTGCACATGCACATGCTGCTTCCTCCTTGACTTCGACTTCTGGTCCCTCCTCAGTTTTCTGAAGATGTTTTGGAGCCCAGCAGCTGTAGCTGTAGGCACCCAACCAGGCCGAGCAGAACCTGCAGCCCAGGAACTCTCATTCACAACCTTCCCCCTACATTCCTCAACAGCAAGCTCCTTCTTTCTCTCACAAGTGGGCTCTGCGCCCCCAGTAGGGAGGATTACCTTCCCAAGAAGGAGCTAACTCAATTTAGCCACTTCCTCAGGCCCCAGATACACAATCTATTTCCCACCCTGAACTTGACAGCAAATGGTTTCCAGAATTTTGCTAGTTTCCCCCTGCAAGATAAACCCAGCATGGGCTTCCCACTCTTCCGTCCCAAACCAAGCCTGTGCACTACTAAAATATACCCCTTACACCAAAATGAATGCCTGGGTTACACTCCTTAATACTGATCCCCCATGGATTCTGTTATGTGTTAAATATTACTACAGAGAAACACTGCATAACCAGATTTAATCTCCACTAAGTGTTTCTAGTATCAGGGGGTAGTGGGGAGAGAAAGAGGAGGAAGGGGTGTGAACTGTGGCTTTTAACAGGTAAATTGTCCACCAGGGGCACAGAGAGATATCAGCAAGAAAACTGTTTCTGGCCCTGTCTTCTCTATTCCACTTTAAAGTTTGGGTGAAGATTGTTATACCGTTATAAGGACTGTTCTCCTTGGGGTCTGTTACACACACATACCCACCCCCATGGCCAACCAACCCCTCTTAAATGCATGATTACAAGCGTAAGAACAGGAAACAGATTGTGGGTAGATGTTCTAACAATCACAACCTGTTCAATGTAGGGTGGGGGCCTCAGAGAAAGGTGGGGGAAGGGAAACAGGAGGGAACATTTTTTTTTTCCGTTAAAAATGAAACTGCCTTGTCAATACTGAAAACAATGTCCACCTTACTGGATACCAATGGTGCATGTGCACAGCCAAGCATCCTTCCAGAACAGTGCTTGTGGATTTGGTCATGACACAGCATATTATAGTGCCTGAACACCACACCAGCGTCTCACTGTGATATTCCCAAGACAGATTTCCATTTCAACAGTTGCTCCGACTCGCCACAAAATGAGTGCACGTGTGTACGGGGCAGACGGAGAGGTAAGAAAGGAATGGTGGCGAGATGGGACAGTCAGGGTCCCGCGATGGATGATAAAGCCCACGCATGTTAATGACTTGGCACCTCTACAATAAAGTCACATCTGAGAGGTGGCGGCAGCGATGATGACGACGGTGGTGATGACTTCTTGAGCACAATCCATGTGTTAGGTGCTGTGCTAAGGACTTTTATAAATTTCTTACGTTTCACAATAACCTGTACAGCAGCCACTAAAATTATCTCCATTTCGGGGATGAGGAAACAGGTTCAGAGAAGTAACAGCCCAAAGTCATAAGGCTAATATAATAAATTGAGCAAAGAGGATCAGAGATATGGATCCTTGCTGGAGAAATCTAGCGTGGGGAATCTGATGAGGGGAAGGCCTCTGAGGCCCTCTGATATCCTGTCCTTGATGTAAAGCAAAGGTGAGGGTCATGATCAGAGTTATCCTGCTGGTGAGTGCTGGAGCTGCAGCGAGGTCCCGGGAGTCCCGAAGTTCTGGGAAAAGCAAGTGTGGTGTTTGCAGAGTACAGGGTACCGTTTCCAGCTTTTTCAGTTCCACCAACTGAGTTACCATGAAAGGAAAGCTGGTTGCTTCCTGGTAACAGCTGACTAACATCAGGTTAAGTTTGGATTCTTATTGGCAGGACCTAAAAGAAAACCTGCCCACCATCCCTCACACTTCTTTACTGTACACTGTCTTCTTTTTGCCCTAAGGCAAAACTGGTCCCCTGCTCTGAAACTTTCCAGAACTCATTTTATTTCAAATAAAAACCAAGCTTGTCTGTCTGCACAAGGTACACTGCTGCCAGTCTTAGCCTTACCTTCCTAAAACATATGACAACTCCTCCTAGGAAACCTGTCATGGCTCCCTAGTACCTTTGGATTAAAAGCAAACCTACTCCAGGTTCAACCCCCAAGTCTGGCATCATCTTTTTGCACAAACTTCCCTACACCCCCCTCTTCACCTCCCCAGGATGCACATGGCTCCCAGGTCGGTGTTACTTTCACCAGGAACACCTTTTTCCCTCTTCTCATCTTAGGCAGCACATGCTCCACCTGCCAACTCAACCACCGTTCCTCCAGGCACCCTTGCAAGTTGAACCCCAATTTGTTCACGGCAGCAGTGTGCCTAACTTGATACTTGACTGCCCTCCATGGCAGGTTTGGGTCACCAGGGCACAGCTCTGGTCAATGAGCTAAGGACAGAAGTCCCTGGGAGGGGTGTCCCTTCCCAAAAATACCAGTGAGCAGTACTAGGTAAAAGCTCTTTGCACCTCATTCATCCTTTTTTTCTCTTTCCTAGAATGAGAAATGAGGCCTGCAGAGGCAGCAGCCACCTACCTGCCACAAGATGGTAAACCTAAGGCCAAAGGCCTACGCTCTAAGGAAGGCAGAGTGGAAAGACACAGCCTGGGTTCCCAACGGTACAGCTGAGGCATCGTCCCACCCACCCTGTTGCTGTCTGAAACAAGTAAGTCCCCATCTGGTTAAGTCACCGGTGGGCAGGATTTCTATTGCTGGGAGCTGAATGCAGTGATATCCGATACACCTCCAGACATTGTTCCTCCTCATTCATGGGTCAGTTCAGCTGCAGCCCCCTCTAGGAGATCCTCCATGAGTCCCTCAGAGCAGAATAATCACATCCTTCTTTGTGCTCCCACAGTATGTAGTTACTTTTCTCAATTATAGCACTTATCTAATCCTGCTTGATTTGGCCTAATGAGTGTTTCCCTGCGGTCTGCTCAAACTCCTGGAGGGTAGGGGGTCTCTATTCCACCGGCATCTCCGTGATGCCTGGAGCAGGGCCGTGCATGAGGTCAGGGGGCCTCGATCTCCCAGGCATCTCCATGACGTCTGGTACAGGGCCCTGCATTGCAGCAGTGAAGTGCACGTGTGCTGGGGGCTGGCACTCAGCTTACTAGCTGTTTGGTCTTGGGCAAGACAGCTAACTTCACTGTGCCTGCACTTCCTCATCTAGAAAAAGGAGAGAATGAGAGTACTTACATCACAGGGTTGTCATGAAGACAAAACAATCTAATGATAAGCACTGGGGATGGTGCCTGGCATATAAAAGTGCTTAATGACTATGGGCACTTATTAACATAAGGAACATTATAGTTGCTGAATGAATAAATAAATCAATACACAATTGCTAAAAAAATTGAATAAAGGAATGAAATCCAGGTAAATCCCTGAGTTTAGATGCCAGGGCAGTGGCTACTGTTCCCTCTATACTGCCTGGACATTTTCATCCTAACTACAACTTCCTGTATCTGGGAGCCGCTACAATGGACTAGCTCAGGTCATGAAGTCAGGCCTGGCTTCTAAAACTGACTTCACTTTTTGCTGTGTGACTTGGCAAGTTTCTTCACCTCTCTGAGCTCTGTTTGTAAACTGGGGTTAATAATAGTACTTAGTTCATAGGGTTATGGTGAGAATTAAGTGATAAAGCACTTAAAGTACACAGCATCATGCCTGGCATGCTGTACCAGTAAGTGTTAGCAACTGTTATCAGACATTGTCATTATTCGTTTTGTTCAATGCACAGCATCCTACCCAATCACATGGTCTGAACGTGGATGAGACACTTGGCGCGGGGTCACCTTTCAGCATGTCAAGATGCACTGCATTTACATCATGGGGATACCCTTTTCTCAGTGCCACCAAACAGCAGTGCTATTTTGATTTTTTTTTCCTTTAGATGATGATTAATTAATATATCTGATTTACCCTAAAACCCCGGCCTCCTGAAGCTTCCCCTTGAGTGCTGTTAACTTCAGGTAACAGCAAACCTGGCTGGAAGGAAAGGTACAAGTGCATCCGAGAACAATCAGGAGCAGAAGCTTTAAACAACAATGGTATTTCCTCACGTCAAAGGTCCTGTTATTGTCAGTGACACATTTCAATCTTATTTGTAGATTTTTTTTTTCCCTTCTGGACTTAAAAGAAGATGAGTATACAGCTTTATGTAAATTTCCCTTTAAACTTAAACCTTTACGTTAGTCCCATTCAACCACTTGACGGCTCCATTAATCTATTTTTACTATTAAACGTGCCGTTTTACAAGATATTTATTCCACTTGGTCGTCATCCAAACGCTTTTTGACATTACTGCCCTGGGACTGAACTGCTTAAACTCGCTGCCCTCATACATAGAAAATCACCTTTTGACTCACATCTTGAAGAGCTCTCAGAACCTCAGCCCCTTCAATTCTACAGGCATTAATTTCTGCCCTACATAAAGGAGTGAGTATGTAAGTGCGTGTGAGTGTGTCTTTTAAGAGAGTAATTGTGGAAGGTCTGTGCAACCCAAGGGGTGCTCGGGAAGGATTCCTGCCTCAACACCCTGCGCAGCAGGGCCCCCTCAGGCCTGGGGAGCTGTGAAGTTTGAAAGAGAACGTGAACATCAGAGCAGGTTGGGGAAGAACTCTGGGGCCTGAAAAGACAGTGTCCCTGGGGGCCAAGCTGTGAAATGACTCTTTAAAGGGGGAAGGGTTCAGAGAAAGTCACTATTCATCGACCTCTCTCCCTCTCCACGCCCCAAACAAAAGGCCACTGCAAAACAGTTGAAGGCAGAGACCCCACAGGCTTTGAAGCCTGAGCAAATCACAACTTGGCTTTCCTGTCAAGTTTTCTCCCCAGCCTGACGAACCCTCCTCCTCCTCCGCCTCCGCCTCCCAAGCTCTGCACAGCTCCGAGGCCAAAGGGACCGTCCTGTGATGCTTGCTGGTTTCCAACTTTCCGCTCATCTTCCTCTCCGCAGCCTCCCGCAAAGCGGCTGGGAAAAGGGCAAGTTTGCAAAGCTGAGGATACCAAGTCCTGGGGAAGCCACAAAGAAGCTGCAACACCAACAAAGATTAACCTCTTGTGGGGCAGACGAAAAGCGCCAGCTGCCGATCAGGGGGCGAACGTGGGCTCGCACTGGCAGCAGCGTGGGCCAGCCGGCCGCCAGCCGCAGGGCCCGGGGCCTCGCGGCCCCCCACGCCCCCCGCCCCCCGCGGGCTCCCCGGCACCTGAGCGGGGCATGGGGACAGCGCCGCGCTCCGGCCCTGCCCGCGTCAGGTAGCTCGGCGGCCGCCCGCGCTGCGCGCCCGCTGCCTGCAGCCACCGGGAGCGACGAGAGCAGAGGCAGCCTCAACCCACGGCGTCATGCTTCCTGCCACCACATTACGGCGAATCGTCACCGGGAGAGGGGAGAAGAGGGGAGAGCGGGGGAGGGAGGGGAGCAAACACACGCAGCCCCCAGCCTGCCAAAACGCGCGGAGACGGGGCCACGTCCCGCTGGCGTCCCCGCGGGACCTGCCCCGTTTGCACAAAGCGCCGCAGTTTGGCCAAGAAGGGAGGGAGACGGCCACGAAATAAATAAATAAAAACAGTCGGGTCTACGTAACGCCCTGTCGAAAGCGGACGCCATATTTTTTTGTGGCTTATGTCGACATAGGGAAACGTAGACATGTTTTTCCTCCTCCTCCTCCTCCTCGGTCTGGCTCCCATTTATCCAAACTTGTAATCAAAACTCTTTAAAAAAAATCTCCTTCTCTCTCTGTATCCGCTTATTTCCTCCCACCCGCAAAAAAGAGCCTGCACACCCCCTCCCCGTCCGTCCCCCCCTTTCCCAATCACAAACCCAGCCAAGTCCCATTAACAACACATTTTCGGGAGCCGCGGCGACGGCGGCGGTGGGAAAGTTGGGCTGGAGTGGCCGGCGCCCGGCGTGCGGGGCTTGGGGCTGGCGGCGCCGGGCGCGGGGTGGGGGGGCTCCGCGCCGAGGCGAAGTTTCTTACCTGCGCCGGGGCTGGGAACGCGGGGACCCGGGCTGGGAACGCGGAGACGCGGCACGGGCGTTCCAAAATGGAACTCTGCTGGCTCCCCCCACCCACTCCCCACTCCCCAGCGGGCGCCCGGCTCGGGCTCCGTGGGAAAGAGGGGGAAAACCAGCCTGCCGGACAGACAGACAGACAGAAAAAGCCCCCGTACGGAGAACGGTGGCCAAAATTTTAAAAAGAAAAAAAAAAAAAAGGAAAAAAAGGGGAAAAAAAATGCCTCGATCAGTGGGGAATCTACGCCAAAACCCACATGATCTGTAACGTCAGCATGCGTATTTGCATACGATACCACCACCCGAGCTGCCACCCGGGCTCGGGTTCCGCAGAAAGTTACAAAGTGAAATTCAGCCCCCTCCAGAGACGCCAGCGAAATGTCATTTTCAGGCGGGAGCTGGGGGGAGGCTGGCCCTAAAGGCGCTGATTACTGGCTAGGGCAGGGGGGGGCAATAAATTAACTTAAAAGTCTGAGCCCAGTAACGGACTCGGTGGAATTTCTGCGAGAAGAGGAGGGGGAGGCGCGAGCGAGATCATTGAATATTAAGCACGATCCGGCGCGCTGGCCGCGGCCAAACCCTCTCGGTGCAATACCCATTTTCTTTATGAAAAGTTCAAGGTGTCACTGATGAGCTCAACAAACTGTTGATCCTGAGCACGTGGAGTGGCTAACCGTGGCATTGAGGGGCGCGCTTGCTGGCCCGGCTCCGGCAGCGCCCTGGACCCCGCGACCCTCCGCAGTGCGTGGGGCTGTGCCCGGGTGGGGCCGCCACGCGCCCAGGGCGCTGCCTGCGCCATGGGACTCAGGAAAATAATAACAATTTAGAATTATTTTAAGCGAGACACATTTTACTCCCGGAATAGTAATGAGAGGGTTTGGAATAGGGAGGGGAAGAAGGAGTCCCCACTTATATAACGACTTGAAGTTAGATCACTTTTGCCGGGAAGATTCCGGGATTTCCGCTCCCGCCAGGTCTGAGGCTGGTTAAAGATCCTCAAACTTTTTTCCTTAAGAGTCAGTAAACAAACAGACGCCCCAGGGGCCGACTTTAAACTCTTGTCGAGCCCGCGATGGCTGAGATTCTCAGACTGGGAGAAATGCACACCCCTGCGGTGCTCGCATGGAAGTCCCTGGGAAGCGAGGCGAGTCACTTTCGGAACTGCGACTCCGGCGTTGCGGGCAAGAGCCGATCTCTAACCGCGGCCGCCCCCAGGCTCCCCTTGGGCGCCTTAGAGCAAAGGCGGGCCAGGATCTCGCCGCCCTTCGTCTTCGGCCTCGGAACCGTGAACTTGCCTTCCGGGCGCCGCGCGCCTGCATCAGTGCTAGGCTAAAGAGCTCTAAGGGATTAGACACCCGCAGGACACTTCGGACCCTCACGCTGCAACCTGTCTGCGCCGCGCATTCCCGCCCGGACGGACCTTGTTTCCCCCAGCGGGCCTGTGGACGCTTCATCATCTACCGGGTGGGGGTGAGGGGATGCCATCTGAGGTTTAGTTTTGACCCTCTGAATGTAGCGAGAAAACAAAGGAAGCCTGGGGCTGGGAGACTCTGCGGAGTCCCCGCCCGCCCTGCAGATTAGCAAGCAAGGCGCGTCGGGGCTTCCTGGCTAGCTCTGCTCTGGGGAATTAGAACGAACTCTAGCGGCCGTTTGCGACTCGGCTCTGGGCGCGAGGGCAGCAACAGGTGGCCTTGAGCAGCGGAGTGGCCAGGGGCGAGGACCGGGACTGGGGTGGGGATGTTTGTCCTTGGGGGCTGACTGTGTGGCCAACGCGCTGGGTGACCCTTTGGCATTTTCGTTTCCTAGGCTGGGGAGAAGGAAGTAGCTAAAAGATTTTTCTGAGGTCTCCCCTAGGGCTCTCATTTCCTGGGCACAACCCCTTGGCTCCTCAGAATTTTTTTTTTACAATAAAAATAAAAATAGCTCATATGCAAAACTTTCTTGCTAGCCTGCACCTGTTTGTTCTGTTATTGCTGATGTAGGGTTTATTTGTTTGTTAACAACCCATAAAACAAGGGGGTCTGCCTGATGTTCCCAGACCTGAAAGGCGAACTGGCTGGGTTCTTACAGGAGTCTCTTAACTTCTTGATGGCTGTAATCCAGGTCGTGCTGCGTCTTTCTCAAACTCATTCGATACCTATTATCTAAGTCCCTAATCTGGTTAGGTTAGCTTCTAAGCAAGGGTGTGCCAGAACAGTAAAAGGAAAAGAAAAAAAAAATGAAAAAAAACCCACCAACTTAATTTTTACATTGCTTACCTTGTTATGCCCTTCCAGGTCATTCCACTCGCTGCCCCCCACCCTCTTTAAAATAAGCGTAGTTCTCAGTATGTTTCCATGGAAATCACCCAAGCCTTAAGGAAGCTATTCCTATTTTAAGACTGCACCTTCTCTTGGCGATCAGTCACTGGGGAGGTTTTTGTTAAGCCAGGTTTCCCTTGCCTCCACCTCACTGTCACCTGCAAGGAGGCTGGGTGAGGCTGGGTGAGAGATTGCATTTGGGGTGGGAAAGGCCAGGGTGGAGGGAAGCCAGGTAACCCTCTGGACCATCTGCTGAGTTCTTGTATCTTCACAGCACTTGAATCTCATGGACACTAGCAGGGGTGAGGGGCTTCTGATATGTGGCAGTGTCTTTAAATTGTTCAAAGCTTAGCATGGATAGAACTGTTACCATATTAAAAAAAATAGCAAGGAATAAAACAACGGTGACTTTTGCATTAAGTGCTATGATCACAGTTTGCTTTAGGTGTAGATGTAGACAGAGTAGCAGACCCTTATCTGATAGGATTGAGGAGTTTGGAATCAATATTGCTCAACAATTAAATGTTCAGCCAGGAGCTAACATATGCCACTTTCACTTATAACTTACTGGTCAGAACTAATCACAGAGTTACTCATAAGAATCCATGAAAGTGTTACGTGCCTGGAAATGGGGAGAATTGGAAAGATTTTGCACAAATATGGTAACACTAATGACTATCATAAGTAATACAGGAGTTCACAATTATTGATCATTCACTATGTGCTGAGCCTTTTACATGTATGATCTCATTGAATCATTGCAAAAAATATATATATTATCTGTATTTACGGATACGGAAATTGAGACTTAAATAGCTGAATTACTGCACCTTGCTCAACATCACCCAGATTCTAAGTAATAGAGTTGGAATTTAAACTTAATTTTATCTGATTCTAGAACATGGACTCTTAAAACACTCTTCTCAACCATCATTAGATTTAATTGGTCCCCTATTGTTGCGCATTAGGTAGTTTCAATTTTTTACCAGTGGACAGCCTTGTGCCAAACCTTTTCAATCATCTGTGATTATTTACTTAGGATAAATTACTAGACAAAATATTGCTTGGTTGAAATATACACATATTTCAAGGGTAAAATCCCTTTGCAAAAAGTGAAAGCTTCAGGAGGTATAGTAGATATCTCCTACAATGGCTTCTGTCAATCCTATCCTTCGCTTTATGAAAAATTCTAAATTACTAAGAGATGGAGTTTATGTCCCCTCCCCTTGAATCTAGACTGGTCCTGTGATTGCGTTGGATGCATGGAAGTGATATTCTGAGACATCTGAGCCCAGGCCTTAAGAGACTGTCAGTTTCTGCTTCTTTCCTCTTGAAATCCTGCTGCCATACTGTGAGAAACCCACGCTTCACGGAGAGGCCACCTGGAGGAAAAACCAAGGTGCTGGGGGCAACAGCCTTCTGCTGAGATCCTGGCTGACACCAGTCAGATCAGACTTTAGCCATCTTAGGTGCTCCAGCCGAATTGATCCTCCAGTTGACTACAGTCCCAGACAACATCACATGGAGCAGAAGATCCATCCAGCATAACCCAGTCAACCCACAGAATCATGAGATTTGGGGTGGTTTCTTACACAGTGATGGGTAACTGAAATGGTGTTATTATCTTATTCATTTATGTTTATTTGCACATGTATCTGAATATTCCACATCTACTTTCCATGGAGTTCTGCAGGATATATAGCATTCTGAAATCACAAAGAAGTCCAGGACAAAGTGTAGAGAGGCCTTTTAGTTTATCATGCCCCAGCTGATCGCTCTCTGAATCAAACCCTTTTCTTAAGTCAGTTGTTATGAAACAGCTGGATTCAGCCTAAGGACCCCTCCCCCCCACAGGTCCCAGATCCTAAGCAGATGAATACTCTTAAGTAACATTTATCAAGCACAGATGCTCAGCAGGTGCTGGAGTTACGCTCTCATTTGGTGTTGCCAAAAGCAGAGGCTTCCATTCTTTAGAGATACACACTGTGATGGGAACTCTAAGTGCCCACTGTGTACAAGGCCACCTGGAAGGTGCTTCTCACACTTTGTTTCATTTAACCTTCACAACAACCTTCTGAATAGGTATATTGTCTCCTTCATTTGTAGGAGGAAAATGAGACTCCTAAAACTTTATGAATTATCCATGGGGAATATACAGCTGATAAGTTAGAAGCAGGACTTGATCCCGAGTTTGATCAACTGCAAATTCTGCCTGCTTCTCATTACACCTGTGACCTGAAAATTAATTCATTTGGAAACCACCTTCACCATTTTTTGTTACAGCAGCAAATATTCTACCTGTGGTATTATTTATTTAACATTTCATTTACATTGCTTCCCATTTTGAAAACTTATATGCATTTATTTGATAATGATAACTTTGTCATAATAGAAACAAGAAAATCCAATATTGATTATAACAGTGAAAATAATCCCTAGAAACAAATGGCACTATTAAGCTAGCTAGATACTGTTACTTGCAGAAGGTGGAGCCTGATAGGACAGGTGTTAGAAAGATGTTAAAGACGGCCTCAAACTTAGAATTTTTCTTGAGCTAATCAAAAGGATGGGAAGAAAACTGAAAAGTGATAACTTTCTCAACCAGTCAGGGCTATTTCACGCTGCATCCCTGTATCATTTAAAACCATCTCATGGCCACACATATTACTGGTGGGACATGTTTCATATTGCTGTTACCTGACTACCTCTCGTAGTTCTTCACGTATGAACCAGTTATAATGTGCTGCCTCTGAGAGCATGGGGATTGGTGCTATGGATTGAATGTGTGCCATCCCCGCCTCCTAATTTTTATGTTAAAAGGCTAATCCCCAAGGCCATCCTATTAGGGGGTGGGGCCTTGGGAGGTGAATAGGTCGTAAGTGGGGGGGGCCTTCACGATGGGATTGGTGCATTTGTAAGAGGAGACACCAGAGAGCTTTGTTCCTCTCTCTCCCTTTTCTCCACCAAGTAAGGATGTAGTGAGAAAGCTATCTGTAAGCCAGGAAGAGTGCTCTCCCTGGAAGCTGACTATGCTGGCACCCTGATCTTGGACGTCCCAGCCTCCAGAACTATGAGAAATGAATTTTTGTTGTTTAAGCCACCCAGTCTCTGGTTATTTGTTATATAGCAGCCTGAATGGACTAAAACAGTATGAGGAACTTGAAATGCTATAAACACCAACTAACTCATTTCCCTGGCTCTGGTTGCTACCTCCACTATCCATGCTGTCACCAAAGTACAGATCTTGCTTGGCCACTTCCCTGCTAACAATCTTTTGTTGCTTCGAAATTCTTTTTTTTTTTTTTTTTTGAGACAGAGTCTCACTTTGTTGCCCGGGCTAGAGTGAGTGCCGTGGCGTCAGTCTAGCTCACAGCAACCTCAAACTCCTGGACTTAAGCGATCCTACTGCCTCAGCCTCCCGAGTAGCTGGGACTACAGGCATGCGCCACCATGCCTGGCTAATTTTTTGTATATATATATATATTTTAGTTGTCCATATAATTTCTTTCTATTTTTAGTAGAGACGGGGTCTCACTCTTGCTCAGGCTAGTCTCGAACTCCTGACCTCGAGCGATCCACCCGCCTCGGCCTCCCAGAGTGCTAGGATTACAGGCGTGAGCCACTGCGCCCGGCCCGAAATTCTTTAGGATAGCATGTGTCACCTTGCATAAACTCGTCCAAATCAGTGTTTCCAACCCAGTCTCCTGCCTCTTCTAATCTTGTCCTCTAAGATTCAGCATCACTGGGTTACTCATCACTCTCTAAAGTTTCCATAGTCTTTTCCATCTTGGCAAATGGTGCACTCTCTACCTGGAATACCTTCTCTCCTCCTCTGTGCTTAAAGACACAGATAAAATGTCACTTCTCTGAGAAGCCTTCCTGCACTCTTCCAAAGACAGTTATTCCTGCCTCCTCTGAGGTCTTACAGAACATTGTACTTTCCTTGACTTAGCTCTTATTGCCCATAATCTAGTCTCTTCTTTGTATTTGCCATATCCACTTGATTGTAAGTCTCTTGTGGGCAAGTATTTTACCATAGTCATCTCTGTCCTCATTTCTTGCCTCACATGGTAGGCAGAATTCAAAGATGCTCTTCAAGATTCCCAGCCCCTGGTTATTCAATCAACCATGAATCTAGATACTGCTGTGAAAAGATTTTGTAGACGTTATTAAAGTTTCAAATCATTTGCCCTTAAGTAATGGAGATAATGAAGATTATCTGGATAGGTCTAATCTAATCATATGAGCCCCTCTAAGAATAGACAGTTTTCTCTGGCTGGTGGCAGAAGAGAAACTCAGAGACATTCAAAGTATGAGAGGGATTTTACATGAGGGGTGTGTTCTGTTGCTAAGATGGAGTGGCCCCATAGCAGGGACCTGAGAACCACCTCTAGCAGCTGAGAGCAGACCCTGGCTGACAGTTAACAGGACAGTGGGGACCTCAGTCCTACAACCACAAGGAAATCAATTCTGCTAATAACCAATGAGCTTAGAAGGATACCATGAGACCTAGATGAGAACCGCAGCTCTGCTGACATGATTTCAGCCCATTGAGACCCTGAGCAGAGAATCTAGTTGTACCGCGTCTTAGACTTCTGACCTCCAGACGTTGTGAGATAATGAATTTGTGTTGTTTTATGCTGCTAAGTTTTGGTAATTTTTTTCACAGAAATAAAATACTTATAGAGGATAGAAGCTGAGTACATGTTTGCTGAATGAATAAATGAATGCAAACATGTGTTATTCAGTAGTCATAAGTGACATTTAAGGGGAATGCTTTTCCCTACTCCTCGTTGCCACAAGGAGGGGCTTTCTGTAAGAACACTGTTACCTCTCTCTTTCCACCTCTCCTCTCATGGGCACTCCTCCTGAGACCCTGGGTCTGTTTTGTTCTGGGTCTTAGCACGGGTGGGGGCACTCTAAGCAGTACTATCTTCACCTGTGTGGGTATGTCAGCTTCATTCTGGGTTCTGTATTTGCAGCCCATGTGGCTAACAGACTGTATTAGTCAGCTTGGGCTGCCATAACAAAATGCCACAGGCTGGGGAAGCTTAAACAACAGACATTTATTTTGCCACAGTTCTGGAAGTTGGGAAGTCCAAGATGCAGGTGCTGGCAAGATAGGTGTATTATGAGCCCTCTTCTCTTGGTTTGTGGGCAGCTGCCATCTCACTCTGTGCTCACATGACCTCTACTTTCTGTGTGCGGAGAGAGAGAGTGTGAGAGAACTCTCTAGTGTTTCTACTTATAAGGACACTGATCTCATCATGTGGATCCAAAGACCTCATTTTCAAACACCATCACATTGAGGGGTTAAGGCTTCAATATTTGAATTTTTGGGGAACACAAATATCCAATCAGTAACACTCTACCCCTTATACCACCAAAATTCATGTCCTTCACATATGCAAAAATACATTCATTTTGTTCAAACAGCCCCAAAGAACTTAACTCATTCCAGTGTCAACTCTAAGGTATAGAGTCTCATGTAAATATTTAAATCACATATGAGTGAGACTGAAAATACTATTCCTCCTGAGGCAAAATTTGTCCCTAGTGGCGAACCTGTGAAACCAGATAAGTTATGTGCTTCCAAAATACAATGGTAGCAGGGGCTTAGGATAGACATTCCCATTCCAGCAGGGAGAAATTAGAAGGCAGAAAGAGGTGATGGGTCCCAGGCAAGTCTCAACTCTAACAAAGCAAATTCCACTAGCTCTTAAGGCTTGAGAATAATCCTTTGTAGTCTGATGCTCTGCCCTCCAGCCCACTGGGGTAGCAGCATTTCTCCCACAGTTCTAGGAGGTGGTCCTGCCCCTCAGCTCTGCCAGGCAGCTCTGCTCCTGGTGGAGGCCACGTGGCCCAATGAAACCAAAACAGTCGTCCTGCTGATCTCTGAATTGCCTTTGGGGTTATTTTCCCCTCTTCTTGAAGAATAAACAGCACACATTCACAGCTGAATGGCTCTATTGTTCCATCTTGTCAAACCCAAGAAGTCCAAGAGCTTTCCTTTATTTTGTCCTTCTTCATCTCCTTTGGTTCAAACTAGCAATGTGTCTTCTTGTATAATTCTACAAGCTCTTTATTGTGTGACAGTCCAGCCACATTCTTAGTGTTCTCTTCAAAGCATGCTTCCTCATTTTGTGCAATATGGATAGGTTGAGAATTTTCCAAATCTTCTAGTTCTGGTTCTTTTTCGCTTAGCAATCCTTTCTTTAACTTATCTCTCTCTCTTTTTTTTTTTTCATTTTATAATACTATATACAATCAGGAGGAACCAAGTTGTTACTTCAACACTTTACTTAGGAATGTTCTCAGCCAAATATCCAATTTAATTGCTTGAAAGTTCTACCTTCCAGAAAAAACAAGAACACAGTTGAGCCAAGTTTTTGCCACTTTACCACAAGGATCACCTTTCCTCCAGTTTCCAATACCATGTTCTCTCACCTCTCCCATCTGAGACCTCATCAAAATGGCCTTTGCCATTCATATTTCTACCAACATTTAATGATTGCTTATGTTTTCTCTAAGAAGGTGGCAGCTTTCTCTCCAGCTCTCATCTTTTCTTTTTAAGTATTCACCAGAATTGCCCTTCACAGTCACATCTCCAGCGTGCACCTCAAATGCTCTTCTACCCTCTGTCCACTACCCAGCTCCAAGGCCATTTCCACATGTTTAGGGATTTGTCACAGCAGCACCCCACTGGTTGGCTTAAACAACAGACATTTATTTTCCTACAGCTTTGGAGGCTGGTAAGTCCAAGATCAAGGTGCTGGCAAGTTAAGTTTCATTCTGAGGCCTCTTTTCTTGGCTTTTAGGTGGCTACCATCTCATTATCTACTCACATGACCTCTTTGTATACCATGGAAAGAGAGAGAGAGAGAGAGAAAACTCTCTGGTGTCTCTTCCCATAAAGGTGCTAATTCCATTATGAAGGCTATACTCTCATGACCTCATCTAACCCTAACTACTTCCCGAGGGACCCGTCTCCAAATACCAAAACATTGGGAGGTAGGGCTCCAACATATGAATTTTTAGGGGACACAAATATTCAGTTCACAGTCTCCTTTAGCTTGGCTTCTATCAGTAATAAGGTGGATGTATTGGGCCCCATACGTACTCTACATTTTGTTTTCCAACATGTTCTAAACCTGGGTAGGGAAAACAGATATTATTTATTGGAAGGTGAAGGAGAGTCCCTCCCTTGGAGACCCCAGCAGAAGACATGAGCTATTATAAGAACTGTACCTATGGCAAGATACACCTTGGAAATATCTACTCCATTCCTTGCCTTGTAAGCTTTGACCTTGCCCTTCACTCCATCCCAGTAGGGATGAGAATTTTTGGAGCTTTTGCCTCAGCGAAGGCATGAGACAAAAAAATTACATTTTTGAACAAATTTCTGGCCTTTTAGTTTTAAAAATATGGATACTTAAGGTGATGGAAAGAACTTAGGACATGGACAATGAATTTTAGAGAGAACATGATGAAGAAGAACATGATGAAGCCTCTCCCATCATTAGGAAGGATGCCTTTGGCTTGGGGGAAGAGGAGGGGAGTGGAGGGAAGTAATGAGAGCTCCTCAGATTCCTGTTCTCTGGAGGGACCCCAAGGATGTGGCAACATCCACTCCCAAGACCTGGGTTATAGCTGGGTAGAGTTCTAGGGGTGACCCAGAAGAAGAAAAGTGGTTGTTTAGTGTGGCAGGAAGAAAAAACCCTACTCCCCATCCCATTGGCTGTTCTGTAAATTAACCTTAGCATCCTTCTTCAGGACACAGGGTGTATATTCCCTCTCTTGGAACCTGGATGGTGCGTGCTTTGACCAACAGTGTGTGGCAGAAATGATTCTATGATACTATGTGATCTCCGAGGCTAGGTTGCAAAAGGCAATGCAGCTTCTACCTTGTCTGCTGGGACACTTGAGTTTGGGAACTTGCACCACAGTGTAAGAAGTCTTATTTCCCAGAGGCTGCCATGCTGTGAGATCACCTCTGCACATAAGGCAAGGCCCCAAGTTACTGCTCCAGTCACCATCTGAGGTCCCAATCGATAGCTGGCATTGACCACCAGCAGTTTGTTTCTTTTTATTCCTAAATAATGTTCTTTGATGTGAGTGTATTACAGTTTGTCTAACCATTTACATGTTGAAGGACATCTGAGTTATTTCCATTGTAGGGCTATTACAAATAAAAATGCAATAAACATTTGTGTACAGGTTTTTGTATGAACGTAAGGCTTCATTTATCTGGGATAAATGCCCAGGAGTGCAATTGCTGGGTCACGTGGGAAGTGCATGTTTAGTTCTGTAAGAAACTGCCAAACTATTTTCCAGAGTGGCTATATCATTTTATTTTTCCACCAGCAATGTGTGAGTGATCCAGCTTCTCTGCATCTTAATTGGCACTTGGTATTGTAAATATTTTTTATTTCAGTCTTTTGGATAGGTGTGTAGTGATAGATCATTGTGGTTTTAATTTGCATTTCTCTAATAGTTAATAATGTTGGACATCTTTTGATGTGTTTATTTGCCATCTGTGTCTCCCCTAAAGTGAAAAATCATGTCTCCTGCCCATTTTCTAATTGAATTGTTTGTTTTTATACTGTTAAGTTTTGAGAAGGCTTTATGTATTCTAGATGCTAGTCCTTTATTGGATATGCGGTTTGCAAATATTTTTTCTCACTCTTTGCAAACATTTTTTCTCTTTGCAAACATTTTTTCTTACTCTGTAACTTTTCCATACTCTTAACATGGTCTTTCATACAGCAAAGTTTTTAATTTTGATGAAGTCTGAATTTTAATTTTTCCTTTTATGGATCATACCTTTGGCGTCAAGTCTAAAAACTCTGCCTAGCCCTAGATCCTGAAGATTTCCTCCTATGTCTTATTCTGAAAGTGTTGTAGTTTTTATGTTTTTAACCTTTAAGTCTATAATCCATTTTGAGTTAATTTTTGTATTAGACTTAGGTTTAGATTCTTTTTTTTTCACCTGTGGCTATCCAATTGCTCCAGACATTTGTTGAGAAAGCTATCTTTATTGAATTGCTTTTGCACTATTGCAAAAACAAACAAACAAAAAAAAAATGAGTTGGGGATACAGGTATGGGTCTATTCCTGGGTTCTCTGTTCTGTCTCCTTCTCTGTTGTATGTATCTGTCCCTCTACCAGTACCACACAGTTTGGATTTTCATAACTATATTATAAGCCTGAAATTGGGTAGACTGATTCCTCCCATTTTATTCTTATTTTTTGAAATTATTTCGCATATTCTAATGCGTTTGTCTTTTTGTATGACTTTTAGCATACTATCGCCTATGTCTATAAAAATCCTTGCTGGGATTATGATAGAAACTTTATTAAACCTCTATATCAGTTTGGAGGCAACTGATATGTTTACTCTGTTAAGTCTTCTAGTCCATAAATGCAATGTCTCTCCATTTATTTAGATATTCTTAGATTTCTTTCATTAGCATTGTGTAATTTCCAACATACAAGTCCTGTATATGTTTTGTTATTTTTTACACCTAAGTATTAATTTTGAGTGACTGTAAATGATATTGTATAATATTTTAAATTTTGCTATCCATGTGTTCATTGCTAGTATATAAAAATACAATTGATTTTTGTATGTTTATCTTACATTTTTAACTTTACTGAATTCACTTATTAGTTTTAGGATTTTTTTTTTGGATAGATTCATTGGGATTTTCTATATAGGCAATAATGTCATTTGCAAATAGGAGCAGTATTATTTCTTCCTTTCCAATCTATAAACCTTTTATTTCCTTTTCTTGATTTCTTGTACTAGCTAGAACTTCCAGCACTATGTTAAATAAGTGTGATGAGAGGGGGCAGTTTCCTTGTTTCTAATCTTTGGGGCAAAGCCTTCCATCTTTCATTATTAAGTATAATATTAGTTATAGGATTTTTGTAAATGCTACTGACCAGGTTAAGAAAGTTCTCTTCTATTAATAATACTAGTTTCATAAAATGAGTTGAGAAGCGTTCTTTCCTCCTTTGTTTTCAGGGAGACATTGTACAGAATTGTGTTAATTTCTCTTCAAACGTTTGGTAGATTCTCCAGTGAGACCATCTGGGCCTGAAAATTTCTTTTTTTAGAGTTTTAAAATTATTGATTAAATTTCCTTAATAGTTATAGGGCCATTTAAGTTATCTATTTCATATTGAGTGAGATGTGGTGGCTTGTGGTTTTAGAGGAACTGGCCCATTTAGTGTAAGTTATTAAATCCATACATTTAGAATTGTTCATAGTATTCCCTTATAATCCTTTTGATGTTTTCAGGATCTGTAATGATATCCTGTTTCATTCCTGATATTGAAAATCTGTCTTCTCTTTTTTTTTCTTTGTCAGTCTTGTTAGAGGTTTTTCAATTTTATAACTCTTTCTAAACAACTAGCTCCTTGTTTCATTGATTTTCCTCTTTTGGTTTTCTGTTTTATTTTATTAGCTTCTGGTTTTATATTAATATTTCATTCCTTCTTTTTGTTTTGGATTTATGTTTCTCTTCTTTATGTAGGTTCTTGAGATGGGAGCTTAGGTTATTAATTTGAAACTTTTCTAACATATGGATCTAATGCTATAAATTTGCCTCTCGGTACTGCTTTAGCTGTGTCCTACAAATTTTGGGATATGTTATACTGTAATAAGTTCAATGTAATTTTTAAAATTTCCTTTGAAATTTTCTCTTTGATCCATGGGTTATCTAGAGGTGTGTTTAGTTTTCAAGTATTTAGATATTATTCTATTATCTTACTGTAATTGATTTCTATTTTGACTCCATTGTGGTTGGAAAATACACTGTATAATTTCCATTATTTTAAATTTTTTAAAGTTTGTTTTATAGTCCAGTGTCTTAGTGCGTTTGTGTTGCTATGAAGGAATACCTAAGGTTGGGTAATTTATAAATAAAAATGGTTTATTTGTCTCATGAGTCTGTAGGCTGTACCAGAATCATGGAGCAGGCATCTGCATCTGGTAAGGGCCTAAATCTGCCATCAGTTATGGGGGAAGGAAAAGGAGAAGTGGCATGTGCAGAGATCACACGGTAAGCAAGAAAGCAAGAGTGAGATGCCAGGCTCTTTAACAAAACACATTTTGGGGAACTAACAGAGAATGCACTCACCTTCCTCCCCTACAAGGGAGGGATTAATCTATTCATGAGGGAACCACTCCCATGACCAAAATACCTCCCATTAGGTCCCCACTTCCAACATGCGGATCAAATTTCAAGAGATTTGGAGGGGTCAAGGGACTTGGAGGGGTCAAATCAAACTATAGAATTCTACCCCCAGCCCCCAAAATCTCACATCCCACTCAGATACGAAATATAATCATCCCTTCCCAGTAGTCCCCCAAAGTCCTAACTTGTTCCAGCACCAAGTTAAAAGTCCAAAGTCATAGGTCTCATCTGAGATTCAAGGCAAGTTCCTTATAGCTGTGAACCTGTAAATTCCAAAACAAGTTACTTGCTTCCAAGATACAGTGATATAATAGACATTGAGTAAACATTCCCATTCCAAAAGGGAGAAATCAGTCAAAATAAAGGGGTAATAGGTCTCATGCAAGTCCAAAATCCAGCAAGGCAGACATTAAATCTTAAAGCTCCAAATAATCTTCTTTGACTTCAGGTCTCACGTAGTGGGCACACTGGTACAAAGAGTGGGCTCCCAAGGCCTTGGGTAGCCCCATCTCCATGGCTTTGCTGAAATCAGCCCATAACTGCTCTCGTGGTTTGAAGTCTGGTTCTTGTGGCTTTTCCAGGCTCAGGTTGCATGTTGCTGGTGACTTTACCATCCTGGGGCCCGGAGGGCTGTGGCTCTGTTCCCATGACTCCACTAGGCACTGTTTTACTAGAGGCTCTCTGCTATGGCTCTACCCCTGTGGCAAGACTGCATTTCCAGGCTTTTTGCCCAGGCTTTCCAATACATCCTCTGACATATAGGTGAAACCTGCCAAGCCTCCACCACTCTTGCATTCTGGGTCCCTGCAGACTAACTCCACATGAAAGCTACCAAGACTTTCAGCTTGTGCCTTTCAGAGTGGCAGCTGGAGCACATCTGGGGCCATTTGATCCATGTCTGAAGCCAGAGCAGCCAGGATGCATGGAGCAGGATCCTGAGGTGGTGCAGAGCATTGGTACCCTGGATTTGTACCCGCAAACCCTTCTGTCCTCCTAGGCCTCTGTTTTGGGAAGGGAAGCCTTAAAGATTTCTGAAATGCCTTCAGGACCTTTTCCCATTGTCTTGACTTTTAGCATCTGACTCTTCATTTATCCATGCTAATCCTCTAGCAAGTGGTTTCTTTGCAGCATCCTTGAATTCCTCTCCTGAAAACACTCTTTCCTTTTCTACCACAAAGCCAGGTTGCAAATTTTCTAAATTTTTACACTCTGCTTCCCTTTAATTATAAATTCCAACTTTAGATCATTCCTTTGCTGCTACATCTGATGATAAGCTGTTAAAAGCAGCCATGCCACTTCTTGAATGCTTTGCTGCTTAGAAATTTCTTCTACCAGATGTCCTAAGTAATTACTCTAAAGTTTGTCATTCTACAAAGCCTGAGGGCATGAATACAATGGAGACAAATTCTTTGCTACAGCAGCTTAACAAGGGTAACCTTTGGCAATAAGTTCTTCATTTCCATCTGAGACCTTGTCAGCACGGCCTTTACTGTCTATATTTTTATCAGCATTTTGGTCAGAGTAATCTTTTAGTCCTATCTTCTTTCTTCTTTCTTTCTGGGACTCTAATGATGCACATATTAGATCTTTTGTTTGGTCCCATAGGTACTTGCGGCTCTGCTTATTATTATTATTTTCAATTTGTAGTTTCTCTTATTCAGATTGTTCTGTCTGTAAATTCACTGATTCTTTCCTCTGCTCCTCCATTGTGCTGTTGAGTTCATCTGCTGAGCCTTTTATTTTGGTTATTGTGTTTTTTAAGTCTCAAATTTCCACTGGGAAATTTATATTTTCTAGATCTTTGTTGAGACTTTCTATTTCTTTCCTGAGGCTATTTTTTTTATTTGTTTGAAGCACATGCGTGTTTGTTCTTTGAAGCATTTTTATCATGGGTGCTCTAAAATCACTGTCAGATAATTCTAACATAATCCTATCACTTTTGTATTGTCATCTATTAATTATCTTTTTTTATGCAGCTTGAGATCTTCCTGGTACTTGGTATGACAAGTGATTTTTGATTGAAACATGGACATTTTCACATTATGTTATGAGGCTCTGAATCTTATTTAAACCTTCTGTTGTAGCTGGCTTTCCCTAACACCACTCTGGCAGGAGAAAAAGAGTGGCATGCTTTGTTACTACCAGATGGGGATAGAAGTCTAGGTTCTCCACTCCGCCTCTGTTGGTACCTGAGGGGAGAATGACCATTACTGTTGGGCAGGGGTAAGTGTTCTGGGTGCCCCTGTGGTTTTCACTGACACCGAAATTTGGAGGGGGGCTTGTTACTGATGAGCTATGTTGACACTCTTGACTCTCTACTAGGTCTGCACTGACACCACTGTAGTGGCTGGAGGGGGGAATGGGGGGGGAGGGACACCTCATTACAGCTTGGTGAAGGCAGAAGTCCAGGCTCCCCATGTGGTGGTCTCCATTGGGACCAAGGGTGATGAAAGTCCTGGCTCCTCTCTTGGCCTTTTCTGACACCACTCTTATTACAGCCCCATACAGGTGGAAATCTCAGTTCCTCATTTAGCCTTTGCTGGCAGGGTGGGAGCTGGACCACAGTTGTTTTCTGTGGTGTTTGGCTGGAGGAGAGTTTTCTAAAAGTTTTCTGTCTTTCTAGGCTGCTTCTTTATTAGTCTGTTCGCTGGAGAGAGCAGGGTTTGGTTGAATTTTGCTGGGGCTTTTTTGTTTGCACCTGTTAGTGTTTGCAGGTTGTTGGCTTCTTCAACTCCAACTCAGGCAAAAGAAAAGCCAGGAAAATCACTGCCGAGGTATTGTTCCTCAGGACCTGTGGTTGGTTCCTAGCTGGTCTGCCTTCTTTTTTCCACATCTCACAGATTCAGTGTTTGTTTTGCATATAATATTCAGGATTTTTTAATTGTATCTAGCAGGAAGAAGCTCTAAATGATGGTATTTTAAAGCCATTTCCCTAGGATTATCATGAGTACTTTGAGCCTATGTGATAGTAGAAATACTTACGGTGGTGATTATACTGCCATTGCCTTATAAAGGGTGCTCAGTTGCTCTTACAAAAGGAACTGGGCCCTCTCGAGACATCCTGACTGCAAGGCCTGCTTTTGGCATACCCTGGATCTTTAAAGGGTCACAATTCATTTCCCTTTTAGAGAAATAATGGAAATATTTCATTAGCACTGACACAGGGCTTTCAGGCTTGTCTGCCAGGTTTGAATCCCACTTCTTTCATGAAAGTTTGAAACTTCAAGTATGATATGTATGAAAAGAGCCCTGAAGACACAGCCCACAGATGCAGCCTGCTGTGTGCCCTTGGGCAAGCCATTTCAACTTTCTGGGCCTCGGTTTCTCCACTTCAAACTCAGGAAAGATGGGGACGGACCAAATCAGGGTTTCCAAACTTTTTGACCATTTACACAGCACCAGCAGCTTGAGTTTGCTATGGTGGGACCACCTGCTTTTCTATTTACTGAATACTTGTCTCCAAACTGACTCACTTGAAAGAGGAAACTGCATGTTGCTGTGGGATGTGTGCCCCTTGGCAGGAGGGTGGCCGTGCTGGCTTGGCGCAGCCAGGACCAGCATTTAGTCATGGGGTCCTCTGAGGTCTCCATCCCAGCATGGAAGAAATGGTCACTGGGGCCTGTAAATTCAATGTGCCATCTATACCCTAACTCAGATTCTGAGACAACACGTCCTCCTGCCAGCAGGCTAGTTACGAAGATTCTCCAAACACAGACGCTGTGCGCTCCATGACGTCTGGTGGTAGTTCACCCTCCCTGGACTCTAGACAGGAAACCTGTTGTTGGTTCATTTGAAAATTTCCAACCATGCCCCTCCTCCCTCCCTGCAGTTCTGAGGCACTCGATTTTAAAAAAAATCTCCGTTACTCCCAAACGTTTTGGAGCAAACATTTAGCATCATCCTGTTCCTTTTAACACACCTTCTGCTCTTCCTCCCTGTGACAAAATGTTGCTTGCCAACACAGTTACTCCTGAAATGAAAGAGAAATAAAATTTATCTCCTTGGGAGCACTTGCCAGGAGAGTTTCATGACCCCCCTTGTGTTCACTGGAGAGTACCTGGGGACTCAGCAGGACTGGGGATTGGCTACATGGCACTGGAAACCAGCCAGCCCCTCTCCGATCCTGTCCTGGGATGTGAGTCTGAGGAGATGCCTGGGTGGGTATCTCCTCACTGGGCAGGCCAGATTTCCAGGGGGCCCTGGGGGCTCCCTGGAGGGCTGGGAAGGCAGTTAGAACATCCCAGCTAGGGCTGAGTGTAGGACTCTTGTTTCTCCTTTCAACTCATCCACTACCTGTCTAGAATGCTCAATTCCATTGTTTTGAAATGTCCTGACCTTATGAGAGCAGCATTCCTGACTTTTCTGTTCACTATTGCATCCTTAAACATTTAGAATTGTGTCTGTCTCTGGCATATAGTAGATGCTCAATAAATATTTGTTGAATGAGTAAATTCCACAGTTGTCTTCACTGAACTCTAAGTTCTATTAGGCAGGGACCCTTTCTGTCTTATTGGATCTCCAAGGCTTAATACAGTACCAGGCATATGGTATATGATCAATAAATATTTACTGAACTGAGCTGCTCCTGGGATGCTCCTTTCCTTAGGGGAGTCGCTGTGGCCTTGAGTTAGGAGCAGGGCTTTAGTGTCAGACAGTCCTGAGTGTGAATACTGACGCAGCCATTTCTGTCTGCGGATCTTGTGGCAAGTACTGTCAACTCTTTGACTCTGTTTCCTATGTGAAAGGTAGGGCTAGTAATACCTACTAACTTACTTCAACTCACAGGGTTACTGGGACGATTAAACTGAAGGTGCAGAGCACATAATAAATGATAGTTTTAATTATTGCTGTTATTGACGTTTTGTCTAACTTCTGTTTCCCCACACAGATAATCATGCCCACACTACTTGCTTGGTTTTTAAGAGGAAAAGGTGACCTGGTAATACGTTGGGGAGAGCTGGACAGGGTTTCAGCTTTGCATCTAGGTTGGTGGTTACTGGTCTAGAGCCCACAGGGTGACCTGGGTGCTTTGAGAGTTACTTGCAGGTTGAAAAAGAGATCCTAATTGTCCTTGATGAGACTGCATTGTGTGTGTGTGGAGCAGGGGGTAGTACATGCTGGTGAGCAAGGATGAAAGCCACACAAGACTTTAAGAAAACAATGAATCAGGCTGGACACAGTGGTGGCTCATGCCTGTAATCCTAGCACTCTGGGAGGATCCCTTGTAGCCAGGAGTTCGAGACCAGCCTGAGCAAGAGCGAGATCCCATCTCTACAAAAAATAGAAAAATTAGCCAGGTGTGGTGGTGTACACGTGTAGTCCTAGCTACCTGGGAGGCTGAGGCAGAAAGAGGGCTTGAGCCCAGGAGTTTGAGGTTGCAGTGAGCTATGATGATGCCGCTGCACTCTAACCTGGGAGATGGAGCAACAGAGCAAGACCCTGTCCCCACGCCCCCCAAAAAAACAAAAACCAAAAAACCACAATGAACGGGTCATTACATAATCAAGTTTATCTTGTAGGAAAAACAGTTTGATGCCTGGGGTTTGTGAGGGGACATAACAAAAGAGGCCTCAACTTTTGTTACTTAATGACCCTGGTCTTGACTTCTCCCTGAGGGCTGGAGAGAGAGAGGTACAGCACAGGGTTAGGTTCAGGAGCTCTCACCCATCTCCCGGAGGGGAATCCTGACTCTCCACTAGTCGCGCTGCCTTGGGCAAGTCACGTACCCCTTCTGTGTCTCTTTGTTCTCATCTGTAAAGCAGAGACGATGGCAGTCACTACGGCATCATGTTGATATGAAGCAATTCATATAAAGAGCTCAAAGCAGCACCTGGTGCACAGTAGATGCCTAATGCATGTGACCTACCATTTTTGGATCATCCTGGTTGTTTTACCTTTTTTGCAGGTTTTACTCTCCAGTCAACTTCTTGGCTTCTCTCTCAACTCCCACCGTGCTTTCCTGGCTTGGGCCAGCTGTGGGGCACAGATGTGGACCCGGCGGCCCTGGCCTGGGGCCTGACATGACAGTGCAGGGAGCATGACCTCAGCCCAGGAATGCCTACTGTGACCACGGCCTTCTATTTATATGCCCTAGCACTGGGCTGGCTCAGAGAACGCCAGCATTACATGTCTGCGACACCGTCAGCTTGTCTGTCACCTGGAGTCTGAAATCGTCCTCTGCTGTTATCGTAAAGGGTTCCAGAATGATAGAATGTCAGAGCTAATGTCAAAATCACAAAAGCCTCTTACGTCTTATGGATAGCAGTTGTCACAAGCACGTCCAATGTAGGAAATATTGGAAAGGCCCAACATTTGTAAGCTCTTCCTAGTTTTCAAAAACCCTTCTGCAGACTCTCCCCCAGCTCTCTATTTCTCTCCTTTTTTACTGCGGTCTCTTGCTCAGTCTCTACAAAAGCCTCCTAACTGGTCTTCTTCCTTGTGTCTTTGGGTCTCTCTAATGTGTTCTCGAGAGCAGGGGTTGGCAAACTTTTTCTGAAAAGCGCCAGGTGGTAAACAGTTTAGGCATTGCAGGCCACAGGGTCTCTGTTTCCACTGTTGAATTCTGCTGGGGTAGCGAGAAAACAGCCATAGATGGATACAGCAATGAACGGGGGTGGCTGCGTCTCAATACAACTTTATTTATGGGTGCCGAAATGTAAATTTCATAACATTTTCATGTCATAAAACGTGACTTTTTATTTGATTTTAAAACCCATTTTAAAATGTTAAAATCATTCTCAGCTTGAAGACAGTAGGAAAATAGGAGGAGGGCTGCATGTGGTCTGCAGACCATAGCTTGCCACTCTTGTTCTGCAATGATTTTTCAGAAAGACAGTACAGTTTCTATATGGCGGCTGCTGCTGTCGTCTGTTGAGCGCACGAGAGGCGCCAGGCACTGAGCTCAGAGATCCTCCTGGGATGCACTTACATTGCAGGGCATCTTGACCAGAGGGACTATTTGCCTCTTTATTGATAAGGAACTGGAAGTCCCCAGCTGGGAAGTGGCAGAGTCAGGACTGGAAGCCGGGCTGCCTGGTACCTGCTGCAGTCCACTGCCTTGGGTGCACCTGGAAGTTACTCCAAGGTCCTTACCATGAGCCCCGGAGGGTCAGGGGGTTTTGGGGACCCCCTATGGCTCTCGTTCTTCCCCTGCTCATGGCTTCCCAGCCATTTTGGTTGCTTTTTGGTTCCTTGCACTCTTCAGGTTTCTTTCTTTCTCAGGACTGTCACATCATGCGCCTGGAATGCTCCTCCCTTCTCTCTTTGCCAGGTGAATGCCTGTTTGATCCTTTGGGTCAGAGCTTAAGTGTCACCATCTCAGACAGGCCTTCTGCAACCTTGATTAAAAATGAGGCTGCACAGCACCCTCTCCCACAGAGCTCCTTCTCTCTGCTGCAGCATTTACGGCAACACGTGACTGCAGAGCTGTGTACTGACGTGTTGCATGTCCAGCTTCCCCACTCCACGGTAATCCAACACGCCTGCTAGGGGAGCGTGTCTACTGGACTCACCGTGTTTACACAGAGTACCGAGTTCAGGGTCGGACCCGGAGAAAGTGCTCGACAAACATCTGGAGAGTGAATAAACAGGTACATTTTGTCTCTTAATCCTCTCGGCAGCCCTGGGAAGTAGTTATCACTATGAGTGCCCCACCCCCCTTTAATTAAGGAAACCTGGACTCAGAAACGTCAAATAGGTTTTCCAAGGTGTCCAAAACAATACATTCAAGGTCCTGACACTATTTCTAGTATCTTTATTAATGTACCATGAACATTCCCTTATGGTTATTTTTGTGTGTGTGCACATTTATTTTGGTATAGGTGTCCGAATTCAAAAGCTACATAAGGGGATAGAGCAAAAACTCCCTGTTCCACTTTTGTTCCCCAGCCACCCGGGTCTCTTTCTGAAAGCAACCAATGGTGCCAGTGTCTTATATTTCCTTTTAGAAGTCATCTGTGCCTACACAAGAAAACATGTATTCACTCTCCTTCTCTTCATATCTGACCCAAATGGCAGCATCACGTGCCCGCTGCTCTTACTCTCTCGCTTAGCTGTCCATGTCGTAGAGGTCCTTATCCCACACATCCATCCCTCCCATGGCCCTACGGATAGAGCTTTTCTATTTTATTCTTTTGTGGCCACAGAGTATTACATTCTATGCATATTCCACAATTTATGAAATCATTCCCCAGCGACAGACATTTGGGTTACTTCCAAATTTTTTGCCGTTACACACGGAGAGTAGCTTTGTACATATGTCAATTCACACACAGGCAAGTACATCTGAAAGATAAAATTCTAGAAGTGGAACTGCTGGGATTAAGGGACATTTTGTTAAAAGTCTGTCTTATTATAAATCACGTTTTAGAACATTTTTTAAAAAGTCTGTCTTATTATAAATCGTGTTGTAGAACCTGGTGCTGACACACCATTTCTAAGATTCATAGTGACCGAGAAAGTGGGACCGTGGTAATGCCAGTCTAGAGAGAAGCTAGTGGTGGAGAGTCCCTTCCTAGGGCATCTGAGAATCAGCCAAATGCATTTTTCCCCCAGTAGCTTTTCCTCCATTAGTCCTCTTCAGTCTTCACGTTCCTGTGGATTAAGTCTTTTCAAGGCAGACAGCATCATGTGGTATAATCTGCCTGGGCTCCAAAAGCAAATACATCTCAGATCACAGTTCTGCAAATTCATAAGCTGTGTGACCAAGGAAAAGTTACTTAACCTTTCTGAGCCTCAGTATCTTCACCTGTAAAATGAGGCTGATAATTCCATTCAACTCATAGGGCAATTATGAGGATTAAATAGACTGATCTGTGGGTCATAGTAAGCATACAATGTATATTAGCTGTTATTATTATTAACTTTGAGGCCATGGAACGCCAAAGGGCAAATGTTGACTGGATGCAGAAGGGTAAAGGCAGTGGTCTGGGAGTGTGACATGGGTCTGGGAGGGAGGAGGAGATCTGGCACGGCAACCAGGGTCCCAGCAGGCTAGGGGTCAGTTTAAGACCACAGGATGCCAGGGCAAGGGGTGAGAAGGTGATGCAATAACTCCAGAGATAACCTTTGTCTGTTTCCCAGTGTAGCCAGGGCCAGCTGGGTTAATAGTTAAGTGAGCGGCACCTGCAATGGCGTGGGAGGCCTTCCTGTGCTCTTGGACTAAAAGTAGCCGATGACAAACACCCTGTCAGAGAGAAGCTTCTCAGGCTGTCTCTGCGGGCAGAGTTGTGTTGAGTGTGGTCAGGAGCTGCCCTTCTGCTGTGGAGAAGCTCTTTGGCACCCCCTAGGAACCCCATCTTTGCCACCGTTGCTGCCAACACCACGCTCCTCCGTAGGAGCTGCTGGTGTATGAAGCGCCAGATGCTGTGCTAAGAAATTGACATGCATTTTCTCTTCCCAACAAGGCCATGAGCGAGCTATTATCTTACAGATGAGGAAATGGAGGGTCAAAGAATTTAATTGTTAAGGTTACACAAATGGTAAGTGTTAGAACTGGGATTTGAACCGGGGCTCTGTGTAACTCCAAATCCATATCTTTGCCCACTACACCATGATGGATGTTACCATCAGCATGGTCACTGCCGCCCTCTCCATCATCCTCACCAGCGTCCCTGACATCGCCACTGCCACCACCATCACTAGCTGCTCTATCGTCACAGTTATCATGATCATCCTTTTCATCAATTTCACAAAAACCAAATTCACATACTGTATGCATGTCCTAACATTCACAGCATGATAGATATGGTTCCATCATCTCCATTTTGTAGATGGATTCAATGAGTGACTACACACAAGTGCTTAGAGCAGTAACTGGTATGTACTAAGCTCTCAATGAGTCTTTGTTAATTGTTATTATTGTTATTGTTAATAACCCAGCACTACCCAGTTCTACCTGTGCAGTCACTGGGGCCCCAAGCTGGGTCAGAGCTCCTCTCTGGGGCTCCAGGGCAAGGAGGAATGTGATCCCTGAATGTCTCCCTGTTGCCCTCTGGAATGTGACCCACATGGCCTCTGGCTCCTGGGCTGCTGATGAAGGGCACAGGACTTGGCCCCAATGACATTGCACCCCTGGGACTAATGTGTGGCGTGAGCAGCCTCCTGCCTGCGTAGGAAGCCTTTGCACAGGGCCCTAAACTGAGGCTGTGAAGGTGAAACCCCATAAAGCCCAGCTCCTAGCTGCCCTCTTGGCAGGTTTTCTCGTAGCCAGCTCCCTTTTGGGCTATTGCTGTTGTACCTGCGGTTGCCCCATTCTCCTTTCTGGAGCACATGGCTTCGCCCACCTGGGGCTCTTCTTTTCTCCTCAGTTCCTTTTTCCAAGGCCATTCCCCTCTCCTTTGGGTCATCTACTTTGCTTATCTTATCCTTGCTCTTCTAGGAGTTTTTTTTTTTACAAATGAGACCCTAGGCTTGTATTTCAGTGGCACTTTAGCCTCACTTGTTCAAAGTCCAGATCTTTCAGAACTTGCTAGCTACCTGACTGGAAAAGCCGGCAAAGTTTGGTCTGGAGTATTGTGACTGTAACTTTCCCAATATCACACTCTGCAAAAGAAGTGTGTGGGGGAGGCTGGGGAGGCCAGGAAAGCCCCAGGTCTGGCTGGACTTAGATTCCCTCCGTTAACACTCACCCCTTTATGGGGGTGCCCCCAGCCCCGGAATTCATGGGTTGCTGCCTGTCTGCTCAGATAGGCGGTGAGCCTCACTGCCAAAGCCAGCAACTGTTCTGATACAAAGTCAAGTGGAGATAGGCGGGAGCCGCCAACTCTAGGTTTCTCAGATTCCCAAAGTCATTGTAAAGACACACCGAAAAGGTAGACTTGAAAAGCAAGGTGTTTGTGTGTGGCCGTGGAGTGGGAGGGGCACATGCTCATTACCTGGCTGCATGCTACTGTGCACACGTGTGTGTGTGTGTCACCCGGAGTGACCACATGTATGGGGTGTTTCGAGTAGGCCAAGCTCTATGGCAGCGTGGGCCTCAGTTTCCTCACCGATCTATATGGCTGTGGTGAGGATCCAACTAGATAAATGCTTATCAGGTGCTTAGTGTATAAAGTGTAAACATGAATGAATGGTAGCTGCTAGTCTCTAAGTGCATCTTATTAGGCCCCAATTGCTCTCAGTCCCTCTCTTTCTTCTGCAACTGTGCCTGAGGGGGGAGGATGGGAGGGCTCTGACCTGCTACCTTTACCTCGCCACTCCACTGCTCTAACCCCAGGACATCTCAGTCCACCTCCCAGAGTCCCGTGAGCAGAGGACAAAGTCCCTGGTGCTATTTGCCAAGCCTCCTAGTCGAGATGTCAGCCCCGTCTCTGCTGCTTCCCTCCACCTTCTTGGCTTCAGAATTTCTGATCTAGTAACTTGGCCCGGTGACCTCAAATTTTGCTGTGAGAGTGGGTTTTGCAGGCTTTCCCCAGCTGAGCCCTTGCCAGAGATGTTCTTGGGCCAGGAAAGTTCTTTCTTCTCTTCTCTAGTTCAAGGCAGATACCATTTACCTAAAGGATGTGAGATAGAGACTTGGTAGTTGGGTTTCCTGGTTCTGTTCTGTATTTGATAGTTGCTGAGGACACCGGGCCATCCCATGAGGGCCTCAGTTTAAAGTGTGCCTGATATTCCTGTCTGCGGAGTTGTGGGGTCTGTGGGGTCTGTGGGGTCTGTGCTGGGTCTGTGGAACCGGCGTGAGCTCTCTGAGAGAGGAGTTAGCACGTGGCTGCTGGTGTGAGTGGCAGGATTCTCCTCTTCCTCACTGACAGCTCCAGGGAAGACAGAGAACACTGGAAGACGCTGAGAGACTCCTGACACGAGTGTTCCTCTGACACGAGGGGTGGATAGAGCACAGGGAAGGCTCAGAGGCCGTTCTCTGAGGGGGGCATTTCCTGGGTCTACCCACCATAGCAGCAGGATTGTGAGCATAGTTGTCGGTTGGCTCTACCTAGCGTTGGTGGCCCTGTAACTCGCTGTCCTGGCCTATCTCATCCCGTGAGAGGCAGCATAGCATACTGGGATGACACAGGTTTGGATCTGAGTGACTTGGGCTTGAATCCTGGCCCTGCTCCTTCTTATTCATATGACACTGGGCAAGTTACTTAACCTCTCTGAATCTCAGTTTTCTCATATGCAAAATGGGGATAATAATATTCACTTTGTAAATTGTGGGAAGATTGAAGTGAAATGACATGTGAATGGTGTAGACACATGACATTAAATAAATGAAGGTGGTTATTAAAGATACCTGATGAGATACTTTTAACCTGTGATAAGAAAAAGAAAATAAACCTAGTGGTTGAGAATGGTAAAAGTCACGATATGGAATAAACTAAAAGCAGTTTGCCAAACGGTGTATTTATAGCTACACCATGATGTGGGTCTGGGGTTAAGTATTAATTCTCTCCTTTCCTGACCATTGATGAAACTCAGAGACAGGAGACGTCCTGGTTCTCCTTCCTAATCTCCTTTGCTGTCTCTGAGCTGGTTCTGGGGCATCCACAGATCCATTTCCACATGTTACATCTGTCCCTGCTGATTCATGCCAGAACGGTTTCTTTCTTGCATCAGAGCTAATAAAAGAGTTACAGAGAATTCTTGGCCTCCCTGTCTCTAAATTCCAAACTTCAAAGAACAAGGTCTTCCCCAACATCATGTCGATAGCAACAGTAACCTATGTTCGTGTGAGCAACTGTGCAGCTCCAAGCACATGCGGGCTGCACCAGTCACCTCAGTTCTTCAGAGTTCCTGCTCCAGTGTGCAGTGGATGCTGCTGGAGCTCTTTTTTCTTTTAAACAAGAACATTTTAATATTGAAATATTAATAATTATAGATGCATAGGAATTTGTAAAGATAGTACAGAGAGGACCCATGTTTCCCCTAATAAAGTACATCTTACCTGCCTATGGCACAGCACTGAAACCAGGAAACTGACATTGGTACAATATGTGTGCACTGTTCTATGTGATTTTTCTCATGTGCAGATTTGTGTCATCGCCACCACAATCAAGATATTGAACTATTCCATCACCACACTGATCTCCCTCTTGCAACCACTTAATAGCCACATCCTTCTCAGCCGCCACCATTTCTAACCCTTGGCAACCACTAGTCTGTTTTCCAAACTGGGATACTTTGGAAGGGGACCCCAGTTATTATGCTGGGACAACAGGAGTAAGCTGGGATGTCTGGTCTCCTAATTTAGTGTTTTATTTCTGAGCTTCCTTTGTGCTGCTGTGTAGTATGTGCCCCAGCATCTAATCGTTCTATACTCCCTCCTGCTTGCACTAGGTGGAGCAGCTTCTGTCCCCATGGAGCTATGTGGAAAGCAGGTTTAAGGGCAATTCCTTGTTTTGCATCTACCCCAACCCATTGCACTCTGCCCTCCACTCCCTTCCCACCAGCAAATTGCAATCACCCAAGTCACCACTGACTCTTCATTGCTTGTCCTGCCCTTGAAAGGTTGGAGCTTTCCAGAATCTTAGTGCAAGCTCTCCTCTCACCCTGCACACTCTGCTGGGTCATCTCATCCACTTATGACTTTAATGATTAGGGTGCTGATATCCATGTTGATTTCTCAGATTATTATTCCCCCCACTGACCTGCCCGGCCTCTTATGAGGGGGCTTAACATTTCCAAATTTCACAGAGGCATTTCTTCTATCCTCTATACATTCTGAAACCTAGTTTAAAATTGTTTTTTTTTTCCCATTTTCTCCTTTAGCTGATCTTCCCTGCCTTACTCCAAATGAAGCATGGATCTAGTCTATATTTTCTATAAGTAAGAAGGTTAGTGCACCAGTAATCATCTGTTGAATAATCCTACTGACTTGTTTTAACTTCTTAGCATGATCAGAAAATACTTACTCTTTGATTTGCCTTATGCATTTTAATTGATGCTATACACAAACAGGTGCACTGTGTTTTTTTCCTAGAGAAGATGTTCCCTGTCACTCTCAAGGTGACTGCTTCCTACTTGTCCTTTTCCTGCTTGTTCTTCTTCTCGGTTTCCTTTCTTGCCCTATTCTTGTTTTATTGGCTGGTATTTTGCTGTGGATTTCCAAGAGGGGTGCCTGAGACAGCAAGTGGCCATGATAAATATACCAGTGTAGGCACTACGTGACCTGGATCCTTCTGTCCCTTAATGCCCAGCTCAGGAACAATGTTCTTTGTGAAACCCTTTCTGGTTTCCCAACCAGAAATTCTTTGTGGTTCTTCCAACATTGTTACACATTTCTTTGTAGCTCTGATTTTATCTTGCCTTGTGTCATAGGAGACTTACATGCTGTTATATTAGACTAACTACTCCTTGAGTATGGAAATCATGCTTTATTCTTCTTGGAGCCATCTCAGTAGAAAACTGCCTTGCATATGGTAGATGCTTGGGAAGGGCTTGCAAAAATAATAGCTGTGTGATCTTAGGCAAGTCACTTTCCTTCTCTGGTCATTTTTTATTTTCTTATCTGTAAAATGAGGAGGTTCACAGGGTTGGACAAGATGATCTTTAAGATTCCTTTCAACTCAAGAATACTTCAAAGAAAATAGGTATCATCCTTGCTAGCTCTATCGATTCTGGAATTGTCATCTGGGACCAGTCATGTCCTCTCAAGCACCTAGCCTAACCCCAGAGAGAGCTGTGAAGCAGCCTTCTGTAGTACTGACAGTCCTCTTACACTTTAATACCCCACGCATGTGTTACCTTGTCAAAAATAAAATTAAATACCTCCACCTTAGACAGGCCAACCAGCCAAAGACTGGAAGGAAAAAAAAACACTACACATGCATATACATATACACTGCATGTGTGTGAACACACATCCTTTGCTTGTGAAAAGGGAATATTGGCTTATACAGGGAGAGCTGATAAATAAGGAAGTAAGAAGAGAACCAAACATATCAGTGATTGTGTGTGTGTGTGTGTGTGTGTTTGCTTACTTTGGATCCTTAGCTCTTTTCAAATTCCAGTTTTAATCACATGTTGTTGCTGTCCCATGCTTGCTCTCTTTTGCTATTCTTTCCCCTTAGTTAATATTTATAATTTAAACATAGCTATATTGTTTAGGTGCAAGATAATTTTTATTACAGTTTGTATGGAAGAAACTTAACAAGATAAAATCATTTTCATCTTATTTCTTAAAAAAAGAAAAAAGAAAGAAAGAAAGAAAAGAAAAGACATACTGTTCCTCCAACAACATCCCACAGTCTTTCTAAAATAAACCTTTCTTCTTAATTATTCTTGAATGGACATCTCGATCTGTTTCATACAAATGTAAAAGTGTTGATCCTAATTAAGAAAAAAGAAAAACACAAGTAATTAGGAAGAATATTAAAAGCTTTTGTATAGGGCTTCACAGTTAAGGAAAATATGCTATACCATGTATTATTTTATTTAATACTTAAAACAACCTATTGGACGAAGTGGGTGAAGTATTACAACCCCCATTTCATAAAGTAGAAAACCAAGGCTCAGGGGGGTTAAGCATCCTACACAAAGTTATGCACTTAGAAAATGGCTGAGTTCGCTTGTCGTTCAGGTTTTTTGACTCTAAATCTAATGCTCCATGTTGTAGGATTCCTAATATTTGATGATATCAACCACAATTTATGTGTTCAATATAGAGGTTTTTTCAAGTTTGCAGTTTCCTGGTGGATATAATAAGATTCATTTCACCTGATGAAAAGTTTTTGTTATTATCTTCTCATGTGTCAGTATGAATTTTAGATGGGTGATTTTTGAAAATATGTTGACGCAAGTAGTAAGTCCCACTGTATCCTTAGCCAGGACTTCTGGTGGGGAGCTTGGTGCCTGGTTTTAGCGAATTCAGCCATGCTGTGATTTGCTCTGTACATGGGGCAGCAGATGTCCCAGCAGTGACGAGGAGGATGGTGTGATGGTGTCTTGTTGACAAGGCAGTGGAGACAGAAAGGAGAAAGGGATCCTCATATCCCTGGAACAAAGAATTGGGGAAGGCATCCCAGAGGAGGCAGAGCTTGAGCTGAGGTCTTGACCAGAAGTAATCCTTTCCTGGTGGTAGGGAGTGTGGAGCAGGCTTTCCAGGGAGAGAAGGTAGTGTGAGCAAATGCATGGAGGAATGACACAGCAGAGCGTGTTTCAGGAGGTATGGTCTGTTGTGGCTGGATGAAGGAGCCTGCTTCAAGTGGGGATGGGGCCGACGTGGGGCAGAAATGAAGGTCAACCCAGCTGGGAAGAATTCACTGGGACCTCTAGTCTGAGGCTCAGCCCAGTTCTTGGAATCTCCATTTTAAAGGAAATTCTGGCCGACCTTCTGAGCCATTGGTTCTCAACCCTGGCTCCATGCTAGAACCACCACAAGGTTCTGATTCTGTTGGTCTTAGGTGTGTTCTGGGCCTCTACATATTAAAAAAGAGCCCCAGGTGATGTTAACTAACTGTTAAATAAAAAATTATTCTGACACTTGTTAAAACAGTAAGGAAGACTTTATTCAAGACTATTGCAATAGGGAGCTGGGTGCCATGGCTCACACCTATAAAGGAGCACTTTGGGAGGCCGAGGCAGGAGGATTGCTTGAGTCCAGGAGTTTGAGGTTGCAGTGAGCTAGGCTGACACCACAGCACTTTAGCCTGGGTGACAGAGGAAGACACTGTCTCAAAAAAAAGAAAAAAAAAAAAAAGAGACTATTGCAGTAGGTGAGAGAGGTGGAGCTCAACTCTGAATATAGCAAGGCAAGTGGGGATATATAGCAAGGAGCAGCGTGAGGGCCCAGTGGGTGGAAAATTACTGAGTAGAGACACCAAAGATAGGGCTAAAGAGATAGCCCAAGGACTTAGCCATCATAGGTTGGGGATGAGGAACTTGATCAGATATCAGGGTGAGGGGGTGACTTAGAGGATTCTTTGCTAAGACTGGGCTGGGAAGGCCAAAGACAGGATTGGGGGTGGGTTGGGAGCCAGGCTGAGGCCTAGTCAGAAAGAGGGCCCAGAGGAGCCTGGCTAAAGTTTGGTCAAGGAGAGAGTCTTAGTCAGGACATGGGGACTGAGGCCCTCGGCACTTGGCTGTGGCTGGGGCACAACCCCCGTCAAAGTGTCATCGCTGGTCACCATTCTTCACTCGGCTCCTGAGCCTGTTGTGCTTCATGGTGCATGGAGCAGTTGTTCAATAAATATAATATTTGGAGAATGAATGACCTTGAGGGGCCTTTTCAGAGGAGTGAGGAGAGCTGAGGAAATCGTGGGAGCAGGGGCAGGTTGAGATGAGAAACAAGGAAGGAAAAAACCAGTCAGCCTTGAACTCAGGGACACTTGCTAGCTCTGCCTGTTGTTAAGTTACCTGAGCTCTTCGAGCCTCAGTTTCCTCACAAACATAATGCGGTAAATATAATAATGGCCGCGGGGGGTGCTGTGTGGATGGAGCGAGGCAGTGTTTGTCACGTGTCTTCCACTTTGCCTGGGCCACAAGGGCTGACTTGAAAAGGATACTTAGCAGACACGATTTCCTACCCTGTACTTTTGCCCTGCTCCTGCTCCAGTAATAACGATGGCGATAATAACAACGTATACTCTACTTAATATATACCATATTATTTATTTAATATAAAATATAAATGATACTTTGGATTCATACAAAAACCTTCCAAAGAACACAACTGGCTTTCCCTGCCCCATCTCATCTGTCCTCAGTACTGTAAAAGTGCAGGCACAGCCATGGTTAGGCACTAGGTTTCTGATCTTGACTGTCTTGGATCAATGTCCTGGCTTTATCATTTACTGACTTTGGGCAAGTTATTAGACCTCTCCGTGCCTCAGTTTCCTCATCTGTAAAATTGAGATAATGGTAATATTGCCCTCATAGAGCTGCTGTATGGATCAGATGAATTAAAACATGTAGAACACTTAGGAAAGTACCCAGTAAATGCTCAATAGTTACTGGCTACAATTTAGACTTATGGCTGTGTATTATTTTCTATCACGGCCATAACAAGTTACCACAAACTTAGGGGCTTAAAACTACACACCTTTATTATATTACAGTTCTGTAGAAGTCTGACTTGGCTCCCACTGGGCTAAAATCAAAGTGCTGACAGGGCTGTGTACCTCCCTGGAGGCTCCAGGGGAGAATCTTTTGTTGTTTTTGTTGTGCCTTTTCCAACTTCCAGAGGCTGCCCACGTTCTTTGGCTCAGGGGCCTTACTGCCTCTGCAAAGCCAGCACTATTGCATTTCGTTGTCTATTCGTCTACAGTCACAGTTACTCTGATAAAAGCTGAGGAGAGTCCTCTAGCTTTTAGGAGTCTGTGTGATTTTACTGGGCTCACCCAAATAATCCAGGATAATCTCCCCATCTCAACGTCCTTAACTTAACCAAATGTGCAAAGTCCCTTTTGCCATATAAGGTAACATATTCACAAGTTCCAGGAAATAGGATGTGGATATTTAGGGGCTCATTGTTCTTTCTACCATAGGATATATCCATGATAAAAGATTTAACATTGTCCACTGTGATGGTTAATGTTATATGTCAACTTGACTGGGCCACAGAGCGCCCGGATATTGGTTCTAACATTATTCTTGGTGTGTCTGTGAGGGTGGTGCTGGATGAATTTAACATTTAAATTGGTAGAATGAACAAAGCAGATGGTCTTCTCTAATGTGGATGAAACTTACCCAATCAGAGCAAAAAGGCAGACCCTCACCCAGGTAAGAGAGAATTCCTCCCGCCTGCCTGAGTGGTGACTTTGACCTTCTTCCACCCTTAGACTGGAACTTACATCCATGGCTCTCCCGGATCTCTAGCTTGCCAACTACCGATGTGGGAACCTAGCCTACATAGTCACGTGAGCCAATTCTTTGTAATATCTGTCTATCTATCTATCTATCATCTATCCAACCAACCACCCTATGTTTCTGGAGAACACTGACTAATACACCTACTATATGACAGCAATATCACCCATTTTGTTTTTAAACCTGTCGTAAGGGTTTTAGGAGGGCTTGTTCAGTGCTAGGTGCTGGGTATGAGGGAACAAACAACAAAGACCTGGTCCTTGTGGAGAACACAGCCCGGTGGACAAGTGGACTTTCAACAAATGAACATTGACAGATCTGGAATTATAGACTGTGAAGAGCAGAATGAAGGAAGTCAGTGCTGTTAAAGAGAGTAGTAGGGGACTGATTTTAGAGTGGGAGTCTGAAGTCAAAGCACGTATCATGAAATCTATTGAGTGAGGTTGACATGTATATAAAAAATAAAATAGCACACCTTAGAGCATAATGGATATAATAGAGGTAAGATATGTGTTTTGAAAACTCTGGTCTGATGACACATACCTACGTCTGTGTGTGGATTGCAATGCCTACTGTAGACCCAGAGCAGCCCAGTGTTCACTTTGCAGTCCAGGGTCACGGAGCCTCCCCTGGCCTGGACGGCACCATCTGGAACGTGCATCCTCTCTGTAGACATGCCGGGGGAGAGGATTTGGAGGGGCTTGTGCGGGTAATTAAATGCCTGGGCATGGGAAGGAAACACAGCATCTAACTCACCCATCAGAACAGGTCCCATGGCTCCACTCAAGTGCAAGGGGACCGAGAACTGGATCCTGGTGTACCTTAGCATCTGTCACACGCTTGGTCACACTTTGTCACCTAGGTCCCACAGTGGTGCTATGTGGGCCCCCACGTCTCAGAAAATCCCTTATCAAGGCAGCCTTCTCATCTCCTTTTGAATCACTCTCTTTTTAGGGATTAGATAAGACTACAAGGGTCAGATCCCATCTAGACATTCCTCTTCCCTGTCGTGTGTGCCATGTGAAAACAAAACCCCACAATCTGTTTCAGTCGTGAAACCTCTGAGCTGTGGGTCCACTGGGAAAGAGTAAAAGGATGATTAAGCAAGGAAGAGCCCTGCTGGGGCTGGGTAGCATGGATCTGTTTTACGATTTGATGTGGAATAACAAATCTCTAAGGTTAGCGATTAGCAAGGCACACATGTTAAGGTGGTTAGGAGGACACTGTTACAATGACCGACCTTGGGAACGCAGACAATAGGGAGGAGAGAGACTAGGACAAGTTTGAGGGACTGGTACGTGTACGTAGGCATGAGGTCATTGACTCTTACCAATGACTTTGTAAAATGGGTAATATTATCCTCAATGAACAGCTGAGGAGACTGAGGCTCAGAGAGGGCTCATGATTTGCTCCAGCCTATAAAGTTTATAAGAGACGGCAGGAGGATCAGGACTCAACTCTGTTTGCTTTTTTTTTTTTTTTAAAGAGACGGGGTCTCGCTCTGTTGCCCAGGCTGGAGTGTAGTGCCATGATCGTAGCTCACTGCAGCCTCGAACTCCTGGGCTCCCAAGTTTGTTGAACGCTGAGAACAGAGTTCTTTTCACAGAGAGCGAAGAGCCAAGTCATAAGAGAAGACTGACATAAGACAAAGAGGCCATGCACCGTCTAAGCAGCTGTATGGCCTGCCACATTCCCAGCCCAGCCCTTGGGGAGCCCAGCGCTCTCTGTCCAAAGCCCCTGGAGAATGGCACTTGGGGGTATGATAATGTCTTCTTGCATGTGTCCTGTGAGCCAGCATGACAGGTAAAGGTCGCAGCTGCAGCGAGGGATTTCCCATCTGTTGATACGCAAATTCTTCAGCCAACCACTCCAAAATTGAAATGCATATTTAATAAGCTGACTCTCTGCAACAAAGCAATTTAATTCACTGATAATTATGCAGATCCTCCTCTCGCTCTCAGGATGCCAGCTTCACTCACGGTGTCTTCGACCGGGCATATTGCGAACCTCTACATCTGTCTCGGGCATTTACATTCCCAGAGATGTGATCATTATTTTGGAAATGTGAAAAATTCAGAGTCCTGCAAAAGTATCACCTTTCCACTAAGGTTGCCCGATAAAACACAGGATGCCCAGTTAAATTTGAATTTTATATAAACAATGAAGAATTTTTTGGTATAACTATGTCCCAAATGTTGCACAGAACATGATTTTACTAATTTTCTTTGTTAAATATTCAAATTTTACTGGGCGTCTTGTATTTTTATTTGCTGAATCTGGCAGCCCTACTGCCCACACCAAATTAAGGTGTCTAATTGGGCAAAAGATTTTAGCTAAATCTTCAGCTCTAGGACAGAAGGAACCTTGAGGATATTTTCCCTCTCCTCCTGAAAGGACTATAAATTTGGGAGTGTCATCCTGTTTGTACTGACCTTATTTTTTTTGGCCAAAAGCAGCCATGTTTATCCCATAAGATCCAGACTCTCAGTGAGAATTATCTGGCTGGGGTTGAACATGTGAGTCCAGTTGGGCCAAACAGATCTCTTTCTGATTTCGAATTGGGATTCCAAGAGAGAGAGCCTGTTAGCCTTTGCAAGTGGTTGGCACAGAGGTGATGGTTCATAAGACACACCCTTATCTCTCCCACAAATTGTCCCCTTTTCACTGAGCTAGACTGAGTTGATTTTTGTTAACTTGAAACCAAAGTTTTTGTTAACTTTGCACCTATTTAAGGGTGCAAAGCCAAGATGGCGTTTACTGGAAGTACAAAGAAACCTCTCCTGCGATCGCTGTGCCCATCTCTTCCCCACCCACACAAATCCAACTCATTCTTTGAGACCAAATTAAGTCCCGTTTTCTCCATGAAGCGCTTGTTAATGGTCCAGCACATTTAAAAAAAACAAAGAATTTTCTCGTTACCAAGGCTTTCTCAACTGAAATTTGAGTATGTGGAGTTCCACCAGAAGAGCAGGGCTTTTGTGGGCACAATAAAGGAGACACTTCTTTTCCAAATGTCCATATCCCTCCTCTAAAAACTCCACAGGCAGCCAATCCTTTCTTTACCGGAGGCCCCTTCCAGCCTGCACCCTCTGTGAGGTAGAACAAAGAACACTGCATCACGATGTAGTGTATTAGCTTTCTGGTTTGACTTCCACTCTGCCCCATGCTCTGAATGACTCCCTTGGGATGCACTCTTGCTGCTACTGTCTGCCTCGGGTCTGCAATACTTCTGAGTGGACAAACAGCCGTATCTTCAGCCTTGTTCCACTGTAACCTACTCCATATGCTACTACAGAGGAAGTCTCTAATTGACAACATCAATAGACAAAGGAATGGTAGCTTTAAGTCATAAGGAGCTTATATAAATAAAAATCCCTATGTCCCTAGTGGTCTGTGCCTTACCACCCCTGGAAGGTGCCGTGCAGAGTTATGCCTCTTCTTCTTTGCACACACTCTTCCCCCAGCCTGGACTCTCCTTCCCTAGCTTCTCTCCTATTCACTCTTCAAGATGCAGCTTAAATGTCACTTTCTATGTGAAGCCTTCCAGTCTCTTTTCCACTCCCTCTGTCACAACTGAATGTGTTCTCTGTGCTCCTGCACGTTGTACATTGTCATATTATGTACCTATCACATTGTATTGCACCCGTTTTCACAGTTTTCTTACGTATCTGCCTCCTGCCTTGCCTAAAGGGCGAGGTGGTGTCCTTCTTGTGCACTGGGCACCTAGCACCGTGACTGGCTCACAGCAGGTGTCCAGATGGAAAGGGTGCTCAGGGAGAGAGTAACGCCTCCCACTCGTCCCGGATTCCCCTCAGGTTCTTGGCCAAGTCGTGCATGAGGAGCAGCAGGCAATGGGAACAGAGTATGAGCTTGATTTTCAAGCACCATTAAACCCCCAAATGAAGGTCTTCTTGGTTAAAAGCTGGATAGGAGAATGGGGCCTCAGGTCAGTGAAGAAAATAGTGCTTTCTTCTCCCAATCCAGAATGGCTAGCTGTGCAGAGCCATCTCTAAGTCCACTCACCCAACCAGCGGCATGGGCAAGGATGGCCAACTCACATGACATACAGCGGTGGGCAGACGGTCAGGCACAGAGACAGGACTGGCAAGAGGGCTGTGTGCACAGATGTAGATGGAGCCTGGTAGCTCCACCTGCCAGTAAAACATGGGCTGATGGTCATCCCAGGCTCTGGCCAGTTACAAGAGCTTGTCTCCTCTTGGCAGCAGCTGTGAAGGGAGGAATAGACAGAGGCAAGACGAAAGCTCCTCTAATCCTATCATGAGAGAGAAAAACCAGAGAACGGCAAAAGGCCCCCCTCCTCCTCCCCTCAAAACCAGAGAACACTTTTTGAGGGAATGTAGAGTCTCTGTGCAGTCTCCTCCTGTCCTTACCCTTTTCCTGTATCCCCCTCGCCAAAGGATAGCGGGAGAACGTGAAGTGAGATCTTGCAAAGGGCCTAATGATCAGAGATTAGAAAACCCAGTAGAAATATTACAGTTTTTTCCTATTAAAACTGACTGGTAACTTCATAAAATCAAATGGTTTTAATCAGTCTTCAGATGACATAAACCAGCAGGTAACCCTGTTTCAATGATTAAAATTTGGAGATTGAGAAATTTACTGAGGAAAACATTGATGTCCTTTTCTGATCGTGGGCTGTATCCTCTCAGGGGAAAAGCCATGTGTTTTCAGAGACGCAGACATCCCAGGTGGGCTCCTACGGGACTGGAGGCCAGCCAGTCTCCCAGAGTTGCTTGATCTCATGGCCTTTCCTACTAGAGAAGAATAAAAAACTTATCCAGGCAAGGCAACTAGTTGGGTTATGCCCAGCCTATGCCCAGGTGCCTCTCTGCGTTGGAAGCTTGGGCACTGTCTGAGCATCCCTATAACACATGAGCACTGTAGAACGTTGTGAAACTACAGATCTTTCTAGGCCTTTGTGTGTATGTGTGTGCGTGCACATGCATGTTATATTAAACCTTTATTAAAACTCTTATTAGGTCATATCATACATCATGCTTCATGTATGTGTGTACCGGCTTGTAAAAATGACTTCACAATACGCCATGGTCAGTTTTCTGTGACAGTAAAGATTCTTGTATAAAATCATTTCCAGCGGTTGTTGAGTATTCCACTGTGGGCACGAACTGTGGTTTAATTATCTACTCTCCTGTGGTTGGACCTTTAGATTGTGTCCAGTTTTTCACCATTATAAACAATTCTGAAAATGAAAATTCTTCAGCTGTATTTTTGTGTACATCTATGATTATTTGCCTAGGATAAATTCTTTGAAGTAGAAGTGTTAAGTCAAAGAGTTTGCAAACTTTGGAGGTTTTGTGACAGAGAGCTGGCATATTTGACATGGTACGGTAATCCTCGTCGGCTGTGGCCTGTTTCTCTGAAATATGCCACGACGGGGCAGTGGGGCCTTCAGCATCTCGTGGCCTAATTGAAACGTGAGCTGCTTCCTTCAGGGGTCCCCCGTGGGGTTGGGCTCCAGCTGCCCACACCGATAGCTCTCTCCTTCACACACCCTTTCTCCTCCCTTTCTCACTTCTTACACTTCCTCATTTGTCTTCCCGGGATCACTTCCCAAATAAATTGCTTGTATCCAAATCCTTATCGGAGTCTGATTTTGAGGGAACCAACAGCAAGTTTATGGAACCAACTAAGACACGTGGAGGCCGGGCGCGGTGGCTCACGCCTGTAATCCTAGCACTCTGGGAGGCCGAGGCGGGTGGATTGCTCAAGGTCAGGAGTTCGAGACCAGCCTGAGCGAGACCCCGTCTCTACTAAAAATAGAACGACATTATATGGACAACTAAAAATCTATATAGAAAAAATTAGTCGGGCATAGTGGCGCATGCCTGTAGTCCCAGCTACTCGGGAGGCTGAGGCAGTAGGATCGCTTAAGCCGAGGAGTCTGAGGTTGCTGTGAGCTAAGCTGACGCCACGGCACTCACTCTAGCCTGGGCAACAAAGTGAGACTCTGTCTCAACAAAAAAAAAAAAAGACACGTGGGACACACTGGAGGGAGGACCCACCCTGCCTGGGTGAGCAGTCATGGTGGTAGTAGTCGTGGTTGTTAAAGTAATGATCACAATATTAAAAAAGTAGTGACAGCGTCAGCACTTACCGTGTGCGTGCTGTGTGCCAGGCACTGTAAGCGTTTTGTGCGCATTGGCACGACTCTCAGAACTCACAAGGTGTGTACTAGCTATTGTTATCCCGTTTGGTGGATGAGGAAGCAAAGTGTATAGAAAGTGGCAGAGCTGGGATTTGAAGTCCGACTGGGATCCGCACCCGGAGAGAAGACACATCTGTGCTGAGGCATTGATGGGAGGTGTGTGTGGGGTCTTCCAGGTGAACCAGGGCAGAGGGACATCTCAGGCCGATGGAGGGGCAGGAGCAAAGGCATGTCGGGGCACAGTGGGTCTTGCCAGGGGCTTGGAGGGAAAGCGGGGTGTGTCGGGAAGGTTCTGGATACAAAGGAGAGCAGCAGCTGCAGCACTCGGTGGGGCCGGGCTGTGACGGACTTGGTTTATCCTGCTGAGAACTTCCGGCGTGGAGGTGTTGGGCGGCTCACTGTGAAGACAGACGTGACACGCTCAGACCCTGAGGCAGAGTGGAGAAGGGAGGGTAGCGGGAGAGGTGGCAGGGCATCCAATGAGCACGCGACTGTGATGGGACTTGCCTCCACACTGCCCCTCCCCACACCTCAGTGGGGAGGGAGCCGGCCGGCCGGCAAGTGAGCCGAGTGGCTCCCCTGGGATTATTTTTTTAGCAACTGGCTGTTCTTCATACAGATGAGCCAGGTTTGCAGAGCAGCCCACAGACTGTCCTGATCTAAAAATAAGTCATGTCTGTGTCCACTCCCCCCTCCCCCACTGCTCCAGGTGCAGGCTTTTCCAGAATCTAGACAACCAGAGAGAGAGCCTGAAGCCTGTGCAGGGAGAAGGGCGGGGGACAGGCAGAGGTGGAAGGGGTGACAGTTCTGAGGGATGTGGGTGGTGGCGCAGTGAGAGCTTCAGCTGGACAGCTGGGCAGGACCTAGAGAGAGGGGACCTCCATGACACGGAGAAACTGAGGCCTAGAGATGCGAGCTTGGGTCTTCTGACCTCTTTCAGTTACACAGTCTCACCCTGAGCCCGTTGCTTTAGTTATTCCTGTTGCCTAAAAATGTTCTTTTGCCAGATGTGGTGGCTCACATGTGTTATGACCAGCACTTTGGGAGGCTGACGTGAGAGGGTTGCTCGAGCCCAGGAGTTCAGACCAGCCTGGGCAACACAGTGAGACCCTGACTCTATAAAAAAATTAAAAAAAAAATTAGCCAGGCACAGTGGCTCACACCGGTAATCCCAGCTACTGGAGAGGCTGAGGAGGGAGGATCCCTTCAGCTCAGGAGTTTCAGCCTAGGCAACAGAGTGAGATCCTGTCTTTATTAAAAAAATAAATAAATAAATTCTTTCCCCAGGGAGTCACTGGAGCACTCCCCATTTCCTTCAAATCTTTGCTTGAAATCTCCCCTTCTCAGTGAGACCTACTGAGACTGCCTAACCTCCACTGTGTCCTCTCTTTTGCCGTAGCATCTGTCACCTTTAATACATAAGGCAAGGTCATTAACTTGCTGCTTCTACCCCTGCCCTGCTTCCCCCATGTTAGCTCCTCAAGGGCAGGGCTGTGTCTGTTTTGTTCACTGATTCTCCTGTTTCTAGAAGGTGCCTGGCAATGGCATGTGCTCAGTGAGCATCTGCTGGACTAACCATAGTGCGTGTGTTTCTCTTCATGGCTGACTTTAATGTCAATTTCCAAGTAGTCTCCTTAACACAAAATGTTAAGGGGCTTGTAAATAAAACAAAAAGATGATGATGATGATGATAATTTTTAACTAAGTGCCACAATCGAATTTTAAAGGAAGAACTTAAGAGCCTTGGCCAGGCGCGGTGGCTCACGCCTGTAATCCTAGCACTCTGGGAGGCTGAGGTGGGAGGATTACTGGAGGTCAGGAGTTTGAGACCAGCCTGAGCAAGAGCGAGACCCCGTCTCTACTAAAAATAGAAAGAAATGATCTGGACAGCTAAAAATATATAGAAAAAATTATCTGGGCATGGTGGCGCATGCCTGTAGTCCCAGCTACTCAGGAGGCTGAGGCAGTAGGATCGCTTGAGCCCGGGAGTTTGAGGTTGCTGTGAGCTAGGCTGACGCCACGGCACTCTAGCTTGGGTAACAGAGCGAGATTCTGTCTCAAAAAAAAAAAAAAAAAAAGAGCCTGTACATCCATCCTCAAACATTCAATGGATTACTTCTCTGGAAACATTGGTCTAAGCATCAGGACTCTAGGCAGCTCTGTCCGATAAAAATATAATACGAGGACACATATATACTTTAAAATTTTCCAGTAGCCACATTAAGCATATAAAAACAAACAGGCAAAATTAATTTTAATAATTTATTTTCTTGAATCCATCATGGCTAAATATTATCACTTCAACATGTAATAAATGTAAACACGATTAATGAGATATTTTGCACTTGTTTTTTTTCTCCCTAAATCTTTGAAATCCAGTGTGTATTTTGCACTTTTAGCATATCTCGATTTGGAATTGCTGTATTTTAAGTCTCAGTAGCCACAGAAAGTAGTGGCTTCCACACTGGAAAGGGCAGTTCTAGAGGGGAAGACATGCCCTTTATAGCAGCTTCTATTCGAGCTAATGACTGCAGCACGGTGCTAAGTCCAGGAGTAGCAGTAGGAACTAGACACCAAGAAGAAACCAAGGCAGATGTGATTAGTCTATTGGAGGGGAGAGAAATTGGCAAAGACATAAAAAATCACGTTACATGAGAATATATAATTTGCTCATAAATATGGAAACACTTTCTCTCTTATCAAAGAAATGAATTAAACTAGTGTCAAAGTTTTATTTTACACAATTAAATTCATAGAAATGAAAACTAATGAGGTTGATACACTTATGAATGGCTGATGGTGGTTACAGTGGGACAATACTTTTGGAAAGCATTTTGGGAATATGTTTCAGCACCAAAAGAAGCCTTTATATTCCTTTCTCCATTAATCCCATTATGGAAATTCATCCTTAAAAATAATTCAAAATGAGGCGAGAAAAGATAATGCATGGCGTTTTTCATTTTCATTTTACTTAATAAGCAAAAATCAGAAATGGCTTAAATGAACAATAAAAGGATTGCCTCTATTTGGAAGAATATTTCAAAGAAAATGGACCAACACGGGAAATGCTTTGTTACAATAATAAGGGAAAAGAGTTGAACACAACGTTGTATCTATGTAGGGCCGTAAGGGTCTGTGAAGCTCCTAGCCGTCTATTGTGTCTGGTGTGGGAGCCGCTGTCCGCCAGGACTCCTCTGAGCAAGGAGGTGCAACTGGGGACCCGCAGACGGGTTTTAATGGGTCAAGGCATTGCTTTAAAAAATCTATTTAACTTGAGTGACTTTCAGTGAGGCCTCTACACTCCAGTTTGCCTCGGTCTCTGTTAGAAGCTGAACTGTGTCCCCCCAAAATTAGTACATTGAAGTCTTAACCCCCAGCACCTCAGAAGGTGACTGTATTTGGAGATAGTCTTTAAAAAGATGATTAAGTTTAAATGAGGTCATTAGGGTGAGCCCTCATCCAGTCTGACTGCTGTCCTTATACAAAGAGGAAATCTGGGCACAGACACACACCGAGGGAGGACCATGTGGGGACACAGGGAGAAGATGGCCATCTACAAGCCAAGGAGAGAGGCCTCAGGGGACACCAATGCTGCCGACACCCTCGTCTCAGACTTCCACCCTCCAGAACTGAGAGAATGAGTGCTCTTGTGTAAGCCACCCAGTCTGGATCTTTCTCATGGCTGCCGAGCAGACCAAGACAGTGACCCCTCTACCCTTGGGTTCCACCCCGCCACTTTATGTTTCCAACCCGGCTCCTGAAGACACTGCCTTTGGGCCCTTGCTGGAAACCCCCAGGGCTTCCCTGTGTCACCAGCCACTTCCTTTGGGTGAACTCCGCCACTTGCCAATCAAGGGAGAAGGAAAAAAATTAGGAGCCAAGGCTCTACCCAACGATTGTATCTGTAGCACACAACAAATCTAAGTCTGATGACCCACACACGAGAGTGGTGAAAAGCATGGGTTTCAGAATCAGAATCTTGCTCTTCCTCTTCCTCCCTCTGTAACATTTGGCTCTTTCTAAACATCAGTTTTCTCATCTGTAACACAGAAATAAGACAGTACCTACCTCATAGGGTTGTGAGGATTAAATGATACACTACGTATAAGGAACTTAGCATGGTGCCTGACTCATGAGGAGCTGAGAGATGTGAGCTGTTAATACTATTAAAAGCGCCTGACACATAATGTGCGCAAAAGGTTAGTTGTCACCTACTCTTGTGTTTACTGCAATATCACTCAACATTTGGTGACAAAGTCAATGACTCCTAGACATGGAAAAGAACTTGAGGTGACTGTGGTTCAACCTCCTCCTTTTATATGTAGAGATGCCGAGATACAGAGAGGGAGAGTGACTAGCCCAAAGTCGCACAGTGAATCAGTTTCCTTCTCTGTAAAATGGGAATAAAACCCCTGTTCCACTCTCCTTGCAGCATTCTTTTCAGGGTCAAATGGGATTATACACAGGGACTCGTCTTGCAGAGAAGAAAGGGCTACCACACACCTCTAAAATAACTTAGCACACCTTTAAAAATGTAATTTCCAAAGGTACTCCTCCTGAGGGGCGTGGCCCGCAAATTTCTCCATGTGGCAAATGCTCAAGGGCCGAACGGACCTTGCTTGAGTCTGTGTGCTGCCACTAACTGTGTGTGGGTCCGTGTCTTTGCTGGCCTGGGGCACAGCCTGTGAGTAGAAGGAAGTAGCTTTGGAGACAGGCACGTCAGGGTTTACGTGTGGGCTTGGCCACTGACTGCCTGAACGATGTTGGGCCAATCTCTCATTCTCTCTATGCCTCAGTTTTCTCACCTGTAGAATGGGAGTCACTGCAAGGCACACACCAGATTGTTGTAGTGAGGCTCAGGGGATGGCTCACGGGAGATGCTCAGGAATGTTCTTCCTTCTCCATCACTTGATGTGGCCTTTTCCCTGTTGCACTCTCCAGGGCTGAGTGCTTTGCTGCATGACTTCTTACCATCCTGACAACCGATTAGGAGGTGTCGGTGGAAAACACAGGCGATTGGCCAGAACCACATGAAAACCTGCCTTTTCCAAATCGGCACGGGTGCGGCTTCCACATTTCTCTCGCCTCATTTCTCTCCACAGTCAGCAGGCAGGGCAGGCAGGGGCTTGCAGGGCCCACATTTTCCGTTTTTTCCATTCAAGTTTAATGCTCAAACCTCTTGGGCAGGAGTTGTCCCCGAGGGAAAACAGGAGCCGAACGACCTTTCTGAGTAGCGGGAAGAGTTCATAGGATCCGCAGTCACCTGGCAGGATCCCAGAGGGCACCTGGCTACCTCTCTTGGCACTCTGTCAAAATGACTTTTCTTCTTACATCTGTTCATTGCAGAACTGTGAAAATTCGAAGAAGCTAGAGTAAGATAAACAGGAATATTGCCAAGATTGTTAAGAATAATATCGCGATATTTCTACATATAGAAGGAGATTAAAAAACGGTACTGGATTATATATACTTGTGAAGGTTTCTTTATTTCTATATGATGTATAGCTAATAGCTTTCTTTTTTATTCATAAATATGCATTTAAAAATGACTTACCAGCTGAATAGCATTCTATTGTGGGACCATGCCCTGTTACTGGACAGTGAGGTTAGGACTGAGTTTTTATTGTTAGAGAGCAAAGCTTCTATGCACATCCTTGTTAGCTCAGTCTTCATGCACAAGCTTAATTATTTCTTTGACTTAAATTCCTATGTTGAAATTGATGAGTAAAAAGGATTATAAAATAAAAAATTTTAAATAAAAAAATTGTACTTAAATAACGGGAAAAAAGTAGACGTCCACAAACTCTATAGTGATGGTCCCTGTATTCTCTTTGCCTCTCCAAGCCATCCTAATCCACAGGACTTACAACATTCTGCTGGGTAGACCTTCAGAACCTTTTCCTAGCTTCAGTTAAGCGTCTTTGTACACACATCTCACATACTCTATACATACTCAAATATTGCTTAAAGTTTTTGGTTTGTAATGTCAAGTTTCCCCCCATAAAGATCCTTTCTTCTCTTTTAATCTCCACTTGCTTCTGTCCTGTGACCTTCCTGCAGTGTTGTCACTGGGAGCCTTTGTGCCAGCTGCTAGGGGATTTTGGCACACCCAGCCTTTTGGAACTCTCTGAGGCCAGGCAGAGGAGGTTTGGATTGTGAAGTCTCTGCATCGTAGTGTGTGCTGGGAGAAAAGCTCACTCTGAATTCCGCTTTGACTTTTGACCCAGCTTAACATGTCTCAAGGACAGATAGGCATTGAGAGATTTAGACAGTTCTGGCTTCCATAAAGAATGTAATATACCACTCCCCTACAACCTTGGCAAAGCTTCCTACTTCTTTGTCACAAAACTTATTCAGAAGAAAAGAGAAACAGGGAGGAAAATAGCATTGTGCCCTACAGCCTAACACAGCAAGGGCTGGACCTAGGGCAGAGCAGGGAGCTCTGTGGCCAAGACTGCTGAGAAGGTGAGCATATAATTTACTGCCCAAATGTACAGTTCTGGCAATGAAAGGGAGAGCTAACATTATGTATCCTGGGACAACAGGCATAAACCAGACATTTGGTCACTCTTTCTAAGAGAGATTTGGCTTCAGCTTACAGGGAACATAGGTGGGGTACAGTGGATGGAGTGCAGAGGATGGAACATCAGGTTGGAATCAGAAAGCCTGGATTTGAGGTCCTGCCCCTCGTTGGTTGGTGAGACCTGAGATGGTCTCTTTACCCCCAGAGCTTGTTTCCTCTTCTGCAAAGTGAGGGGTGATATTATGCACCTCATATTGCTGTTGTGGAGAGTAAAGGGGATGTTGAGTTTTGTGAAGTGTGGTTTGCTGTGTACGTACGTATCAGGTATTGGGGACCAACTGCCCACAGCCTCCTGATAGTAAACCTGGTTGGAAGGCCTTGAGGGAGAAGCCTGCTTAAGGTACCAAAAGGGAGTTAAATTAATAGTACTGCTTTCAGCCACATTCCATTCCTCCAAAGGGAGAGGAAACCCTCACATTAACCCAAGGTATAGACAAGGTGGATGCTGTGGGTTGAATAGTGACACCCGAAAATTCATACCCACCTTGAACTCAGAATGTGACCTTAATTGTTGCTATGGTCTGATTGTTTGCATTCCTCCAAAATTTATGTGTTGAAATTGAATCCCCAAGGTGTTGGCATTAAGAGGTGGGGCCTTTGGGAGGTGACTAGGTCATGAGGATGGAGCTAGGTCATGAATGGGGCTAGTGCCCTTATAAAAGAGGGCTGAGGGAGCTTGTTTGCCCCTCCACCATGTGAGGATGCAGTGAGAAGCAGAGAGTGCATCTTTGAAGCAGAGAGTGAGTCCTCTCCAGACACTAATTGGCTGGAGCTTTGACCTTGGACTTCCTAGCCTCCAGAACTGTGAGCAATAAAGTTTTATTGTTGATAAATTATCCAGTATAAGGTATTTGTTGTAGCAGCCTGAACAGACTAAGACATTTGGAACTAGGGTCTTACAGATACAATTAAGATTGAGTTGAGATCATATTGGATGGGTGAGCTCCAAAGTCACCTCGACTATCCTTATAAGAAGTGGAGAGGACACACACAGGGACAGGGCGGAAGGCCATGTGAAGATGGAGGCAGAGATTAGAAATTATGCTGCCACAAGGCAAGAAATGCCAGGAGCCACCAGAAGCTGGAAGAGGCAATGAATTATCCTCCCCAGGAGACTTGTGGGGGTGCACGGCTCTGCTGACACCTTGATTTCAGACTTCTGCCCTCCAGAACTGGGAGGGGATAGATTTCTGTTGTTTTTAGTCACTTTTGCACCCAGTCATTACTGGATATTAGCAAAGGTGTGTGCATTAGCAAAGGACTAGAAGTTCTTTGAATAGAAGTTTTAAAAATTCAACATCAAAGGCGGGAAATATGTGGCAGCTTTTGATGTGCTCGAGGGAAGTCAGCTAGACAGCGAGACTTTTGATAAAGGAGTGTGAGACACACACATACCTGCATACACACACACCCCTTTCTTTACCACATACGAGAGTCCTCGTTACTGGCAGTTTTTATGTCTGGGAGCCTCTCTATTGCCATCCTGCGTGGACAGAGACTGTCTCTGTAGGTCTTTCTGTATTTTACTCAGTAAAATCCTTCAAATAGGATTCCTGTTTCTCTTTATCGCAACTATAGTGCTACAAAAAGGGCCTGGAGAGTTTAAGCAGCAATGTGGTGCAGAAGAAAATATACTGGCTCTGAAGCCAGAGACGAGGACTTCTTCAAGGTCCCACGCCTACCACACGGCCCTGAATACGCCTTCCCCCGTTTTGACGAAAGTTACACATGCGGGTGCTCAAAACCTACTTAATCGACAAGTCGATGTGTGTCCCTGGAATTGTTTGTGCAGCCAACTGCATGTGAATCTGAGAGAGGCGAGGGCGTCAGAAGGGCGAGCGTCTGGGATATTTTAATATTCAGTATTTTCAGACTCAGCAGGCAGCAGGCTAAATCTGTCCGCTGATGGGCAGGCATGAATTATGAAACCACTCACGTAGGTTGAGAGGTTGCCCGGAGCTGGGGAAGTGTCGCCACCAGTGTCTGCTCAGGGTGGTTGGGGGATGGGTCGCCCTCCACTCAGGAGGGAAGGGGGATGTGAACAGGTGAGTGGTCACAGTGGGGGTGTGGCCCGCAGACCATGGGACCTGCAGGGGTCTCTCAGAGAAGGTGGCAGCAGGATCGGAAGAGGGAAAAAGAACTTACAGGCCAGGTCCTGCTTTCTGCATGGCTGGAGGGTGAGGCTGCCCCCTAGTGGCTGAGGTTCACAGGGCCTGATGTTCAAGGAGCCCCGGGGGCTCTGGCTGAACTTCCCCAAGTACGCTGTGCAGGCGGCGGTGCGCATGCGGCTGAAGGCTGGGAGCCAAGGTGTAACTGTCAAGGTGAGAAAACTCTGAACGCTGGAGGCAGGGTAGCAGGTGGTGGTGGAGGAATGTGTTAAGGGCCGGGGAAGAGAACGAAGGAGCTGACCCTCTATAACAATATTTAACAACAGCACATCAATAATCACCCTTTATTGACGTTCTGTCTGGATCTGACATGGTGCTAAACACATTACACATATTTTCTTAATTCCTCACAACAATCCTGTTCATTAGATATCATTATTCCCAAATTCACAGATAAGAGGCAAAGAACCCAGTAACATCATCACGATGTTTGAGGTGGTTTATAGGTAGGTAATACTTAATGACACATAGGCACTTCACAAGTACTATCTCTTTTAATCTTCACACTTACTTTATGAGATAGATTTTATTATGACTCTTTATTTCCATTTTATTATTGAGGAAATTGAAGCTTAGAGAGGCTATGTTTCAGGTCAGTTTTACAATGTAGTAAACCACCCCCAATTTAGTGGCTTGAAACAGCACTTATTTAGTTTGTAATGCAGCGAGTTGGCAATTTGAGCTGGGTTCAGTTGGGTGGTTCTTCTGGTCTCAGCTGGTGGGGTGAGACCATTATGGCTTGACGGTCAGATGCTGGTCAGCTAGGAAGTTCTGCTTCGAGGGGTTGGCTAGTTGTGGGCTGTGGTAATGGTAGAGACTGGTCCATGTGCCTCTCATCACCTGGCAAGCTGGCCCAGGCTTGTGGCTGGGAGGGGTCTGAGGAAGGAATGGAAACATGCAATATCTCTTGAGGCCCAAGCTCAAAACTAGTACAACCTCACTTTTACTGAATGTTATTGGCCAAAGAAGGTGACATGACCAGTCCAGATTCAAGGGATGGGAAATATAGACTTCACCTCCTGGAGTCTATACAAGAGGAACTGTAAAGTCACATAGCAAAAAGCATGGCCCTAGGGAGTGGTAGATAACTGGGGCCATTTTTGCAATCTATCCCTGGGTGGCTGTAGGGGTAGGGGGAGACTCTCAGCAGAAAAAATAGAATATACAAAACCCCCCTAAGACCTCTAGGCAGGAAAGATCACACATAGGATGGTGTGCCTGAAATATAAGAGGAGGCACTGGGAGAGCTGTTCTGAGCACTTTGGTAGGCACTATGATTATTCTCTGTCTAGTTGGGGAAGCGGAGTCATGGAAAGATTGAATAATACCCTAAGTCACACAGCTAGAAAGCAGCAGTGTCAGATTCCAACCTATGGGTTCCAGCCCCAAAGCCCATTCCCTGAACCACTCTGCTGGTACCACAACAGGTAGAAGAAAGAACATGGGAGAGAAATGTTCTTGGTGTAGAGGATGAGGGCCAAATGTTGGAACTACCTTCCGTAGAGGCCTAAAGACAGATTCTCTACCAGCCCTGTTTGCCCAAGATTGAGACTTTTTGTTTCTTCTTAAAGGTGGAAAGGAACTAGATCTCTTGTATTTCCTTCTGGCTCTGTGACCCTACAGATTGGTGCATGATTGTGTCAAATGTATTCACTAAGACACTTTTGGTTTTAAGCAACAGATGCTGATTTGGTCTAGCTCAAGTTAAAAAAGAGGTATTTATTAGGAAACTCCTGGGAGGGCTCACAGACTCAGAAGGTCTTAGGAAGGGCAAAGAACTGAACAAGGCCCTGGGACCTCAGTGGCAGTTTGTGGGCTCACTTTCTAGGTTGCTACCTGCCAGTTGACTCAATCCTAAAGACTTTCCATATCTATATATGTCTTTGTTCAAGTCCGAACTTCCCATGAGAGAGAATCTGCCACAACTTGGGTCATATGATTTTACACTGGGCCAATCGGGTTTTGCCAGGGGAACAGGTGCATGAGCACAACCAAGGACACAGGGGGAATCTCCAGGAAGCCATCCCACTCAGGGTCCATTGCTTGGTGGCAAGATTAGTTCTAAGCACCACTATGTACATCCAAGCACCACTACCTACATCCATCTGGACAGTTCCAAGGATGCACCTCTTTCCAAAGCCAAGAAGTAGGCCTTCCTCTCCCAGGGATCCAATAGTTCCAGAGATTCTGACCAAATTCATATCCAGCAGCTTTGCTGTAGATGCAAATTCCCAGAAAGAGAATTTGGATATAGTTTTATTAATTGAATTTTTTTGAGTCCAGCAAATAGCTTTCAATAAATTATAACAATCCAAGGGAGATGATGTGTTCAAGCCCAAATAATTTTGCCATGCAAAGATTACATTTATGAGATAGTGCTATTCAATCCTGACTTCCCAAACGATCAGGCTATAAAATATTTAGTAGCAGTTCAAAGGCATCTCTTTTTTGAATCCAGTATCTTCTCTAGGATAGATACAAGGGTAGGCAGCTCTATATGTTGATTTCGCAGCATGATGTTCTTTGGATGGTTCAAAGGTGCTTCCTTGCGTTTGCAGAGAGATGAAGCTGGGTTCTGTAGATTAATAGTTCCTCTTCTGAGCTTCATGTGTGATTTGCCCCAAGATTAAAAAGGTCACTTGCACAGATTAAATGAAATCCATAGTTTGCAAAAATTAATTTGGCTACTTAAATTTCCAGAAGGGAGCTTATTATTCACAAGCACAACTGGCTTGTGCCAATGTGCTTTATAACACCAATCATTCTGATTCTTGATGTAAATACAATTTTCATGAAAATGTAATCTATCAGGAGAGTTTTGGGGTTGGAAATTTAAGATTCAGATACTCAGCAGGCCTGATTTTGCCACCAATCTATTCATGATATAACCTTGGACAAGCACCTCAGCATCTCTATACTTTTTGGCTTTTCAATATACCAAACTTGGATTGGTAAATATCAGTTAGGAGTGTGTTCAGCTAGAAATAATGGAAAACCCATTAGGGGTTTATCTCTCTAACCTGACAAGTCAAGAGGTAGAGAATCCAGAGTCGGTGTACTAACCAAAGGACGTTGTTTAGGATTTGGGCTCTTGGATTCCTGTGATCAGCCTATGGTTTCGTATTTATGGTCGGAAGATGGCTGCACCTTCAGACAAAAAGAAGAGGGGAGGGCAAAGGGCATGGGTCAGAGGAAATGCTAGCTGAGTCTGTTCTCCCTATTTTTAGGGAAGCAATAAATTTCCTGGAAGCTCCCTCCTCTGCTTCCCAAATAGTCTTCTCCTTACATCTCGTTTGCCAGAACTGAAATATGATCAACTGCAAAGGAGTCTGGGAAGGTGATCTTTTTTTCTGGGCATATTGCAGCTCTGAATGAAATCAGGAGTCTATTGGCAAAGAAGAATAATGAATATTGGGTAGGAACCTAACAGTGTTCTTTTTATCCCCCACAGGCAGAGAGAAGCTATCATTTATTGGTCTTCTGCCAGATGGCAAGCATTGTGTTAAGCCTTTTCTACCAATCATCTCAATTTAATTCCCACAACATGTATGTGACGTAGGCATGAATTCTGTTTTATAGAGATGAAGAAACTGAAGCTCAGAGAGATTAGGTAAATTGCTCAAAGTTACAGAGTGGGATGAATTAAAAAATATCTCCTATCTCTGTTGGGAAGGCTGGAGGAGGTGCCGAGTTACACCCACTAATTTCTGTGGGCCTCATGGGGAGGGGTTTAAAGCATCTCTCTTCCTTCTTTTCACTTTGTAGCCCTGAAGGAAGGTTGGGCACAGGGGTAAGAGAAGAGCTCGAGGAGGCCCAGAGCCGCCTCCTGAACTTCCGCAGTGATGTTTGGGGGCTTTGGGCCTCTTGGCAAGACCTGTGCTTTCCTGAGGATGCTGTCAGTCTTTCCTCGACTTCCTACATCTGAGTGTGGTGGTCTTGCTCCCCTTACGTGTCTTCCCTACACCAGGGGCAAGATCCCTTCCTCGCTGTCACCTCCATTGCAAACTTCATGTAGGTCACCTGCAGTGACTTTAGGGAAATCGAGCAGTACTCAACTGCTCCCACCCTTGTAAATAGTCAAGGACGCGGTGTTGAGAGGCAGATTGCTGCCTTTGAATCACAACTTGCTTCTTACTGGCTATGTGACTTGCAAGTTACTTGATTACTCCTCAATCTCAGTTTCCTTATCTGTAAAATGGGCAACAATAATAGTACCCATGTCATAGAGTTGTTGTGAGGATTAACACATAAAATATGTGGAACAAGTCCTACCACATAGCTAACATTTGTGAGTGCTTAGCCACCTCTTGCTGAATGTCCCCTTTTAGACATCTTTGTGATCAGCTCATTTTTACAGATTCGTTCTTTTGAATCTTGAAAGCCAAATCTCTTGGGTTGTTCTTAAGTTAATGTTTGTTTTTGGTGACTACTTATCAATGGATGCCTTGGTTCTTGCTGTTAGTGCAGAACAAGAAAAAGGATAGCTAATATTTGTTGAGCTTGTACTCCTCTGCCTTTCTAAAATATGGATACACAGTACACTGTGAGTTGAGCCCCCTGGAGTTGTGCAATATGGTGGCCCTTGTATTAGTCAACTTGGAAAGGATGGGTTGGTAAATAGCAAAGATCACCTTGTTTTCATCACAGTTGGGGCTAAGCCTGCAGGTTTGTAATCTGCTGTTTTTCTTGGCACCGGTTCTGCTTTCCGTCTAGCCCACAGGCCCACCTTCAGTGTGCTGTTCTTCTCTTTCCTTGGGCTGCAGCCTCTGTGCAGTAAAACACCATCTGGGGATGTGAGGTCAAAGCGCTGGGTTCTGTTCTGCATCTGCCACCTCCTTATGCCGTGATACTTCCCCATCTTGGTCTCTGGCGTCCCCTTATACGAGGTGGTCTCCAGGGCCCCTTCTAGTTCTACAGTTTTCCAGTATTCGCTGAAAGATGCTCTTGGCCTTTGGAAGCATGCGGCCCATGCTTGGGAGATTTCGGTTTTCAAGTTTTCCTTTTGAGGATTGCTTTAATTTATTGGGCACCTTGTCGTTGCCGAAAAATACAATTAAGAAAGCGAAGACTGAGATTCGTTTTCCTTCTCCAAATGCGATGGTTAAATAAAATTCAGTTTCACGGAGCAGACTCAGAGGAGTAGAAGTGGATAGGGTTTCTCTTGTCTTTGAGAAGCCCCAGGGGAGGCTGTAAACAGCAGGATATTCCTTCAACCAGATGGGCTGCCACACTTAGAGAGCCAAGCAGTCACTGAGAAGAGAGAAATGAGTTGCAGAAATAAGGAAAGGCTAGTTGCCGTGATGTCAGTTTATTCGTACAGCTGAATAGAGCCAGCCTAGAGGCCAGGGAGATGGAGATTAACCATGCTGAGAGGCTCTCAAACCTGAGCTGACGGGCATGATGTTTCAAGTCACAGTTCAGGGTCTGATGGGAATATGGCCTATTTGAGCTAACTTTGGATGGTAGACATTCTTGAGTGCAGGGTTAGCCTCGGGGAACATTGGGACAGGGTTAGATGGCACTCCATCCCCCTTTGGTGGCTTTGCTCCATTTTTCTTGGTGTCATGAACACCCTTGGATATCCAGGGCCTTCTCCCACCATGCCTCACCTATGCCAGTCTTGCCTTATCCAGAGACATCTCCTCTCTCTCATTAATAAGCTTATTAAAATTTTACTTGGGAGATAGTATAATGGAGTAAAAGGAGTCATGGTCTTTGTACTCAGACAGTCTTAGATGGCAACCTTGGCTCCTTTGTTCATGACAATGAGAACTTGGGCCAGTTACTTGATTACCCTGAGCCTCAGTTTTTTCAACTTTGAGATGGGTACAGCAACACATAACATATAGCATCGGTGAGGAAATTGAATGGCTACAAAGGTTATCTCAAGAAAGAAAAAACCAACAAACCTCCCTCACCCCCAAGAAATGTTATTAGGTCATTAAATATGAAATGTCTGATTTTGAATCAAAAGTTTAGTTTATTATATCTCAAACAAGAAGCGATACAATTAATCAAAGTATTTGCCTAAACTATTGACACAGTTTTGCCATCTTAACAGTAGCTTGTTTATGCCAGCAGCAAAGAAGCCTGGAGAGCGAATAGCGAAGGCGTTTTCCACAGCTTGTTGAAAATTGAATATTTTTCCTTGCAAGAAGTGGTCCAAAGTGTGGAAGAAGTGGTAGTCAGTTGGCACAAGGTCTGGTGAATACAGTGGATGACAGAGAGTTTCCAAGTCCAGCTGCTGTAGTTTGAGCAACGTTTGTGCAACATGTGGTCCAGCCATTGTATTGCAAGAGGATTGGCCTGTCTCAATCTTCTTGGCCTGTATTATCAATCTCGGCTGCTTAATTACAAGCATCCTCATCATTTCATCCAATTGGTTGCAACAGACATCCACTGTAAGTGATTGACCAGGTTTCATGAAGCTGTAGTGGATAATACCAGCGATGGATCACCAAACAGACACCATTAGCTTTTTTTGGTGAATATTAGATTTTGGACGGTGTTTCAGTACTTCATCTTCATCCAACCATTGTGCTGAACGCTTGCGTTTGTCAAAAAGAATCCATCTTTCTTCACATGTAACAATATGGTGCAGAAATTGTTCGCCTTTATGTCGTGACAGCAAAGAAAGGCAAGCTTCGAGACGATTTCTCTTCTGACATTTGTTTAATTTATGTGGAACCCATCTATCCAGGTTCTTTACCTTGCATGTTTGTTTCAGTGGTCCAATATTGTTGGAATAGTAATGTCAAATCTTGATGCTAATTCATGCATAGGTCGAGATGGATTTGCTTCCACTACAGCTTTCAGTTTACCATTATCCACCTTGGTCTCAGGTCGCCCACGTGGCTCATTTTCAAGATTAAAATCACCAGTACAGAACTTCTCAAGCCATCGACGTACTGTGTGTTCATTAGCCACATCCTTCCTAAACACTGCATTGATATTTCAAGTTGTCTGCACTGCATTGGTTCCACGATGGAACTCATATTCAAAAATAACATGCATTTTTGATTTATCCATGGTTTCACAAAAATTGCTGTAAAAAAAACTTTGAAAGATAATCACAAGCCAAACCATGTGTTTGAAAGAATGAGGATGTATCTTCACAACAAGAAGTGTCAAAGTGAAATGTCAGAGATATCAACTGTCAAACTTAGTATTTAAGGAAATCAGACATTTCATACTTAATAACCTAATATTTCTTCCTTCCTGTCCCATCTTGCAGTCCCCGCACATTAGGACATGGGGATTTACAAAGTGTCCTGAAGCCTGGGATCCATCCCATCCCCTTTTGGGGATTGGTACTATTTCAAAGCTCCTCAGATAACTCTATGTGCAGCCCGGGCTAAGACGCGTGCCCTCGGGAATTGCTGATTCAGAGTTTGCCACTCTGCTCTCAGCACTGCTTCTATTCCTATGCCCTTGGAGCTGGCTCCCAAAGTCAATCTATCTTCTGTATTTCAATCTGGCAAATAGGAGGTGATTAATTGAGGTTGGTGCACTAGATCTCTTCCCTGTGGCTGAATGTTTGTTTTCACTGGCACCTTGACAGAAGTAGGGCCGTTTTCTCTAAGAGGAGGGAGAGGATGGATAAAGATTTACTGAAATGTCGTGGCGGAGAGCATTGGCCTAGAGTGAGACATCCTCTGGGACAGTGGCTGAGAACCAGAGGGGCCAGGTAGGACGAGTGATCCCGCCGGCCAGACTTCCTGTCCTCCTTCAGCAGTGCTGAGGCAGGAAAACCAGGCAGCCAGGGTGAGAAGCACTTGGTGAAGTCAGAAATCAGGGGCTTGGGTGATCCCAAGGTGCTGTGGACAACTAGGGTGTGCCTGGCTGCGAGGTGTGATCTGGGAAGGGAGGCAGGTGCTCATGGCTGAAAACGGCTTCTGAAAATGGCTGATAACGAGCCACTCCTTCTCCCTCCTAGTTACATCTTGCAAAAGAGGAGACTTTTGAACTATCTACTCTTGGCCCATCCCAGAAGCTACCTGTGGACAGTTCCCTGACAGCCTGTGAGGGTGTTCTGTGGCCACGGGCATTTGGCCCTCACGTGCGGCAGGCTGGAAGTATCAGGGGGTTAACGGCTTTGTTCCAACCTTCAACGTGGGGAAAGGGCCGTGTGTGGATGGACACCTGGCTTCCTTGGAGGGACAGTCTGGAGGCGTGTTCTGTAGTTTCTCAGAGGGGCTCCTGTGTGACTAGGCCCCAGATACCCACAGTGACGGCACACTCACCGCGCCCTGTTGGCTGGCTTTGCCTTCCCTGCCTCACTTCCACACCCCCTCCCCGTGCTTCTGGGATCACTCGAATCCTCGTCTCAGGGTCCACCTCTGTGGGAAAACACCTATGTTTCATCAGCCGTTTCTCATTCACAGGAGTTTTACATTTCTGTTCACACACCCATCTTGTGAGATAGATTGGCCGATATTCTCTGGGGATACACTATGGAACACCCCACTTTAAGTCATTATTGTTGGACACATGTCTTTTTTTCTGGAGTCTTCCTGGATAGGGAGAAGAAGGAGATCCCACTGGAAGACACTGCTTTCCAGTCTGCAGGTTCTGACCCAAAAGGGAGTTACAAAGCCACCTTTTAAAAATGAAAGGAAATGAATGTGATGTGTCAGTGTATATTACACATTGCGAGGGTACATACTGTTATATGAACATTTCCTTTCAGTTGCATGTGTGTATGGACACATGTTGGTGAAATAAATATACTTCTCAAGATGGATCATGGTCAAAAATTTTGGAGGTCACTGCCATGGTGAGCCTCTGTGGTTTTTGCCACCCCAGGATCCATTCTTCCCTTTTCCACCTCAATATTCCTTTCAACCAGGAAAGGAGCCCATGTCCCTCATTGCACGTGGTCTTGGTTGGGCTGTCAATCACGATGTTCCCTCCCTCCTTGGTCAAAAGACAGTTACTTGACTCATGGTAGGTCAATTATATGACTGCTCTACGGAACTTAAATTTTGAAAGGACAAATGCAAGAGCTGAAAATAGCTGGAGGTGCTTCATTTAAAGGGGTTATCTGGAAGATAATATCTCTTTTTTTTTTCCTGCTCCCCGGATCCTTGAAATTCCTTGATTTTTTTTCCCTTCCAAGATCTGGTTGTTGAGCTATGGGGTTGGTTCTGTGAAATACCTGCAGGCTATTTCTTGCTTTGTTTTTCCACCCTTGGGAAGGTACAGTTGTTTTGCATTGCTAGAAACCAAAGAACCCTCCCATCTGTGAGGGCTTTGGAGTTAGCTGATTCTGCCTCTGCTAGTTCCTGGCTGTGTGACTATGGAAAATTACTTCACCTCTGTAAGTTTCAGGTTCTTCTCTTGTAAAATGGAGTAGTAATGCCAGATTGAATTATAGATGATTTTTATGTAGCCACTGGCCCTAAACCCTCAATTGATTGATGGCAGCCACTATTGTGGGCCAAATCTTATTCATCTTTGTTTTATTAGTGTTTACTTTCCACTTATTAAATGTCTGCGGTGTGAATGAATGAATCGACATGACAATGTGGATTTTCACAACTAAAACCCAGAGCTGAATTTCCTTAGATAGCTACAACCCCTTGGTTATTAAACATGTGATTTATTGTTCAAAACCTTAATAAAAGAAAATATCCATGACCTGGGGTTAGGCAAAAGAATTCTTATACACAATAACAAAATCACAACCCATAAAAGAAAAACAATAAATTGGACATCATCAAAATTAAAAACTTATGCTCTGTGAAAGACAATGTTAAGAGAATAAACAGTAAACTACAGACTGGGAGAAAATATTTGCAAATCACATAGCCAGCAAAGGACTTGTATTGAGAATGTATAAAACTTTCAAAACTCAGAAAACATATAACCTAATTAAAAATGAGTAAAAGACTTAGACGTATCACCAAAGAAGACATGTGGAGGACAAAGAAGCACATTAAAAGATGCTCAGTCATTAGTCATTAGGGAAAAGCAAATTAAAGCCATAATGAGATATAACTACATACATATCATAATGACTGAAACAACTAATACTGATAATATTAAGTGGTGACAAGGATGCAGAGCAACTGGAACTCTCACAAGTTACTGGTGGGAATAAAAAGTGGCTCAACTGCTCAGAGACAATTTGATAATTTCTTGTAAAGTTAAACATACATTTGCCATATAACCTAACAATCCTACTTCTGAGTATTTACCCTAGAGAAATGAAAACTTACATTCTCAGAAAAACCCGTACGCATATTCATAGAAGCTCTATTTATAATCATCCCAAACAACTCAAATGTCCTCCAGCAGTTGAATGGATAAACAAGCTGTGGCATATGTACAACAATGTAATACTACTTACTAATAAAAAGAAGTGGACTAAGGGTGCCCACAACAAACTTGCATGAATCTGGAAAGCATTCTGCTGAAAGAAGACTGTCCTGTCTCACAATGTTGCAGACTGTGTGATTCCATTTGAACAGAACAGATCCAGGATTAGGGATTAGGGGATTAGGGGAAGGTGGAGAGTTTGACTGTACAGAGATAGCACAAGGGGATTCTGTGAGGGTGATGGAAATGTTTTGTATCTTGATTATGGTGGTGGTTATATGAGTCTATATTTATTAAAATTTATAGAACTGTACATCAAAAAATGACAATTTAAAAAAACACCTTTAATTATATAGAGTGAGGTGGTGTTCAACTGGGTATTTTGGTATTCTCTAGACCTGCCCTGTCCAACACGGTAGCCACATATGCCTAGGCTAGTCCAAATTGAAGTGTGGTCTAAGTACAAAGTGCATACTGGATTTTGAAGACTTAGTACAAAAAAAGAATGTAAAATAGCTCATTAATAATATTTTATATTGATAATATATTGAATAATAATATTTTGGATATATTGGGTTAAATAAAACATATTATTAAAATTAATTTCACCTTTTTCCTTTTAAAATGTAGTAACTAGAAAATTATAATTACAATATGTGGCTTATGCGACATTCTTATTGGGCAGAGCTGCTCCAAATGACACAATCAGGGAAGAATGAAGAGGCTGGATTTTTCTATCCCCGTTAGAGAGTCAGGTGTAGGATTGCCCCACTCAGGGCTGAACAAAGCCCACCCAGGATCCTGCGTTTGGAGGCTGTTTACTCCTCCCAGTCTATCTGAGAAGGTGAATGCCACTCTCAATGTCTGCTTTATTTTCTGTCTGGTTGACTTTCCCTAACCATTTGGGAAGAAAAAGGTGAGAGCTGAATGAGACAACATGGAGCAGAAGGTCGCAGGAGGTGGGTTAGGATGAGAGGTCAGACACATAAGAGCGTCAGGCTTTGCTATTAGACTTGCGTTTGAATTCCATTTTAGCCACTAGGTAGCTGAGCACCTCTGGATCTTGCTTAACCTCAGTTTTTTAGTGTGCAAGAAAAAAATAAAGTTCCTCCCAGGGTTTCCTTATCGCATGAAGCTTTCCCTGTGACACCCAGGGAGAGTGCCCTGAAAGCACCCAGTAGGCCTCAGGTAGTAATTTTGCTGTTGCCCTCACGGCTTTATATGGTGTTGGCTCTCCCAGTTCTGACTCTCTGTGCTTCCTTCCTCCCTCCCTCCTTCTCTCTCTCTCTCTCTCCTCTGTCTCTCTCTCTGTTGAACCCCACAGGCACCCTGCCCAGCTTTTCTCCCTGATTCAGCACTGAGAAATGCCAAGGCAAGCGTTCCCATGAAGCTGCTTGTCAGCAAACACCCACTCCTGTCTCGACTCTCCCCCGTGTGTCAGAGACGGGCCTGAACTCCGAGCGAGGCCCAGGCCGTGCCAGCTCCGGGGCTGACTCACACACACCCTGCTGCACAGGCTTCAGGGCTGCGCTCCCAGCTTGTGAGATTAGAGATCGGAGGCTCCCAAACAATGTGACAATCCGGGGGAGAAAGCCCTCCAACCAGCTACGGGGGTTGCAGCGATTTTCCTGGATTCGGTTTCAAAGACATAAAAGCCTGGTTTCAAACACTTAGTCGGTGGCTGGCCTGCCTTTTTTCACTTTTCTCTCCTTTGCCTTTACTTTCAATTGTGCTTTTATTAAATTATTCTTGTTGCTTGCCTCCTACTGCTCAATGTCAGCATCAAATATTAGGTAGGTGCAGGGAAAATGAATGATTTCCCAGCCTTAACGGCTACATAGATTTTCATCAAAGGAACTTATTAAGGCCTGTCTGTGCACGGTACTGTAAGAGCCTCTGTGGAAGGGAAGTTAAACAGACATGAGTGGTCTCTCGGGGTTTGTACACAATGGTGGCCACGGTCGCTATCTGGTGGGGATATGTTGATCCCTGCCAGGACTCTGAGAGCCACAAGGTCCTGCCAGATCCCAGGTTCAGAGGGTTGTGTGGTTTAAAGACTCAGAAGCAGGCCTGGGTGGGACTTCAGGGCATCACAAGAGGCCCTCTTCCATGAGTGGCAGTGTGCATGGTGGTTAAGCACGCAGGTTTGGAATCTAAGGGCTCTGGGTTTGCATCTGGGCTCTTCTACTTAGGAGCCTTCTGGGTGCATAACCTAATCTGCTTTTTATAGCATAAACTGCTTGGGCCTCAGTTTCTCATCTGTGAACTGGGATCACAATACCAACCTCCTAGATTGTTGTGAGGAATGTCATAGCTGCCAGATATTCAGCGCTTCTTAAGGTGGTAGGCACCATGTGAAGTGCTCTACAAGGGTTTTCAGATTTAACCCTCTGAACAATTACATGGAGCAAATATTGTTATTAGCCTCATTTTGCAGATGCAGAAATTGAGGCTTAGAGAGGTTAAAGAGTATGTCCAAGCTGAGACAGTGGGCATGCAAAGGAGAGGGGTTCTCAGTGCCAGCAATCTGCCAGAGCTGCCTCCTGCCTTAGACCCTCCCCAGGCCTGTGCTCAGGTGGGAACAGCGAGGGAAGCTGGAGCACCAGGATTGGGGGTGCAAGTGGCCGAGAGTCATCCCATGGAAAGCAGGGAGGTGAAGGAGGTGGGATTGCGTGTGAGCCAGGCTCCACTGTACCATTGGACTTCCCTTGCAGAACACAAACTCCAAGACAAAATTTGAGAATTTCAAGATGGTGACTGCAGAGCATTAAAGCCCAGGCATGGGACTTTCTGAGCTCAGGGCCCCCTGTGACTACCTTGGTTGAATGCCCATGAAGCTGACACTATTTAAATGCTTTTTATGGCATAAACTTTTCTAAAGCGAAAAGATGATGCTTACTTATTTTGTTTGCTTTTTGTGACTCTTTCTCTAGATCGAATTTCTTAAATTAGAAGTGGGCTCAGTTGCATGGATGTGCATTTGAAAACACCTGTCACCAGCTCAGCGCATGTGATTTGGGGAAAAGGAGTGTCCAGGCAGTTTACACATAGTGTCCACTGTCCCCTCAGTGGCTCCACTAAGGGCACCTGAGCTTGCAGTGCTCCTCTCTGCTTAGTTGGGAGAGTGTTTAGTTTATTCCTTTCCTGGGAAGTAGAATAGTGCTGTGGGTAAGCGTTTCCATTCCAAGGAGTCCAAAAGCTTGGGTTTACACTCCCCAAGGAGTCCAGATTCTTGGGTTTGTTGACCAAGCTCCTGACTCTACCACTTTCTAACCATTTGCTATTGGGCAAATCTCTTACTGCTTCTAAACCTCAGTTTTGCCGTCTATAAAATAGGCATATACAGCAGGCCCTCCAAAAATGCCATTTCATTTAACATTGTTTCATTATAACATTGGTGAGGAAAAAAAATGATTCCTGGCTGGGTCCACTGTGTGGAGTTGGCATGTTCTCCCCATGTCTGTGTGGGTTTTCTCCAGGTTCTCCGGTTTCCTCCCCCATCCCACGGATGTGCGCATGAGGTTAATTGGTGTGTTTAAGGGGTCTCAGTATGGGTGAGTGCGGGTGTGTGTGAGTGTGCCCTGCGAGGGAATGGAATTATGTTCTCACCGTGCCTGCTGGGCTGACCACTGGTGACCCTGAACTGGAATGATTGGGTAAATAATTATCTTACTTGTTTTTATTAATCTTTCTTAAACGTGTGCATAGTTCACATTTGTTTCAATGCTTAATATTAGAAGTGTTTGGGTCTTTATTTAGAAGTTTGGTGAGGTTTTTGGGACCAGAAATATGCCCTAGGAACTTAACTCTTGTTTATATCAATTAGCCTGTGGTGAAATTGTTTCCGCTATACGCGGTTTCCCATAAAAGCACAGTTTCCAAGAACCTATCAATGACATTAAGTGAGGACTTACTGTAGGACCTATCTCCTGTGACTGAGGATTGCCAGTGATAATGGCACGGAAAGCACTCAGCCCAGTGCCTGGTGGATATTAACCATTCAATAGATGTTGACCATCAATACTAGTCCTGAATTTAAGAAGAGCAACAGAATTCAAGAATTGGAATAGTGCTGGGTATATGATGAATGAATAAAGGAATTCTGAGAACTTTTATCAGTAGTTTATCATCTAATATGAATGCTTAAGATGTGTTCGTCATTTTATAGTTCACAAAGCGCTTTCTTACACATCATTCCAATGGAACCCTCGCAATAGCCCTACAAAGTAGGGAGAGCAAGAAATTTATTATCCTGTTTTACAGATGGGAAACCAGAGGCTCAGAGATTAACAACTGCTCATTTATTCAACAGTCATTTAATGAGCACTATGTGCAAGATTCTATGTTAGGTTTTGGGATAAAAATGAATAAAAGAGGCTTTTTCCCCTGGCCTTTTGAAGAAATTGCTGTGGGTCAGGGTAGTCGGAACAGGCTTAAAGAAGGATGCTGAACTTAAGGCAATGTATCTGTCAGGACAGATTAAGTGATAGTGCAGAGACAAAACCACCACCAGCAACAAATTCTGGTAGCTTAAAAAATCAAAGATTTATTTTTCACTCCTGCTATTGGCCAATGATGGCTCAGCTAGTGGCTCTGCCCTGCCACATGTCAACTACAAACCAGACTGATGGAGCACCTGCAAGTGGGATCATTGCTGGTTGTGGTGGCAAAAGAGAGATCTGAGATTGGGAGGGCCTCGCACCAGCCATCAAGTTCTCCACTCGTGGACCAGACTCTTCCGATAGCCCCACCTGGCCACAAGGAGAAGGGCGGGAAATAAAATTCTACTATGTGCCCAGAAGGCAGAGAGCTGGAAATATTTGTTGAACAGATTAATGACTATTCCAACTAGGCACGCTCTAAAGGATGGGTAGGAAACAGGTGAATATTGGTGGAGTGGGGTTAAGGTGGGGATAGTGGAAGAGGGGAGAAGATAATGTGGAGCCTTAAAAGAATGGAGTGTGGGCGGTGGGAAATGATGGGAGAGACAGGAGGCAGAAATGTGCAAGACAGGGGGGTGGGGGGTAGTGAGAGTGCCAGTCTGGTTTGAAGAGTTTGACTCAACAGTTTAGCAAATACTGTGGCAGCTCCTGTTGTCTATTAAGTGCTGGGGATATCAAGAAGGATAAAACATGGTACCTGCCTTTGAACAGCTTACAGTCTAGTAGGAGAGCTAGATTTTGCACAGGGAACAAAGGGAATCAAACCATCCAAATATAAGAAAGAATAGCCAGTGTTTATGTTTGCCAGGCATTCTTCCCATGTCTGTATCTTAGCTCATTTAATCATCACTGTAGCTCTATGAGAGGTAGGTGCTCTGATTATCCTCACGTTATAGGTGACAAAACAGGCATGGGAGGGCTGGTGAATAGCAAAGTGGGCTTCACATCCATGCACTCTGAGTCCAGTCTGAGCCCTTTGTAATCATGAGAGCTTTACTGCTTTCTGCTTGATAACTTGTGAGTTGGGGCTGTGTCTGTAGTCTTGGAGGGCAAGTACTTTTGCTTGAGATCCAAAATGATAGACTGGTATTGGATGCCTCAAGCTCTATAGTGGGATGGTTTTCAAGACCAAGCTGGGACTCAGGGAGAAAAGAATGATGTGATTAATTAGTAATGCCCGCCACGGGAAAGAGAGGTGGTGTTGTCAGCACAATATATTTGGTAACCCTGGTCTATGCAATGCCTACAGCCAAGGAGATTTAATCAATTTATTCACAAATAAGAAAATAAAGTCAAAACCAAACAACTAACTCATTGACTGTTTTCCTTAGTTTTCAATCTCTTTGCTTACTTTTAGGCTCTATCACTTTGATGGCAGCAGATGTACTCCTTGTTCAAACCGTTAACTTTCCTTTCTGAAGATTAACTTTTAAAATACCATAACTGCAGCCCCTCAGGCAAACATACACCTTAATTGTCAAAACAATAAAAATATCAGCTATGGCAAAAGTTCAATCCATTGCACCCCTGGTGCGATCATCAACTGGGTGTTTAAAGAGAAGTTGGGGATGTCATGGCAATGATAATAATAAATAGGGGATTCTAATTGCTGTATCCAATTACTGCGCAAGGAAGAATCCATCAGCTGACTTGGGGAATTCAGCTATAAGAGAATCCAGCTGAAGCATGTATCACTAGTGGAATTTCCTGCCTGAAAATATTGAGAGGGTTTCCTCTGCAGAGAAAGTTCTACGAACATTGTTTTTCTCCATCTGCAACCTCCTTTCTTGGATTTTCTTCTGTGTACTACTTCTTTCTGTGCTCAGACTTTTATTTCTTTCACATCCTTTCCCAGACATTGCTGGGAATGGACCCTAAATTCAGTTACTTGGAAATGTAGATTGTAACTAGGAGCTCAGAGCTCAGATGATAAATAGGTTTCCTCTCCTGGGCCAGCTGTGATCAATTGCTGTGGCTATTGAAATGCTCAGTTGATAAGGTTTGTGATAGACTCAGCCCAAAATCATATTGGGATTGATTAGTGATGTCTGCTCTGGGTGTAGGTGAGGGACAATAATTTATGTAGGCTTTTACTGCCTCTGCCAAGGTAGAAAGCCTGTACTGTTCTTATAGCTGTGGTTGTAATGAATGAGTTTGACTTTAGCATCTCAGGGGATGAGATCTCCTACCTCTTGTCTTTCTATGTGAATCTTAGATGTGTCACTTATTTTAATCTCTGTCTTAGTAAAACTTGAATGGAGATAATCCTTCTTATGGAGTAGTTGTAAATATTGTAGGGATGATGTACCTTCATCATTCAATCATTCATCCAAAAAATATTTGTTGAGCACCTACTATATGCCAGCCATGGTCTGAAGTGCCAGGGATATAATGGGAGGTAACATGGAAGTGGTCCCTGTCCACACAGAACATGAGTCTAGTGGAGGGATGTGCTAGTTTTCAATTGCTGCATAACAAATTTAGAGGCTTAAAATAACACCTATTATTATCTCACACTTTCTGTGGGTCAGGAGTCTGGGCATGGCTTAGCTGGCTTCTCTGCTCAGGGTTTATAAGGTTGCAGTCAAAGTGTTTACTGAGCTGTGTTTTCATCTGAAACTTTGCCTGAGGAAAAGTCTGCTTCCAAGCTCATTTAGATCATTGGTAGAATTCACTTTCTTGCCATAGTATGACTGAGCCCTGGCTTTTGGCTGACCATTGGCTGGATTCCACCCTCAGGCCCTGGTAACTAAAGTCCTCCTGCAGTTCTGTGCCATGTGGGCTTCTCCAACATGACCACTGACTCCATTAAGCCAGCAAGGAGGGTCTCTTGCTCCAGTCTGTGGAAATGGAGTCTTACATGTCTTAACAGAATATCGGGGCTGACATTTCTTCACCTTGTTGATTAGGAGCAAGTCACAGGTCCTCCCCACTCTCAGCTAGAGGGGACTATAATAACTAAGGCATGAACAATAGAGGGTCACTGGGGGTCACCTTAGGACTTCTCCATGACAGAGGGAGACATACAAGCAAGAATAACAACAGTGTGTTAATCGCTATGGTAAGGAAGAATCAGGATGTAAGGAAGTGCATATCAGGGTATATGAACAGTCTCAGGGGTGTCAGGGAGGACTTCCTGGGGAAGTGACATTTAAGCTGAGACCCAAAGGATAAGTAGGATTAGCTATATAATCATGTACTATCCAGATATTACCTCTTCTATTCATTACCATGTGCTATCCAGAAGTGGAACAACTCCTTAGAGAAGGTCTTTCCAGCTCTGAATACTCTGGGAATGCTTGTCCTGTTAATATAGCCCCTGAGAAAATCAGCTCCTGGGCTCAGGTTTGGGGGTGGCAAGGAGGTAAATACTGGGTCTGGAAGGGGAATGCTAGGTCAGGAATGGGGCTTTAGGGATGTATCTATGCAGCCAGTGTCGACTTCCACTGATGTGCACACGTACAGGAGCGAGACCACTGGTGGCTCTGGGAAGTGGAGAAACCACCATCTGCTCCAGATTGGGAGTATGGTTGAAGCCTTTATGACCTAGCCAAAGCTTTTCCCGCAGCACATGGGTCTGTTTAGAAATAACAAGAGCAATAACAGTTGTCACCCAAAGTAATATTCCAATTTATTAAGTTTTTATTAGGAATTACTTGCTATTGTTAGGAATAGTGCATCATACCTTGGAACACTTGTTATGTGACAAGCACTGGCTAAATCCTAAGTACTTGAGTTGGATTATCTATCTCAAGAAGGAGCTTTCCACATGTCTACTAAAAGCACCAAATGAAATGCCAGTGAAAATGTTGTCTTCCTCTTTCCTTGCTGCCTGTTAAAATTCTCCTCATCTTGCATCTTCCATCTCCAGTCTCACCTCTTCCAAGAAACCTGCCATGACCATTGCAGTGCACATCCTCAGCACCACCAAGCTCATCACCAAATTAATGTCTGTCTTCCATCGCTTGCTAATGAGAGTTATGGCATTTTGATGATCCCTCCCACTTGTTCCTTTCTGTCTGCACTTCCCCTTTATGATCTCTAGCCCAGCCAGTCTGATGATGTTCAGCCTGGTCTCTCTGCCTGCAGTCACCCCCTGCCCCACAGCCTTGGGCAGTGCAGATTAGAGTTCCTAAAGTTCAGCCTTGATTAGGCCATTTTGCTGCTCAAAACCTTCTACCACCCAATCTTTAATCCCTCAGCTTCACTTCCCCCAGTGTATCCCCTAGACCTACTTGCTCACGTGTGAGATGGCACTTGTAGTACTTCCTGAGTGCTGTATTACTTGCAAAATATGAAGCGACCTGTGTGTCTATCAATGGGGGCTTGGTTAATAAGGTAGGTACATCTGGAACTGGGGTTTCTAAGCCTGGCTTCACATTCAGGTCACCTGGGTGAGGTACATTACGATGAGTGTAAATTCTCCTCCTATTGAGAGGAGTGAGAGACAGAGTCTAATTCCCTTCCCTTGGAAGCTGGACTTGTTTAGAGGTTTGCATCACCAATAGAATGTGATCAAAGAGATGGTCTGGCGCCTCCAAGGCTAAGTCACGAGAAGCTTTGTAGCTTTTGCACTGGCCTCTTGGAACTTTAGCTCTAGGGTGAGTCAGCTGATGTGTAATAAGTCCAACTACCCTGATACCACCGTCCTGTGCTGAAGCCCAAGCTAGCTGTTCTAAGAGAGAGAGCAAGTGAGCACCATCTATTCCCAGCTAGTATAGGCCACCCAGCCCAGGAGGCCAGGCACCAAATGAGTAGTAAGGAAGTCTTCTGGGGTATTCCAGCCTCAGCAGACATGATGTGGAGAATAAGCAGGGATTCCCACTGATGTAGAACCAAGGCTCCAGATATACTTATGGCTCTAATTGAGCCATTCCCGCCATCTCCCAGTTGTCTGAGCCACCCTAGCTGAGGGTGCCAGTCGTTTTGGAGCAGAGACAAGCTGTCCCCACCACATCCTGACAGAATTCTTGACTCCCCAAATTGTGAGCATAATAAAATGGTTGTTATTTTATACTCTAAACTTTTGGGCTACTTGGTTATAGAGAAATAGGTAACCGGAACTCCTGGGGATCTTCCCAAATCCTCCCAGGCCATTCTAATCCTCCCAGGAACCATGTTAAGAACCACTGGTCTACACAATTAAAAGTTATATGCACATAAAAATAAAGAAAGAAAGTCTTTTTGTTCTGCTGTGGGATGATCTACAAGTTCATATTATTGAGGGAAAAATAGAAAGTTACAAGAACAATTTTTATACTATGCTACCATTTGTGTGAAAAAATAGATATGGATTGTTTCTGGAATGATACACAAGAAAGTGGCAAATAAAATTCGTTGGGTCCAGAGAGGGAAACTGGATGGCTGGGGAACAGGGAAAAATGTTTACTGAATACCCTGTGATAACTTTTGCATTTTAAGATACGTGAATGCACCAATTTGAAAGTAGATAAAGTCTGCCTGTTCCTTGCCTGGAAAAGTCTAAATTCTTCAGCCTGATTTGGCCTTAGCCTTCATTTCCAGGCTTACTCACTCCTCTGATGTTATGCTAAGAACTAGTTGTGATAAGCAGAATGCTGCCCCCAAAGATGTCGACATCCTGGCCCTTGGAACCTGTGAATGTTACCTTGCACAGCAAAAAGGACTTTGCACATGGGATTAAGATAAGGATCTTGAGATGAGGAGATTGTCCTGGTTTTCCTGGGCAGGCCCAATGTAATCACAAGGGTCCTTATATGTGAAAGAGGGAAATAGAAGAGTCGGAGTAAGAAAAGGAGATTGGAGGATGGAAGTAGAAGTTGGATGATGTGATCGTGGACTTTGAAGACAGAGGAAGCCGAGAAATGGAGGTGGCTTCTGGAACGTGAAAGAGGCTAGGAAACAGATTCTCCCCTAAAGTCTCCGGGGAGGACACAGCCCTGTTGACATCTTGATTTTAGCCCATTGTGACCCATTTCAGATTTCTGACCTCTAGAACTATAAGATAATAAATTTGTGTTGTTTTAAGTCACTGAGTTTGTGATAATTTGTTACAGCAACAATAGAAAACTAATACAGTGCAGTGGTGTTTCTCTGGATGGTGTTTCAAAATATAGGCCTTTTGAGGGAATGTTAATGAAAAAAATAAAAAAGCTTCCCCAAAGTCAAATAAAGATAAATTATTATTATTTCTAATCAAGTTAAATGAGGTATAATTTACACAGAACAAAACGTGCACATTTTATGTGTATATTTTAATGAGTTTTGACATGTCTGTACCCATGTAACCTACCATGATAATTAACACATAGAATATGTCTATTATCCCAAAATGTTTCCTTTAGTAGCTTTGCAATCAATCCTCCTATTCCCATCTCTAGCCCCAGACAACCAATAATTTGCTTTTTGTTGTTAGACAAATTAGTTTTAACTATAGGACTTCTCAAGACTCTCTTGAATGTGTCAAGAGCATTGTGGATCCCCAAGGGAAGGGCTGTATAGCAGGTTGCATTGCCGGGATTATTTGACCTTGACCTTGGGTCCTTTTGTCCCGGAGCAACTCATGGGATGAAGGACTCTCTGAACATACCCAAGAAATGTTTCCCTGCTCACCTGTCTCAGCTCAGGCGTCCCCCCACGGGAGTGCCCGTATTTATCCACCAAGAACTTACTCATCCATCAAGACTTTGTTCAAGGATGAGCTCCTCCATGGCGTAGACCATTTCCTCTGCCAAGTCTCATGCCCTTTGTCTTAGATCTCCTGCAGCACACAAATTGTATAATGGTTAATAATATAGCGGTATCATGTTATATTTGCATTATAGATACATAGTCTCAGGGCAATGAATGACTATTTGCTTTACTATTACATGATTATCAGGAAACAAGTGTTCAGCACAGAATCAAAGAAGATTTCCTCCAAGTAACTTCTGAGCCATCCTGGACTTGAGGCTCCCACTCACTCAAACACTTTTAAGTTCTGTCTCAGTATCCTGCAGCTATGTGAATTTATGGGCTGACGGTGAATGACTCCCTTATCTTCCTACCCTTGCATCCAGCCCAACACATCCCCGAGTCCTGTGGATTTTACTTCTGAACTGTGTCTCCCATCCATAGTTTTCTCCCTATCCCCTCTGCCAACACCCTTGTTCAGAGTCTTACCACATCACCTGCATTTTTACAACAGCCTCCTAGTATGTTTTCCCTGTCTTCAGTCTTGCTCCTCCTCCAACATACTTTCCACTCTCATGCCAAAATCCTGAACATGGTGTTCTTCTGCTTAGAAACCTGGACACGATTGTCCCTTGCCCACAAGATCAAGTCAGAAGGGCTAGCACGGCAATCATGCCCTGCCCCATAGGGGACCCTTTGCTTCTGAAGCTTCACTTCCTGGTTCTGTGCCCTCTCTCCGCTCCCATCATGGTGGTATCTTGCAGGTTTGAGGACACACCATGCCCTTTCAAGGAACCACGTTGTTCCTTTACCCTGAGATGTCCTTCCCCTTCTCCTCCTGGAGAATGACTCTGCTATAGACTGAATGCGTGTGTCCTCCCCAAAATTCATATGTTGAAATTCTAACCCCTAAGGGGGGGTGGGAGGTGATTAGTTCATGAGGATGGGGCTCTCATGAATGGAATTACTGTCCTCATAAATGGGACCCCAGGGAGCTCCCCCATGCCTTCTACCACGTAAGGTCACAGTGAGAAGGTGGCCATGTGTGAGCCAAGAAGCAAGTTCTCACCAGATACTGAATCTGCTGGTACCTTGGTCTTGCACTCTTTAGCCTCCAGAACTGTGAGAAAGATTTCTGTTGTTTACAAGCCACTCGCTCTGTGGTATTCTGTTATAGCAACCTGGGCTGACTAAGATAAGCTAAGATATTTGGAAAACATTTCTAAATATCACTCCTGGGAAACCTTTTCATCTTCCCAAGGCACTTCATGACACTCCAATAGTACCTGTGTACATTTCTTTGAAATAGCTCTTATCTAATCACATCACAGCTATAATTTATTGGTTTAGATGCTGTCTCCCTAGCTAGAATATACGCCTTGTATCTACGGTACTTAGCGCAGCACTGGCAAAACATTTGTGACTGATGATGACCAACACTTAACAAATTCTTACTATGTGCCAGGCACTGCACTAAGTACTTTCACGAATTGGCTTATTTTACTTATTTCTCCCGCAGCCCTATAAGGAAGGTATCATTAATGTCTGTAGTTTGCAGGAGAGAAAACAGCCTCAGAGAGGTTAAAGACATGTCTAAGGACATAACTGGCAAGTGGTAGAACTTGTATTTGAACCCCAGCTTGTGCAATTTGTTCTCTTAATACTAACGATTGGTATTTCTTGAGTGAATGCTTGAACAGATGAATGAATGCATGAATGATGTCAGCTGTTTGAATAGATAAAGTGTGTATCTTCAAGCAGAAGACTGTGACTATTTTCTTGGCTTGAAAAAGGGAGAGGTGACTTCTAGGTAGAGGTGACAGAACAGAGAAAGCCTGAAGATGCGGCCACAGAGATTCAGAGAAGTACGCACCGAAGTCAGGCTTTGAACTCAGGTTTCCAGTGCGGGGGAAAGCTTGGTGCCTGCTGACACCAGCCCCTTCTCCAGGAAATTCCAAGACAAAGGCGTTTCTAGTTGGCAGGTTTTAGGAGTCAGGAGGGTGCTCTGTGTTCTCTGTGGAAGACCGCCCCTCCCAGCCCTCCATCCTCCCCTGACAGCAGCCAAGAGATGCTCAGAGCCCTGGTCATTCTCTGGCCTCCACAGCACCTTAAGGGGAAGTGAGGAGGATGTTCTAGAATTCTTTGTGCTCCTGGCAAGAGCCTTGTTTCTCCCTCAACACTCACAGCTTCACCCGGTTCCTGCTTTGGGGCTGCTAGGGTCCATCTCCCTGTGCCCCTTCCCGCTGTTTACCCCCCGTTCCCACACACAGCCCAGCTTCCCAGTCTTCGCTCACCCCCAGATCCTGTCCCTGGTCAGCTCTGCACGGCCCCTTCCACACGCTCACTGCTCTCTGTTCCCGTCTCCTGAAACCTTTCTGCTGTCGCTCTGGCTTCCACGGTGAGTCACCAGCAGAATCTCTCCTGTTCTCAACCATCCTTGAAGGTTCCCTTCACCTTCTCTGTCCTACAGAAGCCAGATCTCACCCGAGGACATTGCTTTCCCTGTAGCCCCGTCCCACAGCCCTGATTGGCCCCTAGGCCTGGATGTGCAGTGGGTCCTCCTTTCTCTCTGTGGCCCTTCTAGACCATTTTATTGCTCTCTTTGCTAGAAATGCACAGCTCTGAATCATCCCAATAACGATTGGCGGCTGACCCCACTCAACACGACACCTTGAAAATCTGAGCTCCTGGCCCACTGGCCTCTCTCCAAAACTGTTGCTGTTCCAATTCACAGTGATTTCTACATCTGTGTAGATAATCCAGAGTCCTCCATCATCTTACCCCAGCCATGAACCCCCACGGTCATAGCCCAAACAGCACTGCCCACTCGAACTTTCTGTGATTATGGAAATGTTCTTTATCTGCACTGTCCAGGGGAGTAGCTGCTAACCCCTTCAGCCATTGAGTACTTGAAATGTGGCCAGTGCAACCGAGAACTGGATTTTTAACTTTTTAAAATTTTAATTAAAATTTAAATCGCCTCATGTGACGAGTGGCTCCCTTATTGGGAGGCACAGCCTGGATCACGGAATTATCACTAACTGGGGCCCCTCCATAATCCCCGTCTCAAGAATCCCATCCTCTATCACCTTTGAACTTTCCAGTGTAATTCTTCCAGTTCCCCGACCGCAATGCTTGCTCGACTTCACTGGGACCCACAATCTAGTGATTCTATTATTTATTAAAATCCCTTATTTTTTTGAGCCCTCGTGTTCTTTTTTATCTCACCTAAATTCCATGATCCTTCCTTATAATCACTTCCTTGCATGCAGCCTTGACAAATTTGGCCCCATCTCACTGCATCGTGGGTGCCTGGCAAAACCTCAACCTTGCTAAATCCAACTCCCTACTCTCTCCCCGTCTGCACACTTGAAGCTGAACACGACTGGAGAGAAATGAAAGGATGTTGACGTGTCACACAGGGGACTCAACACTGCTTAACAAACACACGTTTCCTTAGTCTGTTCACTTTTCTAGACCGCTATTTCAAACCTTATCTTCTCTTCTCAGACTGCTAATACGCTCCCTTTCCTCTCCCTCAATTGATAAACCTGATTCGTATTTCAGGGAAGAATCTCAAGCCACAGAGAAGACTTACCTACCAGCTCAGCCACATCTGGGCACGTGTGCTCTGCCTCCCCTCGTATTGTTATGGCGAAGCTCTCCCACCTCCTCTTCTGAGTTGGCCTCTCCTCGTGTGTGCTAGATCTCATCCTCTTCCACCTGTCGAGAATGTCACCTCTCCCTCACACAGTCATCAATGGATCCTTCTTGTCAGCGTCTAGACGTGCTGTCATTTCTCCTCCTCAGGACTCTGTATTTGCTGTTCCCTTTTATCTGCCATGCTGTTCCAGCAGACACCCACATGGCTTGCCTCTTCACTTCCTTTGGGTCTCTGCACCAATATTACCTCCTTTCCCTTCTCCCTAGCCCCTTTTATCTTCATAGTTCTTACCACCACCCAACAAGCTATATACTCTGTTTCACTTATTCATTTGAGGAAGGGCGAGAGTCTTTCTTCTTATTTTTTTCATTGCTATATCTCCAGCACTTTGAATAGTGTCTGGCACATAATAGGCCCTCAGTGAATATTTGTTGAAAGATCCATTCAGTGACTTCCCTTTTCCGACATTCCTACTGGTTTGCTGCCATGGTGTGATTTTTTTCTTACAAAGAGGGAAATGATATTACATAAAATTATTATTCAGAGCGATATTACTATCCACTGCTGTTACTCAGAAGTTCTGAGAGCAATGCTCCTTGGACTTCAATGTGCATCTGAATCCCCCGGGGGATCTTGTAAAATGCAGATTATGGCTCAGAAGGGCTGGGCTGGGGCCTGGGATTCTGCATCTTTAATAAGCTCCAGGTGATACAGACGCTGTGGATTCAGACCGTACTTTGATTAGCAAGGCTGCTTTGGTCATCTTAAGCTTCATTCTTTTCTCCTTCTTCTTTTTTAAATAGAGTGAGCATAAATATTTACACAATACATTTACATATTTTCAGTGTAAACATGACCCCGAGTTCAAGTAATCGTGTAGTAAGCGCCTCTGTAGCTGCAGGTTACAACATTTGCAAGGAGAGCCTCATCTATCACTGTGTCTGCCATGGGAGGAACTGTTGGCTTGTTAGGCAGTTAAATGATGACTGTCCATTGTTCTGGGCAGAATTAGGTGTTTTCATGTGTGTGTATGTGTAAGAATATTATTATTCATGCTAATAAGTTTCCTAGCAATTGCCTGATGCAATTTGCCATGTCTTGGCATGAAATCAATGCAAGGACAAGTCCTGCGTTTCTGCTCAGATTATTATTACATCATTCTGCTTCTGTCTAGAGAACAGTGTGGAGTGTTCCCTATGTTAATCACCATTGCCAATTAGTTTAAAAATCATAGTCAGGGTCTCCCTGTACAGGTTGTATGGGTTGTGTACGCCAAAGATGAGTCCAGTTACAGTCGCAGGTAGAAGTGCAAAGCTGGCCGGCACCTCTTTGCCAAGTCAGGTGCTCTGGCTGGGGTTGCATACTGAATAAAGGTACCTGATGTTTGATGACCCTGATCATAAAGTTAGAAAGAGATGCAAAGGAAAATAGAGAGCATCCAACATAATATTTTCATTTTAGGGATGCTGAGATACCTAGGACCAGAGCACTTGTTCTAGTTCTCCTCAACAGCATCATCATCATCATCATCATCATCATCATCACATTTATGCAGGGCTTAAGACACACAAGGCATTGGGCTAATTGTTTTACACACATTGCTTCATTTGTGCGCTACAACAATAACCGTAAAAATTAAGTATTATCATCATCCTCGTTTACAGATACGTAAACTGAAACTTGGAGAGATTAAGCAGATAGCTTAGTGTCGCAGAGTTTTGTCAAAGTGTAATTTTCAAAGATGTAAATCATGATTCTTAGGCAAATATAAAGAATCCCATGTCAAAGATTTTAGTTAGCTCATTAATTAATGAGGTAACCAATAGGAAGTTAAAACTTATTCAAGGAGCATTAGAGAATGTATGTATATGCAGCTAATTTAACAAAAAAATATATAAGGAAAGTGTGGTAGGACACACACACACACACACACACAAAGACATCTAGTCTGAAAACCTTGATTTTAGTTCGGTGAAACTGAATTTGGACTTCTGACTTCTAGAACTGTAAGATCATAAATTCATATTGTTTTAAGACCTAAGATGTGGTAAATTGTTATAGCAGCAGTAGGAAATTAATTCAGAAAGATTCCTGGGTGAGATCGAAAGCTAGTTAATAGTTAATATCCAACAGGGCCATAAACTATAACACCTGGAGTTAATTATTCCACCAGAGTTAAATTATTTGCATTCTTACTGGATCAAACTTTATAAGTTAACCTCTGCCCCTACAGAGATGAAAATCACCTAGTCAGTAGAAAGCCCAGCTCTGCCACAACAGAACACCCAGTAATCTCTTCTGCGGAGTCTCAAGTTTCACATATTCTTTTGGACAGCAAGGAAGTAGAGGAGCTGGGATTTGAACCAGGCTCAGTCCAGAATCTGTGCTCTCAACCACAAAGGGACATACCTTTTCACTAGCATTATTTCATAGACTAGCAGGGCAATCAATGGCAAAGAAAACTGTGCATAGAACTGAGAACACAGCTCAAAGATTGCCAGGTTGAGTTCACCAACTCCATGGAGTTTCCTGTAAGCAGAGGACCAAAGAAAGAGCCTTCCTCCCTCCCTGATATTGGTATTGGAAATTCCTGCACCACCTATCTGAAAATTTAGAGCCAAGCCTTTAATGAATAATTTAGACATGCTCCTGGTTGATGTAATTTGAGGGATGGGGTGGGAAACTAAAATACCCACCTCTTTCCCTGCTTCGCCCTGACAGTCCTCACTTTTTTTTTTTTTTGAGACAGAGTATTGCTTTGTTGCCTGCGCTAGAGTGAGTGCCGTGGCATCAGCCTAGCTCACAGCAACCTCAAACTCCTGGGCTTAAGCAATCAATCCTACTGCCTCAGCCTCCTGAGTAGCTGGGACTACAGGCATGTGCCACCATGCCCGACTAATTTTTTCTATATATATTTTTAGTTGGCCAGATAATTTCTTTCTATTTTTAGTAGAGACAGGGGTCTTGCTCTTGCTCAGGCTGGTCTCTAACTCCTGACCTTGAGGGATCCTCCCGCCTCGGCCTCCCAGAGTGCTAGGATTACAGGCGTGAGCCACCGTGCCCAGCCCTGACAGTCCTCACTTTAAAGCTATATTTCTTGGCTAGGCATCGTATCAGCTTGCCTAGTAAATGCTAAAGGTTTGAATTGCATTTTTTTTTTTTTTTGGTAGAACAAGAAGTAAAGACTTTTGGGATGGAGAAAAGCCTTGTATCAGGCACGAGCATGGAATTGTTAAGAGGCGGTGTGTTGAAAGTTCTGACCACAGAAGGGATCTTTTATGCGGAAGTGGAGTCTGTGGTTAGACAGGTGGGGTGTGGCCAGGGTCTCGGATGAGGGCTGGGGAGTGTGGGTTTCCTTCATAGGGCACTCACTCTTGACACCGAGTGAACATGGAATAAGCCGGGCAGAGCTGGGGAACACCGATGCACAGACCCTGTGTGAGTTTGCTGGGGCATCCACACCAAGGTGCCACAGACTGGGTGGCTCACACAACAGAAGTTAATCCTCTCACAGTTCCGGAGGTGAGACGTCTGAGATCAAAGTGTTGGCAGGGTTGGTTTCTCCTGAGGCCTGTCTCCTTGGCGTGCAGATGGCCGTCCTCTCCCTGTGTCTTCAGATGGTCTTTCCTGTGTTACTGTCTGTGTCTAGATAGTCTTTTCTGCTAAGAATGTTGGGTTAGGGCCCACCCATATGACCTTATTTTATTTTAATCACCTCTTTAAGTGCCCTATCTCCAAATTTTGTCACATTCGGAGGTACTGGAGGGTAGGACTTCAACAAAGGAGTTTGGGGAGGATACAATTTTGCCCGTAACAGATCCTATCCCCAGAGGCTGATTGAAGTGACTGGGAATGGGACTGAGGCCTTCACAGGGAAAACTCTATTTTAATGCACCTAGGAATGAGGGCCACAGCGGTGGGGTCTACAGCGTTCGCTCTTGGGGGTGAGAACTGGGGCTGAGGCGGGCAGAGCTGTCTGCTGGTGAGAGCCTCGCGCTGGCCCCTTGCCACGCTCAGCAGTGAGTGGCTTTGGGAAAACCACGTAAAGACTTTGAGTTTCAGTGGTTTCATTCACAAAGAGAGGACAGTAACACTCTGCCTGCCTTTAAGCAAGAGGCTGGATCAGGTACCTTCTTGGGATTTCTTCCAGTTCTGAGCTGGATGATTCTGGAAGCAGTACTAAGGTCAATGTAAGGTGGTTTTAAAGCTTGCAGGAGAGAGAGAGGAAGAGAGCCAGTGTTACTGTGCCGGGGCCACCACTGAAGCCATCTTACTGCTGCTGTCATCATCCCCGTTAGCGGCTGCACCACCGTCACGGGGCCTCCCACCCATTATTACAAGTGTTACCGTCACGGCCCCTGCCCTCTCTGTCCCCACTCTGTCACCAGGGGCAACTGTCATGGCAACAGCTGCAGCAGCAGTGAGCCCCAGGTCACGGAGACTAGGCCGTCACACACATTTGAGAACTGGATCACTTAGACTAAGTTACTAATTTCATATTGGAGGAAATTGAAGTCTGGAGAGGTCAATTGGCTTATTCAAGGCCACAGAGCTCTCAAACAGAAAAACTGAGTCCAACTCCCTGTCTTTTGGCTTCGTATTAAGAATTCTTTCTACTGGCCCATATGACTTCATCAGAGCCCGTCAGCCCTGGAGGCTGGGCTCTGGAGACCCCCACCCTCTGAGCTTGCTGCTGCTTCCAATCAGGAGCAAACCATCATGGAAAACAGCCTCGTTAAACGCTGTTCACCTGAGTCTGGGCTGTGTACTTCTCTTTTCAAAGGTCTGAAACGCATTGGTTTATTAAGGGTGGGTTATGATCCTTCCTTAACAGTGATGTCAACCCAACCAAATGTGGTATAAGCAAAATGGAAACTTACTGGCTCATGTAACTGAGAAGACCAAGGGCAGCCCTGGCTTCAGGCACAGCAAGATGCAGGGCTCATGTGATGTGACCATGTGTCTCTCCTTTCTGCTAGCTTTGCAGTCTGTGGACTCCAGTCTCAGACTCCATCTGGTAGAAGACGGCAGCTCCAGCTCTGAATTCTCTGGTACAGCAAGAAGGAGGTAGTCTGTTTCTCAATAGCTCAAATAAAAGTCATGGAATTAACAAATGTAAAAATATTTATTGAGGTCTTGCTATGCACCAGGCATTTTTCTACATGCTGGGGATACAACAGCGGAAAGAGAGAAGAACTTGTGTGAGCCTTCCTTGGGCTCTGACCAGACTGTCTCTGGACGTGTGCCGTCTGTGGACCCATCACTGAAGCCAGGCGTGTGTGACGTGCCGATTGGCACGTGTCCCGTGTAAAGAATGCCAGCTTCTTTTGAATGCAGGGACTCTGTCATAGCTATGTTTGTTGTGTGTCCCCAGGGCATAATCCAGGGACTTGCACATCGTGAGCATATGAGAAGTGATGTCATATGAGCGAGTGAACAACTGGGTAAATAAGCAAAAGGAAGTTCACAATAGGCAAGTGTGTAAAAACACATGAAAAGGGGACAAATCCAAATAAGTCAAACCATGAAATGAGCGAGGGCTTCAGTTGCCAATCAGAAAAGGGGATGTGATATTCACTATAGATTGTTTGTTAAAAATATTTGTTCAGTGTGTTTCATATCAGGCCAAGACAATCCTGCTTGTTATTCAGAGGAGCATTAGAAACAAAAGCTGAAGTGGTAATTACTTTCAGAGTTGTCCCCCAGGGGGTCAACAAACACAGGGGTCACTCTGGGCCTCACACTTTGAGGAGCATGTGAAGGGAGAAATGGAGAGAGCTCACAGCTGGCAGCTAAAATATGTTGATGTCATTATGCAAATGTTTGCCACCCTCACCTCTCCCTGTCGCTGTTGCAGTCTGCTGTGGGCACCTGGGAAATACTTCTCCCCACCGGCAGGTGTTCCTGGGACACAGCCTCTCAGTTCTTTTGATGTTATGCCCTTGATGTTCATTTTGTGCAGATTTCAATTGGTAAAAACGTATGAGACAAGCAAAAAGTCCAGAAGAAAATTTATACCTCCCCAAATTATTAGCATGGAAAAGAGCCTTTCATTCGTCCTAAATCCTAAAAGTTTGGTTCTGTATATCTTATATAAAACTTACGTGGGGCCGGTGCGGTGGCTCACGTCTGCAATCTCACACTTTGGGAGGCTGAGGTGGGAGGATTGCTTGAGGCCAGGAGTTCAAGACCAGCCTGGGCAACATAGCAAGACCCCGGTCTCTACCAAAAAATAAAAATTAGCCAGGCATGGTGGTATGTGCCTGGAGTCTCAGCAACTAGAGAAACTGAGGCAAGAGGATTGCCTGAGCCCAGGAGTTTGAGGTTACAGTGTGAGACCCTGTCTCAAAAACAAAAACAAAAACAACAAAAAAGATCAAAACCTAGGTGAGTCAGCACTTGGAGGAATGTGTGTGTGCAAGTTTAGTCATTGCACTGCTTAAGGAAGGACCTGTACAGGGCACATAGGACGAGGCAAACAGAATTATTGAGAGGAACATATGTTTGAGCACGAGTTCAAAGGATGTGGACTCAAGTGTGGGAAGACCAGAGCTTTGAAGAAATAAGCAAATACCACAAATTCAAGAAAGGCATAGCCAAGATGCCTGTAAAGAAACTTGTTCCGCAAATTCCAATAGACACAAATAAGAGAAGCACCCATGAAATTTCAAAAGGATAAAAGCAGTACAAATATTAAGTGCAAGTGGCTTCAAATAATGGTGGCAAACACATGGAATTCATTACCTTTACCCATAGCGCTGTGTGAAAAGATAAAGTCCTTTGGGAATTTGGATAAATTCATGGGTGAGGGAGCAAGAGTGAGTCTTCAGAGACTTGAAAGTGCTCTCAACTCAGTACAGCCCTACCCATGGAAGACAATCACATCCCCCGCAATATATCTGTCAGAGATGGGGTGTTAGACAAGAGTCTGGATGGCTTGTGGGCAGGTCCAGGGCAGGTCTTAAATAAAGGAGATCTGCCGACTGTTGGAGGTTTTTTTGGATGGGAATGTTTTTCATTAGAATTAATATTATGGATGAATAATCAAGAGAATAAAGGAAGGAGATGAGCAGATGATGATGAGTGGAAAGCCTTTGGTAACGTTTTATTTTGAAATAATTAGAGACCCACAGAAAAGTCACAATGAGTAGAGTCATATGTACCCTTCCCTCAGTTTCCCTCAGTGGTGACATCTTATAAAACTATAGTCTAATAGCAAAACCAAGAAATTGCCACTGGTACGTTACTATTAAGTACACTGCAGACCTTACTCCGTCTTCACCGTTTTTTTCTAAGCCTGCATTTGTGTGTGTGTATAATTTTATCCTGTGTATGTATTCAGCATCACAATCAAGATCCAGAACTGTTCCATCCTTGTGAAATAATTCCACGCCACGACGTTGTATTCCTGCTCCTGCATTCTCCCATCCCCCTGGCAACCGCTAATCTGTTCTCTTTCTGTAGTTTGGTCTTTTCAAGAATGTTATATTCACATGAGTGGAATCATATCTAAAAAGTACGTAACCTTTTGAGATCAACCTTTTTCACTAAGCATAATGCCCTTGGGGTCTGTGCACATTGCTGCATGGACCAACCGTTCATTTGTTTTTGTTGCTGAGTGGTATTCCGTCATCTGGAGGTACCAGAGTTTGTTCTATGTTCACCTATTGAAGGACGCTTGGGTGTTTTTAAATCAGTGTTTTGCTATTATGAATAAAGCAGCTATGAACATTTGTATGCAGGTTTTTTTTATAAACATAAATTTTCATTTCTCTGGGATAAATGCCCAGGAGTGTGATTGCTGGGTCATATGGTAAATGCTTGTTTAATTTTGTAAGAAACTGCCAGACTATTTTCCATGGGAGCTGTACCATTGTACGTGCCCACCAGCAATGTATGAGAGACCTAGTTTCCTTGCAGCCTCACCAGCATTTGATATTATCACATTTTTTATTTTTGCTGTTCTAAAAGGTGTGTAGGGGTTTATTATTGTGGTTTTAATTTGCATTTTCCTAAGAGCTAATGATATTGAACAACTTTTCTTAGGCTTATTTACCATCTGTCTCTCTTCTTTGATGAAATAACTGTTCATGTTCTTTGGCCATTTTAAAAATTGGATTGTATTTTTTTTTAACTGTTGCATTTTGAGAGTTGTTTATGTATTCTGGATACAAGGCGTTTGTCAGATATGTGGCTTGCAGATATTTTTTCCCAGTCTGCAGGTTGTCTGTCTGCCCTCTAAATAAAGTCTTTCATAGCTTCTCAGCCTTTTGGCTAAGAGAAAGTATAAAAAAATGTCTTTCAAAGGCCGAAACAAATAGAGGTTTTAAGTATTCCCATTTCAGAAAAGCCTGACCCAGCCTTGAGAGCATGGGACCTGGTCACTCCACCGGTTACCAGTCACGAGGGCAGATCACGGGTTTAATCCCTGTTGGCTGTGCTCATTCAGCTTTACCGTAGCTCACCCACCATGGGCTTCACGCTACTCAGTGGCCACAGGTGAGTGTGTTTCAGGTCATCACAAAAAGATGAGCTGAGAAAGATTGGTCCATTATTGACAGAACCACGTGAAGGGCAAGTCCTCACTGACCCAGAAAATGAGTGAGTAGCATCATCCCCTCCTTAGAAAACTGGAAAATGCATCATTGTCATTGTAGAGCCAGAGCCAGCATTCAAAACCCTGGAGGCTTCTCAGGCCGTTTCACCACAACGCCAAGTAACAGACAGACTTGAACGCATCTGGCGAATTTGACCAACGTAGCCAAAACACACATGGAATTCAAAACCAGAAATCGTCCCAAGTTTGAGTCATCCAATGTGCTTGTCTACATTGATTGCATTCACCAGATAAAAGTTAAATCCACTCCTCGCAGCCAAGCAACCTCGGCCTCGGGTCGGGGCTTGCTACCATGGAGACCACTGGAGTGGAGATTTTCTGACACACTAAAAGGAATGGATTACAGCTCCATCTTATGTAAATTTCCACTGGGGGGAAAAAGACTAAAAGGAAAGTAATTATGCTTTAGTCATTTTCATTTAAGGTAATGGGATCCTTTCATTCCTTCTTTGAGAAGAAGGCAACAGCTGTCTGTCACAAATGGTAAGACACTTTGTCTGACATTTCGCAGGAACCAAATCTTTAGCTGCAATTTTGACCTAATGCTTGCACTGAGTTGTGTTTTTAATAAAAGATAGATTTTCTTTAAACATATGACATAAACTAATTCAAGAATTAAGACTTAATTGCACCAACCTCAATTTCTGAAGTGGACAGAGAAATCTTACCCTTCTTGCTTTTCCGTGTTCGGGCCGAGTAGGTCAGGAGGAGAGTGAACTATTAGGCAAGGAATATGTCTCAGGATTTTTTAGCGAACATTAGATGTTTGCTCCGACAGCTTTTATCCTTTTTCATTTTGGCTGCAGCTCCCAACTTTCATGTGGGGATGGACCCTCACCCCTGATCTCAGCCTGTGTGGTTCCCTAGCTGAGCACTCTAATAAATGACTGCATCTCGTTTTCACAGCTCTTTGATGCACATGTTGTTGGTATTATTATTATTATTATTACCATTAACCAATGAAGAACTGCTTCTCAGGCAGGGCAGCTTGCCATCTCTATCTCCTTTTTGGTGTCAAAAGCTGATGAGTGAGGACCAGGGTTGGAACCCAAGTGATCATACTCAGAGTCCACGTCCTCAAGTGTTCCTGCTCTCTGCGCTGACAAGTTCAATGTCCGTCTTTGATCTCCACTTACGGTCCAGAATAATAGCAACTCTTGGTTGTTTTTCTCAGTGACATAAGAGAGGTGTGGAGAGATTTTTAGAAGAGTCATCTGGAGAATTTAATCTTATTTTGAGAATACTGGCAGCTTCAAGTGGGGGAAATTTTGATATTTTCTACCCTCTTCTAGGTCCTAGAAGAAAGGGAAAAAAGCTGGCGAGGGGATGAGAAAGAAATGACTATATTCTCCCTTTGTCAGGTGATGGGTGAGCAGCTTGCAAGCTGTGAAGTTTACAGAAGTCCAGGCAACCAAGCCCCCAGCTGCCAGAGATGGTACCCAGTGTCCTGGGTACACCTGCCTGTGGGCCTGGAAAGAACTTGAAACCAAGTGCATGGATCAGGTCCCTAGCAAGGTGGGAGAGCCAGGAATCAGGTATCAGAGGGCATTTAATACCCATGAGAGCAGGGTTTTGGCCAGTTCTGTTCATTGCTGGATCACTAGAACCTGGACTGGTACCTGGCCAGGTAGTGGCTTAATCAACACTTGTTGAATGAATAAATGAATGAAAGAACGGATGACTGTAGCAGATGCTGGCAGGGCTTCCTATTTCTTCAGTCATCATGAAGGTGAAGGACATCAAACACAAGGGCATTTAGATAATCCTCAGGAATTTTCAGCTGCCATATCTTGACCTGATGCTTCTACTAGTTATATTTATTTGTAATTCAATCTTTCTTTTTAAAAAGTCACTCCCTTTTCTTTCTTTATCTTCAGACTTCCCTCTCGCCTGCTAATTCAAGTCCTTTGTAGCCTAAAACATCTTACTTTGATCCTGTTTCTTTCTCTGTAACCTCTCTATTTCTACTTCTCCTTTCAACCAAATTTCTTAGGTCATCTACAGTGTGGTTTCCATTTTCTCTTTTTCTGATCACATTTCGAGTCATTGCCAACTATCCAGCTCTCCCCACTCCCCACAACCCCACCAAAAGTAATGCCAACATTTTACCAATCCATCAAAGTTTTTTTTATTTTAATGAAATATATTTTGGTTGCATTTGAAAGAGTTGTTCACTCAATGTTACAATTTTCCTTCCTTGGTGTCTGTAAATATCATTCGATTCTTATTCTACTCCCAATTCTCTGACCTTCCTTTGCTGAATTCTCTTCTTTTGTTCACTCTTTCGCATGGGGTCCTTGGAGTTCCATCTTCTGGCCACTGTTTGTTCTGTTCCACTCATTCTCCTTATGTGAGCACTGTGTTTTACATTGGGAGTGGTCACAGGATCCAGCCAGGCCAAAGTCTTCCCTGGGACTTTAGTTAGAATTATTGGAAACGAATTTCTCCTTTCTTGGAAACAATTGGCTTTAGAAATCACAGCAGCCTGTGGATGCCAGGACCATGTTCTCCATGAACAGAGAACTTTCCTGAGGATAAAGTCAAAACATGGGAAAGCAGAACAGAGAGACATACTGTCTTCGTGTTTCCCCTGCATCTAGCCATAGCTGGGGCTTAAACTAACACTGGACTCTACAGTTAAATGAACTAATATGTACTTTTACATAATTTAAGCGGGTTTGAGTTGGGTTTCTGACACTTGCAACTAACAGTCTTGAGAAATATACCTGCTATCCAGTCTTCCTATCTCCAGTCTGGTCCTCGTAGCTCCAACCTCCCCACTGCTGCCAGAAGCATCAATATGAGACACAGAACTGGCAGGACGATTGCCCTGTTTAAGACCCTTCAGTGGCTCCCCAGAGCCTAATCAGAGGAACAAAGTCAAAAGCCTTAAGGGAACAGGCTGATGACACACCCAGGGAAGCAGGCTGGGTGTAAGACAACAGAAAGGGGCAGTCCCAGAGTCCAGCCCTGAGCAAGCGCCCTGCCTCTGGCCATTCACATTCAGAATGCAAACACCATGTGCCTGCCAAACAGAACACGTCCCACTAGGGGATGGATTTGGTCTCCAGCCTCCAAGTTTGCAATCTCTGGCCTATGTTGCAAGTTCAAGCTCTTCAGACAGCCCCAGAGGCCTTTGTGACCAGGCCCTTGGCCATTCCCAAGACTCATTTCCTGTTATTAGATGCTCTAGTGACACTAAGTTGGTGCCCACATCTTGTTCCTTCACAGTCCCAGGCTTTTGCTCACATTGGTCCCTTACCTGGAACCTCGATCCACCCCATTCTTACTTAATCCTCTTTGTTTTTCAATATTCATTGCAGGTGTCACCGGCTCCCGGGAGCCTTCATGGGGCAGGTGTCCTTCCTCCACGCTCCATGGCTAGCTGTGTGCTTCCTCTATCATTGCACCTGACACGGATACCAGACCTTGTTGATTGCTCACCCACAATCATTCCTCCTCCTGTTTACTTGCTGGCAGAATTTGCCTCTCTGAACTAAAGCTGTAAATATCAGATATTCCCTTTTCCAGCCTGCATGGAAGCTAAGTCTGGGGATGTGATCTAATTGTGCTCAGAGGGATAAGATGGGAAATCTGCAAAGGGATTCTTGGGAAAGATTTTCCTCCATGACAACAAAAAAAGTGATCCTTTAATTTCTGCCATTGAATGTAGTTCTGTCAGTATGTGATGTTTGGAGCTACAGTAGTCGCCTTGCAACTGTGAGGGGAAAGCCAAGAGAATCACAGAGAGAGTGAACCGGATCCTTGCTATTCCTGCACTGCTGAACCAACCTGGGTACTTTCTTCTCCAGATTTTTTTTATTTGTAAGATACAGTAATAACCCCCGGATGTCTAAGTCACAATTTTGGGGGAAGGGGTGGGTATTCCATTACTTGCAGGTGAACACATTTTAAATGATTCAGCATATTATGTTCACTTTGCCTATGTGTTTTTCTCCTCTATTATTCTGTAAGTTATTTGTAGGGAGGGATGATCTTATACCTCATGTCTAGCATAGAGTCAGGATTCAGCAAATGTTCACTGAAATATTTTTTTCCCATAATTTTTCCACTAAGAGCTATAGTGTGTGCCAGATATCTGTCCCATTTTGGATTTAGCCCATGAGTGTTGGGGAATGGTAAATTTGTCAGTAAATCTTAAGTGAGTAAGCCTCCCACCCAGGATGCATGGGAATGAAGGATTTTATACAAATGTTATAACATCTCAGTGGAATTGACTAGTGCTACTCACATTATTTATTCAGACCTTTCTTTATATGAAAGCTCCCTACCGAGTCCAGCGTGTATGTCACACGAAAGCGTGGTGCACTGGTTGAAAAAGGGAAGGGATGTGGGGTGCTTACAGCCCCCTTGTTCATGCTGGGCTCCTCTCCTTTCCTGCTGTGCTTTCTGAGGCCCCCTTTTCTGACTCCCTCCCCTAGGTCAGTGGAGCAGACAATTATAGCTGCTTTCGTGATCTCGAATTCATCAACCCCCTTGGACTTCCCTTGGTCCTCAGCTCTGTTATTAGAAATTGGAGGTCACAATTAGCCTCTTGGAGGTTTGTGAGATTCTGCTTTTATTGGAATGTTTAGAGCATTGTATCAGCTTTGGCTAAAAATGATGCAGCGAATCAAAAAGGCAAAGCTACTTTGGAGAATCCATTTGGCAGCCATAGTCCTTCAAGTACATACATCTAATTTTATGGTTTGTTACACAAATCCATTGAATTTGTCATACCAAAGGAGCCCATGTGTTCTGAAAGGCCCTGTAAAGTAAGAGCAGACATTTTTATGTGGCATTTGGGCTCTTTTGTTCTTAGTAATAAGGGGGAAAATCATTTTAGATTCCAATATTGACTCAAAGAGAAGCCCTTCCTTTTCACATCTCCACGCCCATGTTAATGTAAGTCCTAATCTCCTCAGATCTTCTTCACTCAGAAATTTAGATAGTGGAATCAGATCCTCATATGATCCAGGGTCTGTGGGCTTGGAACCTCTGTAGCCAGGAAAGAGAGTTGTGTGACAGTGCTCTCATGGTGGAGGGGTCGCGTGGGCTGGGGTGGAGGAGGTTATGGAGACGGCATCACACCTAGATCATTAGTGACCACACACAAAAGAAGGCCAGTTTCTGTGTGTGTGTGTGTGTGTGTGTGTGTGTGCGCGTTTTCTAAAGAGAAAAGGTAAGATTATATTTACATTTTTTAATGGCCACTGGTTTGTTCCTTTTAGTTTCAGAAAACTAAATTTAAATCTCAGCCTGGATGAATTGAAACCTATCACTAATGACCCTATATCTTCAAATTCTTGGCTGAATTCCCTCACCTTGTGGCTTCTCTGAATCCCGTCTCTTCCCCAAGGTAACAGTGTTCTTGAAGCCCTCTCAATTGCAGTCTGTTCTTTCGCCTATGTAGCCCAGGAGGAAAAGATGACTTTGGTTTCCTCTTTGATTCACAGCATGACTTTGAGATCTTTGCACTGTCGCCTTCATGTTATAAGGCCTTTGCAGGCCATGCTATCCATCCATGAATCCAACAAACATTTGCTGAGCACTTTTTATTTGCCAAATGTTGTTCTGGAGCTGAGGATATAGCAGGGAACAAGCCTGGCATGCCCTTGTTGTCATAGAGCTTATATTTTAGCTTGAGGACAATAATAAACAAATAAATGCTAAAATGTCATGTGAAAGTGCTATGGAGGAAAATTGGGGTGCCATGAGAATGAGCCCCTCAGATCTCATGCTGTGGGGCATGGAATAGGCCGAGAGCCCCAGCAGGTGCATTCTGAAATCCATCACTGTGTTTGCACTGAGACCTGCTTCCCAGGGGCTGCTGTCACCAGTGACAGAATGTGGTGGGGACACTGAGGCAGATTTGGGACTCAATGATGGAAAACTTTGGCTTGAGTACTCTCTGAAGCCCTTGCTGGAATTTTCTCAGAAGTGCATTATAGGCTAAGACCCTCATTCCCTCCTTCCCTTCTCCCCTTCTGCCCTTCTGCCCTTCCTTCTTCTCTCCGTCTGCCCTCAGGAGCAGATCCTCACTGCAGTTTGGTAGCTCCCCAAACCCATACCAGCTCTCTCACTTCATTTTCTCATATCTGTTTCCTCTAATAAAATCTTGCATTTCCTATTCCATTCTTGCGTCTGTTTCTCAGAGGTCCTGGGCTAACCCAAGATGAATGCAGACTGCAAGAACAGAGGGTGACTTGGAGCAGAGGCTGCTTTAGGTAAATGGCCAGGAAAGGCCTCTCAGGGAGGTGACGTTTGTTCAGTGACTCGACTAGACTGGGAGGATGATCCGTGCAAACACCCGGGAGAGGAGCGTTCAGGGCAGAAGGAAGAAGGGCGAGCACGCCTCCAGCCTCAGAGACTGGGGTTTCTGAGGGCTCCCTTCAAAATTGCTGAGGGGTGGGAGTGAGAGGAGACAGATCTCTGGGCTCCCACTGTCTCTGTTCCATTTGAGTGGCTCCATCTTTATTTGCTTTGCATATTTGGCTTCACCTAAGACTTCCTGTGGACAAAGACTTCCAGGTTTAAAATAGAGATACTCTGGGAACCACCACTCTGGAGAAACTGTACGATCTCTGCCCTGTTTTATGAGTGTGTCAGGCCATTGGCCACAGGGAGAATGGGCAGTGGAAGAAATTACCTCTATTTCGAAGCCTAATTGTTCCATGGAGATACAGGATTAGTGTGAGGCAGGTGTAGATAAGGGGAATTAGAGCAAGTGATTAAGGGACTTGATGCATGAAGGCTGGTAAGGAGATTGGGGGCTGGCTGATTTGGGGGCTTTTGTGTTAAGCTCGGAAGCCCTACAGCTGGACAGCAGCCAGAGAAGACTGGCATATATCAAGCACACAGAAGTGGGCAATGGACGGCCATGAGTGCTCAGGTCTGGGAAGGGGATGGGAGTTAAAGTGTCATCTTCCATGTGAATTGGAGAGGAGGTTGGAGAAGCAGAGAAGTGGTGGAGGATAACAGCTGTGCTCAAGGACTTTGATTTCAAAATGTAAAATATTAATATTGCCCAGAAGAAAGATGACAGAATTCACCTGTTACCGGGGGTGGTGGTGGAAACAGAATGTATAAAAATTTCCTGGCACTTCTAAAAGTAAAACTTTATCTCTCCATCCCCCACCCCCTGGGTTTTCAGTTGAAAGAGAGGCTGGCAGCAGTAATGCAAAGACTGAGCTGGATGGGAGAGGTTTTTTCTCCAGTCTTTTACGGACAGGGAGGGAATGCCAGAACAGCTGATAGGAAGGCAAATGTGTAACACACTGCAATGGAGATGTGTTCACCCAGTGAACTCAGGGAATCCTTGAGGTATGTTTTAGAATTAAGTTTGTTTATAAATAAGAGGTTCAACTACAGTGGCTTAAACATACAAGAGTCTATCATCTCATATAAAAAAATTGGGAGATAGGTAGTAAGTACAGAGCTGCTAAGGCAGTTCCTTGCATTATCAGAGACCCAGGAACCTTCTATCTTTCTGCTTTGTTATGTGTATCTACATTCCATTCTCATGGTCCAGGATGGCTGCTAAGATTCCTGCCATTACACCTGAATTCTGGGCAGCGGGAAGGAGGAATGGAAGAAGACTTGTCCTGTTCCTGTGAAGAAGCCATTCAGCATGTTCCATGTAATATCTCTGTTTATATATCACTGGCCAGAACTTAGTTTCATAGGAACACCTAGCTTAAAGGAAGGTTGAGAAATGAATGATAAATTCCCAGTTAAAACTTGGGTTTTGTTTTATAAGGATGAAGGAGAGAATGGCTACTGGGAGAACCCTAGCTTACCGAGTAAACTAAGGAGAAATGTACATGCCTGAAGTGGAACACAGCAAGCATTCATTCATTTATTAACTGAATCATTCATTCACTTGCTCACTCATTGAGTCAACAAATACTGAGTACTTAGGTTCTGCGGACCTGAGAATGAATAAGGCAGCTTTGCCCACAGACTGCTTCCTCAGTGTGCAGACATAAAGGTGATGGTGTGTGGGAAGTGATCTAACAGATGATTCTATGTATAGTGATGATCAAACCAAAAATTTAGCTCTGGTTGGACTGGGGGGCTTTGCAGAAAAGAAGATGCACGAACTGGGATTTGGAAGACGCATAGGATTTCTTTAAGTGCAGATGGGGAAAAGGCGTTCTGGGCAGGAGGGCTGGGAGGATTGGCAGTGTCTGCAAATCCTGTTGGTGTGAAATACTATGAAGGATCCACTTGGGAACTGCAAGGCTAGTCAGGGGAAAGCTGGAGAGATGGCAGAAACGAACAATGAGGCCCTTTTGTGTTCTGCTAAAGACAAAAAGAAAAACAAACCCTTATGTACTTATACTCTACCTGATTTTAATAAAGAAGTGAGGGCAGTGATGGCATTTGGACTTTATACCGTAGGTAACAGGGAGCCACTAATGGGCTTTGGTTAATGGAACATGACTGAAGTGACAATGTACAGGTTCTGAGCCTTGGGAGGCACCCTTGTTTCTGCTGGCCCCTGGGACCTTCACCTTGGGAAGGTCCCTTCAGCCTGGGCTCCAGAACGAGATGCATGGGGCAAACCTGAACTTGACCATAACCTGAAGCACATCTGTCCCAGCCACCTCTTGAAGCTACAAGCAACAAATAAATGCTGATATTGTTTGCCCCAGAGATTTGTCATTGTTACGCAGCGTCATTGTCGTAGAAACCTGCTAAGACACCTGCTAACTGGATTCCTCTCTGTCATCTTGTACTGCGAGTGCTAGACAGGGATTGTGGCCAATCCTACGTGTTCAGTGTATCAGGTGATCCCCGAGATGGGGGAGGGAAATGCCATAAAAATGGTATTCCACAAAAAAGGGATGTGGGGCTCACCTGGAGGTGAGAGGTGAGCTCCAGGGTGGGTTCAGCTCAGGGCTTCTCAACCTCAGCACCACTGATTTGGCTGCGGGGGGCTGTCTGATAGAGGTTTAGAAGTATCCCTGGACTCTACGCCCTAGATACCGGCAGTACACCCCTCCCTCCTACATTGTGACAATCAAAAATGTCTCCAGACATTGCCAAATATACCCCGGACAGTAAAATATCTCCCAGTTGAGAACCGCAGATTTAGCAGAGAGGGTTTCAGTTCTTCTGTTAAAGGTAAGACCAGAAAATGACAACTCATGACACCAGTTATTGAGCATGTACTGAATATGTTTAGTGTGTGCTGGTGCTAAGGCCTAGCTGTCCTGCTCCAGAATCTGGACTTTTGTTCACACTCCATATACTGCCTCCCCAAGAAATCAGTCCCTTGGGGGAGTCCAGAAAAGATGCATCAACACAAGTGTTATGCGATGAATTCTGTGTGCATGAGTGTTTTATAGTAGGAAAAACAGAATGGGCTCATTCAGGTGCAATTCTCGCTCCCCTTACATAGCTGTGCTTGGGAAAAACCTCAGTAGTCACATTCGCTCTTCCCTGCTCACCTGAACGAAGCTACACAGACTGCAGGATGTATTCAACCTCTGCAGGCCTCCTCTGGACAATTCAGCCCTACTCAGTGAAAATGTATTTCTAGCCCCTGTGTCTCTTTGATGATAGAGATAAAAAGCCTTAAGAAAAGGTTTCTACCCGTTAATCTAGCAATTCCACTTCTTGAAATTTATCCTTAGGAAGGAATCAACTATGTCAAATCAAATAAAGATTTATGCATAGGATATTTGATTTTAGTGTGATTTGCAAGAGCAAACATTGGATAAGATATTGGGCAAATAAATTACAGCATGTCCAGATGGTGGTATGTTCAACTTGTAGATGAATATTTTCTTCCAAGGGAAAAACTTCATGATATATTATTCTTTGAGAAAAAAAAAAAGATTTGAATACCATGTAGCATATGATCCCAATTTTGGAAATTGTGTATGTATAGATGTCCCCATCATATTGAACAAGCAGGGACTTGTAGGACGCAACAGGAATGAATTGTATTTTTGGTCTCCCGCTGTCTTGTCAAGCTTGTTCTGCAGTTTTTATCCTGCTCCTTCCTTGATAAAAGTGGAACAAGTCCCTTGACTTCTTTTGTCACTCTTTTCTTAGAAAAAGTCATCCATTTACTTCTTCCACGAGAGCCCAGTCTTCATTAGTGATTAATACGTCCACTCCAGGGCAGGGACCCACATCCTCCAGTCTTTGTTGAAGATCTCTTTCTTCTCCCGGCGTGGCTGCGTCAGGCTGGACACTGAGTGAGAAGTGGTGTTTGGGCCTGTGCACCTCTCTTTTCCTCACCTGGTGCTTCTGCTTTCTTCCTATGCTCTCTCGGCTGCCTCTGGCTTTTCCAGAACTGGGGAGGGGAGGGGAGGAGGAAAGGGGTGGAAAAAGATGTGCTGCAAGGGTGTCGTTCTAGTCATCTGGGGTGGACAGTTGACTCATTTTTCATGGGTTCTTTCTGAATAACTTCTAGCAAGCTCCCCTCTTTCGCTGGCAGGGCTCCTGCAGTTTGCTTGGTCAGGAGCACATATCTCTTCTGAATATTACTCTGCTACTTCTCCTTCACCCGGCCAGCAGCTGGCGTCATGCCTCCTAGGCCAGTTCCGGTCCATGGGAAACTGTCCCACGTCCTTGCCCCTGACAAACGTGGGGGATGCAAGCCTCCCTCAACACAGCTCCACCCTCAGCACAACTAGCCTGCCTGCATCGCTTGCCCTTTAGATGTCTCAGGGTGAGTCAGACACCGGTCTACAGAGTCCCCCATGTTCCAGGGGGACTTCTGGGAGGTGTCGTTGAAGCTCCTTTGCCTCAGCTCAGGCGAGGTGAGAAGAAAGAGCTCCTCCCCCAGAGGGAGGGTGGGGGTCTAGACGCCAGCAACTCTCTCCCCAAATCCTTGGCTAATTCCAGCCTCCGTCTCCACCTCTACAACTTCTTTAAGGTTCTGAGGTGGATAGATTGGGATCTTAAAACCTGTCCTTTACTACCTCCTCCATAAGTGTTGGTGATCTTACACCTCCCTTAGAAATGGGGAACGGTCCGCACTTCCTACCTTGAAGCCTCAGCTGATACTGAAACAGAACCTGTTTTCACATCCTGTTTTGCACAAACACGGAAGAAAGAGGCAGACAACATAGTTACCAGCATCTCTAGAGGAGAGAGGATGGAGCACTGGGTAGTGTGACCTTCAGGTGCCTTCCAACCCAGAGATCGTACAGCAGGCTGGCAGGGAATAGTAAAAGCATTGAACATATCCCCTGATGGTGCTGCTGAAGAGACAAGACACACACAGAACATACTAGTAGCAGACTATTGCAACGCTCCTTGATAGTTACAAATGCAATAACACTAAGTATGAATGATCAAGCATTGAATCGTTTGGACCAAGCTTTACATCTCAGAGAACAGAGAATCAGCTCACTGCTGCAGGAAATTGCCAAGAAGAGGTAGATGTAAACTCAACCTGCTATTCCGAGAGGGAAGGTATCCCACACTTTAAATCTCCTCAGTCTCTCTTCCTGGGCACTTGGCACTTGCTTGTCTCCCAAATGCCACCCTGCCAGGAAGTCATTCCCAGTCCCTGTAGCGGGAGGTAAACTTGTCATCCATTTGTCCCCATCCCACGTATCTATGTTCCTTTCTTGCTTCTTATCTTATAATTGAGTGGAAATTCTAGGAGGGCAAGGGCTTCTTTCTTTACTCACAGTGGAATTCTCCCTCTGGGCTTGGCACATGGAGGCAAACACACACACACACACACACACACACACACTCACTCTTATTCTTTTGTCCAAGGCACTGAGTTAGATGTTGGCTGAGTCAGGATTACAGCTGGGTTTCTGGGTTTCCACTACATGGCTCGTTCCACCTCTTCCCTTGGACTCACCGCTCTCTGGCCTCCCAGGTCTCTTGGGCACCAGAGCCTGGAAAGCGCTTCGCTGGGTATTCCAATTCTGCCGGCATTGGTGACTGAGGATGTGTGCCCAAATCCATCTTGTGTGTTTCCAACTCACAGCCTCCTGAACAGAGGTGCTCCTCAGAGGCAGGCAAAATGCAGCCCAGGGAGATGGGCCATGGAAGGCTATACTGCCAGCGCCGGTCCTGCTGGGCAGGGCTGGCCCTCTGTCTCAGCTGCCCGCCCTTCTGTGTATCTTTAATGAGCCTTTGGCCTGCGTTTCAACAGACCTGGCCTTGGGCACTGGGCATGGAAATGAACTCCTGAGTTAGTTCTCTAGGAGAAAAATAAAGGCCTGGCCTTGGGCCTGATTGGAGCCGCACTTCTCTGCCAACGCTATGTAGAGAAAAAGGCAGTTGTGTTGGGTTGCTGCATTTTTAAGTAGAGACGTTAAACCGTGCTATTTTATGGATGGAAACCAAGGCTCAGAGAGGAGTACTGATGCCCAAACTCATGCATCTGGTTTGGCAGTGGATGTGGTCACACTAGGCTCTGCAGAGTCACCACAGAGGCCAGCTGGAGAGAGGTCCGGATCCCTTCCCACCTTGTTCGGGTGCTAACTCATCTTTGGAGAGTTCCCTGCTCACAGGTGAGTTAGATGCTTCTGCACATACCTATACCACTGCATGTGTCCTACTGAGCCATGTGTCCCTGGAGCGTCAGCACCATGCATGTATCATCCTGGGTCACCTGGGGAGGGGGACTTTGGCGTCGGGCAGCTTTTCCTAGGAAGTCAGGCTCAGCTCTTCCTGTTGACAATGCTTTTCCTCCCTGTCTCCCCGTCCTTCCCCAGCTTCAGGAGGCTGAGCGATTTTTGCTGAGGATATCAACCTGTTCATTCTCAGAGGGCAGCCCTCCCAGGGGCAGCCAAAGTTTCCAGCCTGTTTTCCCATGCGAAGGACAAATGGAAAATGGTCCAGGAAAGCACCGTCCAATAGAAATGCAATGTGAGCGACATATGTAATTAAACATTTTCTAGTATAGCCACATGAGAAAAAGAAAAAAGAAACTGATGAGATTAATTTTAATAATACATTTCATTTAACCTAAGATATTCAAAATATCATTTCCACATGCAATCAATATAAACAATTATGGATGAGATGTTTTGCATTTCTTTATACTAGTGTTCAAAACCTGTTATGTATTTTATAACACAGGACGTCTCAATCTGGACTCTAAATTTGCATAGGAAATATTTGGTCTGATTTCATAAAATTTACAATTGAAAAAAATACAGGCACCTCCCCACATTGTTCCAAACATATTTAATCTTTTCTAATAACAATTGTTTTTAAATTTACATTTAATTAAAGTAAAATAAAAAATTCAGTTCCTCGGTGACGCTAGTCACTTTTCCAGACCCATAGGTGGGCTCTAGAAGATGAAGAGGGTTTCAGGGAGCAGGCGACTGAATCAGGGGAGAGCCCGTGCCCCTAAGGGGCAGAAGGCAGGCGCAGTCCCGGTGGACGCCCAGCTAGCTTCCAGCACAGGGGGATCTCGCTTCTCCGCATTTTCAGCACCATGTGGAATTTCAGAAAGCACTGCCTTTCCTGCAGGAGTGGGGCTGGGAGGGTTGATGCTCTGGGGAGAGTGTCCTCGGTCCAGGGGCCCCAGAGGATGTCTGCAGGCTTGGGGGGTGGGGTGGGGGCGGAGAGGGGACTCTTGAGTTGACAGAGGGAACAGCTGCTCCCCCTACTGGGAGCCAGAGGAACAACAGCCCCGCCTGGCTGGGGGAGGCGGGGTGTGCCATGGCGGAGGCAGCCTGTTCTTTTCTGGGCTCCCCATCTAGGTGCAGGAGGCAGAGGAGTCTGCTGGGGGATGGTGGCCACGGATCTGGGGAGAGGCTGTATCCTTTTGGGGTTTCCAAGTCTCAGAACACAGGGGCCCTTGACTTTGGAAGCATAGCAACACGGGTACAGAGAAGAACCTTAGGAAGTAAAAGTAAGGTTATTTAATAAAGTATTGTGGCTTCCAAACTCAAATGAAAAACTATTTATTTTTCTCTAGATTTAGTCAGGCAACAAATATGTGTTAGGAATCTGCAATCACCATATTCAGAAAGACCTCACATTTGAAAATATACATTTTGCAAAAATTGGCCTATCAGATCCCTTTGGTTAGCCATTCTAAAATATTTACAAACTGAAATTATGTACATAGTACAATGATGTACATAGGGAAAAATTCCAACTGTACCAAAAGTTATACTATGGAAAGTAAAAGTCCCCTCTTCCTCCCTTGGACATTGTTTAAAAATGTCCAAAGCACCTGATGGGTAGTGGCTGTTCAATAAATGTTAGTTTGTTACATTTGAATGTTGAAGGTGGGTCAAAAAGTTAGCAATGGAAACCTCATGTCAAACTGCAAACCAGTTGGATGGGGTTAGGGGTGAGAGAAGGAGGTGTGGCGGCTGGTTGAGCAATGCTGTTTTCAAATTTGATGCCTTTGAATTTTGTTGCTTTTAGATTTTGCTTTAAAAGTTATTTAATCCATACACTCTACCAAATATTTAGAGATGACACTTTGTGCTCATCTTGAAGCCACTGGAATCAGAGTACCTGGGGTAGGAGGGCAGGTGGGGACATTGCTTTTTGGGGCTTGTGGAGGGCAAGTGGGGAGTAGGAGCCAGTCTGGGATGTGACAGACATGTTCCAAGAAAGAGGAAGCTGGGAGCTGTATCCTGTCCTTGGCAGCTGGGTTATGTCACCTTGGGCTAACTCAATCCAAGCAATATTTAGGCTAGCGGACGGGATTATAAGAGACAGTCTTTATCTACAAGGAGTTTGCATCTGAGGGTGACACATGGGTGCACTCACTTACCATAAAGTAATGCAGAGCATGGTGGTCGCAATTGCAGATTTCCATGGAGTCCAAAGGATGCATCGGCAAACAATGGCCTAAGCCCAAGTACAGCCACCACCTGGTTTTTTTTTTTTAAATAGATTTTATTTTTTAGAGAAGTTTTAGGTTCACAGCAAAATGGAGAGGAAGATGTGGAGATTTTTCTTTTATTCCCTGCCCTCACACATGCACAACCTCTTCTGTTACCAACATCTTCCACCAGAGTGGTACATTTGTCACATTTGATGAATCTACATTGACACAGCACTGTCACTCAGAGTCCATAGTTTCCATTAGGGTTCACTCTTGGTGTTGCACATTCTATGGGTTTGGACAAATGTATGATGACATGTATCCACCATTACAGTATCACACGCAGTAGCTTCACTGCCATGAAAATCCTCCATGCTCCACCTATTCATCCCTCCTGCCCTCGAACCCCTGATCTTTTTACTGTCTGAATAATTTTGCCTTTTCTTGAGTGTCATGTAGTTGGAATCATATAGTATTTAGCCTTTTTAGATTAGCTTCTTTACCTAGTAATATGCATTTAAGTTTCTCTATGTATTTTCATGGCTTGCTAGCTCATTTCTTTTTAATGCTGAATATTTCACTGTGTGGATGTACCACAGTCTATTCATTTACTTACTGAAGGACAACTTGGTTGCTTCCAAGTTTTGAAAATTACTAATAAATCTGCTCTAGACATCCATGTGCAGGTTTTCATGTGGACATAAATTTTTGGGTAATCATCTTTTTGGGTAAATACCAAGGAGAGCAATTGCTGGATCCTACGGTAAGAGTATGTTTAGTTTTATGAGAAACCACCAAACTGTCTTCCCAAGTGGCTGTACCATTTTGCATCCCCATCAGCAACAAATGAGAGTTCCTGTTGCTCCACATCCTCACCAGCATTAGGTGCTGTCAGTGTTGCAGATTACAGCCTGCCCATTTTTGTAAATAAAGTTTTATTGGAACACAGCCATGCCCATTTGTTTTTGTATTTTCTGTCAATGCTTTCATGCTGCAACAGTAGAGGTGAGCAGTTATGACAGAGACATAATGGCCATTAAAAAAAAAAAAAAAAAAACTCCTAAAATATTTACTACCTTGTCCTTTACGGAAAAGGCTTGTTGACCTCTGGTCTAACAGAACAGCTACTTTCAATAGAGAAGGTGTGTTGGTGTTGGAGCTGCTTCTTGGAATGGGAAGGGCGAGAAAAAGGGGATTCCAGGCACAGGGAACAGTCAGAGCAAGGACAGGGGCCTGCCCAAGATGGGGAAGCAGGCTAGTCCTCAAGACTCGGCTCTTTAAGCCTCTTCCCAGCTCTGAGCTAGAAGGAATGGAATCAGTTTTTCTACATCTTGTAGAAGAGAGAGAGGATGAGTGAGCTGATGTCTGTAAATGCTTTGAGCAAAATATGAGAAAAGCATCCATTCATCAAAAAATGTTATTTCTATTTTATTGTTAAATGAATGCTAATTGTCTTTCTTTCTTTCTTTTTTCTTTCTCTCTTTCTTTCTTTCTTTCTTTCTCTCTCTCTCTCTTTCTTTCTTTCTTTCTTTCTTTCTTTCTTTCTTTTTTTCCCTAGTTTGGGCTGCCAATTTCATTCTTCTTGTTCTGCCTTGAAAAACAAAACAAAACAAACCAAACCAAACCCAGGCATACCATCACAAACTGTAATGTGTTTACTTAGGAGAAATGTATTTTCATTCTTTTTCAGATAGGTAATACACTCCTAGGGTCCAAAATTCAGAAGATTTAAAGAGTGTGCAGAGAAACATCTCCCTCCTATTCTGTAGCCTCCCTGTTTCTCTCCCTGGAGGCAGATGATGGTACCAGTTTCTTGCACTGTATATCCTTCTAGTGATATTTTCTGCAGGTACAAATATTTGCACATGTTCCTTTAACACAAATGATTATCTCATATATATATATATATATATATATATATATACACTCACACACACACACACACACACATATTTATATAATTGCTTTTCACTTTGCTTTTTCCCCTTAGTAGCAGTGTCGGAAAGTGTTTTGCATCAATACATCCAGTGCTTCCTCACTCTTTTTATTGCTGCGTAGTGCTCTATGTGGAGGCACCATATTATGTTTAAGCGTTTTAGAGGCAAATCAGGTCTGTTGCTCTCTCCCCACTTTCCTGCCAGCAACAAGCCCTGGACAACATTGCTGGGTTTGGGAAATGGGGTCAATAGCAGTGACTAGGTAGAAGTTCATGGTGCTGATGGCTTTGACACAGCCCTTCTGTGGTTCTCTATAGGCGAATTGAGGGGAAGTGGGGAGCTAGATGCCAGGAATCTTGCAGGCAGGGTTCTTCTGCCAGCTTTGGCTGCTGGGGTGAGGTTTGGCTTTCTAGGTGGGGTTGTCCCTGTCCCTGTGATTCCCCTTCCTCAGGCTGCTGGTGGGGAAAGACCTGTTGGAAATGGAAGACATCAAGGTTATTCTGATGCTGTGGAATCAGGTGGGTGTACAGTGGTGGTGGCATTTGGCAGCTGTATTAGCCATGGCTTTTTGATTGAAAGCTATAAATACCTGCCTCAACCCAGCTTAAGCATAAAGAAGTGTTTGTGGGTCTATGCAGGCAAACAAGGATATTTAGGAGTTGTGGCAGTCACCACTAGTTTCCTACCCGATATGTATTTCCTCTGTCTTCTCAATATGCCAAATTAAAAACACTCAGCTCTCCAGATTTCCTTGCAGCTAGGGGTGGCCACGTGACCCTTTTCTGAACATTGAGATGTAAGCAGAAGTATATAGGCTGAGCCTTCCAGGAATATATTATTTTTCTGATAAAAAGGGATGCACTCCTTGGGCACATGCTTTTTTGCCCTTCCTATCTGGAATGTGGCTACGATGCCTGGAGATGTAACACTCATCTTGGGAGCATGAGCAGAGTCACAAGATGAGGATGGTGGAACACAATGGCCACTGATGCCATCACAGAGCCAGTACACCAGATCTTGCCCGCTGGCCTGTTGATCACTTGCTACCTGAGAAAAATAAACTCCTCTTTGGCTACTCTCTGGAGCTGGCTCTTGTTACATGCAGTTGAACATAGGCCTAGCCCTAATCCAGGGCAACCGAGTTCTGGGATTTGTATAGTGTCAAGTCTCCCTGTCTCTTCCTTTCCAGTTTATTCTCCCAGAATCCTCCCTGGGAGGATTCTGGTACTAGCAGCTCTGGAATCTACTCTGACAGCTTCTGACCCGGGGGAAAGAGGGAGTTAATCCTCATTCCAAATGGAAAGGAGAAACTCCAGGGAAGAAATCTGATTGGTTTGTCTTGAAGGATACTCCTTGAACCAACCACTGTGGACCAAGGGATGGGGTGACATGATGTGCCATGTTACGGTATCAGCCTGCCTGCCAGAAGGCATGGGAAGCAGAGAGGGAGTCTTGGTCTGGTTCTTCATCTGTCATGAGCACCTTTTGGTCCATGTTACCCACTCCTGTTTCCTCCCTCCCTACCTCCTTCACCAACCAGTTCTGGGCTGATTCTGGCCTTCTCTGCGCAGGGGAGAGGGTGGGTTCCCCTGATTGGTGCCAACTGGGTGGCCTTTCTAAGATTCCATTTGAGCAGCAGCTCTTGGCTGCCCTCTTCTGGGCACTGGTGGATATAGGCACCTGCTCCGCTGGAACCGGCTGGAAACCCTTCCCTCACAGTCTTGCCTCATGATGTGACTTTTGTCTTCTTATATCTGCCCACTTGGTCCCCCTTAATTACTTACAAATCAGTAAATTTTTTCCATGTCTATCATGTGTTCAGGTTGTGTTCAGGTTTGTCTGGCCATAGCTGTGTATAGAATGATTCTGGCTTCCCACTGATCCAGATGTTTTTCTAAGGGCTACAGAAATGTCAGAACACTTATTTTTGCCAGTGTACATGTCTATCCCATGTATTTGTCTGAACTGAAGTCACTTTAGTTTTGAAAGCCACTGAGGAGGTAATGTGTTTGAACTTTGTAAATATGTAAGACTTACATATTTACATTCCCTTGGAGAACATCCTCCCCTGTAAATCATACCTTGATGTTTTCATCAAAGTACCAAAGTCTGAGAACATGTTTTTATTATTCACAGTAGAATCAAGGCAATGCCCTAATTCATGATTTTACTTAGAGGCAATTGCTGTTTCCAGGGAATTTGGGCCTATAACATGGATCAGAAACCATCTGTGGAGCCTTTTGAACTCATAAAATTATGGATACGCATGCCAGCAGAACTCCCGACTGGATTCTTGGCCTCACTGTGGGTGATAGAATTATTTTTTTCTGAATGAGTTGCTTTCCTCAGGCCGAAGGCGAATTGCCTTCACATCTTGGTGAGCAGACTGTAACTCAGAAGTCTGGGCTCTGGACCCAGCAATCTCTTCGTGGTGCTGAGACCACATCTTCCTTTCCTGGATCCACACTTTGAATTCCTCCACTCCCCCATCTATTCACATCCAGCCCATTTTCAAGACCTACTTCTAATATTTTTTCTCTGAGATTCCTTCCCTGCATCATGATTTCACCATAACATTTCTGTAGTCTGTAGTGTTTACTTAGCAATAGTCATGTATTATCACGCAGCATCTTTTTCCTTTTTTTATGCAACATTATTTATAAATTTGTACTGTCATTTAACTTTACAAAAGTTTATATCCCCTGTCTTTCCTTGAATAATAAAATCCTTGGTTCCAGAAACCATAGCTTACACTTGCTTGTTTACCCCGCAGAATATTGAATAGTTATTGCTATATGTTCAATAGATGAGCAGCAAGTGCTGTTGATTGATGGGTTGTTGTATCATTTGCCTATCCTAGCTCTAATTAGTATACTTGCCTGGGAAATTATTTACAAAAGACAGATTGGCCCAGGCCATCATTAACACTTCTCTGAAATATTTTCATGCATTTAGATGCTTTGCAAAATGTATTGCCCAAATGGCACGATGTATCCACGTGTGCACGTAACAAAGGGAAGCCAAATTAGAATCATCCTTTTAATTTATTGTTGATGCACGATCATTTTAAAATTTAGTTTTCATTTTTATCAAAGTTATACAAAGCCATAATTTTCAGGGTTGAATAATTTCAGAAGGCACATTGAAAAATAACAGACCCCTCTTGCCCCACTGTTTCCTGCTTTCTGGAATCAACATAATCAACTCTCTTAGCTGATTATTTTGATATTACCATCATGTCGCTGGTATATGCTTATAGTACTCCTTTTTTTCCCCCTTACAGCTTTAGGCATTATCTTTTAGTCCCCCACCATACATAATTCCTGACCCTTGCCTCCTCCCCGCTCCCAATTATCCCACTGCTGTTATTTCATAATTTGGCTTAGGTTAATATTTAGTGTGTATATTATCCTGCCCATATAAACACTCTTCACAGCTGAAACATGATTATTTTTATTTTCTTGTACAACCTTTAGGTTTTCCTGCAGTTAATAGTGATATTGTTTTTCCTTCCTTTGTTTTGTGTTCTATCATGAATTCATTCCAAACTTTCTCCTAAAGTGTTTAAATTTCTTCTCAATACATTCACGTACAACAGGTATTCTAATAAGGCCATCTTTCTGGTCATCTTTCCTGTGTCCTTCCAAGCTGCTCTGACCTGGACTAGTTTCTTTGTAGGCTGAATGCATAACTGTGCTTAGATCCTCCTTTACCTTCATCTCTGGGATTTGCTTTGCCCTTTCTTGGATTGATGTTCTCATTCCCCAGATTCTATGTCTTCCTCTTTCTTGGCTTGCCTCCTAATTTTGGATGAACAACTTATCTAGCAGCTTCCTCAGAAGGGATTCATTGCAGATAAATGTTTTGAGACCTATCATGCCTGAAATGTTAGTATTCCACTCTAATATTTAATTGATAACTTTGATAGGTGTAGAATTCTAGGCTGGAAATGATTTTTTTCTACAGAATTCTGAAGTCATTGTTATATTGTCTTTTTACTACTTGTGTGGCTATTGAGAAATCCATAGTCAACCTGATTTTTTTTTATTTTAGCATATTATGGGGGTACAAATGTTTAGGTTACATGTATTGCCTTTGCCCCACCCGAGTCAGAGCTTCAAGTGTGCCCATCCCCCAGACAGTGCGCACTGCACCCATTAGGTGTGAATGTACCCATCCCCTCCTCCCATCAACCTGATTTTTTAAGCAACCAATTTTACTTTTCATTGAAACTTTTAAAATTGTCTCTTTGTCCTTGTGATTCTGAAAATTAAAGACAATGAAACTTAGCATGACTTTATTTTTATCTCTTGCACCGGCTATTTAATATGCCCTTTCAGTCTAGAAACTCACGTCCTTCAGTACTGAAAAACTTCTTGGATTACTTTTTGTGTCTTTTCTTCTATTTTTAAAGTTGTTTTTCTGAAACTTTAGTTATTCATTTGGTGGACTCCTATTTATGTTCCTTATATTCCTCCTGATTATGTTCCTTCTCTTTTGTATAATGTCTTCCACATCTTTGACTTTTCACTCTACTTTCTAACAGATTTCCTTAACTTTATCTTCTAACTCTTCCATTGAAATTTTCATTCTGGCTATCAAATTTGAATTTCTAAGCACTCTCTCTTGTTTTACAATTGTTTTCTTTTTATTAGAATAGTGTTTTTTATTTAATAAATATGATAACTTCTTCTACTTATCTGAGGATGTTAATGATAGTTTCCTTTTGAAGTTCTTATTTTCCTGCAGAGTTTTCTACAAGTTGCTTTCTCCCCACTAGTATTTTGGCCTCTACAGTTGACCCCTGAAAAACATGAGTTTGAACTGCACTGGTCCACTTATACGCAGATTTTCTTCCTCTTCTGCCACTCCTGAGACAGCAAGACCAAACTCTCCTCTTCTTCCTCTTCCTCCTCAGCCTACTCAATGTGAAGATGGCGAGAATGAAGACCTTTATGATGATCCACTTTCACTTAATGGATAGTAAATGTATTTTCTTTTTCTTATGAGTTTCTTAATAACATTTTCTTTTCTCTAGTTACTTTATGGTAAGAATACAATATAAAATATATACAACATACAAAATATGTGTTCATTAACTGTTTATATTATTCATAATGGTTAAAGAAGAGGTTTATGTGAAAGTTTCCTAATTAGCACCCCAGTGCTGGAAAAGGAGAAGAATAAAAGTATATCCAGGGATCATGGATCTTTCTTCTTCATTTTTTTGATTTTATAACTGCTCTGAACTACTGCTACCATCACCACCACCACCACTACTGCTACTATATGTAATGGCCACTATTTGTTAAGCCCCTATGAGGGGTCAAGCACCATTCTAAGTAATTGCCATGTATTCCTTCATTTGATTCACACACAAATATGTAGAACATATCATTTGCACAGGCATTCAATAAACACTTAAATGAATAACAGTAACTAATACTTATTGAGAGATTACTATGACCCACATGATCTTCAAAGTTCTTTACATGCATAACTCATTAAAGCCTCATAATAGCCTTATGAAATTGGTTCTTCATAATCACTATTTAATAGATGAAGAGTCTGAGCCTCAGAAGGTTAAAGAACTTTTCCAAGGTCAGATCTGGCAGATTTGGAGATGGCCCAGGATTGCGTTACTCTTTCTATTCTACAAATAGGGGACAGTATCTGGATTCAAGAGGGGAAAATGATGTACCATCTTTTGGGGAAATGGTTATAGAAAAAAGAGATGAAGGTCATCAGAGACAAAGTTTTGTCTCTCAGAGTTCGGCCAAAGACTATCCTAGTATCTCAGATAAGATAATATACCAATAATTCTAGGTAACACTTCCATAATTCTTGTTGTTTAGAAGACATATTTACATTCACAATCTGATTTAATCTCCATAATAACCCTATAAAGTAGACTATTCAGGGACTACTATCTTCATTTTACAGATGAGGAAACTGAACTCAGAAAAATGAAATAATTTGCCCATATTCATGCAGGCAGTAAATGAGAGATTCACTTGTGTGGGCTTCATTTTTTCACTTGTTCATTCAACACACATATATATTTTTGAAGTCTACCATTTACCTGATAGTGTTTTACATTCTCGAGATTTAATAGTGAGCAAGACAAAGTTCTTGCCATCGTAGAAGTTGTATTCTAGAAGGGGAGACAGAAAATAAACAAATAAAAAACTGTATAATATATTGATTAATAGTGATAGGTGCTATGAAGTAAAGTAGAGCCAGGTGGGAAGAGGGAATAGGCTATCTTAAAACAGGTATTCAGGAAAACTCAGAGCGGGTGACATTTGAGCAGAGATCTGTAGGAAGTGAGGGGGTTAGCAATACAAATATGTTGAGGATAAGCACTCAAGTTATAGGGAACAGTAAATGCAAAATCTCTGATGCTGAAATGAGCTTGGCTTATTCAAGAAACAGTGAGAAAGCCAGTGTGCACTGAGAGAAGAGAGCAAGAGGAAGGAAGCAGGAGATGCTATCAGAGTGGTGAGCTAGAATTCAACCTCAAAGGGGCTGTTGACAAGATGAGAGGGCTGTATTTTATTCTAAGTGAAAAGCCTTTGGAGGACTTTGAGTGGGGGAAACGACATGATCTAATTTACTCTTGCAAAATATTACTTCTTGTACTATGTGGAGAATTTACTGTGTGTGTGGTCGGGGAGGGTGAAGAAGTAGAGTCAGGTTGGTAAGTGTTTTAGTCAGGATGGGCTGAGTCATGCCGGAGAAACAGTGCTTCAGGTTTTGCAGCTCTGTTTCACACCATCTCTGCTCTAGGATCCAGGTTGGTGGAGCAGCTCCACCTGGAACATTGCTGCTCTCATGACAGAGACAAAAGAGATCATGGTGAATCACATGCTGCTTCTGAACTCTTCTCCCTGGAAGTGACAAAAATCATTTCCATCACATTTCATTGACCACAGCAGGTCATGTGGCTAAGTCTGGCATCATTGGGGGTGGGGAAAAAGCAGTGAATACTTGGAAACCACAGGAGGCTGTTGCAGTGGTCAAGGCAAAAATGAAGGTGACTTGGGCTAGGGTGGCAGCAGTTGAGGAGTTGAAAGCACTTGCTGATTGAATAAATATGGAGTGTGAAAAAAGAAAAGAGTTGAGAAAGACTCCAGGGCTTTGGTCTGAACACCTTAGTGAACAGTTGGTGCCATTTGGTGAGCTGGAAAAGTCTGAGGGAGGAGCAGGGTTAAGTGGGGGAGAGTTAGAAATTCCATTTTGGACATGTTAAGTTTGAGTTTCTAATGGGGGAAATATTGGATTTGAAGGTAAAATTTGGAAGTCATCAGCATATAGAATGACTTTGAAGCCATGGGACTGGATGAGATCACAAAGAGAATAAGAGTAGACAGAGGAAATAAAAAGGCTGAAGTTGAGCCCTGGGGCATGCCAACGTAGAAAGGTCAGGAAGAAGAGGAGAGTCCAGCAAAAGACAGAGGGAAGAGCCAGATTGGGAGGGGGGAAAAAAGAGTGACATGGCCAAGAAGCCCAGTGAAATAAGCGCGTTTCATGAAAAGAAAGATTGACAGTGTCAGCTGCTGATGAGATGTTGAGTAAGAAGAGGATTAAAATTCATTGTTGGATTTGGTTGGTCAGGCGCAGGCACTGGTGACCTTGACAAGCCATTGGGGACCTTGTTACATGGTGGGGGTGAAAGTCTGATTGGAATGGGTGAAGAAAAGCCAGATTGTCCTTCTGATTCCAAATTTAGCTCCTCCCTTGCTTTGCGAAACTGCATGGAAATTTCTCATGTACAGAATGGAGTCATTGAAAGTGTTGCAGAAACGAAGAATTTGTACTTCATTCTTTGAGTCACTCAGCCTTGGAGAACAACTCCCTATAAACTTGAAGACAACCACCTGAACATAACTGGTTTACTGCCTTTTTTTCTGTCGTGTATAGAGTAAAAATAGGGCAGAAATATCTTTGTTTCTGCACTCAGGCTCTAGGCAAAGTCTCCATAGACAATGAAGCGTGATAACAGGTTCGTTAGGCCCCTTAACCATGAAGACATAAGGGGAGGCTGAAAATTAGGATTGGGAAAAATAGAAGCATTTTGTTTACTGTCCAGCATCAAGCACAAGAAATCAAACCTTTTTCCAAGAGTAAATATTGAATTAGATGAGGCAATTTTACTCCAGAATAATACTCTGAGGGGCTTTCCCAAGTACTAAAACAGACATCAAAACTCTGAAATAAAGTGAAAAAAAAAAGGTGGGAAATGGAAAAGAATAGTAAATGTGCATTTTTGTTTGGCCTGTAGGGCTTGCCTGCTGACAACCGTTTCTGGTTATGTGTGAGATACGCCACGGAGACTTGGGAGCACCAGATGTCACTTCTGTGCCTCAGCCTCAGGTACTGATTGTACCCAAAGCAGGCCAGGTTGGGGAGGCCAAGGAGGCAAGGCTGGGGGGAAGTTTTCTATATACTTGAAAAATTCCAACATTTTCCAAAGACAATTATGATTCTTGCCTCGTACGATGCTGTGCTCTCAGGCCAGGGCAGTATTCCAAATATTTAATAACCAGTAAAGAAAGGGCCCTGAGTAGTTGGAATGGACACCAGACCAATCAGGATAGAGGCTGACTGTACCCAACATTTTAACTGAATATCAGGCTTATTCCCTATGTCTGGTGAAAAGAACAGGGGTTCTACAGTCAATAATAGCTGAGTTTAATCGTAAATTCTTGAATATCTCTTAGAATCCCTTTTTGCTCTGGGTTATTGAGCAAGTGATTTGTTGAGCCTCATTTTCATCATATCTAAATGGAGAGAATATGACTGTATTCTCTCTGTTACATATTCTATTATATTCTACAAAAGATTATAACTTACAACATTATTTTGAAAATGAAATGTGTTTCAGTTGTCTATTGCTATATAACAAATCATTCAAAAACTTAGTGGCTTAAAGCAACGATGATTAACTATTGCTCGTGATTTAGAGGGTCAAGAATGCAGGCAGGGCTCAGCTGGGCCATTCTTCTGTTCCACATGGTGTGTGCTGGGAGTTGCTCACCCAGCTGCGGCATCCATCTGGCAGCTGGGGTGGGCTGAGAGGTCCAGGAAGGCCTCACACTTGTGTCTGGCACCTCACTGCTCCTCCACATGGCCTTTCTCCCCATATAGTGTCTCATCATTCAGGAATTTGAGCTACTTTACAGCAAGCTGCTTGGTATCTGTAAATTTAACCCCAGAGCTGGCTAAGTGTCACTTCTGTCACACTCTATATGACAAGGCAAGTCATGAGGCAGGCAAGATTCAAGGGGAAGGGGAAGGAAAAGGACCCCACCTCTTGGTGGGTGGAACATCATGTGTGTATAGGAATTACTGGTAACCATCATGGGAGGCTGTCTACCTTAAAATGAGTTATGTGAACAGATCCAGTATGGTGTTTAAAATCCTTCATTGCTCCCAACATCCTTGTGCCAGTGCCCAGAGTCTTTGGCATGACATTTGAAGCCTTTGATGATCTGGCCTTGCCTGTTTCTCCAGCCTCATTTATCAGTGCTCCGTTCCTTGAAGTTTTCACACTAATCAAATAAACCTCTTGCCATAATTCACTCCACCTTTGTGTCTTTGCACATGCTACTCTCTCTAAATAAAATCCTTTTCCTTCACACATTTCTTCCCAACTCCTGCTTATACTTCAGGACTCCGCTCAGGGGTTGCCTCCTCTGGGATGTCTTCCCAATGCCCTGCCTCAGCCTCACCTTTGTGCACTGATCTTTACTTGAGCAAAGGCTTCATCTCTCCACATTGTATAATTCACCTGTTTAACATGCCTCTTCCACCAGACTCATTAGGAGCGAGATCAAGTTGTTATTGGGTCGGTGCCTGGCATAGAGAAAGTTTTTATATGTGGTAGTTGACTGAATGGCAGTACAGGCATGCAGCAATCGTTATCTTTGTGTGGCTTGGCACAGCTTGGTGTAGAGACCCATTGATTTCCTTCCCATGAAAACGTGTCTGGGATGGGGTGGGAGAAAAGACAGCTGGAGTTAAGGAGCCAAGGAAGTGAAAGACCAGTGTGTTGAAGGTGCCATTTATGTGATTTTAGACTCACTAGGAATGGTAAGAGGGGTTGTGAATAGGTAGACAGTCGCCAGGCACTGGCCACCTCAATGAATCATGAGAGAGGTTTGGGGTCATAAGATGATGAGAGGAAGTGAGGATAGAGGTGGTAAAGGAAAACTCATAGCAGGTGAGAGGGTTTTTTTTTTTTTTTTTGTTTGTTTGTTTTCTTTAATGGAGCAAGAAGGAGAACTTGCTTGGAAGAAACAATGGGAGCAAAAAGGATACCTGTTCCATCTCGACACCCTGAGGCTTAAGTGGTTACGGGAGAAAAAAATTCATCTCTTCTTGAGTGGACAGTGGAACAACCAGGGATCAGCTAAATTTTAGTCAGTGGAAGAAGGTGATTGGGATGTTTGGAGAAGAAGCTGAGGATGAAGAGGCATTTGCTGGTGAAAGCCTGAGTTCCAGAGGGCTCTGTGGAAGGGCTTTGGGGGGAGATGAGGGCTGGGAGATGGTTTTGATTAGAGGATGCACGGGCATCCTCCACTAAGTGTCCATATGAGGATGGGATTTTCAGCGGTGTCTGAGATGGTTCAGGATGGAAGCATGATGGACTGGAGCCTGGATGTCTCTTAGAGGAAAACAGATACTCAGCAAGAGTATGGCTGGTATTTAGCTGGGGCCCCTGGGAAGCTGCTTAGTCCTGTGATAAGAAGCAGACAGGGGCACCATTAGGTAGCTCACAAGCTGTGGGCTTTGTGGGCAGGGTTTGGGGAAGGCCTGTCTTTCAGGTGTAGGTGTTGGGGCAGCTGGGAGCCACGGCAGGTGAAGATCATGTGGCGGCCGACTTCTCTTTAGCGGAAAGGGGCTCACTGACTTGAGCGAGGGGATTGAAGGCCGGTGTCTCTCTCATGGTTGGAATGAGGCATTGAAGAATTCAGAATAGGGGCAATGGTTTGCCTAAAGCTGCATAGTTGATAAATATCTGACCTGGAGTTCAAACCCAGGTTTTTTGAATTTGAGTTCATTTCACTTTCAAGACCCTCCTCCTAGGGAGGGGAGAAGACAGGGCTGAATGTAGGGAATAAAGGTGGCTGAGGAAGGAGAGAGAAGCGGGGAGTTGGAGGGGTTGCTACAACCCCAGAAAAGTTTTTAGGCATCGTAGAGCAGAAGCAACTCTTGTTCAGGCTTCCGGATGTACAGAGAAGGGCAACCTCATCGCGGCACCTGGGTGGTGGGGGAGAAACAACTGCCAGGGGCTTCTTGATTGATGAAAGGAGGTGGCATTCCTGGTTCTCTGCAGGTGGCCCTTGGAGAATGTAGTGGGTTGAATTGTGTCCCCACACAAGATATGCCCAAGTCCTAATCCCCTGTACCTGTGAATGTGACCTTATTTGGAAATAGGGTCTTTACAGATGTCATTAAGGATCTTGAAATGAAATTATCCTGGATTTAGGGTGGGCCCTGTATCCAATGACTAGTGTCTTTATAAAAAAATAGAGGGGGATTTGGGGTGCAGAACACAGGGGAGGAGGCCAGTTGAAGACGGAGGCAGACATTCGAGTGATGCTGCTACAACGCCAGCAAGGCCAGGAGCCATCCAAGGATGGAAGAGGCAAGAAGGGATTCTTCCTTGGGTCCTTTGGTGGGAGGATGGTCCTACCGACGTCTCGATTTTGGACTTCTGGCCTCCAGACTGTGAGAGAATACATTTCTGTTGTCCTAAGCTGCACAGTTTTTGGTAATTTGTTACGACAGCCCTCGGAAAACACTACAGTGGAGGAGACGTGCAGTCGGAAATAACTGCTGGGCCAGCACAGGCCTAGGTCAGGCCTGAACGTACAGAGACAGCTCGACTGCAGGCGAAGAGCTGGGACCACACACACTGTAGCGGCTGGTGCCAGCTTATTGCCCCAAAGGATAGGAGGGACCCACTGTGCCTGAGGAGACACCTGTGCTGGGTCCCAGGGAAGACTCGCCTTGCCCCAGAGGAGGTCTTACATCTGAGGTCTTATCCCCAGTCACTGCAAGATGAAAGTTGTCCTCTGCACCCAGGCATGACAAAAACCCTGAAAGACTGAGTACTTACCTCCCTGCGACTCAGCTTGAAAGAGGCTGCTTTAAACTGGAAGAGGTCGAGAAGCCTTCCCCTGGTGAGTTTATGCTTTTCCCTGTTCCTCTGTGGCATGGTTCTCATTAAGAAGTGTAGGTGAGGTTTAGGAAATAAAAGGATGATTTTTTTTTTTTTGCATAATTTAAGTGCAATCTCATTTCCAAATTCCAAACCTCTTAATATGGTAATGAGAAGCCAAAGGAATTTTAATTTGCAGCCATGTTGCAGTTTTCCAGCATGGGAAGAAAGCATCCTCCGTTAAAAGGTCACATGTGGGATTAGTTGCTAGGCTGTGGGATTACTTTCCTGGGCTTGCTAGGGAAAAGGGCGGAAGGGAAGTGAACTAGCAGAGTCATGTAGCGTTTCTGTCCTGGGACTTAGGCAAATTATGTAATCGTCCTTTGCATTCAAATCTGCTCCACTTCCACCTGATGTTTTGCTGAAGGGACAAGAGATTCCAAAGCTCAGTTTGCTGGAGTGTGCAAAATGCTAATCAGCTTCGGCAGCCAGAAAGTGGCAGGGGGCGTGCCTCTCTGGAGAAGGGAGGAGAGGCTGGACTGGGAGCCTGGAGGAGTCTGGCTGACTCAGCGGCCCCTGACAAATGCACTTCCCTCCTCGCTCATTTCCACGGTGAGCTCTTCTCAGTGGGCAAGGGAGGACTCAGAACAACGGTGTTCTCTTTTTTTACAGAGAAAGATGATGTGCAAGGGGGTCATTAACAAGAGGATCAAGGGTTTGGCTATGTTGGGAGGTGCTAATTTTGATAAATGCATCCTTATCTCTACAGACATGCCATTCCGAGTCCCCTGTTAGATTTGAAAAAGACTTTGGAGATTGTCTTCTGCACAGTGGCTCTGAGACTGGGCACTTAGCAGATGTTCAGTAAATATTTGAATAAACAAATGGATAGAGTTCAAGCTACCAGGTTATGCATCCCGTTTGTGGCATAGTTAGGTCTCTGACATCCAGTACTCTAACCACTCAGCTGGGAGTTTTCTGTCCGTTCCATCTTGCTGCCAGGACAACTGTAGCCACCCAGAAGGATGCTTCGGTACTCTTGAAAGTTCTCCGGCTGAATGTTGCTATGATACAGTCTTGCAAAGAGCTGATTGCTCAGTAGCAAGGGCAAGTGCTTTTTATGCTCGGTAGATAAGAAGGAATGCTGCCCTGCAGATATTCTGTTAAGTGCCTCTTTAATATTTGTGAGGAGACTGTCTTGATGACATTTTGTGAGTATGTACACACTGGTAAATTTTGTCTTTTAGGGGTTGTGCTATCCTATTGCTATTTGATTTAAAAATCTTTCTTTCCCTTCATATGTATTACCAACATAAAGAAGAAGAACAACAAAAAACAGCAGAGGGGAATACACACACGCACACTCACCCTTCCCAATGTATTCAAATGAGATTGACTTAGAATATGAGGAGGAATTTATAAATATCTCTTCAGATTACTTAAAACTCTCAGGGTGACCCCAAAGCTAAACTGTGGCTCATGGTCTCAAACACTTGTTTATAAGGGTTTATAACTCTGATGGTTTTATTAGTTAATCTATTAATTGCTCATTGCTCTCCCTCCTCCACTTATTTGTAGTGTGGTTTTAAAACTCAAGTTAGCTGCTTCCCTTGTTGAAGCAAGAAGCCATTAACAGAATATTCAGTGAACCTGTGCAACCCCGAGAATCTAAATCTCTGCTTCCCTTTTTTCATAAGAACCCCTGGTGTCTTCTTATGCCCTTTGGCCCATAGGACTTGATTAATCAGATTAACGCAAGGTCAAATAACAACTGCTGCATATAGCACTTTACAGTTTAGCAATTAATACTACATATTATTCATTGATAACTTAGGTTCTAGGCATTGTGCATGCATCTGGAAGCCTTACAGAGATGTTATTTATAATGTTCTTGCCAAAAATATCCCATATGGTGAGTGATATGCCTATTTTTTTAAAATAGGTGAGTATTCTGAGGCTATAACTTGCTTAAGGTCACACAACTGGGCAATAATGGGGCACGATTTCAAACCAGATTTGTCTGACTCCAAAGTCTGAGCTTTCTTCATTGTACCACACTCACTTAGCTGAGCGTTCTCGCATGTCGCTTCAGGATTGATTTCTGAAGTGCCAGCTATATGCCTTCCCATTCATTCTCCCTACCTGCCCCACCCTAACTCAGCTGATAGTGGATAAAGGAGTCAGATAGGAACCAAAGCACCAGCTTTGTTGTTGGTGAAGCTGGATTGAAGACCGTGGCTTGGACCTAAGCCCCAAAGCACTACCTGATATGTAGCTCCTGAAGTTTGACTCACCCTTTTAGGCACATGGTAGAGAATCACTGCCCTGGGAAGACTACCTACCTCATGGAATAGTAGAGAGAGAACCTGTGTGCACCAAACGTAGGCTAGATCCCCATTTAAAAGAGCTACAGTACCTGGGGCATCACCAAATATCCATGGATTTTTTCTCATTTCTCTGCCTTCCTTGCAGAGGTATGGAGGGGCCATGAGACTGGGTCTGGCTAATGCAACAAGGACAATTTCCAAGCCTGGCCCTTAAAAAATCTTCTGGGATCCATGGCTCACTCTCTCCCCATAATGTAGTGAATTTAGGGGCCATACGATTCATATGGCATAGCTACAAGGTTGAGGAGGGCTGAAACTATGAATCTTCAGTAGCCAACTCTCTTGGAGGCTGGGGAATGAGTACTTTGGTCTTGAAGGAGGAATCTGGATCACTGAAGCATCCACTGAAGTTCACCCCTTGCTCCAGGAAGATACACTTGCTTCTTGTAAGTCAGCAAGTGTTTCACTGAGAGTGATTCTAAATGGGCCCCCCCACCTCAAATTCTACCCCTTGGCTCCTGGCCCATGTATTCTACGTGTTGGGTACAGAGCACTATAAATTGGTTGTTGACTTAGGGTGTATACCATGTTCTGAAGGATGGTATTCCATCATTGCAGGATATCATCTCCAAACTGCACCTTCCTATGACTCTATTCGGTTGGCTGCTTTTGTGTTTTGCAGTATAAATTAGAACTGATGGATCCAATAGTCATCAGCCCATTGCTGCACTTCCTTTGCTTATAGTCTACCTTGGACAGAAGTGATGTACTGCAAGATCCCATTTTGGTGGATCTACCACCGTGAGAGCTCAGATAGTGGTGCTGGCCAAGACCCTGGTAGATGTGATGGCAAACCTGCATCTGGATGCATGTTGATTTCATTCACTCTGAATTCTTGCCTCTTCCTTGTGGAAAGGAGCTAATGTAATCTACTTGCCAACACATGGCTATTTGGGATCCTCAAAGGATGGGGCCATACAGGAAGCTCAGCATTGGTCTCTGTTGCTGTTGGCAGTGGCTGGCTGTAGCTAGATCAGCCTTGGTGACTCTTCTGGGTCCATGCATATTCTCCATCTCTGCCATCATGGCCATTCTGTTCATGTCTCTGTTGTGCCAGCACTGGGGTGACTGATCACAGACGTTGGCTGAGGTCAAGCCACTCTGTCTGCTTGGCTGTTTCATGCCTCTTCCATGGTGAATGCTCTTTGAAATATGGTACACTGATATTTACATACTATGCCATTCCCACAGGTTCATCCACATGCCTCTTCCTAAGACCTTCTTTCCCACCAGTTTTCTAATCTTTTCCTTCCTAGGATTCTGACCAATCCAGCACATCTTTTGCCAGTGTCCATATTCTTGCCTTAGGCTGTTTTTCTACCCACACAAAGTGGATGACCAGGTACACCACCTGAAGCTCTGACCACCAGGAAGACTTCCTCACCACTGTCTTTCAGGGCCACATCTCAATGGGACTGTAATTCAGCTAGGGTCCATTTTTGACTTGGATAAACCTGCTGAACCAACACACATAATACAAAGCTTGACCTTTTTTCTATTTCCATCACTAGTCATAAGGTAACCTCCCTCCTCTGTTGCCATAGGGTTGAGTTGAGGGAGAGATAATAGTGTGTGGGTTGTGCTAATGGTGGATGATAGGATCTAGGCCAGCTGCTTGTGTAGCTTATTTGTGCCCTCTGACCTGTTAGTGCCTGATTATGGACATACTGCCTCCATTTTGCACTGAATTGCTGCAGGGTTGCCTTGCCTTTGACTTGATGGATCTGATAGAACCTAGCTCATGATGGGAATCTCTGGCCACAGCATCCGTTGATGTCTACGGTTCTGTGTTCTGTCTTGACTAGCATGCGAGGATTGTTTTTTGAATGGCAGTTCTCTGCTTTAAATAGCATGAAATTGCTATAGAACACTCGGGACTCCACACTGTAATTTTTCTTATTTGGCTTCTCATAAACCTTATGCACATAATTTTCCAGGGCAGATACCTCTAGAACTCTGTGGATCAGGCTCCCCTGGCTGACATTCCAACCTTGCCACTCATTACAATAATTGTGACCACTTTGCTTTTGATACTTCAACATTGCTCCATGGCCTCCATCATTTCAAGACCCAATCAGGCCCTTTGTTGTTAGGGGGTCTGGAGCAGCATCTGCTGCGACCCACAGAAGATGACCACCCTGAGCATCACACTGATGCTGATGCCCTGCCTCATGGACACATTTCTTATTACTCTGGTGAGTGAGGCACCCTCTTAGCCCCCCCTGGGAACATCATTGGCTGGTGAGTTTTCAGCTGTAAGAAGTATATTAGTTATCTATCGCTACATAACAAATTGCCACAAAATTAGCCATTAAAAATAACATGCGGTTATTATCTCACAGCATCTAGAGGTCAGAAGTCTGGACATGGCTTGACTAGGTCCTTTGTTCAGGGTCTCACAAGGCTGCGGTCAAAGTGCTGGGCAGGCTGTCTTCCTATCTGGAGTTCAGGATTCTCTTCCAGCTTACATCCTAAATGGTAGAACTCAGTTCTTTGCGGATGTAGGACTGAGGTCCTTGTTTTCTTATTGACGGTCAGCTGGGAGCTGCTCTCAGTTCCTAGAGGTGGCCTGAAGTTCCTCACTGCAGAGTCCTCTCACAACATGGCAGCCCACTTCTTCAATCCAGCAGGAGAACCTCTCACTCCAGCATGATAAGCTGGAGTATTATATAATGTGATGTAATCATGGAATGATTATCCAATCCCCTTTGCCAGACACTATAGGCTGGAAGTGAGTCACAGGTTCTGCCTGCACACAAGGGCACGGCTCATTGAGGTCACCTGAGGGGTGTGCCCACTGCAAGTACTGTAGCCACTCTAGCATGCCTCCTCTTCTGAGCCTTTCCATCCCTTCCTACACTGCCTGCTGTATTCTGGCATTTGTATCTCACTTAGTGTGAGCCATCACTTTCCCCAAGTTCTCAAGAGCCATCTAAGATGCATATCGGCATCATCTCCTATGGTCCTTGCCAGACTGTTAAATCATTTTCCCATACCAATAAACTTTATCTTACTCAACTTTATATTCTTTCCCCTTGGTCCAGACCCTCAAGATCCGGTCCTGTATACACTCTGGCTCCTGGTGGTTCATCTTGGTGAGGACCAGCATCTTCTTTGGCATGTGGCCTCTCTTAGCAGGCCCAGCATTTCCCTACACTGATTATGTTGTGATTCAACCCTAGTTTTTGTTCTGGTGGCCAGGAGAGGAGGTCAGGTGAAATCCCAAGGAGGACATTTGTCGTCTTTCACTTGAAGGCCTCTGCATTCAAGCTGTCTTCAAGTAAAAGTGTGGGTGTGGGGTGAAGTGCAAGCCTATAACAAGGAGGAATGGGCTACTTCTTTAGGCCCAGAGGGTTCAGAAGGATCTGGTGTTTCAGGGTTTATGAGTGCATTGACCCAGTTGTCCCCACCCAAATATCAGGGTCGCACTTCTTCCCAATCATAGCTCTAACCTAGATACAGCAGCCTTGCTGCAGTTGGGATTTCAACCTTCTCTGGAGCTCTGTTACCTTATAAATTAAGTTTTTTTCTGCCCTCTGGCTGCAGAAGATGAGAGCCTCTTTACTGAATGCCAGAAAGGCCCCCCTGAGTTTCATTTCTCACCTTTAAATGATGATGAATCACCTCAGCCTTTCATTGTCTATCTCTAATGCATTTACAGAACCCAGCAGCAGCCATGTGATCCCATTGTGCTTCTAATTACTATTTCTGTTGCCCTGTACCTCTCAAAGCTTCATCTATTCACCAGACAGTGCATTCCCTTCCATAGGGATCTCATCCAGTTCAGAACAGGTGACAGTGTTAACAATTGTGGTGTCAACCTACTGGAGCTCTCAGTACTCCGCCTACCACCAGTGATGTAGTACTTATTGCCAGACAACTGGTGGGGGATCCAGCTCCTAAAATTCCACGTTGGGGGAGTGACAACAGCAAGATGGCAAAATAGAAGATCCTCCCAGCATCACTTCCCCCACAAAAATGCAACTAGAAACTAGTCAGATAAAAGAATACCATCCTGAGTTCACCAGAACTTGAGGGAGAAGTAGAGAACACCCCTGGGCCAACAGAATTGAGAGAAGTTGTGACTGGTAAGAGAAACAGCTTTTTCAGACTGTGCCACTGCCCCCAGGTAGCATAAAGGGACTCACAGAGAATTTTCCTAGACTTACAGTTTATGAAGTGAGCAGAGGGGATTGGAGGTGGATGTTGCACACCTTGTGGGTGGGACAAGATTGGATTGGGATTGTCCTATGAATCCACATTCTTCTTTATGTACTAGGATATGGGGCTGGTGGGTGGACTAGTCTTCAGATCATATGGCACACGTAGGACTTGGTGATGGATTTGGATCATTCCTGGACATTTCAGCAAATTCTGGCTCCTTGACAAGTTGGTTGGCTATTCAACAGTCATACAGCTGTTCTCAATTGGGCTACAGAACATAGACAATGATTTGAGTGATCTCTGATTCTCCTAATGTTGGTACATAATGAATGCCATTATACATGCATAGAAAGAAGTTGATTCATTATAGACAGTGGATGGCTTTGGGCTTTCAGTTTAATTCTCTTTCAGAAACCTGATTGAGAATGCCTATATGGATAGAGCTATTCCTCTCAAGTTACTGAGCTCCCATTTATTAATGTATTTGTTCATTCAATCATTTTTCTTTGACTTATTTGTTACTTCATTTAGCAAGCAGTTATGCTCAGTGGTAGACATTCCCATATCATAGGCATACGATTTTAGAATAGAAAGTGACTTGAGCTATTGTTGGCGGATGATTCTATAAATGATGGAATTGAGAAATCGAGACAGGTTAGTAACTTACTTGAAGGTCTTAGAGCCTATTCAAGACAGAGTCAGGGTTAGAACCAAGTTCCAGAAGGGGACAAGTGTGGCCAGGGAAGACAACAGTACAATCCTTTACTGCAAGGACAGGAATATGTAGCTAATCTTATTTGTATTTTATTAATATGCATTATATAGTAATTATATCTACCCACAACCCGAAGGTACAGGAGGCAGCCTTTCCTTCTGCCTGTATTTCTCTAGAAAACTGTGTACCACCAGGAGCTTCTGAACAGGTCTCACAGTCCTAGCTTTGATTTAGTTTGAGCCAAGGGAGCAGTTTGTATCCTGGAAGTATTCAGCCGTAATTCAGAGTACAGGAATGCGAGTGCTCCCGAATCTCTAGGAAATGAAAGCTCTATCTGGCCATTTAAGTGAACAATCTGTGAAACTATCTTCTCTCTCCAAACTTTAAACCAAGCCTTTGCCAACCTTAATTGTAAGCAGAGAAGCCATTGTCAAGAGGACATAAATTGCAATTCTTCTCAGGCTCAGAGCCCTGACTAGAAATCATGTTGCCTTCTCTCTCTGCCTTCCTCCCTGTGCAAACTTAATTTTTGCATTCTTCTGGGACTGAGTTATGTACCTTTTGTTGCTAGTGTAGTGCCGGGGAGAAATATGATTTTGTTTTTACTACCACAGACCAAATTCACTCTGCTTAATTAATATCTGAGCGCTGCCAATTCCCAGTCTTGTAATCCAGTCAAGAATATTATATGATCATTACCACAAAAGTGGCTTTCCCCGGCATTTGGCTACTTGTGCCAGAGGGTGCCTTGGGTTTCAGGGAAAATGTTTCCATTACCCATTATAGGTTAGAGGAATTATTCCCACAGTAACCACACATGCTCCAAATGCACTACCAGTGGATTTAAGCCTAAATTATTTACACTGTGAATCTCTATTAATTTTTAATTTTTTACTTAAGTCCTTATCTTGATTAGGTTAGACCTCAAGGCTGCAGATGAATCCTGCTAGCACTTGCTATGGGCAAGGGGGTTTATTGGCTCAGGCAAGTGACAGGGTCAGGGGTGGGACTGGCCTACGTGATGACTGAAACCAAGGACCCAACAGCTGTCAGTGTGGCCTAGCCTGGACAGATGTATTAGAAGGAAAAGCTTCCCTAATCCTGGCACATCCCTACATAGGGAGGGGGTGCCACTAGGCCAACACCTGGGCCTTTCCCTTCCCCTCTATTTGCAGGAGAGGAGGTGACTCACCTCTGATGGTTAATTGTGGGAGAACAGACTGGGCATTGTTCTTGGCTCAGTGTTTTCCTCCTCATAGAGTCCCAGATGAGATGTCTCTTCTCTGCCCGTCCCATGTGCTTGAGAGCAAGGCTGCGGTTTTCCAATGCTGCCCAGGGCTGGGTAGAAAAGTCTGTCTAATTCTGGAGTTTCCTATTGCTTATTTCCTATTTCCTATACTTTCCTACAAATAGGACCCATATTCTCTAGTATACCTGTTTTCAGTAATAAAGGTGATATTTTGGCCTCTACAAGCCTGATTTGTCTGTATCTCAAGCGATTTTGAACCTGGGTGGGGAAAGAAGTTATTTATCAGGCCTTCTTCAATCACGTCATTAACTCTTCATTCAGCAATTGTTTATTGTGCGATCATTATGTATCAGCTGCAGAGAGAAAAGAGATGATTTTTGCCCTTGAGGGGTTCAGTCTAGGGAGAGCTGTCTGCTAATGTATCTCTAGGGCTTTTCACTATTGATAAGTGTTCACTGAATGAAAGAAAGCATGAACACACTGCATTACGATGCCGTCAGCGTGCAGGGAATGCTGTGGTGAGCTCTCCAGATCTCTGTGACTCAGGTACTCTGTCCTCCAGTTGCTGGCAGTGTTGGCTGCTGGTGGCTCTTGGCTGAGTCTCTCTCCAGGAATTGCCCTTGGTGGAGGAAAGCAGCCTCACCTGAGATCATGTCCGCTTCCCAATAAACCTCCTGCATGTGGATTTTCATCTCAAACCCAGTTTCCAGGAACCTGATCAAGACAAACTAAACTATTGTGAGATTAAAGGGCTGGGGTTGAGTCAAGCCTGGGGATTTGGAGAAGTGGAAGGTACTGGGATTGGAGGAGAAGGCAGGACGGCTGGGCAGAGGATGGCAGGAGGCTTGCTGCAGAATGAAGGCAAGGATGCATTTTGGAAGGAGAGGCAGCTGTAGCAACTAGGGGCTTGAGGAGCTCCTGAGGCAGAGGGAGCTCGTGCCCATCGCTAAAAAGATGCTCCTGCTTGCTGCTGCTCTCAGTTTGCCCTGCCGTCTCCAAGCAAGAAGCCCAGCCAGAGAGGTTGTGAGATGTCTTGGCTCTGGGTTGCAGCAGTGGCAAGACTTACCGGAAACAATTAGGGAAGAGCAGGTGAGGAGTCAGGGATTTGAGGGCACTGCAGAGGGCAGCGTGGAATGTGGATGGGGATTCCTGGGAGGAGAAGACCAGAAGGTGACAGGCTGTCGTGACTGACTTCATGGAGGGCCAGCTGCATCTGACTGAGTTGGGAAGGGTTTGCTTTAGTTCCTGGAGTTCTTGAGGTAACGGCTGTGCATGCACACAGGAGGCAGGGAGTGGAGAGACCAGAATGCCTGCTGTGGCCAAGCAGCACTAGCCAAGATGAGCATCTCCTTCTCTGGCAGGTGCCAGGGTTGAGAAACAGAGCCAGCAAGGAGCCAACTGCCCACAGTGTATGAGAGATGGGGATGAGCAGGGACTGAGGAGGTGGCCTGAGGAGAGGGTCAGGCAGATGCAAAAGCCTCTGATTTCATTTTATTCATTTTTTGACATAAAACATTGGGGGTTTTATTCCCCCTAGGAGCTGCAAAAAAAAAAAAAAAAAAAGCAAGTCACTTTAGCTTTCTAGATGGCTAAAGTTTTGATCATGCTTATTGCATCTACCTAGTAGAAGATTTGTGCAATTAGAGTTCAATTCAAATAACCCCACACACATCTAACATATGCCAGGAACTTTGCTATGCAGCCTGGCATCACTTGCTAGCTGTATAGTTAAAGATGAAGCAGTACCTAAATAATCCTCTTTAATGAGAGAAGGACGAACGTAGCATTTGGTTGATTGTGCTTACCTTGCCATGGATATTAGCTACCTTGATTCTCTAGCAGCAAATACCTATTCATTTCATGAATTTATGAAACACAATATTATTGACCCACACTGGTGCTGGAAAATACATGCCCGCGGTAATGGAACGCGAGGAGACAGAATCCTGAGTGTGCCATACAGTCCAGCGTGGAAAAGCTCATAGGGTGCATCAGCTGCAGTCCCCGCCTCCTGGGTGTTCCATTGCCAGGGCCACAGTAATGGTCCTATCATCATAGCAAGACTCTAGAGTGGCCTCTGGCTTAACCAGCAGGTACTTCTGACTGAATATTGAATCAGAGTCTGTATAGTTTAGTGCAAAAGTGCTTTCTTTTCTACTCTCAGACTTTAAAACATTGACTATTCTGCTACTGCCTCTTTAGCTATCCTGTTAGCCATTAGTCAGAATATTTGATTAGGAGAAAGCTAGTCCTTCTTTAGCCAGGCAGACTAAATGTTCACTTTAGGCTATGCATGTATTTTTCTCATGCATTGTTTTGGTAATGATATTTACAAAATAGTTCAATTTAAGGGTTTAATCTTTTATTTAGTGGTAACACAGAGGTTTGGTTTAACTGCACTTAAGGACTATGGATTTTGGGCTTGGACTTTTAACACACAAAGACAAAACACTTTGTTTTTGGACATTAATTCCTTTAGATTGAACATCTTTAGACTTTAGCTTTCAGAAGGCTTTCATTTTTGAATGTATATTTTTCTCTAAGAATTTGATAATGGGACATGTCTAGGTTGCAATCATTCTGCTATATGAGTGTTTTCAAGCAGTTTATTATTGGAGCATTTTACCACTGTCATTAATTTCATTGCTGAATCTTGGATACACTGTATCAGACAATGTGGCTGTGCCTAATGTGATATGGAAAATGTAACAGGGAGTGAATTTTAAGACTTGGGTCTGGTTTTATCCTGTTACTGACTGAATTTGGTTCTGTTCTGATGCATTTCAGAGCCTTCAGGAAGTGATGTCTAAACCACCCTTCAGTGGTCTCAGGAGTGGCTTTTGGTACTGCAGGTGCAATCTCACATTCTGGTGATATCAGGGCCAAGGCCACTGTGGTTGACCATGGACTTAACAATGAAGCTGACTGAGTTCAGAGCAAAAAGCTAAAAAATGTCAGGGGAGAACATTTCTTCCCCTTTTCTTATGTTTTCTTCTGTGTTAAAGAAACTCAGTTTGACTTCTCACCTCTCTCCACTCCAGGAGGAGTAGAGTAATTTACCTGATGGGCTATGTGAGAAGAACAAATGGGGCATGTTTGCATCCACCCTTCTTCCCCTTGGGAATGTGCTGCCCTCATGGAGCCGTGTCCCCCTTGGTTCTTCCAGGGAAAGGTTCACCCCATTCAACCCCACTGCCTGCAGCAGGGTGGGTACGTCCACTTAGCTCACTGGGCCCACCTGTGTTTTCTTCTAACCCATTTCAGAGACTTCTGGAAGCAAAATCTAAACTGTCTACCAGTGGTCTCAGGAGATGGCAAAGGAGGAGAATCTAGTCATCGATTTCATGTGGAAACCTCCTCCTTCTACCTTTTTAGTAATAGGGAGAATATTTTGAATTCCCAGCAGCAACTCTTATTTTTAAATTGGATTTCAAGTGTGGAAAATGGAATCAACAATGGTAAAGGAAATTTATGGGTATGTGAAATAAAAATTCAGTCTCCAATTATATGTGCTAATTTTGAGCATAAATTACTATTAGGAAAGTGAAGGCAAATGAAATCAACCTTACATCCTTCACAGTGCAGCCTAGTCCCCTGTCCTGGCTTCCCCAGAAGCTCCCCTGCCCTGGGTTCAGTTTGAGGTGCTCTTCCGCCATGCTTCCAGATCACTCTGTGGCTGCCTGTCTCACACAGTACTCACCATCCTAAATTGAAATTCCATCTTTACGTGATTGCCTCTGTGTCAGTTTGGGTCCTCCAAGAAGCAGACTCAGAGATGGAATTAGATGTCAGAGAGATTTACTGGGGGCTGTCTGTGAAGGATAAAGGGAGAGGAATAGGTAGCCAAGGAGAACCTTCAGATCTCAATGCTGGTCTGGCACCTGTGAAAAGAGAGAGCAGGACAGACTGGGTTGAAAAAGCCAAAGACTGTAGCGTGATCCCGGGGGTGTTTTGGCCAGGCCAGTGAAAGTTACAGAGCCAAAGCTGCTCATTAGAAAAACACCACACTGGGGAGGAACAAACTGCCAGTCGTTGGCTGGTAGCAGCCTAGGGGAAGCGTGGCCGTGGCAGTGCTGCGGGTCACAGCTGGGTCTGCCAGCTCTGTTCCCTGCTGCAGCAGGCTCTCTCTGGAAGGCCATCTATGAGACATGTTTCTATGGCTACCAGAGTCCCTCCTCCAGACAGGAGGCTCTTCAAGGGTAATGATCGACCTTAACATTTCTCTGCATCCTCAGAGCTTGGACAGTGGGCAGGTCTGACTCACAGAAGGTACTTAGTAAATATCTGTTGAAAGATTGTCAGGAATATATTTTAGAGAGATTTGAAGTTGGGTGAGTAGTTTGTATTAATTTGTTAGGAAATTGAAAGTGATTGAAGGTTTTGGAACAGAGGATCAGAGCTTCACTTAAAGAAGAATGTAGAGTGGATTTAAGTGGGACTTACTCACTTTTGCAATAGTACAGGAATGTGATTAATGGTAGGCATAGAAAGGAAGACACTGACAATAGAAGATTTTGGAGGTGGAGTCTATAGGAATTGGAAACTTGTTTGGACTTGGGGTGGGTAAAGCGAGGAGTTAAAGATGGCAATGAAGTTCTCAACCTCAGAGAGTGGGTGCATGGGAAGGGAGAGGGAGAGGAGCTGGCATTTTAGGGGAAAGTACTCAGTTTGGTGTTAGATTTGCTTAGCTAGAGTTGCTCTTAAAACATCCAAGTGGAAGTATCAAACTGGCAGTTAGAATTGCCTGCCAGGGAGGTCCGAGTTAGAGATACATCTTGAGAAAAGGAGGCAACAAGATCAAGGTGAAAATAGATAATGGAGTTCAAAGATGAATTGAAATGGGTCTGCTCCATGTTTTGCAGACAGCTGCTAGGCCATTGTGCATTCTTTTGTAGTATTGAATAAAAAAGAATGATAATGTTTTCCTTTGATTTTTCCTTTCATTCTTTGGTGATAGAGAGGGATACTTCTTAGCTGTCTGCTTTTCCTCCTAAACTGTGAGCTTCCCAAGACTGTATCTTTTCACCTTTGATGCTCAGAGAACAAGCACAGCAATTTGCACAAGGTTTGTGAACTTCTGTAGGGTAGACACCTTGCTCATTTATCTCTGTCTAGTGTCTAAAATAGTGACTAGACAATAGGAGGCACTCGGTTAATAGATATCAAATTGAATTATTGAATCTGTATAATGCTTTATAATTTGGTAAGTCTTTGAAGATACATTGTAACACTTAATCCTCACAATGAGGCTGGTCAGTACCCCCATTTACCAATGAGGAAGCTAAACTTTAAAGAGGTTAAGTAACTTACATGAAATCATACAGTTCGTAAGAGCCTGTATCAGTCATCATAGGCCAGGTTATGCTTAGTAAGAAACAAACCTGAAAAACTCAGTGGTTTCACACATAAAGGTTTATTTATTATTTATGTAAAGTCCATTGAGGGTCTGGGAAATCCTCTGGAGAAGCTGTCTTCCATCCCAATGGCTCGGAATTCCAGGCTTTTTCAATCTTCTGTCAACAAGTGCTTCCGCAGTTGCTGCAGAAGAGAAAAGAGAACACAGAATCATACACTGGTTCTTAAATGCTTCCACCAGGTAGTGAATCATGTGTCTTTCACTCACATTTCGTTGGCCCCAAATGCCCCAGGCTTCACCTAACTCTAAGAGAGCAGAGAAGAACAATCTCCCCGTGTGCCTGGAGGGAGAACCAGAACCACTGGTGAGTAGCTTGATCACCTATCACAAATGCAGACCTACGTCTGGAACTTAGATTTCTGATTTCAGATGTAGGCTGCTTTTTACTCTTTGCCTCAAGTTTCGTTTTTTACTAAGCCTATTCAGAACGCTGTCGACATTAATGCTAGTTAAAATAATTAATATCCTGAAAAACAATCATGCTCTCCACCCTTCCCTCCTGCTTTCTCTTGCCTTCGGCCTAACCTCTGTCTCTTAGCCTTAGGCCTTAGAGTATGATGGCTCAGAGGTACCCAAGACATCAGGGAGATACAGATCCCTTTTTTAGGCATAGAGATGGAGTTTAAACGCATCAAATGATATTTGCGTAGAGGACCCAGAAATGCAAGACCTTGCTCTGCCAGTTCAATTACTCTTCTCCTTGAGATTCTGAAGATGAGAGATATATTAATACACATGGTGAGACCTCACCATCAGCTGGGACAGTCCCTCCTACTGTCCAGTAGCTGTCTCCAGCAGAAAGTCTGATAAAGGACACACATTAGGCTCCAGACCTCATGGGGTTTCCCACCTTTGTACAAGTTCAAATCTGTATCTTAGGATTGTACTCCATTATGTCCATGCTTATGGGGGTAGGAACCATGACCGCCCTGTTTATGTGATGAGAGGAACAATATGACCAAGATTCCCAGGCAGTACAGAGGGGACATTGGGATTAAGTGGGCTGGACAGAGAGACAGACATAGGCATGACCTATTTACACAGATGGAACTCCTGAACCACTACATATGTGGCCCAGTAAAAGTTTGAGAACTTGACCCATCAGCTCTATGCTGAGAGCATCTCCTCCAACCACTCATATTTTAGTTATCAGAACATTGATACGTGTATGGGGTTCACGACTAATTAGAAGCTGAGCTGCTTTGACTCCAGCCCAGAATGGCTGCCCTTCGACTTACAACTTTGGAAGGACCTTGAAGTGAAATAAAGACCCCAGGGTCTGTCATTAGAATGACAACAAAAGCTAGCATTACTGAGCTGTTATCATGTGCCAGGCCTAAGTGCTGAGGTTGTTTCATTCAGCCTCACAATATTATGGGATAGGGGCTTTGAACATCTTTTTTCAGCAATGAAGAATATATGGTTCACAAGGGCAGATTTTTTTTGGTCTCTTTTGCTGTATTTTTATTGCCTGGACCTGTGCTCGGTATATGGATGAAAAAGCCTAAATTCATTGAACTAATGGGCGGAGGAGCCAGCAGAGGAACCCAGGCAGCCGGACTTCAAGGCTTTTCCTCTGAATCATTATATAACGTGGCCCGTTGTATATGTCTGGCACTCATGAACTATGATGCATAGTGTTTGCAAATCATTGCATGTTTGTTAGCCTCGTTCCTTCCTCCCTCAGCACACTAAGAATACCTTGAGAGACAGAGATGATGCCCGACTCCTCCTGCATGTCCCCTGCCCTGCAAAGCTGGTGAAACAGTAGGTGTGAATGACATGTTGATTGGTTGCTTGGCTGCAGAGTTGTGCTCATACGCTGGGGAAGGCAGGGGAAAGGCAGCCACACGTCTTGGCAGCTGGTGTTAACTTCCCTGGGGAAGGTTCCATCTCCGCACGCCTTCTTCGGGAGACCATGCCAGTGCACTTTCACTGCTCCACTAGGGGGACCCAAATGCAAACCAAAAACCTCTTCTGCCCTCCTAAGGTAATGGGATCTCCATTACAGCCCTCGGGATGGGTCTGCCAGCGTGGCTCCAGCCAACCTGGAGAGGAGTGCGTGCCCAGGGCCTCTGCTGGGCTCTGGTTTTGCTTTCTCCTTGCCTGATGGCCGCGTTTACAATCAGGGCTCTTGGGGCGAATTCCACCCTTGTGGGGCCAGGACTGCTCAGTTTTGGGATCCCTGCCGCTTCTCCTGGTGCTGACATATGGGTTTGTCTCAGGAGCAGAAAAGATGGATTTTTGAAAGGCTGCCAGCCTGGTGATGGGGCTGCTCTGGTTTCACGTGGGAAGCCCTGAAATCAAGATCTAGTAAAGGAAGGATACTTAATCTCTTCCAGCTCCCCTCGCCTCCTCTCAAAAGTCAGGGGGCCTTAACCACTTTGATATTTCAATGAGAGGCCACGCAAAGTTTAGTTCTTCCTTTCCTACCGCAACAAGAACTGGCTCTCACAAGGGCAACCTGACTTGTTGAGACAAGAATGATCTATTTTGACAACTAACCTCACCGAGATGGATGTATTTGTGCAACGTTGGGCAGTTATATTTTATTATTATGTTTTAACGCTGTGCTGTGGAACATTTTTCTTTTTTTTTTTCAACAGCTTGCAAGCCTGCTGCAAGCATTTGGGAAAATTCTCAGTTATATATTTTCTGTGATAAAAAGTCTGATACAAGTGATTTCTTCTTCTCTCTGATCTCTAATTAAATTGTTTGATTTAGCTTTTGTTATAGAGGTCTTATTTCTTTTAGGATCTGATATTTTCCTTGAGGGAGAATGATATAGATGTTTTCAATGAAACATATTTACTGTTCTAGGGTTTGAAGAAATTTTAGAAATACCAGTATAGACCCACAATGGCCCTGGCAGGGAGAAGTTCCTCAGGCTCTTTGGATTAAAGATGGGGCAGAGAAGATTGATTGCTATTAAAGCCAGGTGGGACCAAATCATTTTCATAGATTTTCAGCCCTAGAGGAAAGAGTTCTTAGAGATGTTCTCATTTAACAATTGCATTTGATGAGTAAATTATGGTCCTGGGGGGTAATGACTTGCCTTGGCACAAAGCTGGCTAGTTGCTAAGGGCATCGGTCATCACTTGTCATGATCTCACAGAGTTTTGGGGTGAACTGAGGATGAATGTATTGCCTTCCTTCCCATGGCTTTTCGTTTTATGATTAGTCTGTCAAGGAAGCATCTGGAGTAAAGAAAGTAAGTCAGGGAGGGAAAAGAGAACTCTGTGTGGTAAAGATGACACATTCTGGTGACTCGGTGTCCTGTAACCTGCAGAGGATGCAGAGGGGACATGGTGAATGGTTCTGTCCATGAGCCCAAAAGACCAAAAGAATCTCTGGAAGGTTGTATCCAAGAACAGAGGACATACTCAACAGTCTTTCTTCAACAATCATTTCATAAGACTGTTGGGTGGTAGTTACCGTGGAATGTGTTGGAAAATACCACCTGGCATTTGTATGCATCCTTTTTTTTTTTTAGAAGTGCGAAAGAAATGTTTTTATATTTTTCTTTTCTTTTTTTATTTTAGCATATTATGAGGGTACAAATGTTTAGGTTATGTATATTGCCCTTGCCCCCCACCCTGAGTCAGAGCTTCAAGCGTGTCCATCCCCCAGACGGTGTTCATCGCGCTCATTATGTATGTATACACCCATCCCCTCCTCCCTGCTCCCATCTGCCCGACACCCGATGAATGTTATTCCTAAATGTGCTCTTAGGTGTTGATCAGTGAAACCAATTTGATTGTGAGTACATGTGGTATTTATTTTTCCATTCTTGGGATACTTCACTTAGCAGAATGGGTTCCAGCTCTATCCAGGAAAATACAAGAGGTGCTATATCACCACTGTTTCTTATAGCTGAATAGAACCCCATGGTACACATATACCATATTTTATTAATCCACTCATGTATTGATGGGCACTTGGGTAGCTTCCACATCTTTGCAATTGTAAATTGTGCTTGTATGCATCCTTTTGGAAAGGTATCGGTGAGTCACACAATGCCAGGACCCAGAGCTGCTCTACAGACAGAATAGGAAGCTGGAACAAAAGAGTCATCTCTTTGGGGCTCTGCCTTTGCCCTGACTTGGCTCTGACTCCTTTTAGTTTGTGTGTTTCTCTGCTCAGAACCCCATTCCAGGGTAAGGGTGTCTGAGGGGCCCAGTATTCCTTGGCCAGGGGAATATTGAGTCATCTTGAAGGGAAGGCCCTTCAAAGCTGTATCCAAAGCAACATCTGGGTGTTGTTCACAGAAGAAATGGGGATAAACAACAGATGTTCCAAAAAAACCCTGTAAAGTGGAGCATTAGATGAAACGATAACCTCCATGGTACAAATGGGAAACCTGAGGCTCAGAGAGGTGCAGTGATCTGTTCAAGGTCACACAGCTGTACATAGCAGAGCACAGGTATGTGTCCAGATCCTGTTCTTTATACCAGAAGGAGGAGGTGAAGTTTTTCCCCACATAATCCCTTCTCCTTTCTTACTCCTGCGTCACCTGCTTCCTAGCCCTCCTCCAAGGAGTCCCATCACCCCATCACCTGCCATCACTGAACCATGAGACTTAGGCTTTTGCTCCACCCTTGGATCCCCAAATTTCCAAGTACCAATGTAATAAACCGAGCAATACCTCACACCATGTGCCAGTAGAATAAGAGTCACTCCAGGTCGGCCTTCTGGACACTGTGACAGTCCTCTCTCACTTCTTATCGCAGTGATTATCTTATTGTTGGGGATATGGACCTTGGAAGAAGGATATCAGGGGACCTAGGGAAGTCACCTATGCAAGTTTCTTTGAGATGAGGCTGCCTACAAGTGGCACCTGGTTGTGGATTCATGGCCCCATCACAGTGTCGCTATTTAGAAGTCAATGAACTTTTAGGAACAATGTTTCAAAAATATATGCTCCCCATTGTCCATAGTGAAAAAAAAAAAAAAAGCCCATATTCACTTGCTTAGCTCTATGATGCATCACTTCTGATGCCTGGAGTGACTGATGTTTACAGAAGGCTTCTGGGTCTCTGGGCACCGTGGGAAAGCATTACCTGCTCTACCAGCGATGTCTGCTGTGAGCACAAAGCAGAGAGGGTGGCACCTGTCCCTTGGGTTTGATGTCCCTGACTGAAGCTTTCCAGGCACTTCTCCCAATGTACCATTCTTGCTCCATCTCCCTCTTCTCCTCTATACTTTCACAACCCCCTGGTGTTAAAGTTTAAAAAGTCAAAATTAAATGAATTCTTTCTTCAAATGAAATTGCATACAGGAGCCCAGTAGATAAAACTGAATTACTCTGGAGGTGAAATTGGAGAGCCCTCCGAGTCTACTGTGGCTCCGAGACCCTGCCTTGGAATCCCGGTGGGGCGAATGCGTTCGCCACAATCCCTTCCCGTACTTCCTTGGACATGCCCCACCCTTTCTCCCTCCTTGCTTTTCCCCTTTCTTTTCCATTAACCTGCAACGATGTCCTGCCCATCATTCAAAATCCCAGGGATCACCTCTTCTCTAACCTTCCCTAATACCCTCTGGCTGGATGCAGTTTCTCTGACAGCCATAGCATTTTTCTTGAACTTCTCTCGTGGCTTTTAGAGTTGCTCATTCGAGTACAGTTTTGCTGTAGCTGCCTCTGGGTAAGTTCATGTATGATGAGTCATCTGAGGTCTCTGCAGTCAATTCTAGTGAAAATGATAATATTTTTATGCATGAATGTTGTTTATTTTGTTTTTCAGTTTTTGCACTCTTTGTAATTTTCTACCTCCTAAATCCACCTACGTATCACCTTTTTGGACATCCTTTTGTTTTCATAAAATTGGGGCAGTGGTATTATAGGCTTCAGAGTTTCTGAAATGAGTTAATTTAATTTATGCAAAGTGCTTATAACAGTACCTGGCACAGAGTATATGCTCAGTAAATATTAGTTATTATTATACTATTATTGTAATTATTATGATCTCATCACCATTAGGATAACAACACTTCTCCAATTTGACTTCATACCCAGGCTCTAGCCAGAGGGGAGGCCTGCATTTGCTTTTCACTGGGATGCATGAAGAAGTGAACCTTTTGACTCTTGGCTTGGATGCTGGATATATGAAGTGAGAATTAGTCATGGCCTTGTTCACAATCTGAGAACATTCACACTCTTGCACCTGCTTGGAGAAGCTTGACTTCAACCAGCAGATTTCACATTTCCCAACCCCCGCCTGGGGAAGCCTTGCAAAGGCCTCCTCTCCACAACTCAGTGATTTTATTCAGGAACTGGCCCCTCCAGGGAGCAAGCGAGGCAAGCTCTGCTGAAAGGCAGGAGAAAGCTGTGTCAGCCGCAGCCATGTTTTCTCAGGCAGGGTTCTCTCGGGGCACCCATCTTGGTCTGTTCCCAGCTTGTGCCTTCAAGTCCAAGCAGCAATAGAGCATCCTTTTGCCAAAGAGACTCAGGGTCATTCAGGAAACTGCTCCTTGGAGACAGTATATTGGGATGCCAGGTTCTTGGCTGGAATCATTAAGTGAATTTACAACCCAATCTGCTATAAATGAAGCATCTTCCAGTTAGGAAGGGCTTTAGCTGGGTCTTAGGTGCTTACGTTTTGGGATATTTTGTTTTTTCTTTGTCTTATCTTTTGGTCTTCCCGATTGTTGGACAACTTGCATTCCTATATTTACCATGTTCTCTCTTACCTTTGGATCTTTACCTAGAAAAACTGCCCCCTCTCCTTCTCCCATCCTCCATACCAGCCACTTAGGTTTCAATTTCCACACCATTTTCCCCAGAAGTTTCTCTTGACTCCCAAAGACTTTTGGACGCTGTCTTTTCCTTCAGGATTGTGTACCTGTCTCCACATGAAGCTTCTAACACTGGGGTATCTTGGCCTGTTTCCTTGCTTATCTCTCCCACTGAAAAATGACCTGCAGGCTCCCAGAAACTGTGCTATTTGTTTAAGGTTATAACTCTGGGGCTTGGCTGGGGACCTGGTCAAACAAAATGTACAACTTAATGAATACAAGAAGGAACAAATAAATGAATGCATAAAAGAATCAAGAATAAATGTTTATTTCTGTTTATCTCATTTTAATGATCTTACCCAAGAACGAGAGGATGAAGAGTGACACGGAAAAATGGATCTTCAAATATTGTTCCACAGTAGCATCTTTTTGATAATAAAATCGTGTGCAACATCTCCAGTTTTGGAACAGATAAGAGCAGGGATTTTCTGTTGACAGGAGGGGTGAGGCCTTGTCTATATCACATTCCCCTTCCTCCTTTGGGGGTATCTAGGCTCCTTGGGTAGAATTTGAAAACTACTGTGTCTAAAAAGATAGTATTGTTTTGAAAAGAACAGAGCAGAGGGTCCACGATCCAGCTGGGGTCCCGATTCCCGGGTTAGCCGTGGCCAGTAGAACTTTTTACACATGAACACTGGGCCAGTTGCTCGGCTAAGTGCTTTGTTTATATCAATTTTCTGTCCTCACAGTAATCTTATGTGGTGAGCATTATGCTTATTTCTATTTTAGAACTGGGAGCATAGAGAGGTTAAGTAACTTGCCTGAAGTCCCACAACTACCAGTAACTGAGACCAGAGTCAAACTCCGGATTATCTGCCTCTGGGGGCTGAGCCCTGGGCAGCCATGTGCAGCTGAGCAGCAGAACTGCCCATGGGAATGTCTGCCGTCCACACAGCGGGCAAGGTCGGGGCCAGGCACTGTGTTAAGCTGTTCACAGGCGCAATTAGCTTGTTCACTCCCCAACACACCCCTGTGAAGTGGGGACCTTACTGCCACGGGATCACATCAGCGCCTGCATCTATCTATGCCCTTCTTGGCGGGTTATCCGGGCCTCCTATTGCCAACAACCGGGTTGAGTAGAAAGCAATTAGCTCAATGTTTGCATACCTTTTGTAAAAGGATGACTTTTTTCTTTTCTTTTTTAAGAAAAGTCTAGATTACTTGGGACCAGTGATGCTAATTAGGCTGGGCTGCCTCAGCAGGATAAAGTAAATCAACCAATCTACTTTTGGAAGCAGAAGATGGGAAAGTGGCTGCTCCTGAGCCGACTGTGCACCGAGGGGACAGATCCTTGTTTCATATAAATTGTCTATGAAAATTCCCCCAGACGAATGCAGGAGGGAAATCTGGCACAGGCCCCAGAGCAGGATAAAGACGTTTGAAAATCCTTTCAGGAATCATAACCTAGATGCCCCATTTCTGCCTATTGCCTGCGAGAAATATGACCGTCTGTCTCACAGGTCCTCAATGCACAGGACAGGCTCTGGAATGAGATGCAGAGCAGGAAGTGTTGCTGCTTTTCACGGTGGACAATTCCAAACCTCATGGACCCCTCTCTGATTAGACTGTCAGGCTAAGCACCTGTGTTAACAAGGCCAATGTGAGGTGTTATCCTTTGTCTCATCTTCCTTCAGGGGGAATCTTGGTGTACTATGAAAACAGAAAGTTTCAGCCAACGCAGTGAAAAAGGAAAGGAGTAAGGGCAATGGTATTCTTTGCAAAAATTAAGATGCAATTAGGATACTGTGGTTTTCCTTAAGGCTGCTCATAAATGTTTTGGTTCTATTCTGGGCCCATAGGATTGTTCATTCTTGACCTCATTAATGTTAGGCTGTGTGGCTTGCTGTGGTCAATGAAATAAGAGTGAAAGTGAGATGTCTCAGTTCTGAGAGGAAATGTGAAGAGCCAGTGTGATTTGCTGTGTTATCTTTCTATTTGCCACAATGACAGGAACATTTGACATGGTGGCTGCTTCTTTAGCTTAGGTGTGATGGTTAGTTTTATGTGTCACCTTGGCTTGGCTGTGATGCCCCATTGTTTGGTCAACACCAGTCTAGATGTTGGTGTGAAGGTATTTTTTAGATATGGTTAACGTTTAAGTCAGTAGACTTTGAGTAAAGCAGATTTTATCCTCCATGAAGTGGATGAGCTCATCTAACCAGTTGAAGGCCTTAAGAGCAAAGAATAAGGTTTCCCGAAGAGAAAGGAATTTTCCTCAAGGCTGCAACATAGAATCCCTGCCTGAATTTTTAGACTTCTGTCCTATAGAATTCAGATTCAAGACCACAACCTCAACTCTTACCTGAACTTCTAGCCTGCTATCCTGCCCTGCAGATTTTGGACTTTCCAGCTCCACTATCACGTGAGCTGATTCCTCAAAATAAACCTCTCTCTGTCTATGTATATATCCTATGGTTCTGTTTCTTTGTCCTATTTCCCTGACTAATCCACTGGATGAAGATGAACAGGAGCAGAGCACTGAGCATCTGCCAGCTCAGAATGGCAATGTAGTGTGAAGAATAAATAAACATTTGTTGTTAAAAGCCATTGAGATTTTGGGGTTGTTTGTGACTGCAACATAACCTAGACTGTTCTCACTGATAGGGACACTACACAAAATCTGTTCCATTCATCTATTTTTTCCCTGTAATTTTTCAGGAGTACAACTGAATCTCAGCTGGACGCTGTAATGCAGTTTGGCTTACATGAACTTCAAATCATTCCAGCAATTACCCCTTTTCTAAATATTGGTTTGAAATATCAAAATCAAATCTACACCGTAGTGGCTGGAAGTAAGGAAGGTTGGAAGAAAATTAGCATTAGCTGATGGGTTACTCTTGAACCAGGTACTGACCCAGGCATATATTGTCTTATTTATTAATATTCTTAAAACCATTTTTAAGGTATGTGCTATGGGTTGAATGTGTCCCCCCAAAAGTATGTGTTGGAAACTTAATCCCCAGTGCAACAGTGTTGGGAGGTGGGGCCTAATGGGTGGCGTTCATATTCCACCCTCATGAATGGATTAATGCTGGTTATAAAAGGGCTTGAGGCTGTCAGTTTGTTCTCTTGCCCTCTCTTGTCCATTTGTTTTCTGCATGGAATGATGCAGCAAGATGTCCTTTGCCGGATGTGGCTCCCTGACCTTGGACTTCCCAGCCTCTGGAACTGTAAGAAGTAAATTTCTTTTAAAAAAATAAATTACCCAGTCTGTGATATCCTGTTATAGCAACACAAAATGGACTAATTTTTTATTATATTATATTTATAGATGAGAAAATCAAAACCAAAGATACAGTTAGTGAATGTCACAGGTAGAATTTAGAGTCATAATGATGTGTTTTAAAGCCTATGGTAATTCTATCAATTAGGATTTTTAACAGCAGAAAAGAAATGTATTACGATAGTATCAGGTAGCTCTCAGGATTGATGGGAGGGAGAACAAAGTTTATAAAAGGGCACATATGATGATGGTGCCAGGAGTCTAGGAATCAGGAATCCCTCAATGGTCTCATTGGGAGATGCTGCTGGAATGAATGTGCTCATTCTGGTGTTTTAGGTTTTTCTGCCATTTCTGGTCAAGCTCAAGAAGACTTGAGTCCAGTCATCCTAGCTTAGATCACTACCTGGCACTTGTATTGACAATGCGAATAATAAGACTACTTACCATTGGGGTAGGTGATTCCTCAGGAGGAAATTTTTTGTTGTCACAAAAAAGTATGTGCGCACGTGTATGTGTGTGTGTGCGTGTGAGAGAAAAGGATGAGCGAATAGAAAATTTGGTTTTGCTGGAAGAATCCCAGTTTTCTGCCTGTTGTCGTGACATAATTATTAATAAAAGCCACCTTTATTCTTAAAACTATCCTTATTTAGAGAACAAATCATGGGATCACTGAATAGCACTCCCTATACACAACCCTCTTACTTTCTTGGAGCCTCAAGTGGATGAAAGGGGGCATTTCATTATCAAGCACGGAGGATCATTACAGCGTGATCTTCAGATTTGTTTTGGTTCAGTTCCTAGTAGTGTATTTCTAAGCTCCTGAATCATTTTTTTTCTTTTTTTAAATTTTGATTTCAGCTTATTATGGGGGTACAAAAGTTCAGGTTATGTATATTACCCATGCCCCCCCATCCCTGAGTCATTTTTATCTGAATGGTTATCATCTAATTCTATCAGCTAGAAATTATATGTGCCCTTTGCTGATGAGTGAAGAATTATGCTGTTTGTATTCTAATTATGCAGCCTGATTCTCTCTGATGAGAAGGACCAGTGGTGATGTGTCAGTTGGAACCACTCCCAAGCTCTGTGCAGGGCTTTGATTTTTCAAGAGACTATACTGAGGACATGTGTCAAGTTGGCTATAACCGTGAGCATGTCCTATAGATTCAAATTCCTAAATATCTTTTGAACCTGTCTATTAATACTTTCTTATATCCTCACTGCTAGTACCTTGGTTCAAGTTGCGACTGTCACCAGGATTACCATGACTGCCTCCTGACTGGCACCTGACCGTCCTTGTTGCCTCTGGTCAATGCATTCACTGCATGGTGATCAGAGTGATCTTCTTAAGTTGGAAGCCTCGTTATGTCAGCAGCCCTGCTCTGATGAGGTCCTATTGCTCTGGGATCAAGTCCAAATGCCTTCCCCCAGCCTGCAAGTACCTGCATAACCTGGCCCAGCCTAACTCCTTAGCCTCCTCTCTCAGACTCCCCACCTTTTGTCCTTTCCTTATGATTCTCTGGAACTCAGTGTTTTTGAAGATGTTATTCCTTCTGTCTGGACATCTCTCTGTTTTCCTAATCCCCACCAGCTCCAACTTATCCTCAGCTCTTAGCTTAGCATTGGGAATAATCATCTTATTAAAATCTCATCTACGCAGAGCACTTATTTATCTGCCAGATGCCATACTAAGGGCTTCCCATGGAGGATCTTATTTGACCCTTTCAGCAATCCTAGCAAGTAGATGCTGCTATCATTACCATCCCTATTTTACAGATCAGGGGATTGGGGTGCAGAGATGGTAAATGTCTTGCCAGGATACATAGCTAGTAGTGAGAGGTGGAGCCAGGATTTGAACCTGGTGAAGCAGACACAGAGCTTTTTCTCTTAATCCTGTGCTAGGTAGATTTTTAAGAACTTCCTCCAGGTGACTTCTGCTTTCCCTGGCTTTCTAAGTCTGCGTTAGCTTCCTCTTCTCAGTGTTTCCATAGCACAGAACTTTCTCTAGCATAGTCCTCACCACTCTTTACTGTAATGGTCTGTTTATTTATTTATTTTTTTCTATAGTGTTAAGTTCCATGCGTTTAGTGTCTGTTTCATTCTTTCCTACTCAAGTGGGTATAGTTCTTTTCACACAGTAGGTGCTCAATAAAATGTGGTTGAATGGATGATTAAAACTAAGATGTTGGTGTTTAGGTCTTGAAAAGTTATCAATTGTCTCTCCCATTCTGCCTCTATACCTGGTTCCTCACATCATTCTCCATTACCACTGGCCCAGGAACTGTTTCTCCTACAGTGTTAGATTCTATTAATAATATCCCCTCCTCTAGGCTTTGCCTGCGAGATTTCCTCCATGCAAAACTCTCTCCTTTCTTCTCTCTGCTAACTCATGGTCTTCTTGTTTCAAATGCCATTAGGGCATGAGTCTTCTCTGACTTACTCAGCAGGCTTTTCTTATCCATTTCCCGTCACCTGGAGCCTGGTCCTGGGTGTGGCATAAACCCACGATGTTCCTCTTGATGTGTTTTCCTCTCATCACCAAGGTGATGACATGTTGCCAATGACTGCATGATCACCTCTCCCATTCTCTTTTGGAGCTGGGAAGAAGCCTTTTGATTGACTTCAATTTTGGCCAATGAGATAAGGGTTTTGAATGAACTCAGGAAGTGTCCTTAAAGGGAAGAGGCAGACCTTTCTTCTTACTTTTCCTCCCTGCTACTGTCAAAGGTATAGGCTGCAGCTCTAGCAAAGCACCCTGGACCATGAGAACCAGAGTTACCCTCCAGAGATGTCAGTGTGGCACACTAGAAGGAGCCCGAGTCCCAAACAACTTTGTGTTGTTTCCATGCCATCCCTAGACTGTCTACTGTTGACTTCTTATATCAGTGAGCAATGTATGCACTGATTTTTAGCTTCTTTGTTATATGCATCCAAACCAAATTCTGCCTGATATACTGGTCCAAGGGAGACTCCACACATGTCGAGCAGTCTTGAGAAACTGAGTGGTAGCTTTAAGTGGCACGTGGCAGCTATCAGGGGAAAGAGGTGGCTTTCCTGCCAGTATTTAAAAGGTATACAAATGATAGGCTTCTATATATATGCCCTAAGTTCCCACCACAGCTGTGACTTGAATTGTCTATATATGCTTGGACAAGCCACATCACCTTTCTGGACCTCATTTTCCTACTGAAGATGGCTGGTAGGTAGATAAAATTGGACCATGAATTTTAAAAGGTCTCTGGTGTCAAAGGCCGTGTCCTCAAGATAAGAACTGCTAAAGATAGAGATCTGGACAAACAAACAACCCCCCCCCCTTAAAAACAAACAACAATAATAAACTGATTCTGGCAGAAAAATTTCTCATTTTTTTCTGAGACTTCCTGTGCCTCGTCCTCTGCCCTTGCCCAGATATGATGTCTGTGTCCTTGCTTCAACCTTGTAAGCAAATATAAGAGAAATCTGTAGGATCTTGGCTGGAGCAAATATTAAGTGCTGTTTATGAGTGATAGCTCTGACCCTGCTGTTCAATTTTAGGTTCCTCTTAAATCTCAAAGTCTGATCTTGTTCTCCTGGCCTAGCCCAGATTCCATCTCTGTCAAGTCTAATAAAAATGCTTCAGTTCTAAAATTATCTTCCTCTAATAAGCTTGGAGCAAAGGCAAAGCTGGTAGGACCACCCTAGTTCTGGGCTCACACGTGTCTTCTCTTACACATAACCATTGTGAGTTGTTTGCTCTTTAAGATTTTCTTAACCTTCATTTGACCTAATTTCATAGGAGTGTGTGTGTGTGCATGTGTGTGTGTGTGTGTGTGTATACATGTGTAAGTCTGTGTTTGGAGGCATAGGGAGATGACAGAGAACAGAGGAAGGGAGTGATCTTCTGAGGCTAAATGTAATTGTCAATTGTCCAGGTCTTCTCTTGAGATAGTCTGAGTCTTGCACTCTAGTTGGTTTTCTCTGCATTAGAAATCATGCCATCCTTATGTGCCTAGGCCATCAAGCCTGCAGGCTAACAATACCCACCACTCCCCATTCTCAATGATCAATGTCCCCATGGCAGGCACTGATAATCCATCTCTGCCCTCTTTTCCTCTTAGCTGGGTAACGTCATACAAGTTGGTTTCAATATGGTTCTCCTGGCAACCTTTATTGGTCCCAGACTGCACGACTGGCTCTGGCCTTCCCAGTAAAGTGTGTCCTCCTGAGTGGCAAGGACCCACTCCTGCTGCTGTGCTGAGCAGCCAGCGCTCACCCGGGAAATAGGGCTGGCACACTGAACACGGAAGGTGAGCTGGAGGACTCCAAAGGTGTGTGTAAATGACATTCCTCATCTGTATCAGGTATCCAGGTTCTTTCTATTTCAACTCCTTTTACGATGCTCTCTCCATAGTGGGAAAAAAAAAAACAGCCCTGTAATTGGGGTTAGGTGAGTTCGTTGGAAGGTCACGTGAGCAAGAATGATTTGAAAAATGTAACATGCTGGTGGTGGCAGGAGCCCAGGCTTTAGAGTCAGATTTGAGTTCAAAGTCCAGATTCTGCCGTTTTCCTTGGATAAATGCATGGAGCTATCTATTTTTCTAATTTTCCTTAATTACAAAATGGGGATGAGAATAATGCTTAGCTCCCAAACCACTAATGTGTGGACATGTGATAGAAGGAACGTGGCTTTGGGACGGGAAACCCTGGGGTTAAGCATTGCTTGTCCTCTCCTGGACCAACAAATGCTAGGAAAGTCATTTAACTCTGAGCCTTCATTTCCTCACCTATTAAATTGAATTAAAAATAAATTCTACTGCAGAGGGGGTTATGAATATTAAGTGAGAAAACATAGATAAATATGCTCTAATTATATACTATTGTTATTGTCAGTAAGAATGATAATGACTTTCTTCCATATCCTACCTTAGAACCGTTCATACCGGCATGCTAATAATATCCACCCCTCCCCATTCTCAATTATTAATGTCCCCATGGAAGACATTGACAATTTATCTCTGCTTTCTTTTCCTTCTTGCCCAATGGGCCAATGGGCCTTGCAACATTGCTAGTTGCACTCTGACATCTGCCTGCTAATGGTGCAGTGCACAACTTGTACAACTGTATGTGGTAGCCTCGGCATCTAGATGTCCATCCATAGACATCTAGATTTTTTTCCCTCTAGAGTGGTATTTAAATAAAAGGTCCACCTTTGCTGGCAGTGTTTTTTGCGGTCTTAGAGAGTTTTCCTCACCTGAGTCATCAGGAGACCACAAATTAAAGGCAGCATGCAGAGAAAACAACTGTGAATAAGGCTAAAATCTAGAAGCAAGCAGGTGAACCCAGGTGGTTGCCTAGATGAGGGAACCTGAGACAGTTGTCAAAGTTGGGAGGGGGAACAAGCAAGCCCAGAACAAGAGAAAAGAGCAACTGCAAGTAGATGGAATGCACAGGGAGAGTTGAGTTAACTCTCTGGACCACACAAGGTTGATTTGAGATTTGCTTTAATGTTCAGGCTGAGGTGTGATGCACCATGAACCTGCCAAGTTCAAGGGCCAGGTATTTGGCTCGGGCCTGATAAAGACAGAATTTTGTCCACCTAGTGTAACTGTATCTTGAGATAGGGCTTTTAGGAGCTAATTAAGGTTAGATGAGGTCATAAGAGTAAGATCCTAACTCAATAGGATTGGTGGCCTTATAAGAAGAGGAAGAGAGATAGATAGATAGATAGATAGATAGATATTTCTTTCCTCTGTTTGCTATGTGAGGAGGCAGTGAGAAGGTGCTGTCTACAAGCCAGGAAGATGGGCCCCTCACCAGAATCTGACCATGCTGGCACCCTGATCTTGGGCGCTAGCCTCCAGAATTGTAAGAAAATAAATTTCTGTTGTTTAAGCTACCCAGTCTGTGGTATTTCGTTATGGCAGCTTTGGGTAGACTAAGATAGACTCTTTTTTTTTTTTTTTTTTTTGTTGTTGTTGTTAGAGGTAGGGTCTTTCTCACCCAGGCTGGAGTATAGTGGCATGATCACAGCTCACTGCAGCCTCCAACTCCTGGGCTCAAGCGATCCTCCTGCCTCAGCTTCCCGAGTAGCTGGGACCACAGGCATGTGCTGCCATGTCTGGCCGTTTTAAACTTTTTGTAGAGACAGAGTCTCACTATGTTGCCCAGGCTGGTCTTGAATGCCTATGCTCAAGCAATCTTCCTACCTTGGCTTCCCAAAGTGCTGGGATTACAGGCATGACACTGCATCTGGTCTAATAGACTCTTTATAATAGAAACCATCAAGTAATAATTTATTTTAAAGGTTTTACCTTCTTGTGTAAAAGAAGACTGGAGTAGGCATAGCCTTACAGAATAGTTAAGGGGCCGTCCTCCTTCTATCTTTCTATTTCAAGGCTTACATTTCAAGTTTGCCTCATGGTCCAAGAAGGCTCCTAGAGCTCCAGTTGTTACAGCAGCATCCCAGGTAGCAGAACAGAGGATGGGAGGAAGGGCAAAAGAGATGAACCTTACTGGCTGGGTCTTAACTCCTTTTAAGCAATCCTCCTGGAAGCCCCCCACACTCTGTTAACCATTTTTGGCCCAAATTAGTCTCATGGCCATGTCTAATTGAAGAGGTGACAAGGAAATTTGGAATTTAAGCTGGGTGCTTAAATTTCTGCCCCCAATAAAATTGGAGTGTTATTTCAAATGAAGAAGGGAAACATAGATATTATAGATAAGTAGCAGCCTCTGCCACAGCCCTTTTGCATATCTCTTTATACCACTGTGTTTTGTTGGAATTACCCTTCTTAAAAGCAACTAGCAAGCACTGGTGATTATGCTCGGCATATAGTTACTGCTCAATAAATACCAACTGGATTATTGAATTAGAACGACTGTTAAACCATTACACTGATTGAAGGGCAGGGGAAACTGTGAGCTCCTCTTTTTGAAGACTTGGTGGTCAGGGCCAGAACAAACATTCCCCGTAATGTCAACCTGGCTTGCAGAAAGCCCAACTGTTCCAACAACTCAGCATGGGTCAGAACTTGATCTTTCCTTTGTTGCTGCTTCAAATGACAGTTCCTCATTATTACATAGTGTAAGGTGGCTACTGGTGCCACAGGAAAGAAGTCTGTGACTCATGAAATTACTTCGTAGCCAGAAATGTATTAAGCTAAAGTAATGAGGCAATGACATTATATTTTTTTCACCTATATTCCACGGCATTACTTGCCAGTGATTGCTTAAGGAAACTTGGCCTTGACGTGGCATACCAGTGTATACTGAACGCTGCAAACGTTTTAGGGTCACTCGATAAATGGAAAAGCCAGACCATATGTGTTAGATCATTAGAAGTTCAGCTTTGCTGATGTGTGCTTTGAAGTGTCAATCATTACTGTAAAAAAAATTATTGAGCGTATACTGTGTCATAATGTTGGGTGTGTGTGGGTCCCCTGCAAAGAACTAATATTTGGTTTTTGCTTTCAAAGACCTTACTGTTTAGTGGAGGAGGTAGGATGTGGATGGTAGAATGAAACAAGGTAAATCGTAAGAAGGCCTCCAAGTGAGGAGCAGTGGGGAGCAGAGCAGAGAGGCTCAGGTTGGGGCTGGGAAGGGGGACTCCAAGGAAAGCTGAACCTTGAAAGCTGGGGAAGCTTTGGGCCATGGAGACAGAGGTGGAGAGCATGCAGTGCCACTCGCTCCAAAGGAACAGCAGAGGGAAGGCTGGAGAGAAGGCAGCCTGGGGCATCTGGGGAAGCTGCTGGGAAATCCAGCTGTGCTCTGCAGATGTAAATACATGCTGTGTACAAAAGAGCCCCACAAGCAAATAAGCCTGGGGAGATGTCAGAGATTTTAATTAAATATTAGCATACTGAGGGTTCTAAGAAGGTCCTTTCTTTAAAGGCCAACTGACACCTATTTAATTTTGTTAAACAAGCAAACAAATTTATATGAGCAAGAAAGAAGTTGTTGTGTGTGTGTGTGTTTTTTTTTTAAACTTGGAACTACTATTTTCTGAAGCTATTCATTTGGGAAATACTGTATTGAAATGCTTGGTATAAAGGTTTTAGGCTCTTTACAAATGCTAGCTAACAATGATAATTATACTATACATAATAAAGTAATATAATTTAATTTTGGCTGGAACACAATTTTGGCATAAATGTAGTCCTGAGAAATAATGCTGGAAAGGCACATTGGGATCAGACTGTGAAGGGGTTGGGTGCCATGTGTGTTAGTCAGGGTTCTCCAGGGAAACAGAACAAATATGCATGAGACAAATAGAACAAAAATACGTAAAGAGATTTATGATGAGGCATTGACTCACGTGACTAGGGAGGCTGCGAGGTTCCATGATCTGCTGTCTGCTGGCTAGAGACCCAGGAAAGTGAGTGCTGTGGTTCTCAGGCCTGTGTAGATTCCAGCCTGGGTCTGAAGGCCTGAGAACCAGGGGCAGCAAGGGCAGGACAAGACCCATGTCCCTGCTCAACTGTCAGGCATTGAGGGAGTCCAGCCTGCCTTTCTGTTCTATTTAGGCTCTCAAATGATGGGATGATGTCCACCCACACTGGGGAGGGCCATCTACTTTCCTCAGGCCACCAATTCAGATGCTAATCTATTCCAGAAACACCCTCACAGATACCTCCAGTATTGTTAAACCAGATCTCCAGGCATATCATGGCCCAAAGAAGTTGACACATTAAAATAACCATCACACCATGCTAAGCTGTTTGGATTTTGCTCTGTAGGCCTAGAGAGTAAAGCCTATTAATGTCACACCCATGAAGTATAATACAACCTGCATAGATTTTCTATAATAACTTAATGTTAGATGAATATCTGAATTAGACTTCCTGGGATTTAAAGATCAATATACTTCCCATCACTATGTTTCACCCTTTAAGAAAAAAAGCTTAGGCTTAAGTCACGAACTAAAATGAATGTTTGACTACTTAAATTGAGCCAGTTTGAATATACAGTTAACTAAATTAATTACAGCTGTAGTTTTAATGTTCATGTGACATTCAGACTGATCAAAATAGAAATGGTGGTTTAAAGGAAGCCGTATGCATGGGATTGAGGGCTTTTAAATGTGGCAAGAACGCCCTTCGGAATCAAATCATAGTCAGGGTAGGGGTATAAGTCAGGATAATTAGTGGTTTCACACACGTACACAAACACACACGCATGCATGTGTGTACACATGTTTCTTGCTTACGCAACGTTTGCTACAGTTATTCTTTGTTAGGAAGCTCTTCAGGGCAGTTCCCCCAAGCAGTGACTCAGTAATCCGTTTACCTTGTGGCTCCACCATTGAACACATGGTTTCAAGGTCCCTCTGGTGTCACTAGCCGGCAAATGAGAAGAAGAGAGACTCACAGAGAAGGTATATGGCCCTTCTCCACCTTGGCCTGGAAGGGTACATCACTTTTTCTCATCTTCCGTTGACTACAATCAATCCCATGGCCTCACTCACATGCAAAGTGTTGGAAATGCTGTCCACGGTGTTTCCAGAAAGCAGAAATGGGTTTGCTGAGGATCCAGCCAGTCTGCTTACTAACACCCTGCTGACTGACACATGGCCCAGCAGCAGGACAGGGTTCCAAGTCCAGGGTTCCTTCCTCTTTATCATCAATTCTATTGCTCATCCAAAAGAAAGCAAAAAGCAGCAGTCTTCAAGGTTTTTGCTCTTTTGTACTCTAAAAGTATTATGCAAAATTATGTATTCCCTTACATATTTTTTAAATTGACTTATAAATTTTTCTTTATAAGTTTAAGTAATTTCAAAGGATGAAACTTCTAATATAAACATTGAACATTTTAATGTAAAATAATATATCACTCTTTTAAATTAATCCGGTGGCATATAGATATCATAGTCATTTGAAACTCACTATCATCCGACTTAAAAAAAATCACATGAATAAGCTTTTATTTAATAGTGGGAAATTCCACATTATATCTTTTTCACCTTAAAAAACCACATTTCCATTCTATTTTCATTACAGAGTTTTATCACATCATAACATATTTTTATGTTTAGAGCTCTTCTGATCAATGTCGGCAACATTTCTGTGAAAGAAAATATGTTTAAAAACTGAAAAAAAAAAAAATTGTTTCCTCTGACTCCAAGGCTTCAAGTAGCAAAACAGATTTCTTTTGAATTGAGCTATCATTACAATTATTATCAGTTTACAATTGATCACGATAACATGTGTATATGCTGTATGTTCTAAGTAATTATTAGTTATAAAAATAAAATATTGGAAATGCTTTTCTTCATGATAAATGCGGAGTGAGGGTTATATTTCTTTGTTCATGGAGGCTCCACAGATATCAAAATTTTGAATCATCCTTTTGTTTAGTGCCTTGGGATTGTTCCATGCCATACACGGCTGAGAAATATGATTTTTTGTGAAGGAGGGAGGAGGGATCTGGGAGAAGAGAATGGGCTTGCTGCTTCAAGAGCCTTTCTCACACAGAGCAATTTTGTCAAACATTGCATCTTTAATAATTGTGGATCTGGGACTTGTTTCCTCAAAAACGATTTTATTTGTATGCACGTGAAGGGAGGTCTTTATGCAAATGTAGCCCAGTTTGAAGACAGCAGGTGCATGGAAGAGAAAAATGACCCACGAATCAGGATATCCCATCGTGCTCATAGCTGCTCTCCTAAACAAGTGCCCTAAAAGCAAGGGACTTGGTCTCCTGTATCAAAGGGTTTAGGGCCCTTTTGCACCCACATTCTGATTCCCAGGTATCCTTCTGGGGGTGAAAGTGATTGCATAACTGAGGCTGCATTTGATACTGACTGTATCCACCAAATTATGGTTTCCGAGCAATTAGATGCTGCAGCAGTCTCATCTCAGCATATCAAACAGATTTATGAAATTAATCTTTGACCTTTGCAAACACTAGAAAGGAACATAGACGAAGGGAACAGAGCTTTCAGGCATTTCTTGTTCTTTTCTTTTCTTTTTTCTTTTTTGGCTTGATTAGATATTTGGTTTCCACAGCTTGCATGACTAATTCTGTGCTTCAATGACTCTCTTATAACCTTAGCATGTAAAGATGGAAAAATTCCCCCAACATTTTCAGGAGACATTTATTACAGACTATTTTATACGTCTGGTCAGAACGGGCTAACTGATTTTTCACAAGAACAGAATTTGGCAGAAAGCCTGGTCTCCCTTAGTCTCCCTCTTGCCAAAAATCACTCTGGAGCCAGCCTGGAGGCCTCTTGATGTCCCATACGAGGCAAGATTGAGAAACGGCTTTGGTGAGAGTAACCCTTTCACCTACAATCAGAAACAAGATCCGTGTAGAGGCAGGAGACCCCTCCCTGCCTGTGTTTGTGGGGAATGCAAGAGAAAGCTTAGTAGCTGTACCTCCCAGGAACGAGAATAATGACATGTTGCACGTGGAAGTTGGGAGGGGCACAGGGAAGCCCGATCTCATTTGTCCTACCAGCAAGAAAGACAATGTAGGCGTATGGCCACCCACTCTTTCAAATCTCCCCGAATTCTATGATTTGCCTGGCCCAGCCAGGTTCCCAGCCACTGCATCACCTCCCTCCTCCTCCAGTGTGGCCACTCTGTCCCCATCTGAGGATTCAGCCTCACTCTGCCTCCCCAGGCAAATGCTGACAAGAGACAGGAGGTCCTTAAGCCACAGGAGGGATTTAAAGAGGGGTGTGTCAAGATCACATTTCAGTTTTCGATTTACTGCTCTGACTGCAGCTGTGTGGAGGATGTTCAGGTTACACTGTGGTGATAAAGTTGTTATTCTGCTGGAGAAACCCAATGAGTTTTACATGTGTGCTGTCTGTGTTATGCGGTGAACCCTGACGGCCCCTATGGCTTGCTGCAGAAGGCTGTTGTCATCTGTTTTTGGAGATGGGCAAACCAGGCTGAGTTTCCAAAAATGGATACTTTAAAGAGGGTCTCCACTAAACCAGCTTGGTAGGCCCTGAGCTCTGGACTCAGATGGTCCAGGGTCTGACCACCCACACCTCTGTGTACTGTGTGATATTGGGCAAGTTACTGAACTTTTCTCTGCCTATTCCTTATCTGTAAACTGGGGAGGATACTTGTATCTACTCCACAGGGTTATTGTGATGATCATGTTCCTGGTTCATACAAATATTAAACTATCTATTTTCATTTCTGAACCAGGTTAGAGTGGAGGGAGCTATGGGTAGAGGAAGGAGAGACCAAGAAGGGTGGGTATGGAGGCAGTGTGGGAGCTGGAGGATATGATGTCCTTGAGTTGAGTGAGCAATGATTCTACAATTTTGGCTTAGAATAGCTCCTGTTTCTGTCTGTCTCAATTCTAGGTCAAACATCCCAACTGATGTTCCAGAGGTTGGAAGTGGTCTAAAAAGGTTTTTTTTTTTTTAGTCTCTGAGATTAGTTGGAGCTGAGTAATAATAGCTGATCTCTTGAGGGGGGTGTATAGTCAATGTCTCCAGAGAAACAGAACCAACAGGATGTGCGTGTGTGTGTGTGTAAGAGAGAGAGAGAGAGAGAGAAACATTGATTTATTTTAAGGAATCGACATGGTAGAAGTCAAAATTTGCAGGGCCAGCAAGCAGGCTGGAGACCCAGGGGAGAGATGCAGTCTGAGTCCAAAGACAGTCTGCCGGCAGAATTCCCTCTTGCTTGCTGGAGGTCAGTCTTTGCTCAACTGATTAGACGTGGCCCACCTGCATTGTGGATGGTAATCTGCTTCACTCAAGATCCACCAATCTAAACGTTCATCTCACCCAAAAAACAGCTTCATAGAAACATCTAGAATAATGTTTGACCAAAGATCTGTGCACTATGGCCCAGCCAAATGGACACATCCGGTTCACCATCACAGTGGGCATGCACGACCATTGGCTGTGACCCGGATCATCTCACACCTGATCCACGCCATTCATTTACTTATCTTCCTGACTCTGATAGATGTTTGAATTTGTGGGCCTCACTCTAGTGTTTCTCTTCATAGTTGTGCATAAGATTTTATCGTCAGACACTACAGTTTGACTTGCTGGTCTCGAGTCCCCCGTCTACTGTCATGGACTGGCTAGAGGACAACTGTAAAGTGTGTTGGGGTCTCTGACTCGGGTGGATGTGCTGTAACTCACATGAGCTTGGGTGTGAGGTGTGTTGGGATTGTAACAGCATGGCCCCAGGTGGAGCGAAAGCCTGATGTAGCAGGCAGGTGCTGGGAAAACTAACAGGCAGGAGGGCAGCCCGGGGGCCCAACACACAGTGTCCAAAGGACGTGGCAAGTTCTTATGTGTGTTTGGACAGGGAGGTCCAGTCTGAAAGTGAGGTCTCCCTCCAGTGGGAGCGCCCAAAAGGCTGGCAGGGCTCTTCAGAGCAGGCTGTGAGCCAGGAGGAAGGCAGCGCGAGCTACCTTGGGTATACGCTTCCCTTTGGAAAGCTCAGGTTCACGGAAGGGTCAAGCTCTATCAGGAAATGGAGACAGGACCTGAGCCTAGGGAATGGCCAGAGCTTACGACAGGGGCTGGAGTTAAAGCTTCTGTGGTTTAGAGGCCACGTGGTGAGCCCAGGCTCATCCCAGTACAATGGAATCCAGACCAGAGGCAGCAGGATTCATTTCAGACCTTGTCTGCCACTACTGCCCAGGCTGCTGCCCTGACCCAGACGGACAAGGGACTGAGGCCGAGGCTGACTGCGAGCAATGTGGATGTCACTGCGGACTGTGACATGCAGGCACCAGGGCCCCGTGTGAGTGGGAATGTGTGTCCAGGATAGCGGCGCCAAAGGAAGGGCACACGCCGATGGGGCAGCGGTGGATTTCCCCATGAGAGGGCGCTCACGGTTTGTCTTCGGGTGTGCTTGCATTTCTTTTGGTGTTGATAAAAAAGTATGTACTGTAAATTATACTGTTTTAGAATTCATAGAAATATGACTTATCTTTCCTGATCTCAAAAGCATATTTCGTGTATTTTCATGCTTTCGAGGGATCATATTTCTGATAGCTATTTTTTTTTTTTTCCTTCTGGGAAGTAGTGACAGAGGGAGGCAGGGAATATCTTACAATTTCTTGCTCCAGCACCCTTGGAGCCCACTCCTGGCCCAGGGAGCTCGCAGTCTAGCTAGAATGGAAGATCCGTCTCCTCCTCTGATGCCAGGTAGACTTCGTTATGCTACGTTAGAGATCAAACCAACATGCTATTACTGGATGGGAGAGGAAAAGACTGATTCTGCCTGGAAGTTTCTTGAGGAAAGGTTGGGACATCAATAGGTCGTAAAAGAAGGTTAATATTTAATGTGGAAAATACTTTTTCTGAAGTCTGTGTAGCTGGGGCATCACAAACAACCCAGGTCTCCTTGTGAAAAAGTTGCCCAGGGCAGATCATTTCCTAACAGCTGCTTGACATGGGGACCTTGTTTGTGAGTCTGCACTTAAAGGAGAGAGGAAGGGACACAATTTTACAAAATCCAGGAAGTGCCCCCAACTTCTGGGGACAGGAGGGATCAGGTAAATACTGAAGTGGGGCCTTGGTGATTATGAGGAAGTAGGCTCTTTTGAAGTTATTTCAGGCAGAAATAAACAAGAAGTAGTAAACATGCACAGCCTGTGACTCAATAAATAATTAATAGTACATTTATATCATACTTTATGGTTAGAAAGCAGTATTACAATCTAGGAATTTTTGATATTTCTGTTTAACTAATGAGGAAGCAGAGGCTTAGCAAAATTAAATGGGTTACTTAACGTCACATACACAGAAAGTGGCCAAATCCTATTGAAAGAATGGGTCAATCTGTCTTTAGCAGCTTGTGAAACCTTAATCTTTCTTTCTTCAATAAACATTCATTGAGCACTTACTATGTGCAGATGCTAGGTATCCGATGGTTTGTGTTACAGTCTGTACTATCTGGGAGCTCCCAGCCTAAGGAATGGTTCTCAATAGAGGTGATCTTGCCCGCGAGGGGAATTTGGCAATGTTTGGAGACATTTTTGGTTGTCATGACTGGGGGGTGGGTGTCACTGGCATCTAGTGGGCCAGGAATGCTGCTAGTTATCCTGCAATGCCCACAACAAAGAGCAATCTGTCTATTTTAGCTGGGGTTGCTATAACAAAATACCATAGACTAGGTGGCTTAAACAACAAACATTTATTTCCCATGGTTTTGGAGGCTGGGAAGTCAGGGTGCCAGCAGATCTGGTGTCTGGTGAGGGCCACTTCCTGGCTTGTAGACAGCTGCTTTCTCCCTATACTCTCACATGACAGAGAGAGAAAGAGAGAGAGATAGAGAGAGAGAGAGAGAATGCGTGCATCACTCTGGTCCCTTCATCTCCTTATAAGAGCACTATTTCCATCATGGGAGCTCCAGTCTCGTGACCTCATCTACACTTATTCACCTCCAAAAGCCCCACCTCCAAATACCATCTCACTGAAGGTTAGGATTTCAACATATGAATTTTTGGGTACACAAACCCACAGTCTGTAACACTGACCCAAACTGTCAACAGTGTGGCAATTGAGAAACTCCGGTCTAGTTCCTCGTTCATTCTATTTATTCTATAAAATCTTTGAGAATGGACCAGGCACAGTTCTAAGCACAGGATATGGTGGTGAACAAGACAGGAAAAGCCCCTGCTCTCCTGTCCCTTCCACTTTAGGTGCAGGGTGGAGGGTGGAGGGTGGAGGGGAGGCAGAGGTGGACATGAACAAGCAAACAAATGAATTAGTAACCAGGAAAATGTCAGGGGGTGATGCTGTTCAGATGTGTTGGTACAATTATGTGTAACTTGGCGATGGCTTTCAGTTGGTTGGTCACGGAAAGCCTTTCTGAAGGAATGGTATTTAAGATTAAGTTTGAATGGCTAGAAGCTGTCCCAGGAAAGGGCATGTTGATTCAGGGGAACAGCAAGTGCAAAGTGTCCAAGGTGGGAACGAGGTCAGCATGTTCTGTCCAGGAACAGAAGGATGGTCAGGGCGTTTGGAGTGTGGTGGGAGAGGGAGAGAGTGAAGGAGCTGACGTGGGAGAGGGCAGCAGGGACTGCATCCCACTAGGGCTTTGTTAGCCAAGATAAGGAGTGTGGGTTTTCTTCTAAAGCCTCACATGTGCTCATGGTGAAAAATGATAAGGGCTGTGAAGAAAATGAGATAGAGTCTTGGGAATAAAGTATCTGAGAGGGTGTGACGTCGCATCTGACGGTCAGAGAGAGACCTGGATGTTGACAGTGAGACAGTCCAGTCGCGGGAGCCTGGACAGAACTATGCGTGCCCTGGGATTTTGTGTCCCTCTCCCCCAAGTTCACGTGCTACAGCCCCACTACCCACTAGCTCCGAATATGACTGTATTTGGATATATGGCCTTTAGAGCGGTGATTAAGTTAAAATGAGACCACTAATAGGACTGATGTCCTTATAAGAAAAGGAAAATTGGACACAGAAAAGGGATGACAGGGAGGCACATGCACAGAGGAAAGGCCATGTGAGGACACAGGGAAAAGCCAGGGAGAGAGGCCCCAGAAGACACCAAACCTGCTGGGACCAGATCTTGGTTGTTTAGCCTCCAGAACCATGAGAAAACAAATTTCTGTTGTTTAAGCCCCCAGTCTGGAGCATTTTGTTATGGCAGCCTGAGGACCCTAATATATCTGGGGTTCGGTTTTCTCACCTGTTGAATAGAGGATGTTGTGGATCTTTCAGTTAAGTTTCTTTCCAGTTCTAAGAGCCTTTGATGCTAAGAAAGACACAGGCTCCTTGTCAGGGGTGCCTGCACCCCGTAAACCTAGCAAAGTGTCCCTTAGTCAGAGAATAAGGACAGAGCAGTCTGAGGGGGGACAGAACAGTCTGAAGGGAAACAGAAGAGCCCTTGGGAGGATTTGGAATTAGATACAAATTTCCCACCAATTTCAGGAGGTCCCGGCTGGGAGAACAGCCCAGTCACTCTTCTCCCACACAAGGGAGACTTGAAACCCTGGATGGGGACCCACGGGGTCACAATGGCGTCCACATCTCCACTGGGGATGGGTGGAATTCTGGGCCCGAGTTTCTGGAGGGGAGATGGAACTTCAGGAATTCTCCCCGTGGAAAGAGTTCACTAGAGCCTGAGGGGTCCCGCGGGGGACTTTTAGCGCCCTCGTGCAGGCTGGATGTGCCATTCCAGGCATATGGACTCCCTGCCTTCTGTGTGGAAGGTGCCTCATGGGCTCCTCATGTCCTTTGTGGCTCTTGTCTCTGAGAGGGAAGGGCTGAAGCTGTGAGTGGCTCCAGGACTCAGGAACAGGGTGGCCGAAGCTTCTGCAAAATTCATGGGTCTCCTGCTTAATAAAGAAAAATCTGACCTAGGAAACTGCTCCATGGTCCTCTAAACAATGGTGGTTATTGTTTGAGTTTTACTTTCGTTTCTAACTTTTTCTTCACAAATTGAGATATATCAGAACATACTGAAGGGGCAGACTTGGTCCCTTGCTGCCCAGCCTTTCATAGTTAACCATCTGTCCAAATATCATAAATTCAACAAATATTTACTAAGCAATGCACATTGCTTACAATTTTGTCATGGGGGCGGGAGGTTGGGGGTGGGGAGAAGATGCAGACACTAAACTGGGATGTCATTTGTGTGCGTGCGTGCGTGTGCTCACGTGTGTGTGTGTGTGTGTGTGTGTGAAGTGAAAAGAACAAAATGGCTGGCAGGGAGTTGCTCATTCAGTGAGTGTTAACTGAGTGGAGGAATGAATGAATGAGGAAATAAATGAATGGACTGGACATTCTACCCCATAGGTGCCATTCCAGCCATTCCACTTTCTGCCTCTCTGTATCAGTGCAAAACCCTGCTAGAAAGTAACTCCCTGTCTCTCCCAGAGGGATAGCAGGGATTTTTGTTGTATTGTTCAATGCTGCATCTGCAACACCCAGAAGAATACCTGGCATATAGTAGGCACTCAACTAATATTTATGGAATGAATGAGTGAATAACCTTAAGAGAATAAGTGAATCTCTTTGGGTCTCATTCATTCTGTTGACAAACACATACTGGGTCCTACGTTAGGTACTAAGCATGCAGAGACAGTCAAGCTGAAGTCCCTGCCCTTGTGGAGAGTTTCCTGAGGGAAGTGGGCAAGTGAACGTACAATCACAATACATTCAGGTGATGTCTATGAAGGAGGAAAACAAAGGGTGTGATAAGAACACAGAGGTGGTGACCCTTGAGCCAGGCAGGAAAGGGGCTGAGGAAGGCAAGGATGAAGGCACACAGGTGGGGGAGGCCCGGGCTGCAGTGGTTTAGCAGGGCCGGGTTACAGGGGGAGGGGAACAGGAGATGAGAATAGAGACCCAGTGAACAGGAGCAAGAGCATGGAGGCCCAGTGCCATGCACAGAGTTGTGGACTGTAACATGGATCTAGTGATGAGCCATTTAGTCACGGAAGTGTAGGGACAAGACTTACATTTTAGAAAGATCTCTCTGTTTGCAGGTTGGAGAATGGCTTGAAGGAGGTTGAAACAAGATGGAGGGAGACCATGGAGGATGTTACTCCATTAATTCAGGTCAGAGATGACCAGGCAGAGGACACAGGTATTTAAGGGGCAGAAAAGACTGTACATGGTAACTCATCGATTGTGAGGCTCAGGAGAAGGAAGTCTGAAGACACTGCCAGGGTTCTGCATGTGGATGAATGGGGGCCAATGACAAAGATGGGAGGAGATGGGGAAGACCCTGGCCAGTTACAAAGAGGCATCTGGAGCCTACGAGGGAAGTGAGTATCAATAATACTGAGTTAGAATTGTTAACATAGGGTGCCAATTGATGTCTGAGGAAGATGAGCAGAGGGTTCAAGAGCTGGGAAAATGGCAACAATTAAATGGGGAGGAAAGAGTCCACCTTGGACACTGAGAGATAAGAGAGGTGGGAGGAAAATGAGGAGAGAGTGATACCTCCTAAAATCAGATCCTGTCATGTCACTACTCTGTAGGCTCCCTGGGTCCTGTAGAACTAAACCTTGAATCATTAACATGCATACATGGAGCACATTGCAAGTTGCTGACCCAGAATTCATCCCTTTGTCCTTCTTTTTCCTAACAGAAGACTAATTCACTCAGATATCTACCCCCTTCTCATGGATTCAACGGAGGCTGGCCTCACCCCAGCTCCATGGATAGATCCTAAGTAGTCGTTGCTGATCAGTACATGACAGTCCCTGGTTCAGGGACCTAACATGGTGTGATGTAAAATGGCCCTATCAGACTGAAAACAAGAATTTCATTCCATGCTGGAGGTGAATAAAAATGCTGTAGCTCCAGTTTCTATGGGCAGTCTTGGGATGAAGTCAACACTGTGGATGGCCCAAGAGAGAGGCAGAGAGAATCAAGGTTTTTGATGATGGTAATTGTTGCAGCTGCTAGAACAAAAAAAACAAATCCCTTAATTTATAAAGGACAGAAATTTATTTCTCACAGTTCCGGTGGCTGGGAAGTCCAAGATCAAGGCAACAGCAGAGCTGGTATCTGGTGAGGGCCTATTCTTCATAGATGGTGCTTCTTCCTGCATCTGCACATGGCAGAAGAGGCAAGGTGGCTCCCTTCGACCTCTTTTATAAGGGCACTAATCCCATTCATGAGGGTGGAGCCCTCATGACTAATCACTTCCCCGAAGGCCCCACCTCTTAATACTATCACATTGGGTATTAGGTTCTAATATGAATTTTGGGCACCAACAATCAGATGATAGCAGTGATAGATCGTACTATTATTACTATTATTTTACAGTTCTTTATTCCTACCCACCTTAGCCACACTGACCCACACCACTGACTTCGGCATGGGCCAGGCAACATGCTTGTGCCAATGGCTGTGGATAGATATTCCCTTTACCCTTTCTGAGCAGAATCTCTAGGTGTGATTGTGGGTGTGGCTGGCTTCTTCCTTCTCCGCTGTTCTCCACCCTGAGAATAGCATGCTCCAGGTAGTGGCAACTCCTGCAGTCCAGACCCTAGGATGAGAAGACATAAAAGCTGAACCGAGCTATGACTAGCTGAGCCTGGTCACGCCCTGCTGAGGCCAGCAGAGCCCAGGCAAGCCCAATTGACAGTGTTATGAGCAAGAAATAAATATGTGCTATGGTAAACTACCGAAATTTTAATGTTCTTTTATTATGCAGCATAAGTGAGTGAGAACTACCAAAACAAGTGGCTGCTGAGCACTGGTATCCATTGGCTCAGAGTGATTCAGTATGTCCTTTTAGACAATCAAGAAAAATATCTTTATCATCAAACCATTGTGAGTTACGGTTTTCTGTTACTTGCAACCGAAATCATCTGCCCCACAAATCAAACTGCAGGGGCTAATTGTTTCCAGTCATATCTCCCTAAGCATCTTTGGCCTGCTGGCATCATTTCTTCTCCCTGGAGACCCTTGGCTTCACCTGACAAGCTTTTATCCAACCTCTACAACCTAGATCAATACTGTCTTCTATGTGAAATCTTCTTTGACTTTCCTGGGAAAGATTATTTTTATAGTACTTTAATCTTTCTTTTATTATAATCTTATCACATTGCATTGGGCCTGTTGACAAATCTGTCTTGCTTACTAGATAGTGAGTATGATTTGTGTCTTATGCATTTTTGTATCTGTTGTATCTAGCACATACCTTGTATGTAGTGGGTACTCAGGAAAATTTTGCTAAATAGGTAATTTTAAAAAATGTATTCCTATGAGGCATTACTGGGAAGAGATCAGGTATTTGTTCAATGCATCTTCCCTGAATTGTAGGTCGCTAGTGGAGTTAGACCATACTGGATGGTGTGATATGGAAGCATCAGCCTTCCAGATTTGAATGCAAATGGAAAAATATTGAGAATCCAAGATTGTCCTTATTAGTCTGACCAAGGCATTCCAACAGGCCAGCAGGCTCTGGGATTTGGCAGCAATTTTGTGCATTCAGGGACTGAAAGAATTTACCAACCCCCTGAGAACCATTTTTGCAAAGACAATGAGACTTTTAGGTCATCTTGTCTGATACATTTCCCACCACAAATGGCCTGAAGAAGCATATGTCAATGCACCCCATTGAAGTCTACTTTTGTCATCTGGACATGCAGTTTAAACTAGTATATATTGACCCCTGCCATGTTTCAGATGCTGTGCCAGGCATTTTAAATAAAAATCTCTCATACTATCTGATACCCATTTTACAGATTTAAAAAATGAGAGGCTAAGAGAGGTAAAATAAACTCAAGGTCACAAAACTCATATGGCACACTTGGGATTCAACCTCAAATTCTCCAACTCCGAGTTCAATTTTTTGTTTGTTTTCTGGTCTACAAATAGAGATGACATCTGCTTTGATCACCTTCCAGGGTTACAGCAAGGATTACGTAAAATTATACAGATAAAGTTCTTATTTCGATAGTATTAAAATCAGTGATGCTTAGCTAGAGTTTGTTTTTAATGCTTTCACAAAGAATTGAGAAACGTGGAGATTTTTGGCATCCTAGAGTACCAGTGGGGAAATACATTTTGTGGGGAGTGTGGGGCGTTCCAACCACTTCTCACATTCCATCATGGAGGAAGGTGTCTACCCTGCCAAGGGGTAGGCCACATGCTATCCAGTGTCCTCATTGCTAAAAACTGATGGAAATAATAGCTTCCATTTAGCTACCATATCTACAGACTTGCCGTTTTTCTCACATTATTTTTGATCCTGCAATAAGATACATTTTGCTATTGGGGGGCTATAGTGAGGTTCAGGGAAGTTAAGTAACTTGCCCAAAGTAACACAGGTGATGAAAGGCGGAGCTGGCTCTTGAACCCAAATGTGTATGATTCTCAAGAACAAGATCACCCTATTGAGTCATTGAATTATTCTTTATTCTAACAGTTTACAGATGTGGTTCTCAGTAATTCCTTTCTCCTGATACTTTATCAAGACTTAGGACCTTTTAAATAATTCAGTGTCCTTCCTTAGGTGAAAATGCTGTGGTTTGCCAACTGTTCTACGTACATTTTAAAACACAATTTCAGCTGGTGTGGATGACGAACTAAATTTAATTGTGTGTGTGTTGGCTGTTTGAATGTAGGTTGAACAAGAGCATTTAACGATTTGGAAATTAAATTGATGTCAAGTCATTGAATCTTATTCTCTTCTGCCTCGATCAAATAAAGCTCTGTAAGTCAGACATCTGAAACGTGAAATAGGCAGGTAGACTTTGATGAAGGAGCTGAGGACATAGGCCACATCTGGCTTCCTGCCTGTTCTTCTATGGCTCTCAAGAGCTAAGAGTGGTTTTTACATTTTTAAGTGATTTGAAAAAAATTATGGAAATATGTTTTTTTCTTGTTATGTACATATCTGATACTATCTTTGATCTTGCTTCTGGGCCCATAAAACCTAACATGTTCACTGTCTGTTCTCTTATAGTGAAAGTTTGCTGACACCTGCCACAGGCCTTTCCCTTCCTAAGGTAAAAGATGGGCTCAGCATGGTCTATTTCTGGAGCATCTGCTCGCCTTACCCCTTCCATTCAATGAAACAGACACTCCGAGCAGGGCTTGTGCAGACGCTGTGCTGCACGCAGTGGGGAAATGAAGTGGATGAGGCCAGTTGCTCGCTGAGTCCTTGGACTCTGTGAAATTGCTGTTACAGAAGAAGAGTTTTTTTTTTTCCCTGATAGGAGAGGAAACTATTTCAGGGGAAACCATTATGCAGTGAGCAGAGCGGACCCATTTGTGAATACCTGGCTTCCAATCACAGGCCCACCGTGAGCCTGCGCCTGGGCTGGGCTCTCTTATTGCACAAATAGCAGGAAGAACGTTTCGGTTTTGTTGGGAAAAGAAAGACTTCCTCTTTTCTACAGCGCAGAGAAATTAATGGCGGAAAGTCCGAGAAAAGCCCTCCTTTCTACATCAAGAATGAAAGGGAGTCTGTTTGAACAGGTTTCAAGCAGGAATCAGAGTTCACTGGGCGCTTGGCTCCACAGGTGGGCCGTTTGGCTTCCTGTTGTATTAAAGCTTCCCAGTGAACCCCTCCTGGCAGCCTGTCTTCTTCTGAAGGCCCAGATGTTTGACTTTGGAGGTTGTGATGAGAGCTCAAAGAAACTGTGCCTAGAGCACGCGTTCCTTCAGATCTGCGCTTCCTCATGTCCCTTAGCCACCAGGCAGAGACCTGTGCTTTGTGGCGCTGGTATACACACTCACCCCGCGGGCTGTCTGCTCCCCGGTCCTTATTAGAGATATCACGTTGGATTTCTTCTATCATGTTTGGGAAGGCTTGCCCTGCACTTCCTTGCTGGTCAATAGGTTCTAAGTTCTCTTCCCGCAGGGCCCCACTCCTGTCTCTGGGTCTCCAGTGAGTCCATCCTCCTTCTCCCTTCCTGCCCCATTGTCCCTCTGGGTGTCCCTCCTCTGTCACTGCAGTGGACTCCTGGCATTTAGCCTCATCCTTTAAGCATTCCAGGCAACACGGGGAGATGGGAGGTGCGGTTTCTTTTGTTTTCCTTTACTCACCAGGTATGGAATTTACATGACAGCAGGTTTGCTCTCTGGATTGCACTTTAAACACATCTGAGAGTAAACAGCTGCAAGTTGGGTTTCCCAGGCTGCTCCAGCCTGAGGGTACAAAAACAAAGTCACAGTAACACCAAGGATAATATTCTTTTCTGGTTCTGACTGGCTCTAACCACCACCCCCCTCCAGAGTTCCCTCCTACTCTCTGGGAAGCTCTGGCAGTGGCTCTTGGGTGGCTAGAAGTTCAGTCCTATTGCCACGCTGGCTGTGCCACCTACCTGGTCTCCTCCTTTGCTTCAGGCTCTAGATGCGTGAGATGACGTCCCCAGCCTAGGCCTCTGAAGCCAAGTTGCCACGACACTGAGACCATTGCTGGGCCAGCCCCAAATTGCTCAGCAAGGCCATAGTTGGGGCTGGAAGCCTTGCCATGGTCCTCAGTGGAGCAGAGAGACATTCTCTCCTCCACCCTTGGATCACTCCCCATTGCTTCAGTCTCAATGTAGAGCAGCCTTGTGTCGTAGCTCAGCAAGACTTGTTGCAAAAATGGCTGTTTTGTCTGTTGCAGCCCCTCTCTCTCAGGCTCCAGTGCTGGGCCCAAGGGGGCCCCTGGGTAGCCTCAGAATTTCTTCTGACCTGGGAAGGGTGGGGCATCTACGTGGATCCAACTTGTGTGCCTGGCTCCTGGCTCTCTGTTGTAGACGCCAAATCCCTTATCTGGGGGTTTCTCTGATTCTTATGAGACAGACTCATAGCTACCTTATCCTAAATTTATCTCCCAGGCTTAACCAGACCTATAAGAAATGAGGAGCTTAGGCTCCACCTAGGGCTCCTGCTGCACACACAGCTCTGCCTTTTTACTTGCTGTGTGGAACAGACTGCCAGGGCCTCGGTAAGTTCTTTAGGATTTACAGAGGGCATTCGCAAATAGTAGCTCATTTAAGTCTTACACATATTCTCTTAATTTGGTATCATTTTGATGTCCATTTTAGAGATGAGAAAATAGAGGCCTGGAGATAGTAAGTAATTCTCCCAATATTACATAGCAGAGCTGAGATTTGAATGCTTCTTTCTAAAATTTGAAAACCCAAGCCTTTGGGTCACACATAGTTAATGGGTTAGGAAAAGCAAATATTAATACAACTTGGGTATTTTTATATCCCTTATTAAGTTGCATGGTAATGGTATACAAAATTTAAATTTTTCTTATATCTGTTGCTCGCTCTCTAAACTATAAGCAGGGGCTGAGTCTCAGTAATTTTTAAATCCTTAGAGAGAGACAAAATGCCTAGTATAGTAAGTGCTCAGTAAACACTGGCTAAATAAAGTGTTACTAAGGGTCCTTTGTGAACCAGATGCATTCTGAGAAACCAATCCAGGAGGGAGGTTTTGGAGTCTAGGAAGAAGCTGTCAGAGGAAAGGCAGAAGGCAGCCCAGGGGGAGAGGTGAGGAACAGGCTGGAGGGCTGGGCTACCCCATGGTGAGCTTTGATATTCAATAATCCAGGCTTTGATTTCCTTGCATGAGGCTCAATTGCTGCCTTTGTGTACAGATTGATCAGGGAAAGGGGAGGTTTTTCCAAGTGAGTTTTCTGATGAAATGTGTACAGTGGGGGACAGAAGTTAAGTTTTCTGATGAAATGTGTACAGTAGGGACAGAAGTAAAGTCTGTAGTTCCGGCTCCTTTTCTTGGACAAATTTCAGAGGAGATTCATGCAGGAGTCAGAGGTCATTAAAGCAGAAACATGCCGGTGATTACTAACGCCAGTCTGCGGAAGCTGGAAGGATATGTGCTGGCAAGCACCGGGGCCCAGGGCTGGGGATTTTCTTCCTTTGATTTCCTTCCAGAGCTTGTCAAGGTAGTCTGTGGGCATGGGCCTAGTGACAGCAGGCCTGCTGGGTGGGGCAGGGAGAAAAATGCACTCATTTTCCTGCTAGAAAAGCGTTTTTGACTTTTGGAAATGCGGCAGAACTGTCAAAAGGACGTGACAAACCTAGCTACATAAGTTGAAAAAAATCAAGCCATTGCTTCTACTGTTCTGTGACAACATAAAGTTGTCAACTGTCTTTAACACACACAATTAAAAGAAAGGATAATTAGGAGTGCCTGTTTACAGAGACATGTGCCACATATTCAGGTAACCTGGATCACCTGCTCCCTACTGCTCCCCTCTCTGCCCCCTCCCCATCCTCTTTGACATGCTATGTCAATAGCTGCAAGGATTTAAAGTGAGAGGTTGCGTAAAGTGACATAAATGGAGTCTAATCAGAGCTGTAGCTCTTCAAATTTGAGCACCATTGGGTTAATTTATCATTGTGCACAACTAAGGAAAATCTAGTTGGAGAGCTTGATTTATTTAGTTTTGCTCACTACTCTGATGAACTGTAGAGGGTAATGGCAAAAACACTTCAAGGAGATTCAGGTCATACATATGTTATTAATTAGCCAAGTGACTTTGAACAATAAATGTATCATACTGAATATTTGTTTCTTCATGTTGAAAATGAGAGTGCTTGGGAATGTCTTAGTCAGTTCAGGCTGCTGTAATAAACTACCAGAGTGGATGGCTTAAACAACAATTTATTACTCACAGTTCTAGAAGCTGGGATGTCCAAGATCAAGGTGCTAGCTGACTTGGTTCCTGGTGAGGGCCCTCTTCCTGGCTTGCAGACAGTGTGTCCTCACATGGCAGAGAGAAAAAGAGCTCTCTCGTGTTCCTGCTTATAAGGAGACCAATCCCATCATGGGGGATTCACCCTCATGACCTAATCTAAACCCAGTTACCTCGCAAAGGCCTCACCTTCTAATACCATCACATTGGAGGTTAGAGCTTCCTCATTGGAATTTTGGGAAGACACAATTCAATCCAGAGCAGGGAAACACACAGGGGTGGGAAGGTGAAATGTTGATAAACATGGACTTTTTCTAAGTTATGCTCATCTCTACAATGGAGAGACTTTATTAATTTATATCTAGAAACCCAGATTATGAGCCTGCTCATGGATTGGCTCTATTAAAGATAATCATGATCCAAAGGAGTATTTATGGCTTCAGAAAATGGACATGACAAGCTTCAGTCCCTATAATTTTAAATTGTGGGTACATTTTTCCCCACAAAACAAGTGTCTGAGGGATGTATCTATATCTACCTCTTAGATTGAAATATGATAAAACACACAGTCATACACGTGGCCGCTTCTGAGAACGGGAGCGGTTAAGGCTTCGGAACATTCCAAGGTGGAGGTACTGTCATCAGAGTAGAGTGCACAGAAACTGGCACTGTCATATACCCCTGGGGCCAGTGAAAATTGGTACAATCCCTGTGGAAAGCAATTTGACATCATGTATAGAGAGCCATCAAAGTACTCATACCCTCTGACTCACTCTCACTTCTGGGAGTTTATCCCAAGAAAATAATCTGAAAGAAGGAGAAAGTTACTTGTGAAGGTGTCATGGGAGCATTGTTTTCTGACAGTGAAAAATTGAAACTATATAAAGCAGAGGTTGGTGAAGTTTTTCTGTAAAGGGCTAGATGGCAAATATCTTAGGCATTGTGGTATGCAGTATCTATCTGTGTCTAATACGCAGCTTTGCTGTTGTATTGTGCAAGAAGCCATAGATTATATGGAAGTGAGTGGGCATGGCTATGTTTCAATAAAATTCTACTTATAAAAACATAAACTAGAATTTCATATAATTTTTACATCATGACGTGAAATATTATTATTCTTTTGATTTTCTTTTCAACCATTTAAAAATGTAAAAACTGTTTGTAGCTTGCAAGTCATATAAAAAGCAGGTGATGGGCCAGATATGGTTCATGGACAGTAGTTTGCTGACCTTTGGTCTAAACATGGGAATATAGTTCATTAAATTGTCATAAAACCATGTAATAGAATGTTATATAGCTAGTACAGTGATAATTAAGACAGCCATATAACATGAATTATGCTTATAATATGTAAAATAATGCAGGGCATGAAATGCTAAATACATCCTAGAATATAATAAATGAAAGCAGTTGTGGTTAGGATAAAAAGAATTTAAGTAAGTTTTCATTGCATCACATTTTCTATAAGATTTCTATTTGTCTTTATTTTCTTCTTCTGGAACTCTGATTAGATGTTTGTTGGATGTTCTCATTCTATTCTCCCTATTTCCTAGCCCCTGGCTCATTTTCCCCAACTCTTTCTCTCCCTGTTCTGCATTCCGGATAATTTCCTTATGCATGTGTTTTCAGTTCGCTAATCTATCCACTGCATTTTTTAAAAAATTGATGTGACGTTCACATAACGTCAAATTAACCATTTTTAGGTGAACAAGTCAATGGTATTTAATGCATTCTCAATGTTGTACAACCACCACCTTTATCTAGTTCTAGAATATTTTTATCACCCCCAAAGGAGATCCTATGCCCATTAAGCAGTCACTCCTTATTTCCCCCTCCTCGTCTCCCCTGGCAACCACTTATCTGCATTCTTTCTTTATGGATTTACCTATTCCAGGAATTTCATGTAAACAGAATCATAACATATGTGACCGTTTGTATCTGTCTTCTTTTACTTAGCATAATGTTTTTGAGGTTCATCTGTATTATAGCATGTGTTAATTCTTTATTCCTTCTTGTGGGTGTATAATATTCCATTGTGTGTGTGTGTATGTGTGTGTGTGGTTTATCCCTTCATCCATTGATAGCCTATCCATTGAATTTATTTTTCTTTGCTTACAACAACAAATATTTATTATCTTACACAGTTTCTGAGGCTGAAACATGCATGAGTATGCTTAGCTGGGTGATTCTGGCTCAGGGTCTCTCATGAGGTTACAATGAAGTTTTGGGCTGGGGCTAAAGTCATGAGGGGGCTGGAGCATCTCCTTCTAAGTTCAGTCATGTAGCTGTTGGCAGGAAGCTTCAGTTCCTTGCCACTGGGCCACTCTGTGGAGAGAGAAACTGATTAAGATGGAAGCTGCAGTCATTTTATAACCTAATTTGAAAAGTGATGTTCTATCACTTCTACCATATTCTTTCATTAGAAGTCACTTGCTAAGTCCAGCCTATACTGAAGGGGAGGTGAATTAAACTTGAAGGGAGACATATCAAAAAATTTGTGAACATGTTTTAAAACCACAACAGGTATGGAAGAAAAAGTAGACAGGAACAAATTTATGACAGGCAAAGGGTGTAGCAAAAACAAAGTAATAGAGATACTAGATTAAACCATGTAATCTATGACTAGGGAGCTGTAATTTCCATTTTAAAGAAGAGGAAACTGAAGCTTAGTGTGGTAAAGTACTAATAACCTTCCCAATAGAAATAGTTAGTAGATGATGGATCCACGTCTTGAACCTATATTTATGGTTACAGAATCCATGATCTTACTACTTCCTTTATTAGTCAGGGTTCTCCAGAGAAACAAAACCAACAGGATGTGTATCTATAAATAGAGAGATTTATTTTAAGGAATTGGATCACATGATTGTGGAGGCTTGGTAAGTTCCAAATCTGCTGACAAGCTGGAGGCCCATGGAAGAATTACAGTTCAAGTCCAAGGCTGTCTGCTGGCACAATTCCTGCTTGCTCAGAAGAGGTCAGTCTTTGTGCTATTAAGGCCTTCAGCTGGTTGGATGAGGCCCACCCACATTATGGAGGGTCATGTGCTTTACTTGAAGTCCATCAATGTAAATGTGAATCTCATCCAAAAACACCTCCACAGAAACATCCAGAATAATGTTTGACCAACTATCTGGACACCATGGACCAGCCATAAAATGAATCATCCCACTATCCTATACAAGAGTGACAATCTGGGGTTCAGATTGCAAAGATCTCAGTTGAGATGACTGGGGTGACTCAGCATCTTCTGTCCTCCATCAGACTAACCCAAGCGCGTTCTCTCGGTGATGCCAGAGCTCAAAAGGGAGCAAAGCCCAATCACTCAAGTGCCGTTTAATGTCTCTGCTTGTGCCACGTTAATATACTTTTGGTCAAAGCTAGTCACAATCCAGCACAGATTCAAGGACTGGGAATATAAACTGTGCCCTGTTAGTGGGAGGAATTGCAAAGTCATATGGCAAAGGGCTTGGCTCTAAGGAGGGCAAAGAACTGGGGCCTTTGATACCGTCAATTTACTGTAGAACATGTGCCTTAGAGCGATCAGGGATGATTATCAACAATGTAGGTGCCTGAACCCACTAATGTTTTGCCTGAGCAAAAAATGCAGATGCTGAATCAGAATGTGAGGGGTCTTGCTGGGCACCTGCATTTTTTACAAGCTTTTTGAGTGATTCTCATATACAGCAGTGTGAGAATTGCTGCTGCAGGCTTTCTGAGGGCAAGGAGGCCACGACCGCAGCTCAGGCAGGCCTGTGTGTGAATTCTGGTTCAGCCACGTGCAAGCTCCGTGGCCTGGGTAAGTTGCATAAACTCTCTGAGGCTCAGGTTACTCATCTCTACAATGGGAATAACATAATCACCCTAACCAACTCGGCACACAGGGCTTCCCCCAAGTCAGGGATGAGATGGTGAGTGCAGGGTAACAGGGAAACAAACTTACATGGTAACCACTGCCTGGTGGGGCAGCTCCAGGCTCTCCAACTGCCGATGGAACACCTGGAACAAGAGGTGCTCAACATAGGCCATTCCATAGTAGCTTATAATTAAAAATATATTGTAGACTCTTTCTTAAAAAAAAAAATAAGAGAATAGGGGTCAGCTCCTTTTAGGGTAATCTTTGAGTCCCCTGCTGAACAGCTAATCAAACCCAAGACATCTACTCCAGTGTCTTCTCTACTTCCTGAGGCTGTAGGTGGGGTCTGAGCAGGTAGAAGATGGGCTGGAGAGAACTACTTGAACCAGGGCTTGCATGTATGTGACTTATAAAAGGCTGTGAATTTAGACTTTTGATAGTCCTTCCAAATGAGGTTGTACAGGTAGCTACATTGGAAGGATCAAAAGAAGAAGATATCCCTTGTGTGACTTTAAATATACTGCCTTATTTTGGCAATTCTTTTTTTAAAAAATTTTCTGGGATCTTAAAAATACAGTGACATCTGGGGCCTCATTTGATTTCTAACAGGGCCTGCCTTGGGATCTCCCAGGAGCCAGTCATCTAGCTTAAGCCCAGGAGGCTAGAGGGGCCTGGCCAGTTGAAGGCAAATCTGTGCCTAATGCCAGGCTATGAATGTTTGAATGGAATTGCCCACCAGGCTTGCTCGGCTAGGCCTTGAACTAAAGCACAAATTACTCAGGAGGGCCAGAGAGAAGGCCTAGCTCCTTAGGGTCACAGGCCTATGTTGGGAGGGAGTTTATGGCAGTAACCAGCCAAGCACTGCTCACCAGAGAGGTGCTGGCAGTGGAGGAGGGAGAGGGTCTCCAGGCTGCTACTCTGCCATCTGTTAGGAACAGTGCACTTCTTATGACCCAAGCCCTGGAAGTGTTGCAAGAAGGCTGATTAATTATTTCCCTGGGGTCTCCCCAGCAGAGGATAGAAACTGATGCTTGGTGGGCGTGAAAGAGAGGCCAAACCTTTCAACTAGCAGGGAATTTTTCTCCTGATCTAACTGCAGCCACATGTGAAGGTATTGAAAACATATGTGCCTCCGATAAAAGATCACATTTAAAGTAAAAACTAAAAAGGAACCAGCGCCACAGCATCCTGTTTCTCATCAAACACCAAGCCCTGCATTTTCTACCGCTCTGTGTTTCTGGAGGATGTTGAGAAGCATTTGAACAGGGCTGGCCTCAGTTTCCATTAACATCTTTGACACGTTTCTATTATCTGCCTCCCCTATCTTGTGAAATGAGTCATTTTTCACTGTGGTCCCCAAGCCCGGTGACCTCTAAAGCCCACTGAATCAGAGTCCACAGGAGTGGCCACCAGAAACTGGACTTTGATTGATTTTTAGGCAGCTGGCCTTGACCCTCTCGGTAAGCTAAGACAGACAGCTACAGGTTTAGTGAATATGCATAAATAAGAACTATGCTGAGTTTCTGGTAGACAGAAAGAGAGAGAGGGGGAGAGAGAGAGAGGGAGAGGGAGAATCACATGAGTGTTATATCTGTTTGTAAGGAAATGGAAGGGGAAGTGAACAGAAGATGGTAGTAAACACATTGGGTGCAGTAAATCTTTGAAATAATAAACTACCACTAGTAGATACCAATTTCTGCTAATGAGATCATCATCCATTTTGTCTCCTGAGCTAGAAACCTTAGAGATACCTGTACTCCTCCTTTGCTTCTCTCTTTCCATTCCAAGTGATCAACAAATCTTGTTCATGGATCATGTTAGTCACAGCTGACTGCTAAGCCAACAGCCCATCCTTCCTCCTCCCTTGTTAACAGACCAGTAGTTTAGCTTGGAAATTAGGAAACAATGTACTAAGCTGGCCTACCTACCACAGGAGCTTCTCCAACAGTCTTTTGGCCAACAGACTCTTTCATTTGTCTTCTACCATGCCTTGGAAAATTTTAATGAACTGACTTCTCTGCTTACAAAAATCAAATTATTTTAATTTTTATTATAAACAGGATAAAACATAAACTCTTTAGGGTATTTTACAAGGCTCTTCTCAATTTGGCCCTGAATTTCTTCTCATCTGTGTGGCAAATTAAAGATGGTGGCAAATTCTTTGATTCCTCATAGAGAGGTGGGGTTTGTGTGCCCTCCCCTTGTTCTTGGGTGAGCTTTCTCACTGTTTTATACCAATATAATATGGTGGCACTTTGTCAGTTTTTGCCCAGGCCTTAAGAAACTATCAGTTTCCACTTCCTGTCTTTTAGAATTTTTATTTTTCAGGGAGCTCTGAGGCACCATGTAAAAGTTCCAACTACCCTGAGAGGACCGGCATAGGTGCTCTGTTGATATTTTCATCTGTGCCCAGCTCTTTTATACAACCTTGCCAAATACCAAACATGTGAGTGTAGCCATTTAGACTCTACAGGCTAGACCATCCACCAGCTGAAAATCAGTGAGTGACCTCAATTGAACCCATTTGGAGCATAAGAATCTCCTAGCTAAGCCCTGTTTAAATTCTTGATCCACAAAATTATCAACCATAATAATATAATTTTTGTTTTAAGCCTCTAAGTTTTGGGGTAATTTGTTACACAGCAAATTAATTAAAACAATCTCCTATCAGTCTTTCCACGTAATCTGTGCCCCAGTTATATGGAACCATCATCAGTTTCCCATGAATATTAAGCCCTCAGGTCTTCTCTGCCAGGAAAGCCCTTCTTACCTTTCTCCCTTGGAAAACTCCTGCTCATCCTTCAGATATAGTTCACATGTTAACTCCCCTCCAAAGTCATTGTTAAGCAAATAAATGAATGAAAGAAGTACTTCCTGCTCCATCCTACATTACCATGGATTCTTGGCAAGTACCTCTTTAAAAGCAATATAGCATTGAGATTGTTTAAGTATTTATATTTATAAGTAATTTGTTGGATATGGTCTGAATGTTTGTCCTTTTCAAAACTCATGTTGAAAGTTAATCCCCAATGTGGCAGTATTGAAAGATAGGGTCTCTAAGAGGTGATTGGGTTGTGAGGGCTCTGTCCTCATGAATGGATTAATCCACTCATGTATTAATGAATTTATGAACTAACAGGTTAATAGATTAGTGGATTATCAGAGGAGTGGGGCTGGTGGCTTTATAAGAAGAGGAAGAGAGATCTGAGTTAGTGTGCTTAGCCCTCTCACCATGTGATGCCGTGTGCTGCCTTCGGACTCTGCAGAGTCCCCACCAGCTAGAAGGCTCTCACCAGAGGTGTCTCCTTGATCTTGGACTCCCTGGCCTCTAGAACTATAAGAAATAAATTTCATTTCTTTATAAATTTCCCAGTTTCAGGTACTCTGTTATAAGCAACATAAAATGGAATATGACACTGATAATTCCTAGAAGGTAGGAATTGTCTTGTTCATCTTGGCATACCCAGGGCTGGAGCACAGTGTCTGGTCCATGTTAGGTACCCAATGGATGTTTGTTGAATGAGGGGAGGACTCAATAAACAAATAACATGGAAAGCATTTTGGTCTCTACATTTATTGAAAGTTCAATCATGCCTTACTGGCTTCTTCCAATTAGAGTCATAAATAAAATAGAACAATAAAGTATTGACTCTCTTTATCTTTGTGAAACCTTGAGTCTTGACAGCCTGGAGAGTTAGATTGGCCTATCAATGTGTTGAAAAATAACTACCTAGAAGTTGGAGGTGTTCCTACATCTGATAGATTGAATGTGACGTATTAAAATTTTCTGAGGCCTAAAGAGGCAAACAAAAATAATAAAAAGAGCTTTGGCTTGGGAAGAAGGATCTTTGCCTGAGTGGTACCAATTCTTTCACTGGGGGACTTGGCCCAGTGGCTTTATCTCTTTGGGCCTCAGTTTCCTTTTGTGAAAAATGGGATTGCGCCAGATGACATGTCATTTACCTACCAGCCAGACATTCTGTAATCCTGGCAGTAACCTGGACTATTTTATTTGTATTATGTAGAAGGGATAGATGAATCTCTATTCTCTACCTCCTCATCCCTTTTCTGACTTCTGATCCCTTTGTGCCTTGATAGTGGTGGTGGAAAAATCATTTGTTTTAGAGAATCTTCCTAGGGTGGAAGGTTCTATGTGGATGGTAGATCAGCCCCGTGGACATGTTTATGGGCAGATTTCCCTACAAGTTGATTTGAGGCATTTCTTTTTTTCCTTTAATTTATATGATTTTCTTTATTGATTATATCTCAATAAAGCTGGAAAAACAAAACAAAACAAAACAAAAACAATGAACCACAGGTCCTACTCCTGACAGAGAACATTAATGTGGGCTTATCTGTTAAAGCATTTGCCACTCTTTGCCAAACTTACATCAATCATGTTCATTATATATTTTTAAAAAACTTTTCTTATGAAAAGTTTCACACATCTTCAAAAGTAGAGAGAATAATATAATGAACTCACATACCCATTACCAGCTTTAGCAAGTACCAATGTGAGGGTAATCTTGTTTCATTTATAACCCCACCTATAACTAACATCCCCTCCCCACCCCTAAACTGGATCATTTTTAAGCAAATGTCAAGGATTTTATTTCACTGTAAACATTTCAGAACGTACTGATTTGAGGCATTTCTATAAAGGTCTTCCTTTGGTGTCGTCATCACCTCCCAGTGAGAACCTTCCACACTGGCTTGCCAAGGATTTGAAATGCTAGTTTAAGTTATTCTCTTACGGCACTGAAGGTCTTCAGTTCAAATGCAAACATCATTAAATCATTAGCAGCTATTAAAACCTTATTTGAATGAGCTCATCATAACAGCTCCCGCACACTGATTTCTCTAGAGCTTTTATATCTGTGATCGCATCTAAAATCTACACAATAATTCATTTTACATATGTGGAAACTAAGTGTCTAGTAGGGGACAAATCCAGGTATCCAGCCTAGTTTTGTGAATCCTAATCCTATTATACTCTTTCCAAAGTACCACACTGCTTTTACTGGCAGGGTCCTAAGGGAATGCCTAGGACAAGTAAGTTTTAATGGAAGGGAGAAAAGAAATGGAAAACAAAACACAATTCCAGAGCTCAGGGAATTACTTAGAATACAGCAAGAGGGATCAGGATGAAGACACTATCTGATTAGGAAGGAATCATAAAGGAACCTTAAGAAAGATTCATGGAAGGGGTCTAGAAGATCCTTTTGCTACTGTGAGAGCATGGACACAGCCCTGGACTTTGAATAAGATCATCTAGACTTGGTCTGACAGTGTGACCTTAAGGAAATCCCTTTACTTCTCTGAGTCAAGTTTCCTCAAGTGTACAGGGGGATCCTGACACCTGCCTTGTAATGTCATTGTGAAGATGAGAAAAATAGCTTGCAAGTACTCATAAATTGGTACCTTCTATTGCTAATAATACATAGGTAGAATTCCTGATAGTCAAAACTATTAGGCTGACCCAGAGTCTGGATTAGTCAATATGATGGTTTTTTTTTTTTTCCCCTAAAGTCAAGTAGACAGGATGATTAATTTGTAGGATCATGATTCCACTTGGATTTAGGTCTCCTCCTTGCAGATGTATATTCTTGGCACCCAGTAATGTCTTCTACTTTATTTCATAGTATACAGGTAATGAGGGCTGTTATTTATTGAAAGCTCAATATTAAAAATTATTGCTGTCAATGCTAAGCTGGGAAGAACAAGTGTCTCATTTTTCCAGGCAGAAATTTAGACTGAAGATTTATCTGGACCTGTTTTAGTACCTTGATTGCACCACTCTCTCCTTCCCTTTGTCTTTGAACTTGCTTTTCCCTCTCCCTGACACATTCTTCCACACCTGCTCTGCTAAGCTTCCTCTGCTCATCTTTCAAGTCTCAGTGTAAATGCCACTTCTTCTGGGACACCTTCACTGACGCCTTGGACTGGGTAGGACTATCTCTACTCTTTCCATGAAATTATCTTATCATGATGCTCATCACACCTCATGCTAATTACTCATTCTGTTGGTTTGACTTTGGCCAGGTTGGTTACTATGTGTCTTGGAGATGCCCTATTTGCTGTGAATCTTCCTGGTGTTCAATGTCCATCTTGTATCTGTATGTCTGAATTTCTGGTCATACCAGGGAAGTTTCCCTCAATAATTTCCTCAAATGTTTTTTCTATGCTTTTAGCTCTTTCTTCTTCTCCCTCAGGGATACCTATAATTTGAATGTTAGTTCATTTCACATAGTCCCATATCTTTCTCAGTGATTGCTCAGACTTTTTTATATACTCTTCTCTGCCTCTTTGAATGACTGGGTTATTTCGAGAGCCTTGTCTTCAAGCTCTGAGATTCCTTCTTCTCCTTGGTTTAGCCTGTTGCTAAAGCTTTCTGCTGTTTTAAAATTCCCTAACTGACTCTTTCATTTCTTTAAGTTCTATTATATCCTTTCTTATGTTGTCTAGCTCTCTAGTGACTTTTTTGTTTTTTTTCATTGATTTCGTGAATTTTTCTTTTGCCTTCTTTTTGTTGGTTTTCAACTTCTCTTTAGTTCCATTCATCTTATTTGCCCTAGATATTCTGAATTCTGTTTCTGTCATTTTGGTGATTTCATTGTGGGTGGAGTCCACTACTGTGTCTCCATTGTGATCATTTGGGGCTGTCAAGCTATTTTGTTTTTTTCATGTTGCCAGGGTTCTTTTGCTGGTTTCTTCTCATTTGGCTCCTTTCTTTCAGCTCTGGCCTAATAGGCTTTTAGGGCAGCTGTTCTCCTTTCCTGGGGACTCTCTTGAACCAAGTCCAGGAGTGATGCCTGCTCAGGGTTGGGGGTCCTGATTGAAGTGTTGGACTTTGGGCAGGTTTTGTTGGCCCAGCAGTAATGGTGGGGATTTAATGGTGATGTCCTGGGATCCAGGCACAACTTTGAATTCTTAGTGGTATAGTCGCAGGCCTGATGGGGGCCCTGGAGCAGAGGCAGAGCCTTGGACTTGGGTGCAGCAAGAGCTTCAGAGCTGGCTTTGTTGATTTCAGAGGCCGAGCCACTCATACAGGGGGCTGTTTCATCAGCGTGGGGACTGCTGATGCCCAGATGCTTAGGCAGGTGTTTGTCTCAGTGGCTCAGGGTCCACATAGGTGGGCTGGAGCTGCTGGTCAGTCAAGGTTCTTTGCCTACACCTAGGACCCATTGAGGCAGTCACCAAGGCTTCCCAAGTGGTGCCTGTGGCATCTGGGGCTCCTCATCTGTTCAGCTCCCATGCTGGGGAGGAGGCATACTCAGCCCTCAATCACAGAGCATGACATGGGGCAGCATCTGTTCTCTCTCCTACCTGGCAGGGAGATGCCAAAGTTACTGCTGGAAGGCTGGGTCCTGAGCAGACCTGGCTCTGTGTGCGAGAGAGATCAGGATGGCATCAGTTGCAGAAACCTGGGATTGGCAGCCACCAGATCTCTGCTGCACCTACTCGCTGGTGGAATGGCTCTGCACTGACTCTGAGAAGTTCTCCAATCAGTCCAGAGGTCTGTAATGGAGGAGGGAGACCCCTCACAGATCAAGCTGCCTGTGACTTTTGTTTCTCTCCTTAAAAGCAGTGTCTCCTTGAGTTGCTTCTATCCTCCTGTCTTCACCTCTTCCTAGCAATGTGAATTGCATTGGGACCCCCATCCAAGATGGTGGGTGATACGTGTAAGAATCAGCCATGCCCTGTTTTATTGAGTTGGTAGATGCTGTAATGAGCTATAGAGTTGTTCTGTCAGTGTTGATGCTTGCAGGAAAGAGCCAACTGTAGAGATGTTATTTTATTCCTGTAATAAGCTCTAGTCCCTCAGGAGGAGCACTTGAATGTCCCAGGCTTTGGGAGGGGCCCTGTATCTCCCAGGGGTTGCTTGTTGTCCACCACAGTGGAGGTGGGTGGAGGAGCAAGACTGGGTGTGGTTAGGTTGGGCCAGCCTGGAAGGCTTTGCAAAGCCTTGGCAGGGCTCAAAGGTTGTTTTCTTGGCCTCTGGGGGAGCTTCTAGGAGGAGGGTTGAGACTGATTCTCCAAACCAGATGTCTGATCATTAGGAAGGGGTCATAATTCACTGACTGGCTGTTGGGAGTTAACTCTGCCGGTCTTGTGTTACCCCTGCCCCTCCGGTGTCTGGTTGCAAACAGGCACTAGGCTGCACTCGGTTGCTATGACGCCATGGGCTGGGATCTTCCCTGCTGGGGGACCCACCCTAGTCCAATGGTGCAGTTTTGAGCCTTAGCAGGGCTCCAAGGTCATTTTCCCAGTTGCTAGGGAAAGCTACTGGGAGGAGGGTCAAGGTATTCTCTCCAAACTGGGAAGGCTGCTTGTGAGGAAGGGGCCGCAATTCCCTGACTGGCTATCAGGAGTAAGCTCCGCCCCTCATGTGTCTGCCCTTTAGTGTCTGGTTGCAAACAGGTGCCTGAATGTGCCACACTCAGTTGCTGTGGCCCGCGGGCTGGGATCTTCCCTATCGGAGGACCCACCCTGGTTCACCAGCACAGCTTTCCTGTGGCGGGGATGGGCACTCCCCCCCCGTATTCTCCCATGAGTTCTGCCCACATGGGCTCCCTTGCCTCCTAAGTTCAGTTTCCAAATCATCCCCCTATGTCTCTTAGCAACTCACTTGAGTCCTGGGGGCATGGGATCTGGCCTGCGTGTCTGACCCACTGGCGTGCATCTCCAGGAAATGCTTGTGGGCAGGGAGCTCCCAGAACAGGCACCCTGGGTCCACTGCAGGTCCTTAAGGGGTAAGGCATGGGCCCCACTCTTCATGGAAACCTCACACTGGAGGATGTGCCAGCTGGGGAGAGGTGACCACTTGCCAAATTTTTGGCTCAAACTGCTCTCCTAGTTGTATGGGTTGGGGAGGGGCAGGGGAAGATAAGAGTCTGAATGGAAGAAAGCTGGCTCTTGGGCCTCTCAGGTCACTCTCTTTGGATGTGAACTCCACATAGAATGTCCAAGCTCTGGGATCACACAAGTTCTTCCCACAATTCTGTGGTTGCTGCAGTGCTTGGGCTTGTGGGGGTGGAGAAGCTTCCAAGTAACTTGGTAGCCCGCTGATCACCAAAAGTGTGTGGGAAGGAGAAAGGGATCCCCCTTTACCCCTTCACTGGGCTCCGAGCCTCTCTGAGTTTGATCCTCATCAATATCTTTTTTTCCTTTTTCCTATTCCTTTTCTGCTTTGCAATATTTCTCCATGGGATCCCCAGCAGGCTCTGGTACTTATTCCTCTGACCCACACCTCAGCTGTGTCCTTTGTCCCCTCTTCTTGGTCTGAAACCCTTCCTGCCCTCAGGGACTCCGGTAAACAATGTCTTCAGTCAGCCATCTTGCCCTGCCAAAATTTGCAAGATTAAGATATCTGAACCAAGGTAGATTAGGACCATTGTCTTTTTTTACTCTCATACCTCCTCTGTCACATTTCCTTCCCTTGCTTAAGGGGCTGCAGGCCTTCTTGGGACTCTGCTAAGGGGACATTGAATTGGAGTTATATTTGGTCTGTGTTTAGTGGGATATATTTATGTGGTATGCAGTCACTTCTGTGTATGGTTTTGTTTTTACTGGCTGTCCCGCAGTTGAGATGGCTTTCCAGGAATACTTCCATTGTCCACTGGACTGACTCACCAGGTGTTCCAACACAAAATTCAGGGGCAGAGGACTGAACTTGTCCTAGAGTGCCTGGCACAGAAAGCATGTGAGAGAATTTAAATTCAGTCACTACACAAGAAAACTTAAACGCTCCGAAATCCTACAACTTGTATATGAAATAAACTTAATAGAGTTTGAAGAACAGGAATTGATAGTAGGAAAATGTGTGCTCTCTTTGATTCTAACTGATGCTATTTGCTTCTGTGACTATGCTTGCTTTTAGTTGTTTGATAAATATAGTTAATCAGAATGAAAAACAGGGATAAGAGCAAAGGTAACTCCATGATAGGCTAGGCTTCCTGGATGTGAGAAGCTAACAGCCTACTTCTGCTTCTGTATATATGGCTTGCTGTCTTGGTGCTTAGCGTAAGTGGAGCCATGGCAGGCTTCACTAAAGTAAAGGAAAACAAAGCCCCGGGGAGGTAACCGCAAGTTACTTCCTGATAAAGGGCTGGATAGTCCAGGGGCCCTCCAACCAACTAAGTAGATAAGAAGGGCAAGACATGATCAGCGCATGAACGGCTTGTGCAGGGCATGTGTTCCCAGTATCGCTTGTAACCAAAAACTAGAAGGTATGCAACAACAGCCCCCCTCCCCGTCGGAGACCCTCCTCTTCCCCTGGATGACGTTAACTACAACTGGCACCAGCGCGAAAAGCCCAAAGGTTAGAGTCAACAAACCAGGAGCCAATGCGATCAGCCACTTCTAAAAAAAGGACAAATAAACTAAAGGGGGATGAAGTGCAGACTAGTGTGTCGTGTGCAGACTAATGTGTCATGTGCAGACTAACGTGTCGTGTGAAAACTAGCATACAGAAAAGTATAAAAGCTTAACCTTTACCCTAGGGCGGGGTCCTAGTTCGTGGAGAGGCCACTGTGTTGGTGCTCTGGAATTTGGACCCTAGCTCGGGCTAGCCAATAAACTCCTTTGCCTTTTTGCAGCCTCAATGACTCTGCCTCTCTGTTCCTGGGGCCAAGGGGAACCGGATCTAACAAGTTGTCCTTAGATTTCACCAAAATCCCAAAATTTACATAACGTTACCAATAATGAGTTGTGAAGCTGAAAAGGAACTTTTCTAAACTATCAATAAAAATACAAATTTCATCAGCTATGCTAGAGGAAGACTGGATTAGCTTTCTATTCCCTCTAGAGATAATGTTATAAAATATTTAAAGTGATCAAAGAGGTGATTGAAGCATATGTAGCTAAAAAATGTAGAAAAATCTATTATGGATGGATGCATGCCAAGCAATTAATTAATAAAACATAGCATGCTTCTTTTGGGGTGGATTTTGTGATGTTTATAGTATTAGCTTTTTAAAATTTATACTTTGTTGTAATTTCTTTTTTTCACACTAATTAAATATTTACTTTTGTATCTGATTTTGTATAATTTTGCATTTTTAAATGGACTCCTCAATTTCTATAAGGTTCAAGTCTGTAAAACCTGATCTGCCCCTGATGGAGAACTGTTTATTTTTCATGTGTAAAATATTGTAGGGATTAGGAAGCTATGTGGTTGCAGTATAGGAGATGGTTGGAGAAAGAAGGTTGGAAGACCAGAACTACTCAAACAAAGTAGGTCTTAAAAACACAGGCAGAACATTTAACATTTTTAAAAATTTAATTGGAATTCATGTAACATAAAATCAATAATTTAAAATGTACAATTTAATGGCATTTAGAACATTCGCAATGTTGTACAAACACCACCTCTATCTAGTACCAAAATGTTTTCATCACCCCCAAAAGACACTTGTACCCATTGAGTAGTCACTCCTTATTCCCACCTCCCTAGACCTTGGTGACCACCAATCTATGTTCTGTCTCTGGATTTACCTAGTCTGGATATTTCATATAAATGGAATCTTACAATATGTGATCTTTTATCACTGGCTCATTTCGCTTGGCATAACATTTTGACATAATGTTTTTGAGGTTCATCCATGCTGTAGCATTATCAATACTTTGTGCCTTTTAAAAGATATGCTGGAGCACGTGCAAGCATGAGATGTGTTGTGTGTGTGTGTGTGTGTGTGTGTGTGTCTGTGTGTGTGTAGAGCTCATGTGGAAACTATTTCCAGTTCAGCTTAGCTGAAGAAACATTTATTGAGTGCCTATCACATGCCAGGTACCCAGCCAGGCACTGTTCTATTTTCTTCATAGCCATGGTTATTGGAGGATAAAGAATGAAACTGAGGGCTCTTGCTCATATTCAGGAGCCTGTGCCAGGTTGCATGAACCCTACTACCACCAGTTCAGCTTCACAACCCACTCCAGCTCTGTACGGGGAATTTGCTCCAGGAACTTTGTCTTCCCTTTTACCAATATTCTGGGAGAGGGTGGAGAAGGTGGGGGAGGGATGGAAGATTTACATAAGGAGAACCACCCAGGGTTGAACTGACATAGGAAAAGAAGGCAATAAAAGTAAGAATTTCTCAACAGCCTTTGAAAGTCCCTTCTACTCACTGCCAAGTTATCTCCCTTTTGGGGGGACGGGGAAGCTCAGGTGGCCAGTCACACAGCAAGACACCAAGCTATTGTCCTCTCCTTTATATTAATCTTTATGATATTTGGAGGAAGTGAGCTTGGGATTTGTTAAGGCAGTGAATGGATATGTTAATGTGTGTATGGGAAACAACAATTACATTTGCTCTTGGATTTTCCTTTCGTTTGCCTTTCCTTGAACATCACCAGGAGGGCACCTCCGAAGGCTGGTGGCCGATGGGAACCAGAATTCAGTGAGAACTATGACCTTCCAGGTTCAGCTTGCATCCATCCATCTTTGTTGGTTGGGTTTCCCCTCAGCAGAGAAATAATCCACCAACTGAACAGGCAGCCCCTGTGTGTTGAACACTCACTGAGTCCTTGGCACTAGCACTGCTTTATTCGTTTAAGCCTCACAACTACTCCAAGTGGCATTTAGACTCAGGAAAGTGCGTGAGTTTCTAAGAGCTCACAATTTCTAAGGGACAGAGCTGGAATTCAAACCCTGCAGAGATGGTGTTTTTGATAGGCATCCCAACTAGAGAATAGAGCCTTCCCTGCCCCTCTACCTGGAATTGCCAAGAGTTAAAAGAAAATAGTCTTTTGATTTTAGAGCTTCTCAGACACAAAGTTGCTATTGCATTCTACGTGCAACGGAGTTTTAAATTTTTTCTTTTCATTTTTTGGAAGTGTTTCCCCATAGAAGAAACAATAAAGTTTAAATTTAAAAGTCAATTAATGCATTGAGACAAGGAACTCCAGCATACAGCTGGAGAGTGGGGGAGCTTGCCAGGTGAGGCATTCATCTTGGAAGTAATTGTGTATTTTACTTGGCTTTGGCTTTCTGGAATTAGATCTTTGAAAAAGGGCTTTTTAATTTTACATCACTTTCAAACCAGTGGCGTGGACTAGGCCTTTGTATGAGCCATGGTGGGGACATTTATCTCGATAGAGAATGGAGAGCTGATGAGCCATAAATTCTCCCACTCAGCAGCCTGCGTTGGGTTTTCCTTTCTCAGGGGCTCCAGATGAGGGCTTTCCCTCCCTTGAGGAGTCACTCGGAACAGGCTGCAGCCAGCAGGGGTCTGGAGAGGCTCCGGAAGCACATGAGCCAGGCCTGGGAGGCAACAACAGCTCTTCCTAGTGGGAAAATGTCTTATCCTTCCTCTTTTCTCTGACACTGTTCTGTCCTGCAGAAGGCAAGTTCTGCAACTGCAACGGGACTTTTACTAGCTCCCCTGCTCCCCTGGGGCAACATCACATAGCAGACCCATGAAGCCATGAGGGACATTCTGGCTCCTTTTAAATTGTACACACACTCTGGACCCCATGTCTCTCTCCAAAAATTTGGGACCAGCAATATGTAAACTTGCATGGCTGTCAAAACTAGCTCCAAGTAGCTTCCTTTTTGCAGTTTTCATCTCTCCTGCTGTTTTTTCTTCCCTGCCTGCCTTCAAGTGTTCCACACCTTTATACTTGGCTCTCTTATTTGCTCTTACATTATACTTGTTCTACCTCTTACCAAAATATACTCTGCCAGAAAAATCTTTATTCAAATTGAAATAGATCAAGTTCAAAGCAAGTATGCCAAACAAATTCTGTAATCTGGACTCTGCTTAACCCTTTGGCTTTGGCTTTGATACAGCATCCATGTTATTGTTAGGACAGTTTGAATTGAACACCAAGTGAGTCATTCTCTCAACCGTCTCAACTCAGGGCCTTTGCACACATCATTCCCTCTGCCGAGAACTAATTTTCTAGTCCTCCTTCACTTTTCTTGGCCACCACTACTTACCTTCAGTGTCAGCTTGGATGTCCCTTCCCCAGGGAAAATTTATCTTGACCCCACAAGACAAGGCCGGGTGCTCTGGGCACTCTGCTCTTCTAATTCGACATTTCCTGTTTTCTTACAAGTCTCCTCACTGGACTGTGAGCTCCTCAAGAGCAGGGATTTTATCCCTCACATCTAGCATAGTCATCCATTAAATATTTTTAAACGAATGAGAAATTAATGATGTATAAGTGACCACTATCTTTGTTTCTTCACAGTTCTGCACTTCGACAGGATAAAGTCTAAGGTGATCTTGAGATCAGTAAAGGAAATTCAGTTTTCTCTAGTTTGTGTCCAACTCTTCTCTAGGCGTCTCACTTTATTGGAGAGGTGATGGCTTTTGAGTGAGGTCCTAGCAAAGAAACATCCAGAAAATTGGGGACAGGGTAGCCCCTGTGACCTGGAACTAATGGTCCAGGTTCATAATCACCGTTACATAAGTAAAAGGCTCTGCTCTTTATTTCTCGTTCTTGCCGTGCTCTCGGGTCTCCTCGAGCATTCAGTGCAGCAGGCCTGGCCATAACCGTTCACTGCAAACATGATGTCCTCCAGAGGGTGGGAATGCAGGGCAGGAGGGAGAGACCATAATTGTCCACTTGGATATTACAGATGAGCTTTTCAAACTACTTAGCATAATGTTCACATAATCATAGAACTTCTATGTTTAGCTTTCCCATACTATGTATTTTAAAGTAGCCAGTGATAAAATATTTCAACAAAAAAACCCCTAGTGGACTATAAAAAATGCTCTAGGTCAAATGAGTGAAGCTCAGACATTGTAATCACAGAGTTTGGATGGGGTGGAGGAGGAAATACAAGGTCACTGAGTACGTGCAATGTTACTTTCTCCACTCCCGGAAAGGGCGAGTGGTGGGAGGAGCTACTCTGGGAAGGGAAGAACCTTCAGGGGCGGCTCATTCTGACGCCTCCTTTTTCAAGGCTACGTGGTGTGGGGGTTAAGAGCAGGGGTTCTGGAGCTGGGCCACAGGCTTCGGGTCCTGGCTTCCTCACTCTCTAGCTTTAAGACCTTGGAAAATTTACTTAACCTCTGTGTGGCTCAGTTTTTTCATCTTTAAAGTAGAGTAATAACAATAGTACTATTGCTTCAAAGGGTCCCAACGAGGATTAGACGAAATAATTTGTGTAAAAGTGCTTGGCCCAAAACCTGTTACACAGTAAATGCTCCATAAAGCATGTGATTACTATTATGTTAAGGCCCTTGGAATGCAAAGATCCTTTGTGGCCAGGGTCAGGGGCATGATACAGAGGTCTGGTTTTGGTGCCCATGACTCTTTTTGAAATGTATGAGATATAGGAAGGGAGAAAACAGATGCCTCAAACTTAGAAGACCACATTGAAGAAACACACCAAAAAATCCACAGTTAATTGTGGTGGCTGAAGAACATACTCCAAGGATCATCTTTTGGAGGAACTTAATCATTCCAACAATCATCTTTTCCAAATGGATAAGGCATTTAAAGATTGATGACGTTTGTAATTTGAGGCTAATAAAACTAAAATCTGACATGAACACAAAGGAACAGAAGAAGGACATAAGTCGCTAACTGAAGCAGCTGTGATTGCACATCAAGGTTATATCAGACAATGTCTAAAGACAAACGAAATGCCTTACTTATTTTCAGCTGGGTTTTTATGGATTGCAGGTGTAGTGCAGAAGGGGTGAAGAAGGTTGTTAGCAGAGAAGACAGTGTTTTGTCTACAGCTAAAGGAAGCAGGAAAAGTTAGTAAGGTGGGGGACTGTAGAAGAGCTGCAGGGTGTATTAGTACACTGGATGATGCTAGAGTGAAGGTGGTTTTAAATGTGATGATTTTAGCTAAATATTTCATAAGATTGTCTGTTTAACAGCAGTATGGAGGCTCCTCACCCTGACCTCTTGCTGTAATCAGATCCCTTCCCACCAATGTCCATTTTCCTTATCATGAACTGGTCTCCCTCCCTCCCTTCTGTCCTTCCTCTCTTTCTCTCTCTTTCTTTCTTTCTATCTATCATCTATCTATCCAATCTATAGTCTCTGGGTAAAATAGGGAATACACAAAATTACTCTGAGCTGGGCAATAGGCAAACAAAGAAATAAAACAAAAACAAAAACAAAAACAAACAAAAAAAGCAGAAGGACTAGACAGCATACATGCCCAAACCAGCATACGGTCCCTTGACAGGTCACTGGGAGCCACCTCTTCTGAAGTCAGGAGATAAACTCCACCTTGAATGAGCTGTTTTCCACTCAAATAGGCAACTCTTCCTGGCTTTCATCAGTGTCCTCCTATAATAGGCACAATTAACAAAAGTTTGATGACTGACGAAATAAACATGTTTGACAGAACAATGAATACTTGCATGATTGATCCCTTCCCAGGCCTTCCCTTCAGACCCTACACAATCGCTCCACCTCGGTGCTGCTTGTTTGAAACACATCTGAAACTTAGCGTTTGAAGTCACCTTCAAACGGTCTGTCGGTTGGATCTGACAGTTTCTGGGGTGTCAGATGTCTTTCCTTTCATGGTCCGTTTCAATTTGAGGATCAGCCAGAAGTTATGAGGTGACAATTCAGATGAAACTGAGGATTGAAGTATGACATGAACATTTTTACTTGCCAGAAGTTGTAAGTGACAATAACATGGTCAAATTTTATGCTGTTCAAAATTGTTGCTAAAATGAATAAAGCTACTGATGGACCATAGTCAATCAGTCAGGAGCTGGCATATTCTTGAGGGCCTTTTCCTGGAATGAATGCTATCCACCGAGGTTCATCCTTTACCCTGTGACCATTAATCATGAGATCATCCCCTGTTTTCAGTAGCGACACTTAAGGAGTCATCAATCTGGATCAACCTGCACCGAGTGCTAGTACTATATTGTTTATTTCCTAAGCACAGATTGCTGTATATGTACATGTTCCTAGAATCAACTTGGATGCTTGTCCTTGTTCCTCTGTCCTCTATTGGAGCATTGTCACATGAAGCCCAGATGTCACTTAGGTCTATATTGTCCCTTGGAGATTTAGTTGAAATTGACTAAAACTCCATTTATATGGCTTCTGCAGTCTGTGGCCTTCTCCAGAATTTCTGTGACTTTCTGGATCTTACTTTCTTTTACTTCTCTTTGTCTTCAATGTCCTGCTTTTCTCCACATTGGGTGTTTCTTTTTTCCTTCTTCGGTGTTGGATGGAATTCAATTCTGTGTTCTATGTATTATGTAATTATTCTATGTATTGGATGGAATTCATTCTATGCTGGATGGAAAACTCTACCCATTATCATTTTCCATAAGAAATGTATTCATACCCAACATTTTACATTTTTTTTGATATTTTACCCTAAGTATTTGGATAAAGGATGTATATAGATTGTGTGTGTACCTTGGGGAGAGGTTCACTGCCTGCGGCACAGCCCTTGACCATGTGGATTGCTCTGTCTCTCCCTGCTCCTCTCCACAGTGCTCCTCCCCCATCCGTTATGGCCTTTTCTACTCCATAGCCTTCTGGGTATAAGTAGTAGGTAGTATTAAACTAGGAGCAACCACCCCCAAATTTGTAATGGCTCAAACGTGATAGAAAGTGATTTTTTGCTGATTTAAAGTCCAAGATGGTGGTCCTGATCAGGGGATACGCTCTTTTCACCATTCAGTTGCTGATTCAGCCTCTGAAGCTTCTTCCATCTTCTGGCTCCGCCCTTTCCAACATATGGCTTCCAGGGTCACCATGCCTGTCTGCATCCTGCTGGTGGGATGGGAGAACACTCTGGAAATGTTGCATATTAATCTGTTTATGCTATATTGTCTAGAATCTCATCAAGAGGCCACTCCAGTGGAACTTGGAAGCATAGTCTGGTGGGCTTTCCCTGAAATCTAGTGTGGGAGGCAGACCCTAAGGTAGGCCTCAGTGATCTTTGATCTTTGATTTTCAGTATTTATGCCTCCCACTGAGTGTTGGTGGCCCTAGTGATTCACTTCCAATGAACAGAATACAATAAAGGTTATGGGTGTCACTTCTGTGATTAGGTTACAAAAACCTATGAGTTCTGTTTTGCTGGCAGAGTCTCATTCTTGCTTTGACGAAGCAGGCTGCCATGTTGGAGAGGACCAAGTGACAAAGCTGGAAATGGCTCCTGGCCAACAGCCAACAAAGAACTTAGGCCCTCAGCCCCACAGCCCAAGAGGAACTGAATTGCTAACAATCACTGACTAAGCTCAAAAGTGGATCCTTCCCAACTGAATCTTGAGATGACTGTGCCCAGCAGACACCTTTATTACAGCCTTGTGGGAGGCCCTGAAGCAGATGATCTGGCAAAGCTGTGTTTGGATTCCTGGCCCATAGACACTATGTGATGGTAAATGTGTATTGTTTTAAGCTGCTATGTTTTGGAGTATATTGATATTCGGCAACAGATAATGAATACAGAGGGGAACCCACATTATGAGGAGCTTGCCAGATCCTATGACAAGGGCTTATCACATGGGGGACAGACCCTTTAGACTGCTCTGCTCCCCCAGTACCTGTGGATTGCTGGCACATGCATATGCAATGTGGCTTGACCATCCAGCACATAGCTTTCAATACCAATTGTATTTGTATCCTATCATTGCTGAACCACGTTACCGCAAACTTAGTGACTTAAATTAACACAAACTTATTCTCTTACAGTTTTGGAAGTCAGAAGAGCAAAATGAATCTTATGGGGCTAAAGTCAAGGTGTTGGAAGGGCTGTGTTCCTTCTAGAGACTCTAAGGCAGAATCCACTTTCTTGCTTTTTCCACCTTCTAGAGGTCACATGCATTTCTTGGCTTGCAATTCCTTCCTCTATTGTCAAAGCCAGTGATAGTGCATCTTCAAATTTCTCACTCCCCTTCCTCTCTCATTTACTCATAAGGGCCTTTGTATTACCTTGGGCCCACATGCACAATCCAGGATAATCTACCTATGTTGTTCTTAATCACATCTGCAACTTCCTTTTACCATGTAAGGTAACATATTCACAGGTTCTGAGGTTTAGGATGTGGACATCTTTTTGTGGGTGTGTGTACGTGTGTGTGTGTGTGTGTGTGTGTGTGTGATTATTCTGTCTACTACTCCAAAGTAGGTTCTCTTGGAATTGATAAATTCAGCAAAGTCTCAGGATACAAAATCAATGTACATAAATCAGTAGCATTTCTATATACTAATAACAGTCAAGCCAAGAGTCAAATCAAAGACTCAATACTATTCACAATAGCTACAAAGAAATCAAAATACCTAGGTATATACTTGACCAAGGAGGTGAAAGATCCCTACAAGAGGAACTATGAAATGCTGAAGAAAGACATCACAGAGGATACAAACAAATGGAAAAACATATCATGCTCATGGATAGGTAGAATTAACATAGTTAAAATGTCCATGCTACCCAAAGTGATTTATTAATACAAATTCAACACAATCCCCATCAAGTTGCCAAAATCATACTTCACAGATCTAGAAAAAATAATCATATGCTTTGTTTGGAGCCAGAAAAGATCATGAATAGCCAATGCAATCTTAAGCAAAAAGAACAAAACTGGAGGGATCTCATTACCAGATTTCAAACTATACTACAAGGCTATGGTAACCAAAACAGTATGGTGTTGGTACAAAAATAGAGACATAGACCAATGGGACAGAACAGAGAACCCAGACATAAAACCATCTACCTACAACCAGCTGAGCTTTGACAAAGCAAACAACACACACTGGAGAAAAGAAGCCCTATTAAATAAATGGTGCTGGGAAAATTGGATAGCCACATGCAGAGGAATGAAACAGGACCCCTACCTCTCACCACTTACAAAAATTAATTTAAGATGGATAAAAGACTTAGATCTAAGGCATGAAACCATAAAAATTCTAGAGGAAAATGTACGAAACACTCTTCTAGGTATTGGACTAGGCAAAGAATTTATGAAAAAGACCCCAATGTCAATCATGGCAACAAGAAAAATTAATAAGGAATTTGACTAAACTAAAAAGCTTCTGCACAGTTAAGGAAACAATCAACAGAGCACGTAGACAACCTATAGAATGGGAGAAAATATTCATAATCTATATATCCAATAAAGGCTAATAAACAGAATTTACAAAGAACTCAAGCAAATCAGTAAGAAAAAAACTAACAACCCTATTAAAAAGTGGGGAAAAGACATGATTAGAAGCTTCTCAAAAGAAGATAGACAAATGGCCAATAAACATATAAAAAAATGCTCAGTGTCACTAATTATCAGGGAAATGCAAATTAAAACCACAGTGAGATATTACCTTTCCCCAGTTGGAATGGCTTTTACCAAAAAGTCCAAAAGCAATAGATGCTGGCATGGATGCAGGGAGAAAGGAATGCTTATACACTGTTGGCAGGACTGCAAATTAGTACAACCTCTATGGAAAACAGTATGGAGATTCCTCGAAGAACTAAAAGTAGACCTACCATTTGATCCAGCAATTCCACTACTGGGTATTTGCTCAAAGGAAAAGAAGTCATTTTATCAAAAAGATATCTACACTCAAATGTTTATTACAGCACAATTCACAATTGCAAAGATGGGGAATCAACCCAAGTGCCCATCAATTCAGGAGTGGATTAATAAAATATGGTACATGTATACCATGGAGTACTACTCAGCCATAAAAGGATGACTTAATATCTTTTGCAACAATTTGGATGGAACTGGAGACCATTCTCCTAAATGAAGTTTCTCAAGCATGTAAAAAAAAAAACACCACATGTACTTACTATTAAATTGGAAGTAACCAATGAGCACACAAATGCACAGAGGGAAGTAAAACTCAGTGGAAAGCAACCAGAGAAGAAGTAGGAGGAGGGGAGGGGAATAAATCAACTTGATGGGTACTATGGACACTATTTGGGTGATGGACACACCTGTAGCCAGGACTCAAGCATTGCAAAAATGATCCATTTAGTCTAAAGCATTTGTACCCCCTCAAAGTTTTGAAATAATAAAAAAGAACCAAAGCAGGATTTTCTGTTTCTTCCTGGTTTCTTTTTACTTAGTAAGCCACAGCACTGATAACCTAAGAGTCATCAACCCTGGGAAAGACCACATAAAGTTGGGGAAATTTGGCATTTATGTCCTGGGTCTAGTAGGTCTGTGTTCTTTGCCCCATGTCCCTGTCCCAACTTTTGTTCTGACTATTTTCAGGTTAATCCACCTCTCTTATTAGGGAGCTCCATTTTTTAGGGGTATTAGGAAGATGAACGAAATATCTAGCAAGAGAAGCAACATAGAGGGTGATGAGGCTTTGACAGATGTAGCAGCTGAGTTTCCAAAAGACTGAACAACTCGCCCGAGCTGGGAGGGGGGTTGAGCCAAGCTTGAATCATTCTCATTGGCTCCAAACCTCCTGTTATTTTTCTTTTACCAAACTGAGAGTTCAATTCTAAGAAAGAAAATGAGAATTGATATTTAAACAGAGATTACAGGTCTAAACTGAAATGGTGAAGGCAGAAATAGGATGACATTTAAATTGACTAGCTAAAAAGGTAGAAACTTTTGAACAATAATTTTCCACTTATGAACCAGACAGATTTATCTGTGAAACTAAGAAACAGGAAACAAACTAATCAATATCAAACATATTTAAAATTTCTGGAGGAAGACAAAAATAGTATTCTCTCTTACAGCAGTGTTTTTCAAATTTCAACTTCTCTTTTGATGAACATAAACATGTTGCACTTCACAACCCTTGTTATATTTCTCCTATCTACTTGAGAATCATGGCATCTTCTATACATTTCCAACAATCAAAAAGATATTGTCACATTTTATACTCTGTTTGATGGACACACACTCTTCTTTTTTTTCTGACTGTAAGATTCCACTATAATTTTTGGATACGCTTTTTTCAAGCTATTCAGCAGAGAATCGCTGCTCTCCCACAGCTGGGGTGTGTGTTTTTGCACGATTCAACCATGGTACAATGTGGATGTTCTGTACTTGGCTCAAGTGGAAATATTTTGAAGTTTGAGATCCTTTGCTCTCAGGAAAATATAATTTACTGCTTCTGGAGTAAAAACGAAATTAATAAATGATATAGCACGCAAACCCATCTTGGCCTTGTACTGCTTAGCAGTGTTTTAGTGAGTTACATTTGAATGAATGAGAAACATATGGATGAAATGTCCCTTGTGGCTACTCCTGGACTCAGAGATGGAAGGGGGACGTGCTTAACCAAAAGCACCGTATTTTCTCAACACCATGTTTGAGAACATATTTGGACCTATTTCCTAAAGCCAAAAGGAGCCTGGTCTTTCTCGTCTGTCCCTAAAAGTGCACACTGGCAAGGCTGGTGAAAGCTCCCCTGGTCTGTGTCTTTGGCCAGGGGATGGGGAGCCAGCTGGGGAGACTAGAACTGGACATCTGTTGGGTTTTTCTTAAGACATGATAGTAGTGAGTGTTGGATTAGAGTTAGGATTTATTTCTTCCTTTGATTTAGAATTGTACTCAAGCGACTCTTCTGAGAAAGTAGATTTCCAATAAACCAGTGGGACACAGGGACTTTCTCAGAAACAGGAATGATAAGGGAGAATGTGGAAATGTGGGTTCTCATCAGGTGGAATAGTTTACCAGTTGGTTCTGCCATAGATTGGGAATATGTGTGCTGGGCCCTTGAAACCTGGTGTTATTGTTTTAGTGATATAATAAGGCCCCAAGACCTTCTTTTCTTCAACTGAGGTAGATATTAGGCTACCTTTCATGAAATTCTCTCTCCTTGACACTTCACAGTGAGCTACTCAAGGCAGGTGCTGTTACCTGCTCTAGTAGATAAAGAAATTGTATCTCAGAGGAGAAAAATGATCCACCCAGGGTTGCCTAGCTAGTCAATTTTAGAGCTAGGCCACGGAACTCCTCCTTTTGAGACTCCCATCTCAAACAGCCATGCAGATGGCTGGGCTGAGCACTCAAGATGGCGTGAGCAAACCAGCAGGAAGCACCCGTTTTCACCTCTGTTCTCCCTTGAGCTCAGGGAGCAGGGCTTTCTCCTTCTTAGCCGGTCACACTGGTCTATTTCCTCTGCCCTCTCTTTCCTGCTTGGTGAGTCATCTAGTAATAACAGTCTCAGTGAATAGGCTAGTGTTTACAACCTGCTTTAGTCCAGCAGGACAGATTTCAGGGTAGAAATTCCACGCAAACAGGTGAACCCTAGGTGCCTGGCTTACAACTCAACTCCTCTTGGAATGCCAGTAGTGTTTGGCTGATGTTTCAGCTCTGTTCCTACCTGTTTTTTCTCCAGCTGGCCATACTCACCTTTATTGACCCAGAAAGATCCTTTTTGTAGGGGTGAAGATGTGCTCGTTAGTTTCAGGTTCCAACAGCCCTGTGGAACCTCACAGCTGGTCACTTGTGTCTCTGATTGGGCTTCTGGCCAGAGCCTGCAGACCCCTTACCTTGAGTTAATGCATCCCACTGGGCTTGGCCCCTTGGTCTCTTTTCTTGGTTTCTATGACATTTATTCTTTTTTGTTTTCAGTGACTTTTGGACTTCACTTTTGTTCTGGCTTTTCTATGACCTGTTAATTATCCTCTGTCCTGTCTTTTCTCAGGTTGTATCTCACTCTCTGGCCTTTGCTATTGCCTGTCACCTCTGCAACTGGGGGGGCTTGGATTTCTCAGCTTCTTCACCTATAGATGGGCATGGCATACAGATTGTTGCAGGGAATAAAATGAGCTAAAAATGAAAGTATCTGTCACTTAGTAGTCATTTGCATGATCAATAGATTTTTTTTCCTTTTGCCACTAAAGGAAGTTGAAGAAGTTGAGTGACTGGTGTAGGATACGACAGAGCAGGGGTCCTCAATTATGGGCAACTTTGCCCCCCGCCCAGGAGACATTTTTGGTTGTTGCAATTGGAGGATATGTGCTATTGGGCGTCTAGTGGGTAGAGACCAAAGTGCTGCTAACCACCCTACAATGCACAGGACAGCCCCCCGCAACAAACAGTCATCTGGTCCACAACCTCAATACTGCTGAAGTTGGAAGTCCCTACCTAGATGGCAAACTGTACACTTTGGGTTCAAAGGCATATATGAGTACTGCTTTGATCTTTGTAATAATATTGATATATATCAATAATAAAATCACCATTAATATCAATATTAATATTAACATACTAGCAAAAATTTTTATTAAGTACTTAATATGTGCCAGGCAAATATTTAATATATTAAAGGGTTGAATCATCATAGTAAATCTTTTAAATAGTTTTATCATTCTTCTTTTATATAGAATGAAAACAAGGCTCAGAGAGTTTAAGTGACTGTCCCAATCACGTATACTGGAATATGTACCCCCCCCATCTAACTGAGGCCCTTAAATGTTACTGTATTCCACCTCTCATTCCATTCTGTTGTCTCTTAATTCTTTATGTGAGTAGAAAGAAGTCTGGGACAAAGTGACTGGCAAGAGGCCATGTAGGATTTCCAAGGAGCCTGTTAGAAGTTCTCGCTGCTGTGTGAATTGGGGAATCAGGGTACTCGAACCCTCCCTTAGTCAGTGAATTCTGGCCCCTTCTATTGGACTTCCCCCGTCTCAAAGGCTGTCAGGGACCCTCTGGTGTGGGTGGCGAGTCAGAAGTCCCTGGGTATTAAGTCTAACAAGACCGTGTTTCTTTTTTTTTTTTTTTTCTTTTTTTTTTTTTTTTTGTTGAGACAGAGTCTCACTCTGTTGCCCAGGCTAGAGTGAGTGCCGTGGCGTCAGCTTAGCTCACAGCAACCTCAAACTCCTGGGCTCAAGCGATCCTACTGCCTCAGCCTCCCGAGTAGCTGGGACTACAGGCATGCGCCACTATGCCCGGCTAATTTTTTCTATATAGATTTTTTTAGGTGTCCATATAATGTCTTTCTATTTTTAGTAGAGACGGGGTCTCGCTCAGGCTGGTCTCGAACTCCTGACCTTGAGCAATCCACCCGCCTCGGCCTCCCAGAGTGCTAGGATTACAGGCGTGAGCCACCGCGCCCGGCCAAGACCGTGTTTCTATACACAGCTACTGGCAGGGTACAAGAACAAATGGAGGAAGGGGAGAAACCACTTGAGATAGAACAACACCTGTTATCAAAAGATTCTCTCCTTTTTCTGGTGAGGGAGACGGTTCTTTAGGCCCCCCTGTAGGCATGAGTATAGTGGTGGCAAACACAGAGGACACATTAATGAAAAGGAGATGGTGGGAGTGGGGGGAGTCGTGTACACAGATAGTTCCGAAGTCTTTGAATGCTTTCCTTCCCAGAAGTTGCTGACTCTCTAACGAGCCATTTACGGGGAGGAAAACCTTCCTGAAGGTATTTTTGCATGGGAGGACTTCCTGTGCAAAGGAGTCACATATGTATCAGCAGCCTCTGTTCATTGTGCAGAGGCCTCTGGCCATCTGGACCACCCAGCGGCTGGAGTTTGCCTTCAGAGGGCAGGATGAAGGAGAGGGGATTGACACCTCGGCCCCAAGGTAATTACCAGATGGCAAAGTGCTTGTTTTCACTGGATGATTCAGAACAACCGAGTCACCCCAGCAAAGCCATTGCGTCTTCAGCATTGAGCTATTTCCCTTGCAAGATGTATTCTCTCGTTCTCTTCCCTCGGCAGCAGGGGAGGCTGTCTCTCAAGCGCTGAAAGACAGTTTGATTCCGAGAGGCTGACAGTGTCAGGGCGGTCGCTTCCTCCCTGGGGCGGCCTCTGAGGGACTCTGGGGTCTGAAGTGGCTGCACTCACGGGCGCAGGAGGAGGAGTAGGATGCGGCAGGCAGCGAGGCTCAGCATGCACGTGCACTAGCTGTGTGATTGTGGGCAAGTTGCCCAACTTCTCAGAACTTGACAAAATGGCAATGAAGATTCTTCCTCGTTGGATTAAATGAAATATCATATACGAAGTGCCCGCCCCATGATGGACCCTTCCCGGATAGATGTCAATTCCTCTTCCATTACGATGCTCCATTGGCCTTGTTACCAGCCAGACAGCACTTCACTGTCGGGAAACTTCAAACGTAAAGGTTATCAGAACACAGACATTCCTAAAAATCAGTGAACCCATTTATTAGCACATCGGAGTAGGTGCGTATGCACGTGCGTGTGTATGACCGCCTTGTCTATACTCCAGTGATCTAGCTCCCCCCTCGTCTTCTGCCTTGCGATCTGCCGCCCTTTTCCTCACACCTCCGTCCCGCCAGCCTCAAGTGCATGAAATGAGGAAATGTATATGGCAATACCTCGCTTACAGCATCCTGTCGGTTAAGTTCTTTTTAATTTTTAATATCCTTCCCTTAAAAATTTTGTTTTGCTTATCTTCAGAAACCCTGCCATTCTTGTTCATATATATATAGGAACACGGACAGACTTACGTATAGGGCGATTTTATTGCAAAGAGCAGAGGGACACTGGTTCCTTGCCCTTCCCTGCCCCCACCCCCCAGCACACCCCGATTCCCAGTAGCTGAGTCCTCAGACCAGCAGAGGGCACCAAAGCATCAGGAACGGGACTCAACGGTACCCAGCGCGTCCCCATTTAGTTCCGCCTGTGGGATACGCGTGAGCCCTGAAGGCAGCTACCTTGGGCCTAATCCTTTGCTAAGGTCACCAATTTCCTTCTTTCTAACACTTAACCTGATGAGTAAATCTTTTGGGGGGAAGAATGGCAGACAAGGATAGAGAGGGATTTGTATCCTCTTTGTCTCAGTTTCCTGGTCTGTCCATTGGAGACGATAATAACTACCATTTATGGGGGCTTATATGTGCTCAACACTGTTTTAAGGTGTTTATGTGCACAAACTCATTTAATGGGCATGAGAGCTTATGAAGCAGTCATTACTGTTATCCCAATTTGACAGATAAAGGAGCTGAGAGAGATATATGATGTTGTGATAATAATAGGGTTGTTGGGAGGATTAAGGACAGAGTATAATTATTTTGGGAGATATGTATTTGATAAATAGGAGCTATTACTACACATATCAATTATAATTGTTCGATAGATAAGAGCCAGGATTGCATAACTTGATTTTAGAGTTTGTTGCATTTAGTAGGGAACAGCCAACTTCCAGACCCTTGTTGTACTTCCTTAGAGACACAGGGCATGTTTCTCTGAATGTTTAAGGGGACCCCAGAGACCCCAGTACTGTATTAAGCAAAAGGGTGAATATTTTTCACTTTTAGTCTACTTTTTGCTTTATCTCTGTTTCTATCCAAAGGCAGAGATCTGGAATCTAATGGAACGAGAGTCCATGGGCAGTGGGGGATGGTGGCTTGGGAAAGCAATACTGACACCTCCTCATTCTCCTTCCCTATGCACTTCGTGTTCACAGTATTCAATGGGCATGGTCCTCAGCCTGGGGTGTGGGGCCCAGCCATGGCCCAGGAGCAGAGCTCAGTGATGGGGCTGTCCAATGGATTATGCCTATAACTCTGGATTCCTCAAAACCATGTTCATTTATTCGTTCAACAAACATTTAGTAAAGCATACCCACCGTTATGCTGGACATGTTGGTAGCTCAAGATTCAATGATTGAAAGAAGTTTTGTCCAGCCTCAAAGAACTTATAGTTTCATGGGGAAAGGAAGACATATTGAATAAGAAATGAGGGTGTTATGACTCTGATACAGCTCTGCTGTAGGATGCTTCTCTGACTGGTAAGGATGAGCACATTAAACCACATTAGGAGGTGAAGTGGAGTAGAGGAGCAGCCAGAGAGGACTTCCTGGAGGAAGAGGCAATGCCTGAGCTGAGTTTCAAAGAATGAGTGGCACTGAACTGATTTCAGCCAAATATTCTTGAAAATGGATGGAGAAATAAGTTTAGAAGGATTGCCTGGACTCCATCAAATGTTTCACTAATATTAAAAATATATTAAAAAATTTAAAGTATATATTTCTATGTTTAAAAATATGGCTTTAAAGTTATTAAAGAAAAAATTAAGCTTCTGTAATTTCATCTCTCTTATTTAAACCTTTATCATTATTTTGCATACTATCATTAGTGGTCATGTAACTTCATACAAATCTCTACATAATTGCAAGCCCAAGGCTTACTGCATTTTGAACTTATGAAATTTAAAATTTTGACATGTTAAATAGCATAGTTTAACATGTCAAAGAGTGTACATAGAGTAAGGTCACAGTCTCTAAATCAACCTGTCCTGGTGGAGTTTCTTGACTGTGCCCATTATAAACCTGTTGAACTGAGCACATCACGTAATTTTTCCATGCCTCAGTTTCCTTACTCGTAAAATGGAGTTAATAATAGTAACTACCTTATAGTTGTAATAACAACTTAACATATGTAGATCAGTGGCTCTCAACTGGGGGTGGTTTTGCCTTCTAGGGGACCTTTAGCAATGTCAGGAGACACTTTTGGTTGTCATAGGTGGGGGAAATGTTCTATTGGCATCTAGTGGGTAGAGGCCAGGGATGCTGCTAAACATCCTACAATGCACAGGACTGGTACCCACAACAAAGAATAATCTGGCCCAAAAGGTCAGCAGTGTCCAGGTTGAGAAATCCTGCTATAGATTGTGAGAACAATATACAGCACAAAGAAAACATCTATTAGATATAATTGTTGTTATTTCCTAAAACTTCCAAAGTCTGTAACCTGACACTCAAGGATATGTGTGACTCTCTACATTTCTCTACAAAAGCCAACCTCTCTACATTTATCTCCCATTTCTCCTTTACACAAACCACAAACTGAAGCCATATGGGTCCACTCGCTGTCCCCTGCCTATGTCGTGCCCATCTCTGAGGCTGGGTCTCAGTCCTACTGGAACCTCCGCTCTTCTTAGCCGCAGCAATTCCTGTACCTTCTTCCAGAGTGATTACTCGTGTCTGGAAACCCCTGTGGCCCTTTGTACAAAGCACTTCGATGACAGTTACATATATTTCCTTCTGCATGCAGGAACTTCCCCCTGTGGAGTTCTGGGATACTCCAGAAGGAGTTGACTCTGGGCCAGGCACTGTGCTAGGCCCTAAGAACACAAAATTTTCAAGGTACTGCCTTGGTTGCAAGAAGTGTGCCCTGTGGCTTACTTGATCTAGCATGCAGTAGGAGCTCATTAACCACCTGACAGAGGTCATCAGGTATAAGGGAATGAGTTTGGGAGTCTGGCACACTGGGCGGGTTAAATCTAAACTCTGATCTTGTTAACTGTGTGACCCTGTCCAAATGACTGATCATTAGAGTCTTGCTTTTACAGTGGATGTGATGAGAGGTATGTCCACGGGAGCTGATTGAATGCTTAGTTACTGCTTAGAAAATGTTGGTTCTTTCCCATTCTTGCTTACTGGCTTGTTTTACAACTGCTCAACTATGTTCTGACCCAGCAGGATTTCCTGGTACGCCCCCCGACCCCCACCAGCTGCACACCAGTTCCTCTCCAGGGTCCAGCCTTGTTTTAGGAAACATTCACTGCTGCTCAGAAATTCTGTTTTGGTTGCAGGTCCATGGGTCGAGCCAGTGCTACAGCTCATAAGGAGGATTCCAGGAAAAGCAAAGCCCTTGATGGATCTGTACTTGGCTGAGTCTGTGTGTTCCCTGCCCCTTCTCTTCTATGTGTCTAAAGCACATTTTGATTCTGCTGAGGAGATTCCTTCTGGGTTGTTCCACACAGCTGGGGGTAGAAAGAGCATCCCTGATTATTAATGTATAGTACAGATGACATGTGTTTTGACTTACAGCAAATATCATCTGCTTTGCTGAGTTAAAAAACATGTACATGTTTTTGGCTCAGCTGTTCACTAGATTTTGCATTTGGAAAGCATGGAGCTCCGTGAGAGAGGACCAAAAATCATAATGTGGTGACAAGCCAGAGGTAGTGACCCTTTTTATTTCTAATTGTGGCATGGATGGGTATTTGGGGGCTCCAGGAAAATCACTCATTCTCTTGGACTTTAGATGCAGTTTAGTAAAGAAGAAGTTGGGATTAGGCTAACCTATATCTGCTGTGTCACTTTGGGTAAGTTACTCAACCTCTCTGAACCTCTTCTGTGAAATGGAGATAGCAACAACATAAACAACAATAGAATTATTGCGGGGATTAATGAAGCTCTGAGAATTCTTAGCATGGCATAATAGACACTGTGGGTGTCTCCCCAACTCCCTTCATCCTACTTTGGAGGTTGCCTGTACCCCAACAGCTTCCTGTGTATTTCTTCCTGAGGGTGTTCTCTGGCCTTGGAGGGTGCTATGTGTGTGTGTGTGGCTGGCTGGAAGCCTGGGAGTACTAACGATTTAATACCACACAAGCTACCCCAACAAATGTGGGGCAGGAGTTGGGGCTGCCTCCTCCCCCCGTCATTGGGACAATCCTGTGCGATGTGCTATGTGCAGTCTTTCAGGGGCAGCCAGTGAGATGGAGCCCCAGTGGCCCACAGTGGTAACCTGCTCCTTGGTGTGCTCTTACTGGTTTGCCTCTGTTTTCTGTCTTACTCTCCACTTCCTTACAGTGCTTCCTGGGATCACATCCCAAATGAACTATCCATCTAAATCCTTGCCTCAGCCTGTGATTTTAGGAAAATCAGAGGCCAGGGATGCTTATGATGAATGCCTGCTGTTAGCATTAAAACGTGAAAACACCTTGAAAATGATTGATAACACAGTCTCCACAGCTAAGTATTAATTCCATTTCCTTCCTCCCTTCCTTTCCTTTTCTTTTCTTTTCTTTTTTCTTTTCTTTCTTTCCTACAGGGTCTCACTGTGTCACCCAGGCTAGAGTGCAGTGGCCTGGCCTCATCATAGCTCACTGCGACCTCGAAGTCCTGGGCTCAAGCAATCCTCCTGCCTCAGCTTCCTGAGTGGCTGACACTATAGGTACACACCACCATGCCCAGCTAAGTTTTCTATTTTTTGTAGAGATGAGGTCTCGCTCTTGCTCAGGCTGGTCACAAACTCCTGGCCTCAAGCAATCCTCCTGTCTTGGACTCCCACAGAGCCAGGATTATAGGCATGAGCCACTGCACTTGGCCTCAATTCCATTTCTATAGACCTAATATACTATGTCATTATTCAGCCAATGTTGTTTATAAATAAATTTCTATGTGTCCTGCAACGGATGGTTACAGCTGGTGATATAAATGTAGCATGTTTATGGCATTAAAAATTAATATATTTTCACCTGTAATGCCCCCTACAAGCAAGCTAGCTTTTTTGTCTGGTGCTTGAAAAAGGACATATTAATCTGTTCTTAAATTAGAAGAAATATGATGATGTTGGGCTTCTTGGTGGATGGTATGCTAATATCTAAATTGATGTCCTCTAAAGGGAATTCCAATATAAAATTTTAGGCTTATGAGTTGAATTCAGAAAGTAGCCCTCAGATAAGATGGGGCTTGAATAGATTATCTTTCTTTGTATCCTACACAGTTACCTAAATGTCTTCACATAGCAGGTGTTTGATAAATATTGGTTAATAAAATTTGTTGGGTTCTAGGAAGAGCCCTTTAAGCATATCCATTGTGACAACGTTGGTTTATTGCCAGCAATCCTACCATTGTTAATTGCAATAGGGAATTTGAAGGTTTCCTCATTATAATAACTTTTACTTGAACTGGGATTTTTCTATACTAGCTAAAACTTTGACCACTGCCAGGAATATCTGCCAAAGATGGAGCAGTAGCATGGAGGGCTAGGATTGTGTAGAAACCAACTAAAATACTTACTGGAATCTTATAAGTAAAGATATAGGATGCAGACATCATCTTGACTCTGATGACGTCAGGAGTTTAGTTAGGAAGGCAGACAGTGAAAAAGTATTTACAAATGGAATGAGTCTTATCCAAAGTGGTATATGGGAGCATAGAGCAAGAGATTTAACTTTATCTAGGAGGTAAGAGAAAGTTGCTTTAAAGAAATGACCCTGAAAGATGAGAAGATGTTGGCTAGGTGAAGAGAACAAGCAAATGTGTTTTAGGCAGGGAACAGCACATGCCCAGTCTACATACAGCAAGGGATGGCAAACCTTTTCTTGCAAAAGGCCAGAGAGTATGTTAGGCTTGTGGATTATATGGTCTCTGGTATAACTGCTCTGCTATCGTATCATGAAAATAGCCATAGACAACATGTAAATGAATGTACATAGCTGTGTTCCAATAAAACTTTATTTACAAAAATAGGTGGTGAGTCAGGTTTGGCCCAAGGGCCATAGTTAAAGAACTCCCACTTTAACCCTATGAAGCAAGTAATATCATTTATGTCTTATAGATGAGGAAATGGAGGCCTAATAGTACAAAACTGGTAAATAGCAGACTTGAAATTCAAGACCATTTAGCTATATTCCAAAATCTGTGCTCTTTCATCATACTATGTACTTCCTTTCTAAAATATCTTTTCAAAGTTTCCTTCAGAGCAGGAGAGCCAAGTAACTGTTGATCACAAAAATGCCAGTGTATTGTGTTACCCTGCTAAAAACAGTGGCTGGATAGGAATGGTTAAATGGAGAATGTTAAGTACTCTTCAGGTTCTATACAGATTATTCAATGTGTATTTGTGTATTAGTACTATTTTCATTCACTGGTAATGACTAGATTTCTCTCTTTTGTGGCTTACTACACTATTGATACATCACACAATGCAGCCGTCATCTCAAGAGTTCTGAGAATCAAGTGTTTCTTCTGGCATAGCACTTCATCTGTTCTTAATACTAATATGAAAACACTTTAGGAAGTTTTAGTATTCATAGGAATCTTATTCCTTTGGTGGATGTCTGGGAAAAATCAGATTGTGCAGTGCTGGCATTGTTGGAGTCTTTTGTTCCACATTAATAGTCAACTTTGATGATGTTTTCTAAGGAGTTGTAGGCATATTATGTCATATGGCCAAGGTTACTTGGTTTATAGTATTTTAAAATGGATTTTTATTCATGTTTAGGCAGTTCTTCTAAGGATTACCCAGCCCTTTGGATATTAAGTTATAAATGTTTCAACATGTGTCTCTCAGGGTTGAGCGAATGGGTAGCGTCTAGATAGTAGTCACTGATGTGCTGTGAGGGCATCCTGCTTCAACTGAAGAATGCACCAAGTAACCACATCATCACTTTAGCCTCAAACTCCTGGGGCTAGGGTGGTGGTATAGTGGACCTCTGAATATCTCTGGACTGTGTGCAGTTTTGGGGTAATTGAGGCACCTTTTTCTTTGTTTCTCTGAGTTCATTCATTCATTCAACAAACATTTATTGAGTCTGTGTGCACCTGGCACTGTACAAGATATTGGACAAGAACAGACAGTTCCTTGTTTGTGTATGGAGCTTATAGTAGAATAGGGGAGATGGGTATCAAATAATTACATGAATGAATAAATATTTATAAACTGAGATGAATTTTCTGAAATAAACATGGTACTGTGGAAGTTAGCTTGTTTCAGACTGGGTGGTCTGGGAACGTTCCCCAACAGAATGCTTAGGCTGGGATCTAATGGATAAATAAGGGGTAAAAGCTAGGTGAAGGTGGAAAACTATAATATTCCAGAAAGAAGGAGGGAAGAGCATGAGCAAAGAGTGCATGCAACAAATTGAAAGAAAGCCAGTGGGCTGAAAGCATGTCTTCCTCGTCCCAGAGTGAGTTGTCCTTCCCTGAGCGATTACTGAAAAGCCTGCCCCCTCCCTCCTGCTATTGAGGCAGTTGGTGAGGGTCCTGTAAAACTAGGTGAAGATTTGCTGGCATAGTTCATTCAACACTGAGTGGTGCTCATACTCCCAGACTGGATGACAATATCCGTAAGAAGAATTTGTGAAGAACTCTCCTACCTGGCAGGGGCCTGGGAACCAGAGCTTCAGCTGATGAAGAATTTCCTAAGAGCTTGGTCTGGGTTACAGGATGTGGTACCCTCAGGCAATTTCAGTGTGGCCTCTGGCAGACTGTTCAATTCAATCTTCAGTTTGAAGGGGCTGGGAAGAAATTGAGGAATACAGATATACCTCATTGTATTGTGCTTCGCAGATATTGCATTTTTTTTTTTTTTTGGTAAATTGAAGGTTTTTAGCAAGTCTGCATTGAGCAAGTCTATTGGCACCATTTTTCCAACAACGCGTGCTCACTTCCTGTCTTTGTGTCACATTTTGGTAATTCTTGCAGTATTTCAAACTTTTTCATCATTATTACATCTGTTATGGTGGTCTATGATCAGTGATCTTTGATGTTCCTATTGTAATTGTTTGGGGGCACCACAAGCTGTGCCCACATAAGATGGCAAACAATCCATAAATGTGTGTGTGCTGACTGTTCAGCTGTCTGATCATTCCCCTTTCTCTCTCCCCCTCTTTAGGCTTCTATTTTCTGAGACAGAACAATATTGAAATTAGGCCAGTTAATAACTCTACAAGGGCCTCTACATGTTCAAGTGAAAGGAAGAGTTGAACATCTCTCACTTTACATCATAAGATAGAAATGGTTAAGCTTAGTGAGAAAGTCTTGTCAAAAGCCAAGGCAGGCTGAAATCTAAGCCTCTTGTGCCAAATAGTTAATCCAGTTGTGAATGCAGAGGAAGGGTTCTTGAAGAAAATTAAAAGTGCTACTCCAGTGAACACACAAATGGTAAGAAAGCAAAACAGCCTAATTGCTAATATGAAGAAAGTTGTAGTAGTCTGGATAGGAGATCAAACCAGTCACATTTCCTTAAGCCAAAACCTAATCCGTAGGAAGGCCCTAACTCTCTTCAATTCTGTGAAGGCTGAGAGAGGTGAGGAAGCTGCAGAAGAAAAGTTGGAAGCTAACAGAGGTTGGTTGATGAAGTACAAGGAAAGAAGCCATCTCTATAACATAAAAGTGCAAGGTAAGCAGCAAATACTAGAGGAGATGCTGCAGCAAGTTATCCAGAAGATGTAGCTAACATAACTGACGAGGGTGGCTACTCTAAGCAACAGATTTTCAATGTAGATGGAACAGCTTTTTATTGGAAGAAGATGCCATCTAGGACTTTCCCAGCTAGAGAAAAGTCAGTGCCTGGCTTCAAAGCTTCAAAGGACATGCTGACTCTCTTGTCAGGGGCTAATGCAGTTGGTGACTTTAAGTGGAAACCAATGCTCATTTATGATTCTGAAAATCCTAGGGCACTTAAGGATTATGCTAAATCTACTCTACCTGTGCTCTATAAATGGAACAATCAAGCCTGGATGACAGCACATCTGTCTACAGCATGATTTACTGGATATTTTAAGCCCATTGTTGAGACCTACTGCTCAGAAAAAAAGATTCCTTTCAAAATATTACTGCTCACTGAAATGGCACCTAATTGCCTAAGAGCTTTTGATGGAAATATACAAGGAAATTAATGTTATTGTCATGCCCACCAGCAAAACATCCATTTTATAGCCCATGAATCAAGGAGTAATTTTGACTTTCAAGTCTCATTATTTAAGAAATACATTTTATAAGACTATAGTTGTTGTAGATAGTCATTCTTCTGATGGATCTGGACAAAATAAACTGAAAACATTTCTGGAAAGATTTCACCATTCTAGATGCCATTTAGAACATTTATGATTATGGAAGGACATCAAAAATATCAACATCAATAGGAGTGTGGAAGAAGTTGATTCCAATTCTCATGAATGACTTTGAGGGGTTCAAGACTTCAGTGGAGGAAGTAAACTGAAGATATGGTAGAAACAGCCCAAGAATGAGAATTGGAAGTGAAACCTGAAGGTAGGAATGAATTGCTGCAATCTCATGATAAAACTTGAATGTATGAGGAGTTGCTTCTTATGGATGAGCAAAAAAAGTAGTTTCTTGATATGGAATCTATTCCTGGTGAAAGTGCTATGAACATTGTTGAGATGACAACAGAGGATTTAGAATATTCCATAACCTGGGCCGGGCGCGGTGGCTCACGCCTGTAATCCTAGCACTCTGGGAGGCCGAGGCGGGTGGATCGCTCGAGGTCAGGAGTTCGAGACCAGCCTGAGCAAGAGCGAAACCCCGTCTCTACTAAAAATAGAAAGAAATTATATGGCCAACTAAAATATATATAGAAAAAATTAGCCGGGCATGGTGGTGCATGCCTGTAGTCCCAGCTACCCGGGAGGCTGAGGCAGTAGGCTCACTTAAGCCCAGGAGTTTGAGGTTGCTGTGAGCTAGGCTGATGCCACGGCACTCAATTCTAGCCAGGGCAACAAAGCGAGACTCTGTCTCAAAAAACAAAAACAAAAACAAACAAACAAAAAAAAATATTCCATAACCTCAGTTGATAAAACAGAGGCAGTGTTTGAAAGGACTGTATCTAATTTGGAAAGAAATTCTACTGTGTGTAAAATGCTATCATACAATATCACATGGTAGAGAGAAATATTTCAGGAAAGAAAGTCAATTGATGTGGCAGACTTCATTTGTTGTTTTATTTTAAGAAATTGCCACAGTCACCCCAACCTTCAGCAACCACCACCCTGATCAGTCAGCAGCCATCAGTATCGAGGCAAGACTCTCCTCCATCAAGAAGATTATGACTCATTGAAGGCTCAGATGATCATTAGTGTTTTTAGCAATATAGTTTTTTTAAATTAAGGGGTGTGTGTGTGTATGTGTGTATATATATTTTAAGACATGATGCTATTACACACTTAGACTATTCCTTTTTATATCAAAATTTTATTTTACTTTATTTCAAAGTATTATGGGGTACAAATAATTTGGTTACATGAGTCACTTTTATAAGTCATGGTTATAAGAGTATCCATGACCAAGATATTTTTTTAAGTCATTCAACAATGACTTTTTTAAGTTTATTAAGTTTTCCTATACCCAGGATACAGGAATGTCAAATTATAGTGATCATTTTTACTTCTAATGTTTACTTAAAATGATGATTCTTGTAAACCCCACACAAAATTGCTAATGATATATATTTTTTATATTTGTGTGCATATACATGTGTATATGCATTTGTCTTTTTAATTTTTTTTTAATTTCAGAGTATTACGAGGGTACAAATGCTTTGGTTACATACATTGCCTTTGTACTGCCCCATCACCCATATATTAGACATAACTTTTATATGCACTGGGAAACCAAAAAGTCTGTGTGACTCACTTTATTGTAGTAGTCACTTTCTTGCAGTGGTCTGAAACTGAACCTGCAATATCTCTGAGGTATGCCTATACTAAATATATCTTAGAACATAGTTTTAAGGAAAAGACTGGGAGACCAAGACTGGCAAATAAAAGCCAGAGAGCATGGATGCATGTGTATTTTAGAGGCTGCCTTTTGCCCCTGGAAGGGATTGGGGGAGGTGGGAAGATGTTAAAATCAAGTATGAAGGCTAGAATTGAATTATAATTGGATTCTTCTTGAAAGAAAATATAGCTTTAGCAATCAATGTCTTCTTTTTAATTATTGGCTCTAGTCATAAAAGCTTATCAATAAGCTATTTCTACCAAGTGTTCTGGCTCCACAATTCAGCTTACCCATCCCCACGAACAGTCCCCCTCATGGTGAAGCCAATTATATTGTCATATGATCCCATGATAGTTTTACCTGTAGCAGCCCCTCTGTTCTCGTTTATATCTCCAAGGTGTCAATGATGTGTGAGTTTGTGTTTCTGGGTTTCTCTTTCTTTCCCATTTGAGTTACTGGCTTTGAAACATTGTCTGAGTTCTTCTCTCCTCCTCTTTCTCATATGGGGGCTTTTTCAACCCAATTATCTGAAGAATACATGTGAACAAATCTTGCCCAGTGCCTGGGACATAGTCAGTTTGCTATTCTCCTAGAGTTGGGTTAACTCGACTCTGATTCCCTGTGTCTTACCTGTGGACCTCCCTCCCTCCTCCATAATCACCATCAGCTTTCCCATCCTGCACATCTTCCATACATGTCCACACTGAGCATCTGCTCTCCACTGGAATCCATGAGAGGCTAATGACCCACTTCATGAAGGCTACATTAACATTAAAGCATAGACGTTTATGCTGCTACAAGAAGAGCCTTAGAAATCAATCATGCCACTCAGCCTCCTTTATTTAGAGATACAGAAACTGAGGACTAAAGAAGATGAGGCACTCAGCTAAGGTTGCACAGTTGGTGAGTGGCAGAGCTCAGCTGACCTTTTCCAGCTCTAGGGTGCTTCAAGTTTGTTAAAAAAAGACCATGAGATCTGCAGAAGAAAAAGGGAGAGCGTTATTTTCTAAAAGAAAATCTGATAAAAAAGCATTTCAGTACAAGTGAAAGTGTGCTTTCTGAAGAATAAAGAAGGGTCTTCTTAAATAGGGACAGTTCTCATCCCGGTTCTCAGTCAGATCTGTTTATGCAAATGAAGAAGTCAAACTTGTTCAGTTCGGATTGGTCAAAATAGTTGAGCCCCGATTGGGTGGTTTCCAAGCCCCAAACCAGAAGTCTCTGTCACATGTTTCTCTCAAATGGCTGGTGAAGGGGGTTTTTGGCGGCAGTGACAACTGGAACTGGTCTGGCTTGATTGTAGAAGGGGAGTTCCTGTGACACTTGTACACATTTTTCTGAGAACACAGAGTACCTGATTACTCTCTCACCCAGCTATGGCCACCTGGTTCTGTTTTAACTGTGAGCACCTCAGTTAGCCATGGGGAGTCCATTTTGTCTGTCGGCTGGGGGCTACCATAACAATTTCATACGTGACTTTGTCCTGTCTATTAATTTTGTTGATCGTTTTTACTTCAGTGGATCAAGATGGGTTTCTCTCCCCATGGCTACCCCACTTACACCTGTGAGCTGATTTCATTGCCCATCCTCTCCCTTCTCATTTTTTTCCCTTCCTTTCTTCCTTCCCTGCTTGCTTTCCCCTTCTCCTCCTCCTCTTTTTTTTTTTTCTGATACAAGCTTTTATTGAATGTGAATAAGACACTGTGCTTGTTACTGTGGATAAGGGACAGAAAAGGACAAAATAGAATCTCAAGAAGGTTGAGGGTCATCCTGGGAAAATAGCTAAAATAGCAACATTAATAAAAATAACAAAAAGGATAATAGCTGTTAATATTTATTGAATACTTTGTGGATCAGTTACTGTGCTAAGGGCTTTAGATACATGAATTAATTTAAATTTGATCACAATCCTGTAAAGTAGGGAGTATTATTTTTCTATTTTACAGATGAGAGGGAAAGGAACTTTCTCAAGGTCAAGTTCACACAGAAGGGAAGTAGGGGCAAAAAGATATGTACATGAGAGGATGAGGGAAGGAAGGGTAGAGTCTACATCTGTTACATCCCAAGGCCACCCTGGCATGTTGGCAAGTGGACTCTCCAGTCTCTAAGCAGTTGCAGCCTTGGATAAAAAAAAAAAAAAAAAAAAAAAGGAAAGAAAAATGAAGCTCTGGAGAGACTTGGCAGGATTTGAGAGGAATGCTGCTCTCCTCCAGCCTTGTGGAGGGTCCTTAAAGTGATTCTCTGCAGGGCAGGATTTGGAGATGTAGCCATGTATGATGTCCGCTGGCTGATTTGGGTGACTCTGAACAGTGTTAATCAGCCTAAGGCATTTGCCCCTCTGGGTCGGTGGCAGGTCCATGTGAGGTGTCTAGAGGCTACCCCAGGGCAGGGACCACCATTTCTGTGGTTCGGATCACTCCTGAGGACATGGAGTCCCTCCTGCAGCCTTGACCTCCTCAGGCAGGTCCTGTGGCCATCATGCTACAGCCCACTGCCACTTTCCAGAACTTCCATCTGTGTCTCATGGCCCTCTCCCTTGCCATTCCCTGTGTGGCTGGGCCATCTGGTACAGATCCCTGGACCCTCCTCCGTGGTTTCCCTCTGGCCCTGCCTAACCAGGCCATTCTGAGAAGCTTGCTTTGGAAATGGAAGACATACAGCATCTTTTTCCAATAGAGTAAGGCTGTCTCTACATGAGCCAAAAAAATGTACATCTTGGGGCTTTATAGGATTAAATATGTTTTGGCAAATACTATAAATACAAAGGGAGGTTGGAATAAAGGCAGCTGAATAGGATTTTAGGTTTCACTTATGTTCCCTTCCTGCAGAATGAATGATCATTTCAAGATGCATTATTTTGTTCAGCTCATCTTTAAGGAAACAAAGATCACTATTATTCATAAACAACCAGAATGAGAAACAACCATTACAATCAAACCACACAGACGCACATTGGGAAGAGCTCTTTCTCTCTTTCTTCCTTTTCTTTGCCCTACATGCTCAGAGGCCATAATGACAACTGTTCCTGGCTTCACTCATTATATACAAATAGGTTTAACACATTTTGGCATCTATATCTTGTTTACAACAAAAAGTTTTTGTCCACTTCTTTAATGCTGCTGTGTGGTTTCTGTAGGGCTGCCTTCAAGTGGTGAAAACAGGAGGTATCACGGAGAGGGGGGTGAGAAGTGTGGGGAGTGGAGGGTGGGGATTGTTTTGTTTCCTTGGGTGGGGCCTCTCCTTGGGCACTTTGCTGGAAAGTGATTGTCTTCAAGTTCGCATTGCAAGGTTGAAAGTGACAAATTGCCCTTTCCATCATGCAGAATGAGAAAGACATGATCAATGAGCTCAGTGAAGTGAGTGGCCAGTGGTTGGGTGGGGCTGTCTGGGCCAGGTGGTCATGGATGGCGGTGCTGTCACCTTGCCCAGGGAAGTCCCCACAGCGAGATTGGGCAAAGTGCCTGAGACTAGTGGAGATGAAGTCCAGAAGAAAAGGACCCAGAAGGGAATACATTTAGGACAATTATCCTTTTAAAAAATTAACTGGTTATCATTCTCCTTTCCATGTCCTATAGTTTCCTTTGCCAGTGGATTTTCTCATCAGCATTTGAACACACTCAGGTATTTAAAAAATGAACCATCCTTTCATCCCCCATTCTTCTGTACTTGGTCTGCATCTCCTTTTCCCTCCATGGTCAAATTTGTTAAAATAGTTCTCTAACATGATTTTTGTATTTTCCCAGCTCTCTCTCCTGTCATATTCCTGCAGATCAGTTCTTGCTGGTCTTCCCAAGGTCTGTAGCCCGGGGCTTTCCCTTTGAGTCCTAACCTTGCAGGACTACTCAGCCCTATCTGGTGCTGCTGCCAGTCAGTAGCCCGTGTTTCAGGCTGGCTTGGTTTCTGCAGTTACTAGGATGCAGCTTCCCTTCTTTAGAAGCATCCTCTTGCTCTGCCATCCACGGGATTGGCCTCCACCAGATTCTCACGCTCTTTTTTGGCAAAGACATTTGCCAAATCTCCTTGGCTGTCTCATTTTACTCAACTTGTACCTCAAAGACTTGTTTTTTCAGGCTTTGCATTTAGCCGTCTTCTGTGTGTACTGAGTTGTCTCATGGGAAATTCCAATTAAAAATATCTAAAACAATACTCTCCTATCCCATCCCATCTCCCACCCCAATTATTCTGCTTTTCCCAAGCTACCTTTAGCAATAATTGTCACTCCTAGTTTTCAGTGTCCCCAGGCAGAAACATGAAGCAATCTTTTGACTCCCTTTTTCCATGTGTATTCTTTCATCGAGTCCTAATAATTTTACTTTTTATTATAGCTAAAATCTGTACACATCTCCCCATCTTCACAGCTGCTACTCCCCTGAGGCCATTATTATCTGTCTCCTGAATAAGGACGCCTCCTAATCTGCTTCCCTACCTCTTCATATTGAAATAGTAGAGATCCTTCCAGAATATAAATCTGATAATATTACATGTGGAATAAAGCTCCAACTCCTTAACATGACTTACAAGGCCCTTTAGAACCTGGTCCCTTTTTATCTCCCAGTTTTATTCCTAATCACTTCTGCCCTTACTCTACTACTGAATAATACTAAACATCTTTAATTTTCTTACATAGATTTCTGACTTTAATTCCAAACTTTGGAACATGCTTGTCCCAGAAATATTTTCCTTCCTCGCCTAGCCACAGTAGATAGGAGCAATTCCTATCCATTAGGAACTCCTACCCCATAGGACTAATTCCTATCCATTCTTCTGTGGTGCCATGTCTTTGCTTAGCTCTAGGAAGCCAGACCTGTCCTCCCCAGGGTGGGCTGAGTGCCTTCCTTATGCTCTTGTATGCCACTTTTCTTGCAGTGATGGTGCCCGGTTTGTTCCCACCTCCCTGCATCCATGCCCTTGGTATCCTCTCACATCAACTCTGGACGTGGCCATGTGACTTTTCATTGGTTTTGGCCATTCAAACCATCTGAGATGTAGGGAGCCAGCCTAGTGTGGCATCAAGGAGTGTGGGAAAAAAAATCAAGAGACAAGGGTTGGGGTCCCACCTCTGACACTGACCAACTGTGGGACCTTGGGCAAGTTCTCAGCATCTCTGAACCCCCGTTTCCTCTTTTGTGAAATTATTGTTGTGAGAATTAAATGTAATACTGTAAGTAAAATGTGTAAGATAGCTCAGCAATGCATGAGTCTTATCCATTATCCTTTTTCTCACTTTGCTGTTTTTAGCCTATTTCTGCTTTTTTGGTTTTCCACGGTAATAGTAGGCATATGATAAATATTAGTGCAGTGATTGAATTGGGGAGCTGGAGGACTAATAATTTCCTGCTCACCATCTTCTTCTCATTAATGGCAAGTTGAGTACATGGCACATAACCTGCGGGGAACATATCTTGGTCTTTCTTGCTCTTCAATCTTTTCTCAGCAGGAGTCCAGTCATTCACCTCTAACATAGATTTTCTCTAATCTACACATTTGCTACGTGCTAGGCCTATGGCATAAACCTATATAGCCCTGTTCTTACTGAAGTTGACAGAGCCAGGGACATTGCATCCCCTCTTTACTGGCAGCAAATCTTTCATTTTCAAAAGGGAATCAGAAGATGATACTTAAAACAGGAATTCTTGTTGGCTACGTTTAGGAGTCTGAGAAAAAAAATCTCAAATTCAAGAAAATTATCTGGCTCTTAGCCTGAGGCTTGTGTGTTGGAATATAAATTGGATGCTATGTCTTTTGCTTTTAAGTTTTCACCTCTCAGTATCCTGTTTTCCTGAAACAATCACACACTTGTCCAAAAACCATTTGAGTGGCCCCTGGATGCTGGGGCTGGAGCTACGAGCCAATTTTGGGGAGATGATGAGTCTTCAAGGTTCTGACAGTTTGCTCCCTGGTTTCCTCTCACTTGTCTTTATCCTCCCAGCAGGCAAGGAGGTTTTGGGCAGTTAGCAAGCTGAATGATGGAAACAACGTCAAGAACCTGGGAGACATGGGGAGAGTAACTCTGCCTCTTCTCTGGACATGGAAGTGGGTGAGAAGGGATGCCCATTGTCTCTAGCACTTCCACAGATCATGGAGGTGGGAGCTTTGCAACCTGTGTAGACAGGGCAACCTCTCCTGGTCCAATGATTTCATGGTAGACATCCCTCTTACAGAACATGCTGTCCGGAAGATTCTGGTCAGAAACAGATTCTGTGTACAAAAAGGTGACTGCTCTTTTCATGATCATTTTAACTCTGGTTTTCTTACCATTCATCACACAAGTCATAGTTTGTGCAGAGTCAGTATTTCCAGTTGATTTGGAAGCTCCATGAGAGTGAGGACCAAGTCTTCCTTGTTCATAGCTACATGCCCAGCTCTCAGTGCAGGGCATGGTAGAGAGGTAGCTGTTGGATTGTTGAATGATTAATGAATCACCTGATTTATCTGTGTGCATAATCATCTTTATGGAAAAATAATGGCATAAACATACAAACATATAAAAGAAAAAAGAAACAAATATAGACATAGATCAAATAATCACACATGCACACGAATAGTGGGGGTATGGAGGTGGGAAGTGATGATGCAGATACTCAAGAAGTCAGTGGTAAATGCATGCATGGAAGGTGCTAGCAGCACATTTAATGAGGTTTGTTGGCTTAACCTGAGGAGGTAATGATTGAGATTGCATCTGAGGACATGGCTGGCTGGAATGGTTGTGTGTGTGTGTGTGTGTGTGTCTGTATTTCTCTGGGTTGACACTCTATTAATATTGCTAAATGCTATGGAAGTTATAAGGGTAAAGGGTAAATAAGACTTTGCATTTCCAGATAGGAAAGACTCAGTGTATAAACAAATGTTTTAAAACAAGGTGGAATGTGAGTGACAAGGCAGCATCAGATACTGGAATGAGACAAATTCTAGTTCTGCCTCATACAGCTGTATGGTTCTAAACAGGTGCTGTAACTTCTTTGAGCTTCAGCTTCCCCACATGTAATCAGTAATCACATTACTTTTCTCACAGAGTTGTGGTGCGGTTTTGTGAGTTAATGTGTACAAGGACCTGGGACTTACTCAGTAAGTGTTAAGATGCTCTCTTTCTTTTGCCCTTTGATTTTCTCTCACCCCTTTCAGCCTCAGTCCCAACAGTAATTGTCTTAAGTAATGTTTATTTTCCTGTCCCAATCATTCTACCCTAGACAAATCAATCAATAATTATTTGATTTATTTCTTCAAGACTCTGAAGTCTAAGAATGGAACATTCCATCAGTCAAGGTCAGGATGCAGAATCTACATGCTAATGTGAACAGGAAAAGTTTAATATAAAGAATTATTAATAGGAGATGGGAGGAACAGGAGAATTGGCTGAGAAGAGGTAGAGGGAACTCTGAAGAATAGAGGGATGGCACATACAGGAGCATCCACCATACCTGGGGCTGGGATAGAGCACCCATGGACAAGCCCCACCTCCTCTCAGGGCTGAGGACCCAATTGGAGAGGGTGTGGCTCATAAGATGGGGGAGGGGGATGCTGAAGAACCATACTGGCAGAACTTCTAGAAACCTCCTTCTGGAGTGCGGGGTGGGGGGGAAGCCATCCACTGGGAGGTGCTGAACCTCAGAATGTACTGAAAAGCCACTTGATAGGATTGTGCAGGAAGCTGCCCACAGGAAGATGCCGTGTCCCACTGACTTCTGGGTATTACAGAAAAAAAACTCACATGCTGCAAGAGCCTATTGAGATGAGTCCAACTAGGAAGGGAAGCTTCATCCTCCTGCAATATACCTCAAGTGACGTCTACTGACAAAGCATACCATTATGCTCATTGCAAAAACCAAACAATTAAAAGGCTCATCTCCATTATCTCACAGCAGGTAGTGAAGGATAGATTTGGAGTCGACAGGTAATAAATTTATAATGGGCACATGTGCACTAGGTTAATGTGTCGTCATTCCCAAGGAGCATGATTGCAATTTAGTGAAAGTTTTCTGAAGACATAGAACCTATATAAGTACTTAGGACCAAAAATGATGTCCCTAATAAATTCTGCACAACAGCCAGTTTGATCTTTTAGAAACAAAAATCAGGTTGTGTATCTTCCCATGTTTTAAACAGTGTAAGAGCTCTCATATCCCTATTGGTAGACATTGAGGAAATTTAACTTGGTTTACAAGACTGTGTGTTCCGACTCCCACCTCCCAACCCAGCCTCATTTTGCACCATTTCCCCCGAGCTCTCTGCACTCAGGCACTATGGTTTTCTACACTGCCTTCTACCATGAAATTTTCCACATGCCTCTGCCTAAAAATCTCTTTTTAGTCCCTACCCTGTATCTATCCTTCATCTTAATATTTCCTTCTCATCCTTCAGGTACCAGACTGACCATTGCTTTTTTCTGAAAATTCTTCCTTTTCACATCTAGAATTTCTTTTTAATGACATTTACAAGTTTTATTTGTGTGCTTCTTTTTTTATTTCTGTCTTTCCCACTGGAATATTAGCCTCCACAGAAGCGAAGATGGTTTTGGTTTTTGCTCATCTTGTATCCTCACCACCTAGTTCAGTACCTGGTACGTTGTGGGCACACACAATAAAATATTTGTTAGTTGAAAGAACTAGTGAATGGGAAGGCAGAAAGCTTTTTAAATTTGGCTGGAAAAAAATTCTAGACTACCTAGAAAGAGGTCAATGAGAAAAGACAAATCCATATGAAGATGCATAGTGTATTCCTTAGGAAAGGAGCATGCCTAAGAAATAACTTTTTATGGTCAATGGTATTATAGTGAGATGATTCATCACAAGTGAGACCAATAAATTTAAATTTTTTGTTAGCAACAAGCTACCTGTGGACACTTGCCTGTAAAGTATGGTCTTTGGATCAACTGCGTTGGCATCACCTGGGAGCTGATTGGAAATGAAAATTTTCAGGCCCCATCCAGGACCTACTAAATCAGGATCTGCATTTTAACAAGATCCCTATGTGATGTATGTGTTTGTTAAAGCCTGAGGTGGCCCTTCACTGAAGCTGTTTAGCAGTTGCTGTGAGTGCGTGTAGGCATTGCTGCTTGCCCTGCGTTCATGTAAGCTGGTAAATTTCAACAAGCTTCCAGCTTCTTGGGGGCAGAGGCTTATGCTGATCATATTTCTTAAAAAACATCTGGGACATGTAACTGATAAAAGGACACTTTAAAAAAAACTGTCTGTTTTACTATGGTGAACATAAGAATTAATTTTACTTAATTGCATGCTTAATTTCCTATTTTATAAAGAATAAAAATTCTTGAAATGCTGCACACTCTTACATACTTATGTTCCTTTTATCCTTCACCCAGAGTGTAGGACAGTCCTACCCTCCCACTGGATGCTCGGGAAATGCGCAGAATTGTCGTGTGCTGGACTGGAAAGGGCAGTGCAGAGCAAGGAATGGGCCTGAGCGTAAATCCTTTCTCCACCACCTGTGGTTATATGACCTCAAGCAATATGTTAGCCTCTCTGGGTCTATATAATCTGTGAAATAGGCGATGGCATCTGCCACACAAGGTAGCTGTGAGTACGCTGAGTTAATACATGAAGAATATCTAGCATGATCCCTGGCATGTGGTAGGTGCTCAGTAGCTGTCAGATTCATTTGACAATTTAAAATGAGTAGTGAGGGTGAGGCTGTTTTGAGCTTGAGTCCTTAGACTTAGGACAGGACTTTGGAGCAGACGCTCCCCTCCCCCGCTTCCCACCCCATCCGGGACCCTTGTTAGTCATCTAGTCATTTACCAGGAAGGCCATGGTCTCACAGCTTCCTAACACCCTGTGGGACCTATTCCTGATGTGATTGGTGTTGTGTATATTTATGGGTAGTAGAGATCATGGTGTCTTTGATCTCAAGTTCCCTGGTGATTTCATTATCACTTTGAAAAATGGCATTCCCAGTGGCTGAAGTTTTCTGCTGAGAGAGACTCTTGTCTGTCTTATAAAGGGTTAAAAACAAACAAACAAACAAACAAAAATATGTGGCAGAGACCATATGTGATCTGCAAAGCCTAAACTATTTAGTATCTTGTTCTTTGCAGAAAAAATGAGCTAACCCCTGCTGGTATGAAAAATCAGGCTGTGCTGCCTCTTGGTGAATATAATTCCCATATTCAGACTATGGGTTTAGACATAATAGCTGTAGGTACCCTTTAATATCTAGTACTTGTGAAATCCTCGTGCTAATTCATAAAGTTCCAGAAGTCCTCTTTCCAGTTGTATTTTTTATATAGAATAACATATGGCCTGGTTGGTACAGGGCATACTTGTTCACTTCTACTGTCATGACATAATTATTGAGTAACATCCCTTTTACTTTCAAATGTGTCCCTTGGGCTTGATGCACCGACATGGTGATGATGGTCAACTCAGAGTTTGCCCTTGCCCATTTACATGCACTTGCATTTAAGCCCCAACTCTTTATCTATTTCATGGCTAGAGAAATATTTTTCCCTTTGTCTGAGCTCAGGCTACGCTAACAAATACATAGATGGAGTGGCTTAAACCTCAGACATTTATTTTTCACAATTCTAGGGGCTGGGAAATCCAAGATCAAGGTGCCTACAGATTCGGTGTCTGGTGAGGGCTTGCTTTGCTTCCTGATTTATAGATGACCATCTTCTCGCTGTGTCCCCACATGATGGTGGGGAAGAGAGAGAAAGAAGGAGGGAGGGAAGGAGAAGAGAGAAAGTGGGGAAGAGAAAAACTTTGTCCTATCTCTTTTTATAAGGACACCAATCCCATCGTGAGGGCTCCATCCTCTTGACTTCATCTAAGCTTAATCACCTCCCAAAGGCCCCATCTCCTAGGACCATCACACTGGAAGTCAGGGCTTCAGCATATGAATTTTGGGTGGACACAAACATGCACTCCATAATACCCTCCCATAATGCTCCTCTGCAAAGTGGTGGCTGTCTGCTTATTAGGTAATGATAACTGACTGCAAGGTACCACAGTCAGCACTGTTCTCTCTCTCGAGTCTTTTGTATTTTCAGGCCTTTTTCTCTCACTATTAAGGTCAGGGTTTTTGCTTGTTATTATGATGGCAAGCATGTGTTATACCCCCATCAGTGGGAAGGGTCTGCTCTTGCTTGGTGTCTGCACTGAAGAGTGTTCTCCATTATATAGCCTGTGACATCTCCTATGTGGCACCACTGACACTGCTGTCCCTTCCCTATCCCCAGCCCTAACCCTTGTTGCAGCAGCAGCTACAGTAATACCAGCAGGACCAGGAATTCCCAGCCTTTCCTGCTGAATCCCCTCAAGGCCATGGTTGTTCACTCAAAGAACTAGCATCACCTGGGAGATTTTTAGTAATGCAGAACCTTGTGCCTTGCCCTCCTCTCCTCTGCTAGAACTACTGAATTAGAATCTGGGGATTCATTTGAACATTCAAATTTGACACCCACCAGTGTGTCTCATTGGATTCCTATTTTGCAGATGAAAAAACTGAGGCTAGGAGAGGTAATTGACTTGAATAAAGTCCAACAAACAGAATCTGTCAGAGGCTGTATTTCTAGAGTGCACCATCACCTTGCCAGCGAGTTTGGACCTCAATCATATCCCAGCTCTACTGCTTCTGAGCTGTGTGACTTGAGGTCTTAATTTCTTCATCTGTGTATCATGTTCATGAACCAGATGATATCCAAGGTTCCTTCTAGGTTCCAAAATATACAATTTTTATGTGAGCCTGTTTTACATATGTTCATTTTTTGAAGAATGAGAGTACTCTGAACTTGGGCAATGAAAGGATTTAAAGTCCTGGAATTAGTAGAAGGGAGATTGTTCTTCAAATGGACAGCTACTCTCATGCTTTGCATAACCAATGTGGTATTTATCGCTGACTAACAGCGATCATCTGCCTGTTAAGTGGAATTACGATTTCCTTCCTTCTTACTCCTAAGCCACAGGGGGAAATAAAGTTACCCATGGGGAGGAGACGAGACACATCATTTTTGAACCATGAGAAAAATTTCACTAATAGTACAAAGTTGTTGGCAAAACATGAAGGAAGATGAAATAAGATATGTCCTTGTTTGGGCTTCATAATTTTGACAGGATCCCTTTGGAAGAGAAATGCATGCACAGCATATATAGGAGCCATTCTGTAGTTTACCTAAATTCTGTTTTTCCCACTAGGGGTATTAGTGATTTCACACATAAAGATTGTTATTAGCCACAGTAGCAGAGAGAAGAAGTAGGGACCTGCAGCTCTGAACAGTAGATGATATGTTAGAGCCAGCTGGGACAGACCTGATAGTATAAATTCTTTTTATGGTTGAGAAAACTGAGGTCCAGAGGAAGTTTTCCAAGATGACACAACGTGCGATGCAGCCTAAACTAGAACCCAGGACTCCGGCCCGAGTGCTGGGCCCACTGCAGCAGCGTTGCCCAAAGTGCCCAGGCATGGGGGCTATGCAGACAGTCAAAATGGGATACAGGTGAATTTTTTTTTAAAAAAGTATTTTTCCAACTCTTAGATAAATGATACAGGCTTTTCGTCTATTGTAGTGCTACAAAGTTTCCTTTGAAATTGATGTACTTAGAATACAATCATGAGCAAAGTAAAAAATATTAATTAAATAGCAGTACAGTCGGTACACAGATATACAACGATCATTAGACTTGCAAAAGAATGTCTGAAGTTTAGGAAATGCTGCACAATTCACTAAGGAATCCATGAGCTCTTGGTATTTGACAGCACTGTGTTTTGTGATCGAGGAGGGAGCTGCTCATTTAATGTTATGTTTGGCTCAGCAGGTGTTTGCTTCCTTTTTATTCCTTTCTTAGTGTGTTAAGGCAGGAATCCGTCTGGCTTATGATCACACATCAGGCAGTGGAGGCTATACTATGCTGGGGTAAAAAATAACCTCAGAATCTCAGTGACTTATTGAACTCATAGAAGCAGAGAATAGCCTGGTGGTTCCCAGGAGCTGGGTGTGGGAGTTGGGGATTGAGGAGATACTGGTCAAAGGAGAACAAATTTCATTTAGACAGGAAGAGTAAGTTCAGGAGATCTATTGTACAACATGATGACTATAGTTAATAACAATGTATTGCATACTTGAAAGTTGCTAAAAGAGTAGCTTTTAAGTGTTCTCATGGCAAAAAGTGTGAGTATGTTAATTAGCTTGGTATAGGCATTTCACAATGTGTACATATATCAAAACATCATGCTGTACACTGTAAGTATATACAATTTTTATTTGTCAATTTAAAAAAAATCAATGACTTATGATCACAGTTTTGTCTCTGGCTCTCTGTTTATCTCCATCATTGACGGGGCTTTGGTTTTCACTGGAGACCCACGCTAACCATCTCAGATTAAGCTAATGTTTGCTTGACTTTAGGTCTTGTATAGCTTAAATTTTTCTTGGATTCCAAGTGCCTTGGGGACACAAATTTAGGCACACTTTGGCCCTGGTCCTTTGTGCACCTGGGTGGTGGCAGCTTTTCTTCCATCCTTTTATTATGTCTTTTAAAAGCATCCTTACACAATTTCATAATGGAAATGGCATATTGGCATTCCCAAGGCCCCATCTGTGACTCCCCACTTTCTTACTTCCTTATGACAAAGAAGAGAAAAATAAAGTTTAGATTGGACTGTGTGCCTGCAGGCTTCAGCAGGAACTTCTGTGATTCCATTTTCACTTAGTGGTATTCCTGGGAACTAGCATGTGAGTTGTTCTAAGGTTATAGTTTCCATCCTGAAATTTCCCTTAAATTTACATAAGGTTCATCTCCTCAGTTATAACTGCAGTGAGCTTTCAGCTCTCTTGCCTTATTGCCATCCGATTTTTTTAAAAAAGAGACTCTACTCTTTCACCTGAAGATATTTAAACATATTTAATATGTTTATATTAACATATTTAAACATGTCCAAATATGAATTCCAAGGCTTCTTCATAGGACTTAAGCAGTGAGTTCTGCACAGTCCCCTGGGACTCCAGGTGGCTAAAAGAGGAAGTTCTTTTCATTGGCTCAGCTGAGGAGCTGGTTTTGGGAACCCCTCCATGGAGAACTTAGAGCCAATAAGGCAAACTTACCTTTTGAATCTGTAAGAAGCAATCACCCCTTTCCCCTTCCTGCCCAATCAGCAGGACCTCTGGCGGACAGAATCCTGCAATTTCTGCTTCCTCCATCAGCCGCCAGAGTGGCAACTGGTTGGAGAGTCCCTACAGCAAAGACAAGAGGGACTTCTTTATTTCTCACCCAGGAAAAATAAATTACACGGCCTCCTGAACACAAAGGGGGAGAGGCAGGCACTCTTGGTGCTACCGACCAAATTACCCATCACTCTTGGCTTTGGGTTCTTAACTTTAAAAAAATCGTAATACATAACCTAAACATTTGTACCCCCATAATGTGCTAAAATAAAAAGAAAAAAAGAAAAAGACAAAAAAAAATTTTAAATAGAAAAAATCTTACAGACAACGAATGTAAAGAAAAAATATTTTTGTACAGCTGTAAAGTGTGTTTGTGTTTTAAGCTGTTATTATAAAAGAGCCCAAAAGTTTTAAAAAATTAAAAAGTTTATAAAGTAAAAAAGTTACAGTAAGCAAATGTTAATTTGTAATTGTAGAAAGAAATAAATTTGTGTAGCCTAAGTACACAGTGTTTAAAAAAAATCGTATTTGCCATCTAGAGTAGAATTGAAAATATTTATTTCTCTTTACTCCTCTCTTGTAAAAACAGTACAGATTTTCAGAAATAAATGGTGAATGTCCCCCTCCACCTTCCTGTACCTGCCCTTCATTGCCTGGTTCCACTACCCAAGGCTGACCACTCTTTGTGCCGTAGAGCACTTTTTTTTCCTACACTTGGGTTTCTTTTAAAGTTACCCTCTTCTGTTCAAGTGGCTCTTATGAACTTAGAGGTGGGAGACTCCTGGGTGTGTGCTGCAGGATGCTGCTGCCCCTCTTTCCTTGGGGAGGGTCTGAAGAGACTCCCACCATTGGTCAGACTAGAAACCAAATCTCTATCCCCTCAAGAGAATTCTGACCCTAAATAGAAGCCCTCAGAGAACTTCTGATCCTTTGTGGGGGCCTCTTTTCTATTCCAGCAGACAGGTCTTGTGGCGGTGTCTCTCCTTGGTTTTGCTGTCCTTCTTATTTCTAAAGACCCTCCCGTGGTCACTTCTGAGCATGAAAATTCTTCCATTTCTTCAGGGCCCAGTGTATTAGTTACCCAACACATGTAACAAATTACTCCAAAATTTAGCTGCTTAAAATAAGTACTTACTGTCTCCCGGTTTCTTTGGGTCGGGAATTTGGGAGTGGCTTAGCTTTTTGCCCTGGCTCTCAAAGGTAGCACTCAGGGTGCAGTGGGGGCTGCCGGCATCCTAAGTCTCGCCTGGGCTGGAGAATTCCCTCCCAAGATGCTCCCTCACATGCCGTTGGCGGGAGGCTGCAGTTTTGGGACAGGTGAGCCTGTCTGAGGGCTGCTTGAGTGTCCCCATGACAGGACAGCTGGCTTTTCATAGAGTGAGTGATCTAAGAGACAGCGATACAGAAACCTTAACGTCCTTTATGACGTAGCCTTCAAAGTCACACTCCATCACTTCTGCATGTCCTGTAGACTGCACAAGTCAGGCCTGTTCAATGTGGGAGGGGGCTACAGAGGGCATTGAAAACCAGGAGGGAGGGATCACTGGCGGCCCTCTTGGAGGCTGGTTACCAAAGCCAGTTCAGTTCCTAGTTCTTCCCCTTAACTTGCTATCAAGTCCCATCCTAATGATATTCTTTTCTATGGGCTTCCTTAGCACTTTCTGTCTGAACTGCTAATGAGGGCCTAGGAGAGTCTTCCTGTGTTGATTAGGTGTTTAAGGCCCAAATGTTTTCCACTGTAAAGTAGCAGGAGGGTGAAGCAGCTGTTGCTGATTGCCTGGGTGGGGAGGGTGGGGGATGGGTAGTGAGACCCCAGGTGCTGGGGAGCAAGGCCCTGTTCCACTGGCCACACTCTAGTGCTGGGTCACATCTGCTTGGAGAAAGGGATACTTTCTAGGAATCGATACAAAGAAGTTTCAGGCTCGGAAAAAGCTACAGCGTGGGTCCTTAGTAAATGCTTGTAAGAAGAATACGTAGGTCAACGAAAACTTTGACTTGGGATTTTATAGAATTCCATGAAGACTCGGTGACATTTTGATATTCCCTTCTGGTTTCAGATTTGAGAGAGTGGCTCATCTTCTAGGAATCGTTTCTAGTCTTGGTGCCAAAAAAGTGCCCTCTCACCTCTGCCTGTGAGTGAAAAATGAACTCGGCTTTGGGAGTAGGGTGTTATTAATTGGGTATCACTCCTGGCACATTCTGAAAAGCTGCTCTGGGGAGGGACCACCCCAGACTTGGGTAGAACAGAGTAGAGGTCATTCCTTTCCTGGACACAGGTCCAGGATGGGACAGACTACAAGGGGACAGACTTCTGGACAGAAGGGCACTCAGAAACGAGCCTGCAGAAACCTCGGCTTCCATCCCTCCCTTGTCCTCTGAGTTCAAGAGAGATTGCTGAAGAGAGTACGCAGAGGCCAGGCTGGGAAGGGGGCCATGGGCCTGGGACTCCTGCTGCTTCTACTTAATTGCTCACACCCGTTTCTCTGCTTGCAGGGCCCCATTTCATTAATGAGCAAGACATGCACTGGCCACGTGTCAAACTGCCTCAATATTTATTTGGCTTTAAGCTGGGTCTTTCTAGAACATATGTGCCTCCAGGGGATTAAAACTCAAACAACTGTGACTTTGGCGGTTTTAACTGAGCTGACACTGTAATTCTTAAAACCCAGAGTCTGTAGCTATTGGTGGTGAGCATGGCTTGGCCAGGCAGAGGAACTTAAAGTGACCTTGAAGGCCAGCAGTGAGGATGCGGGAAACCTCTGTTCTCAGGGAGAGGAGGCTGTCACCTGCATGGCCTGAGAACACCACGGCCTCCCTCATTCACCTTCTCAAGGTCAAATGTATCTATTAGTAATTATTCCTTTGCTTTTTTTTTTTTTTTTTTTTGAGACAGAGTCTTGCTCTGTTGCCCGGGCTAGAGTGAGTGCCGTGGCGTCCGCCTAGCTCACAGCAACCTCAAACTCCTGGGCTTAAGCGATCCTCCTGCCTCAGTCTCCCGAGTAGCTGGGACTACAGGCATGCGCCGCCATGCCCGGCTAATTTTTTCTACATAGTTTTAGTTGTCCAGCTAATTTCTTTCTATTTTTAGTAGAGATGGGGTCTCGCTCTTGCTCAGGCTGGTCTTGAACTCCTGACCTTGAGCGATCCACCCGCCTCGGCCTCCCAGAGTGCTAGGATTACAGGCGTGAGCCACCGCGCCGGCCAGCAATTATTCCTTTGGATGCGAGCTTGTTCAATAAGCATCGCAGTAGAAGGAGGGCTCTCTCACGTTGAAAGTGGCATTCTGGAGTCTGAGAGACCCAGGTCTATATTCTGGATCTGCCACTTTTCAGCTGTGTGCCTTTGGGAACGTTCCTTATCTTCTCTAAGCTTGAGTTTCCTCACCTGTGAAAAGGAGAGATGAACTTGACTCATACATTTACAGCCGGTTCCTGAGGAAGATTGGTGTGTATTATGGTTTCTTACTCATTCTTTCTGGATTTTAGTACCAGGGTAATACTGGCCTCATAAAATGAGTCATGGGGGTGGGGGTGGTGGTATTCTTTCCTCCTGTATTTTCTGGAAGAGTTGGTGTAAGATTAGTATTTTTTTCCTTCCTCAAATATTTGATATAATTTAGCAGTTAAATCTAAAGTTTTCTTTGTGGGAAGATTTCTTTTTTTTTTTTTTTTTTTTTTTTTTTTTTGTTGAGACAGAGTCTCACTTTGTTGCCCAGGCTAGAGTGAGTGCCGTGGCGTCAGCTTAGCTCACAGCAACCTCAAACTCCTGGGCTTAAGCGATCCTACTGCCTCAGCCTCCCGAGTAGCTGGGACTACAGGCATGCGCCACTATGCCCGGCTAATTTTTTCTATATAGATTTTTAGGTGTCCATATAATGTCTTTCTATTTTTTTTTTTAGTAGAGACGGGGTCTCGCTCAGGCTGGTCTCGAACTCCTGACCTTGAGCAATCCACCCGCCTCGGCCTCCCAGAGTGCTAGGATTACAGGCGTGAGCCACCGCGCCCGGCCTTGTGGGAAGATTTCTGACAACAAATTTAATATTGTCACTATTAAGAACCAAGTGGAGGATCATGTGAGAACGAGGCCCATGTAGACAGTCAGTGCTGACAAGACGACGGCTGTGTCTGCCTAGACAGGGCTGCCCAATGGGCTACCGACATCTACTCACAGGTGGCTCATGGAGTCCTGTGCCAACGCGCTGCGTGCATATGAAGATCTCTGTGAAAAAGATGAGAAAACCGAGACTCAAGGAGGTTAAGTCAATTAATAAAAATTTCTCAGCTAATAGATTGCAGAATAAAACCAGGACTCCAGCTCTATTATTTTTTTGAGTCAAATGGCATGATGTTCCACCATTCCCTAGCCAGAACATGATAATTCATCCATTGATCCCATTTTGTCCTCTGATGATGGCATTCTTCTCCTCTCTGCTCTTTGGTGGGTACTAGAAGCTGGGCTCAGAGAGTTAGCACTATGTAGATGCATTCAGAAATCATCCATCTCACTGTGTGTCTCTAAGGCTCCATGTAAAACAAGCAAACAAACAAACATGCCTACAGGGGTGAAGGTGCATTTAGAAAGTTCAGGGGGAAAGAGAACTCACTTGAAAAAGATGGTCAGATAAAGAGGAACACCATTCTCCAGCTGCACCGGAGCCAGAGACCATTAACTTCCAGCAAGTGCTTCTGCAAGTCATCAATCTTCCCTAATTGCAGATGACATTCGATTCATAAACCTCTACCCTGAGTGCTCTCCCCTGACTCCAGATGGGTTCTCTAACATTTATGAGATAATGTTTAGAAGGCATCAAAATGAGTGGCAATTACTCAGCAGATAGGGCCACATCCCTGTCCTAGTGCAGCAGCTAAGAAATCAAGGAAAAGTGGGAAAGGGCAGTGGATGGTTTTTCCAGCTACGCAGGTCAGAATTAGCAAGTCTAGCAGAGGGATAATGAAGTGTGTGGAAGAGTGAAACCCCGTGGAATTCCACAGGTGGGAAGGTAACCGAGAAGTCAGGGACGCTGGTTGCACCACAAAGGCAGGTGCAGATAGAGGCAGGTCTGCGGGTCACTGGGTGTTTGTCACAGTCCTTGGCTGGATGTATATACCTGCTATGGGCTAAATGGTGTCCCTCCACCCCCAAATTTATATGCTGAAGCCCTAACCCACAGCATGATGGCATTTGGAGATGGGACCTTTGGGAGGTGGTTAGGTCTAGATGAGATCTTGAGGGTGGGGCCTGTGGGAGAATTAGTGCTGCCCCATAGAGCTTGCTCTGCTCTTCTGCTCCCCATGTGAATGCACCAAGAAAGGCCGTGTGAGCTCACAGTGAGATGTTGGCCTTCTGAGAGCCAGAAAGCAAGTCCTCTCCAGAAAGAGAATCTGTGGATGCCTTGATCTGGGACTTCCAGCCTCCAGAACTGAGAAAACAAATGTCTGCTGTTTAAACCACTTAGTGTATGGTATTTTGTTATGGCAGCTCGAGTTGCCTAAGACAGCACCATGCACTCACACACACAGACGCACAGCCCAGAAGAAAAACTGCAGATCCTCAGGGGTCGTGTGCCTAATTTGTGTTGGAAACATGACAACCTCATCCATTCCAACAATGTGATCAATAACAGATCAGTACCAGGCAAAGATTTCTAATCAACGAAAATTATATCTAAAAACCCTCTAAGGAGAGCAAGAGACAGGTTCATTTAGGCCCCAAAGGGCCAATGATCCACCTGAGGGATTTGTATCTCCAGTTCTTGGCATGTGGTAAAACAGGATAATAGCAATATTAATCATAGCAACTATGGGCTATCAAGAGCTTTGTCCCAGACACTGTGCCAAGTGCTTTATGTGCATTAGTGAGTTTAATTTTTCTTGGCTGCACCCCAATCCAAGCCACCATTGCCCTATCATCTGGACTATTCCAATAGCTTTCAAACTGGAGGCTCTTTCTCTGGTCTTGGCCTCTACAGTCTCTTATTTTTACAGCTTCCAAAGTGATTAGTTTAAAGATAAAATGTGATCATCTTGTGGCTCCAAATCCTCCTGTGGCATTAGGTCTCTCTTACAGTAAAATCCAAGGTCTTCCAAGTAGCCTAGGACCCCCAATTGCCCCTAGGTGATCTCCAGTCACTTTGTCCCTAACTTTCAGTCATTCTGGCCTCCCACATGGTACTCAGGCATGTCAGAAACTCACCTGCCTCTGGGCCTTTGTGTTTGCTGTTCCTACTGGTTGAAATGCTTATCCCTGGAAATTAGCTCAGCTCACACGCTGACTTCCTTCAGTTTTCTGCTTACATGTCACCTGATTAGAAGGAGCTTCCCCAAGGACCCTTTATTAAATTGACCCAAGCACCTTAAATTGCAGTATTTGTCTTCCTAGCCCTTGTTACCTCTTTGCTATATTACTCCTGAATTTGTTTACCAGTTTATTTCCCCCCTTGTCCCTAGAATATCAGTTTCCTAGGGACAGAGATTTTATCTACCTTATTTTCTGCTATATCCCTAGCAATTAGAACAGTCCTCAGAACTATTTGGTGAGTGAACAAAAGAACAAATGAATAATGCTTTTCTTACCTTTATTTACTCTATTTTATTATGAATTTTTTTCCAAAGAGTATGTTACTTTTTGTTTTTTTCTTGTTTTTGTTTTTAAGTAAAAATAAGATAAAAGGGAGAAAAGGCTGAATTTTGAATAGTAACAGGATTATAATCTGGGAAGTCTCATTAATGCACATAGCAATCCATTCTGATTTGAGCTGGTGGGTGACCACCCTCACCTGGCCTGTGAAAACTAGCCTGGCACCCAAACCAGTAGGGAATATTACAGTGGATTAGAGGGTAAGAGACACACATATCCAAGCCCAGTATTACCTTCATTACTTACTCCTAAAGTTTCAGGAACACTTTGAATAGTTTGCCAGTTATACTAGAGCTGTAGCTGAATCATTTATATGTGTGTATATGTTTATATATATATATATATATATGGTGCTATATACATTTATATGATAGCTACTCTTGATGACTTGAATTTGGTTAACTTTGTAGAATGATTTTGATTCATATCTAATTCTTTTGTAAAGAAAAGTTAGAACTCTTTTAGAAAATATTCATTCATCTAATCATATATTTAATATATGCCTTCTATGTTTTAGGGACTATATAAGAAACTGAGGATATAACAGGAAATAAGGGACAAGGTTCTTTTTCTCAGGGATTCTCATGAACATATTAGGACTAAGTGACATTTGTTCTTTGTTTAAGATCCTGGTGCTCAGAAGGTGAAGAGAGGTAAGAAGTTTGTTTTATAGTATTCTCTCTATTGCTTCTTTCTGTCTGGGAGTCCCACCACTCACAGGATAACTAAGACAGAGTGACAAGCATATGTTACGTGGAAAGTGAGCCAGCACACCAAACATAGATTCTTACCTGTTTGCAAGCTTTTGAGCATTAGCTGGATTTACCTTTTATCCACTATGGCACTTGTTAGGCATCTCAAAGAAGCCTCAAGTATGAATAATAAAAGATGGAGACTTGGAATTGGTAGCATGAAAAGAAATTGGCCAGCCTATATAGGCAATTATAAGCAATATTCAAAAATAACTGTAAGTGATATTATGTTGCTGACAGCTTTATAGTTGGGTGGGTAGGAGCCCAATCCAGATTTTTACAAATTTTCTTAATGTGTGATAAAACATAGCAACCTTCCACCCATGGAAATAGTCTGTCTCAGACAGTTTTTTTCTGTAGCCCCTCCTGTTCTCTCCACGCCAAAAATGCGATGTCTGGTTTCTTTTGAAAGGAAATATTGAAGATGGTTTGATACTTAGATTCATACGAAGCTTTATGGATTGAAAAATTCTTTGAAATTAATGAACTTGTTTTGTAAGTGGTAGCACAGGTTCAGTCGAGAGCTATTGTTTTTCATACCTAGGATTACTTCTTTCTTCTGATGACAGCATGTCACTTCTCTTGTAGGGAGCTTCCATGGGGTCCAGGTGATTTTCTATCATTGTGTCTCCTCCCCTACCCACCACGGCTACAGGATTGGTCGTGCTATCCAAGTTAGGGCAGCTAATGCAAGTCACGTCCTATACACTCTAATAGTTTCAAAGTCCTTTGACACAGGTTAGTCAATCAGATCTACTTTCTTGGGATTAAGGAAGCATTTAAGCCAGGCATTGGAGATGACCTTACTCTTGAAAATCTTCTAGTGGGACGATATGGGCATACATGAAAATAATGACAAGGAAATATGGTGGTAACTACAATAATGTAGAACTTTAGTATAATTGAACTTTAGGAAGCACAGCAAAGAGATGTGTTATTAAATTCCTCAGAGGTAGAGATGCCAGAACCGGGTCTTTCAGGATGAGTAAGAATTTGATAGGCAACCAAGAGGTAGGAGGGAAAGAAGATCTTGGCAGAGAGAAAAGCAAAGGCACAAAATGGCATGAAGATGATATAAAACATTGTAGAAGTGTTATTATCATCATATTTGATTCTTAATTTTTTACTTATAAGTTGAAAGATTGGATGAAATCTGAGTTTTGCAAAGTGTAGTCCAAGGATTTCTGGGAGGGTTGGTAAAAATGCAAACTTCTGGGATCCATGCCCTATCTATTGCATTAACACCTGTGCAGATCAGGCCCAACAATCTCCATTTCCAAATAGCTCCTCAGGTGACATTTATACACACCCAGATTTGAATTAAATAATCCTGAGGTCACGCTCACTTCTAAAGTTCTCTGTTTACATAATGCCGGATTCCTTTGCCTAGCAGCGTAGGTGCTCATTAAGTGGATGGTGAATAAATGGATGAATGAGTAAGTGTACAAATGAGTGGATTGGGCATTCAAGAATTTAGGACCCTATAGCAAATAATGTCCTTGCTCTGCCCATTTCTCCTTGGAGTTTACCATTGTGGTGAGTGACTGCTCAACTTCCAGCTGGCCACGGCTGGAGTCCCAGTTTCCTGAAGGCTCAGCAGTCCTCACTAATGGCTGGTGCATGTTGGCATGTAAATGCCTATCTCCTTTGTGCTTAATTCTGACGTGGTGGCGTGGTGGGCTACATTGGCTTCCAGAATCCCTAGCAGGATTAAGATCCAGTTATCCCAGTATAAACTGCCCTGGTCATGCCTTCCTTTCCGTATTTTATTTCTCCACACCCCTGATGGGTTTCCTGGGATGACTACTTGTACTCAACCCTTGTCTGGAGAAATTCAAACCGGACTCCAGACTCCAGGCTCAGTGCATTAGTTTTCTGTTTCCTTTGTTGTGTTTTTCATTTCATCACTCCTTTTCTTTCCCTAACTCTCCCTACCTCACCACCTGTCATCCTAGGGAGGATTTATTGCATCCTCACCTGTATTCCCCTAGCTGCTTAAAAGACAACATTTACCACATGATGATGATATAGTGTGCATCTTTATCCCCCTCCAAAGAGTAATCTCTTTGCTTATGGTTTTTATATGTGAAGGGCTGTTCACAGAGCTGGCACATAACAGGTGCTCAATAAGTGTATGTTGAACTGAAGCAAATAAGAGGTATTGGCCAACGAGAGTGGAACGAGCTGACATCCAGTTCCTAAGGAGTCCTGTGTGTTCCTTCGCTGGTTCCTGTCACTGGGGAGAGAGCAGGGGCTCAGTCACAGGTGTAGCTGATGAGAAAAGCAGAGCTGAGGATTTGGCAGTGGCCAGTGAATGCATTTGTCACTCTCTTGGCAGGGATTTGGCTTTGGCTGAAGGAAGGTTGATTTAGATTTATCCTGGGGCTCGGCGGGGCGGGGGGCGGGGGACTCAATGGGAAAGGGGGTGGGGGTATTTGTAAGCTTAGGTACACCTGCTCTTTAGCAGAAGATGTCGTTTCTTTTCATAATGTTTTACTCTTCAAGCCCAAGCCTTTCACTTCCCAAATGAATGATTGATATCACCTCCAGGTGGGAATGTTTATCTTTTATTCATACGGCCACAGCTTAATGAAAATAACCCCTACTCAAACGTTAAAGGAGACTTGGGGTCATCGCCTTGGCTGTAGTCAGGGACTGATCTTGAATTACATTTATATGAGGAAATGGTTGCTTCTTGGGACCTGGAAGAAAAGAGCTCCATGCTAGCCCAAGGTGGAGGTTAGGTGGAGGTTAGGTGGGTGAGAAGAAAGAAATTCAGGGTTGCTGAGGCAAGTTTGTTATTCTAAGAACTGACATTTTAAAGAAATTAAAATTTTAGACATTCTGGAACAGACATGAGGGCATTTTAAAAGAAAGCCATCTGTAATCCTAGCATTCTGGGAGGCTGAGTTGGGAGGATTGCTTGAGCTCAGGAGTTCAAGTCCAGCCTGAGCAAGAGCAAGACCCCGTTTAAAAATAGAAAAATTAGCCAGGTGTTGTGGTGTGCACCCATAGTCCCAGCTACTGGGGAGGCTGAGGCAGAAAGATCGTTTGAGCCCAGGACTTTGAGGTTGCTGTGAACTATGATGATGGCACTGCACTCTAGCCAGCACAATAGAGCAAGACTGTCTCAAAAAAAAAAAAAAAAAAAAAAAAAATCCATGTGTTGAGAAAGTAATAAGGACTCTGAGTAAGGTAAGGTGAGGGCAAGGGTTAGAATGAACACTGGACACTCAGAGCAGAGAAAGGCAATAGGAGATGAGGCGATCTTTGTTTCAGGCCATCGGATAAGGAAGACTCAGTCCAGACGTCTCTCCTGAGCACCAGACCTGTACACATAACTGTTTCTAGAAACATCCCCACCAGAAGTCCAACCAGAGCCTCACCCTCAAACTCAAACTTTGTTAAGGAATATTAGCTCTTGACCTTCTTCTCCACCTATGTTTTCTCTCATCGTGAATGGCACCAGCATACTCTTGCTTAAGCCAGTTCTGGGTGTGACTATCGGTTTCTCAATCTCCCTCCTCTTGTACATCCTGAAAATCACCAAGTCCCACTAATCCCAACGCCTAACTGTTTTTTCTTATTCTGCCCACCTCTTCCAGTCTTCACTGGCGCTGTCTAGGTCACGACACATCACTTATGTCTGGATTAGTCTTGCTCCCTTCAATCTATTCTTCCTTTTACAGCTTGGACTTCCCCCAAACAGATCTAATTGTGGTATTTCCTGTGTTAACACCCCTCAGTAATTCCACATTGCCCTTTGGGGAAAGTCCACACTCCTTCAAAGGCTTTCCAGGCCATTCATGGTCTGGCTTGTCTCTCCCTAGTCTCAATCTTCTTACTCTATACTGGACAATCCTCACTCCAGCCTTGCTGAACACGCCCAGTTCTCTGTGCCATGTTCTCTGCATGTCTCAGTGCATTTGTGTTTCTATGAAGGAATACCTGAGGCTAGGTAATTTACTAAAAAAGAAAAGAGGTTTATTTGGTTTGTGGTTCTGCAGACTGTACAAGAAGCATGGCACCTGCATCTGCTTCTGGTGAGGGCTTCGGGCTGCATGGCGGAAAGGGAAGGGGAGCCACGTGTACAGAGACCACATGGCAAGAGAAGAAGCAACAGAGAGGGGAGGGAGGTGCCAGGCTCTTTAACACAACCAGCTCTCCTGGGAACTATTAATAATAGAGCGAGTGAGAACTCTCTCATTACCATGAGGACAGCACCAAGCCATCCATGAAGGATCCACTCCCTTGACCCAAACACCTCTCATTAGGCCCCACCTCCAGCACTGGAGATCAAATTTCAACATGAGGTTTGAGCGACAAACATCCACACTGTAGCACTCACAGGATGTGCTCATGTTCTTACTTGTTGCTTTTCTCCTGGGCCATACTTTCCTATTCTGTAAATATCACACTAGAAATCACTCCTCTTGGCTCCTCAAAAAGTAATTAGTTGTCCCTCATATTGAGTTACATTTTTCTTCCTCTCTTTCTTCTCCTCCTTGTTAGTATTTTTCTGGTTTATTCATCTTTTTGTTTCTTCACTGTACAGCAAGCTACTTGAAAGCAGGGACTGTGTCTTATTCACTATTGTGTTTACAGTGGCTGATATCCATGAGTCCTCAGTACATGTTATTTGAATAAATGAATAAATAAGTGAATAATTTCAGAGAAATTCAGGAAGAAGCTGAGTTTCAGGACCAAGGGAAAGAAATCGTGTGGGTAGAGCCTCAAGAACATTGAGTTTGTGTCTGTCAATCAGATAACTGTTTAGCAGTGAGGCATATTGGGTTGGACTTGGACCCCAAAGGAAAAGTTGAGCACTTGATTCAGGGACTGAAGGAAGTGAAAATAACCTATGTCTGGTATATTTAGTAGGGTTCTAGAAAAAAACCTTTAGTAGGATTACATTTATATGGTTTACCTGCAGAGATATTAATAAAGGACCTACCAGGAGCAGTGTGGTCAAAGTGAAGGGAGTCAACAAAGGATGCTGGTGCACCCAGAGGCTAGCAATAGCGGGAAGCTGTTACCACCTCTAGGGCTGAAGGAACAAAGGTGGGAAATATTGCTAATAAAGCTAATGAGCACATGGAGGAGGGGACGCTCAGCTGGAGCTGCAGTGTTGAAGTGGGACCAGGACAGGGAAGAAATACCCTGATCTCTCTCCTCCTGCTACTGCCTCTTTCAGCCAGAGGATGGGGGAGCCTGGGTGACACAGCTCCCCCAAGGGTGTTGATCTTTTAGGGCTCAGTAGGGCAGAAAAGGGTGAAGAATGGATCTGGAGGCACAATGAACCAGCACACCTGGTTGTGAAAGGAGAGAAAACTAATAAGAAAAGAGAATGCCTCCAAGTGTTGGAGTTAGAACATTTGTAATGATTGGAGGACTAGTGAACATTGGTAGTGACTTGAGAGAGGCTCTGGAACCTTTACATCTGTACCAGGTGAACTGGATAATGCCCAACTGGGCACATGTGATTTTGATCCTGGGTAGGATCTGGAAATTTTTTGCCTCATGGTGCTTGTGAAGGGCAGGTCTCTTGAGCAATTGGGCTATTGACCTGCAGCAGGGGTTGTGCTGCCAAAGAAGCAGTGTGAGGGTCAAGGTGTGTGTGGGGGAAGTTCTGGGGCCTGGGCTTGGGGAAGAGATCTTCCACTGGGTAGATTGCTATGTGCAGCACTAAAGATGTGCTTTGAGAAGCACTGAGCACCCAGCCTGGCAGCCTGGCAGTTGTTTGTTTATAAGTGTGTGTGTGTGTGTGTGTGTTCATGTATGCATATTTGTCTGCATGAGCATCTTGGGGTGTATATTGGGAGTAGGCTGCTCTGTTCTTTCGTCATACGTGACCTGGCAGAATTTCTCCTGGAAATGCTGTTCCTCGGAGGGTATTTTGCAAGCGATCCACTGGTCTGTTACCTTCTGCAGGGACAGAACAAGCAGTGGTCTAAATGACAGCAGGAAGAATTTAGTTGAGACTTAAGGGATGGCTTTTAATAACTTGTGTATCAAATTCCCTTTTGATCCCAGGGAGACATCGTTTTTCTCTTCAGTTCTGAATTACATCACACATCCAAACAGCAAGAATTCCACGTTTTGAGTTCCACTTAAATGACATTTAAAAAAAATGATGTACCAATTTTTTTTCAAAATTATGACTGCTATAACTGAATATCCAGGTTGTCTGTATTACGATTACTGATGCTTGTTTGTCTAGGTCCCTCCTCTCTCTCCTTGCCTGCAGGGTGCAAAGAGCAGAGGTGAAATTCATGCACTCTGGGAGAGAACTCGGGAAGACTGCTCGTTCTACTTAACCTGGCTCACAGCCATTTCTCTGATTTCTTTCTCCTTTTCTCCCTCTCACTCACTGAGTTCCACACACAGTGGCCTCCTAGATGTTTCCTGTGTGACTTGGGACACTGGAGAAATTTCCTGTGTCAGATGACTGATCCAGATATGTTGTCTCCACCATGTCCTCCAACTCTGAGATCTCCGACTTTCTGTGTTGGTGTGTGTGACTAATAAGCTTATGTGTGAGGAAACAAACATTGGCCTGGCTGTCCAAAGCCTGAGGGTGAATCTTAGATTTCTCCCTTGCCAGATGCATTAGCTTAGCAGTCACTTAATCTAGCTTTGTATTTTCTATAAAATGGGAGTGATAATCATACCTGCTTCATATACTTTGTGTGAGGAGCATCTGAAGCAATGTTTATGGGAGCATTTAATGAAACTCCATGGGATGGGTAGCTACCACTGATTGCCTCTGACTTAGTGATATGAACAGTGGAGAACAAAGGGTGCTGATTTGAAAGGCAAAAATCAACCAACCAAAAGACTGCTATATCTTGCCTGAATTTCAAGACTGGAGTAGAGGCAAAAATATTCTTGGAGAAAGAACTATTCCATTATTCAGGAAAACAGCTGAATGGACCCCTTGCTGTCTTTGAGAATGCCCAGAGACAGTCTGGATGCCAATGGTTGAAACAAAGAAGGTGTGAAAATAGTAGGTAAAGGAAGGAGAGAAGAGGTGATGGGGGCAGGTGATTTGCTAGATAGGTGTAGCGGTCTGAGTTCTCCAGAGAAAGAGAAACAACATGAGATTTATTTATTATTAAAATACATTAAAGGATGTACTAATATAAAGAGACTTTTTATAAACTGTTCAAGCAGTTATGGAGGCTGAGAAGTTTCAATATCTGCAAGCTGGAGACCCAGGAGACCCAACAGTGTAAGTTCCAGTTGAAGTGTGGAGGCAGAACACCAGTGTCCCAGCGCAAAGATAGGCAGCCAGAGAGAGAGAGAGATTTGGGCCTTCAATGGATTGGATGAGTCCCAAACACATTGGGGAGGGCAATCTGTGTTACTTAGTCTACTGACTTAAATGTTAATCTCATTAAGAAACACCCTTACAGACTAGAAACAATGTTTGGCCAAGTATCTGGGTACCCTGTGGCCCAGTCAAGTTGATACATAAAATTAACCATCACAATAGGGAAGGGATTGGTGTAGGGAGAAGGGATCCAGTGCTAGTCCTGAGTTAAGCTCCAGGAGGGAGATGGCATAAAGTAAGAAAATGATGTTGTGGGTACTACTTTGAGAGAGCGTGGCATTATACAGCCTGCTTGGAGTGATTTTCTTAGCCAAGAGTGCTTTCTCTACAAATGTTTCTGAGGATAAACCAACGTCTTTGAGATAGGAGAGAGAGGGAGAAACAAATTAGACTCAGTTATATCTTGTTTGAAACTCTTTGAAGCTTATTGTCCCCAAAGGGTTCCTATATTCCCTTCTTTTGCTGCCTCCTTTGACTGATATTACATTAAGGAGCATTTAATTTTTAGGTTCTTGAGTTATTTTACCCCAAAGAGTTGACTTCCTGCTTGCTCTATTTGCTTTCCTGAACAAACAGAATCATGCTGATTTCAGTAGAGAGGCTGTCTTAGTCCGTTTTGTCTTTGTGTAGCAGAATACCTGAGACTGGGTAATTTATGAAAAAGAGAATTTTATGCAGCTCAGAGTTCTGCAGGTTGGGAAGTTCAAGACTGTGGCTGTATCTGGCGGCTTCTGGTGAGGGCCTTGTGCCATGTCAAAATGTGGTGGAGAAATAGGAGGGGTACTGGGTGCGTGCAGAAAGGGCAAAACGTGAGAGGCAACCTCACTTCATAAGAGCTCACTCTTACGGGAACTAATCCATTCCCAAGAGAACCAACCCAGTCTCAGGAGAAAGACATTCATCCATCTTAATGATCTAATCATCTCTTAAACGAACCACCTCCCGACACCACCACATCAGGGACCAAGGCTCAACATGAGATTTGGTTGGTACAAACTATATTAAGACCATAACAGAGGCCTTGGGGAAAAGGGAGTGTGAGGTTTGGAGTTAGGGGGTTTGAGTTTCCACATCGCTTATTACGGTGTCAGCGTGGACAAGTCCCTTATTCTCTCTGAACCTTAGGTCTTCATCTGTAAAATGGGGTGGATGGAATGGACCCCATAGACCTGTTGCCAGGACCAAGGGAGATTGTGAAATGTATGTGAAGAATGTTTGACAGATGAAGTCCTATTGAAATGCTTATTGCTCCCTCCAGCGTTTCCTTCTTCCCTCTAGGGCAGAAGTGTTGAAATTATATGGAAAAAGGACAAACATAGCCAAATGGTTCAGGTCCCCTGCCTGGATACTGAAAACCAGAATTTGTATGTGGATGGAGGAGGGAGGAGGAGACAGGGAGGAATGTGGGTATTGTATTCAGACATTTCCTCCTTTTGGCCTGCTGTAGTTTGGACCTCTGTCCAGGGCTTGCCGGTATCACTAAATTCCACACAGAAACCTGTTTTCTGACTGTCTAGGCTTCTGAGATCTCTCTGTGCCAGAACTTGAATTGAAGAAAACACATTGGATGCAATGATGTTTGCTGAACATGGATCCCTAGATATTGTCATCCTGGAGTGAGGAGGTAGAGCTTATTGAAGCTTGAGCTCTGTTGCACACCCTTCCTTCCTGCTGTGTGCATTTTAGGCCACAAGCTGGTATAGTATTTGACATTCTGGGCCCCCAAGCAAAACACCGAGACCACTACCTTACCTTTTCAAAGGGATGATGGTCTCCTCTCTTAAACCTCCTGAGTACCTAGGCCTGTCTCATCGAGTGAGACAGCAGGGCCTTTCAGACTAAGTGTGGGAGAGTAAGGAGATGTGAGGGTAGGAAAAATGATAATTTTTAGGAAAATAATAAGCTTTTTCATACTGGATGCATTTTGGAAGATTATGTCCCAAATGGCATCTTTAAAGCTCCTAGCCACCCACACTCCCACTGCCTCTGGGGTTATGGTCCCTGTAATTTTGTGGATGCTTTTCTTTGGCCTCCCATAGCACTTAATTTTACATACATAATCTCATTTAATCAGCACAACAGCAAGGTGGTAGTACAATTGCCTCATCTGTTGGGACTTTCTACTCCATGTTATGGTGACTACCGCACTAAAGATCCTTGTTTCCTCTACTAGATAGAATTTTTCTTGAGGACAGGAATCATATCTTGCTCATCTTCATGTTTCCCACAATGCCTTGCTCAGTACATGACACAGAAAAAACCTCCCTAGATTTTTGTTGAATAAATAAGTGGCTTCAATGATACTCTTCTATAGTTTTACAAATGGCTATATTTTGCTCTAAGAACAATGGATGTTTTCAGAGGGTAAATGTATTCCATGGAACTGCACCAACCACAAGCCTTAAATGCAAGGCCACAGATGAAAGAACCTTGTTTTGCTCAAGCTTTTGTATTTATTAGATTTTTCTGGGCTCATTAGTCCTTTGGAACTCTGTAGTCTTTTTGGATATGAGAAGAAAGAATGTAACGTCAGTCATCAAAATTTCTAAGGAAGCGAGCACAGAGAGAAGCATGGAAAGGTCAGGAGATGAAGAGGAGCCCTGAGCTGACCCATCAACAGAGGCAGAGCATGACGCAGGGAGAGCCACTGTTCGTGACTGGAGCATAAGCACAAGTCCATGCCTTGAGGAAACCTAGTCTCTCTAAGGAATGCTGGGCTCACGGCTTTCTTGTTTCCTTTTCAAGGAAGCCTTATAGCCAATGTGAAGTGGAAGATTATATAATTTTCACAGATTTTGCGCCTTGATAATCTCAGACATGGTGATTTGGTAATCAGGTCCCAATTAAAGGCTGAACCAACTATATCAGCCATATCTCCATTTTGCTTTTCTGACTTTTTCTTCCCCAGAGCCATGAGAACTACCTGTGTGCTAGGACCTACGGGCTAGACAGTTTAGTCCTCTGTCTCTGATAAAGAGTCGGGTGTGAGAGGGCATAGCTATGTTTTTTGATGGAGATGTGCTCCAGGGTCCCAACTTTTCTTGATAACTCACATGAAACACAAATCGGTCTCAACTACCTAATATTTTAGCCTGAACCACTGCTTTGCTTTTAATAAGGCTTATGATTTTTACTGCCTGCTATATAAAAACTTCCCTTTATTTGTCCAAAATAAAGTAACTGTGGTTTGGAGGAAAGAGCCATAGACTTCTATTCAGAAGTCTTGAAGTTTAACCCCAGGGTTGCTATTTCACTGAGTGTGTTTTTGGGGAACATACATGCATACATGTACACTGATATAAAATAAATGGGTTAGGGGTTTTGGAATTAGTTGGCCCAATCAGTGTGAATATTGGAATCAGATGGCCTGGTTTATGGAATTCCTTCCATTACATATGAGTCATGTAGTTTGGAGACATTCACATGGTTCTTTAAGTCTATGCTTCCTCACTGTATAAAGCAGATATTAACAGTACTGAATTTAAAGAGTTGCTGCAAGGGTTAAAAATAAGGCATGAAAATGCTTAGCACAGTAGCCAGCACATGGAAAAAACCTAACAACTGTTAGGTATCATTATTATTATTTATATTCATATATACTAGCTATGCAACCTTGGAAGTGTCACTTAAAATCTTAGCTTGAGGTTTGTTATTTTTGAAATGGAGGAAATAAAATCTAATCTCATATCATTATTGCTTTGTCTATCAGAAATCACTATATTATCACCATACAAATTTCTTTCTTAGGGCTTTAAGGTGGGTATTCGTCAGGACTACTATTTGGGATTTGCTGAACCAACACATAGTTATTTTGTCCACATCTGTAATAGTTTATAGATCTCAACCATGTCCCTTTTCAGCCTGTAGTATTTGTTTTGTTTTGTTTTGTTTTGGACTCTTTGTCTTCATATGGCAGTTTGCCAAATCTTTTGGTCACTAATTTATTTTTTTTTTCTGGACTTTCTCCATCTATGTTGTGTCATTCTTATGAGGCAATGACTAGAGCTATCCTGGAATACACACAGATGTCAAAAGTTGAATAAAGACAGCAGAGCATTAGAGTGTGTGTTGGTGGTGTTCGTTTGTATTTATATGACTATGTCCTGTCCATCTGTGAACCTGACAAAAGACAGGTATAATTAAAGAAGCTTTCCAAACAGCACACACACATGAAGAAGGCTTTCTTAGGTTTGAGCCAATGAATTCACACTGGTCAAGCATTATTTCTGATAGGCCACAAGCCAATTTATGGGATAGTTGCTATTTGCAAGGCAGATATGCTTAGCTGTGATTATAAGAAATCAAGGGAAATATTTTTCTTTTATAAGATATAAAATACCGTTTTCTGTGAGCTCCACTCCATCACTATCTAAATTATCTGACAGAAAGGAGGAAATAATGTGAAAAAACTCCCACCGCCTCTCTGAATTGGCCCATTTTGCTAGAGATTCATTGATCCCAGGAACTGTTGACAAATCACAGCTAGAAAAAAATTATTCTTGACAATGAGAATTGGAATAAAATTGTTCATTTCCCGGCACATGGGAGAAACTGTCTTGATTCTTTTCCATGGAGCCTACTCTCCAAATTCTTTGGGGGAAAACAAGCCAATAAAATAACTTTAATAACATTTGGTGAAATTTATGACCTAACCAAAAAGTTTCTGGGTCTTTCTTATTGAAACACTGCTTTTGAGAAAATAGGTTTAGGTCTGTTTCTCCCAAATGACAATATATCATTAATATCAATTCCTATCATGAATAACTCACATTTATAGAATTTGAAATTTTAGCTGCTTGATCAGTGACAGAGATTTTAGGCTAAGGTATTTTAAGTAGTCATAATAAAAGAGTAAATGTTGGCCCTTTTTGTGTTTGTTACTGCATCGGTTTGTAAGCTATAGACTCTCCAACATGGGTGACACCTTAGAGATTCCTGAACCCCATCCTTACATGGTTTAGGAGTGAAGCCAATATTTATAGACACTACTGCATCTTCTGCATTTGATGTCTGATTCTAATACAGTATAGTCGTTCTGAAATCTATTGGCTTGTTATTAATAGAATCACCCCCAAAATTAGAAGCAAAACAAAACTGATGCTTGATTCTCAACCAATTAATTAGAATCTATGGGGAATGGCGTGGACTGCAGTAATTTAACATGCCTCAGATAATTCTGAGTCAGAGTGAGGACTTTATTTTATATTTATAATGGCATTCCTGATATGTTTGCTAAGCGACCCTGCATTTAGTCACCTAGCCCTCTTAAATTCCATTTTCTTTGGATGTAACTTAGTGGGGTGGTTACTGTATACATTTTCTCACATTAGTTGCTCAAAGTACACTGAAAGCTCTATGCAGTCAAGTAAGATTTATCACTTGCCATTCCAGAATGAGTAGCCTCAGTATTGGTCCTGAGGATACAGCACATGGGCATCTGCCACCATTTGAATGAACGATGCATGAGGGGATTTTTGTCTGTTTTGTTTTCTATGTATGTCTAGTTCCTAGAACAAACAGTTCCTGGCACAAAGTACAAGTTCAATATATGTTAACTGAATTAATGACTATTGCAAAATCTCCAATATATTCGTCAGGTTTTGCTGCAAACAATCTTCAAATCTCAGTGGTTTGAACAACAGTCGTGTATTCTCATAGTCACAGATCTGTAGGATGACTGTGGTTTGGTGGATTTAGGCCAAGTTTGGCTGGTCCAGCTGGACTCCAGGCGTCTAATCAAATCGAGGTATGCTGCATGTCTTTTCATTCTGAGGCTCAGGCTGAAGGGGCAGCCATTACCTGGGGCATGCCGATCTCAGGACGGACCACAAGAACACCAGAGGGTATGTGATTCCTTTGAAGACCTTGGCTTGGAACTGGCACACTGTCACTTCTGACCACATTGCATTGACTAAAGCAAGTCACGTGGTCAAGCACAACATCAAGGGGGTAGAAAAATAGCTTTCTGCTCTAGGGGGGAAGTCATGTCAAGGAGCCCCAATGTTTAATTCTAATACATGGAAGGAATAAAGAATTGGGAGCAATGATCCTATGTGGGACATTTACTAGGCATTCTCCATATCCATAATCTTATCACCTTACTTAGAGTGAAGAAGTGCAATATCTTCTTATTCAATTCCCTGCCCAAATCCACTCTTTGCTCCCACTCCAACTTCTGTGCTTCAGAATCTGGCTGCTGTCCACGTTTATACCTCCAAGTGGAGGATGCAGAGGGGCTTCTGAGGCTGACAGTTGGCAGTTATGTTGAAAAGCGAGAGGTGCACAAAGCCCAGCACCACTATGAGTAAATAAACAGCAGGATCTCAAAATGACACTGTCCCACATAAAACCCTCTGAGAGGAAACTGTCTGAAGTGTCCTGTGGGCATGACAATGCCACAATCTATGCAAGGCTGAAGACCACGTATACGATGGACAAAAGATGGTGGATTTGAGTGTTAGTTTATTCACTAGGCTTTTTATGTCTGAATCCCAATCTCCTTTTCTATAAAATGGGAATAGTAATAAGAACTTTTTAATAAGTATGTTATGAGAATTAAATGATATGTAAAGCAATAAATACAGGCATGGTTCATAGGAAGTGTTCAACTTGTTATTACTATTCTTATTTCTAAAACTTGTTAAAGAAGGTCAACAATGGTGGCTTTTGACTTTCTAGAAAAATATATTTTTTATTTTGCAAATGTTCCAAATGTAATTTTATGAAGGAGCTGACAAAGGCATAGCATGAGGGTAATTTTCTTATGTTAATAAATATATCATTATGTATCAGGAAGATACTGAAGAAAGTAAGGGTATGATCAACTTTTCTAAAAGTTTACTATTCCTCTTCACAGAAGTGACTTTTTCTCCTCTGATAGTTTTAGAATGTGAGAAGCAATTGGCATTAGCTATAAATTTGTACATTCTTATGCCCTATGACCTGATAATCTTAATCTTAGGCATATATGTTCGAGAGAAGTCAATGTACATGTGCACCAGGGAACACAAATAAGAATGTTCATGCCTAAACCTTATAACAGCAAAATCCTGGAAACATCCTAAATGCCCAACAGAAGAGATGGTCCAAATATTATGGATGTGTACATAATGGGTTATATGCATCTGTTAAAGTGGATGGACTCTAATTACATTACATTAACATTTTACCCCAGGAGACCAACTGTAGCATGATACTCATTTTAGAAATGTCAAATATAAGTAAATTAGACAACTAAAAATGAAAAAGAAAAAAAAAAACCTAAAAAGTTTTTAGTGAAAAACTAAAAAGAAAAAAATAGCAAGGCACTGATAAGTGGCATGAATACAATCTCAGGAGGAGTCAGACACGCAGAGGGATGTCAGTTAAGAGATAATACGTTTGAGCTCAGGAGTTCAAGACCAGCCTGAGCAAGAGCGAGACCCCATCTCTACTAAAAATAGAAAGAAATTATATAGACAGCTAAATATATATATAGAAAAAATTAGCCGGGCATGGTGGCGCATGCCTGTAGTCCCAGCTACTCGGGAGGCTGAGGCAGGAGGATTGTTTGAGCCCAGGAGTTTGAGGTTGCTGTGAGCTGGGCTGACGCCATGGCACTCACGCGAGCCTGGGCAACAGAGTGAGACTCTGTCTCGAAAAAAAAAAAAAAAGAAAAAAAAAAAAAGAAAGAGATAATAATCTAGTTCTTAGATTGGGCAGTAGGTTGGGGATGTTTATTGTATTTAAAGATAAAATAGAATGAAAGAGGATTATGTATAGACCCATGATGATAATGTGTCTTAAAGCAATGATTATAATTCACATAATTCTGTACTTTGGGGTTCCAAACCAACACAGAGACAAGGAAAAATAAACAAAGAGATAAAGTTGAAGCAGAAGTTGAAGCAACAGCTTTGGAAACCGGTGAGAAGAAGCTAAACAGAGATATCCCTGGGGTGTTGGGGCAGCAAGACGGAAAATGTGCTCACTGACAAGATGAGCCGTGCTTTGCACTGGAGGTTATCGAGGCATGCAAAGTTACATTAAAAAATCTGTCGTCTATCTATTAATATCTATCTACCTACATATAATTGGAGTAATGGAGTAACAAGGAGCAAATTATATACTAATTGCTGACCATTTTTGTCTTTTTAAATCAACTTTTTTTGAGACATATTTACATGATTTAAATGGCCCTATTTTAAGTGTAGTGTTTGATGAGTTTTGAGAAATATGTCCACCTGTGTAACCATTCCTGCCGTCAAGAAACAGAACATTTCCATCATCCCCCAACTCCCTAGTGTCCCATTGTAAGTTGTTCCCTTTCCCCCGGCCCCAGGAACCACTGATCTGCCTTCTGTCACTATAGATTAGTTTTGGCTTTTCTAGACCTTCATGCAGGTGGGATCATAGAGTATGTTCTCTTTGCTGTTTGGCTTCTTTGGCACAGCATGTTGTTTTTGAGATGTGTCTATGTTTTCGTGTGTATCAATAGGATATTCATTTTTATTGCTGAATAGTATTCAACCTTAGGGCTAAACTGCAATTTGTTATTCATTCTCTTTTGATGAACATTTGGGTTGTTTATAATCTGGCTATTGTGAATAAAATTGCCTTGTTGAACATTTTTATTACCTCCAAACTTGCATCTCTTTCTTGGAAATATTTTGAAAAGTCATTTTTATGACATCTTGAGTGCCATTTCCAACTTATTTTTTTAAACCAATGAAGTTTTTAATTCAAGCAATTTGGTAAGGAAGCCCAATTTTAAAAAGCTGTTCTGGTGGACTCTAAGTTCTCATTTCTTTAGTCTTACTTAGAACATGTCCCCACTGTGTGAAGCTTGAAATTTAATGAAATGGTTTGAAACTCAGGGTAGAATTTTAACTCACTTCTAACTCTAGGTAGTTCTGATGCTGATGTTCATGTGAACTGCTGTTTTTCCAACTGGTGACTTTTGAGTTCCAGTAAGCAAAGACAGTTGTTAAAGATGCAGAATCACAGGTCCTAGCCTTGAGGAGTCTTATTTAGTAGATCTGGGGCAAGACCTAGGAATTTGCATTTTAACAAGCATCTACCACCCGCCCCCATCCCTGCCTCCAACTCTCACAGGTGATTCTGATGCAGAAAACCCTTGCCTTATGCTTTGAGAAACACTGTTTGCACTATACCTCATAGACCTCAAAATATATTTGATGCCTTTGGAAGAGCTAACCACAGGCAGCTCTCAGAAAAACTCTCCTTAAGGCATTCATTAGCAATTTAAGGCTGGTGAAATATGTGATGCCTTATCTGATTCATTCCCCACCCTAAGCCTGGGAACAAGTCTTAGGGAAGGAGTCAGAATCTTTCACGCTTCCTCTCCCTACCCCTTAAATATATCCATGAAGTCTTGAGGAGGGACCGGAAGCTGGAGACAGAATGTATTTTGGTATATCTGGAATACTTTTCTAGTCAGCAAGTTATAGAAACCTCAACAATAGCATGAAGCACTTATGAAGTTCCTACTCATGCGAGTGCAGCAGGACAAGTAGTTGAAAAAGAGGGCTGCTGAGTCAATGAAGACCTTAGATTCTGCTGAGATGTCTGATAAAGACTTAGGCAGTGTCATCAGTTGGAGATTTTCAGAGGCTCCTTCAGTGGGATCTAAGCCTTAACTTCCAATTTTCACTGGAAACTTCTATTACTCAAGCAGGACTCTTTGGTGTAGTGATCACAAATTAGGTTTCATCCTGAGGGTCACTGATGGTGTATTGGTGTCACCACCTAGAACACTGTGTTGAGGCTTCCTATGGGCTCATTGGGAAGGTGTGCCATGATTGGTTAGCAATGTCTGGCACCAGGAGGAAAAGAGGAGTGGTGGCAGCTGTTAGGAGAATCTGCCCTGTCAGGCTGAGTGAGCCATGAATCCATAGATGTGCCACCAAATGCATTCCCGATAACATTTAGCCTCCTTACCTCCCCTCTTCCTTAGTCTTTTCAAAGTTTGATAATTCTATTACTATGTTTAAGTTTTTAATTTATTGGTTATCTTTGCAATTTTTTAATTCTGTACTTCCTGATGAGCAGGAGAGGACACTGAGGCCAGGGAGATGAACAAGGTCATTTAGCTGGTGAGGGGCTGGAGGAGAGATGGAAGGCCAGGATGTCTGAGTCCAAGACCAATACCCTTTCTGCTGCATCAAGATGCTGCCTCAACAGCCCTTGACTGGCTATCAGTGGTACTCATTCATTCTGCAAATATTGATCCAATGACCATTCAGTGCCAGCCACTGTATTCTTCCCTGATTTCTTTTTTTTTTTTTTTTTTTTTTTGAGACAGAGTCTCGCTTTGTTGCCCAGGCTAGAATGAGTGCCGTGGCGTCAGCCTAGCTCACAGCAACCTCAAACTCCTGGACTTAAGTGATCCTACTGCCTCAGCCTCCCGAGTAGCTGGGACTACAGGCATGTGCCACCATGCCCGGCTAATTTTTTCTATATATATTTTTAGCTGTCCAGATAATTTCTTTCTATTTTTAGTAGAGATGGGGTCTCGCTCTTGCTCAGGCTGGTCTCGAACTCCTGAACTCAAATGATCCACCCACCTCGGCCTCCCAGAGTGCTAGGATTACAGGCGTGAGCCACCGCGCCCGGCCTTTCCCTGATTTCTTGATGTGGGAGTAGGACGTTTATCTTTTACTATGGAGGAGGCAAGGTGTGGAGGCTGCTTTGCAATCTTGGGCAAGCCACGATCTCTTCTATAAAATGCACAGTAAAGATAAAATTAAAACCTATCATATTTGTTGTAAAATACATCATGAATATTAATCATTAGAACCCTCCTGATGCTTGGGAATGAGGGTAAGTTTTCATGAAACTTTCTGCATTACATGAAATTTCCTATTCAAAAGTGTTCTGGACTAGCTATAAATTTGGAAAACTGACTTTAGACCACTTTGTATGGGAAAGGGAAGGTTTTCTTGAACAGATTGTTTCTGCTCCATGCCATGGTCTTTGTGAAAACTGCTCTCTCTCTTTGTGGAACACGCTCGCCCTCAGCTCAGAATAACTGCTTCTCATCCATTTCGAGAGAGGTCTTCCCTGAGAGCCCTCACCTCAGCCACCTCCTCCCAACATAAACCAGGTCTCCCTGTAAAAAATTCTTATTATACTCTCTGACGTATCATTTTCCCATAAATGTTAATCACAATTTATATTTAGATATTCATTTTGGTGCTAATTCATTTACTGCCTGCTTCCCATTAGTCTACGAACTTGGTATGGGTGGGACCTGCGCTGTTTGGTTTCTCATTATGTTACTTTCAGCACCTGCACTTGTGCCCGGCTGGCACCTAGAGAACCTTCAGGAAGTGGCAGTTGGGGGGATAAATGCACAGTGGGAAGTCTGACTCTCGAGTCAGCTAGTGCCTAGTACATCTCTGCCTTCCTATTGAGTTAATTTTTTAGCCTCTTTAAGATCTGGCTTTCTCACCTTTAAAAGTGGATGAAAATGCTTTCTTAAGACAATAAAAAGATCGTTGGTTGCCAGAGTTTCAGTGGAGGAAGGGAATGAATAGAAGCAAGACAGGATTTTTCAGGCAGTGAAACTCTTCTGTATAATACTGTAATGGCGGATGTATGTCATTACACATTATACGTTTGTCCAGACCCGTAGACTAGGGGTGGGGACTCTGCAGCCTTAAGGCCACATGTGGCCTTCTAGGGGCCTAAGAGTGGCCTTTTGACTGAATCCAAACTTTACAGAACACATCCTTTTATTTTTACTAATACATTTTTGTTCATCTTTTATATTTTTATTTTTAAAATAAACATATTTAAAAGACCAAAGAATAAAATATGTTTCAACAAAATAATCCTCTTAGATTGACTGGCACAATCAGAACATTAATAAGTCATAAGGGCTAAATTGATGGCTGCTATGTTCCTGATTTAGTTCTAACTTCCCCTGCCTGACTGGCACTGGTTGGCAAGAGTTTATGCAGGTCAAGTACACCAGTCTGTTATCAGCTTTTGACAACGGTGCACTATGTTTCTGTTTGAAGTGAAATTTGTGAATAGTTGCACAGCTTGACAGTATTTTTTAATTCTGTCTGCTTAACAGCCTATTATGTCAAAGAAGACCAAGAGAACACTGAAGGAAGAAAACTGATTTTTTAATGAGGCTTGGGAATGGCAATATTATATTGTTTCTGCTAAAGATAAGATGACTTACTTGCTTTGTGATACTGCAATATCAACATAAAAGAAATTCAGTGCTCATCAGCATTATAGCACTCATAAGGAACACAATATTTTAAATTAGAGGGAGAGGCATGAAAGGGTGTATTACAGAAATTAAAAGATGAAAAGCAAAAGCAAAAGTAAAGATAATTCTTTCAAGTAGCAATAAGATCTGGAAACAATGCCACTGAAGTGACTTATAAAGTAGTTTATATACTAGAGGAAAAAAGGGAAGCCATTCAGTTATGTAGAAATTGTGAAAGAATGCATTGTCAAAGTTGTAGGATACTCAGACCCCGATAAGATTTTAAAGTACAAAGAACTGCCTCTTTCAAGGAGAACCATAACTGATTGGCAGCATGAATTAGCCTTCAACTTAACAGAACAACTTCATGGGATACTTAAAAAGGAAAATATATATTATTCAACCACTTTGGATGAATCAACTGATACTACTGACTCAGTGCAGATTTTAAACTTCATTTGGGTCATAACAGAAGATTTTCTGTGCTAAGAAGGGTTATTCACTTTGGGCACTCTTGTGAACGGAACACAGGGAGTAGATATTTTTAGCAACTTTTAAGATAAATGTCAAGTTGGACTGAATTTGGTAAATGTAGTGAGTGTATGTACAGATGGCACACCTTCCATGACAGGAAAACATGAAGGATTTATTGCACAGATAAAAAAAGTATTAACAGATCCAGATGCTCTTATTTCTTTTCATTGTATCTTACATCAGCAGAATCTCTGTGCTAAAGCTACTATTTTAAGTAACACTTTGCAACAAGTTATAAGTATTGTTAACTATATTTGTGCAAATGCAACATAGCATAGTCAGTTTTGTAACATGCTAAAGTTGAACTATCAAGTATTCAGTATGGATGCAGTATCATTCTAAAGTGCGTTGATTATCACAGGGACAGGTGTTAGCCAAAATTTTATCTCTGTGAGAACAAATAGTTAAATTTTATGAAGAACAGAATCATCAATGTGGGTTATTGAAAGAAGGTTTCTATAGGAATGCAGCATTTCTGTGTGACATCATGTCATGTACTCACCATCAAATTGGTTTCACTGAGCATCACCTAAGAGCACATTTAGGAATAACATTGATCGGGTGTCGGGCAGATGTGGGTGTGGGAGGGGATGGGTGTATATATACATAATGAGTGGAAAGCGCACTGTCTAGGGGATGGACACGTTTGAAGCTCTGACTCAGCGACGGGGGTGCTGTGGGGGGGCAAGGGCAATATATGTAACCTAAACTTTTATACCCCCACAATATTGCTGAAATAAGAAAAAAAAAATAAAAAAAGGGGATAAAGAGAAAAACAAAACAAAACAAAACAAAAATGACTGGAATATTTCTTTGCAAGGTAAAAGTAAGTCTATACATGATATGTGGCCAAAAATCCAAGCATTTTGAAAAAAGTTATTTTTTTTTTTATTTCATCTTATTGTTATGGGGGATACAGAATTGCAGGTTACATACGTTGCCCATGTGCTGCCTTTCTCCCCAAGTCAGAGCTCCATGCGTGTCTGTTCCCCAGATAGTGCGCGTTGCACCCATCATATAGGTATATATCCCTCCTTTCCCCACCCCCCCTTCTCGAGTCAGCACCTTCAAGCCTTACCATTCCCCAAAGGGTGCGCAATGCACTCATTGGTAGGCATACACCCATCCCCTCCCCCACCCCCCACCTCAGTCTAATATCCGATTGGTGTCATTCCCAGATGTGTATTTAGGTGATGATCAGGGCAACCAATTTTCTGGTGAGTACATGTGATGCTTGTTTTTCCATTCTTGGGATACTTCACTTAATATAATGGGTTCCAACTCTCTCCAGGAGAACCATAGAGATGTCGTATCTTCGTTATTTCTTATAGCTGAGTAATATTCCATGGTATACATATACCACAGCTTACTAATCCAATCATGTATTGATGGGCATTTGGAAAGCTATCTTTTTTTAAAACACTTCTTCAAAAGGAAATTTTGGATGAACATTTTCTCCACTTAGCAAGGGTTATTGATGAGCAGGATGATATATATGAATCATTTGAAGAATATGAAGCTGTTATAGCTCTATTAATTGGAGAATACAATGAAAGGTTCACTGATTTTGAGAATCATGACATCACACTCAAATTAGCATTTTAGCCCCACCTAGTTGATATCATGAAGGCACCTAAAGAACTATAGATGGAATTGATAGAGCTCTCAGTAGATGACATTTGAAAGTCATTGTTTGATACCAAGAAAGATCCAACTGAAATATGGAAAAACCCAGTAGAATACCCATGCCCTTCGGCAAGAAGCCCCCCAAATGCTTTCTTGCTTTTCAACTACTTATTGCTATGAATCTACATTCTCCTACCTAACCCAAATCAAGATGCCCTTAAGGTCACAAATGACTGATACTCATCTAGAGGATCAACTGAAACTGGACCTCCATCCTGGAACCAAATATTCAAATGCTTTTCAACAAAAAGCAGATACAACAAAATCATTAAAAGGTTAGTTAACTTTAAAATTAACAAATAGTTTTCATTTTTTGAAATTATTAAGTACACAGTTGTTTGATTTTTATAAAATAATGTAGATTTTAAAGTATATCGAATTGAACCTTCTTAAATGTGGCCTTATTTGATTACAGCTAAATTAATGTGACCTTCCAATATGAAAAGGTTCCCCACCCCTGACATAGACTGTACACCAAGAGTGAACTCTAATGTTAATAACCCATAGATTTATGGATTTTACTTAGTTATAATGTATCAACATTTACTCAATAATTGTAACAAGTATATCACATTAATGCAAGATGTTAATAATATGGGAAATGGGGGTGAGGGATGGGGGCATATAGTAGTAGCTCTCTGTACCTCTGTTCAATTTTTCTCTAAACCTAAAACTGCTAAAAAAAAAGTCTATTAATTAAAAAAAAATTTCTTCCTTAGAGGACAGCTGTGAGAATCAAATGCTTAACTTAATACCTGAAACATATATAAATTATACAGTAAATAAGATTTTCCTTCCTCTAAGGAGAATTTTTGTTGCATCCAGGTAATATACAGTTACTCAGGTTAACCCCAGAGCGTCCAAATTCTCTACACCCGCATCTAACCAATTTGGGGGCCTGTTGAGGTATCTTCTGTGGGTTGTAGACAGGGGATAGTGGACAAAAATTATTTTTAAATTTATTTCAAAACTAGCTGTGGAAAACCTGACATCCATCGAAGCTCCCAGCAGAAGCATCTATTTTTGCATTTATTGTGATGTAACTCCCAGGGCTTCCATGCCAAGGGAACTTCTCAGAAGTTGAGTGGCAGCCTGGTTCTGCATCTGTGCGTGATACAGACCACAGGGGCTTTCCACTGACACGGTGATGGGAAGACAGCCAGCAGCAGGACACAGGCCAGAGCAGTCCCAGCACTGACCTGTGGGTGGTTCAAACGCTGGTTCAGAAGTTCTGTAATGGCCCTGCGTGTCTTCCTGAGAAGTGGGCCCGGAGCGCCTGTCTGCTTAGATTCTCTCAATCTATGTTACCCTAGGACAGCTTTTTCTTGTCCCGCTTTTTCCACTGACCCACAGACCTCCCTCTGGCAGTGGCTTTTTTTTTTTTTTTTCATCTGTAAGGAAAATAAATTGACCACAAGGAAAGGAAAACCAGAAGGTAAAAAAGAAACAACAAAGAGATTGAATCAAGCCTAGAGAGTCTGTATGAGTTCCTGTGTGGTCATAAACTTTGATTTCTAATCTCCCTCAATCTAGTTCTGCGTTAAATCATAGGCTCTTAGGATCACTGTGCCCAATTCTCTCTATTTCCAGAGCAGTGTTTCAAAGCCAGAATTGGCACAAATCATTTGGATATGGGGCAGTTCAGATTCAGAGCTGAAATAGAAGGCTGGTTTCCTGCCTTTTGTCTTTTGAACCACCTGTTTCACAGCTAATCTTTCTCTAAAAAGAGCCTTTTCCTCTAGTATTAATAATATGCTCCTCTCCATTGACTTCAGGAAGGAACAAGAAAAGATTATTTGCCAACAGGCTATTAACCCCACATTTCCTTATGCTTATCGTTTAAATTCTCCCTCTTTTTCCTTCTGATTTATGGTAACAATTGCCTTTTTGTTGTAGCAAAGTGGCCTCTTTTTGGTATATTTTAAGTGTAGTTCCTGCTAGGGATATTGGAGAATTGCGTGAATAAATTTAAAGTGAGAAGTGAGGGAGTGAGGACTGGCGATATTAATGAATAGTTCTAGACATCTTGAACTGCTGGGTCAAGGTAGTGAGTATTGATTGGGAAGATTCCTCACCTCAGCAAAGACTACATTTAGAAGGCAGAAGTCAGGCGTTCATAGGCTTTTCAGAGGTTTGGAGAATAGTTACTACAATAGAGGCTGTTCCATTAAGACAATGCCCACTGGGCTGCTTCAGTGACCAGTCCTCTGATCTCCTGGTGTCTCTGCCACATTCTAATACTGCTCTTGCTCTCTCAGAACCACAGGTCTCACTTTCTCTTTTGTCAGTGACCTTTTTCTATGGCATTAGCCTTAGCCTCACTTGCAGACTTTCTATTGGATCTAGGAATCTGTTCTTGGGAGAGCTGATTCTGGCCCTGCATGCCCTTGGTTTCTGTGTCCCTTTGGCCTCCACAGGGGCCCAGAGTGCTGGGAGTTTGAGGTGAGGAGGGCTTGTTGAGGCCATGCTGAGAAAGAGGAACAGAGATGCTACCACTCATAACGTTCTTGGGTCACTGAGACGAGGACAGGGCTTTCCAGTCCTCTGACCTCTGTGGTGCCTGCAGGTGCCTGTGGGATGTCAGGGGAGGTGGGATGTCTGGCTGGAGGTGAGCCCAGAACAGGGCAGGGATTTAGGAGGCTCCTGTGTGACCTTAAGAATCTCATTCCCCCATTGTGGGCAATGTTTTTCTCATCTGTAATGAGAGGAACAATGATACACCCTCTTAGCTTCCTTGCAGTTCAGTACTGCAAGATGGCTTGATTCAGATCTTTTTTATCAGCCTTTCTTTTGCACCGGTGAAATGATGCCCCCATCTGACTTGTTCCTAAATGTGGTATGAGCCCCAGGAGATTCAGCCCTTCCATCTACCTCCTCTCTGCAAAGCGATCATTTTCTTGTGAAGATGTGACTCTTCAGAACATTTCCTGCATGCCTACCGGGAAGCCACTGAGAAGTTCAGAGTTTCCTTCATCCTGCCCCTTCTTAAAACCTTTTGATAGCTCTTCTGTTTATAATCTAATATCCAAGCCCCTCCACAGGACATACAATGTTGTCCTTGATAAAATGTCTGACAGCTCCTCCAATATCATCTCCCTCCTTCTTGACCTTGAAGCTAAATGTCTTTTCCTTGAACTTCCTCACTTTCTCCCAGGTGCCTTAGGGTTTCTCACCGTTTGCTGTCACTGTGTCTGTGTCATGCCCTCCCGTCCCTGTCCCCAACCCCCCTTTCTCTCTACAGCATCATACTCGTTCATCCTTTAGGACACAAGCCAGACATTAACTATTTTCTAAGTCAGGAATAAGAGAAGGAATCAAACCAAACATACGATGTGGTGTGGGGTTACTCTGATGTTTGCTTCAACTCTTTTAGAATTTATGAATTCTGAGTGGGAAGAAGACATGAAGGAATGGTCCCATCTTGAAGCAACACTGACACCTGGACATGGAATCTTGACTTTAACAGCCTCTGACCTCCTGCTTGCGGCTTGTTTGCTAAAGATCACTGGGATCATGAGCGAGATTCTCGTCTTTCATTTAACAGGGATAATAAGAACTATATTAAAAGGTAGTTGTGAGGATCAAATTCAATCCTGGGTGTGAAAATGCTATGGAAATAACTATTGATACCACTCTTTCGTGTGATCAGCACACTGATAAAGCTTATGGTGCGTGATAATTATGTGATTAGTTAACAAATGTTATCTAAATAGCTAACGAATGAGTGAATAAAACATGCCATAACCCTATAGAGAAATGTGGGACAGAGAACCGCCCCACTCATACTGCCACTACGTTGACGACAATTATTAACTTACATTTACTAAGTCCTCTGTTTAAGTCATGCAGTGTGCTGGGCACATAAATATATCATTTTATTTCATATTTAAAAGAACCCATTGTTTAGGTAGTAATTATTCTTACTCTACAGATGAAGGAACTAAGAGATTATGTAACTAATCTGTGGTAGATCATGTTATCTTCCCTAATTCTTTACCTTCCCTGTAAAGAATGGCATATCCTTTGCCGTGTGACTTTGCAGTTCCTCCCACTAATGGGGTGGGGAATATTTAGGAGACACTTGACTGTGGGTTTGGCTCCAAGATTGACTTTGGCTAATAGAATATGGCAGACGTGATGGCGTGACCATGCCAAGGCTAGGCTGTAGAAGCCTTGCATGTTTTTGCTCACCTTGTGCTTTTACCATTGTCATGAAAACATGCCAAGGGCTGGGAAATATAGTTTGCTGATCCCATAGGTAGATTAGGAGACATGCAGAGAAATCCACCCCAGGCAAGATTTCCTGGCCAACCTGCAGATGTGTGAGTAAGGGCAACAGGGATCAGAAGAACCTCCTGGTTGAGCCCAGCCTGGGGTAGCTGACTCTTGGCTGACCCCCAGACATTTAGGCTAAATCAATGCCCATTGTTGCATGCTACTGAGATTTTGTGGTCATTTCTTATGCAGCAAAAGCTACCTGGTACATTGTCCCAAGTCACAGAGCTGGGAGGTGACTACACTTGGATTTGAACCATTAGGTTGTGCTTGAAGGCCTGTGAGGAAGACCAGAGCTGAGCAGTCCCCACAGGCAGGTAATTAACAATTGCTACTTCTTATGGAGCACTAGTGATGTTATCTTATTGAATCTTCATAGCAAGCCAAAGCAGTAGGCATTAATGCCCCCGTTTTACAGATGAGGCTTGGAGAGGGGAAGTAATTTTCCAAATGTTCACATCAATATGAAGTGGCAGAGACAAGCTTCATACTCAGGTTTTTCTATCTCCAAAGCCAATGCTCCTGCTCCTGCTGCATCTGGGTAGGCTCCTGGCTTGCCAGAGTTCATCCTCTAAGCAGACTGATTTCATATGAGTTAATTTATTAAAAGCCCCAAAACCTGTGGGGTATGTAATTTGTGCGTGTGTATGTTGTGCATGTGTATATGTTGTGTGTATGTGTGTGCATGTCGTGTGTGTGTGTGTGTGTGTGTATATATTGTGCGTTTGTGTGTATGTGTCTGGAGGAGCTTCTGGGGGTATCCCCCCACCTCCCCCCGCCCCGGGCTTTGTGTCTCTTCATTGTCTGACTGATTTGGCCACAAGGTGAGGATCCAGTTACCAAGACAGAGTGTACTCCACGGCCAAGAACACCACTGTGTTCTGAAATTTCTACCAAGGGAGAAAAGTGTGTTATGTCTTTTTTCCTTTCCTCTTTTTTTTTTTTTTTTTTTTTTTAAAAAAAACTACATTCATGCTTTTATCAATGGATGTCATTGTTCGAGTTTTTAAAAGTCATATCATTTTCCTGTGTGACATTTTCTCCCTTTTGTTAACAAATTGGTAAGTGGGAAAATATGTTGCATCTTTTAAAAGGATTTTTCAAGAATCATCACCAACACTGTCCTCCCAGCAGGCTGCTAGTGTTGAAACCATTGTCAAAATATGGCATCCTGCCACTGGTCAGAATGGGACTTGTCGTTCGTTTACTGCAAAGGTTATTGTAGAGATTTGTCTTGTAGCTGTATTCCAAACCAGCAAGATTGATTTTCTTCTCACTATGACACAGTCATAGCTCTTACTTCTTTTAGTTGTTTGGATTATGAAGAACAGCTTTTAGAGATTAGGACAATGTAGCTGCCTGACAAAGAAAAGTGCAGGACAGTGGACGAGTTCCCTGGGAACATGTCTCCAGTGGGATCTCTAATCCTAAGGCATTTGTGGCCCAAACGGAAACAGCCATATCTGGAAATCTTTTTCCCTAAATTGGGTCAGGACAACAGGAGACTCCAGGGCATTGTGGGGTGTTGTGGAGAGTGCACAGACTTGGGAGCTAAAATCAGAATAGAATTGCAGCTCTGCCACTGAGCGTCCATGTGAATTTTTTCAAGTTAATTGATTTCTTGGCATTTTAGGTTCCTCGTTGATAATAAGTGTTAGTTGGGAATCTTTTAGCTTCTAAGTGATAGAGAGCAATGTGAATTAGGTTGAGAAAAATGGTATCTATCAGCTCATAGTCTAGCTTATATTCCAGCTGCAGGTTTTGCTGGCTTTAGGTATGGCTGGCTTCAGGGGTTCAGAGTACTTCATCATTGTTCTCTCTCTCTCTATTGCTCAGTTTTGCCTGCCTACCTCTGCTTGGTCTCATTGTCAGGCTTTTCCCATGTGGTGGCAAGATGGCCCCCGAATTTTTAAATTTCTCAGAATCCTGGACTCAGAAAATGGCAAGTGACTTTCCCAATGTGCGTAGGACCTCTCTCTCTCTCTCTTTTTTAATTAAAGAACTCAATAATTTTAATAGATTAGCTCTGAGATAACACATATGCCATCTGATCAAGGATTCACTTCGCTTCTGATTCACTTCTAAAATAACTGAGGAACAATGATTTCAGCAGGTGCTGGTATAAGAGGAAATTTTAGCATGGGCAGTACAGTGTTGGGGGTTATGAATAAATAGAGTTCGATGGTCTTAAACTATTCTGTCAGGATGTTGGGAGTGGCAATATGGTTAATTGAACTGTCAGGCAAGACCCCTGTTCATTAAGGGACTCCTGGTAGATGGGATATATTTTCCTTTAGCAAATCACATGTAGCATACTAATTGTATGATGAGAAATTTGATAGGCAGTTTGTGGAGAAATCAAAGAAAAAGGCACAAGAAACTCAATGGAACAAAAAAGTTTAAAAATCTGTTAACATTTACGTTGGAGTGAGAAAATGTGTAGATTTAATACACCCATCAGAAAATGTTATGTAAAAAATATAGTGGCCAATAATATAGTTTCAAGATAGCAGGCAGAAACAAACATGGAAGTTATGCAGTATATTAGGGCCTTTGACAGCATACCAAATGTAGTAGCTTTATCAACTTTTGAAACATCATTATAAAATAAATTGTTAGTCACTTAAACATAAACTGTCTAGTACCATGGTCCCCAACCCCCCAGGCTGCGGACGGCCCGGACCTCTCTTTCTATGGGAGTGAGTGTGCTCGATATCTTTTGTATTTCCTTCCAGGATCATGCTCCAGAAGGAAGAACCTTTCTCTACTCTGCTTTCTACCTTGGGAGGCTGTTCTGTATGGACCACATTAATGTCTCTCTTGCCCTCTGATTTCTAACTGGGTTGGCAAACATTGGGCTCTGGCAGGATACTGAAAGGAGGAAAGAGAGTGGGATTAGGGTATTTATTCCTCCAGCTGTGTCCCTGAGATGTTCGCATGGGTTAGCTGCATCCCTCAATGGAAGTTTACAGCAGCTGCCTAGCAGCCCCCTCCGTCTGTCCTCTTGTCTCCAGCTTCTGATCACTGTTCTTACCCTGGGCCCCTTCAGGACTAGGAGTGGTGGTTTCACCCTCACAGTTACTAGCTCTGGGGTACTTCTCTTTCTCATGCAGTTTCTTCACATGCTACTTCTTGAAGATAGTCCTTTTATTACACTGTCATCAAATTAATTTGAGCGTGCCATCTGTTTTCTGTCGGGACCCTGACAGGTGCAGGAAGCAATCAGAATATGTGCAGACCACTCGCGCATTAGGCATCAGGCCTTACACGCTTCTTTCTTTCATACTTTCATGGCTTGGTGGTCCCTCCACCGCCCCTTCCTCCTCACTTCTTTTCAGTCCTGTAAACAGATTGCCTGTTGCTGTAATGAGCTCCTGCTCCTACCTGGAGGCCGTAGCTACAGCAATTTTAATCTGTTACATTTGTAAAATGTTTTGAGATTAAAGAACCACTTTCACACATGACCTTCTAAAAATTTGTTAGCATAGTTGTTATGATCCGCATATGAGATATATTGAAAGCACATTCCAGATGGGTTAAGTTGGTGACGGTGACGCAGGTCACAGCTAAGGGTGGTCAAATTGGACTTCAGTCCTGCATCTGTCTAATGCACAGTGAATAAAGGGTCATAATTAACTCATAGATTTGAGTGTCTTGATGGGGTGATACTTGAAAAGGATAAAGAAAAAAAAAAAAACATATACCGTCTTCTCCTATGTGCAAACACCGTCCTGCCCTGATATCATCTTTAGTACCATACTGGGGGATAGAGCATTAAGTGATGGGTGTGGAGAATCCGAGGTACAGCTAAATGGCTCTTCCAAAAATTATGAGCGATTTAGAAACCATGAGATGGGTAGGAGGCTGAAGGCTGTCTGTGGGGAATAACGGGGATGGGAAAGGGATGGGGGCGAGAGGTAGAGCTACGTAGAGAATGAGATAAAGATAGACACACAGAGACAGAGGGAGATAAAGGGAAAGAAATTGAGATGGAGACAAGGCTTGAGAAATAAACAGAGAACTACAGGGACGGACGGGATGAGACACAAAGAGACTTGGAGACAGAGAGTAGCACCCAAGGCTGCCTCTGAGGTACATGTGAAAGCTGTTTAGAGAATCCAGGGTTTTTAAAAAAGCTTTGCAGTCCTTTTTCAACTGAGTTATTATATTAAATGGTAAGCAAGGAAACAATAATTATAGCAGAGCTGCTGAGCTCTGGGGGAGTTCAGAGCTTACTAGCTTTGTAATCAGGATAGGAGAGGGGTCCCTCAGAAGTCTCTCTGTATAAGCTCCCAGGGTTCCCCAAAACATAGCTCTTAAAAATTTACTCCTACATTCTTAGTTTATGCCTCTCTAGGAGATACATAGCATAAATCATCATATTAATAATTCTGACATGTTCTGCTGAACAAAAACATTTTTAAAGTATGTTTAACCTGTATGCCTTAACTTTTATTTATTTGAGTACAGAACACATTGTTTAGTTGCCTATCCTCCCAATGTATTTATTAATGTATCAAGACCAGTATTCAGCCCTGTTTGGGAAATACTGACCTAGACGACAGAGATCTGCACTGTCCGATGTGGTAGCCCGTAGCCACGTGGCTACTGAGCACCTGAAATACAGTTAATCTGAGACATGCTGTAAGTGTAAAATGCACACTGGATTTTGGAGACTTAGTATGAAAAAAGGTAAAATTTCTCACTAATAATTTCATATTGATTGCATGTTGAAAAGATAGTATTTCTGATATGTTGAATTAAATAAGATACATTGTTAACATCATACTTGTTTCTTTCTACTTTCTAAAATGTGGCTACCAGAAAATTTCAATGACACATCACATGGCTTGTATTTGTGGCTCATGTTGCACTTCTATCGGACATTGCACTTCTATCGGACATTGCACTGCTATCGGACATTGCACTTCTGACATTGCACTTCTATCTGACAGTGCTGCTATAGCATGTAGCTTCAACATCTTTACTCATCTATGGCAGAGGCTGATTCACAGATCTCTCTTCCCAGCACTCTCCCCCTCGCTAACTCTGCTGCAGCCACAGCCTTCCTCAAATATGCCTAGAATGACCTTCCTAGGTGTAATGAAATGAATGTTTATGTCCCCCCCCCGAAGTTCATATGTTGAAATCCTAACCTCTAACATGATGGTGTTAGGAGGCAGGGCCTCTAGGGAGGTGAGTAGGTCATGACAGTGGATCCCTCATGAATGGGATTAGTGCCCTTGTAAAAGGGACCCCAGAAATACTCTCTAGGTCTCCTTCTTCCATGTGAGGATACAAGAAGTTGACTGTCTGCAACCCAAAAGAAGCCCCTCTCCAGAACCTGACCAGGTGGAACCCTGATCTCCAACTTCCAACCTCCAAAATTGGGTAAAATAAGTGTCTGTTGTTTAACCACCCAGTCTATGGTAATATGTTATAGCAGCCCAAGAAGACTGAGACCTTGGAGCCTTTGCATTTACCATTCCCTCTGGAATGTTCTTCCCTGCCTTACCTACACAGCCAACTTCTTCTCTTCATTCATGAGTCTGCTCATGTGTTACCTTATCAGAAAGACTTCTGTCTTAGTCCATTCCTGCTGTTATAACAAAATCCCTTAAACTAGGTAATTTATGTACAACAGAAATTTATCTTACAGTCTGGAGGCTGTACATTCTAAGATCAAGGCACAGATCGTGTCTGGTAAGGGCCTATTCCTCATATATGGTGCCTTCCTGCTGCATCCTCATGTAGTGGAAGGGCAAAGGGGCTCCCTCAGGCTTCTTTTGTAAGGGCACTAATCCCATTCATGAATTTTCCACCCTCATGACCTAATCACCTTCCAAAGGCCCCACCTCCCAATGCCATCACATTGGGGTTTAGATTTGACCACATGAATTTTGGAGGAACACAAACATTTGGATCATAACAGCTGCCTGTTGCTATCCACTTAAACCTTTTAATTTTCTTTCTTGGCATTAATTTCTACCTAATGCATTTTACATTTATTTATTGTCTGTATCCCCTGCTAGAGTGTAAACTTCTTGAGAAAGGGTATAGTGTTGGTATGTGTGTTTACTGCTTAATCACCAGTGACTACAGAGTACTTTGCTTGCCATAGGTGCTCAATAAATATTTTTTCAAATGAAGGAGGAGTAAGTGAATGGATGATTCAATTGAGAAACTTTTTCCTGCTGGACTCAAATCCTACTTCAGAATCCTATTCACCGTGCACTCCGGGCAGCCACGACCCATCACTGGAACTGGCATTCCAGACAAGGCCTGTTCACCATGCAGCAGAGATATCCTTCTCCCCACAGCCTCTGCAGGGCATACGTTGCCTGAGGGAATCTGGTGCATATCCACTGTGGTAGATTCTCTCCAAAGATGAATGGGACAAGTTCTTTCCTCCCTTTGTGACAGGTTGTCCCACCCACTTAGAGAGTCTATTTCCCCTTTCCTTGAATCTGGGCTGGCCTGTGATTTGCTTTAACCAATGGAATATGGCGGAAATGACACTATATTAGCTCCAGGGTTAGCTCTTAAAAGATACGGCAGCTTTTGCTTTTGTTCCCTCGGAATCAGCCACCATGACGTAAGGAAGTCCAAGCTATCCCCTGGGAGAGAGAGGGAATGTGGAGAGACCCTGATTGATGAAATGCCAGGTAATAATAAAGACCACATGGAAAAGAACTAAAGCCCCTCAGCCAACAGCCACAACCAAAGCCCAAACCTTTGAGAGAGAGCTCTGAACTTGCAACCCATGCCAGCCTTCAGGTGGATGCACTTGCATGAGCAACCCCAGTGGGATATAATGTGGAGCAGAAGAACCACCAGCCCAAGCACGAATCATGAGAAACAATAAATTATTATCACTTTACCCCACTGAAAGTGGATTGTCATATAGCAAAAGATAATTGACAAACCCATCTTGTCCCATCTCCCCATCCTCTGCTGATTGCCACCTTGCCCACCAGGCCCATGCCTGTATTGCCATGATGTCACTGTGATAATATAATTTTCTTCCTTTCCAGGGCAGCAAGTTGGTCTGCTGTGCAGCCCACTTCAATCCCTGGAGGCCAGAGTTGAGAGTTTGTACCTATGGGGCTTCACCTCTGGCCCTCTGTGCAGTTAACAGAGGTGCAGGGCGCTATGATGGGCTTTGGAGTCAGGCCGACCAGAGATCCAGTCACTGTTCTGCTGCTTCGCAGCTGCTGAGAGACCATAGAGTTATTTGCATCCCTGAGTCTCAGTTTCCTCTTCTGCAAACAAAGATAGATCGTCATGCTTCTCTCTCTGGTCTCTTATGAAGATTAGAGATGATGTGTGTGGGGTGTGTGTGAAGTGTGTGGCACAGAGATTAAAAACAATCAACCAAAACAAAACTCATCCTCAACATTTCCCTAAACAAGGTTTCGTCTCACTTTTAGAAGAGCTTGACATTTCCAGTCAACCAAAAGGAGAACTGAGACCTGCATTCAGGCTTGTGTGAACTTTGAACACTGGCCCCCCAGGAAGTTCTTTCAGAGGCTTTGTTGTAGCAACAACAAACAACCAGCAGCCCACTCACAGGAAGTCCTGCCCTCTGGGCCCTTAGGCGGGGCTCCTACACAATAGGGATCTGTCTGTCCACTGCCAGGATCATTGACACATGGCTTTGAAAAGTGTGTCTCATCGCCTTGTGAAAACTCCTTTCTCGTGCTCTCCCAGGGTGGACGCTTTTGCAACCAGACAATGAAATACAAATTTATTAGGTACTTTATTTGGGGAGGGAAACAAAAGTTATTCAATTAAGTATTCATCCTAAACTTTCCTATTGCCTCTAAATGTTGCCTTCACCTTGATAAAACGAGTACTAGGGGGCAGTAGCTGTGTGGGTAATGACCAGCTGAAAGTGAGCAATGGCTGGGACTGAGGGCTAATGAATAGCAGCTGTCAAGTTGCTTTTCTGTGAGAAGGCTGATCCAGTCCAGGAGCCAAGGATGGGCTAGTGTAGACGGGCTTGACTTCACAAAACAGACATGGCATTAGGGTGAGGCCAAACTGCTATCCTTGCAGCTCTCCTCATGGAAGGGAAGCTATCCAGTGAGTACCGACTGCAATGGTGCACAGCACAGTGTCTGTTCTAATTGGTCATGATTCCATGCTGATTGGCTAGTCAGTCAATATTGCAAATATAACCTCTACAAAAGGGCACCTCTGAATGGAGAGCAGGACTGAATCAAATTCCTTCTACTTGGCTTTAGGGCTGGAAACGGGATATACTGTTCAGGTGCACCCATTTAGGTGGTTGCTTTGAAAACTTCCATGGAGGAAGTGGCAAAAGTTGTTAGAGGAATGAAAGCTTTGGAAACAAGCATAAGAGTGTTTTCATTTGGTAGACTTGTGATTTCCAAGTTCAAATGGGGAAAAAAGCATTTATTGATGGTGGCAAAGAGTGATGTTCTTCCAATATCTATTTTATCCTTTTTTCTCAATGATAGCACCTCTAGATTTTATTTTGGTTACTGACCCCTTCAGAATGAAGACCTCTTTGCTGCTGGGTGGTATCAGCCAAGGTACCAGTGAGAAATGCATGAGACACTGAAACTGAATGACGAACCAGAATTTAATAAAGTGACCATTTACAAAGGTGTGTGTAGGACTTTTAGAAACCCAGAGGAGCACATGCAGAGAACTCTCACCACCCCTAGGTGAAAGAAGCCAGGAGGAGTGGTTTCCAAAGCTCCAGAGTCACTGCATGCACAGGGATGATTGACAGGGATGATATGCCCCTTGGGAGGTGTGGCAGCTGCCACGGGGAAGGGGTAGTGGTAGAGTGTTTGTTCCTGGTGGGAGGAGTGTGTTGTTATTGACATTGTTAAAATTGTCTGCCTAGATCCAGTTCTGTCCAATGGAGTAGAGATTTGGTCAGTGGATTTGCAACTGTATGAAGTATCCTTACAGGGGAACAGAGTTCTCATTATTTCTCTCTTCTCTTTCCTGCTGGTTAAAATTCAGATGGGATGGCTGGAACTAGAACAGAAATCTTAGAGCACACAGTGAAAATACACATTGAAGACAGCAGGATAATGAGACTGAAGGAGGTTAGAAGGGCTCAATGAACAGGGAGGCTTCACACTCACCTTCATTCACATGGGAAGGAAGTATGTTTCCATTTGGTTTAATCCACTGTTATTTCTTTTGCACTTTGCTGCCAGACTTAATCCTCCTTATTGCAATGGGTTTCTTCTGTGTGAAAATGTATGGGATGTATCTGTTTATCCATCAAATAGCTATTTAACAGCTTCTATCTGCTAGGTCTGGGCAAAATAACATGAAACCACTGCTGGCCCTTGATTTTGGTCTCTGATGTTAATATTTACAGAACAGAATGGTTTCATCTATATTTTCCCAAAAGGAAATATACAGGATTTGAAGCTGGTAACCTTTGGATTAGGAATCCAGAAGTCTTCCTAATCCTGTGCAGGGCCCTGGGCCCTAGCACAGAAGGGACACATCAGATGTCTCCCATCCCCATTCTGTTTTTTAGGGATTTCATGACACATCTGCTATCTTATAGGGCTGCCAGCTGCCTTCAGGTCCATGAAGTCACCGCCACAAACCACCATCTCTTGTCCGAGAGAGCCCAGCGCCCTTTCTGCTGTGGCAGCCCAGTGATTCCCTCCATCCTGAAGTCACTGCTCTGGAAAGTGAGGGAAGACAGCCAGATTTGGGAGGATGAGCTTGGTAATGCAGAGCAGACAGATCCCTCCAGGCGGACTCTAGCTTTGAAGATGAAAATTTCCCTCTGAAGAGGCCAGCAGGATGACTGTTAGTGTTAATTATGAAAGATTGGCTTCACAATATGAGATACGGGAAGACAGACACCCTCTGTCACAATGCAAGAAGGCTTGAGGGAAAAGGGTGAGTTTCCCTCAGGTCTTCAGAGTCCTAAGCTTGTCCTAAGGACCTAAGGGAAACAGTGGGAATGCCGCTAGCCTTGGGTCATGATTCATTTAGGATCCTTTCGGTTAGAAGTAGCAGAATTATCTAAGTAAAAGTGGTGCTATGGATTGATGTTTGTACACCCTCAAAATTCATATGTTGAAACCCTAACCCCACATGTGATGGTATTTGGAGATGGGCGTCTTTGGGAGGTAATTAGGTCATGAGAGTGGACCCCTCCTGATGAGATCAGTGCCATTATAAGGAGAGACAGAGAAAAGCTTGCTTCCTCTCTCTGCTCTCCACCAGGCAGGGACACAGTGAGAAGATGACCATCTGCAAACCAGTAAGAGGGCCCTCAGCAGATCTTGGATCTGCCAGCACCTTGATCTTGGACTTCCTAGTCTCCAGAACTGTGAGAAATAAAAGTTCGTTGTTTAAGCCACCAAATCTATGATATTCTGTTAGAGCAGCCTGAACTGACTAAGACAAGATATTAATGTAGAGGGGTTTATTACTTCATGCAACAAGAAATCTGGAGGAATGGGTTTGAAGGTGGCTAATTCAGAAGCTCAGTGATGTCAGGGTTCTGAGTCAGCTTTTTTCCAATTCTCTTGACTTCCCCCTCTTGGTAAAAAGATTGCCATCTAAACTCCAAACACCACATCCTCAAATAATAGCATCAAAGTCAGGGAGGGAGGAAGGGAGGGAACATTTTCTCCATTGCATTTTGATCATAAGAAGGAAAATCTCTCCTAACATCCTGCTTCCCCATTCCCTCTGCAGACTTACCCTCATTTAGTGTAGTGTAGATCTTGTGAACATGGCTACACCTTAAACAATCACTGGCCAGGAGGAAAGGGATTACAATGGTTGGACTAGATCAATCATGATCTATCTTTGGGGCTGGAACTGTCTTCTCTGAGCATACCAGTGCCTCCTACCGGCATGAAACTGGGGGTTTGTTAACAAGGGGGAAGGGCTAGTGTAGGCAGTAATAGGGAATAGGAAGTAGAAAGGCCATTCCAAAAAGAAGAAAAAGGAAACTCAACAGACAATTTAACTACAAAAAATCAAGTGACATTTAGGCTAACGTTAACTGAACAAATGTTTAGTGTCTGGGCCATGATTAGAGGTCAGAAAGTTGTCTACCCTGACTGAGAGGAACAACTGGGGTGGTGCCTTGGAGGAGAGGGTATTATAAGAAGGAAAAGGCAGAGATTAATCATTGATTTTCTGCTTCTGTATCTTGGACCTAGTTAGCTGGAATGCTACTTTGATCTAATTATCTAATTAATAAATGTATATATCAAGGCTCCTGTAGGAAAATAATGGTTCACTCAAATTGGGAAATTGAGGAGAGTTTAATTTAGGAACTTTTATAATGATGTAGGCAGAGTTTAAGGAAATCAGCAAGGTGTACTGCAGTATGTTAGTGCACCCAGAGTGTGGAGACATTAGTTAGCATCCCCCGGACTGAAGGGGCAAAGGAAGAGAACGATTACTGTGACCTGGAGACAGCTATATTTTAGGAAAAGAGCACCGTGATAGGAGTTTTGGCTTTTGGCAAGGGGACATGGTTAACCCTCAGCAGCCTGGCAGAAGGTTTTTAAATTTTTGGCCACAAAGAAACTGAATCTTTACCAGCAGAACTAATTTGTGACAAGGGAGGTTTGTTTCTCTCTCCTTCACCTAGTGGTTAAATTACTATTGAGTTATGTAGGGATGTTTGCCTCTTAGAAATTTTAATATACAATCCATTGAAGAGGTAGCTATCATAGAGAATTTAAGCAATACAGTTTATAAAAATAAATCTCATAAATGTATCTGGAACATAAACCTATAAAAGGCATGAATAAATACATGTTGAGCTGCTTTAATCTGTTACATATATTATTTAGAGGCAGGTGCATCTGTAATTGGCTGACTAAACTCTCCTTCCCTGATCTCAGATGCCAGCGTGGTGACTTTCCCCTTTCCAGAATAACACGTGTTTGGCTTGCTGCTGTGCTTTGACAGTGGGTATGTGGTAGAGGGGTGAGGGTTGGTGCCCAAGGGAAGATGCTACAGGACCCATGGCTCCCAAGATGCAAGATAAGGAAATCCACAGTAAAGGTTGTTGAGGGAATCATTTCCTCATCCTCATCTGAGCAGCATGCAAGCTCAATTTCATAGATAAGGAAAATGAGGCATAAACATATAATCTGAGTTCTGTAATGTTGCCTAGAACCAGAAGCACCAAGAGTTCATCTGTGTACTCCCACTAGATAAGTCAGACTCCTGCACATTCTAGAGAAAGTTAGATGTGTATGGGCCTAAAAAATGACGACTTATTAAGAGAGAAATTATAAGTCTTTGAGGTAACTTTCCAAACCATACCTTACATTGCTTGGCCCAAACGTACCTTTTGGTGTCACTATCAGATAGAATATAGGCCTGAAATTGGTTACTCGTTTGTCCTCTTCTTATATTTCAGAAATGTACTTGGAAAAACTACTATCAGAAAATAAAAAGCCACTTTCCTCAGGTTGGAATCTGTGCAATATTAGAATTATATTTTTGTTCTTGAAATCGTTGTGCTTGGTTATAAAGGTGGGACAGACCAGAATCAAAACTGTTAGGCCAGCCCAGCAGATTTGGTAGGTGTTTTCAAAATAAGCTTGAAGATATTTTATGTCTATAATAGATCCATATCTTGAGGAAAGAATAGGCAATCTATCTGATTAAGTTTTCTTCTCGTTCATGGTTTTGATGATTAAACTAAGAAGAAACAGGGAAAACCTAATTATAGGCCTTTGGGATTTGCTGATCCAGACTGGAAAATACCCAAACCTCTTCCAATTCTTTAATTTAAATTGCATGTTCTCCTTATATTACAACGTTTAATATAAAACTTTCTAAAGTGAGAGAGAAGCCCAAAGTTCAAATGCAGTTCATGTAAGTTTTAGCCCTCCACTGAAATACCTGTCAGATCACCATAGGTGAGATCTGAGATTTGTCCCAAATTCAAAAAGGGGGCTAGGGAGATAAATCCTGTCCATGTTCCCACCTCTTAGAAAAATAGGAATTGGTGGCTGACTGATAAAGATTTTTTTTGTTTTGGTTTCAGAACTGAGTGAATGTAGGTTGGTCTAAACCAAATTTAAGCTCTGCTTTCTTCTTTTGAAACCTCTAACAGAATTCCAAAGCCCAGAGATAGTACTGGAAACAGTGGAAATTCTATAAGTAATTGATTCACTTACTCATTTTCTCATTCATTCATCCATCATTCCTATTTCTTGATTCTTAAACAAACTATGAAGTAGATATTACTATTAATATAATTATCTCCTTTTCACCACAAAGGAAATGAAGCTTCAAAGAGTTTTGTTTATTCTAAATAAGGTCCCATATTTAGCAAAAGTTGGGTCTGCGATTTGGATGGGTGATACAAAGTTTAGACTTTTAACTACTACGTCATGGGGACTGAAACTCCTATAAGCCTGACCCTGTCCTAGGGACCGGGAATACAAAAATGCTTGCTGCCCAGGTCTTATGGTGTAGATCTGTCGATGGACAATTATAAGACAGCAGGGTAAGTGCTGTGACAGACATTAAGTAGAGAGAAAGTCTTTCTAATTAAACTAGGGTGTGGTTCAGTGAGAACACCTTCCTCCTGGAGGAAGAGAGTCTTGTAAGCTGTATTCAGAAGGGTGCATAGGTCACCATGCAGTGCAATAGATCACTACAACTTACTCCTCCAAGCTAGCTGAAACTCTGTACCCTTTGACCAATATCTACCCTTTCCCCTCTCCTCCTCCCCCGGCGTCTGGTAATCATCTTCCTATTTTCCATTTCTATGAAACATTTTTAGATTCCCTAATAGATTTTTAACATTCTCACCACACACACAATAAAAGGGCAAATTGGTGAGGTGATGGATATGTTAATTATCTTGACTGAGTCATTCTTTGATGTACATATAAATCAAAACATCAGATTTTACCCCATAAATATTACGTAGGATTAAGGATAGAGACCTATTTTGGCTTAATACAAGGGAGGTATTTCTAGCAGAGATGCTGGGAGGGAGACTGGGAGGCCATGGGAAGCAATGATCCTGTCTCTAGAGGAGGCATCGAGCCAAAGCTGGAAGATCAATTTGCAGAGATATTTAAGAGGGGCCTCAAGCACTGAATAAGTGATTGATTGGATGACTTTTAAGATCCTTTAAAACTCTGAGGATCTCTGATTCTTAAGGGAACTGGAAGCACTTACATGTGCTTCTCTGGGGTGGCTAAATCAGAATGAGGGATGGTCAGTCTGGGCAATTTAGCTGTCTTGTAACCAGTAATGACCAGGATGGTGACATGTTCATACAGTGATATAAACAATTGCTTTTAATTTAGTTTTATTTTGAACAAATAACATAATACCCATGAATGAGTATTCATAATTGAAAATTCAAATATTCCCAAAGCATGTGGAATAAAAATAAAGTCTTGTTTCCACCCTTCTCTCTGCTCCTCTCTGTCCCACCCTTCACTTCATACTACTCTTCTCTTATTTCCCTCCTAAGAGTAGTGACTTCATTAATCATTCTCTGTCCTTTCACACATATTTCTACTAACTTCTGTACCTACAAGTGTACATATATGTACACTTTGTTCAGTTTTTTAGAAAACATAAATGGGATCGTACTATGAATATTATTTGTTAGCTTTTTTTCATTTAGCACTAATCATGGAGAGGTTTCTCATTTTAAAACTCTTTTCTTTTAAGGGCTGCATTGTGTTTTATTGTGTGACTATAACATGACTTGACAGATATTTTTGTTATTTTCATATTTTTGCTGTTAGAGACAATGCTGCAATGAACATCCTTGTATGTACATCTTTGTGCCCAACTGTAAGCATTTTGGTAGCAGAGATTTTACAGATTCATCAAAGCTGAATTACTCATCTCAGTGGTTTCACCTTGTAAATTGTGATGGATAATGCCAAATGCCCTTCATGAATATTGAACTAGTTTACATTTTCACCAACAATAAAAATAAGTGACCATTTCTTCACATTTACTAACATATTATCATTCTTTTAATTTTTGTCAATCTATTAGGTAAAATTGATTTTTAATTGTTTTGATTTAAATTTTTATAATTACAAGTTAGATTGATCATCTTTTAATATATTATCTGGCTTTTGGGACATCTGCAAATTATTTCTATATACCTTTTGCTCATATTTGCATGGGAAACACTTTATTGTGGATATTAATCTCTTTTATGTGTATGCATACCTGGCAAATTCTTTATTTATAATAAATAATGTATAAGTATATTTTAGTCTTTTCCTTATGGCTTCTGGGTTTTGAATGTCGATTTTTAATCTGTGCAATAGATATTGTGGTGTCATTGCCAAATGAAGAAGTTGATGCATGCGTCCCAAGGAAACAGAGAAATTCATCATAATTTGCTATCTTTATTTTGTCTCCGTCTCCACCACTCTCCCTTATACCCTCTCCTCTCCAGCTGTAGGGCATTTCAGTTCTCCTCCAAACACCATGGGTTATGAACTTCTGTGTCTGAGCCTTTAACTGGCTATTCCTCCCCTCACTCAGAATGTCTTTCCCTAGACCCCACCTTGAGAATTTCTTCCCATCCCTTCAGACCCAATCTAAAAGGTGGGATGGTTAATTTTATGTGTCAACTTGACTGAGCTAAGGGATGTCCAGATAGCTGGTGAAACTTTACTTTTGGAAGTGTCTGAGAGGGCGTTTTCAGAAGAGAGTAGCATTTGAGTCGGTAGACTGATAAAGAAAATCACCCTCACCACTGTTGACAGGCATCATCCAATCTACAGAGGGCCCAAATGGAACAAAAAAGCAGAGGGAGGGAAAATTTTCTCTCTCTCTTCTTGAGCTGGGACATCCCTCTTCTCATGCCCTTGGACATTGGCACTCCTAGCTCTCTGGCCTTAGGACTCTGGGACTTACACCAATGGCCCTCCTGGTACTCAGGCCTTCAGACTTGGGCTGAATTATACTTCTGGCTTTCCTGGGTCTCCAGCTTTCAGACAGCAGATAGCAGGACTTCTGGGCCTCCATAACTTTATGAGCCAATTTTCATAACACATCTCCTTTTATATCCTACTGCTTCTGTTTCTTGGGAGAACCCTGACAAATATAAATGGCAATTTCTTTGGTAAAATCTTCCATGGCTATTTTAGCAAATTGAGAAGAAAAAAATTTCCTTATATGGTAATTAGAAGGATTACGTTATACAAGACAGGTGAAGCAGAATGCTGGGGACACATGAAATTCTCAATAATAGCATGCGTTGTTCTCAGAGCAGTAGTAGCAACACTGAAAACTCTACTGTTGCTTATGTGTCTGCATTCTCTGCCTCCTGTGACCCCCCGGTGAACTGACTTGCATTCTTCTTCAGCCTGTCTTGGGCACTCAACATGTGCTCCAAGGTTTACCACTGAGCTTAGTATGAACTGGGCACATTGGCATGCTATCTTTCATCAGAAAATAAATGTAATGCATCCCCGCCTTTTCCCCCAAATATGAGCTGTTATCAAATTTAGAGAAAAACATTATGGTCAATTATAGTAATCAGCTAATCTCAAGCACTTGGAAAGATCTACTCCCATTGCTCCCACAACTTTATTTCTATTCTGTGCTTTTGTTGAGTTGGCAGATTTTGTAGTGTGTTCACTTCTACAAGTTGTTACAAAAATTTCATAAGTATAGTATACCTTTTAAATATATAAATTAAAAAATGGGTATTCCATGACAGTTTCAGTCTCTTATTATCATTTATTTATTTTTATCTCAGATCATTTCATTAAGGTGTCTTCTAGGAGAATAAATAATAGCAAAAATTTAAAATAGAAATAGAAAATTACCACCATCCCACCACACCCCAGTGCTTAGGGCATGGAAATGCTACATTTATGTAAACTTCAAGGGATATTATAATAGAGACAATTGAACTTCACATCTGATTCTGAGCTTTCTGACAATTAAGGTAAAAAGAGAAACAAGATTATTTCCAAAATGTTTATTGTATAAATGTAAATGTTAATATGTCTCTTTCTTCCAGTTACCTCTACTTTTTAAAATGCCTATTTCTGCTGCCCTGTGCTAATACCAACAAACAATTACTCTCAGCTTTTTTCCTGGATATTGGTCACATAGCCTCAACTACATTGAAAGCTTTTCAACGGTAAGGATCTGCTTTGCACTTCTCTTGAATCACCCAGGGTAAGCGATTAGCAAACCCACATTGAAAAATTAGTACTGAAAGAGTAAATTCCTATGATCCCCCAGAAGCAGAGATCAGAGCCTGACCTTACAGTGTAATTTATAAAGAGGATGGAAGGCACCTAGAAGAGGTAATAAATGGCAGGCACTTAGGCTTCGGTTTGCATTTCAGCTTGCCTTGGGCAAGTTACCTAACTTGAGTCTCAGTATTCTTATTTTCTAAAAGAGAAGGACAAGGATACTGCTCTCATTTGCTTGGAACACCACACTGTATTATATAAAGCTATTACCATTATTATTATAATGGAGGTGTTTGGGAGCTAAACTGACCCACCAAGAGTGTAGATTGTGTGTCCTGAAGGCTGTGATGCTCACAAAGTCAACCATCCACTCCCACCTCACGCAATAAAAACTTGCCTACAGGGGAGGTCTTCTAAAGGATGAAGGAGGTTATTACTGTTATTATTTTTGCTGGGCTCCAAGAAAAAGTAGTTTGCCCAGAGGTATTTTCTATGATGTTAGAACTGTATAAATCTGGCTAAAGGAATTAACTGGTGAGTAGACTATGTATTAAAAGTGTGTTGCTGTTGTAAGAAGTCTCTGTGTAGTCTGCCAGGTTGTTTGGGGGTAGATTGTACTTCTCTCTCATGCACATAAGAATTCCTTGTATGTGTTCATCCTAAAAATGAATTTTGGATTTTCCTAGCAGTTTTTAATAGGTACTTCAGCTTGAGTTTAGGGAAAATATACCTGGGCTTGTTTAGATAACTGAGGTGTATGTCTCCTTAAATCCCCATTGCTTGAGGAAATGATGAGACATTTAGGGAAGAATTGGGGAGAATTATCCTAAAGGACTAGTTGACCTTCCTCCTTAGAGTGAATGCAAAATTCACGGTATGTTGTGAATCCAGGCCCTGATAATACAGACATTCCCTGATTTATGATGGTTTGACTTTAGGATGGTGCAAAAGTGCCATGCATTCAGTAGAAATGATACTTCAGTACAGTATTCAATATTCAATACTTTTCTTTTTTTTTTTTTTTTTTGAGACAGAGTCTCACTCTGTTGCCCAGGCTAGAGTGAGTGCCGTGGCATCAGCCTAGCTCACAGCAACCTCAAACTCCTGAGCTCAAGCGATCCTCCTGTCTCAGCCTCCCGAGTAGCTGGGACTACAGGCATGCACCACCATGCCCGGCTAATTTTTTTTTTCTATACATATTTTTAGCTGTCCATATAATTTCTTTCTATTTTTAGTAGAGATGGGGTCTTGCTCTTGCTCAGGCTGGTCTCGAACTTCTGAGCTCAAACGATCCGCCCACCTCGGCCTCCCAGAGTGCTAGGATTACAGGCGTGAGCCACCGCGCCTGGCCAATATTCAATACTTCATTGTAAAATAGGCTCTGTGTTAGATGATTTTGCCCAACTGTAGTCTAATATAGGTGTTCTGAGCACATTTAAGGTAGGCGAGGATAAGCAAGGATGTTCAGCAGGTTAGGTGTATTACATGTGTTTTTGACTGACAATATTTTTAACTTACTATGGGTTTATGAGGACATAATCCCATCATAAGCTGTGGAGCATCTGTATATGTTGAGTCCTACTGAAGTGGAGAGGGAGATGTAGCTAGTAGTGTAAATAAGAACAAATGAGCCATTCTATCATTAGGATGCTGCACATCACTGAACAGCCTTGCTTGGGCTTCTCTGAAAAAACATGAGCCATGGATGCCACACAGTGCTTGGTCTCCTGAGGGCTCCTTTGTGTCCATGGCAGGGGTAGACATGCCTGGAGTGTCCAGACGTTCCAATTATAAGTTGACACAGAGCCCAAAAGACAGGGTGGCTGGTCAACACAGTGGCACCCACTGGTGTGGGACAGAGAGGGAAATGAGGCACCATCACAGGGGAGCTTGCTCTACATCTACCCACTATCTATCATCTGTTATGTTCCTGAGCAAATGTGAGATACTTGCTAGGAAAATGCAAAAGTACTTGTTGGAATTTTTCACAGGGCTGAATTATTTCATAAGCTGTTGGAGTCAAATTGAATGAAAAGAAGCCTTAGTTTTTCATTCCCATATTAGTGTCAGTGGCTGATACAAAAATTAAGGTGGAGCTGTTAAAATAATTAATTGGGAGGCCGTTGGGCTGCAGTGGTTCCAGTGCCTTGAGTTCCTATGTAAGCAAACCAAAACCCAGCTCACTGTAAATGGTAAAATGAAACAAGTTTAACCAATCAGAAACCACCAACTAATCTCTAACTAGGGACTTCCCACTTTAACCAATCAAATATTTTCTTTGCCTTACTTCTGGAAACACCTTGTAAAAGTTTCCCCGTCTCGTTTCCTCGGTGGGGTCCAAATTGCTTGTGGTTTGGCACTGCCCAATTCATGAATCTCTGATTGCTCAAATAAACCCTTAAAATTTCAACGCATCCAAGTTTTAACACAGCCTAATGCAAGGAAGTGGCAAGACCTAGAAAAAGGTGACTAAATTGGAGACAGAAAGAAAGAAAGAGAGAGATTGAGAATTTTGAACTAGACAGACCTGGTTGTGTCTTTGTATAATATCTTAACCTTCCTGTGTTTCAGTTTTACTGTCCTTATGGGGGACACTGTGTACTTTACAGAGTTGTCCTGAGAACTCACTAAGACATACTTGAGCTCTAGCTCAGTACTTTGTATGAATTATGTGCCCTGCATTTGTTCTTTCATCGTCAATAAAATCCAGAAAGACTAGCCATGCAATGAAAACAATAATTTCTTAGTTATAAATCATCAAAACACTGTCTTTCATATTCACTATAAGGTCAGATACCATGCTTCATTCTATACAATAATTATCTTACTTAATTTTCAACAAACACTAAAATAGCAGGTCCTGTTATTATCTCCACTTTACATGTGTAGAGGCCGAGGCTCAGAGAGGCAAGTGATTTACCCAAGTCATTTAGCAAATTTGGGTGGCTGTGCTGAATCTGAAATGCATAGATTTTTAATAAATTCATGTGCTGTATGGTGTCCACATGGTATGATTCATGTCAGTTAATCAGAGTGGAGAAAGTTCCAGAGCTTGTTTGGGGGCTACAGTATTGTTTCTTTATTTGCACTGCTGATCTTTGCTTTTAGGGTCTGCTAGGGAAAGAACAGTTAGTCAACCCACCCATAGTCACTATCTGTGTGGTTTGCCTGACAACATCGCTTACTTCTTAACAGTTAAAAGTTGCAGCCGTTTGATAAGGCAGAGGCTTTCCCTTCACACTACCCTTCTTTTCTCTAAGATTTATTTAAGAAAGTACCCATGTGGTCTTAATCAGCATTTCTCCCTTGCACCTTTGGTTAATAGGCTTCTGGCATTTGGGTGTGCCTGAAACACTGCAGTTTTTTTTAACATTAAAAAACATGTATATAAAATATAAAATGAAATAAAGACAGAGAATTAATATCCGTTTTTGGAACACAGTGATTAATTAGAGTGACACAGGCCTGTGTGGGGTTTAATGCAGCTAATCGTTAACAGGTGTGTTTGCTGCCAGATGACAACATCTTTTTCAAGAAAAGAGGTAGAGCCTCCAAAAGCTCCAGAACATCAGGAAGAGACCCACGCAATGGGAGCAGTCACGTAAGAAAGAAATCCTAGACCTTCACAGTCCAGGATAGAAGCCACTAGCTACATGTGGCTATTTAAATTTAAGTGATGAAAATTAAATAAGATATAAAATTCAGGTCCTCAGTCTCCTTAGCCACACTTCAAGCACTCAGCAGCCATATGCATGTTATTGGACAGCACAGACATAGGGCACTTCTGTCACTGTGGAAAGTTCTACTGGACGGCATAGATCAGATTGGAACAGGAAAGGGACATTGGGGTGATGAGGCAGAACTAAGTTAGAGTTCTGGCTCTGCCATGTTTGCTGAGTTGCCATGACAAATGATTTAATCTCATTCTCCCTCATTAAATTTTTCTGAACAATAAAGAAGATACTGCTCAGTGCTTAGGGTTTCAATGAGCCGTGTACTTGCTGTATGTAGCATGGTGTTTCTTCTTCTGAGAGCTCTCCTGCAACCACCCTACAAAGGTGGCCACCACCTCTATTACTCTTATGGGTACCATCCTCTCATTTTCTTCACAGCATTTATCATTTTCTGAAGTGATAGAATTCTATTTTATCCCTGTATCCATCAATCATCTATCTCTTTGCTCTTGTCTCTTGCTATCACCCCCAATACACACACACTGTGTAGTTTTTTCCAAACATCAAACAATCCTCCAAATCTCTGACACCAACTGGGTGGCCAATAATTCAATTAAATTCTGATTCTAACTACCCAGAGGTTAAGGGCTCAGTCCCATAAGAGTGCAACCACAACTTCAAATGCAACCACAAATGGGGTCCCCAGGCTGCTCACATTTCTGTTCCACTTGACTACAAATTTTAGAGTCCTGCCACCTGCTCCTTAGGTTCCATAATTCACTAGAACGACACACAGAACTCAGGAATGTGCTTCACTCATGATTACTGGTTTCTCATGAAGGATACAACTCAGGAACAATCAAATGGAAGGGAAAAATGGGGCAAGGTTTTGGGATGGTGTGTGTATATGTGTGTGTGTGTGTGTGTGTGTGTATTTGTGCGCACGCACCAGGGGTTGGGCGTGGAGTGCAGAACTCTAGGTGCACCTACCCGCCCAGCACAATGATGTACTCACCATTGTGTGGGCATGATTGATCAAATCATTGGCCATTGGTGATCAAAATCAATCTCTAGTCCTTTTCCCCTCCCTTGAGGTTAGAGACTCGGGTCTGAAAAACTCTAACCCTCCGATCATGTGGTTGGTTTTTCTGGTGACCAGTTCTCATCCTGAAGTTCTCTAGCTCTGGCTACCTCCTTCCCCTATGAGTTACCTCCTTAGCATAAACTCAGGGATGGTCCAAAGGAGCTCACTATGAACATAAAAAGATACTCCTAGCACTCAAGAAATTGCAAGGGTTTTAGGAGCTCTGTGCTAGGAACTGGATGAGCGACAAAGAATAAATATATATTTTCTATTATAACATATATGCACATGTCAGAATGTAAACTTCATTAGGCTAGAGCACTTGTCTGCATTATATACAGTTCTTAACATGTAGTAGGTGATCAATCAATATTTGCTAAATGAAAGAATAGTGAATTCCTGATTATTTGGTTGGGAGTCAATGTAATATAGTAATTGGTCATGATGCTAATGAAAATAGTAATAGCTATAGTAAAAGTGGCTATTCCTAAGTCCATTAGCACATCTAATCCTTGTGGCAATCCTATGAGGCAGGTAACTCTATTCTCTTTAATTAACAATGAGACATCCAAAAACTGGCATAAGTCTTACACCTTGTAAGCAGTAGAGCCAAAATTCTAACCCATATCTAGGCTTTTAATTACTTTATCTCATTGATACGTATTATTAGAAGGAAATATTTTTCTCTATAGAATCAGAAAATTTTTTTTTCTTGGGTGGGTGTAGAACCTGTAGTAGAGTTTGGGAAACATTCTCTACTTTGGGTTCAGTTTCCTGTAACCCCTTTGTTGTTAGGACTGACATTTTGACTTTCAATGAGACTCCTGGGATTAAAAACTAGGGTTTTGTTTATATGTCTTATTTTCACCTAAACAAGTCTGTGGATCAAGACATAACCAGCATATAAATCACATGATTCCCCGAACTGTCTTTAGCTCTGAAAATCTTCCAAGTCTGTTAGTTTGTGGTAAAATGAAGCTGAAGAGTCATGTTGAATCAAATGACCACACCTTCATCATACATGCAGTGTCCCATGAGCTGCTAAGGGCCCAGACCACAGCGCGGGAGACGTCAGGCCCCTGTGGTCCTGATAGGCTGCACCTCCTGTAAACTTCTCCTTGGAGCCACCCCCCAACAAAGAGCTCTGGGCAGAACTGAGGACCACACATTGTGGCATCAGAGTTGACTCAGAAGGCTCTTCGAGAAGCATAGAGTGAGGAGTTGTGGACTTGCATTTAGTAGGTTGGCAAAGACCACCACTAATTACCTGTTAGTTGTGGCTTCAGAGTATAGCTGGGGCCAGAGCAGGTCTGATGGTTTCTGGGAGACAGATTTTGGCAGAGACACATTGTTCTTTCTGCATCCCCTCGGGCTGTGTAGTCTCTGCTTGGAGAAACACTGGGGTCTAGTGGAAAGAACTCTCCCTGCGTGTTTTCTCGAATGGGTGGGGTTAGAGAGCTAGAGAGGAGAAAACGTCTATGATAGTGGGGAAAACCTTTTCATTATGGAGTCAAGACTATTCAAAAACAAATGTTGGTTACCTTCTGGTCAAAAACAAGATAGGCCAGGCTTGATGGCTCACGGCTGTAATCCTAGCACTTTGAGAGGCCGAGGCAGGAAGATTCCTTGAGGTCAGGGGTTTAAGACAAGCCTGGGGCAACATAGTGAGAGCCCATCTCTACAAAAAATAGAAAAATTATCTAGGCACAGTGGTGTGTGCCTATAGTTCCAGCTACTCAGGAGGCTGAGGCAGGAGGATCACTTGAGCCCAGGAGTTTGAGGTTGCAGTGAGCTGTGATTGTGCCACTGCACTTCAGCCCAGGCAACAGAATGAGACCTTATCTCAAAAAAGAAAGAAACAAAGAAAGAAAAAAGATAAAAATTACTTGATTTCAGAAGGAAATTTTTATGGCTTAATTTTTTTTCTTAGAAATAATAAAATAAAAAAGTCTTATTTAGAGATTACTATGTGCCAGATATTATTCCAAATGCTTTAAATATGTTAACTCAATTAAATCTTAACAGCCTATAAGGTAATTACTACTATTCCCACTTATAGATGAAGGAACAGTCACAGAGAGGTCAAGTAAGAAATAACATTACTTTTAACCATTAGCCACTTTTCAATAGAACATTTTATTCATTTTTTATTTCCTAATTTGTTCATAAGTAACCAAGGCAGATAATAATGTCTCTTGTTCTTCATCTCTTTATAAAATGTTGACTCCCAAATCAGTCTAATTGATTTCTTCATGGAGGTGTTAGTGGCATTTTGGGCTGGGCCATTTCTTATTGCAAGAACTGTCCACCCAGTGTAGACTGTCCACCCAGTGTAGACTGTCACCTCTACAGGGGTAAAGGAGTAAATTCCTCCCAGATATTATGACCACCAGCCCCTTCCTCCATATCCAAGAGCCCACCAGAGGGGTGATTCCACCTCTGGTAGAGAACCACTGAGGCACCACTCTGCATTTACTTTCTATTAATAGACATGTGCTTGAGTTGTTTTTAAGCATTGTAAGTTTTTAGCTGTGTAGTAGGAATTCTGACATCAAGGGATGACACTCTCCATCTTCCTTGTCAGGTATAGGTAATACTCTACCTTGTATCTTGTTTGCATAATCTTTTTCCCTTGAGTCTAGTTTCTAGAGTCTCTGTTGGTAGCCTCAGCTTCAGGAATTGGGCTCTACTGAGAATTGAAAAAATATTTACAACCAGGGTCAATTTATTATACTATTGTTATGCATGAGGTGCCTTGGGCTCAGGAACGTGTTTTATTATTATTATTTTTAAATCAGAGGAAGACATCTGACTGCATATATCTTTATACAGTCATAAAATATAATTAAAAAATACATATATTTATATATTTATGGAGGAAAGAGTCACAAATGGAGGAATGTGGCCCTGGTTACAGCTAAACCCTGGCCATATGGGCTGCCAGGGTTGGTGGCCACATAATCAATAGATAGGACATAATATCATGAATATAACTGAAATATACAATTTGGTTGGATTCTGCCAAGGTAGTCCAAATTTAATTTATTGATTCAGAAATCAATGCACCATAAGATTCTTCTAGGGCTTTTAAAGGTTCCATGCTTTATAAAAAGTAGTTATGCATATTGGAAAAAATATCTTTATGACCCTATTTGCAGGTCCCTAAGCCAAGCCCATCCTTAAAAGCAACACATTTCGACTAGTCACTAAACCAAGCTGCAAAAGCCAGATGGTGTCTGAAATTCTCTCTCAAGTCAGGCTCTCACTGTCCTTTGTGCTCACGTTTTCTTCCCACCATTTATATTCAGGACTACTAATTTCTCTCCTTTGTTCCAAATTTTGACTCCATATCCAAATTAAATTTCCATTTTTAGTCTTTTATAGATTTTTCATTCTGCCACTTTCTATGTAATAATTAGACTTCGGTGCTCATGTTTGATTTCTGGCTTTGCTCATCCCTCTGCTCTTGCTATGTCACAAATGAATGCTTCCTGCTTTAAGATCCTGGTTCTATGACTGCACCCTGGCCTTGGGGTCTTCTCTATTTCTCTTCCTGAAAGAGCCTCCAGCATGCTCCAAGCCTTCATCTAAATAGAGCCAGTGCAGACTTTTGGGTGCTCTAGTATACACTCTGATGAATTGCTTTTGCTAAAAAAGAGAGAGCCTAGTGGCTCATATCCATATCCCACTAGGAATTTTTTTTTTTTTTTTGGACAAACACTTTGACCAGAGCTTTATAAATTGTAGGAAAAAATATATTATAATGATACATTTGCACATTGGTTTCCTGAAAATAGATGGCTTTGATTTTATCATCCTTCTAGAAAATGTGTATTTATGTTGACATTTATGGTTAAAGGCTTGAGATGCAGCCAAACCACAAGTCTAGATTTGGAGTAATGATCCTGGAGCTATAAAGATGGGTCATCCTAGTGAGAGAGTAAATCAAAACACCGACACTGTGGCTGGTTGACTTGTGCTAAATGAATGAGAGAAAGGTAACAAGTTGTAGCTGTTTTTCCTAAGGCTGATGTAAACTCTCTTTTCTCTCCCTTTAAATGGGATTCTTTTGGCTACTAGCCCAGCATAAACGGTCGTCAAGGACTCTCCAAGCCAGTGATTCTTAGCTCTGCACTCTACTTTTCATCTTCAGGACATACTTATGCTAAACTCAAGGGATCATAGAATCATAAAAAGTGGCCTGCAGAGTAAATGGGGATTTTTCCTTAGAGGGCAAGCAGGGGTTCTTACCTAGGTTTTATATATTCTTTTGTGAGAGACCATGGATTATCTTTGGAGAGTCCACAAAACTCCTAAAATTCTACATAAAACTCATATGTATGCGTACTTTTTTCCAGCAAGGGAAGCCCATAACTTTCATCATGTTCTCAGAGATCTGTGATGCCCCAAATTTTTGGAACAACTGGGATAGGACATGAAAGCAGGTTGGAGCAGCTCAGTGTTTCACTGAAGGCTGAAGTCATGTGGCCTCTGTGCCAGGCATCAGGTTCTACAAACGGGGGAAGGACTTTCTTATTTGTTTTTGTCACCCTCTACTTTCCAGCACAGTGGATAGACCTAGAACATTGCCACTGTAGGATACATCAGTAACTTAATAGACATCTTTGCAGAATAAAAAAGCCATGTGTAATAGTCACTTAGATTTCAGACATGTTGAAATGTGAAAAAGATTAGTATCAGAATTAAGAAAATATGATAGTATAACTTAATTATTTCTTGTTGAATGGATGAATACATGGTAATCAGCATGAATAATCATAACCATAGCTACCATTTACTACATATTTATGATGAGCCAGACACTTCACCAAGCCTTCTACATGCATTATCTCATTATTTGGAAATTCAACACTGTGTGGCAAGGATTATCACAGTTGACAAGTGAGGACATTGAGGCTTAGGAAAATAAAGAACTTTCAGAGACCTTAGTACTGGTAAGACACAGAACAGAATTTGAATATGTTTGTTTGAATACAAATCTCATTGTCTAAAGTTTGGGAGGTACAACTATATGTAACAAGATTATAAACCTATCTCCACTCTTCTCCCTGTCCCCAATCAAAAATGGAATTCCTGATATTGGTCTTGGTGGTGCCTTGGTCTCCTTCATACACTCCCCACTGCCTCTGTTGTGCCCACCCTGGAATCAATTAGAACTTTAAAACATAAAAATGGCTACAGGTCTGATTAGTCCTAATCAAGTAGCAGTGTAGGTAAAGGTGTTTTTTTAAGGAGGGTAGGGGGTGGTTGTTGCCTTGTAAAAAGATCAGAGAAAGCCTCTATAAGGAATATGAGTTAGCATTTATCACAAATTATTACATGTGTGTACAAATGTATGTGTGAGAATGCATCTGTTGTTGTCACAATATGCCAATAAATATATTGGAAGCAGAAATAGATTGTCCTTCTAAATATCACGAATCTAGCAAAAATAAATAAATAAAAAAATAAATAAAAACTGGCATACAATGACTGTTTAATACACCAGTACTTTTTTTTTTTTTTTTTTTTGGATGACTGAAAGCAGAGTGAAGGAGTTGTAATTTCAGGAAGAAGCCAGAACAGTAACTTTTAACACCACAGGCAAAAAATATTCCAGAAATAGTGGCAGTATTAAGGACAGAATTTGAGAGAGGGAGGAAATCAGAGGAAAATCACCGTCCAAATACATGGCCATTCACCATTTTCTCTAAGAGAACCAGTGAGTTGGGTAGAATCAGAATTTCAAAACCACTTGAGGTCACTCCAATTTTAGTGAATTTCATCCCCATTTTTGATCAATAGAAGCACTTTTTAGAGTCATAACTCTGAAATCTTGTCTTGCTTTTCCCTTAGCAAGAATCTCTAAATCTCCATTATGATGACAATGTAGAATAGTATTCCTTAGTGAATCTATAGATTCTCTTAGTGTAATTCAGATTCTATTTTCTTGGGTTATTACATTCACTCCATTCAGACTGACATGTAACTTGAATCTAATGTTTAGCATATTTTTGGACCTTAGGTTGCTTCTTCCTGGGGAGTTGGCAAGCAGTCTGGTGAACATTAATTTTTAAATCCTGCAAAGAGATTTACTTTAATTGAAACCCCTTCGGAGCTCTCTCAAGTTAGAGCCATAGTTTCTTAGGAACAATAGTGGTAGCTTGTCAAAATATTAAAAAAAAGTGATTTTTCTTGGTTCACTTCAGAGGTTACCAAAAACTACTGCTGATACTTTTAGTGTACAATAGTTTAGAAAACATCTTTGTGCTGTCCAGGGTAAAATAAAAAGATCCTGATTAATATTCTGGTTTTAATGTCTATGCTGTGTTTATTTATTTTAAATGTAGCACATTTTTACAAAAGGACTTAGCATTTGTTGTTATTTTTTTCTTTTCAGTTGGCTCTTAGTGATTTATTATTTAATATTAGGTAATTTCTCTCCTAGGTATAGTCCTCAAATTCTTTCTTGGTTTTTTTTTTCTTGGTTTTTTTGTGATGTTTTTGTTTTATTTTTTGCCTTTTTATATTTAGAGAATGTAGTATAGAAGCAAAATTACTAGATTTGAAAGTAGAAAACTTGAGACCTTGAACAAGCTATCTAATATCTGAATTTCTATTTCATCACCTATAAAATGGGAGTAAGAATTGTTACACTTTCAATTTTATAGAATGTTTATCAAGGTGAAGTAAAAAATGTATGTGAAAGTTGCTTTATAAAGCAACTAGCAAATAAAAAGTATATGTGTGTATGCATTTTTTCATGTCAAATGGAAATAATACCTACTTATGGAGTTGTGAGGATTAAATAATTCACACATGTAAAATGCTTGTATTTGCACCTGGTACATAATAAACATTTGATGAATGTTAGGCAATATAATTGTTAGTCTAATAATTAATTTTATTAAACCTATAGTCAAGAAAGGCTCAGTCGTACATATTTTTCACTGCAAAATCATCCATCTGAAGATGGGAAGAGTGTCATGAACCCAGAACCAAAACTGGCCAAGAACCAGAACCAGAAACCAAAACACAGAGTCAGAGAGAAAAGAAGAATTAACAAAGATATTGTTGAGTTTAATTTTCTTTTTTTATTTTTATTTTTTTAATATTTCACCTCATTATGGGGGTACAAAAATTCAGGTTATATATATTTTGCCCATGCCTCCCCATCCCCCCGAGTCTGAGCTTCAAGTGTACTTTTTGATTAGAGCCCAGGTTCTATAAAGCTACATGTTAACTTGTAAATTTCTGTCTGATAAAAAAGAAAACCCCAACAGTTATAGTTGTATCGTCCTATAGGATATTAATGTGTGTGTGTGTGTGTGTGTGTGTGTGTGTTAGCAAATTTACTTCAGCATTTCTTTAAATGCCTGACAATCTAAATCACCATTCTTCAAATTTTCTTTTGTACCAGCTTTACCAACTTACTGGTTACCTCGTTAATTAATGAATTGCATAAAATATTTGATACATGCTCATTTTGCATAAGAGTCATCTTATGATGATGGTTACTTAGACTAGGGAGGAGGCAGGGGAAATAGAGATAAATGAGTAGATATAGGAAAGAGTTGAATGTATAATTAATCATTTGGCTTATATTATTTGGTGGGGAAATCCCAGAGGGAGTTAAAATAAAACCCCTTATTGAGTCCTGACTTTCACTAATTATAGATATCACCTGTGAATAAAAGACTTCTCTGGTTTCCAGGTTCCCATTGTATGAGTTCTATTATAGGTTGCAAGCCATTAGACTGTAAGTAAGACAAATTCAACTAAAGGGAATTAATTGGGTCATGGATTCCAAGAAAATGTTGAACAACAAAATTCAAGAAAGACAGGGACTGATTTGATCCTCAGAAACAATAAAATCAGGTGATCAGTGATGCCAGGTTTGATTCACTCACTTTCATCTGTTTTTCTTTGGGTACTAGCTTGATATTATCTCATGGGGCCTCCTGAATTATATACCTTAATAATTCTGCTCTCAGACAGAGACCACGTTGCAGTCCTAAGTTCAAAATCCTAGGAAAAAGTACTGGTTGGCCCAGCTTGGGCTAGATACTTATGGTGGGATAAATCAACTGTGGCCAGAAGCACGAGGTCATGTAGGAACATGGCAATGTTTCTGAAATAAGAAGTAGTAAGAGTGGAGCCCAGAAGATGTGCTAGTATTACCATTCTAGCATTTAATCTGAGGATATTGGACTAAAGTCATTAACATATTCAGAAAATAATAACTGAGCATCTGCTATGTATCATGTACTGAGGGCTTAGGACATAACATATCTGCTGATGACTCTTCCAACAATGATGTTCTGCAATGCTATGAGATTTTAACAACAAAATGACAAGGTAGCCAATTGCTCTGGCACCTGGGCATTTTAAACAATTATCTTCAGGTTTACTACTGTTTCTCAGTAGTGGAAATAAACAATTTAAACTCTCTGGACAAAACAAAGCTTTATTATGCCTTGCCTTTTTATTATGCCTTGCCTAATTTATTATGCCTTGCCTTTTTTTTTTTTTGGACTGATTCTCTCCAGTGTTTGGAGAGAGTCAACATCAGCACTAACACTGTTTGCAAGGCTTTCAAGTCTTGTGAATGCTACAGGATGACAAATTAGATTTTTGGATGTTATTCCTGATATGGTTTCTCCAAGTTATACTCTGTTGTTTGTTTCCACAACCTTACTGCCATAGCTTGGGAACATTTAGAAAATTGCATTCTTGTTTTCCCCTTAGCAAATTGCATAAGGCAGTGGAACTTAAATTTTTTTTTTTAAATGATTCTTTCTTTCCTCCATTCCTTCTAATTTTTGCTGTCCTTGAACTTTTTTCTGTTTAATTCATTCCCTTGGGTATTATATATATATATTGGATTCTTCTAATATAGCCTACTTGACATCTCTGCCTGATTACCTGATAAACTTCTCAAACCTAATATGTCCCAAACTGAGCTGCTAATCCTTTGCCAAGGACCTGTTCCTCCTGCAGTCATCCTCACCAAGGTAAATGGCAATTTACCCTTCCAACTGCTTAAGCCAATTGATGCCTCTCTTTCTCTCACAACCAATAACTATTAATAAAATTCTGTTGACTCCATCTTCAAAATGTTTGTAGCATCTGACCATATTTCACCATATCCTCTGTTGCCATCCAGGTTCAAGTCACTATTATCTCACCTTGATTTTTTATTGGTCTCCTAACTGGTCTTCCTGCTTCTGACATTGATGACTGCAGTGGATTCTGAACAGAGGAGCCCCAGGTATTCTGTTAAAGCTTCAGTCAGGTCATGCCATTCTCCAGCTAACCTCCCTTCAGTTATTTCCATTTTACTCAGGGTCCTAAAATCACCTACAAGGCACTTCAGTATCTCTCCCTTAAAATTCTGACTTCACCTCCTTCTACTCTCTCACTCTGCTCAGGGCACACTGCCCTCCTTGTTCCTCTAACATGCCAAGAGCACACACACATAAATGCCTCACCTTTCACTTTTCCCTCTGCCTGGAAAGCTCTTCTTCCCAAATATCACAAGGTTTTCTTCCTTACCCCTTTTAGGTCTTTGCTCAAATGTCACTGTGATAGGTAGAATTAATGGTCCACCAAAGATGCTCAGGTCCCATCCCCAGAGCCTGTGAAGATGTTAGGTCATATGACAAATAGTGATTGGTGTTGCAGGTGGATTAAGTTTGCTAATCCACTGGTTTTAATATAGGGATAGTAGCCTGGATTAGCCAGGTGTATCCAGTGTAATCACAAGCCCTTCCTAAGGGAAGAGGGACACAGAAGAGGCTCAGTCAGAAGGAGATGCAAATACGGGATAACACTCAGTGATGCTGGTGTTGAAGATGGGGAAAGGAGGCCATGAGGTAAGGAATGTGGGTGGCCTCTAGAAGCTGGAAAAGGCAAAAAATGAATTATCCTGTAGAGCCTCTAGAAAGAATGCAACCTTGATAACACCTTGATTTTAGCCCAGTGAGACCTGTATTAGACTTCCGACCTTAAGCAATAGATCTAGATTGTCTGAGCCACCAAGTTTGTGGTAATTTATTATAACAGTAATAGGAAACTAATACAGTCACCTACCCTAAGACTTTCTTCATCATCCCTCTTTAAAATTGAAACCCTTTCCTCATTCAGTAAGCCATGTTCTTCTTTTCTGATTTATGCTTCTCCGTAGCACCTATTGCCATCTGTCATAATACATATTTTACTTATTTTTTTTTATTGTACAACTCCCTCCTAAATGGAATGTAAACTGCTGGGGGAGGAGTTTTCTATTTTATGCACCAGTGTGTACTCAGTGGGTAGAATTGTGTTTGTCACTAAGTAGGTGCTCAGTAAGTATCTGTTGAATGAATAAATTTACTGAACCTTGAGCCCAGAGAACAGGGCTAGGTGCTGAGGATCCAAAGAAGAATAAGCCATAAACATTGCGGTCAACAAAAGCATAGTCTAGAGGGGACTGGGGCTGTGTAAACAAATACTTGGTTGGCAATTATGTATGTATTGTAAGGCTGAGTGGGAAGTTGCATGGGATTATAAGAAGTGGTTGCACAGAGGGTCAAGGGAAGACTTCAGATAAAGGTAAAGTTGGAGATCAGTAGGAGGAGAGGTAGATGAGTGCATTTTCATAGACGAACTTGCATGTTATATTTAAAGCTTCATATTTTTTCAAACTTTCTCAAACTTTCTGCCTTCTCAAAGAAATTGCAAACTTTGGGAGGTCATAAACTATACCTATGTTGAAACTGTCTGATAAAATCATGCAACGATTCAAGGTTAACTGATTATACTAATTCCTTCAGTTTAAATAGCCCTTTAGAGTTTATAAAATATTTTCACACACATTTAAGTATCATACTCTGAAAGGGATGTAGATTAGGTATTTTTATCTTAATTGTATAAATGCTGAAACCATAAAGTCTAAGTGATAAAAATAGTATAATCATTGGCATAATTTTTTCAGTATTTCTACAGTACTTTCACATAGATCAACTTCCTTCATCTTCCCCACAATCTTGAGTGGGGAGGTAGAACAGCTACTAACGAGTTTGCTGATGAAAAAGTTAAACTTGAGGGAGTTTAAGTGACTGCTGTGTGGATCATGCAAGTGTTAAGAAATGGAACTAGGATTCAAGCTTTTTCCATGCCATGTCCAGTCCAGTGAGTTTATTTTTAACTCTTTGATTGTGAGGAGCTATAGAACATCCTTGAGGATTTATTAAGAGACACAGCAGAAAGAAAAGAACTTGGGCTTTTTGGAGGGGTGGCCAATAGTCTTCAGTCTTCTCACTTACTTCCTGTAAGTCTTTGGGTGAGTCACTTAAACTCTTTAAGCCTTAATTTCCTTATATGTAAAATGGGAATAATGTAACTTTGTTGTAAAGATTATACAAAACAATTGTATGTAAAATGGCTAGAGCAGTGCTTAGTTTCCCTGTAGATGTTCAATACAAAAGTGATGATGATGATGATGATGATGATGATGTTGAATAAGTTCTATTGGGTTTATGGGCATGGCGTTCAGGGGAGCAGTCTAGTCTGGATTAGGGAGATGTGGGCATAATAAAGTCTATTATATCTACTGAAGGAAGTTTTGTGAACTATTTGGTTAAGACCAGAAGCATGGAAGCTTTTACACTGTCTCTTGGGCTCCTTGTTTTCAGATGCTCATTTTGTTGGCTGAAAGGAGACTAAACCTTTGACCTGACTATTCTTTAGAGAGTAAGACAAACCAGGCTGCTATGGCATTGGCAGGAAAGAGGGAAATATGTGCATAGGGATGTCTCCAAGAATCTAAAAGCAGAAAGCAGTCAGGCTTCAAGAATGAAAAGGCTAGTTTTTCTACCTCTGTTCTCTGCTTCTTTCTTTGTATCTGCTGAGTTATTTTCTCCTTCTGAAGACCAGATATTTCTCCTTGATTCCATGTTCTTGTTCCTAGGTCAGTATCTTATTGTGCTAGGTCACCCTCTGGGACTTGCTCAACACTCTTGGTTGAGATTCTAAATTCCAAGTCCTGGGAGACAGAAACGTATTGTTCTGGCCTTGGTCAAGGGTCCTCCCTGATTGAACTGATGCCAATGGCAGAGGGAAGGATTGTGTGGTATAGACATGACAGCTGGAGGCACCTGTGAATGGGCTGGGGTTCTAGAGGCCAGGAAGATGCCCCAAAAGTTGTTTATAAAACTTCTCCACTCTATTTCTTGATTCTTATGGTTCTAACTTGGCCTAATATAATGAAATACACCCCTATTATGAGACTTGCAATCCTTAAGAGCACTAATCTTTTTCTATTAATTTTTGGACCTTGAGTACATGGCACGTGGCAACAACTCTCATTTATTAAATGCTCTCAGACCCAGTGCTAAGCTCTCACATGCATTGTCATATTTAACCCTCATATAGCTGACCAACGGGTGGGTTTTATTTTTCCATTTTCTACATAAGATACTAAGGCATGGAAATGTCATATACTTTGACCAAAATTCATACCTACTAAGTGACAGAGCTGGCATTCAAACCAGTTCTACCTGGGCTCTCAAATGCCACAACATTGCCTCTTACTCTTTGCTTTTAGTAGTGGCTCAATATAGTCTTCTTAACTGTTTGCTGTTGCCCTAAAATTTTAGTCACATTCAAGAAGCTACCAAAGTTTGGGAGAGAAATTTGTTTGCCTATATACTTTTGAAAAGAATGAATCACTGGCTGCCTTTGGAAATATCTTCTGTGGCATGGAGAGGCTTTTGTTGAAATGATGGGGAGAGTGCTGTAGTCCATAGGAGAAGAGGTGGGAGGGTGGAATCTATTTATCTACTTCAGAACATTTTTTTCTAATTCTTTAACATCAATTCATTAAATGCATATACACACACCTGTACATTTAGAGCAAATCTCCTTGGGGCTTGGTTCCTTTTGTTCTGTGTGAGCTGATTAGAGAGAGCAGGTCTGGGATCTTGGGACTTGGTGGGTGCACTTCTCAGCCCTGGTGCTGAACAACTCAGGTGGACTTTTCCCTCCAGTACCACGTGAACAGCATCTGCAGAGCTGTATTTAGTTTCTGGCTACAGCTGTCAGGGGAAGGCTCTATGTGCTGCAGCCTTTACTAAAATAGCTGAGGTGGGGAAGAGGCAGACAGCATGAAGTTTTATCATGACAGGAATGGTGTGGACCAAGATCGGCTTATCTACTAATGGAACAAGGCAACAGCAGTGTGACCAGAGAACTGAAAATCTTACTGAGATATTATTTTCACCCAGAGCATATGGATTTCTTCGTGTGTGTGCATGTGTGTGAGTGTGTGTGTGTGTGTGTGTGTGTGCGCGCGAGGATGGAATATTTAGCAGGCATTTCCAGTGAGTCACCCCACCTGAGTCTGTTCTCTCTTGTGCGTTTATTATTTTTTCCTTCCTTTACCTCTTTAGTCAAACTTAGTACTTTCTTTGATCATTCTGATTTTGCCCGTCAATGGAAAGCTATTTTCTTTTTCCAAATCACAGCTTTGTATGAAAGGGATATTGGAAATCTCTCTTAATCTAGGTCTATATTTACAGGGACACATGATTTCTTGGGGGAAGGCACTAGTTTTGCCACGTGCTTAGTCATCTTCATTTATTTCCATTTATTGATCGATTCTCTGTGTGAGAGACACGGCCTATAGAGGGAGCCAGAGGCTGTGTCAATGATTTTTAGGCCAGTGGAAATATTTCAAAAACTGTTTTGGCCACTATTTTTTGGTCAAGACAGTTACATTTTATGGTCTTTATCCCTGACAGAACGATCAACAGAGGCCAACCATTCTTGATCACACAACCACGCAAGCACACCACACATCATGATTTGATGAAAAATTAAGATTAAGGTGTCTCTCAGAACCCTTTGACCTTCCATTCTGTGGGCAGACACAACCAAAAGACAGCAAGTAGCAGAGAAATCCTTAGACCCCAGTTGTTTTTCTGTCAGAAGGGGAAATCCTTCATGGAATGTAAAGTAATAAAGTTAGTTCATTTTGAGGATGGAGTTAGTCCTGTTCTGCCATATTCAAATACGTCTCTATATTTAGGAACTACTGAGAAACAAGTATAAGGTGTTAGAAATGTGGGCATTGCTGAAAGATTTGTGACCAGATCATTCTAATATCTCAGAATCCCAGAAGGAGCTATGTTTTTCTTGGATGGATGGAAGAGTGCGTAAAGCTGGGAAAGATACCTGGACAAAGAAAAGTTGCTTGTGCCAGCAGAACCTCACTTTACTGGAAATCCTTACTTGTGGTGTGCCAGTAAATGTTGAACAACAGGCTCTCCAGTGGAAAATAAAAAGGTCTGGGTTTTAGGGTCTGCCAGTTTTCATGGTGTAAATGTTCCTGGTTCTCCCTCCATGGGTGGTTTCAAGCTACCAGTGAGACATTGCTGCTGTAGAGTTGGAAAGAAATCTTACAAGCTGGTGTGGGGAGGCTCCAGCACTTCCCGCAATCTTCCTGCACGGTCCTCTGTGCTCAGGTACTCTGCGTCAACCTTCACAAGGAGCCTGGAACTGAGAAAACTTTGTTTCTGAACGAAGGGAGCCTAACCTGAATCTTGTCTCTTTAGTGGTTTTGAGAACTGCGTTGGAAGATCTTTAGAAACCTCTCTTCTTTTCTCTGGAACATGTAGTAGTATGTTGGCAGCTAATAACAATATTTCTTTGTAATGAAGAGCTGTTTTCTTTTTGGGCCCAATCTGAAAGATATTGTTTATACCAAAATACTAGGGGCTATATGTCTCTCCTGTTACAGCAGAAACACAGAGACATGGATTACTGGGTATTGAAATGAGAGAGACAGGGTTGAGTTTTAGTAGTAAATGAATAAACCAGGCAATTCTAGAATTGTAAGTGACAGGTGGTAGGAATTTTTGCTGAGGATATTGGTAGAAATCAAAACCTCATGAGAAATACATTCAAGAACCAGACCATAATTAATAAAGTCTGAACTTTGAACCATTGCACACTGAGAGACTGATCGTTTTCTAAAAGTGGTATTGAGTGCTCTTATATAAAAGTGTAACCATCACAGTGCAGACTAAAAAGATGAAAAAAAAAAGGAATACTAGTTGAATGGAGTCAGAGGTAATTCTACCAGAGTCTAGAACAGTGATGCTTCAGCTTTAGTGTGCATTAAATGGAAAATCATGGAGATTCACAGGTGTGGCAGCTGCTGTCAGTGTACTGCACATATTCCATGGGCACCTCTTCCTGTATACCCCAGAGACTCCATACTAGAAGCACCTATGACTCCTTGCTTGAAGACTTTCCTTTTGGCTGTAGGAACAGAATACTCAACCTGCGTGCATGGCAGGCTGGAAGTTCCAGGGAGTTGGTGTACCCACAAATAATCACGAATGGGGAATTGGAGCATAAATACCCCAGCTTCCTTATCCTTCAAATGGTACAACTTTGAGGTGTGTTCTGCACTAGTGGTTCTCAAACTGTGTTCTGGGGACTTCTGGAGGGACCCTAAACTTCTATTAAGAGTTCTGTGAGGTCAAAACCATTTTTGAATTAATGTCCAGATATCATTTGCTTCTTTCATTCTCATTCTATCACAAGAGTACAATGAAGTTTCCCAGAGGCTACATAAGAGGTAATAATGTTACCCCTGTGAATTCTTGTGTTTAAAAATATTTTAGTTTTAATTTCTAACACGGGAGGTATCAGATATGATCACTTTAACTGTTTAACTCTTCAGCCCTGTAAATTCAGGTTTTAATCCTGTTTTATCTCTCAGGTTCCCAGGGTTTTGAAAATTTCAGTATCAATGTCTTTCTGCTTATATTTCTCTTTCTAATTCTCTAACTTAATTTATAAACAATATAGTCAAGTACCCATGCACTATATATTTGATATAGTTTTAGTTCTATAGTGAGGGTTGAGTCAATTTGAGATATATGGACTTAATTGCTGACATTATAAAATTCTGAGTTAAAAGACACTCCTAATATTGTAAAAGAGAGGTATTTAAACCAAGTGGAACAGTGTCTAGAGAGGAGGACTAGATAAGTAGTGTATGTTAGAGAAGCTTATCCTATCGACAGCTATGCTGATGTATGTTTGCATCAAATGTTCATTGCCTTATATCAAGATCTAACATGCTTCCAAGGAAGCTGCATGGGTGGCAGTATGTACAGTGCAGTGGGACATGGGTTTGAGTCCCTAACCAGCCGCATGATAAAGTCACCAGGTTACTGTGGAAATTATAAAGAGAACTCAACTCTGTGAATCTCACAAGGTAAACATTTCATAAATGCTAGCTGTTATTATTATTATTACCATTATTACCACGGTTTTAAAGGTATAAGCCATCTTTTCAACATTCCAGAACTTATAATATGAAGGGGGGCAGAAGATAAATCAATGTTTGTGGCCAACACAAAAGGGCACGCTTGTAGCTCTGACTCGGGCAGTGCAAAGGCCTGAGTAACCAAAGTGTTTGTACCCATGTAGTATTCTGAAATTAAAAAAAATTACCAAAATCAATAAATAAATAAAAAAAAAGCACATACACACAAAAAACCCCAAAAGGACACAATTAGATGTTAAAGAACTAGACCCAGTTTTGGAGACTTATAACATTTCAGAGAAGAAGGGGATCAGAAAAACTTATATGATAAGGAGAAAATTCCACAGTGCCTGTGTGATCTGTTGTATGTATCTTTGAAAACTAGTTGGGTGTCCTCAGTTTCCTAGCAATACTAACTCAGCTCACCCTTTACGTGGTACATCTAGCATGCCATGTGTAAGAATGCCAGAGCTTGGGCCACTTCTCAAAGCAAATATCTCATCACAAAATATAGACACTGTGTGTCAGCTCACACAGGACACCCTGGATGATCTATAAGGACCTTTTACCTCTTACAGCGTGTGATGCTTTGGTTTAAAGAACATCTTTTCTTTCAAATGCATTTCATCACATTTATTTAAAAATTTTCCTGGGAAGAATTATAGTTATTATTCCTGTTTCTGTTTAGTTAGGAACTTCCAAAAAGGCATCTCTACAGATGAGCATTTCTCTCCATTCTTCATCTGCAAAATAACCTAAAATGAATTCTTTTATGTATATGCAAATATATGTATATATATATGTGTGTGTGTACATATTTTTGAAGTACAGTCATATGAAGAGGGATTTTTGTTGTTGAGTGGGCCTTATTCTCTCTTATTAAGGAAAATGTATTGAGAGTAGTAAGTGGCTCATTTGGATAGAAATGATGTCATTTAGCCATATCCTGTGATCCTTATTAGTGGTTATTATTACTTTTCTAATCCTTTTTGACCCTAAAATACCATTGATTTTAAGACACGCTATTATTTTATGTATCACCAAGAATAAAGAAATAATGCTGCTAATTAAAATGACAATACTTTCCTGGCATTTTGGATTTTTATTTATACTTGTTAAAAATATAAATAAAAATGGACTTATTTAGATATATTAACTTGTATTTTGTATTACTTTTTATGTACATAAGGAGGAACTTCATATTCCACATTCAAATATTTTTAATCGTTAAAATTCAGAATTCTTTTGTTTTGCCACTAGTATCCATTTTACTTTCCAAACTGCTGATACTCTTTCTTCCATCTTGATGTCGCTGCTTTCATATTTGGTTGTTTCTTCTTCAGTTGAAACTCATGTTGACCACCAGGAGTTAAGCAGTTTCTGCTCAAAGTCACAGTGAACTTTTGATAAATTGATATATGACGATATAATAATAGTCCTGAGTGATGTGTAACTTGGTCACACCAGTACTTCATTGCTTTGAAATTTTTTAAAACTATTTTGTTGAATTTGGCAACTTTTCCTGCCTCCAGTTGCATTGCTTGGTACGTGATAGGAAATCCTTTGGCATATATTTCGGTAATCGACTGTAACACAGCTTCATCTACTTGTGGGGATGCTTTGCCAGAAAACAGAGAATTGTGGTTGTGGTAGTCAGGATGGACTAGATTACATCAACATCTCAGTGGCTTAAAACCACAGGGTTTATTTATTGCTCATACTACATGTTATCTGGATTGGCTGGAAGCTTATTCTCCACATCGTCCTCCCTCTCAGACCCATGCTGATGGAAAGTAGCCACCGTGTGGAGCATTGCTGGTCATTGTGGCAGAGGGGAAAAAGAAGAAATACATTTCTTATTGCTCTTAAATTTACGCATACTACTGGCGTTCACACTTCTCTGGCCATCCCATATGGCCACACCCATCTTCAGTGATTTGGGGAAATGAAGTCATACCAAATGCCTGAGAGAAGGGGTGGGGATATTTGGTAGACAGCAATAGTGGCTACCATCATTTATTCTTCTGGTCGCAAATATTCTGTTCACTCTCTTTACTATATGCAGAACATATTAATACTTGTCACCTCCCCAAAGGAATCAGTTCACAACTTCAACCCATTCTCTGCACCCAGCTTGAAAGACAGGATCTCCAATGATGTAAGGTGATTTCTTTGTTGGGCATGGTGTGCAGTGATGTCTATATCAGGTTTGAATGTGGCTCTTCTTAATCCAGAGACCTATGGACTAAAAGGACAACTTGTTCTGCTCCTCGGACCCATCCCATACCCCTCACAATTAATATAAAATATAGAAGAGGGACTTTATGACTACGAACACTTCCATTCATAGAGGGGACGAATGGGAGACATAATAGTCACTCTTCTGAACCAATTTTGAAATCCCACTGGGTAGACATTACAAAGGTCTCCCAACTTGGAGGTGAGGAACCCTCCTTAATCAACCCTAAGGGGACGGGGTATGTCTCAACCCAGTTGTTCTCTGTGAGCTCTAGGTCCACTCTCTGGGAGTTTCATTTTTCTCCCTTATTCTCCTTGGCCGCATCTGAAGAGGGCATTGGTGAATATGCCCTATTTAGGAGCTGACTGCTGTCTTAGGTCACTATCTGCATTTAGACAATTGGGGAACTCAATCTTGATTTTAAGTCTCAAATAGTACATTCACTTTTAATCTAGGCCGATGATTCTTTTGGCAATATGACTCTCCCCCAAATATAGCTTCTTAGCTATTTATTAATAATCTTCAGTTTTATGTGCCAATGGGTGCTTTAGTTATCTTGCAGACATATATCTTAGATTTCATTATTTCTGCTCTCTTCACTTAATTGTGGAGGTTTCCATTAAACTCTTGGTATATTTTCCCTGAAACGTTTTGTTTACTTAAAAAGGTTTATCCACTACCATTCTTAACCTGAAACAGCTTATTCCAGTGGTTGGCTGGTAAGTGTTTAACAACTGGCTCTCTGGGAAAAAATAAACAAATAAACAAACCATGATTTCTAACATTTAATGATTTCTAGGGTATAAATACTCCCACCAGAGCCCATTTCAAGCTATGGGTGTGATAGATATAATTACTGATTATATAGTGTATATATAATTCACTGTGTAGAGATACAATAGACATAAATAACTTCAACAACATAGATAGTGGTATAGTGTCCTCAAATAATTAGGAAGTGATGAATTTTGAGTATTTATTACTTTTATTTTCAACATAATTAAAAAAATTAAACAGCTTATGTTAGCAAATGTTATCCTATTGACATTTATATTAATGCAGGTCTGCATCAAAATGTTCATTGCCTTTTATCTCAGCCCTATGGATGGCTTTATTTAAGAATTGTCTTACAAATTTCTAAAAATGTAACCCTTGGCTCCTGTTGAGCTGGTATGAGCCAGTTCTAGCATATCACTGTCTTAATCCACTCAGATGTTGTGACAGTGGGTCTGATATTCCATACTCTTGCTTTTGTCCTTCCCGTGAGTTTGAGCTTTACCTGTCTATTATTGCTTCAACCATTTGCCAGTTTGGCAGTTAAAAGGCCATTGCCTCAACGAGTCCTGAAATGCCCAACTGAGAACAGAAGAACCTCCTGGTTTATGAATAACAAGTTTTGAAGGGTGGTTTATTACATAGCAATATCTAACCAATAAATTGTATAGAAGATTTTTTTTCTGGGTGTAAGTAGCCAAAACCAAACATAGACTTGCTTAGTATAAAATGAAGAAGTTACAGGCTCACAGAATCAAAGTAATGTTCAAAAGCAGAGTGTGGGGTTGACAGGGCTTTGGGAACATCTGAGCTTTGGCACTATTGGAATCTTCTGTCTCTCAACTTTGCTGTTTTCTTCATGCTGTTTTTTCTTTCTCATCATCTTCCTCCACTTCATAGGTTTTAAGTTTTTCATCTTATAGCTACCATCCTAAAGAAAGAATGACCCTTCAGCTCTAGTTAAAATCCCAAGAAAAGACTGTGATTGGTCCAACTTGGGATTGGTGCCCACCATTGACCAATGAACTGATTGAGAGAGTACTGGGAGGCAGTAATTACGATTGGCCCAGAAAGAGGGTTAGGCATGCACCTTTCAACTATGGAAGCTCATATCATACCATCTAGATGGTGGGGTGAAGGTTGTGTCATTGCCCTGACAAGGCAAAGCCACATATTACAATGTACCCTGAACATGTCTGCATGTTACCCTAGTGAGAATCAGAAGGAATTGTTCATAGGTACCCAAGTGCTTGTTTATTAATTTAGCAACTGTTTATTAATTTTATTATCTATCCATCCTTCCCAATGAATTGATTTTCTGGACTCTGAAGTAAACAAAGAGAGGAAGAAAGAATTCAAAATGGAAAGATTAAAAAGGCTTCAAGGTACAAGTAAGTGTCTTTTAAGCTGAACCTTATAAAGTTTTAAAATAATCTATTGGCTGAGACAGGTTGGCTGTTAGGCTGCTAATCAACTTGAAGGTTGTAGCTTGTTTGTATTTCTGTTTTCACATAAGTTCAACAAGTGCCCATTTTTCCACTTTTGAGTAAAATTTGAGCTACCTTGCTATCAGTGTTGCAATTAAACCATCTAAATGTTTGGGCCAGAAGTCAGGGGAAAGTGCAGGAAAAGACAAATGCAAAGACAGAATTCCTATTATAGAAGTGAGGGCAAATGAATTGGTAAAAATATGTTTTCCTGACTATAGATTAGAACTTAGGTAGGGCTAAACTCTATGATACCAAACATCTTTATGGGGAACTGAAAAGTTCAGTCCATTGCAAGGAGCATCTCTTACAGCTTGAAGATTCAATAGTTATGCCCGATTTCTCTTTGTTCGAGAGTGCCTTGGTGAGAAAAGCCTGCCTGATAGGAATGCAGAGGGCAGGGCTGGTGTGGGGAGGGAGTGCCTCTCATCCTGTGAAGGAACACACTGGAAATTGGTTCCTGAAGAGGTGCCAAGGTCAAGGTCAATATAATTAACCGGGCTGCCTGTCCAACAGTTGAGAAAGACTGTCAACAAAGTAGGGCCAAAGCGGAGGAGGCTAATGCATCAGACGAGTATGGTCAAAGCAGGCAGGCAGACCTAACCTGCAGGAATTCCACAAACCAGAGTGCTGGCCTCATTGGTGATAAGGACAATGATCTGGGGCCATGTGGCTTGGGAGGGCCTGGTTTAACACAGGGACTGCACAAATGGGCAGAATCAATCATAGTGGAGGCTAAATATGTACTTATTTGGCAACAAAGAAATTGGTTATATTTTTAATTTGTTTATATATGTGGCGTTAGGACTGGGGTGATGCTGAAAAGGGCAGCAAAGGGTAAGGACGTGACGATGGTAGGTGGCCTAATGTGTAGGAGTGAAGGAAAAAATGGAAAAAAAGATTTGTGCATGAAGTGTTTATGGGCAAATCTTCCCATATTTAATTTACTTGTCTGCAGGTTGCGGCTGTTTGTATCATCCCATCCTGCTTTCCTCCCCATCATCACGGGATAGAGTTGGCTATTTGGTTATGGGGTTGGGAGAACAGAGAGAGAGTTACGATTACAAGGACAGGATTTAATTTTGGAGTAGAGTAATCTGTATTGCTTACCTATTTCCCAGGAGTGTTCTAGGGATTTTTACTGATGGGATAGTTGAGAGTGTTATATATAAAATCCAAATGTGCATTGTTTGAAATATTGCCTGTTTAGTCTCTCATTGTCTTTGGTAAGATACAGATGGTTCCTCATGCTGGTTTTATATTTAAAATATAGATAAGATTCTACTTTTAATGACAATAAGTGACTCTAATGACAATTATTTCCTTATGCTACATAAATTTGCATTTTATACCTTTTAAGGTGAATATTATTGAAACTCTTAAGAAACATTCCTAACTTATGCTCTGTGCATTAGTTATTTTTTAGAGTACATATTTGTTGAAATCACTTGTGAATTCACTTGCTCTGAATTTCTTCCAAACACATTAAATGACCCTGTGGTATGATTAATCACAGTAGATTTTTTTTTTTTTTTTTACTAACTCATATCATATTTTGATTTAACTTGCCATTTTTTTTTCTTTTTGGTTCCCTCTGCCCAATTCTTTTAATGAGAAACCAGATTCCTAGAGAAAACACTCCTTGGCACAGATGCCAATTCTCCGAAACTGGTGGATTGTAATGCCTCTGTGATTGAATCTCCCAGTGGGATGAGGTATCTGAAGTCAGGTTGTTTTCAAAAGGTTGACATTGGGGCTCTGGCTATGATACTATGTCTCATTCAGTCTTTTATTATTCCTGCTCCGTAACCTGACTTTGGTCCAGGAAGAGGAAATCCTTGGGCTTAATTGAAGACAATCAACCTAAGGTCAGGAGGGTAATGCTAAACAGACTGGAGGTAAAGGTAGCGTGGAAATAAGGAAGAAGGTAAGACTAGAGTGGATTCAAAGATTAGACTCAAAGATGGAAACCAAATGCACCTGGAAGGCAAAATATATTTGAACCCTAAAATATACAGAGCCCTGGGGAGATATAAAAATAAATCAAGCTTATTTGGTTTATTGCCTTTCCACTTCCCTGGTGGCTTGTCCAGCTGTTTCCCTGGTTTGGGCAGGCAGCTCGTATGCCTGATTTTTAGGTGTTTATCATGGGGTGCCTGCTAGAACAGCTGCTGGTAAAAGGACCCTCAATGCCTTCATTATATATCAGCTCTCAAACTTCACAGTTCCTGATATTAAACTGCTTTGATTGGAGATTATAGTGTTTCATTTAAATTTTAAATGGCACGTTGCAATGTGCTTTTAGGTAATTTGTAACGTGCCTCTGGGCATAGCACCATTTTTATGTTGATGTCTAAATTACACAGGAGAGTGGGAATGCTTCAGATTAAAAGGAGTAACCAGCTCCCAAGTAGGATCTTCTTTCAGTTAGCTGTGTTGCCCCTTGCACTCCTGTACATGGCTGATAAAATACTGCGTCAGTTACTGATTGTTCAATATGGATCCTCCTTTGTAAAGGCCATTGGGAGCTGGCTGTAAGTTTCCCCTGAAGGGTAGCAGTTATTAATACCCTTTTGCAGATGAGGAAACCAAACATTGTTTAAATAAGACTTGCAAATTCTTATGGACTAGCAGAGTGGTCAGAAAGCTGGACTATGGGACAGACTGCCTGGATTGGAAAACCAGCAGAAAACCATTGCTAACTATCTATGTTGCTCTAAGCAAGTTAGTTCTCCTTTTTGTGTTGCAGTTTTTACACCCCAAAATAGGAATAATAATAGTTTCCATCTTATACAGTGATGAGGAATTATGAATTAATATTTTTAAAGCATTTAGAGCATTGCCTGGTATATGATAAGTATGATCAAAGTGTTCCTATAGATCCATAGTCTCTTCTATGAAACACTGAGGGATAGATATGTTTTCAAATTCAAAATTTTTCAGATTTTAGAAAGGTAATATGAAGCAAACATTTATTTTACATAAGGCTATAGAAGGGTCTAGGGCACTCCATAATCAAACACTTTGATAGTTTTGCACCCCAACAGATGAATGGTCGTCGTGGCAAGTGGAAAAAAATGGAAATACAAGTAGGCTTACATCAGTTTAGGCAGATTTAGCCACAAATTAGTTATAAAAAAACCTTTCAATTTTTAGAGTCTTTTTGTATTTTGAAATTGTGGATAAGCGATTGTGGATCTGAGATAAAATTGAGTGGCAGATAAAGTATTGGAATCCAGAATTTTCCAAACTCCAGGTTAGAATTTTGAGCCAAAATTTTTCCTTTTATAATTAACAGTTTGGCAAACTAAAAACAGAGAACTTAAGTGGTTTATTCAGGATCACACAGCTGCTCATGTCAAATAAGGGACAAGATCCTTGGCTTCCTGCAGTTCAGCACTATGTTCCACACTAAACACAAATGTTTTCAAAAGCATACACCCCCAAACATTAATTCCATGCAATATAAACCTTGGTGAAATTTAAAAAAAATAAAACAAGAAAAAAAAATTTTAGTATTTGTTTTTTGGAAACCCGTTTTCATTTTTTTCCCCCAGAACTTTTACAGTTCTTTGAGCATTGTGAATCTACAAAAGGGAGAGATGTTACACACACATCCTAAACATAGCTTACCATACATTCTTTGTTGTGAGAACATCTCACAGAGCACATTGAGACATTCTGTTTCACATTATCCTAAACAATATAAGCTTTACTGATCATTGCACTGTGTGGGTACCAGCAAGGTAGTGGTTTCCATTATTATAGGGAACTCAGGAGGTGGTTATCTTTCTTAGACCCTATTTCTTTCCAGGTACATCATTCAAAGGGAGCTGCATGCTCACCAAACTATAAATTCTCTGCTTCTGGAAGAGGTTAACTTGACTGAAAAGGCACTACAATAACCACAGTTAAGGGATCCAGAAATCTTGATACAGCAATTTTCAAGAATGTAAGACCCTGACTATTTATGGAAGACATTTTTACAAACCATGGGTTTTTTTTTTTTTTTTTTTTTTTGTGAGGAATGTGGTTCATAGGTAAGCAAAAAATAAGCGAACTCGTTAAAAACTGACCTCATCCTGTCTCCCATCCCATGACTCAAGTAGAGAAGCACGGTTTCCTTATTCGTTGGCTGTTGAAGGATTTCAGTTTCATCATTTTCACCACAAGGGGGTGAGAGGATTGATGCTTACAACATCTGTGGGTAAATCTATGGGTTTGGAATAAAATGGACCTCCTGGTATGTATGCCCTCAAGTATTCCAAAGAAAACATGGTTTCTTTTAATGCTAAGATATTCCAGAAATGTTGCTCAAACCCTTAGAGATGAGCTGTTCTTCCTGAAATAATACCAGTCCTTTTGGACATGCAATGAGGGGGTGCACTGTGTGCTTAAAGCATTTTGTTCTACTGCTAAGGTACTTTGGGAAAACTTTGGATTAGAAATTGGCTGTCATATTAAGAATTTAATAATGCTCTGGTCCCTTAAATATTTACTGTTTATGTTTTCTTTCCAATCAACTGGCTTTTCTTATAAGTGTATGATATTCTTTATTTTAAAAATGTTGACTACTTTAAAAGAAAGGTTTGTATGGATAGACTTTGCCTATGCTACCAGCAACATAATAAGTTATGTGAAAATGGACTCCTGAAAGAAATGGTGCTTACTTGGCTACATATTATAATAATCTGGGAAGCTTTCAAAGTCTCTGATGCCCAGGCTACACCTGAGTAATTATATTAGCATTTCTGGGGATGGAATTTTGGTATCAGTAATTTTTAAAATGTCCAGATGATTATGTGTGGCCAAGGTTGAAAAACACTACCTTAGTCTAAGTGGTTAGTTTGTCCCATCTGATTCTGGTATCTTTCATTAAGCACGTCTCAGGGGTTCTAATCTAGTAGCCCATGAGCTGAATCCAGACTGCAGGTCTGTTTTGTTTGGCCAGCACAGAACAAGGTTAAATCTGCTTGCGTTAGAAAGCCCTTAGGGCGGGTCTGTGCTGGCCAGTGGCTCCGTCTCAACAATCTCTTGGGTTATACCCTTCTCATACCTGCCTGGCCCCTACAGGCATTTGAGTTTGTGAGTCCTGAAATACCTGAAGGTATTCAGTTCAAAACTATATAAAAACAATAACCAGATTAACTCAGGATGACTAGACATACGTTCAAGGATGAAAATGTTTATTGTTTATGGAACATAGATTCCCACTGTCTCCCCATAACAGAGTTGCCTTCAGGGCCAAGAGGGGTTTCTTGAGACATTAGGTAAACTGACACTCCTGACAATGTCTACCACATGTGGCCTGTAGCAGCAGAACCAGAATGAAACTGAGCCCTTCCCTGAGAGGGATAAATGAGACCTATTAGTGTATCTGAGAGAGAGACAAGGAGGAAAATATTAGCATGGGTTATGAGGTTAGCAGCTGAGAGGGCTGAAAGCAAGACTGAGTTCAGATCCAGGAGTTCAGAAGTATTTTGACTCAGGGTGATGAGAGGGAAGAGTTTTTTGGCTTCCACTACCTGGAAGGGCCTCAGGATGGTGTCAGGGTATTATAGTCTAACCTGGCCTCTGCTGGGGCCACCCTTCCCTCCTGTGTCGGCATTGCACTGCACGCCCATACGCACCACAGCAGAGTCAGTAACCACAGCAACCAAAGGCTCACTGCCCACTCGGGCATAGGCAAGATGAGGTGAGTCCAGGGGGCCCTGCCAGCAAGAGGACTCTCTGGTGTCTGGATGAGAGGCAGGATCTGGCCATGGAGATAAACACAGGACAGGTGGGATTCTTGAATAATGTCTGGGGAAGGCTGATTTCCAGCGGCCTCTTCCCATGTAGGGGTCAATGAAGTCAGCAAGCATGTGACTTACTGGGATAACAAGTGAGTCAGGTAAGATGTACAGACAGGAAAGAATTAGAGACCTTTCAATCTATTAATTTGACACATTTTATTAAGCAGCCACGACCCTATATGCAGACACTGTGATCCCTGGGCAGAGAGACAATAAATACACAAATAGACATACATTATATGAAGTGGTAAGGATGGGATTAGGGTGGGATGTTATTTAACAGAGAGTAACTGGGGAAGGGCTCTCGGATAGGATGAGGTGACGTTTGAGCAGAGCCTGAATAAGGTGAGAGTGAGCATCATGCTCTCTAGGAGACTGGGGCAGAATATGCCAGGCAGGACCCAGTAAGTGCAAAGGCCTGAGGTTGGAGTATGCTTGGAAGAGGGAAGGCGAGGAGGCCAGTGTGGCTGGAGTGGAGGAAGCAAGGGGAAGCCAGGGAAGACTGAGGCCAGAAAGGGCGTGTCCTGTGGGGCTATGACACTGTGGTGCTATAGTAGGGGGCTCAAATAGTTTTCCTTTACCTTTTTTTTTTTTTTTAAGCATGAGAAGGAAGCCACGAGAAGGTTTTGAGCAGTGGAGAGCAATCTGGTTGACCACATATAAAGGAGTGACAATTTGTGGTATAAACACACTTATTGCAAAAGGAGTTGGAGAAGGGAGAAAAGAATGTGTGCCAGAAGGATGAGACCAGGCTGTAATAGGAAGGAACAACAAGTTATTGCCCTCTTCCTGCAGAAACCCTATAAGGAAACACTAAGATTGGAATATTGTCATGCCTTCATTTACCAAAGGCGAGTTCTGTTGCCTGAAAAGTAAAGGAAAAAAATTAAGCATTCCACAGGAAACATCTACTGAGGGAAAAGGAAAGTTGGACAAATGTGAAGCACTTCCAGAATAGATGCAGCCGTTTTGATAGAATCTACCATTGGCAGATGCAATCAGCTGGGTGGATCTGGTTTGGATCAGGCTGAAGTGCACATGTTTTAAAATCTTGGATTCACTTTCAAAAGGCTGTACATATGTCTCGTTGTAGCCCTTGAATGAAAGATAGCGGTCGTGCTGCCTGCTTTGTCTCACAAAGGACGTGAAAATCCTTGCAGTCATCTCTCAGTATCCATGGGGGATTGATTCCAGGATGCCCCCCCTTACCAAAATCTATGGATGTTCAAGTCCCTTAATTAAAACGGCGTAGTATTTGTGTATAACCTACGTTCATTCTCTCATATACTTTAAATCATATCTAGATTACTTATAATACCTAATACAATGTAAATGCTATGTAAATAGTTGTACTGTATTGTTTTAAAATTTGTTATCTTTTATTGCTGTATTGTTGTTTTTTATTGTTTTTTTCCCCCCAAATCAATTTTTGATCTGAAGTTGGTTGAATCTTTGGATGCAGAACCTCAGATATGGAGGGCTGAGTATATTTAGCCTTGGGTGAAACCCTTAGCTGGGAGCATTGGTCATAGATCTAGTTGGGTCCCCTTCCTTTTTATCCCTGTGGTCTGTGTCTGTGACTTCTTGTATCTCAGCTTGTACTAACCTTGTCTATGATGAGATTTGTATGGGACTGGACACTTTTGTTTTCGAGCTGACAATATATTGATTACAGAGAGTTTTCTTTCTCTTCATCAATGATTAAAGTTCAGTCTTTACAAGTTTTCTGTCTTACCTAAGTTCAGCAACGTATTTGTGCTCCTTCATTGATTTGTATCTGAATTGCTGTTGCACACACCCATGCAGAGCATGTTCCCTGGGAGTAAAACTCTCGGGGCTGCAGAGGTCTGAATGAAATGCCCTCTGCCCATGAGTTCCTTCTACCATTTCTGCTATTCCATGGAAGAATCTTTTCTTCTTTTTAAATCACTTTTTATAACGTGGAAATAATTTATTTTTAGCAGAGAGCCTCAAATACTTCTTTGTTCAAAATGATTTTAATTAAAAAAAAATCTCTCCCAATTAAATGTCCCTGCTGCCATGCTTCAAGTTTGCAGTAAAGTTTCCTCTTTGTGGCTTCACAACTTCACCATTTCATGCTTCCCTAATGGGAGTGAGCTCCTCTGGAAGGTGTGCTGAGCTCTTCACTGCTGTGGTTCTTAGCTGGGGGTCACTCTTGCTGCAAACATTGGGACTGACTGTGAATATCCCATAACATGTTTCATTCTTTCCCTCTTCCTACCAATTCAATCTGTACTCACTTCAAGAGAAATCTCTTTAAAGGTGATCACATTCTGGTGAGATTCTTTTTGAACTTGTAATATGTCATGTATCTGACACATTATTTGTCTTATAGAGGATACACATTCTAGAATGATCTTTCAGTTCTCTTAAATTTCTCCTGTGCCGCTCCCCTCTGTCTCCTGCAGCTTTAGGTCAGAGCTCCCTTTCTCATCAGGACAGACACATCAAAGCCCTGATTGGTTTTCTGCCTGGTATTCTCTGGGTCTGATCTCTTCATCAGACTGTGCGTTCCCAGAAGGCAGAGACTTTATCTTATTCCTACTTCTTCACTGTCTCACACAATACCAAACACACAGTAGATTCCTAATGAGTTTTCTGAAAGAAGAAATGGTGCTTTCTCCGTAGAGTTACTTTAAATCAGATTTTCCCAAAGTAGGGTTCTGTGGGAGAGCCTCTCTCCAATATTTTCTGCTTAAAACAAACAAGTTCTGTGGTCAAATAATTACAGGAATCATTGTAAACTGCAAATCTATCTTGGATATTTGCAGTGCATATTAGATATCAAAAGGTTCAGAAAAAAAACTGCTTAACTTTGTTAACTCTTATTTCCCAAACACGTTTGACTATGGATTTTATTTTAAAAAATGACACATATTGATATCTTCTGGAATTAGTATTTTGTGGGTCACAGGTTGGGAAATGTTATTCTGAATTTTCTATTTCCAAAATAGCTGGAGAATGAATATTATCACTGATAAAGTCAATTAATTTATTAAACTAAGTAATTCAGGGCTCTCTTTAACTCTCATCCTCCAGGTTCTAGCTAATAAAGTATGTACACAAAGGACCTTAGCAATAGTGGCCAAAGTATTGTTTTTATTAATGTCCAGGCAGTGCTCAAAGACCTCCAAATTTATGACTTGTGGTAAGCTGTGTTGAAGGATGTGGTTTAGACTGGATGATAATATGGGACCTTCAATTCCTTTTCCCTACCGAATTGAGAAAAACTAGGCCCATGAGTGTCACAGGGGAGGTACTGGAAGTCCTTCACTTTTTACTACCTGGATTCAGAAAGTGTTATCACCCCCTAGATTTTCCTAGGAGTCACACAGAACCAAAGATAGGGGTTGGAACCTGCTTCACTACTGAGGTAGAGACACCTTGCTCACTAGTGTCAAGGTGGTCAGACCTTTAGAAATCACATTGCTTCTCTTCCCCCAAAGAGATGGAGAAATAAATGGATGGGGAAACCAAAAACTTTATTCTGATGTACTTCCATTTACTACCATTATTGCCACACAGTCTCTAGTGCCCAGCACAGCATCTTACATAGGACAGATACTTAGTAGTAAAGGCTTGATGGGTCTGCTTTATCAAAGATTAGATGGCTATATGAGGATGGTTTTATATTTGGATTTTCTGTTCTGTTCCACTGGTCTGTGTCCCTGCACTTGTGCCAATACCAGGCAGTTTTAAGAACCACAGCCTTGTAGTATAGTTTGAAGTCTGGCAAATTAATACCTCCCATTTTGTTTTTGTTGCTTAAAATTGCTTTTGCTAAATGGAGTCTTCTCTGGTTTCATACAAAGCGTAAAATTATTTTTTCTATATTTGTGAAAAATGATGTTGGTAATTTAATAGGGATTGCATTGAATCTGTAGATAACTTTGGGCAGTATGGACATTTTAACAGTGTTGATTCTACTGATCCATGAGCATGGTATTGTTTTCCACCTATTTACATGTTCTGTGATTTCCTTCCTCAGTGTTTCATAGTTCTCCCTATAGAGGTCCTTTACCTCCTTAGTTAAATATATTCCTAGGTATTTTATTTTCTTTGTTGCTATTTTGAAGGGTATTGAGTCCTTAATTTGGTTCTCCGTTTGACTGTGATTGGCATATATGAATGTCTCTGATTTGTGTGTATTGATTTTGTATCCTGAGACTTTACAGAATTCATGGATCAATTCCAGGAGTCTCTTGGTTGAATCCTTGGGGTTTTCTAGATATAACATCATATCATCAGCAAAGAGTGAGAGTTTGATCTCTTCTGTCCCTATTTGGACTCCCTTGATTCTGCTCTCTTGCCTGATAGCTCTTGCAAGGACTTCCAATACTATGTTAAAAATAATGGGGACAGTGGGCAGCCTTGTCTGGTTCCAGTTCGAAGTGGGAATGCTTTCAGTTTTTCCCCATTCAGTATGATGTTGGCTGTGGGTTTGTCATATATGGCTTGTATCAAAGCAGACAAAAACATACTCTGGGGAAAAGATTCCTTATTTAATAAATGGTGCTGGGAAAACTGAATAGCCACATGTAGAAGACTAAAACAGGACCCACAGCTTTCACCTCTCACAAAAATCAAATCACGTGGATAACAGACTTAAACCTTAGTTCAGAAACTATTAGAATTCTAGGAGAAAACGTAGGAAAGACTCTTACAGACATTGGCCTAGGCAAAGAATTTATGAAGAAGACCCCTAAGGCAATCACAGCAACAACAAAAATAAATAAATGGGACCTGATCAAATTAAAAAGCTTCTGCACAGCCAAAGAAACAGTCACGAGAGTAAACAGACAACCTACAGAATGAAAATTTTCGCATACTACACATCAGATAAAGGACTGATAGCAACAATCTATTTAGAACTCAGGAAAATCAGTAAGAAAAAATCGAACAACCCTATCAAAAAGTGGGCAAAGGACACGAATAGAAATTTTTCAAAAGAAGATATAAAAATGACTAACAAACATATGAAAAAGTGTTCAACATCTCTAATCATCAGGGAAATGCAAATCAAAACCACAATGAGATATCACTTAACTCCAGTGAGAATGGCCTTTATCAAAAAGTCCCCAAAAAATACATGTTGGCGTGGATGCGGAGAGATAGGTACACTCATACACTGCTGGTGGGACTGTAAACTAGTGCAACCCCTGTGGAAAGCAATGTGGAGATACCTTAAACAGATTCAAATAGACCTACCATTCAATCCCGCAATCCCATTATTGGGCATCTACCCAGAAGAACAAAAGTCATTCTATAAAAAAGACACCTGCACCCGAATGTTTATAGCAGCACAATTCACAATCACAAAGATGTGGAAACAACCCAAATGCCCATCAATTCATGAATGGATTAGCAAAATGTGGTATATGTATACCATGGAATATTACTCAGCTATTAGAAATAATGGTGATATGACATCTCTTTGGTTCTCCTGGAGAGAGTTGGAACCCATTCTATTAAGTGAAGTATCCCAAGAATGGAAAAATAAGCACCACATGTACTCACCAGCAAACTGGTTTCCCTGAGTGCACATTTGGGAATAACACCAATTGGGTATCGGACAGAGGTCAGGGCTGAGTGGAAGGGATGGGTGTATACTTACTTGATGAGTGTGATGCACACTGCCTGGGGAATGGACACGCTTGAAGTTCTGACTGTGGGGGATGGGGTGGGGGAAGGGGAGGGGTGCATACCTACATGATGAGTGCGATGTGCACTGTCTAGGGAATGGACACACTTGAAGCTCAGACTCGGGGGGATGAGGAGGCATGGGCAATATATATAACCTGAACTTTTTACCCCCATAATGAGCTGAAGAAAAAAAAAGGCTTGATGTGGATGAGGGCATTACAATATTAGCATTTCAATTGCCTTCAATGTTTTAGCCAAAGAGCTGCTCAGTGGTAAGTTTTAGGTCTTGTGTAAGGAGTCTCACCATCTGGAGCTGAATTAAGTTAGACACATTTTGGACCCAAGGAAGTCTGGTGCTCTGTATTCTACCTGGGGTCTTGAAATAGACAGGGTGAGGGGAATAGGATGAGCTGCTCACAGCTAAACTGTTGGATCTATCTTGAATTTCACATATATTAAGAATCAGGACCAAGAAGGAACAAGGTGTAGGAAGACATCCCAGCCCTGTTAGGGGCTATAGTCATGGATAGTCCACCTATACTCCTCAGCTGTTTCACTCTGCCATTCCATTTCTGGATATATGTGATTTCTTCTCTTTTTATTTTTGTCTCCTATTTCCCCGAACATTGGCTTCTCTGCTTTTGACTTTGGGGCTCTTCTCTTTTCTTCCCTGCCACCTGCCCCATATCTCTCTCCCTCTCTCTCTCCATCTACTGTTTAAGGCTCCACGTAACCATCTTCCTGATCAAGTCTGAAGCCTTCTTCAGCACAGACCTACTTGCCTGGTGCCTAGCCATTTTGATGAGAAAATAAACTTATGTCCACTGTTTCCTTGATTGAATTGATGTTTTTATGAAATCCATTGCAAATAAGTTTCCTTTTTTGTTGTTGAAATTGTAATATATGCTTTTCTTTTTTTATTTCTTCTTTTTCTTTTTTTAAATTTTATTTCAGGATATTATGGGGGTACAAACGTTTTGTTTACATAAATTCCTTTCCTACCATTTCAAAGTTATAAGTGTGCCCATCACCCAGATAGTATGCGCTGTACCTGTTAGGTGTGAATTTACCCATCCCCATATCCCCCTTTCCACCTGCTTGATTTCCAATGAATGTTATTTGCATATGTGTACATAAGTATTGATCGATTAATACCAATTTAATGGTGAGTACACTTTGTGTTTATTTTTCCATTCTTGTGATGCTTCACTTAGAAGAATGGTTTCCATTTCCACCCAGGTTAATACAAGAGGTGTTAGTTCACCACTTTTTATGGCTGAGTAGTACTCCATGGTATACATACACCACATTTTTTGATTCACTCATGTATTGATAGGCACATGGTTGTTTCCACATCTTTGCAATTGTAAATTGTGCTGCTATAAACATTTGAGTGCCAGTGTCTTTTTATAGAATGTCTTTTTTCCTTTGAGTAAATACCCAGTAGTGGGATTGCTAGATCAAATGGTCTACTTTTAGTTCTTTGAAGTATCTCCATACTACGTTTCATAGAGGTTGTACTAGTTTGTAGTCCTACCAATAGTGTATGAGTGTTCCTATCTCTCCGTATCCATGGCAACATTTATTGTTTTGAGACTTCTTGATAAAAGCCATTCTCACTGGAGTTAAGTGATATCTCATTGTGGTTTTGATTTGCATTTCCCTGATGATTAGAGATGTTGACCATTTATTCATATGTTTGTTGGCCATTAGTCTGTCTGCTTTTGAAAAGTTTCTGTTCATGTCTTTTGCCCACTTTTTAATGGGGTTGTTTGATTTTTACTTGCTGCTTTGCTTGAGTTCTTTACAGATTCTAGGTATGAGCCCTTTATCAGATGTATAGCATGTGAATATTTTTTCCTTTTCTGTAGGTTGTCTGTTTGACTTTTAAATTTGATCAGGTCCCATTTATTTATTTTTGTTTTTGCTGTGATTGCTTTTGGGGTCTTCTTTATAAATTTTTTGCCTCAGCTGATGTCTGTAAGAGTTTTTCCAACATTTTCTTCTAGAATTCTCATAGGTTCATGCCTTAGATTTAAGTCTGTTATCTATATCATGAGTTAATTTTTGTGAGTGGTGAGAGGTGTAGCTCCTGTTTCAGTCTTCTACATGTGGCTATCCAATTTTCCCAGAACCATTTATTGAATAGGGATTCTTTTCCCCAGTGTATGTTTTTGTATGCCTTGTCAAAGATCAGATGGCAAAATGAGGCTGGTTTTATATCTGGGTTCTCTTTTCCTGTACATTGGTCTCGGTCTCTGTTCTTGTGCCGATACCATGCTATTTTGGTTACTATAGCCTTGTAGTATAGCTTGAAGTCTGGTAAATGGATGCCTCCCAATTTGTTCTTTTGGCTTAAGGTCACTTTATCTATACAGGGTCTTCTCTGGTTCCATATGAAGTTTAGAATTATTTTTTCTAGATCTGTGAAAAATGATGTTGGTATTTTAACAGGGATTGTATTGAATCTGTAGATCACTTTGGGTAGTAGAGACATTTTAACAATGTTGATTCTACTTATCCATGAACATGATATGTTTTTGCATCTGTTTACATCCTGTGCAATTTCTTTCCTCAGTGTTTCGTAGTTCTGCCTGTAGAGGTCTTTTACCTTCTTAGTTAAATATATTCCTAGGTATTTTCTTTTTTTTGTTGCTATTGTGAAAGATATTGAGTCTTTGATTTGGTTCTCAGCTTGACTGTTGTTGGTGTATAGGAATGCTACTGATTTCTGTACATTGATTTTGCAACCTGAGACTTTGCTGAATTTGTTTATCATTTCTGGGAGTCTTTTGGTAGAATCTTTGGAGTTTTCTATAATAGATATAAGATCATATCCTCAGCAAAGAGCAATAATAGTTTGACCTCCTCTGCCCCCATTTGGATGCCCTTGATCTCCTTCTCATGCATGATTGCTCTGTCTGGGACTCCCAGCACTATGTTGAATAGAAGTGGTGACCGTGCGCAAGCAAATCAGTTTCTAATATAGAATCAAACTTCGGTGGACTTTGTTACTTACCTTGAATTTATTTTCCTTTCCCTCCATCATAAAATATTGGTTTGATTCAGTACTCATGCCTTAAAGGATGCTAACCCTTGCCCAGCTTCAGAAGTGAGTATAAATGATTTTAGGATAATCTCATCTCCCTTTTCCAATGATTGGTTCAGAACTCCAGGACTAAACCAACCATCATATGGCAATTCTTGCGTAAAAGGGACTTCGTTTGGGTGGACATGTTAATATAACCCCATTCAAGCCAGTGAGATTTGGAAGAAAGCTAGCTGGAGCTTTTAAGAAGTTTATTTACTCTTATATGTGGAACCACAGGAAGAAATGGCTTTCCTTTACTTGGACCTTGTCAGAATGTGAGGTCTGGAACTGTTGAGGACATTTCATTTTCAGTTTGACAAGAAAAACCACACATGGAAGTTGGCAGAGTCTCTGTGCTAAGTTCACAAAACAAGCTATCTAACTTTGGTACTTCCAGTTCTGTGAGCTAATGCTTTTTCTTGATGATTATGCCAGTGTGAGTTCAGTTTTCTATCACTTAAAAGCCAAAGATCTTTTCACTTATGTACAACTTAATGTCATAAACAGAAAGCTGGGGGCTCTTGAAGGCCTGAAAAAAGTATGTACTATGTCTCTCCCCCCAAAATATGTATTTATTACATATATACACACACACATATACACACTCACAAAGATATATACATATATGTGTGTGTGTATATATGTATATATGTCTGAATATATACATATATTCCAAGATTAGGAAGAGCACCAAGAAGAAACATATAAAATTGAGTCTCCAAGGAGATGTCCAAATATCTGGAACTTAGGAAGAGGAGAGGCATTTGGCATCTCTTGCACCACCATGAGAGTGGGTAAATAATAATGAAAGAATTTTCAGAATTCTATCACCAGATATTTAGTAAGTCATAAGAATGACAAAAAAGGCATTTTCATTGAAAAAGTATTTTTTGTTCTGGAGAGGAGACATCTTTTCTACTGGGAAGATCATCTTGTTAGGGGTTTGCTTATTTCCTCTGCCTTCAAGGAAGCCGATCAATCATTTGAACTCCAGCACTGGCTGCGGCTGACAAGAAAAAAAATTGAAAACGGTGACCACCTCCTGCAGGAAACAATTAGCAGAGGTTAAGAATGCCGTGCTGCTGAACAGAAGCTGCTGTTGATGAGGCACAGACAAGTCCATGTTGATATCCAGTGACAGGACGCCAAGCAGAGAAGTGATGGTGAACTCTAACCATTCAGCTCTGAAGAGGCAATCCTTCCCCAGTCCCTGCTGTACTGACCCATATTGGGCTTCTTTTTTAAGACACCAAGGAAGACTGTGAAGATACAGTCTTGTATATGTAAAAATTCCAAGGAGAAACTTAATATTCATTTTTTTCGTTGTGAAAGGGAACTCAAAGAAGCGGTTTCCCTATGGTAATGCCCACAGTTATAAGGCTGAGGAAAATGGTCAGTGATCCCTCTTTTGGAAGAGGACTGTGTGAGGAAATCTTCATCTTCTTGTTCTGATTGTGCTTTATATTTTACACGAGTTTACAATATTATGTCCTAAAGCAATATATTTAACCAACTTTAGGGAGTAAAATCAACTAGAAAAAGTTGGGGAAAAAGATAGGACTATGACAGTAATGGGGCTCAGGCCAAGCCTAATCCCATTACTGCTCCTTCTTCTCCAATAGTAGATTTTCATCTCTGTTTGGTAAAGGGATTCGGAACTGCAGCTTGTTGTTATGGATATCAATTGTGATCATATATGTAAATGAGCCAATGTGCCAGAAAATGATTCGTAACTTTAAATATAAAACTAAGAAATTTTAATTATTGCTTTAACTTGCAACTCAATCACTAATATGTACAATTTTAAGAATGACTAAATGCAGAGGGTTGCAAGGTGCTGGATATATAAAACACTACAAGAGAAATTTCTAGCTTGTAATGTCTTACAATCTGGTTAGGGGTAAATAGTAACACTTATAAAACAATGAGGAAGTGAGGGAAGGAAAATAACAGAATTTGGGAAATGAGATAAAATAAATATAACAAATATGATTTGATTGTGGTGGTTTAAAATTGCATAGTTTGCTTCCATGTTCTATTTGTTATAACACTATAAATTGTGTTTACAATAAAGGGATTTTGTTGAGATAGTATACAAATAGGTTGCCATCAATCCCTTCTCTCCCTGCATGCATGTTCTGCTTCTTATATCAAGACATGGAATCTAATTTCATCTCCCTGTTTCTGGGCTGGTTTTAGTGACATGGTTGAGTAATAGAATGAGATGGCAGTAACACTGGGACTTCCCAGTCCAAGATTGTAAAAATCCTTGCAGTTTTTGCCCAGCTGAGGCTATTCAATTGAACCATGAGAGACAGTAATATATTTTTAAGTTACTAAGTTATGAGGCATTTATTACGTGTTGATAGTTAACCACAGCAGAAATTATACTGAAAACAGGGTGCTTCTGTAACAGAGACCTAAGTCATATGGGCACTGGCTTTGAAACCAGGTGAATGGCAGAAGCCGGGATGCCTTGAGAAAACTATTAGTGAAGGTTTCCAGGAAAGAAAAGAACTTGTTATTGGAGAATTGAGAAGAAAAGATTATTTGTTATGATGCAGCAGAAAGTATGGCAACACTGTCTCCTAAATTAATATGGAAAATAGAAATGTACCTAGTGAATTGGTGAATTTGGTTAAGAAGATTCTCAGGCTGAATATTCAAGGTATTACTGGTTACTTTCAGCCATTTATAATAAGCTATAGTTGTAGAGAGAGAGAGAGACTAAAAAAAAGGAACTGTTTAGTTTTCAAGCAGAATTTTGAGGAATATAAAGGTAACGAGGCTAAGTTTTAAAATAAAACTTTCTGATTCCAAGCCTCCTCACAGAGTACAAGGTTCTTAAGATAATATCCTTACTTTCTTATTTTAGGTAAAGATCAACTTAAGGGCATAGTTGTAAGGTCTTTTGTTCAGACTTCAAAAAGATTTAAGGGCATGCCTCAGAGACTTCAATTAGACAAATCATTTGGCAATTGTCCCACAGCACAGTGATACTCAGCTCAGATCAGAGAGAGGAATATTTCAAAATGATTTTTGGGTATAACTTTTGCCTACTGGAATAAACCACAACAAGGTTCGTAGAAGATCCATAAACTTTTTAAGAGAACTATATTGTGTAAGCTCTATCAGCGTGAACTGAAAAGGATGGTGACAACTCAAAAAAAAAAAAAAGGCAAAAAGAGCTCTCAGGGCTCCAAAGTTTTCTTGGGTGAAAAGAAGGCTATAAAAGCTATTCAATGAAAAACATGACACATTTGTTAGGAAAAAGGAAGAATGACTCAGAGTGAAAAGCCAAGAATCATAAAATCCTAGGCAATAGGAATGCACCATCATAAAAATGATATCACCAAAAAAAAAAAAAAAAAATGGTGGTATGTGCCCGTTTGGATTTCAGTATTGCTATGGAGCAGTGCCTTCTATGTGCTTTCAACTCCCATATCCTCATTACATTTGAATGAATGTGTTTATTGCATTTATCTTATCACCATTAGATGAATATGTGAAAAAGTTATTTATCTCTTTAGTTTACCGGGTTTCAGAGGAAGTGTATTCAAGTTGCTGCAACCCAGGAGCTATATTAATGAGTCTCACCTAAACCTGGATCTGATCTAGGTGACATTATTCTGGACTTAGAACTAATGAAACCTTAAGGGTCTTGGGAGTAGAGTAAGTGTAATTTGCACATGATGGAGACATGAACTGTGGTGGCCAGAGCATGGCTGTGGTAGATAACCTCTAGAGATGGCCACCATCATTTTTTTCTCCCCTATGTGCACATACTGCTTCTCCCATACCCTTGAAACTGGGATGAAATTAGTGATTTCGTTAACCAATATAATGTTACAGAAGTGACTTTTGAAACTTCTGAGGTTAGGTCCTAAGAAGTCTTCTATCTTCTGCCTGAGTCTCTTGGAATACTTGCTTTTGGAACACAGCCACCATGCTGTGAGAAGTATAAGCCACATGGAGAGGCCATGTGTAGCCAAGCTGGTCTATAGCCTCAGCTGAGCTTCCAGCCAATAGCCAGCCTTAGTTTTCCAGTTATGTGAGTGATGGGATGTCTAACCCAGGGAAGACTTCTGATTCTTGCAGTCCCAGGTTATACCTGGCTGCAACTGCTAGACTGACCTGGAACTAAAACTGTCCAGATAAGGTCAGATAATCTTATAACTATGAGAAATGATAATAAAATCTTGTTTTAAGCACTGTGTTTTAATTTGTTACACAGAACAGATGTTAAGAAGGAAAAACGCTTTATGTTTCCAGACAATAGAACCAGGAGCTTTCTATGTCTCTTCTCTTTTAAAGCTTAGTTCTTGTGCACAACTGGCATAATTATGACAAAGCAGGGTCAGTTGTGCAGCAACAGCTGGCACATGACTCTTCCCTCAGTGGATGCAGGATGCTGGCATCTTAGCTACTTGAAAAAGAAGGCCTACTGTTTCTTGAACTTTAATTAGTCATGCTAATTATGATGAAAGTTTTGCTGGAATCGAAAGAGCTGCATGTCTGAAGTATGGAAAAAAATTCCATAAATGCACAGTAGTTGTGCTGATCTGCCCTAGTTAGTGGTAATCACTGGAGAGCAGCTGGGGAAAATACAGGGCCTTGGAAACTGTTGTTCCCTTGGTGATAGTGGAGGGGCAGAAAAAGGTTGGTGTAAATGCAGTTTTTGTCACAAGCTAGAGGCAATTTCAAAGTCTGAGGGATAGGAATGATACTAGATAATGCATATTGTAATACACCGGGGAAGAGCACATTAACAGGCATCTAACTCTATGTGTATTTACCCTCTTGTTTATCTTGCTCACTGCCATGTTCTCAGCAACTAAAACAGTAACTGGCCCTTAAGGGAGACACAATAATTATTTGATGAATTAATAAATTCCATCTATTTAATCAACTCTTTTGATTTAACATCCAGCTATAGTTAGATCAATGGGTCTAAAGTAACTCCAAAACTTTCTTTTAAAATAAATATATTTTTTCCTGGTGTGGATATATTCATGTCTATGGGTGAATTATTGAGGAGAACAATTTTAAAAATTGACTTCAAGCACATTCCTTCCATGTGCTTCTAATGCCTGTTCCTGACCTCTCTTACTTCTGTACTAAGGATGAATTTTTGTTTGTTCAAATAACAGAAACATGTTTTCTTAATAATAACAATAGGTGTCCAGAACCTACTATGTGCCAGCCACTATACTCAACTCAGCTAAACTCCACAATAACTTTTGAGGCAGAAACTATCATTACCCTCTTTATATAGATGAGAAAAAGGAGTTTTACAGAAGTGAGTCTTTTGCTTGAGATCACAGTGATTTTAAGAGGTGAAGCCAAAATATGGATCCAAGTATAAGTGGCAAAACCCAAGGTGCATTTATAATATTTCCTATTGCCTGATTTTTAAAGTTGCTAGGGTTTAACTATGAAGCTTTGTATTGGATAAATTTTTCGCAGAGGGTGATAATTAATTCTGGTTCTCACTGCCCTCCATATATTTGAAACAAATTAACAAAAAGGTACAGTAGTCATAGGGATCAAGGTCAAAAATAGTTTTATAATTGGTAAAACTGAATTATATTTATTAGAATGCTCCCTGGATTCACCAAGACAATGGGGCCTTCTAATATTGTTACCTCCCCAATTTTAGACATTGAGTTAACCCAAGAAAAGGATTTTTGCTCTGCAGAGAGGACAAGCAAAGTATGACCTTAAATTTAGTACAGAAACTCCAATAGAGTAGTCACAGAACCAAAAGCCTCTATGAGGTGAGCCCTAACCCATGAGTTCTTACATTCTGAGTTAAAGACTAGAACCAAATTCACTAGTTCCGTGAGTAGCTAAATTCCAAAATAGAAGAGAGAAGGCTTCTGAACTAGACGGACATGCTCATATTTGTCGCCAGGCTGACTAATCAGGTGAGCTGGACCTCAGGCAGAAGCTTCTTTTCTGTTACTTTCTGAGAGGATGAAAGCTCCCATTGTAGGGAACCAAGACAGAATTTCACAATTTATGTGGATGACTGGAAGGTGTCTGTACCTTAATCTGTGTTAGTTTCTGAGATGTTGACGACAATTTCTTGGAAGACATGGTAATTGTCTTTTTGAAAAGAAGGCAATCATCTGAGTTTTAGTCAAAATTGTTGACTAGATTGCCTGTGAAAATATGATTCTCACCCAACTAAAAGAATGTTATGATGCAGAAATTCTAAAGATATGAATAATTAATTGCAGAACACTCCATTCCCATGTGAAAATCTTTCATCCTTTAAGATACCGAAATTTTGTCTGATGATTTTCTGTATAAGGTCAATGAGTTTTGCTTAGCCATAACCGGCTGTCTGAATTCCTGTTATTTGTGGATTTTCTTTTTGATGTACTGAGCCCACTCTGTTTTTTTTTTTTACTAAGAGCAGGGCAGATGTTTCAACAATATATCCCTCAGTGTTGATATTGTGGCTCTGAGCTATTTCATAATCTAAAGTAAAACCCTGTCAATTTTATATTATGCCCTGTGGGAACATATTTTTTCTTTTAAATCTCTTTGGCCAAGTACAGCTTCTTTTGTGTTTCCTCATCAAATGTATTACCCATTGTTTTCTGATTAATTCTTTGTCAGAGTGTTTACTCCTTATCTCAATATTATTGCTTCTAAGTCTTGGCCTTGGGAAAACCCAACATAAGAATTGGATATCCAAAGCCAATTGCAATTAGAACTATAATATCTATCTAAATCTATCTAAACTCATATGATATTTCTCTTCTTATTAAGGCTAATACTAATGTACATGGGTACATGTGGTTATGATTTTCAACACTGATTATGTAGCTCTGTCTCCCATTTTTCTGGGTCAGGCCCATAAACGGTGTAGAGGTCAAATCATGTTTAGAGGTAAAAACCATTTCCTATACCTAGAAAGCCTTTCCTTTCAATCTCTGAATGTCTAAAATATATTTCTCCTTTGAAGAATATCTCAAATTGCCTTACTATGGGAAAATGCTTAAATTATCTTTGTAATTCCAGATCAGACACTTATAGGTTGTATAAGTCTAGAGTTAACAAATTACATAACTGCTTTTAGACTTAGTTTTCTGTGTGTAAACTGGTAATAATAATACCTACCTCAAAGAATGTGTATGAGAATCAAATTATATAATACATGGACAATGCTTGACACTATGTGTGAACACACAATAAATATAAACCATTATTAATAAAAATGATTATTAGATTTTCAGGCTAAACCACATTTCTTTTTTATTGGCTGGTATTCATTAGTTATACCTACTGTCATTCATCACCTTTTCTTCACATTCAAATAGGAAGAGATGACTTCTCACCCCAGATAACCTTGGATATGTATTTCTCTTCTTATTACCTGTAAAATGCTTATTTATATATACATAATATCCTGTAATAGACAATGAACATCTAGAAGGCAGAATGGTACTTCAATTCTTTCTGTGTATTTAGCACCAAGGACAATACCTGGCATATAGCAAATACACATTAAAGACAAAGAAAACATGTTGGCATGGATGTGGAGAGATAGGAACACTCATACACTGCTGGTGGGACTGCAAACTAGTGCAACCCCTGTGGAAAGCATTATGGAGGTATCTTAAACAGATTCAAGTAGACCTGCCATTTGACCCAGCAATCCCATTACTGGGCATATACCCAAAAGAAAAAAGGTCATTCTGTAACAAAGACACATGTACCAGAATGTTTATAGCAGCACAATTCACAATAGCAAAGATGTGGAAACAACCCAAATGCCCATCAATACATGATTGGATTAGTAAGCTGTGGTATATGTATACCATGGAATATTACTCAGCTATAAGGAATAATGAAGATACGACATCTCTATGGTTCTCCTGGAGAGAGTTGGAACCCATTATATTAAGTGAAGTATCCCAAGAATGGAAAAACAAGCATCACATGTACTCACCAGAAAATTGGTTTCCCTGAACATCACCTAAATACACATCTGGGAACGGCACCAATTGGATATCAGACTGAGGTGGGGGGTGGGGGAGGGGATGGGTGTATGCCTACACAATGAGTGCATTGTGCAACATTTGGGGAATGGTAATGCTTGAAGCTGCTGACTCGGGAAGGGGGGGTAGGTAAGGGAGGGATATATACCTACATGATGGGTGCAACACGCACTACCTGGGGAACAGACATGCCTGGAGCTCTGACTTGGGGGGAAAGGCAGTACATGGGCAACGTATGTAACCTGCAATTCTGTATCCCCCATAACAATAAGATGAAATAAAAATAAAAAAAAAGACAAAGAAAACAACCTTAACTCAATGGATTCAACCTAATTCATAGGTAATTGTAAAAGCTCTAGTAAACAAAAAAATTATATTTTAATTCATTTACTTTTATTATGGCATTTCTTTTCTCTAACTGCTTTATGATACAAAATAAATAACACTTGAATGTAAGCTGCATGAGGGCAGTGGCTGTGTCTTTCTTATTTACTGCTGTCAAGAACATTTGAGCATAATGCTTGGCACATGGTGGATACTCAGTAAGTCTCAGTTAATAGTCACTGTATGAAATGTGCTATACTTAGAATTGACTAAGATGAGTAAGACTTACACAGACTCTGTGTCTGAGAACTTGACAATCTAAGTTTGCATATCTCTGCTGAAACATTTTCAGGTCAATAAGCAGAAAATCAAGTTATTTGAACATTTCCAAGTGTCTGAATGTTTAGTCTTCCATGTGTAAAATATCTGGACAAGTGTTTCTGACTTTACTTCTAAGTGTTTTGGCATCATATAGGCACAGCCTAAGCCAGACCATAATGAATTCACTGATTGATTCAACAAACATTTACGGATATCAGATATAACTTGGAGATAGAGTCAAACAACAGGATTGCTGTGGGATTTGACTTTGAGGCTGAAGGAAAGGGGAATCTAGGTGGACTCATAGCTCTTTTGGCTCGAGTGAGTTGGTGAGTAACTGATAGTGCCACTTAAGGGGGGATGGAAGAATGAAGGAAGAATAGATTTGAAGGGGAAATAAAGTGTTCTAGCTTAATTCTATTCAGTTTGAGATGTCTATTAGACACCTAAATGGAATTGTCAATTTAGCTTGTTGCATGTATGAATTCAGAGCATGACAAAGAAATTGGGGCTGGAGATAAATTTAAAAGTCTTAACATATAGATCTCTATGGAATACTTAGGATCCACTTTCATCATCCTCTCCTGTCCCTTGTACTATTTTACCCCTAATTTCCTGGCCTCCATTCTAAGCAGGGCTTAGTATGCTATAGTTCTTTCTGTGTGATGCTGTCTGAAATTTTATATTTCTGATACACAGAAAATATTTGGTGCACACTAAAATGTGAGTATCTGATTAACAGCTTAATGCATTACTTTTTTTTTTTTTTTTTAGGAGCTTTGCTTTCTAACAGATAATCTTGCCTTAACACAAAGAAAATAAGCCACCATGGTGAAATTCCAGGCAATAGTACATTATATTGTTGTGCTATTATAGCCTTATTTTTGAAGAGTAGTCCCTCACACACTATTTTTTTTGTTATCAACCTTTTTTTGGTATAAAATCTGTAGGACACATTCTAAATAAATTCTTAAGTTTGCTCCATGAAGCTAAAATAAAGGTAGAAACATATCACCATTTTTTTTTTTGTTTCAGTCTATCATTTCTTTATGTGGATGCTTGTGATTTGTCTGGTATTTTGATGCTCTTTATTTTTATCACTGATACAGTTCAATACTTAAATAATTTATGAAAGATTTGAGTTTCTTATTTAGTTATATAAGAGTAGGTAGAACATATGTATAGTATATGAACATATGTATTTTGACCTATTTTTTATAATTATCAATATCAAGGTAATCCACTGGATTGTGGTATGACACTAAAAACTACAACTTCACCACACTGTGTTCTATGTTAAAAAAATTTCTTCTACTAATTTCTTCTGCTCCCCTTTGTTCCTCAATTTTTGCATTCTTCTCAAAGAAAGCAAATCATCACTTGTTTTCTTCTCATAATAAAAATTCCAAAGTGAAACACAAGCGGTGGGTAAGTAACAGGACATTGAATTAGAAATTTCCACTGTGGCAGCAAGATATCATAAGCATAAAATTTCAAAATAAGATACCACATGAAGATACAGACTTTTAAGTGAAAAACTCAGAAATCAATCCTCTGCTGTAAACACTACTCACGAAAAATCAGCAAGTATCAAGAGAGTGGAGATGTGGGGTTTTTGAAGGCTATGTGCTTAGAGGGAGCTGTGTGGCAGGATGCTGGTCCTTGCCTCAAGGTTAGTAAGATGGCTTTGGAGGGAGCTTAATAGGTGATCCTTGAGGTTAGAGATGTGGGCTCCTGTCTCACTGCCACCTGGAATGTCTAGAGGGTGACAGAGATAGGTTAGTGTGATCATGAAGGTGTGCTGTCCAGGCTCCCATTTGTGGAAGGATTTAGTGCCCCAGCTGTTTGGGGTGCTGCTGATAGACAGCTTTCAACTGCCAACTGCTTCAGGATTGCAGAAAGCTGCCTTGTACAAGGTCACACGCTTCCTATAACTGCCCATAACTAACGGGTAACTGAAGGAGGGGAATAAAGACCCGGCTATCTTGGTTCAAAATGTGTTAACTCTGAAGGGCCACTGTAGCTTGAGATTACCCCATAGCATCAACCAAAGATATCATCAAGTTTGTACCACAGTATAACTTCTCCTTCTTCCCAGTCCTGCTTTCCTCCCTGTCCTTACACAACTGTTCATTCCAAGACCACTCTCTAAAAAACATCCTTCATTCTAAGGTCTCTTTTAAAAAACCTGCAACTGCTAACAAACTGCTTCGATGGTAGAGTGAAAGGTTGCTGCCGTGTGGCGATTGGTTTGCACTTCAAAGGGAACAGAATGCACAAGTGGTCCTCAAAAATCAGAAATGGGCAATTTCTACCAAGAGAAAAAGCTGTCATGGAACATGTTTAACTTTCATCTAATGGCACCTGGAAAGATGACAGATGCTAACAAAGAGATGTGTGAGTTGAGGACTACCAAAAATCATGGCTAAATGGGGGTATCGGCTAGGAGGACAGAAAGCATTACGTGAATTAAGGGCTTTGAAGTTGGAGAGGCCCATCAGGGTAAACTTCTATGAACTGTTGAAACCACCACAAGAGAATTAGTCATCTTTAAACATATGCCAATAACATACAGTCTGAAGTCATATGTCAGCAGTGTCAGTCAAATAAGAATTTGACTGTTCCCTTTTCTTTTTTTCTTCCCTACTGTGTAAATTTGGAGAGTCCAGAAATCTTGGTTAGCAATTCAAGCATAGAGCAAGAATGCCAGCAAAGGAAAAAGAAAAATAATCAATAACACATCTTTTCACAAGGGATTATGCCTGGAGGAAAGGGAAAGGGGAAGAAGTTATACTCTTGAGTAAAAAGTAAAGTGTTGGTTAATATGATAGCCTGGAAATTTAAATAATTCTGAGTTTAAGTTGTGTGTGTTCGAGGGGGCTCACGATGGCTGACTGAGGCATTTCATGTCTGCTCCCTTCACTTAGAAGAACCAGAGCAGTGTGTAGAGAGCACACTTTAAGTACATTATCCAAAACAGAACACTGGAATTCAATGGAGAAGTGACAGGGGACACCAAAAATGGGGAAGGAGAAAGAGGAGAGGCAGCTTCCTTGGCTGGAATTGCCTGGGAGCCGGGAGTGACTTCTCAACATGGGGAAAATGCGAGTGAGAGACTTCCAGCAACCCACATTCTCATCAAGAAATTGTGCAATCCTGGCCCTGGGAGAACCCCTCAACCCTCCCAAACCCTGAAACTAGCACAGGGAGCTGCCAGGAGACTGTGGGATGGAACTGCTGTGGGGAGGGAGCTCATGCTGGGTCCTGCACACTTTCTGAGACCTAAGTGGCTACAGCAAGGCGCCATTTTCAAGCCTAGCCTCTGGCAAACTGCATGCAATTCTAGGGCCCAGTGGCACTGGGGCTGGGGTGTTACAGAAACTCGGGCTAGCACTGCTGGGACAGGGGAGCAAAGCAGGAGTGCTCCCACAGCCAGGGTTAGGAAGCCAGTGACACATGGGCATCAGTGACCAGTGCCAGAAATGAGTGCTGCTGGAATCTGAGACAGGGCCATGAGCATGAGTTGCTGCTGGGACTTAGTTGTGAACTGGGCAGGGGCTCCTGTAGCCAGGGTGTCAGGGCAAGCCCCGCCAGGACTGAGACATGAAGGGGACATGTGTTTCCCACCCATAAGCCCAGCCTGTGGCCAACAAGAACAGGGGATGAAACATTATCTATTATTTGATTAAATAATAGATTAAAAATTCCCAAGTCTAGCAAGAGATTTAAACATTTGGATGCAGGAGGCTCAGTGATGTTGAGGATACAATGCAAAAAGCTTTTCTTCATGGCACATTATTAGACTGTCTAAAAGTCAAAGATAAAGAACAAATCCTAAAAACAGCAAGAGAAAAGTGTCTAGTCACCCATAAAGAAAACACCGTCAGTCTAACAGCTGATTTCTCAGCAGAAATCTTACAGATCAGAAGAGAATGGGATGATGTATTCAAAGTGCTGAAAGAGAAAACCTGTATGTAAGAGATGGCAGAAAAGTCATGGAGCCCCCTGAATTTTCATCTAAGGGTAGAGACAGAGAGAATGCTGGGGAGATGGGTAAAAATTGCTTTTGCAGTTATATCCCATAAATTCCAGCTTATACAATTCATTGGTTACAGAACCTGTGGTAGAATTCAGAGAGAATATGACAGGAATGGGATAAGATAAGAAGAGTTTTGTGAGGAGTACTGCTTGTGAGCAAAGTAATCCCAAGTGAAAGAGATGGGGGCCAATTATGAAATAGGAGAACAAGAGGACTGAAACTCAGTGTTTCGACAGAGGGTTAAAAGCAGACAAAAAATTTTAAAAAGGAATTAAAAATTAACTCAAGGTAGGAGATTTCAGTATAAGGGGGTCACTTTCTGTATCTCAATCTCAGTTCTAGTAGAAGAGGCATCTGCCATATAAGACAGGGGTGGGTGACACTGCACAGGGATGGGGTTGGCAAGTGCATACATAGTACCACAGAAAGGGCAGGAACAGAGCATTAGAGGATGAAGATGCATTGGGAGCTGCAAGGGACAACCTTGAGTGCTTGTGGTCATAGCTGACAGTGAATGACTGTGAGGTGCTTCAAAGGTCCACCCCTCCCCAACAGATTTACCATTATCTGTCAAGGTTTTAAGACTCTTCCCATGGGTCTGAGCTATTAAAGAGCACGTTTATCAGCATCTTCTTGGTACTGAAATCTCAGATTTCCTGAATTATGTAGGTATAACTTGGATAGATAGTCTGTTTGGATATTCAGCATTCATTCAACAAACTACGTGTAAGCAAGAGACACTGCCTTTAGTTCTAACATCAGAATAACTGAAACTCTGACTCAAATGATTTTAGCCATACATTTAAAAACAAACCCAATGATAAAAACATTCTATCTTGTAATCTTTTGATTTACTTGTATTAATCAATACTAGCATTTAGCTGTAGGACATAGAGCATCTTTATAAAATGCTACATGTGTTGGCTATTTTTTTTAAAAAAAACAGTCTACATTTTCTCCCCCCCAAAAAACAAACCTATTAGATCCTCTCATTTTTTCCAGGTTATTCTAAGGTTTTATATTTTTAATAGTGTCATTTACCGGCCCTCTATTATCTATTTTCAGTTCCTACATGCATTAGTAGCCAAATTAATCAAATATCTCTCTGTGGAAACCACGATGTGATCCCCCCTCTTAGACCTGGGAAAACCTTTGAAAATCCAATAAAAAGGGCATTTATAAGAGAGCCTGGGAATATTCTACTTCTTTTGGCTAACCACCTGATTTCATCAGTCCTCTTGCTTCATTTCTTGATGGCCTAGTCATACACTGCGGTAGTTGGTGGTGGCGACGATGCTGGGATAAATACGAGTCTTGCAGGACATTATGGTGAGTTATTGAATGGAAGTCCAGGGATTGTTCAGTTTAGGAAAACAGACCACATCCTACTGCATGGGGAGATCTGGGAACAGTTCTGCCTTTTCTCATAGAATCAGACTCTGATCTAATTTCCTTTGCAATTAAGCTTATCTAAAATATGTTCATGCAGAAAGACAATGCATTGTTGGCTGTCAGCATTTGGTCTTGCCTTGGTAACAGTGTACAGATAAGTTGTTGACACCTTTTTTTTTTTTAAGTAGCTTTGCCAGTTACCTCAGCTGAGTATACATGTAGCATTATATGTTCAATGATGTTTGCTTCATTTTCTATAACTGGGAATAATATATTTTGAGGTAGCATGAGAGAGAATACATTTGAAGATTTCTCTTGTGCCTTGATATAGTCATTAAAGGAAGCTTTAAAGGGAGAAATACTTTTTTGTGGAGTTGGGGACAACCTTGGAATTAAAATTTAAAAATTATTTCAATGAAAGAAAATATCAAGTTTATTTTAGGAGTCATAAATCATAGTCTATATGATAAACATGTGGAACTGATTCTTGTCACTTAACAGCTGAGAAAAGAATTTAAGGTCAACCTGCTAAAAAGTATTCTACCATAACATTATTATTTTAAGAAATTATGTTGGAAGCAGAATATTTCAAAGCTAAAATGTATTCAGTGTACTTTGTCAGCGTAGTTTGTTAATTACTCAGTGACAGAAGGCAAATCATTTTACTACCAGGATGTGATCATTAGAAGACCGTGTCGTGATTACAGGATTATGGGCTATCATAATGGAATGATAACTTGGCAGTCCTCTGGTTAGAAGCCCAGAGAGGACAAGACAGTTGCTTAAGCAGTTGCATCCCAAAAGCTTTTCTTTCATCTCCCGTAATTTCATACCGAAATTCTAGGGAGTGTACATAGTCATGAACCTACGTTTATGTGCAGCTACTGTGGTGCCTTTTTGCTATCCTTCCTACTCAGATATCTGTTGAAGAAAACAGAGTTTGAATGTATGTGGAACAGAATTTTCTTTATGAATCATAACAGCTAATAAAGTTAGAAATTATTTCTTGGAGAAACAGCAGTTCAGATCTCTGTGATGCCTTTGTAAAAAGTTCTCCTTTCTAAATGATTGTCCTTGTTCATGAAAGAATAAATAAAAACTTGCTCTTAGGATTATATTTTTCTGAGCATGGACAAGCTAAAATATGGAACTATTTATCTCAATGGCATTGTGGTACATATTCTTAAGAGTTATTTTGTGTATACGTATCCCTATTTAGCTGAGGATGCGGTACACCAAAACATAATTTGCAAGCTAAATTCATTCTAGTTGGGTTTATTGTTACAAGTGAGTTAGCACCCTTATGTTAGCAAAACTCACAATATTATCCTCACATACTCAGGCTCAGAGAAAACAGAATGAGGAACAAGAGAGTTTGCAGTGAAGAATAAAGGGAAACCTACCAAGACAGGAACTTTTATGAATCAAGACTCACTGTCTAAATGGAGAGAAGAGTTGAGGCCATGCTGCAGTCTGGACATTGCATTGCATGGTAATTTTCATAGAGCTTCCAAGTCTCTCATCTAACCATATCCCATTATAGTCAGGTATGTGTCTCAAGTGAATGGTTGGCAATTGGGATGATTCTCTTTGTCACAAACTCTAATCTGTGAAGTTTGGACAAGGTTTCACCAGAGTTTGAAACCTTAAGCCAGCCACAAAAACCTATTGAGTTACTATTCAATGGAGCTCCTAAATACATCCTGATATTGTGCAAAGTAAACAATCTAGGCAATAGAGGCATCTCGTTTTGTATTAAATGAACTGCCAGAGTCATAGTTTTTTTTTTTTTTTTAATTAATTTGGACTCTTGGTTTCACATCTTAACTGTTGTGGAAACAATCTTTTACTTACTTAGAAAATATTTGGACATCTACTACATAACAAAAACTGTTAGACATTGGTAATATTATCATATCTGACTTTGTTAAGTGTCTATTATATGCCAACTCTTCTTGTAAATGATTTACAAGTCTTACATGAACCTCGCAGTAATTCTGTGTGTTAGGTGCCATCATCATCTCCACTTCACATACGAGGATTTCAGGGCAGAGGGTGGCTGAGTAGCTCTCCTGAGGACACGAAGCTAGAGAAAGTGGATGTGAACCTGAGAGGCAAACCAGTCCAATCTCAGAGGCCATGCTCTTGTCCCATATGCTGTTCTGCTTCTCCAACAAACGGTAAGAAGACCCAGGCCCTTGTGTTCAAAGAACTTATATTTTAATAAGGGAGATAAAGCAACGATTGCATAAAGAGTGTAGTTAAGTGCTGTGTTAGAATTAGAGGGCTTCAGGGGAACACACAGGGGCCGTCTAGCCCAGTCTTGGCCCATTAGGGACAAATCCCTGGAATGATATGTTGGTAGAACTCTAAACTTTAGGTTGCCTTCCAAAGTGCTCTATTGTAGACTGAAACCACATGCTAATAGAATCTTAGAAAACATTTACTTTAACACCTTCAATGTATAGATAAGGAAAAGAGGCTAGGACAAGTAATTTGGCTAGTGACTGATAGAGATTTAGCAAGAATTCAGAGATCCAAACACCCAGGTGCTTTTTTTTATTATATCATATATGTAGGCAGCATCTTAAAAAATAAAATAATGGTACTCATACCTTGATTGAAAATAAAATGGTCTTCCTTCTTCCTCTGCCTTTTTATATAACTTTTCACTTTCCTTTGCTGTTACATGACCTTCAAACAAGATATAAAATGTCATGTGTAGATTAAGTGATTTTTCAAAGTAATGAGAAAGGAAAACTTACTGCTTATGAACACTAATGTGTATAAATTAATGTACTTTGAGGTGAGTCACACAAGTGGGCCATCCATTAGCGTAAACTCTTGTTATGTTACAACTCTAACTTTATTACTTATTAGCTAGTAAACTTGGGCAAGTTACCCTTTCTAGACCTCTGTATTTTCATTTGCAGAATGAGAATAATAATAATTTCAGTGTATCAGTATTTTGAATCCAAGCTACACTGAATTTCTAGTCTTTCAGTTGATAATTACTCAAAGGTCTCTCTCTCTCTCTCTCTCTATTTTATCTTACTGTATTGGATATAACTGTCTATGTAATGTAAATAATAGTTAATGACAGTGGTTGTGGTGGAAAATTTGACTAACTCTTTTTTTTTTAATTTTTTTAATTTTTTGTCTGTTTTTCAGCTCATTATGGGGGTACAAAAGATCAGGCTATATACATTGTCCATGCCTCCCCATCCCCCCAAGTCTGAGCTTCAATTGTGTCCATTCCCTAGACAGTGCACATCGCACTCATCATGTAGGTGTGCACCCCTCCCCTCCCCCCACCCCATCCCCCCCAGTCAGAACTTCAAGCGTGTCCATTCCTCAGGCAGTGTGCATCGCACTCATCAAGTAGGTATACACCCATCCCTTCCACCCAGCCCCGACCTCTGTCCGATACCCAATTGGTGTTATTCCCAAATGTGCACTCAGGGAAACCAGTTTGCTGGTGAGTACATGTGGTGCTTATTTTTCCATTCTTGAGATACTTCACTTAATAGAATGGGTTCCAGCTCTCTCCAGGAGAACAAAAGAGATGCCATATCGCCATTATTTCTAATAGCCGAGTAATATTCCATGGTATACATATACCACATTTTGCTAATCCATTCATGAATTGATGGGCATTTGGGTTGTTTCCACATCTTTGCGATTGGGAATTGTGCTGCTATAAACATTCGGGTGCAGGTGTCTTTTTTATAGAATGACTTTTGTTCTTCTGGGTAGATGCCCAATAATGGGATTGCTGGATCGAATGGTAGGTCTACTTGAATCTGTTTAAGGTATCTCCACATTGCTTTCCACAGGGGCTGCACTAGTTTACAGTCCCACCAGCAGTGTATGAGTGTACCTATCTCTCCACACCCACGCCAACATGTATACTTTTGGAACTTTTTAATAAAGGCCATTCTCACTGGAGTTAAGTGATATCTCATTGTGGTTTTGATTTGCATTTCCCTGATAATTAGAGATGCTGAACACTTTTTCATATGTTTGTTAGCCATTTTTATATCTTGTTTTGAAAAATTTCTATTCATGTCCTTTGCCCACTTTTTGATAGGGTTGTTCAATTTTTTCTTACTGATTTTCCTGAGTTCTAAATAGATTGTTGTTATCAGTCCTTTATCTGATGTGTAGTATGCGAAAATTTTTTCCCATTCTGTAGGTTGTCTGTTTACTCTCGTGACTGTTTCTTTGGCTGTGCAGAAGCTTTTTAATTTGATCAGGTCCCACTTATTTATTTTTGTTGTTGCTGTGATTGCCTTAGGGGTCTTCTTCATAAATTCTTTGCCTAGTCCAATGTCTGTAAGAGTCTTTCCTACGTTTTCTTCTAGAATTCTAATCGTTTCACACCTAAGGTTTAAGTCTGTTATCCACCGTGATTTGATTTTTGTGAGAGGTGATAGCTGTGTGTCCTGTTTTAGTCTTCTACATGTGGCTATCCAGTTTTCCCAGCACCATTTATTAAATAAGGAATCTTTTCCCCAGAGTATGTTTTTGTCTGCTTTGTCAAAGATTAGATGGCTATATGAGGATGGTTTTATATTTGGATTTTATGTTCTGTTCCACTGGTCTGTGTCCCTGCACTTGTGCCAGTACCAGGCTGTTTTAAGAACCTCAGCCTTGTAGTATAGTTTGAAGTCTGGCAAATTAATACCTCCCATTTTGTTTTTGTTGTTTAAGATTGCTTTTGCTAAACGGGGTCTTCTCTGGTTCCATACAAAGCGTAAAATTATTTTTTCTATGTCTGTGAAAAAAGATGGACTAACTCTTGATATTAAAGGAATACTTCAGTAATAATTATGTTGGTTGTTGATTTGAAATATACATTCTTTAGCATGATGAGAAAGTATCTTTCTATTACGAGGTTTTAACAATTCTTTTCTGTGTGTTTCTATATTGATTGTTCAATTTTATCAAATGTCAGTAATCAAGGTGATCATATGATTCATCTCCTTTGGCCTATAGATATGACAAATTTTAATATATTTTAAAATATTAAGCTCTCCTTGAATGTCTGGTTAGTCATGATGTATTATTCTCTAATATTTCTTTTTTCTTTATTTATTTTTAATTGACAAGTACAAATTGTATATATTCATGGTGTTTTGATATAACAAAGGGCTCTCATAGAGACTATCTATTAATTGGGTTGTGTAACAGATGTTCCTACCAAGACCTTGAATTGGAAATAGAAACATTTTTATTCACATTTTTCACTGTGGGCTTTCATTTGGGGTCCACATAACTCTTTTAAAAAGTTTATAAATGGGTTTAGAGGGTTCTTAAATACCTAATATTGTGCATTTTTAGGGGGAGAGGGCTCATGGTTTTCTTAGTCTTTTTAAGGAGTATCCATGGTCCTCACATTTTAAGAATTACTGTGTATAGTACAAAATGAGCTTGAAGCAGCTACTTCTTGAGACCAGTGTCTCTGCTCTTCCCCCGGCTGATCTGCACCTCTCATTATTTTGCACTTTGCTAGCTATACATTAGTCGTGGCAGATCTTTTATATTCCCTCCTGGATTTTCTTTCCAGAAAGTAACTTTCAGGTTACTTATAACCAGACAAGATCTCATTACCAGACCAACCAATGAAGCATCAACCACCAGCCAGAAAAGCACTTAGCAGATGATCAAACCCAACTAAAGTAAGTTGCTGGAAATGTCTGTGGCAATGTTTCTTCTGATCTGTTAGACTAGGTACAAGAGCTGTACCTGGGTGAAGAGGAGCAGATCTTTCTAGACATACTTTAAAATTGGAGATAGGAAAGTGGTTTAGGCCCTGTGTTCACCCATTTGAGATTTTAAATAAAGCAGGGACCAGGTGGAGGCTGCTGTCCAGTTGCAGGAAAGTGCTAGGCTGCTCACTGTTGCTTCTTGTTGTAGCTTCTCTCATATTAAGTAGTGTCAGAAGTAGAGAGGCTTACATAGAAGGAGATCATCTGTGTTGTACTATAGCCTGACTGTGCAAATGGAAAACTGACATTTGGAAACTTGAAAGCCAAAAGTACTTGAAAATGAGCAGAGCATTAAAAACAAAGCAAAGAAAGGAAGAAACAAAGAAATATCATTAAATGAGTTAGTGCCACATATACATATGTATGTATCCTTAGTTGATTTGGTCCCATAAGCCAGAACACTCTATCTTACCTGTAGTCAGACAGGACATGAATTAATGCCTCCCCCAGGACTCTTGCATGTTTGCTTCCCTAAACTGGCAACTCTCTCATCCAGGGCATCCTTCAACCCACATCTTCTACCTCCCTTCATCCTATATATAATCTTAAGGCCCTCTTCTTAATGGCTATTGCCATGGAGTGGCCATGGTCCTCCCCACTAGAAAAGAAGGGGGATGGCTAATTTCTGTTCTTGGATTCACAATGCTTTGAAATGGCGATCTCATTTTTGGCTGGCATATTCTTCTCTGTGTCCAAGCAACCTCACCTCCTCTGGTCATTGAAGTAGTCAAGAGAGCTTGGCTTGGGTACTGAAGAATTAATTTCTGTGTCCAAAATAAAAACATTATTTGCAGTTAAAAAAAAAAGTTGTACTTTGGGAGATAGATTACCTAGAACAATATGTAGTAATTATTACAATTCTTAAGTTAAAATTTCTTACTGATTCAAATTTAATGGCACTTTAAGCATTCTTACATAGGAATTTAAAATAACTTTCCAAGTACATAGTGTGTATTTTTCAGATTTTAACATTTTATCTCTAAAGACAATTGCAGTTTAATTGAGGAATGTGGTTGCAATGCTTATTGGAAAGGTCATCTGTCTCCTAATACTGTTTGGTAGCCTGAGTACGTTCAAAAAACATGTTTTTTTTAAATTTATTTTTTATTGGCACACACTTTCATCACATAAGGGGTAGTATACGGATCATCCCTATAATTCCTTAATGATTCCAAGATCAATATCTAATCCAGTCAATGGAATTCCAGGCCTTGACCTTGGCCTCCTCCTCCCCATATAAATAGTGATAGAATAATTCTAAGGCAGCAGTAGTTTGAAAGAAGGAGAGATGGCACTGACTCAGATAAAGATTGTTTTATTCAAGGCCAATAAGAACCTCTTCCATAAAGTGATTAGTAACCCATTCTCACTTGAAATCTACTAACTATTGGCTTTCACACCAAATCTTCCTTTTCTATTCTTTGGTGGCAGGGAGTGAGTGGGTGGTGGTAACAGGTGTTAAGTGAAAAAATAATGAGGTTCATAATTGTAAAGGAGAACTTTATTTCTCATGAAGGGTGAGAGCCTGCTGTGGGCAACCATTTGGGCAGGCTGGAAAGCAGGGCCCCTTCCCCTGACCCCCAAGCCAGGAACATGTGCTTCAAGACAGGGACAATGGGAATAGAAATTCATAGTGAGCAGGATGGCCAAATATACATATTTAACAAGCTACAGTACGAGTCACGAGAATTTATGAAAAGAGAAACATGCACCTTCGCAATGGAGCTTTCTGCCCTCTTACGGGGCCCATGTTCAGATATGGCCTCCAAGTCAAAAAGGTGAAACAAGGACACAAAAGCCCTCTCTGCGCATGCTCCATAGACTGTTTAAAACCACTTTGTGGTTGGTGGTCTTTTATCAGAAAAGAATGCTAGTCTGGCCATTAAGAAAAAAGACCTGATGGCTGTTAGCAAGGGAGGGGTAAAATGATGGGTGGCTGACCTCCCATCCCGTCCCGTCATGGCTGGGAACTCAATTTTAAACTTTCTCTGAGGTCCCCTTGGCTGACGGGGGTCTGTCCAGCCAGTGATGGCACTGGTGGGGTGTTAGGATTTTATTTTTGTTCACACAGGTAAACTTAATGCCTCAAGGCCCCCAGAGGTGTGTGGACATATGAAATGAGAAAGACATAGGGAACTTTAGGAATTAAGGAAACTCAAGAGTGTCTTGTTCCTCGGGAGCAGCTCATACTCCTTTGCAGACAACCATGCTTTACAGGAATATGGTGCTAGTGTTGCCAGAATATCTGATTTTTCAAGAGAAGACTAAAATATACATTTTATATGAAATTATCATGATTTAAAAAAATTATCATATTTTCACTTTTTAAAATATTTATTTTCCTTTTAATTGACAATAATTGTATATACTTATGGGGTACAATGTGATGTTATGATACATGTATACATTGTGGAATAATGAAATCAGGCTAATTAACATATTCATCACCTCACACACTTATTTTTGTGGTGATCACATTTAAAATCTACTCTTAGCAATTTTGGAATATATAATACATTATTATTATTAACTATAGTCAGCACACTGTGCAATAGATTACTAAAACTTATTTCTCCTGTCCAGCAGAAACTTTGTACCCTTTAACCAACACTCTCCCTCCCCGCAACCTCAAAGCCCCTGATAACCACCATTCTACTCTCTACTTCTATGAGTTTGACTTTTTTAGGTTCCACACATAAGTGAGATCATACAGTATTTGTCTTTCTGTGTCTGACTTATTTCACTTAGCATAATGTCCTCCAGGTTTATCTAGGTTGTAGCATAAGTCAGAATTTCCTTCGTTTTTAAGGCTGAATAGTATTCCGTTATGAGTGTTCTCAGCAGCAGCTGTATCTGATGGGCTCTTGGGCTACTTACTTCACATCTCTGAGGGTCTGTTTCCTCGAAGGTTTCCTACAACATTTAAATGAAATGAAGCTATTTATGCCCTACACCATTTGACTTTAGAATTCTCAATGGCTTCATCCCCACAATTACAAATATACAATTATACATATACACACACCTGAAACAGAAGCAATCTCTAGAGTTTAATTTTTGCTAAACAAAACATCTATTAAATGCTTTGTGTCACAGAGGCTTACTATTAAAAAAAAACAAAAAATAAAAGAACAGGGTAAACCCTGCAGGAGAGCAGGGACAATTTAGAACTGACCACCCCTTTATAGCTTTCCTTAGAGAGTTGTTAATTATCTTAAAAGACAAACAAGCATCACATGTACTCACCATCAAATTGGTATTAACTGATCAACACTTGAGTGCAGAGTGATATTCATTGTGTGTCGGGCAGGTGGGAGGGGGAAGAAGGGATGGGTATATTCATACCTAATGGGTGTGAATTGTACCCTCTGGGGGATGGACATGCTTATAGCTCTGACTTGGGCGGGGCAAAGGCAATACATGTAACCTAAATATTTATACTCTCGAATATTCTGAAATTAAAAAAAGACACAAAAATTTTAATAGTATAGCTGCCTATCAACTTTCTTTTTAATCTTGACTTTAGCTCAGTGGTTCTCAAATGTTCAAACACAAAAGTGTTTTTATATAGGGTTGTAGCCCAATACTACGGTAATTTTGATGCACAGCTAATTTGGATGTGATTGTGCTCTCCTCCTTGCTTCCCTTCACCAATTTAAGCATGAGGAAACAGAATCAGGGATGGTAAGGTTATACTATTTCAAAACTGATTTCTGTCCTTTTCCTTCTGTTAAAACATTCTGAACATTTAATAATATATTCAGACAAGAACATCTTGTTAAAGCAGTGATGTTTTTAATGGTGATGACACAGAAAACAACAATGACTAAACAATTCATTTATTCATTTAAATTAGTTGCCTCAAGATTCAGAGCATCTTGAAATGGCTGAAAAATTTTCTTAGAATCATCAAGCTGGAAAGTTGCTTCTGGGTTAATTAGTCTATATGTGAAACCCAAAAATGGTGGGTAAGGATTTCAACATATACAGCAAGTGGGTATAGGGAATAGAGACTATGTCTCCTGACTTCTGGACCAGTGGTCTCTGCTCACCATTGTTGAGGTTTCCAGCATGATACATCCCACAAGATAATTTCACAACTTAACACACCACCAAAAGCGTGATGCTTTTCTTTTTGCACCATTGGTTTCTGCTGGCAAAGCCTAGGGAATTTAGAAGTCAAATTAGACTGCTTCAGGATCCCATTATTGGACCCCAAATTTAACTTTTCCACTTGACTCATTTGGTGCTTTTTATAATGATTATTTTTATAAGAGATGATTCCCTATTTTGTCTTATTTTCCATGCTTAAGATGTGCCAATCCTTGCTCAGATACATACACTGGAGACAGCTTAGGAAAACAACATAATTTCCATGCTGCTTGCAGGATTCATTAAGGGTTTTTGCAAAACATATGGATCTTACTCAAAAATATATTCTGGTGCATCTGCTTCAGACAGACAACAGAATGTTTGTAGTGACTTTTATGCTATTTCTTTATTTCCAACTTCTAAAACTATATTCTGTGATTATCTTGATCTACTTTTATTTTTCCTTTAGCACCTTAAAGACTTAATAACTGATTTTGCACCAGTTTTTTTTCAAGGAAGTCTAGGATTTGTTTTCCCAATTTGGTTGACCTACATATAATTTTTCTTACATGGCTTGTATAATTCCAGTTTCTTTGATGACATTTTAGGTGCATATGACCCCTTCTTGGATGGAACAAGATGGTTAAATAGAATTAAATTACATTCAATTAGAGGTTTTTCAAAATTGATATATACTAGTTGTACATATTTTTGTCAATTGGAGTTTTGAAGGTGAAACCAGGGGGACCTGGATTTGTAAAAACTGGCTAGCTCATCATCAAATCAATTTCTTTTTTCTCTTGAGAATAAAACCAGATACATTTTTCAATATCCCTTGCAGTTCATGCATCCCTATGACTGAGTTCTAAACAGTGGAGTGTGGGTAGAAGTGATGTGCACCACTTCCAGTTGTCAGTGTTAAAAATAGTTTTACCTCTGCTCATTTTGCAAGTATTTATTAAGTGTCCACCATATCCCAGGCCCTCATAAATGAGGAAAGTGATAGTATTGTCAAAAGGATGCCAACAGATAGGATTAAAGAATATAAAATTTCTTTTATGGCAAAAATTATAAAAACTTATCTGCAAAACTCCTCCCTCCGATTTCCAACCCCAGGTGCTTGACAAATTCATAGTATATCTTTATTTTTAACAGCTTTATTGAGGTATAATTGATACACAAAGAACTGCACATATTTAATATGTAAAATTTGACGAGTGTGGACATATGCAAATCCCTGTGATACTGTCAGTACAATCAAGGTAATAGACATATCCAATGCCACCCTTTTTTTTTGTGGTTTGAATACTTAACATGAGAGCTACTTTCTTAACAAATTTTGATGTGTACAATATTGAAATTTTAACTCTAGGCACTATGTTATATAGCAGATCTCTAGAACTTACATATCTAATATGACAAACTTTATATTGATTAAACAATAACTCCCATTTCTACTTCCACCCCAGCTCCTGGCAACCACTATTGTATTCTCTTTTTCCATGAGTTTGACTTTTATGGATAACTCATCTGAGTGGAATCATGAACTATTTGTCCTTCTGTGACTGGCTTCTTTTAAATGGGCGAAAGACTTGAACAGAAGTTTCTCCAAGGAAGAAATGGTATGTCTTAATGAGACTAATTTAGAACAGCTGGGAAGACAGGCTCAGGGCGGTAAGAGTGGTGATCTCAAATAAGGACTTAAAAGGGCCCTGGATTCTTTTCCCTTTGATGTATTGGGGCCAGTATCAAAGTGGGAGGGCTCAAAGCACAGTAACGAAAAAGAGAAAACATTGGGTGGCCTCACTGCAGAGTGGGGAGGCTGAGACACCCTGGAAACACCATGGCAGGAAATCTGCAGCTCTATGGGGAGGTTGGGTAAAGGTTGGTCGTGATAAAGAACACAACCTTCTGTACTTGATAAATAAGAGCACAATGTACTGTTGTATTTGGCAATTGTTTTAATGAGATCTTGTTTCTGTTCAAGCAGTATCATTGGCAGCTCTGTGTCTTCCTGGAGACATGGAAGTCAGAGAAACTTGGTCCTCTCACCAGCTATAGTCTCCTGTGCCTCTTGCTCTGTGTAGCCAAGATTGTGCCATTGTTTCCTCTGCCAGAGGAGTTTTACTGTGTCTGTTGGTATTTTTCTGTCAAACTCCACCCTCCTTGTGACCATTCTGCAACAATGGTGAATGAAACACACACAGGACCTATTATTAACTTGCCTGCAGCGGATTCAAATAGGCAGATAAATAAATAGGAAAACAACCTAATAAAGTCATAACAAAAATAATATGGACAATGTTGAGAAGGAAATGAATCTGAGAAGGAAATGAATCAGGCAGTGAATGTGTCATTGTTGGCCCATTGTGTGCTCTTTCATGCAAATTAGAATATGACACCTTCTCTGAGCATGTGGCACAGAGCTTGGGGAGCAGATGGAGAGCTAGACCCCCTTGGTTAGATGCTTTTGCGTGGTGGGTCACAACCTGCACAAATGTACACTGCAGCTGTGGTGATATGATTAAGGGCAACTGTGGAGAGAGTGGTGGAAGAAGCTGAGTCTGAAGGCTGGGAAGGTGCTAGCTTTATAAAATTGGTGGGAGAGTTTTAGAAAGCAAAATCAGCAGATGCAAAACCCCTAAGACAGGAAGTAGCACAGCATGTTCTAAAAATCAATAAACAAAGAAAGGCCCGTGAGGGTGGTAAGAGGTAGTGAGCAGGAGGAGTGTTGTGAAGATGGAGATATAAGCAAAGGTTCAGGTCACACAAGGTTTATAAGCTAAATAAAGAATTTTTATTTTATTCTGAGTGCAGCAGCCATCAAAGTGTTTTAAGAAATGGAGTAATGAATCTGATGAGCATTCTGGCTCCCCAGTGTAGAATGGAGGCTGCTGGAAGAGTTCGGATGAGGGGTGATGGTGCCTCCAAGTGAATGGAAGTGGAGCTGGAATGATGTGGCAGCTCAGGCATACATGCACGTACAGGATGGACAGAATGTCCTTGCTTGCTCAAGACCTCAGGTGAGGAAACTAAGACGCAGAGTTTGAATTTGTTGAAGGTCAAAGAGCCAGTTACTGCCAAGGCAGATGTCAAACCCAGGTCTGTGCGACTCCATTTCCCATGCCCTTTACCATCATGCCATGCCACAGTTCTTGAGCTGGGGAAAGTCCTCAGCAGCTCCTCATCAAGTTAAATTGCCAGGATGTTAGTACTTAAAACATAAGGCTTCCTAAATGATAAAATGAATGAAACAATTGATAAAATACACACAGGATTTTTATTGTTGCTCCTTGCAGATATCATTTGATTTAGGAAGAATATGGCATGGGAGTTGGGGGTTCTAGTGCTTGCACTGCCATTGTATACCTGTATACCTGAGAGAAATCTCATCCAACTTTTCTGAACCACCATTTCCTCAGCTATTTATTCTGGTGATTGGACTGATTGCTCAGAACCTTTCTAGGCCTAAGAATCTATCTAATATGTTCTCTTGGAGCCATGGGATGGGGACCCCCTGGAGGCTATAGTGCTGCATATAGTCAAACGGACTCTGTACTACACTACTCCAGGGGCACTGTTCACCAGTTATGATGCCAACATCGCCCCCTGGAGTTGTGCATATGGCAGTGTTGCTCTTTTCTCACCTATCTCCTGCATGTAGTCTTTGGGGAATGGTTTTGCTGGATGAGCTAGTATGGCATTGAAACTCATGAAACACATGGGGCCAGGTAAGAGTGTTAATTGGAATGAGTGTGTTGAAAGAGCATGGTACATCATTAAAACCTGGTCCTAACTATCCAGAACTATATTCTAAAGATGAAGAGGGAAGGGGATGTAGACTGTTTTACTTCACAGAGCCCTGTGCCTGCTTTATTTTTTTCTATCTACCTGTCTGCCTATCTATTGATCATCTAGCTATCTATCAATTATCTATCTATCTATTTCTATCATCTATCATCATCTGTCTATTTGCCAGTGTGCTATCCAGGACTAGGTCTCTTGCTGTAGCAATCTTAAGGATCCAGAGATAGTCCTGGGGATTAAGGAGAGCTATTTTTAATCTAATGGTTTATACCGAGTCACCCACCAGCCATCCAGCTAGTTGAATAGCCTACTGACCCAACAACGAATAAAATACAGTAAATATCTGACTTAAATACTGAGCAATAGTGTTTTCCACCAAAGAAACCACTGAACACATTCATGCTGGAACATAATCTACATGTTTTCTCACAACTACTGACCTAACCTAAAACCAACTTGAATTTTTTTTCTCCTCTCAACCAATACTTTACTCAAAACTTACAAATACTACAAATTATTCTGATTTCTAACTGTTCTTTTGTTATAATTTTATCTTTTCTCATTCTATTCGCTCCTCCAACACTTCAGTACTGAATACACACACACACACACACACATACACACACATATATATGTATATATATGTGCCACTGGAGTGTGTGGGATATTGAAAAGAGCTAGGGTTAGAAGATGTGGGTTTAAGTATCTTTCTGCTATTTATAAGATGTATGATCTTTGTTATCTTGTTATTTTTTAAATTTGTGATTTTTTTAAATTTCAGCATATCACGGGGGTACAAATGTTTAGGTTACATATATTGCCTAGTCAGAGCTTCAAGCATGTCCATCTCCCAGATGTTGTGCACTGCACCCATTAGGTGTGTATATACACATCCCCTTCTCCCCCTTTCCACCTGCCCAACACCTGATAAATGTTACTAGTATATGTGCAAGTAAGTGTTGATCAGTTAATACCAATTTGATGGTGAGTACAAGGGGTGCTTGTTTTTTCATTCTTATGATACTTCACTGAGTAGAATGGGCTCCAGCTCTATCCAGGATAATACAAAAGGTGCTAGATCACCATAGTGTTTTGTGGCTGAGTAGAACTCCATGGTATACATATACCACATTTTATTAATCCACTCATATATTGATGGGCACTTGGGTTGTTTCCACATCTTTGCAATTGTGAATTGTGCTGCTGCTATAAACATTTGAGTGCAGATGTCTTTTTTATAGAATGTTTTTTTTTCCTTTGGGTAGATGCCCAGTAATGGGACTGATGGATCAAATGGTAGTTCTACTTGTATCTCTTTGAGATAGCTTCATATTGCTTTCCACAGAGGTTGTACTAGTTTGCAGTCTCACCAGCAGTGTATGAGTGTTCCTATCTCTCTGCATCCATTGCAACATTTATTGTTTTGGGACTTTTTCATAAAAGCCATTCTCACTGGATTTAAGTGATATCTCATTGTGGTTTTGATTTGCATTTTCCTGATGATTAGAGATGTTGAGCATTTTTTCATATGTTTATTGGCCATTAGTATACTACCCAAAGTGATCTACAGATTCAATGCAATCCCTATTAAAATACCAACATATTGTTTCACAGATCTAGAAAAAAAAATTGTACGCTTTGTATGGAACCAGAGAAGACCCTGTATAGCAAAAGCAATCTTAAGCAAAAAGAACAAATTGGTAGGCATCAATCTACCAGACTTCAAGCTATACTACAAGGCTATAGTAACTAAAACAGTATGGTACTGACACAAGAACAGAGACATACAACAATGGAACAGAATTGAGAACCCAGTTATAATACCATCCTTATACAGCCATCTAATCTTTTGACAAGGCAGACAAAAATATACAATGGGGAAAAGAATCCTTATTCAATAAATGGTGCTGGGGAAATTGGATAGCCACATGTAGAAGACTGAAACAGGATCCGTGCCTTATACCTCTCACAAAAATCAACTCATGGTGCATAACAGACTGAAACCTAAGGCATGAGACTATAAGAATTTTAGAAAAAAACATTGGAAAACCTCTTATAGACATTAGCCGAGGCAAAGAATTTATGAAGAAGACCGCAAAGACAATCACAGCAACAACAAAAATAAATAAATGGGACCTGATTAAATTAAAAAGCTTCTGCACAGCCAAGGAAACTATCAGGAGAGCAAATAGACACCCTACAGAATGGGAGAAAATATTTGCATGCTACACATCCGATAAAGGGCTGATACCTACAATCTATATAGAACTCGGGAAAATCAGCAAAAAAAAAAATCAAACAACCGCATGAAAAAGTGGGCAAAGGACATGAACAGAAACTTAGCCTGTCTTGTTTCTCTTTCTTCATTTGTATAATGAGAATAATAAATCTTAGATTGTGAGCTAATACTCATGAAAGTACTTGGTGGGTACTGGACACATAGTAAACACATAATAAATGTTTATTGAATCTTCACTCAGTTAAATCAAGAAATAAGAGCACTGATTGGACAAGATTTGGAAGTGAAGTAAGGACACCACAAAGAATTCTCTTCTGTCTTGCCTTTTGCCTGTTCAAAAGAGGACACATTTCAATCATGATGATAGCTTCTTTCACTTCTTTTAAGTTCAGCAATTTTTACTCTTAGCTTCCCTGACATAGTTTAGGAATGGCAATAGGGGAAAAAAATTCTCCAAATAGAACCAAAAAGGATCATACTTTATGCTAATTTGAATCATACTTATTTGAAATAGTGAGATTATAAAAGCACTAGACTAGAGGTCTCACTTTATACACACAACTAGAAATAATGTGAATCCCTTCAAATTAAAAATCAGAAATGAAAAAGTTCAAAGTTAAGGGACTTTGTGGACAATAAATGTATTTACTTCACTGTCCCCACTTAGCTGGTAAACAGAAATGCCAGCATGCTTTGAGCAATGTGAGCTTTGCATAATCTAAGTACTTGGATAACACATCCTTCAGAAAAATGCATTATCCAAGTAGTTTTAGTCAAGGGAAAGAAAATTATAAGGGAATAGGTATGAGGTATTAGTGCTTGGTCTAAAATATGTACGGAGGAGAAGAAGACATTACTGAGCAAAATGTAAATAGGTAGAAATATATTCTTAAGCTTCTGATCTTACATGGAGTTCCTTTCTTTTTATGCTAGAAGTCTGGATTTTTCTGATACTCAGAAACATACCAGAGGTATGAACATGCCTTGGAAACTTTTCAACTCTAAGTTAAAGCATTCCTGCTAAGATAATTCTTGTCTAGGTTGGAGAGATAGCTGTATTTCATTAAGTAGAGAATGAAACTAGATCTAGTGAATATTGTGTCTATTAATGAATGCTAACATGTTGGCATTTATTTATATTTTGTACTAAAATGTATATTTCTCAAATGTACATTTTAAGAACAAGATACAAATATTTATATACATTTTTGTCCTTGTAAATAGTTCTACTTTTACATAATACATAGCTCCCTTTAATGTGACAGGGATTTAATACATATTTCCTACAAGTCTTTTAAAACTGCTGCAAAGTAGACATCATTATCCCTTTCTTGTAAATGGTGAAACTGAGGCTCAAAGAGGTTAGGCGACTTGTTCAGGACCACACACATAGAAAGTGGACGAGTAGAGATTCAAATCTCTATCTGGCTCGCTAGCCATGCACCTTATTGCTCCAACCAGGATACCACTTTGGGGTTGCTTACCCCAAATGAAGCCCAAATAGGAGGATGTCAATAGTGTTTTGAGGACTAGCCTTACAAACACAGACCTGAACATGAGAGCCACATAGAGGCACCCAGTGTCATTAGAGCTGTTTTGAAGTGGTCCCTAAATTATCTGGAGGAGAACCGGCAGCATCTCCCCTCAGTAGAACCCATTCATTATTTCTATCTTGAAGATATAGAGGGACCATCCTCTCTAGCCCATCATACTCAGATTAAGTGCTGACCTGGATTCAGTTTGTACATCTACCTTCCAAAAGCCATCTCTGTAGTTTTTATGCAGCTGATACAAACTGAAACTAAAACATTTTTAAGAGCCTTGACTTTTCTCCATGTGAGTTTTATTTCCAAGATCTACCTTCTCTGGACTTCTTTCACTCCCTCAGTTCTCGTGTCCATCAGGGCTCATTGTACTACTGAGACCTGCATAGCCATCCATAGCCCTGTCCTTGGGTATGTCCTACGATGATGGTTAACGTGGGAAACATACACTCAGCAAGGGGAATTTGAAGTTTGGTTAGTTATCATGTCGGGAGGAGACTGGATGGTGAGGTAGAATAACACTGTGAGGTAATTGGAAGGATATCTCAATGGGCAGAAGCCTACTGAGATGCTGAGATGTGTCACTGTGTTTTGAGCCCCAGGAAGAGTTGAACTGTGTTTGGCACTTTGCTCCATATTCCCCTTCAGATTTGCTTGTCTGGGAGATCGGGGACAGTGTAGGGACATGTTGCCATGTTCTCATTTGGGGCCAACGGAGTAATTACCAGAAGGAGAATTTCCAGGAAGGGCTAAATTAGAACCTGGTGGACCAGATGACATTGAGTTACTAGTTTCATGGGATCAAAGAGAGAAAGTCCACGGCAAATCCAAGACACAAAGTGTAGGGCACTGAGGACAGACAGGATGAGAATGCAGGTAGGAGCAGGACTTGGAGTGTTGCTGTCATTGAAGTGGTTGTAGAGATCCTTTATCCAAACCCTAAGACAGATCTTGGGAAATTCTGAGAATCCTTTAAAAGGTATCCTGTAAATGAGTATCATTTAGATGAGAGTAAGTAGGGACATGCTATTTTTGTATCTCAGTTTTTCACATTTACCATTTCAGTAGAGAAATCTTCTAGTTAAGGCCCAAGGAAGAACAAAAAAGGCAGAAATCAGTACACAACACTGGCCCTCACCTTTCTTCCTTTCATCTCTCTGACAATATAAAATGTGTATTTCATGATAAGTTCTTGGAAAATGGGAGATGTCAGTCAGATTATCTGCTAAATGAATAGACCCGTGAAAATGAAAATTCTGTTCCTGTGATCTGCAGGAAGATTATTTGTTTTAGGCATTTTTTGATGCTGAACTGATAGAAGATGGGTTTGAAGATTATTTTAGGAAGGGCAAGTGTATGTTCGGGTATATGTGTCTGTTTCTCTCAACATTCTAAATCCAAATGCAAACTGGTTAGAATAACCCTTATTCTGCCTTGGTAGAAACATAGACCTGCAAACTTTAAAGTGTAATTTAATACTTCATAAAGGAGTTAGCTGTCCTAAATCCATCATTTTAGATAAGAGTTAGCAAATTAAAGCATGCTACCTGTTTCTTAAATAAAGTGTTTTCGGAATACAAACATGCTCATTCATTTATATATTGTCTCTGACTGCTTTTGTACTATAATGGCAATGTTGAGCAGTTGTAACAGAGACCATATAGCCCACAAAGCTTAAAATATTTGCTATCTATGCCAACACAGAAAAGGTTTGGCGAACCTTGATTTAGATGGATTGAGCAGGGGCCAGGCAGATAACATAAAAGCTGGATGTCTTAATCACTTCCTTGACTTCATTTCTGGGATATTGCTCTTTCTTGGGTCCCTCCTGACTCACTGCCTACTTCTCAGTATTCTCTCTCTCTCTCTCTCTCTCTCTATCTTTAAAAATATAATTTTTAGAGCAGTTTTAGGTTCACAGCAATACTGAGTGGAAAGTACAATGATTTCCCATATACTATTCCCCCTCCATGCATAGCCTTCCCCGTTATCAACATCCCCCCCACCACCAAAGTGGAACATTTGTTACAATCGATGAATCTACACTGACACATCATTCTCACTCATAGTCTATGGTTTCCATTAGTGTTCACCCTTGGCATTGTACATTCTACGGTTTTGGACAAATGCATGACGACATCTATCTACCATTATGGTATCACACAGAGTAGCTTCACTGCCCCCAAAGTCCTCTGTGCTCTGCCTATTCACCTCTTTCTCTTCCCAACCCCTGGCAACCACTGATCTTTTTACTGTCTCCACAGTTTTGCCTTTTCCTGAATGTTATATAGTTGAAATCACACAGTATGTAGCCTTTTCAGATTAGCGTCCTTCACTTAGTAATATATATTTAGATTTCTTCCATGTGTTTTCATGGCTTGATAGCTCATTTCTTATTAGCTCTGAATAATACTCCATTGTTTAAATGTGCCACAGTTTATTTATCCATTCACTTACTGAAGAACATCTTGGTTGCTTCCAAGTTTTGGCAGTTATGAATAAAGCTGCTGTAAATGTCTTTGTGCAGGTTTTTTGTGTGGATGTAAATTTTCGACTCCTTTGGGTAGATACCAGGAGGTCAGTGTTCTTCATGGTTGTCTCCCTATCTCCTTTGGAGAGTCCTCACATCTCTTTTCTTATTTATCTACATTCATTTTCTAGCTGGTTTTATTCAATGTCACAACTTCAAATACGATTTAAATACTGACAGATTCCAAACTTAGTCTCTAGTTTGAACCTGTCCTCTGAATTCCAGACTTCCATACCCAATTTCCCACCTTCCCACCAGGTTGATCCTTTAAAAATAAGAGATTCTTGTTGACTTTAGTTACCCTACTGTGCAATAAGACACTAGAACTTATTCTTTTTTCTTTTTTTTTTTTTTCAAGTTCATTGATCTTTTATTTGCCGGTATTCAATATGCTTTTTTTTTTTTTCATTTCAGCTTATTATGGGGGTACAAAAGTTCAGGTTACATATGTTGCCCATGTACCGCCTGTCCCCCCAAGTCAGAGCTCCAGGCATGTCCATTCCCCAGACAGTGCGCATTGCATTCATCATGTAGGTATACACCCATCCCCTCCTCACACCCCCCCTCCCCGAGTCAGCACCTTCAAGCGTGGCCATTCCTCAGACGGTGCGCAACGCACTCATCATGTAAGCATACACTCATCCCCTCCCCCCACCCCCACCTCAGTCTGATATCCAATTGGTATCATTCCCATATGTGAATTAAGGTGATGATCAGGGAAACCAATTTTCTGGTGAGTATATGTGATGCTTGTTTTTCCATTCTTGGGATACTTCACTTAATATAATGAGTTCCAACTCTCTCCAGGAGAACCAAAGAGATGTCGTATCACTGTTATTTCTTATAGCTGAGTAATACTCCATGGTATACGTATACCATAATTTACTAATCCAATCATGAATTGATGGGCATTTGGGTTGTTTCCACATCTTTGCTATTGTGAATTGTGCTGCTATAAACATTCGGGTACAGGTGTCTTTGTCATAGAATCCCTATTCAATAAATGGTGCTGGGAAAATTGGATAGCCACATGTAGAAGACTGAAACAGGACCCACAGCTTTTACCTTTCACAAAAATCAAATCATGGTGGATAACAGACTTAAACCTTAGGTGTGAAACGATTAGAATTCTAGAAGAAAATGTAGGAAAGACTCTTACAGACATTGGCCTAGGCAAAGAATTTATGAAGAAGACCCCCGAGGCAATCACAGCAGCAACAAAAATAAATGAATGAGACCTGATTAAATTAAAAAGCTTCTGCACAGCCAAAGAAACAGTCACGAGAATAAACAGACCACCTACAGAATGGGAAAAAATTTTTGCATACTACACATCAGATAAAGGACTGATAACAAGAATCTATTTAGAACTCAGGAAAATCAGCAAGAAAAAATCAAACAACCCTATCAAGACGTGGGCAAACGACATGAATAGAAATTTTTCAAAAGAAGATATAAGAATGGCTAACAAACATATGAAAAAATGCTCAACATCCCTAATCATCAGAGAAATGCAAATCAAAACCACGATGAGATATCATTTAACCCCAGTGAGAATGGCCTTTATCAAAAAGTCCCAGAACAACACATGTTGGCGTGGGTGCGGAGAGACAGGAACACTCATACACTGCTGGTGGGACTGCAAACTAGTGCAACCCCTGTGGAAAGCATTATGGGGATACCTTAAACAGATTCAAGTAGACCTACCATTCGATCCAGCAATCCCGTTATTGGGCATCTACCCAAAGGAACATAAGTCATTCTATGACATAGAACTTTTGCTTTATTTCCAATTTTAGCTCTGTATCTGTTGATCAACCTCTCCCTTTTCCCCTCTCCTCCCCAGTCTCTAGTAAACTACTGCTCTATTCATATGTGTTGAAATATCACATCATATCCCATAAATATGCACACTTATGTGTCAATTAAAAAAATTATAAAAAGAGATTTTTGTTACTAACTACACTAATTATGAGGTGCAAATTAAGACAAATTTTTCTTAATTGTTCCATACATCTAAGTGAGGAAATAGATGCAAGTTACAATTTCTCTATTTACTATTTTACAAATGTGTATCATTAATGGTAGTAGTGGTAGTAATAATGGTAAGAATACTTGATTAAAAAAAATCCCAAATAAAAAAGATTAGAAATAGGAGTATCAGTGTTAATTGTTTACAACAGTACTTCTGTAGCACCACAGTGACCCAGAGAAAGGTCTGCTTAGAGACTTCTGGTTGGCGGGGGTAAGGGAAGGAGAGGGGATTGGTGGGGAAAGTATATTGACATGGGATCTCCATGTCAGGATGGGATTAAATTAATTGTCAGACACAAGGCAGGATTGTTAAAAGTATAAGAATGATTATAAATTGCAAAACCAAGGCATTGTAGTACACACTCATGTTCATAGCAGGATTATTTACAATAGACAAAATGTGGAAACAAGTCAAGTGTCCATTGATAGATGAATGGGTAAAGAAAATGCAATATATACATGCTATGCAATATTATTTAGCCAGGAAGAAAATTCTGATACATGATACAACATGGATGAATCCATCCAGGGCTCTTTGCTCTGTACCATGCTGCACATCAAGGAAACAACCCTAATTATGTTTGCATCCACCATCCTTCTGCTTTATTGTCATGACAAACATCTTGATGGCATCTAATCCCAGTTTATCATAGGCTCCATGCTTTCTGCCTGTTCTTGGATAGCCCATAACTTTTCTAACATGCTGGCTCCATTAGACCCATCAGGCACCAAACACAGAAGGCCCTTGTCGATAGAGAAATCAGGGACTTATAAAAACCTGGAGTCTGAAAACTTCATCTTATTCTACCCCTTAGTTTTTAAAACAACTCCACATATAGCTAGTTGAATGGCTGACTTTTCAGGGAAGAGGTCTCTTCTCTAATCACTTCCAGGACATAGTTGGATGTGACTGCTGTTCTGGGATTCTGGTCAATAAGTTCCCCGAGCCAGGGGGGCCCACTGGAGTTGGAGCTCCAGAGGAGGAAAGCTATTCATTCAGAGCTGTCAGCACATCTTTCTCTATGAATTACTCTCCCCAACATAGCAGACTTTTTTTTTTCCTTTAGTATAATAGAAGACTTTCTGTAAGAATGGGGCCCATTCAGAGCAGGTCACGACAAACATAGATTTCCTTGTTAATACGCATTTGAGCCAAAGTATACTTCTCAGTAAATAAGACTGGGAAGAAATGGAATGGTTGAATCAGACAGTATTTGTTGTGTGGAATTTTTGAATACATTCATGGTAACTAGCCCAAACAAAATCCCCTTTTCTATCCTGGCACTGAACATGGGTGGCATTTTGACACAACAACCAGAACATATGAATTTATCATGGAAATGAGGTGAGAACGTGTCTTGAGTGAGGGAGCAGGAAAAGAGTAGATTAATGTTAAGCCTGGCCCCCCCACATTGAAGGGCCTCCCCAGAGCCCCTAAAAGAACAAGAATAGTACACTAGGTGCAGAGATCCAGCCAGCTTTGTTTTTGACCTTGGCTGCCGCATCAAGTGCAATTTTGTAGAGTCAGGCTGATCCCATCACTCATCCATTGCTCCCTGGAAGCGATGTCTACACAACAGCAAAACAACTGAGTGATTCAGGCTGTAGTCACACCAGGGAGTTCCCAATCTGTTGATGCTTTCAGTAGTTTCGAGGCGTGTTACAAAATTCTGCCCACTGATTTTTTTTTTTTTAATGAATTAAGGTAAATATATTTTTTAAAGAACTGAAAAATAAAAGATACTATTTGAAAGTGAAACTTCAAAGGGGTAAGCATCACCTATCTATACAATTTCTATGTAAACAATGGGGACCCAAAAAATCCATTAATCAGTTGGTGATTTGGCCTCAACAGACCAAACAGCCCTTTTGATGCGCTTTTTTTTAATTGAACAATGTCCACTTGTCATGTTTCCTCGTATTAAACTAAAAGTGAGGTTGGATTATTATTATAAGAAAGGATATGTATGAATATGTATGAATCTTTTAATCAAGCAAACACAGGCTTTCTTCTTCCTTCCTTTCCTCCCTCTCTTTGTTCATTTCTTCCATTTAGGAGAGCAAAGCTATTTGCAAGTCCTGTGACTTACAACAGTGCTTTGTTGCTTTGTAAACCAGGGAGATAGGTTAATATTTAGGTTGATAAGAAAATCATGTTTATACCACTAAGATACTTGGATAGCCATTGAGTTTTTAGCAATAAAATGACAAGATGATACCTCACTTATTCAACCATAGTTTATTGTCCTTCTTGATGCACATCCAATCCAGACTCATTTTCTGACTTTCCAAAATCTTCGTCCAATTGAGTCTAAATAAATGGCATCACTGTGGCAAATACTCTCTTCAGATTTGGCATAAAAAATCACATATCTTCTGTGAACCTCAAAGGTTTAAAATATATTCTATATTCTGTATTTCTTGGAAGTTGTAAAGATTAATTAAAAATACTTTGAGATTGGAGTTAAATATTAATAGAAGTGGTTTAGCTTAGTGGTGAAGTGGGATCCTGGAATTATAATTCTTACATTTGATTCCAGTTGCTTTCATATTAGCTGTGCCATCATAAGTAAGATTTCTTAATCTCTGTGCATGCCAATTTCTTTATCTGTAACTCTGGGTAATAGCATAACTTTATCAGTACAATTATTATTATACAGAAATAAACCAATGCATGGAAAACTCTCAGCATAGTATCTGGCACAAAAATAAGTCATCACTAAATGCTACTTATTATTTTTATGCCTAGAGATAATTATAAAAAAAGACTAAGATACTTACATAGGAGAAGCCTTTCTTGTTTGCATTATACAATGCAAAAGTAAACTTCTTTACCATAGATAAACTAGTTATCATGAGTTCTGAATTAACAGAATACAAATGAAAAAGGGTGTTTAGTTCATTTTGTTTTAAAGCAAAATTCACATCAAAAGATATGGTTAAAGAAACAATTTATGGTAGATGCAATTGAAATCATATTCCCCAAAAAGTGAACAACAACAACAAACTATTAATGTTGCTGTTCATTTAAACTCAAAGCAGGTCTCCTCTCTGAGCAATGTCTCCCGAGTGATTCTACCCATTGCAAGACTTTATGTATTAACATAGGTCTCAATATCAGTCTTGAATCTGGACCTTCAGCGCTTCACACCACATATATTAATTCTTCTTGGGTGAATAGCAGGGGACCTCACACTTAACATCCCTGAATCTGAGCCTTTGATTTCCCTTTGAAATATCTTTCTCCTCAATCTTCTCTATATCAGTCAGTGGCATCCCAGACTCATCAACACAAGACAGAAATCTGGATGCCATCCTTAACCCTCCCCTCTCTCACACCCATTCTTTTTCCATCATCAAGTTCTTTGATTCTACCTACATAATCTTCCTTGACTCTGTAAAAATTTCTTTCATCTCTAACACATCCACACTAGCTCAGGCTACCCTCTTCTCTCACCCAAACTCTGAAATAGCCCCTGGCAGTACCGCCTTGATAAGTTTCCCCAGTTCCACTGTTGGCTCTCTTTAATCTACTTTCCATACAGCATCAAATTCTTTTACAGAAGTAAATTGGACCATGTAACTTCCAAGATTCCAATCATTTAACACCCAAATCGTAGAATAAAATCCAGAGTCCTTATCTTGGCCTACAAGATTTCACATGGGCTGGCTCTAGCTCAGTAGATTCTAACCACATGTTCTTTTTATTAGTTTTCCAACAAGTTGAAGCCAACTTTCTTCTTGTCATTGAATCATTTCCAAAGCTTTTTATCTGCCTACAGTGTTCTTCTCCCTCACCTTTATATACCTATATTCTCTTCATTTTGTGGGGCAGAGAGTTGGAGCTTAATTTATTGTGACTTTTCCAGACTATTCTATCTATATAAATATCTACTTTGGCATTCTTTGTTTCAGAACATTGATATGTTCTGTACATAGCACTTATAAAGTTTGAATTATGTAGATTTCTCTTGGTTTACTAGGTATTGTTTGTCTTCTCACAAGACTTTAAATTCTATGAGGGAAGAATCTTTCTGTTCATAAATGATACTATTGATGATACTATGCCATAGATAGCCTAGAGCAAGGCTTATCAAAGAAATTCAATAAGTATGTGAAAAAAAATAATGACATCTTTAAAATTTAATCATTGGAAAGATGTATCTGATAAATAACTGTTATCCCACAAATATAGAGAACTCAAAACTCAACCATAAGAAAATAAACAACCTATTAAAAAATAAGCCAAAGACTTTAACAAACACCTCATCAAAAAAGATACATAGATGGCAAATAAGCATATGAAAAAATGCTCCACATCATATGTCATCAGGGAAAATGCAAATAAAAGCAACAACTTGCCACTGTACACCTATTAGAGTGGCTAAAATCCAGAACAGTGACGACACCAAATGCTGATGAGGATATGGAACAACACGAGCTCTCATTGAGTATCTATCTAAAGATGCTGCTATCCATTCTCTAGATAGGACTACTTATAGCTAAGATACTAGCCCTCATAGAGACTAGACTGTGTATGCCCATGACATTCTTGCTTTGGTGTAGCAAGTGTGCCTCTTAGCTTAACAACATTCAGAACAGCTCTGAGAACAACACTCGTCATTACTCAATTCACGGGGGCAGAACTCACCCTTATACTGTACAAAGTTTGATGAAAAAAAACCTCCATTAACATCTAGATACAACTAACACTTCTGGAGTTGGCAAAACAAAGTCAGGACAACAGTATATACAAACTCTCTCTCCCATACTATATTATAAACTAATAACCATTATTATGTATTTTTAATAGTGTATAGTATCCTTTATTTTAAATTCTTATGCAAATATCATTTGGGTAATTGCTTTTGTTTAAAATCCTTTTTGAATTAAAAAATTTCCTTTGTTATGAATTTTGTTACTGTCTAAATTTTTAGTAAATCTACTATCTTTTAAAATATTTTTGACATAATTTTTATTATAAAATTTGCATGTTTCATATGTATAATTAAATCCACATGGTTTAATATGTATAATTAAATCAATAAACATTTACTGGCCATCGACTTTGTGTGGGCATGGGCCTACAAGGTCTAATAAAGAACTTAGGGTTTACTGGGAGAGACAATAAATACAAAGGAGCATTTATTTTGGTTTGTGTCACGATTTGTAAGAGGATCAGAGATTTCCATTTAGTGCACAGTACTCAAGAGTGTTAATTTCAAATGAAGAATTCATGGAAAGGAATTGGGAAGCTTGTCATGAGAAAGAGAAGAATGTTGGCAAAGAACTCCAATTACATTAATGACAAGAGCTGATGCATCAGTTTCAGTTCCATGTGCTTTATATAATATAGTAATTCATTTAATTTTCACAGCAACCTCATGACATGAGTACTTTTATTGCCCATGACTTACAGGTCAGAAAACTAAGGAACAGAGAAGTCATTTTCCCACGGTCTCATGGCTTGTGAAGCTGAGTTTTGACACAGACAGTGTGGCTCTGGAGCCTATGAGATTAGCCATGATACAAAACTGGCTTCCAGGTTAATCATAGGATGCCCTTGGTTTGTTCAGGCTCATTCTCTTGACACAACTCCCTCTCCCCGTCTCTTGTCCTGCTATTCTCTCTCTCTCTCTCTCTCTCTCTCTTTCTGCAATGGAAGAGAATATAAAGAAGATGAAGACATATCACATTTCACAGGTTATAAAGAGACAAGAAAGTGAACTCAGGTTTTCCCTTAATTAAATCTTATGGACCAAGGAGCACACACAAAACAGTTCAGTGGAAGCTGAGAAAAACCCTGAGGAGAGTTGAGGTGAAATTGTTATACAAAGCACAAGATTTTGCATCATGCATGTTTGTGGTGAAAGAATAGAGTTGGGATGTCCACTGTCAGGGAACTCTCCCTCTCCCACTGTGAGAATGTTCACAAAGAAGGTATATGAAAGGTAATTGTTAAAAGTAATGACTTATCCCAAAGCTCTACTTTCAGTAATAGTGGGTTTTTATTTTATTTTTTATTTTTGGTAATATGAGAATTAGCTATCCATAAATACAGCTGAAGCTTGGTTTTAATAGATTTTACATAATAGCTAAAATTTAGTTAGCAATTAGTGTGTGCCAGGCATTGTTATAAATGCATTTACTATAACAACTCACTTGGTCTTTCTAACAAATAAGAAAATTATATACAACTGTTTTACAGGTGAGGAAACTGAGTCACAAGAGACCAGGTCACTTGCCCAAGTTCATACAGTCACACAGCTGGTACAGAGCACTGATTTGAAGCCAAGCTGTCTGGCCGCAGAGGTCATGCTCTTAGCCCTTTCTATACACGGGCACCTACATCTGTTTGCCTGGCATATAGTAGGCACTCAATAAATACTAGTTTAATCACTGAGTTACATGGACTTTTGGTGGCACTATCTCCCATTGCAGATTTGGGTTTTTTTAATTTTTAGTTAGGATAACTATTAAATTAAAATGAAAATTTTATGCCAGAATTGGGAACTAGAGCAGAAATAAGAGCCACAGAAACTTTCACAATATTAGCTTCAGCTTTTTCACAGCCCACAAGTCACTTCAAGCCATTTTTCAAGCGTGCCACTTCCATTGTTCTGTGATGGTGCTGGGGATCCTACTGTTTGAAATACCTTGCGCTACCCTGTCTGATGAGCGTAATTCACTGTTCATCTTTCAAAAGTTCATGCTTAATAGCCTCTTTTATAAAGTTTATATCCTTCTTCACCAGTTACCAATGGCTTAGTTCTCCCTCCTCCAAGCTGACAAGCTGGTAGCTGTCAAAGAAAATTGTACCAGGCAAGGTAAGGAATTGCAATAGGTAAGGAAGACTACTTAAATAAGACCTTTGCAAGAGCTGAGAGATTGAACTCAATTCTGCTGAAACAAAAGGCAGGAGGATTTTTAAGAACTGAGGTGAGCTAGTGGAAAAGTCCTTGATGACTTTAGTGAGGTTGGCTAATGTGATTAGGCCACCTGTGTTTGCTAGTTGTCAATTGTGCGTATCTAAGTTAAGCTCCCACCTTGCAAACTGGGAGGTGGGGCTGATATTTTTCTTTATAATTACATTTCAAAGGGATGGATCCCAGGCCCCTGAGAAAGACATTCTTGGGTTGTAAAACTGGGAGGAGATTGGGAGAAGATTTACATCTTAAAGGGGTAAGAAGGAATTTACAATTAAAAGTTTCCTAATGTAAATGGTCTAAGAAAAGGTAGGTCAGAGGCCTATAGTCAGGAAGAAACCTGTCTAAATTGAGTTAAGCTGAAGGGAGCTTTAACGCTACTTTGGTCATAGTACAAACATCTTCCATGGTGGCTTTCATTGTATTGTAACCAAGTCTGTTGTCTCATAAAACCCAAACTGCTTAAAACTGAAAAGCCTTGGCCTGTCTACCTCTAGGTCAATGCCTGGCCCATTGAAATACCCAATAGCTATTTATTAAATGAGCAAATGAAGACCTCAGACATCCATAATAAAAGCCCCATGGGTACCTGGCTTTTCAGTTCTATTTTTGTCCCCAAATGCCTTTTACTGTAGACTTTCACCTGACATGAAGCTGAAGGGACAGTTTTCTCATGTGGAATTTTCCTCTCAGGTAAATCCAGTTGAAGGAATCTTGCTGAGAGAAAATGTTAGGAGTTAACTTTACTGCCGATGACAATCACGTCAAAATGTCCACTTGCATAAGCACTTCTTTTGTTCTCTCTCTGCCTTTTTTATTATTTATTTATTTATTTATTAATTCTGAGACAGAGTCTCACTCTGTTGCCCAGGCTAGAGTTCCATGGCATCAGCCTAGCTCACAGCAACCTCAAACTCCTGGGCTCAAGTGATTCTCCTGCCTCAGCCTCCTGAGTAGCTGGAACTATAGGTGTGTACCACCACGCCCAGCTAATTTTTTTCCATTTTTAGTAGAGACAGGGTCTTGCTCTTGCTCAGGCTGGTTTCGAACTCCTGAGCTCAAGCAATCCTCACACCTCGGCCTTCCAGAGTGCTAGAATTACAGGTGTGAGCCACGGCGCCTGGCCTCTGCCTTTTGGTAGAGCTATCTTGTTAGGTCTCTGTACTGTCTGGCTGTCTTATCCTTATCTCACATAAACATGTGGTGCAGTCTTTAACCAGGAGGGTGTTGTAAAGAGAACATACCAGATAAAGAGGTGGAAAACTTGAGTGGGTCTGTTCCAGCTCACTTGTTGAAGGCAGACATCCTACACTGGTTGTCTGCTTTGGCTTATAGATAGAGAATACATACTAGGTTATCTCACATTAAAACTACAATTTCCAGAATATCTTAGAAAGTTAGAAGACCCTTTCCTGTTGGGAGACTGTCATCTGGTGCTGAAGAGTGGCCCTGTTTGTGATTGTTCCCCCTTCTCCTCCACCCACTCTCAGCCTGTGCCACTCATTTATATTAATATCACCTGCCTGGGACCAGGTCAGGCCAATTGCTTCCTCTTCCCAGGATTCAATTTCTTCATCTATTAAGAGTAGATGATAATACTTTCTAGGATGTTTAGGAGAATAAATGGGATTTTATTAACGGTCCATGCAATTTAAACATTACATACCCAGGTTTTATTTTTATTGCTGTATATAAAAGCATCTCTCCTATGTTTGGCTCTGCTTGTCAGACAGATTAGATGGTAGATATCATTTATGAATTTTCTGCCAACATTGACCAGTTAATTCATTCAAAATCCTTACAAAATGTATATTAATGCACTACTTAGGGATCTTTCTAGTTGAGTACATATATCAGTCATCCAACCTTTCATTCTTCCATTCAGCATGTGATTCCTTTGTGGATTAAAGATTATGTCAAATATTAAAGGCATATCATCATTATTATAATCATCACTGGACAATATCTAAGTTTTTTTAGAATTAACTATGCAATAATCACTTTAATTCATTATTTCACTTAACCTTCACAATAGTCCTATGAGTTAGACAGACTCTCCATTAATGGGGCTCAGAAAACAGTGCCCCAAAATGAAGGCCTCAGAAGCAAAAGTTTTTCCCTGACCTTCTCCTATTCTGTCTCTCAGTCCCATTTTTCCCTGAGGCTAGCCATAGAAACTAGAATCTGTCTTCCCCAAAGTGGGTCATAACAGCCAGAACCCCTTTTCCTGAAAGCCAGCCATAAAATCTAAAATTATGCTGTGTAAAAACTGGCCATAAAGAAATTATTTGACCTACCTTGTTTGACTATAGGTCATAAGACCCCCATTCCAGAGAGGGCCCTGCCCCACACCCAGAAGGGTGTTTAGAGAGGCCAAGATGAATCTACACAGGCCTTGCTGGGTTTCCCCATTCAGTCTGTTAGCATTAGATCATATCCTTTTTGTCCAATTATATTTCTATACAGCTGTCCGTACTTTGTTGAACCTAAGCATAAAAACAGACATGTTCCCCTGTATCTTTGAGTCTTCATTCTGAAGGCTCCCATGTATTCATGTTAAATAAAATTTATTTGCCTTTTCTGCTGTTAATCAATCTGCCTCGTGTCCGTGATTTTTCAGGAACCTTCAGGGGGCTAAGGCCCTTGGTCCCTATACCATCTTAGGATGAGGGAACTCAGGCTCAGAGAAGTTAGATATTTTCAAGGTCACACTACTGTTAGGTGGTAAAAGTTAGAATACATTAACAACCATAGTATTTGCTTTAGAAATTCATAGTTTTATAGGGAAAAACTATGGATTATGCTTCCCATTTTTACTTATCAGATTGCAAATTTTAACAGATTTTTCCGATTAATTTACTTCATCTAATCTAGCTAGATGGACATATCCTTTCTTCCAATCCTGTAACAACTTAAATAAAGCATAAAAATAGTTACTATGCAGCTCTGTTATACAAGGTTAGTTAATACTGAAAAATTATTAGCAACACTAATTTCTTGTTGGTCTCTGAAGCTAGAAACATTTTCCTTTCCCCTTTTCTTTCCCCAACTTGTGCACGAATTTTGGATCCTATGAGTTCCTCTCAGTGAACTTGGGATATGCAAAAATGTGAAGAGCCTTACTGCTTAGACTTCATCTATAGCTCACCCTTCCCAGCAAACCATTAACATAAATAGAAGGAATTAAAGGTCAGACACTGGGCTTCAGAGATGACACTTTCCTGCCCTGGCTGACATAATTGGGATATTTGTCAGGTTTTTCTTTTCTCTCACCCTTCTAAAATCTTTTCTGCTTCTCTGGAAGTTGCCTCCCGCTATGCTGCTTATGCTCACCTTCTATCTCGCCATTTGGAACCTGGAATGATTTCCTAAGGGAAAGACTGTTTTTCCATTTTCTGGTAGTTTCCATTATGTTCTCTCTAGACTCATTGTTCTCCTTTCTCTTTTTTTGCTCTTTCCCATTCTGTTTAAGACAAAATAAAAGTCTCTTTCTTCCCTTGAAAGAGTGCCATCAGTAGCCTCAAACATCAAAACTTCTCAATAGCAGACTTATACCTCTTGGTGTAATTTTCTTGGATTATGTCTGATTGTGGGACTCCCCTGTTAAAAATCCTTCAACTGAGCTTCCCGATGTCTATTAGGGCACATTTCAAGCTGTTCATTTCAGGATTTTAAGAAGCTCTTTTATAATTTGTTCTTGTTTTTTTTTTTTTGGGCTTTGTATTTCACCACTTTCTCCCTTGAGCGTGAAGTTCAGTTTTCATTCTGAAGTTATCACTGGCCTTTTAAGCCCTCTTCCTGTATTTTAAACCCTTTTTTGACTTTTTTGCACCTTTTCATGTAAAGCTAATCCTTGTTATTCATGGTAATTATGTTTTATAAAGTCTCTGTAACACTAAATTAGCAGATACTGAACCATTGCTCCTAGAGGATATATATGTATATCTATATCTCACATACATATATGTATATACCCTATATACATCTTAAATACATATATTTATATATACATGTATACACATATATTTATATATACATATATACATCTTATATACATCACATCTTAATCCTACATTCTGAAAACAACTTCTCCTGGTAGATTCTATTTTTGTTTATTTTACAAAAAAGAAAACAAGTCCAGAAGTATTAAGTGACTGGCCTGAGGCTGCCCCACTGACAGGTGCCAGAGCTGGGATTCAGATCCAGTCCAGCTGGCCCAGTGTTGGCGCTCCTTGCACTATGCCACACGGTCCTCTGCAGTCTCTATCCTCTGCTGGTTTCTGTATGAGAGCTGAAACAGCGAGGCAGAGTACTATCTTTTGAGCTCACCTGGGCACATGTGAGTTTGGACAGTCAACATTTTCAGCACTCTGAACATGTCTGTGAATGATGGTAAAGTGCAACGAGTATTGATTTTGGGGTTACAAATACATTTTAGTGATAGATGACTTTGCAAATACAGAATACGCTACTAATGAGGATTGACTGTACGTGCCTCAACTGCCACTCTAGACAGGGTTACATATTCCTGCTGGTTGTTTTTCAACCTTCTCTATCATAGCCTTTATCATGGAACTGCCTATTTAATTATCTCCCTATCCTGTGAGAGTATATAATCTATAAGAATGGGAACTTTTCTCTGTTATCCATCATTGTATTTCCAGGTCCTATCCCAGCACCAGATAAATAAAAGAAGCTCAAAAATTATTTATTGACTAAATGAAGTAATGAAAAAAGCTACAAAGCATAATACAAACGTGGTGAGAGATAGTACCTCTCTGTAACACCACCAAGATTATACTACTCATGCTCTATGGTATCTCATACTGCCATGTTCATACAACCACCTTCATGATGGGCAAGTCTTTGGTTAGAGTCTTACCAACAAAGGGAAATGGGCAAGTGCTTTGAGAATGCCTTGATCAACTGTTCTACATTTCTTGCAAAAGGCAATGATGATGCAGAAACTTTGAAGTACTGTGTGTTTCCTCAGTTGTTTCCACATATCAGAAAAGTTTCTAACAGATGTCAGAGGAGTCCTTATTTCAAAGGGCTCTTGTATATATATAATATTACCTTCAATTAGAAGAGATTTATCATTTTGCTCAACACACCCAGAAAATAAAGCTGTGATAGAAGCTTAAAAGGGAGACTGACAAGTACAATTTCCAGGTCTTTTCTTTGGATATAGAGAAGTCCAAGTGGCACAAATGATGAAACATTAATCACTGAAATAGTTTGACAAGGTCAAAGTTAAACTGCATCATCCTGTGACTAATTTTAACCATGCTCTTCTGCTACTCGAGGGACAATTGTCTTGTAGTAAGAACAAATATATTGCAATATGATGAATAAATTTTTACATCAATGGGAAAACTGTTCATTTTGGTACAATAAAATCCATTAAAAAAAACCAGTCATGTCATACCTGATAGAAAATGAACCAGCTCATAACTGATGTGATTGACTAATACTGAATAAGCATAACAGACATTTCTCTTGGACATCCATCATATTGGGAATGTCAAAACTGCCATGAGGAAATTTGTCCTGGCCAACATATCAAGTCATCACGGGAGCCATGGACTGAACTTGAGTCCTCTGGCTCTCAGGCGAGTGCCTCATACATCACACAGCCCTTCTAATCTTAGCCATGTTTATCTTGAATATAAATCTTGGCAAGATGAAATAAAAACATGGTCATTCCAAAATTTTTGCAAAAATAAATGTTTTTCTCATTCTAATATTAAATTTCTTTCTGGATCCCCACTTTCATAATTATCCATCAGATGAGTGTCTCAAAATTAAATAATTTTTTTTTTGTTAATTTGGGCAACTTGGTTACAAAAATTAAGATGAAACATTAGTTCTAACAACTGATTTAATTGTTCTAAGCAAGAGAGCTGTTGTATAGGCTAAAGGTTGTTTGGAAAGAAAGTACTGACCATTTGCCAATGATAACTGCCAATGACAGACAGTAAAATTGCCTTTGGTGACAAGTCTTTTCAAGGTACACTTTATTTGAAATAATTTTCATTGATCTGATTTCCCTCTCCTATGTTGGGCTATGCTGTAAGAATATGAATGTGAAACGTTCTTACTTAGAATTGGTCATTTCTAACAGGTTATTTGTAAGTTGGCTTTTCAATTTTTGTCTCCAAAAACGTAAGGCTGTGTTAGAATGTACGGAATGTTAGTTTGGAAACCTAATAATTTGGCAATTATGTTCCTTAGTGCCAGTAATAATTTCATTTACTTCTTTAAATCTACTTTGCCCCTAGGTTTTTCTTTCTAAAACTTTTATTTATTCTTAGATATAATTGGTATTGAAGCCACTTTTTTTGGTAAAATATTTATGGTTAGTCCTAGAGAGCCACACCCCTCAAATACTTTGTCCTTTCTTCTTTTCTTACTTTTTGTCACCCCTGCTCAAATTTCTGTGTATCTTTGTTAATTTTTCTTTCATCTCCATGTTCTCCTTTCTTTCATTTCTTTTTGTCTCTCCTTTTCCCCCTGCCTGTCATCTATGATCCAAACAATTACATAAAAAGAAACAGACAAATCAGAGCTTCCTCTTAGAACTTTAAAAAAAAAAAAACAATTTGGACCCTACAGTTAACTTTTGTAATAAACATAAATTTTTAAATTACCTGATAATGGTACCCAGAGGGTGTATTGTTAATGGTCATCATTCATTTTTAAATTTTTTTCATGATGGAATTAACAGAGAAAAGGTGAAACTGACCCTATAGAGAAATGCAATCTAAGTATATTAGTAAGGAAAGAAAAGAAAAGAAAAGAAAAGAGAAGAGAAGAGAAGAGAAGAGAAGAAAATCAGGCAGTCAGCCTAATGGAGATTCTAATTTTTTTAAACTTTTATTTTGATCTCTTTTTGTTACGTTTCATGCTTTACACACAGTAATTGTGAGAGTTCAAAGACTTGTCCGAGTATTAATTAAAATTTTTATGGTTTCTAAACATTGATAAGATTTGGAATTTTGGAAAAGAAACCCTACTTATTTTATAATGCTTCTTCATAGCTCATCACTGGGATTAATTGCCAAAACATTTACAAAAATTTAGAGGTTGATTTTCTTTTCAGCCTGGCCATATCTGTAAATTTGGCCATACTGGCCTCTGTCAACTTCAAATATTTTACTAACAAAATATTAAAAAATACAGCTTGCTATTAGCCTACTAAGGGAAATATCATGACAGTTGTCATGGTATTCAAACATATATTTAAATCTAGAAGAAAGATTGTATATATTGAATTTAATGTTCAAATATTGTCTGGCACTCAACAAAATACTAACAAATCGAATGCAACAGCACATGAAAAAGATAATTCACCATGATCTAGTACGTTTCTTCCCAGGGATGCAAGGATGGTTCAACATACACAAATCAATAAATGTGATTCAACACGTAAAGAGAATTAAAAATAAAAACCATATGATCATCTCAATAGATTCAGAAAAAGCATTTGATAAAATCCAACATCACTTCATGGTAAAAACCCTCAACAAATTAGGCATAGAAAAAACATACTTCCATATAATAAAAGCCATGTACAATAAACTCACAGTCAATATAACACTGAATGGGGAAAAATTGAAAGCATGTCCCCTAAGAACTGAAACAAGACAAGGATGCCCATTGTCCTCATTTCTATTTGACATGGTACTGGAAGTTCTAGCCAGAGCAATCAGGCATGTGAAAGAAATGAAAGACATCCAATTCAGGAAAGAGGAGGTCAAACTATCCCTGTTGGCTGATGATATGATCTTACATCTAGAAAACTCTAAAGAATCCACCAAAAGATTCCTAGAATGGATAAATAAATTCAGCAAAGTCTCAGGTAACAAAATTAAGGTACACAAATCAGTAGTGTCTTTACATACTACTAAAGGTCACCTCATGAGAGTCAGAGGTGATAGGTAGGATGGCTGACCAGAGACACCAGCTGCCAGAGCATCTCAGTATAAAGGAGAAGTTTTAGATGAAAGAGAAAAAAGGAACAGACATACATAGATCAGATGTGGGTCTGAAGGAAGGATGCCAGAACTTTCAGGAGACTCCATGGGAAGAAGTTATGGAGCAGAACAAGAAGTAGCAAGGTATTGGCAAAGATCAACCTCCAAGAGGCTTGGACTCCAGTGTGAAGGGCAGGTGGAGTGGTTTGTTTCTCCCTCCCTTGCATCTCTGACAGTTGGTGGGTTCCCAAGCTGCTAGAGAGACTTTCTGCCCACATAAACCCAGAGGCTGCTGTCACCAGTGAGCTGGGAGCTTCTTATGGACAGGGCACCAGGCTCCCAGCGCCCCCTGGGGCACTTCCCACCCCACAGACCCAAGCTGGAATGGCAGGTGCCATATTGCTTCTCTATCCACCATGCACCCTTTTTCTCCCCAGGGGAGAGGTTGCATCCTCAGGTTTCATCTTGCTCATTCCCACACAGACATTTTCCAACTCCAGCTCAGACTTCAGGAGCCACAGGAGTCCAGTGGGTCCCAGGTGATCTGCATGACTCCATAGCCTGGATATTCTGGGCGGGGTGCCTCCAGGAGAGAGGGTCAGAGATGACCAGAGTGCTAGCATTCCTCCATCCAGATTCTTTTCCTTCTCTTCCCCTCCCCAACCCACGGCTGCAGATGAAGACAATTGAGTCACCACACTGAGGTTTCCACAGAGAGTGGGGCCCAGGCCTTTCCTCTTGGGGTCCTGCAGCAGACAGAGAGGTGCTTGGTTTCCCTGCTCGCTGGCCCTCCCTAGTGCTGCTTGCCCAGTGGCTCCATCAGAACAGGGCATGTCCCAAGGTGGAAGGACATTGATCCTGCTTGGGCACCCTGTGGGGAAGTCAGGACCAGCATGCTTCTCCCTGAAATGGTCAGGGATTAATCTCCTTGGTCTCATGAGGTGAGGGCGCCCGTGTGGGCAGATCTGGGGAGAGAGTGTAGTATGGGTCCTAGCTGCAGCATGCTCATGGGGCACCCCTTCCTCCATGGAAGGGCTGCACTCTCAGCTCAGGCTGGAATCCTGAGCCTTCAGCACAGTCATGGGGGAGCTAGACTGGTTTGAGCTCCTGCCTACTAGCAGATGCTGGAGGGAGATTGTGGAAAAGAGGAGGGAGAAGAGGTGTGAGGCCCACTCCTGACTGCCAGTTTGTGAATCTCAGATGGCCTCTCCTCTACAAGTAGACGCTGGTTGGGTGGGGCCACTTCAGCCCCTCTCTGGTGAGTTTGACCAGAAGCTGGGAGGAGACTTTTAACCCCTGCCAAAACAACTACCTTGCCAGCTTTTGTAGAGACTGAGGACAAGGTCATCTGACCCAGCGCCACCCAACTACACTCCCCCCTACAGCCTCCATCCAGCTGTGTGGCAGAGAATAAGGACTCACATGAAGTTCCAGGGCCCCACCTACAACCTGGGGCATTCCAGTGATTCTCCTGAGGGACTAGAGCTGATCACAGGGCCCCAAAACAATAACGTAGCTTGTTCCTTACAGCAAGCACCAAATACTGACAGGGAGGTCAATCTGCATGCCGTTTACAGCATTTACTGACTCAATGTTATACAGTGTGAGGGGGTCCAAGGAGTGGCTATGAGGGGGAGTGCCTACCCTTCCCCACAGAAAAACTGCACTACTGGATAAGATCCAAGCCCAGCACCTTAGCATAAAAGCATTTAGGCCCTTCCCTTGTGAACAGCCCTCCTGGTTTGAAGAGCTTGTCCTGACCATCCTACCATTCTTTCGATAAATGTGAATGGCTTGAACTTCCCACTCAAGAGACAAAGGTTGGCTGAATGGATAAAAAAATACAAGCCAAGTATCTGCTGTCTCCAGGAATCACATCTAACCCACAAAAAGTCATTCAGACTCAAGATGAAAGGATGGAAAACAATATTCCATGTAAATGAGAACCCAATGAAAGCTGGTATAGCCATTCTCATATCAGATACTTTAGACTTCAAATCAGCAGAAGTAAAGAAAAAGATAGTCATTATATAATGGTAAAAGGAACTAATAGTAGACCTACTATTCTATCCAACAATATCAATACTGGGTATCTACCCAAAGGAAAAGAAGCCACTTTGTCAAAAAGACATCTGCACCTGAATGTTTATTACAGCACATTTCACAATCGCAAAGATATGGAACCAAACTAAGTGCCCATCAATGGATGAGTGGATAAAGAAAATGTGTTGTATATATTTGCCACAGAGTACTACTCAGCCATAAAAAGGAAAGAGGAATGAAATAAGGTCTTTTGCAGTAACTTGGATGGAATTTGAGACCATTATCCTAAGTGAAGCATCTCAGGAATGGAAAAACAGATACCACATGCCCTTACTTACAAGTGGGAGCTAAATGAGGGACACGTATGGTCATAACGTGGTGTAATCAACATTGGAAACACAGAAGGGTGTAAGGTGGGGGGAGGGATAAAAATATACCTGTTAGGTACAATGTACACTATTATGGTGCTGGATTCATTGAAAGCCCTGACTTCAGCATGATACAATCCATCCATATAACAAAAATCACTTATACCCCCTAAATTTTCTGAAATTAAGAAAAATAAATAAAACATACATGTTCATTAGGCATATTTTTAGAAAATAAAATATTAAGAAAAAGGAACCAAAAAAAGAAAAGGGAACAAATTTTGTCTGGCACTGCTTACATAATAATCAATATTATGCACATTCATCACAATAGACCCCCAACACAAATTAGTCCTTGATTTTTTAGGGATAAAAATATAGGCAAATTCAAAGGTGAAGATTCTCACAAATATCCTCAAAACTATGATCCAGAAGGTGAAATCATACACTTTTAAGAGATACCCAAGACTTATCAAGAAGCATATTTTAGATTATGTTTGACCCTGAATTTGGATCCCAGGACCTGCATGGTTTTTTTTGTTTGTTTGTTTTTGTTTTCTTTTGTGTGTGTATGTGTAACTGTTCCTGAAATTATTCAACTGACTCATATGTAAAACACAGTCATTATGGTGTGTGGACACCTGGAGACCAAGAATATTAATCTTGAGACATGAGTGTCTCAATCTCTGTGACTATAATGAATAGGGCATTTAGTTGTATCCAATGTAACTACTCATTGTTCCCCTGGAACTTACGCAACGTGTCTATTAATAATGGCACATACGGCTATTATAAACCTCCATTTATTCTGACTCTGGAATTCAAAGGGAAGTGTATGGCCACATTCCATCCCCTTCAGTTCTCGTGAGATGACTGAACATGGAAAGGAAATGGAGTCTTTTGCCCCATAGAACCAAAAGGAATTTTAATTCTCTTATTCATTTAACATTTTTTTAACACACACATTGATACAGACATAAGCTACCCATGAGTTTATGTTTCTGTCAGTTCCTTTTCCATTTGGAACTCAGGCCTGACTTAAGAGTTTTCTAGTAAATGACGGGAACACGTGCTAAGGCCACTGTTTCTACTGAGTTTCAGTCAAATTTGCTGTCCGGTAACAGGATTATTTTCTTATTCCAATAGCTCACTCTCCACAGAGCAACGAGAGTGATCTTCAAAAACATAAGTCCAGTTACAGAATGTTCCTGGTTAAGATCCCTAAATGTTTCCAATCACATTTAGAGTTGAAAACAAAATGAACAAACAAAACAACTCCTCACTCTGTTCTACAAAGCCCCATGTGATCTCTCTGACATCATTTTATACCAATCCCTTCATGGACCACTCAGTTCCAACCAGTTCGTCAGACACCCGAGGCTTCTTCCTGATGCAGGAACTTTGCACAGGCTGTTCTTCTGCCTGGATACTGCCCCGTTATTTTCATCTCAGCCTAGGTCTTTGCCTGAAAGTCTTTTTTTCATTCTTTAAAGCCTTAACTTAAATGTCATTCTGATTGCCCCATCTAAGGAATATCCATCATTCTCTCATAGTGTGCCCTGCATTCTTTGTAGTATTTATTATAGTGTTATATTTGCCTGTTTAGTTTTCTGTGTCCAAGACTAGATTTAAAACATATTCCTTGTGTCATGGATTTTATACCTAGAACATATTCAATAAACCATAAGAATTACTAAATGAGTGAATGAACACATAATTTCAGCACAGGAGCAGAATCAAATAGCATAGGTTTCTACAGAGTGGCAAGAGGAAGCTAGAGATTTTTCCCAAGAACTTTCTCATCTCATCCATGAGGCATTTGAGAGACAAAATCTCAGCGAATAGATGTACTGTTTAGAGCAGGATAGATCCACTTCTTTAGGGATGCCTGCAACTGCTTACATAGCCTGAAAGGACACTCTGGAAAGGTTGCCAAGTGAGCAAGAACTTTTTCTTACTGTAATATGAAGAGGGACAGTTCACACACCTGGGCTATAGACATATATGGAAGGATGATATTGAATTCAAATATGAAAGCAGCACTTAAGAAACTGATTCTTGAAAAAGAAAGGCAGTTTGAGACCAGCCCGTTTTGGATAGGGAGACTTGGAGTTGTGCCAGCCTGATGTATTGGTTTAATTATAAACCATGCCCCTCTCCTATTGTGAAAAGGAAATGACTTCTCTGTTGTACAGTTTGATTTGTTTATGCCACTATTTCATTCACTCAGCATATGTTTATTGAGCACCTACTATGTGCTAGGCTCTGTACTAAGAACTGTGGCTATAGCAGTGAACTTAACTGCCATGTTCCCTACTTTTATAGATCTGAGGGTTTAGTTAGGCCATTAAACACATCACAGTAAAGAATGATGGATGTTGGCATCTACTCAAAAGAACAAAAGACATTCTATAAAAAAGACATCTGCACTCCAATGTTTATAGCAGCACAATTCACAATTGCAAAGATGTGGAAACAACCCAAGTGCCCATTAATACATGAGTGGATTAATAAAATGTGGTATATGCATACCATGGAGTTCTACTCAGCCACAAAAAACAATGGTGTATTATCCTGGATAGAGCTGGAGCCCATTCTGCTAAGTGAAGTATCAAAAGAATGGAAAAACAAGCACCATGTGTACTCACCATAAAATTGGTATTAACTGATCAACACTTACCTGCATGTATAGTAATAACATTCCTCAGGTATCAGGCAGATGTGAGTGGGGAGGAGGGGATGGGTATATACACACGTAATGGGTGCGGTGCTCACCATCTGGGGGATGGACATGCTTGGAGCTCTGACTCGGGTGGGGCAAAGGCAATATACGTAACCTAAACATTTGTACCCCCATAATATGCTGCAATAAAAAAAATTTAAAAAAATGATGTTTATAATGAAAGGGAAATTTGGGTGATGTGAATTATTGGAGTATAGGGACTATATTAGTATACTTGGGCTCCCATTTAAAAATACCATGGACTGGGTGGCTTAAACAACAGAAATTTATTTTTCATAGTTCTAGAAGCTGGTTCAGTTTCTAGTGAGGGCTTTCCTCCTGGCTTATAGATGGCTGCTTTCTTCCTGTGTCCTCAGATGGCAGATAGAAAGAGACAGATCTCTCTCTCTCATCCTCTTCTTAAAGGCTATGGTCCTTATAAGCATTAGTACAAACTTCATATTTTCAAGGGGGAAAAATCATCACCAAAGGAATTTTCAACACAAATGCTTTTACCTGTCTTACTTTTTTCTTTCAAGGTTAGATAATCACCAAAATCCCAAATACCTTGAAAGTTGGATTGATGAAGATGAAGAATATGGACATTTTAGATTGAGAGACTAACCTTAATAAAAACATGGAGAATAAGGCAAAAGAAAATAGGAGGAAGAGAGAACTTGGCAGTACATTCAAATACATTGAATTCAGTTCAGCTGGGAGTGCTATTCTTTTGACTTACGGCTCCACTGAATAGCCCAGCATTGTAAGAAAGAGGAAAGAGATAAACACATGCCTCCTGAACTCAGTAAACCTAACATTTCACTTGTATAAAGATACCTGAAGTTAAGTCAATGAACCATCAAGCCTTGCCCAGGACAAAAGGGTTTTCCAAGACATGGGATTTCCAGCATTAAAACCCCAGAAAGTCCTAGACAAACTGGGACAACTTGGTCATTCCATCTTCAGGCATGAAACAAAGACCTGATAATGCCTCATAGGTTTCATCTTACTTTAATAAAAGTTTGGAAGATAATTAGCTTATATTCACATAATCTTTTTTTAGTTTAATAGAGTGTTTCCATACTTATTAATTTAATTAGCACTATAGCTCTTAGGTTAGTAATTCTCAACCTCAACTACAAGTTAAAACCACTTAGGGGCTTTTACAATCTAGATGCTTGGGAGTTATCCCACACAAATTAAATCAGGCAGCATATTGTGTGAAACTCCCTGGTGAGTCCAATGTACAGCTGAGATGGAAAACCGCTGACTGGTTTTACACTAAACAGCTCCATTTCACAGAAGAACATGGAGTTTAGAATGACTGAGGTCACACAGCTATTTTGTAACAGAGTTGGAACATAAGCCCTAATCTTCTACAGAAATGAAGGAATTCCATTGACACCTGAAATTGCTCTAATTAAGATAAATACTGAAGAAAGTCTCTCCCATGCCAAACTACAGTTTGTCCCAGAGGTAGATTAAGAAGTCAAAGAAAGAAAATGAAAATAATTGGTGTAATAATGTGGTTGAGCCTCATTGTTCTAGCAGCAGAATTTCTTTCTCCTTTGGAAGAGAATTCATTGGAGACATTCAGTTGCACACTTGAAGTGAAAAGATAAGATTCCCACTCTCAACCCTGCTACCAAAGAGCATACTTAAGAAAAAACTAGGAGTCACAGTTTGGCTGATGACTACGTTTGTGTTTTACTGAGTGAGGTTCATGAGTTGAATTCAAAGCTGACTCACCTACGACAAAATTGGAGTGTTTAGAAGGAGAGGCAGCAACTGAAAGCAGAATGCGAAACAACAAAGATGGATAAACAGTCATGGGAGAGGAACTTTGTGAAGGGAAGTGAAAGATACTGATTGTGGAATCTGGTTTTGCTTGCCCATTTTCCCAACATTTTCAGTAAAATCTCCTTTCCTTTTTAAAGAGTGTGGCATTAAATCAGGATACAACTGTGTGGGTAGGAGAATTGTTCCACCTGAGTTACATAAGGAATACTTGGACATTTCTCTATTTACTTAGTATGTGTTCATCAAGCATCTACTATGTTCTAGGTACCAGGCTAGTCTCTAGGAATAGAAAGACAAAGAAAGCATCCCTATGAGGGGTGCTTTCACTAGGTTGCTCTCTGTGTGAGCCAGTGGAAATACGTACTTCTCAAGCTGTGCCTCTTATTCCTTCAGTTGTGTGTGAGCATCATTTTTGCTGGACTATGGAAAACAGATTGCAGAGCCCACTGGGACTGGCTACTCAAAACCTGTGCACTTAGAAGTAGCAATTCCAGGCTACTCATGTTAAGCTGTGGATTCCAAACTCTTATTTTTCCACCTACCCTTTGCCCATTTTTTCATGCATACCAAGATCTCTTGAAAAACAAAAGGAATAAATACTAATGATAATAATGACCGCAGTTTATGGAGTATTTATCAAATTTGAACCTTACAAAAACATCGTAACAATTGTTTAATGTGCTATTTCACCAATATGATCTTTTTGATTTCTTCCAGCAACCTCAATATAATAATTAGTATTGACACCATTTGATAGATGATGAAACTAGCCAGGTAGTTTAGTTACTCTCTCACAGTCACACTGCTGGTTTCTAGTAAGGAAAAGAATGAGGACTCTGCCGCTGTTTTCTCCTACACCACCATGCCATGATTTTAAAAAAGAAAATGCTTAAGGGATATTTATTGTCAGGTTAACACTGGAAAGATGTTTTTCCTTCTGCGTTATCCCAGACCGTTGCTCCTCCTTTCAATCCCATTGCCTTTTAGATTATTTCACCATCAAATAGAACCTACTTCAGGAACAGAGCAAGGGAAGGGAGACAAAATAAATCCACATTAATGTGTATTGTTGCAACTAGATACAAGTGGTGGAAGAGTGGATTAGAGTTATTAGCCAGTCAGTTCATTCCTTCCCTCTTTCCTTCTCTCTCTCTCTCCCTTATCCACTCCTTCCTTCCTCCCTCTTCTTTTCCCTCTCCCTCCTTCTTCTCCTCCTCCCTTTTAGTCCTTACAGAGAGCCTGCTCCATACTAGCTACAATACTTGGTGTTAGCAACTTATTGTTTATCTATAGAATGAGGATGTTTAATTAACTGATTGCATCTTAAAATAATAAAATGGGGATGTTAATTCCTGCCTTATAGGCTTGTTATGGAACAGAATGAGATTTCTTAGCACTATGCCTTTACTATTACAGTCAACACCCATAGGCAGCTGCCATTGATCCTGGTTTATTGAGTTTCTCATCATCTTAAATATTTTAAAATTGACAGGGCCATAAAACCTGGTTGACTCGGCCATTTGGGCTAGTAACTTTGATTAGAAAATGTCTAAATCTGGGATATAGTGGAAAATAATTCTTCTCCTTCCAAGTTTGGCCCCGTCTTCTTCCCTGAAAGTAAACAGACAAAAAACACTCAATAGCAAAATAAGAAAAAATATCTATTTATGGGCGATAATTCATTCTAAGAGGTTAATCAACAAACAGCTGAAATAGTGAGGAATTTAAACCCTTTTATTTTATTTTTATTCAATTGCTGTTTGGTCTGAGCTGATTGTGTTGGATATAAAGGAGTTTTATGTCTCTAGCTTCAAAGGCATCAACTTTTCCAAACTTCCTAAAAGAGAAAAACACAGTCTCCTGGAGTTATGTTAAAAGATCAAGGTTGCCAAGGCTGAAAGCATCCCACTGATACAATATAATTTTTTTTTCTGTGCCTATTTTATTTTACTTGCATCTGCAGGCAGGGAATAAGTGCCTGCAAATTAATTCAATCTCAATCCAGGCATACAATTGTGCTCAGGGACACATCTATACCCCTCTTAGGGGGAATGAAGAGATTCAGAAATACACATGCATTAATCTGATAAGTCCTCAGGCAACTTTGCTGCCAGAACATATTGCCAAGAGACTGTTAGTCATCAGGCTTTCTGCTTCATTATAAAACTTATCCTCCTGATATGCAAAAGCCAATATGGAAGAAATTTGATGGAGTACTGACAAGAAAGGTAAGTTACTAGAATACCTGCCCAAATGTGAGAAACCATCTTTACACAAGGGCTCAGAGGGCCATTGGGAAGGAGATAGCCTGAGATGGCTAATCTGGAGGCCAAGAAGAGTGACCAACAGATATGAGGAAACCATCCTGTCTGATGGCTTCATAGGCCTGGACAGAACCATGCACCAGTTGGGTGGAGGGAGAAATGAGGTGTAATAAGGTAGCGGTTCTCTTTGTTTTTAAAGTGAGTGGTTTCTATAGATCACCAGAAAAATAAATAAACAAACAAATAAATATATAAAACCCAGCTTTGTGTATAGTAGATAAAGTGATCTTTATCTCTTCCTTGCCAAGGATCTAAAATAATTTATTTCTGTCTGAAGTGATCTTTCATGCTTTTAATATGTTTAATTGCTTTTAATATGTTCTGGTAGGCAAAGAAGCATGACAGTTTCTTCCTTCCTTCTCCCTGCAGCCCCTGCTAACCTCTATTCTGTTTTCTGTCTCTGTGAATTTGCCTATTCTGGTAGGTACTTCATATAAGTGGAATCATACGGTATCCGTCCTGCTGGCTTATTCACTTAAGCATAGTGTTTTCAGGGTCCATCCATGTTGTAGCATATATCAACATTTCATTTCTTTTTATGATTAATATTTCCTTATATAAATATCATATTTTGTTTATCCATTCATCTCTTTTATTTTATTTTATTTTATTTTATTTTTTTTCAATTTAATTTTACAGAATCAAAGAGTCTAACAGTATATCTTGTTAGATACAGTATGATGGACAATTTAGTGTTTCCATTCTTTTGCTATTGTGAATAATGGTGCTGTGAATGTTGGTGTATAGACATTTATTTGAGTCCCTGCTTTCAAAATTCTTTTGTTTGCATACCCAGAAGTGGAATTACTAGGTCTATGTTTAATTTTTTGAGAAACTGCTAAACCGTTTTCCACATTGGCTGTACCATTTTACACCTCCCCCAGCAATGCATGAGGCTTCTAATTTTTCTACATCCTTGCCATTATAACATTTGTTATTTTCCTTTTTCTTTATGATAGCAGTCCTGGTAGGTGTGACTAGATCAGTAGTTCTTAACCAGGAGTTTTGTCCCCTCAGGGGGCATTTGACAATGACTGTAGACATTTCTGCTTGTTACAGTTTGGGGTGGGGGGATTTTGCTACTGTCAACTAGTGGATACAGGCCAGGGATGCTGCTAACCATCCTGTAATGCACAAGATACTCTGCTTCCCCCGCAACAGTGGATTATCTGGCTGTGAATATCAATAGTGCTGAGTCTGAGGTATTTGTATTGAGATACCTTTCTCTACATACAAGCACAATAGTCAGAGCTAGGCTTCTGATACTCATTCCTTTTTAACTTTTTGCCACTGAAAAAGCATTATACTACGAAACAGATTCCTTAACACTACATGACACAGAGATGGGCTTTTCTGAAATAATGAAATATGAGACATTGGAAAGGACAAGATATTAATACTACTTTGAAATTTGTACACAGCAATTAGTAGGCTCGTCTGATGAACTATACCTAGATATCACTCAAATTATAATGATACCACTGCCACTTGTGATACTACCTCAAAGCATTTCTTTGTACTGAATTTATGCCAGATCAAAAGTTCCCTGGGGATGACCACAATATTCCCAAGCTTTCTTGAAACATGAAACCTATACAACTAACTGGAGCCTTTATACAAATTGTAAAATAAACCTCAAGAGATGGTAAATATTTACCTGGTTGCTGTTGTTGATATTTGAATAAGGTAGCTGTCCAGTCATCAGTTCATACAGAACAATCCCCAAAGCATACACGTCTGACTGAAAGCTGTATGGGTTTTTATCTTGCATTCTGATTATCAATACGATGTTAACAAATCATTTTAGAATCACTCATTTGAGGTAGACTGAAGAACTTTGTTAATCAGGGAAAATTTGATTAAATATTTATAAAGTGCCCAGATGTTCTGTTTTCCCTGCAAAGAACATTTTCCAAGGGCACCTCCTGCATGCTTAGCACTGTTCTATTCTTATTTTTACATATATATATATAGAGAGAGAGAGAGAGAGAGAGAGAGCGCGCCACCAATGAAGGGTCAGGGAGTCTAAACCTAACCACAGAGCTTCTCTTACTGCCTTAGACACCAGCAAAAATCAAGAGGATTGCAGATTACAGATTAGCTTTGCTGTACTGCATCATTTTCCCATTGTTATTATTACTATTAATATTTTGTCTGTGATTGGCTTGTACTCATTAGGAGCTTGTTCTCAATGAAATCTAGGTCAGATCAAGAATAGAGCCTTGTGTCTATTGGGGTAAAGGACCTATATTAGTTATATATTTCCACATTAATATTACTTTAAAATTTAGCAGTTTAACACAAAGCATATTTATTATGTCATAGTTTCTGTGAGTTGGGGATCTAGACATAGATTAACTAGGACATCTGCTTTAGAGTTTGTTACAGGGTGTGATCAAGATGTCGACCCGGGCTACAGTCATCTAAAGGCTTGCCTGAGGTCTCACGCTTTGGAATGGGACTATAGGGATCCTGACACCCAATCCAATTTGCTTTATTGTGTCATTTTTTTACTTCCTGGTAGAGAAGATTATATTAATATTTAACGCAAAACCTTCTCTGATCAGTAGGTGGAGCTTCATGACTTGCAGACAACAACTTTCTTCTCTTCATTCTTCTTCAGACTCCTTCTGTTCTTCCTCCATCCTTCTTTCCCTTCTATTTTTTCACGCTTCTTCCTTGCCTCGTCTTGACTTTATTGTCATGCTGCCCATACTCTACAACTGTAAAGGTTTCACTAGACTTCAAAGCCCTGTGATCTGTTTGCTGGGTTGCCTGGCTCTTTAGGGAAAGTTTCCTAGGACTCACTTTTCCCGACCAACTCCTTAGGGTGAAGAAGATGCCCTTCTTCACTGACTTTCCATGCTGGGCTTTTCATGCATGTGGGAGACTGGCCTTCCCATCATGAGACTCATGATTGTTTTACTTTCTTCTTTTTCTAAGACCCAGGTGTCTTTGCATGCATGTCTCAAATTGAGAGATGGATTAAACTTCTATCCCTAATCAACCTATCAGTCTTGGTCTAAGGTAACTTTTCACTACCTGATAGACACATTTATTTGCTGAATATCTCTCGCTGATATTATGTAAGCTTCATGAAAACACAGCCCTTGCTTTTTCTTGTTTACCACTCTAGCTCCTAGAATAGAGTTTGACATAGAGTGAACCATGCAGAACTGATCTTACAGCCTTGATACTCAAAGTGTGATGTAAGCATCAGCAGCCCTGCATCACCTGGGAGCTTATCTCAGGCCCCACCCAAGACTAAGTGGATCAAAACCTTATTTCAATAACCCCTCCAGTGACTTGTGTGCACCACATAAAGTACGACATGCACCGCTCCAGAGGCCCCTTCTAAGGCTGCAGCTAGAGCTATGCTGCTCAGCTTCCACCACCAGAAGAAACTGGAGGATGGACACTCAGAGATACAGGCTTAGGATGTCAACAAAAGTAGCCTCTACCACTGCCAATACTTTTTTAAAAAATTGTGGTAAAACACACCATAAAATTTACCATAGCTACCATTTTTAAGTGTATAATTCAGTAGTGTTAACTGTATGCACATTGTTGTGCAACAGATCGCTAGAACTTTTTCACCTTGCAAAACTGAAACTCTATACCCCTTGAACTACAGCTCCTCCTTTCCCCTCCCCTCAGCCCCTGGCAACCACCATTCTACTTTCTGCTTCTACGAGTTTACTTTAGATACCTCCTATGAGTGAAATCATGTAGTGGTTGTTGTTTTGCAACTGGCTTATTTCATGTAGAAGGATGTCATCAAAGTTCATCCATGTTGTAGCAAGTGATAAGATTTTCCTTCTTTTTCTTAAGGCTGAGTAATATTATATTGTATGTATAAATCACATTTTCTTTATTCATTCATCTGTGGATGGGCAGTCAGGTTGCTTCCACCTCTTGGGTATTATGAATAATGCTGCAACGAGTATGAGAATGAAGATATCTCTTTGAGACCTTGTTTTCAATTTCTTTGGATATATTTACCCAAAAGTAGAATTGCTGGATGATATGGTACTCCCATTTTAATTTTTTTTGCTGAACCTCTGTGCGGTTTTCCATGGTGGCTATACCATTTTACATTCCCACCAATAATGCACAAGGGTTCCAATTTTTCCACATCTTCACCAACACTGTTACTTTCTGTTTTTTTTTTTTCTGATAGTGGACATTTTAATATATGTGAGGTGATATCTTATTGTGGTTTTATTTGCATTTTCCTGGTGATGTGATTTTGAGGCATCTTTCCACATCTTTTTTTTTTTGCCCTTTGTGTACTTCTTTGGAAAAATGTCTATTCAAATCCTTTGCCCATTTTGTAATTGAATTATTATTTTTTGTTGTTGTTATAGGAGTTATTTAATATTCTGGATATTAATCTCTTATCAGATATATTGCTTTCAAATATTTTCATGCATTTTGTAAGTTGCTTTTTCACTCTTTTAATTGTTTCTTTTACTGTGTAGAAGTTTTTAAGTTTGATGTAGTCCCATTTGTCTATTTTTGCTTTGCTACCTGTGCTTTTGGTGTCGTATCCAAGAAATCATTACCAAATTCAATGCCATGAAGTTTTCCTCTATGTTTTCTTCTAGGAGCTTTATAGTTTCTAGTGTAAAATTTAGGTCTTTAATCTATTTTGAATTAATTTTTGTATATGGTGCAAGGTAAGGTTCCAAATTCATTCTTTTGCATGTGTTTATTTAGTTTTTCCAACACCATTTGTTGAAGGGACTGTTCTTTGATGATTGTGTAGCCTTGGCACCTTTGTCAAAGATCATTTGACTGTATATGTGAGGGTTTATTTCTGGGATCTTTATTCTGTTCCATTGGTCTATATGTCTGTCTTTATGCCAGTATCATACTGTTTTGGTTACTGTAGATTTGTAATATGTTTTGAAATCAGGAAGTTTGATGCCTTCAGTTTTGTTTTCCTTTCTTAAGATTGTTTTGGATATTTGGGATCCTTTGAAATTCCATATAAATTTTAAGATTTTTTTTCCTATTTCTGCAAAAACTGCCATTGGGATTTTGATAGGGATTGCATTGAATCTTTAGATCACTTTGGGTAGTATGGACATTTTAACAATATTAAATCTTCCAATCCATGAACATACAATGTCTTTCCATTTATTTGTGTCTTTAATTTCTTTAAATGGTATTTTGTAGATTTCAGTGTAAAAGGTTTTTGCCTTCCTGGTTAAGTTTATTCCTAAGTATTTTATTCTGTTTTGGTGCTCCACCACTGCCTTTTGACCTACACGATGTTGAAGAATGCACACCATGACACTTCTCAGGAATACTCAGGTTTTTATGACCTTGCTAGATAGTAACAATAGCCAAAAGCTGTGGGATGATTTCTTTACCTCATTTCTACTTTATAACTCTCATAGAACCTATTTCTGATACAGAACCTTAGCTGCAAGGAAGTCTATAAAATATAGGTTTTGACTTTCCACCTTCTCTAATAAAATGAGGGTAGAAGAGAAGCTGAATGAGCCAGTCCAAAATAGCTATCCCAGAGCATGAGCAGTACAGGTGCTCTCTCCAGGTCCCCTCTGATCCCTTATACTGGCTCTGTGCACCCATCACCCCAGTTCTGTGTGCTTTGCTGCTAAGCCAGGACCTTCAACTTTCTTTAGAGAATGATTTTTGAGCTATTGGAGCCAGCTACCACCTCCTTCATCCCACCTGGGGCTTCACTTACTGCCTGCCCACCATCCATGGCCTGAACCAATGACTGATAGGTACAAGACTAAAGCAGCCCAGCTGAGGCTGAGACTTATCTGAAATCCCATCTTTTCTTGGCTTTTCCACACTTCCCTACCCTGATTTCCCTATTCCTTTTACCAGTTCCGTGGGGAGTACTTTCTTAATAAATATTTGACACATATACTCTTTCCTTAGGCTTTGCTTCCAAGAACCAGACCTAAGTCAGTATGGGCAGCTGGCTTAGAGTAGCCAGGAAAGATTTACATTCAGATCTGTAGCTACTTTCTCAGATACGGCTTTATAAAAACTGCTAATATGCAATCCATATAACTTCTTCCTTCAGGCATATATTTAGTGTTTCAATGAGAAGAATGGACATTGTTTTCTCTGGTCAGACATATTTTGCGAATTAATACTTGTTGATTATAAATTTATTAGTCCATGGATACTTAAAAATTTTGTCCTTCAAATTTGTTCCATTACTTAAGAATTTTCTTCCTTTAAAAGAAACACTTTCTTTTATTTCTTTTTTGTCTATCTTTTTCTCTAAATATTAAATACATTTGAAAACTAACCATAATAATGTTATTAATATACATGATTTATGCCTTTCTGGGCCATTTGATCAGTAGAAATTTGAAGATTACAGTTTATTTGTTCAATGATTGATAATTCTTGCACAGTAGGCATGAGACAATCTGAAATGGTTTTAATTAACTGTGACAAAATTAGCAATTTTAACTTGTTTGTTTATTCACATGGTTATTTCAATTCTGTAGCTACTCTGTTCCATTCACAGAGCTAGATTATGTGGAGAATTCAGAGAATTAGGAGGTATCATCTCTGTCTTCAAGAAACATAAAGTCCATTTGAATTTATGAATTATCAAGTCAGTCCAGAAGGTGTTTTAATATTCCATTTTTAACACAATTGTAAGAGGTATAAAAAATAATATTAATATAAGGGAGTGGGCCACTTTCTATTCAGCTCACTAATTTTTGTTTTGATTCCTTTTGATTCTGTCTTGTTTTCCATCTGTAGAGTTTAAAAAAAGTAGTTGATAATCACTGCCTTGACTTCCTATTGCTTCTTTACTCTTTTATTCCCACTGAATCTCATTTCCACCTCCCTAACTATACTGAGAATGCTCTGGCATAGATCATCAATCCAGTGCACATTTTCCCATTTTCATCTCTCTGTATTTTCTGTAACCTCGAAATACTTAAAAGTCTCTTCCACTAGTTTTTCTATGATAGCACTAGGTTCCTACGTTTCAAACACTCTTTACAGCTCCCTCTCTGCTATCATAGTAATCAAATTTTGTCTTAGTCTTTTTTTAGGTTTACATCCCATGCTTTTATTTCTGACCTTGTCCATTTCTATATTTTAAAATACATTAGAATTCTAATAAAAACATTTATAGTCTAGAAATTCAAAGGGTTTGGCCATTCAGCAAATCAAAAGTAATCTGAAAAATTCCAGTGGTCTGACATCTGTGACTTCCTTGCTGGCAGCAAACATTGGTAGTGAATTTCCATAGTGTCATTGGCAGAACCGTGGCTGCTTGGAAATAGTTCTACATTAAAGGCTAAGCATAAATTGAAATGACTGTGACTTGTGAACAAAGTGAATCCAAAAATTTTGGATAAGGATGATGGATCCTACAACGCTGATTTGAGGAAATTAGAACCAGCACTTAATTTATACGTTGCTTTCATTTACATTACTTAATTCAATCTTTAGAGAGCCACCCTATAGTTAAGATCTTGTTATTAGCCCTTTGTTGGTTGCAAATGACAGAAAACTCAAAGTGGACTAGCTTTTAAAATTAAGAAAATATTATTCACTCAGGTAACCTAACAAAATCTGGGATGGTTCTGGATGGATCCAGATGCTCAAGTAATAGAGTCAGGGAGATTTCTCTCTTTCCTCATCTCTGCTTTTATCTCTCTTGGCATCATTCTCAGATAGGTTCTTATAAAATGGCAAAGATGCCTGCAAATAGCCTCAGATCTTCTACATTTTGTTAATTCAGCAACCCAGGAAAAGTAGTGCTTTACTGATAGTTCCTGGGCATGATTTTTCCACCTTTATCCAGTGTCTTGTGTCACTTTTGGAATCAGTGGATGGAATCAACTTTATCCAAACATATCAGGCTAATGCTGGGGAAGGAATGGACCCCAAATACACACAGACATGTATGTCTCTCTCTCTGTCTCTCTCTGTATATTACATCAGTTTTATTATCCTACTGTATAAAAGAAGAAGCTCAGAGACATTAAAGTTACCTGCCCAAGGTCATGTGGCTAGTAAAAAGACTTTATGAAAAACAGATGTTACCCCAGTGTCAATGGATTATAGATATTCAGAGCTGAAAGTGACCTACAACTATAATGTATAATCTTTTTCCATGACTTTCAAAATCTTATTTGCTGTGCCCTAGTAGTTGTGCAGTTGATCTAAAATAAGTGTGAAATCCCTCCTCATATTCAAGGAAAGCAGTTTAGAGTTTATGTCTTTTACATTTTGAACTATATAAGCTTCTGTGGGAGAAAGGATTTCCTGTGTTAGAAGTTTTCAAACAATCATTTTAACTCACCCTTTCATTATATGGAAGTTATTTGTCCATTATTATAATCACACAAAAAGATGCTCCATAAGCAGTTTAATCTTTGCCAGTGTGAACCAATAGTACAAAATGAGCTCTATTCAATAATCCTTGCAGTAAATATTCAAATACAGAACAGATATTCAAGTTTTTCCATTTCTCAGTTGTTTCAAGTACCTAAAGATGTTCTTAGCGTGTTCACATAAACCTGAAGGATATGACCCACTTGCTTTAAGAGCAGTCGTTCTTTATGAAAGTAATTCTAATATGGAAGGGAGTTAATATGGCAAGATAGGGATGGGGAGAGACTCTTTTATGGTATAAAATCTCAAGTTATTCTAAAATTTTAAAGATTTCTCTTTTTTCTTCACACTGAGTATAATTTCATGAAAAGTCCTTAACTTTTTGGCATCAGTGGATTGTCAGTTCAAGTTCTTCAGGGGCCTGGCAGATGATGTACATCACTCAGCAGACCAGGGATAATGCTGAGCTAGAGCATGTGCACTCTGTCTCCAGGGCCAGCCTCTATTCAGCTGCAGCTGATGGCTGCTAGACAGAAATCATCCTTTGAGAAATTGTTTTAAAAGCTCCAAATTATATTTTTAAGTAGATATTTTAAATATTAGAAAAATCAGACTTTTAAAATAATATTATACCTGCTAAAGAAACATGTTCATAGACTAACCAGGCCTATGATTTGCCCATTTGTGTTCTCTGTTTTACATAATTAGTGCATGGTGAATACTATTATTGATTTTGTTGGGAAAGACTTTTTTCTTTTAACTTTAACATTTAATCCAAACTCATAGAATATGCAAGCACAGTCACATACATTCTACAAAACAGATACTGCAAAGAAAAAATATTCAGAGGTCTTAACAAACTGAAATAGGGAACCATATTTTTAAATTTATTTTTTGTTGTGGCTGTATTGAATCCTTATTTGGCTGAATCTATATGCTTTTTTGTGACTAACTTTCCTATATTTGAGTGTGTTGGCTCCACCCTGTAAATCAAATCATTCTCTGTGGAAGAAGGAGCTTATTTCCTAAAAAAAAAAAAAAAAAAAGCTAAGAAATTAGGAGGTATTTACTGCCTTTTCCTTCACACTCCAACCCTAACATAAAAATTATTTCTTACTTTCAAAATGCATTGCATGTTTGGTTAATCAACAATTTGCATCTTTGATCCTAGTTCTGGCAAGGTCTTGTCTAAGTGCATAATGAATCACTGTGCATCGTCCTTATTCTCTACCACCCAAAAGAAAGACTTAAGTTCTATAAAGGCAGAAAAAATCGGGTTGGAAAAGAACTGTAAGGGCAAGACAGGATAGGAAATTGGCAAATGAAACCCATGTACAGGTTAGTACCAGGGAAGTAAAAAGTGAAAGTGAGGGAAGCATTCCAGAGACTTGTTTACCTGCAGGCTAGCCCAGTTACTTTTATTCTCTTGTATTTTGGATTTGTATATGCCTCTGAAAATCATGCATTTTCCCCAGAAATGCCCTGAAGTAGAATGGGAGTGAAGCAGTTTTGTAAAGAAGATTGAATGTATGCATGTAAGTGATGATTCTCTTGTGAACTCTCCAAGGAAGAAAATTAGCAAGCATGCATACTAAGAGGCTGCACAGAGTAACAGTTGAGTGCTTAGGGTTTTGAGTCCAACAGAAGTGAGTTTGGGTCTCAGTTTGGTCCCTTCTGCATAATCTTGGCCAATTCAGTTATCTTCTTGGTTTCAATTGCCTATCTACGAAAGGAGAATCATTTTAGCCCTTGTCTCACAGGGAAAATGAGTTACTGGCACACAGGAAGTGCTCAATAGCTGCTGGCAATTTATTCCTATAAAAAGAGGAGCTGTGCCAATGTTGACACTACCCCTTGTTGAATACCCAGCTTGGGCAACAAAATCCTTTTTGTTGAGAACTCACTTATTCACTCCTCAGATTAAATCATTCATTCAGACATTTATTAAATATCTGCTGAATGCAAGAAAATGAGCTATGTGTATATTAGTGATAAAATTTATTCTCTATTTTTATGTGCACAAGGCACATTCAATAAATGTTGGATGGATGGCAGGGATATTTAAGGCCAATAATAGTGTCTCTTTCCAGAAAGAACAAGCAGTAGGTAGTCTCCACTCCTGTCAGCAGCTACTGAATAGGAACTTTAGTTTGAGTCCAAGACTCCGATTTTAGAGGAAGCAGCAAATCTCATGCTGTCCTTGGTGGATGCTTTTATCCAGCAGGTAGAGTTATAAATAGGAGTTGAGGATTTATGCACTAATTCCCTGCTAAAACCTTTGAGATATGAGCAAACTGGTAGACCTAAAATTACCATGTGTATTTTCCTGTTGTAAACCCCATAGGGCTAGAATCATTAGTCTTAAGTTTTGTTCAAATTACAACTGAAAGGACTGAAAACCGTTAAGGACCTCAATTCTGATGATGACGTGCCCTTCCCTAATCCCCATGCCTTTTCGGAAAATGGTCTATCTCCTTTTAAATCCACAGAAGCTCAAGATATGCTCCTACTTGTCAAATGTTCATTTTTGTGAATTTCATATATTCCCCAGGTATGTTTATTTTTCAAAAGTGATTTATGAATAACATTTATTAAGACATTTTGTTTTCATCCCAGAAGAATTTAGTATTAAAGACTGAATTCTCATTCTTTCTAGCCAGTGACCTTTTTCAGACTGTTAAATCCTTGATGCCAAGAAATTCTAATTGTCAAGCTAATGAACGGATGCCTAGTGTGGTTACTCTCCAACTGCTAAATTTAATCTAAAGAACATGCCTGATTGCAAACAACCTTTGCCAGACAGAGACAAAGGGAGACTATTTGTTAAAATGGCTTGTTTTCCAACAGACTCCAGTCCAGATTTCACTCGGCTGTCTTACCAAGAAAGACTGCTTTGATTCTCCACACACTGGGCAATAAACGCCACAAAGGCCAGTGGCCTCCTATAGGTTTTCCTAGAGCAGGGGTTGGAAAACTATGGCCCAAGATCCATAGCTGACCTGTTGCCATTTTTTTGTATGGGTCATGAGCTAAGAATATTATGTACATTTTTAGATGGTTGGGGGAAATTAAAAGAAGATTAATATTTTTATGCCTGAGAATAACATAAAATTCAAATTTCAGTATCCATACATAAAGTTTTGTTGGAACACAGCCGTGCTCATTCATTTATGGTTGTGTGTGACTGTTTTCATGCAACAATGGCAACATCAGAGAACGTATGGCCTGCAAAGCGTAAAATGTTTATTATCTTCCCCTGACAGAGAATGTTTGTGGCATTCTGTACTAGAACAATCTTAATTTGTACCCCCATAATACTCTGAAATATAATAAAAGAAAAAGAATCTTAAGTATGAATTTAGGAAAGCTTGGGTTGTCTAACACTCTACCACACACTTGGGGGCGGACTGTATTCAGTGAAATCAGCTCAAATAGACCTGCAGGGTAGAATAAAGAAAATGGTAGAGGAACTGGCATCAAAAGAGACCTATGCTACAGTCTTGGATCTTCGATTGTGTAGTAGTATGACCTAAGCAAAGTTCTAAATCTCTCTGATGCTGTTTCCTGTATTGTAAAATGAGATTGTTAATTCTTCATTTTCAAAGCGTTGTTCTGAAGTCTCTATATCTATCTATCTATTTATCTATCCCCTATCTCACCTTGCCAGATAATAAATAAGTGCTCAAGGAAAAGTAGTTTCGTTTTTTCTTCTTTGTCCTAAAAGTTTTCAGAGAAAGAACCTTCACGACCTTTCCTGGTAATGTTGTTTTTGTTCACTTTTACTTTGGGGAATCTCTGCTTAGGGCCTTATGAAAACCACCGTCATAAACATTCTTAAATGAAAACTGACAAGCTGTTTTATATCAACCACCAGTCTTTTGTGGAGTGAAGAATTTTTATTCCATGATGACCCTTCTTCTTTTCCTAGGGTAAGCAAACAAAGCTGTTTTCCCCATTTTTAATAATTTTAACTCTCCCTGGGCTTTATCTTAGTCATTTGTTTCAACCCAGTCCACTGTCTTGAATGATTACTAACTCACTTGGAACTCAGTTCATTTATCAAACCCAAGATCAAATTTTGTGCTCTAAGATGGGAATCTTCAATAATCACTAAAGGAGGACCAAGATCTTTTCTTGCCTCAAATATTAGGATCTCTAAGAAAGGGAAAATAGGAACTGTGTGTGCATTTCCCACTAAACATGCACACAATCTAGTGAGGAACTCCAGCGTGACTACTAGAGGTAGGGTCCTGTGTGTCTTAAGAATTCAGTATTAAAATCATGACCAGCCAGCTGGAGCACCCAGGGGTTCTATCAGTAGACCTGACCCCAAATTGTATGAATACATTTTAATTACACTGTATGGGCAAACCCTACATGTCACAGATATCCTTCTTGCTACACAATCAATTGTATGATTTGATGTTATAAAACTAATGTTGCATTCACTTACTTTGAAGTCCAATCTGGCTCTAAGATCTACCTCAGACATGTGGAAGAAGAGAGATTCTTCTATCCCACATGCATGATTAACTTATGATTCAGATTCAACTTACATTTATTAAACACATGGAATAGGCTGGGAATGCAACTGTCACTTTTACATGCATTATATCATTTAATGATCATGCATTGTGTGAACAGATATTGTTAGTTACACTTTATTATGTTTCCTACTTTTTCTGTTTATTTTATATTTATCTCTTTTCTTATTGCTGTCTCTGTGTTGTTTGAGTTTCAAATTTATTTCTCTCCTCCCATTTTCTCGTCTCCATTCTTGGAATGTACATGTTCTATATCTATTCTTGTATTACTCATCCTAGCTATTTTTAACATATACACAATACTTATCAAAGCAATCAATATCTTTATTCTCCTTCTGTACAATAAAAAGTATTAGAATAATTTATTTCTGATCACAACCCTTGCAAATTGATGAAATGTTTGTCCAGTGTTTTTATTCTGTCTTGTTCTTTCACATTTTACATTTTAATCAGGTCATTCAAAAACATATGTTCATATATTTACCAATATTTTTCCTCCTTTTCCTTTTTGCATTTCCAGATCTCCCATTTGGTATTATTTTCTTTCTTCTAGAAATATAATCTTTTAGAATTACTTTTCTGAATTATTGTGGGTGGTAAATACTGTCAATTTTTATTGGTGTAAAAATTGTTTTCTTTATTACAAAACTAATAAATATTCATTGTAGGAAATATAGAGAGCCATAGAGAACATACATATTATCACAAGTAGGCAATCCTCATTTTGGTCACTTTGCATATTTCCGATATGCACAAATTTCTGGTAACACAGCTTAGTTAAATGACACAGCCTTCCATTGACACAGACCAAATTTCAGTTTCCATGTTGTATTAACTATAATTTCACAAAATACAAATTTTACTGCTAGTTCTTCATTCCACAAATGACTGTAAATAATAAATGGTCATCTGATTAATGATCAATTACATACTTTCTTTAAAGTCTGACAATGGTTGGTCACTGAACATCTGTTGTTCAGTTTATTTATATACAGTAAAGCATGTAGTTGGATTTCTCTTAGTTTACTAGTAATAAACTTACAAAGCATTTTATAAAACTGGATAACCAAAATTGGCCAACAAAGATGAAAATGCAGCAAAGAAGCAAAAACTGATAATCCTGCAAATGAAATTTGAATCAAATATTAATGGAATTATAGAAGAAATAGCTGCCTGTGAAAATTTTGACAGTACTACTGTTTGAGAGGCTATAGATATACTGCTAGAGGAACTTAGTGAAAATGAACTCGTCAACATAAATGAGAAAAGTGATTGTGACAAAAATATCCCAGAGTAGGTGATACTGGCAGAAAACATCACATTACACCAACTCTTGGAGACATCTCATGACATTAAAAGCACAATAGATACAATCTTGGAAGCTGATACAAACTTAGAAATGAATATTATAACTTGGCAAGCCATGAAGAAGATGTTCACTCCATATTCTAAGTTATACAATGAGTAAAAGCAAGCACTGTTCAAACTGCTCTTGATAAGTTTTTATAAAGAATAAAACACTTTTTTCTCAAAGTTTTTAATGTTTCCAATAACAATGTACTAAATAAATATTAATTTTATTATTTTCTGCATTTACCTATGTATTTATAACTGATAGAAATAATTTAATGCTCTGACAAAAAAATTTTAAAGGTCACAGAACAATTGTAATTTTTCCCATTGATTATTAAGATCACTTAGCAAGATTTCAGCTTTCATGGTAATTTTTATGGTGCTTCACTATTGTGAAAAGCTAGGATTACCTGTATTACCAAAAAGATTTATTTATAAGCATAATATTATGATGATAACAATGCTCAAAAATAACCATTGCTATTGTTTGGCTCATCCCTCTGATATTTATCTTTTTCAGAAAATCTTCATTTTGACATTGTTCTTAAAAGCCAGTTTTGGCAAGCATAAACTTTTTGGTTTACATTTTTTTCTTTCAGCTCATTAAAGATAGTATTCCATTAACTTCTGGATTCCATTATTGCTCAAGATAAGTCAGCTGTCAATATAATAATCAACAGATTTTAGGTGATTTGTCCTTACTTGGGCTATTTTAATATCTCTTCTTTCTTTCTTGCTCTCTAATTTTACTATGATTTATGTATGAGGTGTGTGCGTGTGTGAGAGAGAGAGAGAGAGAGAGAGAGAAAGAGAGAGAGCTTTATTTAATCTTAGTTACCTATTTGATATTATGTTATCCATTAATACATATATGTACATATGTATTTATTTCCTTCATCATTTCAGTAATTTTAATAATAGACATTCAAATGTCCAAGGGTAGTCATATTGCCAAAACTGGAAGTTTTATTTTTTTCTGTGTTTATTGTATATATGTTTTGTTTTTCTCTTTCGTTAATTTCAAAATATTATGAGGGTACAAATTTTTTTGTTACATGGATTCCTTGTATAATGCTTAAGTCAGGGCTTTTGGTGTGCCTATCACCAGAATAGTGTTCATTGTACCCAATTAGTATGTTTTTATCCCTCATCCCCTTCCCAACCTCCCACCTTCATGGTTTCCAATATCCTTTATATCTCTTTGTGCCCACGTGTACCCATTGTTTAGCTCCCATTTACTGATGAGAACATGTGGTGTTTGCAAAACCAGAAGTTAATACTAAAAATTTTCAAATTGAAGTATCTTAATAAGGTAATTTATTATTTTGGGGATATGATCTTAAGTATTATATATTTTCCACTCAAACATCTGTTATCTTTTGTAATTCCAAGTTTGAGTAAAACTTTACTTATTTTCCCAATCCTCTCAACGGTCACATATTTTAAAAAAAGAACATTCAAACATAGATTTAAAGGATTATAAACAAAGTAAAAATTTTTCTTTCAGTCAACATATGACCACAGAGATACTTTGAGAACTATATAACTTGTGCTATTAAGACATGCTGAATAAAAATAAATACAGAACCGCAGCAAAATGTATGTATAAATTCCCAGAGTCAAAACATTTGGCTTTATGCACTTCATGGTTCTCCACCATAAACATTCTGACATAACTGTGAATTTGAAGACTATTATTGTGATAACTGATGAAGCATAAAAATGAGGGGAAAATTTCAAACAATTTCAGTACAACTCCAGATTAGCTTTTATAGACAAAATCATACCCTTGAAGTTGAGTATTAGTTAAATAGACCATTTTTAAAATGCGAACTAGATTATATTTCCAAGGGAGAAATGAACAATCAGATAAAATGAAATGCAATGGCATATGCCTCATCTGGGATGAATCTCCTTTTCTCTGGGCTTCAAATCTAGGTCATCTTAAAAATACATGTTGTGTGAAAACTTAACTGTCAAGAATCTCAAAGTAAGACAACTTATGCCATAGAGTAAAATGAGCATGGATTTTCAAGTCAAACCAACCTTGGTTTGAATGTCCATGGATTTCCACTTGCTAGATATTCAATCTTGAATGAATTAAATAACTTATTATCTTACATCTCTGAACTTCACTTTCTTGATAGGTTATATGGGGATATTAAGACCTATCTCATAAATTTGTTGTGATTGATTAAATTAGAATGTGTGAAATACCTGTCAAAATACTCGCAAAATAGTAAGCATAAAATAAATAGTAGTTCTCTTTCTAAAATAATGGGCAAAACATTTTTTCCCTAGTCTGATATTTCCAGAAGCAAAATAGTGGAAAAAAAAAACCATTCTTCTCATATGCTTTTTATTCTAAAATCTTTGGCTACATTTATTTATTGCACAACATTCTCTTTTTGAAACAAATCTTGTCATCTTCCAATGCCAAGGTTAGATTTTTATGATCCCCAGACAATCTTTGAGGTCTCTTCCAATTCTCAGTCCATGAATCTATAAATCGAACATGCCATTTTAATTTTAACCCTTGCTTGTGTGTCACTCAAAGTAAGTATACCCCTGAATCATGCATATTAGAGCTGCAAGAGACCTTTCTGACTTTCTTTTTTTTTTTTTTTTTTTTTGAGACAGAGTCTCACTCTGTTGCCCAGGCTAGAGTGAGTGCCGTGGCGTCAGCCTAGCTCACAGCAACCTCAAACTCCTGAGCTCAAGCGATCCTCCTGTCTCAGCCTCCCGAGTAGCTGGGACTACAGGCATGCACCACCATGCCCGGCTAATTTTTTCTATATATTTTTAGCTGTCCATATAATTTCTTTCTATTTTTAGTAGAGATGGGGTCTCGCTCTTGCTCAGGCTGGTCTCGAACTCCTGAGCTCAAACGATCCGCCCACCTCGGCCTCCCAGAGTGCTAGGATTACAGGTGTGAGCCACCGCGCCCGGCCCTGACTTCCTTTAACTTCTCATTTTACATATGAGTAACCCAACACTTAAGAAAATAATTTGACTTATGCAGGTATTGGTTAGTGGTAAAACCCAGACTCAAATCTCATGCTTTTCTTCATTGTTCCTGAGTTCTAGGTCCAAATGGCTTTTGAAAAAATAAAATTACTTTACATAAAACATTTATAGACTCAAATGATTCATTATGAGGCCATTATTGAAAACTGGCACGTATCTAGAAATAACCTGAGGGAGGATTTGGCATCTGATACTTTTTTTTCCCCACTCTCGGTAACAATCTCTCCCGTATGTTCTTCATCTGATTGTGCTGTGATTTGCCATCTCACTAAAGGTGCTTTATTCAAGCAGGAAAGTGGCCCAACAAACTATTAATAATTTACCAGGAAGTTTTAATTACTTAACATGTTTGTCCTAGAGAATCCCTGAATAGGACACTTCTCAACCCCATAGCTAGCTTTCTTGGCTGGTCTTCTGATGTTAGGGGTGGATATATGACAGCTTCCTTTACCTAACTGTAAATATAGGCCTGGAATTATTTTTTTGCCACCACTATAGAAAAGTTTTTAGGTTTCTATCAATTAGTAGAAAGCTTGAGGATATCCAAATATAGAACTATTCTATTTAAAAGCAAAATTTACAGTAATGATGTTTTAATATCAGGCCAGTACTGTGTGTAAATACAGGGCACTGAATAAAAGAAGCCACCACTGCAATTTTTTCATGATCATCAAAGGTATGTAGCCCAATGAAATATGCCTGTTTAGAATAAAATGAGCATTCTCTGCCATGGATTTAGGGAACGAATGCAGGAAGGTGGTCATAGTGGGTCAGAGGAATAGAGAAGGAATAGACCTAAGGATAGCAAAATATACCTAGCTGCTCTGTCTTGTCTGCTGACAAATGCTCTCTTTAAAAGAGAGATAAATCAGGAAATAGTGATTGCCAGGATATCCAGATACAAAGCTACTTCTTAATCTTGATACCAGAATTTAATTTTGAAAGTATTTTAGACTTATAGGTTCACCATGTTCTTAAAAGAACTCCATGGCAGTTGAGTGCTCTGTTAACAACACACTGGAAAATAAGAAGGCTCAGCAAGAATCGCGACGTGCAAAGAAAGTTTGCCTTTATTTCTCTCTTGCTCATTCATATGATATATATACACATACACATGTGTATCATACATACATATAATGTATAAATTAGTTCCAAGTCACTGAACATAGTTTTTAAAAAATGCACGTATTTTTCATAGCCTTAATTTTCTCTATGGTAATTTAATTCTCCGAGGACGTATCACAGAAGCTATCAACATTAAAATGATTGATACTTGCTTTTTGTCTTGATATTCTTGCTTGAAAGTGTGTAGGAGAACTATGAGAGTACATTGTAATTAATGTCTTTCTTGTGCTAGACTTCTGTTTTAGCCTGTAACCTAGACATCTGGCCCCTATTTACTAACACTCTTTAATACTATTGTTTGACGTTTCTTACATTATTATAAAAATGAGCCCCAAATAAATTGCTTATTTTTTAAATCACTTCCCCAGAAACCACCCCTCATACTCTTCTTAGAATTTTCTATCTGAGACAACTGTCACTTTCTTGAGAGGCATTATGGAGTTGAGCAATAGCTCTCAAATACAAGCCACGTAGATTGACATTTTAAAAGACAAAAGTATTTCATAGATTTCCATTGATGAAATTTTTTTAACTTTAATATTACATGAACACAAACAACATAAAGCTAGTTATAAACTCCTTGTGCCTATGCAACTATAAAATCAAAGCAAATTTATAAATTAATGTATGAATTAATTTAAAAATCATAAAACGAATAAAATTTAAATTAACAATTTAATGATAGATCATTTTGTCTTTTGGAGAAAGTGTGGACCTCAAAATAAGTGCATGGATGCTTGGAAGTAAAAAGAGAAGCACTGGTGTGAAGGCCTTAGCTAGTGGGTTGGCTAACCCAGATTTGCAGACCAGTTTTATGCTGATGAACTACAGTGAATTTTTAAATTTCTTTGTGTCTCAGGGTTCTCATCTTTGGGATAGTTTTAAAAATGTACTTTTTCATAGAGTTGCTTTTTACATTAAGTTAGATCACATGCTCCATGGTCAGCTTAATGCATAAATGTGGGGAGGGGACTGTTTCTCTCTATTCTTTCTACTTTTATATGATGGGACTTCTGGTAGTCTATCCCCATATCCAGTAGTCTGTCCTTACCGAGGGAAGAAAGGATGTTTGAGCTGTGATATGGAGAAAAGGCTCAGCATCTTTTAGGTTCTATCTCTTTTTTTGATCTGCCTTCCCCATTTGTAAGCCTATCTTTCTCCTGCCTTATCCAGATAATCCTACCTGGAATAGATCAGTGGTCTGCCTTGTAGAGATAGGTCTGGAGACTCTCTCTCTTTCTCTTCATCACTGGAGCTTGATGTGTTTAAGACGAATGTGTATGAGGCAGTGAACTGGGGAGAACGAGCTCTGTAAACCCAGGCTTTCTCATGCCTGGGTCACCTTGAGTCCAGACTGGATGAATGCAGGGATCTTAGGAAGTTCCGCGGCAGGGCCAGGTTGAGCCACTTCTCCAGGGCGTATTTACCAGTGATCTAGCTGAAATTTTCATCTCCATTTGTCTGACTCTTGTGCCTACCTCTCAACTCTTTCTGAACATAGTGGTGGGGAGCATGTTTGAGATTATCATTCCCAAACTCTTAGATGTTCCTCTTCTATTCCTGTGCTGAAAACGTTTATGGCTTCCATTGGCCTGTGGGAGTTATCTATATAACTTTTGTACTTTCAAACTTAATATTTTCTCTTCAACCCACTGAGAGTGTCATTACTGGACTGTAAGTTTAGCGAAGGCAGGATCTGAGTGGGACAAGTCCGCCACTGTATCCCCAGCACTAGCATAGTGCCGGCCACATAGTAGGTGCTCAATAGATCTTTGTCCATGAATGAAGGAAAGACTTTAGGACATATTTCTTTATTTGATATTTATAGTTCTCCATACTATGATTCCACCTACCTTTCTAGGCTTATTTCCTCCCAGTTGTCTATTTTTATATCAAGATGCAATCAAAGATAAAAAACTTAGTACGTTTTAAAATAATATATTCATATAATGCCTTATTTGCTTTAGGTTCCATTAAAAAAAACAAAATCTTTTGGAACAATTTTTTTTCTCGGAGTTCTGGATGTTATAGAGCTGTCAGATAACTGGGTGTCTGTGATTATGTGATGTGATAACATTTTTCCCACACTGAGCAGTGTTCATTCCACTGCAACATTAAGTACAGAAACGTTCCCTATGGATTTTCATGTTTCTTTGAAGAAGGATAGTAAGTGCATTTGAAAAGCCTTGCTGATAACACACCCCTCTTCTTGGTGTTTGTACTCATGTGGACTATAAAATGGGATTTTCTAGTAAAATAATTAGAACCATATTTAAAATAATTCAAATTGGAGTTAAAGTAAATAAAATAGTCCCATTAAAAGGTCACTAGTGTTATAATTTCAAGTCAATTGTTAAATTTACAATTGTGAGAATATTTATACTTAACATGACCCAGATTTTATGATTAGAAAATGCTACCTACACACATTTATAATTAGAGACATGCAGAGTATAGCTATTGTGTGTGTGTGCATTGTGAACACGTGTCTATGAATAATGGAGATGTTTCTTTATGTATCTCAACTTTTTGTAGCTCTCAATCTTTTTGATTTAGGTTTATTTCCATTTAAATGTTCAATGCATTAATTTTATAAGTTATATTTTGCTGAAATACTGAAATTTCTGTCTTAGTTCCTTCAATGTGGCATAATATTTAAACTTGGCTTTGTCTATAAAGACTGGCATGTATGATGACAATATCTATAATCTGGCTAAAATTGAAGTCAGTTTAAATTCAGAGGTTGTCTAGTCATTGACTTCATTTGTACCTGGAGTGGGAGAGGAAAGAATGAAGAACTGAAGATTTTTGCACATGGATGTGGGCTTACCTCCCTGACCTTATGGCTCAACAGTAACCTATCTTAACACATTTGGATACTTTCATTGTTCTTATAGATTAGTCCTTGTTGGCTTCTGCTCTTGTCATTCTTATATTTTTCTGACACAGATGGTTTCCTTCTCTTCCCAGGGAGAGTGATTCTGCTCCTCGAAAGTGCTTTCCTAGGTTTATGAAATTTTCTTTTTTAGACCTAACATTTTTAGTCTTAATTGTTATTTTTGTTGTCATTGCAAACTTTTGAAGAATGGCAACTTTAAAGAGTTGATTTGTATCTATCTGACTAATGCTTTCATTGAAAATTTATTTGTCTGGAAAAAAAAATAAAAAAATAAAAAACCAAAAAAATCAAAATAACTGCACACCCATAGACATACCTATGCTCATACACATACACGCAAACACAGATTTCCAGTAGCCATCAAAACTGTGCATACATTCCAGGCATCCTCTTTATAGTGATGGAAGCTTTGTCCAGGGAAATGTCACTGTTTCGTATTTAGAAAATACCAAATGAGAGGTTGGATATTGTTCTAATATTGAGTTCCTCTTTTCTCTTGTGTCCTCTTATGATGATAACCTATTTTAAACTATCCTTACTCTATCCTTCAGTCATATAGACAAAAATATTCCTTCTATGAGTCCATTGCTTCTGCACCCAGGGGGGTAGGAGCCCTGAGGCAGATGGTGGCAGTGAAAAATAGGTGGTCGTATAAAGTCCCGAAATCTTCCCAATTTGTCTGTATATCTGTTTCCTGAGAATGGTCAATACTAGTGACTTTGCCATGGCAATCCAAACTTTTTTACATATGAGTTCCTAATCTTCTCTTTACTCACCTTATGGAAAAATCAAACAAATGCAGTGAAAGAAAGGACAACAAAAGCAAAGGGCTGGAAAAACATTAAAAAATCATTTGGACACAGTAGAGAGAAAGCATATTTATTTTTGTTATTCAGCTGATCATAACATTTCAGGCTTTGAATAAACCTTAAAGGTCATTTAGTCTGACCTTTCATTCAGTGCTCAATTCTACTCTACCAAAACCTTCTGATCACTCTAGATATATGGCCAGTTGTTTTAGGTTTTAAACCAATCAGTGCAGTTCAAGGGATAGTAAGACCATTGGCTTTGAAGTTAGAAGACCTGAAATACTATTCTCGTACAGCAGAGAATATCGTATTAATATTAGCCAGGAAGTCTGCATTCCAAGTCCAGTACTGCCATTTACTGGTTCAGTGCAAGTGGCTTTATTTCCCCAATCCTTGGTTTATTCACTTGTAGTGCAAGGTAGTAATATCCTATCATCAACTTCATAGACTTATGTGGTTCAAATATGAGAAGATAAAATAGTCTGTAAACTGGAAAGCATATGACAATATTATCATAGAGAAAAGATTCATAGTATGCTCCTTCATAAAACAAATACATAGAAAGGTAAAAATTCTTGATGATAACATTAATTTACAGCCTACAATCTCTGATGGGTCAGAGAAATTATTGGTCAAAAAGAAGCCTCACATGTCACACAAATATATTGCTTTTGAATTGAGAGAATACAATGAGGTAGCAATTGGTAGTAAAGTATAACAGTTTTTAAAAAATTCTCTGTGTTTTTTCTTAATACATTTAAGGGGTATTATGGGATAAGAGAAAAAGTAGGCAGGTATGAGCCTACCTAGGAGGACAATGGTGCGGATTTGATGATTCACAGAATAATGTAAGTGGAGTGGTGTTTAGAGATGAACCATTAATGATTTTATCCCTTTGTTATTCCTGAGAATAAAGTAAAACCCACAATGATGCAGTATTCCCCTCATGTCATAGAGCTATCAGTGTTAGTTGTAGGACTAGAACTAAGGTCCTTCCATAGCCAGTGCCTATCTCTCTTCATAGTCCCAGAGGTGACAAATAGGTAGCATGGTACATTATTATTCTCTTCACCACTTCACCTCATGGAAATCACTGTGAATCAATTTCCTTTACTCTAAGGGTATACCTTCAAGTATGGTCAATAATGCAACCCAGGAAGCTACAGCCAATTGATTAGAGTTGGCAAGTAGCTCCTATCCTATATTATAGAATTTTTATAGAAACTACTAGCACCCGGTCACCAGTAGGCAACCTGCTATACTTATTTACAGTAGCTTAGTCTAGATGTGTCCAATTCAGGGTCAATAAGAGAATGAGTTTTAATGGGAAATCATGCAGTTAGTTGGCTTAGCAGCCACAGAAAAATGTATTTCTGGCCACCCACAGTATGTGGGAGCTCTAAAATTGAAACAGGCATTTGGATGAGGATTTGCAGCTATCAGCAATGCTAATATGGGCTCCATTCCACCCTGGACTCCCCCAGAGTTATTATAGAGCATGAGAATCTGGCTCGAGTTGTGTCACGGATTGAGGACATCATGAATCGTGCCCTATGGGACAGACTGCAAAAAAGAAGCCTTTTAAGGGAGAAACTTGGCCAATGAGATTGTGGGCTATCAGAGGAGTCTTGTGTGTAGGGCTGGGAAGCCCTGGCTGTTCCTCCTCAGAGCCTGTGCAGGGCTTCCCTCCCATCTGTGTGCGAGTGTGATGCCAAATCCTCTGTTATGCTTCTGGGGGTCACCAAGTGAGGAGCAGATGGGAATTCCAAAGCTAGTACTTCACTTCCCTTTAAACCCTGCCCCACTTCTGTGCGGGAACTTCATAATTACTTCAAAGGCAAGTCCCATCTACCAACATGTTCAATTTAGTATTAGACTCATTTCCTCTGTCACATCAGGAGAAAGAATTCCTCATTGAAGTACGTGTTCCTCAGAAGTGGTCAAAATATTCTACTTCTTCAAAATTCACTTAATTTATGTCATCACTTCCATGTCCCCTATTATTATTCCCTCATTAATTTTTTTGGTAAGATGTAGTTTGCAAACAGGGAAATGTGCAGATTTTAAGAGCATAGTCCCATCCGTTGGACAAATGCATACATATAACCAGCAAGCAATCAAGATTTAGAATATTTATATCACCCCAGAAAGTGCCTCAGGCCCCACTCCTGTCAGTCTCCTCCCACCAGACATGAGCACTTTTCTGATTTCTATCACCATAAATTCACATTCTTCTTTTAGATATCTATACAAATGGAACCATACAGTATATACACTTTTGTGTCTGGCTATTTTGTTCAGCAGAGTGTTTTTGAGATTCATGTGTGTTGTCCCATGTATCGGTAGTTTATTCATTTCAATTGCTACTCCATATCCCATTATATCAGTGTACTATTTTTTTAATCCATTCTTCTATAAGTAGACATTATGGTTGTTTCCAGCTTTGGCTACTATAAACAAAACTACTACAAACATTGCAAAATAATGTCAAAATACGTTCTTACTTACCTTGGGTAAATGCATAAGAATAGAATTTCTGGGTCATATGGTTGATGTATTTTTATAGGAAACTACCAGATAATTTTGCAAAATGGTTATACCAATTGCATTCCACCAAATGCCTATGAGAATTCTGGTTTTACCATATCCTTGCCAACATTTATTATTGTTATTTTTTAAATTTTAGCAATTCTAGTGAATGTGTACTAGTATAGCATTTTGGTTTTTATTTGTAGTTCCCTGGTGACCTGATGTTGATTACTTTTTCATGTGGTTTTTGGCCATTTGTCTTTCTTTGTGAAGTGTCTGTTGATATATTTTGTTCATTTTTATTGGGTTGTTTTCTTTTTGTCTTTTCTTTCTTCCTCCCCCTCCTTCTCCTCCTCCTCCTCCTCGTCCTCCTCCTCTTTCTTCTCTTCATTTTTTTTTTTTTTTTGAGATAGAATCTCTCTCTGTCACCCAGGCTGGGGTGCAATGGTGTGATCATAGCTCAGAGAAGCCTCGAACTCCTGGGCTCAAGTGATCTTCCTGTCTCAGCCTCCCAAGTAGCTAGCACTACAGGCATGTATCACCATACCCAATTAACTTTTTACAAAAAAAAAAAAAAAAAATTGTAGAGATGGGGTCTTACTATGTTGCCCAGGCTGGTCTTGAACTCATGGGATCAATTGATCCTCCTGCCTCAGTCTCTGAAAGTGCTGGGATTACAAGGGTGAGCCACCAGGCCTGGCCTGTTTTCTTTTTTTATTATTGAGTTGTAGAAGTTTTTTTATATATTCTGGTACAAGTCCTTTGTTACATATATGTATTGCTCACATTTTTCTCCTAGTCTGTGAGTCTGTGGCTTGTCCATTCATTTTCTTTATAATGTCTTTTTTAAAGAGAATTTTTAATTTTTATGAAGTACAGTATATGTATATATACACACATATACATATATATTATGGTTAGTGCTTTTGGGGTAGTTTATACGAAATATTTTACCTCAGGGTTGCAAATTTAATCTCCTTTGTCTTTTCCTTAGAAGCTTTTTATTTTTAATATAAAAATATAAAAATTAAAAAATATTTTTGGCCATCATTTACTCAAATGTTTCTCATTTACCACTTCTCTTCCTTTCCCTTCTGGATTTTAACTTCATGTATTTCAGACTGCTTGACATAATCTCCAAATTACTGGGTGCTCTCCCTCTCTCTTTATATATATATATATACACACACACACATATATATAAATAAAATGTATGCTTATGTATATGCACATACATATTTATATTTATGTACATATACACATATATACATACATACACATCAAAATAATACCCAATTTATGAATATCTGTGAGTACATGTATAAATTGGGTATTATTTCATGTACAAATTTTAGATGCTAGTGTAATTCTTTGTAAACACTTGGTCTCATCTTTTGGAAGTCAAAACTTTCTATTGTCTGGATTATGACTTGTGTTTCCATGTGGAAAAACATTTTAAAAATAACCAGAGAAGAAAACCACCAAATTCTCAGAAATGGAGGCTGGTCAATCTAGAGAAGACAAGGCTTTAAATGAATAAAGACTTTTTCTAGAGTGTGGCAACACATTTCCCAACTCTGATAGCATCATTTCTCAATTGTGATGCCCGGATTACTTTGTTGTCACTCAAAATGGATTTAAATACTTTATGCTGACCTTATAAAAGACAGATGGGAAATGCTGTGTTTGTTGATGACATTTCCTCAAGTCTTCCTTTATCACGGTCAAAATGACTTTTAACTTTCTCTTTCTTTACACTCCAGAGTATCAATGCATTCAGCATTAATAAGGTGTGATGAAGAACAGGACAGCTGATAAGGATTGCAAATTATGTATAACATGTATCAAGCCTAGAGCCTGGCCCATGTACAACTAAATGTTAGGCATTTTAAAAAATGCTCAACATCTCTAATCATCAGGGAAATGCAAATCAAAATCACAATGAGATACCACGTAACTTCAGTGAGAATGGCTTTTATCAAAAAGTCTTCTGTACTTATTTTAATAGAATATCACTTTTACTTGCTGTAATTATTGATATTGATGATACCATCTACCAGTTGAGTGACAGCTGGCTACTCCTTCACATGTTTGCTCTTTACACCCGTGAGATAAGCAGACTAGACAAGGGAGAAAGCTTGGAGATTAGATACACCTGAGTTTAGTCCCGGAACATCCACTTCTTATTTATGTGGATTTTGGCAGATTATATAACCTTCTGTGTCTCAGGTTCCTCATGTGTTAAATGAAGATGAAAACGCTACTTACACCACAGAATTAAATGAGACCATGTGCATAAAAAGCAGTTAGCACAACAAGCAAATAGTGGGATCAGATTCATACCTCAGTGTCCTGATCCAAAGTCAAGTGCTATTTCTGTTGGATTATGCATTTTGTCTAAAATAAAATTAAAACCAATTTGGAAAAAAATAAAGCTATGTGAGATTCTTGTGAGTCTTCTGAAAAGATAACTAAACTGCACCAGGAGCTAAGGTAGAAGATTGCCAAACTTTAGCTTTTCTTTCTTCTGCAGAGTGTGTGGGGTCTGTGGCTATAGACAGGTTCAGAGAACTCATGGTTAAAGCTGATACTAAATGGGCTTGAATGGACAGATTAGTCTCACTGGATTAGCAGCACTTACTAACACTCCTTCCAATTTCCTAAAGAGTGAGCCATTATGTGTCCCATTTCTTTCTCTCTATTGTGCCACAAGTTCCTACATTGCTCTTTAGTGGAAAATGTAAGTTTAGACACAGGAACTCCAGATCAAGTTTTGCAAAGGCTTTCTTCTCCACTTAATTGCTCTCTGAAATACCACAGGCTCCTTCCTCCAGAGGACTCAGACAGCTCCAGCCTGTGTCTTCTTTGTCTCTCTTGGTGATTATTGCACAGTTAGCTCTTTTCGTCCTTTGGGACATTTCTCCTATTGAATGCTGCTCCACTATGCCTAGCATCATTGTTTGGGTTCAATTTCTGAGGAAAGGGGGATAGCAGCCTTTTTGTAATTATAATACTGGATTCTTGGCACTAATGGGGTTAGCTTCTGCTGGAACCTCACAGCTTCCTTCTTTCACAGCTGCCAAACATTTGGGGTCTGATTTCCTTGAGGAACTTGCATTTTCCAAACTCTCTATACACTTTCCTTTCCTTTCTCCCTTTATTTTATTGGAGTCCCTTTTAGAGTCTAAAACATTAACTCTTTTTCTTTTTCCCACTGCCTCTGCTCTAGAGTCCCTCTGTCTACTTACTCCCTGGTGCCCCACCAGGGTAAACATGACCCTGAGCAGCCACCACTTTCTTGTGAGCATCAGGTAGAAAGGTAGAGGCAACTGTTGCCTGATTTACCTTTGCTCAGCACATACTTTCTTCTCCCTCTTCCACGTCGATTGGGCTCTATAAGGAAACCTGTGATAAATATATTTTTACAACTTTTAAGAAATAATCAGGTAGTCAAACAAAGGGAAGTGAGTCCATGTGTAGAAAGGAATTTTTTTTTTTTTTTACTTTTTCTTTAAAGATTTGTAGAGCTGGGCAAATGGAAAATTTTTATTACAACTGCTAAAATAAACTCTATGAGACATCAGAGTTAGGCTGGATTTTTATTTTATAGCTGCCATCTTTTTATCTATCTGGTCTCATATATCGCATAGTCATTTGCACTCACTTTTTTGGAGTGATGTTCTTTTATGTCAAGCCTTTTTTTCCCCGTCAATGATACAAAGCTTTCCTCTCTTTGATTTCAATATCTGGCTTCATTAAGGGCTCAGTCATTGTAAGGCCAAGAGAATCAATAGCTAATTCCATTGAAGAATTTCGTGTCTCTGATAACTTCTGAGAACAGCTTAGCAAGTTGTAACATACTGATGACACATTAATAGCTTTCAAATGGTGAAGTTGCTCTGGAAACAAAAACTTTCCAGTACTATCATTAGAGCCACAGGCATTTGATAGGTTTCTCTGCTAGAGAAGAATCAGTACAACATGAGTTAATAACAAAGCAGTATCGGTGACATGCAAGAGACTCCAACCCATGGTTCAACGTGTATCTGGAAATATCCAATCTTTAAATAGTTGGTGAGTTTATTCTGCTTTGTCTTCTCCATATGCTGATGTTCATAGAGAGAAAGGCAGTGGTCATTAGCCAAAAATTGTGGTTTGATTGTTGGTACATGTATTTTTCTGTATTTATTTATCCATCTCCCTCTATACCATGCAATGCTCCCATTTATTAACTTGCAAAATGAGGAGAGTCCCTTAGAACTAGGTAAGCACATGCCATTTAAATTTAGATTCTTTTGAGAGTTAAAAGGGACACTATTAATACTTATTTCCAGACAACAGGTATAAACTGGGACTATGTGGGCAAAGTATGAGAGTGGTTAGCCTACTTAAACACAATCATTTATAATTATAGGGATGTACTTGGATCTGCTAACCAAAGTACATCAGGTTTTTGTCTTCTTGATAATATAGCCATCTGCAAATGCATGATTTGTGGTAGGTTTTATAGATACTATGGACTTGCTCTATCTACTTCTCATGACTTTCATGGAAAGTCAATAAAGTGATGGAAGTATTTATGATCTTTAAAATGCCCCCTAGGCATCTGGCCACCATTTATACATTGCACAAATAGAGTCTGAAGGTGTAGTTGGAAACTGTCTTCAATTGAGATTCTTGGAAAGACTCTGAGATAGAGAATTATATGCTGAAATTTTGTTACCGGGTACTCTGGAGCTCAATATTTGTGGGAAAGTGCAAAAAGTAGTATCAGGCAAAGAAGTTGAATTGTGATGCAGTTGCAATAGTGGCCTCAGCTGATCCCATTGGGAGGTCTGGACCTTGGTGGCCCTTCAGAGTTGACCTCAACTGAAGCAAGAGGGCTGGGCCTTTGCATGCTGGCACTAACCAGTCCTTGGATGTGGGCTGCCCTGGGGGTGGAGGTGTGATATTGGGTGAGACAAATTTCTGTTGTCTGGATCAATTCCTGGGGATGAGCTCAGCTGTGAACCACGAATAGCCAGTACTCCCCGAAGGTGAAGGAATGGGTGCCTCTGTCCTGAAGCAGGGTCTGGGAGGTGCACTCCAGTTTCTACACCACTGAAACTCAACTTCTATTTAGAAGATCTCTATTCCAACATAGAAGCACATCATCCTCATTAGTAATTAAGAAAAGCAAATTAAAACACTGGCTTGCTACTAAAGGTAACTATTTAAATGCTAAAAACACGAGAACAAAACAAAATGAAAGAAATCCTGACTTCTATCTAATTAATTAGAATCAGCTATGAAACAGGCAGGGACCACTTAGAAATTGTGCCTAATATAACAGAATTTGGCCATATTTGCCTGATAAATTTAATTACTAGAGTTTATCTGATCAATTTTATAGTAAGAATGTGTCAAAGGAGATTTTCAAAGGCACAGCAGAGATGAGAGACAGGACATAGGTTTCCAGCATGGCCTGGTTTACCTGGGACTATCCCTATTTTAGTTTGAGTCCTGTATCCCAGGAAACTCCCTGGCTACGGATAAGCCAGGACTGTTGGTCATCCTAGACAGGAAGCCAGTCTGGGGATAATTAATAGCCAAAAGTCAAGCTTGATTCTCCAGCATTTTATCTGGGAGTAAGTGGATAGAATTAAAAAAATGACTCTTTCCCACTTCTACAAAGCAAAAAGTCTCCCTCTAGCGTAAGTAGAGGCCTGAAGGTAGAACCTGAACCATGGCTGACCGTAAGTGAGTCATGGCTAAATATGAAGTGTTGAGTTGCAAACTATCACTTTTTTTTTCAACTTTTTAAAATTTTCATTTGCCTAAAACTGATTGTAAAGATGTAGAAGACTCTGGAAACTCAGAGAAAATGAAGACTGTGCTAGTGATAGCTGAGAAGCCCTTCTTAGCTCAATTCACCACCAAAATCATTTCACAGGGAAATTTGTCTTCCAAAAAGGATCAAACAGACCTTCACACTCAACGCACGAGTATACTATCAAGACCCAGGACTTTTGAAGTAGTAAACATGAAGCAAGGAAGAAGCCAAGTCAATAGGAAGGAATGGGGGTGAGGAGAAGGTTGCGAGTGTGTGGAATACAGGGCTTCTCCAAGTTTCACATATATTAGCTAATGGTAGCATCACATATTCCAGACCCACAAGCTGATGTTCCTAAAGGTGTCTTGTTTTAATTGAGATGAGTTCAAGACCAGGATGGGATTGAGAGATGGTGCTGACTACTGCTGAGTAAGTCCAAGAAGGCAGAGCAGGGCTGATGTCCCACTCCTGAATATTTTCTTTTAAGTGAATTTGAGATTTAATCTGATCATATGATCTTTTCTTCCGGATTTGAGTTTTCTGATTTGACTTCTGAACTCCCTGCTTCCCAGTACCTTTGGATTATGTATGTTTTTCTTCCTCAGTGTTAGCACCTCAAGAAGCACCACAGGACACCTACTGCCCTTGATGTGACAAGATGACAAGGTCAGAGGTTTTCCTCAATGATCGTCATAGCTAATACACACCCCTAAACAAGGTTTTCTTCTTGGGATTGTTCTTACTTTTAAAATTATAATTTTGGAAATAATTCTTGCTCATTGATAATTTTTAGACCAATATCAAACTGTTTAATGTTAAAACAGGAGAGTCTACCATTTCCTCTCTTTAGTTGTACTCTCCACTGGTTGAAAAATAAAATAGCTATTGTTGTCAAGGAATATGTATTCCTTCTCCATAAGAAAGGAGTCATTCTAACCTCATACTTTGAGATATTTGAAAGATTTGGGTCTTAGCTTTTGAAAAGTGACCTTTCTTTGAGGGGGTTAGATAAGGGATGTGTTATTTAGGGAAAAATGTATGCAATTATTCTTATGTTTCTCTCTTACATGATGCAAAACATCTGGATATTTGAAGAGCTGGGAAAATGAATTTTATGTTAATAACTTTAATAGGAATTTCTCTTCAGCAGAATTTTTATGTTAGAGTTGCTATCAATCTAAGTTTCTTGGTCTTTAAACCATTGACATGATTGGGTAATGGTACTGCATTAAAAAATCTATCTGAGATGGAAAAAATGGAAGAGTGAATTTACAAAATGCATAGATGATTGATGTCAGGTAGACAAAGTCCCTCACTGGTATTATCAAAATTTCCTAAGTAGTTTGACATCAAGCTGCTGTTGCTGAAGCCCAGTCTGGAGGCAGAGGATTATATTATTTGATCTGCTCCCAAGGGCCCTTTTGTGGTTGGAACACCAATATATTTCCCTTCTTTTATCAGATGTGCATTAGAGGGGTATCCTGCTTTGCTTTCCCACATCAGGTGCAAGAATCATTTTTTGGTGAAACAGCTTTAGATATTGAATATTTTAAAAATTCTCATGATAAATCTACTTAAGTGCCAGAGTCACTAAGTGATTGGGCACTTGAACTTTAAGTTTTTATCCTTAATAATATAAGGGAAATAAGATTCCAGGGATATTTTCTATGTAATTAGCACACATTTCACATGTACTACTCTGACAGCTGACTTTTTTTTTCAGCCCTCTTCATTTTATCTCTTTAGTTTCCTAAGGTTTTTCTAATGAAATTAGTTTATCTTTGGACAATAGCTGGTTTGTGAAGGTGGCAGGTGAATCTTGACTGTTTAGTGAGTTGATTAGTGCTGAAATTGGCCAACCTACTTGTAGTGGGCATGAGAGTAGTTGAACTAACCATTGTGGTTGCCAGATCCAGATGATCATTCACCAGAACAAGATGGAAGTCCTTTCTGCGGGACAATGGGAGCTTGGGGCTTGGATGGAGGAATGTGTGAATCATGTGTAATTTTCCAGGACAGAGACACCGTGTCGCGGATCAGTAGGATATTGAAGAAGAGCAAGGCAGGCGACTTCTTTTGTACTTTTTTTTTTTTTTTTGTAGGACAAGATGTTTAAAACAACAAACAAATACCAGTAAACATTTGTCAGTACTGAATCAACTCAGTGAAAATATGATAACTTGACAGTGGGAATGACCCCAAAATGCTTTGAAGTTTAGTTGTCCCTAGGGCCCCGGGGCCTGGGACAGAGCTACAGGGATTACAATGGATCTGTGCATTGAGACACTCAATGCCAGGAAACACTAAACACTACATTTTTAAAATTCTTTGGAACTACTGTCCCTAAGATTCTCAGTAAAAAAGCTTCTTGGTGCCTCAGCAATAACATAACTCTAGGCAATCACTGATCTTGTCATCTAACCATATAACCTGACAGCAAGACACCTTGCATTATACACCTGCATGCACACACATGTATACATGCAACATGCACATTGTCAGACATTCAATTCCACATATATTCCTCTATCTTATAACTTATTTTAACGTAATAATTCTAAAAATATTATAATACTTAAAGGTATTGTTGTTTGAGACAGGCAGAATTGGTGTATGTTTTGGCTCTACTACATACTAGCAGTGTGAACTTGGGAAGGCTTCCTTACTTGCAAAATGGGAATAGCAATAACAGTTGAAATGAATTATTGTGAAAATTAAAACTAAATAATGGGTTTAAACTCTATAGAACAGTACCTGGAATACAGTAAATGCTCACTAAATGTTGGCTATTTAAACATTATTTTTTAAATAATAAAGTAACTCTTTTAAGCACTTGTTGTCTGAACTCCTCCAACTATCTCTTTTGTGAAATGAGAATAATAAGACCTTAGTGAATGGCTCTGTACACATAGAGGGTGACCACTGGATATTTGTTCATTCTTTACCTCTGTATTATGTCTTATTTCTTAGTAATTTGCTGAATGTAGATCTTGTCTGCACAAGTAGCTTAAAATATCAACTTGAGAAGAGAAAATACCTTATGTGTTTCTGTTGCTTTCTGAGGCATTTAATGCACTGTTAGGCATGTGGTAGATAATCGGTTTCCATTGGTTTGATGATAGACATGCATGTCCCCCTCATATTTTTTTGTTCTATCCCAGCATAGCTATCGGCATCACCTCTAGTTTTTGCATTTGACATTAATGGAGATGATTAAGAACTTCTGGATATTAGGGCACATAAATGTGCTATCTATGATCAAAATTGCAAAAATGTTCTAGATGGCAAACAATTGTTGCCACATATAAAATGTCCAAACATTGACTTGACAAGTGAAAACAGTTTTTGTATTTTGATGCCATTTCATCATTTTGACCATATTTCACAATGTATAAACAAGTTGGTTTTCCACTGTGTATCAAGGATTAGCACCTGAGGAAGCAGTATATTCATTTAGGCCTTTTTGTCTCTGGTCTCACACTTCCTAATTGGACTGGTCACTAAGGAGTGTGGGTGTGGGTCTGTCCTATGACCTCCAGTTCGCAGAGAACTGAGGGATACTTACATGATTCTTTAGTATTAAAGGATCAATAATCAAGATACAAATTAATTTAAAAAGAAAAAGTAAATTTGACTTTGAAGGGAATCAGTTACATTGGTTGAAGTTATTTTGCATGTGGATACAATATGAAGGTGATTTACTCTTTGGAAAATCTCAGTTCTTTGGATGATTTTGCCAAAGTGACCTGGTAGCTCAAATGGTATGATTTTGCTCAGGACTTGAGTAAGAAAATCCACTTTGGTTTCTAAGCCTTTTCCAGATTTCCTTCCTCTAAGCATTTGTGTTAATATAATAATGTATCCTTAAGTCTGTGTATAGACTATACAATGAAATAGGATTTTACCATATCAGTTAGACATCAGAGAACATAAATCTAATGTTTTTTAGGATCCATCTTGACTCTTCTCAGTTTCATAAAATGAAGACACATTACACAGAAGCTGCTGGTTTTTTGGAAGTAAAAAAATAAAATGTTGGTGTCACTTAGGGGCTAGAGTTCACTGTGCAGTTCATGTTAGTTCTGTGGGAAACTTGTACTGTAAATTAAAAAGAATTTTAGAATACATTGCAATTTAGCAGAAAGGGAATTTCTGATGATCATGCTAACATTTGCAAAATAAAGACTACTATGGGAATTTACTTCCTTATGTAGAAAAGAAGGAAACCTCACAATGAGTTGAGAGAAAGTGCCTGTATTAACTCAACATCAAGTCATTGTATTTGGAATTAGATACTGAGCCAGTTTATGGATATATTATAGGCAGGAAAACTATGTAACAAAGAGAAAGAGCAGGAGTTAGGGGACAGAGACAGAAAGATAGGCTGTGACTTAGCAACAGATGTAGAGGTAGAGACAGGGGCAGAATGATGTAGGTACAAAAAGAGACAAAGATGATGCACTGAGAGGGAAGGACTCCCCAAGAACATCATGATGAAAACCCACACATTTTCCGGTTTCATAAATACATATGTTTCCTTGAGCCAGCAGCTTAGATACTTGGACATACATCTCCTTTTGAAACACACACACACATCATATACAAACATATATATTTTGTCAAATTGTAAGTAAAAACCTGATTATATATGAGTTTTTAAAAGTACAGGTGTGGGTGAAGAACTCCATACTGGTGAGCTATGTATTTTTGTAAGAAAGCCTGTAAAAAGATTTGCATATGTTAGCTTCAAGGCATGACCTGTCTGCTTCTTACTTAAGAGTATCCTTTGTATCTTCTTCATTACTCTTACCCCTAATTCCTTATAAAGATCAGGGATACAATGGCCAAAAGGTATATGAAAAAAATTCATAACATCATTAGTCATCAGAGAATACAAATCAAAACTACAATGAGATATCATCTCACTCTAGTTATCAAAAACACAGGCAATAATGAATGCTGGCGAGGATATGAAGAAAGGGGAACCCTTGTATACTGTTGGTAGGAATGTAAATTAGTGCCACCACTGTGAAGAACAGTATGGAGGTTCTTCAAAAAACGAAAAATAGCACTACCATAGGACCCAGCAATCCCACTGCTGGGTGTATATCCAAAGCAGGGTAATTTAATATTTCAAAAAGATATCTGCACCCCTATATTTATTGAAGCACTGTTCACAATTGCCCAGATTTCGAATCAACCTCAGTGTCCATCAATGGATGAATGAATAAAGAAATTATAGCATAAATATATATAATGGAATATTACATAGCCATAAAAAGAATGAAATTTTGCCTTATGCTACAACATGGATGGAACTGGAAAAAATTATGTTAAATAAATAAGCCAAATACAGAAAGACAAATCTCCCATGTTCTCACTCATAGGTGGGAGATAAATATTATTAATAAAAACAATTAATCTCACTGGGACAGAGAGTAGAATGATGGTTACCAGAGGCTAGGAAGGATGGTGGGAGGGTGGATAAAGTGGAGATGGGTAATGGGTGAAAAAATATAGAGAGATGGAATAAATAATATTTGATAGCACAACAAAGTGACTATAATCAACAAGAGTATACTTTAAAATAACTGAAAGAGTGGAATTGGAATGTTCCTAACACAAAGAAATGATAAATGCCTGTGGTGACAGACACCCCAATTACCCTGATCAGATTAATTCATATTATATGCCTGTATCAAAACATCACATGTACCCTATAAAGATATACAACTATTATATTCCCATAATAATAAAAAAGAAATATTTCCAAATGAGTTAACTTTAATGGTCTCTAATGTATCAATATATTTATGATAGAAATAACATATACAGAGATTTCAGATTGGGGTTTTATTAAAACTCTTTTAAGGACACAGTATTTTCTAGAAAGACTCAATTGAACAGGAAAAGACATTACCTTGTTGACTTTATTTTCCACAGAGTACTGATTGCAATAATAGCCACAACTAGGTTGGGATTTTACAGGGGCTTGGAAGACCTCTGCGTCCCATAAATATTCTCAAGCAACTGTTGGCGACCTTACATTTTTATCAGTTGTGGTTTGATCTGGAGATTAAAGGAAGACAATATTAATAACCAATATATAACCAATCAGTCAAGCCTTGATACATGTGTTGAATCACTCACTTCCCTGGTTGACAACACAGAAAGTCCTAATGCCATAGGACAAGAGGGAGGGATTGTGCAGTTGGAGTTCAGCTCCAAAGAGAAAGATTGGCTGGGATGTGGTGTCAATGGAATGTGGGAAGCACGGGCAGCTTATTCTGTAAGAGTGCAGGATAAGAGAAGGACAACAGTATAGGGAGGCAATGCTGGGATACAATATGCCACTCAAGAGTTTTATGAAGTCAAGAACTTATAACATTAGTAATAGCCCAGAAGAAAAGTGGTGAAAAGTTATATTTCTTTTCTGTTTCAAAAACTTACTTCCTGGATTGTCTATTTCTCACATCCTTTGCTTTACTATTATGCTCTATTGTAGTTTTAAATATATTTATTTTTATGCATACCACATTGCATTGTTCAAATATCAATCTAAGGAAGCTCACAAAAATAGAGCCATTACAAGAAAATATGAATGTTTACAAATGAATCATCTTCCAAGGTCCAAGGGGAAGTAATTGAGTGATTTTTACTTTTTAATTATTATTCTTATTACTCACATTTTCCTATTTTATCTCTTTATTCTCCACATATTTGATTTTAAACTCTATTTGTTGTAATATAAATTCCGACAGCCAGATGTATGGCTAAAAACACCTTTGATGCTCCTTCTTTCCATGTTTTTATACGATAGTCACAAAGACACTTTTGAAAAGATAAAAACTTGCAACAAAATTCGGGATTATCAATCTACCCTGAGTTCGTGGAAGAGGATGGAGGAGAATTCCATCGATCACATGTAAATGTAAATGGACCTGCACCCCTGCTGTTCACCTCAGATACCTCTGATACCCCACTGTGCAACATCTCTGCCCCTTCTCACTCCAGTATTATTGTGGCAACCAACCCAGATGTGACCCAGCCACACCTCACCCCCGCCATACTGAGTATTTCTTGCTTTCTGTCAGGCATTGCTGCTGCTGTGTGTGCCTGCAGGGACCCACACAGCCATTCAGGCACACTGCAAACCTGCATGAGTGAGCAAGTGACTCCACAGGGTCACCCTGATCAATGGGGGATGGGTGCAGGTATCTGAAGCAGACGATTATGAAGCTCACTTCAAATGGCTCTTCAGAGGGTTCCTGCTGAGATCAAGCTGCAGTTGCCTGCTGCAGTTACCAGTTCCGTAGCAGATGAAACCTGAAAACCACGTAGGGGTAGGAAAAACAGAGACACTATTAGGATATGTGTAAAAATTAAAGGAAAAAAATATTTTAAGAACACAATAGTGTGCTTGGCTATGAAGGGGTTGTCTGGCTCTAAGCTATTACATTTCATATCAGATCTTTGGCAAGAATCAAAGATTTACTTTCCTTTGACCTTTTATATCATGCATTGCCTTTGAAGATAATAATTGTTTAAATAATGACTAATATTCATTTAAAAACTTGCTCTACATGTAGCTTGGGTTTCATTATTTAATTCTCACAAAGACCTTAGGAGGTCAGTCTCATTATCTCCATCACTGCAGACTAGTTTAATGAGGCTTAGAGAAGAGAATTAAATTGCCAAGGTCAGAGCTAGTTGGGGTCAGCCCCATTCTGACCTCATTGCCAGTGTTCTCAACCACCTTGTTCTCTGCTGGTAAACAGGAAAGGACCAGTTTTGATCTAGAAGAGCTGTGTGCTCGACCTCCACCAGCCCAGATCCCTGACGTGATAGGACCCTGGGCCTCACTGGTGCCCTACAGTGACTTGGTTTTCAAATTAGAATTTTGTAGATTTAGTGCTGTGTGTCCACATGGCTTGAAAACAACCTCAGGGCACATAGTCTGACAATGGCTATCTTCTGATTTGTGTATTTATTTATATGAAAATAATTATAATGTTATACAAATTTAAATAATATTTAACTCATTAGAATTTATTATGTAATAATCCATTTATTAACACTGATGCAATTACATAAAATCAGGCCCATGGTTGAAAAATCTGGACTCTCTGCATGTGTACATATTCTGCCTATTATCTCCTTGTCTGTACACCCATCCATCTATCCATCTGTCTATCTCTATCAGCAGCAGCAGCAGCAGCATGGATCTACCTAGTTGATGTGGTTAATGAGTGCTCGGGTCAGTGTAGGATGGGTAGTAGGAGTAGAAATTGTTTTTCTCAGGACACTGACACTATCAAACAGACCAGGAGGGTCATAACAAACATGGTATACACATTTTTATTCTAAATCCTCTGACAACAGAGATGGTTGGGAATGATAACAACCTTCATATGGAAGTGGTTAAAGAAATGTACTTTTTCACATGTGTCCTAGTTCCTCTCTAGCAAATACTGTGGTTATCAGATTGCTGAGAGAATAAGCAAGCACTTTGCAGCAACATGTTTTGTGCCCTGTTGATAAGACTCAACAAAGAGGTTCTGGTGCAACAAATGATTGCACCAGGTGAGTAGGTGACAATCTGATGGGTGACAGTAATGACCACAGCCAGTTCTATTAAGGCTTAATACAGACTTTTTCTTTTTTTGCTTATGTTTCTGGAAAAACCAGGATTGTTGGATGAAGTTGTCTTGTAAGTCAAGCCAATGGGTGGCCTAGGTTTTTCTTGATGCAGCATTCAAAGATACATCAGTTTCACACCAAAAATTTAAAAAAATAGAAAAAGAAAAAGAAAGAAATGCAATTTAAATCTTCATTGCACTTCATACCATACAAAACACCAATAGTGGAGTTGCATTCATAACGCACATCAAGTAACTGTGATTATCATGGAGTACTTGTCAGATGCTGCATAAAGTGTTTCTGAGACATTTTCTGATTTAATTCATATAACAATAATGTGGTAGGTGTTTTGATCCCAGTGGGATCCAGTCAGTCTCACAAGGTGACTAAGCAAGCTTGAGGCAGAGCTGGAATTAGAACCCAGGTCTGTCTAGCTCTCAAGGCTATATGACTCTTTGCATTATGCACTGTGCAGCTCATGTTAAATAGCTTATAGACATCTCTTGCCTCCACCCATTATTAAGTTGAACTTCTGACCCAAAATAGTGACAGTTGTATATTTACTTGGCTATTAACCAATGTCTAGAGATTCCTCTCCTTAATATATTCAGAAATAAGTAAAAATAGTTTATTTCCAGCCCTTCCTGGAACCTTTCATGTTCTGTTGGTACTCTTTATTTCTTCTAACATGTCATTTATTTTTCTTCTTCATTATATGTTTACTATCAGGCAATGACCCAATCTTCCTCTCTTTATACCTCCTATAGTGGGAAAACAGAGTTTTGAGATATTTATAATCTTCCTTCCAGATTTGACCACCACTCCCACTCCATTGAACCTACCTGGCAATGGCTCCATGCATCCTTGAAGCAAAGAGTGTTTCTCTAAAAGACAAACAAACAACAGCATTAAGATGGGTTTTTGCCCACTTGGGTTTTATGCTCATCCACAACAGATGTGTTCATTTGCTGTGAATGAAAGATTTTCAGGAAACTTCTGTCAATCCATTAATGTTTCATTCCTGCAAAGAAAGATCGGTTCATTCTCTGACAGGAGAAAAAAAAAAAAAAAAAAAAAAGCAAAATCTTGCAAGTGAAGCAGCCATGGGCAAAGTCAATATCTGACAAGGCCAAGTGAAACTTCAGAGGCTAAGGCAAAAGCAAACAGCAATTAGAGACAAGAGTCCTTTCATTTGGACACGATGCTGGGCAGCAAGTGGCATAAAATGTAGGCAAACACCTTTCAAGTACATTTAAATAAAAACTCAAGATTTCCTAGAATTTTCTTCCTGGTGGCCACCTTCTGCTCTAGGAACAAATTTCTATTTATTACTATTTATTTATTTATTGAAATAGCTTGTTGATGTCACTAGGATAACCAAATATCCAGAGCTTAGAATTTGGGCCTCCAGAGAAATTTGGACATTGCTCAAATCTCTTTGAGCACAGATAGGCTGGTGGACCCTTCCAAGACCCCTTCTCTTGGATCTCATGCCCGTGTTCCCTTCATTATCCTGGGGTTCCTCCCAGCCCAGTGATCTGGGTATGCTCAACTGTGTATGCTCAGCACAGGATAGGTATTCAATACTTTTTGTAGAATTTAAATGCATGCTTTATTTTGAGTTTGTGTGGAGAAAAAATTGGATATTTGTACATTAAATATGGACATTCATCTGACATTGGTGCTCCATAGATAATAATCTCTACTTTACAATCTCATTGCACTTTTAAACTTGGTAATCAGATGCCTTTACCCGTCAAGCCATAGCCTAACTTTCCAAACACATTGTCACTCATTTCCACTATGTATGAATGAAGCTTCGTCTTAACCTTCAACAATAATCACACACACAAAACTACATATGTGCACATACATACACTTATATATACGTAAGTATATATACACCTATATGTAATTATGAATATATAATTAAAGTTATACATATTTAAATCACTGGCTGCTTTTGAGAATCCAATACAAAGCATAATTTATTAGCCACAAATGCAGATATATGCAAAATTTGACAAAAAGTATCAAACTCTTTGAAGCATATCATTAAAAACTTTGAGATTCTAGGGACACTGAATTAAGAACTATTTTCTAAATTAGCTAAAGCACTACTTCCTATAGAAAGCCTATTTTGATTTCCCTAATAGTTAATACTTTGGCTTAAAAAAAAGACCCTTAGACTTACCCAGAAACTTATGTTTCCTTAGCAACTGCCAGACACTTCTTATATAATAGACTGCAGTATACTATTATTTGTGCTGGAAATTTTCTCCCCTATTGGACTGAAATCCCATGAGAGCAGCTACTTAATTCTCTTTATTTCTATTTTTGATAAATAGCACAGTTCCCAAATTTGTGCGGGTGTAAGTTGCCTCAGCAGCCTGGTCAAAGCCCTGATCCCTTCTATGCTCCAATTATCTGGAAATCCCAAATGCTTCTCAGGGCCTCACCTTTCCTCCTGGGTTTTCAAAGAATTCCTGTAGGTTTTACAGGTTCCTACAGGTTCTGATACTGTTTCTAAGTACCTTGTAGTGTCTTTTTCTAGTCTGTTGATTTTGACAACGTTGCTTTTGATACTGTTAGAAATTGCCATTTATTTTCATCTGCCCCAGACAGTCTGATTTTCTTTTTTTCACGATTGCAAAGATGCCTCTGCTGGTTTGATCCTCTGAGGCCACAGTTACTCTTTGAGGCATGTCTTCAATGGCTTCCCTTTGAGTTATTTTCAGCCAGTAGGTTTTCTACACTTGGCCTATCGAGGGTACACTCACATATTTAGTAATTCTAACTAAACAGTGTTTGAAGAAGGACTTTCAGACTCACCCAGATGCTGTGCTAGAGAAACAAATGTAGGAATATCAATTCATAAAATAGATAACAAAGCCAGAGTTGGCTCTTTGCCAAGTCTAATGAAATTTGTAAGCCTCTGAATTGATTGAGATTAAAAATGAAAAGAGAAAGGGTAAATAAATAATATTAGGAATGAACTAAGTGACATAACTCAGAAGTGGCAGATATTTAAAAGATAAAAAAATGCTATGCAAATTTTATGTCAGTTTATTGTGTAGTTGGATAAAATGGTTAAAATCCTGGAAAAATGTAAATGATCAAAACTTAGGAAGAAAGAGAAAATGTGAATTGTCTAATTACTTTTAAATAAATTGTATACATAGTTAAAATTTTTCACACCAAGAAAACCACAAGGTGCAGAGATTTTTATAGGTGAGTCCTTCTGAAATTCAAAGAACAGATCGTTTCAATCTTACACAGGAATATACCCCAACTCAAAATTATTGACAGTTACACTACATCACACAGAGACATGTAATTGGTAGGATTCTTAGCATAATCTGAGATGGGACCATTTAAAATACTCTATTCATTTCCATTTGGTAAATAGCTATTGAGAGCTCATTTTGTGAATGTTTCAACTGGTGTTGATATAGTTAGAAAAATTATAAATCTTGTCATTAAGGAATCCAAAATCTAGTGAAATATCTAGGAAAGCAAGTAGACAATTATTAGCAATTGTATTATAAAATTTTTTTTTTTTTTTTTTTGAGACAGAGTCTCACTCTGTTGCCCAGGCTAGAGTGATGTATTATAAAATTTTAACTGTCAGCGTACTACTAAATTATTCCTCTAAATTAGAAAGAGGGAGTCAGGTTTAGGCTTTCCATAGGAAGTGATATTATTGTGGATTCTAGATCTATGAATAGGATTTAGGGAGACAAATGTAAGAAAAAATAATTTTAGTAACAAGGAACACTAAGTGCAAAGGCTCAGGGGTAAAAGAGTTCATGACTCATTTAAAAATTTTAAAAATCATTTAGTATGTCAGCAATTTAAATCAACATAGGATAAAAGACTGAGAATTATCACGGTCTCATGTAAGACATTGTGTGATGGTCTCCCACTTGACTTTTCAATCTGGAAACAATGGGAAGCCATGCTCAAATTGAGACATCGAATGTCCTGATCAGAAGCTCAGTCAGGGGCTATCTTCGTGGTCATTTTGTCTTCATATTCCCTCTTTTCTACAGATATGTGCTTTACTTTGAGGGTTTGCCTTGCTCCACATTTATCCATTGATGGTTACTAACTCATGATCAGGAGCCCCCATAATCTTATTAAATGAGTCTAAACTCCAATTGAGTGCAGTACAGCAACCCTGAAAAATAATCATTCAATTAGTTTTTGCTTAAACTTTCAGTATTTTTGCCTTTACAGGATAGCTCATCCTTTGTCAGAGATATAATCATTATAATTACTATTTATTAAGCACTCTAATATAAATAGCCCTATATTCTTTGTATACATTTATTACTAATTCATTCTTCAATTGCATAAAGAAATAATACTTACTGACACTAGAGGTTAATTCTGGTTGTGATATATACATGCAACCAAATGGCTAATATTTGGTTACAGTCAGTTGGTGAAGCCAAGGTTGCTAATTATCAATTATTGCTGGTTGTTCATCTATGCCAAAGCATCACCATCAAGTGAATCTCAGGGAGAAAAATGCTCTATGAGATAACACTCTTGAGTTGCATTAAAGGTTATAAATATCCAACTAATGGCAGGTTTCTTTCTGGGTTTTGGGAAATGTTTCCCTTCTTGTCTTTCCTTTGCAGCTTTTTCACCACAATTACTTTTCTTCTGCCACTTCTCTTGACCTCCAGATTTTGGGCCCTCTTGGAATATGAAATGCTTAGATACGAATGACACTGAAGGCCTAGCAATTGAAAAGAGAATGAAAAATAATGGTGTGCACTCTATAGATGAGGCCATTGAGATTCAAAGAGACTGCCCAGGATAAATAGTTAGGAAATGACAGAGCTTGGAAATATAGACTCACCTGAGAAGTCAATTTCTGCCACAAATTAGATTTTGGACACGCAGTAGAAATCCAACTTAAAATCACTCATGATACCTATCCCTGGTTCTCCTTCTTCCTGTAACTCCCAACTCTCTAGAGAAGTCTTATAGTTTAAAGGTAGAATAAAGCAAATCTGGAGTTCAGATGGGGACATGGAAGGAGGGATATTTTTCTTTAACAAGGGTATGACCAGCAGAGGGTCATCAGGCAAGTCCTTTCTTAGACTAACAGAAGTTGTGCAGCCTTGGTTGGCAGACGAGTGACACTCATGATTTGTGTGCATGAGTGGGAGGAAAGGAGTTCCTTTGGGGAACAATCCTGAGTTGGTGTATGGGAATGAATATAAACACAACCTCTTCTTGACTCAAAAAATGACAACAAATAAAGAATGGCCAGTACCCAAGCTCTTTTAAAAAACCATAACTTTAAACATTAGGCATAGTCTATATCCTTACAGCACCTGATCTAAAAAGCTTCAGATTCAACTAAAATTTATTGTAACTCATCTCTTTGCTTCTGTTCAGGTGCCTTTCTACATACTATCATGTTTAAATCTTATGTACTCCCATCAGATAATTATTTTAAGACCTTTTTGTCTGATAGGGTGATTAAGGCTCAGAAAATTTATACAACTTTCAGTAATGGAAACAAAGTTTATTTCTTTCAATCAACTAGGACAAGTTCTTTGAGGGAGAGACTTATTTGGAGTGGTCACTAGGCTTCTGGGACATGAATATGGGTGGAATCCTTGAATCCTTCTACAGACTGTGGATGAATATTTTCAAGTTAAGGATGCTGGAGGGAGGCAATGTAAGAGACATCTAGAGGCATAAAGAAAAACTCAGCCGAAGGTCCTTTTCTGGGTTCTCCTCCCCGACCCAGGTTTTAGGAAACTTACTAAACCCTTAAAATGCTTGAGGTGAATATATTTTACTTTGATTTGGAGGTAGTGGGTTTTGCTTTGTTAAATAATTTAATAAAAAGATAAAATCATGGCTTGTGAAAAAATAAAATGAGCTTATAACAAAGATTTTATAATTCATTAATTAATGAGAGAACAAACAAGATATTAAAAGGAATTCAAACAAAAATTCAAAGGACACTTACTCAGATTATAAAGGCAGCCAGGAATATAGAAATTATTTTATGGACATATGCAAATCTGTCTTCTTGCAGTGGGGGGGAGGCAGTCAACTACACCTCCACTGGTCAAAATACATTCGTGTTTCAATGCACAGGAACCATTAGTATTATTGTCATTTTTCTACACCTTAAAAAGTTGTAATAATAGCTCAAAGCCAAGAAGGGCACAGATAACCCAAAAGGGTGTACTAGACAGTTAACCCAGTGATCACTTTGCCTGCTTCAAAGTCTTTCACAATTTTTCCTGACCTGTTTGTGTGAGCAGCACTACAGCAACAAATTCAAAGCAGCGAGGCTGAGTCAAAGAGAAACATGAGGAAGCAAGTAGCTGGGAATCAATAAATATCATGGAAGGGCCTTGGACTTTGGCAAGAAGGTGGAATTGGGGTTCAGGCCAGATTTGATGCAATTGACATATGGTTTGCATTTTGTGGTCCTTAGCATGGTAAGTAGGAAATTGGGATGGAAACCCCAATTTTTCTCCCTCCAAGTCCGCTTCAATTTTCACTTCACTCTACTGTAATCAAAACATTATAAATGAGAGCTTCCTTTTTAGTGAGGTTAAATAAGTTTTGAATAATACTGAAATGAGTCTATTCTGTGTAGACGGAAAGCAATGAAAGCTGAAGGACTCTGATGGGTTTCATGCACCCATATGGGGAGTTAAATGTTGTGAGGTGAATTGTGTCTCCCAAAAAGATATGTTTAATTTTAGTATATGGGCTGCCAAAGTGAGCGCATAAAAAGATATGTTCAAGTCTGATACCCAGTACCTATGCATTTGACCTTATTTGGAAATAGGGTCTTTGCAGATGCAGATAAAACGAAGTTAAGATGAGGTCAGACTTGATTAAGATGGGCCCTAATCCAGGGACATGGTGACTGGTGTCTTTGTAAGAGAAAGGAGACGGAGTTTTGGACATAGAGACACAGACACAGGGACACACACACAGAGAAGAAGATCTTGTGAAGACAGAGACAGAAATTGGAATGATGCAGCTACAAGAACTCAAAAAATTGCTGGCAACCATCATTAGCTAGGTAAACGCAAGGAAAAATTCTTCTTTAGAACGTCCAGAGACAAGGTGGTCCTGCAAACACTTTGATTTCAGACTTCTACTTTCCAGAACCATGAGAGAATAAACTTCTGTTGTTTTAAGCTATCATGTTTGTGATATTTTGTTATAGCAGCCCAGAAAAACTAATACACAGTATTACAGTAGAGAAGGTGATATATTTCCATTCTTTTCCAGAAATAATTTTAAGAAGTTTATACTGATGCATGCAACACAGAAAGGATGGACCAATTTAAAGTAGGTGTTAAGACTGACACACAAAAAAAGAAAATTGTACAAAGATGACTCTAGATGTGAGATAAGAAGGATATTATCATTTTTCTTTTTTTTTCTCCAGTTGAGAAACCCAGAATAGAAAATGCAGCAGGAAAGAGATTCCTCAACTACTATGAGAACAGAGAGTTACATGACTGCTCTGAAGAACTGAGATTGCACAATAGTGAAAAACGGAGGGAAAGAAAGTAGGATAGAAAGAAAGTAGTAGGATAAAGTGGAGGATCTAATTCAAAATTTTCGACTTCCCTCATGGACTATATATTGATTTGGAAAGTATAATTAAAACATAAGTAAGGGGCTATTTTAAAATTTCTTTCAGAATCTGTGTGCACACTAACTTTCGGGGGCCTGGGCTGTACTGTTGAGTTTAGGAATGATTGTCAACAGAAATGGATTTGTGTGCTAATTTGATGTGTGTGTCCCAGTTGTGTCTGTTTGGTTTACCCCTGAATCTTACAGGCCCTACAATATTTCCTGGTAAATTGAAGGCATTCCACCATTAATCATTGAATTAATAAGAGAAAGAAAGTAAATAACATGACAGATCTCTCAGTTAGTGACTGGCAAAGCTGGGAATTTGTAATGTGGTCTGTTTAATTTACCAATCTGATAGGTTTATGGCTTCCACCCTCTGGTTACTAGTTAATATCTTCAAGTTCTTTTATTGGAGCAGCCTCTTCTTCTATTTGTTAACCTTTTTTTTAAAGTTATTTTTCCCTTAATTGGTGTTATACTCATGTAGTATCTGAAAGTGTCTCACTCCTCCGTGGTTTTCATAAAATCGTATTAAAGAACCTCTTCACATAGTTATACACAGAAAAAAACACGGTTGACAATTTTAATGCAGAATTTGGTTCTCAGAGTAGAAAGATAAGGAAATATAATCCCACACAGATGGCTACTTGAATGTGGTCTATTGCCTTCTGGAAGGACTGCTCTTTTACTCATGGGTGCTCAATACATATTTGTGTTGATTGTAGTGTCCACACAACCTCCCCCTGGTTTTTATGTCCTTGCCTCCCACTTCATTTGCAGTTTCTCCCTTTAACATTTCTAATGTCTGTGTAACTAATTAGTTAACACATTTGCTCTGCATGAAGAATGATAAAGACCTCATTCTCCTACATCTTTTCTTTTAAGGTACAGCTCAGAAAACCTCAAAAGATTGAATCAATTTTTTGGGCAAATTACATGAAGAAGCGATTCCAAGAATACATGCTCCTGGAGAAGTTTTATTTCTTCCAGATCACCTGGAACTCAAACAAAGTGAAACTAGCAATTTTATCCAGGTTTCAACAAACCTGATTGCTATGTTTAGCCATAAAGCAGAACAATGAAGTATACAAAACTCTTTTATGACCTATTTATTCACTGGTTCAAGCCATCTGTTTGATATTATGTGTTTGAATTTTGAGAAAGCAATAAAAGCCAAACAAAATTGAGGAAATTAATTCACCTTAAGAAAATGAGCTTGCCAAATTATTCCAGAAAAATATTCAGTCATGGGTAAATTATGTTTCTTATCCACATAGGGCATACATTCTCTGCTATTCATTGTCCTTTGTCGGGAATAGATAGGCTGGCATTGCCTGAAGTAGCCTTGGGCTATGAGCATGTTAGACATTATTAGCAGCTTCTTGGCCTTTTAAAACTTATACTGAGAGAGAGTTGGCTTGTTTCAGCATAAGTAAGAAGATCATTGATTGGAGCCAACATGTGGAAAGCAAAAACTATTATGTTTTGGTTTAATGAAGGCACTCATTATTCTCCAGGGACTCTCTCTGGGCTTGTTGGAAACAAGATGTTCTCTGCTATCGTGACTAATTATCATATCCAGCACAGGCTAAATCCCTACCTCAAACAGCTGTTCAGCCCACCTGGAGGTCCAGAAGTATATCCTGTACCTCTCTGGCTTTATACCTAGAAGAAGACTAAGATCTGCCTCTGGGGCTCTGAATAAAGTCAGAGCAGAGAGCTCTCCTTGATTCTGGGCTCACAGACAGACATTACTGTCTTGTTGGTGTGGAACTGTCCATTATTATAAATTTCCTTTTCAGCATGCTTCCCACTTTGGCCTGGTTGGATTCTGGATGCTAATTCCAGGTTCTTCATTAAAATTTTCATCCTATCTCTTTCATCATGTTACATGGCCCTCTCTTTTTTTTAATGTTAAAGATTTATTTTTTTATTTTCAGACTAATGTCACAATTAGTATGATAACAATATCTTACAAATTTGTATAGCATTTTAGAGTTTGCAAAGTACAGGTGACACATGAACAACACAGGTTTGAACTGCATGGGTCCATTTTACATGAATTTTCTTCTGCCTCTGCCACCCTTATCATGGCTCTCTTGAAACTAATCTTGACTGTGCCTAGAATCATTTTCTTTTTACTTCTTCTACCTTAAGTTGACATAGATTTCACTCTGTTTGCTAAGGAAAAAATTTGTTAACCTCAATAGCTGATCTCTCTTGTTCATGGAACTTTCTCATCCTCTGTTTGGTTCCTGAGCATAGATTTTAACTCTTTTCCAGTTAAATGTAGTAGATGCCATATATGTCCAAAGGCTCAATTTAAGGATTCTGCCATTATTGCCTTGCACCACTCAGCAGCAGTCCACACTGAGAAATATTGAACTGTGTTGATGAAGCTGGTGGTGTGGAACCATGGGAAGATCTCACAGCAGGTTGTTAAAATTAGAATTTGTCAGAAATTATAATTTTCTATGTATCATGGGGAAAGATACTACATCTCTCTTTGTCTTCTATGTTGTTTATAAACTAAAAGAAAATGAAAATCACAGATTTTTCAATATTTTAGGCTATTCTATGCTTTCATGAAATAAAATCTTGAAGGAAAGTAGATAAAACAGATAAAACTGGAGCTGCTTTGCTCAACATCTTGAGCAATTGTTCCTGCCCCTCATGTGCCATTATGTCTACCTTAGGGACATTCCCTGAAGTATCTCAGTGAATCTCCTTGGGCCTCATGGAGAATAAATTTAAAACCCAGGTTATCTGTACAGTTCATTCCAATTCTGTAAAGTCAGTTGTTCAAGGTATAGTTCTCTCTCTTTGTCTCTTTCTCTCTCTATAGCAGCTTAAACCTTAGGGTAAAAAAATCAGTGAGCCAACTGCTGATAAATAATGATTTGAATATTTTTTAAACTGTGTTTACTAATCATTTGACTATTCTGCCAATAAACTGTAGATGAGCATATATACACTACAGAAACATAGGAAATAAATAGGTGGTATACCCAAGTGAACAAATATTGAACAATGTCAGTAAGTACTACCAGAACTTGCTTTGAGGGATAGAGAGGTTTTGTCATCTGCATATATAATATGATATCAATGAAAGATATTTTCTTTATAGTAATAACAACCATTTTTATGTGTATATATTTTATCTCATTAAGCACTTATAACAGCAATCTAGAGTCCTTAATCTTACCCTGTGCATCCTATTGTCTGTCATAGCCATAGGTAAAGATAATATGACAGTATAAAATAGGATTTTATTTTACTCAGTAAAAAAATATAGTGAGAATTTTAGTAAATATCAATTCTCTATATAAGCACATAAGTAATTGAAAATAAAACATTATATTAACAATTTTGGGGCACTGTCACCCCTACTTCAAATAAGCAAATGATGTTAAAAGTAAAGAGATGTTTGTGAATTCGAGCTTGATGGACGAGGGATGAGGTTTTAAATTAGTCAAGAAAATCTTTCTGCCATTCTGGAGGTTGTCCATTAGCTCTAATGATACTTTCCTTGGCTGTGAAGAAGCTTTTTAATTTGATCAGGTCCCATTTATTTATTTTTATTGTTGCTGTGATTGCCTTTGGGGTCTTCTCCATAAATTTTTTGCCTAGTAGTTTGCATGTTATACATTGATAAAGAGCTTATAACTAGAATCTATATAGAACTCAGGAAAATCAGCAAGAAAAAAATCAAACAACCCCATTAAAAAGTGGGTAAAGGACATGAACAGAAACTTTTGAGAAGAAGACAGTAATGGCCAATAAACATATGTAAAAACACTCAACATCTCTAATCATCAGGGAAATGCAAATCAAAACCGTGATGAGACATCACTTAACTTCAGTGAGAATGGCCATTATCAAAAAGTCCCCAAACAACAAATGTTGGCATGGATGCGGACAGATAGGAATACTCATATACTGCTGGTGGGACTGCAAACTAGTGCAATCTCTATGGAAAGTAGAGGTATGGAGATATCTCAAAGAACTAGAAGTAGACCTACCATTTGATCCAGCAATCCCACTACTGTGTATCTACCCAAAGGGAAAAAAGACATTCTATAAAAAAGACATCTGCACTTGAATGTTTATAGCAGCACAATTCACAACTGCAAAGATGTGAAAACAACCCAAGTGCCCATCAATCCATGAGTGGATTAATAAAATGTGGTATATGTATACCATGGAGGACTACTGAGCTATTAAAAAAAAAAAAAAAAAAAAAAAGACGAACTACCTCTTGTATTATCCTGGATGGAGATGGAGCCCATTCTTCTAAGTATCACAAGAATGGAAAAACAAACACCACATGTACTCACTATTAAATTGGTACTAACCGATCAACACTTATGTGCACACATGGGAAGTAACATTCAGAGGGTGTCGGGCAGGTGGGGATGGGGAGGAGGGGATGGGCAAATCCACACCTAACAGATGCTGTGCCTGCTGTCTGGGGCATGGGCACACTTGTAGCTCTGACTTGTGCGGTGCAAAGGCAATTTATGTAACCAAAGCATTTGTACCCCTGTAATACTCTGAAAGAAAAAAGAAAATCTTTCTGAAGGAAATAAAGTGAAATAAAGGATGGAGGATAGAAAATGGAAGGGAAGAAGGGAAGAAGAAGGGAAAATCAAGAGATAGCTTGAAAAACTGAGGGCCTTAAGGAGGATGTTTATCACTGATTACTTGTGTGATCTAGAAGAAATTCATTTTCCTCCATGTGCATTGTTTTCATCGACAGTAAAGTAGAAATAAGAATGACTGACATTACAGGGTTATTGAGATGTTAAATGAGATATCGTGTGGATGTGACTTAGAAGACCATCTAGGACATATAAAGTGGTTAGTAAACATTCTTGGTTGGGTCACTCTTATCCAAGTGAAGTCTTATAGAATATGATCTGGGGGGAGCAATGACATTGGGCATCAAGCAAGTTGACCAGATGCATTCAGAACACAGAACAGGCAAAGGACAGTGAGGTGAGAGGCAATGGGGGAAAGATGAGAATGGTGCAGTGACTCAAATGGACTGGAGCCCCTTTATCCATACTCCTGTAGACATAATCATGCCTTCTTTCTTTTTCCTCAATGTCTAGGTGGCAAGGATTATTTTTGAAACAACTCTTGAACCTGTAGAACAAAGTTGAGGAATTGCCCATACTACCGCTCAGAATCCTTCTGCTTCTCTGGAATGTTTCTTCTCCCATAAAAGAATTCATGTCCCCTTTTTCACCTTCTGACTACAAACAGTTATCTCCTCCTCCTCCCCTCCTGGATGCACAGGTACACAGCATCCATCTCTGCCCTGAACATTGTGTTCCAGTACTGATGCTCCAAGTCCTGAGGCAGCAAAAGGTCAGGGGCTGGGAGTATTAGCCTATGCTAAAAAGAACTGTCTATTGGTGAAGTTTATGAAGGAGAAGGAGGAAAATGAGGAGAAGGAGAGAAGGAGGAGGAGGGGAGAAAAAAGTTTCACTGTTAAACAAGAGAGGTGAGATCAGCAGATGTGTCAGAGAGCAGATTGGTAAGAGAAGTAAAGAACTTGAGCAGAAAGGTAAAGTCATTGATAAGATGAAGGGAAATGGACCAATTGAGGCAACAAAGGCAGATAAAGGACTGGGTAATACAGATGTTAGAATATGAAAATTAATGAGAGCCTAGTACAAAGCAAGCATAGAGTTGTGCAATTACTAATGCTCCAGGTTGAATCTTACACGTGCAAATTCTGATTATTCAACGTAAGCTTGGTGGACTCACACCTCGTTGATAACAGACCATACAAAGATAGGCTTCCTTCAGACGGAAAGATAGTAATTTGTTGTGCTCACCTGTGCTGTATGTTAATGACTGATGCATTTTGAATTTAAAGAAAGATTCATAGAGATTAGAGGATAAAACTTCTCAGTTTTTTTTTTTTTATCTTAAGGCTTTTGTAGGACAATAGAGGCAAGATTTGGGGTTAGGTGGGATGTTGGGAGATTCAACAATCATTTCCTATAGGACATCACTCATCCTGATTAAATGTAATGATCATATCTACCCCAATCCAATACAATCATTTGCATTGCCTTTAGCATTCTCAAGGTTTCGACAAGGTCCTTTTCTCATTCTGTTATACATGGTTTCACTAGGTAATGTCTTCCACAGTATAGCTTCAACTACCGCCTTTAGATTGCTAACTCCTGATTTAAGGTACCCCTATTCATTTTCTGGATTACAATCTATCTACCAGCATCTTAATTTTTACAGTAACAGGAATTTAAGAATTAGAATGTTCAAAAAAGATATTTATTCACATAACATTTTTTTTTAAATTTTACTTTTATTTTCAATTGACAAATAATAAATATATATATATATTTATAGAGTACAATGTGGTGTATAGATGCATGTATACATTGTGGAATGAGCAAATCAAGCTAATTAATATATCCATCACTTCACATATTTATCACTTCTTTGTGCTGAGAACACTAAAAATCTTGTCTTTTGATGATTTTGAAATATACAATACATTAACTATAGTTACCTTACTATATACTACATCACCAGAAGTTATTCTTCCTATCAGACTTTGTATCCTTTGACCAACATTACTCCTTTCCCTGCCCCCTGAGCCTTTAATAACCATCATTCTACTCTGTACTTCTATAAGTTTGAATATTTAGATTTTACAGATAAGTGCGATCATGCAATATTTGTCTTTCTGTGCCTGGCATATTTCACTTAGCATAATGTCCTCTAGATGCACCCATGTTGTTGCAAATGACAAAACTTTTATTCTTTTTAAAGGCTGGATAGTATTCCTTTGCATATATTACCATGTTTTATTTTATTTTATTTATTTATTTTTATCCAGGATATTATGGGGGCACAAACATTTGGGTTACATGTGATGTGTTTGCCCCGCCCAAGCCAGGGCTACGAGCATGTCTCTCCCCCGTACAGTGTGTTCTGCTTCCATTAGTTGTGGGTTTACTCCCCGTACTCTCCCCCACATGACTGGCACCCGGTGAGTATTACTACCATGTGAACACCTTAGTGTTGGTCAGTTAGTACCAATTTGATGGTGAGTACATATGGTGCATATTTTTCCATCCTTGTGATACTTCACTTCGAAGGATGGGCTCAATCTCTACCCAGGATAATGTAAGAGGTGCTAGATCACCATTGTTTTTTGTAGTTGAGTAGTGTTCCATGGTATACATATACCACATTTTATTAATCCACTCATGTATTGATGGACATTTGGGTTGTTTCCACATCCTTGCAATTGTGAATTGTGCTGCTATAAACATTCGAGTGCAGATGTCTTTATTATAGAACGTCTTTTTTTCCTTTGGATAGATGCCTAGTAGTGGGATTGCTGGATCAAATGTTACCACGTTTCACAATCCATTCATCTGTTGATAGGCACTTGGGTTGTTTCCATATCTTTGCTATTGTGAATAATGCTACACTGAAAGGACAGTCTCTTCAATAAATGGTGTTAGGAAAACTGGTTTTCCAAATGCAGAAGAATAAAATTGGACCCTTATTTCACCCCTTATGTAAGAACCAACTCAAAATGGATTAAAGGCTTAAATATAAGACCTGAAACTGTAAACTACTACAAGAAAATATAGGGAAAAATCTACTGATATGGTCTGGGCAAGATTTCTTGCATATGACCCTCAAAACACATGTAACAAAAGCAAAAATAGACAAATGTGATTGATCAAATTGAAAAGCTTCTGCATAGCAAAGGAAACAATTAATAGAGTAAAGAGATAACTCACAAATTGGGACAAAATATTTACAACTCATACATTAGATAAAGGGCTCACAGTCAATACATATAAGGAATTTAAACTATTCAATAATGAGAAAACAAATAACCCTGTCAGAAAACGGGCTAAGGACATGAATAGACATTTCTAAAATGAAGACAAACAAGAGGCTGGCATATATGAAAATATGCTCAACACCACTAATTATCAGGGAAATACAAATTAAAAACACAGTGAGATATCACCGCATACCTGTTAGGATGGCTACTATCAAAAAGATGAAATATAATAAATATTAGCAAGGATGTGGAGAAAAGAAAACCTTAGTACACTGTTGATGGGAGTGTAAACAGTATAGACATTTTGGAAAGCAGTGTGGAGGTTCCTGAAAAAATTAAAAATACAATTACCATATGATCTAGCAATACCACTTCTGGGTGTATATTCAAAGGAATTGAAATCACTATGCTGAAGAGATGGCTGCACATAAACATTTTCTTTGTATTAGTTTCTCAAACATCTAGTTTCTCAAACAAAAACTTTCCCTCCTCATTCATTTATTGATTTAAATTAGTTATTGATTGTCTATTATATGCTTAAACAAGGTAGACCAGAACAAAATAGATACGGTGCTTGGTCCACAATGCTCACAGCCCAGTGGAGATTCTTACAAAGAGGTAAATGGGAAAGGACAACACGTATAAAATGCTCCAACAGGAGAAGTGCTATAGTGATGCATAGAGCAATGGAAACGGGTGTTCCAAGCAGAAGTAAGATCCTATGTGAAAGATTAGGGACAAGAAAAATCTTGACAGTTCTGAAGAACTGAAGATAATTCACTATGTCTGGATTGTATACTTTGAGGGGGCATGGTGCAAGGCAAAATGTAAGCCTGGGGTTCAACAACTTTATCACATGAGGAAAGGGGAATGCTGTCAAAGTGATAAAATCAAGGCACTAATCTTATCTCCATTCTTTGATGAGCAAACTACACTATTAACAGTTTATGTAACTTGCTTAAGGTCACGTAGCTAGTGGTGGCTTCAAAAACTTGCACTCTTACCCGTGGCTCTTTGGTGCCTCTCTCATCTTTTATCTTTTGGCCCATATTCATTTTTTTTGATGGCATTATTATGTAGATATTTGTTTACATGCTGCCAAAACTGTTTTATGGAGGTAGCAGAATTATAGAACATAGATGGCTTATAATATAGAGAGTATTTAAGGACACATGACTGGAAAGGATCACTAAAGGTTGAGTTTAAATGAAGATGATTAAGAACTGATGATTGTAGTGTAAAGAGCCTGCAAAGGAGTCACAACTGTGCTGGAAGGAAACCAGGAAAATGTGATGCCTTGGAAGCAACTGCCCAGAAGGAGGCAGTAATCAGTGTGTCCAATGCTGCTGATAGGTCAAAAACAACGAGGAGAATTAAAACTTCGAGTTAGCAATATGGGAAACTGTAACTTTTTAATGACTAGTTACAGAGGAATAGAGAGGGCAAACATCTGATTATTCTGGTTTTAAGAGGGTATGAGAGGAGAGGAATTGCACACAGGGAATATATTTAACTCTTTCTAGGAGTCTTATTAAAATGAACAACATTAAATTATATTAAACAAAAAAATACTAAACATAATCAAATTAAAGGAAACAATTATGACACAAATAGGTCTATTTCAATTGATAAAAAGTAAAATCCACCAGGAAAAAAATCTTTTATAAACTTTATACATCTAACAATAAGCATTAAATATATAAAGCAAAACTGAGGGATAAACAAGAAAAAAATTTACATGATTATAATCAGCATAGGAAACAAAGATCTCCCAGGACTCAATAATTCACTAAGATCAAAATTAAGATGAAAAAGTAGATTATTTAAATAAGTATTTCCAAACCATCAGGAAATATTCTTTTTAAATTCCATGGAACATTTCTAAGAATTGAGTAGCTCAATGAATTCTTAGAAAGCACATATCTTTCATATCAGATGGACATTATAATTTCAGTTGAAAATAATAGCCAAAAAATATTGGCTATTATAACAGAACAAAATGACAAAAATGGCTATTTTAACTAAACTCCACATGTTCAAGAAGGTAGTAGAAAATGTGACATAATAGGAAATAAATGTAAAATATCATAAAATATTCAAATGGAACTTCTGGAGATGTAAACTGTAACATGAAAGGAAGAATGGACTGAGATTTACAGATGATTAGACACTGCTTTGGAATAGAGGACTAAATTGTTAACATCAGCTCTGGCAACATCACCCTCTAACACTAGAGGGAGCAACTCTTGCTAGTACTACTGTCTTGTTTGGTAGCTCAGCTCTCTGGTTACTTGAGTGACCAATTTTCTGTATTAAATTTCCTCTGAAATATGTTGACTGTATTGTTTCTTGCCTGGATCTTTACACAGTAATCCCTGGATATAGATATAATATTATGGGAAGCTGGTATCCGGGGGTGAGGATGATCATATAAATTAGGATTCTTTCCAAGACTAAAATGGCCTGCACCAAGATTGTGTGTCTACCGAGACACAGACAGCTTTATAAAGAATCCTGTGCTCTATATGTGCTATAGGAGCAGCAGAGATTCCCAAAATATGAAATAGTTTGAGGTCAGGGCCCATGGACAAATTATTAAGTCTGTTTTAAAAAATCCTCTTTAAGACTTTGGTATTATATAAAACTCCAGAACCCTCTCATATCTTGGAAGTAGGGAAAAACAGCATTGTAATTAGGTTTTCTGCCAGACAAACAGAATGAAGCTTGGAGTCAGATGTTAAGTTGGGTAATTAAAAATTAAGAAATAAATATTTCTTTCATACCTGTACCAGTTTACCAAGATTCATACTTTCTACAAATATTTATTAAAGAAATAAAATAACTGGATATCCAGGAATGTTTTAATGCTTCACAATCAAATATTTTCCAAGAGTAAAATAATTCCAATTTTAGGATTAAAACCAGTGGGAAAACCAGAACATGATACACATAATTGCTGTAAAAGTTACACTGATCTCTGTAAGATGTCATGATATTTATGGAGATTTTGGACCAGGTGACCAGAACAGAATAATTAGTCAATACTCTTTTGGTATCTATAACTTTTGAGTTTTGATAATTATAAATAAATAGTTAAATGAATCCTGGATCTTTGCCAAGAGGTGCAAAGAGGTGCTATCACTTTGAAGAATGTTCTACAGCTTATTCTTTACAAAAGAGGAAAATGAAATGCAATCATTCTACTCTTTCAGTCTACTGTTTGCCATTTAAGCTGGTAGTATCTGGGAAGGTACTTTCATGCCATTCAATATTCTTTGGTTCTTTAAGATAGCTTTATTGGAACCAGTGGGAAGAAGAGATGAAAATGAGCATTTATAAGGGCAAATCCATCTGGGCCCCTATCTAGTCTCTTCACTGTAAGGACCAAGTCCTTGCTGACTTTCAAATGGAATTCACACCACTGACAAAGTGCAGACTCAACCTCATTGAAATAAAAGTAAAAACCTCATAAAGTATTCCTAAAAATAATAACATTCACAAGAGTTGATATCATAAAGTGTGGGAGGGAAAGGCAAACACCAAAAACAAAGCAAAGCAAAAACTTTTAATACTAAAGTGTCATAACCTGTTTTTCTTTCAAAATCCACCAAGAACACTTACCTCTTGGAATTTTCATTTTTATAGTATTCCTCCTATTTCTTTAACATTCTTCTATTTTGAATGAAAAATCTTTGTAAATCTAATTCATGTACATATGCTGTTATTTATTATTATTATTTGTTAGCTTTTTCTTTCTTTCCTCTCATGTCCAGGCTCCCCAAAGACTTAATCAGCCATTTCCTTTCTGTAATCATTAACTTGGTGAATTAATCCATTCTAATGGTTTCAGTGGTCATCTCTCTAATCTCATGTTTCTACCTGCCTATGGAACATACTGTCTCACCTTGACTGCAAATACCAGGTTGAGTGAAACAGATAAAAATTTACTGCAAATATCAGTTTGAATGACACAGATCAGAAATTAAACTCATATCCCCCCTCTTTCTTTCCAAAACAAGTTTCTTTTTAAAACCCTCATTTTGGTCACTGATAATACTTTTCTTCTACCACTCCAGGATAAAAACATTGGTGACTCTTTTCTTTTCTCTTCTTGTCTTATAAAAATGCATTCATTTCTTCCTTTGAAATGTCTCTAGGATTTCAAATTTCAAAAAAATTTTTTTTGAAATATTTCCATAGCCATCCCTCCATTTTTTACTTTTCATTTTATTTCTATAGTGTTCTACCAACTGAAATCCTTGATGCTAGTCATGATCAAATCAATATTTTGTATGTTTGCTAGCCTGATTTTCCAAAAACATTTTTTTTTGTTCAAGAATTCACAGTGATTCATTTTTCCTACTGAATTTAGTCTAAGCCCTATAATTAAGATTAGATTTTTTTATAACTTGGCTTTATATGGTCTATCCAAGCACATTTCTTATTGTTCCCCAACACAATGCCCAATCCTCCATTTATGCCAGTTTCCTTGTGCTTTTCCAAATACTTAAATACTCCTTTAGCCTTCGTGATTTTGTCCCCTGCCTTTTTTTTTTTTTTTTTAACCATTCTCCTTCCTGAGGCAGATTTGAACTAAAATTTCTCCAAGGTTATAGCTTCTTCAAAGTTTATCTTGAATCCTCGTTATTACTTGATACCTTTCCTTAGTGTTTGAGTTTACTAAAATCTCAATGAAATGTGAAAACTTTTTATGGTTTAAAACCAAACTTGCTCTCTAAAAATTTTATGTGTCATTTGGTTTCCTGAAAGTTTAGGCTCTTGAAGACAAGAACTCTGTCTTTAACAGAGCTAGACACACAATAGGTGCTCAAAAATACATTTGATCTCTGGAGTCATAAGTTAATAAGAAAATGATTAGCTTTTAAAAGTTTTATTTTTGAGGAAATCATCTATTATAAAATTAAATACATTATACCATTTAATACTCATTTGCCAATTTTTCCCCCCAAATATGCCAGGAATTATTTTTGGTTAATTAAAATCTATATCCTTTTAAAACCCTGTATAGAAAGAAACTATAATATCAAGATTTTTAAGGAAGGAATTACTAAAATAATTAAGGATTCACAGTATGCTTAACCTAAGTTATAAAAGACTAATTGCTGATTAAATGTCTTGTCCCAAGCACATGAGTTAGTAGCATACTTCTCAAAAATATCAGCCCTCTCCTATAGAATCTTCAAAGTTGTCTTTAGTAGCGTAAGAGCTGGCTTATTCTTCTGTGGCAAAGCGTTATTCACTACAGAGAATTGCATGCACTTGCTCTCTTAGGGCAAATTTCAGAGTGTATCATGTATAAATACAGAGCTCGGTGATCTATCGTCTCTAGGATACTAGTAGGAAGTTTAGGCTTAGAAATCAGACAGCTTGTGTTCCTATCTTAGCTTCACAGTTTTCTAGCTATATGGTTTTAGACAATGGATGTAGGCTTTATATAAGCCTTATATTCCTCTTCTTTCAAAGGAAATAATACCAGTCAGCATTGTAGGGTGAGACTTAAGTGAGGCAATCAATGTAAAGCAATTAGTACACATCAAGCAGGCAATGAACACTAAAACATATTTTCTGTAGGGATTATTATTATTTGACAGTTACTTTGTCTTAGAACTCTTAGATGGCATCAATGCATCATTTCCCTTTTCTCCTTTACTTATTGCATATCAAGTGTTTTCTCTGAGGATATATTTATTGGATTCTATTAAGAGTTATTAAGCAAGTATGGTTATATTATAAGCTACTTAAAGACTCCAGCTAGAATTTTATTTTCTGTTGAATCTAAAAAAGTTATAGGTTATTGCTTTTGCCTCTTAAAACACATCATTGAAACCAATGCTATGAGGAAAACCAGCTGTTGAGTTAACACTCAGTCTTTCCACTACTTTTAAAGTAGTGGGCAGAGGCTGGTTCTGAGTCTCTGGGAGAAAGAAGACATTGACTATGGTTGTAATTAAGGCTGCACTATAAGTAATCAGGGGCAGAAGTGCAAAGTACTGGCCTGTCATCTGTGTGAGTGCATTTAACAAAAACCCTACGTGGTCAAAATTCTAAAAGATTCCTGAGGGTGTTGACCTGCAAAATATACAAAGCACTTTATTAATTAAAATCACTCTTGCTTATAAAGCAAATTTGGTATAATTACACTTCCAAGTAAAACGAGATTTGTTTATTTGCACATTGTATTTTCTAATTGTCCCTACCCCATCTTAGGAAAAGACCTCATTACTAAAGAAACCAAATTCTCAAGAACTCTCGTTTTCTCTTTATGATGCTGGCACAGAGAAAGGCATCTGGATTCAGACAAATAGCAATGATTTCCTATGGGTACAAATCTTCCCCCCTGCACTCCTCTCCATCAGTTCAATTTAATTTAATTCAAACCAACAAATATTTTAACTAATATTGGAACCTGGGCATACGATAATGAATGGGATACCATGCTGTCTTTACAAAAATTTCATTCTGTACTAGGGCATTTTATCTGCATGCCCAAAATAAATTTAGCCCTGGTTACATTTGTTCAGGATTTGTTATTCAGTTATCCCTGTTTGTGTTCCTTTCACATGTGGCATTACTAAAATAGACCATGGTCCATAAGAGTGCCAAGCTAAACAAGTAAAACAGACAGCAAGCATTCTGAGATTTTCGAGGTAGGAAGAACTTACCGAGTGCCAGGGCAGTCAGGGAAGGCTCCTCTGAGAGGGTGATTAAGCTTTAAGTACTGGGCTTGGGGAAGCATTTGCAATTCCTTTAAAGTTAGTCAACAACAAAGTACCACTACTCTTGCACATAACAGGCAATCAGTAAATAGTTGCCCTATGCACGCTTCTGTGGAAGAATAAATGAATTAAATAAATTAGTGAAAAACTCTAAAAGTTCAAGAAATCAAGGTAATTTTAAGAGTAGACTGTAGTGTTATTTCAGGGCTTCTGTAGCTTCCAGTGCCAGGAATTATAAAAAATCTAAATTGCAAATGGTTATCTTCACTAGGCCAGTTCCAATAAATTATGCTCCATTCTAGTCATTGCAACTCTTAGAAGTGTCAGATAATCCTTGTGAGCAGGGATAACATCCTATTATTTGCCACGTTTTCCATAGCACTAAATCCCATGCCTTGCTGACCGGTGATACTCAGTAAATGGCTGCTGGTTGATCAGTTAGTTGACTGGTGGAATGTTTGAACATGGCTACGGTTTAAATGTGTTCCCCAAAGTTCGTATGTTGGAAACTTAATCCCCAATGCAATTATGTTGACAGGTGGTCTTTTTAAGAGGTGATAGGTCATGAGGGCTCTGTTCTAATGAATGGATTAATGCCATTATTGCAGGAGTGGGTAGTTATACCTAGAGTGTGTTCCTTAATAAAGGATGAGTTTGGCCCCCCCCTACCCGCCTCTCTTTCTCTTGTAAGCTCTCTTGTCTTTCTGTCTTCCACCGTGAAGTGAGGCAGCAAATCATAGCCAGATGCAGGCCCTCAGTCTTGGACTTTGTAGCCTCCAGAACTGTAAGACATAAATTTCTGTTCTTTGCAAGTTACTTAGTCTCAAGTATTATAGCAGCACAAACCAGACTAAAACAAACATCATAATCCAATTGATTCACTCTATATGTAGCCTGAAATACAATAGTCCAACTCTACCTATATTTTGGTTTGTTCCTACCTGACTTCTGCAGGCAAATACAGTTTGGTAAATACTTCTACAGAAGTTTTTGACCTTGGGGGCTGCCATGCCAAATATAAGATAATAAGATGTAAAGAAGAGATTTCTGGGGAGAAGGAATCAAAAAGGAAGGTCAAACATACATTTTGAAAATTAGACAAGAGATATTAGATAACATCAGGCCCTAAAATAAAATCAAGACTCTAGAAAGATGACATGACTTATTCAAGGTCTTAAAACTATTTAGTTAGAAAATTTGTTTTATAATCTATATCACCTGTTGCCAATTAGTAATTTTGGACTTAAAGTGCATGAATTTATTTATGCTTTACAAAAACTGACACTTCCAGGGTCATAGGATTAAAGGATATATCTAAATAAATATGGAAACACATGATAAATTGTTATATATGTATATACCTTTACAAATAAATTATAAAAACCTACTATATTATGAAATATAATTGCAAAGTTATATTGATTAGAATGGATGCCAAATGGATTTCAATTACGTCTTCTGGATGAATGTTTTAAATAAAAAGTACTTTAATACTTCCAGGCTCCTCACTAAACTTGTACAATATACTTGAACGTAAAAATTATTGTTAAAACATCATATGCATTTTTGTTGAGAAATTTTTCTTTATTATAAAAAAACATTCTGCGTTAGCTGGGAGTAATCAAATTACCTTAAATTTCTTTGTTACAGGGGTATTTACACTAAGTTTTGAAGAATTTTCTTAGGTCAGTGTTTTATAAACAAATTCTTTTGTATTTGTGTGTGGCTTTACTCAGTTAGCAGTTAATTATTAAAACTTAAAGTAAAACATGGCTTCTGACCTTAATTGGAAACTGATGGGAATAACTTCATTTTAAATCCTCAATCAGAAAAATTAAACTCAATGTCTACCTGTAATACAACATTACATATAGGGTTTACAGTTCTGATTACACTTTTATCACTGGTGACAATTCAGGTTTTTATTCACAGACTCTAGTTGTAAGATTCTAAGACTCTGCCACTTCATCTTCCTAATTAGGGAGCATATTCTGGCTTTCTCAGTCTAGTCATCACCTCTCCTGAGAGCACAGAAAACATTTGGATCTTTTCCACTGCCACTCCAAAAACACAAAGTCATCTGGGCTCTGCCTCAGCTGTCTCTCTATCTCGACTTGTCCTGCCACTTTTCAAACTCGACTGTTGCCCCACTAGAAGCGCAGAGTTTCTCAGTTCACCTGGGTGTGTATCCTGGAAGTGAAGCACAAATAAGCTCTACTCTCAGTTCTGCAGAGTTTCCATCACTCTCCATCTGTGACATAGAACTCAACTGGAAGAATGGGATTGTAATGAGGTGTAGGGAGTCCACAGTGTTGTCTAAGCTATCTTCTCATTGTTTTCTCTTTTCCCCCATCTTCTTTCTATCCTCTTCTCCACTTAGTAAGATTTTTCCCTCAATTTTTTATATCACTACAGATTTGCATTTATATCATCACATCATATACCATTGACTGAGTTATGGTTTATTTTATTACTTTGTGCTTGGAATCCTTTTAAGTTCTTAGTCTTTTTAACAACAATGATAACAATAGTGTTATTAATAACAATATGCTTTACACTAAAACCATGATTCCTGAATATCAAAAGAATACTTATTTTCAAAACCAAGGTATATTTGAATCTCAAAACTAGAAATGTGATCCCTTTAGAAGATTGTTCTATAGAAACTTAATGCTATTGCCAGGATCATGAAGGAAGAGTTCTGTGTATAATGAAGGGTAGGAAAAATAAACTTCTGTTATATATCAATCTATTTTCCAGCTACTTATATTCTTGTAAGTACTTATTGAATGCCTATAATCTCACAAAGATTTTAAACTTTCTAGGATAGAGGTAGTATCTGCCTTGACCACTTCTGATATGGTGCCTACGATATAGTAAGTGTTCAATAATATAAAATGATTTGTAAATTGTCAGTCAATATCCAAATCAGACTCATTAATTACTTTATTATCTCTTAATGATTGACATTTTTAGTTGTATATTACTTAATGTTTTCCATTCATTTTTTCCCGGTGGGACTTAATAGGCGATTATCATTTCCTGAAATCATTTGCACAGGGCATCTATTTGGCATGGTTTATGCTGGTGACTTCTATTGTTACTTCATTTCTGATAGATGAGTTTTTCCAGGTAAATGATTAACCAGCTGCAACCTTCTAAATACCTATTTTATGACAGGCTTTAAAATTGCCTTGTTGAGAGTCCAAGAGATATGGGCACTAAATGCAATGCATGGCAGTAGAGAATAGAAGCCAAATGAGAATTTCAGACATGGTATTCCAAAGTAGTTCAAGGAAACAGGAGAATGTGGAAGACTGGAGTTGACAGTGCTGGCTTCCTAGAAGAGTGAATATTAAACTTAACCACAAAGATTAGTTATATTTGAAAATCCAGTTAATTTTACAAATAAAATTGTGAAGTCTTAGATTTTCTTGCAACCAGTAGACAATTTCGTCCTGACCGATATCCTATGTTTTCATGGACTTGCATGGTCATATATAAAAATGTATAACATATGTGTGTGTGTGTGTGTGTAATTTTCTGTGCTTGACTACTTTCCCTACTTACTTTTCTTCATCTAGCTCCTCTGAATTTGGGGAGCAGGGACAGAAGGAGTTAAGAGGGAATTGTAAAGTCTGTCTTGACTAGAACTGGTGTGAATCTGGCTGTTGGTGTCTGTGACAGAAGAGAAATACCCATCCTGACACCACAGGGCTTTTCTGAGAGTTCATGGAGGACTAGCATTCACATTCTGGGACATAAACTACTCCACATATTTTGTTCTGTTTACCTTATGACTCGTGGTATCTGTGTCAAGGTATTTCCTGTTCGCATGAAAATAATGCATGCCACTTTGGCCCACCTTTGGCTATCCACGATAATGTACAGTACGTATCTTCTCAGATGATGGAAATGCAATGATGAAGAAAATAATCAAGTAGCTTTTGAAAGTCATTGGGTAACTCAGCTCTTATACCTACTGTATAAAGTGACTCATCTGGGGATTCAGATTTCTCCAGCAGTGGCTGAGACTGAAACCTACAGGAACATTACAAAGAAAAGGAAATTTATCTTTTAAAACCCTTTTTTATTTGGTAAACAAGCACCATTCCCGTGATAAAAGTGCTCTCAAAATGTCTACATGGGTTATCAGAAATGCTCTGCAGCAGTGACTATTGTATATTATTCATTCTTCTTTCTTATGATATTTCCATGTGTGTGGTTAGAAAACATTTTCATTTGTAGTCTTTAGATGATTGAATCAAGAATAAACATACTTGGATATGCTGTGGAGGCTGCTGAACATCGTATAAACATTATGAACTTTGAAGAGTATGCAATAAGTGGATGGGATTTATGAGTTATTTCCTTTGAATATGGATTATGTGTGAGAGAGAGAGAGAATATGAGAGAATGAGCAGGGTCCCAAATATTTGGTAACTAGAAGCGTGGACTATAATAGACATTTATAATGTTTTCAATAGTCTCTGCTTCTGCTCTAAATCTGGGTTAGTCACTGATGTTCCTATGAATCTTTCTGGCCAATGAATGCGACCTGAAGGGATTACTTTTGGCATAATTGAAGTATCTTGCTTATTTACTTTAAGATAATTGTAGATTCACATAAAGTTGCAATAAATTATACAGACAGATCTCATTTACCCTGTACATGTGTCTACCAATGGTAACATATTGCAAAAGAATAGTAAACTTTCATAACCAGGATATTGACATTGATACAGTGAAAATACAGAATATTTTCATCACCACAAAAATTCCTCATGTTGCACATTTACACCCACATTCATTTTTCTTATATACCCACCCTATCCTTAACACATGGCAACTAGTAGTTTATTCTCCATTTTCATAATTTTGACATTTCAACAGTGTTCTATAAATGGAATCATAGAATATACAGTCATTTAGGTTTTTTTTTAACTCAGTATAATTCTCTGAATGTTCTTTTTTAAATCATACCAATAAATCATTTTTTAAAAATTTCTGAATAATATTCTAAGCTATGTATATACCACATTTTGTTTAAACATTCACCCATTGAAGAACATCTGATATGTTTCCAGTTTTGTATTTTTATGAATAAAATTGCTGTAAACATTTGTGTACATGTTTTTGTGTGAACATAAGTTTTAATTTCTTTGGGATAAGTGGACAAGAGTGCAATTTCTGTATCACATGGTAGCTGCATATTTAGCTTGTTAATAAATTGCCAGAATGTTTTTTAGAGTGGCTATATAAAGTCCCACCAACAATATCTGAGTGATCCAGTTTTTCTGCATCTTTGTCAGGCTCTGATGTTGAATATTTCTTATTTTTAAATGTTTATTGGATATTGTGATTTCTTCTATACAATATCTATCATGTGCTGTGCCTTTTTTGGCAACACTTGTCTTTTTTTTTTTTTTTTTTTTTTTTGAGACAGAGTCTTGCTCTGCTGCCCGGACTAGAGTGCCGTGGCATCAGCCTAGCTCACAGCAACCTCAAACTCCTGGGCTCAAGCAATCCTTCTGCCTCAGCCTCCTGAGTAGCTGCGACTACAGGCATGCCTGGCTAATTTTTTCCATATATATTTTTAGCTGTCCAGATCATTTCTTTCTATTTTTAGTAGAGATGGGGTCTCGCTCTTGTTCAGGCTGGTCTCAAACTCCTGACCTCGAGCGATCCACCCGCCTCGGCCTCCCAGAGTGCTAGGATTACAGGCGTGAGCCACTGCGCCCGGCCGACACTTGTCATTTTTTACTTTACTATTTATACATTCTTAATTTCTAGATGATAATTTTTATCTACTGGGATTTTTTTTCAAAATTTCTCCCAATCTGTCTTTTTTTTAACATTATGTATATAATTACTTTTGTTTTTCTTTGTAGGTTTTTTAAAATAATAAGCAATATTTTGTAGTTTTTACTTCATCACTTATCTTGAGGTCATTAAATATTTATCTTATTTCTTTCTCATATTTTAAAGTTTTAAAGTTGAATACATTAATATAACTATAATTTGTTTCTGTATTTGTTATGAATTAGGGATATAATTTTTTAATTTATTTAATATAAAAATTTTAAAAATTTGTATTATCTCATCCTTTCCCTATTTTAATGCCATCTTTGTTATACATTGCATGTGCGTGGGGGCTGCCTTTGGCCTTTCTATTTTGACATATTGAGTTTCTCACACTGATTCCTATACTCATAACATATTTTAAAAGTACAGCTCATGTGTAATACAATTGATCCATTCTCCCCATCCTGACTCTCAGTTGTCCTATCCTTCAACTTTGTTCTATGTTTTCATAATTTTAATGGCTTCAATTTTGTTCATATAATTTTAGAGTAAATAACTCAAATAACATGAAAATTACATTTCAATTGCATTCAATATAATTCATATATTGATTTCTATAGAACTAATAACCTTTTTGTTATTATTTTTCTTCCCAAGTACCTTGTACATCTGTCTACTCATTGGGCTATTATTAATAATTTTTGTCTTTCTTGTAAACACTTTTAACACTGTAAAGTTCATTATAAATATTTGCATTCTTATTTTCCATAGTTAAAATATAGGTATTATTATATATTGACATCTTTGTTTATATTTTATACATAAACATTATGATAAATGTGATAGATAAACTGTATTCAAATATTCAAATTTCATATGAAATAAATGTGACTTATTTTTACGCATTGTCTTGGTACATAATAACTAAGGTCATTTTCTTTAAAAACAAGTATTGAGAAAAGAACACCTACTCACCTTCTTCCCACATCTATTATGTTGTATCAGGGAGAGGAAGATTCTGGGTTTCTGGTAAGATGAAGAGAGAAGTGGAAGCCAAAAGGGGCAGAATGCCATAATTAATAATTGGTAATTATGCAAAATACTATCTAGTTATCAATATTAAAGAGCCCAGTGCTGCTCCTAGACTACTAACAAATATAAGTATGCCTTGAATAGTGGACCTATAAAAGGAGAAAACATGTTAAAAGAAAAAAAAATCTATTACGGTTGATATTTATATTCCTTCTTCTGCAACTGACATTTATCTGTAGAGTTATTCTGGGCACCTCTTTCCAATCTAAGATGATCAGTGTATCATTTGAATTGTGTAAGTACTATATCTATATATCACAGATTGACTTACCAATGACAAAATAGCATGCACATAGTGATAAATAGAATTTGAATTAGTCCTTGCTTTTGAAACTCTTCATGGATTTGCTCTGCCTCTAAAATGAAATTCAATTGTACTACCATGGCCACCTAGGCTCTCTGTATGAATGAATATCTGCACTATTAACATCAACCCATGTTAATTTCCTTTCTCATTCTCCTTCATCACTATATACTAATGATACTAACTTCCTGGTGCTAAACTTTTCTCTAGCTCAGGGCCTTTAATTTATACTTAAAAAAAAAATCTTTATTGGAACAAAGTTCAATCTATCTACTCTAAATAAATCAATTTAAGCAATCTGTATCCATTGTCCATATCACCTACCCCCTCTATCTTACTCTGTTTGGGCTGCCAAACAAAGTACCATAGACTGAGTAGGTTAAATGACAGCAATTTATTTTCTCAACGTTTTGGAGGGTGGGAAGTCCAAGATCAAGGTGCCAGACAATTTGTTTTCAGCCAAAGGCTCTCTTCCCGACTTGCAGACAGCAGCCTTCTCCCCGTGTCCTCATGAGGTGGAGAGGAAGAGGGAGCTCTCTGGTGTTTCTTCTTAAGACACTAATCCTATTGAATCTGGGCTCCACATTTATGACTTCATTTAATCTTGATTACTTCCTTACTCCAAATACAGTCACATTGGAGGTTAGGCTTTAACATATTTTGGGGGACACGATTCAGTCCATAGCACCCTCCACCTGGTTCCGTTATAGCTACCTGTTTATTGTATTTTAAGCAATTATTATGAGCTTATTTTTAAAATTCTTTTTACCTTTACTTAATCTTTGTCAATCTCTCATTAATATTTACATTTATTAGGCCAACAATAATATATGTCTTATTCACTGATATGTTTCCAGTGCCTAACTCTGTGCTTAAAACAAGGAGGTTAAAAATTACCCCCTTTTCCCTTAAATTAACAAATTAAATAAATGATCTGGCTCTGTGCCTTTTGCTAACATGAATTATGTAGGGATTTTGGCCAAGTTCTTTTTAAGTAAGGATTTTAATGAAATCGTGTTTCAATTGAAAATATCTCATTGGAATTTAGTAAGCGAGGGTAGATTCTGGCAGTATACCAAGTAATTAAACTTCACGAATATTTCATATTTAAATAGCCAACCTCTAGTACAGATACTAGAAGTATATACTATTTACCATTTGCTCAGGTTATATGAGTAAAACATTTTCAAAATGTTATGACATTGGGTTTCCATCATAACTCCCTATAATCTTAGTAGGAGGCTTATTATCTTTTATATATTTTGTAAAATTTATTTTAGTTGAAAATGCATACAGAAAAATATATGATAGCTTTTTTAAAAGTGAAAACTCAATAATGGGAACATTACGAACATTCCAGAAGGCCTTTTACTCACTTCTAGTTACTACCCACCTGTGAGTGGTAAATGGCTTTCCTGATGTTTAATAGTAAACAAAGAGATTTGCCTGTTTTGGTCTCTATAAAAATGGATTCACAGTATATACTTTGTGTCTGTCTTATTTCACCAATTTCTTGTGAGATTATCTATTTCGCCACTTACAGTTTAGTTCATTCTCACTGCTTTGTGGCATTCCACCGTTTGAATATATTATAATTGTATTGATGGAAATTTGGGTAGATTTTTTTCGGTGACTTTAATAGTGATGTCATGAACATTCAAATATATGTCTTTGAGACAACATGTGTAGGCTTGCTTCTCAGTGGAATGTAACATAACAACAAAATCTCTGGACCATAGACCATAAATAGGTTAATCTTAAATAGATAATAACAAAGAGTTTTGCAAAGGGGTTCTACCAATTTTTGCTACTACCAACTATATGAGAGTTGTTTGTCACCCCTTCTAAAGGGGTCCATGTTCTTAGATTGGAAGTAAATATTGTAAGATGTCCAGTTGTTTTTCCCAAGCTTTGATTTTTTATTTCATTTACATTTTATTTATTCTGGTAGGGGTGAGCTGGGATCATATTGTAATTATAATCGGCATTTGTGATGCTAATGTGTTTGTTTCTAGCCATTATATTGATGAAGTGCATATGTGCTTTTGTGAAGATATTTCTCAAATTATTGCCCATTTTTGTATTGGATGTTCACATTTTAATTCGGTTTATATGTTCTGGTTAGTCCTTAGTCAGATATAATCCCTCTCTCTGTGGCCTTTTTTTTTTTTTTATCAATATCTTAATTCCGCTGTGATAAACAGAAGTTCATAATTATAATTTAGCCAGAAGTTCATAATTATAGTTTAGTCCATATTAGTTTTTATTTTATTTAGTGACTGGTATATTTTTGTTTATATCCACTCTCTTACTGTTTATATTGTATATAACCTACATAATTTATTTTTCCTTATAAGTGGCATTTAAATTAACATAGTCTTTAACTCTATTAAAATTGTTAGTTTATCATTCCATACTTTTTACATAATGAGACTACCTTAGGTTGGTTGATAATTAGTCAACAAATCAAGGGCGCAAATAGAATTTCTGACGCTAACATTTCTGATTCTCTTCTTTCTGTTTTTTATTTTTTGAGAGCATGCTTTTAGTCATTGTGCTATGATGTCACATATATATATATATACATATATATTTTATCTCTGAGCTGTTTAATCTTTTGTCTCTTAAGAGCTTAAAATGAGGAAGGAAAGAAAGAAAGAACAGGCAAAAAAAAATGAGCTACTTTCCCTCCCTTCTCTATGAGGAAGAACGTATGTAAGGAGTGAAACTTTGGAGTTTTGACCCAAAAAATCTAGATGTGTTACATGTAACTTAAGATTAATAGCACAGATTATTATCCCTGGTTACAAAGCAGAGTAATATGTGTGTGTGTGTGTGTGTGAAAGAGAGAGAAAGAGAGACAGAGAGAGAGAGATGGTGGCTTATTGCTTTCCCTTGAGGCCTGCAGTTCCGATACCATCACTTGATTGTATCACTTTCAACTATGACATTTCTAAGTCTCAAATCTAGAGGTCTTGATTATAAAAGACACTAAATGAAGATACACTAATAACTACTTATTATAAATTAGGTAGAGGTTGTTATTTTAAAACAAACCAAGATAATTGTAGGGTCTGCAAGAATAATGTGCAGAATATGCAAATTCCGATGGGAGAGGAGTTGGTGAAATTCCTTTAAATAGATGTTTCATTTAATCTTATGTAAATCTAGAGATCCCAAGCAGGTATCAGTTGAATTTCTCAGTGGAATCCTCAGCTTTACCTGACTCCAGTAGATATAATTTCATGACTGTAGACTCTTTCAATACTGAAGTTCATTGCCATGGATCTTTTTTTGAATCATAACTATTCCAAAGTGGAGAAATGGCATATCTACAAGTAGAAGGCTAAGTGAGAACACTTGAGTCCCTAATACAATATTCTTCATGTTTTATGTAGTGAAATCTCTTGGATCTAAAGTACTTGTATTCAATTTCTTGAAATAATTTAGATGACTTTTTAAAAAGCAGATTTATTCAAAGAACATATAATTGTTAAAAGCTCTGCCATTAACTTAACTTAGCACTTACTTTTAGCTGTATAATTTAAATAATTTAATTATTAAAATTTAAAATCCAGCACCACCAAGGTCAATAAATTATTTTGATTTATTGCATTTGAAATTTTTTTTTTTTGAAACAGTCTCTCTTTGTTGCCTGGGCTAGAGTGCAGTGGCATCATCATGGCTCTCTGCAACCTCAAACTTCTGGGGTCATGTTATCCTCCTGCTTCAGCCTCCTAAGTAGCTGGGACTACAGGTGCATGCCTTGATTTCCAGATAAAAAGACAGAACAGGCAACTGAAAAGTACTCCCACAAGCTGAATTTGGTACAATTGGAGTATCATATAAATGATAACAGGAAAATATTATAATACATTTCAATAAAAGAAGTCAGCAGTCCATATCCATACTAAAAGTAAGTAAGTAAATAAATAAAATGGCAAGAAAAGAAGAATGGAAAGCTTTTAGCAGAATAACTCTGGTTAGTAAATGAAATTCTAGAAATTGAGTGAAACCTGTTTTATATCTGTCATAACAATAATTGATTACTCTTTGGTAACAGGATTTTTACACAATTTCCAACTATTATCCCACACATAATTTATTGGGAAATTGGGTAGAGAACCTATAAAATTGAGACAGTTGGCTCACATAACCTTAAAGAAGTGATCAAACAGCATTACCAACTATGGTTTAAAGTGACATTATATGTCTCCTGATTTGATACATTGAGAAAGACATAGAACTTCCTATCAGGATTTTTGTCAAGCATATATAATTTGAAGATAATCATGTGGATATTATACAAATAACAGGCAACAAAGATAAACTATGGAGAGCTCAATCAATTTCATCTGTGGTTCTTTAGGTGCCTTGGTGATATCAAATAGGTGAGGCTGAAATGCTAATTTGAGTGTGGTGTCATGATTCTCAAAGTCAGTGAACTTTTCATTGTATTCTCCAATTAATGAGTCTTGAACAGCTGCATATTCTTCAAATGATTTGCATATATCATCCTGCTTATCAATGACCTTTGCTAACTGGGGAAATGTTCATTTGAAATTTCCTTTTGAAGAAAGCTTTTTTGAAATGCTTATATTTTTGCCACATGTCATATATAGACTTAGTTTTACCTTGCAAAGGAATATTCTATTTTTTATTCAACATGATATCACACAGAAATGCTGCATTACTATAGAAATTTTCTTTCAATAATTCACATTGCTGATTTTGTTCTTCATAAAATTCAATTATCTTTTCTCTCAGAGATAAAATTTTGGCTAACATCTGTCCCTGCCATAGCCAACATACTTTAGAATGATATGGCAAATCCACACTGAATACCTCATAGTTCAACTTTAGCATGTTAAGAAATTGATGATGTGGTGTTGCATTTGCAGGAATATAGTTAGCAATACTTACAACTTGTTGGAAAGTGTCACTTAAGATAGTAGCTTTAGCACGGAGATTTTTCTGATGCAAGATACAATGAAAAGAAATGAGAGCATCTGGATCTGTTAATACTTTTTTATCTGTGCAATAAATCCTTCATGTTTTCCTGTCATGCACTGTATGTACATACACTCACTGAATTGACCAAATTTAGTCCAACTGCAGGATAATTTTTCTTGAAAATTGTTGAAGATATCTATTCCCTGTGTTCTGTTTGCAGGAGTGCCCAAAGTAAGTAAAGATTTTCTTTACTATGAAGAGTAAAGAAAATCTTCTAATATGACCTGAATGAAATATAAAATCTGTGCTGAGTCAGTAGTATCAGTTGATTCATCAAAAACGATTGTATAATATATATTTTCCTTTTGAAGTATTGCATGAAGTTGTTCTGTTAAGTTGAAGGCTAATTCATGCTGCTGATCAGTTATGGTTCTCTTTGAAACAGGCAGTTGTTTGTACTTTGAAACATTATCTGGGTCTAAACATTCTACAACTTTGACAGTGCATTCCTTCACAATTTCTACATCGCTGAATGGCTTCTCTTTTTTCCTGAGTATATAAGCTACTTTATAAGTTGCTTCAATGGCATTGTTTCCAGGTCTTATTGCTGCTTGAAAGAATTGTCTTTGCTTTTGCTTTTCATCTTTTAATTTCTGCAATACACTCTTTCATGCCTTTCCCTCTAATTTAAAATACTTGTGGTCCTTATGAATGTTATAAAGCTGATGAGCATCAAATTTCTTTAATGTTGATATTGCAGTATCACAAAGCAAGCAAATCATTTTATCTTTAGCAGAAACAAAATAATATTACAACTCCCAATCCTCATTAAAAAGTCTGTTTTCTTCCTTTGGTGTTCTCTTGGTCTTCTGTGACATGATGGGCTGTTAAGCAGAAAAAATTAAAAAATACTGTCGAGCTGTGCAACTATTCACAGATCCCACTTCAAACAGAAACACAGTGCACTGTTGTCAAAAGCTAGTAACAGACCTGCGTACCCGACCTCCATAAGCTCTGGCCAACCATCCTCCTGTTGTAGTGGCACTAGTCAGGCGGGGGAAGTTAGAATGAAACCATGAGCTTAGCAGCAGTCAATTTAGCCCTTATGGCTCACTAATGTTCCAGTTGTGCCTATCAATCTGGGAGGATTATTTCACTGAAACTCATTTTATTCTTTGATATTTTAAATATGTTCATTTTAAAAATAAAATAAAAATATAAAAGATGAACAAAAATGTATTAATAAAAGGATTCTGTAAAATTTGGATTCAGTCAAAAGGTCACACTTAAGTTAAGGACTTAGAAGGACACATGTGGCCTTAAGACCGCAGGTTCCCCACCCCTAATTTATCAGATTCGAAGCACAAACACAAGTGAGTCACAGAATCGGTGAGAAGGCCATTCTCCTTCATTCCACCGTGACCTCTCATGCATCTTTGGAACACAGAAGATGGGGGCTGGAGAGGCAGTGGCATTAGCTGAGAACTGTAATTTCCACGGCAGCAGGAGGAACATCTATGGCTCCTACGTGATCAGTGTTCGACCTAAGTTTCAGTTAGTAAATATATAAAAAGAAAACAGTTCTGAACAGGTCATCTAGGTGAACCTTTACAAAAACAAATATTATCATGGCAAGCCCTGTCTTTAATCATTCAAAGACTTCCCATTGTTCATAAAATAAAAATCAATAGTAATTGCAATAGTATACACTCTGATAGTATCTACATATTTTACGTCAATGATCATTAAATAATTGTGTGATTACTTGTTTAATGTGAATCTCCTTTACTAGGATGCAGTGTCCCATGAAAATAGACACCATGATGTCTTTTTTTTTTTTCTGTGTTTTCTCCAGAAATCAGCATGGAGCCAAACTGTTGGCTAAATGTATGAATGAATACTCCTCTTGAATTGAAATTTGGAGTTTTCCAGGAAAGTAGTAGAAATGTGTTCCCTACATAAAGACATTGACTCAAGTAGTGGAAAGGGTTGGGTTGGTAGAAAACCTTTAAAGGGTGAAAAGGGAGAAAATCTTCAAGCACTGCTAAAGTTTGGCTTCTCATGCCAAATATGGAGGTTTGAAGATGACCCATTTGGCTATGAGTTGCGAGCACATGGTCTGCTTTGCAGAGACTGTCCTTTAGTTCCTCTGCCCCAGTGGCGTCCTAAAGTGGATTTCTTCAACTTCTGCTAATGCACAGGATTTCCCAGGTTTCTTCATGTACCTCCTTTAAGTACTTTGGTTTGGGAAGTTTCTCTTTAGGAGCAAACACTATGGCTATCTTTCAGCAACTGTAGTGATAAGATAACATTGGATTTTACCCTTTATTTTTAAGTTTCTTGACATTTGTCCTATCTCTGCTGGTGCTTTCATCCCTGTATCATTCTTAGATGCCTACTAATCTCTTCTGCTGGTTACTATCCTGGCAGGAGCCACAGCTCTCCACAGAGTCACGTCTGCTCCAGCTCTTCCCACCCTCATGTATCTTGCTACTGAATGTTTTTAGAAACCTTATTTTCCAGGGTATCAGGAAGTTTCGTCAAATCTTATGAAATATGAATAACATAATCAAACCTTCCTTGCTCACATCTCTTTCCTCTTCAGATTTCTATGCATCCTCATCCCAGGTGTTTCAGTGGTTCATGGTCTCTTTTCAAATGAATAATTTAAAGAATTTAAAGAATAATTTATACAAAATTATAGTTATATATTATTAAAGACCCATTATGAAATAGATACTACTCTATACACTTGGCATGTATTTTCTATAATTCTTACAACAGTTCTGCAAGGTAGGAATTATGTTATTTTCCGGATAAGAAACAGCCAGATGCCATGAGTCCTTTGACACAGTTCACATCCTATAGATTTTGTGAGACAAAACGTTCACTCTGAGAGATCCTAGAAGAGAAGGATGATGTGTCTTCGTTCTTGTCACCTCTCAGAAATACAAGGGTAACTGAACTCTCTATCCTTGTCATGTATGGTGAGGACTAAGAATCCGATAATATGATTTTTAGGTATCACGGGAAATGCAAGAAGGAAATTGTCAGAGTTTTCTCTATCAAACTAATTAGTAGGTATATTCTCAAATTTCCCTAGCTCCAAAAAAGGTTTGGGTCATGGCTGAGAGAGAGCACAATTGGGCCTGGTCTCAGGGTTGTTGCCTTCTTGAAATAAAAGTAGCACTAAGTTTAAACTGCATTGTGCCTTTGAAACTATAGGGCTGCTATATCCATATCCCCGCTGTATAGGCCCTTCTCAAAAATATTCTCTATGCTGTCACCTGATAGAGATTTCTAAATAGAAATATTGTATTATCTTACTCTAAAACCCTTCCACGGTTCTCATTTACATTGGTTAAGCACAGACTTCTTGCTACGACTTACGAGATGCTTCAGAATGTATATTCCACTGGGTCTCGACACAGTTAGCAACCCTACTTCTCCTGCCTTCTGGATTCTGGCCATATGAATGAGTTTTAGTTGCTCCTGTGTACCTTGTTGTGTTTGTGTATGCTGTTCTCTCTACTCCCACCCTATCTCATCTTTGCCCTCAGAAGAAACTTATTTATGAAATTGTGTCTGATCCTTCATGTATATTAGGGACAGAAAGTGACTGAGAACATCTACATATGGATTTCTATAGAATTATGATACTAACACCATATAGCAATTGTGTATTTATGTGACCGTCTCTCTTTGCTAGGTTAAAGTTTCCTGTGTTATACATATTTTTATCTCAGTGCCTGGCATATAGTTGATTATAAGCTAGGAATTAAATGTGTGAGTGTTGGGATGTTTTCCAGGAAGAGGGCTTGCACAATATCCTTCTTTCTTTTCTTTTTAAAGATATTCATCTTCAAGGCTAATGAAGGCCCCAGTATTTAAATTTTTTGGTTCCTTAAAGAAAGGACACTGTAGAAACTCAAAATTAGCTTTATCAGTATAGCACTACCAACTCAATCTTGCCACTATTAATTTAAAATATTTTAAAATTTCCCAAACAGCAATACAAATACCAATGAATAAAAGAGCCCAACCTTGTATAACCTTGTTCAGAAATGGCAAACCCAAGGCATTTTAAAAAATGAGTGGATGTGCTGGCATTTAGAACTTGATACATGGACACTTAGGAAAAAAAATTCTTATGACCACAACAATTATGATTTAAAGCTCTATTTTCAGCAATTCATAAAATTCATCTCCAAAAAAGAACCTCAAAGGGCACATTCTCAGCAAAGATTTGCAAATTGCGAGTCTCCTTCAAAGACTCCTTTTTACTTGAGAGGGGGAACACTTCACCACAGTGACTCCTAGTTTCCAGTAATGAGCTCACAGCCTCAGCTGTCGCATCTTTATGTTGATGCCAAGTTTGCTTGATGGTGACTGACATACTGTCTCTTTGAAATTGCAGGCAGGTCACACAAAGAAGCCTATTTCTTAAAACAACAGACTTTCTAAAGCCACAGATGGGGCTGTGGCATCCACAATCCTGCCCCTGTCCCACCAACAATACTTGGCATTTGCATCAGCAGCCTGCATGAGTTGAGGATTGCATCCTGTCGAGGAGTCTTGGAGAGTCTCTATGGGCACAAATGAAGACAGTCAACATTGTCATCTGGTCGTTCCTATGAGGGGGAGGGGAAAATCACAAGTTTTGAATTCAACATTTGAACAAATTAAGGAATGAAGTGATAGTGTGACCAACTCCCATCTCTAATTTTGCCCATAAGGACTTTTCATTCCCTAGTAACAGAATTTGTATCATGTTTTTGAATATAAGCCTTAATTACATCAGTAGTTAAAGCTTAACAGAGTAGTTTGGATTCTTTTTAAAACGGCGATAAGTATATGTTTTTATCCATACAAATTTGGAAGATTCTACATTTTAGGAATTCAGTCAGGCAGCCAACATTTATTAAAAGCCTATACATACCTGGGAAAGTGTTAAAAATAGAGATATGGATTTTTCACTGCTCTTGAGCAACTCAAAGTTAGGGACATTTATAAACCAATAAGAACAATTTGCAAAGCAAAGATCCAACTCTGGATATTTTATGAGAATAAAGGATTTAGAATTATTCCCAGAGAAGTCTCTTAACTTGTCAGGTTAGTACATTTTAAAGACAACTGTGCCAACTGGAGACGAAAATTAGAACCTACTTGTAAATCCCCATTACTTTATTATATGGTAGCTTGTCTGACATGTTTTCATCATATATAAAATGGAATAATGATGATTTATCTATTTTCCTCTTAATTTTTTAAAATGCAAATAGATAATAAAATTCTTTTTTAAACAGCAATAATGTGGTAAAAAAATTATCATTACTGTATTAGCAACCTCCTCCAAACTTATTTTCCCTCCTCCTTTATGTGGAAGAGAGGGTCAGCTGACAAAGATAACAGCTGTGTTGGTTTAAATATAGTTTTTAAGATTGTTTCTCATTTCACATTAATCACCAGATCTCTTTCAGGCAAAATGACAGTATCTCAATTCAAACTAGCCCAAGTCAAAAATAAATGCATAGATGAAAACCATGTATACATTTATTAGCAAATGTCAGATTATAATCAGACTCAAGAAGCTCAAAGGAAATTAAGTAAACTCTCTATTCTCCTATATTTCAATTCTGTTCTGTAAAGTACTTAGAGATATACCTGACCCATAGTAGGCATTCTGTAAATGTTAAACAAAAAATAAATAACAAATAATTACATTCCACTGTGAGTTAGTCTCATTTGATTCCATTGCAGACATTCCTCTTCCATAGGGCCACATAAGACAGATATTAGGAGTTCCAAATTCACATTCTTCTATTTTAGAAAACACAGTGGAAAGAGACTTATATGGCCACTTTCTGTAGATCAATTCTACAGAATCAATCTGATTTTCCACTTATGTGTCACATGCCTGTACGTGACCAAATCTTTGTGTCCAGCAATATTAGGTACACAACTGGAACGCATACCATATGAAACAGAAACCACATGTAACAGGAAGGGGTGGTTCACTGTTGCAATGGCACAAACAATATATATCCATTGCATTCCACTTTTTGAACACCCAGAATCCCCATTATCATTTTTTCCAAATATACAGTCAAAAAATGATCTAAAATCTGACTTCTGTTTTCAACCAAGATGGAGTAATAGAAAGAATAGAGGGAAAAAATTTTAACCTAATAAAGAGTATCTACTGAAAAAAAGAAAAAAACCCAAACCGAAAAAACAAACACACAAAAAACCCAGCTAATAACTTACTTAACAGTGTATGAATAAAGGCTTTCCTCTGAAGATCAGGAACAAGACAGGTATATCCTCTTTAACTACTTCTATTCAACATTGTACTTGAAGTTCTTATCAGTGTAATAAGGTAAGGAAATAAAAAGAAATAATAGGTTTCCAGATTATTGAAGAAGATATAAAGTCTTGATTGGAAGACATGATACGACGTATATGCAAATCTAGTAAACACAAGATCATGTGAAGGGACAGAAAGCATGTCAGTTGTTTTCTGGAGACATAGGCATAGTCAGTGGAGGAGTGGAAGGGAGAGAATACAAGGGCATAAGGAATTTTATGGGAAGGAAAGATATGATATGTTCATTACCTTGATTACACTGATGATATCATAGCATAATACATATGTCAAAACTTACCAAGTTGTTCACTTTAAATATGTTCATTTAGTACATGACAATTTTACCTCACTAAAATGGTATCCAAAAAGTAAAAAAAAAATCTTAAAATAATATGTATTAGAGTTCCTCATACAAAACCATACACACACACACACACACACACACACACAAAGAGTCTTCAAAAAGTTCATCAGAAATAAGTATTATGAAAAAAATCTATACATGGAGTTCAAAATTTTTTCCACCAAAATAAACTTACACTAAATTGTTATAATATATCTGAACATGATCTAGTTTGAGGCACTAAGAAAGAGAAGACATCAGTTTGAAAAGAACCCCTATCAGAACAACATGAATTCTGCTAAAATTGAAGCAAGAACAAAGACTAAATTTATGATGAAGCTTGGGTGGAAGAATGGTGAAATCATTGATGTTTTATGAAAAGTTTATGGAAATGATGCCCCAAAGAAATCAACAGTTTACAAATGGGTTACTTACTCATAATAAGAAGGGATGAGCTGGGTGTGGTTGCTCATGCCTGTAATCCCAGGAGTTTGAGACCAGCCTGAACAACATAGTGAGAACTTACCTCTAAAAGACATCTAAAACTTAGCCAGGTGTGGTGGTGCACACCTGTAGTCCTAACTATTTGGAAGGCTGAGGTGGGACGATCCCTTGAGCCCAGGATTTCGAGCTACGATTGGGCCACTGCACTCCAGCCTGGGTGACAGAGCAAGACTCTGTCTCTAAAATAAGTGAATAAATAAATAAATGAATAAATAAGGGATGAGATGATGTTGAAGATTAAGCCCACAGCAGCAGATCATCTACATCAATTTTTGAGGAAAAAACTAATATTGATTGTACCTTAATTGAAGAGGACTGACGATTAATAGCAGAACCGATACCAACACAATAGACATCCCAATTGGATCAGCTTACACAATTCTAAGTAAAAATTAACATTGAGCAAACTTTCCACTCAATGAGTGCCAAAACGCTTGCGCCTGGATCAGTTGCACACAAAAGTAGAGCTCTTAATGGAAATTTTTAAACAAGTGGGATCAAGATCCTGAAGCATTTCTTTGTGGAATTTTAATAGGAGATGAAACATGGCTTTTACCAGTATGATCCTGAAGAAAAACATAGTCAAACCAATGGCTACCAAGAAGGGGAAGTGGTCTAGTTAAAGCAAAAACAGGCCAGGCAAGAGCAAATGTCATGGCAATAGTTTTCGGGGATGCTCAAGGCATTTTGCTTGTTAACTTTCTGGAGGGCCAAAGAATGATAACATCTGCTTATTATGAGAGTGTTTTAAGAAAGTTAGCCAAAACTTAGCAGAAAAACGCCCATGGAAGCTTCACCAGAGAGTCTTTCTTTACCAGAACAACACTCCTGCTCGTTCCTCTCATCAAATGAAAGAAATTTTGTGAGAATTTTTATAGGAAATTATTATGCATCTACTTTATAAGCATGATTTGGCTTATTCTGACTTCTTTTTTTCCCTAACCTTAAAAAAGCTTTTTCCTCAATTAGTAATGTAAAAATGACTACAGTGACATGGTTAAATTTTCAGGGCCATAAGTTTTTAGAGATGGGCTAAAATGGCTGGTATTATCACTTGCAAAAGTGTCTTGGTTGATGGAGATTTATATTGAGAAACAAAGTTTATATTTTTTATTTTTATCTTTCAATCCCATTTTTCCACAAACTTTTTGAAGTCTCGTGTGTGTGTGTGTGTGTGTGTGTGTATGTGTGTGTGTTTATGTGTATAAAGAGAGAGGTTTTAATAAATTGGCTCATGCTATCATGGACATTAGCAAGTCTGAAATCTGTAGGGCAGATCAGCAGGCCTGAAACTTAGCCAAGATTTCACTGTTGCAGATTTCAGGTAGAATTCCTTCTTCTTAGAGAAACCTCAGTCTTTCCCCTAAGGTCTTCAATAAATTGCATGAGGCCCACCCATATTATAGAAGGTGCTATGGTCTGATTGTTTATGTCCACCCCCCCCCCCAAATTCATTTGTTGAAATCCTAACCCCCAAAGTGATAGTATTAGGTGGTGGAGGCTTTGAAAAGTAATTAGATTATGAGGACAGAGCCTTATGAATGATGTTCGTGCCCTTATAAAAGAGGCCCCAGAGAAACCCTCATCATTCTACCATGTGAGGATATTAGAGCCAAAAAGTGGTCCCTTACCAGACACTGAATCTGCCAGTGCCTTGATCTTGAACTGCCCCAGTCTCCAGAACTGTGACAAATAAATTGCTCATGTTTATAAGCTACGCAGTTTATGGTATTTTGTTATAGCAACGCACGTGGACTAAGACAAAGGGTAATTTCCTTTATTTAAAGTCAACTGATTATAAATATTAATCACATCTAAATAATACTTTCACAGCTACATGTAGACTAGAATTTGACCAAACTGGATATCATAGCCTAGTTAAGGTGACACACATAATTAACTATCATATAATGCAATCATTCAAACACAGGAGAGCACACACACACACACACACACACGCAAATACTGTTATCTGCTCCACAGGAGATAATCTAGAGTCACATTTAGTATCCACCTCTAACTCTAAGAATTTCAAGGTGATTTTCATGCCTCTCTGTTAGGTCAAACAGGGCTCCTGAATATTCTGCAATATGTGGTTAAATGAAACATAGCCACTGAAACATGTTCGAAAATACAGAGATACAGAGATAACACTGTTAAAACTCCAATTTAAAAAAATAAAAACCAAGGACAGACAAAGCAAATACAGTGAATGTCAGTGTATAGAAGATGTAACATGCTACTTGGCTAAGGTAGAGGATAATCTCTCTTCTGATAATAGCACAAGTTCCTTGGTTTAGGAATCTGCCAGCACACAGTTACTCTCTCTGTAATGATTTATTTATCATTGGCCCTCCAATGACAAAACTCAGGGCATTTTAAGTGAACATAACAGGGGACAGAGAGCAATCAATTTCAGTGGGCTAAATTATGCAGGCCTAGGAACTGCCTTTCCATTAAAAAAACTCACAGACTTTTGTAAAAAATTATTTTGAGTTTCTCAAGTATTTATGTAATATCCCATTAGGCAGCTAGTAAATTTCATTAAAATAAACACCATAGGCCGGGCGCGGTGGCTCACGCCTGTAATCCTAGCACTCTGGGAGGCCGAGGCGGGTGGATTGCTCAAGGTCAGGAGTTCGAGACCAGCCTGAGCGAGACCCCGTCTCTACTAAAAATAGAAAGACATTATATGGACACCTAAAAATCTATATATAGAAAAAATTAGCCGGGCATAGTGGCGCATGCCTGTAGTCCCAGCTACTCGGGAGGCTGAGGCAGTAGGATCGCTTAAGCCCAGGAGTTTGAGGTTGCTGTGAGCTAAGCTGACGCCACGGCACTCACTCTAGCCTGGGCAACAAAGTGAGACTCTGTCTCAACAAAAAAAAAAAAAAAAAAAAATAAACACCATAGATTAGAAATGTCATAAATCCATAATTGTTGAATCTGGATCATGCTCTTGTTTCTTTTTCTAAGTCATAGTCTTCTGCCCTTTGTGTCCTTTCCTATAGCCCTTGGAGTAATGATAACCATTCTGGTTTCTACTGAGGAGCAGTGTAAAATAATAGGCATGGGTGGTGACACATGGCTCAACAGTTCCCCTCCCCAAGGATGTGCCCTAACAATGGAAACAAGTATGACCTTTGGTTTGTAGAGTCAAGATCAGGAGATGATGGAGGGGTGGGGCAAAAAGAATCAACATTATTCATTTTCTAAATACTCCTGAATTTAAATATTAATCCCTGCTGCATTTATTGCCAAATATTTTTTGTTTGCACTTCACCTTTGAGCAAAATGTTTTGTTTTATTGTATTTAATTCCTGGAGACCAAAAGCTTACCTGATCTGCCATATTCCAGAATGATTGCCCTCAAGTAGAAAAAGGCCTCTCTTAAAAAGAAAAGAACTGCATGTTATACTTTTTCAATGTCAGATATGATGCCTGAGACTGAAGTTGGTTCTTTTCGATCAAAGTTCTACTAAAGTCTGTAAGAAACAGCTAACATATTTGAACATCTTGTGATTTTTCTAACAAATTCTCTACCCTTCTATGTTTTGTACACATGTGGACTGAAATCCAGACAAAAGTTTAGCCATTTCTTTTTCTAGCATTAAGCAAGCATTGTCGAATTCCTAAACAGAGATAGAGCTTCCCCTCACCTCTCCTTCCAAATGACCTCCAACTCATCTTATTTCAAATAGTTCCCTGTTTTGGAGTATGTTACTTTCAGCACCACAATTCTGGTCTCAATTTCTGTATGTTTTTGTAAATTAATTGATTTGAACATCAACAGAAATCCAACTCAAACTAGTGGACATAAACAGCATCTAGTAGCTCTTTTAAACCTCAAGTTCAAGAATAAACTTTCAGTGCTGGTTGGATTCAGAGATGCAAATGACACTGTGAACTTTCTCTTCTTCTGCATCCTTCTAAGTATTGGCATCATTCCTGCCCATAGTAGCTGATTTAAACGCAGAACGAATTTGAAGAAGAAGTCTGAATCCTGGTATGTGTTATTAATAGAAGGGACCTGGTGAGCCAAGTCAGTGAGTCAACATGCAAGCAGTAAATTTCTCTGTGGAAGATGTGGGGGGATATAGATCAGGAGAGTGTGAAAGAAGGGTGGCATAAACAAAGAATAGAGGAAATTGAAAAATAGCTCATGGCTTCCACCAAAGCTCATTCTGCTATAGGGGGCACAAAATCTTATCTCCTTCTATCTCTCTTAGTGGTGCTTTATAAGGGCAAACGAAAGAGATTGGACCTTGCTCTGATTAACATGGGTTAGAGGGCTCTTCAATCAAGAATGATTGAAGCTTGGAGGTGAGCCTTCTCCTTTACTCAGTGAAAGTTCCTTACTTTGGATAACTGATGGAAATTAAATCGCCAGTAAAACTTGGGGTGAGGAACTCAGTCATAATCTATGTAAATTGGGGCCTGTAGAGCAATAAGAACCATATATATCATTGGATAGATTTTGAAAAAATAATTTACTAACTCTCATATTTTTTTAATTGGTTGTTTTGCATCTTTCACCATTATAAATAATGCCTTCCTGCACATGCTTGAAAAAAAAAATATATATATATACATACAGATCACATCTTTAAGTAGTCCCTCAGAATAGATTTCTGAGCATAGATTTACTGGATAAAAATACACAAATATTTTAATACCAAAATAGTAAAACTTATAAAGAGCATAAATAAGATACACATATTTATACATATGCATATATACATATGTGTTATATATAATATTACATACATATATACTGATAACATTATATGTAATGTTAAATTAACACATACATATTGGGTTTATTTGCATTTCATTGAGGGTGAGTAGACATCTGTATAATATGCTTATTTTTGAATTTTATTTTCATTGGTATCTGGCACAGATTTTAAAACTGTAAAACAAAAATTATATGAAATGCATTCTCAATCTTGTTGAAGGTACTCTGCCTGTATGAGCCAAGAGCTTTATAATGTTTGAATTTGGATCCATAAGCTTTATTAATAAGCAAAAGACATTATCCCTTTTCATAAAATGTTTTGTTATATCTTAGGGAAAGAAAAGATTTAAAAAATGTGTGATTCCTACCCAAATCCCCAAATTCCTGTAATATCACATTGACCTGTGTGTGCTCTTTGTATTATAATATACCATATTCTCTCTCTCTCACTTCAAGTAAAAGGGAAAGAGAGGGAGAGGAGAAAAATGCATTACAATTTTTATAAGGGTTATTTCTGAGTAGTTGGGTTTTGAGTAATTATAATTACTTCCTTTATCCTTTTTCTTTTTAAATTTTCAACCCAATTTAATAATCAATAAGAGTCAATAAACTGAAAAAAAAAATCCAAAGGCTCAGAGAGCTGAAATTGGTGGCTGGACCTAGTCCAGGGGGACCCTTGTCTGATAGATGAGCGCAGCAGGCTGTGCTGAGCTGACAGGCCTCCAGAGGAGCTGAGAAATGGTAAGAAAAATTGTGTACTTTTCTGGGCCATTTCTTGACATTCTCATTTGGGCCTCTTTGAGCTCAAAACTGCATGTTGTAGAAGTGTCGCCTGGAATTCCCAGGGATAGAAGTGCAACCAATTGCACATGAAGCCTGCCCCACCCCATGGCTGAGGATGAGCCAAGCATTGTAAGGTTGCTCGATGCTGATTGAAAGTAGTTGTAGATTTTCTCCTGGTGACACTTTAGTGGCTTTGGACAGGGTAACAATCTTGGCTAGAACAGTATATTTTGTGGTCAATATTCTTCCTTTTTAGGATTGTTTTACCTTTATCCATTAAGCGAAATGTGGCAGAGCTCTGCTCTCTTCGTGACACTCACATTTTATAGGCAGTAATCTGGAAAAGTGGAGTCTGGGTTGGGTCCCAACAGCTGCCATCTGCTGCTGCCTGATGTTTCCCAAGACGTCCCTTGGGGTGGAGTAACCAGTGAGTGTTTCGGATGTTGGTGAATGAGAAGCAACAGAAAACTTATGAGCAAGCTTGTAAAAAACTCAGTCACTGGGATGAGATTCAATAAAATAAGACTAGAACTTCTTTTTTGGAAAAAGAAGAAAATAATGTTTAATTGGACTTAAAAGTAAAGATTTTATTTAGCCATGCAAACAACATTGACTTTTTTTCACTATTTTGAGCAGAGTGATAATACCTGGTGTGTTTATCTCGGATGCTTTAGGGAGCATCACGTGGAGCTTCTTGGCCCAAGCATTACCTAAATATTATCTGACAATAGGGAGAGGCTCAAAGAGGTCATGCCTGATTTTTCCAAATGTAATTGTTATGAGAAGGCATCATTTACAAGGCAAAAAAAAAAAAAAAAAAACCCAAAGTGACCAAGAGGTATGTTAGAAGGAGCATAATCAGTCCCAGGGTCCCATAGTATTCTATTTAATTAGTTCTGCTAGAAATTCATGACTGACTCAGGACAGGACAATTTAAGTAGAGCAGGGAGGTCCTGGAAAGAACTCAAAGAAAAATGACAAAGATTATTGAAAACATGGAAAACACTAACAAAAAGCCTTTAAAAAATCTATATTAGATATTTATTGGTTGTTTGACTTTGTAGAGTCCCTGAACCTACCTGGGTATCAGTGTTCTCACCTGTGAAAGAAAGCATTGAAATGAACCGTGGGCTTTTCTTGCATGGAACCATCTCATTCTTGAGTTAGAAACACCGTACCCTTTTTAAGCTGTTAAACCTTTCCTCTCATCTAGGCTTTTCAGTTCAACACTCCAATAATTGTCCTCTGGACACTGATTCCTTCCTTGTTCTCTCTCCCCTTTTCCCTCTTCCCACTGCCTTCCTTCCTCCCCTCTCTCTCCCTCTGCCTTCCTCACTGTATTTCTCTCTTTCTTATATCTTTATTCTTTACTGGCACTCTTCCCCAGGGAATAAGCATGATCTCACTCTAAAGTAATATTATTTAAAAAAAATCCGTTGAGACTTTAAGCTTCTCCCCTTCTGTAATATTATATCTTTCCTTGATGTTCAAGCCAGGACCCTTAAAAATTCTCCCTTTATTAACTATGTTAACTCACTCTTCACAGTATAGCCCTGACTCCAGAAAGGCAGAATGACTGGGGAATTTTTTTATGCAAAATCATTTCTAGCTCAGTTAGGCATGAGGAGAAGGCCCACGTTCATGAGAAAACTCCAAATCCTCTCTCTAATATAAAACTTTAACTCCATCACAATGAATCCATGCTGGAATGTAGTAAAACCTAGCAAGATGAATCTGGCATCATTATATAAGCTATAGATGAAATATAAAGACACTGTGTCTTCCTATGTTTAATTTAGCTATTTTATTTTGATGTCATTCAATCCCCAGATCTGTCCATAAATGCTTGGTCCACATTATTATCTTATATTCACTCTTTAATTCTTTGTAATTATGGTTCTGCACCCCCTCTGATTCAACTTTTACCAAGATATCCAACAATCTACCTACCTGGTCAATACAATAGATCCTTTTTGGTCTTCAGTTTATTTGGCTTTTAACTATTTTAGTGTCATCTTGTTTTATAGCATCATATTCTATGCCCTAACTAGGATACTTTGTTCTCACTAGTGTAAATGTTTTCCCTTAGTAGATCATTGGACTTCTAACCAAATTTGTCTGTCTATTTGTGCTGCTATAAAAATATACCTGGGACTAGGTAACTTATAAAGAACAAAAATTTATTTCTCACAGTTCTAGAGGTGGGAAGTCCAAGATCAAGGTGTTGGCAGGTTCAATGCCTGGTGAAGGCCTGGTCTCTGTTTCCAGGATGGCACCTTATTGCGGTGCCATCCAGAGGAGAAGAATATTGTGTCCTCACATGGTGGAAGGAACTGAAGGCAAAAAAAGAAAACCAAAAAAAAAAAAAAAAAAAAAAAAGGGTTTGAGCTAGTATCCTCTGGCCCTTTTATAAGGCTCTAATTCATTCACAAGTGTTGACCTCTCATAACTTAATCACTTTCCAAAAGACCTCATCTCTTAATAGCACTACAATAGGGCTTAAGTTTAAACACATGAACTTTAGGGGATATTCAGACCATAGCAAAACTAGTAGACTTAAAATAGGAAATGATTGGTTTTAATGATGCAGGAATGAATGTATGTGGAATTAAAGGTGTTTGGGATGGGGTGGAGTGAGAACCAGCTATACATACCTGGTAAAAACTGACAAAAATTGAGCACAAACAGTTTTCTTGAGAAAGGGTCATCCATGTTCAACTCACTGGTTTCACCTATTGGAATCTATTGGAATATCTTGAAATCTGTTATAGACGTGAAAATTCTTTTTTGACCAGAAAAAGAGGCATCCTATTAACCTAGTGTGTTTACAGACTACTGAGTTGAGCTCCTTCATAACTTTATTCCCATCTATTAGTATAATACAAGGCAACCTCCTCCAGAATTCTAGTATTCAGAGGATTTATCTTCCAGTTAGAAACTATCTCTTTTTTCCTTTTTACCAAGGTTACATGAGAGGCAGGGATAAAAATAAGCAATATAAATAAGTAGGTAATGTGCACCCTTATCTAAGAATCTGTGATCATGTTCAACAATCATAGCTGAATGCTAAAAGGGTTTGAGACAGTTCTATAGCCAGCTCACTAACCAATGGATGGTCCATGAACTCTGTCAATGTATCGCAGAACTTTACAATAAACAAATCCAAACCAGAAAGAGTTTCTTTCCCATAAAATTTGCTCCTGTTTTTATATTGCTTCCTTTGTGATGTGGGGCCACGTTGTAAACTAAGTGTCACCTTTGAACACCTCCTAAATAAATCTCTTATCAGTCTGCACAAGACAAATGAAGTTTCTTGCATTAGTTCATTGCTGATGACTTACTGCAGCCATGCTTTTACTGATCTCTCTGCATAAAATATTACTCCATCTCATTCTAATAATTTATTTCCACAATCAAAATTATTTATTTCTTTCCTTTTGAATCCACTTTTCCAACTTCAAGTGGCAAAAACAGCTCAGAAAGTGTCTCTTCTATAAAATTTTCTGTACATCATTCCACCTCATTTAATTCTCACTCCTGTTGGCACAGTGGAATTAAATAGTACTGTGTTTTCCTCTCTGTATCCAAACAACCGGTTCATTTAATTCACCAAGTTTACGTATACCTTAATCTAATTATAAAGTCTACAGCAATTCAGGTGTGATACATTGGCAAGACTACTGTGAAGCCTTTGATTTGAGACAGAAGCACCCTCAAATCCTCCTCCTGCCTCTAGACTTCTCCACTTCTGCCTCTGAGATTACATCCTTTCTGCACCAAAGCTCCCTGCTATGGGCAGGCCAGACACTGTGCTTTGCATAGAATATCTGGTCTGTCTTTCTGCCAGCAGAGGGGCCCCTCGCTCTGCATGGATTCCAAGATCCAGCAGCGAGGAACTGGGCAGAAGCTGGTGAATTAGCTGTTATGATAGGAAAATAAAAGCTGGCCAACTGACCGTCTGCAGAAACCACTCAACACAATTAAAACCATCTAGATTAACATTAGTCATTGTAAATCGTCTAAATAGTTAAAACGAACACATTTTTGTTTGTATATTAGTATGGAAATATTCCAAATTTTTCAATCGGCAAAATTTGGAAATAACCCTAAAAAAATGCTAAACTATTGGCAAAATGGGAAACAAGTTTTTAAAGGTTAGAAGAAAATCTATATAAGATGACATCTCCACATATGAAATGATGAAATTTTAGTTATAGTCATGAGAAAAATATTTTTAAAAGAAAAACTAAGTCATTTAGTAATTTTCAGGTTTGATAAACTAAACGTCCCTTTTAAAACGCTTTCAGAAGTTTGTATTGATTAAATATGTTCAAGAATATTTTTAAATAATAAGATTATACATCTATAAGAATGTTAATCATCTTTAAAGATTTTGATAGATTGATACACTCATCAAGTTAGTTTTTGAACAAGATGATGCTTTAATGAATTAGCTTTTGGAAGGTTGATCTTCCTCTTATGGAAGAAACTAGAGCCCACCAGAGTAGACACTATGCATGTAGATGGTTGAGCTTAGGAAGAGCAATCAAGTTTCCTGATTATAAATCTACTGTTTTTTTAGCATAATGTACTGTCCATGTTGCTTCTTATAGCCACAAAATATAGAAGATAATTTTTACATAGAAGAAATCAATAATTTCTAAATCAACAACACAGTAGAGCCTTCAAATAAGGCAAAGTTGAGCTGAATGAGAAAATAGGAATAGAATTCATGGGTCATCTGTCAGATTTCCTTATTTTACAGATTAGAAATAAATTAATAAATATTCATTTGAATTTCAGGAGGGTTACTTTCCCAAGGTCCTTCAAATACTTCAAATATTTCTATAGTTATTATCTTCCCCTTCTTCTCTTTCTCATCCTCTGCCTCTACTTCACTGAGGATACCAAGATTCTCTTAGGCCTGGTTTCAGTGGTGAATACCTACTCATCTTCCATACTTACTCTAAAATCCAGGGCAATGCTGCTAATGGCAAGCTGGTTTTGGTGCCAGATGTGTTCTATTCTTATGAAGTTTGGGATGTTTCCATATAAAACTACGCCTTTTCCATTCTGTGACATTTTCCCATTATTTCTTCCTCATTTCACAATGAGGAGGAGGTAAGCAACACTAATGATACTTAAATTCATTTTTTCATTATTTGCCAACTATGTGGTAAGTGCTTGAAATGTCCTAGCATGATAATAAATCCTATAGAGTCCCCAAAAGAATCAGCAGGCAAAGGACATCCTAGCCACAAGAAAGCCTCAGTTTTCAGACCACAGAGGTTTCACCACAGGAATTCCACCCCCATCTTAGGCAGAGCTGAATGATATTGTTTCTAGTTTCCAGTATTGGGCAATTAAATAGTCTTTGGACAATCTCTAAAGGTCAGGAAGATATCTGAATCATGGTTGGAAAAGGCTGAAACTAATTCTCAATATAAAAAAAAAATTAGCCCAGGGAAGACATCACAACCAAAGGCAGCTGAGTCCTAGTAGTCAGTAATGCTAATGTTCAAGTCTTACCGTGTAGGTTTAACTTTATACAACAGTATTCAAATCGTGTGGTTCTAAAGAAGACTCTATTCCTGGAATGTTGTTGAAATAATGATGGAGAGTTAGACATTCATGGAAAGTGCTGTACACTGATTCTGCAATGACTTCTTCCTTTACAGAGATATTTAAAGAACCCTAAGCTTGTCCCCTTGTTAGTATCAGTTTCTCCAGTTCTTCCTGCCACTACAAACTCTGATAAAATGCATGGGAACTTGATTTGTTCTATGTCTCTACTGATATCAGTGTGCTAACGGAAGTAGCATACAGCAGGCAATGCAGGCCAGGTCCACAAGCCCAAATTAGCTGTTGAGTCAATTAGTTGTAGAATTTTGAGCTTGTTTAGATGATTTAGTCTAGTACAGCACATTCATTTCACATATTGTAAAATTGAAACCTGGAGAATATAACGACTGCTTAAGGGAGAAAAGGAAGTATTAAGTTTTGCCTATTATGTGTTAAACACTAAACTCATCATTTTGAACATTTAACACGAACTTCACCTTAGAAAAGAATAGTGTTAAAGGTACGAATCATAGAATTAGGAAGTTTAAATCACTTGTCCAGGGTCACATGGCTTATAAATGGCAGAACCATGTTTGGAATTCAGATCTACTTCACTTAGTGGCCACCATACAAGAAATTTGACAAATTCAACTTTCCTTTTTATGGGTGCACCACATGCTTCAGGGAATCTACTAACATTTTATTCAAAGGGCATTGCTTCTAAGGGTGAGTAAAGCTACAGAAATTTTCATAATTCTATATATCAAATATTTCCATTAATGAAATCAATGTTCTGAGATCATGACTGAGGCAGCACATGCAAAATAAAGTCATAATAATAAAATTCCACTTTTACCTGATATGTTGGGCTTCTGTATAATATTATATTTAAGGACTACTACTACAGTCTGAACAAAATAAAAGGAATAAAATAAGAAAGGAAGGAATAAAGAAAAAGGAACAAAAGGAATAAAGATAGAGGAAAACATGTTTCAAACTCTTTAGGTTTCTAGACAGACTTGGCTAGTGTGTGGCAATATAATCAAGAATAAGGGTTTGATTTCCTGATTCTCTGTCCTGTGATCATTCCTTTGTAATATATTGCTTCCCTCAATTATCAAATTCCAGAAGTTATGAGTTGATTCCCCTTTTAAAATTTATTCTTTTTCTAATTTAATATAGTTGATGGCTTTTTCTCTAAAATAAGTGTATTCAAAATATTACTGGTTACAGCAATTATTACTATGCCATATCTGCCAAATAAAAAAATCTAAAAATTAAAAAAATATATATCAAAGCAACAAGGTCAACAACAGAAAACTATGTTTTCTAACAACAGGAAAAATCAAGTTCAGTTTCTAAGAATGTTAAAGTTCTTTAGATTTCAATAATGTTAGATTCAAATTGTAGAAATAAAAGAGAACTGCTTGATTCAGACGTACTATCCAGGCATAAAAACCATAGTCAAAGCTCTAGAGAGGATGTGAAGTCTCTAAAATTAGAATTGTTCTCTCAGAGTCTGGTGGGCCGAGGGGTTCATAGATGGGTTTCAGGAAATTTGTGGACAAAGCATTTGTGTCAAATGTGTATGTGTGTGTGTCTGCTTACACACATGCACATGGATACACTTATTTTTCAGAACAAGAGAGTCCATGGTTTTCTTTAGACTTCCAAAGGAGTTCATGGTAATTGTTTTTACAGATTTTTAATTCAGAAGCACAATTCTGCTCTAAGGCCTCTTGCCAGTCTGGATTCTGTGAATGTCAGATGACCATTTTTTTCTCAGAAAAAAAATATGAAGATGATATTATTGAGGGTGAAGTATATGTTAGTGCAGACCACTAAAGGTTGGATATGCCAACTAATACTTTAAAAGGGCATAAAAGAAATGGATTAGATGGAGGAAAACTATCTCCTGAGTTAAACAAGTCTAAACTCCGTGAGGACAGATGTCTGGCTTAATTCAATCCTATATTTGCCTGGAAGTAGCCCATTTAGCTGATAATTATGGATCATCTTTTACTAATCACATACTGTTTTAAGTGTAAGTCTTATCCCTACTTCAATGGTTCAATATACACAATCTTACTAAACTCATGAATATACTCTTTAGCCCCTAAAATTACCAGCATAGTACCTCTTTGGTAATTTTGTCTTTAAATAAATAAGTGATAAGAAGGAATCCTACCTTGAAAATACTAATAGGAAGGACGTTCCTTCTCCTACCCTGAAGGCTTACCCTCCTAGTCTAAAAGATTGCACTGAAAGTAAATTTTTCAGTAGTCATTTTTCCTAGGATTCTGAATTCTCAGGCTAAAATATTATTTTTTGAGACTCCTACTGAGTCTTCTCTATGATTGTTGTTAATACCTTTATTTCCCAAAATGTATGCATAGAAAGATGTTTTTAGTTTTGGAAAGGAATATAATTTGAATTTAATTTTATGTATTTTTTCCTTAGTACACGACCAAGCCATGATCTTATATTTCCAAGTCAGGAAGATAATTATGGAATATTTTGATCTTAATTTCTTTATTTTCTCAGTGGAGTTAGGATTGCTCAGAATATATTTAGTTTTTTCTTTATTTCTTCCCTTCTATTAATAAGAGATTGTATGTTATTTATTACTAATAAAAGTTAAAAATAGTGAACCCATATTTATTTGAATTTGGACAATAAGTACACATTTTTATTAACATATTCAATGCAATGAATCAATAGCAGTAACATTTGAAGCATTGTGACAAAATGACTGGAAAGCACAAAGTGAATTTAAGATAAGGGTGCCATTTGAGAAGTGTCCTCTATATCAAATCAAAAAGTCCGTCACCCACCTTATCTTATAAAAGCCACATCCTGTCCTACTGTCCCTAACAAAAGTTAGCTAGCCGCTCTTGAAAGAAAATGTATACAAAATTGTAAAGAATCTCCAATGGTTGCTGTCTTCAAATGTTCCTGGGAATATAATTTCTTTTTTCCTGGGTGGTAAACCAGACGAAAGTGAAGGTTTTGTTAATACTGAGGAAATGGACAGAGTAGATGTTAAAGTTGGCAAGTATTAGAGTCTACCATCTCATAGGGGCCCAAATCAGATAGCAGAGATTGAAGAGGGAATGAAAAGTGCAGGAGTGAAGATGGTACTGAGATTACCAGTTAATTAAAAGGTCTACAAAGTCAGAGCCTGTTTCTCACACTGGTTTTGAATATTTGTATTTTCCTCTTTTCTATACATTGGTTTCAATTCTTTGCTCAAAGATGTTTAAAACATACCATCTATATGTTGTTTCCTTAAGGTAACAGCTTACTCAAGAATTAAAGCATCCTCACCAGTGATTTCAAAGTATAGTCATTTCTCTACTCACTTTTCTTTTGACTCACTGTAAACTCCACAGGGAAATGACGCATCCAATATATTGTCAGTCTTCATCTGCTTTTTCTGTAGGGATATTCAGTGTTTTGAGTTTATGCTGTGCATGGCTGATTTTGGGTCCACGTAGGCTCTGCTTTACAAAACTTTCTAGTGCAGAGGCTACTAATGATGTTGCACAAACATGTCACATTTTTATGTAGTCATTTTTTAATGAAGGGTAATTGGTAGAAACTTAACTAAAACCATGAATTATTTGATACATTTTATTTCTGAGTCTCATCAGAGACATTTTCCCCTGGCAATTGTTTGCTTCCAACTAAAAGTATAATAGAGGCAAATGCCCATTTTTGACGAAAAGCAAAGTTGTTATCAGTTGCATAACAAGTCATTTGACACAGATATTAGCAAGCAGATCCATAAAAGTAACTTGGTGACATGTTTATATGTCACCAAGTGTGTACTCTAGTCATGAAATTAAACATCAGTTGTTTCTCCAGCACCTGAAATAAATGAGTGATCCACATGAGCAAAAAATAAAATTGAAAACATTTTAATTACTCTTTCTAATACTTGCTCAAATAATTTTTTCAGAGGTTTTGTGTTTGAGTATGAGAATTCCTATGTGGAAAAACCCATGTAGACAAGGGAATAACTATGTCAAAAGGTAATACTGGGTTAATATTTGGAATTAGAAAAGCCTGCCAATGTGTATTCCGCAGTACAGAAAGACAAATAAATCAACACATATAAATCTATAATATGATGAGTTCCATAAAGCATAAGTTCAATGGGATCATAGATTAAAGGGGGAAAAATCAGTGATATATGACCAATTTGAGATTATATATTAGAGAAAATGAATGGGGTTGGAGATAAAATGAAATATTGTGGCATAATGGGGTAGAGATTATGAAAACATATTAAGAAACTCTGGTTCTAATCTCTAACTTAATGATTCTTTTGCTTGGACTGTAGAATGGTATGGGGCCAGGGGAGAGGCACAAACTCACTGCACAGGTGCACCTGTCTGTGAACTGTGTTGCACACTGTCTTGGCCCATATGCACTGCTATAACAAAACGTCATAGACTGGGTAGCTTGTCAACAACAGAAATTTACTGCTCACAGTTTTGGAGGCTGGGCAGTTTATGATCAAGGCAGCAGTAGATTCACATTTCCTGAGGGCTCGCTTTCTCATAGACAACCTTCTTGCTGTATCCTCATATGGTGGGAGGGCAAAAGAGCTCCCTTAACATGTTTTGTAAGGGCACTAATCCCATTCATGAGGGCTCCACCCTTTTAACCCAATCACCTCTCAAAAGGCCCAACTTTCTGATATCAGAACACATCAATGATTAGGTTTCAACATATGAATTTTGAGGGAAAACAGGCATTTAGACCATAGCACCCACACATATCTGCTTTACTATTTCTGAAATGTGTATAGATGCTTCTGGGATTAATGCAGATTTATTAAAGAATCCACTGTGGTTATCATTTTTATTTTCTCAGTATTCATTTTCTCAACAAATGGAAACAATGACCACAGTCAGTATAATGTGGATGAGATCTGGAAATTATTTGATGTAAAAAGAATTGATATTTGTTGAGCACTTACTAGGCATTATTCATTGTGCTAAGCATTTGCCATCTATTAAACCCAAATCAAAAATGTTGCAAAAGACAGTTTTTGCTATTAATAAGATATCAAATTATTTGAATAAACAGAATTTAGTAAAGAGATGTATGCTTTAAATAGATGATTTGTGTAGAACTTAGCAATAGGGAAGGTAGGTAAGGATAACATATGCATCTAAGCATGAGAATTTGAGACCTATGAGACTAACAGCAGAGTTAGCTAGGAGAGGATTGGGATGAAAATGTTTCAGACACTTTGTGATCCATTAGTTATGGTAGAGATGGAAAAGGGAGCCGTGGATAGATGTAAACAGGTTTAAATTTATAAAATACAATGATGACAGTTACACAAAGAGAGAGGCAGAGGTAGATGAGAATGAGCTGGTGTAATTAATACTAACCTATGTATATCAGAGAATATAAAATTGGCTTATATTTGTGCAGGCTAAAGTCTTTTCTCATCTGCATTGTTTATATTCTTCTGGCATCTTCAGTTAATTAAAACCATTGACTCTCAGAAAGAGATTGGAACTTAAAGGGCTTCAAATCTGTTTTTAATGTTAACTTCTTGGCTCCATGAAGCAAATAACATAAGGTCACACCCTCTTCAAAATGAGAGCCTTCAGGAGTTTGAAGACTCATTCCTGTTTAATCTTCTCTTCTTCAGCATAAAACTTCTTCCATCCTTAACCCATGTCTCCTTTGAACACATTTGCCACCTGACACATTATCTTATAATGGAGTGTCTAATTATGTCTACATGCTGAGTTGTAAGTTGACAAATTTCATTGTTTGTTGAGTGCTTTTGGTCTGAGAGTAGTAATATTTAAGGCATCTTTCCTACATCATCTTATAAACTCAATTTGCTTTTTCATTTTTAATTCTTTTTTACCCAAAATAACATGGTTAAATGGCAAAAATATATATTTAAAATAGAAATTAAAATTACCTGTAACTACTTACCACTGGGACATTTTGTTGTGTTTCCCTTATCATCTTTTAACTGTATTTGTGTCTGTGTATAATTTCTTTCACAGATGCTTTCGCTTACCTATGATTCGGATAGAGTGGATTTCTTTGTCCTTTTTTTAATTTTTTCAGAATTGCCTAATTCAGTCCTAGATTAGGCCTTTCTCATATGTTCTTTTGTTTGTTGTTTGCTCTTCCCCTGAGCCTTCACATGACTATGCCTTTCTTATTATTTAGTTACTAGCTCACAATTACATCAGTGAAACACAGTAGAAATATGACACAAAAAAGCTGAAGTTCTGAGTGAGCAGAATATATGAGGTCTGTCTGGAAAGTACCCAGCCATGTAATATGAAAAATATAGACATTTATTGAAGATGGTACAAGATATAAGTAACATTGTATATAGAACAATGATGCCTCAGTCCCCTTCAAAGTAGGCACCTTGGGACCTCACACAGTTCTTGCAGCGTCTCTTAGCCTAACGCTACACGTTCAACATTCTCAGGTGTTCTGCTTGTTGCAGGCCTTCCAGAATGTGGATCACTTTCAACAGAGTCAACAATCTTTGAAGTGTTTGTGCCACACCTTTATTTGCGCTGCCCTTATTACATCGTCCTGGAAAGCCTTCTGAATCATACAAATAGTTCCCGCGGAGGAATGTTCAAGCTTAACACAAAATTTGATGCAGATTCTTGGCTCTACTGGCTCAGTCATTTTGAATGCCAGGGCCACACAGTACATATGCTTGCTCAATGGCGTCTAGCGCCCCACTGACTAGTAAAAGGAAGTTGTCATTGTTCATGCATGTGCATTACAGTTCACGCTCCTTGGCTGCCAGGTTACATTGATGTCATGCAAACCCGAGCAAACCCTGGTTATATTAACAATGGCTGGACACTTTCTGGACGGACCTCGTATATCCTGGTGCAGCCAAACATTCCAGGAAGTGAGGGGGGATCCTACACAAGAAAGAACCAGGGGAGCAACGTACACTATTCCAGGTAATGAGTACACTAAAAACTCAGACATCACCACCATATAATTCTTCTGTGCACCCCAAAACCACTTGTCCCCCTAAATCTATCAAAATATAAATAAAAAAAGAAAGAACCAGAGAAAAGGAGCCCCGTGTTTTATGTGTAAATTCTGACCCCGTCTTTGGCTGGCTCCTGAAACATGTTTGCAAAGAGCGGACTCTGACCACTTCAACTAAAGACAAAACAAACAAACAAACAAACAAAAAAAAACGCACGCTACAGCACAAAGAATAGTGGGTGTGGGTAAATGGACCTATTTATTTTCAAGGTTTCTTTATTCTATGTGGGTGGTACAGTACTGACTAGATTACAAAGAGGAAGGTTAACAACCTCCAAAAATGAGAAATATAGTTAATAATCCAAAAGGTAAATTATTATAGAATTCTAAAAGTCTTTTTTTTTTTTTCCATTTGAGAGGAATAATTTCTTTTTTTTTTTTGTTTTTTTTTTCAATTTAATTTTACAGAATCAAAGAGTCTAACAGTATATCTTGTTAGATACAGTATGTCCTCATAATGTATACATTATTTCTTGTACAATGATATGAAATAATATGGGAAATATTCATGATAAATTATTAAGTGAACAGTGCAAGTTAAAAACAACAGTTTCATATTTTTTTCACCACCCCCCCTTTCCCGAGTCAGCACCTTCAAGTGTTACCACTCCCCAAACGGTGCGCAATGCACTCATTGTGTAGGCATACCCCCATCCCCTCCCCCACCCCCCACCTCAGTCTGATATCCAATTGGTGTCATTCCCAGATTTGTATTTAGGTGATGTTCAGGGAAACCAATTTTCTGGTGAGTACATGTGATGCTTGTTTTTCCATTCTTGGGATACTTCACTTAATATAATGGGTTCCAACTCTCTCCAGGAGAACCATAGAGATGTCGTATCTTCATCATTCCTTATAGCTGAGTAATATTCCATGGTATACATATACCACAGCTTACTAATCCAATCATGTATTGATGGGCATTTGGGTTGTTTCCACATCTTTGCTATTGTGAATTGTGCTGCTATAAACATTCAGGTACATGTGTTTTTGTTACAGAATGACCTTTTTTCCTTTGGGTATATGCCCAGTAATGGGATTGCTGGGTCAAATGGCAGGTCTACTTGAATCTGTTGAAGATACCTCCATAATGCTTTCCACAGGGGTTGCACTAGTTTGCAGTCCCACCAGCAGTGTATGAGTGTTCCTGTCTCTCCACACCCACGCCAACATGTGTTGTTTTGGGTTTTTTTGATAAAGGCCATTCTCACTGGGGTTAAGTGATATCTCATTGTGGTTTTGATTTGCATTTCTCTGATGATTAGGGATGCTGAGCATTTTTTCATATGTTTGTTAGCCATTCTTATATCTTCTTTCGAGAAGTTTCTATTCATGTCATTTGCCCACTTTTTGATAGGGTTGCTTGATTTTTTCTTGCTGATTTTCCTGAGTTCTAAATAGATTCTTGTTATCAGTCCTTTATCTGATGTGTAGTATGCAAAAATTTTTTCCCATTCTGTAGGTGGTCTGTTTATTCTCTGGACTGTTTCTTTGGCTGTGCAGAAGCTTTTTAATTTAATCATGTCCCATTCATTTATTTTTGTTGCTGCTGTGATTGCCTTGGGGGTCTTCTTCATAAATTCTTTGCCTAGGCCAATGTCTGTAAGAGTCTTTCCTACATTTTCTTCTAGAATTCTGATTGTATCACGCCTAAGGTTTAAGTCTGTTATCCACCGTGATTTGATTTTTGTGAGAGGTGAAAGCTGTGGGTCCTGTTTCAGTCTTCTACAAGTGGCTAACCAATTCTCCCAGCACCATTTGTTGAATAGGGATTCTTGTCCCCAGAGTATATTCTTTCCCGCTTTGTCGAAAATTAGGTGACTATATGAGGATGGTTCTATATTTGGATTTTCTGTTGTGTTCCACTGGTCTGTGTCCCTGCACTTGTGCCAATACCAGAGAGTTACACACGGATCAGCACAAGAAAGATCCATGAATGTAAAACTACTCAAGAGCTAAAGATCAAATTCCAGATACCACAATGGCCCAGGAGAGAAAACATCACAATGAAGTTCTACCCAACAAGCTGAACAAAAAACTGTCTCACTTATCAGTTTTCTCAATAAATGTGAATGGCTTGAATTCCCCGCTCAAGAGACATAGACTGGCCCAATGGATAAAAAAACACAATCTAAGTATCTGCTGTCTTCAAGAAACTCACCTAACCTGCAAAGATGCATTTAGACTGAAAATAAAAGGATGGAAATCGATATTTCAAGCAAATAGTAACCAAAAGAAAGCTGGTGTGGCAATCTTAATTTCCAATAACTTAGCTTTCAAACCAACAAAAATAATAAAAGACAAAGATGGCTACTACATACTGGTTAAAGGCACAATTCAACAAGAAGCCATGACTATACTCAATATATATGCACTCAACCTAGGTGCACCTAGATTCATAAAGCAAACCCTACTAGATCTGAACCAAATGATAGATAACAATACTGTAATAGCTGGAGACTTTAACACCCCACTGACAGTACAGGACAGATCCTCTAAACAGAAAATAAACAAAGACATAATGGACCTAAATAGAATGCTAGAACAAATGGGCATGGCTGACATCTATAGGACATTCTACCCAAAGTCCACAGAATATACATTCTTCTCATCAGCTCACGGGACATTCTCTAAGATTGACCATGTCCTAGGACATAAATCATGTCTTAAAAAATTCAAAAAAATAGAAATTATACCATGCATCTTCTCAGATCACAGCGGAATAAAAGTAACAATGATCACAAACAGAAACTCTCACTCTTACTCAAAGTCATGGAAGCTAAATAACTTTCTCCTGAATAATTATTCTATAAAAGAAGAAATCAAGATGGAAATCAAAAATTTCTTTGAATTAAATGACAATGGAGATACAACTTATCAAAATCTATGGGACGCAGCTAAAGTAGTCCTGAGAGGAAAATTCATATCCATAAATGCCTATATCAAAAAGACAGAAAACATGCAAATAGACAACCTAATGAATAGACTCAAAGAGCTGGAGAAAGAAGAACAGAACGATCCCAAACCCAGCAGAAGGCGAGAAATTATTTTAAAAAAATCACTGCATCAGATAGGTTATACTTGACATTCATTTCTAAAGTGTACAACACTTTATCAGATTATCCTATTTATTATTCCTTTCTGAAATTAACTTCTTTTTTTAAATTTCAGAATATTACAGGGGTGCAAACACTTTGGTTACATAAATTGCCTTTGCACCCGGAGTCAAAGCTACAAGTGTGCCCATCCCCCACACAGAGCACACCACACCCATTAGGTGTGAATTTACCCATTCTGTCCTCCTTGAAATTATATTCTTTATTTAGAGTGTTATTTAATGACTGTCTATTTTCCTAACATTTCCTGCCTTCCCTCTGACTGGAGTATAAGTGCTCTGAGGATAGAACTCTTGCCTATTCTGTTTTTTGTTGACTCCTCAATGTCCCAAACAGGGTTAGGCAGGTATGTACTTTTTACAAGAATAGGATAAGGTATATTTACAATTTTCTACTTTATATTTCCTAATATTATATGGAAAGCAGTTATCAAGCAGTCAAATATTATTTAAATTATAACTTTACAAGTCATATAATCATCTTTAAATGTTTTAATTTGAATATTTTAATGCTTTCAATTGCTTTCTATTAAAAAAACAGTTTGTATGAACATGCTTGCAATTAAAATCTTGATGGCATCTATAACTATCTCTTCAATATAGACTTTTAAAAGTAGACTGATTTATACAAAGCTTATAGACATTTTTAAGGCTTCTAATATATATTACTAAGTTCATTTACAGAAAAAATTCTGTTTTGTATTTAGTTCTGCCTGCCTCTGATAGAATCTCCTACCTCTTACTATGTAACTATTTCTAACTGTCTAACAGAAGTGTGTAAGATATCCTGCTATCAAAATTCTTCTTGTAGAGTACTCCAATGAGGGAACACAAACACTACTCTCTCAATTTTAATGGAAAAAAATGCAGTAGAAGATACTTCCAGGTTGTAGAATAAGCTGGACTATGAACAAGTGAAACTTTAAAAGGCAGAGAAAAAATTGAAAATATGGGTAAAAATTAGGTATTTGGACCCCAAGTAGTTAATCACTTGGTTAGAGTAGAAAATTGACTGGGGAAATAATATGAGACATAGTTGCCTTAATTGTGAAAAAATATATATATTGAATGAATTTCTTCTGAATATTTGTATGATTTATTTTCTACCTAAAAAAACATAAAAATAATTATAGATATAAAGGTATTTCACAAATCCTAAACACGATTACAATCAAAATAGGCTTGATTTTTTTCCATTGTAATGATACCTTACTAAAGTAGTATTTTCCCACTTTTTATGTAGCTATATCTACAACAGTTTTGCAACTTTATAAATTTCTTACTATCTACATTGAAAGACAACAGCTACAAAGATTAAAAAAAAAGGTACTAAAAAAATGGGTCCTAAAATGAATTTTAAAAGCCACAGGATGATTAGAAATAGAGTTGTGCATCAATTAAGTATCTTTATCTCTATTTTGACAGGAGAGGAGAAGTTCTGGGTCACAGGAGCCTGGAAGTCTAGAAAAGATTAAAAGCTGGTGTTTTCTTCCATTAATCTCCCTAATCAGTAAGTACCAGCTACCTTATGTAATGGAACTGAGATTTGTGAGGCTTTGCTTCTGAGTAGGAATCACATTGCAGGGGCTTCGCTAAAACCCTGCTGAGAAATGGTGCCCTGTGCAGAGTATTTCCTCCACCTCCCATGAGAGCACAGTCTACAATTTGTTTATGGATAAACAACAACAGCAAAAGATTAAAAAATGTATCATGAACTTACAGCTATGTTTTTAAAAGTCTGCTCTGGGGACCACCTGGCTCAAACGTAGAGCAATGGTTCTTAATATTTTGGTTTGACTAAGACGTATGAAAGGAGTTGTAACATAAGCCCTTCTCTGGACCCCATCCTCAGATGAAGAATCTGCATTTTTAACTATTGTATGATATTAATACAGATTGATATTGATACAGATGTGATTTACAGTATCACACTTTGAGGAATACTGGTCTACAGTTAATTGGGGTGCTTTGTTCAAAGAGATCAGCTCTCACCAACACTTTGTGCTGTATCAGCTCTTGGATTTGTCCCAAAATTCTAACAATTCAGGAAATGTACTCTGACTTATATTTGTGCAAATATTTCATGAGGAATAAGTCACTTTTTAAAGGGAAACCCATTTTTTCACTTTAAAATCAGTATGTGAGATCACCTTGTTAATTCTGAGGAATACCTTTAAATCATAATATTTAGAAGACATACTAATCATCTTCGAAGGCAAAGGAAAAGTTTATGTGTTTATTTTACATTGATATCAATATTTTAATGTAGCTCTGCAACTCTGAGTAAGTCATGTAAGTTATCTGACCCCTCATTTTTTTAGGGCAAAATGAGATACTTCAATATTATTGCTGGGAACTCAAGTTTTATTATTTTCTATTTTTGTTTGTTTTTCAAATTATTTCTAAAGGTAAATAAGTTACAGTTCACTTTATTAACTGTTTCTCATTACTAAAAGGAAAAAAAAAGTTTGACCAGTGACTCTCAATTAACACTGCTTATTATAATCATATGGGGAGCTCTTAAATTAATACCTGAGCTTGGGCCTCACACCAGACCAATTGAATTGGAATCTCTGGAGATGGGATCAGTGTATAATATTTGTTTCATAACTCTCTAGGTAATTTCAGTGACAACTTCAGTTGAGAATTACTGGCATGGCTTATTGATGAGGCAACTTTTGGTTCTAAGATTAAAACCCACCTTTTCTATTAAGTTTTGCTTACATTTCTATCCCAGCTAAGATTTGGTTTTCAGCTTATCCTTTCTTCAGTTACATAAATGTTTTGTTTTCTCTTTTGATTTGATGGAAATGGATGCAAATAAAAAGAAATACCTAAATCAATATTTCATAAATGACAAGCTTCAGGCCTAGGACATAATTTTCAAAAACTTTCTGTGAGAACAGAACAAAACTAGAATAAAATGGTCACTTTTTCCTGAAATTCATTTTTTTTTCAGCTTGAAGAATTTTTCTTTATTCTGACATAAGTATTTGTTTTACTACTTTGGTGTTAAAATATTTTCTTAGAGGATTTATGGTGAAAATAGATAATTGTTTGATATCTTCATGGCTTAATTTGTAAGAATACATTTTGGCAACTCTATGTGGGTCTTATTTTGCTTGTGAAATTTTCTGATCAATGAAACCCTAAAGTTTGGGAAGCATTGTCTTAAATAACTGAGCCAGTACCAAATCCTACTTTGACCTGCAATACTTAAAAAGTGGCACTAAATACGAACTGCATATGTATATATTGTTCTTACATGTTGTAAATATTTACTTATTGTTTCTGATTTTCTGCCTCATAATATATTTGGAGGCTACTAAGTTCATAATATATTATTAAATGTATTCAGCATGATTATATTAATTATTACATAGCATCATTGTATGAATTAATTTATTATTGGTGGATTTAGGATGTTTGAACATTTTTGCCAATACATATAATAAAATATTCAATCAACATCAAATTACATGTGTACTATTGTACATATGCAAATATTTATATAAAGTACATTTTTAAATATCCCTTTAGAGAGAGACTATGATTTTCAAAAAGTCAAAGTTATTTTTCATCCTCATCAAGAATTTGTTAAAATTCTTGTTCCCTCACATACCCACACTACATAACACCAATATTTGTCATTTTAAACAATCCAATAGAAAAAAAATTGCATCTAAAAATTCATCTCTTTGTAGTTTATATGAGAGTATTTGCAGCCTTCCCTTTGAGGACTACACATTTATAAACTTTTTCCATTTGCTGATTGTTTTTCTGATTCTAACTATTTTTCTCTGTTCTGATGAAAAAATGGACATTTAAGAGATTCAGTGTTTGCCCCAAGATTATGCATACAGCTAATACATTGCAAAGGTCAGAGCTAAACCCAAGCGGTTTGGCTGCATCTTCAGAACTCTTAACCACTCTACTGTGATACCAGCAAACTGCTGGGCTGGAGATGACAAAGCTTAAAGTAGGGCTAAAACAGCAAGTTAGTCAAAGAAATAAAAACTAGGTTTCAGAACTTGTTCTAGAAGCCACTTGATCAGAAGTCTAGATAGGAAATGGTGAAATCAAAAACAAATTCGTCCAAAAATTCTTGGGTGACTATGTTACATTCAAAGTCAACAGGAACAAGAACACAAATAAACTTGGGAAACCAGGCTTGAGTTTTACCGAGTTCCCATGGAGCTTGTTTGTTATTCTGTTACGGTCCCGCATCACATTCAGGCACAGTTGATCCTTACCAAATGGTCCTGTCTGAGGATTTGCTCTTCTCCTTGTGGTTCTACTGTCACTTCGTTAGTATGTTACTCACCTAATAAATCCAGACATCGTTTCCTTATGGGCAGTATTTTCAAAGGTTTTACAGTAGGACTCATATTCTGTGGTCTGGTCTGTGTGTTTTAAAGAGACAGATAAAAAGGTTTTACATTTCCAGGCTTGTCTGTATCTTATATTTGGTGACATCCAAGCCAAGTGATTTAACCTTCAGAAAGTTTCACATAAGAGCTGGGCAGAGAGTCGGAAAGAAACTTAAACTCATGAATAAACGAGCTCTACGGTGGGGTCTAGAAGACTATATCCGGACACACTATTTGAGATGAAGAAACAAAAGGAAATTATAGCAAAATGAGGCAGTTTGTCTGCCAGAGAGGAAGCCCACCTGAAACAAATGTGAAAAAGACATTTCATTGTCCTCTAATTAATGGACATTTTCTTTAAATGTAGCATTTTGTTTTTTATTGTATTATTTTTTCTATTTATTAGTTTGAGGGTTTACATACTCAGCATCTGTGCTAGCTATAAATATAAATTCATATTTACCTTGACAAAATTTGTATATAGCTTCACTAAACAGTTTTAGAATTCTTCCAAACCACACAAGGGTATTAGAATAATGTGGGTTGCATTTTTTCCTGATTTAAATGCTATTGCAGTTAAATCATTAAGTTCCATTTGTAATCTGTAAGTCCAAAAATTAGGTATCATTATTATGTTCATAATTGTCATTGTTGTTTTGCTTAACATCATGATTTTTTTTTTCTTGAGTTACCCATGTGTTTACTCTTTTTGTCCTCATCATTCTTCCTTTTTTCATCTCTTATCTTTATTCTGACATTATTTTTCTTCTTCCTCACGTGTATTTTTAATAGTTTTTAGAGTGGTGTTCTGTTTTAGTAAACCTTTCCAACTTTTGTATGGTTGAATTCTGAATTTGATCTTAGAATGTATCTTAAGAGTTGTTTTCTTGTTTCATATTGTAGATAATATTTGGCTTTTTTTTTTTAAAGTTTCCTTTTTTTTTTTACTGCTGCAAAATCATCTGTCATTTTTAATAAGTAAACTGTTTTAAATTTTTGGTTACTATTTTGTTTATCTCTTTAATGTCCTCATCCTTTCAGTTTCATTCTAATATTTTGATTTGTTGATTTATTAATAATATCTGAGGTTTCTGAATATAATGAGCACATAAAATATATAATACTGTTTATCTTAAAGAGTGAACCATATTCAACTATATTTCAAATATGTTCTTTCCTTCATTATGCTGACTCCTTCTGGAATTTTAATTAGATGTTTTTAAAAATACGTATTTTATGGGCGGGGGAGAAAAAAACAAAATAAAATAAAATAAAATAAAAATATGTATTTCATTATTATCTATCTTAATATTTTTTATGGTTTCTGTCACTTAGTCCCTCCATGTGGCATTATTTTTTGAAATTTACTAGAAATTACTTTATTTTCAACTGTATCAAAACTGGTGTATAATCTACCTATTAAATTTCTAATTTTAATAATTTTGTACTTTTAATTTTTTGCATTTTTTTCAAAAGGCTATTATTGATAGCCTCTGGATTAATTAGATACACTATGCAAACTTTCAAACATATTAAACTCAGTTATTTTATATTATGTATCTGATACTTCCAACATCAGCAGTGCTTGTGTCTCTGATTCTGTTGTTTATTATTCAAGTGTTTTCTTGGCCCTGTTGGCTCGTGCCTTATATATCTCTTGTGAGTTAAGTCCTTGAAACTTTATCCTTAAATTCTGATTTTAACTTTTACTTCCCCAGCGGTGATTTGTGTTTGCCTCTCTAGGGTCATATAGGCATTTCTATCTAGGGAGTCTTTAATCTAAATGATCTGCTTGCCATATTTTTAGTTGGCGAAGGCAAATGTGAATTCTCTCTCCAAACAGACATGAGATAAGACTTGTAGTTAGGAAATCTCAGGGAGAAATTTTTCTTATTAGTCTTAGTACTAGCCACAAGCCTAAATATATTCACATCTTCTGAAAATAAGCATTTTTGTTTTGCTTATGTTTTTCCTGGTTTATTCTTCATGGATTGTCTTTCTGTAGGTTCAGGTTTTATGCAGGGATCTCTGATCAGATAGACATCTTATTTTGCATGGGCCTTAGGCTTTATTTCTTACCTCTAGACTGATACTTTATGTAAACCAAGATTTTAAACCACCAAAGACGATTTAATATCCCCGGGACAAATGTAAGCTCTCATGACTATTCACCTATCTGAATTAGTGCATTTTCACATATTTTCTCCAAAATATTCTTTTTTGCTAGATTAACCATGTATTTCAAAATATATGTTTCAAATTACCCCTTGAATATTTTAGGTGTTCTATACCTAGAAAGTTTTTCCGAACATCTAGTCTTCTGTATTACTAGAAAATACTACCCCTGGTGTATTTGTTTTTGATTAGGAAAATGCAAGTTTGTAAAGATGTCAGTTTGCTTTGTATTTATGCATAAATTAAAAATAAACTCACTACAACAAGACATTTTGAGAGATGTTTGATATTGTTCTAAAGTACACTTGTACAAATAAATATGAAATAAAAAATGAAAACTCGAAAAACTGAGTAATGAAAGTGGAAGTGCTCTGCCAAACATTCAGACATATTTCAGAACTTCAGTAATTGTTAAATGTAAAGTACTGGCACAAGAAGAGACATATAAGATCAGAAAAACAAAGTGGAATTAAGCATTAGACCAAAATAGATATGGAAATGAAAAACAAAATTCCAATATAATGTAGAAAAAGTGAATTACACAATAACTAATGTTATTAAAGATTGGATGGTCATGTGGAAAAAATACAACTGAATCTACATAAGCCCAAAACAAATTCCATATGTGTACAACGATTAACATAAATGTTAATACATAATTAATATTTTATCATAGAATAGATTTTTCTAACATATCTTAAAACTTAGAGTTCATAGACAAAATATTGATAAATTTTATTTATATATAAAACACAATGATTAATAGGCCAGAAGGGAACAAAACAATGATAGATAGTGAAATGATAGAAACTAGAAACAGTTGGAGAAGGTTAGAAAGAAAATAAGATAAATAGAACAAGCATATAACAGGCATATGAATGCAGCTTAACCAAACTTAGGTCAGAGATCAACTTCTCTAGAAAAATTTCTTGATAACTGGCTGACTTAAGTTGCTCCCATAGCATGTTATGGATACTTTTTTTTTTCTTAGCATTTATAAAGTTATTTTAAAATAACCTATTTCAAATACATTGGGTCTTTGTGGGCAAAGAAAGGGCAATGTTTTATTTTCCAAATAGCCTTAAGATTTAACCCTGGGATCAGGAAGCATTTTCTGTAAAAAATCATATAGTAATATTTTAAATTTTGCAGACCATTCTCAACCCTGCTGTTGTAGCAAGAAAGAGACTAAATACGACATATAAATAAACAAATGTAGCTATGTTCCAGTAAAAGTTTGTTTAGAAAAAGAGGCTGTGGGCCGGATTTGGTCTTTGGGTCTTAACTTGCCTTCTCCTGATCTAGGCAAATGTCTAGCAAAAAGGATAAGTGGTGAATTAGGGAATCTAATATTGAACATTCTGCCAACTATCCGTACTCTTACAGCGCCCTGCCTTTACACAAGTCAGACTTAAACTAGCCTTAGTTTGTGAAGAAATGATCTACCTTCAAATTCCTTCTGCATCTTTTCTCTCCATCATCTTGAGACATCTAGCCTCTCATTCTAACAAGAGGAGAGTGTATTGTTCCCCACACATTGCTTCTAATAAGATCACAGTGCACTGAGGACTGACAGGGTGTTGACAAAGCAATGTTAATTAACAAGGCCTGTGAAAAGCTGGCTTTCTCTTGAAGCCAGGCCTACGTCCTTCCTCCTTCTTTGTACTTTCTTGATCCATATACATGCAACTTTCTTTTGCATACAACTCGGGGCCCAGAGAATATGTGATGTTTTGGCTGGGCACTAAATGAGCATGTTGGCCAAGACCTCATAGTGCCCATTCAGCTGCTATTCTTGAGCCAGGCACGTTACATAACTCCCTGCTTAGAAGCAGGGAGAATTTGGCCATGTTTCCCAAGTGCGGTGACCACAGGAAAAAGAATTTCCCACATTCTGATGTCCTTTTACTTCTAGTTCCTGCTGATGTGGCCCTTCATCCTTTCTCTTGGCATTAGGAAATGCAGTGGCATTTCAGGAGGCGAGGAACTTTTGAGATCCCATCGTAATAACACCCCTGGGAAAGGGGCACCAGTAGGTTCAGGTGTCTCCTTTGAATACAACAACCTCTTTCTGAATAAAACACTAGCGTTTGCCTCCTTAGAAGCCTGTCTCCATGGCACTCGCCACAATGAATGAATCAAAATTTGGCAGCCTCTCTATTTAAAGTCCCCCAAAGCCAAATCTCCATAAGGGAGACAGTGGAAAGTGGGAACTTTGGTACTTTATCCCTAGTGTTTTACTGAACAACCCTGAGAAAAAGTTGTGTTTTTTTGTTTGGTTTTGGTTTTGCTTTTGTTTTTTAGGAGAATGGGGAGAAATATTTTCTCAGCTTCCCTGATTCTCACACCTTCTTTTTTAATTTTTAGTTTTTGCTTGTTCTTATAGTACTGCATTTGACTATGTATTCAATTAATATTGACTTTTTTTTGGTTAAGAATCATTCTGTGATTTGAATTATGTGAATATTAGTTGTTGTTAAAGTGCCTTCCTCGTGGGAGACAGGCAGTTTATTTTATTCAACAGCTTATAACTGAAACAATTTTCTTAAGTTCTTATTGGAGGAAGCCTCAGCCCTGCATTTAAACTTTCCAATTGATTAGGTCAGACCCATTCAGATTATCCAGGATAATCTCCCCTACTTAAAGTCCACTGATGAAGGGATTTAGTTACATCTGCAAAATCCCTTCTCAGCAACACCTGTATTCCTGTTTGGTTGAATAACTGGCGACTTTTGCCTAACCAAGTTAACACATCCAAAAAGCTATCACAATTATAATCCTCCATTACTATTTTCACTCTACTCCCCTACCTCTTTTTGTCTTTTATTTTCCTTCTTTCCCTCTTTTCTCTTCACTCTTCCTTTATTCTTCCCATGGTAGTCATTACTTGTATCCACAAATTTTTCTGGTTCTCCTCCTCTCTGGACTCATGATGGGTTTCACTTCCTGGCCCTCTGATGCTTTAATTGGATCTTGTGTCCTGTTCTGGACAATGAAATACAAGGGTGTCACTGGTGAGAAATCATCTAGCATTATCATAGGCCAAAATTATGACTTAATGTAGGCTGCAGTCAAGATGAGAAGATAAGCTATAAAACCATAAACTATTGACCAATAACACTAATTAATTTATAAGTCTTACAGGAAGAGTTCAGGGAGGTATTCCAATAAACCCAAATATCAGTGCTTCTTAGCTGGGTGATAGCGTATAACAAATAAAATGGGGGTGTTTAGGGGGCAAGAATTACGGACATTGTGAAATAACCTGTTTTCAATTCATTTTATTGATTTCTTTTCAAGTGTTCATTTCTTCATATTTTCTGTGCACCTAGTTTGTTCTAGATATTATTCTAAGATCCCTGCTCTCATATAGACTGTGAAATAAAAGAATAAATGTATAATTAAATATTGTGATAAATATTAAGTAACAGGTTGCTGAGATGGTGAAAACTTTTCCAACCTATTTTCAATGAGAGTTTGAAGAAGGCCTTCTGAAGAGTTGACATGAAAGCAACAAACCGAGGAAGGAAAGAGTCAGCTATATGAAGAGGCACAGGGAAGAAGGGCAGAAGTAAAGGCCATAGAGTGGGGAAGATTTGATATCCAGAAAGCCAGTGTAACCCAAACATAGTAAGAAAGGTAAAAACTGGTGTAAAAGATGGGGCAGACATGTGTAGTGGTCAGATATGTTTAGAATCGTGTAGGCCGCACACACCAAGGAAAAGACATTTATTTTTAAAGGCAAAGGGAATCTTTGTGACCCAATGTAAGGTGATTCAGTTTCTGAAACTATTTCCATATATTTAAAATAAAAGTACCTCTATGTAACCAACATAACAGTTAAATAAAACAGGGCATATAAAAATCTTAGCATAGTGCTTGACCATTTAAGAACAAAAGAAAACAAAACTCAATACCAGGACCTCATTGTTTTCCGTAGGAAACATGCTCTTTTTATAATTCTAGGGTTACTTAGAAAAGAAAGCTGATCTATTTATAGTTTTTGTGGAAAAATCTTAGGGCTTTTTTTTTTTTTTGGATGCATGGCAATAACGTTGGTTGTCAGGTAGTATTTTAGGGCTTGGGCTATCACCAGATTAGGAGAAAAAAGTCTTTATAAATACTTTAACACTAAAATATTACTGTATTTTAACTTCTCTTTTTAAGTCATTGTAGTGTCATATACCAAAAAAATGAACAAATGCCCTGTTTCCCATGTCCCTTATCTCAACTAACATTCAGTGATTTATAAGATCCAATAAGTTTCACATTAGTGTTTGTAAAACAAGTAACCTAAATTTTATGGCTGACTGAGGTTCATTGATCAAAGATAGGAAATATATGAAAGGGTATAGAACGAAAGCTGTATTCTAAATTAATTTGGGCAAAAAATAGAAAAAAAGGGAGAAAAAGAAAATCATCATGAAAATATATGATCATTTAAAATTTTCAAAGACATTGTGGTTTGTGGGGATAATATTAGAGAATGGAAGCAGACTTGCTTGCAATCTTTCTATTTCTCAGAGTTCATTTCATATTTTACTTTAACACAATTTCTCCATAGAATACCATTATTATTTTTTAAGACTTTGTGGAAAATTCACTGTGGAATTTGACAGCTGACATTTAGGCTCTTTCAGCCCTAGATTCATTATGTGCAAAATGAGAAAACTGGATGAAATGATCTCTAATGTCATAAAAAATTAGGTCTCTCATTTATTTAGTTCCCAGAGAGATATGTTATGCTGCAGTTTAATTTGGGAAGTAATTTGATAGTCACTCCTCTTTGATGATATCTTATTATTGTTGGGGGAGTTTGAATAAAAATGGTTGTCTTAAATGATAGTAGTAAAAGCCAAATTTCTCTGTCATAAAATCCAATGATTTCTTTTCTTTCTCCTCCTCCTCTTCCTCCTTCTCCTTGTCTTCCTATTCTTCCTTTTCCTCTTTATTTATCTTCTCCTCTTTTTCCCTTATTTTCATCATCACCAATTACAAAATTTTAATCATACATGTTCCATTGCATAGAGAAAACTTCAGAGTTAATCCACAGCCTTTGGAACTGCATAAACTAAAACCAAATGCAGGACATAGTTTATTGTCTTTAATATGGCAGATCTAGATCTGTCTTCACAGAGACTGAAGAAATACATCACTGGTTTACCAAGAAATTACTTCTATCAATTTCATTTAATCACTATTCACACCTGGCTCAGATATAATTTCCTAGCAAAAGTTATTTAGCATGTCCCCAGTACCACTCTTGTTGCATGTTCCTTAGGGGACCTCACTTGAAAAGGTAAACATCTCGCATGTTGTAATCACCACTACATCACCCTAATAAAATTTCAAGCTCAGTGAATATCTGAAGGGCAAATCTTTTACAAATAGAAACCACCTTGATGGTTACCTAGACTGTGCCCTAAATATAAATGCACTTAATCAATATTTGTAGACATGAAATGAATATCAATTAAAAATGATAATTTTAGATGATGGAGCCTGTGAAGAGACAAGGTGGTATCTAGTCTTTCATGCTTCTCCTTATGTTATTGTTTCATTTCCAGTTGCTTTCCCTCATATAAATACTCTTCCTCAAGACATGAATCAAATGTCCTCTGCCCAAATGTCCACATGCTTTCTGAAGCTCTAAATATCTATTTCATTTGATTTTGCACCCCTGTAACATATTATTTGCCCTTGAATAATTGTTTTTAACATATTACAGATATTATACAAACTTTTCTAGGGAGTTTTGGAATAGCTTCATAAATATCTATTATTATTAATATTAGTCTTATTTACAGATGTATCACTGACACCTAGAGAAAGTTCAAGCACATAACCAGTTTCTAATAAATAGCTTTTGAAAGAATGAGTAAAGTTTGTGCTTCTCTAGTCTCCTACTTTCAGATAAAAACTTTTCTTAGGGAAGGTACTAGGCTTCTTCACACCCCTTTAAGCTCCCCCCAAATTATACTAATAATTTGGAAAATTGAATAGAAAATATCAATTTTTGATTTAAATTTTTGGCCACATACTTTAAATAACTTAAATTTTATTTCTGTTGTTTGTAACCAAGAGTCCTTAATGGATTAACCTTATTTGATTCCAAATGATAGATTAGTCAGCTTGATGTGACTTCTTTAGTTAGGTCTTTTTAAAATTTATCAGCCAAATTTCCTGTAGCTACTGATAATTTCCTCTCCTTTGCATTTACTATGTTTTTGCCTTTTATTATGGTTAAGTATGGACATGCTTGTTCTCCTCTATTCATTATTAATTTTACTTCCCATGTCAGTACTTTTCATGGTTGCTGATGCATTGTGGGCATCCAAATATTTGTTTAATGAATACAAGACTGCAGATGAAACAGATCTCAGATTCTCTTCCATTTGACATTTCATTAGCTTGGCCAAATTTAAGGTACTTTACTGAAGAGGGATATTCATAATCTTAACAAGTACATTCTAGTCTTTTCTCAGATTATAAAACCGTATCTTATCAAGCAGAATCTTGTGTTTATATCGGTTTATTGATGTTATCAACATTTTACATAACATCTCTGTAAGTGTAAGAAACAGTTCTGAATTAGCAAATTTCTTGCTCTTGTGATGAAGAAAAACAATTTTAGCTTTAGATGAAATATATTTCTTCTATAGATGGAATTTTATATCCCTAAAATTTTGATGAGTTCAAAGCTCAGTAAAACTCTTTTTAAAACTGTATGAGATAAATACCCTTACATGCTGAATTTGATGTTTAGTCACCCTATAGCACCATTTTTTACAGAATTCAATTGTGGGCTGCTTTGGGTCTACAGCTTCTGTTTAATTAGAGAGATAACATATCTTTCTGTATTCTTACAACAAAATGTCTTATTCAGCTCCTAAAACCAGGAATCTGGGAATATGGGAATACACCATGATACTCTAACACCAATAAGATACCGGGACTAACAGAGAGGTCATCTTAGAATTTAAATTCTACTCACTAGGCAGAGGGAGGTACAGGGTGGGGGAAGTGGGGATGTGTATCAACTGGGTTTATAGTTTATCTCAGTGATATTGGCTTCATCTCCATTATACTGATTAATATACAGTCATGTATAACTTAGTGATGGAGCTATGTTCTGAGAAATGCATTGTTAGGCGATTTCGTTGTTGTCCAAACATCATAGAGAACACTTAGACAAACCTAGATGGTATAGCCTACTACACACCTATACTATATAGTACAGCCTGTGGCTCCTAAGCTATAAACCTGCACAGCATGGTACTGTACTGAATGTTGTAAGCAATTGTAACACATGGTAGGTTTTTGTATATTTAAACATATCTAAGCATAGACAAGGTACAGTGAAAATACAGTATAAAAGACTTAAAACAAATATTACATCTGTCTAAGGCATTCACCATGAATGGAGCTTGCAGGACTGGAAGTTTCTCTGGGTGAATCAGGAAGCATGTGGTGAGTGAATGTGAAGGACATTACTGTCCTCTACTGTAACTTTATAAACACTCTACACTTAGGCTACATTAAATTTATTTAAATTTTTTTCTTCCTTCAATAATTAATTAACTTCAACTTACTATAACTTTTTTACTCTATAAACTTTTAAATTTTTTAACTTTTTAATTTTTTTACACAGCTTAAAACACAAACATATTATACAGCTGTACAAAAATATTTCCTTTCTTTATATCCGTATTCTATAAACTTTCTTCTATTTTTATTTTAATTTTATTTTACCTTTTACTTTTTAACCCTTTTTGTTAACAATGAAGGTAGAAACACACACAGTAGCCTAAACCTACACAGGGTCATGATTGTCAATATCACTGTCTTCTGCATCTGCATTTTGTTCTCCTGGAAGGTCTTCTGGGGCAACACCGCACCTGGAGCTGTCATCTGTTATGATAACAATGCCATCCTCTGGAACACCTCCTGGTGGACCTGCCTGAGGCTGCTTTCTGGTTAATCTTTTTTATTTTTTATGAGTACAAGTGGTAAACTCTAAACAATAAGAAGGTTAGTATGGTAAATAGTTAAAAGAGTTACATAGTCATTTATTATCGTTATCAAGTGTTATACATAATTGTGTGTGTTATACTTTTATATGCCTGGCAGTGCAATGGGTTTGTTTACACCAGCATCACCACAAACACGTGAATAATGCATTGTGTGATGAGTTAGGACAGGTACGATGGCCACAACATTACCATATGATTTTTTTTCAGCTCCATTATAATCTTATGGGACCACCATTGTATATATGGTCTGTTGTTGGCCGAAATGTTGTTATGGGGTACCCGACTATTTATCACAATAATTAGGTCTTATATAAGTAGACATTTATTTTACTTTAATCTTTATCTTCTTTCCACGTGAGAGCCCTGGACTCAGAGGCATGGGAACAGATGAAAAACAGCCACTCTTATTTTTTCTTCCGATATCTTTCATGCACAGTACTTTTATGAGTGTAGCCTAGTTGTTTTCTGGAGTCCTCTTGTCTCTGGAGACCTAGTGCCGTTCTGAAGAACCAGTTTCAAACATTGTGAAGCCTAAACCTTATGCGGAGATATCTGTAAATTTTGTGGAGGGAAAACTTACTTCCCTTGGTTATCCCCTGGTTTCTATTTATGAGTGCTGAAACAGTCCCTCGAAGAATCTTCTGAGTTTTCTAAAGACTAAGAGGCTTTTACGCCACAGAAACCTCAAAACACAAATAAATGTTACTTGCAAATCATATTTATAAGTACCTTTAATCAGTCCTTTAAAGGGAGATTTTCACGGGTGGTTTCCAGAATCTTCTTTCTTCTTAATGATTTTCATTTCTCCTCCTTCCTTCCCCCATTTTGACCCCAGCAACTCCCAAATTCTCACTTTCATTCAAAACCATTTCATTCTTTCAAGTATTATCTGCCATGCTTTACTTCAGACTACCTTTTTGTATCCAAACCCATCAAGATGTACACTAAAAATAAATAAATAAATGGCCTTCCTTTTACCAGGATCTGCTTGCTTTAGAGAGTAATGGAATCTGGCAATGTATATTTTTTTCAATTGCACTATTATTCACCTATGAAATGGGGACAATGACCCCTGTCTGTACTCCAGCATAAACCAGGTGTGATCATGTTTGTGTAAAACATTGTGGGGAAGAAGATGGACATCACCCTGAAAATCTAAAAGAATTCTGGCTATGCCTGAATTATATTGAACATTTTCTCCTCATATAGAGTTCAGAGAATTCTAGATTATGCCCCTGAGGTATTAGACACAATTTTCAGGAGATTTTAACTCCCAAGTCAAGTATGGATAATTATTTAGGAGCCCTGATTCACGATATTTCCTCCCCAGCTGCAAAAGCTAGAGGGAGGCCCTGTTGTTCATGGTCCCCTGCATATTTACTGATGGACAGATAGTGTTTCACAGCTTCATAGCAGTTTTGACAACCGGCTCTCAAAGTCTCTGGGGAATGTCTTGCCTGAAAGATGCTATACAAATATGAGATCCAAATCAGCATTCTTCTCCTTTCCCTGCTAAAGTCTGGAGAGTCTGTGGCCGTGTTGGGTTACCTGCCCTCCAGTGAAGGTAAATAACGATCCGGATGTGCCCGTATTCATGCAGAATGTGTGCTTCCTAGTGGGCTAATCCATGCTCAGTGTAGCTGAAAGGATCCCGCTATAGAGAGCTTCCTTCACTCCGAGGCCCTCAGGCTGAGAAGCCAGCCTAACATTTTGTTTGCTTTGTCTAAGCAAAATGAAAGCTTGCTAACTTAGGTCAGACTGTGACAACTCTATTTCTGAAAGAATCTATTCATTACTCAGTGAGCCAGTGTTAATGTGGGAATTTCCCAGGAGGTAGAGCAAAAAGAAGCACTGATTCTTTTCTTTTCCTGTGCGGTCTTGGATCTGGCACTTACTAGGTAACTGTGGGGAAGTCGCTGAACTCTGCATGCCTTGACGTTCTCCGCATCATTTTAAAATCAGGACAAAATCACCCATCAAACAAGTGTGGCACGGCTGGAAACTTGATTTGCAATTTACTAAAATTACACAAATATAAAGTGTATATTTGAAGACCAAAATTTCTAAAATGGCAACAATAGATTTCTATAGATTAAAACGTCATGTTTGAAGGAAAACAAAGCACCTAATGAAGAATTAAGATCTGGACTCAGAATTTTAAAAAAACTATAAATCTTAAAATGTATGCTTCTACTAAAACTTATACACACAGTATGTGTTGCATTAATTACTTGATTCCTGTTCTAATTGTCTTCTCCCAAAAATCATCATGATTTTCTTCTACTTATACACGCAAGAAATATAATAGCGATTAGATGCTATTTTTACTTATCAAATAGAAAAAGATTTTAATGAGCCAAAATGTCCAATGTTGTCCAGAGACAAGCATTCTGAAACATATATGTTAGCCGTGAAAAAGGATGCAATCTGCCAACAATCTAATCTGGCTACATGGATTAATAACTTTGTAAATCCTATAGTTTTTGATGTAGCAGTTCTAGGACATTATTCTAGGGCAATAACTTCTAGGACATTATTCGAAGGCCAGAATTAAAGATAGTTTAAAAGATCTATCTAGCAGAAGAGTAATCACTACATTGTTTAGAATAGAATAGAAAGGAGAAAGGTAGAGAGGCGGAGAGAGAGAAAAAAGAACCAAAATGTTGAGAATTTAAATAGTAGTTAAATAATACTGTAGCATACAAAACAGCCAATAATTATGGTTAAGACAAGTATTGAAGAGGGAAAAAATAGCAGGTGAACTGGAAACTTCTCAGATAATCAGGGAGAAATCTAGGAACTATGAAAAAGGTGATTTAAGAATCATTCTAATTGAAATTAGAAAGTTTTATGAATTTACCTTGAACACTGAGTGTGTGTGGGTGTGTGTGTAGGTGGGGAAGATGATGAAAGTGCCTCCTTGGGTCAGAGTTATTACTTTGTAAGAAAAATAGAATGGAATTGTATTAATTAGACACACGAATTGCATCGAGCGAGTTAGACAGGTACATTTCACAAGGCAATGAATCCTAATGGTTGTTAGATACATGGTTTCAGAAACCTTAGAAAAATGTGAAACATTTCCCAGGGTGAAAATTCCCCCATGGGTTCTCCCCATGTAGGTGAAACACTGGACATAGCTAGCTTTCCCTCATTCCCTTTGCAAAACTAGCGGAAACTGAGCAAAAGAAATAGTCACCGAATTTCAGAGTACTGCAGTAACTCTTAAAATTGAAAACTCAAGAAATGGATAGTAAATGGGAACTGGAAGATTATTTTTTTCTGGCAGAAGGTGTAGCACATATCAAAAGAGGCTGTAATACAAAGGTACCAAATGGGAAAGAAAATATTAGAAGACTGCAGCCTATCATGAGAGAGAGGGGAGGGAGTTAGGGACCAGGAGAGCACCCCTGGGGACCTCCTCTAGGAATTTAGGCAATAAGCTTTTTGATTTTGCAAGGTATAAGGATAATAAGATAATTAGACCAGAGACTTTATTTCTTATTTCCTTCTCCTCTCCTCCTGGTACTATTACTTGAACATTCAATAAAAGACTACTTTAACCATCATCAGAATCCTATGTATTTTTGATTCAGGGAAGGAGAAGAAATAGTATTCAAAAGAGCTCAGTGGTAACCAGGCCTCCTCCATAATCCCACGATGGACATCAGCAGCAGTGTCATCAACCAAAATATTTATAACTGCTATTTCTAATTGACGACATGAATGATTTCATAATTGCTGGTTCTCATTTCCTTTTCTTACATTTTTTGCCTAAATTTTCTCTCACGACCATGTACAATATTGTATCAAGAAAAAATATTATCTACACTGATGATCAACTTTAGGATCATGTTTGCAGTCAAGGTTGTAGGTTACAGAGAAAATGTAGACTAGAAGTCATGATACTGAGTGATAGTCAAGATTGAGAAAGAGCACATGGGAGAAGGGGGGGCACTCAGAAATGACTGATAACATTAGTGGTGACAGCATGATTATTTTTTTCTTTTTATATTATTTTGTTTTTATTTCAGAATATTACAGGGGTACAAATGCTTTGGTTACATGGATTGCCTTTATACTGCTGAGTCAAAGTTATAAGCGTGTCCATCACCCAGACAGTGTACATTATACCCATTAGGTATGATTTCACCCATGCCCTCCTCACACTTCCCACCTGCATGATTTCTGTTGAGTTTCACTTCCATCTGTGCACACGGTGCTGGTCAATTAGTTACAATTTAATTGTGAGCACATGTGGTGTTTATTTTTCCATTCTTGAAATATGTCACTTAGGAGAATGGTTTCCAGTTCCATCCAGATTGTTGGAAAAGGTATTAGTTCACCATTTTTTTTTATGGCTGAGTAGTACTCCATGGTATACATAGACCACATTTAATTAACCCACTCATGAGTTGATGGGCACTTGGGTTGATTCCACATCTGTGTGATTGTGAATTGTGCTGCAATAAACATTCTAGTGCAAGTGTCTTTTTGACAAAATTACTTTTTTCCCTTTGGGTAAATACCCAGTAGTGGGATTGCTGGATCAAAGGGTAGGTCTACTTTTAGTTCTTTACAGAATCTCCATACTGTTTTCCATAGAGGTTGCACTAGTTTACAGTCCCACCAAAAGTACATAAGTGTTCATTTCTCTCTGCATCCATGCCAGCATCTTTTGTTTTGGGACTTTTTGATAAAAGCTGTTCTCACTGGGGTTAGGTGCTATCTTATTGTGGTTTTGATTTGTATTTCTCTGATGATTAGTGACATTGAGCATTTTTTCATGTTTATTGGCCATTGTCTATCTTCTTTTGAAAAGCTTCTGTTCATGGCTTTTGCTCACTTTTTAATGGAGTTGTTTGATTTTTTTTCTTGCTGATTTGCTTTAGTTCTTTGTAGATTCTTGTTATTAGCTCTGTATTGGATGTATAGCATGTGACTATTTTCTCCCATTCTGTAGGTTGTCTATTTGCTTTGTTGTTTGTTTGCCTGGCTGTGCAGAAGATTTTTAATTTAATCAAGTCCCATTTAATTTTGTGATTGCCATTGGGACCTTCTTCATAAATTGTAATAGGTGTAAGTAGGAAATGCTCCAGGACCCCAACAGAGGAAAAATTAACTTAGTAAGTGAGAGTCAGAGCATGCTTGCATATGATTTGGGGTCTACTTTATTCTAGGACTCAATAACCCTATGATTACAAAGAATGTGCCCTCCTTTCCCAAAGACTCATAGGAATAAATGTGGCAAGTGGAGGAATTGGCAAAGCAGTCAGCATATATGTGGTCCTGTCGTCACTCTGGGCTGTTTTTAGTATCCAGGAAACCATATGAGCTCACTTTCTGATTGAAAAAAAAGCTGCCTCAATGATAAAAGAGGAGCCATGATTCCAGATAAGTAAGGGTTAAATGTCTATGAATGGAGCTAAAAATAACACAGACGCTAAAAAGCAAATGAAAGAGTAGAAAAGAAGACAGTAGTGAAGGGCATATGTTTTGTTGTTATTAGGATGAAAATTTTGAATTATGCACACACACACAAACCAACATTGTCAAAAAGAAGAATATTCTCTTGAACATTTCATTCTAAAAGGCTTGTGAAATGTAATTTTCTTAGTGGAGAAAGGTTAAGGAATCCCAACATTGGGAAATCTTAGCTTGAAAGAGTATTATACTGGATAAAGCATACTACTTAGAAACAAAATTCCCATTACACTATTGACTGGCCTTAAGAACTTAGCCTAAAGCCCAGCCTGAAGGCCTATGAGAAAAATTAAAATGAGGTAGAAGATATAAACCTTATATTCTTTAAAACACTATAAAAATCACAATAGTATTGCTTTCCAAACTGAGTTTGAGTGCCATATACAGGAAGCATAATATAGAGTGAATTTAAGTGGGTAGAAGGTTATTTTTAATATTGCACTCATAAGAAGTTACCTCAGAAAAATAAATCAAATGATACCAAATATTAGGGGTTCTAGTCAGAATTAGAGTACAGAGGACACATGTATCCAGCAGAATTAGTCAATAGCACGAGCACATTGCTTTGAAAACTATTAATAAATGGAAATACACATTGTGGGTCAAACTCCCATTGCAGTATAAGCAGAAACTGTACAAGCATTTGTATATTATTGGTTCTTATCCTCGGATTTGATTGTAGTAAACTTAGCCAAGAGGCCTTATCATGTTGCAGTAACATTTGGTCGAATAACCAAATTCCTGAACCAGCAGAATTTTTATTCATGTACTTAAATCTTAGAAGAAAAAAAATATGTGTATTACAAAATAGGCTCTCAGGAAATTATTCAATTATAATAAAATTTGCCTGGTAAATCCAGATACAACTTTCACCTGAAGCCAGAATCTTACACATTGAAGTTACCAATTAGAAGATTAAGCCATGATCACCTTATGATCCTAAACTAGGGAAAGGCTGAAATTGTTCAGTATTCTCTAAGGCAGAAAAAAAAAATAGTAAAGAGCTGAAACAGAAAGTAGATTCCGGAAAACACTAAACTCAAAATTTGTTTATCAGTAACTTCCCATAATGGTCATTATTTTAACTACTCTATTTATCATGTGTATAAATTGATATTTGAAATCTTTTTAATGTTAAATAACTTTTTCCTAACAAAGTATGTGATTATTTCTCAGTCTTAGGAAATGTGGTAAAGATCATTTTAGTGAAAGGACTTATTATTTGCTGGAAAAGGACTAACTAGGTGACTTTGGTGAAAATAAAACTTAATTTGAAAATAAATCCTACTGAAATAGAGCCCTACAATACATTTTAATTTAAGAGATGAGGATAGCATGGTATTATAATTTTACATAGTATAGCAAAAAAAAAAAAATGCATACAGTCTTACAGATGAAATCTCCTAAGAAGGGACCTAGATTAAAAGTGAGAAAAAAATAAATACAATAATATATGTGGCAAAGAAGCAAATTCTGTCACATGCAAGGCAAATTAAGAATCTGGAAATTTATCTCATAGGAGTTTCATTGCCCAAATATAATATTGTTTTAAGATGATTGATACTTTAATTCATTTAGAATACCAGTCATCGAAGAAAATTTGCTGGCCAAAGGGAAGAATTGATGGAATTGAAGGAAGAGGAAGGAAATAATGGACATCATGAGCCAGCTTCAGCAGGACAAAGAAGTTTAGTGGGAAAAGTGAGCTCCAGTGGGCCCTACTAACCTTGTTTTCCTACATTGCCTCCATCAAGCAGCCCACCAGAATCCTGGAGGAGCTGCTCTAGAAATTATTCAAAGAGGTGCACCTGGATGCTACAAGGGATAGACTACAATGGACCCTGTGCGTAATTTTTCACATTCAGCCTGCTGGATTAAAGGACTCATTCTCCGAGGTGCTGGGAGTGCAGCTGAATGACACCCCTAGCTGTTAGTTCTCTCTCAAAGTTGCCCTGGCTTAAAAATAGCCACCTTATCAAGTTCACATGCACTTCCAAGGGCAGCCTGATGGCTTGATGTAGGGAAATAAAACACCACGCCCAAACCCCAACTCTGGAGGATTAACAACAGCATTTCCAACTTCACAGCTGTCTATGGGCTTGACTGAGGCCTTCAGTGTGGCCTCATCATTGCCCAACTTCTCCCTCTGCAAAATTACGTTACACTCCCTTCCCCAGGCTTAATCCTGAGAGTACTGCCTAATAAACATCCTGCATGCTAATCTCATCTCAGAGTCTGCTTCCCCCATAACAAGATCTGCAGTATTAGCCAATACTAAACAAATAAATATAAAGTTTAAGTGCTATTTTAAAAACAAGTCAAAATCCCTGCTTTGAAATAACCACATCAAAATGTCCCCTATTTCATAAAACCTACATAAAAACGTTATAGATTTTACTCTATGGAACTACTTCAAAGACTCCTCTTAACATTTTTTTTTTATCTTTTAAAATCAATTGTTGTTACCTATATAAAATAGAAAAAAATGGTGGGAGCAGAAATGAAAATTTATTGAAACGAGTACTAACTATTCTGTAGGTGGTATATTATCACACATAATCTTCCTCGTAGGTGCATATCGGTAGATATTTAACCCACATATTTCTTCCTCCCCTATGTAGGTAACTCTCAGAAGAAGCTATATTGTGAAGTGAAAGAGCTTAATCTTCAAGTCCGTAAATTATATAAGCTCTTTCCAAGATTCTAAGTAGGGTGATAACACTGTATGGTTGATTGTACATGCACATTTTGCACAAGTATAATTTTTTAAATTAGTTTTCTAAAAGAAGGACTCACAAATTATATAAGCTGCAGGCCTCCAAAATCCTGGATCTGCTTCTGGTGCTGTTTGTTGCTTTGGATCTCCTCATATGAGCCCCCTGTTCAGTCCAAATTGGGCACTGGCTTTAGTGAGCGCCAGCATTAATTTTACTCCACTGATTTTTCTTGTAATTCAGTCAAAGTAGTCTTCAGTGAAAGCTTAGTTTCTTTCATTGAGTTTGGATGGCTATTCCTCCAAAACTTTCATTATTTTTCAGAAAGGAAATACTGGGGCTCCTCGTTATCAGGATTTTCAGGTTTTCAGCCTCAAAATTGTCTAGCCTCATCATCACGCAGGAGCAGGTTGGTAGAATGGGAAGAAAATTGGCCCTCACACCAAAGAAATGCTGCCAGTAACTTCCGTCTGACCTCAGGGGTGTGGGAGCAAGCCTTGAAAGTGATTCTCTCCGAGCATTGGTTGTATCCCACATAAGAAACCATAGCTTTCAGCCAAATCTTTCTTCCAATACTATTTGCTCTTGGAAGACTTACTTTCTGGTCCAACAATTACCCCTGGCCCTTATCACTAGAATATGCAGTCATTTACACTGAAATGTGCAGCATTGATTGTAATGGTAATAAGGAAAGCTGTTTCAAATCTCTAAATGAGATTTACGAATTTTTACATTACCAAAATTAAAAATAATAATTATTCACATCAAATTCTTCTAAAGCAGTTATATATTGGCACCAGGCTTCCTGATACTGAGCAAGATATGATGATGAATATAATGAAGAATATTGTTGAATTTGTAAAATAAAAGTAATACTTTTCTGGTAGAAAGAAACATTGGTTTTTGATTATGTAGGTTTTGAGTACATGATATAGAATACCTTGTCTGACCGAATTTCTCTTTGTTTTGTACATGTTCATTTTCAAAGCAAATGAATATGGCTTAAATAACTTGTTGACAAACTTTTCTTTCTTTTCTTTCTTTTTTGGAGACGTTTAGAGGAACACTATGTTCTGGGTTCTTATCTTAGGTACTGCTTATCACCAAACCCTCTTCTAGTTTTTATGAGATGCCACAACCAATTCACATTGAAGTTGTGCCTATTTCCACCGTTTTTGCCTGCAGCTAATAGTTTTAAAGGTAATCTTACACAATACATATCATGGTTTCCTAACTTGGTATCCATTGACCCTTGGTCCAAGAACAGTCATCCAGGTCTCAGTAAAACCTTTCAAATTGCACCCAAAACATATGTACCTATATACTTTATTAAAATGTCTGTGAAGCAGTTAATAATCTCCTATAAAAATATTTCATGTTAAGTCAATTCTTAAACAATATGGAGATGAGTCATTAACTCTGTTTCCACAGACCATAATGCTTTGGTGTTGGTTCAAAATTCAGACATAATTTATTAGTTCAGAGAAAAACAGTGTCTTTTTCTTTCTTAGTCATATTTTACTCGAAAGTTAAAGATTGATGTTAATAATTATTTCCCACAGAAATGGCTGACTACAAAGGTTATGCCACTGTGAGGTGAGTAGAAACACATTCTCCCAAAAGGGAATACATTTCTCAACACTAATTCATCCCTTTAATCCACTCTAAATCAAGGAGTCTTACTTTTTTGTTTTCAGACTTTAGAAGGTATAGGGTATATAGAAAGATGAGTGTGGCAAAGGTTAGGAAAACACACAATAAGAGTGAATCTCACTGGAAAATACATTTTCTGTCTCGAGGCTACATAGTCTTTTTTTTTTTTTTTTTTTTTTTTGTTGAGACAGAGTCTCACTTTGTTGCCCAGGCTAGAGTGAGTGCCGTGGCGTCAGCTTAGCTCACAGCAACCTCAGACTCCTCGGCTTAAGCGATCCTACTGCCTCAGCCTCCCGAGTAGCTGGGACTACAGGCATGCGCCACTATGCCCGGCTAGTTTTTTCTATATAGATTTTTAGTTGTCCATATGATGTCTTTCTATTTTTTTAGTAGAGACGGGGTCTCTCTCAGGCTGGTCTCGAACTCCTGACCTTGAGCGATCCACCCGCCTCGGCCTCCCAGAGTGCTAGGATTACAGGCGTGAGCCACCGCGCCCGGCCAAGGCTACATAGTCTTTATTACACTCACCACAGAGGCAGGCATTATTTTTGGACAGGGTCATTTTATGATCTTATCGCAGACTCCAATCCCAATTATATTTTAAGGACAAGAAATTCAAACAATTACCAAGACAAAGCAAATTGAATGATGGAACAGTGGGAAATGGATATTATATGAGAAAGCAAAAATCCAACACACTCCTCTTGGTCACCTTAGAGGAAAGTGGGTTCATTCAGTGAGATAAGCCTGTAGACTAAGGCTAAATATTTGTAAGATATCGTTTCTCTCCGAGTTAATTTATAAATGTAATATAATCCCATTTAAATTTCCAATAAGATATTTTAGCTAAATGGTATTCTAATTACATTTAATTCAATAAAGGAAAAATAACATGATACACAATTGTTTTTGCTGAGATGAGAAGGCTTCAAATTTATCCTCCCAGCTTTATTTTTTTAAGTACACCACCTTTATGATTTACTGAGTACTGTCTGCAGGCTGTGCCTCTTCTACAAAGCTTTAGGTAATTTCTCCCAAATGGAAGTAATTGCTCTTTCATTTTTTTGCCCCCTTGAGTGATTTTCTATGCCTTTTTTCCTGCATGTACTTCTTCCTACCAAGATTATATTTCTGTGGCTTTTACCTTCCTACTCTACTGAAAATGCTATAATGGCAGTGTCTATATCTTGCTGACAGAGATCCTAATGTAGTTTTTATTGTCTGTTCCAAGTGGATAATATTAATACATTTTCTGAGAGCATTAGCTTCTTTGTTTTAAAGAATGTCCTCTGAACTTCACTTCCTGAGTTCCAGCTCTGCGACAGAACTTCTGTTAGAACTTGTGCTTTCATCAAGAGCATAGAAGTGTTCCAAAAGCCAGTCCCCATAGAATTCTTTTTAGTTGATTTAAAATGCCAAAAGGCGGAGGCATGGTTTTTAGAGCATTCCCCCAGCTCCCTTGCCTTGCAAAACTCTGCTCCTTCCCGTTAAAGAGCTGGCTGTGCTAAGCATGAAGAGCTTCCCCCAAGGCACCCCCCCTGGTCACAGTGGAGAGCACATGTTTGACTCTTGGATGTTACACTTTTTGTCTCAGCAAGGAGACAAGCCCAAATGACATCAATTTCCCACAACTATCCTACTGCCGTGAGAAAGCAGAGACTGTCAACTCTCTGCTTCTCCCAGATAAAGCTAGAAAAACGTCTACAGTGATATGTCCCAGAGTGTGCTCCGTGGACTGGTATGCTTGGTGTGGTGAGGAACAACGTGGGAGTCATCACTGGTCGTCATCCCTACGATGTTCTCATTTCTTCAACTTTGTTTTTCCGTAGCCTCCCACATTTGCTTGGCAGTTATGCACAAGTGGGCATAGCTAGGAGCTACTGATGCAGAGAGACGAATGTTCCTTAAAAACTGCTGAATTAGCCAGGAAAGAAGCTTATCTACATTTTAGAAAGTTCAGATACTTGAAATTGAATGTAAATAATTAAGTGTTGTGGGATTTTTTTAAAAAAAATGAAATTGGAACAGAAAAGTGTAATGGCAAATTAAGTTTAAATTAATTAATTAATACATTATTTTATTCATTTATCTAAGGAATATTTATTGAGCCAATCTCATGTATAGAGTTAAAGGGAGCTCCTTATCTTATCAGTTGCAATATCTTTGTAAGACAGTGCCTTGATCCCTGGTGATTTGTAATAAATCATTATAACTGGCTTTATCTGTTCTATTTCAATATACTATTGATGTCATTATTTAACCTGCAAAATCAGGGCATAAGAGAGAGTTTACCATCGTGTCTAGTACTGGAAGATTTTTCTTACGTTGTTCAGTTGAACATATTTGTAATCTATAGTTAACCTAAGGATAAACACACATACACATACACACACATTTTCTGAATAAATATTAACATAGTCTACCATTATGTTTAGTAGATCAGATCAATTTTTATCTGTTACTCAGGCCAATGATTTTCAAATTTTGTTTTGTGCCTAAATGTCTCTCCCCGCAAAATGTAATCACATTAAATAGCAATATTTATAAATTGACTGTTGGGATTAGAGCCAGACCTATTTATTTTTTATCATCTTCCAATCCATGAAACATAGTCCATCCATTACCTACATGAAACTGTGGATTCTATGCTGAATTGTACAACAGTTCCCTGAGGGTTCCTAATCAATGTCATACCTTTGAATCTACAGAGAAGTACAAAAATGACTATTAAACCATAACAATTGTAGCATTACACTGCAAATTACTCTTTGAGGTATGCATGTTATATCCCTGTTTTACAGATGCAAACATTGAGGCATCGAAGATTTTATATTTAGTGCCCAATATCACATAACTATGAAGAGCTGAGGCTGTAACTGAAAATCCAGCAATCTGGCACTAAAATTTTTTGTTTTAATCACTGTGCTATCCTGTCTCAATGTATAAGAGTACAGAATTTAAAGGGAAAAAAATAAACGATGAGAAAGAAAAAGATGAGAATAGATATGAGAGTTCACATATAATGGTAGTGAAAGTAAAAACAAAGCCATACTTAAAAGAACTGTAAAACAGTAACTGTAAAAAAAAATTAGTGGTTGCTGTCATTTATTCAGCATAGGAGGTATATGTGCATATTTGAAGGCAAGGTGGGGCAAGGCAGTACAATGGGAGTGATCAAAGCAAGTGAAAGGAAAAAGCCATCGGGTACGTAAGAGAAAAAGGGGCAGCAATATGGAAATTAAGACTTACTGTCATGGAGGAGACATAGTAACTCCTCCAAAGAGAGGATACAAACACGAAGAGAGTCAGTGATTAGTGTAAATGTAAACAACATATACCAAATCACAGAGGACAAAAGACAAATAATTCATACCCGGTGGACCCAATCCATATGAGAGGCTACGGAGAACTTATTATTTCTACTTTTGTGAAAATCTAAAATATACCAGTCACTTTCTTGCCTCCATAGGCAGAGTATAATGAATATAAATGATCCTTTGTTGAATGATGGTGGAGGTATTACAATAATTGGTGGGAGAAAGTGTCATGATTGAGAACTTAAATTTCTTCATACAGGTCTGCAGCCGCTGAATTTTAAGCCTTAGGAAATTGAATTAAAGGTTTATAGCACACTCAGGGCAACCCAGAAGGTTTATTTTAAATATATCTGTCTGCTTTTTGTATTGCCATTCTTCTTTGGTGGATTAAATGGATAACAGGAATAACCACTTTCTTCAAAGCATTTGCATAGTGGGAGTTTCCAATTAGACATCTGTTAATGGAAGTTTTACATTAAGTAAAATTGCAGACAACTGAAATGATTTGCCAAGATCACCTGGCCAGACTGTGATCAGATGTCAGTGTACAGCTCTCAAGCAACATTCATTTCCAGATGGCTAAGCAAGAAAGTATAGGTAGAAGGACAGAACAAAAAAAGTCACTCTTAATTTTCTAAATTTCTTCATTGTGTGGTCAATGTATGTACATATTTGTTCATTCAGCATATCGAGCACCTGCTATGTGCAAGTGCTGCTGTAAACTGTTCGAATGCACTGGGGGTTCTAAGCTTGCCCTGAAAAGTTACTAGTGCTGATTTGGCAATGATGATGGTCATAACAAATAAAGGCAATGATTATGTAATGCAATGCATCAAGAATTTTAGCATTAGATTCAGCCAACACAGTTTTATAGGACCTATAAATTTACCTCCTCATTTACATGTAAATGTTTCAGCCAGAAATTTGAAGCTGACAGAAAAACGTCTGGCAGATAGAATTGCCTTGAAATTTATATTTCATAAGAATACCAGTAGCTGATACTAATTATCCACAAACAGTGGCCTTTTGGAGCAAATCATGCCAGAGCAGAAAGAAGACAAGTTACTGATCAGAGTCTGAAGGCCTATGGAACCCCAAGCACCAACTTAACATAAAAAAATCAAAGCAAACCCAAGGCGGTTTACAGTGAAGATGTGCATAAGGAAAGAGAAAGGACAAATACTACCCAAAAGTATTGCATAGCACTATTTTATGCTGTGCATGGGCTGATATGCAAGATCTTCACATATATTCATATGGGGTGGCAAATTAATGACTGCTTAAATTTATTGATTTCCCCTCTTCTTTATCTAGAATGTTTTCAAAGAATGTGTCATTATTTACATTTCCATCAGCAGATTATTTTTCTAAAGTAGCATTTCTCAAAATGTAGTCTGATGATCATTAGCATTGGAAACATGTAGGTGTTTAAAACAAACAAACAAACAAAACAGAGATTCCTAAAGTCCTCTCTATGTTGCTTTAATCCAAGTTTCTGCAGTGGTGACTGAGAAACTGCATTTTAATCACAAAATGTGAAGAATCATTGGAATTTTTAACTAGGGGACACAAAATATATAGTCTTTAAGAAAGGTTTTATAAAATCTTATGCAAATTTTTATATACATGAATACTTCTATTTTTCTAGGAAAAAGATATATAGGTTTCTTCTTTCTTTGTTAAACGCGAGTTTTAAAAAATTAATATCATTTTAATTGACAAATCATAATTGTATATATTTATGGGATACATTGTAATGTTTTGATATATGTATAAAATGTTGAGTGATTAAGTCAAGCTGAGGTCCTTCTAGGAAGGAAGGCATTTGCAAAGGCAGAAGATTTGGGTGACTCATTTTATAATTGTTCACACATTACATCACTGTTGGGTGCTGGGCGCATGCTGGGCTTTAGTGATCTTATCTAAAGGTGCCTTCTGAGAACAGATTAGCATTTATCCCTGATGAATGACATTTTAGTCTAATTTACAGGAATAATCAAGGGAGAGTATGGATTTCATTTCCAGAGTAAAAGAAAGATGTTTACCTGGTTAAGGCATGGCACTGTTTCTTTCTGAGATCCCACTGCAGACTTCTGACCATATTGGGAAGGAAATCAAGAATTACAAGAGTTCTAGGGAATGAGAGTGGGAGTGACAGGAGTCACTAGGGATGCACAGGACACAGCGGGTGCACCAGAGTAATCACAAGTTATCAAACAATCACCACCCTGAAACCTTTGCTCACCTGACTGCAAACGTTTCTTTTTGTAACTTTATTTAAGGACTACCTAAGCATTTATATGCAATGCCATTAATCATTTTAGGTCTTATAAAAATACAAGAATATCTCCTAAATCCATGCTTTCTGCAAACCATTTGACTCCCTCACTTCTAACTTCCCTTCTCCAATTTATGTATTTTAGTTTCAGATCTGAAAACACACGTGCCTTCCAAGTGGCATATATATTTACCTAATTTGGAAACTTCAAACTAAACTATTTTTCCTTCCGCTCAAAAAGTCAATGAGTCCTATTTCTCATTGTTATTAAAATCCCCTAAAAAAATCCTACCCCCTCCTTTATCCTCAAAGATGATTCTGCCTGTGGGCAATCAGCAAGAAAAACATGTGTCCTATAATTGTTTTTCAAAAAAAGGTGATATATTTCTATATGGCTCTCCACACTTTCTCATCTGGAGATTTGCACTTAATAGAACTTTCTCGGCAAGCTAGGGAGACTGTCCTATTTTAAAAGATAATTGGGTTTTTTAAGTATTATTATAAAAATTTAACCTATTTGTAACTTGTGGATATTAAGATGAAAGGAATCCACTTAACAAGGATTTATATAATGACTTATATATTGACAGGTCTATTTAAAGCATTGATTATAAAATTACACAACTTAGTACATATCATTATGTACTAAGACTAATAATAGATATAAATTATTAAAAGGTATTAAGAATAGAAGGGTATATGGTACAGAATTAAGGGTAGAGAGTTATTAAGAAAGGCTTAATAATGTTAAAAATGCACAACTTGAGTTGTAAAGCATGAAAACGAATTAGCTAATAGTTCTCTTCCAATCAGAGAGGAATAAGTGCCTATTAGAGTGCTTTTAGAGTGTGATATAAACATGCAGAGGTAGGCAGAGGCTGTACCTTGGAGAACCCCACATGCTACCTCAAGGAGCTTAACTCATATATGGTAGGTGATGAGATATCATCATGGGGTTCTGAGCAAAAGTGGCACATTTTGATTAACATTTCTGTTTAAATGCAGTTGACTGTGGAGAAGCAAACTAAAGGCAAGGTGAACTTAAATGCATGAGCTTGAAGGCAACCCTTAAAACAAATGATGGCAATATTTGATCTTTAATATTGGTGCATACATGTAACACAAGCTTAGTACATTGGTTCATCTTTATTTGAGATTCAGTTTAAGAAGGTATACTACAATGGAAAGAAAACAAGTGAATTTGGACAATCACTTAATAGCTAAGCTTTTGAGACATTATATATAATTTGGGGATGATAACACCTACCTTAATTCATTTATGAGGGTGTAAGAAGCTTAGATATAAACAGTACTAGCTCAGTGGTCACCGGACTGGATAATTGGGAGATAAAGCAGAGCTGAGAAGGGCAGTGTTGTAAGAATGTAAATGTTGGATATGGTATGCTAAAGTTGGCATGGCCGTGGGAGGAAATGAGAACAAGGCTTGAAAGAAAGTTTACTACACGAATAGGTCCCAGAACAGGGTCACCAAATGCCATGCAGGGCCACAGGGGAAGCATCAGGTTTTGGTCAGGTGGTAGAAGGCAAGAGCCAGGAGAAAGTCCCGGCCAGAGCCGCTATTGGGATTTCCATGAGAAAAGCAAGGTGGGACAGAGTAAATAGTTTAGGACTGGCTAATTTGGATAATTTCAGCAGGATTTCAGGGATAGAGGGATGGTTTCTGATTGCCTGGCACCTGGTCTTGGGATAATTTAGGGCAAGAGAAATATTTCCTTGTTGTGTGAGAGCCGGATAAAGAGGCTACAGACTATGGATTGGTTGGTTTGTGCATGAGAGATGTGCTCCCAGACAGACCCTTTGCTATCTCTAAGAAAGGGCCAACCCTGGTGGGGGCAGTCTATCTGTGGCTAGCAAGCTTTGTAAAATCTTAAACCATCTTAAAATACACAAAATAAAACAGTAAATCTCAGGATCACACCATTTCAAGGAGAGCAAACCTTTCTCTGTTACACTTTCACACATTGGAATTCCGTGTAAAATTTTACACGTTGGACTTCCATGTATAATTTTTGTCCAATAAAGGTTTATCTATTGAAGCAAAGAATGAAAAAAGGAAGGGAGAGAACATAAAAGAAATGGAAGACAAAAGGAAGGAAGGAAGGGAGGGAAGGAAGGAGCAGGGGAGGAAGAAAAGGAAAAAGGAACGAAGGAGAAAGGGAGAAGGAAGGAACAAATGGAAGGATAGAAGGAAGGAGGGAGAAAGCAACAGAAGAATGAAAGCAAAACAAGCCAAAACTCCAAAACTTCTTCTTTAGATTGTTCCTTCAATAGTTACAATTAAGTAAAATCAATTTTGTTACATTTAGGTTAGTTATTCTTATTCCTCCCACCAGGGGACATTTGATAGTCAGGAGACATTTTTGGTCATCACAATTTAGGGGCTACTACTGACATCTGATGGACAGGGACGCTGCTAAATACTCTACCCAGGACAGACTCCTACAAACAAGAATGATCTGGCCCCAAATGTCAATAGTGCCAAGATTGGAAAACCTTGGTTTACATTAATATCATTTTAGAGTGGGATGGCATTTTGTAAAACAGCTATTTATCTTTACTTACTGCAGCTGAAGAAATTAAGGCCAAAGTAATGAGTTATAAAAGCATGTATATGTATTAGAATACGCTTTGTTTACAAAATTACATTTACTCAAAATAAAAATTTATTTTAGTTTAAATAATTTTACATAATTTTTTTAAGTTAGGGTCACTGATTTTTAATTTTCTAATCATATCAGCCACACATTTAGCTGCTTCTGTTGCCCTTATTTAAAAGAAGAATTTTTTTAAAAGTTTAAGTAGAAATACCCAAATCTGCTTTCCCTATGAAATCGTATACTTCTAAGAACCCAGCCCACCAAGAGTGTACCTAACAGCTTCCCCTGTTATTAATGAACTTTGCTGTGTTAAAGAGAGAGGTGAGAAAAGGAAGAATTAAGAGGATAACAGTTTTATTACTCATTCTTGATTGAAACAAGAGGTTGAAAGATCATAACAGAGCAACATTGCTTTGATTCTGTTATTATGGAAAACAACATTTTAAGGGTAAAAAATAAGTGGGAAAGTCATGCCATCATTCAACAAATATAGCCACTCTTGACATGTTCTGAGTCAGATTTAAAGTATAAAAATAAATTTAAAAAAATAACATAAAATAAATGATGAAAAAATAAAGTATTAAAAGTGGCCTGAGGTAAGCAAAGATGCCACTTTTGAGTAGTCACTAGTGAGCAATGATGCAGATAAGGAATATGATATTCTGAATAAATTTTGTATTAAAAACACTGCTTGGGTGGCTAGTCTGTATAAATGTAATGACAATGCATTTAATAATTTATGGTCATAGAGATGTGCTGAAAATATGGTTAAATATATTTTTGTAAATTCACTCAATGAAGTCCCACATTACAGTTTTTTTTTTGTTGTTTTTTGCTAAATAATATAAAGTGTTACGGTTGGTTTCCCACCTCTTCCCTCTTTAATTTTTGACTGCATTACTTTGCTCAAATTCTGCACTTACCCTTGCACATGGTGAGCATTTGGGGAAAAATCAGTTAGTTGAAATGAATTGACTTGTACCAAACTGTCATCTTCTGGGCTATTTTAAATTTCCTTGAATAACCCATAGGTTTTGCATTTTTTTTTTTTTTTTTTACTCCCATAGGTTGGATTACCATCTATATGCTAATGATTCTTGAAATTGCTTTTCTTTCTGGTCCAAATCACTATTTCTATGAGACCATCCTCCTATGGGACCAACACCTCCTACATTATTTCATCTTGGCAAATGCCTTCCGAACTCCCAGTAATTTGTAAATATTCCTGGATTATCTCTGGTTTCTTGAAAATTGAGCTTAAACTGTCCACTTAAGGAGGTATGGAAGCTCAATAGCACAGTAGGGTGACTAGAATTAACAATAATTTATTATATACTTCAAAATAGCTGGAAGAGAAGATTTGAAATGTTCCCAGCACAAAGAAATAATAAATGTTTGAGGCAATAGATATCGTAATTACTCTGATTTGATCATGGCACACTGTATGCATGTATCAAATATCACATGTACCCCAAAATATGTACAATTATTATGTATCAATAAAAAAAGAGAGAAATAAAAGAGGGATGGAAGGATGACTTTACGGTTTTGATAATGTGGGCCCATCCAGTCAATATGCAAGTATCAATAATATGCTCAAGATTTGCCAAGAGAACAAATAAGATAAAGACTTCCCAGTGTACGGGGAATTTAAATTATCATCAATGATTCTAGCAGGAGCTGCTTCAGTGGTTGAGAAAAATAATCAGATGTTATGAGCAGAAAAAAGAATAAGAGAGCAGAGATAATTAGGTTTCAGTAGTGGGTTTTGATTCAATACCTTGCAAAGAACCTGGGATATGGTAGAAACTTGTTAAAGATGTATTGAATAGATGACTAATCTGGAACTCTGAAGTTCCAATCTCTCTAAAGAGATTCGCTAGTTTTTTTTTTTTTTCTGAAAAGGTCCAGATAGTAGATATTTTAGGCTTTGCGGGTCATACAGGCAGGAAAATGCAGAGGCTTAAGTTGTAAACTCACCTGAATATATAGGAATTGTCCAATAAACTTACAGGTGGCCTGGAGCATTTGCTGGCCTGTGTGGTTAGGACTGGATGTTGAAAATATCATCTTTAGTAGGTTATGTCTATGTTCTTAGGAAAACTTGTACTTAGCATAGCATACCATATATCACCTTTTGCAGTAATGGCTTCTAAGAATCCATATTCTCCACAAGACCTGAACCTATCAGGACCACTTCTGTCTTATTCATTAGCACCAGTATCTGAAATAGTTCATAAAAGATGCTCAGTACATCTTTGTTGATTAAGTGGAAGAAATTTGATATGTTCAGTCTTAAATTTTTGCCCTGCTAATATGTGTTTAATGGTAACCCAAAGTGGTTTTAATTTGCTTTTCTCTAATGACTAGTGATACTCAGTATCTTTTCACACACTTAATTGATATCTGTACATATTCTTTGTATAGGAGTCTATTTATATCTTTTGCCCATTTTTAATTGGGTTGTTTTTTATTCATGTTTGGAAGTTATTTATATATTCTTGATACAAATAATTTATTAGATATTGGATTTGTGCATATTTTCTCCTCACTGATTTTAGTTTGCATGGAGGAGCCAGTTACCAAGGTAATCAATTATGCCTGTGGTCAGCTCTGGTCCCCCAGGATGGGTATACAAATGACCTGTGCTTTAGGAGGGGCCTTGTACCTCCCAAGGGTTGCTTGGACCCTGCTCCTCTCTGAGATGGGGAGAGAAGCAAGATAGATTGTAGGTGGAGTGTCAGAGGCTGGGTATGTGAGCCGCTATGGGACTCAGAGGTTGTTTATCCAGCTGCTGGGGGAGCCACTGATACGGAGGTCAGGGCTATCTCTCCAATCTTGGAGGGCTGCTTCTGATGGGAAAGGCCTACTCATGTGATTGCTGAGGCCTCTAGCCAGGCTTTTTCCATCCCTGTCTACAAACCCCAGCACTTTCCCCTCTGATCGATCCACTTGTGTTTCTTCTCTGCCCAAGATAGGTTCTTGAGCTTCCTCACAGTTTGTGTGTCTGGCCTGCTGGCATTTGTCTCTGTCTGACACTGGCAGATGGCGGGATCTCCAATTGTGCACCCCTTTTCCACCACTAGACCCCAAGGCGAGGCAGGTGGGCCTTTCTATCCCCAGAAGTCTTCACCCTGGGGGAAACTCCCACCAGGGGAATAGTGGCAGCTCAAGGAACTGTTAGATCAAGCTGAACTCGCTATTAAAGTGAGTGGTGGTGGTGGTGGGGGGCAGCTGTTCTGATTCAGGCTGTGGCACCAGAGGTATTCGGTTGCCATGGGAACCAGTACTTATACAAATTGCGTTTTAGCCTTGCTGCCAACTCCAATGTGGCTGTTCTCCTGGGGCGAGGGGAGAACCCTGCTCTCCAGTGCTCCTCCACCCCCTCCCCATGGGCACCGGCTCTCACTTGTCCCCCGACCCTGCCACAGGGATATCTCCCCTACATCTCCCCGCCCTGTCCTCTGCCTGTCAGTGGGTGAACACGCCAAATGCTTGTGGGCAGAAAGATCACAAACTGAAGCTGCCCTGCTGGCCTGGGGTGTAACGCGCTCCCAGTGCTGAAAGCAGGTCACTCAGCACAGAGAACGCTAGTGGCTGTTATGGTTGGGAGAAGGGGCTGTGGTCCTCCTGCAGCACTCTTGAGTTTGAGGGGCACTGCGACCGCCCTCGTCTCCGAGCCACCGTGGCGGCTATGCTATCTGAGGCAGGCGTGGCTGGGACTGCGCTCCCAGTGCGGGAGCCAAGTCACTCAGCACATGGTGCTTTGCTGGTTGCTATGGGGCGGGTGTGGCCACATGGCTACCAGTGGCTTGAGTCAAAATTACTTCCTGGGATGCCAGCAGTGGAGGAAGTGCAGAGGAGGAGGCATCCAGAGATGTCGGCTTTCTGGTCCTTCGTGGCACTTCCCTGCGGGATGAGAGCCCTGTGTCCCGTTGCTGGCCTGAGGAACCCGGGCAGGGGGGGAGGTGGAAAATAAAAACCCTTACTCTTTTCCTGGGCTCCAGAACTCCCTAGAATTGGTTCATGCTGATTTCTGCATTCTGTCCTCTCTTTCATCTGCTCAGTTCCTCCTGGTGGTGTCCCCAGACTCTACTGGTGTCAGGCCTGTGGTCCATTTCTGAGCAGTAATCCCTGGGAATTACTCTCCTCAGCCCAACCCTCAAGTCTTCTGCCGAGACAGTCTGACAAGCTCTGTTTCTAGTCTGCCATTTTGTAGTCTATACGTGTTTCTTGATTTCTAATGTCTTCAAAACTGTTGTTTCTTATATATTTTTCAGGGTATTTGTTTGTTTCAGGTAGCAGAGTGAATCCATTGCCTGTTATTCCACCTTAGCCAGAATCCAAATTTACTATTCCTGAACCTCATTTTTCTATACAATCAGAGGCAATGAATAATAATTTTTAAAAAATAATTCCAGACTGTTGAGAATAATAGAAAAGTAAAATTTTAATTACTTAATATATGCACACATTTAAAAATATCACATAAGGCTGTAGAGAATCAGAAGATTAATGGGACAAATAAAAGAATTTTTTTTTACACTTTGGCCTTCTTATAACATATAATAGCTCAGGGCATTGTCTTTCTGTTATTTGGGTTGTTGAAAGGGAACTTTTAGGCTGTATAAAGTTCAAGCTGGTGAGTTTTGCCTGCTTTAACAATTAAATTACGTTGGCAATTGATTGGTTTGTTGGTTGTTATGAAATATATTATGCAACTGTCCCTAAATCCCGGCATGGTGACATGCTGGTCCATCTCACTCTCACTTGAGGACTTGGATTGGCATCATCATGTTTCTTTAGTTACAGAATTGTTATTGAATTGTATTTCTCTCTAGTAGAGCAGGAACTATGCTATGTTATTAAACTGGAGAAGAAGTTGGCCAGGGAAGAGGAAAGTTGACTTCTCAAGTGACCTGACTGCCAAGTGACTCTTGATCCAAAGAAGAGCTTTTGGATCAGCACAGAGACAGTCAGCCTCTCACTCTGCTGCACCATTTTGGAACATGTACAGAAGCATAGATTCCTGATTGGCATACTGACTATTTGTTAAGTGCAACAATTTTCAATGTCTATATCCAACCTACATGCTTGGAAGTAGAAACTTGGACATAAAGTGATTAGGAACTATTTTGCTCAAAATACACTAAAGAAAAAAATGTAACTTTTCCCGATTCAACTCCACCAACAAATGTTTACTTCTGTCTACTTTTGATTTTTCCTCTGAACCAATCCCAGCCTTAATGATAGCTGTTCAAACCAAAATAAATTGTTTATTTTGTTCTAAGCACTGTGTTAAGTGCTAAGAAGGTAGACATAAATAAATGGTTCCAGCATTTTAAGAATTTACAAAAAATGTTTATGATACCTAAAATCAGTATACACACTTTACTCAACTACTTCCCTCCCCAAATTAGTCAAGAACAATTAGAAACAAAACACATGATAATTTTATGATTTTTATTTTCTTAAAATTTTTATGCAAGCCCATCTCAAGTACTGTTTGGAGGGAAAGGGATTAGTTTTGGTACAAATAATTAAATCTGATTGAATTCCCCAGGATCCAATGAGAATAGCATGATGTGATAGAACAATGCATGGACTGGGATCACAAAACATTGCATTTGTTCTAGATAAGCCTGACATTAGCTAAGTTAACTTAAGGAAACCTCTTCACAGAGCCTCAGTTCCTAAAACTATACATTGGAGAAGTGGAAGACATTAATGACATATACTTTAAATAATGTCAGCAGGACAAAGTAGAGAGAAATAAGCATTTGTTCTTAGCGTTGAATGGGAAAAAGTTACATTTTTTTCTTTAGTGAATTTTCAGCAAAACAGTTCCTAATCACTTTATGGCAAGTTTCTACTCCCCGTTGCATCTAGATGGGACCTGAAAGTCCTTACCAATGAAAAGTGAGAAGCTGCGATGCCACTTCCAGGCCTAGGTAATTAAGAAACAATGTCCCTCTCTTACTCACTTTTCCTGCCCACTGGCTAGTTATAAAAAACTCCTGAGACCTAGGTCATCATAAAGCCATTCTCTGGAAAGATCCCAGGTCCCCAAATTACCATATCAAGAAGTACAATCTGCTTAGCAGCCATGAACCACAATGGATTGTATAAAAAAGAAGTAAACTAGTTTTTTAAGAGAAGTTGGGGTTTATTTGCTATAATTAGAGTTACCTAATTAATATAGTCTGTGAACCTTGGCTTCCACACAAGAGAAAGTAACAGGGAACAGATTTGCTCTGCACCTGAAACAACCACAATATTTTTAAAAAAATATGAAAGAATGGCTTGCAAGACATTAGACATCAATCCCTGAAGTAGAGTGATGTCTGAGAGAGACAAAGAAAATGAGGTGAACCCTAAGATTGCCACAGCTCACTGCCTTGAGAGAATTTCCAGGTTGTAATGGGAAAACCAAAAAGAGTATATTGAACTGTCAGATGCAGAAATGCAGCGAAGAGTCTGGGGAAAGTAAGAAAACTAGATTTCACATAGCAGAGTACCAGAAAGGAGAGAATTGCACAAGAGGGTAACTCTGGGGAACTGGAAAGGACATTGTCTCCTGAAAACGACAGCATTCAGCTGGATATTGTTCAGCACATGTTCACGAGGAAACCACCTGAGGTGAGGGAAAGCCCCATTTGAAAGGTTTAGAAATAAATGTGACCAATGCTACGAAAGATCTAGGGATAGTGTCTGCTCCCATCAACCAGATTTTAAAAAGTCATGAGTCACAGAATATAGAACGGAGTATGCAGAGGAATGGCGACTCAGTGGTGGGAAATAATTAGCCCTGGATTGAGCACTACTCTTAGAAATTTTCTGCCCTTAATAAATCTTAAATGCAAGATCTAAATTTTTACTTAGACACTGTGTCTAAGTAACCTAACTCATCCTGAACAAAAGTCAAGATTGTTTATAAAAATATAAAAATATCTAGCACCAAAAAGGTGAAATTCACAATATCTGACATCCAACTAAAAAAAAAAAATACCAGGAGTGCAAAGAAGCAGGAAAATACACCTCATAATTAGAAAAAGAATAAATCAAGTGGAATGACCAAGAACAGAAATAAATGTTAGAATTAGCAGATACGGACATTAAAATGTTATTATAACCCTACTCCCATGTGTTCAAAAATTAAACAAAGGTGTGGAAGATATAAAACAGAACCAAACTAAAAATCTAGAAATGAACATTAGAATTCATAAGATGAAAATAAATCAGATGGAATTAAGGATAATTCAGACATTGCAGAAGAAAGGACAAGTGAACTTGGAGACATAAAAATAACAACTATCCATAATGGAAAACAATAAAGAGAATTATAAAAAAATAAATAAAGCATAAGCAAGTTGTAGAGCAATTTCAAATGGCTTAATATGCATGAAATTGGAGTCCCTGAAAGGGGTGAGGGAAAGAATATATATTTGAAAGAATAATGCCCCAAATTTTCCAAATTTCGTAAAAACTATTAGCTGAAAGATACAGGAAATTCAATGAACCTCAAGTACAAGAAACAGGAAGAGAACTAAAGCAAGGCACATCATAATCATATTGCTCAAAAACAGTGAAAAAGTTCGGTCATAAGGTTCAACATTGTTAAAATGTCACTTTCCCCAAAATTGATCTATATATTAAAATAAACCACAATTAAATTCTCACCAGACTTCTCCTCCTCTTTCTGCTATTGAATTGACAGAGCAATTCAAAAACACTTATGGAAAGACAAAGGACTTATCATGGCCATAATAACTTTGAAAAAGAAGAAAGTGTTGAAGGACTAATACTCTTTGATTTCCAGACTTATTTTAAAGCTACAATAATCAAAATAATATGATATTGATTTAAAGCCAGACATAGATTAATGAATATAATAATGAATCCAGGAAAAAAAAATCCAACAGTCATGTAAAGAAAAGGAAAAGACAAATTGCAGACTGGGAGAAAGTATTTGCAAAGCATATAAACAATAATGGACTTGTATCCAGAATATAAAAAGCACTCTCAAAATTCAATGATAAAACAAAGCAATAACAGTGAAATAGCAAAAATCTTAAACACACTTCACCAAAGATTTACATAATTTACAAATAAGCACATGAAATGTTTCTTAATATTATTAGTCATTTGTGAAATGTAAATCAAAATCACAATGATATCCCTACCCACCTATTAGAATGGGTTAAAATTATAAACACTGACCACACCAAATGTTGGAAAGGATGTGAAGGAACCGGAATGTTAACAAACTGTTGATGGGAAAGGAAAATGGTGTGACCACTTGGCAAACAGTTGGTAGTTTCTTATAAAATTAAATGTATGCCAAACATATGACTCAGTCATTTCACCCCTAGGTAATTCCCTGATAAATGAAAGCAGCTATCCAAACAAAGACTTGTATACTTATGTCCATAGCAGCTGTATTCATAATAACTAAAGACTGGAAACTTCTGAATGTCCATGAACATGTGAAAGGACAAGCATGGTATCCACATAGTGGAATACGATTCAGCAATAAAAAGGAATTAACTATTGATAAACTATATAACCTGGATCAATGTCAAAATAATTATGCAGAGTAGAAGAAGTCAGATTTTTAAAAAGATAGGTACAAGATGTATACTATTTAATTTCATTTGCATAAAATTCTAGGAACTGCAAACTAATGTAGAGTGACAAGAAAGCAGATCAGTGGTTGCTTCAGAAGAGGAGAGTGGGAGGGATAGGAGAGATGAAATTTGAAAGGGGATGACAGATTTGTTCATTGTCTTGATTGCTGTGATAATTTCATGGGAGTCTATATATCTCAAAACTCCTCGAACTATGCACTTAAATATATGTAGTTCTTTATGTCAATTTGATACAATATATCCTTAACATCTGCTATTTACAGGGCTCACTCTGGACCAATCGGAAAAGTAGTCTCTTGTTCTTTTTGCCCTCTCTCCAACATATTCTTCTCCAGGGTCCCGGGTTTTATCACTCTTCTACTTTTTTGTTTTTTGTATAGACACCAAGATTTACTAAGGTATGAAAATAACTTTGTTGCGTATGATATGATGTCAGTTAAAACCCATATACATTTTACTCTTCCTCTAATGAGTTTAAAGTTTCAGCATTTTTCAAGTTTTGTAGGGCTAAGTTTTTGTTTTTACATTGTACAGACCTTAGAAAGAGTGGAAAGAGTGATATAGGTAAATGTTGCCTTGGTGCCAGTTATTTAGCATAAGGTCCTTGAGACCTATTCACTCCAAGCTGTGACTTTAATTGTTACTCTTCTCTTCTCAAAGGCATTTCCATTTTAAATGAGAACTTGAGAAGGCTTACTTAAAATAAAGCAATTCGTTGCACATGGTGAAATGACAAGTAGTATTATAGCTTAATAGAATGTGGGTTGATTTGGGGAAGAAGGTCTCCAGGGGTCATTTTCATTGACCAACAAATAACATATCCTTTTCTAAAGTTGGCTTTGAGTCTTAGTAATAACAATGACTTATATTTGTATAGGACGTTAGTGATTACAAAGAGCTTTCACATTCGTTATCTCATTCAGACTTGCAAAGGCCTTTTGAGGTGAAACTAGCTACAATTTATGGATAATAAAGTTGACGGTTAAGACTGTTCAACAACTTGCTTTCTAGGTAAAGCAAGAAGTGGAATTTAAGCTGAACAAATTTGACTTTCAGTTCAACAATCTATCCTTGAAACATAGCTGCATCTAGTTTAAATGACTAATTCTTTGAAAGCAACGTACTCTTGCCTCTGCTAACGTAAAACCCTTTCTTAGCAATCAGCAACTTTTCTTGATTTACAGACGGGAACTTTGTGCATTTTAAGTAAATATTTAACTTTAGGCAATGGGAATGGAGATAAATGACTCTTTATAATAATAGAGTGGCTTATAAGGAACAAAATCCCATCAAATCTTTGGTCTAAAGCAAGAGGATTCATGTTTGATTTCTTATCCTGCTGAACAAAGAAGAGATGAGAGTAACACAAAGCACCATGTACATGATCAAGAGTGTAGTCATATCCCAACATTCTTGACCTCTCCTGAGCCTGGATTTGTTTAAGAATTACACAGCCAGTGATCATGGTCTTTATTCCCTCCTTTGAGAATTCAAAACTCCTCTGTGTCTTATCCACAAAGAACATAGCTTCTATGCTGGAGATTGTGGCTCATGTTGAGGTGGTAGAAAAAAATAGCCCCTGATTTTAAGAGCCTACCAATCTATCTAGGAAGGGAAGGTTAGCAAATTGTTAAGAACAAACAAAAACACTAATTTGGAGTATCTAATAGATATGAAAACTTTAATATATCTTATTTATTTCACAGATTTCTTAAAGAATCCTCAAAACTTACATATTGTACTTGATTTTTCTGGATCAGAACACTGATTCATGATAAATGGTCTTAGAAAACACAACTAGAAAATAATAGAGACAAGATTTAAAATCTTGTATATTTCCAAAACTATGATCTTTCCACTAATCAAAAATGAAAGGTAAACACCTGTACATATACGCTCTATGACTTTTCAAAAAAAAGACACCAAGGTAATTAAAAGAGGGAAGAATGGTCTTTGCAACAAATAATGCTGAAACAATTGAAGATCACACGCAAAAGAATGAACATCAGCCCTTACCTCACACCTTGTACAAGAAATAACTTTAAATGGGTCATAGACTTAAAAATCTAAGAGTTAAAACTGTCATACTTCTAAAAGAAAAAGCGGGAGAAAACTTCTGTGACTTTTGATTAGGCAAAGATTTCTTAAACAGAACACAAAGAACATAACTTAAAAATGAAAAAAGAGATAAATTATATTTCATCAAAATTAAAAACTTCTGCTCCCCAGAATACACTGTTAATAGAATGAAAAGACAAGCTATAGACAAGGAGAACATATTAGCAAAACACCTGTGTAACAAAGGCATATTTGGAATATGTAGATATTATTGGGAATTAGTAATATGAAAAATAAACAATGCAATTTTTAAAAATGAGCAAAAGATTTGAATAGACACTTCACCAAAGAAGATAGAGGATGCAAAAAGATGCTCAATATTGTTACACATTAAGAAATGCAAGTTATTAAAACCAAAATGACATGTCCCTATATACCAATTATATATATAAAGTTAAAAAAATTCATTGACAATACCAAGATTAATGAAGATTTGATACAACTGAAACACTCATACATTCTTTGTGATAATGTAAAATGGTACAGGCATTTTTGAAAAATAATTGGCATTTCCAAATAATGTTAAACATATACCTAATTTATAACACAACACTCCCACTCATAATTATCACCAAGGAAAGATTGGATTTTTCCACTCAGATATTGCAATGTGAACATGTAAACTTTATTCATAATAGCCAAAAATTAGAACCAAACCAAGCATACATCAACTTGGTAAATGTATAAACAAATTGTGGTATTTCCATTTAGTGGAATACTACTTAGCCATTTAAAAAAGTGAATTACTGATGCACACAACAATATGGACAGAGCTCAAAGACATTGTGTCAGAAAACACATATTGTATTATTAATATGTGAGTCCATTTAAATGACATATAAATAAGGGAAAACTATGGAAACAGAAAATGTTAGACAGCACTAGGTATTGAAGGTGGGAGAGGATAGTGTTGGCTATAAAGAGTCCTAAGGGAACTTTTTGTGGTGATGGAAATGTTCTCCATCTCAATGATAGTGTTGATTAAAGGAAAATGTGCATTTGTCAAAGTTTATCAAATGGCACAATTAAAAGTAGAATTTTACTGTTTATAAATTACCCCAAAAAATCTGATTTAAAAAATAAGGTGATACGTATTAGTAAAGCAAAAAGACTTCAGAGGTAGTAAAAAAGTCTAGGGAATGACGTAACACACAAAGATGGGATGGAGGGCATTTATGATGTGGTTTTATAGAAAGGAGGTGACAGTTCATTTCCTGGAATAGAATAGGGTGGAACATCATACATCAAGGCGGGAAGGAGAAACTGATGTGACAAGCACACAGCAGTGAAAAGATTATGACCAATACAACAGAAGATGTGTTAGGGAGTTATAAACTTAAGGTTGACTAGGAAGAGTAAGGCCAGATTATTTTGGAATGAATGTGGTCCTTATGGGGCCATGGATGCCTGGTCTTGCAGATTTGCCAATTTATGCTAACAATTGACTCTCATGCTGTAAAGCTGGGACCATAAAGATCACTTCCCTAGTTAATTCACGGTCCATTCATACCTGCCCCCAAGCATTAAAACTCATATAGAGAACTTTGGAATTGGCAACTTCAATTTAATGAGCATTGACCACATGATAGGCATTATGCAAATCACTTAGCATATATTAATTCATTCAGTCATTAAACAAGGTTGATACCTCTCTCCACTTATACTTAGAAGGAAATTGAGGCTCATATAGCCAGGACTGCTGGCTCTTTTATCCTCACTGCTTTACAGGGCAATTGTATGAATCTATTCTTTTATTATATTACTTATTCATTCAGAAGGCATTTATTAAATATCAACTATATACTCCATCTAGTAAATAGTACAGGCTCATTTTAAACTCTAGTCTCTGACCAAAACCTAAATTTGAAAAACTGTTCTGTGTTAATGAAGTGGAAAATAGAGAATAACAGTTTCTAAGAGTGGAGAGGCCATGACGAAGTCTACATAATTTTTATTCTAACCCCCATATAATATTTTATATCCTAAACAAGATACTTAACATCAATGCATTAATCAAAAGAGAACATGCATTAAGTAATCTCTAGGATTCCTTTGTGCTATGTCAATTCTATGATTTTAACTGTAATCAGAATAGGAAATAACTGGTGAAAATTATTCTGGATTTAACAGTGATTGGCTATCATCAATGCTGGGTGTGTAGCTAGATTCCTTCTTCTGGATCAGGGTCATTTTTTTCTTCTCTGCCAGAAATGTAGGCCACTATTAAATATAAACTGAGTCCTTCTCTAGGTAATGCCTGTAGCTGAAGAGAGCTACCCCACTCTCAGAGCTATCTTCACAGAGTGGATGGTTAATGCTGCAGTGTGAGTGGACCTCATGCTTCAAGTTAAAAATAACTCTGAATGGTCATCCCAGTTTCCGAGCTCCCTGTGGATTTCTGAGGCTTCCTTTGAACTTGCATTGCAGTTCCACTTCTATATCTGTCCAATCCCACTTAAATCACATGAATTCAGGTATACTTCCCTAGTATACTCCTCTATGTAGCCCTTGCATCCAAATATCCACCTCTCAAAGTCTACTTTCCTGAGGACCTGGGCAAGAACCTATGGCATAGATCAAGTAATAATTAATCATACATAAGTACCATTTAAAATATTGTAGATTTTTATGACTATATAGGAAGGGTGGAGCTGGTGTGAATTTGTCATCTTTTCTAGAGAGCTATTGTAAGTCATGGTATGATATATAACCTAATATTGAGAATAATTGTTCAAAAATACTTAAAAATTTAAATTTATATTGCATATCATTCTACGGTTTACTTACGTGCAAAGCATTTTGTAAGTATAGTAAGAGACACAAATAATTGTGTATATAGCCCCCAAGAGCCCTCAAAAATAAAAGAATCATTCACAGACTTCTTGTGAATTTAGTATATTCATGTTTTAAAAGATATTAAAATATGAGACAAGAAGAGATAAAAGACAAAAGGGAAGCATAGACAAAGTGAGCTTGAAATGCTCAGCTACAAATAAATTAATGTAGAGGCAGCTTCCTAGGTGAATTGAAGGTTGAGATAAGACTTGAGTAATTAGTGAGAAGTAGACCACTGAAGTATGGAAAAGAATGATTTCAAGTGGGAAAAGAGTGTGAGGATAAAGACATATGTCACTGTTTACAGAAGAATGAGGTGATTTATCTGCTTGTTTGAACATTCCTCCTGGGGAAGAAAAGGAGCCCTGGGCTTTCTTGGATGAGGTTTGAGGTTCTAAGGACCAGGGATGGACACAAGAGTAAAGGTAGAACTAAACTAACTCTAGAGCTGGGAATGACATAACCGGGAAAATCTGAAAGACAGTATCCAAGGTTGGAGCACAGCCAAGGACTGATAGTCTGAACAAAGCATCAACGTATTCTGCTCTGAAGGAACTGAATTAGGGTACAGGAAATTGGAGAGTAAACAGAAAATAAAATGGCAATGAAGTTTACAAAGGTGAGTAGGAGGTAAGACCTGGAGAGATTCCCTTAGGGTCTCTGGGCACCTGGAAGTCAGATATTTTCATGGGACCTGGTACCCTTGCCCCATTGTAAGAAAGCAACTATTAAGAACATTAAATTGGTTCAGGTGCAGAGATAAATCATGATGGGGAGGCAGGAGTGACACAATTAGAGACATGATTTGTTAAATCTATTTATGACTGTATGTGATGGAATTCAACTTATGTTAAAACATAAGTTTTAATGGTAATCCACGCCTTGACATTATAATGTTTTATTAACGATCAAAACAATTTTCTAAAAAGTTTTTCTTTCTTGCATCTTAAATAATAATTGCTTTCACGTATTCAGCAAAGAGAGATTTTAGTGAGGCAATCCGTGGTCTAGGGAATGAAGTACGTAGTTGGCGTGAGCTAGGCTTGCTTGGCCCTAAATTTTATTTCTTAAGCGTCAAGAAAGACTAATGTTATGATGGTTTGATAGAGAGTGCCAAAGGGTGTTTCTCTGTTGCTTCCTGGAAGTACTGCTGGCTGCTTCATTCCCCTGCTTTTCAGGGCAATTGTATGCATCTATTCTCCTATTAACTTATTCATTCATTTAGTAAACACTTGTTTAATAAACAACTATATTTCTGGCACTGGGATATATTCTGAGGACAGTGTACCATTGGTGCAATGTGGTGAGGTTTGAAGCTCTGAAACACAGACAAATAGGACAACTCTCCTGCTTTTGAATACTCACAATAAACTGTGTGTAAAAGATAAAATAACTGTTGAATGTACTGGTATCTTACCTGTGCTCCAAGGACAAGAATTTTATCATGAGCCATCTATTAACACCATAATAAATAATCCTATTATAAAATACCCTATTTAAAGGTAGGATCCTCAAAATACTTCCTAGGACATACTATAGCATTTTCCATCCCTCCACAAATAAAATTTATATTTAGACTCTGAAAAAATAAAAGCAGGTAAAAATCAAGCTCCAAAAATTATCCATTAATCCACTTTTTAAAAGCATACTGAGAAAATACTTGATCCCAAGAATTCTAAGGGATAAAGATATGAATAAAATAAGGGTTATAAAAATGAAAGAGACTTAGCCTCAGTAATTGGTAATTCATTTCTTCAACTAGCATCCATTTGTTGGTCTCCTGCTATGTGTCAGTCTTTGCACTGGAAGTTTTTTCATCATAATCTTAGGGAATCTGGGATACAAATTTTTTTCAAGCAAAGTGTTACGGAAATATATGTTAAATTTAAAGCATCATCTACTGAGAGCATTATCTATTCAGTAGACAATGCTAGGAAATAGCATGCTTGTAATAGTAGTGAATGCTAGTAAATGCTAGTAAATAAATTTGAAAAGAATTTAGCTAATAATATTTTAAAGAGTCAAGAAATTACTTCTGATTTTTAAATATTTTTACATTTAAGTGTTTTATATTTATTTCAATTCAGCTAACAATTATTAGCTCTTATATGCAAAGTATTTATGAAAAGGCTGTCAGGCACTCAAATGTGATTAAGACAAAGGATATTCAAAATGTTCACTATTTATTAGGAAAAAGAAACAAAATTTCATTAAGATATAGGATATAATAGATGTTATTATAAACTGTATATGTAGACATGCCTGAAATGATTACAAATGTAGCTCCAGAGAGAATTATTAATGATGCAAAACAAAAAGTAGACAGAGAAAAATTTTGTTTTGTTGTGCTGTTGTGTGTGTGTGTGTGTGTGTGTGTGTGTATGACTAGGTGCAAGTATGACAAATCAAGATTTATTGCCTGGAAATGCCTATTTTCCTTACAAAAGCCAAGAAGGCTAATAAAGTCCGCCCTTTTAGCAGAAGTACAAAAGCTACTCCTGGATTTTTGAGTGTTCGCTGACAGCTATAGCTAACAATTTTGCAGAAAAAGCTATGAAAACAAATGAAAAGTCATATTTTCCACATTAAATGATTTGAACTCAAAATAAAATTGACTTCTATTATGGAAAAATGAATGTACAATTTTAGCTTTTTATTAAAAAGCCTAAAAAATCTTGGCAAATATTTTAGATATGATATAAAAAAGTAATACTTCTCATACAGAAAGGTATAAAATATGGCAACAAACAAACAAAACAATAACAAAGTAAGGGAAGCGGTAAGGGAAGTCCGAGAAAGTAATCAGGAAGAAAGAAGTAGGAAGAAAAAAAAATCTTTAAGAAAAATCAAAAAGAGTAGCGGGGAAAAAGACAAGATCAAGACTAGATTATAGGGAAAATGCTTTTATTTTTAGATCATCATTACCATATCCATATTCAATTCAAATTCAGCTGGAAGATGAAAAGATGTACAGATTCTTGGATTGGTCAGGAAAACAATTCATACCTGGTAGTTTGATGGAAGACATTTAATACAAAAAATAGCTATAAGAGCATTGGAAATGGTGAAGAAAGAGGACTGTGAAACCACCCAGAGATTAACAACAGAAGAGAGTTGGTAACACTCCTAGCCCTGGAAAGTTAAATAAGGTGGGGATGACAGAGACCAACAGCCAGCACATCATGTAAAAGAGGGGCTCATGGTGAAAGATGTGACCACTGTTGGAACTGCTGCCCAGAGCAAAGAGGGGAAGTAACACCCTGGATTGTTCCTTCCTCCCTGTTTCCAACGCGTCACTAACACTGCCCATGTGCTAGTTGAAACTATTCAGAAGCCAGAGAAATATAGTTTGCAGAGATCAGACTTCACTGACACAGCACAAAACATGGAAAAAGTGGGAAATGGATCTCAGAGCAGAGAGGAAAGGAACACCCCAGAGACTAAAAAAACACACCAAAACACAGAAGGCCAAGCAGTCCAATAACAAGTCTCTCCAGCCTTTGCGAAGGCAGCAATCCAAAGGAGAAAAGATGAGTACAGAACAAATAATTCTTAGAATAAAGTGTGGAGTCAGAGTAGATGACAGTCCAAATGAGGAGATACTTAAAGAATATCCCAGCCTGGGCAAGATAACACCTATCAAGTGGGACATAGAGAATTAGAATAAGAACCAGATGGCCCAACTGAACAAGCCTGGTGAGGAAATAGCATGGGAAGACAGTTCTTAGAATTTGAAAGGACCATTTGAGTACTATTATCTTGAAAATGAGATATAGGTAGGAAATCAGAAGTGTTACTCTGATGATTCATTCAAACAGGAGATACGGCATGAGAGCAACAAGGTCTTTATAAACCTTGCTCACTATTGGAGAATTAACTTTTCGTATACCACCAGGTCAGGCTTTTACTGGAGAGGGGTTCAGGGGCACCAGGGGCAAGTGGATGTCTCTCCTTGCCATGTGATTCTCAGTACAGAGGTCTGAACACACACTAAGGTTAGGTGCCTATGAATTGTAGCTTACTTTGAGCATCTGCTCATATATGTGTCTACATTTATATTTAATAGTACCATTCCTTATATTGGGTATACAGTGTAGCTTAATGTAAAATAATTAAAATATGGACTTTGATGTCTAATATCTGGTGTGACACTGGATATATAGTAATCATTAATAAATGTAAATCAATCACATTGTTTCAGGAAACTTTATGGTTAATTTAGCTCCATCCCTGGATTTGTAAGTAAATGAGGTTCCTTTATTTTATGTATTTGAGCTACTGTAAAATGAGGACTACTGGGTGGATTAAATGACATAAAAAGCATATGATTTAAAATTGTTCCTGCCTTGTTCATAGTAAGTACATGATATCATCTTTTTTGTTATTTTAATAAATTAAAAGTACCTGTTCCAGATAGAGAACTACTTGATATATTTAATCCTAACCTGGTGCCCAAAGTAGAGATAAACAGCACCCTTTTTAGTATCATATCTACACAAAATTCTTTTATAAGCATCTGTATATTCATTCAACAGCTGCTCCATTTGTACTGATAACACTTAAGTTTATATATTTCCTGAAGACCTCAGTCATGTATTGATTAAATTGCCAATGAGACATCTCCATTTGATTGTACCCAAATGCCTCAAACTTATTTCCAAAGTGCAACTTAACTCTTGGTGTTATCAATTCAAGGAAAAAAATAATAAACTAGTTCTGAAGTCAGAGTTAGTGAATTATTATTGATTTCTTCAATAGTCACTTCCTATTGTTAACCATATATTTTAAGTCAACTTGCTGTATATTTTTGAAGCAATCTACTTTTATTTACCCCAATTGCCGGTGTTTTAATGCAGAGTACCACAATGACGTGGCTGGGTTACCGACACAGGCTTCCAAAGTAGCTCCTATTCTTCGTACTGTACTGGTCTCCCTAAGTACTCATATGTTTTCTTCATTTTGTAACCTGAGTGTGACTTTTTAAGCATCTATATTTGATTATGACATTGTCATATGTTAAGCTCTTAAAATGTCATGATTGCTTTCAGGATAAATTTCCCTTGGCATGGAGTATAAATGTCTATATGACCTGCTCTCTACTTTCATCTTTAGCCTCATCTCATACAACTCCTTACCTTCTATTCCAGTGATACTAAATGTCTTGTTCCTCAAGAACACACCATGCTGGCATTCTCTTTCTCTAGAACATTCTTTTTTCCTTGACCAATCAATCCCCTATAATTGTCTGACTTCTGATACAACCTGAAAGGAGAAGAGAACATAGCTAGGGAGAACGTCAGGGAAGTTATGGAAGTAATCTAGGCATGTGGAAATAACTTGTGGTCTAGAATGTTGTCCAGAAATGTGGAGTAAAGAAAGAATCCTAGTGAGAGCCCAATAGAGTCTACTGAAAAGTAATAAGTAGATGATCTTCTAAGGGAACACTAAGGTTCCCTAAGAGAACATTGGTGACATTAGCATCAGCAAGGAAATTGAGATGGAGAGCTGTACATTCGTCCCATCTGTAAAATGAGAGTGGTAGGTACTGTCTGCTTTACCTTTATCCTACAGAGTCATTGTGGAAATAATACAACTGTGAAACTGCTTTGAAATAAGATAAATTTTAATTCAATTTGAAAAGGCTGTATTCCATGAACTGGCCAGACCACGTTGTACTGTTAGGACTTTGGCACGCTTCCCTCTTCCACAGGAATCTTCGTCCAGAATGCAGCAGCAGTACTACACGCTGCATAGACAGAGGATGGCTGCTGCCAGAGAAATTATGCAGTCCCTGAACTCTTCCAACTGGCACTGTTTGCCAGAAATGATAGTATTATGAGAGTATTGGCAAATAAGGTTTTCTGGGCAAAAGAGCTTTTCTTTTAGGCGCTTAAGTAGTAGTTGGTGCTAAGGTACAATCCTGAATACAGTGCTTGAAGCCAGTGGACTTACATGAGCTGCCCAACTGCTTGTACCAACTTCAGAAATAAGAGCAGAAAACTGACACCAGATCATTCATATGGCTACTTTTTAGTCAGTTGAAAGATTACAAAAGAAAAATATGTCACTATTGGACTCTATATTACACACACACACACACACACACACACGCACACACGCCCCAACTGTGGCAAGAGGACAAGGAATTGAGGAATTAATTATTTGTTTCTGAGGTAAATATTTTAAAATTAGTGTGAAATGCACTATTTCAACTCTATGCTGCTGCTGCTGCTCCTTTTTTTTTTTTTTTTGAGACAAGGTCTCACCCTATTGTCTGGGCTGGGGTGTGGTGGCATCATCATAGCTCACTGCAACCTCAAACTCCCTGGCTCAAAGCCATACTCCTGCCTCAGCCTCCCAAGTAACTGGGATTACAGGTGCACTCTACCACGGCTACAGTTTGTATTTTTTGTAGAGACAGGGGTCTTGCTATGTTGCTCAGGCTGGTCTCACACTCCTGGACCCAAGCGATCCTCTTGCCTCAGCCTTCCAAAGTGCTAGCATTACAGGTGTTAAGACACCATACTCGGCCAACTCTGCTTCTGACACTTTGTTCTTAGGGGCTAAAACGTACAATAAAATTTTAGAAATAAATCTGAAATTTTTTAAAGCTATGTGTTTACGGACAAATTTGTTAAAACATTGATTTACAAGAAATCATATTTTAGGGTGTCCTAATTTCTCCCTTTTACTCATGTAAAAGAAAGCGCAAAGGATAGCTAGTTGTAATTAAGTAGCTAAAGAGAAGAAAATTGGGACTATGGAGAAAAATAATCAGAAATTTATTTTATTCATGATCATCACAAGAAAAGCTCAGAATTAAAAATGCCTCAAATATACCTAAAATCTCTCTTCCAATTTTTTTCTTTTTCTTTTCTTTTTTGCTTGAGGACCAACAGCAGCAGCTTTTAATTGTTGTGTAGAAGAAAAAAATATTTGTATATTTAAAAACCTAGTTTGTTTTAATAAAATGTGATTTTTGAGAATATTTTAAAGTAACTATTATTTCCCTATCTCCTATAGACAAATATATGGTCTTGCATGATTCAATAAACTATGTAGCTGCTCTATCAGTTTATATTTTGTCCCCTTCTTGTCATATGTCTGCCAGGTCAATGTAGGTGCATGTGTAAGAATATTTGGCTAAAATTCTTGATCCCTAATAGTTGAAGTCATTTTACCAAAGAATATGCTTTAAAAGAGTTCAGATGTGGCCTGGAACAGGTAATTCTCCAACTGGAACAACAGATCCTCTACAGGCCATCCTTAGAGCTTTCCTTGGCTAAAGGAGTTTAAGTACTCTCCATTCTGAAGAAGGTTCTGGCTTATAAAATGCAGGTGAATATGGCCATCCTACCTACCTTCCTGAGATGTCCTAAGTCTAAAGCAAGTTCACACGTGAACTTTTAGGAGTACAGAGATCTAAAAGCATTGCATAAGTCTAAAAATGTTATGAAAAACAGAATTCACTCCCAAGAAGCCTTCTTTGTGTACTTGGAAATTTAATTATCAGCAAAATTGGTCTTAACAGAATTTTGGGAACTATTTTTCAACAGTCTTCTCAAACATTTTTAGTAACCCAACAATATATCTAAATGAAGACAAAATCTGTGGAAATAATTTAGTTGCCTTTAACTAGAAACCACAGAGAAGCCATTAGAGCAAGCATCCCAAATAGCACCTGTGCCATGGTTCATTAATTTGGTGAAAAGACACACCACAAGTAAAATGGCAGCCCCTGCAGCATAATAGCTGTGCACAGGGAATTTTGTGTATTAACAATTCAAAATTGGGAAAAGGGCTGGGCCAACTGCAACAACTCATTTTTTAAAGTCATTGACTTTACTATACAATAACTCATATGAGACCATTTTTGTCACTTTCACTGGGAAAGTGCTTTAAACTTTGATTTATGTGTGTTTTCCAGTGGGAGGGGGGCGGGATCCAAGAGGTTTCATTTCCTTTTCATTTTATTTTTATAGGATTCACTGGGGTTGATCTCCTTCGGGTCCTCATATTCAGTTCCATACTACCGATGTCAAAAAGAACCTCAGCTGCAATTATGAATCTCTGCCTATCTTTCTATAGCCGCTGACCCCTTATCTGTTGTTAATGGTTAAGACCATCTCAACAACAGATTCCTTTTCACTTTTGTGTTTCTGAGCATGATTTTAGAAATGGACAACACTTCATGACTTTTTTCATATTTTTTTTTTATCCTCCATGAATTTTCTTAGGAAAAAGTAGCTGAAACACAACACCACTTTTTTTTTTTCCTGGAGTCTTTTTAACCTCTCTTAGGGAAAATTTTTCATCTTTAGCAATCACGTGTCATTAATTGTGGAGCAACATAGAGGTAAGTCATTCTTAAAAGTTGTGCCATATCCTGAAATTCAGCCTACGTCATCATTATGCTTTATTATGTGAAGTATTTCTGGTCTGGACAGATTGATTATAAAATACATATATGAGAAAAGTGTTGTGTGTATCTTGGTATTATCTTGTGAAGAGACATTTACTGCTACACTAATTTTCGTTCACTTTCTATGTCATCAATTACTGTCTTCCGATAGGTAATTCCTATGGGCATACCAGCATGCCTTAAGAGCAGGTATGTTAAGAAACAAAAAGCAACAGCAGCAGCAGTGAGAATTCTCACGCAAAGAACCTTGACCCCAGGCTCCTCCAGCTAAGATCCCAGTTCCCTAATGTATTTCAACACAGACCTTTTCAGCAGATTGCCTACCCTCCCTGTGTCCTCTTGCTGGTCACTCTGTTCCTCTCTGGGCCACTCAATTGGACATTTAACCACAATATCTCACTAAAGTATCTCTCACCTAGGCCACCAGTGAAATAGTTATTATATGTCAGAACACATGGTTAATAGTCTTTCCTCTTCTTATCAAAACTCATATACTAACTTAGGGGTTGATTATTTGATTCCTTTGCTCTAGAAATGTTTTTTTTTTTCCTTAGTTTTCATGACCCAAACTTTCTTCCATCTCACTGCATGCTCCTTCTCATGATCCCTACTTATCTCTTACTCCTCTAACTCCTTCATAAAATGTTGTGCGCTCAGGGTTATGTCCTCTGCCATTCTTTCATCTCTATTTACATTCTCGCCCTTGATACTCTGTGTCATCAAGTAATACATAAAAGCTAGTGAGACTCAATTCATATCTCCAATCTAAAACTCTCTTGTGAGCTACATAGTCTTCATTCAAATATTTTATTTTATGTTTGCTTTTGAGAGTCTAATATGCATGTCAAATTATTTTGGTGTAAGAACAGAGCTATTACTAGTCCACAGGCCCCCAAACAGCTCTTCCTGAAAGCTTTCTCCCATCTCAGTAAAGGACGTATCTTTTTACTCGGTGTTCTGTCTTAAAACTTAGAAATCATCTTTGACTCATCTATTTCACTCATATTGGACAGTTAATGAATCTGCAAATCCAGGAAAATGTACCTTCAAAATATACCCTGAATCTGATCAGTTATCTTTATTGCTACCACTACACTAAAAGACATTTGTATTTCTTACCTAGAACAACACAGAAGCTTTCTATTGGTCTCTCTGCCGTACTATAGCCCTTTATTCTGTCTTCCACATAGAAGCCACAGTCATCTTTTAAAATCAATCATTAAATCATAAATCTTACTGATTAAAATATCAATCTATGGTATTCCATTATTCCAAATCCCACATAATGCCCTAAAATAAACAGGGTGCTCTTATACTGGCTCATCTGATCTCTCTTCACTCTTCATTCTATGCGTTGATTTTCAGCCACACTGGCAGAAATGTGTTCTAACACACAAAAGTTATTTCTGCTCAAGACCTTTTCCTTAGTTAAACCTCTTATTTAAAATGCTGTACTTATCATCAGTCTGGTCTAGCTCTGCTTCAGAAAGATCTTCCTTTATCATCTTTGCTAAAGCAATGCCTCTCACCCCCTCTGGCAACCACAAACCGCTTTCTACCACTTAACCTATTTATGTTTTCTTCACAGTGTTACCAGTCTTTGAAGACATTTGTTTGTTCATTATGTTTCCCTTACTAGGAGTGATTTTTAAGAATAGAGAAACTATATCTGTATCATTCTCACTTGTCCTCAAATCCAGGAATAATATCCGACACAGTAGTAACTCAATAAATTTCCCTTTGAATTTGTCTTATTTAATTTTGACATAATACAATGAAAGATATTGCTATCATCCAACTGAAAATCCTGAACACAGCTGCTTTGTTTGTTTGTTTTAGGTTTCAGAACACTTCTTTTGGCAGGTTTACAATGTATTAGGCAGTCTGCTAAGCACTTATTCCCCTTCTGTACGTCAATCCTTACAAAACCCTAGGAGAACTGTATGATATCACCCCGCCTGCTTTTCATCCAGAGATAGCTTTTTAAAACAGTTATGCACAAATAAAACATAAGCAGATGCTTCTTGGAAATTGTTTGTTCAGAGAGTACATTGGAGCTTCATTCCCTTTACTTTAAAGTCTGTGAGTATGATATCTAAATCTGTAGTAGCTCACTCATATCATAAGTAAAAGACTAAGCAAATCTGAGAGTCACTCTGACATAGTTGAGCTGTTAACATGATGCCAGCAGCTAGCTATCTTCAGACTCCTTATTATTTGAAGAAAAAAAAAAGGAGGGGGGAATCCTTATTTGTTTAAGACACTGTTGTTAGATGGATTTACTTGAAAGTAAAATCATTCTGACGTTATCCAGCTGTCAAGGTAAAAAAAAATCCTATAAATGAATCATCTTTGTTTTAAAAGAATAAGCTTGCATTTGTATATTAGGTATATGTGTATTAAATAGGCATATGTCTTTCCGAAATGAGTTAAGGTGCAACAAAGTGTTCCATCCTTCCATTTTGGTCATTCCACAGTGGAAATATTTGTATAAATTAACATTCTTTTGGTCAATGTTTCTCAAATTTAAGTATTCTTCATAATTCCTTGTGGAATTTTTGCAAATTTAAATGCTTTAAAATGCTCCAGTGTTTTAAGATCCAGGAAAGGATGAACATATAGATCAATGACCTGGGCAATTCTGAAATACATTGTAGCTTGAAAAAAATTTCTGCCTAAATCTTGTACCATATGATTGTATGTAGATAACTCTTAGGTTTGATAACATTCCACCAAAGAGAGTATTTTATTTGATTGGTCAGTTGGCTCCAATCTGAATGGGGAACTGCAGGAGATAGGGCTGGGTAAAATTCAAATAAATATTATAAAATGGGGCATAGGATTTGTAGATGATCCATGGAAATGGGGGCCTATCTTAATGGCCTTAAGCAACAGGTACACAGGAGTACTGAATGGAATGAGGGAGAAGAGAAGAAGATGGCTGACAACCATGGAATCTCTCTACCTTAAAATTACTCTTGCTCTTACTATTTCTCAGCTTTCAAGCATATCCCAAGTAGGTGCTTATTTTAATACTTTACATAGTCATGCCTCAGCTACTTTGTTTGGCAAAGAGAGTTAACATAGACGGCTGTTTTATATCAGTTAGCTACAATTAGTTGTGCCATGTAACAACCCCCTGGCCAAAACTTACTGGCTTGAAACAACTATTTATGATTTCTTCTAAGTCTATGAGTCAGCTGGGTCCTTCTGCCCATCTGGGCCAGGCGTGGCTGGTCTTAGCTGAGCTTGCTCATTTATCTATGTCAGTTGTCTGAAGGTTAACACTTCTAGGACGTCCTCCATTGAGATGACAAGGCTTGTAACACATGGTCTCTCTTTTTCTAAGAGACTTGTCTGGACTTCTCATGGTATGACAGGGGTTCAAAAGAGGAAGTGTAAACACACAGTACTTTTTAAGTCTCTGCTTGTGGCAAGTTTGTAATTATCTCATTGGCCAAAACAGTTCACATGGTCCAGCCTAGAGGCATTGGAAAGAAACTACTAGAAGGCATGAATAAAGGGAGGTTGGAAAATCAGAACCAATCAACACAATAGTAATTTAATTCCACACTTTAGATTTATGGTAATTTTGGAAGAGATTGATAGTTTCCCATCACAATGTCCAATCTCCTTTCTCCTTAGCAACAAAAGGATTGTTTTTAGCTGGGGACATACCCGCCCATTAAAGATTATATTTCTTCCACCTTTGGAACTAAGTGTAGCCATGTGACCAACTACCAGCCAAAGTAGCATAAGTAGTAATATCTGGTGCCAATTCTAGAAAGGTCCCTTTAAAAAGACTTCATCTTGCTTTTTTCATCAGATCATTTATACTCCTTCCTCAGCTCCAGCACCTACGTAGGAATCAAACAGCATCAGCCTTTTTTTGTTTTACTATGAAATAACCATGGAGAGGAAAGCCATGTTATAATGATAGAATAGAAAAGTAGGAGCTTGTGTCCCTAGTAATACTATGGAGTCATGATATGACCTATGCAATGCCTACTTTTGGACTTGTTTTACCATGAGAACGAAATACACTTCTATCTTTTCCAAACACTACAATTTTCTTGTCATTGTTATTTGAAACTAAATCTATTTGGATGTAGATCTGCAGATCTTCAGTATCTTGTAAATGCTAATAAATTGTTCATTTAAAGAAAGAGGAAAGTCATACCAGGCAAAAATCTCTGGTTATAAAAACATTTTAACAAGTTCCTTCTGTGTAGCACTTCTTAAAACTTTACAATGCTAATGAGCAGATTGAATCTCTAAGAAGGACATAGCATTTCATGTTTTCCATTATATTGTGGAGTCTTTTTACCAGGATGAGCGTTTTCTGGAATAGAATTTTGGAAAAGCTAGTTTGTTTAGATGAGCTGTACCAATATCCCAGAATATCCATAGTTTCAACTATTTTTTCTAGTTATCACCATAAATATTACTTATGTCAACAAATACTATTCTGTAAGAAAATATGGCCATTAATACCATTTGACAACCCGTTATACAATGGGAAGAGTATATCTCAATGTGGATAGAAAGAGAAAAGCTTTCTTTGTAGTAAAATGCTTGTGATAATGTCACCCCAGACTCTGCAACATAAGAAAAACTGACATCTGAAAAGAATGAACTGTGCAATTTGTGCCTATTTTTCCTGACATCAAGAGACACCACACTAAAGGAAAGGAAAAAGATCAATGCTAAAAAAATAAACTCACAGCAATAAAGAAAACAGCATTTTCTGTTTGTTGTTTCCTAGTTTGCTCTGGAATATTTCTTTTTTCTTGGAATTTATTTTAGCTGGGCATCAGTTTGTGAAAAAGGTGATATCTCAAACTAGAACATTTGCTCAGGCTTCCCCAGCTGTAAAAATAAATGAGTGTGCTTTAGAAAAGGACCAAGTAGTTCCTGAATATGGCCTCTGAGGATGAATACTCTGGCTGTAGTATTTTCTCTGGTGAATTTCTGACTATTTAATAACACTATTTCACAATTTCTAACTCCTTTCAAACTTAACTCAGTGCAAGCATTCATATTTTAAATGTAACTCAGTAGTAATTTATCCAAAATCAAATATTCCCAGAGCCCTGTATAAAATGCTGTGGAGAATGTACTGCATGAGGGATTGGCCCTCAAGGAGTTTATATTCTTACTGGGTTGGCCAATATGGTAAAAAGGAGAATGTGCTCTGAGCAAACTAAGAGTAAAATAAAGCACTATAGATATGAAAGAGAGAGAGAGAGAGAGAGAGGCAGACATCTGGGAGAAAATGAGGGCAAGATTTAGTGAGGAGGGATTATAAAGAAAACTTGAAGTGTAAGAGAGATTCATATTTCAGAGATTCAGAAAGAACATGTCAAACAAAGAGGATCACATAAACAAAGACACAAAAACAAGACATCCAGAGATACATTTGGATAATAGAAACTAGTATATTTTAGGAGATCACATACTTGGTAAATTTTGATAAAAACCAGGTACATTTTGTAAACAAAATAGCCAACAAAAATATATTAAAATTTTTAAGCATGCTTATAACTGTGAAACAGGATGATTCATCTTGTGGTAACTTATATAATAGAAATGAGGGAAACCATAGGCAAAAATTTGAACTAGAGAAGGCTGCTGCATTTTGAAAAGTTGGGGAATTACAGATTGAAAGGAAATGTTAGCAAGAGGGTGTAAAAAAAATGAGTCAAAAGCAAGAAATGTTAAAGGCATAAAATTGTAGTATTTTTGACTCCTGATTTTGTGTGATTAAGTGATGGTGTTGGGGTTGGGAGAAGTACGACATCGGTGGAAGATCCAAAATTTTACTTGGTTATCTGAAATAATTAGTAAACATAGTACACAAAACAACAATATACATTTCAAAGGAAACCCACAAAAATATACTCATTACACATACTAAAATGGTTGTCTTGGGAGGGAGGAGTAATACAGAAGGTTATAATGATGAACAAAACTAAATAAATGAATGAAACACGGAAAAATCCATATTGTGATGAGACAGAAAAAGAAAATCCAGCTGATTAAAGGCAAAAATCATTTAACCCCAAATACCTGTTGGAGGGCCATAAACCACACTAAATGGCTCTTGGCCATAGGTGCTTTCTGTGATCTGATTCAGGATAAGGAGTATACTATGTAAGCCATGAAAACAGCCCTGTGTCTTCTTTGTAACCACAAATGAACACATTCAATATACACAAACAGCAAACTTGGAAGACACAAACTATTAGAAGTAAAGGAATAAAAGTTGAAGGCAAACAACAAAGTAAAAATAAAAGTTTTTAAGTGTCTTTTGGGTTGTTTATCATAAACTGCCATAGACTGGGCAGCTTACAAGCAACAGAAATTTATTTCTTACAGTTCTAGAGGCTGGGAAGTCCTAGATCAAAGTGCTGGGAGACTTAGTGTTTGGTGAAGGCCCCTTTCTAGTTCATAAATGGCTGTCTTCCTGCTGTGCCCTCATATGGCAGAAAACATGAAGGAGCTCTCTGGAGTTCCTTTAATAAAGGTATTAATCCTATACCTGAGGGCACTCTCATGATTTAATCACCTACTAAAAGCCCCACTTCCTAATACCATCACATTAAGCCTTAGGATTTCAACATATGAGAGAGAGAAAACGAGAGAGAGAGAGAGAGAGACAGGAGCCCATGATGAAAGAAGAGAATTGAAGTGGGCACTGTGATGTGCCACCTAGATCCCCTTCAAGAAAGGACTCACCACCTGTTGAGGATGCTGTTGGTTGCGGCCTGCAAACTGGCAGGCTCTTCAGAGGTTGCCTCACCTGTGGAAAGAGACAACATTCCTACAAAGACACACAGTGTGAAACTAAAAGCCTGGGTTTTCAGCCTAACTTAGGATGTCTCTGAAGAATGATTCCAGCTCCAAAGCTCCCCACTGGGTGGTCCAAGGCCATTTCTAGATCTGTTTTGCAACTCTACTTCTCCCTCTGCCCACTTCTGTATCCTTCCTTTCCCTTCCTCAAATGTCAGTTACAAATCTTTAATAAATACCTGGCCCGTTAAACTCCATCTCAGAACCTACTTTCCCAGAAGTCAGCCTCTTACAACAGTTCTCATATATTTGTCTGCAATAAGAGCCATCCACAGAGAAGAAATCATTCTGCATCCCTCTCTCTTCAAGTAATATCACACTCACCCTCACAGGTTGTAAAGAAAATCAGTCAAGAGAATTAATCCTTAACCGTGGATCTATTCTAGAACATCAGAATCGAGAATGGCATTCAGTAGGCAAAAAGTGAAAAGAAGAAAAGTCACAAACAGAATTGCAAGATGAATCCTGGGAAAAATGTCAAATAGTATGGTGGGGAATGTTCATCCAAGAGGTTGAGAGACTGTGTGCTCGTGGTAGCCAGAGTAACGGCCCCAAGGATGTCCAAGTCTTATCTCTGTAATCTGTGAATGTTACCTTATATGGCAAAAGGGATTTTGCAGATAAGGTAGGGACTTTGAGATGGAGCAATTATCCTGGATGACTCAGGTAAGCCCAATGTGATCACAGGCTGTGGTCCCCAACCCCCAGGCCGCTGGCCACTGACCACTGACTAGTACCAGTCTGTACTCGTTAGGGACCAGGCCACAGAGGTCTGCCCCCACCACCCCCCATCCATGGAAAATTGTCTTCCATGAAACCGATCCCTGGTGCCAAAAATGTTGGGGATCACTGATCGCAGTGATTCTTCAAAGTGGAAGAAGGAGGCAGAAAAGGAATATCAGAGGGAAATGGGATGACAAAATAAAGGTTGCAGAGATGCAACAGTGCTGGCTTTGAAGGAGGAGGAAGATGGAAGTGGGCCAAGGAATGCAGGTGACCCCAAAACTGGAAAAAAAACCACCGAGAAAATGGATTATCCACTGTCATCTCTGTAATGGAAGACAACACTGCTGACCTTAATTTTATACCAGTGTGACAGACTTTTAATGCAGAGAATGGTAACATAATAAATACGTGTTACTTTAAGCCAGTAAGTTGATGATAACTTTTCATGGCAGTCATACAAAACTAAGATAATGCTGACGCTTACTGCATGGCAGATATGGGGAAGAGAAATAAAACACTGGGCTTATGGTACAGGGGCTGATAATCAAAACTTCATCTGCTGCTTAGAGCTATGACCTGCATTAGATCACACAGCATATCTGCACTCAAGTTTTCCTCTCTGGAACCTGAACGTATAATAACTACCTTATAGAGCTTCCCAGAGCATTAACTAAGGGATGACAAATAAATGAGTCAGACACTTGCTGGGCACACATAGCACATGCTCAGAAGAACATAAGTTGAACATAAGTGGCTGTGCTAATTATGTACAGTTTTCCCATTTATCCTAGTATTTTTCCTTTCCTCTGGGGTTCTCAAACCACACACCCCTCCCTTGTAAGGAGCTCCAGGGAAGTGACACCATAGGAATATTGGGCCTTCATCATTATAGTCCTTCAATTGTTAAAGGTCAAGTAAGTTGGGATCATTGTGGATCCCGATCTTGTTGAAGAATGTATGTTTTTCCCCAAATAAAAATGAGGGACAGGGATAGAGAAAAAAAAAGAAAATGCAATTTCTTATAAGAATTATTTGTCTCAATTGGCACAGGCTTTCTCCCTGAAGAACATCTATTTGTTTGTTAGATTAAGTTGGTATCAATGCTCTTTAACCTGGCAGCTCAGTGCCCGCATTTATTATTTTCAGAGTGGATATTTGCCACCCAACATCTGGTCTGCCTTAGTTTTCCTTTAATTTCCTTTACCTTCCTCTACTCCTTTACCCATTCTATCATCTGTGCTTTCCAAAAAACAGTAATCTGAATGGATGTTAGCATCTCTTAGCATTTTACTTTCAGACCTCCGGCCTGCATTGTGTAGAGACTCACCTGATTGACCCAGAGATGTGCCAGAATTAGTGCCTCTATATACATGCAATAACCAAAGGATGCCGCAAAGAGTACTCATTACAAATACATTAGAATTATTTTTCCAGTCTGACAAGGAAGATGCTCTGTAAAACAAAATTTACAAATGCACAAATTTATATATGCTGGAGGGAATACAATGAATTTTCCTCTAAGGTAAAAGAATGGCACGTAAGTCAGAAATAATAAAATAACAGAATAGACTTCTATTCAAAAATATGTGTCTCCATTGGTACTTGGTTAGCCACAGAAGAGCATCTAGTTATTTGCTGGGAAGTTTCCTGAGTCCCTGAGTAGTTCCTTATGGACAGAGGAACAAGACAGATATGTGACTCTTTGTCTCAGAGACCAAATCAAACTTTGGCCATAGTTTGAGTTACTCACATCATGAAAAGAAAACAATGGGCAAATCTGAAATGTTCAATTTTTTAAAATTACAATTGGAAAAACATCTGTATTGAGGATAAGGGAGCTCTTGGGAAATGTGGCCACTCTCTCATCACTGCATAATGCAAGAAAAGGAATGAACAACAGGATAGAATTAGAATTGTTCTACATGTATGTGTCCGAATTCTGTTGAAGTCCAATAGGTCTCAGCATTTTAAAGGCTGGGGCATTTGCAATCTTAGTTTCAGTCATATAAAAATACAAAATTAGAGTAACTCTTTCCCATCACACTATTCCTGCATTTAGTCAAATGGTATTAATTTATAAACCACATAAGAGTTTATATCTGTTAACTCCTAGAATTTATATTCAATTGTGAAGTAGGCAAATCTGACTTAACTGACCTATATGTATGTGCCATTTGCTGACCACTTAGAATGTTCTGCTTTTGAAGTGCTACCTCACACATGGTCCCTTTCACTTTCATTCACCACTTATCATCCATGCCTGCCATCCTTAGCTGGAGAGCTACATGCCAACCCAGCTTATTTGGCCTCAGGGATTTCTGTGGAAGAGAGTACTCGGCTTGACCTTTCCAGGTTGGTTTTTGGGCCAAGGTAATGCACTCCTCTTTGCATCTGTACACCTTACACCTTCATGAGTAAATCTAAGTCATCTGGTCTGAGCTTCTTCATCTACCAACTTATGACCTTTAATTCTCTCTACACCCATTTTTAAAATCTTCTTTGACTCATATATGTCCCTCCTTCTAAATTTCACACCTCAATTTGACTCTAAATTCACTTTCTTCCCATCCCTTTTGGGACTTTGCTTCATTAGTTATCTCATCTTTTGTTTGTATCTTCAGACATCTCCACCCTTTTTCCAAAGGTTTCTCTGGCCTTTTCCCTGTCCCTGTCTCAAAAAAAAAAAAAAAAAAAAAGAAAAAAAAAAAAAACCCCTCAAAAATCTGTATGACTGTTTATCCAGTTCAATGATTTTTCTTCAGTTTTAATCTTCCTTAAAATTTTTGTCCCTATAAAACTTGAACGTTACCACATAATCATAATTCCATTTCTGCTCTCCAGTAACTCCTTCTACAATTCTTCTTCTGGTTTTACCTTCTCTTACTCTTGAATTCTTCCCCCATAATAATTAGTCTGGTCTACTACATTCTCTTTCCACAATATTCCCAGCAAACTTATTACATTTATATTTTCTCATAGAGTCATCCATCCTTTGAAAGGAAGATTTTCAAAATGGTGTCACAAACTATGACCTCATTCAACTATTCAGTAATAACACATTCATATTCATTGAGTACTTTTTATGATGCAGACATCTTGCTAATTATATCATATGCTTTAGCTAATAAATATTGTACTAATTACTAATAAATACTAACTTAAAACATAAACTCATTCTGTTTAATTCCAGAGCCTATGCTCTTAACAATTACATTGTAGAAACTCCAATAAGTATGCTCTGCACAAAGTATAGAATGGCAACCCCAAAATATTTAAATTCCTGACTAAGGAAAATATAGTTTAATATTCTTTGAAATTCCTGTTCTTTGTTTCCAACTTCCCAATGATTTGCATGTGAACTCAACATTACAAGTTCAACATACATAAATGTCTTTTCCTAGAAACACTTATCTTCATTCTGATTATCAAATACAGCCATGTGTGTCTTAATGACAGAAATATATTCCAAAAAATGCATCACTAGACAATTTTGTCGTTGTGCAAACATCATAAAGTATGCTTACACAAACCTAGGCTATATGGTACAGCCTATTACTCCTAGGCTACAAACCTGTACAGCATGTTACTGTACTGAATATTGTGGGCTATTGTAATATAATGGCAAGTGTTTGTGTGACTAAACATAGAAAAGATGCAGTAAAATACAGTATAAAAGATAAAACATGGTACCCAGGTAGGCTTTTTAGTGTGAATAAAGCTTATAGGAGTGAAAGTTACTCTGGGTGAGCCGGTGAGTGAGTGGTGAGTGAATGTGAAGGCCTGGGATATTACTGTACACAACTGTAGATTTTATAAACACTGTTCGCTTAGGCTACACAAAATTTATTTAAATTTTTCTTCAAATATAAGTTAACTTTAGCTTGCTACAGCTTTTTCACCTGATAAACACTTAGCTTAAACCACAAACACATTGTCTAGTGACACAAAAGTATTTTCTTTCTTTATATCCTTATTCTATAAGCTTTCTTCTATTTTCACTTTTTTATTTTTATTTTCTTACTTTTTAAACTTTTTTGTTAAAAGGGTACAAAGTGTAAGACAAACACAAGCATTAGGCATTAGCCTAGGCCTATACAGGGTCAGGATCATCAATATCACTGCCTTTCTCCTCCACATCTTGTCCCCCTGGAAGATCTTCAGAGGTAACAACATGCATGGCTCTGTCATGTCCTATGATAGCAATGCTTTCTTCTGGATTCCCTCCTGAAGGACCTGCCTGAGGCTGTTTGATGGTTAACTTTTTTTTATAAGTAGAAAGAGTACATATGATAAAAAGTATAGTGTAGTAGATACATAAACCAGTAACAGTTGTTTATCAAGTATTGTGTACTGTACATAATTGTATGTGCTAGACTTTTATTTGACTGGCAGAGCAGTAGGTTTGTTTACACCAGCATCACCACAAACATGTGAGTAGTGCCTTGCACTACATCATTATGACAGTTAGGATGAACTAGGTGATAGGAAATTTTCAGCTCCATTATAATCTTATGGGACCGTTATAGATCTCACCACAGGATGATCTTGTTTATAGCTTTTGAGTCAAGGAAAACAAATGCAGTTTCTTCCAAATATATGGAAATGTGACTAATACATTAGAATTTTCAAGGCTGATTTTATGTACTATTATATTTCATATTCTATCACGTTTCAGGCAATTACAGATTATGTTGTATTCTAGAGGGGGAACACATTGTAATTGCAATATGGTACAGAGTGGAGGAACATTATGTTGCAAGCCCCCAACCACAGTCATTGTGCTTTAGCTTTCCATTTATATTAATTTTCCAAGAATCTCTGGTCCAAATTCTTGCATCAAACTTTGGCTCCCCTTACTCTCTTGAGAAATATATCAATTCTTCCTTCTCATTACATTATATTAACCCATTCCACATATGGACTGTTACTGCCACTATAGCGTAAGTTCTCATTTACCTGAACAGAGGTAATTGGATGCTGAGTCCTGTCTTAGGAAAACACAATTTACTGAAAGAGATAGGAATGCAAACAATTAAATATATTACAAGGCACAATCGAACTTAATGTCAAATAAAAATAGAACTAATTCTGGCAATGCTTGCGGTGGGTCTGGCACATTTTAATCATGCGCTAAGTTGGTGTCTAATTTAATTTCATTATAGTCAACAACTTGTTGTTTAGTTCCTATAAGAGTATGAGAACTAGTTCATTCTCTGAAGGAAGTATAAAGAAAGAATTAACTGTGTGTCCTCGCTCTGTTCTTTTTTTATTAATTTCAGAATATTATGGGGGTACAAACATTTAGGTTACATATATTGCCTTTTTAAATTTTATTTTATTTATTTCAGCATATTACAGGGGTACAAATGTTTAGGTTACGTATATTGCCTTTGCCCCTCCTAAGTCAGAGCTACAAGTGTGTCCATCTCCCAAACCGTGCACATCGCACCCATTAGGTGTGAATATATCCATCCCCTCCTCTTCCCTCCCACCTGCCCAACACCTGATGAATGTTACTTCCCTATGTGCACATAAGTGTTGATCAGTTAGTACCAATTTGATGGTGAGTATATGTGGTGCTTGTTTTTCCATTCTTGTGATACTTCACTTAGTAGAATGGGCTCCAGCTCCATCCAGGATAATACAAGAGGTGTTAGTTCACCATTGTTTTTTTGTGTCTGAGTAGTACTCCATGGTATACATACACATATACCACATTTTATTAATCCACTCATAGTTTCAATGACAAGATAGATGATATGGGATTCAATAAATAAATAATAATAAGTAATAAACTAAGAGTTCTCAACCTGATATAATTTAGGAATTTTCACTAACTTTAACTGCAACTTAGCATTTTAAAATTTTCCATTATGAATGTAGGAAAACGCCACACACCCACATACCCCCCCACAAAGAGTGGTTTAGAAATACCTATAATTATCACTAGATTTCTAATTTGTTATGTCATATTATAGTGTTGCAGATATTTTAAAATATTATTTAAGTTCACCATAATTTTGAAATTATAATAATTAGACTTGCGACTAAATCTTGTTTTAAGTGTGTTAATAATTGTATATTGTGTCACAAACTTGCTTAATATTTTAATAACAGTATTTCTATAAAATTGATTTCTGTTGTGATCCTATGAAAACATTTTACTTTCTTCCTAGGAGGGGCTATGAGGTTATACCAGAATGAGAAATGTCCATAAAACAAAAAAGTCAAATACCTTCTGCATGAGATTTTGTGCTTTGGAAGCTCAGAGGAGTGAGAGACTGACAAAACTGGAGTGGGTATAGCTTTCCAGAGGCAGCAGAACTCCAGTAACAAGAGCTTTTGCATAGACATGGAATACGGAATACTGGGAAGGAATCAAAACACGTGGAATGAAGTATAAGCAAAGACACAGAGGCAAGAATGGGAATGACTCTTTCAGGTGAAAGAGTAAATGACTTGTACTCTTAGGGCACAGCCACTTTTGATGGCATAAAGGGATGGGCAGAGCATCCGAGCATCCCATAGTATGAAAAATGTTTTCCCTAGGAAACCACATCTACCCTGGGAGAATCAGATTCAGTGAGGTTTAGGGTTGAATCCTTGTCTTAGTGCTATTTTTTTGATTCATGTCACATATAAATTTTTAAACACAGAGTTTTGGGTCATGCCCACTTGGTGGCTATGAGGTGTCAAATATGTAGTATAAGATGTGAACAGAGATGATTTGAGAATGTAGAGGAGCAAAACGACACAGAGGGAAAATGGGACTTGAGAGAGGATAACCCACAGAAAGAGATCAAATCGAGACATGACGCCAAGTGGCAGGGGCCGCGGGCCATTTGTTGCATTTCCTGCTCATTCACACTCCTGTTCTAATCCCTAATGGTTTCTAACCATTAAGATCAAGCTTTTACTCTTCTTGCATAAAGCCATGTTCCATTATGCTGGCTAACTCCATTTAAGTGGCATCAGGTCACTGATAGACCTAACTATACAGTAGGCAGGGAGAAGAACTTGGCTCTCGGCTAAACTGCAATTCAGTTGAATGCCCACCAGACTAGTGTTTTTTCCTAATCTAATCCTCTTTATCACAAATGCGCTTAAGAGAGAATCTATGAAGTTCTCTGCTCTGCAGCTCTGTTTTTTGTTTGATTTTTGACACATGTTCACTTGTTATTTTAGAGTAGGTTGTATATACGTTTTCTAAAATCCACATTAAACTTGATTAGCTACGTGTCAACTTTGTTATAGAGCAGACCCTGAATTCTTATTTTGTGTCTTTGTTACTTCATATAGAGTAATCAGTGTGCAGAGATAGCAAAAAGATCCCCTTCTGTCTTGGCCTTGAGTCTAGATTTAAGACAGCAGATATAGAAATAATGGGAGCTTGTGGAGAAACATCTTCACCATGGATTCATTTGATTTACAATCTTTTAGACTTTAATTTGTTTATTCAACTTTGAATCCACTTATTTTTGCCCTGCTCACTTCCATAGCTTATTGCAGCCAAAACTTCCTTGTAAACTAAATGCTAATTGCTACAAAGGGAATTCTGACAGGCACACTGAATACAGCGGTATGGCAGTTACGAAACTCAGACCTTTATCCCTGGAGCCCGGAGAGAAAGCAAACACTTGAGGCAAGGTTGCTAAATGAGGTTTGGAAACCGATTCTAGAGAGAGGGTGTGGGTACCTTGCCCATTGTGACTCTTCACTCTCGATTGCTTCATCTCCAGCCTGCCTGTGCTCTAGATTAGAATGGGTTTGCGGCAAGATGCAGACTCTTCAAACACTAATGATTTTCCTTTTCTGTTTACTCCCATGGAAATTTATGTGTCACTCTATTAAAGGTGACATGCAATCACACTGAATTACATCCAGCCCTGGTGTGTGCCTGCCCCAGCTCACTGAACTCTGCAATCCACTCTTGTGCCATCAAGTCCCTACCATGGAGACTTCCCACTTAGACGCTAAAGAAGATTTAGTGTGTCAGTGATTTAGAGTGTAGTTGGTATAAGGATCCCACCAGGTTGCTATTTAACAGTGGAATTCGGGGTCTAGTGTGCTTATAATTACACTCTGGGAATGCACTACTTCTTAAGTCTCTATTGAATGTTGAACATGAATTTAGCACTGGACCCCATGCTATAGAGTGGAGGAAGGAAGAATATATTTTCAGGGAGAGAAGCCTATCAAACTAGACTCTTAGTAGAATATACATGAGCAATATATGGGAGCATTTAATTAAGTATGATATACTCCAGAAGGTTTAAGATAATGTAAAAACCTACATCGGCTGAGTATTAAGAGGAATCTTCTTAGCAGTAGATGTTAAAGAAGAGGTGTAAAGATATTCTAGTATTAGGGGAACAGTAAGTGTTAAAATTTCAGCTCTACTACTTACTAAACTTGTTTCTTCAAAACTGTGTCTCAGTTTCTCATCTACGCAATGAGGAGAATAATATTACCTAGGCCACATGATTTCTGTCAATAATAAATGACATAATTGAGGTAAATTTCTTAGAGCAAGGCTCAACACCTAGAAAGTAATCAACAAACAATAGCTGCTGTTTTTGTTGTTGCATTAAACTGGGGTGAAATCCAATCGTGCAGATTCTAGAAAAGCTGCAGAAGCTTAAGTTTGCGGTAAAAGGACACGGGGTGCTTGGAAACTTTTAAATAGCCATATACTCTATATGTATAAATCAATCAACTATTGATTCTCCATTTCAAAGCTTTATAAGTGAGTGTTATTCAGCATGTATTTGCTGAACAACTGCTTTAAGCCAGAAATGTGCTAGGTATTATCCCAGATAGAGTAGTAAGGAAGAGTCCTTGCCCATGAAGAACTTGATATTCTGTGGGAAGGCAAGCCATAAATATAGGCATTGTCTAGTTAAGAGTTCAAGACCATATACGAGGAGGTGCCAAAGTTAGTGATTACGATTAGCATTTCCAAATGTCTGACTCTGAACCTTTTGTTCCTCCTGGCTTGGCTGGAGCTCTGGTGCTGTAGGAGTGACAGATTGGGTAGTGAACCTGAATCACTGTTGGGCAATCAATGGGAATTGTCTTTTGCCCTTGTCAGGAAGTGACATTCTGCAAGTCAGTCAAGAGGCATTTGTCTGGAAGATTCCTTCCCTTAAGAGGGTGCTTGTTTGAAAGAGACAGAGACACGAATTAGGTAGAAATAAAATAACTATATCTCCTCCAAGTTATATAGGAAGGAAAGTGAGAATTAAAAGCATTTTAAAATTCACCTTAAAAAGAATAGCCACCAAAACTCAACCTAAATTTAGTATGTTCCGGGATCTGTTCTAAACCCATTATATGTATTAACTCATTTAATCATCCCAACAAAACCCTATAAGGAAGGTGCTTTTTTATTCTCGTTTTATAAATGAGGGCCTGAGGCACAGAGAGGTTAAGTATGTTGCCTAGGGCACAGTGAAAATGAGTGGGACCAGGATTTTGAACCCAAACTCTGTAACTCCCAGAGTCTACACTCTTAAACATGATGCCACACTGCCCCTTTGTGGTACACCTGGACCAGTTCCCTTCTAAAGAGAATTGTTCAGAGTGAATTATGCCTACAAAACATTCGTGCTTTTTATTTATTTATTTATTTTTTAAAGTTTGAGGATCTTAAAGAGAAGATAATGAGAAAATGTTATCGGACTATTTGGCATTCCATAGATAGTGTTTTCAATACATATATTTTCTTTGATATATGTTAATAAATAAGAAACAGATTGTCATTAGGAGCAAAGAGATTCACATACTTCACAAGTTCATTTTCCTAATGCTCTGTGGAAATGAGCAGACTTCTTTTAAATATCTTCTACTTTCTGTCCTCTTCTAAAGGGTTTTCACACTGGAACTCCCCCCCCACCCCCACCCCACCAACACACACACCTTCCTCTTTTCTCTCCTCCCTCCTTCTCCCCCACCCCTCCCCTCTCTCTCTTTCTCTCCTACAAGTCTCATGGCAGGTCCTGTTTTCTCAGGCAATGAAACCACTGGTTTTATTAGGACACAATCTCCCCCCATACCCTCACCAGTGACCTAAAAACCCTTCATCCAGAGTGCTTTGGTAAAGTACTTTGACAACCCTTTTATCCTTGTGTTCAAATTTTGTTCAAAATTCTCCTTTTTGACTCATTTTCCTACCTGCTTCTTGCCTTGAAATGCTCACAAAAACACACCTATTTTGTTTTCAATATCAAGTTTTGTTCTCTTTATTCAAACACTTCGCGATGTCATGTGATGTCCTGGTTTTGCACGTGCTGTTCCCTTTGCTAAACTCTCCTTTCCACTTCTCTATCCGGCTGAGGCTACTCATTATCTAAGACTCAAATGAGGTGTCATCTCCCATGTTGAAGCATCCTTGACCTCTACAGGGAGAGGTGCTCCCAGAGCACTTTGTTCTTCCCCTATCACTTCATGTAGCATATGGTCATATTTTATTTGTGTGTCATTGACCCCCTGACCCTCTTGTCATGGACACATCTGTTAGTCTATGAGCTTTTTGAAGATAAGAATGATGTTTTGTTCGCTGCTATATCATTGGATCTTGGCACGTATAAACCTCTATAGTTGCTGCTTGTTTGGGGATTTGTCCATTTTGAGAATTATATGTGCCATGTCTTAAGCCTGAACAAGATGATCTCATAAAACTAGGTTCTCAATTTCTCCTCCCCAGCACTGAACACACTCCAGGTACTAAGAATGGCTGTAAATTAGTTTAATCTAAATATATTCTTGAAGGGAAGTTTGTTGTCACAATTTAATTATTTAATCATCTCATCATCTCCGTCACACACACACATACATTGAATTACAAAAATTGACAAAACAAGTTGTTGAATTTCATAAGGATTACCACTATTTAGAGTGGAAATTCTTCTAATCCACCATGAGGTTTGCACCCTAGCAAACATTTCCCAGAATTCCTCTGCCCATCCATACATAAGCTTGTTCCTGCTCCATTTCCCGAGAGTATCCCACAACCCCTGCTGACCACAGGATTGAACTAGGAACTGATATTTGGCCACAGCTGGGGCAATTATCTCTCTTTTTGTATGCACGCCCTCATGTAATCTCTGTAGTTCTTGAATGAAGAGGCCTAAAGATAAAAGCTTGCAAAGAAACAAAAGAGTGAGCAGACAAATGGAGAAGGGAAGCTTATTGTCTGGAGAAACAGTCATAACAACTGTGGTTTCTGATATTGTACTTCTTTCTTCTAAGCTTTCATATGGTGCAATTGAAATGCTGGACTGTGGTTCCATGAAATATAATGTTGCATTTCAGTAAAGACCTTTTTGTTGCTTAAATTAGCTGGAATAGATTCTTGTTATTATAACTAACGTGTGTGATATAATCATTACTACAATGTTGCTTTTTCAGTCTGAAATACCCGTATACCCAAAACCTACTAAATTTCTTCAAGGCCAAACTCAAATCCCACCTCTGAAGTTTTATCATTGTATAGACATAATTTCTTGCATTAAACTTACAAATTGTGTTATTTATGTTCAATAATTTATTCCTCAATTTAACACAAATTGCTGAGCACCTATCATATTGCAGGCAGCGTGCCAGAGATATAAAGGTGAACATAATTAAATCCTTATTTCCAAAATCCTCACAGACTTTTGCAAGAGACCATCACCAACAACCAACGTTACATAATATATTATGATATGATCTAAGCAGAAGTCTGGAAATAGAGAAAAGGGACACCAGACTTCTGCTTTGCAGGGGGAAGAATGGCCTTTTCAAATAGTATAGTTAGTTGCTTATAATTCTGTCTCTTCTATTATCTTGTATAGAAGCAGAGGGAAGAGTGAGTGTCCATCTTTGTAACCAAAAAGAACCATCACCATCCCGTACCACAAATAGTATCTTTCTCAGATCAGGTTCCTTGGGAACAACTCTGATATGGAGATTTATATGCAGATTATTGGGCAATATTCTTGGCAACCAGATCCCTAGGAAAATAAGGGGAGCAAGACTGGACAGAGGAAAATGTTGAGCTGTAATAAAATTGTAGTGGAAGTCTCACACTCCCAACAGGAAACTACAGATAGAAGCTGGCTCTTCGGAATTGCCCTGTTTTGACACAAGGGAGCAGGGCACTGTACCCCATACATGAGCCATTGGTTCTATGTGAGTTGGCCCACTGGAATGCCCACGAATTTGGGCAAGACAGCTTCCATCCACCAAGAAGTAGTTAGCTATGAGTTAGAAGCAGCCTAGAGCAGCTAGGAACAAGTGCTAAAGGGAGATCTGGGTGTCACAACACAGCATCTATCGCAGCACCAGACAAATGATAGCCACTCAGTAATTATTGGTAGGAGTTCTGTTTTATATATTAGCTCTTACTGTTTTAAAATTTTATTTTTCAATACTGATGTGAATATTTCTACCGGAGCATCAAATTCTTTATTATTTTCTGAACTTTACCTCTGAGCTCATCTGACATTTATAATTGTGGGGAAATAAGTTCCCCAGGGCTAGGAAAAGATTCATATCCACATCATGTATCTTGCGAGTCAGTGGGCAAGTGACCCTGCCTGTGTCACTCAGCAATTGGAATTTTAATCAAGTCATGGTCTCAAGGAAATCAGTCATGATCAAGACATCTGAAGTTGGCTGGAAACAAAGATAACAATTAAGGTAAAATGGCATTATATGCTAACAAGAGAATTAGGCCCATATTAGAGGGAATGATAACTTTTTCCAAAAATTTAAATCAGTGTTTTTTTCTTTGGTATAGACAGTTTAATCAGAACAAAATAAAACAAAAAGGCAACCAGTGAAATGGTTAAGTAAAAATATAATGCTTTATAATCTATGCCAAACTAGCCAGCTTAATTCATTTTACTGGAAAAATCTAGATCCTCTCCTGTTGGAAAATGACCCAACAGCTCTGAGTACATGTCAGCCTTGATGAGTACATAAGCAGGTGTGTATTACATATTTTGCAAAGAAGTTGCAAAGGTAGCCCTGATTCTCTGTTGTCCAAATGGTTGGCTTACTGAACATAACCTCAACCCTATTTGAACAAACTTTCTGACAGTTGACTTGGTTTCTAAATTCTGAAACTCCCAGAAATTCTACTGGGAGAACACCCTTTTGCGTGGGGATGGGGAAATCTGACACTAAGAGGCTAGAAGACTTTGTGTTGGTTCTTATTACATAACACCAGTAAACAGAGAGATGGGAAATTTGTGGGGAAGTCAATTTTGATCAATTTGTGGTGTTTGTGGTAGTCTGGGTAAATTCCATCGTTGCCTCAATTTCTCCCTCTATAAATTGAGGTTATATTCTTTGCTGCCTCCCTTCAAGACAGGATGACCCCCATAAAACAGGTTTGGCAAAGCTGTTAGATCACAGATTTGGGAAACACCTACAGATCGTTCAATTTAATCTTACGACGCAAATTTCCCCCTCCCCACCAACATCTTCTAAAGGAGTTGTCCAGCTTCAATTTAAAGACTTTTGATCACAGAACCTCACTATATCTGCAGACAGCCTACCCATTAATCTTTACTGAGCACTAACAAAGCATCAGTCATTATTCTTGGAAGAGAACCATATATGGATAGCTATGGTCTTTGGAAAAAAATCTTTCTTTCTTTGAAGTGGAACTCTTCCCTCTGTAACTTTCAGACACTGACCCTAGTCCTACTTGTTATGATCAAAGAGTACAAATTTTAGTTGCCCATTACAAGTAGGCAGTATGACATAGTACTTAGGAGCTTTCACTATAATGTCAGAAAATTGAAAGTGTTCCAATCCCAACCTTGCTTTTTTCCTATGAAAAGGAATAGATACTTAAATACTGAATACTTCTGTTTTGATCCTCTTTAAAATGGGGTTATAATACTAGTTATCTCATAATTTTAAGATGACATCTGCTATAGACAATACCAAATCAGTAAAATGATTCTTGTTCTGATAGAGATCACATTCTAGACGGTGAAAAAGATAGCTATATATACGATAGAAAGCCAAGGATGCATAAGGAATTTGTTTCAGTGATGACAATCTTTTTTGAAAAGCCCAGAACATTTCAAAAATTGCATCTCTTCCTGGAGCAGGGTTGAAAATTTTACCCAGAGTTAATAAAAAATATTTTATACAAAGTCCTAAAATATTAAAGACTTAAAAGCTTTCCTGAAATGACATCTTTTTTTTTTTTTTTTTTTTTTTTTCCCTTTTTGATACTTAAAGACAAGTATAATACTGGTTCCATTTTACCCTGTTGCTAAGTTATCATCTCCCAAAATGTGGATGTGTATAATTTCCCTCATTTTTCTCCCCAGAACAGAAGTATATTTGGATAATGGCTATTGACACAGTAAACTGGATAAGTAATGCCCTGTGTAAGGCCATGAGAGTAAATTGGCTGATTTTGCTTTGGAACAAAGCATGCCTAACATCCGGACAAGGAAAGGCTACAGGATCCCTGACTATTTACTCCTGCTCAATATTTTCATACAAAACCATTAAATGTCAAAGTCTTTTAGGAAAGAGGCATAATAAGTCTTTGTTTGTTGCTGAAGCAACCCTTTAGGGACTTAGATCAATCAAAGGGATACCTCTGGGCCATGAATTCTGGGAGGAAATCTTTGAAGGTATTGTTTTTAGAGGCTATAAATCTACCCTTGTGTTTTCTGTCTGTCCAGACCAGCTTTAATCACTTACCAAACAGAATCATTTGTAAGACCAAAGAAAAGGCAGGCATTTCCAGAAGGACTTTCTTTCTCTCAAGTCTCAACTTCATCTCTTACAGATCTCACCAGGATATGACAAGAGGCTTAGTTCCTTAGTAAATCAAATATATCTGGCTGGATTCTGAGACCAGGGAATTAAGAATCAATATGATCCTAAGATATGAAGCCTTCTGGATGATAGAAAACCACCTAGAAGTCGGATTCAGCAGTAAGAAAAGCAAATAATACTGCCTAGGGCCCAGAATAACATGCTTTACATTAACATGGAAGAAATAGTTCCAAATCCTGCTTTCAGACTAGAGGGCATGAGGTTCTCATTAGCACTAAGGGGGTGGGGCATGTGAGGAAAGCCAGAAAGACAGGCTTTGAGAGGCAAATTTAAATCCCGAGAGTGGTTACCTTGCACAGAAGCAGCTTTCACAATTACTTGCAAAGGACAGTTTGATTTGCAAATATCGTAGGACCATCAGCCAATTGATACCTCTCCTGTGATGCAAGCTTTGAAAATCTTCATTCTCTTGCATTTAAGAGACTATGAGTTGCTTGGGATCTCCTTCCCAAAAAATCAGGTTCAAAGGACAAGCAGAAGCTGAGGGAGGGAAATCACATCACAAAAGACAAGTAAGATGAACAGTTTAGATTGATAACTTTGTAAAGAAAGGAAGAATGATCGCAAGAGCACGTCATTTTACAATGCTTAAGTGTAAAGCTGTTAATTGGCAAGAATGGGCTTATGATAAACTGAGGATCATTGCAAAAATTTTCAGGGAGGTGAAAAAATGATGAGTAACTTGTTTAAAAATTAAAAGAGCCAGACCTTAGGATAACTACAGGTTTGTTTAGGACTCAATTACATCTTTATTGTGCTGCTCTTGTTTTGACTCTCTTTCCCTGCAGTCCCTCTTTCTCAATATTCTTAGTGAAAATATCAGCCTTTGAGACAAGGTTATTGAGGAAGTCTCCATACCAACTTTTCCTGGAAATATGGATAAAGGCAGGCATATTTCATATTTCAATTCTAAGCTCCTGGGTAAAGGGTTTAGTCTTTCTCATACTTCTAATCAGAGTTCTTTGTATATTTTGAATTCTATAAGTATTTGTTTAATTAAATTATTTTTTTCACTCTCTTTTTATAATAAAAACATGAACATGCCCATTTCCTTCTATCGTGAAATGTTTAGAAGAGGTTCAAAGTTAACTGGATGCTACTGAGAAGTAAAAATAAAATCCTAAACCTCCCAACCAACTGAAAAGATCTCCTATTGGCCAAAGAGACCCCAGAGAAGCCTTAAAAACTGAGCCCACACCTGTAATCCTAGCATTCTGGGAGGCCGAGGCAGGAGGACTGCTTGAGGTCAGGAGTTCAAGACCAGCCTGGGCAAGAGCAAGACCCATCTCTATTAAAAATAGAAAAAAATCAGCCAGGTTTCATAGCACATGCCTATAGTCCCAGCTATTCGGGAGGCTGAGGCAGGAGGATAGGTTGAGCCCAGGAGTTTGAGGTTGCTGTGAGCTAGGCTGATGCCACGGCACTCTAGCGCAGGCAACAGAGAGAGACTCTGCCTCAAAAACAAAAACAAACAAACAAAAATCTGAGTTCCTAGTTATGACCATGATGAAATGGGAGGTTGGACATGCCTCATTATTCCTCCTCACTGCCTAATCACCCATTAGATTTTCTTTCTTAAGGATTAAGCAGAAATCAGCCCTTGCCAGACTCCCCCCTCTGTTTTCAGTTTCCACACACCAACCAACCAGCATTCCTTCATGGTAAGAGACCACCAACCAGACTACAGATGAGTTCTGGCCGGTTTATAGAGGCTGCACACAGGATGCCTCAGTGCCCTGCTTGGAGGAGCAGCAGCCCAGGAGAGCTAACACTAACATCCTGAAGAGTAGATGGACCCATTTAGTGCTGGTACTTCTGAAAGTGGACAATGAGGTTGATTCTGGGAGTTGCACAAAAGAAAATGCTGAAGGCTGGACCCAAATATTTCTGTTAGGGTTGAAGGAGCACAGGGAACTTCACCCTAAAATATGGGTCTCTGGTATAAAGAATATCTTGAATTAAATACCTTTAGAGATCAACAGATGCTAGAAGAGACTTTTCTCCAAAGCACCGGATGAAGTTGTTCTCTGAGGCTCTCTTATCTGCCTAAAGTCTGGACCTACCAATGAAGAAAGCAATTACCTTGTCACAAACGACTGTCTGCTCTGCAGGCCCAACAAATTTGTCCCAGGCCATTATATAGTAAAAATCATTTACTATATCCCTAAAATTATCCACATTTACCCATCTCCCGTTCTTCTAAAATAGGGCATATAAGCATCTGTACCCCATTGGAATATTGGATAATCCCGCTGTGATTCTCCCCTGCGTACACACTAATAAATTTGTATGCCTTTTCTCCTAATATTCTTCCTTTTTTTAGTTGAATTTTCAGCAAAACTTCAGAGGATGAAAGAGAAGTTTTTCCCTGTCCCCTACAGGGTGAAGGATCTAACAGAGCTCCAGCTGGCAAAGGAGAAACATGAGAACTAGACCCAGTATCACAAAGCATATTATAAAAGAAATTTTGCTGAGAAAAAATAGCTTAATAACTGGCGCGCACACACACACACACACAATTCTGAAAATATACTCAATATTTTAAAAAATATGCATAGCCTATGAACAAACACTTCCAACTATGGGGATTTCTAGTAAAGAAATGAATTTGGACATCCATAGCCAATCCATAACGAAGTCCAGTAAATTCTACTCCCTTAAACTTTTTCTTGTACATTTCTAAAACCTCTTCCTTAATTTGGAACTAATATTTTCTTTTTTTTTATGTGCTCAAATATAGCATGCAATTGCCTAGTGACATTTCTAAATAAAACATCTAGTGGTGCCACAGCATCACTGAAAATCTTTAAGCTGCTCTCTTTGGTTTTGGGTAGTTTAACACTTGAGGCCTTCATAGTCTCATCGCCACTTGCTCAAATGAAGCGGTGGCTGAGTAGTCTGGTTTCTAGAATCAGATTGTGTGGATCGAATCCAGGACCCATTGCATGTTCACTGTACGTGTGTGAACAAATTACAAAATTTAACTTAGTCTCTGTCTTTTCATGTAAAAATGGGGATAATAGTATGTACTCCAAAAGGATGCTGTAGGGATTAAATAAACTAATGAATGAATGTAAAGGATAGCACAGCACCTGGCAAATAAGATATGCTGCCTGTTACTATCTTTTTCTCCTGCCATATTGGGTTACTCAATATTCTTCAGAAAAATTTTTTTCTATTCCTGTCATTTTATCTAGTTAAATTCTATTCATCTTTCAAACTCAATTCGAGCATTATTTGATTCAGGTAGCCTTTCCAAACCCCTGAATGGAGTAGATTCTCTTCCTCTTTGCTTCCAAAACAAATTTTGAACAGAATATCAAAGCCGTTCCTGGGTTTTACAAAGAAATGCATTCACTAATTTATTTGTTAATCTTTTCCAATAGATTCTAAGGTCCTTACAGGCCAGGTCATGACTTAATCAGTGTTGATCCCACAGGACCAAGCTCTGGACCTGACTCATACTCAAGGCTCAATAATCATTTGTTTATATACAAAATTCTCATCATAGTATTATCTATAAGTACAATAAATCAAAATAATATATAAAATAAAGTGTCATAATTAAAAGAATGGTTAAATAAAATGTGGAAACCACATCTACTTAACTAATGTGTGCAGCCATTAAAATTATTTTACACACTATGTGACAGCTAGAAAAATGTGTGTGATATGTGTTAATAATTATGTGAAAATGGTTGTGAAATTATGATGCCTTAAAAAGTAACCGAGAGAAAAAAATAGGACAAATGTTAATAAAGAAAGAAAATGAAAATAAGCATACAAAAAATGTTAAGTATAATTGTCTTTGAATATTGGCACTATAAATGGTTTTATTTTCCTTTTTTCCACTTGATGTATTTTTCCGATATTCTATCATAGGCATACATTTTAAGCATTAATAAATATTGAAAAAGTATACATTATATAATTGTATAATTCCAACCATAAAAGCATTTTTGTGCCAGCAGATTAATTTAAGTGACTGTCAAGCCTTTGAAGTTTCTGAAAAATTAAAAAAATCTTGCAGTCAGGGATGAATGAAAGCCATGTTTTCATGTGTGAAAGGACAATCATCTCATATATCAATTATCAGTCAATCCAGAGAATACACAAAGCAAACTGTGAGGAAGGATAGCTTTACCTGGGCAGACTGGTGATTGAATTTTAGCCCCTTGTTTCTCCTTGCATTGTCTTGAGTGTCTACCATGTTGTTAGACTCATCCATTGGGAATCCCTTCTCCAGGCTATGGGAAGAAGAATACAATGTGATATGTTAATTCATAATAAGATTAAGAATAAAAACTGATATTCCTCTCAAAGATAGTTCCATTTAATTGACAGACCATAAAAAATTAAAGAGATTTAGGATCTAAAGGAATAAATATATGATGGAGAGATTTCTAATCAAATGACCAATGGTAGAGAATATAACAATAACAGTAATTAATATTAAATTAAAATATATAAATATAGGATAATGTAAATAAAAAGCATATACTGAATAAGGACAGCATTAATAAATATGGTATGATCATCAATATGTAATGTGATATATTACAATTAATATTTAATCAAATATTAGATTCTAAAATGTATGCTAACTGCCTTTCATACATCCACTTAATAAATCTTCACAACTACCTTATGAAGGACATAGCATTAAAATTTTTATTTTAGAGATGGGGAAACCGTGTCAGACACACAGATGTTATGTAGCACACCTAAGGTTGAAAAACAGAGCAGGTGCATGAACCAAGTCAGTCAGGTTCTGACACCTACAATCTATACTCTCCATATATTTCTGGACAGAAGCGAGTTCCCTATACACATAAAATCCATAAGAAAAACAAACCACTCTTCCTCTCTCATCTAAAAAATGGCAGCCCATTGAAAACCATTCTTTAAATATGTAATAATTGTTGAACACACTGCAAGGTGCTAGTTCAGAGCTTTGAAATCAGATCTGAGCTCAAAAAACTCCATTCTGTCATATATAGTTATGAAATTAAATTAAATAGTAGCCTTGTTAAATCTCAATTTTTGATCATTTTGTTTGTTATTTATCTGGAATAGGAATAAAACACATCATGGTGTTTTATGAGGAATGACAGAAAATTCACATATTTAATAAATATTTAATAAAACACATTATCTTATATATGTACATATATATCCTTTTATAATATACACATGATAATGAATTCCTGGCAAGATTAAAATGTTTAGAATAATATTTAATATGTCAAAAAAACTACAATTAAATTTTTTTAAAAAACAAAAAATTCAATACTCTCACAATCTTTGATAAACACAATATAGTGCACTTGCAATTAGAAAACAGAAGCATAATGACCTTTCTATCTTTAGTTAATCAAAGTTATGAAACATTACTTGTTTCAGCTTAGAGAAATATAATTCCTATTATACTTACTCAATTTTAGTATCTATGTGTAGAGTTAACTTCTCCTAAATGCCCTCCCTCTACAAATGTTTTTGTTGGAGGTTCTTTTTCCTTTTCCTTCCAATGTCACAGCAACATTCGTGCAATACTGACTTGGAGCACGGAGCGATTGTCCAGATAGTGTGGTGAAAACCCCCAGTGGAGTCTCCACATGAAACTGGAAAAGGATTGAATGAATCTGTTGTGGCAACTCATCAGCTCCCTGGAGGTAAGGTTTGATGACCCAATACAGCTTGTTCATTCGCAGTTTCTATGATTCTTAAACAAAAACAAAACATTGTCTCAATTGAAATAGGAGAAATGCTGTTTTCTAAGAAATGTTTTTGTGTGTTCCTGCCCTGTGTGGTCACTCTTTGGTGACCCTGCCCATAATTTCAGCAGCACAGATGGTAGGCTTCTCTTCCTTATAGGCAAAATATTTAGAGACATCTTCAAGGCAGAAACTGGTAGGAAAAAAGGGATTTTTCAGGTTTCTCTATTCAGATAGGAGACACCTTGAGTCCTGGACTCTTCCTTGCAATGGTATAAGATCTTACTCCAGACCTCCTCTTTCTACTAAACCAGTTCCAATTACGTCGCTTTGGGAGAATGGTCATAGCAGAATGGTGGTGTTAAGGCCTGCGGTGAAGAGGGGCCAATGGGTGGGAGCATTCAGCTTATGAGCATCTTTTGAACTCCATAAAAAGATAAAATGAAATGGCTGGAAAGAACCTCAGAGACCTTATAGTCCTGAATTTTACAACTTAAGAAACTGAAGTTCCAGAGAGACTTCTTGACCCCTGAGCTCATTCGTCAGAATCCCGCCCAGCATCTCCTCCTTTCAGAAGCTGCTTCTGCCCTCCTGTTAGCAAAGTTCACCATTGCCTTCTGTGTCCACCACTGAGACTAATGCATACCTTTAATATTAACAATTTGCGTATGCATTTCTCTTTTCCATTACTTCAGGCCTATGTGATTTACCTAGGTTAGGCTTCTAGCTCTCTAGAGGGTCTGTGGATACCCCTCATTTGGGAAGGAGGGTGTAATCTGTAAAACCTTGAAATCGTAAACAGAATTTTATATACAAGTCTATGTCAACCCTACAGTTTTCTTGGACAGAATCCAAAGGTGTCAAAAGATTCTTGAAGGAGTGTGTAATTCATAAAAGCTAAAAGATCCACAGCAATCGACCATTAATCCCTTGAAACCCACTAAGTCCATATCCCATTTATCTTCTTATTCTCCTGTTCTATCTCAGTATTTGTCATATAACAAGTTCTCAAATTTTGTTTAGTGAATGAATTAAAATTTGGCTTATAGTTACTGGATTATTTGAGGGCAAAATTTGTGCCATCATATAGTTTTTAAATCCCTTACAAAGGACATTTGAATTATAGAGATTCTTTTTTCCTTAGACCATTATCTTTTCAAAACTGAAATGTATTTCTAAATGTCCTGTACACTATCTCTATTATCTTTACAGTTTGTGGCCCAGGAAATCTTAGCAATATCTTTAAAACAAGAATATTCAGTAGACACTGCTACAGTATTTAAGAAGGAATGCGGAATTTCAGGCCAAAAGAAAAACACTAAATCCCACCTATTTCACTTTTTAGCTTTGAGGCCTTCTCTAAATCCTGTAATTTTCAGCATCTTCATCTCAATGGATATAATCGCCCTAATTAATATTGATTTGTACACGTTAATTGATGGGGACACATAAGTAACACATCCAAATTTAAAGTCTTATTAGAGAACACAAAGTCTTAAAGTTGGGGGTGGGGGTGCGAGGGAGAAAAAAGAAAACAAAAAAGAAAGAAAAAAAGTCTTAAAGTTATACCTATGCCTAAACTTATTATCTGTGAAACTCCACTTCTATTACAACTGATTGTCTATGAAACTCCATTTCTACTGCATGCAAACACATATTTTCCATCCTGTTCTTTATGGTTTTTTAAAATATTTTTAATGTTTTGTGGTTTTGTCATCTCTGAGGAAATTTCCTCACCAGGACAAAATCTTGGCTAAAAAATTGCACTGATTCAACTATTATTAAAAGGTCTTCATGCTTAATTTTGTTAGATACTTTCTAAGAATTTAAAAATATTTTTATATAGTGGTTTTCCCCACTTATTAAGGACCTAGAAGTGGTATCTCTGTATCTTAAGGATATGTTTTTTGGACGTTTGAGAAGGATCATTCCTCAGGCTATTCTGGAAAGTCCAGTAACTCCTCATAAAAGATTGTAATAATTTATAAATCATAAATACAAAACTCTTTAGAATGGAGTATAGGCCTGGGCATAGTTTGCATCCCTGTTGTCTAGATTCTAAATTAAGCTTGTAAGGAGTCCACTGCATAATTATGCTCATTCTCCACATCACTTATTTTTACCCTACATAGGGAATGCATATGATACTTCTATATTTTTCTGAGTTAATAGTGATTCTTTCCACATAAATATCATATTTCAGTCTGATCACAATCCCATGATGTTGGAAAAACAGATTAAAAAAAAAAAAAAAACTTCTATTTTATGTTCAAATAGGACACTTAGAAAATCTTAGAGACATGATCAACCTCCTTTGATTAGTGATTGACAGAAAATTCTTCCTGAATCTATATCCAAAGAGTGTTCTAATACATTGTAATGATCCAATAGAATCTAACTAAAAAACATATTATCATATCACTTTCCTGCTCAACACCCTTCAAAAGCATCCCATTGGATCTGGGTAAAGACTAGAGTTTTATTATGACTTATAAGAATTTTTATAATTAGATTGGAACTGATAACTAGAATTCTGTCTGAATGACCTTTGTTGAGATATGAGCTGTCAATTTTTAATCAAATTGACTTGAAAACAATCTCCCTGTTGTTGTTTTAAATGTTATTTCTCATCTTTGACACTGCTTGTTCATTAAAAAGGAGACTCAGTGAGATTTTATCTTTTATTAATCCTGCTCAAGACATAGTCTGCTTAAAACTTACGAGCCATATATTTCATTGTTTATTGAAAAGTTTCCACAGTTATCACTGAGACTATTGCACCTTCCCCAATTTCTATATTTTCTCCTTTTGAAATTCATTTTATTAGTTTGTTGGGCATTATCAGTTTAATCTATGTATCTCTTAGGCTTCATTTCTCTTGGCTGCTTTTGTCACAGTGTTTTCAGATTCATCTTCCCATTTGCTAATTCCTTTCCCAGCTGTATCTCATCTGTGATTTAATACTTCTATTGAGGTTTGAATGCCATTGAATAAATCATTTTAGTTTTATTTTCATGGCTCAATTTCTTTTTTTTTTTTTTTTTTTTTTTGAGACAGAGTCTTGCTTTGTTGCCCGGGCTAGAGTGAGTGCCGTGGCGTCAGCCTAGCTCACAGCAACCTCAAACTCCTGGGCTTAAGCGATCCTACCGCCTCAGCCTCCCGAGTAGCTGGGACTACAGGCATGCGCCACCATGCCCGGCTAATTTTTTCTATATATATTTTAGTTGGCCAGATAATTTCTTTCTATTTTTAGTAGAGACGGGGTCTCGCTCTTGCTCAGGCTGGTCTCGAACTCCTGACCTTGAGCGATCCACCCGCCTCGGCCTCCCAGAGTGCTAGGATTACAGGCGTGAGCCACCGCGCCCGGCCTTCATGGCTCAATTTCAAGTGTGTTTGTGCCTTTTTAATGATAATTAATTTTTATTGTTTAAATTTCTCATTTTATTTCTTCAATCATCCAAACCCATAAGAATTCACCCTTAGTGGAGTTTTTGTTTGTTTCATTTGAGTCAATTTTTTTGGCAAGGGTAACGTGTTCTAGAAATATTTTCATATGCTCTTGCTAGATGTATCAAAATATTACCTGTCTAGAATGACATGTTATTTTCATTTCTCAGACTTGGTTGTGTAAATTTGAATGTCAAGCACATACAAAAAGACAACTAAAATTTGATTTGTTAAGGAGATAGCTTTTATTAATGTAGATCACAGTAGAGAGAAGGACAAGTATTATCTGGCTAGGTGGTTGGTAGATTTTTTTTTTCCTATTACATATTTCTGAGAACATAGTTCTTTGAAAACCTTATCATTGTCTATTATTTCCACATTCCCTATTCCCTGGTACATGTTCAAACACAAGCTGTAGTGTATACCAACTGTAAACTCACCAAAGCGGCCAAAGCTTCAGGTCACATGCCTAGTTTTCTACTTTTTAGTTACATCTCTATTTCTGGTTCCTAGCAATCTCTCTTTTTGTCTTATAAGTACAACTATGCATTTTATGTTTTGCTATTTTCTACCATGCTGTTTTTTTGCAACTTTTAGTAGGAGAATTTCCAAATGACTTAGTCTATCTTGCCTGAATCACATGTTCCCTACTCTGTGATTCTTATCATCAAATAAGATGATAAGAAATCAGTTCATGGAGCCCACATATTCAGCTCAAGTCAATATTTGACTTCAGACAACTCAGTTACCGTATGTGGGACTCAAGGGTCCACATAGACAAGTGGGGACAATAATTGTTATCATTTTCACTCACAGGGTTGTTGTCAATATCAAATGATAAAATATACAAAAGTACTTTGGACAGTAAAAAATGTGATGCAAATAAAAAGAACTGCTGTAACTCGGTCTTTAATAATTTGGTGTTAGAAATATCTTGTAAACTTATTTTTTTTCCAATATAGTGTAGCATTTAAAAGTATAAACTCTGTATCTTGAGTTCAAATCCTCCCAAGAAGGGAGGAGTCACCTAATGCCTCATGCCTCATTTTCCTTGTTATAACATCAAAAAAATAAAAGTACCTACGTCATGAAATGGTTTGAGGATTAAATATGTTAATATGTATACTCTGTTTCAAGCAACAATACCCAAGCATGGGCTACAGATAGGGCTGGTTCACAAACTGTTACTGCTCTTTGTTAAGTATTAATACAAAAATTGAGGGCAAATATTCAGGAAGTTTTATAAGAATTTGACAATAACTTATGTTGGTTAAATCTAAAAATTAAAAATGCATATATATTTTGTATTTCATTTTTATTTTGTCTTATTACATTTTATTTGGTAAAAACGCACTGATCCTTTATCATAGATAGCTTAGGAAGCAATGATTAAGAGGCTCCTACATAGAAAGTGTTAGGCAACCTTTAGCCATTATTATAATTACTGCTATTACAAGTGAATAGAATAACCACAGACCAGTCCCTATCAATAGGACTTTTCCACCAGTCCCTCTTTAGAGACTATAATAAAAAGGAGAGTGGGTCAGTTTCTCTGTGATTTAGAGATCTCTCAGATGCCCACAGCAGTGAGGCTTGCCTCACACACGCAAGTAAGAAAGCATTTCCACTTAGGGCTGGACAGCATTCAGCAAAGACTGATTTCTTGACAAAGCCAAAATATCTCCCTCTGGTCTATACCTCAGGAAAAATCGCATAGTGGGAATGAACTGTTGAATCTTATGAAGCATATGTTTTTGCCTCTTTGTTGGATAAGAAAGGAAGCCGGGAGAGGAGGAAAAGCCACCTTATCTGGAGATTGATTAGGAAACTCTGAGGAGTTAAGATGATCTGCAGGCTATTTCCATTGCTATGGAAGGAGAGCTCGATTAGAGGGGGTTAAAAATATGTTCTCCCTTAAACCAGTAAGCAGGAAAACAAACAAAGATCTAAATATCAGACCAGGTGACACTGCTGCCAGTGTAGAAAACCACCATTTTCCCCTTTGACATTACTCATTCTTCTGAAAGTGCTCCCAATGCTCCATCTGTCTGTGATTAGCAAAACCATTCAGGAAAACACCATTTTTCCTTTATGCTAAAACTGACTCTCAATTAACCAAGTGAAAACTATCCTTTAGAAATATTAATTCTGACATGTTGGTCCTTTTGCTCTTCTGAGCCTTTCATTGTAAAGTTAAGTATGAAAATGTAGTGTTGACCATACTGTGATTTTTGAAGCCCTAATTACATTGGAATCATTGTATTGAAAGAAGAGCTAAATTCTAACCATAATTTTTAAAATGAGGTAAATTAATAATAATATTTCTAATAATAACAAAACTACTACCAATCAAGTGTGTATTTAATAGTCAGGTACTCTATGTTACCTTACTTTACCCTCAAAGCTATCATGTGTGATTTGTGAGCTTATCTTACAGTTGCAGAAACTGAGCTTCAGAGATGTTAAGTAATATGTCCATTGTCACATAGTTAATAGTTTGATATTGAATCTTCCAGATACCAAAGCCAGTATTATTTTAACAATGCTACTCTTATTTTTTCTTTATTGCCCAATGGAAGCCTCAGTTATAAAATTGTTTGATGGGCATCAACAGTAAGGTTGATGATGACAACGAAGATGAGGATAATAATAATAATTGTATACTTTTTTTTTTATTTCATCTTATTGTTATGGGGGATACAGAATTGCAGGTTACATACGTTGCCCATGTACCGCCTTTCCCCCCAAGTCAGAGCTCCAGGCGTGTCTGTTCCCCAGATAGTGCGCGTTGCACCCATCATGTAGGTATATATCCCTCCCTTCCCCAACCCCCCTTCCTGAGTCAGCACCTTCAAGCATGACCATTCCCCAAATGATGCGCAATGCACTCATTGTGTAGGCATACACCCATCCCCTCCCCCACCCCCCCACCTCAGTCTGATATCCAATTGGTGTCCTTCCCAGATGTGTATTTAGGTGATGTTCAGGGAAACCAATTTTCTGGTGAGTACATGTGATGCTTGTTTTTCCATTCTTGGGATACTTCACTTAATATAATGGGTTCCAACTCTCTCCAGGAGAACCATAGAGATGTCGTATCTTCATTATTTCTTATAGCTGAGTAATATTCCATGGTATACATATACCATAGCTTACTAATCCAATCATGTATTGATGGGCATTTGGGTTGTTTCCACATCTTTGCTATTGTGAATTGTGCTGCTATAAACATTCGGGTACATGTGTCTTTGTTACAGAATGACCTTTTTTCCTTTGGGTATATGCCCATTAATGGGATTGCTGGATCAAATGGCAGGTCTACTTGAATCTGTTGAAGATACCTCCATAATGCTTTCCACAGGGGTTGCACTAGTTTGCAGTCCCACCAGCAGTGTATGAGTGTTCCTGTCTCTCCGCATCCACGCCAACATGTGTTGTTTTGGGTTTTTTTGATAAAGGCCATTCTCACTGGGGTTAAGTGATATCTCATTGTGGTTTTGATTTGCATTTCTCTGATGATTAGGGATGTTGAGCATTTTTTCATATGTTTGTTAGCCATTCTTATATCTTCTTTTGAGAAGTTTCTATTCATGTCATTTGCCCACTTTTTGATAGGGTTGTTTGATTTTTTCTTGCTGATTTTCCTGAGTTCTAAATAGATTCTTGTTATCAGTCCTTTATCTGATGTGTAGTATGCAAATATTTTTTCCCATTCTGTAGGTGGTCTGTTTATTCTCGTGACTGTTTCTTTGGCTGTGCAGAAGCTTTTTAATTTAATCATGTCCCATTCATTTATTTTTGTTGCTGCTGTGATTGCCTTGGGGGTCTTCTTCATAAATTCTTTGCCTAGGCCAATGTCTGTAAGAGTCTTTCCTACATTTTCTTCTAGAATTCTGATTGTATCACGCCTAAGGTTTAAGTCTGTTATCCACCGTGATTTGATTTTTGTGAGAGGTGAAAGCTGTGGGTCCTGTTTCAGTCTTCTACAAGTGGCTAACCAATTCTCCCAGCACCATTTATTGAATAGGGATTCTTGTCCCCAGAGTATATTCTTTCCTGCTTTGTCAAAAATTAGGTGACTATATGAGGATGGTTCTATATTTGGATTTTCTGTTGTGTTCCACTGATCTGTGTCCCTGTACTTGTGCCAGTACCAGGCTGTTTTAAGAACCACGGCCTTGTAGTATAGTTTGAGGTCTGGCAAATTAATACCTCCCATTTTGTTTTGATAGTTTTATATGTGCCAGATACTTGATAAACACTTTTTCCTTCATTATTTCATTTAACCTCATAAATCCCCAGTAAGGCTGATACTATTATCCACCTTTTACAGATGAGGAAATTAATGCACCAACATTGTTCAATGACTTGCCACGGTACATACAGTTGGTAAATTATGACTCCGGAAATTCAATCCAGCTGATGTAATTACTGTCTCTATGACACAGAAACCCTCTAAAATCAACTTTATCAACCTCATATTATAAACTCTGTGCTACTCAATTTCACACTCATGCTCGAACTTCAGGCACATTAGATTTACTGTTTTCCAAAATCTATCATCACATTTACTTTCATGCCTTTGCTCATAGTACTCTTTTCTCTTATAATCAACTGCCATCTTCTTTTCCTGCCAAATACTACTTATTTCATACAAAGATGTACATATGAAGATGTTTACTGCAGCATTGGTCATAATAGTAAGAATTTAGAAATAATCTAAGTATTCACCAAGAAGAGATTTGAGTAAACATTTCAAATTACACTCAAGTGTTATGAAACTCCTAAAATTATGCTTTCTAATAATATTAGAAACAGATTTGAAATATAAAAAAGTGCTCACCATATGCACCTAAAGAGGGGTATAAAATATTGACTTCAGAAATAATGTTTAAAAAAATGAAAGAAATAAAATTATAAGTGGTCATTTTCATTATTACACATAATACACTATTCTTTTTGCTTCCCTTCTTTTTCCTGATAAATCGGTGGTCTCCAACCTTTTTGGCACCAGGGACTGGTTTCATGGAAGACAATTGTTCCATGGACAGGGGTAGGGTGAGGGGGTGGTGGATGTGGGGTGGGTGCAGAGCTCAGGTGGTGATGCCAGGCTGTTTCCTAACAGGCCACAGACTGGTATTGAGCCACGGCCTGAGTTTGGGGACCACATTGCTAAATGATACTTTTTAAGGTTCTTGTTTCCAAGGGGATATTGCACTGGGGATAACTGTCACTGTTCTAATAAAGCAGAAGTGAAGACATTCCTATGGAATTTTGAATTCCTTATGCTGCGTTGGTACTCAGAAAACCATACCCCAAAATTAAGGCCTCCGAAGCAAAAGTTTTTTTTCCAGCTTCTCCCATCCTCCTCTCTATGTCTCATTCTCCCCTGAGGCTAGCCATAGAATATACACTCCCTCTTCCCCAAGAAGAGGCCATACTGGCCATAACGAAATTATTTGTCCTACCTTATTGGTAAGTCTCCCCATTCCAGAAAGCATCCTGCCCCATACCTGGAAGGAAGGAATTCATGTGCAGAAAGGCCAAGAAGAATCTAGACAGACAGGCTTTGTTGGGTTTCCCCACTCGGTCTGTTAGCAGTAGATCATACCCTTTTTATCTATTCATATTTATACATGGCTGTCCATAATTTGTTGAACATAAGCATAAAAGTGGACAGTTTCCCCTGTATATTTGGGTTTGCATTCTGAAGTCTCCTATGTACACGCTAAATACTTTTATATGACTTTTCTCCTATTAATCTGAGTTAATGATTGTGAGTTGATTTTTCAATGAACCTCCAGACGGCAAAGGGAAACTTCACTAAATGAGTAAGCTGAGAAACTATAGCTCTATAGGTCTAGGTGACTGATCCTGATTACCAAGAACAAATTGGTTGCTGATACACAATGTAATGAGGGGGACTATGTAAGGCAGGTGAGTGATTCATTGTGATGTCAATTGTAATAATGATCTAGTGGAATCTGTATTAATGTAATAGAAATTGGACGTCTTAGGGTTTAGATCTCATGGAAGTAAAGTTTAGAATCACACTCCCCCTGACCTGGTCCCCGGGTAAATAATGCTGACAAGCTGAGATGCTGTAGAAGAGGGGAAGTGAAATGTGGAATAAGTGGTGGAAGAAAGAAGCTATAATTATCAATTCAGGCTTCAGACTAGCTAGGAAAGGGAAAAGAAACAGTAAATGAACATGGTATATAGTTGCCAAGTCCCCTGTTCCAGCTGCCATATATGTAGAGCACTGCTGATGGCTAAAATATAACACAACTCGTGTTCCAGGTGAGAATGTGACTGAATTGACAACACCTCTGGATGATATTGTGACTGATGAGACTTTAAGTCATTTCCTGCTGGAAACCTGTCATGGACACATTGTCAACACTTTGGTGTATGTCCTTCCAATTATTTTTATAAATCTATATATAAAAATAAATGCAGATTATGTATATAACTCAAATCATATATATTGTACATAGTATTCTATTACTTTTGTTTTCCTCTTAAAATATGTCATGAAGATTTTTCATGACTGTTCACTTGGAGCTATATCATTAAATAAGAATAGAATATTCCATAAGATAAATTATTATAATTCAGATTGAATTCTAAATTCTATTTTGGCTGTTGCTGTTGATGTAACACTTATTATATGTAACTTGCTTATGTCCTGCTATTGACTGACCTGTATCTCCTCAAAATTCATACATTGAAGCCCAAATCTTCAATGTGAAGGTAATTGAGAATGGAGGCTTTTGGAGATAATCAGTTTAGATGAGGTCTACAGCTGGGACACTTATGATGAGATTAGTGCCCAGGACACAAAAGAGCTTGCTGTCTTTCTCTACCTCTGCCATGTAAAGAACAGTGAGAAGGTGGCATTCTGGAAAGCTAGAAGGAGAGCCCTCACCAGAATTCAAAATGCTGGCACCCTGATCTTGGACTTCCAGCCTCCAGAACCGTGAGAAAATAAATTTCTGTTGTTTAAGCCACCCAGTCTATGATATTTTGTATGACCCATGCTGAATTGGAGACATCCTTTTATTTTCAACCTTTATTTTTTTTTCTAATCTTTGGTTTAGTTTTATCTTTTGTATATAGAATGTAGTTTAGTATTGTTTCCTTAATACTAAGATGTTGTCTTTTTTACTGCAAGAAGTTAATACGTTTAATTTGTATACTGATAGACTTGAAATTATTCCTGCCATTTCATTTAATGTTTTTTGGTCATATTTTTAGCATTTTTCTAATGTTTTGTTTTGTCACCTTCTTTTTCATATCAATAAAGTTTTTTCTGTATCCTATTACCTTATAATGATACAAAATGTATATATTTATTTATTTTCTTTGGTGGCTACCCTAAAAGAAGTAAAGTTAGGTCAACTTACATTTTTCTATTGTATTCTATTCACAAATAAGGCAAGAAAGATAACATGATTTCAAATCCTCTTTATCACTGCTCCATCCATTTTGAGATTATGTCAGAATTTAATTTAGAGATGTATACTTGTTTTTAAACATTATATATCCAGTATAATTTAGATTTAAATATAATAAGTAATAATTTATTTGCTGATGACTTCATCTTATATCCTACATCTTCTTTTGAATTCATTTTGCTGATATTTTTCTCCAACATATCTTTCACAATGACTTTGTGAGTGTTAAATTTGTACATTCTGGCATACCCATAAGTGTATGTGTTCACATGTATGTTTACATTTTAATGCTAGCTCAGTGGTAGAATCTCAGGGAGTGTATATAAAATAATCAGAGATAATACTGTCTAGGTTCTAGCCAAAGCAAAATAGGCCAGCTTTTTTGAAAGAAAGCTATATAGAATATAGGATGACCAGACTTCATTTTACCATTTTACATTGAAAATCCAGGTGTCATCCTTGATTCCTCCATTTATTTTTAATCTATTATCAAGCTGCCTCAATTTTATATCCCAGATACATTTAAAATCCATCAACTTTTCTCTGAATACATTGCCAAGATGGTTCAGGCCATCATAATCTTCTGCCCTTATTATGGAAGCAGTCTACATGATTGATCTACCTGCTTCTACTCATGCCCTGACAATCAATTCTGCAAATGGGGGGGAAAAGTGATTTATCTTATAAAATAAGTTGCACCAAGTCTCTCACTTGCTCCTTTCAGTTCATTTAGCTACACTACACATCTTAATAACTACATTGTGTTACACAAAATAGGATAGATTATTCATCCTGAGTTCCACTCTGGCTGATGTTACTATTGATGCAATTCACTCTTTCCAATGTATTTGCCTGATATAACCTGTATTTGAAGTCTTCCAATGGCTTCATCTTACATTTGGGGGAGGTGATGAATATAATCTCCTTTCTATTATAACTTTTGGAATTTTATATGTTTTTCTTTGTTAGTTCAGTATGGTATCAACAAATAAACAAGGTAATTTCAAGGAGAATTGTGTGGGTTTGAATCCTGGCTCTGTTATACCTTGTATAACTATTTACTTGGATGTAGTTTCTTTCAGAAGCAGCTACTTCGTCTGTGAATAGAGTTGTTTGGGTTCATACTTATTCACCCCAGTAATAAATTTTCCTGAAGCTATTTTCCAGGGAAATACACACTTTTAAGCAACAAGAAATAATATGGAAAAAGAAAAACATTGCTGACTCATTTACTCCTTTTGTCAACAAATATATTTTCAGTTCCTATTATATATCAGGAAGACAGATAATCTGAAAGGCAGAAGTTAACCAATAGTTACACAAGATATTTATATGATACCAAGTGATATGAACAGACTATGAAAGAATATTTGGATATATAGAGGCTGCGGACGAGTACCTGCATTATCTTAGATTGGTGAAAAAATTTCTGGTAAGGTAAAATTTTAAATGACTCCTGAATGACAAGAGAAAGTAAGATCAGGGCAAGATAAGTAATGTCAACATTTTAAGGCAGAAAAAACTTGGTGTTTTCAGGAACAAGAATGAAGCAAGTGCAGCGGAAACATATTGAGCCTAGAGAAGAGAAGTACAAGGGAAGGTCAAAAAAAGAGGTCATCAGGAGCCTGTTCATGTAAGACCTTGTCAACCAACAAAGGGAATTTATTATAGGTGCATGGAAAATCATTTGGGGGATTTTAGGAAAATAAGTGATGTGTTTTGATAAATATTTTAAAATATTAACTTATGTTTGTAGGGACTGGATGATTGAGAAATAAGGATACAAGTCTACAATTCTTTGATTTAAAAAGTCAGCTGCAAATGACTCCTACCACTTTGTAAATTTGTTTATAGTTTTCTTATGATTGACTTTTACAACTTTCTTTTGTGTTCGGAGAGTAGCCCTGAATTGGTGAGAAGGCTAAAAATAGATATATGAAAAATATATACTCTTAACTAAAAATAAAATTTTTTGTTAGGGTAAATATTAGGGTGTATCTCTTCTATTATGTCCTGCCCTATTATGATATGATATAGCCTAGCAATAAAGAATGCTGGCTCCGGACAACACTACCTTGTTTAGACTCTGTCTTGATGTATACAGAGCTCAGTGACTGCTTAGGTCTTGTTTTTACTCAGCTGTAAATTTATAATAATAATAGAGCCAGAGTATTAAATGGTTCAATATGTGTGAATCCTGGAATACAATAAACATGCAATAAATATCACACTTTCAACATGGAGAGGATTTTTTGTTTCTTTTTATGTAAGCATGGAATATTGCATTTATCCACTTCAAACTTTATTTTACTAGTTTTAGGGTAACGTGCTATACCTATTCAGACGCCGTATAAAGAACTATAACATGGAAGAAAGAGTGACTTACCTCTCTGCTCTGGAGAACAGAATTGGACAGAAGTATGGAGGAAGGATTTGACTCAATGTAAGAAAAACTTTTAGGCTATTACACATATCCAAGAAAAAAAAAATGAACTGTCTAAGAAATTATAGTCTTTTAATTATTTTACATATTCAAAGGAAAGCTAAGGGAATATCAATAAAAATAATTAGTAGTAATGTTATTATTAATAATAATGTCATTATTAATATCAGAGACTTGGATCTCTAAAAATCTTTGTAAATTATCTTCTCTATCATTCTTTTATCAGGAATTTTAATAAAAAGTGTTAAGAAAAATTCTTAAAAATCTTCTTAGATGTCAGAGAATTATTATATCATATTCATCTTGATCTTAATGCTTATAGTATTTTATAACATTTTAGCTCTTGTTTCTTTATCATTTTTATAATAGCTCTATTAATTTATAAGAACTTAATTAAAAAATTTTCCTAAACATGTTCTATAGAGTTTGCTGCATTTCTTTAAAATTATTTATTAATATTGAGGAAAAATCCAGACTTCAGAGCCAATATACCTGGCTTATCATAAATGTGCTGCATTTCTTCTTGGGGCTCTGATTTTCTTATTATGTCAGAATGAATTTTCCAAACAATGGCCACAGGGATATTTCTCATCTCATCTGCTCTTTCAGGATATTGTCACATTGCCCTCAGCAGAAAGACTCTGTGGTCCTTCCCTTTGATTGTGGGTGGGCTGTGTGAGTGCCTCAATCAATGAAAGGTGGCAGAAATGGCATGGCAGGACTTCTAAGGTTTGATCAGAAAGTGCCACACAGCTTCTGCCAATTTCTTTTCCGAAATGCACCTTTTTGGTTCTGAGCAGCTATGTAAGAACACCTGCTTCCTTGAAGTCATCATGATGGAGAGAATACACTGGTGCCCAAAAGATGCCTAGAGATAGAGATGCCCAAGGAGCCTCAGCAGTCTAGCTATTTCCATATATGGGAGAGAATGAGTGCTCAAATGATTCTAGTTGCCATCATTGTCCGACTGCTACCACATAAGAGATATCAAGTAAGAACCAACTTGCTGATCCCAGTTAACTACTGGAAACATGAGATATAATAATGAAACAATCATTGTTGTTTAAAGCCACTAAACTTTGGAATCTTTTGTTATGCAAATAAAATAGAGTGTTGGGCTAAGTCAAGCATCTGACCATATTTTAATAACTTTTATGAGACCAATCCTTCTACCACTAACAACTATAAAATCTGCATAAAAGACAAAAAGGGAAATTTTTTAAAAAAAGCTATTTACACATCTTTGCAATTGTGAATTGTGCTGCAATAAACATTTGAGTGCAGGTGTATTTTTTATGCCAATGCCCATCAATTCATGCGTATATTAATAAAATGTGGTATATGTATACCATGGAATGCTACTCAGCCATAAAAAAGATAAATTAATATCTTTTGCAACAATCTGGATGGAACTGGAGACTTATTTTCCTAAGTTAAGTGTCTCAAGAATGCAAAAGCAAACACCACATGTGCTCACTATTAAATTGGAACTAACAGGTGAGCACACATGTGCACAGCGGGGAGTAAAACTCAGCCGGAAATCAACCAGCAGGGAGGGGGGAAGAGGAGAGGGGCAAAAACCACCTAACAGGTACTATGAACACTATTTGGGTGATGGGCCCACCTTAGCTGGGACTCAAGCATAACAAAAATGATATGTGAAACCTAAAAGATTTGTACCCCCTTAATATTTTGAAATTTAAGAAGTGAAAAAAAATTGAAAGGAATAAAAAGAAAAACACTGTTTAAAGCACCAGAGAGAAACCAAGAAAGCCAGAGAATCAGAAATCAATAGTCTGGAAAGAAAGAAGAAAAGTACATTTTGAGAAGGAAACACTGTAAGGCAGAACTTTGGGATGCTATCTCTAAACATTTGAAAGAAAATAACTGTATTATTGCACAATGTCATCATTGGGGGAAAGTGGGTAAAATGTCCAGGGGATCTCTCTATTATTTATTACAAGTTCCTATAAAACTACCATTATCTTAAAATAACAACTTAATTAAAAATCAATAAAACCCAATGAATTTGATAAATCTTTGGCATACTTATCAAGAGATAAAGTCCTAAAATATCAGTACCAAAAATGAAAAAGAACACATCATTGCATATCTTTGATTGTAAAGAAATAAAAAGTTATTAAGGAAGAATTTATTGTAATATATTTGATGATTTAAATTAAAACATGACATACTGAAGTTAACATATAAAGAAATAGCAAAAATGAATGAATTTGCTGAATTCTTTTTTTTTATTTCAGCATATTACAGGGGTACAAATGTTCAGGTTACATATATTGCCTTTGCCCCACCCAAGTCAGAGCTTCAAGCATGTCGAAGCCCCAGTCAGTGCGCACTGCACCCATTGGATGTGTATATACCCATCCCCTCCTCCCCACTACCATCTGCCTAACACCCAATGAATGTTACTACTATGTGTGCACTTAAGTGTTGATCAGTTAATATCAATTTGATAATAAGTACATGTGGTGCTTGTTTTTCCATTCTTGTGATATTTCACTTAGTAGAGTGGGTTCCAGCTCTATCCAGGATAATACAAGAGGTGCTATATCACCGTTGGTTTTTGTGGCTGAGTAGAACTTCATGGTATACACATACTACATTTTTAAAACCTACTTGTGTATTTATGGGCACTTGGGTTGTTTCCATATCTTTGCAATTGTGAATTGTGCTGCTATAAACATTCTAGTGCAACTGTCTTTTTTATAGAATGTCTTTTGTTCTTTTTTGAAAACATTTTGTTAAGAAATCTCAAAACCCAAATGTCTTCATTAATGAATTCTACCAAACATTTAAGGAAAAGATAACACCAATCTTACATAAACTCTTTCAGAGAATAGAAAAATAAGAAACACTTGCCAACTTGTTTTATGTGTTAGGCATGAACTTAATACAAAACCTGACAAAAACCATGCAAGAAATGAAAAATAAATTATAGGCCAACATCTCTCATGAACATGCACACAACAAAACCTAAACAAAATATTAGAAAATTAAATCCAGAAATATAGAAAAACAATACTGTATTATGATTACATTGAGTTTATTTCAGCAATGAAATGTTGGTTCAACATTTGGAAATACATCACAAATTAACAGAAAAAATGATAAAAACCATATGAAGTTTTCAATAGATGCATAAAAACCATCAAAAACATCAAATGCCATAGACTAAATGTAATAAAAGCCATTCCATACTTTTATAGTGAAAACTGCAAAATTTACTAAAAAATTTTTTAAAAAGCTCTAAATAGATGGAAACATATACCAGGTACATATATTGGAATATTTATTATTTTAAAGATGTCAATTCTCTCCAAATTGATATATAAAATCAATATAACTCTAATTATATATCTCATATAGCTATTTTTGTACAAATTAGAAAGTTAATTTATAAAATATACAGAAATCCAAAGGTTCAAAAGTATCAAAAAAAAAAAAAATCTGAAAGAACAATGTGGGAAGACATGCACTAACAGCTCTAAAAAGAAAACAGTAACAATAAAACACCAATTAAAAACCACAATTTCAGCACAAAGATATGATCAATAAACTAATGGAAAATAATAAAATACCCAGAAATAGACCCAAATACTGTCATTGATTTATAGGAAAGTACCATGGCAGTGCAGTGGGGAAAAAAGGGTCATTTTGATAAATGGCTCAAGATTAATTAATATACTTATGAAAAAATTAATATCACACTTCTCACACCATATGTGAAAATTCATCCCAGATATACCTTAGACCTAAAATAATTACAAAGTTTCTAGAAGAAAACACACAGGAAAATTTTCATGGTCTTGGATTAGGCAAAGATGTCTTAAACAAGAGTATGTACACACACACACACACACACACACAGACACAGACACAGACACACACACAAAGATGCACAATTGCTAGCCACAGAATGAAAGATTGATGAATTAGATTTAATTAAAATTAATAATTTTTACTTATCAAAAGACACTGTTAAGAGAGTTAAATGTAAATCCCGTAGTGGAGGGGAAATATTTTCAATCATGTATCTGACAAATAACCTACATCCAGAATTATTAATATAAATAAATTATACAAATTAATTAGACAAATACAACAGCTTCATTTAAACATATGTCAAAAGACTTTAGTAGGCATTTCTCCAATGAGGCTATCCAAGTGGCCAAAAATCATAAAACAATGTGTTAAATGAAACAAGATAAGATATAAACACAAATAATACTACAAGGCAGACAGTGATGGGAAACACATATGAACTACAATATGGGCCCACAGAAGTCTTCCAGAAAGGGGTGACATCTGAGTTGGACTATAAAGTTTCAGTATAATTTCAACCATTGTAGATAAGAATTTTTTTTCCAGCGGGAAAAAGAGAGAGTTCAAAAACCTGTGCAAGTGTGAAAATTTAAGGAGTATGTGTGCATATGTGTGTGTCGTTTATGGTAAAATGCAAAGTATGGAAACTTATGGGTGGCATCTCTAGTACAGCATGTAACTTGTCACTGAAACGTATTAATACATTCAGCATCAAGAGTTAGAAATTTATTGAATAGCTTCTATTAGCAGAATACAGACTTTATTTTCTCTAATTGCAATTTCAGGGTTTGGGGAAATCATAAACTGCATACCAGTGGCCAGAGTGTTTAGAAGCAAGCAGGTCTTTTAAATGGGCAAACCTGGGAAACATTTCTGATATAAAAATATATAGGACAAATGTTTTGGGATGTAGGGGCTTGTACCCAGAAGAAGGAGGCAACAGAATATGAACAAACAGCTTGAAATTAGTTTGTGGAGGGTCAGGAACTCTAGGCTAAGGATTTGATATTACAGTGACGATTAGGACTGACTGATGGCTTTTGAGCAGGGGTATGACATAGCAAAAGCCACACTTAAGGACAATTGACCTGACATTGAACAGAAGAATAGATCTTCTCTAACAACTCATTGAACAAGCCCGGGGCACAAGTGATGATAGGGTATGTGCTTTCTATGTGCATGTCTCTTCCCACACATCAAGAATCAAGAGAAAAGGAGGCAACTAGGGAAGGTGGGAATGCTCAGAGCTCAGTTTTGCAGGTGGTAAAACCAGGCCTGCTCTCTGTCCCAATCATCTGGGGTCATCAGGCATGGCAGTGACTGGGAAACCCTGCTACACAACAGGACACATACGTGCAACATAAACAGATTCATGTGCGTGGCTCAGGTCAGGCAGCAGAGGGCTTGCCAGTGTTTTCCTAGAAATAGGCTTCATCACAGGTGTCTCTCTCTGCTGAAGCTATGATTTAGGGCTGGGGGAGGGGAGGAAATAGTGTTGTCACGGGGCAGGGGATGGGACAGAGAATGGGGATGGGAGAGGGAAGGAGACGTTGTTGTCTTAAAAAAGGCTTCTCTATGACTTTGCCTGATTTTATGATTGTGGAAAGTCTCCTGAAAATGATTTTAGGAATTGTACCTCAGGTCATCTTCCCCATAGTGGTTGTTTTAAAAATTCTTGGAAGATGCTTTCTGCTCTCTCCACAGTGTGAGCCCTGGGCGACAGGCCAAAGTTGTTTTAAATGTTGAGAGTTTTGGCTCTTTGCATGTGAACATGTGCCAAAAAGAAGTCTAATAACTTATCAAGTTGAGGCACCCCAGGGAGGTCCAGAAGCAGATATTTTTGAGAAGGGTTTTAGGGAGCGAGGTTATTAACCCTTGACCTAACTGTAGCCCTTTTAGAGCTACTATTTGTATTTGGTTAGTTGAGGGGTTTTTTTGTTTGTTTGTTTATTTTTTGCAAAGATAATCAGCCTAACAGTCCTGAGACCTAGGGTTTATTCACTGAGACTTTTTAATTAATTGTATCATTAATCAACTGCAATTATCACTCTATGCCTCAATTTTATTTTCTGTGAAACAGGGATGATGTGTATCTGGCCTACTTCATTAATAAGTCTTTGAAGTGAAAGTTCCGTAAAAAAACATAAAATAAATTCATCTTAGCAAGCTATTTATTGAGCACCTCTTTGTACTGTACTAACAGCTGCAAGGAATTCAAGAAATACTTAGGACATAATTTCTAGTTGCCAGGACATAAAGACAAGTTCTACAAAGCAACGTATACCAAATTCCGTATAGATTGATGTAGCAGATACTATGGTATATTTCCACCTCTGCCTCCCATCTTTCTCAGGACAGAGTCAGATGCTGGGAGTGATGACAGTGACAGGTCACAGCAGAATTCTTCCTCTCTGCTGCTGCCCTACATGGGAGACAGGCACCTTGCCCAAGGTCCTCACATCCAGTGACTGTTGGACAGAGGGATGTACAGGTCCAGCCCCACTTGCAATAGTGCAGGACAGTCCTGCAGGGCCATCCCAGCTCCAGAGCTCTCCACGGGGCTGGATGTGGCCCTTGCAGAGACAGCATTGCTTCGCAAGTCCTTCTCTGCCCAATCCTGCTTCCTTCACTTCCTCAGGCCTATTGATCCCTAGAAAACGCCCCAGTTCCTTCATGCGGATCTCCATATCAGAGTCTGCTTCTCAGGGAAGCTGACCTGTATTTATTAATTGGGGTAGGTGAAAGCAATGGGGGGAGTGCTATGGAAATTTACAGAAGGAAGGCAGTCAGTCCTATCTTGAAAAGCTGAGGCAAGAAAAGCTGCGTGTGGAAGATGAGATTTATTAATATGATTTGGTTTGATAAATATGTGGGGATTTTTACTGGAAGAAATGGTGGAAGAGGACGTAGGGAAAGAAATATTTATTACTATACTAGGAAGGAATAGAATATTTGAAAACTCAGAGACAAGAAAGTGAGATATGTGTGTCTGAAGAGTAAAGCTCAAAGAGCCTGGCTGTTGTGTGTGGATCCTTCATGAGACATTAACAGATCAGAAAGAGGAGGATGAGTGTGTATAACAGAAAGTCCTAAAACCCAGGCTTCGAGTAACACGCTAAATCAGAGAGGAGAAGGAAAAGGCATCAAAGGTTTATTGAGTAGAGGAGTTATACATCATAGGCTATGCTTTCAAAGAATGATCCAGGAGCTAAAATAATGAAATGCTCTAAAAGGCCAGACGTTGTTATGATATTTAATGATTTCAAACCATATAGGAAATTAAAAGGGTTCCAAATAAAATGAAGGAAAACACATCTTTAATATGGAAGCAGGTTGAAAAATATGATTCCAATATCTGCAGTATGCTTTTTTGTTTGTTTTTTAACTTAATAATTATCCAGGCCAGCTGGCGTGAGGATTGCTGGCAGGGGAGAAGAAAGAGAAAGGGAGGGAGAGAGAGAGAGACTCTCCCTTTGTACTATTTTTCCTCCCTCTTTCTTTCTCTGTCTCTCTCTCTCTTTCCTTCCCTCTCTCTCTCTCTCCCTCTCCCTCTCTTTCTCTTTTATCACTACTTTTACTCCATGAAGTTTTACCCAATGGGACCACAGATCTCCAGTTCCATTGCTCTGCTACTTTCTTTCATGTATGTGAAATATATGACATTTCTACTCAGTGGGGAAAGATTGCTTGCGGCATATACCCCTTATGAGTCTCTGAAAGAAAATTAGGGAAATATTTATATTAAATTGATACCCAAATTTTGGTCTTACCTCGTATCCTCCACCTGGCTATTACTGTAGAAATTGCTGATACATATTTGCAAGTCAGAGAATCCTGGCTCTATCCATAAGATATTTATGACTTTAGTAATTCAATTGCCCACCCTTAATCTTGGTACACTCATCTGAAAGTGGTAAGCTGTGGTGAGCTTTGGATGAGATTATAAAAGTGTTCTGTGGATTTCAAAAACGTAATAGGCATGTGAAGTGGAGTCATGATTCACCGTTTTATATCAGACTGCTCTGACCAGAGCATCATAACTTTTGGACCTCCATCAATAGGTGTCTGTTCAAATAAGCAATACATAAATGAAAAAAGACTCATCTTTCATTACTCATTGAGTGCTATCCTTTATGTGGCTTCCAGGCAAACTCATAATGGTTTATCTGGTGAGGTAAGTATGCCTTTAATCAATGGCTAGAGCCCAGAACAAATATCTTTACTGCCTTTTTGAGGTAAATTCTTGTAAAAGGCTATTGTTGATGCCATGAGGGATGTTTTTCTATTCAGAAGGGAAAAGAAAGAACTTTCAGTTGGCTCCTGAGTCCCACCATCTTCCAGATACCACACTGAAGGTTACTTACCTCCTTAGTGGAGTAAATCTTACCCTGCTTTAAGAGATCAGCCTGTCCTTAGGCAAGAACAGCAGAGAAGATGTGCATATCTCTATAATTTCTCAATGTTCCTACCACTTATCTTTGTGTCTTTGAGACACATTTTTTGTAACTGAACTTCTTCATTTTTCTTAGGACAGCAGTGGAAGAGAAGATAACTGTATAATAAAAAAAGAAGATACTGTGTTCAGGAAGACTATTCAACCACTTTAGTGGATAACATGGGAAGCTGCTAGATTGAAGGCTGCTCTGCCTCTTGAGCAATTATGATCTAGCAGATCTGGTAGTATAAAAGGTTATGATGCTGGATAAGAATGCTGTAAAAATTGCCTAATAAGAAAGTCACAGTGCCGACCCGTAGTTCCAGAGCAAAGCCATGTTCTCTATAGTAGGAAACGGTTCCCCATTTGCAACATGGCTCCCAGTGTGCTATAAATAGTAGAGACTGAGCAACTGACCATGGAATATTATATGACTATGTGATCTCAGCTGCTCATCATGACCCAGCTGCTACTGGATCTATCAAGTCCTAAAATTTAGTATGCACAGCACCAAACCCATTATTCTATGGAAGGAATGCATTTGAGATAAGACTGGAATAGGTCTGAAAGGCAATAATTACGTAATTACCAATTATTTTGTATTAATTAATTAACTAATGTTATTACCAATTACAGTCTTAGAACCACCTTAGTAGCAGACACTGTAGGTTTTTTCAGTGTATTAATCACTTTAGACCTTCAAATGATGACAACTAGGTATGATATTGAAGATAGTTCTTTTTTTTTTTTTTTTTTTGAGACAGAGTCTCACTCTGTTACCCAGGCTAGAGTGAGTGCCGTGGCGTCAGCCTAGCTCACAGCAACCTCAAACTCCTGAGCTCAAGCGATCCTCCTGTCTCAGCCTCCCGAGTAGCTGGAACTACAGGCATGCACCACCATGCCCGGCTAATTTTTTCTATATATATTTTTAGCTGTCCATATAATTTCTTTCTATTTTTAGTAGAGATGGGGTCTCGCTCTTGCTCAGGCTGGTCTCGAACTCCTGAGCTCAAACGATCTGCCCACCTTGGCCTCCCAGAGTGCTAGGATTACAGGCGTGAGCCACTGCGCCCGGTCTGAAGATAGTTCTGTATCTTATTGGACTCGCAAATTTCCTTTTTGAAAGGAGTGAAGGTGTCTTCATTCTCTCAGAAAAATAATCATAAATAAATTTAAAAAGATGTTTCATAATGATACAGTAGCCAGACATTTTGAAGAGCATGAGCTATGGTGAAGCAAGGGGTGTGCTCTGCTAAACACGAGCCTTTTGCTCCACCTCAGATATCCCCAACTGCCTCATTTTTCTAAGACATCACCTGCCTCCCACATCACATCAATATCACTGCTGCTTGTTCCGCATCTTAATTTTAAGCTTCAGGCTGAGCTCTGTTCATACCATGCACCCTTCTTTGGACTTGGGTGAAATGTCATACTAGGGGACATGAGATCTGCTTTACGGAGAGGTCACTGAGGGATCATATGAGACTTGGAGGTTTAAAAGAATCAGCCCTCCATGGGGTAAATCTGGACCAATGTGAAGCAAGAGATCAGAGGGAGGTAGGAAGATAAATCTCTCCTCCTCGTCTGTGGACTACGGTGAGATGTAGTTTTCTATGTAGTCCCTCAAGATAAAGTGCTTTGTGGTAAAAATCATTCCTCATATACATCCAGTGATTTCTCTTTGAAGCTTATAGTAAAGAATTGGCCAGCAGAGGAACTCAGAGAATTGCATCTTAGCTTTCCTAGCTTCACTTCTATTTTCTTTATGCATATCAATTGAGTTTGTGCCTTGCTCTCAAATGTAGTGCCAATATTTTTATTCTTTCTCTGGGCTTTGCTTTTAGAGAACCTAGGCTGAGAGTGTATCTTCATTGCTTTTAGTCCACGGTGCTTCGTACAGTAAGAGGCATATTGTACTCCTCACTAAATTTGGAAATACTAAGTTAAATAGAATACTTGCAGTAAAACAAGTCAACTATTACCGTGAGCGTTGGCATTTGCAATTTGTTTCTTGATGTGCGATGAAAGGTTAGCAATCATAATAGGAGAGAAAATATTTGGAAGAAAGTTCCCTTTCTTATACTTTGAAATAAGAGTTCCTAAGACCAGATTTATTATAAGTAGTCAAAGCTGAGGATTTTTTCTGGATAGACTTGAGTTGCTAGAGGTTTATTTCTCCAGTCCCTCTCTGGGAAAAAATATTCACTAAACCAAATGACTTATTTTCTTATAAAACTCTCTAAAAATATTCTTTTCCCTTAAGCCTGTCCTGAAAAATCTCCCAATCACCTCTCCTCTTGATTTATTTGATCTAATTCAGATTCCAGAGTCTTTTTTTAGAAAAAGGTTTTATAAACACACACATCCCTTAATGTAAGATCCCATACAGTTTCTGTGTAAGTCAATTTTCCCACTAATTAAGAAGCAGGGCTATAGCTAGCTTGAGGCTATATTATGCCCAACCCAATACAAAGGATGTGTATGAGAAAGAATCTGACAGATATGCACAGCTAGTTGGAGACTTGTTATCTCACGCTCAATTTCCTTCTCTAATGGAGAGCAGTATGGGTGGCTTGCCAAAACAAGAATGTAGGTATGTGATATCTATTTTCTGAAGTGAGATCTTTATTATAAAAATTACACAAATGAGCTCTTGTAATCAGGGTGAAATATATCATAATGTTCTACACATATCATTGTAATGATTCTACATTTTTGTCACTACATTTATGATCATGTTTCTGGAAAACTGTCATGGATGTGATCAGTCCTTTTGTTCTATCTCAGACAGTTTGATAGTTCTTTCTCAAGGGACCTACCCATTTTAGACCACACTGGTGACAGTCTAGAAAACAAATGAATGGCACTTCCATGACTTGTTACTATTTATCTGGGTCATCCTTCTTAATTTCAGTTAATCTATAAAGCAATTGGTAAGGTTCCTTTTAACTTTAGACCTCTCAAACTTTGTCTATGATTTATTCAATTTCCATAATGAGATCTGCTGTCTCAGTTCAGAAGACATTTAGAAACATAAAATATTTCTTCAGTCTCAAGTTTTCTTACAATCATAACAGTTTACTAGAAGGATATATTAACTAGAGTCAAGCAACTCAAAGGGTGGCCTACAGACTGGCCACCTCAGCATCACCTGAGATCTTGTTACTAATACATTATCTCAGTAGTTAACCCAGATCTACTAAGTTAGAATCTTCATACCAAAATTTTCCAATGATTTAACACACATTAAAATTTAGACTTGGGGGCTGGCACTGAGGAGATCTTCCAGGTCTGTGTCAAGGTTTACTGCAAGCCATCCCTCTCTTAGCAATAAGGTGAACGCACAGAGCTGTTTCCCCAGGTGCCAGCTGAATATCTCGATCACATGAGTTGCTTGGCAGTAAGGAGGCTGGAGCTTCCCAGTTGTCACTGCCAATGAATAGACTGTTTCAACTGCTGCTGATGACTCAAACGATCTCTTCTTCCATAGCTGATTTCATAATCCCACATTTTTGTGTCTATGGGGAAGATTGATGGTTACAGGTCAGCATTTTAGCCAATTCTCAGCCTTCTCACGTGCACAATGTCTATTTGGTTGTGACAACAGAAGCTTTCCTTACACAGAATTCAAAGGTAACTTCATAAGGAAATGGAGCCTATTTACTGCATTACCTCAACATTTCCTTCACAAACTACTAAAATCAACATTTTACAACCAAAACATTCACTTTTATAGCTATACCAAAGAGAGAATCTTTCTTAGCTCTCAATTTAAAATATCTCAAATTATCTTGAGAATATAAAAGAAGTATTGGTTGGAAGATAATTCAGGAGTACAAGTTGGCCTTTTTGTTTGATATTATTTGCTGAATAACCTTCTTCAAATCAAGCACCCTATTTTATTTCTTCTACCGTGCATCAGTTAAGATTGGATTTCTGAAAATTCCCCTTGAAAAAAGCTAATAGAAACCTAGATTTCAGGTTTGGAATTAAGCCTAGCTGGACAGACTTTTGTATAGATTCATATTTCACTTGTAATTCAAAATTTCAAATATAACCCCTTCAGATTTTGAGAATTTATCTACTAAAATTTCATTGATTTCTTGGGTAATATTTTCAAATCAAAATAGAAGTACTTACCCTCACCTACACTAATTGTCAGCATTTGTCCTGTCTCCAACCTGTGCCCTATGCATTGAGAACTTTCCACTGCAAATTGCCCTGTTTTTTGATGGACTCAATGAGGAGCCAGCTGCAATGACATTCGTTTCACTCTGAATCCAAGTGAGATCTGTAACTTGTAATGATTAATAGATTATTGTGGGCACAGCACTACATTGGTTTCCAAGACCAATTTTTTTTTTTTTTTTTCTGAGACAGAGTCTTACTCTGTTGTCCTGGTTAGAGTGCTGTGGCATCAGCCTAGCTCATAGCAACCTCAAACTCCTGGCCTAAAGCAATCCTACTGTCTCAGCCTCCCGAGTAACTGGGACTACAGGCATGTGCCACCATACCCAGCTAATTTTTTTCTATATATTTTTAGTTTTCCAGCTAATTTCTTTCCTTTTTTTTTTTTTCCAGGAGAGATGGGGTCTCACTCTTGCTCAGACTGGTCTCGAACTCCTGAGCTCAAATGATCTTCCCACCTTGTCCTCCCAGAGTGCTAGGATTACAGGAGAGAGCCACTGCGCCTGGCCAAGACCAACTTCTACTTCCTTGGAACATTCTCTCCTGGAGCTCTGAGTCCACCATGCTAGAAATGTGGGGAGGTCATGTAGAGAGAGATGTTCCCACCAAGTCCCAGCTGCTCTAGCCACCCCAGCCCAGGCACCAGACATGTGTGTGAAGAAGCCACCATATGACTCCAGCCCCAACTACAACCTCACTGCAACTGCATGAGAAATATGGGAAATACCAAATGAGAAATACCCATCTGAGTCCCCAAACCCCCAGAACTATGAAAGCTAAAACTACTATGTTGTTTTGAGCCATGAAATTTTGTGGTAATTTGTTAGGTTGTGAAAAATAACTGGAATGGTTGGTCTATGTCTAAAGGCTGAAACTCTTGGTTATGATCAGTTCTTCACATTTCAACACTGATATCAGTTGAAAGCTTCCTGAAACTTCAAGGAGGGGCCATTCTGTCCATCTGGGTAGAGATGATAAGAGGCAAGGACACAGCCTTAGCAATAGGTTGAGAGAAGTATTTGTGAAAGGGCCCAACAATTGCATAGGAATGCTGTATAGATGGACTGCCCCAACCCTTTTCACTGTATCAAAAAGAAGATGAAAATAGGAGAGAGATACTAGGTATTCACAAAACCAAAACACCTCATTTATTTTTCGGTGAAGTTATTCATATCTATTTTATGACAACAGGAAACAAGACAAGTAAGACCCCACTCTTCATAGAAGACATATACTAGGGAACTAGACTGAAAATATGCCAGTGATCAAACACATAAATAAATAAAAATAAAATAAGTATAGCTTGAGACTTGTTAACAATTTACAGTGTGTCATTTATTCATTTATTAGGATGGTGAAAACTAGGAAGAAAACAGATTAAGGCAACATTTCTGTAAATATACCTAACTTCTTCTTTTGTGAACTATCTTCAACGTCAGTTATCATCCATACAACCCTTAATCCTCAGTTTGTAACCTCACTTTATAATTGACCCCAAATGATATTACCAGGTCATTCACCTATCTTTGTGCTGAGTCTTTGAATCTATTTTCAAAACTGATAATCACATTTTTAAATGAATTTTACATTATTATCCTGTGAAAAATAACATTGTATAAAGTCTAAGACAATTCTGTGAGAAGACTCACAGCTTATTTGGAGTAATGGACACATTATTTAAATAAATAACCTTACTATACATTTAAGGGTGTATTTTAAAATGGACCAAGTTAATTTGGTACACTTACGGTTACATTTCATTATTCTGCTGTCAGCAGGCAGACACTGTAGTCTCCCCTTATCTGTGGTTTCATTTTTCATGGTTTCTGTTACATGTGGTCAACTGTGGTCCAAAAACATTGCAGTATTTTGAGAGAGATGGAGAGAACACATTCATATAACTTTTATTACAGCATATTGTTATAATTGTTTTATTTTATTATTAGTTATTGTTGTTAAGCTTCTCCTGTGCCTGATTTATAGGTTAAAATTTATCATAAGAATGTGTGCATAGGAAAAAACACAGTATATTTAGGATTCAGTACTACCTATGGTTTCAGGCATCTGGCAAGAGTCTTGGGACATATCCCCCATGGATAAGAGAGGACTATCGTACTTCCTTCATTGGAATTCAATCTGAAATTTGATGTATCAATTAGTCAAAGCCAATGTGAACTGAAAATAATATTGTAAGTTTTTGTCTGAGCCCACTGACTAATGCAATGATATGATTAGAAAATAAAGCTTCACAGAATTAATTGTTTTGGTAGTAAACAAGGTCAATGTGAAATGTCTGGAGTAAGAAATTGGCTCTGTTGTATTTAGTCAATCTGGTGAACTGCCTTGAATCTCTACCCCAAAATATGAGGGGTTTCAGGGGCTTTACTTATCTTTCCCCCCAAATAAATTTCCTCAACCAATAAGAAGGATGTACATTGACTGACCAATTGAAACCGTAGGGTTTTTATATTCAGAGACAATGTCAAATCTGTAAATATTTATATACATATATTTATATATTAATATATATGTAAAGAAAGATTTTACAATTGTTACTCAGTACCCTCATTTGGTAGCTGAGGAAACTAAAGCACAGAGGCAGTGAATATTAAGGTAAGAATAATACACATATTCTAAATTGCAATCCAATGATTTCTCCAGAATACTATATACTTCATAAAAAGGAAAAAAATATATTTAGAAGCTTATTTGTATCTTTTATAAAAATTTGCAAGTTATCTCTGTGTATCTACTGTTTTGTGGGAGATTTTTGTGGTTAGGAGCAAGCCTGGGCCAACAGCCACATTGAATGGCTGGATAGAAACCTGAAACTCTTCAGTTGCATCATTTTTAAGGTGAATAATTCATTCAAGTGTGTGTAAAAATCAGAGTAAATGATGGCATCTTGATACGGATCTGACTGCAATAAAGAGTGTACCTCTTAAAAAGAAAACCTTCTTTAATTCTTTCTTTTTTTTTTTAAATAAAATATTTCTCCACAAAAGAGATGAAGGAACTCACAGAACCTGACTGCTATGATTTCAGGTTACAATCAGTTGACAAGCAAAGGGAGTTCTGAAGTTCCTGACCTTTCAGGAAGTGTGTCATATGTGAGCTAAAGTTGGCAGATGGAGCTGAAATTTAAGCCAATATGCAGTAATTATTAATTTGAAGATTGGGGGTGTACAGAATAATTTTCAATTAGCTATGGTAATATTTCACAAAGAAAGTTCAGACAGGAAGATGGGAAAGAGAAAGTCAGAAAAACATTTAAGAATGATTAAATTGAAAAAAAAAACTTAAAGACTAAATTTAAGTAGGCCTTAGCAGTACCTACGTAATAAAGGAACACATTCAACAAACCAGAAATATCCCCTAAAAGTAATACTTAAAGAAATAATGATGGACACACAAAACACAAAACATAAGAGGAAAGCCTGAAAAGTTTAACCACGTTAAAATTAAAAACATAGACTCTTAATTATCCAAAATACCACAATGAGATTGAAAAAGACAAGGCATGAACAGAAAAGATATTTTTATTAATAACACATATAATTGACAGAGATCTTATGTCCAGAATATATAAAGAATTCTTATTTATTAAAAAGAAAGAGATGAAAATAAAATAAGCAGCAAAAAGACACAAATAGGCATTTCTCAGAAGTAGAAACACAATTACCATAAACATATGGAATGTTGCTCAACTGTACTGTCAGAGAAATAAAAATTAAAATCACTAAGCTAATATTTCACACAGACTAGATTGGTCAAATGATGCAGCTGGATTATATAAAATGAGGATGATGATTTGAAGCAATGAGGACTATTGTCCACTACCAGGAGAAATATAAACTGGTACAATCACTGTGGGAAAAAATGAAATTACCTAGCAAATTTGAATATGTTCACAGGATTTTCTCTATTTAGTGCATATCATAAGTGAACTTGAAACATGTGCTCTGGCCTGGGAGACAGACAACAGGATATTCCCAGTGACAGTGTCAATATTACTAAAATACTGAGAAAAATCATAAATACTCAGCCCAGATGAATAAGTAAATACACTTGAAGTATTCACGGGATGAAATAGTAATTGCAGGAAACAAGAATTCATTCCTATCAACAAGGAACGATTTCAAACATTATAGTGTTGGATAAAAGAAGCATATATGGTTATCCTATTTATTCAATGGTCAAAACCAGCAGCAATGAATTTATTAAATAGAAATACATAAGTAGATGGTGAAACTACAGAGAAAAGCCAGGGAATGAAACAAAATTCAGAGGAGGAAAAAAAAAAATGGGTTGGGTATTAGCTACCCAGCTTACTTTATTACTATTTAAACTATTCAAATGTGCCCCATATATTACATATTATTTAATGTTTGATATCTTTCAAGTTTAAAATTTCAAACAAAAAAAATCAGTAAACTGGAGAAGGGAAAGAGTAAGACCAGTAGTAGATTGGGAAAACATGATTAACAAGAAAGAAAGAAACCAAGGAAGAAAGAAAGGCCTCTTGCATGACCTAGACACCATTCTGCTAACTCCACTGTAGTTGCTATTTTTCAGGGAAGTCCTTTTTCGGTCCATTCCCTACATTTGGCCCCACCCGATGCATTCCAGGTTAAAGATATTAACATTTCAAGAGCAGCCAAGGCAAATAATAAGATTCTCTACTCTGTTTCTAACCAGCTCATCATGATTAGTTTCACTGGGTAGACTATATGTTTGTGATGTGCAATATATCATATAAGAATGATTCTGGGTAATGCTTCATTCCAAAGGAGATACAGGGATCATAATTAATTTTACCTACTCTGATCATAAGAATCTGTGTTGTACCTGTTGGGAAAATGGGTTTGAATTGAGATCCACTGGGGCATTATATTGGGCAGTTTGTTTAACATATATGAACTAGATTTCTCATCTGTAAATGGGAATAGGAATTCCAAACTCATAGTGCTATCATCAGAAAGCATACAAAACCACACAGTGGCACATTCATTATCTGGCACACCTATATGACAGCTTTATAGAAATTATCAGATTGATCCCACATGCCTTTATATATGAATATATGTATATATATACATATATATATATATATATATAATTTTTTACTTTAGACTGACTGAAATTCATACTATTGATTGAGAGTTTTTATAAAGTTTGCTATAAGGTTAACATAAATGTGTGTGTATGCATGTGTTTTTGTTGGGGGGGCTTGTATTCACAAAACAAAGTCTAAATACTATATTGTAGTAACAATTTCTCAGTATTAAGAATTGAAACTCTGTAAATTCCTTCTACCTTGCACATCCTGCTACATTTCTTTCTGCCTCAATTTTGTTTGCATTGAAATAGCTGTTTCATGTATTAGAGCACGTGTCAGGGATTACAGAGAATTCTCAATCCCATAGTTTGCAATTATTCAAAGTTCAGCCCTTATTCTCTGTCTTAAACTACTCTGGGGTCTCTGTTCCAAATTCACTAAATTTGAAAAGTTTCTCTCTGTCTTCAACGCATTCAGCAACATGGCGGCTGCCAATGACTTATCACCAGGGAGCTGCACTGGGTTTACCACGCTGCACTGTTCCGCACTCCCTCCCTACGTATTCTGTCTTCATCTCTTAACAGTGACCTCTGTGTTCTGCTTTTGAGCCAAGACAATCAGTGGAGGTTTATATCCATTACTTTAGGTAAGAGGAAAATCTTAGAGAAATGCCAGTTACAGAGATGCCTGAATTAAATCTATATACCCATTAAATACTGATGATTTCACCCTTAAACATTTTGTATTAATGCTAGTGGAATAAAAGCAAGTACAGGCCGGGCGCGGTGGCTCACGCCTGTAATCCTAGCACTCTGGGAGGCCGAGGTGGGCGGATCGTTTGAGCTCAGGAGTTCGAGACCAGCCTGAGCAAGAGCGAGACCCCACCTCTACTAAAAATAGAAAGAAATTATATGGACAGCTAAAAATATATATAGAAAAAATTAGCCGGGCATGGTGGCGCATGCCTGTAGTCCCAGCTACTCGGGAGGCTGAGACAGGAGGATCGCTTGAGCTCAGGAGTTTGAGGTTGCTGTGAGCTAGGCTGACGCCACGGCACTCACTCTAGCCTGGGCAACAGGGTGAGACTCTGTCTCAAAAAAAAAAAAAAAAAAAAAAAAAAAAAAGCAAGTACAATTCAGAATTACCAAGGATCATTATTTTTCAAATAAAAAGAAAAGATAAAGTTTGATTAAACCCTATAAGCTGTTCATTTCACCTCTCTCCTATTTGGTACAGTGTCTGGTATGTGGTCTCTTATAAGGCAGATATTCAACAATATTTATTTGAATTAATAAATGCATTAATGAATGAATAAAACTGACACGTATGTCAATTACAAAGGAAAAATTTTGTTCTAAGCTTTGACACGACCCTGAAAGCCTTATTATTCAGAGAATGTATGGGTACCTAGAAATTCTTGTCAAGATAATCTTTTAAATAAACTTTTTATTTTTGAATAGTTTTCAATTTGCTGAAAAGTTGCAAAAATAGTCCAGAGAGTTCCCATAAACCCTGCACCCAGTTTCCCTTATTGTAAACATCTTACATTACTGTGGTACCTTTGTCATAACTAATGAACCAACACTGATGCATTTATTATTAATTGAAGGTAACATTTAATTTGGATTTCCCTAGTTATTTTTACTTTAATTTTTAATTATTAGGGGTATAAAATGGTTGTATATATTTATAGAGTACATATAATATTTAGATATTGGCATACAATGTGTAATAAACAAATCTGGGTAATCCACCACCTTAAGCATTTATTATTTCTTTGTGTCAAGAACATTCCAATTCCATTCTTTTAGTTATTTTATAGAATACCATAACTTATCATTGACTATAGTCACTTTGTTGTGCTAGCAAATATTGTTCATTCTATATGTCTAACTATATTTTTGTACCCATTAACCATCCCCACTTTATTGCCCCCTTCCCACTATCCTTCCCAGCCTCTGGTAACCATCATTGTACTCTCTATTTCCATGAGATCAATTGTTTTAATATTTAGCTCCCACATATGAGTGAGAACATGCAAGATTTGTCTTTGTGTTCTTGGCTTATTTCACTTAACATAATTTTCTCCAGTTCCATCCATGTTGTTGCAAATGGAAAGATGTCATTCTTTTTGTGGCTGTATAATATTCCATTGTGTATATGTATCACAATTTCTTTATCCATTCATTCATTGATGGACGCCTACACTGATTCCAAATCTTGGCAACTGTGAATAGTGCTGCAATAAACATCAGAGTGCAGATATCTTTTTGATATGCTAAATTCCCTTCCTTTGGATATATACCTAGCAGTGGGATTTCTGGGTCATATGTTAGTTCTATTTTTAGCTTTTTGAGGAACCGCCACAGTTTTCCATAGTGGTTGCACTAACTTACATTCCCACCAACAGTGTTTAAGAGTTCCCCTTTCTCCAAATCCTCACCAGCATTCATTGTTGCCTTTTTGATAAAAGCCATTTTAACTAGAGTGAGATGATATCTCATTATAGTTTTGATTGCATTTCTTTGATGATTCAATCCACTGAATGGGAAAAAAGACTTGCAAACTATCTATCTGGCAAAGGATTAATAACTAGAATGTATAAGGAAGTCAAACGACTCAATAGAAAAAATCAAATAATCCAATTAAAAATGGGAAAAAGATCTGGATAGACATTTCTCAAAGGAAGACATACAAACTAATGGGTATATGGATTTTCTTAATAGCTCATGTGTTCTAAGATCCCATTAAATGGTTCCTTCTGCTAAGTGACACAGTTCACTTTGATTCTAATATCATTGGCCAAAGCAAGCTCTACAGCCATATCTTAGTCCAGGAAGACAAGGAACTGCAAGTATATAAAGCTTGTGAAAAGGTGAATAAATAAAAATATTTTGATCAACAGTACTAGATGATTACTAAAATTAATAGTAACTCACATATGTACTTCCTCTTTACAGTTCACATAGTTGTTTAAGACTGTTTATCATCTTTCATCGTTATGTCAGAGAAAAAAGTAGCAAGGACGTTGGAAATTGAAGAACCCAAGGTTAAATAGCTTGGTCAGAGTTGTGCAGTGAACAAATGCTCAAGTAAAATCTAAACACAAAACTTTTGACAGTACTCTGATAAAAATATTCTTCCTAGTAAATCACAAATGTCTCCTATCTTCATTCATTACTTTTTATTCTCATTGACCCATCCAGAGGAAATCTAATGACCTAGGGCAGGTGTCAACAAACTTTTTTTTAAAGGGCCAGATAGTTAATTTTTGAGGTTGTGCTGGCTACATATTCTCTACTAAGACTACTCTATTCTGCCATTGCAGAGCAAAAGTATCCATACAGCATACATAAATAAATGGATGTGGCTATGTTCCAATAAAATTTTATTAATAAAAGCAGGAAGTGGGCTGGATTTGGACAATGGGCTATAGTTTGCCAACTGCAGATCTGGAAACTGGAGAAACCTATACAACAGTCTGTGGTATATTGACTTATAGTTTGAGATATATCCAGTTCAAAAAATTCATTGATTTGCTTATTCCATTATTCTTTCAAACTCTCTTTTTCAATGTATTTTTAGTTCTCATAATTATATCATAAAAATATTCTTGATATTCTTTGTTAATCTTCTGTTAGCACCATTCTACAACTCATTGTAGCTTTTGATTTTCTCTGGCCTACCAGGATTGCTTACCTATCTCTTGAGAAAGTTTATGCAGACCAAAGTATTTTGAGGCCATAATTAGAGATATAGAAAATTAAAGTCAGAAAGATACAGGACCAGTGAGCCAGGGCCAGTTGAAACTGTGTAGAGTTAGCTAAGCAAATGCTGAAGATACCAAAAAAAAATCATAAATCTTAAATCTTCCCATACTGATCTGTGATTTTTTTTTTTCACCTAAAGGTGCCATTCATGCTTTTGCTAATTTATCCCATAGGGAAAAGTCACACTAAGTAACACTTTGAAAAAAGTTTCCAACTTTTCTTTATATTTTTTATGTGATTTTTAAAAATATATAGATAGAAGTCTTGTGTGGTCCTTATCACATATACCATATCAAAAAAGGATGGGAGAAGCCAAAAATCTGCTATAGGGGATTTTTGAAAGCCAAAAATGTGCTTTCAGTGCTATGTTTATATCAATTACTTTCCTCTCTTATGTAATCACAATAAAGCACTTGGATTGAAACCTTAAATATTTTTCATTATGAAAATATATTTATATACAGTTTATGAATAACAGCATGCTTATATGTAAATACATAATACATATGTTTATATATTTCTATGTCTATGAGCACACATGTCTGCACATAAACCAAAGTTAGGCATTTAAAGGGAGCCAAATTGGTGGGGTGCAAAAGCTAAGGAGATTTCTAAGTGTTTCTTCACATGTGTGGGGTCTATCTAACAAGAAAAAGTATTTTCATAAGGATTAATGGACAGAGCAATATTCTCTTTTTAAAGAGTTTCCTTGGCTCACTCATAGATGTACTTAATCTCCTTTTTATATCCTGTTAGTTGTTCAAATGTCTGAATGGAACCTCTTTAGAATTTGACCTCAAATCTAGCTATAATAATTTGTATTAAAATTTTCTTCAAGTTCTTTTCAGCTCCTCCCATCAAGATGTCCATTTCTCCACCCCTTGACTCTGTGCTGGCCTTGTGATATGCTTTTACTGGTAGGATACAGTAGAAGTAATTTTGTACAACTTCTGAGCAGGGCCTCGAGAGGCCTTGTAGCTTTTACACTTGCATTTTTGCAACACTGAGACCATGTGGAGAGAGTGGCCAGACAGCAGTCAGCACCAATCCCCACATGTGTGAGTGAAGCCTTCTTGGACCATCCATCCCTAAATAAGCAACTAGATCACTGCAGCGACATATGTGATCCCAGGTGACTCTGGCAGAAGAACCACTCAGCTAAGCCCAGTCCACTGAATGTGAAACATGAGAAAAAGTATTTTAAGCCATATATTTTGAATGTTTTTTTTATCCAGCAGTAATAAATGAAATTTATATAAATTCCATAAATACAGGAATAATTGTCATAGAAAATACCTGTCTATCTCAATGCTCAGATATAGTTTAGTTACATACTAATAATTGCATTTCAATCAATGCTTTGGTTGAAACATCTTAAGGAGAAAATAAAAGACTATGGAGGGTTTTATTATCAGATAAAAAACATAGAATATGAAATCAAACGGCAAAGTTTGTTGCTAGTTTCTGAGACTAAGAACTGAGTAACTCTTTGAGCCCCAGATAGTTCTCTTTTTACTTTCTGAAAGTCTCTCTCTCTCTCTCTTTTTGTCTCACAGCGTGTCTGTGACATGTTAAAAATAAATTTTAAATACACAGTGTTCTCTAGAGGGGTAAAATTAAAGGCCAGTAAACTAATTAGGAAGCTGCAAAAGTAGTCCAGAGAGGAAAGGTGTAAGAGTTTAAGATGACTTCTGAGTTTAGAGCTCAATGTATCCATATGCAATTATGAATCTTGTATTCCTTCTTGTGGTAGACAGACTCTAAGGTGGTACCATGATTCCTGTCTTCTGAAGTTGACAGTTTTGCGCCATTCCCTCTCTTTGGATGTGGGAGAAACCTGTGATTTGCTTTCAGTCAATACAATATGGCAAAGGGATGGAATGTCACTTTCATGATTACATCACAATATGCAAGACTTTCCCTTGCTAGCCACTGGCCCTAGAGACTCTTCTTGCTAGCTCGACAAATTGAGAAGTCATGTTGGAAAAACCTACATGTCAAGGAACTGCGGGCAGCCTCTGGGAACTGAGGACAGCCTCCAGCTAATAGCCAACATGAAAACTGGCCACTAGGCTTACAACAACAAGGAAGCAAATTCTGTCAACAACTTATGTGAGCTTGGAAGTGGATTTTTGCCCAGTCAGTCCTCCAGGTGAGAACTCAGAGAGTTAACATCTTGATTACAGCCTTGCAGAAAACCCAGATAAGTTATGTCCGACTCCTGATCCATGGAAACTGTGTGATAATAAATGTGTGTTAATGTAATTTTCTAAGTTTGTGGTAATATGTTATGCAGCAATAGATAACTAATACAATTATTTATTATGAAACTAAATATATTTCTCTGTGTGGACAGGTCAGGTCCTCTAAAATACAAAAGCTTTCTATAAATGATTCTTCAAATTTACATTTTCCAGCTTAATCTTTAATGGTCTGTATAACTCACCTGTCTTTTGGCCCCCCATCATGGTTTGGCAACTCAGATCCAATTTATGGAAATACCCCTCAGCAATATATTTAAGTAACTTTGTATTCAGTGCCAAAACTCCTGAGTTCTTGAGTGATATTTCTAGGAGTATGGCTTATCTGTCAACCAAAATGCCTTTCCTCTGTTGCCATAGAACTCATGCCAAGAAGGTAAAGTTTCCAAAATCCCCTCAATGTTTTGATTGATTTGATTGATTTTAATTACAATGAAGTCTATTGACATGAAGCTAAATATCATTTCCAACAGCAAGAATGTTGCCAAGTATCATTGTAAATCCCTGAGAATCCAGGGGAAGTGGCTTCCAAAAACAAAGCCCATTGAGTGGACTTCTTTGTAAGTCAACACCTACTCAGGAAGCCTCCTTTTGTATCATATTTGAAGGCATTCTTCCATTCTTCAGATATGTTCATTTTCTTTTCTGAGTGGCATCTGATATGTTTTCCTAGTTGTGAAGTTCCAAGTTTCTGAGGAAACTAAGAAAATTTAGCTGCAAGACCATTATCATTTAATGCTTACACTGCATCAAAGAGCTACAGAGATAAAAATATGCAGGAGGGAAGGAAAAGGAACACATCTGGGGAGCAAATTCCTCAGAAGTCTACCATCCCACTAGCCTTCAGCTGTTACGATGACCTCTGGGCAACGATCATACCCTAAATATCTCTGCAGCCCTGGTTCAAGGCACAGTAACTGCTGCTAGCAGGCAGTCCCATGTTTCTTTAACTGTGGTCAGACAATGGAGACTTTTACAGAATAAGGGTTTTAGTCTTTTCCAAAATCCTATGAGAATTCTGTGTTTTCCAAGCACAACTTAGGAGTTGAGTTGAGACTGGTATCATAAAAAACAAAAACATAGAACTGAGTTTCAAGTGATGAGTAGGATGTAAAAAGATAGAAGTTTGGAGAGATTATGTAAAGTAGGAATAAGTGCTCATAAGATAACAAATTGTACACCTAAAGGAAGAAGATGGGTATGGTCACGGAGTTTAGTTTAGGCTGAAGGTAGGAATTGATGGACGAAGGCAGGGAGGAAACTTGTATTATTTGAATGTAACATTGCAATTGCAAAAGAGTGGAGATAAAGTGAGGTTATAATTGATTACAGGTAAATTTAAACACCTCAGTGAGAATTATGAGCTTGTGACGCAATAAATCTCTCCTCAGGTTTTACCTTTACCTTTCCTAGGAAGCCTCCCACTGCATTCCTGAATGATCTAAGAACTACATTCCTTCATTCTCTCATGGTTGCATTTTCCACAAAATAATGTAAATGTAATTTCCTTGCCATTCTCTTCTACTGAATTATAAGCAACTCAAAGACAGACATATGTCTTCTTTTGTCAAAAAGAAGGAGCCAGGCAGACAGGTAGGGAGATAGGGAAAAAAAAAGATGTAAGATACTAGACTTTAGAGTCAAAAGATGCCTCAAATGGTCAGTTCCTGACCCACATACTAGCTTTGCTCTTAAGTAAGCCAATCTAACTGTAAGCTCAGTTTCCTCATCTAAAAAAAAGAGAGTTAATGTTAAATCGCTGTCTAGTCATCCTCAAAAAATAGTGATAAAGGTCCAAAGAGACATTGTAAGAGCACCTTGTAAAGTATAAAACTATACAAAGTGACTTTCTATTTCAGTAAAGTGATACCATTATAAATGCAGTGTTTTGAGAATATTAATGCATTATGGAAAAGAAAAATAATTCTAGTTTCATGGATGATCATTAAAATGCTATTTATAAGTTAAAATGTTAGAAATAAGTTAAATAATCAACAATAGGGAGTCGTTTATATATCTATATCTATATATATATCCATTTGGTCATAAATTAGACTACTATGTAGCCAAAATAATAGGGTAGAAGAATTTTAAATTATAAAGAAAATTAGTAATACTATATGAACAAGTTACAAAATATTGGTTTCGAGTGACAGTGTACATATGTATGTATGTGCGTATATGAGCTCACATAAGGTGTGTGCATATGGAAAGACATGTAAACAAATCAAAATCTAACAGGATTATAATGTTATAGATTTTTAAAACTTTTGCTTATCTTTTCTTTAAATGAAGAGTCTATGAATTGCAAGTAACAGAACATATTCCCTCGTGTACCATCAGCGAACATTAATTTCATGCCCATATCCTCGTTTCAGGAAAGGTTGGGAAAGGAAACAGCTATTATTTCAGCTTATATATGAAATGAACGTTTTTTTTCAGAAAAGAAGAGGAAGGGGATGACTACTGTGTGAGCAATCAGTGTTCTCTGCCACAAAAATGTAATGGTTGTGTAATCAACAGTTTAAGGAAAAAAAATGAATCTAGCAGCAGAACATATCCTGGTGTGAGAGAAATGGTACAACAGTCTCCATTTCTTCTTTGGACTGGCTGTCTGTGGTTTCAAATTGACTCTCTAGAGCAAAGAAGTGGAAGGAGCACTGGAAGAGGAGTCTTGAGACCTGAAATTCTGCCAACTGTCAACCCTCAATCAGTTATATGACTTGAGGCATAGTTCTTAAGGTTATTTATTTCCTAGTCTATGAAGAGTGAGAGTCCCTTTCAGCTCTGAAATGTTATACTTCTATGAGCATGGGACTATACTATCCTGGCCACAGACGTTCATATATTCCTTCAAAATATATTTATTCAGAGCACAGGAAGTGTTTAACCCTTTTCAAAGGACTTTATAAGACAAGTGGAAAAAAGCAAAGCTGTAATTTTTTGAGCTATGTGCTAGCATTTATTAAATGGTTTGTATATCACAACAACACTGTGAAGCTAAAAAACTACATTTACCATTTATAGATCAGTAAAGGAGGCCCAGGGAAGTGAAATAATTAGGAAATAGTTGAGAAGCATTTATACTCAGGCATATCTTACTCCAAAGCCAAGGCTTTCCTCAGTAATCATGCTGCTATGTTTCTGAGCTTGTTTTAAATTGATAATTTTAAATTCATAAAGGCAGATGTCTGTCTTGTTTACTTTATTGCATGGGTACTGGAGTGTACTAAATAAATATTTCTTTAAGAAACGCAAGAAAGTAAAGGAAAGAAAGAAAGAAAGGGAAAAGAAAAAAAATTCTAAGCCTTTTTGAATCATGTAAGCCCCCTTTCTTCCCTTAACAAAAAAGAAAGGAAGAAAGAAAGAGAGAGAGAGAGAGAGAGAGAGAAGAAAAGAGAGACAAAAAGAGAGAAAGAGAAAGGAAAGAAGGAAGGAAGGAAGGAAAGAAGGGAGGGAGGGAGGAGGGAAAGAGAAAGAAAGAAAGTAAGAAAGCAAGCAAGTAAGCAAGCAGGCAGGAAAGAAGAAAGAGAAAGAAAGAAAGAAAAAGAGAGAAACGAAAAGAAAGAAGGGAGAGAGGAAGCGAAAGAGGGAGGAAGAAAGAGAAGGAAGGAGAGAGGAAGGAAGAAGAAAGAAAAGAAAAGCAGAAAAGCTTTTAGGAAAGTAATTGCTCAAATGTTTCTTCAGCAGAAATGGATAGATGAATTGAGGTTGAATTAGTCCCATTTTTCAGCATTTTCCCACATACATTTGATGTCAGACTGTTCCCTTTTTCTAGTGGGGTCTATGGTGGGAGGCCCAGAGATGCTGGTGATTGTATTTAATTATGTTCAAAGAAAGTTACGGAATACTCAGCAGATGTCAGGCTTACAGCTGGGATCCCATAACAAATGCTGTTGTGCTATCTCGTCTTCCACATTATTGCACGAAAGCAGGGCCCAGAAAATGCCCAGCAGACGTATTGACTAGGGATGAGTGAGAAAAGATAACAAATCTTAAGGAAACATGTTGCCTATTATTCCCCATAATGAGAGCTGCCAGAGTGTACACTGAGCAGGCCTCTGGCTGGTACTGGGACACAAAGGATCTTAATGCATCCCACACAAGGATGTCATTTGCAATCTGGAGCAACAAAAGAGATGGAAGCCTTGGAAGGTAGGCCTTGTTTCTTGATACTGCATGTTCCAGGGAGGACAAATAACAACCACACAGTTTTCTCTCTCAAGTCCCATAGGCATTCAAAGGAGGCCTGTTGACTGCAATTAGGATGCCCTAGCTTTTAAAAGCCGACTCTCTCGGCAGACAGTTGGACTCCATCATAGGCAATGCAATTGGGCCATGTTTCAGATTTACCATGGAGGCAGACTCCCTGAAGGAGATGACAAGGAGAAAAATCCTAATGACTTAAAATTTGCAGCCCCCTCAGGGGGGGTCTCCACTGGTTCCTCCCAGCCAGAATAAGCTGTTTTATATTTTGTAGGAAGAAAAAAATGATCTGCATTTTAGTACTCTCAAATTGGCCCACCTAAGAGGTGGCCTATGTATGCATGGTTCCCCTACAAGCTAACATTGCTTTATCTTGCCACCTGAAGGCTGTCTCTGATGAGAGACTCTTAGTTCAGATCAAACAGTTCCAGAGAGTTAATGCCCCAGGATTTATCCTCAATGACTGAAGAGTAAAGTGCGTGGATGAAGGCCTCAGTTTCCACACACTTGGTGGGACAACACCATGGTATCTCCTATGTCTCCCAGTGAATCCCAAGCAGAATTGAATTCTAGATGTCAGAGTAATAACCCACTCATTTTGACATCCAATGATGGATTTCCTCCTTTTATCTCCTTCCTCCATTCCCTCACCTTGATTCCTGAAATAAAATACCTACACCAAAACCCTTGTCTTGGGCTCTGCTTTTGGGAAATCAAATTCAAGGAGTTGTCCAGAAGATTTCAGTATCTCTTCCAACCCTGCCATTTACAAACGTTAGAGGATTCCTCACTCCTCCTTATTCCCTACTGGAATAAGTAGAAAAACGTCAGGGTGACATCTGTGATTCTTCGTATCATGGCCCTAAGCTAACTTCATTTTCCATAGCACACCAGTTCCAGAATACTCTTTATAATTTCATTTTTTAAGCCTTAATATATAGACTTCCTTCAACCTGAATTCCTCATTTAGCAAATATGTATTTTTCTCCTAGACCTTCTTTACGTTACTTTTGACTTTTACACTTCCAATAATAGAGTGAGGTGCTCCCTCTCTATGTCCCCATCACCTTTTGTGGGTATCTCTGTCAAAAGCATTTACAGCTCTCACCACTAGACTGTTAGCACAGAGCAAACACCGCCTTTTTCTTATCTCTATACTCTCAATTTCTAGCACAGTGGCTGATACTGAAGAAATGCCAATCAGTGGTCTGTTGCTTGAATGACTAAATGAATAAGGGGATGACATATCTGTGCTGCACTTTTAGGGACAGATGTTTGATGAGCCTGCTGCTTTCCTCTGTCATTCTGGGTAAGGGGATATAATAGAATTTTCTTTCCTGAGTTATCTGGAAAGTCAATAATTTTTCTTAAGGTTAGGTGACATATAAAATATTACAATTTCCCAGATGGGATGCTCTGTGAAGTTTCAGTTTATGCTCTCCTTGTATAGCACACATTTCAAGTATAACATACTCTGTACTTGCAGACAACACAGGTGAGAACTAAGGCAGTGAGCTTGGTGAAGGGGAGCTGGCAAAACAGCAGGAGATTTGGAACCACAGGACCCAAACTCAGTTCCCTGTTTTGCTAGAGGTCTCAGTCAATTGAGATTTCTGCTTCTGCATCTATAAAAATGAATATAATGTTCAATTTTCAGTATACTTTTAGGCATTTGATAAAATATCTGCAAATGTACTTTGTAAAATATCATGTGACTATGTATGTCTTGATATATTAATACATATATTTACTTATTTATAATTCCTATAATTTTAAGAACAAATATTATATGTAACGCAGACTTTCAGGAGCCAAAATGAACACCACAAAATACAACTGAGAGATACAGTGCTTGATATAGGGCCAAAAAATTGGCGTGGAATTTTGCCTTTGTGCTAAATCTCAAGTGAAAACCTATCCTAATTTTAAAGACCTCTGGAGAAATAAACACTTCCATTGCTTAGATGTCTTCACAATTTGGATAGGGAAATTTAGACACTATTTACCTAAATATATGAAGCAATAGAAGCATATATACTTTTCAAAATATGTAAGAAGAAATAGCTCTGATAAAGACAGCACAAATATAATTTTCTTGTTCTAACAAAAGCCAATTCCAGGACTGACACTTGATATCTTCCTCACGCTCACAGAATAATTCAAGTGGTTTCCCAGGGTGTTGCAAAATTTAATGCTTCTGGTTGTGATTATTTCCAGGAAGAGGAATTGTTCCTGCAAGAGAATTGCCAGCAGTGCTCTATGGCATGTGGGATTATGCAACCCACACGCTGACCAGAATGGGATATTTGTCTGCATATTCAGCAGTTGGGATTCATGGGGTCCTGTGTGTCATATGTCTGCTCAAGGTTTAGTGATGCAATGGACTGGATCAAACAGACTCTGGGAGAGATGGGTGCAGGAAAGAGAGCAGCCACAGATACCAGGAGAAAGTCCAGTCCATCAAACATAATCCTAAATGCAAAGGGTTAATAACAAAATGGTACTCAGACAACATTTATTATGAAATAGGGGTTGGGAGAAGTGCATATAGAGGCTTACTGAGGGCTGGATATCCAGGTAGCTGGTAGGTATCAGGGCAAATCTGTGATTGGGTAAAAACACCTCAGGCATTAGGCAAAGTGCCAGGGACAGAACTTTAGCTCCTGGCAACTGGCTTGAAAATAACTAAGCTAGATCCCAACTGTAGAGGTAAGGGACCCCTAATAAATCCCTCAAATCAAAAGCCAAGTACAAGGAATAAAACAAGGATCTGGTTACCAAATATGAGATGCAAATGTGAACCATGTCTCAGAAATAGGATACAACTGGGACTCAGCCTCAACACAAAGATTGAGGCTGAGTCTCAGAGACTGGTTATATCTCTTTTACCTTGAGTTTGGGAAAGCAATGGTAGCAAAAATGAGCAGCTAGGCAGGGACTTACATTGTATATATTGCAGTATGAAAATAACAACTGTCTGCCAACCGCTAGAGAATCATCATAGCATAAGGCATTTCCTGTGTCTCACGGATTAATCCTTCAGAATCACTTTCTTTTAGAAATCAAGCCTTCAGCATACTACAGCCTTCTTTTAGGAGAAACTTTTTTTTTTTTCCTCCAGAGTTTGGGATTAGATCTCTATCAGTGATCTTGCCTTGAAGGCTAACTTATTTGAGTTTCATGGTAGAAATTATACTTTCTCAGGATAATTTCAACTACATTCCAGCTGACAAATAGCACTGACTGTCTCAAAACCCAAACATCTGGAAGAAGGCTTGAATTGACTATCTTTTGGCCTTGCATGTCTGAAGCCCTTCTCAGATAGGTTAGAAATCACCTTTTTGGCTGGACACTATCCATATATATATATATATACACATATGTATATGTGTGCGTGTGTCTGTGTGTATTTAACAACCAAATCTCTGAAGTAACATAAACGAGACCAACTAAGATAAAGAAGCCACAAATATCACTGCAGTTCTAATTTATCTAAAAATCGTATATCAACTACAAAGCTAATGCACTGTGGAAATGTTAATAAACTGTATGTTTTGACCCTGCAAATATCAAATTGACAATTTATTTGTGATCAACTGTTGGTTGGTCAGTAATTTGATGGTTCAGTTGTCCGAAGACTGATGTGAATGGAGTATTGCCTGGATATCATGCCAGGGATTGGAAAGAAGAATTGAAATTAACATGCTCACATATACTCTTGACTTTCGTTATTTAAGGATTTCTTTCTAAGGTTTTGTAGAAAATACTGCTGCAAAAGAACTCTCAGTTTGAGTCTCTAGTCTCTGCTGGACTGTTTACTTACTCTGTGAACACAATCTCATACTTTCTGGTCCTCGGTTTGTCTTGTCATCTGTAAAACGTAGCTAGTAATAACTATCGCTAATTTTGCTGTGATGATTACAAAAGATAATGCATGTGAACACATGCCAAACAGTAGGCACTCACTGCATAACAGTTATCATTTTTATTATCATTATTATTAATCTATGAAGCAGAGATCAGACAGGCACCATACACCAAGATCTGTCGGAGTCATTGCCTCAAATGACAGGAATTTACAATGCCCAGTCTGTAATAATTAGCAAAAGGAGTCAGGAGACAGTTGACATCAGTGACGGTAAAATGTGTTCATTTAAATACATCTGGAACTCAGCTGTGGACAAAGCCCATTCCCTTCTTCCCTTTTAAGGACTCCCATATAAATATTATACAAGGATTATCCCAATGTTCTTTTTCCCAGTTTTCACATGACAGCAAATCTTTGCTAGAGGCTTCCTGCTGAACTTCCCAAATCTGTTTGCCTGTTTCCTGCTGAAAAAATATATTTGACAATATCCTTCCCTACCACCCCCGTCTAAAATTCTTTGTCTTATTCTAGCCACTCTAAGAGTCGATGTTTGAAAAACTAGAAGATTAAATGGCAGTTTATTTCCTCTCAGATTCTTTGCCTGCAATTAAATGTAATAATCTTGTATGATAATTTTATCAGATACCGAAGTTACTCATAATGCAAATTTATATTCCTAAATAACTATGGAAATACTTGAGCTAATAAAAACATTAAGAACTAATATAAAAATATGACATCTTTTTTTACTCTTTCCACATCAATTTTTAAATAGATAAAATATTCTTTCTTTGTTACAAATCCTTTGAAACTCTAAATTCATTGACTTATTCAACAAATGTTTATGAGGCTAATCTGCCTCAGGTGCTGGGTTGTTTTTTTTTTTCCTTTTCTTAGAAACAATAATGAACAAGATGAATACCCTAATCCTGTCCTCATGAAGCTTAGAATCTAGCAAAGGAAATAGAAATGAAACAATAAAACAACCTAATATTGGGGAAAGAATTTTTTTAATTAAAATCAGGAAATCTGGAAGAAGGGGCATTTCTCTGGTGAAAAAACTGCATTTATTTACAGAAATATCTTAATATGAAAAAGCTTATCCTCCGAGTGACATAAGGGACTTACTGAATGGTTCTAAAATCTGACTGTATATTAGAATAACCTAGGTAAATTAAACAAAAACAACAAAACTGATGTCTGAGCTGCACCCCAGAACTTCTGATTTTATTGTTTGGTAAGACCAAAACATTGGAATTTTTGTAATGTCCACTGGGTATTTCTAATGATTAGCTATGATGAGGAACCACTGGAAAAAGAGTGAGCAAGAGTAAAAAGGAAATAAGAGAAGAAAGAAAAGTTGGTGGAGATGATGGAAACAGAAGAGGCAGGGAGTAGGTAGAGGGTTGAGAGACTTTTAAGGTCAGGTGAGCCTAATAGTGTACTTAATTTGCTGTGCTGCCAAGTGAAAAAACTCCACCCCTTATTACCACCACTACCATTGCCCCCAATTTTTCAGTAATGTCTGAAACACACCAGCTTGTATTCTGTTCAGGGAATGAATAGGGTTCATATCCTATGAGGATCAAGGAGATGCAAAAATGGTTCAGAATGTACAGGTAGCAAGAGACAGGTAACTTGCATGAAGCTATAGTAGGGAGTTGGATACAGGGGTGATCAGGAGAAGCTTAGGTTTCTTATTAATTCTTAAAATATTTAGAATATTATGTACTTCCATGTGAGAGTGAAAGTTCAATCCACTTGTATTTAAATATTACAGAAAATCACGATCCTATAATTCCAAAGGACTTGGGCATTGTCAGGGAGCTGGCATCTTCTTTATCTGTAAGTAATCAATCAGTTGCGTTACATTGAAATGAGTGCTATGAAAAGAAAATGCTAAGAGTGATTGGGCAAAAGCCTTATAATGAGAAACTTGTATATGGGGAGGGAAGAAACTAAATGAATACAAAGACCGTGAAACAGAAAAAAGAGCTATAAAGAGGTGAGACAGGAGAGTGAGGCAACTTCAGATCATGTGTTAGGTAGAACATGTGATGGAGGTTTCAGCTGTGAGGGGTGCCAAAATTTAACAAGAAAGAAGGAAGAGAGGACTAAGAAAGAATAGACGGGGCAAAGGTAAGAGGATACAATATAAAGGTTAAAAAGAAGAAATTCCCAACCATCCATGATACCTCCATCCACATACAAACATAGCAAAAATTTTAGTCAAACCATGCCTAATTTAAAAGGCCATCATCTTTTTATCTCACTATTTCATTTCTATGAGTACAGATATTAGGATAGATCATTTCTGAAAATCCAGATATAGAAGGCAGCTTAGCTCAATGATTAAGAGCATAGGTTCTATCGTGGGACTGGTTGGGTACAAATCTTGACTTTAGTAGTAACAAGCTAGGGGCCTGTGAGAGATTTTCTGTCCCTAAGTTTCTATAGTTGAAAGGGAGATTGATAATATTAGCACCTCAAAATATTTGGGGGAAATTAATAGAGATAGTACATATATTAAGTGCTTATTTTAGGCCATTAATATGAAGGTTGTGTTGGCATAATATTATGTCATGTACAATATCATTTTTTTAAATCTTCTGAGGAGTTCGAAGTGTTCTATATAAGATGGTATGTGTTGACTAAGTAATATTGTCATCATGTTACCAGAATCCCCTAGTCATGGGACATAGACAAAGAATTTAGCACACTTTTGGTCTCAAGTTGTTCTCGTTAATTTTTTTATTGAATCAATTATTCAAAGGTTTATCGAGCCTATCTTTGTGAGAAATTCTCCTACATGTTGAAGGAACAACAATGATGAAATGAAAAGCTACTCCCCTTAAGGCAGCAGTCCCCAACCTTTTTGGCACCAGGTACCGGTTTCATGGAAGACAATTTTTCAATGGACTGGGGGAGGGGAATGGTTTCAGGATGATTGCAGCACATTACATTTACTGTGCAGTCAAACCTCTCTGCTAATGATAATCTGTATTTGCAGCTGCTCCCCAGCCCTAACATCACCACCTCAGCTCATCAGGCACTAGATTCTCATAAGGAGCACTCAACCCAGATTCCTAGCATGTACAGTTTATAGAAGGATTTGTGTTCCTATGAGAATCTAACGCTACTGCTGATCTGAGGGGAGGTGGAGCTCAGGTAGTGATGGAAGCAACGGGAAGTGGCTGTAAATACAGATGAAGCTTCACTTGCTTGCCCACCACTCACCTCCTGCTGTGCATCCCAGATCCTAACAGGCCAGGGAATGGTACCGGTCTGTAGCCCAGGGGGTTGGGGACCGCAATCTAAAGGCACTTGCAAACTGTAGTGTGAACTGCAAAGGTATAAAAAATACTAAGTTTAAAGTAATATATGGTTAAATCCCTTAAGAAAGCTAAAAAGAAATGAATTTAAATCTCACAGTAGGATAAAGAGGGAGTGATTAAATTCTGGTAAATTAAAGTACTTGACTTTAATATTTCTCTTTTGAAAATTAACTTCTGGAAAAGTTTCTTCTATTGTTAATACCTGGGAGCTCTAATTGTGGCCCTCAAAATGCAGAAATGATTGAAACAACATTGTCCCTTAAGGGCTAAGCAATAAATCAACTATTTTGACAGGAACAAAAATATGACAAATTAGTTCAAAGTAATGTACTAACAGATATAAACATAGAGTAAGTGGATCAGAAGAAGAATCACAGAAAGGAGGAGAAAAACATGCAGTAGAAATAAACACATTGTAGAAGCAAAGATAAATCCTTAGCCTTTGCTTGGACTTTGAGTTTTTCTGATCCTTATGAGAGAGCCACTCTGAATCTGAAAATGCAGACAACACTCTGATAATGATCTTAGGTAAAGCTGTACTACAGCATATCTATTTCCATTGCCAAAAGCACCACTGTTGTGAGATGCACAATTTGACATATGAATCATCAGACTCCCTACATCTGATCCCATATTCATGAAGCAATCTTCTGGTTAAAATTTGGCTTCCCATGTACATCTGCCTACGGGGACTCAAGGGGGTGATTTTATAGACTTTGAGCATATTCAATTCTCATAAAACTGTGCAGTAGCTTCTGATTACAATTTGGCATCCCATTTGTCTTGACCATATGAAGAAAATAAGTTGGTTACATGGACTTAAGTATTTCTGATTGTGTGACAATGATTTCTCTTTGTAAATTCAAAAATTGATGTTTTTCACATTGATCTTATGACCTTTCTTCATTTTAATCTATCCCAACAGACAGATCTGCTCTTGTGTGGTGACAAAATGAGATATATGAGCCTGCAACATTCAGATCCTGAAACACAGTGCATTCAACAGAGTATATATTCACCACATAAACAAAAGCAAAAACAAAGACCATACGGTCATCTCAATAGATAGAGAAAAAGTATTCAACAAAATTCAGCACCATTTCATGATAAAAACCTTCAACAAACTAGGCATAGAAGGAACATATCTCAGAATTATAAAAGCCATATATGACAAAGCCACAGTTAACATCATACTGAATGGGGAAAAGTTGAAAGCATTCCCCCTAAGAACTGGAAGAAGACAAGGATGGCCACTGTCACCACTTCTATTCAACATAGTGCTGGAAGTCCTAACTAGAGCAATCAGGCAAGAGAAAGAAATAAAGTATATATAAATCAGGAAAGAGGAGGTCAAACTATCACTCTTTTTTGATGATACGATCTTGTATCTAGAAAACCCCAAAGATTCCACTCTGAGTTCCCTGGAAAGTCTCAGGATACAAAATCAATGCATGTAAATCAGTAGCACTTCTATATACCAATAATAATCAAGCCGAGAGTGAAATCAAAGGCTCAATACCATTCACAATAGCTACAAAGAAAATAAAATACCTAGGAATATATTTATCTAAGGAAGTAAAATATCTCTACAAGTTGAACTATGAAACTCTGAGGAAAGAAAATGCAGAGGATACAAACAAATGGAAAAACGTATCATGCTCACGGATAGGTACAATCAACATTGTTAAAATGTTATCTTGTTTCTTTCCCCCATTAATAATTACTTGTGGTAAGCAGGACAATATTTTCATTTTAAAGGGGAGGAAACTTATTCACGGTAGGTTAAATGGATTGCCTAAGGTCACACAGATGAGTAAAATAGATATAGCATAGCATGGGTAATCTAACATAGATTAAAAAAATATTCTTCTAATGCAAGTCCTGAGACTTCAAGTCTCATGCATTTTTATGAAGGTTCACAATGTATCTTAAAAATTATCTTTCACACACTATTATCTCCTTAATATAGCCCCTGCCTTCAATGCTTATTATGAGTGTAATGCTTGCAATAACATTCATACCTTTGAAAGTTATTTTAACTAATCTCCTCATGGGGTGTTTTAAATACAATTGAATGTGTATTTGTAACCATTTTGGTTATTTATGATCATTTTCTGATCAATAACTATACCTATCTCTTATCTTCAATTAGTTTTGTAAACATGGTATTCCTAAATTTTACCACTAGGTGATTAGTGTGACATCCCCTATTTTCTCCAAATGTTCCAATAAAATAAAGGTCATTGTATCAAGGAAGACATTCTATGTTATCTAATCCAGATTCTATGTACTTTAATAAACCCTTAGCAATTTAAGTGAGATACATAAGGTCCATTTGAAATTTGTAAGTACTTTGTACTTACAAGGCAGTTGTCCTACAGATCCCATTGTTATCTTCTCTGTAAACTGACATACCTGAGATCAAATCATAGCTCCAAACTTCTTGGTAAACTTGGACAGCATATTTCTCTATAAAATGAGAATAAATAGAGTTTAATGAGATCATACATGAAAGCAATTAGTATAGCTTGCCTATAAGTCAATAAATAATACAAATAGCAATCTTAAAATTATCATTAATAATTTTTTTTCTTTTCATTATAATGAATTGAACCTGATGTCTTCCTAAGTTTCCTTAGTTGATTCTTAATTCTGACCTTGGAGATACATAAACTCATTCCATCTCCATGTCTCTTCAGTAAACTGCATATGGAAAATATTCAATAAATGCCTTAGCAGATCACATAAAATAATAACAATAATAGCTATTAATAGTTATGTTTTATTTTACCTTTGTTTTACATTATCTGATATATTTATTTATAATAGTCTATAAGGTAAATTTATTGTATTCACTTTTTAATAGATTTTATTTCTTAGAGCAGTTTTAGAGTCACAGCAAGATTGAGGAAGACACAGAGATTTCCCATATATCCCTTGCCCCAACACATGTGTAGCCTCCCCCATTACCAACATACCCCACAGAATAGTACATCTGTTACAATTTATTAACCTACATTAACAAATCACCACCCCAAAACCATAGTTTACACTGGAGTTCACTCTTGCTGTTGTACATTTTATGGGTTTGGATAAATGTATAATGACATGTAGCCACTATTATAGTACCATGCAGAGTAGTTTCATTGACCTAAAAATCCTCTGTGCTCCATCTTTTCATCCTTCCTCCCTACCAACCCCTGGCAACCACTGATATTTTTATTGTCCCAATAGTTTGGTTTACCTAATTAATGAGAATGTCATATAGTTGAAATCATACAGTATGTAGCCTTTTCAGATTGGCTTCTTTCACTTTGTAATATGTACTTAAAGCTTCCTCCATGTCTTTTCATGGCTTGATAGATCATTTCTTTTTAGTTCTTAATAATATTCCATTGTCTGGATGTATCTCAGTTTATTTATCCATACACCTATTGAAGGACATCTTGGTTGCTTCCAAGTTGTGGCAGTTATGAATAAAGCTTTTATAAACATTTGTGTGAAGGTTTTTGTGTGTACATAAATTTTCAACTGTTTTGGGAAAATACTAAGAAGGATGATTCTGGATTGTATAGTAAGAAAGTAAGTTTAGTTTTTTAAGACATTGCCAAATAATCTTTCAAAAAGGCTGAACCATTTTACATTCCTACCAGCAATGAATGAGAGTTCCTGTTCCTCTACACTCTTGACAATATTTGGTGTTGTCAGTGTTCTAGACATTGGCTATTCTAATAGGTGTACAGTAGTATGTTGGTCCTTTAATTTACATTTCTCCAATGACATTTGTGGAGCTTATTTTCATACATTTATTTGTCATCTTCATGTCCTTTGTGATGAGATGTCTGTTAAGGTCATTGGTCAAATTTTTAATTGGACTATTTGATTTCTTATTGTACCATCTTCATTACTGTAGCTTTATAGTAAGTCTGGAAGTCAGGTAGTATCAGTCTTTTGACATTGTTCTTCAATATTGTGTTGGTTATTCTGGTAGTCTTTTGCCTTTCCACATATACTTTATAATCAGTTATTAATATTCACAAAATAACTTGCTGGGATTTTGATTGATATTGCATTGAATCTATAGATCAAGTTGCAAAGAACTGACATTTTGGCAATATTGAGTCTTTCTCTCCATGAACATGGGTTACCTCTCCATTTATTTAGTTCTTCTTTGATTTCTTTCATCAGAGTTTGGTAGTTTTCCTCATATGGATCTTACATGTATTTGTATTTAACACTTGAGTATACTTTGCTTCTATAATCATTCTCATAAGAGATGGAGCCAAGATTAACCAGAAACACCTTCTCAATATGTTTTTCTACTTACCAAGTTAGTGTGGATCCCTGTTTCAGGGAACAAAATGCAAAGATTTGAGAGATTTGTTACATTACCTCCATCATTTTCCCAGCAATAAATCAGTAGATCTTGAGCGCGCACACACACACACACACACACACACACACAATTTTTTAAAAAATTAAGTAATATGTGATGAGTGTGATGTGCACTGTCTGGGGAATGGACACGCTTGAAGCTCAGACTCGGGGGGATGGGGGGGACATGGGCCATATATATAACCTGAACTTTTGTACCCCCATAATAAGCTGAAATAAAAAAATTAAGTAATAGTACAATCTTAAGCACCAATGAGGATAAATGGGAGATATGCTTATTTTGAATACAGTGATTTCTAGAATCCTTTAGCTTATACCAAAAAGATACTGACTAATACTTCTAAACATGTTCCTGAGTCTGCTTGCCATATTTGAAATCTTGAACTGGATTCAGATTATTTTATCAGAATTGGTTTAAATGGAGACTTTTGGTTGTAGAGCTTTTATACAGCAGTTTGACTAGCCTAAGACAGAACATTTTTATCCCATATAATCTTATAACCTTTTGAAGACATAGGATTAGAAGGTGACATTGCTACAGCAAGGTTACAGTTACTAACAGTCATAAAAATTAGACGGTCAGGAAGAGTACAGGTTGGATATTGCCATATATTTTCATTCAAGACATTATCAAATGCAGCATTTCTTTGTTTAGTTCTAGGATGTTTAGCATAAATATAATGGGCCACAGAGCTCTAGGGTTGAAAACTCTTTTATCCAAGGGAATATTTACCCAAAATGAAAGTGATTTAAAAATGAAGAACAATATATTTTTCCTTGCTATTTCAGGAAAATTAAAGAAGAGCATCCCACAGTTAAGCTCTTCCCATAAGAGGACAAAAGACAATCATGTAGCTCTCTCCCTCCTCTTTGGCACAAATGGTTGATGATAACCTTTTCAGGACTACAAAGGAAAGAGTTCACAAAATAGACAGATCTTCTGGAAGCCTTGAGTATGAGGATTACTTTGGCCATGAAACAAATAAGGGAGGAATGCTCTGGCACCACTGGTACATGTGGTCACAATAACTACAGAGGGTGAAATCCAAAAAGAAATTTTTTATTATGCAAAATAAAATTCTGTGCTGAAATGTTGTGTGGCTTCCATAAGCAATCATACTATTTGAAAAATTACAGAGCTCTATGCCTCTGATATATGTAAAATTTTGATGTGGTGCTTTTTTTCACTTTGAAGAATTTTGAGTCTTTCCCTTGTATTTAATTATTTAGTAAATTGCAGAACAGCAAAAAAGGTTATTTTGTCCCACTATGAAATCTCAATGTTATACAGTGTATATTAACTCCTCTTTTTAGCAGAAAAATAGAAACAGATTTATAATTTTTTTCCAATCTACCTCTTAAATAGCCAGAATGGCTGGAACCAACCTTGCAGAGTGACAACAAAAATTGCTTTTCTAGTGGAACATTTATTCCAGGGGTAGATACCGAAGTTGAGAAAATAGATTAAGAAAATTCTGATGAGTTTTTAGCTATGAATAGAATAAAATAATGCAGTGTGAATAATGAGGGTGGCTCTGAGTGTATACATTTTCTATTTCTGCATAATAAATTGCCAGAAACTTAGCAGCCTAAAGCAAAATAAATGTATCAACTGACAGTTTTCCTGAGGTCTGGGCATGAGTTCATTGGGCTCTTTCTTCAAAATCTCACTGGGCTGAAATCAAGATATTAGATGGAGTTACAGTCTCACTTGGACTTCAGTGTCTTCTTCCATGCTGATTCATGTTGATGGCAGAGGTGAGTTCCTTGCAACTGTAGGACTAAGGTCCAAGTTTTCTTGCTGGATGTTGGCCAGAGGTAATCTCAGCACCTTGACACTGCCCCCGGATCAATATCCTATGACCTTCTCCATAGATTCCCTCCACAAAATGATCATTTCCTTCTTTGAGCTAAATAGAAGAATTTGCTTTTAAAGGGCTCAACTGTTTAGGTAAGGGCCACCAAGGATAATTGCCCTTTGGATTAATTTATAGCCAACTGATTCGGGACCATAATTATATTTGCATACTCCCTTATGTCATGTAACACATTATTATGGCAGTAATTTCTCATCATATTTACAAGGCCCATCCACACTCAAAGGGAAGGGTTCATACAAGGGTATGCTTCATTGTGGGTCATAGAATTCTGACTACCCTAGTAGGTAAGCACACAATAATAACTAGTGTGGTCAGGGAAGACTTCCCAGAGAAGTAATATTTTAGTTGAAACTTGAAATTTGGGAAGCAGGCAGCCATATAATAATTATGAGGAAAAAAATATTCTAGCAGAAGAAATGGCTTGTGCAAAAGCCCTACTGTAGGAGCTAGCCTTGTAGGTACAAGAGACAGAAAGCCCAAATGCCAAGGCAAGAAGGATAAGATATGAGATTGGATAGACAAGGGCTGGATCATGAAGGATCTTGCAGGCCATGCAGAGTTTAAATTTTAGGATAAATAATAGGGCTCATTGTATGATTCATGTGAAATTTGAATTCAAATTTCAATAAAAAGTACTAGGGTACTTTAGGCAGTTAAGTGTCATGATCTAATACATTTCTTTGTAAAAATTCAAAGGGTGCTTTTCATAACCTTTTCATATCTGATAATTAAAAATTCTTACAAGGAGGAAAGTAACTATAGGAAACATAACTCTTGACTTAGTCAGCAGAAATAATTTGCTGCTGTTCTTGCTTTCTACTGCAGGCTACCCTGATTTTTCTCTAAGAAAATATAGAAATAAAATGACTACCCATTTACAATTTAATTTCAAATTAAGCCATACTGCATTTTTTTCTAATGTTTTCAAATGATTTTTCTAAAGTAGTTGAACTTTCTAAAAAGGAAAAACAGAATAAAACATATTGATTCATTACAGAGTACAATATTATTATGTGCTTGCCAATTGGTTCTAACTACTCACACTGTTACATTTGATTTGAAAAAAAAAATGTTTGGAAAGTAGCTATTTAACCTTCATTTGAACCAATGAAGCATTTTATCATGCTCACTGACTTTTCAACGTAAATGATAGACTTGGAACTGACAGCCACATCTGGCTTGTGACTTTTACTTCTTGCCAAATGGAATAAAAGGGAGAGGATTTACCTTAAATCAGAAAAAAAATAGAAAACTGGTCAAATATGTGAAAATACAGTTCACAATATAGTGAACACCATATAATGAAGGACAATGATAATTAAAAGCTGGTAGACAAAAGTGGTGATTCTTATGATTGTCTCGGATTATTGCCCAGAGAGAGTTTCCAGGCTGTACTGCCGGAAGGGGAAACCCAGGCGGAGCTCTATTGTCTCCCTGAGTTGAAGAGATGAAGCAGGAAGTTTAGGAAGAACCAACTGGCTGGAGTTCACAGGACAGAGTGCCAGAGGGGAAAGAGTTTGACAAAGAGAGAAGCTCACGGATCTATACAGGGTCCCTTTGAGGTGAATACTGATCTGCACAGGCACCTGAGAGAAGTACCCAAGTTTGAGGAAAAAAACACTGGAAGGATGAGGGGGAGCAATACCCAAGGTTCACACCATTAATAGTGCCCGTCTCCACCAGTCAGAGTGGTAAGCCTCATCGTATACTAGGCATTGGGTAGCATATTCAGAAAAGTTATGTCTCAATGGTGGGGCAAATTAATCCTATATTAAATATGGTTCTATTCTTGCTAAATAAGACTTAAAATAAAGACCCAATGGAACAAACTGTTTTCACATAAACTCACCACCTCTCAGTACAAAGCTCCAGAGTATTTACAGAAGGCAAAAATATCCAATACTCAAAAAAATTAACATTACAATGTGTGGCATCTAATAAAAGATTAGAAAGCTTGCAAAGCAGCAGGGAAATACAATCAATATTGAGGAGAAAAGTCAATCAACTGGAACTGATAGAGAATAAATACAAATAAAAGGATATTAAAACATATAGCTGTATTTCATACGTTCAAGAAGTTAGAAGAAATTGAAAATATTACATAAAGATATAAAAAATATTAAAAATACCCAACTTGAACTTTTACAGATGAAAACTACACTGTCTACAGTTAAAAATACACTGGATGGGACTAATGGCATACTAGACATTGCAGAAGAAGACATTAATGAACTTGAGGACACCAAGAGAAGCCATCCAAAGTGAAACAGACAGTGAAAAAAAAAGACTGTAAAAAAATAAAGAGAGGATCAGTAAGCTGTTGGACAGTTTCAAGAAGCCCAATATAGGAGTCCTCAAATGGGAAAAGAGAAGAAGGGGAAATAATTTTTGAAGAAATAATGGCTTAAAATATTTCAAATGTGGTAAAAACAGTAAATCCACATTTAGTGAACAAGTGCAACATACATGAAGAAAATGACAACATGGTCCATCATAGTTAAATTACTTAAAATCAATGATAAAATCTTAGAAGCAGCCAAATTAATAAACAAGATATATTACATTACAAATGAACAAAGAAAAGAACAGCAGATTATCACTGGAGACAATGCAAAGGAGAAGACATTGAATAAATGTTTGCATTTAATTCAGTATCCTATTACGTACTATGTATAGAAATCAGCTTTATTTATAAAGACAAAAATAGCTTAAAATAAAAAGATGAAAGACAAGATAGCATGTTAACACTAATCAAAGGAAGCAGAGTGTTGACAAAGGGGTCAATTTATCAAGATGACAAAATTCTAAATATTTATTACCTAAACAACATAGATTCCAAATATACAAGACAAAAACCAGTAGAACTTCAAGAAGAGGTAGATGGATTCATTATTAGAGTCAGAGATTACAACATTACTTCCTCATTAGTACACAGAAAATCTTCAAGATATGGAAGACTCAAAACAATACTACCAAGCAACCTAATTGACATTTATAAACCATTCCACCCAACAAAAGTACAATACAAATTCTTTCCAAGTACACATAGAATATTTACCAAGACAGACTGTATTCTGGACCAAAACCAAAAAAAAGTGTTAAAGAATTCAAGTAATAAAAATTATGTTCTTTCATCACAATGGAATTAAATTTGAAATCAAAAACAAAAAGATATCTGAAAAATACACAAATGTCAAAATTTGTGGAATATTGTTAAAGCACGATTAGAAATGAATGTAAAGCTCTAAATAACTGTATTATTAAGGAAAAATTTCTCAAATCAATGACCTTTCATCCTAAGAAACTAGAATGAACAGCAAATAAAATCTAAAGGAAGCATTAAATAATATAATAAAGATCACACTGGAAATCAATAAAATAGAAAATAGAAAAATAAAAGCAAATGATAGAAAAATAATTTTAAAAATCAGAAAGCAAAAACTGGTTCTTTGAGACTATCAATAAAATTAATAAACCTCTAACCAGAATAATAGCATATAAGGGAGAAGATACAAATTAACAATATTATTACACAATGAAAGATGTGACATCAGTACAGATTCCATGTATATAATGGAATATTACAAAGAACTCTATGCAAATAAATTCAACCACTTAGATGAAATAGAAAAAAAAATCCTTGAAAGGCACTAAATACTAAGACTCAGGACAAACGACACAGATAACCTAGATAGCATTAAATTTTTTAACAGAACTGTAGTGAAAAACCTTCCCACACACAAATCCAGGCCCAGATGCTTTCATCATGTATTTCACCAAGTATTTAAGAAACAAATAATACAATTCTACAAAAATGCTTCCAGAAATTTAAAGAAACACTACATCCCAAATCATTCTATGAGGCCACCACTCTTTTGATATTAAAACCGGAGTAAGAAATTAGAATAAAAAGATACTACAGTCCTGGTGTAGTGGCTCACACCTGTAATCCTAGCACTCTGGGAGGCTGACACAGGAGGCTATCTTGAGGCCAGGAATTCGAGACCAGTTTGAGCAAGAGTGAGACCCCATCTCTACCAAAATGGAAAAATTAGCCAGGCATGGTGGTATGCACCTGTAGTCCCAGCTACTCAGGAAGCTGAAGCAGGAGGATTGCTTGAGCCCAGGAGTTCAAGGTTACAGTGAGCTGTAATGATGTGATAAGTCCACTGCACTCCAGCTTGGGAGACAGAGGAAGACTGTCTCAAAAAAAAAAAAAAAAAAAAAAAAAAAAAGAGATACAGATCTATATGCCTCACTAATATAGATCTAAAAATTCTTAACAAAACTTTGCTAACTCAAATTAAATCCAAAAGAATGATACATCAAGATCAGACATAGTTTTATGCTAGGAATGTAAGATTGGCTTAATATTTTGGTATTTGAATTTCATCAATTTAATTAACCACATTAACAGATTTAAAAGATGTGATCATCTCAATACATACAGAAAAAAGAATTGTCAAAATCCAACATCCATTCTGAAAAGCAGTCTCATCAACGTAATAATAGAAGGCAAATTCTTTAAGCTAATTAAATGCATCTACAGAATTCACATAGCATCATACTTAACAGTGAAAAAACAAATGCTTTCCCCTGAAAATCAGGACGAAGACAAAGATATTCAGTCTTACCACTTCTGTTCCATATTGTAATGTAGGTTTTAGCCAGTCTAATAAGTTAAGAAAAAGATATAACTGGGGAATCTGCATATACAGAGTATAAAAAGCTTGAGTCCTATCCTTTTCTGAAGACTTCCAGTGTGCTTAGATGTGTGTGTAGGACCTTGGGTCCCCTTTGGAATAAGGGAGACCTTGGTATTACCCCTAATCATTTTTTTCCTTAACGTAACTGAAATCAAGGAAGAAGAGAAGGAAGGTTTCGGGATGCACAGTGGATGAGAGGGCATCATGTCAGTAAGCAAAGCAAAGCACATTTGCTTTCTTGTTTCCAGTGGCATGGCAGCTGCATACCATTTTGTATTTCAAAGATACTTTATCTGTTCTCTTTTGTTAAATAAATAAATAAATAAATAAACCGTATTGAGAGAACAAATGCTTTCAGGAAAAACAACCAGCTTCTATTAAATCCAAACTATATTACAGGTATCAATATATAGATGTTATTCACATAATGTTCAATGTTATTTAATCATATCTGCCCTGTGATGTAGGCATTACTATCCCCGCTTTTCACTTTCTAATCCCACTATCACAGACATCATAAGTGGCATAACTAAAATTTGAACCCAGGTCCTTTCAGCTTCATTCTTGTACCTATTCTAATACACAATCATCTTACTACTCACATCAACGTGCTCAATCAGCTCTTTCCAGCTGAAATTTTAAATATGTGTAACTATTGTTCCTAACATAGCTGTATTAGAGCAGTTTCAAGTTGAATGCATTAGTTGATATTATTAAATCAAATATGTGTGGGGTTTCCAATATCCTTCTTTCATTTTTAGCCTGAAACTGAATCCTCGAAGTATAGTATTTTTACATTCCCATGCTATTACAGTACTATAATTTCTATAAATATCCTTGGTCTGTGCTCTACCTTTAATAGCTTAGGAATATGATACAGCAGATATAAATTGTAGATTGGACATAATAATGTTAGAGAGCACCTCAGGTGGCCTGGTGGATCAGACACAAGATTAAGTGTCAAGAAACCTGACTCGAACGTCTGTTGAAATTTGATACTTATTCTCCTCTGTTTTGTTTCCTTTCCTTTCCTTTCCTTTCCTTTTCTTATCTTTTCTTTTCTTCTTCTTCTTCTTTTTTTTAATTATATAAGCCTTCTCTTCTGACAACATCTTTAGCTACCACCTTGGCTGTTTCTTTAGCTCCATCCCTTAGCAAATCTGCCAATAAAAACACTGTGAGTTTACTCTCTGGTTTTACCCAAGATAAATCTTTCATTTCTCCAGAACATTTGCATCCCTGTCTTGGGACTGTCACTCGGATAATCTTTATTAATTGGAACAAATGAGAAAGCAACACACACTATACCAGACATTTAGAAAGATGCTAAATAAGTTACATAAATATTAGTTTTGCTCCCATTTCTATTGTCTTGGAATATATATTTTATAATCTCTTCTGCCCCTCTATTGTGAGTTATAGAATAGAAAGGGAGAAACAACTGTCTTTAGCACTGACCTTCCTTTTGCTTCAGATTTTACACATGTAAAAAGAGATATTGATGTTTTTGAACAATACAGAAATCAACTGTTTCGTAGACTAGAATTAGAAGTCCAGCTAATAGACTTAAAAGACATGCAGTAGATTTATTAAGAGTGCATTAATAGGACACAAGTACTGTATATGCTTTATCTCTTGTAGAACTTACAACAATCCTCTTATTAATAGTTTCTATTATCTGAATTTAACAGACAAGGAAAACAGAACCAGAATGTCAAAGAAAATTACCCAAGTGAATACGTGGCAATGCTGAACTCAAATCTCTCTGACTCCAGAAACTCTTTTATTAGTACCATGACCTTGGACATATTGCTCTGTGCCTCACTTCTCAGCTGTAAAAGGAAGGTGAATGGTGGGCACTCATCACATTTTCAAATATTTGTTGAGCTGTTCTATGCTGGGCATGTGCCATAAGTACAATGGTAAGCTAAACACAGAAATAATTTTCTGTCTAATAGAGTGGCAAATATCAAAGTATTCATACTGAAAAAAACTGACCTGCCGATGGCCTCCGCTTTCTGTGAAGTGGGAGGTGACATCATCTGTGGGAAGAGAGGGGTTTGGGGGAAGGTTTGAGAAGAAGGGAGGCAGTCTGAGTGGCTCTTCTGGGGAATGAGAGGGAGAACTGACAGGGAAACACAAAGGCTGAGGCCCGGGGCAGGGTGGAAACACGAATGGATGGTGGCACCGATCCGTAAGGTTGTGAGATTTGCTCCAGAAGGAAATTCGTAATCTGAGTCTCCTGCCCTGCCCTCCTTGCAGGCCGCCTTTGCACAGCCGCACAACGTGTGCCATGTTCCGCAGCCAGTCCTCAAGCTCCCCGTGTTAAGATGCCCAAAACGGAACCCAGGACCTGAACTGAGCTCTTGGGTCTCCCGCTCTCCACCCAGCTCCTCCTCCTGCCTCCCAGTTTATACTCCTGGAACAGACATCTCAGGTTCAGCTTCCCCAGGAACACCTGCTTGCCACCCCAACTCTGCTGCTGGCGGTGACTCCCTCCTGGCCATTGGGCCATTGCAGGGCCTGCACGCCTGCCACGTTAGTCTCTCTAGTGTGACCGTGGCTGTGTCACTCCCCTAGTCAGCCTCCCCCTTTGCAGCTCCCCATACCTAGAAATAAAGCTCTCATTTTTAGTTTTTTTTTTTTTTTAAGAAATAACTGATTCCAAATAATATGAGAAATAGAAACATGATTCTGTGACTGAACATAAGGGATGTTGGGGGCAGAGGATGGTCAGGGAAGACTTCCCTGAAAACTGTGCTTTCAGCTCGCAGCTGAAGGATAAGGTGAGTTAACCAGATAACAGGGGAGAGGGAGGGCAGGTTCTGCTGGGAATTCCTGACCTAGAAAATGGTGGGAGCAGATGCTGGTGGCCAGAGGGAGCCGGGCTTTGTTGGCATTTTTGACCTTTTTTTTTTAAGGACCTGAGTGATGCCAGTGGAGCTGGAAGCGGAAGGGAGGGAGAGATTCCCGTGACAAACTCTTCCTAACCTACGCGGTTATTCCATGCCTTAAAGTTTAGGAGAGGCAGGACCAGCCAGCAGAAAGTGCTTTGTAAATTAGAAAGCACTATGTTAATGTAAAGGTTTGTGGGAGTCTTGCTGCTTTCTTATTTTAAAAGACTCTAACATTTTCCCCAAACTATTCTTAAAGTCTTAGCGTAAAGTAGAATCTTTTCATGGCATGAAGTTAGGGTTTATAATAGCTTCTGTTTCAACCTTAACAAAGCTGGAGACAATTCTCAACTGAAGTTAGCTTAATTCCTGGGACGAAAATGTGCTCCAAAGTATTACATGTGCAGCTCTTGGCTGTTTCTAAAGAAACTGCCCCCAGACTGACAACATGCAGCCATAGCTTGAGTTATCATATTTTTTTGGATTTTCAATGTGTATTTCTTGGCTGAAGTAGGGAGAGCTTCAACAGTCCAGAGAACAGAGTAGCAGAGAGGAGGGGAGGCAGGAGAGGGAAACCCGTAAGCTGCTGACTGAATGTGTTGGTAACTACAAGGTCCTGCAGCGAAACAAAACAAATCCCCTCGTGGGAGTCTCACTCACCTTCCTCCTAGGTTTGCTTTCTAGCTTGAACTGGACCTCACCCTCCCACCAGTGCTGGTGGTAGGGATGGGGGCCCATGGCCACCTTCATCAGAATTATTTTCTTTCACTAAGGACACTTCAGAAAAGTTGCCTGCTGACTACAGGTTCCAAATAGTTCAGGAAAAGATTTTAAGACCCTCGGCTTGACCACCTTGGTGGTTTGGGAGTCCATTGTCATGTACTTCTTGAAATGTCTCATGTTGCTTATAAAGATTGTTATCTCCTGGTTAACGTGGCCCTTAGTCACAGAAGGGCAGCGTGGGCCTGGCATCCTGCATCAGTGAGGGACTGTGGCACTGGCTGTGCCACTGTGGTTCGTTTGTCACCTGATGAGCCATTTATCAAACACTCAGAGGCTCAGGATCCAGAGCTGCAAGCTATTTAACCAGAAAATTCACTTTGAACCATAAAAAGAAATTCCTTATTTGGATTGTTTAACGTTAGGTTGAAATTAAAATAAAACATGCTACTTGAATTATAATAAATATAATAATCAAGGTTACCTTTTTGTAATGAAAAAAACACTTCCTAACTGTATATTGTTGTTGTTACCAGCGGCGACCTGGTTTCTGAGGATGAGGGCTGAGGAAGCAGAAATAGACTAGAGGGAAAGTCACAAAGCTGGGTTCAAGAACTCTGCCACTGATAAACTGTAATCTCTGGCTCTTGACCTCCCTTATTTGAGAACTACTCTCCTGCCATAAGACCAATATAAAGATGATGGTCAAAGCGTGTTGCTGTAGCATTTGGATTTTGTAAAAAAACTCTGCCTCATCTGTAACCTCAGTTCCTTCACACATCAATTTTCTAATGAGGGTGGGAAAACCAACATGTGGAAGGGTCAGAAAACAAAGTCCCACAGTCCTGATGTTGCAGAAAAACACACCCTAATGCAGTTCCCAGTGCCACGGGCCTCCTGGGAAAGGAGACAGACAGAAGTAGGGACAAGGAAGTGTTCAATACGGCCATCAGAAAGGAGGGTGGAGGCAGCAGAGCTCAGCACCAGGTGGCCTGGCAAGGCTTGTATCCCTGGTACCTATAGGTCTCTGTGGTCCACCTCTACACCCCTGCCTCTCCACCCCTACTGGCTCCTCCACCCCTCAGGCCTACTCCTCGTTTTACCTCCTTAACTAGGTCCACAACCCACCTCAGCTATTTGACCCTCTCCACGTGTCTGTCTTTACCACTTTCTATTATTGCTACTTCCAAGCCCCTTATTAGAAGGAGGTGGCTGGGGAAAATGTCCACACTCATTGTAAGCACATAGTCAAAACCTATGGATCCTACTCAGTCCAGATATCCAGTGAGCATTGAATGAGAACAACAACAACAACAACAAGAACAAAAAAAACATCATTAAGATTATTGATGTTGGAATGAATCTGCTGGAATTAAGGGCCCTACAATACAGTTTTAAAACCGTTTCATATCACAAAGTCATTGAAAATGCATAATTGTAATAGGAGGGTCAGGAATTACAGAATTGTGCCTACAAATCTGGTGAATTTGCATTCCTGCATTTATCAAGCTAGGCAATCTTCATTCACTTGCTCATTCATTCAATAGCCCTTTATGAATCCTATGTAATGTGTTGAGTAATGTACTGGGGTTTTAGTATGAAAGGCATAGACCCTGTTTAAAGGGAGTACAGACACGCTAAGTGTACATCACACATGCCACTACTCTTTCCTCTCATGTTCTGAGAGGCTTCTTGAGTTGTTTACAGTACTCTTACCCTAGAAACCATCTCAGCATAGTATAACTGATTTTGGTTTTTAGAGTTGGCAGGAGAGGTAAACCCTTTGCTCTGGTGTAATTGCAGAGATGTTCATGAACAAACCACTGTTCTACACTGGATTTGATGTCCACTAGGTGCCCAGTTTCTGCTACACAAATGTACATATCAAGAAAGGATAACTCCCCCTATCAATCTTATCTCAGTATTCTCAGTGGTTTTCTGCCTCTAGTGGTCTTTTGACAGCTCTAGTGGTCTTCAAATTGGGAGGTGTGCCAATGATTTTAAGTAATACTACAGGGTTATTAAAGACAAGAAGTTTACTCTTTATGGGAAGATTGCAGTCTCTTTTCATTCAGAAGTTTCTTCAATGAGCATTTATGGAGTCCACTCTGTGCCAGCCACTCTATTGGACACTGCAGATTTGGGAACAATGAGAAACCATTTTCACCTCAGTCTAGTGGAAGAGACATACATGAAAATGAATCCCAATCACTATAAAGCAATGATAGAGGAACGTACAGAGCTCCAGGAAAATCAGGGAGCGGGGAATGATCAGTTCTGCCTGGGAGTATCAAATAATGTATTAAAAAGGAGGGACATCTGAGCTGTATTTTAAAGAATAAGTGGAGTGCTAGTAGACTGAGAAGATGCAAACAAGCTAAGGAAAGGAAGAACAGGGGAGCCAAAGGCACCATGGTTTGAAAATGCATTAGGCTGAACAAGGCTGCTAATGTAGTTTGGACCCGGATTGTGAAGAAATTTGGATACCAGGTTTATGGTACTATAAATGAAAGAGCAAATAATATCCCTGACTTGTTTATTAACATTATTTCATTTTGTGTATTTTCTAGGCTGACTAAATGTCTACAAGCCGAGGAGCTATTGGTTCATGCCACTAAATGAGGCAGTTCATCAACATGGGAAATCTTTCATGACATTGCAGAAGGAAAAAGAAGAAAAAGAAGGAAGGAAGGAAAACAGGAAGGAAGGGAGAGAAAGTAGTAAAGAAGGAGATAGAAGTCATAGCTGAAAGAAAAGAAGGAAGAGGAGAAATAAAAAGTAAGAAATCATTTGGGTCCACTGCCAACAAGAGTTAGGAAAGCTGATTGCTTAAGATAAACTGAAGTAAAACAAAATATGCTCCATATGTTGAAACTGTATACTTAGTTTGAGATAAACAAAAACATCTTTGGTGAATAGCTTCCATAATTAAAAAGAAATTAAAAGAAAAAAGAAAACCATCTGGGGATAGATACATATTTAAACACACACACATACACACACACACACACACACACACAAATACACAATGATTCCAAAATTTGAAGTTTTTCTTGACTTAAGTAAATTTGCTTGTTGCAAAACTGCATTGCAACAGGCTTTGCCCAAAGCACCCCATGCTTCATTTCCATTCTGGATCTATACAGGGTTACTCAGCATTGCTCAAAAACAAAAAGACCTTTCTAAATCTTGTCCTTTGCTCCTGCTTTCTTCTCTGCTGTGAATGTACTCCCTCCTTTTTCTTCCTCTAAATGATGCTTACTTGCCTTCCCACCCCTCAGTGCCCTTTGTCACCTGTTCCCAGCATGGCGCCTGTGCTCCTGGGGTCGCTAACAACAGCTTCTTCATCTGTGAACTTTATGCACTTTATTTCAGTTTCCTAGAAATTCTGGAACTAAGTACCACAAAGACTTGATGGCTTAAAACAATAGGTTTTTATTGTTTCATAGTTCTGAAGGCTAGAATGCCAAAATTAGTGTCTATTGACAGCATGTGTTCCTTCTGAGGGCTCTGAGACAGAGTCTGTTCTATGCTTCTCTCCTTGCTTCTGATGATGGCCAGCAATTATTGGCATTCCTTGGGCTGTAGATGAATCATTCCAATCTATGCCTCCATCTTCACATGGCCTTCTTGCTGTGTGTTTGTGTCTTCACATGACCGAGGACTTCTTATGAAGACACCAGTCATGTTGTATTAGGAGAACATCCTATTCCAAGATAAATTTATCTTAACAAATCACATCTGCAATAATTCTTATTTCCAAGTAAGTTGCATTCTGACATACTTGGGGACATAACTTCAACATATCTTTTGGGGATGAAGACACCATTTAATCCATAACAAGATGGCCTCTATTATAGCTCCTGTTTCATGGAAGGAGTCAGATGTATGCATGTCTGTGTCCCTTGTCTCCAAAGAAGTCAACAAGAAGCTCCACTACAAGGACATATATATTTAACTGAGAGCTTAAATGTCTCCAGGGCTAAGCACAGTAAATTTTGTAAGTTCATAGTTAATGTTTTCTAAATGAAATTTAATAAAGCCCAGGGAAATTATGGAAGAGAGTTTCTAATTCAATATAAAATGATAAGACAAGGAGGCAGTTCAGTCTACACCTGAGGGTGAACGTTGGGCCTATATCTTTACACTTCCCAGGCAGGGATTTCTTCCCTGGTAGAGGTCAATGTGGCAGAAATGAACTATTGCCTGGAATAACCTAATGGCATGAACATCTGAGAATAGAAGACCCATGTTTGAATGCAATTCTGTCTAGGTAGCTATGTTGTATTGATACTGTCACTTATCTTCCATGGGTTCAATTTATCCTCAGAGGATTAAAATTAGAAAAGAAGGAGCAATTTTTTTTCTGTTATCATTATTTCATTATCTTTTATTAAAAAATAAATTTGAAAGAGTAAAATTGTATGGTGGCAAAATAATTTTGAATTAAATTTCCCTACTTAAAAAACTAATATAGAGAGCTTCATTTTATAATGGGGAAGACTATAATTAATACCTTATTGCTATTAACAATGTTATATTAAATAAAACAAAGGGAAAGGTGATGTAGTTCTAAATACAATCTTACTGGAAATTAATGAAGTACAGAAGGAGCAATTTTAATACTTATCAAAGAATAAGAATTCCCTTTTCAAATGAAATCTTGTCCCAATTCATACAAAAGATCTATGTGAAGCCTCTGGAGATGAGGTGAAGAAACTGAGCCTGGAATTTCACCAGCTCAACCATCCCTAAGGGGTTTCCACAGGAAGTTGTAAGGAATTCTAGAAACACCGATTTAAAACCATTTGGTCAGATGAAAGTCTATGTTTGGTATGCAGTTATAGACATGTAGAGGCACACATAAAACAAAAAAAGAGAAGAGATGGATAAACTTATTAGAAAATAAGAGAGACTCTAGGCAAGGAAATGGTAGGGAGGGGCGAAGATCTTGGACAAAATTTTCTGTGGTCATAGAAAGAGAGTTCAAAGTGGTCTTCCAGTCTTATCCATGTAGTCATATAATCAATTCTAAATTGTGTGTTCATATTTTTTACAAGGACATGTTTTTAATCATATCATAATGATATGATCTCAAAGGTAACCAGTCTGAAGGAGGGACCAATGGATGGACCACAAAGAGAGTGATTTTTCCTGCTCAAGTTGATACCAACTAAAGTCAAGTTTTTTGCTACAGCCCCTTGCAATTTTTGCTCTAGCAATCAGGGATTGATTATATTTCCCAGGGCACACCATTTCATTGTTAGTTTCTACTCTGTGGTGCACACTGATCCTTCAGTCTGAAGTGCCCATCCCTGCCTGAAAACCCTCCTCTTCTTTTCAGGTGTAACTTAAGCTTAACATTCTCCAGGGAATGTTCTCTGAGCTCCCAGGTCCAATGAACCTTCCCCTCCGTGTGCCTTTGTGTATCCTCTGTGCTGTGGATGACACAGTTGTACTATGACACTGAATTGGAAGATGTTTCCTCAATTGCTGTTTATTTTCAAATAATTAATTCTTTGGGGGCAGTTTTATTTATACCTTTACTCCCTAGTACTTATCACTGTGACTGACACATAATGGGTATTGATCAATGTTTGCTGAATGAGTGAATTAATATATGGGAGAGTTTATTTCAAACTGTCCTAAAGCTTTCAGGTAATCTTAGAAAAGCATCCAGATGAGAACAGGCATTATTTGAGTGAAATGGAATACTGCAGTTAAATCTCTGGTGGCTTTTATATTCCTGATTCAATGCAGTATGAAGAAGGAATACAGAGAACAGACATTTTTAAAACTTATCTTGGAAATTAGCCCAAGAACCAAATGTTTAATTTTAATGGTATGATTTTTCTTTCATACCACAACTAGTATACATTTCAGATCACACATACACACAATGTTGGTTTGTATTTACTGTAATTCCCTATGCAACTCCAGATGCTTGGACCATTTAGGCATCTAATACATGTTTGATGAATTAAGGAATAAATAATGGAACCCTTGAATAAGATGAGCTAAGATTCTGATGTCCATTAGCCAGCTGTTACCAGTTTTTATCTCCCTAGTTTGAAATGTAGGTCCATCCACTTGAAGGGAGAGAATGGAAAAATGTGACACAAATACCTGATCTGTCCAATGTTTTTTAATCAATGCCTAAAATGTAATCACCTGTCAGACATTTGCTACACTGAGATGGAATGCTGAGCTCTGGCTCCAGGTCTATCCACACATTGCTATGTGAGATTGACTTTTTGGCTAATAAGATTGAGTTTGGTCCCACCTGCCTTAATATATTTTCACTTTAGGGAACATAGACCCAAACTTCCTTTAGGTCTAATGTAGTCCAATTTGATTCTGACATAATTATACATGAAGCTGGATTATAATATGTGTATATTCTAGGCAGGCTTTTAATTTGGTGTTTGCAATTAACTGGAGACCCACTGCTTGGAAGAGAGCTTCATTGAGCATGATTTGAAAGTAGAGTATGCCTCTTGGGCTGGGAGTGGTAAGGGTTCCACTCACTACCTCAAATAGTTTATCAAATATTTCTTCTAACTACATATTATACTCCCCTGAGAATTCTGGCAAATTAAGCTTTCTCCATCTCCTTACGTGGCCTGCTTACATTATGCTTATTTCCTTGATCAATGTCAGGGTGATGTGCCGTGTCTAACCTTGCGTTTACATTGCAGCTTAACAGTCAGAGCCCTCCCACCTGCATCACCTCAACAGAGCTTTCCAACAGCTCATAGAAGGGCAGACCAAGTTGATTTCTGCTCATTTTTTTTCACATAAGAAAATTAGGGCTCAGAACTTATGAAAGGATATTTAAAATGTATAGAACTACACTTTGAACCTAAGTGTTTGATGTCTAGTTCAAGGCTACTTGATTGTACCAAAGTCTTATAATGGCCATTCAAGAAACAGCTTTGCTGCTTATACATTCTTTCTTTCAAGTACTTACTGAGTGTCTACTATTTTCAGTTATGAACCTGGCCTTGGTGTTATAATGGAACCAAAATATAATCCTTTTCCTTACTGAGCTCATGGTGGGGGAGAAAACAATTGCAATGCTTACTGAATCCATCAGAAAAGCAAACAAATAAACAAACACAACTACTCATTGCATTCCTGCTGTGTGCAAGTCACTACCCTAAGCCTTGTGGGGAAAAGTGAGCCAGGAAGCCCTCCATCCTTGCAGAAAGCTGTGAAAAATCAAGCAGCTCAAAATCCTTACTCTCCATTTGAAATATGCCATATACATGTCATGAGGATGGAGGAAAATCTGAAGCTGACTTGGGATATTGGCTTGATACTTAAGAATACATTCATATTCACTCATTTAATCAACTGTCAGACCACTTCAGTGAAAACATACTACTTCAAAAGACCCTATTTATCATTTAATTGAACTTCTTACCAGAACCTGTTTTTCCTTTTGTTTGCCAAATTCCTTTTGCATTAATTTTTAATGGATGGCAGCTGTTTTCTTCCCAAATGTGGTGCCTGGAGGGGGAGGAAAAAACACCATCTCTACAGCTTTTCTTTATATTTTTATTTATTTATTTATTTATTTAAGACAGGGTCTTGCCCTGTTGCCTGGGCTAGAGTGCAGTGGCATCATGATAGCTCACTGCAACCTCAAACTCCTGGGCTTAAGAGATCCTCCTGCTTCAGCCTCCCGAGTAGCTGGAACTGCAGAGGTGCACCACCATGCCCAGCTAATTTTTCTATTTTTTGTAGAGATGGGGGTTTCACAATGTTGCCTAGGCTGATCTTGAACTCCTGACCTCAAATGATTCTACCACCTTGGCCTCCCAAAATGCTAGGATTACAGGTATGAGCCACTGCCCCTACTTTTATGTTGTTTTTTTTTTTAACAGATTTTATTTTTTAAAGCCATTTTAGATTCACAGAAAAATTGCCAGAAAGTACAGAGTTCCCAAACACCCCATTGCCCTATACCCAAAGCCTCCACCACCATCAACACCTTATACTATAGTTGTATATATGTTACAATCAATGAAACTACACATTATAATCCCCAAAGTCTAGTTTACATTAGGGTTCACTCTTGTTGTTATACATTCTACATGTTTTGACAAATGTATGATGACATGTATCCACCATTATAGTATTTTACAAAACAGTTTCACTATTCCAAAAATCCTTTGTTCCACCTATTTATACCTTCCTCCCCTTTAACCCCTAGCAACCACCAATCTTGTTACTTTCTCCATAGTTGTGCTTTTTCCAGAATTCCACCCAGTTGGAATCACACAATGTGTAGTCTTTTCAGATTTGTTTCTTTGACTTAGTAATATGCATTTAATTTTCCTTCATGTGTTTTCATGGTTTGATAGCTCATTGTTTTTAGCATTGAGTAATATTCTATTGTATGGATATGTACTGTTTATCCATCCATTCACCTACTGAAGTACATCTTGGTTGCATTTAAGGTTTGGCAATTATGAATACAGTTGCTATAAACATTCATATTCAGGTTTTTGTGTGTACACAACTTTTTGACTCATTTGTGTAAACTCCAAGGAATGATGCCGTAATTGCAATTGCTGGACTATATGGTAAGAGTTTGTTTAGTTTTGTAAGAAACTGCTAACCTGTCTTCCAAAGTTGCTGTGCCATTTTTGCATTCCCACCAGCGATGAACAAGAGTTCCTGCTGCTCCACGTCTTTGCCAGAATTTTGTGTCATCAGTGTTTTGGACTTTTGCCTTTCTAATAGGTGTGTATTGGTATGCCATTGTTGTTTTAATTTTCATTTCCCGAATGGCATGTGATGTTGAGCATTTTTATACATGCTTATTTGCCACTTGGTATATCTTCTTTGGTGAGGTGTCTGTTCAGATAATTTTGCCACTTTTTAATTGGGTTTTCATTTTTTATCATTGAGTTTAAGAGTTCTTTGTGTATTTCAAATAACGGCCTTTTATCAGACATCTTTTGTGAATATTTTCTTTCAGTCTGTGGCTTGTCTTCTTATTCTCTTGAACTTTTATTTTCACATATTTTTCTATGTGCAGAAGAAACGTGTTTATTTTAGATAATATAAACAATTAGAAGTGAGAATTGATGCCTAAAATGTCCTCCTCAGTAACTGGCTTGGTATCTGGTTTATGACTAATAAAATCTTAGCTTTATAGGAAGCTGAAAAGTGTCTCCTTGGAGGCCAGAAACGTTGACACACTAGGAAATCTCAGAATCAAAAATTCAATTCTTGCAGTTGCAGGTAGATCAGGCTAAAACTAGAAAAGTAAATTGGATAATTATTGGTTCTTGATATCTCTAGGCAGGCTGATAAACAATTAGGTGTTTCTGGCATACAAAAGCCAAACTTATAACTACAAGAGATGTACAAAATTACCCAATAAAGATTCTTTTTTCCATTCTCAGTATAATTTAGGGCTATTTTATTAGCCATACACTAAGAAGTTCTTCATGTATTAATCAGCAGCAATTATTATATTCATATAAATAAAACAAGCCAAATAAAAGAAAACACTAAATGGATAATACTGATTCAGAAATTGTTACATGAACTAATGTGGACAAATTCTTGCCTTAGGGACAAGAACTTGAACACTACCAGAACTAATACCTTGCCCTGCCCTCATTAGAAATCAGGGTGTGCCTCACATACTATATCAGAGGGAGAGAGAGAGAGAGAGAGAAAGAAGGAGAAAAAGAAAGAAAACTTTGCACCCTGATACAAACCAATTCAAACCAAAACAAACCAAATAAACACACAGAAGGCATTATATTCTATTAATCATTAGTCTCCAGAATAAATATAACCTTGAGTCTTTTTCTACAAATTTTTACCTTCCTAATGCAAACAACTTTATCCTTGCAGATATAATAATTATATGCAAAGAACTGATAGTGTTTATCCACGAGAAGAAAATCTGTAATCTTTGTAATCCTTATAAGCTTTCCTTTTTCAAAATTTTATTTGTATTAAAAATGCCTGGCATGAGGCTCCAAATCGTTTAATCATTTGACACATGTTTACTGAACACCTTCTTTGTACCAGGCACTAGGAATGTATCTGTGAATAAAATTAACTGACCAAAAAAATAAAGCAGTGTAAAGGGATAAAGACGAAGGACAGAGGCAGTGAAAACCAGGTGGTTAGAAAAGATCTGCCAGATGAAGTGGAATCTTAGCACAGATGTGAATAAAATGAGAAACTGAGACAAGCAGAAATTTGGAGGAGAAGATTTCTAGTTCAGTGAAGTGGACATCCAAGTCCTGGGGAAGGAGTGAGGTTGCCATGTTCAGGGAACAGAAAGAGGTCAGGGTGGCCAGACCAGAGTGAGTGCTAGTGAGAGGAGCACAGGATGGGGCCAGAGAGGCAGAGCAGGGTCAGATCACACAGAATGTGGTAAGGTCATGGCCAAGACTGGACATTTTCTTCAACTATAATGGAAAGCTGTTTGTTCACAACAAATATTTGCAGTTTATAGAAACAATAACATCTTAAGGAACAAAAGAAACTTTTAGTGTTGATTTTTTTTAATTTAAGGAATATTTTATTTTATTTTATTTTTATATTATTTATTTCAGCTTATTATGGGGGTACAAAAGTTCAGGTTATATATATTGCCCATGCCCCCCCCATTCCCCCGAGTCAGAGAGTGTTGATCTTTATTTTTAGTGATCCAGACATTCTTGACCTTTGTGCTATTGATATTTTGACCCAGATAATTTTTTGTTGTAGAGGACTGTCCTATATATTGGAAGATGTTCAGCAGCATTTCTGGCCTCCACTCACTTGATGCTGATAGCACACCCCCTCCAGTTGTGGCAACCAAAAAGGTCTTGGATGACAAAAGTCCAATTTCTTCAGTGGAGAACTATTGATCTAATAAATTTTATAGATCTAATCATTTTATAGATTTGGTAACTGTGCTTAGTGAGGTTAAATTACGTAGTTATGGTCAGCAAAGCTAGTTTTAGCATTATAGTTGATTAATATATATTTATAGATAATATATAATATTTTATATAATACATACTTCATGTTTTATATATATATCTTTATATACACATGAAATACTTCATCTAGTGTTTTCAACTATCTTTTGCAGTAGTTACCTCTATTCCATTTATACATAAAGAATTTGTAAGAATGGTGAAGTGATTTGAAGTCAGTCAGCTTGTGACTCAAACTCAAATCTATTTCAGGAGCAAATTGTTAGCTTGGGGTGCATTTTAGATGACAATAACTTGAACTGACCATGAACCAGAAACTTCCTTGAGTGTAATGTTACTCAGTACTACTCCAAGGAATATGAAGACAGGGATCCTTAATCTTACAACGCCAGTTTCATAAGAAAGGGGACATAACAGTTTGAAAGTTAAAGCGCATTCTCATTTTTTTTTTTAATCTAAAAATGGCATGAAATACCTTCCTCTTTGACTAGGCCACACAGCTGGGCTGCTGGGCTTTGATCAGAGATTGTTTCAAAGGGAACTGTCAAAAAACACCATTGCAAGGAACTGCTCAGTCTCTGTAGTCTCCTACTAGACAAGAATTTGTTCTACTTGTTTTTGATTTACCCACTATTTTATTACTTCAATACCAACCAGATCTTTGGATGGATCCAGGAGAAGGGCTTCCAATCAAAACAGTTTGTGAACTGGGGGTTTAGGGTTTGTGGGACGTGTTTTCTCCAACTCCTCCTGAGAGAAACCAATGTGTTTAAGGAGCTGAGGGAAGCATGTCTGAATCTCTGTTTACAGTGCAGTACAGAGACATACCTAAGTAAAGTAGAGGGGTGATATGAGGAGGGAGGCAGGAGAATGAGTGAGAGAATAGCATTAAGATGTGAGAGAGCTATCAGAAACTCTTGTCACCCCACCTCAAATTTACTTCTACGCTCAGAAAGGTGCTTACTGCAAACACTTTTGACTCTGACCAAGGGCTTCTTTTCACTACTACAAAATACTTGACCAATGCACAAAATAAGCCCGAAGTGCCAGAAATTGTGCTTGTATCCAACTATGAAAGGCTGATTGGTTGAAAAATGCCCCAGCTTGCTCAGCCCGTGGTAAAATCTCAAGTGTATTCCATGCGGTCTTCCAAGGTGTCCAAAAGGATTGAGCTCTGGTTGCACCTAGTGGTAAGTGACTGCATAATTCACCACTTTGTGGCTTCTGTTCCTTCTCTATCTACGCCCCTATTCCCTTAAATATGCTTCCTGGGATCACCTGCCAAGTAAATTACATGTGTTCTCATCCTTTTCTGGTGGAACCTAAATTAAGATAGAAAGTTACTCCTCTTAATACCAGGAGCTAAAATCCATACTTTAAGGCTCAACTTAGATCATTTTTCAAAGCAAGCCTATGAATTTTACCCTTTGTGCCTTTGCAATCTCTATTCCTTTTGCTTTGACTTTCCTTCCCCATTTTTATGCAAATGGACCATTATCTTTTATAATCCAACTCAATTATCCTCTATTCTGTGAAGCTTTCTGTGCCTCTTCCCAGGCTGTGTTACTGCTTCCCTCTTTTTTCTTGCTTACTAAGCCCAATGGGTTCAAAAAAGAAAACGCATGCACATGTGCATACAAACAAAGCAAAGTGGTGAGTAGAATTATGAAAATAGATTAACGGCATAATTTCAAAATTTTCTTTCTTCTATTAAGTGTCATTCCAGGAAAACACTTGTTCCTCCTACATACAGAAGCAAAGAAAAATGAATAACCTAGCTTTCTCTCTTTTATTTTATGTTTCCTGAATATTTTCTTAATCAAATTATTACTCCTGACACTAGTCACATTTTTAAAACTGAACTAAACTTCATGGGTGATTTCCAAATTCCTCCTAGTAGACAACATCACAAAGATAAAATCAAAGGCATATGTACAAGCACAAGTAGGAAATGAGTGAAAATATGGTCAACGAGTAAAGCTGAGGAGCAACACAAATATTTGTAGATTTTCCAAAATAGACAGATTCAGGATTAGGGCTTTGTTTCTACTTAATTGTTGTAAAACTTCATAAATTAGTTGGAAAAATAAGTATACATCTTTCTAAGACCTTATCTGAGGACAAACTGTAATACTGGTCTTATTAAAGAGGCAATAAGTGTCACTTACATAAATAGATTTGCATTTAGTAGCAGTCATAGTAGTCAAATTTGCTCCTAATGAGCATAGTTATCTTCTCGGGAACTTTAATACTATTAAATAGTGGGTCCTGTTGCTGTGAACATCTTGGTGTGCTTAGCTAATTTGGTAAATAGGACATGAGAAAAAGATAATTTGTTCTGCAAAATAGAAAAAGTTGACTTTCATCACTTTTCTGCCTTTTGGGTAAGATCATGTGTAGAAGAAGTTGACTTTGAAGTCAATAGGGCAGTACAGGAGGGAGTTGAGGAGCAAAAAGAGGAAAAAAAATACAAAATAATAGTGGAAGGTTCTGATCTGACCCTTCCTGTATGGGCGGAAGGCTCAGAAAGGAGCCTCAGTGGCTAAAATTGGCTCACGGGAATACAAATGTCTGGTTTAAAATTTTCTATTGTTTGATATAGGCTACTCCCTATAATTTCCATTGAGTTTTGCACATTTTTTCTTTTGAAGTTTGTGAAAGGCCAACTGTAATTTTTGCAAAGATTTAGGGTAAATGAAGACAGCACAGATAGAAACCAGGTCCTGGAAGAAAAGAGAAGAATATGAGATTTTAATATCCCTTGGCATTTGTACAATCATGGTAGAAATATTGACTTCTTGTAGACATGTTAAGTAAAATTTCAGGAAAATCTAATCTAGGTCCTAAGTGGCATGGAGATGCCAGTTGATAACTGGGCTCTAACCTATTTATAGTCTGTATTTTTTATTTATACTATTTATATATTCACATATATAATTTATGTATTTATATATTTTATTATATGCTAATTTTACACTGTTTTGAAAACTATGATTTGTGTGTCTGTTTTCTCCACTGGAAAATATTTTTCTTGAGGGAAGAAACTATTTATTAATATCTATATTCCCAAAGCCTAGCTTTGATCCTGGAAGGTAGAAAACATTCAATAAAAATGTCTTGGGAGGACAGTTTTATCATTTTTGGGCAACTATCTTATGACAGGCACTGTGTTAGTCAATTAACAATCATCAATAACAGCTACAAGATATTAACACATTCCATATGCCAGGAGCTATTCTAAGCATTTTACAAATATGATCACTTTTAATCCTTACCTTAACCATCTATGATAAATCTAATTATTATCCCCATTTTAGAAATGAGAAAATAGAAAGATGATAATGTTGACTTTCTCAGGATTAATCTTAGATATAAACAAATAAATGTATATTATGTCACATAATGATAGGTGTTATGAAAAATATAATGGGAAAGGGTTAGGGTGTCTAAGGAAGGAAAAGCCATTTTAAATCAGGTGGATCAGGGAATGCTTTGTTGATAAATGCCATTTGATCATGAACATACAATAAAGTGAAAAGAGTTTGAGGGAACTACTGAGTACCAAAGTCCAGAACAACAAAGAGACCAGTTCAAAGTAAGAAATGGGGTGGGGAAGGATGTAAGGGGGATATAGGAGATGAGATTGGAGACATAACAAAGGGTTAAACTATGTGGGGTCTTGTAGATTATTGTAAGGATGTTGAATTTTACCCTAAGAAAGATAAGAAGTTATTGAATGGTATTGAACAGAGAAGTGACATGATCTATCTTTATTTCAAGAACTTGACTCTGCTACTATGCTGGAGATGTTAGAGCCACTCACACTCAGGTGAGATAGTTTAGTGGCTTGAGCCACAGTAGTAGCAGTAGCAGTGACAAGAACTAGTTGAGTTTTGGTTATATGTGGAAATGTGGAAGGTAGATCTATAAGCATATACTGATGGATTGATGTGAATTTGACACACACACACACACACACACACACACAATTAAGTGTTGGCCTGAATAAATGGTAGCGTTGAGTTACCAAACTCCAATTGGAGACAGCTACATTTGATATTGGGGATTTCAAGAGATCTTTCATGGACATGTTGATTTTGAGATTTTTATTAGACACTCACGTGGTTATGTTGGGTAGCCAGTTTCATATATATATGAGTCTGGAACTCAGCAAATAGGTTGAGGCTCCAGATATAAATATGGAGTTCTCAACATAGAAATATTAGTAAAAAACTATGTTGCAGAATGTGGTCACCAAGGAAATGAGTATAGATGGAAACGAGATCCAAAGATTGAGCCAAAGAAAAATCCAAGGACTAATGTGGAAGAACCAACAAAAACAAACCAAAAAAAAAAAAAGTCAAAATGAGCCACATAGATGTAGAAAATTACCAGTAGAAATGTGTCTCTGTATCCAAACAAAGAAATACTTTAAAGTTTATTTTTCCCCCTACAAGATAGGGGCACATATGAATAGTCACCTTTGTACCTTCCATAGTACTCTGTAAAATACCTGGCATACGATGGCTACTAAATATTGCTGATTTCTATAAGTAGAATATTTACCAGATTCCTTAGATAGTTCACCCTTGTATGTGAGTGCTGAAAGTCTGTGCTTTATGCAATTCATAGTCTCATTCTCCCAACTTCCCAGAAAATTCACTATTATTGGCAGGTTAGCTTTATGGTACGTGAAATTACAGCATGAGCATACTATGTCATGGCCCTTGCTAGACCAAGTACTGACAAATCCTCTCAACATAGCTCTTAGATTTAAGGCTAGCATTCATGCATGATTGTCATAACCTGTGGTTATAAACATTAATGAACAAAAACTAAAGTCATATCTTGCAGATCAGGTCAGTGCATGGAACATAGCTTTTCCCTGGTGGCTCATTCAAGACCAAAAGGTAGAGTGGATGGATGGGTGGAAGTGGTATTGGTCCAACAATCTAGATGATAACTCGCACAAACCTGAGTTTTCCAGGATGACAGGCTATTTGTGGTGCTTTATCTCCATTAAAGTGGTCAGATATAAGTGCTAAGTGTGAATTCACAGAGAGTTGAGTGGGGCAAGAAATGGTCCAGTACAAAATTGAATGTGGCCTCTGTTTTCACTTTTGCTGTGTTTGCACACACAAGTAGAACTTCCCTTAAATTTAGCTTGCACAGAGAAAGTGAGTTTGACTAACCTGGAGAAGGCCAGGATCAGGCAGTTACGCTTTGGAGGGAAAATGAATCGTCCTGGTGGCAGGTGGAAAAGAACATCATGGGGAAGCTGAGAGCAAAATACACACACACTTGGATTCATGTGAGGCAGAGGGTGGAGCAGTCCCCTCCCGTGTCCCCAGGGACTTGATGTGAACATGAACTGTTCAACTTGGGCTGCTTATCTATCCTCTCCATTCACCAGAGTGGCACTGTGAGAATGCTGGGGAAAAGCAACCACTAGGTCTACTCTTACTTACTTCCCCAGTGGCAAGTGCAATGCATTCTAGTGGTTGCTTCAGTTACCTCTCCCTGGGCCACCCAAGAGCTAGCCCAGGCAGGACAGAGTGAAGAAAACAGAGACTAGCTTTCTTTTCCAGCAGCACCAAATGGAACTGTCCTTCCTACTGAAAAAAAAATAGATGTTTCTCATACTGAAAAAAATCCAACGTGCAAATATCTAAACAAGAACACTTGAGAATGATTTGTTTTACAAAATGATTCAGAGCAGCTTCCCCTTAAATGATCAGTGAAGAAGTAGCCAAATAAGTTGTGGACACTTACAAGTTGTGGACCCAAATAAGTTATGGACATGCATAAGTAAAACAAAGGCATTTCCTAAGATTTCCCTACATTTAAAAAGTAGAGATAACAAATGAAATTGATTAGATCATACAAGCATATTTAATAATCAACTTAATAGTAATGAACTAGAATTTTCAGAATGTAGCCTTCCTTGGATAAATTTTTTTTCTAGAGAGTCAAATAAAATTATCTGTGAAGGACAAAACCTGGAAAAAGAATCAACAGAGTCCAGTGTTTGTGTTTCTGTTTAATTTTTAAATGCTCATTCAGAGTAGCATTACTAAGGGCTTTTTTTCCCCCTCTTTCCTGTTCTTATGATTGATTTATCCATTAGGGGAATTGCCAATCTGAGGGTTTAAAACCTTATTTCTCTGTTTCTGAAAGAGTATTTCTGAACTGTTTTTCTGCTATGATACTTATGATGAATATTGGTCACATGCCATGAACTGTCTTTCTAACTCTGACATGCAGGGAGGTCTCTGACTCCTTGTCCTTGAATTCGTTCTCATTGAGCCTTCCCATCAAGTTGATTTTAATGGGACATTGCATTAGAGAACAAAGTGCACTTATTTTGGAGCACAGCAGCATAGTGGCCAAAAAAGTGGATCCACGTTCTTTCTCCCTGGAAGTCTTCACCTAGGTATATGGTACATTCACTCCCTCTTCTTTAAAATAGTTGCTCAAATGTTACTGTAACAGTGAGGCCCTTTCTAACCACACTATTTAAAACAACAACTTTCCCTAGTATGCCCCATCTTACAGCCTTACTCTTTTAATCTTTCAGTATATTATGCATTTACTTAATTATTATGCTTATCTTTTTTTAACCCCCATTACATGTCACAAAAGCAGAGACTTTTTTGTCTGTTGTCATCATTATTTTTCTGGCACCAGAAGGGTGTGTAGCACATAATAGGCACTCAACACATATGGAATGTAAATGAATGAAAAATGCCATTATTCCTGTTTTATATTTGGAAAAATAACAGTGGGGCTTGGCAAAGGAAAATATTAATAATTTGTCAGAGGTCTTATGGCTGGTGAAAGGTAAAGCAGTACTAAAGCCCTGGTCCTGCTGAGTCCAAACACAGGCCCTCCTTGTTACACTCTGTGGCTTTACAAGCACTTTTCTGACCCTGCTCTTTCTGCCAGCTGAATGGTCATCCTGTTTGTTTTTAAAGCAGATCCATTCTCTGGGCTTTTGTTTCCATATCTCTTCCTTGTTAGTGATCTAATTGACAAAGCCATCTGTGTACTGGGTTCACATATTGTTAAAAACTATTATTTTTTGTTGGTGGTGATTTGTTTTAACATTGAATTTACAAAGTGCAAAACAAGCTAGCCAAGTATATTTTGCATTATTTAGGAAAACCCTGCATAATCCATAGGGAAACTAAATACAAACGTTCTGGTTATTTTACATGGGGTTTCAATAACTACTTGATGACTAGAGTGTCCGTAGGGCATTTTCATAAATAAGCAATGGGAAGCTGAGCAAAGAGAGAAACAGTTGAAGCCCCTCCCCCACAGCCCTCAATCACAACAAGCTGTGTAATAAATCTTATATAAATGATTTTAAAATATGGTAATTCATCTTATAAATTTTATAAAAATCAATATAATTTTAAAATACAAATTCTCAAGGTTCTAACTTTATGAATCAAACCACAACTCCACCTAACCATATGCGGAATTATTTTGCTTGGAGAGCAATTATCGAGCTAGCACCAAACTGGATGGATAAGAGGCCAACTGCTTAAGGATGAAGAGTTTCTTCCTCTTCTATCCTTGCCTCCCTTTCTGGAGTCAGTGATCCCACTTCCCACACATTTTTGAAACCACGATTCATCTTCTGTCCAGGGCAACAAAAAATCCTATAGAAGATGCAGGAATTTAGACATAAGCATATTATTATTTGATTAATTTCAAAGGATAATATACACTTTCAGACAGATGTTCTTGCTCCTGATAATGTATGTCTAGATTAGTCTCTTAGTGTCTGAAAATCTGTTTATTAGGTTGAAAATTACAATAAAATTTTTAAATTCAAATTCAAACATACAAACGTACTTGTGGTAATATATGACAACTTATCAAGTTCAAAGTCTTTGAAGAACGGATGTTTGCCAATCGTACATAAAATATAAACTTTAAAAACTACCTCAAGAAGCACTTTCTACAAGAATCTGAAATAAAACATTTCCATCATAAGAAACAAACAAATAAACAAAGGAATCCAAAATAAGATTTGTGTGCATTGTGTAAGTCTGTAGTTTTAAGTTTTGGAAAGTCTGTGATCTTCATTGTTGAGTAGCTTAGTAACTTAGCTGTTGCCATGTTATAGCTGGTATAGCAGAAAAAGAGGAGGTTGAAGTATTAAACAAACGTGTTTGTGTTCCAGCTCTCTCACTCCTAAACTTGAAGTGGAGATCAGTAATAGTTACTTTAAATGATTGCTGTAACTGTTAATGACTAATTATAGATAAATGACTTTTTTCCTAAAGTATAGAAAATAAAACTGTAAGGTATATTTAAAAACACAAGAGTTAAAATGCAGAGTTTTAGGATGTAGAGTGATTCTGTGGCATTTTTTTGCCTAAAAAGGAAAAATATTTAAATATGTAATTGAAGTTTATGTAAAGCCTGTTAGAGAAATCAGTCACTTTACATTTTAGGGATGAGGGAATATGCTGACCATATACAGTATTGAAAAATCTGTGGTATTGCTAAATAATCATATCACAAGTAAATTACCTAGTGTATTTTGATTATTATATGATGCATTATTTTTATGAAATATTTTCTATTTTTGCCATTTTGTATTTATATTTGTTAGTACTGGCATTTATGGACAATGCTCTACTTATAAGTGAAATGGCCACAATCTGTGAGATTGGAAAGAGGAAGAGAGAAACCCTAGCCTATCTAAGCCACCAATGAAAATTTATATCTCTGATAATAGAGAGTATCTGTAACTAAGTGTTGCTATCATCTGCGGTGTTTCAATCTAAAAGACTAAGACAATATACTCTCCAGGCTTATAATAAAAATTAAGACTTTTAATATTTTTGTCCATTTTAGACCCAGGAATCTACCAGTAAGTTGGGCCACGTAGAAGCCAATCAAGGTGTACACGTGTATTGATGGGCTGATTGACTCAGGCACCTAAATTTACTGCTTAGAACTCTGACCACAATTTCATTTCAGTTCAAAGAGCATATACTACACAAGGCCAGGGCTATGTGATCATGATAGGATTATAAAGTTAATAATACCTTAAATGAGTTTATTGAATGGTAAGAGAGATGCTCCAACAAAGAAATAATTCAAAACCACCTACGAAATATGACAGTTTTCAGAAAGGGTTAATGGGAACATGGTACAGAGAACATGGTGCATGACTAACACTTAAAAAATCAGGGAGAACTTTCTAGAAGAGTTAGATATATTTTAATGGTTATTTTATTTCATATATATAGTCATGTGTCACATGACATTTTGGTCTACCATGGACCAAATATGTGACAGTGGTCCTATAAGATTATAATACCATATTTTTACTGTACCTTTTCTGTGTTTAGATATGTTTAGATGTATGAATACCATTGTTTTATAGTACAGTAATACTGTACTATGCAGGTTTGTAGCCTAAGAGCAATAGACTATACCATATAGCCCAGGTGTGCAGTAGGTTATACCATCTAGGGTAGTGTAAGTATCCTCTGCGATGTCCCCACAATGACTAAATCACCCAGTGACACATTTCTCAGAATGTACTCCCATCATGAAGCTATACATGAGTGTATATGTATATATACATATATAATCTTTATAATCTTCTCTGCAGAAAGGAAAAGGGAAGATCACAATTCTTCCCCAGGTAATAAAAGTGATGACAACATCCATATCTTCTTCAACTGCTCTGCATTAAACTACTGCTGAACATCTATTAAGCAGAATGAAAAAGATCAGAAGGATTGCTATGAAGTTGCAGGGAGCCTTAAAGAATAAGAGTGGAGCTAATATGTCCTGTATACAATGCTTTAAAGAATCTGGCCTTTTTTTTTTTTTTTTTAAACCTGGTTAAGAATAGAAGAGGAAACACTGAAATCTGATAAGATTTTTTCTGGAGATTCTTTTTTCTTTTTTTTTTTTTAGAGATTCTTTTTAAGTCCAGGACCAGGAAGTTACTGTGAGCTTCCTGTGATTTACTTAACAGTGAATGACTTCTATAGTTAAATCTCACAGATTGACAAAGTTGAGGCAACTGGGATACACAATCCAGCTCTCCTGGCCTTATCTCATACTTGGATCCACTCACCTTTTCAGAGTCACTCATCAGGAGATTGACAAATAGTCCAATCATCTCAAATTCCTTGTGTTTACTTATAAACACAGGAAGTTCATACTTCTCAGAATTAAGCCTAATGCAGAGCCCTTCTTCCATGGAATGAATTCTGCAAATTTGCAAAGAACTCAGCTATAAAATACCTGAAAGAACATGTGCACTGATAAATATCTTACCAAGTCTCACTGATTTACAACCTGGAGTCATTCAGACATTATGTTGAAAATATATCTTTTTATTTACTTGTGAAGAAAAATCAGCTGAGCAAATCAACAGTGCAAGTAAGAGTTCTAGAGATATTTCAGGGGTTCAACAATACAAGAACTGACCGACTGTTTTAAGCCCCTTTCTAGGATCTATATTGTTAATTGGTGCATTGTCATTTTAGGATAATTGTCATCAAATGCTAGGTGGCTTCAAGTAATCTGAATGCCTCTGAAAGACAAAACAATGTAAATATTTATGGTTTCATACCTATACCCTACTCACTTGTATAGCGCCATTCATCAAACCTTGGTCCAAACCCCACAAATGGAAGCTGAGGGGCTGACTGGTAGGGAAGTTGCTGGGGAAGATCTCCTTAGCTATCATGAGCTTGAAAATAAAGCCACTCAATTGGCTCACTTTCTGGCTGAATTTTTGTGGTTGATATTGAGAATCGCTGGTAAAACTTCCTCTAAAAGAGAAACAGACATATAACTGTCAAGAGCTACTTGTGTGATTTCATATGTTATTTTAGTTATAATTCTCCAAAAAACCCATGAGTTATGTTTGGTTATTATTACTAAATGTATTAATAAAGGAAGGCTAAGAAGGCTAAGAAGGTCGAATAACTAGTAAATGGGACGCCCATCTGTAAATCCCCTCCTTGGTCTTTTATATTCCAACATGTTGCATCAAAGTCATTGTCACTCATTTACTAAGGGATGCAAGGGGAGGGTCTTATATATAGGCCTCCAGCATAACGTTGGGCACATTTTTATTTTATTATAGTGGTTTTCGTATCCATTTCCTATACTAAGATACAACTTCTTTGTGGGCAGAGGACCTTGCCTTCTTCAAGATAATATCCAAGGAACCCAGCATATGTCTTCGCCTGTAGGATGGCTCAATAAATTTTGATTAAATGAATATATTCAGAATTAGGTGGACTAACCCAGAAACCCATCTTCAATTTTCTGGGGGTGATGAGGAGTAGAAAAAGGAGTTATATTAGGAATGCTTATTTCAGTAAAAGAGGAAATGCTACTGATATTACTTGAATTAAACAGAAGACGTTCTATGGGTACCATAAGGGGTGTGCTAGACAGAGTTCTAGAAATGGCTCCCAAGATACAGCACTCTAATCCCTGGAACCTGTAAGTACAATGGGATATTTTGTGGTGATTATGTTATGTTATGTGGTATAGTTCACCTTCATAAAACAAGACAATCTGGGTGAGGCTAAGCTAAGCACACTGGTCACTTTAAAAGCAAGGAGTTTTCTCTGGCTAGTGGTAAACAGAGGAAGTCAGAGAGACTCCAAACTTGAGAATCTTCACTGTTGCTAGTTGAAGATAGATGGACCCACATGAGAGAGAATGTGGGTAGCCTTAAAAAGCTGAGAGGCTCCCAGCTGACAGCCAGCGAGGAAACCAGGCAGCTGTATGGAACCGAATGCTGCCAACAATAGGAATGTGCTTGGAAGAGGAACAAAAACTCTAAATGGAAATGTAGTCAGCTGACACCTTGACTTCAGCCTAAATAGAGAAAGCGCCACGGCCACGTAGTAGTGTCAGACTTCTCACCTATAGAACTGTAAGCTGAAAAATGAATGTGTGATAATTTATTATGCAAAAATAGAAAAATGACTTACAGGACAATAAACTTATAAAAACTAATTCTAAAATAAATGACATTCACTATCCTATTTAATGAAAGTGTAATGGAACTATAATGAAACCTTTAAAAGGAAAAGTTCGGGTAACAATTCCCATTTGTTTCAAGGCGTTCAACAGGAAAGAGCTTCATTATCCCATTGCATATTTACATATGCAGCTATAGTTTTTCCACCACATGACAATGGATGTGTGCTCCAAGAATTTAATGTATTCTATGGGCTTGCATCCATATTAAAGAGGCAAATGCTTTTTCGGGAGGGGGTATTTTAATGATCTTTGAAAGATGCCAAAGCCTTTCTTGTGGCCTTATTCAACTCCCCCCAGAACTTGCCTCAGACCCTGTCACACTGAGAAAATATATGTGATTTTCTTTTATTCTTTCATGTGTTTTGAGTTTAATAACATATGCTGTTTATATTCAGTTTCTACAGAGAGTTCTTTTTTGTCTTGTAAACAGTTGCAAAGATTTACCTAGGGTCCTGTGGATTTTCTTTCTTTATCCTCCACCCCTCCCCCTTGGAAAGTCTGAATAGGTCCAAGGATTAGCAGCAGCTTAACTTCAGTCATGATTTGTAATAGACAAATGCAGTTATTGTTCCATTTCAGCTCTTCAGGCTAGTGTGAAATTAATCAGTTATCTTATTCTTTCTGTAGTTGCATCACAGACCGCATCTTAACAGTCACTTCTATCTGTACTTTCTTGACTTGTCAGAAAGCATCTATAAAAGAATCCTCAATATGCAATGAGGCTCAAAGGTCAAGTTATTCCTCTTCTAAATGAGGTTAGATCCTTCTGGAAAAGATAATTGACTCTTCTCTCTTAAGGACTTAATACATGACAGATACTTAACTACTCAAATAACATATGCTATTTATTAATATGCTCACTTTCCAGGGAAGGGTACTGACACTTAAAGAGGTTGAAAGACTGGCCAAAAATTTATAGATGCTGAGTGGAAAATCAGTATGGAGCTTAATCCAAGATGATTCCTCATTGCTGATACTTAGATAAGTGTTAGGCCTCATAAATTGTCACTCTACTGCCTACATTTTTTTCTTTCAGGTAACATTCTGTTCTTGACTGTGACCCCTTGAAATCTGTTATGGAAGAGCATAATCAGCTCCTTGATCTCCACATCACATATATTAGCAATAAAACTATGGATTCACCTAAACCCTTTTACATTTTTAACCTAAGCCTCCTCTTAGAAATATGTTCTATCATCCCTTCATGCCATAGATCTGTGCTGTTCCATAAGGCATTTATGCTTAAATTTCTTATAATAAAATTTAATATTCAGCCACTCAGTTGAACTAGTCACTTTTCAAGGGTTCAATAACCACGTGTGGCTAGTGGATGCCATTTTGAGTAGTGGAGATTTATAGAACATTTCTATCCATCATTGCAATAAGTTCTTTTGGACAACACTGTCATAGAGCCACAGCAACACTAGCGAAGCACTGAGCTATGTTCTGGGTATGCATTGAAAATTGAAAAAGAATTAAAATATGTTCTATTGAGCCCAACATCTAGAGTAGACCAAAGTTCACAGTTCGTTCATGCTACTAAAAATGCAAAAAAGTGCTGTGTTCAGAGTTTCCTGTAACAGGCACTACCCAGTTCTAGTAAGCAATAATATAGGGACGCCAACATTTTCCCTTATCACAGACTTGACATGCTTACAGATTTTAATTATATACCCTCTTAACTGTCAAATGAATGGTCCTCATCCTTTTAAATTTCATTCTTAAAATCAGTTCATCAAGTACTCAATGGAAACATAAGTGTATCAGGCACTAGACTAGTGAGGCTTGAAATACAAAGATGAATTAGATAATATCCTCTGACCACCCTCCATCTTTGCTCTGAGCTAACTCCTAACTATGCTTTGGGTCTCAGTGCAAATGCCATTTCTTCTGGGAAGCCATCTCTGGTTCTCTAGAAACTAAGTTAGGTGTCCTGCTCTTCATACCTAACTCAAACTTGTCTTATCATAATAATCATCCCACTTTATTATCAATTTTAATATAATCAATCGTCTTTGCCCCCCATTTAAACAATGACTCACCAAGGAACTCTACATGCCTTGTTCATCATGGGACATCTAATTCCTAGAATAGTGCCTGGCACTTGGTAGAGACTTTTGATTTGTTTTGCTCCTGAATAGTTTTTGTTTTTGTTTTGAGAGTGTAGGCAAAATAATCAGTTTTTTGACATATTATAATAGGCATCATATCTACCCCTCACAATATTATCTCTAACAATAGTTTTTTTTTTTTTAAGTCACTATGGTTGCCTTGAGAAAAATACTATGTTTTAGGTGTATCTCCTAAGCTAAAAAAAAGTACAATATAGAAACATTTTTCCAGAAAATTTAAGGCAGAATAAAATAGCATGCCAAAAATAAGGGCAATGGAAGCAAAACATTCAATTTAGAATTCTTTCTCAGCTGCCAGATTTGTCATGTGACATTCAACTCATCACTACATCTTTGCTCTCTAGGGTCCTATCTATAAAATAAATATGAATATGTCTATCTCATAGGATTTCCAAATGAATTAAATTAAATAATGAATGATGAGTGTCAAATACATGGTTGTAGGCTCAATAAATGTCAATGTCTAATATTTCTCCTACACTCAAGAATTAGTCCCATAGACAATGATTTGTGGTTTGTTTTGTTTTGTTTTTTTTTCTTCTTCTTTGGTTTCTTTTAGAGAGCCTTTCATTTTAGTTGATTTTCTCCTTTTTTTGCTAGTATTTTAATATTCATATCTTTTCCATTCCACTTCTTCCTCCCCACCCCCGCCGTAGCATCCTAGCTGTTGACATATAGGGTATGATTGAACATTGACCTCTCACACAAATAAGCATCTGCCTTGCACATTTAGGACATTATGTTGCCTGTAATCCCTCCCAGCTCATGATCTGAAATTGGATTTGAAATTTCTGAGTAATTTTAGGTTGGTAGGTTAAAATTGTAATTTTATTTTGGCAGATAATCTGTTTTCAAGCGAGCTCTTCTTTTTGTGTAAATTAAATAGTTTCATTGTATAGCGGAATGGCTTTATGTTTGTCCTTGACCAAACTAGAAATTAGAAACTATGATTTACTTGGCAAAAGTTCGTATGCTTCCTGGAAGAGGATTAAGATCCTACATTTCATTTGTATTGGGATCATATCGTGTTGTTTATAAAAAAACATTCTGATGCCTTTGCTTTCATTGTTTTGAGAACAAAAAAGGAGAAGAATCATAGTTATTGCTTTCAAAGCTATTGCTCTCTCAAAGCTCATGTGTTATTCTTTCTCAGTTATTGATGTGTATTATAGGCTGAACAGTGGACCCTCAAAGATATTAATGGCTACATTCAAATCTCTGAAGTCTATGTGTTACCTTATGTGGCAAAAAGGTCGTTGCAAGCATGATTAATTTTAGGATCTTGAGATGGGGAGATTATTCCGGACTATTTGGGCAGACTCAATGTAATCACAGGATCCTTATAAGAGGAAGGCAGGAGGGTCAGAGTCAGAGATGGTGATATCACAAAGTGAACAAAGACTGGAGAGATGCGGGGTACTGAGCCCAGGGAAGCAGATGGCCTCTAGAAACTGGAAAAGACAAGGAAATGGATTCTGACCCGGAGCCTCCAGGAGAAACATAGACTTCTGACACCTTGATTTTAGCCCTTTAAGTCTTAGAATTTCTGACTTCAAGAACTGTAAAATCAATTTCCATTGGTAATTGAATCCTTTAAGCTATTGAGTTTTGGTAATTTATTAGAGCAGCAAAGAAAGCTAACACAACGTATTAAAAAGAGGCTTTTTATTATTTCCAAAGTCAAAAACCAAATAAAAACCCCAAAATGATGTACCTTTAACATCAAAGTGGACTCCTCATGTATTTAAATGCATACCTTCTTGTCAAACTACTGTCCCTGAGCATTTGAGCTGGAGGAATCTTTTATTCCCAGAAAGAGAAAGTAGATACCACAGTACATTCTGGAATGTGAGTGCTAAACACATTTGTACAGTCCTCTGAGAATTATATGGAAAATATTTATGTGTATGTATTTGTATGTCTATTTTGTAATTGATCCCAAGCTAATATGCAAAGCTTTTCTTTCTACCTAGACAAAAAACCATTTGAGGAAGGTTTTTGTATCCCAAAGAATTATTTTTTGACTGGTAGATTGGGAGAGCTCAATAGACGCTTAAGTAAATGACACTGAATGAAGTCAGTTTTGAAGGCTACAATCAGGGATATTCTCGAGGGGACAAGGAAGAAAATTTTACATTTTAAAAATAGTCAAAGTGCCCTAGAAAACATCTGAAGCCCACATTTGGGGGTAAAAATGATTCTTTCCTCATCAGCTTTAGTGGCTTTTCATAATAGTGCTAATTAAATTCAATCAAACAAAATGCAATGCAATTAGCTTGGATTGCCTTTAGGAATCTATGAAAATGTGTTTGGAACCTTATATATCATGTAGTGACTTAATTTGGCCATTGTCACTAACTCTCTTGGGCTCAAGAATTAAACCTCCCTGCGTCTGGGTACAGTACATGATTTCCAAGATACTTTCCCGTTCAAAACACTGACTGATAGCATCATTTCATTTCAGTTTACTCTGTATCACACGTAGATGAATAATTTCAGGAGAAATGAACAACCTCTTGCTAATACATAGCCTCCCAAGCAAACCTTCCCTGACTACTCTGACCTAAGTTAGGTGACCCTCTCTGTGTCCCATTAACAACTTCAGCAATCTCTATTATCCCCATGTTTACATTATATTCAAAATATTCCTTTATGAGCCTGTCTTTATTTTTTGGCTATAACCTCCTGATAGCACAGATCAAGTCTAATTTGTTTTTGTTTATTATAGGCCCTCAATAAACACACCATAGGCCCTAAGTACACATTTGTTGACTGCTTTCCTCTCCCTGTTCCATTCTGTTAAGATGCTTAAATGATTTCAGATGAAAACATGGATACCCCTTGCCAAGGTTATCAGATGTCTTCTGTGAGTCAAGTAAAATATCTAAAACTTAAATCCTGTACTCATTCTCTTCACCAGTGAAGGCCTTCTAATAATGCCCAATTTCCTGCTTTTTTAGTTTCAAGTGCATCAAAACCCTTATACAATGATTTTATACACTGTTTGCAATCTGCATAAATAAATATCAAGAGCATGTGCTTTCTGTCATTGTCTAAGTCTCTGACAGGCTTTCAGATATTTATTAATTAAGGAACTTTTTTACCAGAGATTATGAATTTTACTGAAGTACTAACTGTCACTGGTAAAACAGCGTAGTCACTGCCTTCACTATCTCTAAATAATGTGGAAGACATGACTCTGAATTTTCCTACTATGTAAGGCTATATTTGCATCTTTGATTTTGCTGGTAGAGGTTACTTTTGATAACTAAGCAGAAGGCAGAGAGGGTTGAAACAAAGGGGGAAAAAGAACTTATATGTGTGTGGAGTGATTGCCTTTGGAATCCACATTTTTCTTGATGGCTAAAGCCCCAAAAAGTATGGTTTTGATAAGCTGCCATTTTGGTTCCCTGAGATGGGCCTTCAATATGTCCTTAAACTGTAGTCCAAGTTGTGTATTTCTGGGTGTTTGACATTGTTTTCCTTGAATCTATTTTAGTGGTTAGTCATTGCATATTCTAACAGCCTAATTTCTTATTGTCAATCCATCCAGTGGCCAATAAAATATGGGCATTCAATATGTAATGCAAAATTAGCCAGAAGTGTCACTTTGGCTTAGTTAGAGGAGTCTGGACATGCCAATGCTATAAAATAGAATCAGAAAGCTTAACCTTGGCCTGGGCTGAGCACCAGAATCAACAAGCAGCCTAAATGACTCATTTTTCAGGGACTCAATTTTCTCATCTTTTAAAGTTAATGGAAAATATGCTCAACTCAAACTATAAAACTTGCTATGATGTAGGCTTCTAATATTCTAAAAAGATTGAGTAATTACTCCTCTTCCTGACTTACATGTATTTGGTCATCTAGTCTCACACTATTGGAAACATATATAAACTTACTGGCAATTAAATAAGACCAAATTAAAGAGGATTTTAAATTTAGGGGGTTCTTTCCTCAGAGACAAATGTTACATCCATTTTTCTGGGAATGATTTCTGGCACCACAGGACAGGTGAACCCAGAACCCATCTTCCTTTGCGGCTCTTGACATACCCATCACTCTTATATCAATCTAAGGCATTCTTCATATGCACAAAGGTCATTTCTCAGCACCAATTTAAAGAGAGTGGTAGTAAAGGAGTGAGTTTAATCACTTATTAAACTCTTCAATGAATTTATCTTAATATGATGTTTTCCTTGTTACTTTGTATATCATTTCTTTTAAGATAAGCTCAAGGAAATCAGGGACCTTGCCAGCCTTGTTTATTGTTGAATCACCAGTGCCTAGAGTAATGTCTGCCATTTAACAGACATTCAATAAAAATGTGATTTTATTCATTCTTTAAGAACATAGAATGTAGCTAAAATCTAGCCACTTCACACAGAAACCTGCCATCATCCTCAATTACTAGGGTATGGTAGAGATAACTCATCCAAAGTAGTAGAGTTTCAATTCCTTGTCTTCCTCAGCACCAGTGGTTGTCATTATCACTACTTCAGCTGCTACTTTTACATCCATTCCACAACCCATGCATTACTCTGAATTGCTCTGTGTTTAAAATTGCAAATGCCTAGATTGCTTTTACTAACCTATTCTTCTTTTCCTTCTGTTTCTCTCACTTCCTTACTACCACTCAAGTCCTTTGCATACCACTTTGCATCTCACTTTTCTTTCATTCTATCAGTACACCCCTCCTGTCCTCACTTCCTACCCCATAGTCCATGACATCAACAACAGAGCTCTTCCCTTGATCCTTGTATCTTTTCACCCTTTATACCGTTTCTGGACAACTTAATCACTTATAGCTTTAAATATTACCTTAGGACAGTGCATCCCAAATTTATGTAACCAAGGCTAACCTCTTTCAAAAGTATGTCCAATTAATTACAAGGCATTCAAGGCTGAAGCTAAAACAGAAGTATTTTAAGAAATATCTTGTATTTTCTTCTTAATTCATTCACCCTAGAGTTTGATGAAGACAGTAAATAAAATTCCTATTTCCCATCCAAGTTCAAAAACATTGAGAAACTAAGGAGTCAAGTAGATGGTATATTGTAACCATAGTTTGACTAATATTGTAGCCAAAATTTAGATTTTTACCCACCCACACAAATGCAACACTCTTTCTTAGAGGTCTGTTCTCACAAAATTTATGGCATGAAGGATCAGAGGTAAATTGGGGCTTCTCAGAAGGTAGATACCAGTGAGAGAGAGAGAGAGAGAGAGAAAGGGATTCAGTCACACCTGCCCAGTTCCTTTTACAAACCTCCCTAATTAAATATGTCATCTTTCCCATAACAAGGAGTAAATAAGGAGACCAAAATGTTACAGTAACAGAAACTCCCTCACTATGAAAACATATTGCAAGGGAGAGAAAGTTTTCCATCAAATTCACTTTTTCAAAAATATTATTTGAACATTTTTTATTACAAGAAGCACTGATATATCACTGATGGCTTAGAACAAAACAAATTGAAAACTGTTAAAATTAATGAAGGAATAATAGGGAGCACCAGTAACTAAGTATTAGTTGATTATCTGAGGGAAGATACAAAAACCAGTTTGTTTCAAACTGTACAAATAATAAAAAGAATTTGAAAGCACACAAAGTTTAATCAGCAGGAGGAATTATTTTAGTTTTTTTCTTCTCTCATATTTTCTCTTCTCAAATAATGTTATGTAGTAAAATAATTATCAACCTATAAAACTTAATTATTAATACAGTGAAACAAAAACAAAAATTTAAAAAAATGCAAAAGTACAAATAGTCACATTAGATTGTACCCATGATAACAATGAATTTTCAAATCTGGAACACTATAGCAAGAATAATTTTTCTTCAACATCACTTTTATTTGCATTATTCCTTTGTTCATATTTTCATTTTCCATTTAAAATTTGGTTTTCTGGCATTCATCATGTCTTTTCCTAGCCCCCGTCTCCTCCAACTTCATATCTCATTACTTCCTGTTATACGCCCGCAGACACTACAGAGCATATCCTCTATCCTTGCCACTTGGAAGATCTTTACTCAGACCACATATGGCCTTACTTTGTGATTCTCTTCCCTAAACCCAGCCACATTTGCCAAGAAAAGCCTTCATCCCTCTACCCCTTGTTTCAAACAGTATGCAAAACCTTGCCTATTTCAGAAACTATTCACTTATTAATTTCACTCTGCTTTGTAGCCACTTAGGAATTCAAATTATATCATTCACTTTTACAGTATCTGTTACGTTGAACCCAGAGGCTAGTGGGAAGTTCCATGGGAACTTTGCCTTTAAGACCCCCCCTTCCCCTTTAAGGGCCCGCCCAAAGACTATAAAAGCCCTAGGTGTCTGCCATTGCAGGACGCCATCTTGGCCTCAGCCCTTCTGTGTGCAGACGCCCTAATAAACTTCTTTCCATATACGTTGGCCTCATGCATTCCCCACTCAGTCTTTCTAACAATATCTATAGTACCATCACATGTCTTCTGGATCCTATTGCCATTTCCTCACCAAACAAGATTTTATCTCATTTATATTTTTTCCTGCTCCCTGTCCTCTAGTATTGCAGTCCCCAAACCCCTAGTCTGAGGCCTCTTAGGAATGGGGTTACATCCCCACCTGAGGTCCCCATCTCCACTACTCTCCACACTCCATCCGTGGAAAAATTGTCTTCCATGAAACTGGTCCCTGGTGCCAAAAAGGTTGGGGACCACTGCTCTAGTGTGTATAGTCCAGGCTTCTTCCTACTTGCAATAATCTCATCCAGCCTGTTTTTCAGTCTCTCCATTGCTCCTCTTCTCTTTTGACTAGGGCAACTTAAATCCTGTTTTCTGAGGAAAATCATTACGTGAGTCAGGTTCTTTCTCCATTATATAATCGGCCTAAGCTTATTGCCCCGCACATGAATGCTCAATAAATATTTACTAATCAAATGAATAAATAAATGACCTCAGGGTTTGTGCTCAAATGATTTTCTTTGTGACTCGATGGTGGTGACTCTTGGGACTCCCATTTGCACCTGTTATGCCATCCCTGCCTCTTCATCATATGCTCTTTAATCTCATGCTTGTTACAACAAGATAGCTGCTCAGTTCTCTGTTCCTGTGTCTCTGCCATGGCAACCTTCCCAGAGATCCCTCCCACTTCTTGTATTTGACCCTGCCTCAAACCTCAGAGAAATGATTGACGTGTTTTTACTCTTTGACTTGTGATCACATTGGTAGCTATTTACCATCCTTAGTTATTGAATATTATCTGATCCATATTCCCCACAGTGGTAGTCATTCTGTTAGTATTTATTTATTTATCATATATTTTGAACATTAATGAATTGCTAGATACTGCACTAAGAGCCAAAGGAGTAAAAGTGAATAAAACAAACACAGCTCTGCTCTCGAAATATGGTCATTCATATGGAGGGCAGATAAAAACAAACAAGTAATTAAATAAACCAGCAAGTACCTGATCTAGAAAAAAATACTTTTGAAGTATAACCAGCTCAGATTAGGATCTGAAGTCTTGTTCACAACATTGGAAGAAGAAGAAGGGATAATATCAACAGAGGCACTGGGACAAAAGGATTGAAATTCAAGGACCATATATGCAACAACGAGAAAACAATCTCTGATCTCTACTGGTAAAAGAAAAATCTTTGTGGATTTGCAAAAATTCAGAAAACATAGCAATAATTTACCTTAATGAAAGATGTAAAATAAACCAGGAAAGATAGACTCTCTAAGAATATGTAATGTAAGTGCTGCATAAGAGTTCTTGAAAATCCTTATATAGGTTTTAGTGAAAATATTTGTGCACTAAATGATCAAAGCAAAACCTGATTATTGGCAATGGAAGAAGAATATAAAATAATTCAAAAGGGAGAAGGTAGGTGATTGGAGATCTTTTGTATCTAAACATTTTATTCTATTGAGATGAGGGAAAGCAATAGGCAAATATGATACCACTACAGAGGAAAAGGCTAGTAATATAGACTGATTGTCAGTGTACAGAACTGGATCCAGACAGCTTAGATGTGTAATCCTATAGGTAAATAACTAAACCTGCTGCTCAGCCATCTCATTTGTATAGCGGACATAATCTTAGTATCCACCCCTTGAGTTGTTTTCAAAATTAAAGTAAGTTATATTAGCTATTAACTTGTATTTGTATAAAAATGATAAATATGGTTTTAATTTTCAGTGCTATAAAAAGAAATGTACTAAAGAATTGCAAAGAATGGTAGAAGGCAAAGTTAACATGGATTAAAAATAAAAAGGGCAATGAATAGTAAAGCAACAAACCAGTAAAGTTAGAGAAAAGAAAAAATCCAAAAAATTAATATAAATATACAGTGAGATGGAAGTAGTAAAGTAGTAAAATAAAAACAAAAATTTTATTATTATACAGGAATATCAAATTGTATTAACGCAAAGCATACTGTATACTATTTTAAACAAATACACTTAAAGTGGTAAACATTGAAAGGAATGTGTTGGATGAAAGATGCCAGGCTAATCAAACAAAATGAGAATAACAGTGTTAATATTAACCAAAGACAAAGTAGAATTTAAGGTTAAAAGCATGAAACGAGACAGAATAGGATATTATTTAATGATAAATAGCCAATGCGTATGTAAGATAATGAATCTGTTTGCACCAGACAACAGCAAATTTATTCAAAGCAAAAATTATTTGAAATTTAAAGTTTACCTAATAAAAATATAAGTATAGTGTTAGATTCCAGATATGTGTCAACTACTTGGATATTAAGAAACACATTCCTGTATAACTAATTAATCAAAATGAATATCACACATGAAATAATAAAACTACTAGAAAATAATGAAAGAAAAATGCTTCCATTTCAAAACTAAGAGTAAAGAAAAAAAGCTATCTGTCCTTAGAGAAATGGCTAGGGCTTTTAGTGATTTCATTATAAATAAAAACTATTAATAAAAGAGGTAGGATTTATATTTTTAAATGAGACTTTCAAAAATTGCTGCAATATTTTCTAATTTTTTCTCTTCATTCTTCATTTGAGAAGTAATATTTATGACTATAATCCAAATCTATCTTCAGCTTTAGTTGACAATTTTTCTTTTGTTATGATAAAACTTGACTTTATTGAGCTATAATATACATATAATAAAATTCATCCGTTATTTCAATTCATCAATATAAATTTATTCATATTACTACCTTATCATTTTGAGAATCTGCTGTGATATCTCTTCTTTCAGTCCTAATGATGATGATTTGTATATTTTGTCTTTATTCCTTAATTATTCAAGCTAGAAGTTTACCAATTTTATTGATCTTTTCAAAGAAATGGTTCTTTCTTTTCTGAAGAAAATCATTGATTTTCTCTCTGATTTTTATAGATCCTATTTTATTGATTTTTTCCTGTGATCTTTATTATTTTTTTCCTTTTACTTACTTTGGGTTTAATTTACTCTCCTTTTTCTAGCTTCTTTAGATGGAAGCTTGTATTATTGATTTACATCTTTCTTATTTTCTAATGTTAGTATTTTTCAATATAAATTTTCCTTTATGCAATATAAATGCATACCCAAAATTTGGAATATTATGTTTTCATTATCATCCAGTTATAAATATTTTCTAATTTTCCTTCATCCATAAAATGTTTACAAATTAGTTAATTTCCAAAGATATAATATTTTCCAGGATACCTTATAATTATTAATTTCTAATTTAATTACTTTTTGACAAAAATACGCTCTTTAATATCTTGATCATTTAAAATCTGTGGAGGCATGTTTTATGGCTTAGCATATAGTATATTTTGGTAAACATTCCATGTGTACTAGAATACAGTTTTAAGAACAGTCTGACACAAATATCAGTTGAGGTCATTGATAACACTGTTCGGATCTTCTTTATATTTGAACTTATCTTTCTCCCATTTGATCTGACAGTTTTGCTTCAGGTACTTTGAAGCTCTATCATCAGGTACATACAGCTTTATAATTGTTATATTCTCTTGATGTAATGATCCTTTTTAATATTATGCATCAGCTGTTTTTATTTCTAGACAAGCCTATCTTGAAGGCTGTGTAATTTGATATCAATATAGCCATTCTAGCCCTCTGATACTTTTGTTTGCACAGTACTTCTTTTATCATTCTTTTATCTTTGAAGTATTGGTATCTTTCCATTTAAGAGTCTTTTTAAGGGTGCTGTTATGGGCTGAATGTTTGTGTTCCCCCAAAATTCATATGTTGAAATCTTAAACCCCAATATGGTGGTATTAAAAGACGGAGCTTTGGAAGGTAATTATGTTATGAATAGGAATAGTGCCATTATAAGAACAGACAAGAGCTCATTTGCTCTCTCTTCTTTCTGCCATGAGAACATACAAGGAGAATACAGCCATATACAAACTGGGAAGTAAGACCTCACCAGACACCAAATCTGCCCACATTGTGATCTTGGACTTCCCAGCTTCTCAAACTGTGAGAAATAAATGTTTGTTTTTTAAGCCACCCAGTCTTTGGTAATTTGTTATTGCAGCCCAAACTGAAGAGACAAGTGTATATAGTTTTGTCTTCCTTTTTTTTTAAATGCATTCTGGCAGTCTGCTTTCTGATTGGAATGCTTGGTTTATTTAAATTAAGGTAATGAATAAAACTGGCCTAGCCATTTGTTCTATCTTTCTTATTTGTTTCATAAGCTTACTTCTTTTGTTCTTCTTTTATTCCCTATTTTATGTTGAATAAATATTTTTGTAATCTATTTTACTTCCTCTATTGCCTTTATTGCTGTGTTTCTTTGAATTATTTTTAGAGTTTGCTCTAGGAATTATAATTAACATTTTTAAATCACCAAAATCTACTGAGATTTAATATTGAATTATGACAGGTATTCATAATATAGGAATCCTGAAAAATACAGTTCCATTTACCCCACTATGTTTCTTGCTTATTTCCATATATATTACATTATCCATAAAATAAACAAATGTGTTATTAAATTTTACTTCATGCAATTAAAAATTAAAATAAAAAAACTATTCATGAATATATATTCATAGATATAGATATAAATACACATATAGATATGTAACTAATGATACTGGATATAGAATTCTGAGTTGCTATTTTTCTGCACCTTTAATATTTCATTGGATTTTTTTGCCATTTATTTTTTCTGATATATATATATGAAATTTTCCTTTTCTCTTGCTTTTTCAAGACTATCTAATTATATTTGGCTTTCATCCATTTGAGAGTGACATCAAAAGTAATGTGTATGTATATATACACATTCTATTTTCACAAGGTAAATTATGAACAAAATTCATTAACATTAAATATTTTCTTTGTTTCACAAGCAAGTTTCACAGGCTGAAGATCTCCCTCTTTATTAAAAACTATGTTTGAATGGCTCTTAAAAAAAGTCTCTGCTTATTCATGGGCATTTCCTCACAATTATACAATCTTTGAATATTTACCCACTTCTTAGAGGGAATGTTGAGATGCAGTATATACGGGATGGAAGGTAGAGTGAGGATTTTTAAAGAACAAAATGAGTGGGCAATTCTTTTTTTTTTTTTTTTTTTGAGACAGAGTCTTGCTCTGTTGCCCAGGCTAGAGTGCCCAGGCATCAGCCTAGCTCACAGCAACCTCAAACTCCTGGGCTTAAGCGATCCTACTGCCTGAGCCTCCCGGGTAGCTGGGACTACAGGCATGCGGGCCACCATGCCCAGCTAATTTTTTGTATATATATTTTAGTTGGCCAGATGATTTCTTTCTATTTTTAGTAGAGACGGGGTCTTGCTCTTGTTCATGCTAGTCTCTAACTCCTGACCTTGAGCGATCCACCCGCCTCGGCCTCCCAGAGTGCTAGGATTACAGGCGTGAGCCACCGCGCCCGGCCTAATTCTTAAAACAACACAGAGTTATTAAAGAACTCTTGAAAGAGCGTTTACAAGGGATCACTGTGGAGTGCTGGTTAGTAAAGTTTTAAAGTTACCAGCTCTCGAGGAAAATAAGCATAGCAACAACAATAACAAAAATATAGTACCTTGATTTGTAGCATTTGTTTATTTCTGTGATATAAATAGTCTCACCGTGACCGATATCAAGCCGCCAACATGACATTACTGAACACAGAGCTGGAAAGAGATGCAGGTTGGCACAGTGTTATAAAATCTTTCTGCCATATTAATTTAATAGTCATAAATAAACCAAAGAGCATAGATGATAATAAAATGTAGTAAAATAATTATAAAGTTATGAATTTTGAGTATTTCTTACCATAATTTTTAACATAATTTATTTGACTGTGAGTTTATTTCTAACATAGTTTAATTTTTAGTAATGTTTAGTAATGTCTGGTTTTAACAAGTGGCTCACAAAATTTCTGACATTTTAACGGTTGGTTCTTATAAGCCAGTGTGAGCCATCTCCAGCTCACCATTAAAAATGTCATAAATGTTATTGTACGTGTACCTACTGATGTCTTAGTACAGAGAGCTTAAGTTTTTGTGTGCCAAAATTGTTGAAAGTAAACATGAATTAATTGGGAACAATAATGAAGGTAGTAGGCATTTCTGAAACATTATCTGGAATATATGTGTAAATGGTGTATTGATATTACAAGTCTTGGTGAGGTTAAATCAGCCATAATCTTATTTTTCTTCAGACTTAATCCCTGTCCTTCATCAGAATATCAAGAAAACACAGTAAGATTCGGGGTCACTTTCTATTGTTAGAACAGCTCCTTTTGTGTATTAAAATGGAATATATTACCATTAGGCTGTGCTCTAATTATTATACCTCAATTTTGCATTTAGTTTATTTTTCTCCCTTTCTTCTTTTCCCCCCTCCCTTTCTTCCCAGCATGTGTCCTACTCTATCTCAATAACTTGCCATGGGGAAAGAGGATGTGATTGGTTTTTTCTCTGACCTTTTCCACTCCTTCCCCCTTCTCTTGCTATTCCTGGTCTTTCAAGTCTGGAATAGGAAAAAAGAAAAAAGAAGTAAAATGGCAAAATGACTTTTTACTTGTTGATGCTATTTGTACTTCTCTGCCAGTAGATGAATGACTTCTGTCAAACAGACATCCAAATGCTGGCAAGGTCTCTTATTTAATACAAGGTACTTTTGCTGGATTTTGGATCCCTTCTGCCCATTACCAACACCATAACTGAGACTTTGCACCATTCTCTAAAAGGGGGAGTAATGCCAGATCTGGCTGATTTTATTTTCAATTTCCCCTTGATTTCTACCCCAGTGACACAGGTAGTATAGACTTACTGCCAGGGTTACTTAGAGCCAGAGACAACCCTTTTGGTCAAATTTCTTTCAAGATGGTTCAAAACCAATCACTGCACTTTCTATAATTATTACTTTGACACAAGAAAAATGGTACACTGGTGTGCTACATTAAACCCTGTAAATGCAGGCTGCTCCTAAAATTGTCCTCCTGCTACTCTCTGATGGTGACCTAGGATAGAGCTGCAAATTCCTACCAATCATCAAATATCCAGGCAAGGGGTGAGATGCTAGTTTTCCCTCTTTCTAATAGTCCCCCCTATTGTGTCACTTATTTTAAAAGTGGTAAGGTTTTTTTCTTTCAAATCACTAGTCTAAAATGCACATCCAGCAAATATTAGCCTTACCTTGGCTTTCTTCAGGTCAGCCACCCTGCGTCATTGCTTATGTATATCAGGCTGAATGTTACGCAAACAGCTTCTTAAAGCAAGCTCAGTGCTCTTCATTTCTTCCATAAATCAAATTTCCTGGAACACTTAACAAAATATATAAGGAAAGAGTCAGAGCTTCTAAAGTGTTTTAGGTCCAATTTGTTGTTTTTGTCTTTGCATGCATTTCCATTTGGACAGTACATCATTGGCTGTCCTTTCATAGTTAAAAGTATAATCCTACTGTGTCTGCACAACATTAAACATCTGGATGGATACTAAAAGATTCTATGGTTGGAAAGTAAGAGTCAATCCAACATGTCTGGATAACACCAAACAACCAGATGTTTGACCAATTTTTTTTTTTAAAATAAATGTACTCCTAATTTGAATGGTCTCAGCTGAACTGAACTGAACCAATTAAGTTATTAAATGTGCCATGCACTGAGTGAGGGATTCTCATATATGAATTATTCATTTAAATGTTATAATAATCCTGCCCAATTGACAATTACTATCCCTGTTTTTACTATGGAAGAAGTGAAAGCTGATTTTACCAAGGATATACAACTAATAAATGCAGAGATGGGATTCAAACTCATGCCACACTCTGGCATGTCGTTATACTCAACACAGACTCCACTTGGACACCCTCAAAGTACAGTGTGTAATCTTTAGACTTCTTTGTCATTCTCTACAGTAAAGCCTTCCTGATGGAACACAACCACATATCCTCGGTGGTGCTTTTTTTTCCATATCTGGTTACTTAATTTTTAATTTGCTCTTCTGTATGGGGGTCTTTCTTATCCTCTAAGGCTCCCTTCATTCTAATTCAGCGTGACTCTAGACCCAATATGGTTCCAATTTATTGAATCTCTGTTTTTGGTGTTTGTGGAAAGAACAGTTGATGTTATTAGTTTCATTTCCGTTCGTATACCCCATCACCACAATAAAGAAAAGATATATGAAGCGAAGCAGGCCATGCTCTATCGCTTGATACTGGCATGATTCTGATAGAGTGTTTTCCTAGCGTCCTTGGGTAAATATAATGGGTACTATTATGCTTCATGATTCTAAGATCTTTTTTTATATCACATAATTTAGCTTTATCAAAATAAATCATTCTCAAGGTTGTCAGGAAATTGTGTTTTATCCATGCACTGGGGAACCAAATTCTTTCTAGAAGTCACAGGACTACACACTAGTGATGGAGCGTATGCAATGCAAAGCATTTGAAAGGAAAGGCCTATGGTTTTCTATCCATTTTGGTGACATGCAAAATGCTAATATTGGAGCTTGAAGATTGTTGTTCCACTTCTATTCTGCCCATGGAAACCACTTTCTCCACTCCACTTGGCCACTACAACCTTCCTTAAAACTCTAAAGGCACATTTTTAAATTTTCAGTTCCCAGGTATCCTTGTGCCACATGATCTGGGTTAATGTCACCTATATGGTCACACATCTTTGGGAATGTGCTATTTCTACCTCCTCTAAGTTAAGTGAACCAACACTTATCCATGCTCCAGACTTGCTTCTCTCAGGAGATATTCTAGTTCATAACCTCTAAGGGCCTCAATTTTCACGTACTGTACACATTTCCATTACTCCTCTGGGCCAATGGACCTTACACTCCAGAGCAGATGAGTTTTATTGTTTTTCTAAGGAAAATGAGGTGAGCTGTTAAATTTCTGACAGCAGTGAAAACAAGGTGGAAATGTATTCCTTTATAAATTACACTCTCCCATCTTTAAATTTTTAAGAAATGAAAAACATTTATATTTAGGATAGATTAATGACAATAGCCAACATTTATGAAATACTAGTCAGTGTCAGGCACCATTCAAAAGTCTAAAAATCTAAATATCTAACTTCTAAAATACATATAGTGGCTGGTTGTATACTAAATTATCTAAGGAAAGAATGTTCTGTATTATTTTCCTTCTACAGATGATGAAATAAAGGCTGAGACAGGTTGATAGTTAACTTGGATTTACAAGATCACACAGCATGTGTATGTTAGAGGCAGGTTTTGAACCCAAGTTTGATGGATTATAAAGCCTGTGTTCTGTGTCTCATTGAATCATGGTCTTGATGCTAAAAGCCCTATGAAAAACATGGGCTCAGGGTTTCTTAAGAGTGTTCCATGAACTATTAGCATGAGTGAATTTATTTGTATCACTCCAGAATTTCTGAATCAGAATATTTGGGTAGTAAACCAGGATTTGTATGTAAACAAGTTCCTTGAAGTAATTCTTAGACACAGTAACTTTAAGAATGGCTCATCATATATCCACCATATCTTAAGAGCTTTGTCTTTATTTGTTTGTTTTTTGTATTTTTTTGTTTTGTTTTTTGAGACAGAGGCTTACTCTGTTGCCCAGGCTGGAGTGCCGTGGCATCAACCTAGCTTCACAGCAACCTCAAACTCCTGAGCTCAAGCGATCCTCCTGCCTCAGCCTCCCGAGTAGCTGGGACTACAGGCATGTGCCACCACGCCTGGCTAATTTTTCTTTATATATATATATTTTTAGTTGTCTAGCTAATTTCTTTCTATTTTTTTAGTAGAGACGGGGTCCTGCTCTTGCTCAGGCTGGTCTTGAACTCCTCAACTCAAATAATCCTCCCACCTCGGCCTCCCAGAGTGCTAGGATTACAGGTGTGAGCCACCACGCCCAGCCCTCTTTGTTTGTTTTTATTTGCTTTGGCTACAACACAAATGATGCTGGCATGTATAACAAACTTCCATGTATACACATTTCAGGACACTAGCTTTAATACATCTCTCTCAAAAAATGTATTAGCATATTAGTGAAAGGAGTTCACACGACTCATAGAATATCATTAATTAGCCAATCACCCTCCTAAATTATCTACTTTGAAAAATCTTCATCTTGATTTTAGTTTCCTAAAATGACAATTCTCAGAACATTACAGTACTGTGATACAGTCAGACCAGGACAGAATGGAAAAGTGTGATGAGTACACCTTTCCTGAGTGGAGTATACTTCATACCATTATTAGATTTTGACAATTCTATTTTTATCTTCATAAATCTCAAAATGTCAGCTCTCCTTCCTACGTGACTCACCCTTTACACCAAGCCTCAGCAGATTAGCCAGAGATGGGCACAATCCATGGGAAAACAATCCAACGACTAGCTAATGAGCATATAATTATTTTATCCTTATATTTTGATCTAAGGTACAAATAAATGAAATTACTAAAATTGTATCAGAATGCCTTCTATAAGGTCATGTAGCACTGAAGCCAGGGTTTGCTTTCCTACCGCTCTGTTCGTATCACTCTTACAGCACCTATGAACTTGCACTATGCTTTTGTATTTTTAGGGGATGGTGGCACCTTCTTTATCTTCACATCTCTTGTATATATTGGTGCCTCACACATAGAGTTGCCCAGGAAATGCTTATTGAATTCAACAAGTATAAAATATCTATAACATATCCATTTGTAAGGCATTGAGAGAAACTTTGGACATAGTTCAGAGATTGATAACTGAACATGCCCTGAAGAATCTGGCCCTGACTCAGAAAAAGAGAAAACGTTGATAAATAGAATATATAGATACAAATAAAAAGAACTTTATTTTAGTAATCTTTGTGCTCCCAGTGCCTTTCGTTTGGCCTTACAGATACCAGAAACTCAATAAATTGTTGCTGAATGAGCTATATTTAAAAACATGAAGAGGTTATATAATAAAAGATAGACAACAAGAAATGTGGATTAAATCTCAGTGTATCTTAGCCTCAGTGTTCTATGAACAAGTACTTAAGAAATGCTCAAATGATTGAAGAATTTAAACTATCTGACATAAATGAAGATAAAGATGAGCTGAGCAAAAATAAGTGTACTTACTTTGGACCATGATGATATGAGAGATAAAGTATGAGAACTCTCTATGAAGTCCCTTTAAAAAATAGGACAGGTTGCAGTCTCTCATGTGCTTGCTTTCCTCCAGCCAACCCAGATTATCCATACCTTCCTCCCTGTGTCACATGGTTGCAGGTCTTAAGCCATCTCACGTGGGTTCAGGATACGTTCACCCTGTCTCTCTTCATACAGCTAATGCCAATATTTTCCCCAATGTCTTGCTAACAGGCTCCTATATGATTTAGAGTGTCTTCTACAGTGTTCGTTTAGCATATTGTGAGATTCTTCACCATAATTTTTATTACACTGTGTTTTTTTTTAGTTTAAAATGTGCATTAAATACCTGTCTATGTTCTGGATAAGAAAGTGGATCTGTAATCAGGAAGTCAAAGGTTGCAGTTCTGGATTTTGTTTTAAATTGTTTTTCCTAGAAACCCAGCTCAGGGGAAACATGGAGTGACTTGACCCTTGTCCTCATCCCTTGATATTTTCTGAATGTCCAATTACATGAGCGTTATAACAACAAGAAGTCAGGCCTCCCTCAGATCAGACGGACTTGAAAACAAATTGAAGGATACGACTTAGGATTTGTTTAAATGTCTATGAAATTTTTATTGAAATATCAATAGTACATTGTCAAAGGCACTCCGTTTTAAATTTCAGATTTAAAAATTATTTTCACATAAAGAATACTTTGCAATGATAAGGCACTTTCTGATTTGCAAAGCTTTTCCATACATCTGCTCATTACATCATCCTGCTCATCTTAGTAGATAGATGAGGCATGTATTGGATATTATAATCCCTTTTCATAGATAAGAATACTGAAGCTGAGGCACAGAGAGGTAGTGAGTGGTTTTTCAACTCATAAATGGTATTGCTGTTACTCCACCTGTGGTTTTCTGGTTCCAAGTCCCATCCTCCTTTCCATTGCACCACATATGTTACTGATTGCTCCTATCTGTCAGGTTTTGGGAGGTAGGAACTCAAGAAGCCAATTACAGAACCATCAGGTGTATCAGCATGCAGGAGCCAGGAGAGATGGCAAGCTGGGTGGTTGAAGTTCAACAGGACTGTCTCAGAGTTCCTCTCTTAAGTTACTAAACACACAACTATTGTATATTATTTGAGCAACAGGCCATGCTTTAAGGTAAGCTGTTTAGCATGATTTACCGAATGTAGGGATACTAAAAAGCATCTGCCAAAATCAATCTAACATAAATACGCAAATGTAATAAAAATCTAACTTCATGCAGACAAGTTTTGACAAATGTCATTGCAATGGGGTTTTGGACGTGAGGGGAATGTGCATTTCATCACTTACATAATCAGTCCTTCTTGTATCGCCTTAGAACGAAGCTTTGTGAATCATATATAAGTACAGTTTGTCCTGGTAGCCTCTGGAATTAGCTCACACATTAAAGCTTTCTTTAGAATGCTGAATTGAGTTCTAAAAGGTTCTTGGCTTTCTACTCTCACAAGACAGCACTTAAAACTTTTCCCCCTTTGGCACTGTCCTTCTTATTTCTCTTACATATCATTATTTCATCAAATGTATGTACTCAATATGCTTCCAATTTTGTTTTGTTTGTTGGGCCAGTGAACCTGGGTAACCCAAGGCACATGGCCAAGCATCTGGGAACAATAAAATCAACGTTACAGTAGAAGAACATCAAGAATCCTGTAGCCATAAGGTAATGTGGAGTATATCTGGGTAGCTATGAAAAATACATAATAGTGTGTTTTCTTCTATGATAGTTGTGTTCTCTGAGTTGACAGAACTAGGTCAAAGATCCCTGACAGCCTATTTCCAATATATTAGGCCAGGAGAAAACAGCACTTGTCCTTTGCATCTGGTCTAGATTTTAGTTTTGATTTATCACTTCTTCTAAGATTCTTAGAATCACAGAACCCTAAAAACTACAGATAAAATATGTTTATCAGGTCACCAGTTTAAGAAAGAAGAGCAGACTGCCTTTACATAACACATCTTTTTGTGTTCATCAGGTTTTGTTTTCATAGTTGGAGGACTGAGTAGAGTGTAAAAGAGTCTATGGAAATGTATTTTTTCCTAGATATTCACTCCAAATATTCCTTTCCTTCATTTTGGCACATTATTTTATCACTAGCACCTAGCACAGTTTTAGGCACCTAGTAGGTACCAAAACATATTTGGTGAATAAATGAATGAACTACTTAGTGTTCACTCTTTACCCTATTGTAAAACACACTTCTTTGATGTTTGCACTAGCCTCTTACTTTTGTGTACTCTTCGCATACTAACCACTTAAATAACCTCTTCCTGTTTCAGTTCTTAGTATGTTAAAAGAAGATCCTAACTATACTTCCCTAGGTTGTTTAAACAAATTTCTAATTTGATTAACTTTTACATCTTCCCCACAGCTTAATTAGTTCAGAATTTGAGGTTGATACTTAGGCTCACTTTTTCCATTTCTAGTTTCACACAAGTTTTTATTTTAAGTTTTCAGTAAGCATTTATGATGCGTACCTGTTAGGTGTCAGAGAGAAATGTATTTTCCATTTGAAAATCTATAAATGGAGGCTTACAGTTTAAGGGTTTGCTGTTCTTAAATGTTTCTCAGGAAAGTCAATTAACTTTTCCGTTTTATACTAGGATGATAATAAGTGTCAAGTCCTCAGGGAAACCATTTAACTGATCTTTAGTTATATCTTCTTCAAAAAAATATATTAATCACTACATCTTCAGAGTCTCTTCTTGCTCTTCCATTAAAAAATATATGATCTAAAGGAAAAATATAAAATATTTCTCTTCAAAGAATGCCGGCCCAACATAGAAGGAAGAGCAGAGGATTGGTATTCTCCCTGCATAATTCATATGAAAAATAGTTTTGGCCTGAATTTGTTGGCCAAAATGTTGTCTCCAGTGTTGTCCACGTTGCGTGTGAAGATATATTTGGCCTCTCTGAACATTCTTGCTTCAGACAATCAGCAATACAGATGGCCACTCAAGAGGAAACTTAGGTCACTTCCCAATTAGAACATCATGTACATTGAACAACCACACTTGTTCTCAACTCTTGGGAAAGGAATTGGAAATTTATGGCCCTTGAAAAGATGCCTCCTTTTCCATGGATGTCTTTGAAAACAATAGTGGCTTCCTCACAACTGTTTGTGTCTCTGTCAAAAAACAAGAAAAATGACATTTGTTTTCTTTGGCAGAAAAGTAAGATCTGAAAACCATGTCCTTCCCCTCACTTGCCACTCTTTCGTTTAAGTCTCTTTTCAGTTCTTAGGTTATGTGGGCAGCAGCTCTGCTAGGAGAAACCTTTTGATCTTTGTCTTATTCTCAGCTAGAGGAAGATGACTTATCTCTGGGAGCCCATGACCACTCCTTTCCAGATATAGGCATGACTCGGACCACTAAGTAAAACAGAATGAGCTTCTCCAGCATTTTTACTAAGTACTAAATGAACTCGTACTTTATTACATGTTTTCTTTCTTTGTTGATTATGTCTTTCCTGAGCATATGCCTTATCTGAAAAACTGAGTTTGTATTTCTTGCTGTAGGTGTTGTCAAGTTTTGATATCATCTATTGCATCTGCAAAAGATCAGGGCATTTGACAAGTGCATGCTTATGTGTGATGTGATTAAGCACGGTGTCAATCAGAATAGTAATTGCAAAAATGATAATAGTAACAACAACAACCACTTTAGGGGTATCTAATCTATGATAGAATCTGTCTGGATAGCATATGGATGTATCCACAGACCTCACTAATCTGTATTCAGAATGAAGGTGATATTTCCTTTCATATCTGAATTTTGATAAATCCAAACTCCTGTCCTTCCTAGTTCTACAAGAATCCTCTCCCAGAGCCGTGTCTGATATTTCCCCTCAAAAACATGTATGTGCTCCATAATTTTTTATCCTGTCTTTTCATTTGTCTCTGTAATTGGTCATGCTACTTTGAGCTGATTCTTTGGAGACGACCTAAAAACGTACTTTCGGGTTAATCAAAGTCAGTTCAAGGCTATCATATTTAATTAATTCTTAAGGTAATAGTTTTCAGCGATAAATAGACATATAACTAAGCATATAGCTAATATATAACAAATAGACTAACAGACTAATTAATTAGTTAAATGCTTTGACTGCTACTAGAAATGGATATTCTTAATAAACAAAGACCAGATTCACCCTCACAATCCCTTCCAAACCCCAGCTGCGCCTATGAGCTGCAGGCAAGCTAATTCCCAAAAAGAATCACTTTCTATTTCTTTCCTTCGGATCCAGGTCCAACTTCCTCCTGCCCCAAAGATAGAAGAACTTTCTTCCACAAGCTCAGAAGAACTCCATTCTGCCCCCAGGATACATATAATGGCAACATCTATTTACTCTGGTGAATATATAGTCATTTGATAATTATGTCATCTACTCATTCAATAGAAATAATCATTTCCAGTTCCAGGCATTGTGCTATATAGTGATTGCAAACAACAGCAAAATGAGACAAGAACAACCATATTACTTGTTCCTATGGCTCTTACAGTTTACTAGGGAGTCACTATTGCATATCTCCAAGCCTGGGAAATTTTATGTTAAATATGTGTGAGGCACAGAGTCTTGTCCATGTAGCACTTTAGTGTTCTTTTTTTATATACTTTACTGTGAAGGGAACATCAGTTCTGAGTTTGTCTCTTACACACATGCACACACATACACACTCTTTCCAAAAACACATCAATGCAAATATTTGGTAATGAATAAAGTAAGATTTAGGAAAAAAGCAAAAACTATAACCCTGCCTAGTTCTGCTTACATTAATTAACCAGATTATATTACTGATGAAAATATTTAACATTTTAATTTGAAGCACTTACATTTAGATTACTTAGCTAGTTTGGGACTTCCTCTAGAATAAATAATACCTATTTGTTTTATATTTTCATAATTGGTATTTCTTGTGATTCTTTCATACGAAAAAAGTCATTGCTAGAGATGACTTCAACTACATAGAAAAACAATTATTATTGCTATTCCTATTATTACTATTCTATTACTACAATAGTATGACCATTCTTGTCATTATTATTAATATTACAAATATGCTTTTTTAAGCTTCAAAGAAAATTGGCCTTCAACATACTTCTTTTCAAATAGTTTTCTCACGAATCCTTGAAAATTACATTCAATTTAGTTCTCAAGTTTATTCTAAGAAATTACAAATTTATAAACAGTGACTTATCCAAGGTAGCATAATTAAATTGTGGTTGTGAATTTGTGTTATTGATCCAGGTTTTTCTGATTCCAAATTTTGCTTTTTTTCCACTATGTTATTGGGTGGATGTGGACCTATTTCCTTTAGGATACTGGTGACTTCTTTTGTCCAGTACAACTTTTGCCCAGCACAACCTGCTAATATAGTAGGAGATAGACAAAGAAAAGAGAAATAAACCATCCATGCCATGGCAAGGGGCAGAGAAATGTCTTTATAGCAACATGTAAGAAAAGCCACTAGAGAGTTTTATAAATTTAATTTTTTTGTCTATTAACATAAAATGGAGGTCAAGCGTGGTGGCTCATGCCTGCAATACTAACACTCTGGGAAACCAAGGCAGGAGGATCATTTGAGGTCAGGGGTTCAAGACCAGTCTGAGCAAGAGCAAGACCCTGTCTCTAATCAAAATAGAAAAACTTAGCTGGGCAACTAAAAATAGAAAACTTAACCAGGCATGGTGGTTTGCACCTGTAGTGCCAGCTACTTGGGAGCCTGAGGCAGGAGGATTGCTTAAGCCCAGGAGTTTGAGGTTGCTGTGAGCTAGGCTGATGCCACGGCACTCTAGCCCAGGGAACAGAGCAAGACACTGTCAAAAAAAAAAAAAAAAAAAAAAAAACAACCTTAAAATAGTCTTGTAATTTTCAAACTCTTTGTCAAAGTTTTCTTTTAGTTTTCATTATGAATATAGTTTTACTCATTTACCAAATATAAAATTATATTACACTATTTTGTGTAATTTTTCAAACAAGTGCTAATTCCCCTCCCAAAGTGTCAGGTGCAATTCTTTGTTAGGTCGGTCTCTCTATCTGTGCCTCCTAACTTGGAGCAGCCTAGAAGTTCACAAACCTGAACTGAACTATGCGTAAGAACCCATCCCACCTCCAACACAAACACACATGTCCACAAACACTGAGTCCCAAAGCTAGTCTATGTGAAGTACCTTATTGACTTCTATCATATTAGAATTGGAAGGAAATCTTCCATACTGGTATTTTTCAGCTCTTTTAAAACAGCCATAACCAGTGAAGGAACTTGAGAAGAGCTCATTGATGAGTTCCCTGCCAGCCAGGTAAATAAAAGGCAGAAAGCAAACATCTAAATCTAAAATTTCAAGTAAACTGTAGTCTAACAGTACAAGTCCAGCAAAATGAGGTGTTTCTCTCCCAGTGGCTCTATTAAAAAAATAAGAAACTAAAAAAAAAAAAAAACAAATTTAGGGAAAAGAGTATGCAATTCAAAGTATCTGATTCATAGAAAAATTGCAAAATATTTCCTGGTTGACTTAATTTAACAAATTTTAAGATGGCTTTATATGTGTAGACAAAGTCTTTGTTAAAATTTCAAACAATTCAACTATCTTTTTCTATTATATTCTTGCAATAAGCAAATAATATTATCAATAGTTTTAAGTGTACATAAACCACTCAGCAAATATTTTTATCTAATATAATGTCTAAAAATTATACAGACAAATCAATAATAATTTTTATCCTATTTGGGGTGTCTATTATAAACCAATATAAATAAGTTTTCTTTCTGAATTTCATAGAAAATTCCTTTGGATACCTATTGAAAGATGTGCTATTGAAAACCAAATGTGATTCAAAATATTAAAATATTCCAATAAAACATGGACTTCACTAATTCCTCTATTTTTATAATTTACAAAAACAATCTTAAGGTTGATAAATAGATTTGAAATGCCCATTCAAAATGCCAAGAAACATATGCCATTAGTGCACATGTTCCTCTTTTTAAGCTAAAGAAATTCCCATAAAATATTTCTAGTCTCAGGCCCCTTCTCCATAGACACAATTCTCTGGATGACATTAAAAGGCAGTAAGTGGATAGGCATAGTGTTTCAAAGCATCTCAACTAGAATATCTGAGGGATTGAGATGAAGTCTGTTCTCTGCTCCATAGTTTGGTTCCTCTATGAAATTTATGAAAGCTAGAGCCTCAGTCTCCTTATGTACAAAACAGTGATAGCTACATCTGCTTCAAAGAGTTTTTGAAGTGTCTCAAACATTTATGTGTATTAATATATATGCATACACATCTCTCATATATATGAAAGTAATTTGCCAATTTGAGCACTTCTCTGTAAACATGTATGAACTTATGTTTGCATTCTCACAATCCATTCTAGTTGTCCCTTTATTGAAACCAACTTGAAACCAGCTTGTGAAAGGCTTAGACTTAACAGCCTAGTCCAATAGGTGAAACTGTACTTCTCACTCCCTCAAGTATGGGTTCAGGGATATACCCATATCCAGGCCTATGAAAATTAGTGCAGAACATTTCCCTGGATACAATGAGGATATATGTATGAGACCTATTAGAAGCTCTCTCTTCTCTGAAATTATACATGGTATGACTATTAGAGCTGAAGCTTGGGCAATTTTACTACCAGGAAGGCAATCAGCCTGAAATTAAAGCCACATATGCAAAAGAGTAGAGCCAAGAGAATTACTAAGAACCAGAGTTGACACTAATAAACTATGCTATATCCTACCCTGACTCTGGCTTTTCAGATATATGTTCCAATATAATCTGAATTTTAAGCCAATTGATTTGGAATTTCTGTTCCTTGACATCAAAAATGTCCTAACTTATAGAAAACGGAAAGGAATTTGTTTTATTAATGTTGCTTTGTTCCTTTTCAAAATTCAGGGCAAAGGAATCTGAATGGAATTGTGTGCTTTTAGCCTCACCTTTTCACCTATGGCCCACTTAGAAGGCCAGTAAGTCAGGTATGCACCAATTGGAGCCCTTGCAGATCTTAAACTACTAATAGATGTTTTACGTTTTTCCAGAGCTATTTCTCTGGAGAGATGGGGATACAATCTGCTATACAATAAAAATACAGAAGGAAGACTCTGCCCAAGGAAAACTCATCAGCTCAGTAGATGGGTTTTCTTTTCCCCTCTGTCACAATTCTCCATACATCCCATACATCAAGAGGGCACTGGAATGGAGGTCAGCATTTGTGGAATCTGATTAGGGGGAAATTGGCTTGTGGATACATTTAGTTTGGGTTTAATAAAACAGAATTATGTGAGTTTTGAAACATCACTTCTAGGCATAGTTCTTGCCAGCTGTCTCATATGGGTTTGGCTCACTATGACACAGAGGTATAGGACCAAAAGTTGTATGTTAATACGTCCCACAACACCGGTCACCAGAAGTGGGTGAGTAATGGGAGGAGAAGCCAGTTTTGAGATGTTCTAATCCAGAAGCTATCTGTGCAAAATTTTTCAAATCATCAGATACGTATTAATAAAATTCTAAAGAGAGAATTTAATTGATAACTAATCAAAATCAAATTTCTCTGCTCTCAGTTTTTTCTTAGCTTTCTTACTGCTCATTACTAGAAGACATTTCATTTTATTTTATGTTTATAGGGCACAATCTATAGTATAAAGTGAGAGTACAATTGTGGGAACTTTCATGTTCTAGGCATTCTAACTATACATAAAAATTTTGACCTCTCATGCCAGAAGTAAGGATGAATTATTGTTTTTCATTTTCTTTATTGAAAATAATATTTAAAAGTTAGTTATGACAATTTAAACAAAAATCCCACCAAAATACAGGAAAAAATGGATATGGTGGTATGTTAATCAATTAGTTAATAAAAATGTTGCTACTTTTTTTGATTTTGTGATGTTCTTGGTACTTGTAAGATTTAAATATATTCAGATTTTTAATATTTTTTCTTAGTAAAAATAAGTATTTATATTTATATCCAGTTTTTTAAATTGTGATTATTTTTTTTCTAAAGAGGCTCCCCCTGAAAGTAAATATGTATCAACTTCCACAAAATTTGGATTTTCCCTAAGGTGCACCCTAAGAATTATGGAGAAAAATGACGAATTACTCAATTATCTGGGAGAGGATGAAAAGCTCTTATGAAGAGTTACATTTAAGAAGGATCTTGCAGAATAAGTAGAAAAAACTGATCTTAAATAGAGAAAAGAAGCATGAATCCTTAGTTCAAAGGTTGCTGAAATGCCTTCACCGAACTGCTGTATCTCAGCATGCACCCCACCCCCACCATGCCTCGCCCACCCCCACCATGCCTAGCCACTCTCTATTCCATTGCTCTGTCTGAATGTACATTATGTTTTACTTCTATATCATCACAAAAATGTAAGCTTCATGAAGGCAACAATTTGTTCCACCTTGTTCACTGTAACCCTAGATCCTAGGACAATGTCTGCCATATAGCATACAATGAAGATAGGTACTTATAATTATCTGTTGAATGAATGAATGAATGCTCTAGTTTCCTATATTAACATGAGCTTCTTTGATTTTAATCGTTCAGTGGAAGAGAATAGCCATTAACCTGAACAAGTCCAAATCTCCAGCTAAGTTTTGTTTCTGTGTGTTAAGCTTTCAGAATCCTATGACAGTATAGTTTTATTTTCAGTTACTAAACACACACACACCCCCAAATGCATTCACACACACACACATACAAAGAAGACTGAAGAAATCTAGAAATTAAAAAGTCAGATTTTTCATACACATAAATTATTCTCTCTATAATAATTTTTAGAAAAGCAGAAAAAAAGGAATATAATCAGACTAAAGTGATACATCTGGCCACCATACCAAAAAGGCAACATCTTGACAACTGCTAATTTAATTGAAAATTGTGCAGATATTTTCTCACAGAGCTCATGAATCCTAGCAGTAATGCTGATAATCTTTCCAGGAACTTAGAAGCAATCTTAGTACTTTTGGTGTAAGTTACTTCTTTTAATCATAAATTTTTTTTTTGGTGAAAGTTTTATTTTGTAATCATGAATGAGAGGACCCAAAGGAACCTTCTTAGTTTCAGGCAACTCTCCAAATTGTCACAAGAACAGGACAAAGATTTCCCAATATTAGCTTGCCTATGCCACTAAACTTTACCTGACCTAATTTTCTCCATCACAGAGTTGTGACGCTAAAAGGGACCTTAATAGTCCCTGTGGCCAAAACAGATGCATACTAAATAGTCACTTCTCATTTTCTCCTTGCAGACAGAATCTCTTTGGGGTCAAAATGTGCCCAGATATGTATTTATTTTCACATTATTCTTTTCAGCTAGAGTTGGCCATGTGACATTTTTAGTTGGTCATATGTAAGACAGTCTAATTTTTTTAAGATTATGTATTCCAATATAAGGAACTAGCCCCTCAGGTACAACCATTTCTTTTATCTGCTACGTTGAATATAAGCACACTGTTTGGAGCTTGAGCTGCCGTTTTATAACCACAAGATGATAAGCAAATAACTAGGAATAGTGAGTGTCATGGAGCCACTGTCCCTGTGTTGGACTGTTCATTTCCAAACTACTTATGCAAGAAAAATAAACCCATATTTGTTTAAGTTACTACTAGCCAGTTTCTGCTACTTATAGCCCAATGTATTCCTGTTATAGTCATTAATTCTAATTCCATTATTTTTTAAGAGAAACAAAACTGAGGCTCAATGAGAGCAAGAAATTTGGCCAGAGTAATAGATAGTTTTGGTGAGAACACATTGCAAGGGCCCCTGCCTCTTCCAGATATTTGCAAGCACACTCTATGGCCCTTGAATAAGATAACGGGTTGCTTCACCTGCCTCTTCAAGACAAGAAAATGCTAAAGGTAGCAAAATGCTCACAGCAGAAAAATGTCAGTATTGTTGACATTTGTAAGGATGAACTCTAGACTACAACACCCTATAATATTTGTTATACATAATAGTAATATTTTTGATTATTTTTATGTTACATATTGAGACCAAATTACTATCATCTGCAACAAAATATTTGTTCACTATTGGGTCAAAATGTCTGGGTGACAAGTTAAAGTTTTCATCATTCATCAAGCTATTCCTTGTCCTCATTTCTAATTATCCAGCTATCTGGATGCTTTGGCATCATGTAGATGCAATTAAGTTAAGCATTGTGTTAAGGAGGCGATTGTGATTTGAGTAATTCAGATCTTCAATCTTTACTTTCACACATTTTTTTTTTTATAAATAAAGGATCCCAGAAGACATTAGATTTACTGTATGTCATCTATGCCTTATTTCAGTCCTCAGTTATTAATTAAGGCTAAATCAAGTCAAATTTTACAAGTTTTTCTAAAACTGCTTACAAAGAAGGTCTTTCTCTCACTTACTAGTGCTAATGCCCAGTTCCAGGCATTGCTCTCTCTTTGCCACATTTCCATGCATGTAACTCACAAACAAATAAATGCTCTTAGTAAAACTTTTGGCATCTTTATCTTCTTTCATGAAAATGCAATTTTGAGATTTCCAACACTACATATGGACCAGATGTGAAACATGACTTAAATGAATAGGGAATTCAGTATGGTTTTGAAATTATGGGACATATATTGTATCCTTTTTAGAATAATGTTTGCTTTATAATTCACTATTGCAAGACAGCTGCTGCAAGTGCCTGAGTGACTCCTCTTGGCATGTTCTTTCTCTTTTTATGGTTTTTCCACTTTTTCCAGTCTAATGAAAGATCTAAAAATGGTGGCAGAGTTGAAATAAGACTTTTGGCCTCACCTTCAAAATGTTAATGCAAATACATGGCACGGGAGTCACCATGGGGACACTCTTTCTGATCTTAAACTTGGCCTTGAATTCTTCTCAACACAATGCAACTCAGTACATTCAAGGTAATCTACTTGTGGTCAGTAACCTTCTTAATCTAAATTTAATGTACATTTTCCATAATTCTGTCCCCATTATCAGGTGCTCCTTAGGAATAAAAACATTGTCTAATTTTTTACCACTGCGGTGAGAAGAAAGAAAACTCTTTTGCACGGGGGTGTGTCTGTGTGTGCATGTGTATAATTTCAAACTAGGAGGGATAGTGACTCCGATGGAAGAAAGACAACTTCCAAAATATATGTCAAATTTATCCACTTCTTTTCATCTTAATTTCTTTAAGCCAATGTAAACTACCACTACCGTGACAAGCTCACATCTGTCTTCAGATATCCACTTGCACCTCTGTTTAGCCATTGTTTCACGTAGCAGCCAGAGGAGCTTTCAGTCAAGAAAATCTGTTGGTCACTACCACTCTTAAAATTTCTCAGTGAATCTCATTGTACATAAAACAAATGTCAAAATCTTTAATATAATTTATAATAGCTGGCAGGATTTGGCCGCTGTCTTCATATTATCCTCATTATCAAATATTCTTTATCTTGTTCACTTCCTTCCATCTACAATGATCTTCTGTTTCTCAAACTGCTACATTCATTTCTGCCCAAGGTCTTCCTTTTCATTTATTTATTCATTTAATTTATATTTATTAAGTTTAATTTATGTCAAGGGATGCACTTTCTCTTTACTTGGTTAGTTCCTGAATTTATATTCAGTATGAAAACCTCTTCACAGTAGGACCTCATCTGACTATGGCAGAAACTTCTGTGTGTTCAACAAAGCCTATTTGCTCATCTTCCCGGCCACATTTCTATAATTCCTGGTCTTTTGTTGCATCTCCAAGCAACATGTGACCAGTAATCACCTATTGAAAGTAAGAGGAATTATGATGCACCACTTCTAAGCTGAACTATTTAAGAAACAAGAGTGGTTGAAGCCAAGGATAATGCCCTGAGTCATTGGGAGGAAGACCCCACATTTTCTAGCTTCAAGGGGCCACCAGCCTTCCTTGGTTCATGGCCCCACATCACCCTGCCTTCTGCCTCCGATGGTGCGTTTCCTTCTCGGACTCCGGCTCTCCTGCCTCCTTCTTATAAGGACCCTTGCGACCACATTGGGTCCACCTGAATAATCCAAGACAATCTCTTCATCGCAAATCCTTAACTTAGTCACTGCTGCACAGCCCCTTTTACCATGTCAGGTAACATATCTGCAAGTTCTGGATCATGGACATCTTGGGGGTGGAGATGGAGTGAAATTGTTCTACCCATCACCCCAGATAACAAGATACCAGCCTATAGGAAGGCTACACGATAAAAGTCTCATTAATGTTCAAACCTGAGGCAAAAATAAGTTTAGAGGTAAAGCTTTTCTACTAAACCATATTATCTCAGGGTGCCTCCAAGTAGCCATCATAAAATTTGAAAGATAAAGTCTTAGGAAGAAGGAAGAAAAGGTAGCAACTTTGAGAACCACCCATAGCAATGAACATTGGTGTGAGTACTAGCATATGAATTTGTCTGGAAACAAAACAGAAGAGTAACCTACTAAACTTTCAGGGGAATTGTATTGCCACTGAAAAACGAGTTCAGAGTAAAAAAACCTTTGTCTATTCAAGCCTTAAAACAACTTTCAAGCTCCACACTTGCACCAATCAGAAATGGGCTTTGGAAGTAGTACAGCCCTCAATTAGGGCATGATCTCAACACTTCTCATTAGACACAGTTCTACAGCAAGTTCTCTGGGCTTACATAGAATATCCACTCAAGCATGAGCACATATTTGAAACTTTAAATACCATCTTTTAACATCTGCCACAGCAATTTTGGTCAGAGTTTTTGCTTTTCTTCTAGAAGTCATCTTCATAGCATGTTTGTACCATCACCTGGTGTTTTTGCAAGGATGTTAAATTTTGTATATCAAGAGAATGCACCCAAATGTATAAACTCTCCCTTGCTAAATCTTATGTTCCAGCTTCCTTGATCAAACACTTTCAGAATATACTCCCATGGATCCTCTCCTAGCTTCCGCCAGTCCATTTTGGCTTGGTCCTGAAGCTCCTTTGGAACACTGTCCCTTTTCTTTCTTATCAGGACCAGCACATCCCCTGTGGCCTTAGAATGTCACTTAACCCTATTACTGACCTGGTGTTGAGAATGTGTAACTGTTTTCAAATATATGATTTTGCATATTTTATAAGATTGGTGTGCTGTAAAAGATAGTCCATATCTAGCAGATATGGAGATATAGACAATGGAGTGTGTGGGTGAGAGAGAGAGAGAGAGAGAGACCACTTGACAATTTCTTTAAAATGAGTTTTGCATGCTTTATGGGACTAATGTCCTGTGTGAACTAGTGGAGGAAAGATCAATGGAATCTAATTATAATTATCATTAATTATGATAGAGCCTTGATATCTAAGGACTAGGGATCAATATCCAACAAATATGATATATTTCACCTGTGTAACTTTTAATAAGATTAATGCAGTATATCTATGTTATAGTTTGTGATCCTTTCTGCTACCACAGTCTTAGGTAACTAAACAGACACTCCATTATAAACCTTCATTTTTTATTAGAAATTTACTATTTTGTCATATTCTTAAAAATTATCAGAATACCACTTTTGTTTCTGTGAACATTTAAAATGAAATATGAAGCAACTCAAGAATAATTTTTGAATAAATATGAGAAGAAATAAAAGTTTTCAAGTCTGATTCCAGTAGTCAAGTGGACCATACAATAAGCCACAACACAATAGCAATTGACCAGCCGATGCTCTCAGAAGATGTTACCTAAATTTCCACATGATGGGAAATAAGGAAACTTTGCAGAAATAAAATTCCCATAGGTTTGTAAAACTTACTAATTTTTTTCTAAATGAAGGCGTATATTTATTATTTTTCTTTATATTCCCTCTTTACCCTTCAGTACACAATCCCCATTGCAAGTTTACCTCTTATTTCTTGACTCCAAAACTGTGAATAGAGTCCGAGAAATTACAGAGTCCCCCAACAGGTCCTCATATGTTGTGAATGAGAATTTCAATGAGCATGTACTTGGGAAATGAAAGACAGATGATCTTCCAGTCTGGATTTCCTTTATCTTTTTCATCAACCCAGAATCGACTTCACATGTCTTCTCTGTTTTACTCATATCAATAAGCTTGCATCTGTTTCATAAATCTTTCTTTCCTTTCAGTTGACTGTTTTTACCAATTCTAATTCTCTGTATGTCTGCTCCATTGAAATATGCCTTTATTGTTTTTCCCTCTTACTACTGTAACTCATTTCTCTATTGTGTCCTCACACATTTTTTCCCTCCAGACTTTTCTAAATAAAAAGCCGTATTAACTAGGTCTTTCTTTGTAATAAAACAATCTAACAAACTATTACATATTCCTATCTTCACTGACATCTGAATTTTGATCATCTAGCCACACAGAAGGCATTGAAAAGTCAAGAGAGAACAAAACTAATCCATTCCTCTCATCCGTCTTCACTTTCCCAAACCTGGAGAACCCAGAGCATCACTGGGATTAAAGGAGGGAAGGAAGCGAAAGCGGGTGGGGTAGGGAATAAAGAACAGACCATACTCCCTTTTCCCTCTGCCCTACTAGGGAAGCCAAGGGACAGATGTGACCTGGGAGAGGGAGAAGTTTTGAATTTGAAGGTTTTGTGTGAAACTGAAAATAAGACTGTCCAGTTGTGGCCGGAACAGGTAGGATTTCATGAGATCCCGTCAGAGGCTAAAAAGTAGAACCTGAAACAGCAGGTTTGAGAACACGATTGAAAAGAAAAAACAAATCATGTCTACACCTGACTGATCCAGCACATTTTGATACATGAATACCATGCATAGATACATAATGATATATTTTTACATGAATAAATTAAAACACATTTTATGAAACAAAAAGTAAGCTGGGAAAAATACAGAAATCTCAGATGTGCTACTTACAAGCGGTATTATATTGGACAAATAAAAATGGTCTTTCTGAGTCTGCCAATTCTCACTTAAAAAATAAGAATAGTAAGATCTCACTGCACTGTCATGAGGTTTAAGTAAAAAATAATGCATTGAAACATCTAGCACAATATCCATTACGTAGAAAGCACCCAGTTCATCCTAGTTCACTTCCTTGGGATTTTTCATCATTGCTTATTTTTTGAGGAGCCACTGTATGTCTAGGAACTACACTAGAAAAGTGTGAAATTATTTTTTTTTTGTATTTTATAAACCAGTAAGGGACATAAGGATGATTCAAATTAAACAAAAGAAACAAGTGCAAGATTGTCATTAAACACTAAAATGTCTGGTTTCAACTGCAGTACAGTTATTTGGGAAATTCAAAGAAAATGAAGCAAAATGTGAACCTAGCACATTTCCTAGAAAACAACCTAAAGTTCAAGTCAACAAGAAGATGTGTTTTTCTTCCTTCTGGCTCCTTCCAATTTGCAACACATCCAGAGCCCTTTCTGAAAATCAGGAAGCTTGAAGACTGGAGGAGCCAAGAGTAAATGTCATTGTATTAGTTTGTTATCCAAGACACAGATCTGTATTGTCCAGATTTTTACAGAACACTCCTCACTGGTACCCTATTTCAACATTTGTAACAGATTATTTGGAAAACATTGTTGGGGGCAAAGCCACATCTAACAACTCCCATTCCTAGAACATCAAATTTTGATTTTAATGAAAACAAGATTCAAAGCCTTTGGATATCAATTTATGGCAATGGGAGCTGTAAATAAAGTATAAGAACTAGTTACAGTGAGTTTATTAATGCAAAACCACCATGAAATAAATAGTTTGCTTGAAGAATTTAGGTTCAGTTTACCTTGGATTAAGAAAATATTTCATCTCATTGCATGTGAGAGCTGTAAATGTGCACATATAAGGGAAAAAACTGCAATATGGGAGGGTTTGCAAAATTTTTGACTCCTCCAGCCCTCCAAAAACAGTCCCTTTTATTGGCAGCTGACAGCACCCTCTTTTCAACCCAGAAGATTTCATCTTGGTCAAACTAGTTCTTACTCTTACATGATGCATGCAGAGTCAGAGTAAAAGCAAATAAAACTGAAGAAAGGGTGAGGTGGTTAAAAAAAATGTTATGTCAACCTATTGATATGTAAGAGAGGAAGAGAGACAGACAGACAGAGACAGAGTGGGAGGTAGAATAAAAGCTGCTTTGACTAAAAGAAATATTGAATGTAGATGTTACAAGAATGGTTATAAATGAGAGTATCTCTTGAGTGTTGTGTATTAAAAAGTGAGACAAGAAAATGAGACATGAAAGTGTTGTCCAGGCTATGAGTTATGCACACTTCAATGTCTTACAAGGAACACAAGAAATGCTTGGCACTTCTTTTGGCCAGTTTTGGTTGTAGCTTGTAAATTGTGCATCTTCAAAGCAAAACCATAGATAGACTGGATATATTTGTATCTGTGGATTATAAGGGATATACTCATACTCCAAAAGCCAGAAAAAGAATTTTAATATTTTCCCCATAGATAGAATGTCATTTGTATATTTATACATATAATCTACAATGGTTAAGTCACTGGGCAAGAGACTTACTCGTAAGAATCTTTGTGCACTCACTAGATGGACATAGGATCCAGGCATGTAAATGAGGAAAAGAGAACCACACAAATTAAGAAGAGGAGGGGAAAGGAGAAGAGGTAGAGGGAAAGAGGTCAGGGTTCAGTGAATGAAAACATGGAATTATTTGGCAATTCAGAGGTTTAGAATAACTTGAAATCAGGAGAAACAGCAGTTTCTCAGAGACACAAGATCGTTCCTAAAATGCAGGTCATTCTGAACTGTGTTCGTACTGGGGACACAAATGAAACCCTGGGGAACCAAATGAGTTTTTTCTCCTCAGTGGCTAAGTTCTGCTACTTGTTTGTATGCTCCAGCTAGGAGCTAAACTCCATCCAGATACCGTATGTCATCGGTACTTATCCCACAGTGCATTAGTACATATGTAATAAATATTTGATAAATAAATGAACCAACTTACTTCCATTAAAACCACTGCATCCCAGTACCATAGGGCTGACTATAGAAATTAAAACTGTTCAGGTTTCTGATTCCCTAAGCAACTTTAAGTTCCCTGTGCTAAAGGACAGTACGTTATTCATGTTTGGAGTCCCAGCTGGCAGAGTGGACACTCAATCAATGGATGTTGAACTGCACTAAAAAATAAATATACAGAAAATAAGCTCTACTTTAGGCAGAAAATAAAGGGGGTAAAGTTAGATTTAGACTAACTTCATAGTCAAGCAGGAAAATATTTGTAAATATATTGAATATTGAAATAGAATTCAGGCTTGCAATGTAAGACCTTATAAACTAGCATACAGGGTGTCCCAAACGTCTCCATACCAAGGAAAAAAATTTTAAAATTTTGTAATGAATATTTTATAAATGAAGGCACATTTAGCTACAATTTCCCACTTTCCCTGTGTATGGTGACTTTCAGGACACCCTACGGTATCTCTAGATTGTCTTCTAACAACATATGAGATATTATGCCTTATTCCACACTCTGGGCCACAATTTTCACAGATTTTTCCAGAATATGGCACCAAATGCAAAGAAGAGGAATACCTGTAGATTCTCTTCTTTTAACTTGAAGTCACTTAGAGATGAGTCTAACTTTTGTGTATGGAAACCTGAACTCCTCACTAAAGCAAGGGATACCGTTTCAGGATAGTTGCTTTGAGAGACTGTGTGCTTACTCTGATAATACTATTATTGCCCAACATCTTTTGGGAACTGCCTTCTAAATCTTTGAAAAACCACTTTTTGTTTGTGGGTGAACATGATTTTGAAAACAAGCAGAAGTTAATCCACACTTTAGCCTTGTGAATACATGTGGATCATTGAAGTAAGGAAGTGTTCCAGAAAGAAAACAAAGTGTACTGACAAAGTGACTGATATTTTGGGGTTGTTTATAAGATAACTCTGCAATCAGTGCCATTAGAAGTCATAGGAATATTTTTATCAGGGCAATATTGTGAGAATACGTACAATGTTTTCTGAGAGGACTACAGTGGAAACCAACACTTGTGAATGTGTAAGTTCTGGCAAACTTGTTCAGGAAAAGTCTCAGAACTTTAAGACAATTCTTCCCAACTCTGAATTATGTCTAAATCACTTGTATTTCTCTTTTCCCTCTGTGTACTTTTATAAGGAATGCCAAGGAACAATGACAGAGGCAGGGGAGTAGGAGAAAGGGAGAAAAACTGAGAAACTCTTTGTCAATACTGAGACATTGACTCAGCGCTTAGGTCAAAGAGTTTCTTGAATTTAGTCAATAAAATAACAAATGAAATGATCTTTAATGGGGCAAAAGTGAATGATAGAAGATGTATCAACTTCTTTTGTAAGCTGTTATGCTGATGGGGTTTGTAAACCCCTGTAGAGTAATTCTCCTATTAAATAATTAGATATTTATCATGAGAGGGAAAAAAATATAGCCCACACTCACCCCACCTCCACGCACTCACTGGCTGAGTCGTTTGGACCATCAGTGTAATGACATCCTATGCTTGTGAGAAACCTTCCTGGTGCTCCATTTGTAAAGTGTAGGTGTGAATAGTTCTCCCAAACTGGATAAGCTCTCTGGTACCATTAAGCTCCCACTGTTGAGTTACAGATTAGGTCTCTGCCCTCTATTGGAAGATACGTATCTGCACCAGAAAATCCTCCTTATTTCTAAACTTATGGAAACCATAAACTAATATATCAATCACAGAGTGATACATTTTCCTAATTTGAATATATTCATATTCAAATCATATTGATATATGAAATGAATATTTTTATACCCTCAATATGAATACGAATCTTGTGATTTTTTTCTGTTCTTGAACTATATTTTTATTCATTCAATCCATTGTGAAAACTATGTATGTAAGGACTCCTATACCACAGGACCTGTTGCTTTGCACTGGCTGTACAAGGGAATGGCATGGAATGGTGTTTATAATATGATAGCCATCAGCACATGTGGCAACTGAGCATTTGAAATGCTCCTAGTCCAAATAAAAATGTTCTTAAAGTATAATACACATGTCAGATTTCTACAATTTAGTACCAAAAAAGAAACTAAAATATCTCATTAATTATTATTTATATTGATTATATTTTGAAATAACATTTTGTCTGTATCATGCTAAAATATATTATTAACATTAATTTCTCTGCTTCTTTTTATTCTTTAATATGGCTACTAGAAAATGAATATTTTATATATGACCTGAATTATTTGTAGCTCACATTATATTTCAATTGTACAGCATTACTCCAGAAACTCTGAGAGTAACAGAGTTACATAATTGAATATCTATAGATAGATGGATAAATATAAAATAGTAGCAAATATAATGATAAATATAATGATAACAGATACATGTATTGCTTATTATATGCCAGGCAGATCTAATATATACATATATATATATATATATATATATATATATTCTGGCATAGCTGATATCTGAGTTGAGTTTTTAATGATGACTAGAAGCTAGTCAGGTAAACCTCTTTTTTGTGTGAAATAAATCAATAGAAATGGAAATTTTATTTGAGCACATGTATATTAAAGCTATTCTGAGGGAAACAAAGCAGTATGATCCTTTATTTCCAGAAGTATCAAAATATTTGAGCACTATTTATGCAATACCAATACGTGATACAGGCAGAGGAGGAGAAAGATAAGAAACAGGAAGAGGCAGTGAAAAAGGAAAAGGTGAAGAAGAAGAAGATGATGGAGAAGGAGGAAAAAGGAAGAGAAGAGGGAAGGAAGAGAGGAAGGAGAGGGGAAACAAACGTGTTTTTGCTCACCAAAGATTTTCAGTTGGCTTAAATGGGTAAAATTCTAAGCATATTTTATAGATCCACTTTTTTGAATCTATGGTTTTTCTTAAGTCCCAAAATTGACCTCTCATGCCATGTATAAGGACTGCAGTCCCCAACCCCCAAGCCACAGGGCTCCACGCTGCCCCTGCCTTCGTGGAAAAATTGTCTTCCATGAAACTGAGCCGCAGGCAAGCAAGTGAAGCTTCATCTGTGTTTACAGCCACTCTCCATCACTAACATCTCTGCCTGAGCTCTGTCTCCTGCCCTACCTCCCCCATTCATGGAAAAATTGTCTTTCATGAAACCAGTCCCTGGTGCCAAAAAGGTTGGGGAGGAGATTAATTGACAATAAGCCAAGATAAGGAAATTGTCTATGGAAAATAAACTTAATGGTGAGAGTTTCAAATTGACAAACTTAACTAAAATCAGGATAATGGGATACTTGCTTACTTTAGTGTATGCCTATATGCTTATCCTTATGCTTCAGGGATTTGAGAAATTACCTGCTAGAGAACCACCTGCTAGTAATAAAGAGAAGAGAACACAACTTCAAACGATTAAAAGAAAAAAATAAGTTTCTACCTTGTGACAAACCTCATCTTTCAAGGCCAGTATGTCTGTTTGGGAAAGGAGGGGGGCATGTGAGGAGGGAAGGGGGTGCACTATTGCTCTCAGGCTCCACATGGACGAGGCTATGCAAGGACGCCCTCCGTCACTGCCCCAGAGATCTGCTGTACTTACCAGAAGGAGAGATGCAGCCCCTGATCATCAGCAGGAAATGGGAGGTCAGGAAAAGTTGCCAGGAAAGATTCTCAAGAAACCCAAATTGGGAAGTGGAGGGAGAAAACACAGGAACAGAGAACATGAGGATGATGAAATAAGAGCAATGATAAAGGCGCTATGTGGGTGAGAAAAAGCTTTTAACTCTGTCAGCAAAGACTTCCTGGAAGGTATGAGCCAGAAGTGAGATTTAAAGAATAAGTAGATTTCAGTGTGGCAAAGAATTGATGTCAAAGGAATTTCAGGAAGGGGGACAAGTGGAAGAGATGACTCATGTGCAGAATCTGATAGTGTGCAGCTGAGCCCTTCAGTATTTCTCAAGTAAGGAGTGAAAGGAATGGGAGACACATGGGAGATGAGGTGGGGAAGCTCAGTTCTTAGAAATCCTTTCAGACTCTTTTTAAGCATCTTAGATTGTATCCTCTGGGCAATGGAAATCACTGAGGAGTATTGGAAAAAGAGTGAAATACATTCATGTAAAGAGAAAATTCAACTCCTTTACATTGCTCGTATACATACTCTTCTTCCACTCACACTAGCCTCCCTGTTTGTCGTGTGTCTTCTTTCGGTCCAGTCAAGGGACCTTCAGTTTGCAAAAACAATTAGAATACTTTGATGTTTGCTAGTCCTCAAAATTAAAGTTTTCTACCACCTAAAGCTGATTTATTCATCATTCAATGTAACCTTTGTGAAGTTTTGGTGAAAATCTTCAAATATCTTAGAACATTTTCAGTGAATACTTTCCAATCTTCTTGGATAAACTCTAATAAGTGTTAAGTAAGACATAAGCCAACACTCTTTCTCCATAGCTTCTTATGACATGAGTTCTTTTCTACCTCAAGAAAGAAGAGACTAGGAATGTTCCTTCGGAGTAGGTGATGTGTCTGCATCTCTGTCCTCAATGATAATCACAGGGCACTAAATGCAATATGTATTCAAAAATTAATAGCATGAATCAAAGCCAGGAAAACAAAGCTTAATGTCAAGCATAGCCAATTGCTATCTATGAATTCTTGGGGAAGACATTTAATTTTCTAAAGTCCTCTTCTTCTAGATATTATATTGAAATTATACCAGCTAACATTTACTGCACACTTGTGTGCCAACCACTGTCCTAATTTCAGTGTTTTACTTTTATTATCATATTTAATTCTCCTAGGTTGTCAATATTATCTTCATCCTTATTTTACAAATGAGAATAATGCAGTGCAGAGTGAAAGAAATATACCAACAAAGTAGGTATATGAAGTTAGGATTTGAATTCACCAATTCTAATCCAGAATCTATACTTTTAGTTACATTGTACCTAAAACAGATTTGTTAGGATTACACTGTTGAACAAGTATGAATGATATTTGTACATCAAAAAATGTTCAGGCTGGGCGTGGTGGCTCACGCCTGTAATCCTAGCACTCTGGGAGGCCGAGGTGGGCGGATCGTTTGAGCTCAGGAGTTTGAGACCAGCCTGAGCAAGAGCGAGACCCCATCTCTACTAAAAATAGAAAGAAATTATATGGACAGCTAAAAATATATATAGAAAAAATTAGCCGGGCATGGTGGTACATGCCTGTAGTCCCAGCTACTCGGGAGGCTGAGACAGGAGGATCGCTTGAGCTCAGGAGTTTGAGGTTGCTGTGAGCTAGGCTGACGCCACGGCACTCACTCTAGCCTGGGCAACAGAGTGAGACTCTGTCTCAAAAAAAAAAAAAAAAGTTCAAATTTAGGTGGTACAATTTTGTGGTTGTAGTTGAAATAATGAATGTAAAATGTGTAATGTCTAGCATATAGAGGTTCTCAGGAAAAAAAATTAGATCTCATTCATTCTTCCACAAAAGCAGCTGCTGTTCCTTATCTCCATGTCCCCAGTATGGGAAACCTTCAAAATAGCTCTGTTTCCCTCTTCTTTATTTACTTGTCTACCCCAGCAGATATTTGCTCTTACGAAATCGTTTATTCATTCAACAATTATATAATAAATTCCTACTATGTGACAGGTATTAGGCTAAACTTGGAACTCACATAGACCGAAAGAACTGTATATGTCTCAATCTTCAAAGTCTTTCCTGGATGTGAGCTCATAGAAGAGGCCAAATGTTCACTGAATACATGAATGAGCAAGTTACTGAATATGAGAAAGTTCTATAGCCATATCCATGACTGTGCAAAAACATGAAGGCAGATAATCAGTAGCAGAGTCTCTTTGCACCTCTCCTATAAGAGACTGTGAGGAGGAAGGCAGGGGTATATTTTACTATAAAGAATATTTCAAAATTTTCCTGGAAATCCTAGCAACTGACAATATGCTTACTGAGCTCTGCTCCTTCTTGCATTATTACTGTTTCACCCATTATGTCGAAGCATCCTTCCTTTGTGGCAGGAAATAAAAATTGAGAGAAGCATAGAAAAGCTGCAGAAACCTCTGAGCCCAAGAAAGCAGAAACAGAGATGTGTTCTTTGCTTTCATGCATGAGGGGTTTTCCTTACAGTTAGCAAAACAAGGAATTGTGGTAGCAACGGTTTTTAGGAAAATCAAAAAGTGAACCCACAAAGGTATTCATAACTTTTATTATCTAACCAGACTCAAGGTTGGCAGAAGGAGTTATTTACCCTCTACCACTGCCCGAGTCTCTGCGTTCTCTTGACCTATATTTTTCACCCAGTAAGATTAATATAGATACAAATATTAGCTGTCTTGTGCTATCTAATGTGCTGTTGAAGCACTTCCCATGTAGTATATCTTATCTAATCTTTAAAAATAATCCCCAAAGGTAAATATTTTATACCCATTTTCCAGACAAGGAAGTTGATGCTCAAAACCATAAATAACTTTCCCAGCTCACAAAAAATCAAGTAATACAAACAGGATTAATACAATTAAATCCACATATGGCCTATTCCAACTTTTACATTACAGTATCTTCTACTGTGTTATGTTCCTCTTATGGCCCCCCAAATTTCTGCACACACACAGAGGCACATGCACGCACACACACACACACACACACACACATATTGACACCATAACAACTACTAGCAGGAAAAAATTACTGGTAAGCAGTTTCTCATTCAAATGTATCTGATAAGTTCCATCACTGTCAGTTCCTGTGCTGAGAATTGTATGAGATTTTTGGCTGTGTCTCACTGCTCAGTGGCTCAGTGTTTCTCCTCTTGTCCTGGACTGGAAGTTTGATTATCTCCTTATGTTCAGCAGCTCACAGAAAGGGAATTGGGAACAGCTTCATGAGCATAGTCTAGGTGTTGGGTTAAACTACTCTCTTAGTGTAAGATATTTCTCTTCACATTACACAGCATGAAGTCTCCCCACAATTCAGCAGTTAACACTATGACTCCTTAATGACCACGCACTAAATCTTGGGTTTCAATCCTGTTGGGAATGTTTCATTTACTAATAGATAATCAAGGAGCATTTTTGGATCCCCTCCTGTGTGAAAGCCCCAATAGGGTATACAAAGAATTATGAGACTATTCCTGTTCCTCAAGGAATGCAACTTCTACTTAAGAAAAAATAGAAAACTATCAATACAAAAATAGAAAGTTAAGATAAAGATTATGATATAAGATACTAAGGTATAATTTATGATTTACCATCAAATAAAAATCAAAGTCAATAAGTACAGAAGAATTTCAGATGTGGACTGATCAATGGGCTGGTGGTGAAGATTCTTGGAGGAGAGAAGACTTGGTATAGGCTATGATTTTTGAGATTGCATTAGATTAAGAAAAAAGGGCAGCAAAGGGGGTCATATAAGATCTATTTCTATATACCTGGCCTGACTGTTTTATCATGTTTTTGAAATAATTGACTCAGAGAAAATGATGATATTGTTTCATTCTTTTCCTTAAGTGGAATTTAAATTTTGAAAGCTATACAAAGAAAGGAGGTCAATTATTTTATGCTTAAGGCATGCTAAGATTTTTGTCTTGTTCAAGAGTAGGCCAAAGCACTTAAATAATTTTAGACCCCACTAGAAAATAATATGGCTAAGTATTTATGGTATACATTTGAGAGTCACCACAGAAAAAATAGAAATACAGTTTTCAAAACAGCAAACAAAAAATAATAATAAAGGAATACAAAGGCTTTTCTCAATCTAACAAATGCATGAAAGGAGAAAAAGCATGGCACTGGCAAATATTTTTTTAAAAAGATGACATACACAATATTGACTACAAAACAAGCTGGAAGATGATATGTATAGTAGACATTTATGCATCTGAAAACACACAAACCATACTAGATTGTTATTACAATGCAAGTAAATGTAATAATATTATTAAAACAAAAAATGGATGGGAAAGATACATATTTTGGCATGTTGGTTACCTTTAAAAAAAGAATACAAGAATGGGATAGGAAGACGTAGAGCAAAGTCGTCCACTAATTCTGTAGTTGTTTTTATTTATTTGAAAGTTTTAAAGACAATGTGGTAACACCTTAGCATTTAAAAGTGAAGGTAATTATATTAGGAAGGCATATGTACATAGTTTCAATTGTGTCTGAAGTTAATTATTTTTATTTCTTTAAGAGTTCTGAAGCAAAGAGGGCAAAGTGATAAATTTCTTAGTTAAGTCTCGGCAATACTCCAACTAGTATTAGTGAAATTATTCTCTGAGTGTCTGATACATTTTATAAAACTAAGTAAAAACAAATTTTTGAAATAGAGAATGTATTGGTTCATGCAATTCAAATATCCAACGTAGATTATACTTAAGATCCAGGTTGATTCAGATGTTTGCATTGTCATCAGGGTTCTGGCTTAGTTTTGCTGAGCCTCTCTAGCTTTTCCCAAATCCATGCATTGACTGCATCCTCGGTCTGGCTTCCTGCATAGTGGTAAAACAGGGTTGCAGGCAGCTTTAGTTTCCTCCTACACACACCATATCAGCCAGTCAACTGGGGGCCCTTTGTCGCAACATTCTAACAGATGTCCAGAGATACTTTCTTATTAGAATGTCTTGGCCTCCTTTCCAATACAAAGCAATCACTGTGGTCTAATAATGGATTTCCTCCACCTAGGTCATATACCTCCCCCTTGAACCCAGAAGTGGAGTCAGCCTATCTAGAAACTCATGGATCCTCTTACAAAAAAATAGAGGCTGTTGAGAAGAAGACAGGAGGCAAAGGTTGTTGGAGAAGTCAATCAACTAATATCCACTACATCATTTAGCCCTTGATTACTCAATTAGAAAAGTAATAGTGAAAATTGTCATGAAAAAGTCTCAGCAATGCCCTGTGTTATTTAATACCATACATAATATTTTATGGTCAACAGTATTTTAAGCACCATGAAGAGTGCAGGGGTGTGTGTGAGAGTGTGTGTGTGTTTGTGTATTATGAAATTCAACAATCATTTATAAATTAATACACTAGTCACTAATTAGTTTACTCAACAAATATTTTCTGAGTACTTGTCTTGGGCTAGCCACTGACTAGGTTCTAAGTTGGGTTTTTATCCAAACTCATTTAAAATATTTATAAAAGAAAAAAATTGAATATACTTCAATGTCATCTTCTTCTCTCCAAAATGAAAATTAGTGTAAGGCTTTCTTTGAAGTCATCTTCAGAGACTTGTTAGGCAACATAACATAAGGGCATAGGCTAGAGCAGGACTTCTTGAGTTCAAATTCCAACTTGCACCAGTTACCAGCTTTCTGACCTTGAACAACTTGCCTAACTTCTCTATGCCTGTTTCCATAGATGAAAAACAGGGATAAAGGCAATATCTTTATCATACAGATCCTGGAAGGATAAAATGGCCCCACCCTGGTACAGCACTTAGAAGAGCACTGGCATATTGCAAATGTTTAATATTAGACTCTAACAAAAGAGTTTCCTACTGTCACTAGAATATTGTTTTAGATTAAAGGTAAAATCTTTGCACAAAAAATAAAATTCTTGAAATGGTATTAGAAAAAAGGGCAACCGGCATCACCAAATATCTGAAGCTTTAAAGTCATATCTCAACACAAAACACATTTAGAAATTCTGTTAAAATGAAAAATGTGGATAAAGTCAGGATAAACTTCTTTTTACATTCGTGTTCAACCCTTAAACCAAAAATCCAACAGACTTCAAAAAGAAAGCCATTAAAAAAAATTCCCACAACGTGCCTTTGATCATTCAGAGTCTCAATTTACATTGACTTCTTGAAAGAAAAAAAACAAGTATAGCAATGTGGTATCCTTCCTTCATGGTCCAGATGAAGACTTAAACAATCTTATCTTCAGAAGGACTTAGAGATAAGGAAGCTTCCTATCCAGCACAGGGATCCCACTTCAATATCCTTAACAGGTTGTCATCAAAGTTCTGTAAATAAAGCTGGAGAGCTCAGTCCTTGACAGGCAAGTCTTATGGCCTTTCTGAGCCTCTCTAATCATTTAAAAATTGTTTTATTTTTTTCCTGAATTCCTAGGGGGAAACCCTCTGGTGCCTGCAGCTATTCCACTCATGAACTAGTTTCAAAAGCCTTTATTATCATGACCACATTCCTCTTTGATCAAAGATCATACTCAGGTGGCCCATGGCATGAGTATTTAGCCCATAGACTGATTTTAAATAATTCAGTTAATTGATATCATTTAAAAACCAGCAGATTTTACAAGATGGGATGGTTTCCCAGCCAGCCTACCTGGCTACAAAATGCTGCATCAGACTCTGCCCTGTTCAGAGTTTGGCATCCCTTTTCTAGTTCTCCACAATCTCTATGTGGCAACCCTGGTTCTTGTAGACAACCACTGATACAAACTCTCTTTTAGATGTTCACGTCATACATTAAAATATGGCACCAGGATTACATAATAATAAAACACTCACGATAAGCTCAGATTAGTTTATGGAAAAAGTTTTTATCTTTTTCTATACATGATGTTCAGCCAAATAATATTTCAGTTTATTTTTTTCTGTGACATTTAGAAATTAAAGTTAACCTAAATCCACATTCTTGTTAATTTTTGAAATAAAACATTTAAAAAAATTATAAAAAGATACATTCTTATTGTAATAACTTCAAACAATATCAAAAGCAGGTAAAGCATAAAACAAAAGCCATTCCATCCAAATCTTCCTTAATTTTACCCTCCAAAGATGAGAGCTCTTGAATTGAGGCAGATCCATGCTATAGGCTGGGATGTTACAGGCTGTTGGACCTGTGGATGAGGAAGAGGAGCACGTGCAGGAGGACTGTCCTGAATTTGTTTCCATTACGATGAAGCAAAGAGAGAAGAAAAAGTCTGGGCTTCACACCAAGATCCCAGTTACAATTATCACCAGGTATTTAGGTAATTAACTATTCAAGTCAGAAAATGCTGTGAACTCTAGTGTCCTGGGATTTGGGAGGCTACCGGTGCCTCTTCTCTTTAGGTACTGGGGCCTCCTGGCGGAGGGCAAATGTCTTGGAGGTGCTGGGAAGACAACACTTCTGAACTATATTTTGACAGAACAACAGAGCAAAAGAATAACAGTTGTTTTAAATGAATTTGGGGAAGAAAGTACAGTGGAGAAATCCTTAGCTGTCAGCCAAGGTGGAGAGCTCTATGAAGAGAGGCTGGAATTGGAAATGGTTGTCACTGCTGTTCAGTGAAGGACAATGGCCTTAGAGCTATTGAGGATTTGATGCTGAAGAAGGGGAAATTTGATTACATACTGTTAGAGATCACTGGGTTCACAGATCCTGGTGCTGTAGCCTCTATCTTTTGGGTTGATGCTGAATTAACGAGTGGTATTTATCTTGATGGTATCATAACTGTTGTAGATTCAAAATATGGATTAAAACATTTAATGGAAGTAAAACCTGGTGGCCTTATCAATGAAGCTACTAGGCAAATTGCTTTGGCAGATATCATTCTCATCAATCAAACACACTTGGTTCCAGAAGAAGATTTAAACAAATTAAGAACAACCATTAGATCAATAAATGGACTAGGAAAAATTTTGGAAACATAGAGATCAAGAGTTGATCTGTCTAATGTATTAGATCTTCATGCTTTTGACAGTTTCTCTGGAATAAGTTTGCAGAAAATACTTCAACCTGTGCCAGCAACACAACCTCACCTTGATCAGAGTATTGTTACAATCACATTTGAAGCATCAGGGAATGCACAGGGAAAAAGTCTAAATGTATTTATTCAGAATCTTCTGTGGGAAAAGAATGTGAGAAACAAGGACAATCACTGCATGGAAGTCATATGGCTAAAGGGGCTGGTGTCAGTCAAAGACAAACCACAAGTGATTGTCCAAGGTGTCCACGAGCTCTATGATCTGGAAGAGGCTCCAGTGAGCTGGAAAGATGACACTGAGAGAACAAATCGATTTGTCTTTATTGGCAGAAATTTAGATAAGAATATCCTTAGAACTATTGTGACAGAAACAGAAAAGCAGTGGACAACACATTTCAAAGAAGATCAAGTTTGTCCATAACACTATAAGCATTTCTTATCAAAAGGATGGATGATAAAAATGACAATAAGTTTCCTACTGAGAGTATTTTAAGCAACTATTCTTTTCATTACTTCCATTATTAATTCCAATATGTTTTAAAATAGTATTTATTTTACAGAATACATAATATTTAGTAAGCACCATGAAACATTTTACATTCATGTAATAAAATATTAATATAATTTTAAAAGATGGGCGTTTTCAAATGCCTTTTGAAATACCCTTCATGATCCATTAATACACTGGTAAAGACATGCACATAAATCTAATAGTAAATTTTATTCTTAAGAGTTACCTTGCTCTAATACAGAGATTCTAAGATGTACCAAGCTTTGAAATGTGAAAGAACAAGTTATTTGAAATCACAGGAGAAGCATGACTTTTCTATGATTCAAAGAGAAGGCTTGAGAAGGAAGTTAAAATATTTCAGAGTGATGGCTTCATAGATATATCAGTTCTTAATCTGTGCAACAGCTTTTCTTTTTCTAATTTCTACCCTGGCTTTTCTAGCCATCCTCAGGAAAGAACTAGTGTCTATGCAAAGAGATTGTTTTTAGCTCAGGAGCTCTCCTGCAGCCCCTCCCTCTTTTCACCAAGGGTAGGTTCATTCTTTCTAGAATAATGCCTCAGCAGCTTCTACAGGAAATTAGCAGTGATCTTTGGCACTCTAAATTTGGTGTGGATATTGTTATCTTCATCTCAACCCCTCTTTAAGATCACACCAACATCATGAGAAGCATATAAATTTCTTTATTATTCCAGGTGGATAATTTCAACACACACATACACATACACACCCCTCCAAAATACAAATGTTGATTTTAAAAGATAGTACAACTTAATGCTATAAGACAAAGGGAATCAGATTCCTAACTTAATTTTACAAGGCAGTCCTCCTCCCAATGGAGCAGGTTCTTCACATTGATAGGAATAAACAGAGTAGTATTAGAGTCACTGGTCACTGTCTTCCTTTTAAAGTTGCTACCCCATCCCCATGCCCTGCGCCTGGACCTACAAGGCATAAAACAGTGGTCAATACTGGATCTTAAAATTTTGACTGACATTTTACCTAGCAATTTCCTCATGTATATGTATGTGTATCTGTTTTGAGAATTGTCTACACAAACCAACACATGGATATACAGACATATATAACATATTTACGTATTTTCTATGTATCATCTTAGCCACCTTGTTCTTGGGAAGTTAATATGTATTCCTACTGTCAGCTCTTAAAAAATTAATTGCTAGTAAATATTCTTTTGTTTTGCAAAGGTAATCATTGAAGCCTATGAGCTCCTTTTTGAATCACAACATCTCATTTTGAGTTATCAGTAATCCTTTCAACCAACTTGATGGCACTCTCACTTTTAATAAGGATGACTTCAATATCCTCATCTTCATTATTGATACAAAATATTACATGAGACAGATCATTTAGGAGAAGCCTATAAGACCTCACTCCATGGTGACACTTATCCTTTAATGAAAGTTCATTGGCTACAAGTTTTAAACCAGCTATGACTTTAACTGTACTATCATCCACCACATATTTCTCTGCCTTGTCTGCCAAGAAATCATGCAAGTCTTTGCCAAATTCCTCGGTGAAATCCAGATATATTGCTTATGAAATTTATCTAATCTGCCCATTTGTTAACCTTCTCAGGAGAGGAAATGAGGTTAGCTTGGCCTGACTTCAGGCACTTGGGTTAGCTCACGATGATCATCACTTCTCCACTTTAGAAGCACTCACAAATCATCTCTATTACTGTTCATTCTAGATGTGTTTTTCCATGAGATACACATAGTGTGTAATTTCTAGAATCCACACCTATTCTTGTCTCTAAGATTTCTAGGATTATCTGCAGTGATTCTGGGACTACACCTGCATAATCTTTTTGGTATCATATCAAGAAATTATGCCCATGCTCCAAAATACACTTGGGCTTGAATTCATTTCAAAGAGCTGGATTTTTTAATATTGTCACCCAGACATATCTAGAGCTTTAATTTTTACCCATTCACATGTGTTTTATTGTTCCAATTTGATGATCATTCTCCTTGATAAAAAAACATAGAGTATATTAGCTAAGATGCTCTTTGTTGAAAGTAACAGAAATTCCAACTCAAGCCGCCTAAAATGGTTAAGGTATGTATATCTTTCAGAGGGAGAGCACTCTTCAGGATTTTTTGACTTGTGCTGCTTGCTCTTTGTATCTTTCTAGACCATTACTTATAGCATCAACATCATAATAAGCCTGATTCTGGTTGTAGTCCTAAGATGGCTGCCAGCAGCAGTCTGAGTTCATGTTTTCTTATTCATATTATGCTTAAGAGAAAAGAGAGAGAAAGAGAGGAAATGAGCAAGAGAGACATTGCTCCAAGCTTTCCCTCTAGACTGATTGGCTACCGTATGTCATAATCCCATCCATGTATCAAAGTACTCCAACTGGATTAAACTAATTGAGACCCATGATGGATCTAAGAATAGTGAGAACAAGCTTTGAGAAAGTATGAATATCTCTTCAAATAATGATTTTGTTAGTAAGGAGTTAAGGGAAGATAGGATAAATGCTGGGTAGAAAACCAAACCTGTTCACTTTAGGAAACAAATAAGAAATGGAGAAATTCTTTTCATTTGTTTTCATTCTGTTAGTGCCCCCAAACTGTGGAGCTAGACCTTTCTAATTATATTTTCTGCACCAAACATAATCTGAACATCTTTTATCAACTACAACATGTACAGTAGTTTCAACTTATTCTAGATTTTTATATTCTAGTTACTATTCTTTTAGAGTAGGGCTCTAAATTTGCATTTTCACTGGTTATATTCCTCTCTTTCAATCTTTTGAACATGGCCATTTAAAACTGTATAGCAAACCCTTTTCTTCTGTAGATGAACTAATAATAATACTGCCCCAAAAGGCTAATGACTTTCTCAAGGTCACAAAAGATACAGTATTAGAACACATGTTTCTTCCATTCTTGACCGTAACTATTCCCAGGAGTGACTGGTTAATTCTTGGTGGGCCTTAATGGAAGAGATCCCTTCCTTCTTGTCCACTCTACACCAAACATCTTTCTTTGTGAGAAGTCCCATCCTTTAAATAACTTCTCCCTTTCAATACAGAAGACCTGCTCATTATTGGCGGGAGGGTGTTCAGAATTATGCATTACTCTGATGATTCCTTAATATCAAAATTTAGTCCCCGAATTTTGTGATGTGTGGAAATAAGAGAATTCTTGGTTCAATTGAATTGCATTTCTATCACTTACTTTAGCAAGTTGCCTAACCTCAGAGAAGTTCCATTTTCTCATTTGAAAACTAAAAAATATTATTTATCTGAAATGGTGATATAATAACAATCAAATCTGATTAAGTATATGAAAAATTTTTTACATAAAATAGTCAGTAAATGATAGCACTTAAGTGGCAGTTCTCACTGTTTCTGCTGCTATCATCTACAAATTATAGTGGAACTTTTAGCCAGTATCCCTGGAGGCATTGAATGACTTCCCTAACTTCCCTACTTATTATGTTGATAATGTTTCCTGTACCTAGACTGCCCTTTTCTATTTTATATACTACTAAAACCAGCCTCATCCTTCAAGGAAACTCTCTCTTTTTGTTTCCTTCAAACATAACTTCATGAGTTAAAGTGCTATAATTAGTGTCTTTTCATCTTTTCATGTTTAATTTAATCATAAGTATGCCATTAATGTGAGGTTAGGAGAGGCAAGTACATTCATTTGGTTTGAACATAATATAAAACAGTGGGAACAATGGGAAGAAAATTCATCTTGAAAACAATGTAGATATATCATAGATCTTTTTAAAATCCCTGTCTTGAAAGATTTTACCAAAAATGTATGGAAAACATTTTAAAGGAAGCCTTAAATTAAATATGCACCTGCATAAATTAAGGCATCCTCTCCCTCTTGCATACTATGAAAAACATTTAATATAATCAAACTAAGAGTTTGAGTCACCCTAATATTTGGATTGAAATCAAGGTGTAGAGACAAATGAAAAACATTTTTGAATAGTGTTGCAATAATCAATAGGGCTCGATAGTAAATTCCAGGATTTGAGAGCTGTTGAATGTATGACTTAAAGCAGGTCCTCTCTTGGCAGAAGACACAGCAAAGACAACCCAATGAGAGTCCTCCCAGAAGCTTTGCCACAGCTGTGAGTGAGTCTCACCTAAACCTTGTCATCACTCCAGGGAGCACAGGCTTCATTTCTAGGGCCAAGCCAGATGGAAAGAGAGATTTATTAAAACATTCTCCCCTCACTACAGAGAGGTTGAAAATGCATTCAACAAAGTAACACGGGAAAGTTGGCTCAAGAGAGAAACCTGGTGGTACAATCCCAGGTACTGGGGAAGTGATGTTCATGACAGAGTTGATACTTTTCCAATTGACCCATACAATACCAAAGTGGAATGGGTCATGAGAAAGTGGCTTTGGCTGGAGAGCTGGCCAAAGCAATTTAAACTGAGCCAGTAATCAAGGATGGGCCAAGCCAAATTCTGACAAATCCCCCCACTCTAATATTAGAATCCCTTTGCTTTCCTAAAAATGTTTTTATCTTGTCCAAGAAGCCTCACCCAGACATGCCTACCTCATGTTTCTTATGTTTTCTGTCTACTTTCCTTTGGAAAAATAAGACTCCTCTGTGTCTTTTTCCATCATGGCACTTAGAGGTATCTTGTTAGATAATCACCCAGATCAATAACTTTGAGGGAAAATTTAATTGTTCACAATGATTTATTGTGAATATCAACAACCAAATAGATCATGTATTTTATCAGGTATATTAATATCCCCATAACTCATGCCTATCCTTTTGTTCAAGTTATTGATATCTCCTCCAAAATCTATCTGAGGATGCTTTCTATATTGTACATAGAATGAGCATATACTACCACTATCGCAAATTGATTTGTCAGTTGCTGAGATTTATGACAAATTATGGTCCCTACGTATTTCCAGCACTATGAAGTTCCCTTGGAAGAAATATTTAGGTCCAAAGTCTTCTTGGAACCTCCTTTATTACTTACCCTATAAGTGGTGGAAAGGGAAGATTGATTCTGTGGCACAGAGCACAACAGGTTAGTTATCCTTCGACTCTGACAAATGAAAGGGGGGACTTGAACAGCAATTGTGCTAGAAGAAGCTCAGCTGCAAAGACACTGATATTGTCACCTACCTCCTTTTCAAGCCAATACATCTTTACTGAGTTTCTGTGTCTCAGGTCCTGTGCTTGGTGCTAAGGAGAGAAAGTTAAGACATGATCCCCATCCTAAGTAGTCTAAAGTCTGATTGAGAGAAGTGAATATGTAAACAAATATAACCCTGTGTAATTATACTCTCTTAAACTGCTTTAGCAGTTGTAGAGATATAAGATATTGTTAATAGTAATAACACCCAATGTTAATTAATTGGTTGTTAACTGGTAATAACATCCAATGTTAATTAAGTCCGTGCCATGAAACACTCTTTTAAGTGCTTTTAGTATTATTATTGTGGTTATTTCTCATAACAATCCTGTGAGGTGAAAACTTTTCTTATTTGATTTTCTAGATAAAGAAACTGAGGTTTATAGATGTCCAATAACTCATTCAAGGTTGTACTCCAGTAAATGCTGGAATCAAAACCTAAACGTTAGCAGGCAAGTTTGACATAAAATCTCATGTTCTTAACCGCTACCCTCTACTACCATCTTGCTGTTTCCAAAATATTTTTAAATACTCAGGAGTTATTTGATTGAGTCTGTGGCAAACTAACAAAAAATACAAATCATTAGGGACATTTTGTAAATGAAAGTTTGCTATCGACAAAATATTTTTGTTCCCCCCCCTTTCATATGTTGAAATCCTAACTCCTGAAGTGATAGTATTTGGAGGTCAGTAATTTGGGCAGTGTTTTGGTCAAGGGGGTGGAGCCCTTATGAGTGGGATTAGTGCCCTCATAACCAAAGAGACCTTTGGCCCCCTTTCACCATGTGAGGACACAGCGGGAAGACAACTGTCTGTGAGCCAGGAAGCAGACCCTCACCAGACACTAAATCTGTGGTACCTTGACTTTGGATTCCCAGCCTCCAGAACTGTGAGAAATAAATGTTTGTTGTTTAAGTCACCCAGTCTACAGTATTTTTGTTATAGGAGCCCACATGGACTAAGGCAAAAACAAAACAAAACATGAGCTTTGGGATACTGAAGACATCACTCAAGCAATGGCCCAGAATAGGATTACAAAACTAGGTCTTTTGGCCCAAGGCTCCTTTTCCCTCTTTTTGCTCTAATTTGCACCCCTCAAGGTTTGAGTACCTTAAGCAGAAATCATAGCTCCTCCATTCTCTGTATACTAAAGAGAAGACTGAACAGTTTCTTTGAAATCCAGTGTTAGCCAGTTTGGATGGTATTCTTGGCAAAACTGTGTTGGTGACTTCAATGGATGTAGATTTTTTTGGCTTCTGCAGAACCAGGGAAAGGGTCATTTAGAAAGAAAGAATTGGCTTAGGATGTGCATGGCCTCTGCTTTCTGACCCAGAACATGGAGAAAAAGACAGCCTGAAGCATGTCATAGGGGTGAAAAGGAAAACGTAAATAATGTCACCCATAATGTAATATGGTTCAGGGAAAGAAACGGGGTCAGGCCATTAAAGGGACGAAGATGAGATCATTATGCTTTAACAAGGCAAACTGTGACCAGAGGAAGACAGGAATGAAAAGTGGACTGGGACACTGAAAACCAGTATGCTAACACCAGGGGGAAAACAAAGCTGTCTAATCGAAACCACATTCCCAACTCCGGAAACGAAAGCTCGGCCCTCAAGCGGTAATGTAAGAAGGGTGAAGGAGATTACAGAGACAGGGCAGCCAACTGAGGAAGTTGTAAATACAGCGAGGGGCAGAGAGTGGCACGTGGCCTAAAGGAGCACCCCGTGGTCGAGGAAATGGAGACAGCTTTGAAACAAAGCTGAAGGAAGGCAAAATTTCCTCTGGATAGGCAATGCTAGAAATTCAAGATCCAGATTCTAATCCCAGAGGAGAAAACCAGCCCAGGAAGAAGTCAAATCACAAAGGGAGAAGAGGTAGAGGTTAATAGGAAAAAAAAATATTTCAAGTCAGCTTTGCCTCTGAAGGTGTTGAACTGATGTCTGAGGCAATCAACATGTACTGAGAATATTAGTTCTCCAGTGCTCGTGTGAAACTCAAAACCCTCTTAATGTTCTGCCTAGAGAATTCTGTATTTCCCTGTTTTGACTTACAGCCATGAAAATTGTCTGAGGACCTTGGGCTGAGGGCCTGAGAGGATTCAGGTTGCTACAGAAACCTTTACAGCTTTCAAAGTCCTTACTGTACTTCAGTTGCCACCCGCCCCAAACCCACAGTGTCTCCAACACCAGCCCTGTAGTGATAGGCACCTCCTCTTTGATGTGCAAAAGAGCTTTGGTAAGAAGTTTTCAGGCAGCTGAGACTTTTCTTGGTGATTGATTTGATGAGACAACCATGGGCAGAATTTGCAAGGAAAACTGCATCACTGGGGAAACCACTGCAGAAGCAGCAGATATAAGGCTCTTAGAGATAGAACAACAGTTTAAAAATAAAATATGTACTAGCCACAACTGTGCTCCCAAAAGATAAGTTCAGTTATTTGTTTTCCTTGCTTTCCCTACTAGCTTAGCAAAGAGGTAAAATGACTATAGTCATGCGTTACTTCATGATGGGGATACATTCTGAAAAGTGGGTCATTAGATGACTTTGTCATTGTGCAAACATCTTAGAGTGTACTTACACAAAGCTAGATGGTATAGCCTGCTACAGACCTAGGCTAAACGATATAGTCTATTGCTCCTAAGCTATAAGTCTGTACAGCATGTTACTCTACTGAATACTGTAGGCAATTGTACCATAATGGTAAATATTTGTGTCTCTAAGCATATCTAAACATAGAAAAGGTGCAGTAAAAATTCTGTATGATAACCCTATAGAACCACCATCATATATGTGGTCCATCGTTGGCTGAAAGGTTCTTATGCAGCGCATGACTGTGTTTTAGGTTTGGAGCCTTCCCCTCCCCTGACCATTCTATGGCAGAATAACTATGCAAATAAAGCTCTTTCTTTTTAAGAGAAAATTGGGATGGAAGGAAATTGTTAGACTTGTTTGAAACTCTCAACTGGTCCATTTGAGAATTTAATAAATTCCTGCTTTTTTACTCAATCTTTCATTCAGTTATTAATGGAATTCCTAACAACACCAGGCATTGCGAAGAGTTCTGGGAATTCAACAGTAAACAAGACAGATAGGGTCCCTGCCAGCTGCCACTTCAGAGGGGAGACAGACAAACTCGCAACCGATTACTTAGAGTCGCTATCAGTGCTATTAGGAAAACTTAGAATATCTTATGATATTTTTATATTATGTAACATATAACAGGGGACGTGACCTAGTAGGGGGAAAGGGGCTCAGAAATCTTCTCTAAGGAAGAGATAGTCTATTTGAGAACTCAAAGCAAAAATGAGTTGCCAGATATACCTGCGGCAGGGAAGGGAACAAGGGAACATTCAGACAGAACGTACAAAAGCTTGTGGCAGAAAACAGCAGATGTAACTTCTATAAAACTGCACAAAGTGAAGGGAGTACAGTGAGGAAGAGGGATCAATACCAGGTCATATAGGGACTTACAGGCCTTGATGAGGATCTTGGACTTTAGCCTAAGATCATTGGTAAGAACTGACACTTTTAGAAGGGAAGTCAAATGTTCTCATTGTTCTTTTAAAAATGTATTGCCATATGTCTCTGTGACTCATGGTCATATTTTGGCTACAATTTATTTCCTATGTTGTGGCATAATTTTTAAATGTAGCTTCTTCATTATTCCCTGTGGTTATACGTTTCGGTCCGGGCCAGATCCATCTAGTGGTGTGTTGAAGTCGTCCTGTACCATCTAGCATGAACGGACTGCATCCATCTTGTCCTGACTTTACATTCAGGGACATCGAGATTGAAGCTAGAAATCAGTGATAGTCAAAATATTTACTCTATGGAAACTGGCAAAAACCACAAAAAAAGGCTTAAAAGAGACCCAATATATTGAATTTCACAAGAGCTCTCTCTGGGGTCAAGTGATTGGAGAAATTGTCTAATCACAATTTAGAGGAACAAAGTCCTTGAAAAAAATCACACACACACATACATATACACGTGCACACATATAATCTTATATTAATATATGTATGTTTATAAAAATAATATGTATACAAAAATAATGTATGTATCATATATAGATATCTATGATAACATATATATTACTTTTATATATACACATATATACAGAGAGAGCTTAAAAAAATCTGCTTGTTTTTAGAGAGTTTTCATCGTATTATCAAGTGCCTTTTATGGTACTTGGCACATAGTAAATAGTCAATAAGTATATATTAAATGAATGAGGAAAAAAGTTCTGCTATTTAATATACATACTCTTAGATCCTAACTACCACTACTCTTTCCAATATACACACATACGGCCAAAAAGTTAATCCCAGTGCACTCTGAAGATCTCAAAAACGTTGCACATGGGAAAAGCAATCCAGGTGGCTGGCAGCAGTCTTAAATAGACATGTGATTTGTGTAAATATGCATAATTTACAATGCCATTTTAAAGTGCTTGACTGATGTCTGAGTCTGTGAGCTAGCAGAGCTGTAAATGGAGAGCTATACTAACCTGACTGCTGAAAGATATCAAGTACCATCCATACCAAGACGGCAGCTTATCAGAAATTCCTATTGGGATCATTCTTACTAAATGATGCAGCAAAATCTTGTTTCTGCTTCCTAATTAATTGACAGTGTTGCTGCTTCTGAGAATTTTCCATAGATCCTCCAGGAGGAAAAAAAAATGTCTCTTTTATGCTCTCAGAGCCTTATGCATACAGTAACATACATTTTATTTCAGTATGCCTTTTAAAATACTAGATACATTCACTAGCACAGATACAGAGATTTGTATATATTTCAAGTCTTTTGATTATAGAAAGTATCTTTTTTTGCCTCATGATCTCCCCACAAAAAGTTGAATATGCTAAAACATTGCCTGTCTAGCATCTCTCCTCCAATAGATGACAATTTACTAGAAACAAAAGGCTATCTTATCTGTGTTTGTCCCCCTAGCCTCCAGCAGAGAGGCTGAACATAGAAGACACTTGATAAATCTACTTGAATCAATGAATGGAATTGGAGCAGACCTCCTTTCTCAGCTATCCCTAAGAACATGGAATCCCAGCACTCCCAGATCTACCTAACTAGCTGAATTGTCTTCTCGTTTCATCCTTGCACTTCCTTTCCTAACTCTAAAGTCCAATTTTCCATTTTAAAATCATAAAAGTAGTGAATGAATCAAACCATAGATTTAACTGCTTGTGAAATTGCAGTCAAGTCAATTAACCGAGTTTCTTTATCAGCAAAATGCATAACTAAAGGCTCTGTCTTCTGAAAAAAGTTAAATTTGACAGTGTGATTTGAGTTGGACCCATCAGAATGTGAAGCCACAATATGCCAAAGAAACACTGAACCCCAGTTATTAGGGGAGCATCCTTTGACCAGCTTCACGAGAACGGAACACTGGGAGGCTCCAGTAGACTAATGTGTTGATCCCCTGTATCTAGCCAGACTCTGAAATTTGTGTTAATACTTTGGAGTCCCCCACAGCTGAAGCGCTTGATCTCAAAAGGCTCACAAAATCAAAGCACTTTATCATTAAAATGAACTTTAATGATTGCTCTTGATCTCTTTTTATACAGAGTTAAAGGGAATATCAGAATAAAGGCTATCTCATCTTACCCGCTACCTAGGCACGTCTACCACGGTTATCACAGTTGATTTCAACTTTTTTATCTTTAGTTGAGAAAACTGCTCTCAAAACCACATGTAGAAGTCTGGCATGTGAAACAGATCAAGTAGAAATGCTCCTGTTGAATCACAGCAAGGGACAAGTTCTCGCTTTTTGCCACCTTGTGCAAATGCTGAGGGCCTTCTCCATATCTCACTAGGTACCAAATGCAATTTAAAAATGTTGTTCTTCAAACATTCCTGTGAACTTATCTTTTGGCTTCTGTTTGAACACATTTCGAGATGGGCAATTTGCCTTACAAAGTTGCTCAATTCAACATCTTTACACAGTTTGAATATGAAAAATAAAAAAAAAAGACATTTAACAAACTATTGAGCTGAAATCTCATTCCCTGTAGCCTCTGGCCTGTTTTTACAATCATAATTTTGGGGTCATGTGGAATACAGTAGCTGGTGGTTGTTGGTGATTTCTTTTTAAAATCTTTTTTGCAAGCTGTATGTCCACTTTCTTCATGATGTTCATGGAGCAGGCTTGGTCCAATTATAGCATCAGATGTACCTTGCGATAGTGATTGCTCCAAAGCAAGCAAAGGAGAAACAACCTATTCTGGGCTGATATTCCTCCTTCTCTGGGATTGATATAGGTGGTGGTGAAATTCTGTCCCTACTTTCTATTAGGGCTGCTAAAATGAGAAAGCCAGTAGCTAGTATCCTGCACATGGACAAAATCTGTCTACATAGGAAAAATTGAGGTCAGTAAGCAAAGAAAGCCAAGGTGAGAGAGACAGAGAATATTATCTGGTGGTTTTGAGTGCCAGGTTCCAGGCCTTCATGTTTTGATTCTTATAGTTTCTAATTCAATTTTTGTGACCGTGAGATATTATTCTCATATATGTAGACACCAACAAAAAATCTTTCTTTTTTTTTTCTCAAGTGAATTTGAAATGTGTATTTATTGATTGATACTAAAGCATCCTGACTCATAATGGGAACAATTACAATATTTTTTTAACCATTACGTCCCTCAAGGTAACTAAACTGTAGCCTTCATATTCAAAAATGTAGATGGACATAAAAAAGAAGGAAATCTGGTCATTTGCAACAACATAGATGAAGCTGGAGGGCATTATGTTAAGTGACATAAGCCAGGCACAGAGAAACAAATACCGCGTGATCTCACTCATATATGGAATCTAACAAAGTTGATGGCATAGAAGTATCAGAGAGAGCAGAATACTGGTTACCAGAGGGGAGAAGAATGAGGAAACGGGGAAAGGTTAGTCAACAGGTACAAAGTTACAGTTATATAGGGGGAATAAGTTCTGGTGTTCTGTTGCACAGTAGGTGACTATGGCTGACAAGATTGTAATCGTACATTTCAAAATAGCTAGAAGATAGTATTCTGAATGTTCTTACCACAAAAAAATGATGAATGTCTGATTGTCCTGATTTGATCAATATGCAATGTATTAATATACATAATATGAAACATAACACTGTACCTAATAAATATATAGTTATGTGATTATGTGTCAATTGAAAACAAAACAAAAAATAAAATTAGAAAATGTAAATGGAGACACTAATTAATGTCCCTCGAACTTCCTTTGAAAGTAATGGGTTTCATTTCTCCTCCTCTGTACAGTCCAAACCACATCTCCTCAGTGCTCATTGTATTTGAGATGTCCTTGGCACAAGGGCCTGTTTTTTTATTTTACTTTGATGACATGGCTCATTTGACCTGGCTCCAATGCAGCAACCTGGGAAAGTCTCTCCACTTGGATGCCTGCTAACTGCAATGTATCAGAAAAAAGTTTTATTAAAAGGAAAGAAAGTGTATACATATTATTTATTATTTGGTCTATGACAGGCAAACTATAGAATTGCAGAATCCCACACTCCCTGCATCTTATATAATATATTCCAAAAGGAGAATGCCTCAGTGTCACTTGTAAGTAAACCCTATATGAAGAAAGTTTTTCATTTAGGAGATCCTATATTGCTTTGCCCCATGTGACTCTACCAAGTGACTCTAGAATCTTCTTATATTCTTTGATTTCTCCAGCTATTAGGGAATCCTCAATCCTTCCTGAGACTTTGGGATTTTATGAGAGAAATTCTAGGCTTTCTTGTTTTGATCTGGATAAATATTATAGGCTTTCAAGTTATAATACCCTAATAGGTCTTTAGGCTAATCCAGTGTTTATTTCTAAATTCTCAAATTCTCCCTCAGGAGACTTCACATGTCCCAGCTTCTTTCTTATCACAAGACTCATAGAGAAACCACAGTTTTGTTACGGTGTTTCTGCTTTCATCTGAAGGCTGGAGGAGTCCCTTTATTAAGAGAAAAGTTTTTATTTTCCCAGGGCCTATAGGAACTGGCAAACATGCCCAGCTTGTTCTCATGAGAAAATGGGATAGAAGAATTAAGACACTCAGGATAATAACCATTGCTGGGTATTACTCCCAACCCATGCAACCATATGGTTTTCTCTTTGAATTTGCTCACACTAGAAACATCTTAGTTCTAGTGTGAGATAGATTTCTAAGTTTTTATCAGTCAGGCTACATATACAACAAGAAACGTGGGGAAGAGAAGTAAGATTAAATGTGGTCCAAACCCGTCCTATGAATTATGGGGAGATGTTTATATGAGTTATGTGTCGTAGAACTAAATAAGGACGCTAAATATAAATGAACACTAGCTGTGAAAGGTTTCACTATTAAGAGTTTGAGCTGAGAAAGAGCCAGCAATCGAAGCTGAGATGGACTGTTCAGTGAGGTGGGAGAAAAACCAGAGTGTATTGCCCTAAAAGCCAAGAGAAAACAAAATGTTTTCTAAAAATGAGGAAATTCTTGTCTATGACAATTGCTTCTGAGATGTCAGGCAGGATGAGAACAGATATGAAAAAGATTAGGAGGACGTCCAGTAATGCAATCAGATCATTTTCTGTTGAGTGTGAGAGAGGAAGCCTGTTGGGAAAAAGTTAGAAAGTGGCATATCAGGAAGTTTAAGTCAATAATATAAACAACCTTCCAAGAAAAAGGGAGACAGAGAATTAGCGCGGTAGCTAACGGGAATGTGAGGTTAAGAAAAGGTTTTTAGTTTATGTTTTCAGATAGGAAACCATAGAGTCTGTTTGTGTGCCGTTAAGATTAAACCAGCTGAAGGGAGGTGATGCTGAATAAAAGGGGATAATTGCAGGGAATTTCCTAAGAACGTTAGAACACCAGAACACGGGTGAAGTTGGTCTAAGACGCATTTTAATGGGAAGGAAATCGAAGAATTCAGATATAAGTGTGAGAAAGTTGCATATTTGGCTACAAGAATGTGGAGGTATTTCCCATTTGCTTGCTTTTATTTTCCTGGTGAAGAATAAGGAAAAGCATCTGCTGAGAGTTTAGGTAGAAAAAATAGAGAATAAGGAATTAACTTGGGTGGTACGAGGAGAGTTTAGGGGAGAGAAAAAATATTACAAGTAACCTCCAGTAGGAGGGAACAGGTCAGGCTCGAGGAGCTAAGAAAATGTGAATCGAGCACAATGGACAAAAGTACACACAATTTACTGTGGAATGAATTGGACCTGGAAAGGTCAGCAGGTGTAGGCCATACAGGTCATGGTTAAGGATTTTGATCATTATTCATTAAAACAGTGGGCAGCCACTGAATGGTTTTAAGCACAAGGATGATATGATCATATATGTGTTTTAAATTATCATTCTACCTGCAGGAAAGAAATACATTGGGAAGAGGAAGCAATGACTGCAAAGAGACCAATTGGTAAATTCCTAGAGTAGTCCACGTGAGATAAGTATTAGAATAATCTAGAAGAAGGATGATAAAATAGAGTGAGATGAGTACAATTGAGGGATATTTAATTTTACTTGATAAGATTTGGTTTTAAAAAATGGATGTAAGTAGGATAGAAGAGAGAGAAAGTAGTGCAAAGATGTCTTGTCAAGTTCTGGCCAGTCCTTCTGGAGGGGTGATGTTACCATTCACAGAATTAAGAACCACAGGAGACTTAGTTTTGAAGAGAGAAATGTGTAGGTTTAATGTCAGAAATGTTTATTTGTTAGGACCATTGGTATGTTCAAAAGTATTAATAGGATGCTGAACAGTTGTTGAGATTATGGGTATGGAGAACAGAGGGGAAGTCCAAACTGGACACATAAAACTGGAGTTCTTTCAGGAAAGAGTAACAGTTCTAATGATGATTATGACAATGATGATAATAGCAGTTAACACTTAGTGAGTGATGACAATTTGCCAGGCACCATGCCAAGCATTTTACATGAATGATCACATTTAATACTCGCCAAGTTCAAGGAAGTGAGGGAATGTTATTAGCTCCACTTGCAAATGGAGAAATGTAGGGAGAGAAAGATTAAGTATATTAGGTAAGTCACATAGATGGTAAATTTGGAGCCAGAATTTGACTGTTAACTGTTAGTAGAAACGAGGGTGTATATTGTTGAAAGAGATACTAAGATACCTAATAAAATAGCCTTTCTTTGGGGCATAAATTCCTCTTCAGCCACAAATTTGTTTGCGTCCCCCCAGTTGATCAAATTCCTAATCACTGATTATGCATAAATTTGCTTTGAATTTTTGTATGGGTGCGTGTTTGCCATAACTATTGATTTTTTTAACAATTTATTTTTATTATAGAAGCAATAAATGGCCATTGCAGACAAAATATCAAATTCAGATAAGCATGGAAAAAAAATTAAACAGTGCCCATATTTCCACCACCAAAAATGTAAAAAACAGTTGTTCATATTTTAATAAATTCTGCACATGCTTATGTTCATACACATATATATCCATATTTGTGACAAAGTGGAACAAATATATATGTTCATTATAACCTACTTTTTTTGGCAATACATTATGAATATGTTTCAATTATTAACACATATGTTATATCACTTAATAGACATGTCAAGCGTCCGTTCCTGTTATGATTGCAGATAGCCGGTTTCCTCTTGTTATATTATGATGTGACTTGTTTACATCTCAGAGGTATTTTTCTGTGGTTAGTGATGGGGGTGTGCATGATTGTAGGTGTGGGGGAAGGAGGTTGGCTGTCATTTTATGTCAAACTCGTGTTCTACCTAGAACTCTCTAGAAGTAATTCCTAGAGAGGCCACACACCTTTATTTTCTTCCTAATTTCCCCTCTAGTTTCATCCTTTCTCCTTTTCGTAACCTCTGCTTTCTTTGTTCCCAGCGTCACTGCCGATGGCTTGTAACGTTGGTGGCAAAGGAAGGAAAGCGTTTATTATTATTTTCCCTCAAGCCTTGCTTTGTTAAGGCCAGGGGATATGTTGCTTTGTTTTTAGAATTGGGCTTTATGTGTATTTTGTTAAAATCCCCAAAGTCCTCTAGACACCAAGGACTGGAAAATGAAAAATGACTATTATTGTTACCCTGCTTTGCCCGGGATCCTGAGCTACCACATGTTTCTGACTTCCCAGTTTCCATGCTCCTCCCTTGCTGGCCGTGAGCTGAGGGTCAAAGAGAGCTGTTTACTCTTTTTACGGTGATCACAGAGGCATGCGTGGTCCTGAAAATATTGAAACTTATAAAAGTTACTTTAATTCACACATAAGCTCCTCACTTTTTGCAAGATTTGAGCTGTATTCTGTCTTTAAAGCCATAAGTATGAGAGAGAAAGAGAGAGAGAAACTCAGTCAATTCAGCCAAAATGATTTGTTTCTCCAACACCAAACATTGACAGTTTGGAAGAATCCAGGCGGTGAGTTAATTTGTTTATTTTTCATACAGATGTGTGTCCTGAAGATCCAGACTTTTATAATTCTTACTTTGTTTTGTTTTATTTAAAATCTAAAATCAATCCACAAAGAATTATTATTTATTATATACAAGGCATTGTGCTAAGCCCTACGGAGGTACGTGAAAGACAACTTGGTGTGGTGGGAAAAGCAATCAAACAAAAGAAAACAAAACATTCAATCAGAAATGCAAAGACCTGCTTTTGCCCCTTAAAAGTGAAGGGATTGTACACAAGTCAATTACCCCCCTAACCTCCATTTCCTTCCCTGCCTTCTCACAGAATTGTTGTGAAAAGTGAACGTGATGATGTGTGTTAAAGAATTTTATACACCATGATATACACACAAATGATCACGATTGCCAATTATTTGTAAAATATTCTCTCTTAACCTCATGGAAATTGTAGTCTAGTTGGGGGAATCAGAGATAACAGATTGAAGTATTTAATAACAATATAAGAGTTAAATAGTACCAGACAGAGATTCAAGGGATGTTGCAAGACAATGCATGATTAATTTCCAAAGAGTAGTGGCTTGAATAGAGAGAGAGCGAGAGCAGCGTGAGCTAGAGTCATCAAGGGACAAAGGAAAGGATTGCCAAACCACCACGAGGGCTCAGCTAAGCTCTGACCATGATTCTGTAGAAGGTCAAGTTAGCACAAAAATGACAGTAGTATCATACTTTAGATATGAACTTCTAACATTCTGATTAACAGTTTTCATAAACAAAAACACATTCTTTATAATTTCATCCCTTCAAACATAAGTGTTGGAAAGTGGAATGGTGTTATTTCATAAAAAGAAAAGAAACCAAGAATCAGTGAAAACTGAGTTCAAATTCTGACCACCTCTTTTTTGTCTCAATTCCTGACGGTGAAACCCTGAGAGACATATCCAGAAACAAGCCCAGAGAGTAATACGTACCTCATGGGCTATTAAGAATTAGTGGAATTAACTTGGCAGAGATTGAGTTTTGTGTGGGAGGGGGTGGGAATGTGCCAAAGAGAGGGAAGAGCATGCCCAAAGTCCTTAAAGAGAGAAACAGTTTTGAGCATTGGATGAACAACGAGAAAGCCAATTTATCTGTAGTTTAGTGGGTGGGTTGCTATATCTGGGGGACCGAGAAAGAGCCAGAATAGGCAGGGACATTGTTGGGCACACTAACATTACAGACCTGATCTCAATAAATAGTTTCAAAGCCAATTAATGGATTATTTTAAAAGCATGGGAGGCTGGTGGCAGTAGGGAAGGACTACTCTAGACACATGGGAGATTGCTTCTTTTGAGAGATTATGTGGTGTGTGCTTCTTTATTCTGGCACATTACAGCTGGAAAATTAGGTCCATTTAGTGTGTAATGTGTTTAATTAAATTTAGGATTAAAGACAAAGGTAATCCAATAGTAATAACTCCCTGTAATCTTTCATCTTGCTTTGGTTACCTCTCATTCTGTGAAGTGACAGTTTGAGCTTTCAACACTTATCTTCAGCCTTGCTAGAATATGGAATAACCTGGATTTGCAGATTTGAAGTACTAATACATGTGTCCAGAGATCACTTTAAAGCATGCACTTCCAGTTTTCCGAGAATCATAAATTGAAGTCACGAAACTTTTGGATGTGGAGGTGTTAAGGTTTAAGAGTGTGTGTGTGTGTGTGTGCGCGTGTGTGTGTCTATAATCTGCTCTCCAAGCATCAGTTTCTGAACTCCCATTTTTGGTTGCCTTCATTATGTAGAATGAAAAACCCAGCAACCACTGGGGTAAATGAAAATGAAAAAGACACTATGAAGCAGGACCTGGAGGACCAAAGCCAAGGCAAACTGGGTCTCACTCTGACTTGTGTAGTTTTTCTACCACTTTTTTTTTTTTCAGTTAAAAGTTATATTTCTTTGTGTGTATTTTCAACAACTCCATTAGCAGATAATGAGTAAGAAAAATTATATATTTTAAGATATGGACATAGTATCTTAACAGACAAGCCAAATGAAGAAATAGGGATTCAGAAAGGGCAATGATGTTGAGTCTGTGAACAGATGCGAGCTTCCCCATAATAAAAAATGCATGAATCAAGAGGCAAAAATTAGGGCTTGTGCTGTTTATTGCAGTCTCCATTTCTAAGACAGTGTTTGATACATTGCAAAAAAATCATTTAGCACATTGTTTTAAAAAATCAGGATGAGATTATCCCTTGCAAAACACACACATTCCCTCATTCTCTGATCTGTTGAAGCAAGAGTTGGTTTAATAATCCAGATGATTATGAATTAGAATTTTTAAGCCAAGGAAGTAATTATGATCCAAGTAACATGCCTCTTCATTTGTTTTGTGCTTTCCATTCTCTTCTGGTTTCTTGGTACAAAATCAGTTACATTGGAATACGCTGAAAGCTAAAAGGAAACAAAATGTAAGGAACAGATCACAATCAAGGTTTGGGTTTGTTATCTTCTGTCAAAGATGTAGTAATAACTAGTAGTGCACAAGCTTACTCACAAAGAAAATGCAAATTGCATGTGTTAGGGTACAGATAGGACTGGGATGGGGAATAAAATGTAAAATATGCAAGAAATAGCCACACATATTAAACATGTCATCATTGTCAAACTCCCCTTGTTTTGTTTCAAGGGTGTAAACATTAGAATTGCTCCAGTCTGCCAAAGTCTCCAAAACAATGTCAATACTTTAATGCTTAGGGAACTGGAGTAGAAGTCTTCATTCATAGGCCATTGTTGTTAGCCCTTTTTCTTTTTCCATAACCATTTATTGAAGAGGGTGTCCTTTCCCCAGTGTATTATTTTCTGCTTTGTTGAAAGTCAGGTGATTATAGGTATATGACTTTATTTCCGGGTTCTCTATTCTATTTCTTTGGTCTGTGTCCACTTTTATGCCAGTCCCATGTTGTTTTGGTTACTGTAGCCTTGCAGTATAATTTGAAGTCCGATTATGTGATGCCTCCAGTTTGTCCCTTGGTAGGACAGCTGCATAAACACTGCCTCTCCATGTAGGGAGGGAAAAGAGCTACACCCTCCATGCAAATCCAAGTATGGTGGGCGCACTATTAGTGGGGGTGTAGCCCCCCTAAAAGCCCGGGACTTGCCGTCCCCTGGTACACCTGTGCAGAACCCTTGTGGGAGCAGTCATGGCTATGTCCACAGGATTGGGTGGTAGGGGAAGAACCTCTGATACCACCTGTCCTCTGGGGTGGAGCTATTTTCCTCCTCTATAGGACCCAGCTCCACGCATGCATCTCTGCTGGCAGGGGTGCAGACAACTTTGGTTCACTAATGGGTGTTCTCAGGTGAAGGAGGGCAGGCACTCTGGTTTCCTTTGTCCCAAGAGGCATTTTGCCATGCTGCACTTTCCTTTCCCGTAGGGCCTCCCTGCCTTGAGAGTTAGAACTCTGGGAATCCCATAGCTCCCCTGGGTCCATAGGACCTTTCCAGTTGTCATGGCCACAAAGTGCTGGGGAATGTTTGTGCGGGATCCAGTGACATGGAGACTGAAGGGCTGATACTCCCTGGGCAGGACAGAAGCCCACAATGAGTGCACAAGGAGTATGCACCTGCCACCTCTGCTTGGGTCTGTGAAGAGGGTAAGGGAGCCAGCAGTCTGCCACAGGGGTGAGGGGAACAAAAAGAGACACCTCCTCTGCCCTTTCCATGGTACACTAAGTAACTTGGAGGTCATTCTCTGCCAAACTCTCGCTTCCTCCTTTTTCTCTGCTCTGGCTTCTTCCCTCGGGTTCACTGGTAGGTTCTGGCACTCTCCCTTCAACATTCCACTTGGGCCATGTTTGTTTACCTGTCTCTTTGATTCTTTCTGAGGAGAACTGGCAAGAAATGTCTCTAAGTAGATTTGAAGATAAAGTTAAGACTACTATCAACCAGAGGTGAGAGACTATATAAATCTAGATGGAATGATCTGTGGGTAGTTTGCTGTTCTTAGCTACATACTGGTACAAACAAAACAACCCTGAATGTTTTAAACCCAGTCCCTGCTCTTATCTAAAACCAGTACTACTTTTTATATGGTAACGTGAATAAGAAACCTACGTTAAATAAAATACTGCAGAGGTCAAAGGACTTTCCAATCCATTTTACCAGGATAGGAAAAGATACAGGATTGCAGGACAGATGCTCAGTCTAGAAATGAATCCAAAGTGTATGCCACTGGAGGCTGCCGTTGGCTCCTGTGTGCCTGCCCTCACTTTCTGTATTCATGTTCCGTGGGGTTTGCTTCTCTAGGTTTTTGTCTCTTCCCTCTACATGGTTCCCCTGGATGCAAACACTGTGCTGATGACTCACAAATATATAACTCTGTGTGTTTTGTTCCTGACCTGTTGGAACAACTGAGCATCTCTAACTGGACGGTCCACATTTATCTCAAACACAACATGCCCTATATCCATATTCTCTTTCTTCCCAATAGTTTCACAATCACAAACTGTGATCAATCACTCCTCTGTTTAAAATATAGCCATGACTTCAGAATAAGAAGCAAACTCCTAGCCATAGCCTCCAAGGCCCTATACGATCTGGCCTCTGACAGACTCTCTGAACTCATCTTCTACTCTTCCTCCAGATAACTTCCCTCATGCCATAAAGGCATCACTTCTGTTTTCAAACATGGGAAAGACTGTGCTGATTCTAGGTCTTTGAATTACTTTTCTATTTTGCTAGAATTTTGTTTTTGTATTAATCGGTCAATCAAAAAAATGATAATGATGCTAGTATTAGAGAAAGAGTTTGCATTGTATAAACAACCCTGTGACAAAGTGTGTACTTTTCTGCTCTGGTGTTAACAAAGAAAAGGCCCTACATATTTTATTTTATGAATATTATTACTGTAAATATGGGAGGATTTCTTGCGTGAAATCAGGATTTAAAATGCATCATTATGTGATGTCCCTTTCTGTCCATAGTAATTGTCTTAGCTCTAAAATCTATTTTATCTAATATTACTATAGATATTTTAGCTATTTTTAATGTATGTATATTTTTTTCTATCTTTTAAATTCCAGTCTAGTCATTTTATATTTGAAGTGTATTTCTTGTAGACACAATATATATAATTGGGTCATACCTTGTTTTGTTTTGTTTTCTTCACCCTGCCAAAGTTTGTCTTTATATTGGTGTGATCATACCATTTATTTATAGTTAAAGTAATTATTAATATGTTAGGTCTTAAGTCTGTCATTTTATTTTTTGTCTTGTGTTTGTTCCATTACTTTTTCTTCCATCTCTCTTTCCTTGATTTTTTGTAACTTACCTGAACATTATTAGAATCTCACTTTGATTTATTTAGTGTTTTCAAATATATTGGTTTGCATAACGTCCTTAGTTATTTCTCTAGGCATTGCAGTGTACATACATACGCTATTACATTTTACTAGCATTGATGTTTGACCACTTCCAGTGCAGCGAAATTTTACTTCCATTTTGTTTCCTTTTTCTTCTCCATTTTTAATGTCTTAACAATTCCCTTTATTTACACTGAACACCATAATAATGAGGGGAAAGATAGTTTATTATACTTCTCTGTATTCTGAGCTCTCTGAAATCCTAAGCCTTTTCTTTCTGCTTGGAGACCTTTCTTTGGCCATTCTTTAAGATTAGATCAGTTAGCAACAAATTCTCTGAGTTTTTCATCATCTGGGATATTTTTCCCCTTCATACTTGAAGCACATTTCCACTGAATATAGGAAGAAAGTTGACAATCCTTTTCATTCACTACTTGAAAACGTGTGAGATAAGAAATCTAATGTCTATCACCATGGAGTGAGATAAGAAATCTAATGTCATTCACATTGGTGTTCCTGAATTAATAGAGTCATAGTTCTCCGACTACCTTCAAGATCTTTACTTTGTCTTTAGTTTTTAGATATTTAATCATGATGAGTATTGGCACTGAATTCTTTGGGTTTATCTTGTTTGTAGTTCAGTCAGCTTTTTGAAATCTGTAGGTCTATGTCTCTTGCCAAATGTGGGAAGTTTTCAATCACTATATCTTCAAATAAATTTTCATTCCTACATTCTTTCTCCTTTTTTTTTCTGGCACATGGATAGTATGCATACTAGATCTTTTGTTATGATCCCTGAGGGTCTGTTCATTTTTTTTTCCTAGTTTTTCTCTGTTGTCCAGATTGAATAATTTATATTGTTCTATTTTCAAGTTCACTGATTTTTTTCCTTTCTCATATTCTTTCCACTATCAAGCCCATTCAGTTAGCTTTAAAACATTTATTTATATTATATATGTCAGTTCTATAATTTACATTTATTTCTTTTTTTATATCTCCTATTTCTTTGGGGAATTTTTTTTTTTTCCCAAGGGTGTTTGAACGTGTTCATTGAAGCATTTTTATGATGGCTGTTTAAAAATCCTTGTCAAAGAATAGATTCATTTCAATTCAACACATGATTCATTTCAATTAGTATCTCATCTTTCCTATTGCTTGGTAGAAGGAGTGATTTTTAATTGTCTTCTAGAAATTTTGGATATTATGCTGGGAGACTCTGGGCTCTGTTGAACTCTTCTATTTTAGCAAGCAGTCACGGTGTTTAGATTTAGCACACAAGTCCTGGCCTGCTTCTGTGGGCTGTGATTTCATTGACAATTTAATTTTCAGAGCCCTTGAAGTGCTATTCTGTTCTTCTTGGTGACATTGAGGATCTGGCTCCATTTTAACTGGTGCTGCCTCTGAGGAAAGAATGTGCTTCCTTGGACCTGATGCTGCTAGCTTGAGGGGGAAGATTCTAGGCTAGTGCTGCATGATGAGGAGCTGATATGTCATATAATTTGGCCTGCCCTCCAGGGTGGCTGGTGTTGACAGGGCTCCCACTTGGGAGAAAAGCACATACCTGAGCCACCCTCTCCTACGGAGTGGAGGGCCAGGAGATGCCAGGCCTGACCCTTGCACCACTGGGTAGAGGATCAGAAGACACCAGACCACTGTGCTTTTCCTCAAGTCCTGGGTTTTCCCAGTAAGTTCACCTTCTTTTTCCTACCTTTCAGAGTTCCCTTATTGCTGCCTGCCATGTTATTTCCATGTGATTTTAGTTGTACCTAGCAGGGAGGAGCAGGAAGAAATGAGTCTATGCCATTTCATCCGAAACCTGAGGCCTCAAAAAAATGTTTTCATAATATTATTTGTCATTACTAGAGAAATCCTATTTCATTTCACACTTACTAGCACGTTTTTAAATTCTGGATTGAAATATGCCTTTTCTTGAAATAAACCTCAGACAATTACATGTTTCTTTGTTTTATTTTTATTTTACTTTATTTTATTTGAGACAGTCTCACTCTGTCACCCATGCTAGAGTGCAGTGGCGTCATCGTAGCTCACTGCAACCTCAAACTCCTGGACTCAAGTGATTCTCCTGCCTCAGCCTCCTAAGTAACTGGGGCTACAGGCATGTGCCACAATTCCTGGCTAATTTTTATATTCTTGTAGAGAGGGGGCCTCATTCTTGCCCAAGCTGGTCTCGAACTCCTGACCTCAGGAGATCCTCCCACCTCAGCCTCCTAGAGTGCTAGGATTACGGGCATAAGTCACCACACCTGGCCTGTCTCCTTGTTTTTAATTGTTCAAAGTTCAAAGTAGTAAGTCCATGTAGCACAGAACATAGATTTTATACCTTGGAGTCAGACAAATCTGGGTCATAAATTCTCATTTGCTATAGTCATATAATCGCTTACCCTCTATGCTTTCAGTTGTAAAAAGAGAAAATAATTATCATAAAAGATTACTATTATACCTCAAAACATTATGTTGTACATAATAATGCATACAATGTTATCTGCCAAATTAAAACTATAATTTAAAAGATAACTATTGCTATTAACTGAAATAATTATGAAGGATGCCTCATGTAGAGCTAGCCATGTAACAGATAAGCACTGAAAAAAAAGTTGATTCTTTTGTAGTATTGTGTCACCAATATTTTTACTTCTTTAATTCTTCCTTTTTAATTACACACACACACATCTCAAGGAGACTTCTTTTTCTTTCATAATTCCTTATTTCACAATATCTAATATGTTTGCATCATTCAGATAATTTTTTTCTATCTATATTAAGAATGCCTTGAAGATTTCTTTCCCTGAGGGCTCCTCTTTGTATGTGTTCTGTGTTTTTAGCCTCATTACAGCGTAAGAAGGAAATTTATAGCCATTCTTATCCAATTTCTATATTGTATGGAAGGGAAAGAGCACTCCATACTGAGCAGAGTATAAGTAATGTCACTCAGGCCTCTGAAGCTTGGGATTTTGCTTATAAACCATTTTGCTTTCATCATCCATTGTTATGTAGGTCAAACACACACATATCCCAAATGTGACCCAATTCAAGTTTGGATTCTTGAATGAAAAATTCTCTGCAAATCTGTGAATACTCCCCCATGTGCTGAGAGGGCACCTTTATTTGTTATAGTATACTTTCCCCCAGGGCTCTGTGGTCTGGGAAGGGAAACTAGAGTGCCCTGGATTATACTTAGTGTTTTATAATTACTAGCTGAAACCCAATCCTGGGCTTTCCCGGCACTTGCCTTCCTTAACACATCTGGCCTCCCTTTTCCCTTTTGCTCTGGTCTGGCCCTACAAGAGGAGCCCTTAGATAAATAAACTGAAGCATGCATGTGGTCGCCAAAAGATCTCTGTGGAGAGCAGAATCTAACCAAAGCAGCCCCAGGGCCTGCTGTGCCTTTGTTCCCCGCCTCTCGGGGATGTTAGCAACTAGGAGGTGTATACTGCAAAATCATTACTGTTCTAACTGGGTCCACACTTTCCCTGAAAATAACTCATGCCTGGGAATGGCCAACCGAGGCATCCTGACCATCAGCATTTCTGGAAAGAGAAAGCTATTTTTAAGCTCCTTGTCTTTTATATGTACATATTTAAAACATTTATTGAATTTCTGCTTAGTATTTGAGTTGTGGTATTTTAGGGCTCACTAAGACAAGCAAAGAGTTTTTAAGAGAAGCTTATTGGCTGAGATAGTGTTTATAAGCATAAAAAATGAAGGGAAAATAAAAATGAAATTAATATATGTTGAGCATTTACTATGTAAAAGAGCATGAACAAACCAGAAATAGCATATCTGTTAAGCTGATTTTCAAAATGAAGTTGTGATAGTGGGACTGTGGAATTGGAATGCTGGTGTTATAGGGAGGAATTTATTTTTAACTATATACTCAGGATATGGATGATAGAAAATAACTATATTTGGGCCTAGGTAACAAGGAAAAGATTTGTGATAAATTAGGCAGCTAGGATGTGTTAAGGCTATGTTAGCAGGTATTATTCCCATTTTACAGTCTTATAAATCCCACTATTTTTAATTTATTCATTATTTTCCTCATTCATTCATAAAATATTTACTGAATGCCTACCACGTGCTAGGCATTAATTATAGATGCTAAGAATTGATCAATGAACATAACTGACAAAATTCCCTATCCTCATAAATCTTATATTCCACTGAATAGAGACAGACAATAAATGAGATAAGTAATATACAGTATGCTGGGTGGTGAGCAGAGATGAGAAGGGGAAAAAAATCCAACATGGAATGAGATAGAGAACGTTGTGGGGAAGTGTGATTTTAAACAGACTCATTGGGAAATGTTTCACTGAGAAGACAATGCTTCCCTAAAGACCTGAAGCACATGAAGGAGTGAGCCACACAGTTATCTGGGGAAAAGCAGTCCAGGTAGAGAGAATAGCAGAGTGAACAAGGGAAAGTACAAGAAGAGGTTGGGAAGAAACAATGGGGACAAGAAGGCATGTGGGGAATTGTAAGCCATTGTAAGAGCTTTGGCTTTGATTTTGAGGAAGATGGGGGGTCACTGGGAGGAGGTGAGCTGCAGAATGAGATGAACTGGTTTGCGTGCTGACTGGATCTCTTTAGCGACTGTGCCAAGAATAGACTGAAGAACAAGGGCAAAAGCAGAGAGCTACTCAGAAGGTTTAAGACAATAATTCTGGTGGCCAGTGCTTGTGCCCAAAATCACATACTTAGTAATGACAGAGTCAGCCTTCAAATATTTTTTTTTTTTTTGGAGTTTAAGATTTATTTTTTTTATTTCAGCATATTATGGGGGTACAAATCTTCAGGTTACAGATATTGCCTTTACCCCACCCAAGTCAGAGCTTCAAGCATGCCCATCCCCCAGACAGAGCACACTACACCCATTAGGTGTGAATATACCCAACCCCCCCTCCCCATACCACCTGCCCGCCTTCCCGCCACCCAATGAATGTTACTATTAAATGTGCACATAAGTGTTGATCAGTTAATACCAACTTGATGGTGAGTATATGTGGTGCTTGTTTTCCCATTTTTGTGGTACTTCACTTAGTAGAATGGGCTCTAGCTCTATCCAGGATAATACAAGAGGTGCTAGATCACCATTGTTCTTTGTGGCTGAGTAGAACTCCATGGTATACATATACCACATTTTATTAATCCACTCATGTATTGATGCAAATCTTGACATGCCTGACTTTCCATTGTTCAATACCACTTCCTTCAGCAGACCATCTGAGCAGAAGGTCACTATCAATGCATGTCGTTGATTTTCTTTCCATGTGTGGCCAAGACAGAAAGTAACTTTAAGACTTATGCTATTTTGGTCTTTTCTCTTAGCTTATTTTATTAAAAATAATTATAAAAATATTAATATTTATTAGAATACCACTTACAATAAGAAGAAAAAATACTTCATAAATTTTATACTGTATGATTGGTTTTGGTTAGTTTCCTTTTCTCAAGTTTTATCTATTATTATGTATAACCTGGAGAAAACTTGAAACATAAAATATTTTTGAGCATAGTAAAATCACCAACTGAAATCCCTTCTGGACTTTGCTAAGTGCCTTTTCTAGGTGATTATCAGGTGATAATCAAGGTGATTATCAAGACCACGGAACCAATACATTCAGGAGTCTATTTCATGACCTAAAACAGTAGGTTCCAAAATAGCCTGAGAAACTAGACCCATGCAATCAAAATCTTTGAGAATGAATTCTAGAGTTTGTATTTTTAACAAAAATAACCACATAAATCAGATGAGCATCCATGTCTGGAAACCTCTGGCATAAAGGGCATGCCCAGGACTCTGTCTTCAATTTGGTCATTGGCAGCTATCTAGAAAAATGACTTGATTAGGGCTCAGAAGACCTAGCCGTTAGTACTGCCACCATCACATTTCAACTTAATCATGTTAGGAATAGTTAAGGAACATTGGATTTTAGAGCTGGAAAGAAACTAAAAAAATCTGCTAGGCATATAATCACTTTATAGAGGAGGTGACCTAGACCTAAACAGCATGAATGACCTAAGATCAATGAATTAATTTCAAAGATGAAGTTAGGGCCAAGTTTTACTGAGATCATAAAGTTTTTCTCTCTGAGATGGCAACACCTACATAACTTCTGTTTCTTTATCTCTAAAATAACTATGTAATAACTTTCCAACCTCCTTCACAGATTTGTTACAAGGGTTATATAAGAGAATTCACATGAAAGCTTCAACATGGAAAACAGTTATGTATTATCTATATGTGATGAGGGCATGAGTGGTTGAATTTTGGAAGCGTCGATACAGTCATGGTCATCTCACACTTGGGTGGTCAAGAGTCAATGTAACTGGCAAAGAGAGTGGCTCCATCTCCACGTGAGCAGAATGCGCTGAGCCCTATGACTTGAAATGATCCTGAGTTCATACTTCAGGATCCAACTCTCCAGCATTAGAAAGTCACTCAAAGTGGCAGAAAGCAGAAAGAGGAAAGGCTGATGGCATCAGTAAGAGCTACAAAAACAAAAATGGTGTGAATCAGCTCATAACACACACCACCACTTCCATTTCCATCTCAATTTAGGTAACAGCCCTGCTCATTCCATTTTTCTCAAAATACACACTGGTTTATTTTATTCTCACCACATCTTATGTCAGTGCTTACTTAAAACCAGAAAATATCTATATAAAAGCACTGCAAATAGGAGAAAATGGAGAAAGTGGTTTAATTTTTTATGCACTCAACTGTTGGATGGCCCCTATCCAACTGTCATCACACAAAGTCACAGAGGGCAGATGTGCTTCAAATGTGAAGATTTGAAGACTAGTCTAGGAGTTAGATGAGTCCTCTCTTCTGAGGCTTCTTATGTACTTATTCATTCACTGTTCACCAAATATTTATTAAGGTTTATTTATGTCAACACTGTTCTTGTGCACATGGATAGAGCAATAATTGAGAAAACCCAAATCCTGTGGAAGAGGTATAGACATAGTGATAAAAGATCCTCACTAGTAAATAATGTTTTAAAAGCATTTGCTATTTATTGAGTCCCTATTATACAACTGGAACCATACTAGGTACTACATATGTCCTCAAGATAATAATATTAAGTCCCCATTTTTAATTCTAATTTCACAGTGAGGAAGACGAGATATAGGCAAGTTGATTAACTTGCCTAAGGGCAACAACCGGTGAATGGTAAATACTAGATTCAAACCAAAATCCTTTGAGTCTGAGGACCACTGAGCCATAACAAATCTTCATTTGGCACTTATCTAAATTTTCATATCAAACCATAAGATTATCATATATGCCATTTAGTTGCACAACAACCTTATGAGAGAGAACAATTTACTGTCTTTGAGTCATAGGATATGACCTTGCTTAAATGGGTGGCAAGGATGTAGAATGAGTTTTCCAAGAAAAAAAGCACAGATCTATGAGATGTAAACATGGATATTAGAGAGAGAAAGAGAGAAAAAAATGGCCAAGGAGATAATCTGATCAAGAGGAAATCTTCCTTTACTACTATGTGGACACTTTCACTTTGAAAATGATTAATATGAAAAATAAGCTATCAGAATATTTCATATGCAGTGATCAGCATTAAAGCCATATTTCAAAAGAATCAGTTCCATTTTTAAATGTAGTACAAACTAAAAACATATTTAGTTGATTACTTAAAAATTTCTGGTTCTCTTTCTGCACATTGTGTAGTTTTAAAAATACTACATCACAAGAAAAAAAAGTCAAAAACATAACATCAAAAGAAGAGTCATGGAATCTGCATGCTAGTGTTAGTCTGTCAATTCTTCATTCTGGACCTCTCGTTCTTATCTGTAAAATGATGATGGTTTATTGAATAGTTTTTAATTCTGCAAATTCTATAAATTGTAGAATCTTTTGAATGGGTGAATCAGTAATATATTCACAATGAATGGTTTTCATTTTTTCATTTTATTTCATTTTCATTTAAGCCTTATAACAGCCATGAAATAATTGTTCACACTTTATAAATGAACAATCAGTTTCTTACAAGTTCACATACCTAATAAGTGAGGAAGACAGCTGTCAAATAATTCAGTCTTCTTTTTCTTCACTAGGAATGGGTCCTTCCCATAAGTAGTTACTGATTAGCTAACTTGAGCAAGGCACTATATGTTTGCTGCTGGCTTCAGAAATGGATCAGACATATCTACCACCCACAAGAACCTGCAGTCCAGTAGAGACAAATATGCATATAATTAAATTAGAAGTTAGGATGGTGTCATAATGAAAATAGGAGTTTTACGTTGGGAGAACCAGGAAAGTTTTGTCAAAGGTGAAGTTTGAATTAGATAGATAGTATAAGAAGTGATGGATTTTAGCATGTTAAAATGAGTCAAAAGGAGCATTCAAGATAGAAGTACCAGTGCAGACCATGCTAAAAAATGAGAAGGCATCAGGTTTTTATGAGCAACAGTATGGCTGGAGGTAATGGTGCCTGAAGTAGAACAATGACTTCAATTCTTGAGTTAGAGGAAGTTTTCTAAAGAATCTGGATCTATTCCAAACAGCATCTCTTTGATGATGATGATTAGGCCAAGAAGCTTGAAGAAGCTTTTTTGAGATATTTTTGAACAGAATGACTCAAACATACTACCATTCTCTGAAATGTATTAGCTGTTCCCACCCTAAGTATTCTGTGGTCTGTAATTTAGGTTAGATAATTGCTTCAGCCTAAATAACGTAAGTGTGAGGGTGAGAGTGGGGGTGAGGGGTGGTATTAATCTCTCATCTCCACCCAAGGATTGTTTCCTTGGTCTAATTGGGAATTTACATTGCAGGCTTTTGATCATAACCCCCATCTTCGAGGCAGCTACCATAAAGGTGTCAACTCTTTTTATCTCCATTCAAGACAAAATACCATATTAATTAATGTAATGGATGTTTAAAAGGGAGGTTAATTGGTAAAACTAGAACATAATATATATGAGAAATGTGTGTTGATAAAATTACTGGGGTTCAATATATGTGGATTGGCTAGAAATATTGGAGAGACACTCTCTTGTTCTGCAGAGGTATAGTATAGAGGAATCTGTTGGGTCAAGGAATACGAAGTAGGGCTATACACATAATTTCTAAGCAATTCTCTGTCCAGATTCTGATTTGGACAACTCATGTGACTCTAATCAGACTTTTCCCCATATTTTAGTGAGAATATGATCACACTGGCCTCAGGAAACCCTTTTATTCAAGGTTCTACTGGAACAACTAAAACGACATGGAACTGGGACTGCACTGAGCTTTCACAAGAAGTTATATGGCTACTTTCTGCTGTTTGCCAATAAATATCAATATAAGTAGCTGAATTTAGCCCCAGATATTCCTGCTTTCATTTTAACCTAGTAGTGAAATTGTGAAGAAGAGACTCACCACCCTAACCTATCCCCAAAGGCAATTTGCCAAAAGAACAAAACAAAGCAAAACAAACCCAGAACTGAGAACAGCCAGATTGGCTTAGGGAAATTTGCAGCAATTAGTTTCTGAACCTCCAGGACAAAGCAGAGTTCTTAGATGAGGCAAATCCTGGCAGGCAAGCTAAGAGATAAATATTATGCTGTCTTTCCATGCCCTCGCCCCAGAGGCAAATCTTCTTTTCCAGGTTAATGCTGGGGGAAAGGGTCCAAATTGGGTTGAGCCTGGGAAGGGGATAATTTATAGCTGTAGCTAGTACTTTGAGAGTGTTCTTGGTGTGCTCTGCTCTAAGCTCTTCGTATGGATTAGCTCATTTAATATTTAGAATAACTCTGAGTTTACACTTTTATCCTAATTTTTTTTATTTCAGCTCATTATGGGGGTACAAAAGTTCAGGTTATATATATTGCCCATGCCCCCCATCCCCCAGAGTCTGAGCTTCAAGCGTGTCCATTCCCTAGACAGTGCACATCGCACTCATCACGTAGGTATACACCCATCCCCTCCCTCCACCCCCATCTCCCCCAGTCAGAACTTCAAGCGCATCCATTCCCCAGACAGTGCGCATTGCACTTATCATGTAGGTATATACCCATCCCTTGCCCCCCACCCCCCACCTCTGTCCGATACCCAATTGGTGTTATTCCCAAATGTGCACATAGGTGATGATCAGGGAAACCAATTTTCTGGTGAGTACATGTGGTGCTTATTTTTCCATTCTTGGGATACTTCACTTAATAGAATGGGTTCCAACTCTCTCCAGGAGAACCAAAGAGATGCCATATCACTGTTATTTCTTATAGCTGAGTAATACTCCATGGTATACATATACCACATTTTACTAATCCATTCATGAATTGATGGGCATTTGGGTTGTTTCCACATCTTTGCAATTGTGAATTGTGCTGCTATAAACATTCGGGTGCAGGTGTCTTTTTTATAGAATGACTTTTGTTCTTCTGGGTAGATGCCCAATAATGAAATCGCTGGATCGAATGGTAGGTCTACTTGAATCTGTTTAAGGTATCTCCATATTTAATAGAAAAAGAAACTAAGGCAGGAGAGATAAAAAGGTTACTCAAGGTCATTCATCTGGGAACTAGCAGGGCCAGCATTCAGATCCAAGCAGTGTATCCCTGGAGTCCTTGTCTTAATCATTCACCCTATTACTGCTTTATGTGCAACAGAATATAAAGTTCCTGGGAGCTCTCACTGTATCTTTTGCTAGCCAGAGAACTCAGCTGGGCAGGTGCCTTTTCTGGGAGCCTAAAGTTCAGTAATAATAAGATTCATTGTGGACATAGTATAGGCTTCAGGTTTCAAAACTTTTTTTTCACAGCTCTTGGCTCACCTCTTAGCACCATAACCCTGGCAGGGAGATAGAGAAAGGGCTGTTTCCTCTCCCTGACAGATGAAGAAAAGAGACATGTGGAATTTAATTCAATGCCACATAACTGGAAAGGGATAGAGTCAAGATTATAACCCATGTGGGCCTAGATTGAGGTGGTGAAAGCCCCCAGACTTATCGTCAGATAACACCTGGTGGCAACTGAGTGTTTGTTGCTACCTCAAGGTCAATCTCAGACACATAATTACCTGTTTTACATTTATATTACTTGATAATTTTCAGAAGAATATTTCTATACGCCAACCGATGTAATTCAGTCCTCACACACACCTAGAGTGTGCGCATGTGTGTCGGGGCAAAAAGTGCTATCTCTTTTCCTCCGGTGAACAAACAGCCTCACAGAGGGCAAACAATGTTCTCAAGCCCTAAGAACTAGTGAGTTCTCTGTAAGTTTCCAGCCATAAGTCTGTATTCACATCGAGACAAATTCATAGCTGTAATATTACCAGTGGAATTTATATTAATAGTTAAGTATCTTCTGCATTTTACCTCTCTCCCTTTCTTCCCTTGAACTACGCCCATCCCTCTTAAATCACCTATCTCTTTTGCATCTCTCTAATGCTATCACTATTGGGAGCCAGCAGAGAGAGACCATTAAATATTCTTAGAACAGAAAGCATTTTGTCAAGAAACACATGTTGTGACTCCTCACCAAGGCAACACAGAATTGATGACGTGAGTGGAGGAATGCCTTGTGACTGTTTAGCAACAGCCTGTGATACACAACTACACAGTCAGCGATTAGAGGCAATGATGCGTTATCCACGGACCTGGTATCACACTCCCATACTTCCTACCACAATTGGCTTTGAAACAGTAACAGGAATTGAAGTCGCTGATGTAAGCAGATTGGTTGGAGAGGAAATAAAGCACCAGATGGCAGGATTTCTGATCTTAATAAACTCTTAGGACCAAAGGAAGTCTATTATACTTAGAGTCTTGGTTTCTTCGTCTGGCAAATGGGAGTTAAAGTAACTAACTTAATAAAAGACTGAACCAATCTATGGCTGGTTTGCTTCATAAATCTTGAGCCTTTGTGACCCAATGATAATTCTGCACAGGCACCTTGGCCTTTGCCTTAGCCTTTTAGTAGAGGATGAGGTGATTTATGATGGAATTTGCATAGGCAAACAAATCCTCAGCTGCAAGCTGCCTGCCCTGAAGTTTCATGGTTCACTAAGGATTAAGATTCTCGGAGCACCTTCTGGGTGGCTAGAGGCTGTGACAGATATACTTTCCCAGTTAGTTTCCTGACTGTGGTAGGTATTCCTTCTCTCAGTGGCATGATGAAGTTTGACTCTACCCAGAAGGAGTGAATTAAAGATTGCAGGCTGTGAGTGCCATGTTCTGTGGAACTTAATTGTTAAGGGACTTTCTTTGGGGGAAACTCACTTTCTTTCCAATGTGGAGTAGCTAGTGGAGGGATTATAAATGACCAAAGAGAAGACCATGTCCAATCTGTTTGGCTTATACAGATTATCCAAAGTAATGAACTTTTCTGGAAGGATTTGAGTGACTACAGAAGGACCTATTGATACTACTTCACAAATAAAACAGAAGAACTAGATTCATAGAGTGACAAAAATCTCAGGATGGCAAGAGAAATAATACTTAAATCCCTACTTAATATTCTGCTCAAATAACATCAAGGGTATATTGAAACTTTCGGCGATATGGAACACAACAAGAATGAGGTAGATTATTCTTTCCTCAAACTGGTCGATAGCAAGTTTGTTACACTGACATGGAATTTTTTTCTCCTAACTTTATATATATTTTAGTCATGTAAAACAAGTCAGATTACATTGATATAACAGGCCTTTTTAGACCTTTATAGATTTAAATATGCCTATTATGTAATCCTTAAGTCTTCTTTTCATTTCTTTACTATCCCCAGCTGAATCCACTGTTCCTCATATGACATGAATAAGTCTCTTTAAAAAAGTCATATAGACATATATGACGTCCAACTAGGTATGTAAGTTTATATGCACATAGAATAAGAAGGACAAAACAGAATACACAATTGTATAGCTCTAATCTAGTATAGAGTTTATTATTATGTTTTTTCACTTAGCAACTGAGGATCTGTTCAGTTATTTCCAGAATTATGGAGTTCTAGAATTAAGAATGATGTTAGAAATCCTCCAAATTCTTTCCATATCCTCATTCACAAGATATTGAGTCTCTAATCTGACCCTGAAACTCACCTGTTCTGCCTGACGATCACACAGCTAAATTCCCTGGAACTACATCTCTACTATTGTTCTTCAGCTAACAACAAAAATTATAACACATCATGCTTTACGTCATAAACGGTTATCCCTGGTTCGTGTATAGTCACCTGACGGCAGGGATTCATGTTTTTATGATTTTTAAAGACTATGGCTATGCAATTGCAGCACATTAAAGCTTAAGCAAAAGCAAATAAGAGCAATCACAAAAAACTATGATTACGTCAGGAAGCATATTTACTCTAGGGATTGGAAAGGAATTTCAAAATCATCTAGTCAATCTACTGCTTGAGTCAGCTCCACCATATTCCGGCCAACTGATAAATCAGCCTCTATTTGAATCCTGTGACTGTAGGCAAGAGTACTCTGGGCAGTGTGCGGCATTTTTATATGCTCTGGTTGTTACAAAGTGCTACCTAAGACTGAGCGAAAATTGTCTCCCTGAGACTTTTGTTGAGGGAACCTAGTTTTCCTCCTTGTCATTCGTAAACCATTCTATTGTCAGCAACTTAACTGCAAAATCAGAACATCGTTCTAGGAAATTGGTCCCACACTGATGCTGCTCAGCCGGGTAAATTATAGGTCGCTATATGGTCAGCACTCAGGAGTTATAGTGGCCTGTCACCACTGGCAGTGTGATTTCTGCAGGGGCCACCTCATTATATGGGAAAATGCCCTCAAAGGGTAAGTCTGTTTCTTGTCCTGGCAGACCTGTCACATCTGATGTTAGAGGAAACAGCAGCAAAGAACTGTGGCTGAAAGAATTGTAAATTTTGCCTGTGGAGAGTCACCGAGGGCAATTCTCCTGAAAGGGATTATTTGTCAACTGCAGTAAGACTCTTTGTTATTAGAATTTAATTGATATTTGCTACTGGAGAAGAAAGCTGAAAACAGGATACAAGGCAAGCAATTAAATCTCTTTTATAAAATGTAGTTAATGAGTTGTCAAATTTGGTAGAGATTATTCTCCTCTCTCTCTCTCTCTTTATTGTAAGGATATGGAGGGCTGTCTACTGTCCTGGGGAAATGTCAAAAAATCACAAGAAAGGAAAATTAAATAATTCCAGGTAACTTTTGTGCAATAAAAAGAAAAAAAAGTAAGAGTCAAGGGACCCAGGATTCTAGCTCAGATTGTTCAATAGCTAACTGTGCAACTCTCCTTCTGGGCTTTTACTTAGTCATCTGTCAAATGTGGTGTGGACTAGCTGATTTCTAAGACCCTTCTAAGTGTGGTATTCTGTTTATGTTCTATACAGTATGTGTAGAATAGCACAGGAGATAAAAAAAATCAAACATATCTGAATCACAGAATCCTAGCATTCTCAGTAATTAGCTATGGGGTCTGGGTTAAGTTAATTAACCTCAGTTAAGTGTCGATGTCCCCCTTTCTATGTAGAAAGGGAGAATATATGCATATTTACAGAGTTTTTTTAAGAATTAAAAGAGAGAATATGTTTAAATTATTTGACAAAAGGCCTGGAAGATGGGAGGTGATGGCCAGATATTTGCTATTTTTATTAATATTCTATTCCACGATCCAGTGTTTTTAAACTACAGCCGTGTATCCCAACCAGCAGAGGGCACTGCATAGGTAAAAGCTGGATTTTTCTTTTAAGCTTGATACACCTATTTGCTGCTCAAAGTAATTGACTGCTTGCTGCCTAAAGTTTCAGCTCAGGTGCTTGGTCTCCATCTGCATCCTGTGCCAGTCTCAGTGACTGTGAGTGCTGTGATGTCTTCTTCAGTCTGGCTCTTCTACTTTTTCTTGCATTCTTGAGGAATCATCAGGTGATAGAATGCTTATTTAGAGAGACCCAAAAATAGAAGGGGAAAAAAAGTAAGCAAACATTTATTAAGTACCTACCATGTGTCAATCATTGTGTTCATCATTACAACCATAAATGATCACACCCATTTTACAGATGAGAAAAATAGAACTCATACACCTTAAGCTCTTTGCCTAAAGATAGTCAGTGAGGGGTGAAAGTATAATTCAAAGCTATGGCTGCTTGACTCCAAAGGCTTTGCTCTTTCGATTTCACCAAAGCTATGTTGGAATTAAAACACAGTGTATTGACCATGGAACAACCAAAGATATCCATCATCTCCTCTACTATTTAATATTTCTTCTGGATAAATTAGCTAAAGTGGTAAATTTATAAAAAGCAAATGCAGGCAAAAGTAAAGGTAAAATAATTTCTATCTACAGATTATAAAATTATAACTCTGGAAAACCTAAATAAATTAATGTAAAAGTCACTAAAACAAGGCATTTTAACAAAATAGAGAGTATAAAATTATCACAGAGAAATAACTTCCACATATCCCAACATAATCTGATAGACGAAATAATAGAGAAGCAAACTTAACTTATAATAGCAGAATGAAATAAAATAAAAGCTTGTGCATAAACTTAAAAATAAATGTAGAAAACCTGCATTTGATGCACACATACTTAAAAGCAACAGAGAAAACCTGATTAAATGAAAAAAACATTCCATATTCTTGGTTAGGATGACTCGATATAATACAGATGTCAATTGTCCTTATGTTGATTGTTCAACGTAATGTGATCTCTGTGATAATGTCCTCCCTTATTTTCCTGGAACAAGACAACATTCATTTGAAAAAAAAAAAAAAACTAGAGAAAAAAGAAAAAGAAAAAGTTGGAAAAGAAAAAGTGAAACTAGCTGGGAAAGTCTTAGAAATGAGAAGTGATGGAGCAGGATGCTGAGTCCTACAGATCATTAAAACATACCATAAAGGCCTTCTACTCAAAAAGTGTGATATTGGTGCAGAAATAAATGACTGACTGATGGAATAGAATGGAAAGAAACAAAAACACATGTGGAAATGTAGTACATGATAAAGAGGGTATCTCAAATCAATGGGGAAAAATAAAAACTTTTAATTTTGGGGCAGATAACAATTTATCCATAAGTACAATACAAAAACAAATATAATTTTTATACCATGTACTAGAAAAAGTTCCAATTGGTTTGGTATTTAACTGTAAAACTAAGACCATACAAATACTTGAAGAAAGTATGTATGGTTTCCTTTATAATCTGGGAGATAAAACATGACCAAAATTCAGATGCCCTAAAAGGGAGTTTAATCTTTTTTTCTTTTAAAAATATTTTTATTTTTTAATTGTATGTATTTATGGGGTACATAGTGATGTTTCAATACATACGATGTATAGTGACCAAATCAGGGTAATTTGCCTGTCGATCACCTCAAACGATTATCATTACTTTGTGTTGGGAACATTCAATAGCTTCTTTTCTAGCTATTTGAAAATATACAATAAATTATTTTTAACTATGGTCGGCCCACTTTGCTGTATAATGCTAGAACTTATTTAAGCACATAAAATTTAAAAAGTAATTTTGTATTAAAAAAGGAATTTTAGAAAGTACAAAGGCAAATGTCAAACTGAGAAGAAATATCTGCACCTTATATCATAAATGACCATTCCACTGATCTATGAAGAGTGTCTAAATATTGAGAAGAAAAAACCAACAGTATGATAGAAAATGAGCAAAAGATATGAACAAGAAAGGCCTACAAATGGTCCAGAAACATTTGAAAAAATAAATTTTATTTATAATAAGAGAAGTTCAATTAAAACTACATTGAGACCCCATTTCTCTCTTATCAGATTAACAAAACATCGAACTTTAAAGGCATACTATTTATCAGCATAGTTGGATAAAAAGTTGGCCATATCTGGGAAATGCTGAAATATATGGATTTAAAAAAGTTAGATTTTATTGAATATTAGTAGAAGCGTAAGAGAAGTATAAGATAAAAGCAAATGCACTGACACATGAAATGATGCCCCAAGGACTGGCTGACCAGGCAGGAGACCACCTCCAGGTACATCCTTCCATGGTAGGTTGATGGAGGCCAGCGTGAGCAGCTGCTATAAGACCATATGAATCACTGCCTCTGGCATGTTTGCCTAGTATTAATAAGCAGTTTCTCTCTCCAGCTGATCACTGAGAAGACTTTTGGAGCTAAGAAGCTGCATACTTGGATATTTGCATATTTGGTATTACATATTTGAATAAGCCCTTACTTAGTTCAGTCAAAATATCAGTCAGTAAATCAGACATCTAATATTTACCTTTTTTACTTTTATTGTGTTAGGAAGTGCTAAAATGGTGAAGGCTGATTTTACACAAAAGGTGTACCATATATCTTCAAGGTGCCAGGCCATAATCCTGACTATTTATGGCCCAGTGGAGTACATACTCACCCTATTGAGTGTTAGGAGACATCGCTTCTGAATTACAATATTATATGATCTTGAACAAATCAACTGGATAAGCATTCATTGAGTGTCCACTATGTGCTAAGCACTATTCAAAGTGAGAGACATTAACTGGAGAACAAGGTAGATAAAGTCTCTGCTCTTACGGAACATACATTCAAGTATGGAGAGACAGCAAATAAACACGCAACACATAAATTAACATTTTCAATAAATGCTATCACAAAACGAGCTGATGAAAAAGAAAATGACCAGAGTTGGGAGGAGGAGTGTTAGTTCAATTGGTTAGTCAGGAAAGACCTCACTAAGGAGTAAATGACAAGGAGCCAACCAAGGACAGATCTGGGAACAAAAATCATTTCAGGCAAAGGAAATAATATTCACTAAGTCAATAATGAGACTTTTTGTATCAAGGAATAAAAAGGATAGTGCAGCTGAAATGTGGTGAACTAGAGTGTGAATATTAGTCGATGAGGTTAGGAAAGCAGGCAAGGAACAAATCCTGTAGGGCCAAGGAGTTTGGATTTTAAGAGAAAGCTTTTGGAAGATTTTAAATATAAACTTGGTGAGCTATGATTACATTTTTTAAAGATCACTTCAAGGTTGCTGGGTGGAGAATGCATGTAGCAAGGCAAGAGTGGCAATTGCAGTGGATGAATTGAGAGCAGTGAAAATTTGTACCAGTGTAGAGGTGGAAAGAAGTACCGAAACAGTGTGGGGAAGTGGGTAAGGCAAACAAAGGAAGGAATCAAATGTTAATCCTAGATTATTGCCTTGAGCAACTGGATGGATGACAGATAGAAGATAAGCCACCAACATCCTTGTACCTTAGTTTTCTTTTTTTGCAAAGCAAGTTGGATTACATAACTAAAATGTGTAACTCCAGATCTAGCATGCTGGGTGTGTATAAAATTGCGCCAATTACAATTTCAAGGGGAGGTGATAGTCAATGAGAGATAACTATAAAATCTTTGTTTAAATCCCTAGAAATAATATACATATTTAAGTGTGACAGTAATTTTAGAGCAGTTGGATGTTTGAAAAACTCTGGATGATTGGCATTGTGAAGACCAACTGGTCTTTTCTTGGGTACCTGAAGCCTGTTAAAACCTTTCCTGCCTTAGGACTTCATTTTTTCTATTTGTTCTCTTGGCTGAACACCACATCTGGTTCTTTACAGGACTGACTCTTGTTTGAATGAATGAATGAATGAAGTAAGAATGCCCAAATATATAACTTTTACAATTAATAAAGTATAATAATAAGTCAAATAAAGGCATTGATCTGGCAGGTATGGGAGTTTTTATTTTTTTCTTCCATTTGTCTTCTTTCAGTTTATAATTCTCTTCAGTTTTTGAGTGGAGACTCAAATGTGTTACAGAGCATTCATTAAAGTACAATCAACTGGAGTGAGGGACTGGTGGGTAAAATGTGCTCAAAAGAGAAAGAGAATGGTCGGGAATAGCCATTTCCAAAGAGTTGGATACTTGATCACAACTTGAGGAGCTTCTGGGTGTTTTTTTCTGTGAGGAGGAACAGCTGTCAGCAGTGTTAGAGGAAAAAGGCTGTCTGTGCTCCTTCCCAGTCATAACCTCTTAAGGAAATCCCCACCAAATCAAGAGTACTATACAAGACAACTGGAATTTCCCATCTCCTTTGGTATTATTTACATATCTGAAGAATCTCTGGAACTTAGTAGCTGAGGTTTCCTGACATTCAAAATTTGGACACGTTTTCGTTGTTATTTCCTAGAAGTTCACATTCTCTTCTGATTTCACTGAGACATGGCATACTTTCTTCATTTCCGGGCTGTGGCCTGGTGGTTGGCTGGTGATTGCCACACATCATTTAAGAAAGCATGAAGTAGCACTGTGTATTTTCTCCTTTCTATGTTGTAAGAACTTCTATTCTTTTTGTTAAGGAGGAAAGAGTTCCCCAAGTGAAGGCCTAGATCCAAAAGAGATACCCAAAGTAAAGCCCTGGAAATAGCCCAAGGTAGACATAAATATCCTTTGCAGATATAAATGTCTAGCACAGATGAAGGCTATTAAAGCAAAACTTTTCTTGGCAGGCCTATTTCATGTTCACCCTGGAGTACAACTGCTTACAAATTAGTGAGATCCTATTCAATTAATCCTTCTCAGTACAGTTGATGAGGCCATCCACCATGTCATAAAAACACCTATCATAGAATTTCAGTTTTTTGGAGACAAAACATCCAATATGAATTTCAAAAGTCTGTCAATAGTTTTATTTCTCTGTAATATGTGATCATTGTTATTTTCAACTTCTTTCTAATAGATCTGGTGAGGTTTGACATACAACAGAGGCTTCCAAAAATAGAGATTTGTCTTCAATCATAAAACAACTATTTTTGACTCTAGGATTAGACATATAGTAGTAGGATAGATAATTACTCATGTGCTTGGTTTTATATTTTCTATTTCTTACCTCTTTTCACTGCCTCTTTATCTCACCACAGACTATGCCTATAACTTAGAAATTGACTTGAACCCTATAAAAAAGAAAAACTTTTTGTTGAGCATGACCCAGCTTAATGGACAATTACTCATTTTTTCGTAACAACATAGGACTAAAATCAGAGCCATACAGAGCATCACTAGAAAAGTCTTACATTTAAAATCTATCCATTCTTTGAACTGCCATGATTTTCTCTCCCTCTAATTCACACTTTTCCTCCTTGTCCAGAAGGCTACTGTACCAGTTTTCTACTGCTAGTGTAAAAAATTTTCACTTATTTGGCTCAAAAAAATACAGAATGTATTATTTCATAGTTCTGTAGATCATAAATACAGATTTGCTCTACTGGTTTCTCTGTTCTGGGTTTCCCAAGGCTGAAATCAAGGTGTCGATCTGCTTGGCCCCTACTTGGGGGCTCTAGGAAGAATCTGTTTCCAAGCTCATTCAGGTTACAGGCAGAATCCAGTTCCTTGTTATTGTAGGATTGCAGTCATCACTTCCATGCTTGCTGTTAGCTGGAAAGCATTCTAGCTCCCAGAGCCCTGTCTTTAGCCCTTGTGTGTGGGCCCCTGCAGCTCAGAGCCAGCAACAGTACCTCAAATCCTCCTCACACGTGGAATCTCTCTAGCTTCCCCTTCCACTGCATCCCCCTGCCTCCCTCTCCTGCTACATCTTTATGACTCATATCAGAGAAATTTCTCTTCTCTTAAAGGTTCATGTGATTAGATTAGGCCCACCTGGATAAACCAGGATAATCTCTCTCTATTAAGGTCCATAACCTTAATTACATCTGCAAAGTCCTTTTTGCCATGTAATATGAGATATTCATAGTTTCTAGAGATTAGGGCATGGACATCAATATACTATTTACCATACATACCAAGTTTAGAAACCCATTCTTATGTATTTAACCCCATTCATCCATCATGGATTAATGATGCAGGATTTAAATCTAGATGCTAAGAATCCAAAGAATCGCTACAGCTTAGAACATGGCTTAGTTTTAGAAAGAGCTGGAGACAAGGCTGAAATTGAGAGGAGGGAAATTAGGCAGATGCTCAGAATTATGGATTTGACCAACGTGGTACTCAGATTAGAGCGCTTCACAGGCTCTTCTTTACTGATGCTTGAGGTTTGCACCTGAATGGCAAAGAAAAAAAAAAAAAGCTACAAAGGAAGGGGTAGCAGGTAGGCATCTGATCTTCTTTTTAGGGATCAGAACCTCCAATAGTGACATCAAGTAGATGATGTACTTGCTTTAGTGATAACTGATTTTTAAGTTGGAAGTTAGCTGAATTTAAGATGGGTGGTCAATATTGGAGAATCTAGCTCTGAAAAAATGTGCTTACGTGAATAAGTTAGGACCAGATGGTTTCCATTTTTACCAACGTCGTCTCCACATCAGCTCTGTCTTCATGATCTTTTTTATCAATACTAAACTTGTTTAGACTGGATAGTCTGAAACATATTTTCTTATCCACTTTCCATTCCCCAAGAGGCATACTTTTTCTTACATTCATTCTCTTCTTAATTTTCCTTTGAGGAATTTAAAATCTAGTCATCTAGGGTATACTATACATCTGACTTTATCCTTACCTTATTCTGAATCTAGAAGCCTTGGACAATGCCTGACACAGTGCATACTAGAGAAATAATAAATGACTGAATGTTATATCTTTCCCAAAGAGAAACAGTCACAATTCTTTCATCATCAAATATTCTCTAGAGGCTGATGTTAAGCTCCTTCTTTCCTCAGACTTCTGGGAGGTACAATTAGTAAAAATTCCTTAGATCTTTTCATTAGCAGGATAAACATTCCCATAGATGTCTGTGTGTCCTCTGCGTGGTGACAACTATTATGACTTTCCTATGCATTGGCCATTTCTCTTATTTATGATAATAGCATCTTGATTTTCCTTGGAGAAAATTGCAATCCCTACTTTTAGTCTATAAGGTTGAATCTTATCTGAACTCTAAGTGTGATTATTTGACTTAGATTTGGCCAATTAGAGCCAATGATGCTTGCTTCTCTGTCTATTTTTAGAAGTGTAGGGAACAAAGAAGCTCTCTTTCTGCTGGACTTGAGCTGTGAAGATATGAGCTGGTGCATTAGCATGGTGGAAGGCGAGTTTAGGACCTATTCCATGAGATAATTGTAGCAGAAGATAGATGGAGTTTAAGTCTCAGCAACGGAATTTGAGGTCCTGGATCCAAACAGTCTGCTCTTAGATTTTTCAGTTCTGTGAGCCAAAGAATTTTTTTTTTTTTTTTGCTTAAATTAATTTGAATTGGGTTTCTGTCACTTTCAGCTAAAATCATCCTAAAGGATGCACAAGGCACATCACACGATATCATGTATTACTCAAACTGTAGTTAGATTATTATATTTATACCTGAATGCCCATCTATGCCACCTGATTGGAAGCCTTCTGGGAGCAGTAACCAGCTTTGTATTATTAATATATACTGTGATTACCTTAGCACCCAGTTCGTTGCCTGACACATAGACATCCTCTCTCCCACCACAAAAAAAAAAAAAAAAAAAAAAAAAAAACTACATCTGTATATTTCAAGAATGCATGGGTAATAACTGATGATTTTTATCCTTAACTGTATTTTTTTTTTTTTTTTACAGATTTTGTTTTAATTGTCTCTATTGGTACCTCTTGCTACAGTGAGTTTGAAAGGGAAGTGCGAAAGTTACTGGAAGCCATAAACAGATGAAATGACTGTGCACAATTGTTTCAATCCACCTGGTTATCTGCTAGCCACAACATCATCCTCATTTAGACAAGACAACAATATGGACTCTAAGAAAAAGAAAATAAAACAAAGATTAGTGAAACTTAACATATCAGCATAATCTCAAATAATTGTGTTGTAACTCCATTCAGCTACGCCATAAAGAATAGAGATTAGAAAATATCTGGACAATTTACATCAAAATGTCCTGATTTTTGGGAGAAGAATTTATCAGAGCAGTACTGCTTGAGACCATTCATGCTTTGGCTCACATACTGAATGCATTGCCTAATAAGTGTTCAAATCTCTCTTGTACTTTGTGGATGACAGATTTGCTAAACAGGACCCTAAAAAATTTCCTTCAGAAAAAAAATATCAGCTCAAAATCTTTTTCATGAAAGTGGTAATGAAATCCCAGGTTCCTGTTACCTTTTTTGGACAGTCTACAGATCCCAGGTGCCATTATAAATCAACCATTAAATAACTGACCCATATCCACCCAAGAGTTTCTGTGGATGAACTTCCAAACACACAACTATTTATAATTGGAATTTTAAATTCTGAAAAAAAGGAGCTCTATTCCCATCATTAACTCATTAATTAAGCCCCAAATTTTTAGAGTCAGCATGTTTTTAATCACCACATTGTATGCCTTTAATCCTGAGGCACAAAACAGTGCCCAGTACTCACATTTTTGCCAGTAATCTTTTCTTTAACAGTGGTTTTATTTTTGTATGAGGAAAAAGATGTGTTTGGAGGTATTGACCTCAAGGATGTTAAAAATACCATAATAATGCTTTTTCAAGTTGACAAATTTTTATGATTTATTTTCATAATAGTCCACATGTTTTGTCCCCTTAATTCCAAAGGGCAATGCAATTAGAAGTTGGAGTTTTTCTTATCAGATTGAAGGAGGAAGGAGACTCACCCTCAGGAAGTATTGTACTAGCTCAGACCACCTCACACCCACTTCAAATTCTGTCAAAGTCCAGCCAATCAGAACTTTACAACATCGTTTCCAAGCACAGAATGGCTAGTTAAAATCACCCCAGTCTTCTGTATTACATACAGAGTTCTCTTGTCTGCCAACATGAATGGTTGCTATCATTACATCAGCCTCCAGTGACTTCAATACATGAATGGCTAGCTTACGGTCCAAGAGTGGATGGGCTTTTCTGTCTGTTTTCAGAGGCATCTGCCAACCAACAGGAACAGACAGACAAAGCTATCTTTAAGTATTCTGCCCCATGCGATGAATAGGCAATGCCTAAAAAGCAGCTCAAGATGAAACTGTGAGAACATGAAGGACAACCATAGGCTACTGAAAATCTCCTTCCAGTAAGAGAGCTCTTCTCATATATAGGAATGAAAGTAAATTCAACTGAAAGCAGAGCTGTGTCTACTTGACTTTGAAGGGGAGGCTTAATAAAAGGGAATGGTGGAAACAACTCAAGAAGCTATAGGGACACAAGGGTGCCTGTTATCTGTGAATGGCCCTGTTTACTCAAAGTAAGGAGAGAATTCCCTGATAGCTGGGGGGAATTAACTTGGGAGACATAGTATGTGAGCTCTACTTCTGCCTCAAGCACTCTTTTCTTTCCTTTTATTTCATTTTTAATATTATTCCACTATCAAAATAAAATCAGCTCATTGCAGATAACTAAACAAAGAAAAGCATAAAAAAGCATAAACTTATCTGTTATACCAGTGAGCACAGGGAATTACTGTTATCATTTTTGGCACATTTCTTTCCAGTTTTGTTCCTACTCTTTTGTGTTTATCAACATGACATCAGGCTAAAAATATGAAAATATCCTTATTTTATATCAATTTTTGTATACTGCATTTTTGAACTTTGTATTATTAACCTCTTGGTCTATATCATTAAAAGTTTGTATGAGCATTATTTCAATAGTAAAAAAGTAGTACAAATAATTTATGGAATTGTATAGATGTTCTGTAATTGAGTTGCGGCCTCAGTTATGAATATTTTTATCATCAAACATTACAAATCATACGAAATATGAAAATAAATATCTTTCCCTAACTCCAACATATATATCCATCTCTCCCAATATTTCAAAACACCCTTCTAAAGAGTGTCTGATGTGCTGGCACCTCCATTTGAGACTCACTCTTGTAATGATCCATAGGCTGAAAGCAATGGGGTGGGTAGCTCATTACAGTTTATTCTTGAACAACTTGGGAGTTAGGGGCACTGACCCCCAAAACAGTCAAAAATTGGTGTATAACTGTTGATTCCTCAAAACCTTAACTACTAATCACCTACTGTTGACCTGAATCAGCCTTAAGGATAACATAAGCAACCAATGAACATTATGTTGTATATGTATTATATACTGTTTTATTACAATAAAGTAAGCTAGAGAAATGAAAGTGTTATTAAAAAAAAATATAAAGATGAGAAAATATATTTACTGTTAATTAAGTTTTCATCTTCATCGTCTTCACGTTGAGTAGGCTGAGGAGGAGGAGGAAGAAGAGGTGTTGGTCCTGCTGTTTCAGGCATGACAGAGGTAGAAGAAAATTCACATATAAGTGGACCCTCACAGTTCAAACCTATATTGTTCAGAGGTCAACTGTATATATGTGTGTATACCACACACACACACTTCAGGCATATTTCTTTAGGAGAAAAGATGAAATCAATAGAGCTATGCAAAAAGATGAGCACTAACTCTTCAACAATGGAAGTATAGTTAAAATAAGCTTATAGCCTTGGGAAAAGTAAATAATCATTGAAATGTGTATAGTAAAGGTGTTTAAAAAATAAAATCAGATGTATTCCTTTGGATTCAAAGGCTGAATACACCAAAATACTTCAAAATATTTCACACTAAATGAGGTAAAGACATCAGTTTATCTACAGTTTCTACTAATTGATGTTATACATTTTATTTGGAGTTGTTATATATCATATTTCAAAGGAAATAAAGGCAGTTTTAAAAAAGAAAAGGTTAAAAAAATAAGGCTATGAAGAATTCTACCAATTTCTTTCATTTCATCAAGTCCTCTACTGAATTCAATACCATGGCAATCAGCAAGCAGCCAAAGATTCCTTTATATGTTATCTGTTTTTCCACTGGAATAGGAAATGTGCTTTATAAAAAGTATCCCTAAATGATGCAGAGAGAGAAGCAAAATGCTTGGCTAATCCACATGTACACTGAATGACCCATTGCCTGAAAATGGAAAAAGTGACCACAGGAATTTACTTCCTACCACCACCAATCCAGAGCTTGTCATATGCAGGGGAGGCCAACAGAAAGAGGAAGTTCTGGTCAGACACACATTTATTCATTTGATATGTTACTTCCTCTTGTAATTTTTTGTCTAGTCAGAGACTTCATTGATTCTTATAGAAAGATATGTAGAAAGTGGAGCCAAAATCCTTGACAAAGCAAAAGTAATGAGTGCTCAGACATAGCCTTAGAATGACCAAATTGACCAGAAAGAAAAGGAACCCAGACTTATCATATATATTGACTACAGAGTAGGTAGAGGATAAGGCTGTTCATAGACATTCCCACTTAAATGATCACATTTTTTGATTATGAGATGTGGCACTTGTTATCTCCATCCAGGAGGAGGGTAGGTCCTTGAATTCACAGTGAAAATTCACTTGAAATTCACAGTGGCTGTTCTGTACAGCCACATCTGGAGGACTTGGGCGCTGCCCCAGGCTCATATTTACAATCCTTTCGCCATCTAGCCCTTCTCTGGACCCCACATGGAAGCTGTCTGAGCAAACCTACGGAGGACTGGTGATGATAGTGTGGACACACCCAGGACTCTCCCAGATACATCCCATTGATCAATTCAAAGCAGCTGGAACTGTAATGCCAAGCAATCTGGAAATGGAAATGCAAATTGTTCTCAGCCTACAATTTACCAGAAAAGGGTTTACCTCCAAAGATGCTCAGTAGTTGGTCTCTGGTTAAAAGAAAGAGCAAAGGAAAAAATGTTTTGTTCTGAAGTGTAGGCAACTTCCAATTATTTGAACCATCTGCTTGTAAAGAATTGCCCTACATATCACTTAGAACTTGCCAATATTTTAAAGAATCCAATGCATCTAGATCTCAAACCAAACTTGGCATAATATAGCCACCTTCCTTCTCCTTCTCCTCCTTCTTGTCCTGCTCCTCTTCCTCCTCATCCTCCTCATCCTCCTCTTCCTCCTCCTTCTCCCTCTCTTGCTCCTCCTTTTCCTTCCTTTAGTATTAATAATTTAGAAAATAAACTTTAACACAATGGCTTCTCTAATTGTTTAAAATTATAAGCAAACAAATACCATGATTTATAGGCAAGCAAAATATGAAGACTACAATCAAATACAACCACAAACCAGCTACACTGGCACTTAAAATGCATGCACACTAGTTATGGTGCTGTAGGATAGTTAATAAACCAGGTAAGCTTTTCACATAAATTGCTGTAATTAATGAAAGCAGGTGAAGCAAAGTTTTGATTTTTATTTCTTTTAATGTGTAACATCTTCAAGATCTATAATAATTGCTCACCTTTCATATATTATCATTTAGTTTAAGAATAAAAGACATAAAACATAAAGAATCAAAGTTACAGGAACTATGATTTTTTAATCACCAATATTTATTGAAATCGAATGCCTTCTATGGATCAGCCACTGTGCTAGGGGCTTTCCAACTTGTAATTTTTAGGGTAACCTAAAACAGAACATTCCAACAAGGGGCACAGACTAAGATGGGAAATATTATCCTAGAAAGTTGCTTCTGTCATTAGAGATGCTGAGGAAGTGAGGAAGGGCAGTGTGTCCGGGTTCCCTTGTGGGCGGTGGTTTCTGCATTGATCAGAGATTGAACAAGATGAAGTCTAAGGTAGTTCCTAATAAAAGATTATCAGATTCTACTCTTTAAACACCGTCATCAGAGACCCATACAGATACAATATTCAGAATGAAATGTTTGAAAATAAACATTTTAAGATTAGGACCTTAGATTGTCTGTCAAAGGTGATGACCTCCTCAACTACTGTGAACCCTTTCACCTACAGCCAACATCTACAATATAAGCTAGCTCACCTCTATATCTGAGGTTACTGAATTCTACTTATGGACTGTCCTTGCTAACTGTCTTCTGTAACTTATTCATTCCACAGGTATTTAGTTTATATCTGATGCTTTTCCCTGGGGACCCCACTCTGAGAAGGACAGGTCCCTGCATCATGAGGCTTGTATCTTGCCTAAACAGCCTTTTCACCTGGGCTCTCCCAGCTACTGAAGGACTTGAGACCATCACAAAGCTTGACTTGCCTGCCCCGTAGGTGAAACCATGATTTTCAGAGGGGACAAGGAGGGAATGAGGAGTGTATAGGTCATCCAGACCCCCGTCAGTGTACCAAACACTTTGCTAGGCTCCTGGAGTATAGCAATAATTTTTATGCTATGTCCCTTTATGAGCAATATTCTAAGAAACCATCTAATTGGAATGGTTGATGTTGATTCACTAAAGAGAAGACAAGCCAAAGTATTTCCTTTGTGAATCACTCTTATCCATCTGGGGTGGAGACACCTCATTCCACTAAACCTCATCTGCTTTGGCAAGCACGCAAATGGGTATTCTCTCTCACCACTATGGACAGTGGCAGCCACAAGGGGAGATCTGGAATGTCTAAGAGGACAGCTCATGCATGATGGCTCTGAGGTCATTTAACCGAACTATGGAGATAGGGACACATATGTACGTTTTCCCTAAAACACATCTTATGGATTTCATTAAAAATGGTATATCCTTAATTTGAGGAGATTTGCTTCTATTTTTTATTTCCCATAGTAATATAATGCATACAGTAAAATGGAAACAAAAATTGATTGAGTTATCCAGGTTTTGAATGCCACAGGTAGTAGATTGTATCATTGCTCCCATATATGCTTCTTTCTCCTTAGAAGATCATGCATCCCTTTCTCTTGCTATGAGACTTGCACGGCCTCCCTGTGGGAAGAGCATACTTCCCACCTCACTGAGGTAAGTTTGGCCATGTGAGTTTTGACCAGTAAATGAATGAATTGTGTGCAGAGGTGACTTGTGTGCCATGTGAGCAGAAACTTTAGGAACTGCCACGTGATCACCATAGCCCAGATAGGAACTGCTCCTTCAGCCTGGATCCCAAAATGAATAAGAGGGGACAGAGTCATGGACTGGAGCAGAGTTGTAGCTGATCTGTGCTGACATTCACTGACACAGAATGTGAGGAAGACATATAATAACTGCTGTGATCTACTGAAATTTAGATATTGTTCTTGCAGCATTACAAAGTGAAAGCTAAGTGATAAACCACATAATCAGAAGTTCACTTGTTATTATAATAGTAATACCTAACTTCATTAGTTCATAGTTATCATTATACCTACTTTGTTTTATTTTAGGTCACTTTTAGTTAATTCTTTGTTCATCACTCTGCAAATAATTGTAGGGAGCCTAATCTTCCCCTTTTGAGACCTTCATCTCAACCGCAACCTCAACCTTTCGATTACTCAAGAACCCTGGGCAGTATTATCTGTTCTGTACAAAGACCAGTCCTCTAGGCAGAGAGGGGGAAAAAAAACACTAAAAATCTCCAATAAGTTCACTAGCATCCATGCTTCCGCCACTGCCACATCATGTAGCTATCGAAGATTAGGGCTGCCCAGCCAAATGGGTATTTGTCCACTGATGCCAAGTGTCATTTGTTGCCCTGCATCTCTGCCATAGGCACATCGCTTTTCTTTTATACCTTCTTGCTCAGCCATCTTTTCTCAAAATGCAATCACATGCTGTGCTGGAAGTAAGCATTCTTCTCTAACCCTTGGCCTCATGTTGAATTTAGGCTACAAGGCCACATACTCCTTGCTTCACAGTAAGTCTCCTCTGTGCCATGGTGACCTTTATAGCCAGGGGACCCCAATCCTCCATGGGAAGCTTCTCAAACACTGAGTCACAGAGACAGTTTCAGATTAGCCCTATGACCCACAAACAAATAGTCCTTTTACAGACATTCTGAAGCCCCTTGTACATACTGTCATCCATTCATATAACTAAAAGACAACTTGTGGGACTGTTCATAGGACAAATAGTGGCACCACCAAGATGAATGACTGTGTCTTTGCATATATACTAATATATATGGAAGATTCCCTTAATTAAAAAAAATGTACCTTCTCTTAATATGTGTCATTCCTGTGCTATCATTACACCTATGCCACTGTTGTATCTCTAATATTTAGCAGAATGCTATATATTAGGTTCTTCATAAATATCAGTTGAATAAATGGAGAAATATTAATTACAGTAATCAATAAGATTAAAATGGACTAGAATTTTTCCACTCTACATTTCCCCATATGTAATGATCTTCCCTTGTTTTCTACTTCTTCAAGTGCCCCTAACCCTTGAAACTAAATATCTGAAATTGTTGGGAGGGCATTTCAGAAACAGTGAAACTTAGACTGAGTCTTAGAGTATTCATAAAAGTTCTCTAGACAAACTTTAATATATGGTGCAAAGACAAGATAAAGATAAAATATACAAATAATACTTATTCTATTTGTGTGAAGTCATTATGAAACTTGGAATGTCTTACTTCCTCATTCTATAATGTAAAAAATAAAAGTTTGATTTATAAATGTCTAATTATAACCATATAATAAAAATAATTTTAAAAATTTGTTATCCAGGTTTTCTTAGATGATAAAGCAAGTGAAGCGTCTTACAGTTTAAAAACATGTATTTCTAATACATCATTAGAATAAATAGATAACCACTAAGTTTTCAAGTCTTTCTGCTTTGTAAGTAACACTATGAGAAAGGATGTATTTCAATCAGGACTTTCATTTCTTTGCTCCAAATGAAATATTGTATGTTATTGCATACATGATAAAAAAAGTTTCTTCAGAAATGTTTAAATTGTTATGATTACTTCATTTTATTCCATTCCCTGTCCATTTTATTTATACTCACCATCCTGAATGAAAAAATTTCTGGATGAATTATAAAGAAGCAAACAAACAATCTTGAGGTGAAATATGTACATTTTCATATGTGTAAAGTCCCTATTGAGGTTCATGTCAGGACATCGTAGGTGTTGATAAATTGTTGTGCTTTTTCTATTCCTTCAGGGTTTCTGTGAGGTTCATAGCATCTAGCTAATGATTTCGATGTGAGAGAATTGGGAATCCAACATCTGCTCTTTACTGGCTAATTGTACAACATTTGACCAGTAACATCAACTCTCTGGGCCTTTATTTTCATATGTGTAAAATAAGGATAATGATATATAACTCAGAGAGTTTCTGTGTGAATCAGTGATAATATATTTGTATTAAGCATGATACTTAGATTGCAAGAAACAGAAAGCTTAAATAAGTATGAAAATTTATTTCAGTTCATCAAACACTAAAAAACACCATCAATGAATTTATAGAAGTGGACTCAAACCATTAGATTACCACTCTGTCCTCTGAACAACCTGCTTCTTTTTAGGTGGAACTGTGTTCTGTCAAGATCATCATCCTCATGTATTTAAAAACCAAGATTTCAGCCAGCTCAGAGCTGACATTCTCATAAATTTCAGGAATATAGAGCAAAGAAGTTCCATCCAATTAACTTCAGTCATAAGAGTTCTGGGAAAGAAACTTAACTGGTCTGACTTGTGTCACATGCTCATTTTTTGGACCAATCAGCAGGGGTCAGGCGGATGGAATATTGTGATTGGCCCAGCTTTTGTGATGTGTCCAAACCTGTGATAGGGATTGTGTGATCTGCAACCCAAAAGTGGTAAGTTGTGAGACAAACAAAAACATAGTAACTTCTTCATTATTGAAAGTACCTGACATAGTGTCAACTAAATATTCAAAAATAATAAATGTTGTATTAATAAAATTAATTTTAATTTCCTGGGTTAACCAATTAATTATCTTAATTACGGTCCATGGGCTGCTCCTATATGTTCATGGTAGTAAGCCTGAGACGAACTTGAGAAAAGAGAGCTAGATATGTTCATTCACACAACTCGTTCAACACAGTATCTGCTGCCGCTAGGTTAGAGCTTGTCCCACTGACAGTGGATCATTTACAACATCTTTATTTCCAAAGGGAAGAGCTTTATTACTCTTGGAGATGTCAACATGTGGATTAGAAAATGAGAAATGCGCAAAGGAAACTAAAGACTCCACTGACCCTTTAATTCAAAGTAAACTGCAATCTGCTGGTGAATGCTGAGGTCATTTTGACACACCCAACAGGAATGAAAAAATCATTCCTGCTTTATCACATGCTAGCTGCGTGCCCATGGTTGAGTTATGAACCTATCTGTGCCTCAGTTTTCTCAAGGCTTGCATAGGGGCACCTAGATTTTCCTAAGTATTTTTGGTCACTTAAATATAAATGACTTCAAAGAAAACTTGCAATTATTATTATTTCTGTTATTAGTAATAACATTGTTATCATAGATTTTTTTCCTGAATAAGAAATCTCAACTCCAATGTTTGGGCATCCATGTGCAAGGATCAACTGGTTTTGAAGAAAGTATTATTTGCCATATTCATGCCGTGGTATAATAGTAAACATCTGGATGAGAAAATAAAATTGTAAACTAGTGAGTGATTGGTGTTCTTTTAAGTATCCACATGTTTGAGCTTTCTTAGGCAAAGTGTTTATCTGTTTGAACTATGTTCCATCTAGATGTTTGACATGATGTAGCCACAACCATTTTAACACTTTGGGAAAGTCAAAAAGAAAAGCTAAGGGATTATTTCAGGGTAAGCTTTATGATGTTGTTTTTTTTGCTGATTTGTGGGAAAACGCAAATAATAAATTAATGCAACCAACAGAGTTTAGATAGATATGTGTGTAGTAAACACTGTGATATCCCTTTCAGATCCACTTTAACCTGCTGGTACACCCCAAGCCCATTCTGTAAGGGTCCATGTCCCCTTCCCTGGAGAATGTGTTCCCCTGTTGTCCACTGCTTCACCTGGAGAGTTATGCCCATCCCCTGGGTGCAATCCAAAGCCAATGACTGACAGATATATTAATAGTATATAAATGGCTACCCTCTTGCCACAAACAGGCAACACAGCCACGTGGTTAATGATTCAAAGACCTTCCTCTATGGACCTGGCCAAAGCTAGACTCTATCTGAGACCACTTCCTTGATCAGCACTTTCCCTTTCTCTAACCTGCTTTACTTGCTTCCTTATGAGCTTTTCTGCTAATGCATCCATCACTTTCACCAAAATTAGGATCTCAGACTCAGCTTCTAGGAAAGTCAGCCTAAGACAATGTTACACCAACCCGTGCTGTCAAAGATACCTGGAGAATAATTTGAAAATATCAGCTTAATACTTATGAGGAGCAATAAATCTTAGACACGCAGACTCTTAGAAATAAGACTCACAGAATTAATAATGCAGAAATCAACAAGGTGATGATAAGAAGCAAGATACTACCTCAAGCTGGGCATGGCATGCCCTGAAGCAAGATAGCAAAGATTAGCAGTTGCTGTTGATTGGTATGTTCCTTGGCTGGTTTGATTAATTGATTGCTTGACAGATGTCCATCATTCATCTCCTCTCCTTATTTAGGGGAAATAACTGTTTATATGAAAGGTATGGTTCCCCATCTGAAAATGCCTGTGCAGAAGGTGTGTAGTTCTTTCTCTGCCTGATCCAGAGACGAGGACTTGGTTACCAGATCAGTTCTTGATCAAGTGCCCTCTAATTCAAGACTTTGAAGCTTAAGTTAGTTGCCAATAAAGGTATGGTCAAGAGTTCATACATGACAGTTTCTGTGGGGTTCCTGCAGTGGAAGCCAATGATAGTGCCTACAGATTCCAGCAGTGTCTGGGAGCAATGTTACCATGGCTATGAGCATCATGAAAGCAACACTCCTGCTGGCTGGATTCTATGTTCTTCTGGTTTCCATCTGCTCACCATGCATACTCCTCTATTTTCTCATCAATTGTGTGATCTCCCCAATAAAGTCTCTTTTTCCTTGCCAGAAATCAAGAAAACTTACTGATACAATACATGATACAAATTTCCACAATGCCAGTTGGCAAATTATAAGTTTACAAATATGAAGAGAAAAAAAAGATTCATACAGATTAAGACAATTGATTATCAATAATAGGCTGACTTTGTCAACTTTTATCCTATTACTTTTTGCTATCATGGCTGAAGTGTTCACTTGTTTGAGCACCTGTAATAAACTATGCACAAGCAGAAATGAACAGACAACACGGCCCTGTCTTCATGCATCATACAGTTTTACACATTTCAAGTAACTTAACTAATAAGTAAATATATGTTCTCAGTTTTTGGTGTTATCAATGCCAATATAGGACAGAATTATAGTGTTAACAGTAGAATCTAACTTAGTTTAGGGAAGGACACTTAAGGGGCAATCAAAGTTCCATGTCAGCTGTGACTTAATGAGGAGCTAAAACTTAGGCAATCAGAGGAAACAAGAGGATGACGAGGATGACGACCCTAAAGTAGGAAAGAGATTGGTGTTATCACAGTAAAGGAACCAGGGAAAGGCTGACGTGACTTTCCCAGAGGTGGGGGTGTCAATGGTACATAATGTGTCTATGGTGCTAGGCAAGAGTTTTGTAGGACCTTATATATTTTTCTTATGCTTTTGAGAGACAATACTCTATAACTCTCCCTTAAAGAACTATATAAGTAGGCTACTTTGAGTCAGGACTGTGGCTTCTGAGAGAGCTACATGTAAATTTGGGCGGGCAGGCTGTCTTGACGACCTGATAACGAGGGATATAGAGAAAAAGTAGTTTGGGCAGGTGTTGGTATTGGAGCTTTAGGAAAGGGTGGGGCAGCAAGACAGAGCTTAGTCAGAGGGCAGGATCAAGACACAGGGGCCCCTCCCTTAGACCAGCAGGCGGGGAGGAGGTCATGAGGAGAAGACTGATTTGACGTGGTGAACTGGACACGCAAGGGAGATCTGCTGGCCAAAACAGAGCTAGAGAGTCAGAAGAGGGGGAGAAGGCAAGACAGGAATGAAGACAGGAATGAAGCCAGGGCCTTAGGCAATGAAGAAATAAAATCCCTGGAGGGCAATGCCTTGCTATAGAGAGCTGCCCACTCCGGGGGTCTGCTACATGGGAGCACTGGGCAGCCTCAGCCCACAATGGGTTTCTGCAGCCTGAAAAGGGTTAATCTCTTCAGTGGGTAAGCTTCCCTGGTGGATGGCTGATTTACTCCAGTCCCTAAATTCATTATTATAATGTTCTTCCTCTCTTCTTATATCTTATCTTTTCCTGCCTTATCTCACCTGACCATCTGAGTCAGGGTTTTCACAGCTGAAAATCTGACACACACGCACACACCTGAAAATCTGAGACACTGAGATTTGCGGACATATCTCAATCACCAACCACTCTGCCAGAAACTTACAGAAAATAGAGACAAAGTATTGGAGAAAGATGAATTTTATGAAAAAATTAAAGTGTCTCACTTTTCTGTTTAATTCCACCATCTACAACCCTGTTAATGAGATGTGCCAATCTGGGAAATTCAAAGCCTTCATTGTCTTTGTATCAGAGAGATACAGGGTCATGAGAAGAATAACAACTGCTAAAAAATAAAATAAAGATGCTAGGGAAAAAAATAAAGGAAAGAAATGAGCGTATTTGGGGATAAATACGAAAATAGGCTTATCGGTGGGTTAAAATTGGAAAACAATAGGAGAAAGCAAACAATTTGTGAGAACTGAATGAAGAAAAACAATGATATTAATTGTAAACTGAGTGTCAGAGAAAATGTGTTGGCAGTGTGAACTAATTGGATTGTAGACTCTAATCTCCCAAGGGAAGGGGTGGACACTTCAGCACATTAGAGGCAAAATTCTCACTGGCAGGAGTTGGGGTAAAATGACCTAATAGGTCTTTTCCAACTCTGATTTCTATCATTTGGCTAGAGAATCCTAGCCAGAAGTTGCACAATTAAGCATCTTTGTGGAAAAAAATAAACACAGAACTATCAGATAATACATATGCACTCTCACCCTCAAGAAAACGTAAAAGCAACAATCACACCACCAATAAAGCCACAGGATCCAGCCCAGAACAGCCCAGAAGAATAATTCTTGGCATGGACCATGGATAAATAGATGCTTTCATTCCCCTCGTTTTCTTAATCCTCAAATCTGAATGGACCGGGGTGGCAGGTTTTCAGGGGTGCTGGAAGGCAGGGGCTTTGCATAATCTCCCCCTGAAGGTTTGCTCTGTTTGGAGGAGGTTACCCTTTGAAGATGACTGGATAGGATCCAGCAAGTTTTTTCCTACTCCCACAATCTTTTGCCCGCTTTCCTTCAGCCCTTCCACTTGGCTCTACCCATCTCTGGGAAAATGGGAAAATTACAACAAACCTTAGATCCTTTCTTGGAGAATTGTGAGTGGAGTATTATATCCTAATAGCCTGCTGGCAAATCCAAACCCTATTCAAAGAAAATCCACTTTGAAAACAGTCCGTAGAGATGTGGACATTCCTGGGAAAACACATCTTCTCTTCTTACTTTTTGTTTTCTCCTTTTATCTGAGGGCTTAAGTTTTCTAGTTTCATGGTTTGATTTAGGGCTTCTGTTTTGCTGCTTTCTGGAAATAAGCACCAGTGTAGACAGAGCAGAATATATTATACAGAAGTGCCTGTGACTATTTTGACTGGAACAAGAGTATCACTCAGGCAAACTGGCGAAATTAGGAGAAGAATAGCGTCGTGGTTTGTAGTTGCAGAGCTAGCAGCACCGAGTACCAACCCCAGTTCTGAGTCTTTGCTTCCTCTCATTCTTGCCTTTATAAATGCCTATTTTGGGATTTTATCTCTGAATCATTGAAGTTAGGCAATCACAAAAAAAAAAAAAAAATACTGGCATGGATAGGTCTTACTTTGTATTTTCTCAGGAGAATGCTAACAGCTGCAACCTTTTGGATAAATAATGTTCATATTCTAGCCATGAATGAACTTTTTTTAAGCCCACGGAGTCATAATTACATTTTAAAGGTTACCCCTGTCTGGCTTACTTCTGTTATCCCTTTTAGCTCTGCTCAGCTCCTCAGTGGACTTCAAAGAGGGACAAAACTCTGTGTAAAACTGCTTAAGGGCAGTCACAACTCACGAGGGAGTTTTGCACCTATATTGATAAACCAAGGGAAGGTCCAGCACAACAAAAATCTGGCTTTTCTTCTCCTTCAGTATCTTTCTTCTGGAGGACCGAGGTATTTCTCACATTTTCTACTATTAGAGTGTACGACTTAATTTACTCATTTTCACTCAACAAATAGTTTTGAACAGTTATTATTCACCAGGTGAACTAGACCCTGGAAATATAACATTGAAATAAAACAAAAATGAGATGACAGTTTTTAAAAAGAGAAATAAAAATAAACCTAAGCATGATGTATGAAAATAAGTGTATCAAGAAATAAAGAATATTGAATTTATGTAACCAAAACATTTGAACCCCCATATTCTGAAATTTAAAAAAAAGAAGAAATGAAGAAGAAAAAAACATGAGGATGGAGAAAGGGAAACAAGGGAGAAAATGATTTTTTGAAGTTATTTAGTTCTTATTTGCAAAAGACCCCAAAATTAAAAGTTACAGTGTTGATTTTATTTCTTTTAGAAAACTAAAGTATCTTTCTACCTCTACTACTAGCTAATTTACATAAACTGAACTTTTTTTCTAAAATAATCTCATGGCATGATTATTTTTATTTTTATAAATGAGCTTCTCCAATTATGTCACACATACATTCCAGTGCATGATATCTCTTCTTTCTTAAAAGAAAATATGAATTAAATGAATAAAGACCAAGTGTTTATCATTTTAAATGGAGTGTTATGGAAAATCCTAAGTCCTTCAGGGAGTCTCTCCCCCCTTATTGCTGGTTACGTTTGACTTAGTCCATGTCTACCTAATGATCACATACACGCTAAGGAAGAAAACTCATTCGTGTGAAATAGGCATAACCATATTGTGGGGAAGTTATGTTTGAAAGAAAAAAAAACCAGATTAATCATGAGAGTCTTTCTCAAAGAGCTGTTCAGTCTAAGAATCTTCCTTTTGTATCATGTTAGAGCCTAAAATTGCAAATCATGTGTATGTGGCCTAACATCGGAGTTTACCATTAATAAGTTGGGTTACCAGATTTGGTTGCAGTATTCAAAGTAAATTTAAAATGGTGAATGAAATTAATTTTGAATTATTGATTTTATTTTCACATCACTTCACAAAAGCAACGAGAGTTAGCCGTAGTGGGTTTTCAGAATACTTTAAGAGTCAAATGTGGCTGAGAAGTTGAAACAAATTAAAAATTCTGTCCCTACATTGCTGCCTTCACATAAGAGACAATTTGAAGAAAATATTTAAACCTGGAGTATTAATGTTCAAAGGAATTCTAAGTTATACCATCTATTGAACTGTTATATTCAACCAATGCTCAAGGAAGATTTAACAATGGTCAACTTAATTAAGTCACTCATAAAGGAATCTTCTTTAAATATTTTTGTCTGAAATATATAGCCATGACAGCTCTATATCAGGATATTTTGATATAAGTTATTTTGGTGAATTTCACTCCAGGAAACAAACATAAAATTTTGTATTTTTTTCTTTTTTGCTTTTAAAACTGTAGTTGGTAAAATATTAATGCCACAAAATATTGTGATTTAATTCGATAGCCTCAAAATAATATATATGCCTATTAATTGCTTATATATTTATTATTTATTTGGTAGTCTTAGAACTATATCCCATGACTCACTTTTCAAAAAATCATGAAAAAGGAAAAATAGCACAAAGAGAGAAAAAAAATATACTGCATATTTTTAAAACTCAAAATCCATCCTGCTCATGATATTAAATATGAGTCCCATAGGTTTTAGCAAGTGAGCCAAAACTTACTATATTTAGGAATAACCCATAAATCATAACTCTGATATTTAATTTGACATAGTGATAGCCTAGCTAGTGATTATTAAAATTTTAACCACTCATTCATTCCAAGGTGTTATTAAGCAAATTATTCTGAAAACTTTAAACCAAATTCGTCATTTGGTTAAATTCTCTGCTTCATTTTTTGCATAGGCCAAACTAATTAAATAAAATGCAAAGAAAAAGATTACTTGAGTTGAGGGACAATTTGAAAGAAGAGACCATACTAACTATCCTTTATCCAACATCCATACAGCATAAAAGTAAGAAAATCTAGATTTTTTCCATTGTTGGCTACAAGGAGTTTAAATGACCCTGCAGAAATCATAGTGCAATTTATATTTTTATCCCCATCTTATGTTTTTAATACGACCCTGGTCACGTGGGCTGTGCTCATGCCAGTATCTAATCTGGAAACTGTCTCTGAAGCAAAGCCCTTTCAGAAGCATTCTAATTCACCATCCCTCTGTGGCGGTTAACACCACGTTGTCAGCCCTTAAGATCTTGTAGCTGTCCTGACTGAGCCTGGGTCTCCATTTTCCAAGGGGAGTTTTCAGTGAACCATAGTCTGTCTTTCTATTGGATAAGTCTGTAAACCTTGGTGGGCTGGGTGGGTCCTAAAAGAAAAGAGGATGTTTTCTTTTTCCACTGTTTAAACCCCCTGTGAGTAATTCCCCACAGCTGTACATAAACACCCCCTTTCTGAGTGAGGGGAAAGAAGTCTCAGAACAGAACAGCTCTCTCTGTTTATCAAATTAAAACAAATCATGGCAACAGCTTCTTGCTTTAACCAAAAGGGAGTCTCCTAGTCCTGATGTGTTTGTGGGGGACTTAATTGTACTCTGGAGCTTCAGGCTAAAATAGAATTATCCTGAGTTCTCCTTGAAAGAGGAAAAAGGATAAAGAGAAGAAACAAGTTTTAAATCATTGTGTGTAAGCAAACTGGGATTCTTTTGCAGCTATTATGAGATTGTTCAACAATTAAATAGTTATAATTATAACCCCAAACAATGTTTGACTGGGCTGGCTGCCTAATCAGTGAAGCTGTATTTGCACAGCAGACTAAGCATATTATTGTTAAAATAAATGTTATTGAAATAACAGCTCTAGAGAATACATGTCTGCCTACAGAGAGATGATAGTTATTTTCAAAGATGCCAAGAAATTCAGTGTCCACCATATAGTGGGTGTAAAATGACAACTGTAGGATTGAATGGAAAACATTCAGTGTTGTATACAAATAACCTCTTGCTGTTAGAAGTTTTAAGAAACCGCCACACAGAATTTTCTGGTTTTTAAACCAATTTGTTCTTTCAGTCCAATCTGGCAGAGATGCTGAAACAAAGAATAAGTGATTTCGTAAGGTCATGCACTAGTGGCAGACTGTAAAGTCACAGACTTATCTGCATAACATAGTCCTTATAATTACAGTGAAATTGATTTAATTGGTGACTTTACTCATAGATTGTAAGATCCTTAAGACTCTGATTTATTTCTGAATATCCACAGCCTAGCATACTACCTAGTTCGGGTGTGCATATGTGTGTGTGCATCTGTGTGCCCGTGCGGTAGAACGTATGAAAGGTGATGTAGGTGAGTACCATAGTAAGTAATCATTGGTGCCATCTGTAATCATTTTTGTGAAGTAGTAATTAATACTAGCCCTACATATTTAAACCTATGTCAATTTTGGAGGATTCTTCCCCAGATGTTTCTAGTCTCTGAAAGATTACCTTTGCAAATGGGGAGGGAGGGAGAAGAAGAAAATAATTTAAAATATTACAATTCTCGAAGCTTTTTGTTTCCACCTTTTTCAACAACTTTAACTGATTTTAAAAACTTTATTTTTCTACTTTAGTGTTCCTCAAACCTCCCTAATCTCAAGAATTACCTAGAGTGCTTCCTAAACAGTTTCTCTGGCCTCAGCCCGGCCTAAGGAACCAGAACAGAATCTTTGGGCAGAGGGACATATGATGAAGTAAGTTTGAAAATCATCATTCTAAATAATTTCTGGCTAACTAAGGATATCAGGCAGGTCTTTGTTATATAAGGTAAATCCCACTTCTTCCATAACGTCAACTGTATACCTCTAATCCACCAAATTTATAACTTACACCTCTCTCATGGTATTTATTTTCTCATTATCTTTTAACAGCATCATAAGCTTCTAATGGAAAAGACTGAGACATATATTTTTCCACAATTAATCAATATTTATTAGATATCAGCTATGACCTGACACGGGGGTAGAATGGAGTAATGCTGAATAAGACCTGATGTCTGTACAATTACAATTTGACAAGTACCATTTACATACAATGCTATTACTTCTTATTTTCTACAGGGTCTATTGTAGTGCATCTCATATAATAAATGCTTGAAACCCACTTGTTGAACAAATGAATGAATTAATAAATAAATACATGATTTCAGACTTGAATATGTAATGCCCCAAAATTATGATCCAATGAGATTCTCATTGTGGCATTGTTTCCTGGAATTAAAAAGTGATTCTGAACAGTAATAACCATAGTGGCAACTGAAAGTGCCTCCTACTTTACAGCTGACAAAGACTTTTCCCTTGCATCATCTCATCTTTTCTTCATGTCAACCTGTTGAGACAGAAAGTGCAAGTGTTATCTTAGCTTCATATTAGAGATGAGTAAACCATCTCTCAACAAGCTTAATTAAGCTATTAGAGACAGCTCTTAAAACTAAATTAAAATTTTTGCTGATGCAAAGTTGACCTTGAAATGCAAGATTCAACAGTTATAGAGGAAACCAAATGCTGGGTTTAGAAGCTAAAACTCAGGAGACAGTGTTCACTACTTACTAAATGGATTACCATGTTAAGCCGCTTAACCATGTTGACACCATTTTCTCATTTATAAACTAGGGTTGATAACTTCAACATCATAGGATTGTTGTAAACATTAAAATAGCTGTTAGAATGCTTTTTAAATTTCATGTGAGAATTTTGGTTAAGCTCTAACCCAGGAAGGGTGTCTTCATTTTTGAATAGGTACTTTTGCCTAATAAATAGATGCTCCCTGTAATTTATCAGAGGCAGGGCAGGTGGTGGCTTAACCACAAGTGCTGGAGTTGCACTGACTACATTTTCTCCCAGCAGCACCAATTACAAGCTGTGTGACTTGGCAAGTTGTTCAATCTGGCTGTGCCTCAATGGCTTCATCTACTAAATGGACATTAAAAATACTGTCTATTGTATAGACTACTTGAAAGAAATGATTGGTACTTACGTATATAAAGACAATGTCTGATACATAGTAAGCATTTAACAGATGGTGTTTTGTTTGTTTTTGGTATATAGAGCAGGAACTATGAGCTGGAATTCCTCTTAAGGTTTATTTCAAATTATGTTCTGATAAAAATGTATTTAGTACCTATAACATGCTAGCCACTGCTTTGGTTATGGGGCAAATTCTCATGAACAAAACTTTACTTACCTTTTTTCTTCCATGCTGTAGAAATAAGAGGGAAAGTGAACTTTCTCCTCTCTTGGGGCTTCAGAGGGCACAACTTAGTACACAGAGGTAGGAAAAGAAGGGAAGCCCTTGTCAGCTGTGGAGTGCTGTGATTAACCTCTGGAAACTCAGAGATCAACCTGGCCAGGCCTCAACCGTGACGGTTCACATAGGTTAGAAGTTCACTTTTCCTTAATTGATCCCAGACTCTCGTTATGGACAGTCTTCGTTGGTGGCAGGCTTGCCAGGCAGGCTGCCCTAGGTGTCACATCAGATAACAAAGAGTTCATTTTCCCCTGGGCATGCTCAAGAAACTGTACTCACTCAAGCTGCTTTTATTCTTCCTGGAGAAGTTTGCCCTCATTCATCAAATGACAAATCTAATACACCCACATTTGCCTAACTTGTTTATCTCGGGGTGGTGCAGCCAGCCTGTGTTAGTTACTGGCCTTTTAAGGGGCAGAACAGTCTATCTGGAAGTTGGACAGAGTCCAAAGTGTTATTAAAATGTATGAAATGGCCTAGAAAAATATCTCTTCTTACCTAATCAGGTACGATAGGCATCAAAGCAGATAAAAGACATTAAGTAACATGTTTCCTAATTAACCTTTTATTTTGAGATAATTGTAGATTCACATGCAGTTGGAAGAAATAATAACAGAGAGATCCCATGTACCTTTACCTAGTATTCCCCAATGGGATGTCTTGCAACACTATAGCACAATATTACAACCAGGAAATTGGCATTGATAAAATCTACCAATTTTATTCAGATTTGTATCAGTTTTATCTGCACTCACTTGTGTGTGGGTGTGTCTGTTTATACATGTACATGTGTGTATGCATGTGTACATTTAGTTCTATCCAATTTTATCACAAGTGTAGGTTCATGTGTTCACCACTACTATCAAGATACAGAACAATTCTATCATTATCACCACAGGATCCCTTATGTTGACATTTTGTAGCCACACCTCCATCCCTCCCTCCCCTATTCCCACCTAAATGCCATTCTTAACCCTAGCAACCACTGATCTGTTCTCTATTTCTACAATTTTGTTATCTAAATCATGTTATGTAAATGTAATCATACAGTAACTTTAAATTACCTGAAAACATAAAGAAGTATCAGAGGGTATTGCTATTATTATTTGTGGTAATTTTACAGCAAGTATTAAAACAACAATTACATGTTATTTTTTACAACAGCCATATTTTTAGACAATTACAATTTTTTGTAAGCGTTAGGCTTTGTGGGATTTTTGGTGGGCTCATGAAAGGGGAAATGATATTAAACAGTAGCTAGGGAGAGATCAAATTTACTGACAGATTTTCCTATGGGAAAAGGTCTTGTTTTGACAAACCACTGCCAGGGAGAAGACTGGAATCTATAAAACAGATCTTCTCACTTTTTCTAGAAGTTCATTATTAGTCTTACAAAGATAATCCAGTAGCTTTCCCCAAAGAGAGATAAAAGTATTTAAAGTGTGGTACATTTGACTCTGAGTTCAAAGTTGGTGTTTTAAGAAGACTGGATCTAACAAAAATCTTTTCACAGTGAATCTGAGTCAAATCTCTCTGAGAAAAAAGATTGAAACAATTTTTCTGACAATACAGACAAATTAACACATCAAGCAAAAAATAATTATAATGTTAATATATTAAATACTTATGAGATATTTATGGCATAGTATGATAAACTCTGCTAAGCATATTACACAAAATATTTTATTTGATCCTCACAATAAATTTGCATGATTAGAGTCTTTTAGTTTATTTTATTGATAAGAATATTGATGGTTGAAAAGATTAAATAGCTCTCTCAAAGTCCCATACCTAGTGAATGGCATATCTGGAATTTAAACCAAGTTTATCCAGCTACCAAGCCTATACTTCTCTTTGGAGGGGAGGCATTGAACTCTATTTTGTTTTTGCTTTTATCACCAATATTTTTATTTTAATAAAATTTAAACTAACAGAAAAGTCTCCGGAACAGTACCAGAAACACCAATATACCTTTACTTAGTTTCGTCAATTGTTAAAAATTTACTGCATTTGATTTTTGTTGAAAATAATTGCTTCAGTAATAGCCTTTACAGACATATTTCTTCAGCCCAGGATTTAAAGGTCTGGTTTTCACATCTCTTTAGTCTCCTTTGTTATAGAATAGTATCTAAAGCCCATGTTCTCAGCCACTGAACAGTACCATATCCCTGTAGTACGAATCTAATGATGAAGGTGAATTAAAAACATTCTAAAGCAGGCAATTCTTCACCACCTCTTCCTAACATGATGAAACGAATTCCCAATTTCCCTTTTCACCACGATGAGTAACACAACTAACTTGGCATAGTGTTACTTCCTTTAAGTGAGATTTCTCTGCTTTGCTGTATATTCAGATGATAAAATATAGGCATGAGTTTTACTTTACCCAAGTATATAGCCAAATTTCTTGTAGCCTGTAGAGTTTTCAAAAAGCTCCCATAAGACGCATTTCAGTTTGTCATACTTTGTGTAATAACCAAGAGTGAATGGCAATGAATACCTTAGACTCGTAAGTATTCTGACTGTGGAATAGGAGGATTTGGGTTTGAATCCCAGATCCAGTGTTCTCTAGATATGTGATATTAATTAACCTTCACTTCAAAGGTCCAGTGTCATCATTTGCAAGATGGGTACCCTCATGGACCTTACAATGTTTTTATATGAATGAGACGTAACTGATGGCAATTGGCATGATGCCTGGCACGAGCAGGCACTCGGTAAGTATAAATTCTTCAGATGTAGGCAAGTTAAAATGATGGGATCTGTCAGAATACATATCTCATGCCACATTCATGTCTATAGCTTCTCTTCTTCAATTAGTTCCCTTTATTTCCCTGAAGAAAATTAAGTTTTAACAATCCTCCATGGCTTCTATGTTCTTATCTGTTGTCTTTCAGGAATTGTTAAATGTAGAGTCTACTGAGAGAATCAGCATCAAACACAAGGATTTCCCCCTTCATTTCCACGTTGGATTACCACTAGAATTATGGCTCATCAGGCATCCCAGTGTGTGGTTCGAAAGTAGTCTTTTGGGTTGGCCACAAGTTGATTTTCTCATTTTGTGGTGTGCTCTGGTTGATTGTATGCCATATTCACTCAGTAAAACTATGTCAATAGTCTGTATTTTACTGTGGGTTTTTGAGATCTGTTCCTCCTTCTCACTCTTTCTATGTCACTCATGATAATCATGTTTATCATGATTTCATTTATCCTTGATTTATTTGAGAATTTTATGAAGCCTCATTTTGATCATTATGCAAGGAACTTCCGATATGGTGATGGTTAGTTTTATGTATCAACTTGATTAGGCCACCGGATGTCCAGGTATTTGGACAAACATGATTTTGAATGTTCCTGTGATGCTATTTTGGATGAGATTAACATGTAAATCGGTAGACTGAGTAAAGCAAATTACCCTCCCTATTGCGGGTGTGCCTCATCCAATCAATTGAAGGCCTGAGTAGAAAAAAACATTCAGACCCTCCCCCAAGTAAGAGAGAATTACTCCTGCCTGCCTCCCTTCAAATTGTGATATCAGTTTTTTTCTTGCCTTTGCATTTCAACTGAAACATTGGTTCTTTCAAGGGCTTAAGCATGCCAGCCTTTGAACTGGAACTACAACATTGGCTCTTCTGGGTACCAGCATGCCAACTCACCCTAAAGATCTTGGGGTTTGTCTGCCTCCATAATCACATAAGACAATTCTTTGCAATAAAGCTGTTTTCACTATTGGTTCTATTTTTCTGGAGAACCCTGGCTAATACATATATTTTATCTCATTTAATCCTCATAATAGCACTCTGTGCTCATTACTTTTGGATCGCTCTAAACTTTGAGGACCATGGATCTCAGCGACTTACCCAAGATTACTCACCTGATAAAAGTCCACTGTCTTTGCTTGGAATTGTCTGACTTCAGTGTCCATACTCTGAGTAACTGAAGATAACTAGGCAGGCATTATTACAAGCATCTGTAATTCCAAAGCACTGAGTCAGGTGGACTCTCCGTATTTACACACCATGTCAAGGAGGTGCATTAATATTGAGAAATATCCAAGCCATCAAAGACTTTGATTTAGCAGAAAAATGTATGAAATCAATTCTGGGCATTTATTTGCTGTCCGCTGAACCACACAACGTTCAACGTGCTATTCACTTCAGCACGCCAGCCTTCAATTATCACAACGGTATGATTTTTTTAATGTTTATAATTATTTCAGATTTTAGAAAAATGTACTGTTCACATTTTTTACAGTGTTTAGACTCCCAGTCCTTTAGTCTATTTACAACTCCATCCTATTTTTCTTTGCCTGGAAAACTACTACTTTTCTTTTAAAACATTTACTACCTAGATCTAGATGAATATCTAGACCAACTAAGTCTAGGATCTGCTCACTTTAACATGTTTATTAGGCAACTTATGACAATAATTGCAATTATGTCCCTCCTTTCCCCAATAAGATTGTGAATTTCTTGAGAGCAAGCTGGGCACATAGTGGATGCTCAATTGAGAGAGTGAAAAAAATGCTTTTTTATTATTGAGTGTATATGTTGAGCATCAGATTTTTAGGTTTCAGTGACAGAAAAAAAGCACAATAACTCACAATTCAGACACATGTAGTATATGATTATAGACACACACACATAGCAAAATCGACATGCAACATATAGACACATAGAACATTTTACTGAACTTTACTGAAGTAGCAAACTTTTTTTAGAAAGGCTATTTGCCAAATGGCATATATTTGATTAGAAGAGTTAGCTGAGATTAAATAAGCCAAGGTCGTTTTAAGACAGATTTGAGCAGAATATATATGTTTTATGCTAAGTAGCATTCATCAAAACCAATAAATGTTGCCAGATTTACAAACAGCCAACAGATTTTATGTGTTCTGTCTCCTTTGAAATTATTAAAGACACTCTAAGTACTCTTAGCTTCATTTGTTAAATATGCAGGCTATTATAAGTAAACTATTTATAATCAATTTCTGTGGATCTATAATATGTCAATATACTATAGGGTGAGGAACATGAGGGCTTATTCTGAAATTCGTTTGGTTTGAGGTCAAAATATTTGGAGGAAGACATTTCATTACACTGTAGCTGAGAAGGCAAAGACAGCAATTTGGGAAAAAGAAGCTCAAACGAGTGGTGACTAAGGCAGCAGAGAAGGAGAGTGGTAAAGAAAAGATATTTCTAAAAAATGAAAGGAAAGCAAAAGTAAGACAGGAAATGAAAATTAAAAACAGGCAAAGTTTTTTTTTTTTTAATAAAGATTGAGGTTTCAGGAAAAGAGAGAAAAGTGCAATAAATCAGCAGACTAGCTTATTTTGTTGGGAGTGGAGAGAAACCGTTTTTAAGTTCTCATAAACTGCTTCAGGAAGGTAAGAGGCTTCCTGTAAACTTTACTTGAATCACAGACCTTTCAAAGACTCCGTGGGGAACAAGGACAAATGTGGCAGATATCTGAGAGAAGAAAACATGTCTTTTATTAAAAGCTTTCGTATCACAAAGAACTATATATTACTTGACCTTGAAGTTGCCCAAGCATTACTATTTGCTGTGTAAATGGGTAAATGCTATTATTCATCTTAGAGAATTAAGAATATACCCAATATTGGAACAAATATATTTGAATATATTTAAAGTTCACATTTGTAGGGGTGGAGGGAGGCGTCATCTATTCTTTTTTCATCATCCACTGTAATCTATTAATACTCGATAAAATGTACTCAATAAAGGAGTCAACCACCATTTGAGAAGCTTCTATATGTATTTTTTTTAGCTTATTCACTCATTTATTCAACATTAATTTTCTAGTATATGCCAGACCCAATGCTTGGCCCTTGAAATGCTAAGGTATGTAAGATAGGATATTTACCTTTGTAAGGGAGAGATTCTAGGAAAGAAGATAGGCCTATAAAAAGATATCTGTGATAAAACATTAATGATAAATAAAAACACAGGAGATAGAAATTAGTTATATATGCAATAATAGAAGAATATGTACTCTAGGAGATTCTATTTGAGCTATATCTCAAAGTGGTACATGCAATAGGCTTAAATTGGAAAAAAAAAATCTCCAAGCCTAAATATAACCCTGCTAGTCAACTCATCCAATTTTGTATAAGAGGAAAAACAACCAAATTATTGAAGGAGCATGATATGCTTAATGTAACTTAAAATCAGTATGACATTTCCCCAGAAATAATTACTATTTCTGTTCTCTCAAATTGTCTTGCACAGATAGAGTTTTATCTGACCTGCTAGACTATCCAACTGGAGACTGCATTGATCAACCTCCTTTGCAACTTGAGGGAGCCCTTGAAATGTAGGTGAATATGTCGTTTGCAACTTCCACTCACTTGCTTAAAGGATGTTGTTTGCCTTCTATTTGTCCTTCTCTTGGTCTCCCTGTGGGCTGAAACCTAAAGCAGGAAGTGACCCACCATTGGCTAATCTGGACCACTCCCTTCTACACTAGGACACAAGCCAGAGAGAAGTAAATTTCATCTTATTTAAGCCGCTGTGTTTTAGATCTGTTTGTTAGCGCAATATAGCCTATACCTTAATTAACACAGACATCTCTTTTCTCACTCGTCAGAAATTAAAATTGAATTCAAAAAGCAAAAACATAAACTTAAATTTCAGAAAAGACTCATACCTAAAACTGATTTTTAAAGCTTTTCTAATGTTCCATTAGTCCATTCCCTTGCAATTTATCATAGGAGAGTATGTTTTAGAGTTTGGAAGTCAGACAGAGGTACAGTCAAATACAAATTTTACAATGTAATGATAATATTATTTATTTAGTGTCATCCATGTGTTGAAAACTGAGTTTGGTACTGGGTATTTGATTTCATTCAATCTCCAGAAAACTCAATGAATTGGCTTTTATTCTCATTTTATAGTCAAGCAACTTGAGGCTTAGGATAGCTCATAAGGTTACACCAGGTCATATATTTAGTAGTCGTGGGAAGAGACAGGATTGAATTCTAGATTGTTCTGGCTTATAAATCTCTACTATACACTGCTTCATCACCTACTAGCTGAGGGCAAGTGTCGCTTTCCTTATCTGTAAACTGTCAATAATATTTACCTACTTATGAGGTTGCTGTGAGCATTGCCTAAGTCTATGTATATGATGCCCTTTCAGATCCAGATACATAGTATGTACACAGTAAACATTGGGTGCTTTTCTTCTTGAGAGTCTGAGAGCTCTTGCAGTGAAGGAGCCATATCTCTTTTGCCTTTGTATTTTTCAGTATCCTGTAAAATGTCCAGCAAGAAGTAGGTGCTCAATAAAATATTAGGATAAATCAGGAGAATGAGTAAAGCAAGTAAATTTTTTAAAAAGTGATAAAAATATGGGTAATAAGGCTAGTAATATTAACCCTTACAGTATTCTGGGAAACATAATTGCTTGATATACATTTTCTCCTTTAATCTTTCTGATAGTTCTGTGAGGTTGGTTTTATTGTTTTCCCCATCCTACAGATACGTTCATTGAACCCCAGATGTTAAGTAACTCACTTACAGGCAGACAGACATTAAGCTGTGTAGCTTCTACTTGAACTGAGCTCTGTGTTTGTGTGGACCCAATCTCCTCCCCAGTCCAGGCAATAGGGCTGGAGAAGCTAATCGCTAGCCTTTGCTCAAAACACTGTTTACTCCTGAGCTCCCAGAATGCCCCGCAGAAGCCCTGTTCTGCACTGTTCAGTACTGAAGGTGATGGTTTATAGACTCCAGGCCTTTCCCCGCTTGACCTCTCAGTGTCCTGCAGTAGCCAGGTGGGCTGGAGCTCCGGCTTCTGTCCTCCAGGGAGAGCTCCTGGGTGGCCAAGCAAGGCCTGTGGGCTTGCACAGCTGTCTTCTGTGTCACCGTCCAAGCAGCTGGGCACGTGAGCTGCTCCAGCAAGCTGGAGTCAGATTGTGTAAACCGCTGTATACTCCTGGCAGCTTTGGGACTGGCTGGGTCCCTTCAGGAAATGAAGAGAGAGCTCCAAGTGAGCTTGACAAGGGCTGCTGTGGGGCAGGAAGCAACAGACACTTGACCTCATTGAATTTCCAACCCCAGTCCCTTTCAAAGCCGCATGCTGTGTCTTAATCTTCTACAAATGTACTCTTTTGCCTACCACGGTGCTCATGACAGAGTATGTGCTCAGTGAAATTTTGCGGAGTGAATGAATAATTGAATTGAAGAAATGCAATCATGTTTGCTATTCCTAGGGCCAATAATGAAGTAAAAGATTTATTCTGGGGTCCTTTGGTCCTTTAATAAGCTTCCTCCTCTTCTGGAACCCTTCCCACCCACCTCACCCTGTCTATCACCCTTCCATACACTTGTCATTTCCTCCCTAAATTTTTTTTCTTCTTACCCATAAAATGTACCCTGTTTGTGAGCTATTGTTTTAAGACCCTGCTAGGAAAGAGTTAATTTTTTGAACAGAATGAAATGCAATTCTGATATGCTCCAACATTTGCGTACCCAGAAAACATGGATAAATGTTAACAGTAATCTTTCAGTAGTTCTTATCTCTGCTTATTTGGGGTACTATGACCAGCAAATAGAAATATATTTTGCTGAAGATAGATGCTTATCACTCCTTCAATCCACCATCTATTCTTCCCCTACATTTAAGGTTGTTCCTGTTTTGGAAGAATTGTGGGTAATGTCTGTAGATAACATCACACAAATACATACATAATTAGCATGTACATTTGTCCACACAGACTTTCAGATCATTGAGTTATGCCAAGCTGAAGTATAGTTTCATTAGAAATTATGGGTAAAATGCAGTCTCAAAGGTGGCTGGCACTAAAAGTTCCAGTCTGCATTTTAACTAATCTCCTTAACTCATCGTGAATACATACCAAAAATCTTTTCTTTGCAATGAACAAAAATTTGGAACAGTACATCAGAATCAAGTTTCCAAAGAGATATAGCTGCACAAGTATTTTAATTTAAGTTTGTTCACAAATTTGTTTTAGTGCATAGGGAAAATCAGTGCAGAATATATTAGAATAGTAGAATTAAGATGACTTTTTCTCCTTTTAATTTCTAAATATGCATAGTTATGATAAAAGTGATACTGCTTTAAAACATTTTAACATTACATATATGTAGAAAGTAAAGGGTTAAAAAGTCTACTATTCCTTCTATATTTTTCAGTCATAACCTCTACTATCAGTTGATATATGTCCCTTGAGATAGGTTCTAAGTTATTTTATTTAAAAAAGAAAACATACTCCACAAATACGTATTAAGTACATTCTGTATATATGGCACTGTTCTAGGAATGTAAGAGTAAATACATTGGACAAAGATCCATCTTGTTATGGATTTTACTTTTTTTTTTTTTTTTTAGAACCTGAGTCTTGCTTTGTTATCCTGACTGAACTCAAAATTCTCCTGCTTCAGCCTCCCCTGTAGCTGGGACTACAAGTTCATGTCACTGTGTCCAGCTTAAAGCTTACTTTGTTTAGAAAAAAACAAACACTAGATATAAATTAAATGAATAGGTAATGCATAGTATATATTAGGAGGGTCTAAAATTATGGGAAACTACAAGTAAGGGAGCACAGAATGCCAGACTGGGAACATGGGTTGCAATTTTATTTATTATTTATTTATTTTATTTCAGGATATTATGATAGTACACATGTTTTGATTACATTTTATGTCTTTGCCTCACCCAAGCGAGGTTTAGAGGCATGCCCTTCCCCTCTAAAATGCTCATCGTGTCCATTACTTGTGAGTTTACACCCCTGCCCAAGCGCCTAATCCCTGGAGAATATTACTACTGTGTGAGCACCATAGTGTTGATCAGTTAGTGACAATTTGACAGCGAGTACATGCAGAGGCTGTTCCTCCGATCTTGTGATACCTCACTGCGGATAATGGGCTCAAGCTCAATCTAGCAAAATATAAGAGGTGCTAGATCACTGTCGTTTCTTATAATTGAGTAATATTCCATTGTATACATGTACCAAATTTTAATAATCCACTCATGAACAGACGGGCACTTGGGTCGTTTCCACATCCTTGCCATAGTGAATTGTGCTGCCATAAACATTCGGGTGCAGATGTCTTTATTGTAGAATGTCTTTTGCTCTTTTGGGGTAGTGCTATTGCTGGATCAAACAGTATTTCTATTTTTAGCTCTTTGTGGTATCTCCAGATTCTTTTCCACAGAGGAAAGAATTTGCACCAATTTGCAGTCCCACCAGCAGTGTAAGAGTGTTCCCGTCTCTCTACATCCTCGCCAGCATTTGTTGTTTTGGGATTTTTTTGATAAAGGCCAATCTTACTGGAATTAGGTGAGATCTCATTGTGGTTTTGATTTGCATTTCCCTAATGATTAACGATGTTGAGCATTTTTTTTATATGTTTGCTGGCCATTATTCCATCTTTTGAAAAGTTTCTATTCACTTCCTTTGCCCATTTATTGATGGGGTTGTTTGATTTTTCTTGTTGATTTTTTTAAGTTCTAGATAGATTCTTGTTCTCAGCCCCTTATTGGATGTGTAGAGAGGAAATATTTTCTCCCATTGTGTATGCTATCTATTCGCTCTAATGATAGTTTCCTTGGCTGTGCAAAAGCTTTTTAATTTGATCAGATCCCATTTATTTATATTTGTTGCTGCGGTGCCTATAAAAATCAATTCAAGATGGATAACAGACTTAAACCTAAGGCATGAAACCTTACGAATTCTAGAAGATGTTGGGAAGACCCTTTCAGACATTAGCCAGGCAAAGAATTTTTGAAGAAGACCCCCAAAGCAATCACTGCATAGGTTGCCATTTTAAAATAGGGGGATTGAGATAGGTGTCACTGAGAAAGTGACATTTGAGAAAAGACTTAAAGGAAGTGAGCAAATTAGCCATGTGGATATCTGGTGTAAGATCATTCCAGGTGTATGAAACAGGCTTATGGGAGAAAGGTTGGCTAGTTCTAAGATCAGAAAAGAAACAACTGGAACAGGAGTGGGGTAGAGTGAGAAGGAAAGTAGTAGAGGATGAAGATAAAAAGATAATAGGAGACCAGATCATGGAAGCCCTTGTAGTCCATTGTAAGAAATTTGGCTTTAATTTTGCATGAGGTGGGAGCCACTAAAGGATATGAACAAAACATTAAACATGGTATGGCTTTAGTTTTAAAGAAATCACTCTGACTGCTGCATTGAGAACAGACTAAAGAGAGACAAAGGTAAGAGCAAAGAGAATTATTAAGACACATTGCATAGGAGAGAAAATGTTATGGATCAGAACGGTAGCAGTGGAGGTGTGAGACATCAGCAAATTGTGATATATTTTGAAAATAGAACCAAGAGGAAAGGTTCCTACCTGAAATATTGAAAGCAGAGTGTGAGAGAAAAACAAGAGTCAAGAATGATTCATTCCAAGGTCTGAAAAATTGAAAGGGTAGCATTCACACAAAGTATACTTTCCTGAAACCTTGTTCTTTTATTCACGATATATTATGAACATCATTCCATGTCAAGTGATATAGAACTACCTCATTTTTAACAGTTTCTTAGTGGCCTACTTTATGGTTACACTATAATTTATTTAATCAAAATGTGGTTGTTCTCTTATTTTTTTCTAAATTTTCTTTTGTAAAGTTTTAAAATTATATTTTAAAAAATGTCATCTTGTTAATTTTTTTGAATAGGCCATTGTAATTACCTAAATCTACATTAAAAGAACTAATAGTGAATCTTTCAGAAATCTAGTTAATTAGCAAAATGAAACATTTATATATGTTCATGCTATTTTATGATGCCTTTCAAGTTTTTCATTATTAGAACCATGTGTTCAATAATTTTATTTTTTATTTCATTCCCCCTGGTCAGAAGTCTGGGAGATATAGACTTCAATTCTATTCTTGGAGAAGCTCTGCACCCAGAAAATGAAACACAGAGAAGTTTGTATAGAAAAAGGTCGTGACATAAGATAATATTTAGAATAGGAGTTCATGGCAATTCTCAAGTTGTCTTATTTACTATATAAATACATAAATATATTCTTAAGTTGGTTAAGAATGGTGAGGTTATGCTATTCATCACATATTAAAACAAAGATTTAATCATTTATAAATCCACTTATAAGTTATACCGTTTATAGAAGTAGTAGGATTAATCACATAAATTTATTCTGGGGGTTTTTAGTTGTTTTATAATGACTTGAGAGATATATCTATGTAACCAAAAAAATCTATTTACATAGGTGAGAATATTTTTAAAAACATTAAATTATTTACTTCCTTAGGTAAGGAAAAATAGACTTCTTGCTGCAAACCATTGCAAAGTGGCTTGACTGGTTCTATTAATATTACTGGAACATGAACAGGAGGCTGCTTCTCCAAATAATGAGCAAACTAAATGCAGAAGACCAGGCCACAGAAGCAGTGGTTGTACAAAGCTGCCATACAGCCAGGCATAGAGATAACACAAGGTCCACGTGTTTGTTCCAGAAGTCTTCAGAACTTAAGAAAAAAATTTTCAATTTGTTTGATTTCACTTCCAAAATAGATGAAGTATCCATATGATCAATGCAAAAATTACTGAACTGAAACTTCAAATTTAATTTTTTAAATTTTTACTGGAAAGATTGTATATACATTTTTAACTTTTACTAAGTAGTTATATATTTAATTGTTTTAACTTTTACAAAAGCGATTGAATATCGTATTATATATTTTATGTTGTATATCATATATTTTGTATATATACTGAAGAGAAATTATCTAACCCTGGCATTTTAGTTTGATTTTTGAAATATGTAGAATTACGTATGAAACTTTTTGAAATGTAACTAATCAAGTTTAGGGAGAATTTTCCATTTTGACTTCAGATTCAAAAGAGTAGTGTAGACTGTTTGAGGTTATTTTGTCATAGGAAATATGCTTTAAATTCAAGGAAATCAAGCATATGACAAAGCTCTTGGCTCTATTTTAGATCCAACCTTGAAATATTCCCATGCCACCTGCCCATTCAGTAAAAGTAATAGTAGCAGTCAGCATGGAATAAACATCTTTGTGGCGGTTATGTTGTAAATGTGTCTTTTAAAATTCTTTTGGTCATATCTATGAATATGTGATAAATAGAAGATGAATTTAACAATTAGGAGAGAAATACTTAGATGATATGTTTTGACAAAAAAAATACAACCTTCATTATGTGATAATATGTTGCAAAAATTTTTCATGGCTTATATAATCACAAAATTTGCAACTGAAAGAAGCTTTTTCAGAATCAAATTACCTCTACTGAAATTTATCCTTTGAATGAACCCAATGGATCCAAATATAAGCCTATAATCTAATAAAGGATATGGTGGGCTATATATAATAGGTAACATTAACTATTCATATTATATTATAGGTAAAAAGTATAGTATGCTGCAAACAATATGGGCTATGAAGCGAGGAGAGACCTTGATTTCAATCTCATTTACTAACTTTTTGACCTCAGGAGAATTCACTTCCTCTCTTCATATAAAGGTCCCTCCTATATAAAATAGGGAGGAAAATCTATATTGCAAGAGTTATAAAGATTTGAGGCATAGCACATAGGCCTGTACATAGGTGTGCAATGAGTAGTGATGGTTTGGATTGGCGGTTGTGTTACTGAAAAATCAAATCACCATCTGAAAATTAAAGAGATCCATTCTCCCAGCAGATAAAAATAACGAAGTAAAATTTTGATGGTTCTGATAGGAACATAAACGTTTTAAAAAGAGAACGTATATCATAGAATAAGTAGAATGCACATTTTCCTAAATAAACTAGGCATAAAGTTTATAAAAAGTGGTATGCAAGAAAATGGAAGAACATAGGACATAAAAGAGATGATCACATTCTATGTGCACAGAAGAAATCACAAAAATCACTGTTCCAGGAATATGTAATTGTGTCTGTAGGAATATATCAGGAAAATGACTGTAAGTTCTTAATGCATGTGGCAAGTCTACACTTAGCTATAACAATGTACCCTTGCTTTATGAGGATTTTAATAAGATTATTTATTAAAGTGATAAAATTACTACAGTGGTCCCCTTTGTTCATGGTGGATATGTTTCAAGACCCCCCTGAAATGCCTGAAACCGCAGATAAAACCAAACCCTATATGTATATTATATTTTTTCTTATACATAAATACTTATGATAAAATTTAGTTTTTAAACCAGGAACAGTAAGAGGTTAACAATAACTGATAATAGATTAGAACAATTATGACAATATACTGTGATAAAAGTTATGTGAATGTGGTCTCTTTCTTTGAAAATATCTTATTGTCTGTCCTCACCCTTCTTCTTGTGATGATGTGAGATGATAAAATGCCTGTAAAATAAGATGAAATGAGGTGAATGACTTCACATCAGAAGGCATTGAGACATGGCGTTAAGCAACTATTGACCTTCTAACAATAAGTCATAATGAAGACCATCTCCTTCAGGTGATCCTGGATCATCAAGCAATGACAATGTCAATGGCTGGATGTCAGGTGCCATTGACAACATCAGTGACTAATGGGCAGGTAGCATATACAGCGTGGATATACTGGACAAAAGGATGCTTCATGTTCAGAGTGAGATGGAGCAAGACTAAGTGAGAATTCGTCATGCCACTCAATATCGCATACAATTGAAAACTTAGAATTATTTATTTCTAAAATTTTCCACTTAATATTTTCAGAATGTGGTTGACTGTGGATAACCGAAACTATGGAAAGTGAAACTGAGGATAAGAGGGGACTACTGTACCATACTTTAAAAGAAATACTATAGGCCGGGCGTGGTGGCTCACGCCTGTAATCCTAGCACTCTGGGAGGCCGAGGTGGGTGGATCGTTTGAGCTCAGGAGTTCGAGACCAGCCTGAGCAAGAGCGAGATCCCATCTCTACTAAAAATAGAAAGAAATTATACAGACAGCTAAATATATATATAGAAAAAATTAGCCGGGCATGGTGGCACATGCCTGTAGTCCCAGCTACTCGGGAGGCTGAGGCAGGAGGATTGCTTGAGCCCAGGAGTTTGAGGTTGCTGTGAGCTAAGCTGACGCCACGGCACTCACGCTAGCCTGGGCAACAGAGTGAGACTCTGTCTCAAAAAAAAAAAAAGAAATACTATACAAATACATACCATTTTGCATTAAGTATCAATGATTTGCTAGGTCACTAAAGGTATGATGACAAAGCAAAGGGTCACATTTTCTGAGTATTCTTGGAATATTTTGAAACACTGAGATTTTGAGCATTATTCATAAAATAATTTAAAGCCAAAAACAACAAAGAACCATAATTTATAAAAGCATTTCTTTGCTTGGTCACTTTTCAATATACATCACAATTTGAGCACAAATTTTGTTGTTTTGGCAAACAGTACTCTCTATTATATAGATTTATGAAACAAATTTTTGCACGTTCTAACAAAAGTGTGATCAGTTGTTTCCCATTCAGCTCTAGAATAAATTTAAGTTTTTTCAACAAATAAACCAAAGGTAATTAGATGGCTTAGACTGACATAGTTTAAAAGTAAAAGGAAGGAGCCAATTTCATATAGAAAAATTTTGTATGTGGATAATGGGTAGGATGTGAGCAGGCACAGTAACCACCCAGTGCCAAGATAACCGAGTGTGGAGTGAAAGGGCCAAAATCCAAGGTCAGGTCCATCTGCCTGCACTACACTCAATGGCTTTCCAAATTAAGCAAATGATATGATTAATAAGAAAGGGAAACCAACATTTCCTGAGTATTGGTCATTTACGATGATGCCCTTTCACTAATTTCTGTTAGTTAGTAATAAAATGAATGGTGATAGTGGAAATATAAATATGGGTCAAAGAATTACTAAACAGGAAACACTGAATTTTAAAAATCTGAAATTACTTACGAGAAATTACAGGGGGGAATCACTCAATATCTGAAGTTCCCATGGCTTATTTCACTCCTTATAAACAAGGCTATTAACTTAAAATTCCCCATTTCCTAAAAACCCAGTACCTATAACACCATGAAAGCTAGTGGAATATATATTCAGCTTGTTTCACAATAGCTGCTCGCTTGGTGTTATGTTGATAAAACATCTGAACATTGGACTGACTTTCTCTTTTTCCATCCAACTGGTTGTCCTTGACTCATTAAAACATATTTGGGTTGTTCTGTAGAAGTTGTTTAACCTTTGTGAAGAATGTTTGTTCCAGTACTGCAATGAATCCAGAAGGTTCTAGATAATCACTAATTTTGTCATTTCAGGAAAATTCCTTTGCTGATGATAACCGTATTGTAATATGGTTGATCATTGTACTTTTGAGGTTGTTACTTCGAACTACTACATGACTATGGATCCATGAAAAGTTATTATTTATATGCTTTAATTCATATGCATTGTTTTTCCTAATTCTTTTCCTCTCATCCAACACTTAGATTCACGTATAAGCATAAAAACAGATTTTGTCTTCCATTTCTAATTTTTTAATTAGAAGGTTAAGCACCTCACGTGCTTAATCTCTTTCTTTGTAGGTGGATAGGAGGATATACTTCAGAATTATGTTTTACAGATAATTCTTCATGATGTTCAGAACAATGAATCTTCATTTATAAATTGAAAACTCTCCAGTGGCTTTTCAATCACACTTAGCATTTATCCAAACTTCTTATCATTATCCTCCCAAATGTCCAAATGATCTGGTGCCTGTCTTTCTGACTTCATCTTACAGCCTCTCCCATTTGCCCAATGCACTCCAAATTAATGATCTTCTTTCAGTTTCTCCAAAATGTCAAAGCCATTCCGGCTTTAAGTCATTTGTTGTAGCTATGTCCTCTGCCAAGAATGTTCTTCACATGGCTCTAATTCTTACAATTCATAGCTAAGAGGCCTTCCCTAACTACCCAGTGACCACATACTTACTCTTTCTCACATTATCCTATGTCAAGCATCAGCACAGCATGAATTTTTTATTCTTTATTTTCTTTTTTTTTATTGTCTTCTGTTTCATGCTAGAATTTAAGCTTCACCATCATAGCCCTAGCGTCCAAAACATTCCTGGCACATATCATGCTCTAAATTAATGGCTGTTAATGGAATTAGTGTATATATGGTACTCCTTTGGCACAGCATGGATTTCTTTTTTTACCTGTACATTATGAAAAATTTCTATATTTAGGCAAGAGAAGAAAGAATATGTAATGAATCCCTAGATACTGATAAAACATCTTCAAAAATTATCAACAGTTCCAGCACTAATATATAATCAGTACTTTCAAAGTATTGCTTCCTCTTGTTCTATGATCCATTGATTGTGTTTTCATGTCATCCACAATAATAGCATGCATTTATTATTTGAATATACCTTTAAGGGACATCTATTTTAAGCAAAATATTCTGCTCAGTTACTATTAGCAAAAAGTTGAAAAAGATCTCTGTCCTTAAATAAATTACAATCCAATAAGGGGGGTTTAAAATATGTTCAAAGAGAAAAACAATGCCAGGTAGAAGTAGAAAAGGCTGTAAGAGAGATAAAGAAAAATACATAATAGATGATAAAAGAGGTTTTTTTGTTTGGTTGGTTTTATTTTGTTTTGTTGGTTTTATTTTGTTTTGTTTTTCAATTTGGAAATAGATTGAGAGGGTATTCTGTAAATCAGCAGGTTTTTTAGGTAGGTCTTGAAGAGTAGATATAATTTTAGTAATTGAAGGTATAAAAATGGCATCCTAAAGAGAAAGAAAAAATATACACAAAAATAACAAAAGCAGGAAAGCAAATATGTTTATAGGAAACAGCAAGTTTGGATCTAGTATAGTTTGAATGCATAAGAATAGTGGAAAAAATACTGGAAATTTCATTTGAAATTAAGAGTTTGTACTTTCAGAAGGAAGGGGAGAATCCACTGAAGGCTTTTGAGGGAGGAAATAGCACTGTCAGAAAGTGCTTTAGGAAGGTGAATGTAATGGTAGTAGCGTCATAGGGATAAATGAGAATAGAATAGGCTGCGAAAGAAGTTAGCAGAGGATAATGTCACAATAGACAATGTGACGGCTCTAAAATATGGCTCAAACACTCTTGAACATTCCATCCATCTAGGGGTGAGTCTCTGTCTCCCCTCTTTTAATCAGGGCATGATAATTTCAACCAATACAGTATGACAGAAGGATCCCATGAGACTTCCAAGACTAGGTCATAAAAGGTCATGCAGCCTCAGCCTGATTCTCCAGGGATACTTGCTCTGGGGAAAGCTGACAATCATGTTTAAATTAGGCTAGCCTGAGATCTGTTGTAGAGGTGTTGTATCAGCACCAGCTGAGCTTCCAGGGGGACATGGAAGTGCACCATTATGTGCACCATTGGGAATGTAAGTGCACCATTTTGCAGGTCCGGTGCAGTTGTATCTTTAGATGACTAAAGCCCTAAGTGACATTTCAGTGCAACTGCGTGAGAGACTCCAAGCAAGAATTGCTTATCTGAGCCCTTTCTAAATATAACTGACCCACAACATTCTGAGGAGAACAAAATGTTTGCTGTTTTACACCACAAAATTTGAGGGCAATCTCTAAGATAGTAACAGCAACAATAGACCTGGAAGTAAAAGTGAGTCTTGAATTAGGAGATGAGCAAATAGAGTGATGGGGGGGGGTGGTAATATGTAAGGTAGGCAGCTTGGGATAAGATTTAGTAACTGATTAGATGTGGGAAATATGACAAAGGGAGGAATCAAAAATATTGTCATTTTCTGCCTAGGTAAATATTGGGATTTTAGTTCCATTAAACTGAAGTATTTATTTGCCAGAACTGTCTTATTTGATTGTTCACTCACTCAATCCTTTACTTAACAAATGGTTATTGAGTGTGTAACATGTGTTAGTGCACTACAAACTAGGAACACACACACAAAAAAGTGTGAGTCTTATCCACAAAGAGCGTTCAGTCTAGAAGAAGAAACAAGGACTACAAGCTGTGGGTTACACACCATCAAAGGGTCAGCTAAGGCGAAATGAGGACAGAAAAGAGATTTTAAAAATGAGAGGTTCAAAGATCAGCCAAGATTTTTTCATTAATAACACTTCTGAGATTTTTTTTTTCTTCTGAAATCCTGATCCATTCCTTTTGAGTCTACATTCCTCTAACTCGGGTACACATAATTCTGGTCCTGTTGAGCATGCTTCTCCCTTTCCTACTAAGTAAATATTCCAGTCCAATTTCTTTGCCCAGTTCTGAAGGCTTTTCACAAGTGCCTGTCTACATGTGGTTCCTGTATTCTCCATTGACCTCTGTGGCCAGTAAAACTGAGTTGTTTATTGTCTCTCTAACATGTAGTGCTCATTGCAGTCTCCACAGCTTTGCTCTCTGGCTCACCTGCCTGCAATGTTCTTTCCTCTTGTTTCTTCTCTTCTAACCCCAAATAGTCAAAGCCCACCTCAAGTCATATCTCCCTGTTGAGGTCATCACATGCAAGATTATTCCCCTTTCTGAATTCCCACAGCGCTTTGTGACTATGTCATTCATTGAGAGCTTATAGAGTGCTAATCTATCTATAAGTGTATTTTATCTTCCTGACTTAATGTTTTTACAGGATAAGAACCAAAACTTATACTTTAAAATCTTCATATATAGCACTATGAATTGTACCCAGGAGTCATCTGACTAGGATTGCATAGTGCTGATAATATTGTTGATGTTGATTTTCCCTCTTAGAATTTCAAATTCTGCTTGTTTATTTCATATAGTTAAAGTTAATCCATTTATTAAAATCTTACAAATGGTTTACTTCTTAATTATTTATCATTTTTAAAGGTTACCATTTGTTATTTGGGAACATATTTTTTTCCTGTTCTTTAATTTTTTGCCCTTTTTCAGAAATTGAAAAATGGTATTATTGTTACCTGGATTACAGACAATCTTGGTCTATAAATCTTAGATATTATAAAATAGAGACTAAAATATCTCGACCTATTTTTCCCAAATCTTAACTCTTATGAAAATCCCAGGACTTCAAATAAAATTTCTAATAAATATTAACTTGGTCATAAATTTTATTTAAACTAGATTCAGGAGATGGAGCATAAATGAGATTAATCTCTTAAATTATTAATTAGGGTAAAGAATTTAACTATATGTACTCCTTAAACATGTCATAATTTGCTAGCCTAGAGCCTACACAGAATTTACTTAATCCTATCAATACATTAATGAAAATAAGGTAGATTAGTAGAGAAACACGTATTTTCTTAAAGGTTGAGGAAATCCTGACATTCTGTAGTGAGGGCTAAAGGTCTAGCTATGAATGTGTTATTTAAGGTTCCCCTGGGAAACAAAAGTAATTGACCCTGATCAAGTTCATGTTGACCCAAATGTTGGTTTATTTTGTGTGTGTCATCTTAAAAATAAAAAACAATACATGTTGCTTCTCACATTCCTATTATTTATTTGCCACATAAGGACAAGGAGCTACCAAACAACTCAGAATATAATTTTATTTGACTTCATTTTATTTTTTTAAATTTTTCGCCAGACCCAAGTTGACTATGAAATTTTGGTGAAGTAAAATGTCAGGGTGTGTTCTTTTTGCTGTTACAATTTTTTTTTATTGCTTTCTACGGGCGTAAGCCAGCAAGGGAGAGGACACAAATCTAGAGTGAGAGTAAAGAAAGTCACACACACTTCCCCACTTGGCCTATCAGTCTCATTGTGGCCTGAGAGTGAGTTCTCAAAGGGTGGCTGGGTGCCTTAAAGGTCTCCAGACTTTTCTCCTGTGCTGAGTGTTTACAACATGACCATGTTGCTGATACTGCTTCAGACAGGGAGTAAATATTCCCTTGGAATAGTTAATACAATCCAGACAGCACCATGATGATTCTCACGCAGAGGAGAGGCAGTCCTCCCATTCATTCTGGCTGGGTGATTTCGCAATTGCAAGCACAGGGAGGAGGTGGGTTACAAAGGCCTTTTTTCTGCCAAATATGTTTGAATCAATTCCTTTACTATCTGTCTGGTGATTTGAATCTCTTGTGAATAAACTGAAGCTCAAAATGTTATCCCTTCCCCCAGAAGGGTAATAGAAAGTTTGATATAACACTATGTAGAATGAACAGAGCATAGTAAGTATTTTTAAAGGAAATATCCTATACAAAGTAATGCATTTTGAAAGTTTCAAACTAGATTTGAGTCTTCCAAAGGCAATAAGTTTTATTTTTGTTTAATGGACCTCCTTGATCTATCCAATGGGATGGGATAGGATATTCTAAGCCAACGTTTGCCAATGCTTTTGATGATCATCAACAGAGCAGGTAAGTGAGGATGTTTAGGGACAATTTAATTGTTTATAACATTGGGAGCAAGATTGAAATGAACGTTTATCCTTCTCTCAACACATCTAGTAGAAGGAGTGTTTTCATTAAACACAGTGCCAAGAAATTGCAGACATGGAGGACTGAGGGCACAGAGAGGAAGGAAACAAGGTTCAGATGGAAGAGGATTGAAGATCTTGTCTTTGACCAATTCACTATCAGAATGAGTCATTTCACATGATATAGTTTATCTACAAAAATTCCTTCCTTGGCATGGAAGTAAATGTTTACTGTGGTAGGTGACAAACCACAGAGATCTGAAGTAACGAAGGCCTCAGGTCTCTGGGGCAGAAAACAGGGCAGGACCAGTTTACTGAAGGAAGAATGCAGACCTGCCCATCCAATTGTTTGATGTTAGCAGATACCACTCCACAGAGCACAACCATGACTTACTCTCATTAAAATACCATTGACATTTGGGAACTATGATGACATAGACTCTTATGTACCATTGACAAATTAACCTCAACCAGATTATTGAATCATTCACATCCAGAGCATAGAGAGTTCAGAACTGGGGGCTTAATGGGTGTTCAGGGTTGGAAGTGGAGGAATGTAATAGTTACTTGAAGGAGAGATAGATGCATGTGCACAATAGACCTTGGAGGGAGAGACAGGAAGAATGAGTGGAGGGAAAGGGAAGGAACAGAACCCCTAACTAACACAAGGAATAAGGCTGGTTCTAAAATGTGCGTTCAATTGAATAGACACACAAATGCCATTTCCTTTTAATTTATGTATACTTTCCCCACCATACCTGGGCTCTGGGGCCCAGAATTAAGGAGTGGGGAAAAAGGAACATTGTGTCCATCAAGAACAAGAGGGTCTCTGTTAGAAGATGGAGAACTTCTTTGTCACTTAGTTGAGTTCCTTTCTGGATCTGAATTCCTCCAGTGCCTTGTGCTTATATAGATTGTCCAGGATTTAGGCAACTGCTTTATACCACTCTTCTGGCTGCGGAAGCACAATGACTACTCTGCAATGGACTTGTTTTTTCTAACAGCCAAAAACAAAGCCTAAGGGACTTCCTTCTGAGGAGTGATTGCTATAGATCCTATCCTGTGGTTACTTGATTAAGGGAATGAAAGGCATCCAAATTGAAAATTTAGAGTATTGTGGAGAATGCCTGCTCAGCTCCCAGGGTCTCCTTTATGTCTCATGTGGGCTTTTAAAAATTAGAAACAGTCCTGTTTGTTGCAGTGCTGTCCCCAAAATTTACTATCTCACAGCTTCTCAAGCAGAATGAGTTCCCCATGGATGCAGGCTAGAAGCAAACCTACTGCTATCTTGGGAAAGCAGTCGATAGGAGTAAGCGTTTTTTTATCAAAGAGCCAACAAAGGCCTGTTAAGCTAGACATTAGGACAAAGATGAAAGGCATGTCAGATCTTAGCATCATCAATCCTATTGTACAGATGAGAAATTGGCAGCGAAAGGACAACATTGCACAACTCACACAGCTGGGAGGTGGCTAAGGATAAGAATCCCTTTTTTTGACTCCTGGTCCAATGACCTCTTCACTACAATACAATGATCCATACATATTCCTGTGTGATGTCAGTAACACGACTTGGAAATTTGACTTGTCTGTGTTAGAAGGACAAGTATGTGTTCTCTGGTTTAAATTTCTTTCATGTTACCTAATTTCTGATTCTTGCTGCCTCTTAGTTTTCTCCTAACAAAATGATCAGGGCAGTGCCAAGAAGTGGCTATACCCAGAAGCTACCTCATACCTTAGCTTTTACTCATTTTCTTGTGACACAAACTCAGGCATGTGATATCACTGAATGCAATATCAGGGGAAAAGATGGAATCAATGTAGCCAAGCTGGAAACTAAAAGACTACAGGGATTTCTGGACAGGTTGTGGAACCAGGACATGGTTTATAGCCTGTCTCCTCCTGGGTGTACTAAATTTTTTTTTTCCCTTGATTAAGTGTACAAGAGCTAAGGGTAAAAAGAGAGAATTTATCTCTCTAAGCTGTTCTATATAACTCTAATCTTTGTTATTTAAGGTGGGGTCTCACTATGTTGCCCAAGCTGGTCTCCAACTCCCAGGCTCAAGGGCCCTCCCACCTTAGTTTCCTGAGTAGCCAGGATTATAAGAATGTGTACCCAGGTATCAATACAATTCTAATCTGATCTATCATATTAAATCACTTTTTACAGGTCAATCATGGTAATAAGATTCACTTCTTACTTCTGACTTAATGTTAAGCTGAGAGATTAAAGGTAAAGAAAAAACAGATCTTTCCTGTGAAGTGATCATAGTATAGAAACCATGGGAGCAGATAAATAGATAATGCAATATGATAAATGCTCAAGTAGAAGTCACATATAGCACAAGACACCTGGCTTCGATGGGGAACAAAAGACAGGGTTGGGAATGTCCTTCTTAAAGAGAAGTTATCTAAGTATCTGGGAATTAGTTTTTTTGGCAAATTGAAGAAAAGGAAGTCGGTTTCTAAGCTGATGGAATAGTATGTGTATAAAGGCACAGAAATGTGTAACGATCAAAGTAAGTCATCTCTATGACTGGAGTATAGGATTTCAGTAGAGAAGCAATAAAAATTACGCAGAAGTTGGGTTTTTTCAAAGGCCAATATGCATCTCCACCTTCCCAACAGAACGTACTTAGTGATTATAATTCAGGTAACAGTCAAACGTATTGGTATTTGGGGCAATAATAATTAAATGAGGCAAACCATAGAAAGAACATGAATCAACTCATTTGTTCTCAAATCAGCCTGATATTATTACCACATTTTACAGATGAGGAAACTGAAGCACAGAGAGGTAAAGGAACTCACCCAAAGTAAATGATGAAGTCTTGATTCAATTCAGGCATTACGACGCCAAAGTACATATTATATAAAAATCTGCAACCATCCGCTATGGCAAAAAGAAAATGACCCCACATGTAACAATCAGAACTCATAATTCCCGAACCAATAATTTATTTCTGCATTGTTTTACACATTAAAAAGTTCCAGTGTGACTTAGAGTTTTTGTCTACCCTACTGAAATTGATTTATTCTGTTTGAAATAAGATGGAATGACACAATTGCCTTCTCTTTCCAACCAGCTCCTTTAAAGTGGCACAGATTTGCAAATGTCTTGATTTTCAGGCAGGGATGAAAGAGAAAACCTCAGTTAGCTAGTACAGAAATAGTATTAGCTACGAAAGAAGAGAATGAAAAACATTTCCCAAATCGCTGTTTGGTTGGCCACTCTCCAGCTCAGAATGAAGTGCCCATTTTCCTGAAGAACAGGGATGGTCACACCCAATTACTTACACCTTGTAGGTAACCCTTTCTTTTTCTCAGACATGAAATCAATCACTGAATGAAATCATTGTAAGTTAGAGGCATAAACAGTCCAACCTCATGGCTGTTTGTGATTACAGCTGGCAAAATGAAAGATTGTTCAGTAGATATTAATAAAACGATGGGGCTGGGGATGGGGGAAGAAGCAATTTAATCTCATTTAGGATTTCCAACATGAGGAAACTGAATTATGAGGAAGACCTTGGATCTCAATGGGGATGCCCAGTTCTCTGTTATATTTGACCTTCAAAGCACCACCTTCATCTGGAACAGGTGTTGATGAATGAAGGCGAAAAACCCGACACTGCCTGCTACTTCTCTGCTTGAAAGGAATGAAACTTCCCTTGATTTAGTTTTCTCTCTGATTCAGTTACCTTTTCTACACTTAGTGGACAGTACTTCTGGTAATATTTCATAGAGAATAAAGGGCATCTCCTTTCTAAAAATAGAACCTGGTGAATATTAGAAGAAGGGCATTTGTGGCAGCCCTCCCAAGTAGAAATTTAAAATGGCAGGATTCTGAGAAATTTAAACTGGAAGGATTCTTTTGGCTCTTCCATTAACCTTAATGCTTCATGGACCCAAAAGATCACAGTGAGTTTCCTATACAGTTGGACAAGTGTGTTTCTAGAGGAAGGATCAGCAAACAATAGCTCTGGGCTGCATAAGGCCTTCCCCATGCTTTTGTAAGGCCCATCCTCCTTAAGAATAGATTTTATCTTTTTTTAGCTACTGAAAAATAACCAAAACAGCAAGAATATTTCCAGTTAAATATCAGTATGAATAAATAAAATTCTATGAATTTTTCTATGAATCAGTATGAATAAATAAAACCATGCTATGCTCATTTACTTACATGTTAGCTACGGCTGCTTTTGCATTACAATGGCAGAGTTTGAGCAGTTCCTCCAAAGACTACATGGCCTGCAACACTAAAATATTTACTATCTAGCCCTTTATAGAAAAACATTTTCAATCCCTGATCTACAGTATTAAGAAAATGAACTGAGTGAGAAGAACCTCTTCTTTTCCCAAAACTACAGCCTATTAGAAGTTGGATATTTCTCAGAGGTATTTGCAAAAATCTAGTTTAGTCTGTATGGACCTTTGGGAAGTAAAAAAAACCCACTCATTTTTGATAAGTATAATGGAAACAAACTTAAAACTCGCCTGAATAAATTTACCAGGTTTGGCACACTGCATTAAGTCAAATTAGGTTCACCAGTGAGCTGCCAAATTGCCACTAATTATTGTGCTGAGCATATGAAATCACAGTTTTTGTAGGTCAAAAATAATTTAATATTATCAGTTTCAAATGGTTCATGTGATTTCATAAGATGCTCTACAAAGAAAGGAGCTTGTTTTAATATCTATCTTTTTTATCAGCTTTCCTCTGTCCCACATCACACCTGATTTTGCTTACTTTTCCAACACTTAACATAATGAGTATATGGCACGTTTGCTGAAAACCTAGTAACCAAACAGTGAATAAGTCCAAGTCCCTCCTACACATTCTGTATTTGAAATAATGATACAAAGAGAGGATACTAGAACTTGAAACTTCTAAGGGAGAAGCACAATGCAAAGGCATTCCTTAGAACTTAGTGTGTTGCACAGGGCAGCATAGGAGAACTTAGTAAGTTTGTCATGAGGAAATGAAATTTCAATTCCTTTGCATTTTATAACTGCTAGTACATTTAACTTCAGGGCACTAGGACTGTCATAGATTTATACTATTGCAATCATGTTTCTTTTTCTCTTTTCAGTGAAAGAACAACAAAAATTATACCAATAATCCAAGATACATGTTTATGTATATATGAGTGTTATAAACATGCTATACATTCATTATATGTATGCACACACATATTATAAATATATATCTTAAATATATGTGTGGTATGATTTGAATCTACCACACCTATGAATTCTAATCAATAACTTCTTCAGGTTAAACTATTTTTAAAAATTCCATAAAATAATGACTATTATCAAATTTGATCAAAAGCAAATTCTTCAGTTACAGTGGATAAACTGTTTCCCACTGTTTTGCATTTATTCCTTTATTTGTATTATCCTGGTCTGTAAATCTCTTAAAGGCAAAAGACATGCCTAACTTGTTAATGAATCATTAATGCTGTAAGGTTCAATATTGTTTCTGGGGCATAAACATACATATACTGAATGGAAAGAGAGAGAGAGAGACAGAGACAGAGACCAGAGAGAGAGAGAATATCTCCAGTAATTCAGGTGATGGAAACAACCTTATATTTTAGCCACAGACACAGATCTTTCCAAGCACATCAGAATTATTCCTCATGTGCTGCCATAATCAGAAGAAATATTTTAACAAAAATACACTGTGGGATGTGGAATTGGGGAAGAAAATGGTTATAACCTTATAGAAAGCCTTAAAAATATGAAACAATAACACACAGAAACTGGCAGGTGCTTTTTCACTTCACCTAAAATAGAAATACAGACTCCTTCTTTTAGATAATTTCATTTATTATATTTTTATTTTTTAAGTAACCGTATTTGTTTCCTCTGGCTGTTGTAACAAATTACCACAAACTTGGTGGTGGCTTAAAACAGCAGAGTGGAGAGCAGAGGTCTGAAACCATGGTTTAGGAAGGGCTCTGCTCTCTGCAGAGGCTCCAGGAGAGAATTGTTCCTGCCCCTTTCAGCTTCTGGTGGCTGTCAGCATTCCTTGGCTTATAGCTGCATCCCTGTCTGCTCCTTCTTTACATTGTCTGCTCCTTTGTATATCTTCATCTAGTCTCCTCTTTCTTATAAAGACACTCATGGAAACACATATTTGTTTACCTAGAGAATCCAGGATAAGTTCCTCCTTTCAACAACCTTACTCACATCTTTTGCCACATGATGTAACATTCACTCTTTTGCTATATAAGGTAATATTCACAGATTCTGAGGATTAGGAAGTGAATATATCTTTGGGGCATTATTTTTTTCCAGCCTACCACAGTGATGATGACATCATATTAAAATATGTCTTAAGTATCACTTTTAAAATTTCTGAAAAAAATATTGAAGTGGGGGCAAACCACCTTTCACCTGGGTGTTAATGAAGATTATTTTAAGTTGAGATAAATGATGATCTTCTCCAAAACAATTACTTTCTTGAGCTGCTAACTCTGCATTACAGTAAATAGATAGGTAAAGTACATGTGAACAAACACCAGCTTCTAAAGGGACACATTACTAGAGCCATGTTTTCAAAAATTAAGAAGGAAAAACTAAATGAATTATCAAAGAAATTTCTGTTATTAATTTTTCAACAGATTCATATTTTTTTTACCCACAAGAAAGGTCTAATAAAGACCTTTCATTTGATTAGAAACAGACTCTAATAAAAATGGGTTAGGATCACAATGATAACCTATATTCAAGAACTCGAACAAAAAGTGCCCTTCAAGGGAAAGGCTCACATGTGTTCACATTTGATACCGGGAAATAACCGTATGATGTTGGAGAGTGATTACTACCAGCTGTAAGCATGTACACCATACAATAATATCTCTTCTGCACAACCACTTGGAAAATTTTTTTCTTGCTCTCTCTCTTTCTCCCAAGAGTTCCATAAAATATGGCCAAATCTTTCTCCTCTTACTGAATACTGACCTTTTTACACTCTGATATATGAAAAAAGAGAGACTCTGAATTTTGAAAGAACAGAGAGGGAACACAGAGTTTGCTTTATGTCTTCACGAAAATAAGATTGGCAAGATCTTTCCTTATATTCCATCATGAAATGTTTTACATTGTTTTCCAATGGCATTGGCAGGCTTTTAATCTTTATGGCCTGGAAACCACCACTGAAATATAAGATAAACTGCTTTGAATAAAAGGTGTTGAAATCTCAATAAAGCATCACTTATCCATAAAGTCTTACCGTTGGAAATAATCTGAAATGTCATCCTGGCCATCCTCCTGAATTTCAGATAGGGAAGTGTCTGGATCACTTTTTCACCATAATTCCCAAAATGCCTGGTGTGTCCCAGCCTCCCACCTTAGGTAAACTAGGGTTCCATAGAGGAATTTCTGGGGTGTAGGAAAGAGAAACAATGGGAAGAGAGTGGAGAAAGTTTGAGAAGCTCTTAATCAACAGGAGCACATCTTTTTGTTATGTATTAAATACTTAATATCTCAGTAAGATTTTTTTCTTGAAGAAAATATCCCCAGTTTAAACAAGAGAAAGAAAGGAAATGAATATCCATGCCTCAGTCTTTTTAACAGGCAAGTTGAGAGAAGGAAAGAAACACTATCAGTGTGGATATCAGTGTGTTTTTGTTTTAATGCAACTAATTCATAGAACATAGGTAAGTATATGATTTATCTTAAGTAATAAACATTTGTTTGATGAAAGAATGAAAAAAGATATCATATAAAGAGGGGAAATTACACTCACACACTCAAAAACAGAGCTCTCTTGGTTGAAGGTATCATCTAAAGACTCATGTAAATGTATAGCTGGTTCGCAATGATCCATTCAGCCTCATGTCAACCGTCAGTAATCTAATAATGAAAGGTATTGTTTATTGATTGAACAATTGTTCTGGCCAGGTGTATTACATACATAACTTCTGCAGCAACATTACCTCTAGAGCAGGTAAGTGTAACTATCCTCATTTTAGGAATGAGAGAATTGTACCCATACTCCTACCCTTAAGTGGCTTTTCCAATTTTAAGCCTGGTTGTGTATAGCTCTCAAGCTGATGTTCTTTCATATATACCACCCTGTCCTGTGTTTCCCAAATGCTCCTATGCCCTTAGCAATCAAAAGATTGATGAAAGCTGCTTTCATCTTATTTTACATGAAATTCATACCAAATATTGAGGGTTACATGCTGCAAAAGATTATCAATCAATAGGTATAGGTAGGAGCACAAATGATTAGACCAAAGACGGGAAGATTACCAAGACTATGAAAGGAGAGACATCGGCAGGAACTCTGAGCAGCAGTGCTCCAACCCCCAGTTTCTTGATGAGGCTTAGAGCTTGATAATATGACATTCTCAGAGAAGGATGTGGTGCATCGTAGGCATTGGACCTCCAGGCAAAGCCAAGAATCCAATGCCCACATGTGCAGGGAGAGCCAGAGTGCTTCCTGACTCCAAGTCACCAGGCAGACTACAGTGGAGAGCCTAGTGGTGATGACCAGTATGGACCAAGAAGCAATGGGCCTTCTGGAATATTCTTCTCTGTATCAGCTCATATGAGGCTTTGCACAACCCTTCAGGAAGAAATGGGAGTAATCCCTATAATAATGACAAAGACTGAATCTCTAAGCAGATCAGCAAGATGAGGGCTCACAGTAAAATTTAATTTTATAAATCTTTCAACAATGTAATATGTCATTTCTCACATTCCTGAGACTGCTGGGAAAAATTCATACCTAGTACAAAATGATGAAGCCACTTATCATTTTAATCATACTGATCCTTAGCCTCCCTTTTCTCATTTTGGAAAAAAAAAAAAAAATAGTCACTACTTTCTTAGTCTCTTCCTATGGGGGAAGAAACACACACATAGTAAGCATTTTCATTTCCCATTATTAAGATATTGTTTTGTCCAGTAGCTCCTAAATCTGAATAACATTCACTATTATCTGGGGTAAATATTTTTAAGTGTATAATGCTATGTCCTATCCTTAGATATTCTAATTCATTAGCTTTTTTCCAAACCCAAAAATAATGGTAAAGAAAAGTATACTGAAATCTATTTTGCAACATGTCTAAAAAATAGGGTTGTCAGAATTCTGATTCCATCGTTCGTTGGTTAACTCGATATGATCCACATGCTTGGAGACCTTTCAAAAGAAATCAGAAAAGAGGCAACTAACAGATCAATCACAGATTCAGCCTTTAAGTATGGCTAAAAATCCATTTTTTGTTTAATGGCATGGTTCAGTAATAAGATTATTCCATCAAAGGAAAATTATTTTCATAAAATGGAAATTGGAAATTTACACATTGATGTCTGCAAGAAACTCAGATGTCTACATTTCCACTGGGAATGAATTTTGACAGCCAGGGGTAGGGAGTGCTGACAGTACAAAAACAACCACCTGTTGCTGAGCAGAAGAGGAAGAAGCCAGGTGGGACACAGACCCCACAAAGGAAATTTGAGCAGCCTCTTGGCTTCCTCCAGGATGGAGGGGAATAGGAAAGCTGGCAGCAGGGAGGGGGAGAAAGAGAAATATGAGCAGGTTTCCTAGCTGTCTTCCCTGTGGGGAAAGCAGGATTGAATCGGAGAGACTGTAAAACAGGAAGATTGGCAATAAATGCTTATGTGTTTAAGGCACATTTAAACTATTAGAATGCTACAGAAACATAGCAAGCCCTCTGAAATTACAGGTGTGTCTAAATGGATGTGAAACCAGGAGTTACCTCAGTAGCTATCATTCTAGAAAATCAAAATGTTCAGTAAAATGCTATTCTGAAAATATAGTCTTAATATGTGCAGAAAAGTAAAGTTTTAAATATAAAGTACAGGTAAAAAGGAATATGCTCCCAAGAATTCAAGCTCTTAAGGCCTGTTGAAGGGAAAGTCTAGCTTTTTTGTCATGTCTGAGACAAAACCGGGTAACAAAGAGTAATATTTATTTATATTTCTTTTCTCTTTTCTCTCCATCCCTCTCTCCTCTGAGGCTTAAGGGGAAAATGAAATATCCTAAAGTAAATATTTAGGGGGAGAGAAAAAGCTTGGAAACAGACTACATGGATTAATAATTATCATCTTAATAATTGAAAGTATCCTATGAATTTAGAAATTAACTGTAAAGGATGTAGCACATTCAGCAAGCAGCCCTTTTATGCAATGCCTTTACAGTTACTCTTCATTCCAACCAACTGAGGTATTATTATCCCGATTTTGCAAAATGGGAAACTGAAATTGAGAAATATTAAAACTTTTTTTCAAATATATAGCACTAGTAAGTGGTAAGTCTGAGATATGATGATAGGCTCTATGGCTCTAAGGACATTCTTTAGCAATATGTTACCATCGAGCAGCATCAGCTATTGAAAGCTGATTATATACCAAAAATATAGCCAAGGTTCTGAAGAAGAGATAAAATAGAAAAAAAAAAATTTCTAAGTTAAATATGCATATTACAAAACTCAAAGCTTCTGAGAGCATATTTATTCATGTTAGGATAAAACACTAACAAACTAGGTTATCTCATTTCTAAGGCCAGAGCAGATTAGTAACAGCAAATCTGTAGGATGTTTGCAGGATTATGAGGAGAGGAAAGGATACTGATAAAATAAGAAAGAGTAAGTGGGGGCCTAACCATGGGCAGATTATCGCTTTACCTTCTTTTGGTTGCAAATGACAGAAAAACTAATTAAACTCATTTAAACAAAGAATGGTTTATGACTCACGTGAACTCCAGTCACAGGAAATCCAGGGGCTTAAACATGAGACAAGGACTCAGTTTCTCACAGTCTTCATTTTCTGCTTCTCAGTGGTAACCTCCAGCACCCCTGAAACCACATTTTTTTCAATGTTACTAGAAGCAGAAAGAAAAAGTTCCCCTCCTCACCATCCCCAGCCCACACCAAAAAATATCTAAGTGATTTTTCTTAACTGTGTTTGGTCCTGGCCACAGATATGAAACAAATACAGTAGCCAAAGGGAAAGAAAGCTTGGGGTAAGGCAGGATGTATACTTGACTGAAATATATAGCCTGAGGTTGCAGGACAGTTATTAATAGTTCCTTTAAGAATTTGAGAAGTGCTGATAAAAGAAGAAAGAAATAATCGATGATAAGTGGGAAAGAAAGAAAAATGAGAACTACAGATAAACAGAAAAATCTATTTTTAAAAGTGCAAATACAGGAATGCACAAGTTAGGCTAAGCTTCTATTATTAGAGAACTGAGCACCTTTAATTAACTCAAAACATGACTAGATAGTCCTTAAAAGCATTGCTTAGCCTGAGTTTTCAAAAAGTTTAATGTTCTCAAGGTAGAAATGCTATCAAACAAGAAGGTGGAAATACTAGAAAATTTAAATGGTTAGCATCTGTATATTGTTAACCATGTGTCAGGCAATGGACATCACAGCAACCCTATGAAAAAGCACTGTGACAATCCCATTTTTACAGTGAGGATAATGTGAGAAACAGAGCAATTTCCCAATGAGAGCAAATCATTAACTTGTACATTTTAACAGTATAAGAGAATGGTGATTCGGACTCACAACATTATTCCAGAAACTTTCCTTTTAAATACAGTCAAACTCTACCCTATACTGCATAAAGTGGTTCATATATATAGTCACTTAATATTACCTTTTTGAAAAAAATTATACTCAAAATGGATGTTATACTCATCTAAATTCTCAACCAAACTTGGTAAACTATCACATACTTTGACAATCTATTCAATATGAGAGTTTACCACGAACTCTTTCACGTATATGGTATTGTTACTCTTTATACTCAATTCTTTTGATTTTAACATAATTATTGAGTATCTATTATGTACCAGGCATAATACTACACATTTAGGATATCAGGTTTGTAATCCGTTCTTACATTCTATTCTCAAGTTTGTCTGGCATGCAATCCTTATTCAAACTTTAATATTTGTAATAGCCCTATGAAATTTTTTATTAAATATCAGATACTAAATATTAAAATAATAATAATAACCATAGTCTCATGACTGCTGAATGGGAAAGAAGTAAATTAGTAGCAGTAACAAAAGAATTTACTTTTGTGCCAGATAAAATATTGGATGCCAAAATATGTTAACACTTCAAGTTGTTAAATATTCATCCATCAGTTACTCAATAGAAATTGGCAGGCATTTTTATTAGGCATTATTAAACAATTCTCTGAATTTTATGTTCATGGTTAAGCATCTACTCATACAATGTAGAAAACAAGGACAACAGAAATATTTCACGAAGATCTTTTGTATAATTAACACTTTTTATGCAGCTTAATAATGAATTCTATTTATAATTTATATTTTTTTCTTTCTTTTGGACTTGTCTGAAACTGCTTTATGGAAGATGTCTTCACGTGCTTAACCCATTATTTTTAAAATAAGAAATCAGATGCACCAAAGAAAAATACTAAAGATAAAAATGGCAAAAGTAGTTTTCTGTATCTTGTATATTTCAGAATTATATATGGCAGTTATTTGTCTGGGAGAAGGGAGGAGGATTCCATTGAGATTTATTTTACTCTAAATTTCCTTTGACTTTCCCCTGTCCCTGAAGTCTAGGTTGTTTTCCTTCCAAGGGCATTTTCTTTTGCAGTTAAATAACAACTTCATTATTATTTTCATGTCTTTGTTTTTATGCTGAAAACATCTTAGTTTTAAAATCAAACCTCCATGAGTTTACTGGTTCAAAGATTATTTCTTCTACTTCATAGAAAGATTTCAACTTCAGGCAAAACCCTCACCTTGAGCTTGATAAATATATGAGTCCTACAGAAAGATAAATTGTCCCAGGCTTCTTATGAATAAATGTTGAATAGATTGAACACAATCACTCACCATATGGAATGTGGTGGAGAAGAATCTGGACTCCAGAGTCAGAATTTCAGGGTTCAATTTCCACTATATTACTTTATATTAATAGTTGTGTGAACTTAGAATTTTAACATTTCTGATTTTTTATACTCTTATCTATATGCCAACCTTGTGAAGTACACTGTGCACCACATATTTCACTGAGTGCACTGCCTCATACAGAGGAAATAATCAAGTTTGAGTATTATGATGGTCTCAGTATCAATAATTATAAAATATCTGTATTAAACATGGAGGATCTGGATAGATTATGTGGATCCACAAAAAAATGCATAGGATGGATCTCCACAATGGAAAATGGATTGTGCAGGGGGTGTGAAGGAACAAAAGAGATGAGAAACACCAACAAAAGCATAAAGGCTGGAAAGAAATAACGAATCCATTGAGACTGAAATATAAAACTCTTTTTTTTCTTTTTTATTTCAGCATATTATGGGGGTACAAATGTTTAGGTCATGTATATTTCCCTTGCCCCACCTGAGTCAGAGCTTCTGTGTGCACTCAGGAAGCCTGGTTTTCCCTCACTGAATTATAGATACACTGCAAAGACATCAGGCTTGGGAGACAGAATGACCTAGGTTAAAATTTTGGTCTTGCAATAATGAATAGCAAAATTTAATCAGGAATAAGAAATCTCCCAACAAAAAGTAAGCCCATAACCAGACAGGTTCACATCCAAATTCTATGACATCTATATAGAAGAACTGGTGCTTATCCTACTGAAACTGTTCCATGAAATCAAAATGGAGGGAATCCTCCCTAACTGATACTACAAAGCCAGTATCACCAAAGCCAGGAAATGATACAAAAACAAAAAAAAAAAGAAAACTGCAGACCAATATCCTATATGAAAATAGATGCAAATATCTTCAAAATACTAATACTATACTAAAATACTAATAAATAGAATACAAAAACACATCAAAAACATAATTCGCCATGATTATGTGGATTTCATCTCAGGGATTCAAGGATGGTTCAACATACATAAGTCAATAAATGTTATGTACCACATAAATAGAATTAAAAACAAAAACTATATGATCATCTCAATAGATGTGGAAAAGGCATTTGACAAAATCCAACATCCCTTCATGATAAAAACTCTCAACAAACTAGGCATGGAAGAAACATACCTCAAAATAATAAAAGCTGCATACAACAAACCCACAGTCAACATCATAGTGAATAGGGAAAAGCTGAAAATATTCCCTTTAAGAGCTGGAACAAAACAAGGACACTTGCAAACTTGCAAACTTTCATCACTTCTATTAAACATAATACTGGAAGTCTTAGCCTGAGCAACCAGGCAAGAGAAAGAAATAAAGGGCAGCCAAATTGAAAAAGAGGAAGTCAAACTATCCCTGTTTGCTAACAATAAAATCTTGTACCTAGAAAACCCTAAAAACTCCATGAAAAGACTGATAGAATTGATAAATTAGTTCAGTAAAGTCTCAGGTTACAAAATCAATGTACACAAATCAGTAGCATTTCTATACACTAATGACAACCAAGCTGAGAATCAAATCAGGAACTCAATCTCATTTACAATAGCTGCAAAGAAAAAATAAAATACTTTGGAAATTTTAATCAAGAAGGTGAAAGATCTCTACAAAAACTATAAAACACTGATGAAAGAAATTATAGACGACATGAACGAATGGAAAAGCATCCCATGCTCATGGATTGGAAGAATCAATATTGTAAAAATGTTCATACTGCCCAAAGTAATCTACAGATTCAATGCAATTCCCATCAAAATATTAATGTCACTTTTTCACAGAATTAGAAAAAAAAAAAACCTAAAATTTATATGGAACCAAAAAAGAGCATGAATAGCCAAAGCAATCTTAAGCCAAAAGAACAAATCTGGAGGCATTACACTACCCAACTTCAAATTATACTACAAGGCAATAGTAACCAAAACAGCATGGTACTAGCATAAAAGTAGACACATAGATCAATGGAATAGAATAAATAACCCAGATATAAAGTCATATACCTACAACCAACTGATCTTTGACAAAGAAGACAAAACATACATTGCAGAAAGAATACCCTAGTCAATAAATGGTGCTGGTAAACTTGGATAGCCCCATGCAGAAGAATGAAACTGGATCTCTGTCTCTTACCGTATTCAAAAATTAACTCAAGATGGATTAAAGACTTAAATGTTTAAGACCTAAAACCATAAAAATATTAGAAGCAAAGCTAGGAAAAACTATCCTTCACATTGGCTTACATAAAAAATTTATGACTAAGACCTCAAAAGCATACACAACAAATACAAAAATAAATGGGACTTACTAAAAAGCTAAAAAGCTTCTGCATGACAGAAGATATAATCAACAGAATAAATAGACAACCTATATAATGGGAGAAAATATTTGCAAGCAATATATCTGATAAAGGCCTAATATCCAGAATCTATAAGAAACTCAAACAAATCAGCAAGAAAAAACAACCCCATTAAAAAGTGGGCAAAAGACATGAACAGACATTTCACAAAAGAAGAGAAACTAATGGCCAAAAAACATATGACAAATGCTCAACATCACTAATCACTAGGGAAATGCAAACTAAAACCACAGTGAGATACCACCTTACCTTTGTCAGAATGGCCATTATTAAAAAGTCAAAAAAACAATAGACACTAGCGAGGATGCAGTGAAAAGGGAATGCTTATACACTGTTGATGGGAATGTAAATTAGTACAACCTCTATGAAAAACAGTATGGAGTTTTCTCAAAGAACTAAGAGTAGATCTACCATTCAGCAATCTCACTACTGGGAATCTACTCAAAGGAAGTCATTTTATTAAAAAATGACACCTGCAGTCATATGTTTATGGCAGCACAAATCACAATTGGAAATGCTCACCAACTGATGAGTGGATAAAGAAAATGTGGTATATAGATATTCCATGGAATACTATTCAGCCATCAAAAAGAATGAAATAATGTCTTTTACAGCAACTTGGATGGAACTGGAGACCATTATTCTAAATAAAGTAACTCAGGGAAAAAAAAACAAATACTGCATGTTCTCACTTATAAGTGGGAGCTAAGCATAGGTATTCATGGTCATAAGAGTGATTTAATGGATATTGGAGATTGAAGAGGCTGGGAGCAGGGTGCAGGATGAAAAATTACCTGTTGATGCATGAGTAGATTAATAAAATGTGGTATATGTATACCATTGAGTACTACTCAGCTATAAGAAACAATGGCTATATAGCACCTTTTGTATTTTCCTGGATAGAGCTGAAACCCATTCTACTAAGTGAAGTATTCCAAGAATGGAAAAATAAGCACCACATGCACTCACCATCAAATTGGTTTCACAGATCATCACCTAAGAGCATGTTTAGGAATGACATTAATCGGGTGTTGGGCCGATGTGGGGGGTGGGATGGGATGGGTGTATACATACATAATGAGTGCGATGTGTACTGTCTGGGGGATGGACACGCTTGAAGCTCTGATTCGGAGAAGGGGCAAAGGCAATATATGTAACCTAAACTTTTGTATCCCCATAGTATGCTGAAATAAAAAAAAAAAAAGAAAAGAAAAGAAAAATTACCTATTGGATACAACTTGCACTAGTCTTTTCTACTTTGCAATTCATCCATGTAACAAAAAACTACTGGTACCCCCTAAACCTGTTTACATAAAAATAGATTAAAAATAAGTAAATAAATAAAATTTTGTTATTGCTACTTATACTTTATGCAACCTAGGAGAAACAGACACACATACTCCCTCTCTGAGTCTTAGTTTTTACAGATACAATGGGAATTATACCATTTTGCACAGTTATTGTCATAGCAACTACTATCTTTGAATGAGTGCCAGGCATTGTGCTAAAGTCTTGGCATCCTTATTTTATTTAACCTCCTCAACATCTATAGACTAATGAATGAAGCATTATTATCACACCAGAACTACATGTGGATTCAGGGACCAGAAGGAGAAACTGCCAAGAAAACCTATAAATTAAGAAAAACAGGATGAACTGCTTTGCGTTTCTGTGAAACACAAAAAGTGGGGCTAAGGCAAATTTTAACTAGATTTCTGAGCAGGGGGAATTCAACTTACATCTGAAGTACAATAATTTTGTCCTACATTCTGCACAGCATTGTTATTAGGATAAAAATAATTTACTATATTATGGAAGACTTCTCATCACAAAACCCATAATAGGTCAATTGATCAAAAAGTCAGTTAAAGAAAAGAGTCATAAGAAAGATACATAAATATTTAATCTAACTTAAAATTTCAAAAGTATGTTTATTGATAAAACTTTTGCGGTAAGGTCAAGACATTTCTCTGAGTACAGGTTCACTGATAAGAAATCTGTGTCATCTCTCTTATGAAAATCACACCCACAATGCATCTGTGATTCCCACATTTGTTTTCTTCAAGTTGGAGCAGAAACCCTGAAGACATTTGTGAAGGAAGCTGAGTGCAGACACATTATATATAGATTGTAACATTTTTTCCTTTACTTTGTTTTACATTTGTCTTATCCATCCATGTTCTATAGCGTTTTTTATGGTGTAGACCAGCAGTCCCCAATATTTTTGGCATCAGGGACTGGTTTCATGGAAGACAATTTTTCTATGGACTGGAATTGGCACTGTGTGGCCTGGTCCCTAACAGAACATGGATCAGGGGTTGGGGACCACAGGCATAGATCATTCAGGTTTTTGCAAAGCATACAGCTTATTTTTCTTAGAAACAATTCTTTCATCCTCATATTTAATTGATTTTATTAATATTTAACTGAATCTTACATAATGGCTCTACAGTATAATGGCATAGACTGGTTTAGGAACCACCATGCTCAATTCTTGGTAAGCATTCAACTTATCTGATGGGAATAAAAGTATGTGGACGTACTAGAGAAGAGTCTACTAGTCATGAGCTTTCACTGTACTATGGGCTTCAGCCAGAATGTCTTATAGAGGGAATGGTTAGTGTCACTTAATCTAGCAGCTCTATTAAGGGGGGAGGGGTTTCAGTAGAAATATGTCTACTCTTTGTGAATGTTCGTTACAAGCTCTTAGATTAATTTGAGCGAAGCTACTCTATATTTTTAGATCATCCTTGTATGACACTAATACACTTCAACACATTTGATTTTATACAAAGAAGAAAATGCCTAGTCATATTAAAATAATCATTTAGGCTTTAGCAGCAAACATGAAAGAAGCCGCTGTTCAAAATAAGGCCCATCCTGAAAACTTTCCTTGCATTAACCTCACTTTAAGCATTCACCTTATTTGTGTTTCAATGTTGGCATAGCTCAGCCAATCAGAGAAATGGTTTGTTTTCCATACCTCTCTTCATCTTTTAATTTCAATGCCTCATTTGTGATGTTGCCCAAGGCCATGCAAAAAACCAAGTTTTTTAAAAAATTTTTTTAATTTCAGCATATTAAGGGATTTTTTTCTCCATTGAATTCAAAGGCCTCAGACAGTGGGTCTTCCCAGCTCCCATGCGTTCAGATCAGTGTTGAGGCTATTCTGTAGGCATTTCCCAATAGGGAAATACATGGCGGGGTACCACTAGACCCGAGCATTTGGGAATACTATTAGTCGACCACCAGTCTATTCTGTGTGTATACACATTTTACAATCCATTCCAATAAATCCTTAAATCTCTTTTATTTTCAGCAATGGAGGCTTAACTCTGATTCACTAAATTGGCAAAAAGTCACACCAGAGTTACAATTTTCTTCTCTGGCAATGAAGAATTTGTAGAGGCGTAGGGTAGGAAATATCTCAGTCTCTCAAAAAGTGACAGAGTAGAATAACCCCGAAACTCAATATAGTTATCAGCTACTGCTTCTTAAAAAATCTTGATTGCCATTGTATGCTTATTTTCCTGCCTCTCGTGGGGAAACTTTTCATCAAATTGACATTAAATATGCCCCCCAGAATTAAAATTTACAAATAAATATTATGTCATTAAATATAAAATGTCTGATTTTGAATAAAAAATGTTGTTTATTATATCTCAAACAAGAAGCAGTAGAATTAATCAAAGTATGCACCTAAACTATTGACACAATTTTGCCAGCTTAACAGTAGTAGCTTGTTTATGCCAGCAGCAAAGAAGCCTGCAGAGCAAGTTGTCATGAAATCGCCAAAGGCATTTTCCACAACTTGTTGAGAATTGAATATTTTTCCTTGCAAGAAGTGATCCAAAGCCTGGAGGAAGTGGTAGTCAGTTTGTGCAAGGTCTGGCGAATATGGCAGATGACAGAGAGTTTCCAAGTCCAGCCCCTGTAGTTTGAGCAGGGTCACTTGTGCGACATGTGCTCTAGTGTTGTCTTGCAAGAAGATTGGCCTGTCTCTATTGACCAATCTTGGCTGCTTAATCACAAGTATCCTCATCATTTCGTCCAATTGGTTGCAGTAGACATCTGCTGTAATCTATTGACCAGGTTTCATGAAGCTGTAGTAGATCCAGTGGGTTCAGTGCTGCACCGCCAAACAGACACCATTAGCTTTTTTTGATGAATATTCCATTTGCATCTGTGTTTCACACTTCATCTTTATACAACCATTGTGCCGAACACTTGCGATTGTCCAAAAGAATCCATTTGCACCACATGTAACAATAGGGTGTAGAAATGGCTTGCCTTTGTGTCGTGGCAACAAAGAAAGACAACCTTCCAGATGATTGCTCTTCTGATGCTCATTTAATTCACACAGAACCCATCTACCCAGCTTATTTACCTTGCCGATTTGTTTTAAATGGTCCAATATTGTTGGCATAGTAACATCAAACCTTGCTGCTAATTCACGCATAAATAAAGATGGATTTGCTTCCACTACAGCCTTTAGCTCATCGTTATCTAACTTGGTCTCAGGTCACCCACATGGCTAATTTTCAAGATTAAAATCACCAGAACAGAACTTCTCTAACCATCCAAGTACTGTGTGTTCATTAGCCTCCTCCTTCCCAAACACTTTGTTGATATTGCGAGCTGTCTGTGCTGCATTGGTTCCACGACGGAACTCATATTCAAAACGAACATGAATTTTTGACTTATCCATGGTTTCACAAAAATTTGAAATATAATCACAAGCTAAAATGTGTATTTGAAAGACTGAGGATGTACCTTCATAATAAAAATAAAACAAGAAGTGTCAAAGTGAAATGTCAGCGATATCAACTGTCAAACTTAGTACTTAAAGAAATCGGACATTTGATACTTAATAACCTAAATAAGTGAGAAGTCAGAACTTCCTAAAATGGCTCATGGGTCATAAATCAAAGTTTTTTGTTTTGATGTGAATAAGCTGTATTCATTCAGCTTTTACAAAACTGACTAACTTATTTTGTAATTACTGCTGTGTGGAAAAGCTGGTATTACTTCTTCAACCTCTACCCTACTTGAACATAGTGAGAAATATCTTTATTCCTGCCACATAAATGTCTTATGAACATGCCCACTGATTCTTAAAAATGCATTTACATTTGCCAGAAGAAAGAAGAAAGCAAACTAATATAAATCAAGTACTAAACAAGTGCTAAGCACCAGACTAAGCTTTTTATACATAAACTGTTTTTTCTGGAAAAAGGTATTTCTAAGGTATAGTGGAAAAAAGAACTTTAGCAACATGTATTTTAGAACCTAATTAGTAAATGCTCTCAATTAAAAGAAAATAAATATTTATTTAGCTTAGCATAGTAACAAAAGTTTGAATTACAAAACTCTCTGGGGACAATAACTTTAGAATGGCATGGGGGAAAGTAAGAAGTATGATCCAGTAAAATAAATATTTTTTCATCATTAACAGATCAAGCAACTTATAAGAAAAATCTGAGTGCCCCTTCTCCCTCTCACTAACTTGTCATCACAGTCATCTTCATACCATTCAGATTATGGTGCTGGAAGAGAAGTAAACCGAGGCTCTGACTAAGAATTGGATAATAAAACCACTATTTGTGCAATTTACAGTTCTGTTTTAAAGAGTAATGGTACTATAAATACAAAGACACCAGTTGCTAAGAAGTTGCTAAAACAAATCAAGAAAGAGAGTTTAATAATTAACTCAGGTATCTACATTCAACTAAGCAGGTGAAAAAAAAGCCTTTACTTGATTAGGAGTCAGATAGATTGAGGGAATTGTTGCTAGTGGTTTGAAAAGCAAATAAATAAAGGAATATATCTTCTAAAGAATATGTAGGACTTGACTCTGAAGAGAAATGGGAATGCTAGTCCAACCACTTTGTTTCTTTTCCTTTTCTCATTGAGGATTCTTTCTTATGGTGCTGATTAGAAAGTTTAATGAAGAGCAAGAAAAACAAACTGATGGAATATAAACATATAAAATGGGCAATGAGACAGAACTTCCCACATCAGAGATGAAGCAAGGAGATATTTTGGCTTAGAGGTTGCCAGAGGTTTTATACCTGAAGTCTAGGAGTTAAAGGTATTCTTACAAAAGGTTTTTTTTCCATCAAAATAAGATGTGGTACCATAGAAAAGATACACCCGTAAATCTTAAGTGTCAGTTTTATTACATTTTCTTCTAAATAATTTAACAAACAAATATTAATTGAACTCTTTTCCACTCTTTTAGGTGCATTGGACATAGTAGTGAACAAAATCTCTGGCTTCATGTTCCATTTTATGAGTGAGAAAGAGATAACTTACATGTTAATGTATAAGCAGAGGGTGGTAGTAAGTGCTTGGGAGTAAAACAAAACAGGAGGAGTAGACGGGATGTGTGACTAGAGTTAGGAGATAAAATAGAGAGATTGACTCCATTTGTGATGTTTGATGACAGCTTCCTCCACCCACCACTGCCCCTTCCTTTTCTGCTTCCTACATCTGTGTAAGCTGATGAGAGAGCCCAGTTCTCTCGCCTTGTGGTGGCGTGCACACCACCCGGGAACCCTCACTCCAGCCTCACCTCCTAATCACCAAGCCAGTCCCCTTTCCCTGCTCTCTCAAGCCATTTTTGGATCTGAGAGCTTAAGTATTTAAACATATATATTTGGGGGATTACAAGCATATCAGGTACAAGAAAAGATCAGTAAACTTGAAAACGAAAACGAGTCAATAGAAATTAATCAGGAATAGTGGAAGAAAGGAATGAACAAAGCCTAAAAGACCCAATAGATAATATCAAATCAAATATACATGGAATTAGAATCCCAGGAAGTAAGTAGAAAATAATAGAAGAAAATAATGGCCATAAATCACCCAAATTTGGTAACCAGTTCCAGGAAGCTCAGCGAACTTCAAGCAGAATATATTAACAAAAACACAATGAGGCCCATTACCGTCAAACTTCTGAAAGCCAAAGAGAAAAGAAACTTCAGAATACCTAGAAAGAAACAAAAAATGGCATTAAATACAGAGAATAATGATAAGGATAACAGCTAACATATAAAAAACAAAACAAACCAGAAGAAAATTTTTTTAAAAATGTTTAAGTGCTGAAAGAAAAAAGGCAACCTAAAATTCTTTATCTAGTAGAAATATCTTTTTAAAATAAAGTGAAATAAAAATATTTTCAGATGATAGCTGAGGGATTTATTAAAATTCACCCACACTGTCATAAATGCTAAAGCAAGTTCTCAGCTAAATAAAACTGATACATATGCAAAGGGAGATCTGATTGACATGAAGGAATGAGAAAATAAGCAATGAAAATATTTGGATAAATATTAAAATTATGTAATATATATTCATTTCTTTCTTTCTTTTTTTTTTTTTTTTTGAGACAGGGTCTTACTCTGTCACCCAGGCTGGAGTGAGGTGCCCTGACCATAGCTCACTGAAGCCTTGAACACCTGGGCTCAAGAGATTCTCCCACCTCAGCCTCCCAAGTAGCTGGGACTACAGGCGCACACCATCACACCGGGTTAATTTTTTTTTTTTTTTAAGAAATTGGGTCTCACTATGTTGCCCAGGGTGGTCTTCAACTCCTGGCCTCAAGTGATCCTTTTGTTTCAGCCTCCCCAATTGCTGAGATTATAGATGTGAGCCACCATGCCCAGTCAATTTCTTAATTATTTTCAAAAAGATAATTGACAGTTTATGCAAATAAAAATTGGACCAAAGATTTGAACTGACACTTCATCAAAAACATACATAAATGGTTCACTCAACACATGAAAAATGTTAATTATTATTATTTTTCAGAGAAATGCAAATTAAAACCATAATACAATATCACTACATAGCCACTAGAGTAGCTAAAATTATAAAGTCAGACAATTTCAAGTGTTGGCAGGTATTTCAGTAATTGAAACCCTCACACATTACTAATGATAATGCAAAATGGTTCAACCAGTTTGAAAAAGCGTTTGGCATTTTCTGGTTAAGTTAAATACAATACGTTCACTCTATAACACAACATTTCTACTCTTAGTATTTAACTGAAAAAAAAAAAAAAAGAAAATAGGTGACCACAAGGAGACTTGAACAAAAATGTTCAGAGGGGCTATATTTACATTTATCCCAAACTGGAAAAATCTAAAAGTTCATCAAGGAGAATGAATTCACAAATTGTCACATAGTCACACAAGAAAGCATTACTCAGCAATGAAATGGAACATACCACTGATACACACAACAACACAGATTTTGAAAACATTCTGTTCAACAAGAGAAATCAGAAATAAAGAAGCACATCTATGAATTTATTTATGAAGTTTAAGAACAGGCAGGAATAAACTATAGAAATCAGAGAATGGTAGAGCCTTATGGTAGAATGAAAACTTATTAAAAGGGCAAGGGGAAACTTTCTGAGGAGAGAGAAATGTTTTATATCTTTCTGTTGGTTTGTTTTTATCGTGTAACAAACCATTGCAAACCCGCAGAGCTTAAAGCAACATTCGCTTCATTTAGCAAATAATTGTGTTGGTCAGCTGGGTAGTTTTTCTCCTCTGGACAAGCCCAGCTGACCTTGTGTATCTCTCTCATACATTTGTGGTCATCTAGAGGCTGGAAGATCTACAGTGGCCTTTGTCACATGTGTGGCTGTTGGTGGGCTCTGAGCTGGAACACCTTGGTTCTCTGTGCGGCTTCTCATACTCTAGCAAGCTAGTTCTGCCTCATTCACTTAATCTCGTGATTCCAAGAGCAACAGGTTCCAATGAAAAGGTCAATTTTCAAATATTTCCTTGTGCAGTATTTGCTGCTGTGACATTCTCAAAGCAAATCATATAACCAAGCCTACAGATGAGTAGTGGAAAACATAGATTCTACCTTTTTAAGAAATAAGCTGCAAGATACAGGGATGGGAAGAACTTGCTTTAAACTTTCAATCTACTCCAATCTTAATTAAAATGTTATTTACCTGAGTATATACACATTGTCCAAATGTATACTCAAAATCAGTGCATTTTACTGTATATAAGCTATATCTCAATGTAAAACTACTAAAAAGAAAAAAAAAAGGAATGTATATGTACCTAGAGGTGAAAGCACCAATATATTATAATATTTGGCTTATCATTTAGCATGCTTTTTGTAGCAAGAAATAGAAAAATCTGACTCAATAGATTTAAGCAATAAAGAGGATGAATTGTTTTTAAAATGAAAAGACCATTTGTAGCTGCAGGTGTGGTTTGATCGAGGCTCTAGTGCCATCATTCTGCAATTCCTTCTTCCTTGCTTTCTTTCTTATGTCTGAGTAGATATATTTCCCTGATTGGCATTTTTCTTGACAGCAAAATGGCTACAGCCATCTTAGGTCTTATATCTGCACACTGTCCAGAAAAAGATGTCCATTCTCCTCTATCAACCGACAAACAAAAGTCAAGAGATTCACTCTGATTGGACTAAACTTAGATCCTAAGCCTAGATGGTCATTGAAATGGGCCTAGGTGACATGCTCATCTTTGAGCCAATCATTGTTGTGAGAAGGGGGAGACAAGATTAAGGTCATGTCAAGCAGGACCTAACCCTAAAGGTAAAAGTAGGTTGGCTAATCCTGTCCTAACCTCATGGCAGCTACAGAGAATATACAATAGGTGGAGTAGATGCTATGGAAGCAACCAAATTACACAAAGCAGATAAATTTCGGGGAGTAAGATAAATGGGGAAAAATAATCTGAATAATCAAGTAGAAAATGAACAGAAAGAAAGGATTATTCTGGAATTGCATACAATTCTCAGTCAGAAAATATTGATAGCTTTACTTTACTTTTAGTCTCAAGTAAAAAGAATTAATCCAAAAAAAATAAAAGATTGACATTGTATAAGCTGTTATTTCTATTGGTATTTTTTGACACCTACGCAAAAATCCCTAGTTGAGGCTTTTCGTCCCACTGCACCTGTCCTGCACCTGTTTGTTTCGCTGTTACTATAGAGTTGCTCTGAGGAGAGCATCTGGACTTTGGATTACACTCACTTTGGGACACTAGCCTGGTTCATTCTCAACCTGTAGATTTTATTGCTGTACAATATTTCACAAAGACTACTGCTGTGGCAGAATGATCCTGAGACCTGGAAAACTGGGATATGATTTTAGAAATCTGCCTAGGGAACAATGTCCTCCTCCCAAAGATTTATTCTTATCTTGTGGCCCTTTGTGAGGGATAATAACTGTCAGGGAGTATGTTTTGACACTCACATTCTCTGGCATATGTCTGAACATCTACCAGTCAAAAATCATCTCTTTCACATAACATTTGCCACCTGGGAGTTCCAAGTGTCTACAGAAGAAGAAATGCATTAAGCCATAATAGTCATTTACACTTCAGTGTGAATAAGGTCAAAGGCTCTGAGTAAGCAGGATAGGAGGGGTAGGGGAGGAAGCTGAGGGTGTGAGGACAAGAAATCTTGAGTGTTTTCAGAGAAGGAGGACCTCTAAGGGAATAAATCCCCATAAGTAAAATTGTAGTAGCCAGGACAAACATCTACTTTATAATTGTGCACAGTCTACACCTGGGCCTTATCTCAGCATTTTTAATGTCAGTGTGGAAGAATTTGTATAATGCAGCGCTGTAACATTGTCTTAGGAGAAACAGGAGACAGGAATAGGGAAAGTGTCCTCAATAGACAGCCCTGCATCCTGTCTTAAATGTCTCCTCTGACACTGCCTATGTGACCCCAGGCAAGTTGTTCAATCTCTTTGGGTCTTCATTTCCTCATTTGAAAATTGAAGACAATAACACTTATCTCACAGTGTAATTATGAAAATTACAATGCAAGGTATATGAATAAGCCTATACTAATATTTGCCATACTCAAGCAACCATTATCACAGTGGGTGGGGAGAAGGTGAATAAAAAGATAAAAATGAGGGAGGGGTGTTTCCTTGTAACCACAACTTTTGAAGCATAGAAGAATTTAAAGTATTTCTTAAGAAGCTACTTTTATGTTCAACAACATGACAGACATCGACTGATGCAAAAGATGGATATATTAATAGTTCCTGCCTTTACAAGCTTCTCTGAGCCATTGAGGAGGTAGGAAAATAAATAATACAAGAGTTGATTTCCAATATGCAACATGGTAAGAGTTTTAAATGATTAGAAGTTTGGGGAGTTGGGTAAAGCTTCATGAAGGAAATGGACCTCCATTGTTTCTGAAAGGATGGTTATATAGAGAGGCTTGTAGTGATCTTCCCTAGCGTTGCAGAGACCAGTGGAGCTGCCAGAAGCAACTAGTCCTCTCTGGTCTTCCCTTGTTCGCCAAAAGAGCGCCTGACATCTTAGAAATTCAGCCAATCTGGCAACAGGGTTTGATGTATAAAAAGTGACCCAGGCATGACTCACCGATTCTGTATAAGCCATAGGCTTTGAGATCATAGCTAATTCAGGACAAAGCACAGTCATAGTATTCAAGGGAGAAATATTAATACCACGCAACTCTAGTCATTCAGAGCTGGAAGATATAGCCATAATTTAATGGATTAGTCTCCTTTTTCTAAGGAAGAACTCAAAGGGCATAGTTGCTCAAGACCATGTAGCCACAGATCCACAACAGCAGACATTCCCAGGCTAGGTACTGCCCTAATCAGAACTCCCTCTAAGGTTAGAGCTTCAAAAGAAAGTTTCGCCATAAACAAAAGTATTTTTTTTTTTCTTCTGGTAATGAAGGAGTTGGCATTGTCTGGATTTTAATTTCCTCATCAGTAAAATGAAGACGTTGAACTACAATGTCACTATAAACACGCTCCTTCACTTCCCCACCACATTGTAATTATTTTCCATGTTTTTCTGAACATTTTCTCCTAAATTGATTGTTGGATATTATTAAGACAGTTTTTGATCAGTGAAAAAATGAGAAACAAATAATTAGAAAAATGAGAGAAATAGAAAAAGATTAGGACATAAAATTAGCAGAGCATACAATCTCATGCATAGCGACTTTGTGGTGACATGGAGGAAACTCTAAAGTCCCTCGTGAAAAAAAAAAAAAAACATTTCAAGTAGATAATGCTATCTTCCTATAAATCAGGTGACTGGCTAACATGGTATATCGCCTTGAAGGTGTACATAGGAAAAAATCATGTGAAAATCAAATTCATATTATTAAACTGGATGGACCAAGGAACTCGGATCTTTGAATGTAGCTCTTCATTTGATAATATCTGTGTCTTCTTTCATTGCACAAAATAGTTAATGTCTGTCAGGTGCTTTCAACTCCTCAGAAGAAAAGCACTTAAATAAAATATGAGGTGTCACTTTGAGTGGTGAGCTTTGACCTCCAAATCCAGGGAGTCTGGGTTTAAATTCAGGGAACTGGAAACTCATTTGTTTTGCTTCACGATTCCTTTCTAGTCATCTGAGTTGATGCTAATCTTGACAGAGCAAATCTGAAGGCAAGTCCTCCTTATTTTTATCCATAACTCAAAATATGGCTCTTTGAGTATTAAATGAAGGTAATTTGACTATCTAAAGATTTTAGACAAAAAACAAACTACAACCTATCCTGTGTTCAGTGGATCTCCCTCTCTCTGCTCCCCTACAGGAATTGCTGTGTTGTATCTGAGGACATTTCCTTTCCCAGCCAGAGCAATTCCACTCTTATCTGCTATCTTGATCTTAACCCAACACCATTACAATAAACCAGGCAGCCTAATGTTTGATACCATTAACCTCCAACTTCTGAAGAACTTCCTCAGAAGGGAGCCAAATATCCAACAACATTTACAAAACTTGGTCCAGAGATAGCACTGAAACAAAAAGAATGGAGTACATTTTATTAACTTTGAAAAAACAGAATGTTTTCTCAATTTAGTAGAGCTTGTCCTGTGGAGGGAAAGAAGAGAAAAGAAATGGAAGGAACCTTTTGAAAAATCATGCTCACAACCAAGCAATGCAGCCAGACCCCGTATCTTAACATGTCTTCTCTTCAAGATCTTGAAAAGCAAGGACTACAATTATATTTTGAAACAGTTTTTTAGAAGTATATGCTAATGCTCCTTCTTAATATAAAGTTTGCATAATGTGACTAGCACAAAGAATTGTCTGTAATATTAAATACTCAGTTGTTTCCAGATAAGGGAAAAGCATGGAGATTTCTCCATACCAAACAGATTGCAGCACAACTTTATGGTTAGAAAATTTGTTTAGACAAAATACAGTTCTCATATTGTATTTTCTGTTCAGAAAGTTTAATTTAAAGACTTTTAGAGAGTCCTAACAATCAAAACTTGATGGATACACACACACACACACACACACACACACACATAATTTAGAAGATAGCAATATGGAGGAAATGAACTCATTGGTCCACTGTCAGGATTTCTTTTTCAAGTCAGATTCTATAAGCAGATATGAGATGCAGAAAATCGAATTCACTGCAGCTAAAATCTCAGACAGTAAAATTTGGAATTGAGTGGCATTTATCACTCCATACAGTAATCATCCCAAATGGAACAAACTGTGAATTGACTCAACCAATTTTATCTGCTTTAGAGGTTGAGCTTGTTATTTTCCTATCATTCTCCTGCCAAAGGATGAAGGACACCCCGAAATTTGAACTCAAAGTTTTGATTAACAGCAATAAAAGCATTTGTCTTTCTGTCACTCATTTCTTATTTTAATGAGTCCTTTCAGGAAAAAAATTAGTTTATTAATAATCAGAATATAATAAGTGTCAGGTGTTTGAAGCACTGTTCGTCTCACACACAGGTGTCAGGTATTCTTGCAGTCTAGGGCAGGTGTTGGTCATTTTTTATCAGAAAAATACTCCATAAAGAAAGAAGAAGACTAGAAGACTATTTTAGATGAATGTATTCATTACAAGTCTTAAATAGCCAAGTTAGCCCTGGACGTGGACAAAGGATTGGTTTCTATAAGGGATGACAAGAGTCTGAAACACAAAGCAAATTAACACACAGCCAACAAGCATTAGACATCTAATAATATAGAATAATATAAAATATATATAATAAAACAATAGAATAATAGAAAAGAATAAAAGAGACAATAATCTCCTTTCAAGACATTCATAATCTCGGCCAGGCAAGGTGGCTCACACCTGTAATCCTAGCACTCTGGGAGCCCGAGGCGGGAGGATTGTTTGAGCTCAGGAGTTTGAGACCAGCCTGAGCAAGAGCGAGACCCCATCTCTACTAAAAATAGAAAGAAATTATATGGACAGCTAAAAATATATATAGAAAAAATTAGCTGGGCATGGTGGCGCATGCCTGTAGTCCCAGCTGCTTGGGAGGCTGAGGCAGAAGGATTGCTTGAGCCCAGGAGTTTGAGGTTGCTGTGAGCTAGGATGACGCCATGGCACTCACTCTAGCCCAGGCAACAGAGTGAGACTTTGTCTCAAAAGAAAAAAAAAAAAAAAAGACATTCATAATCTAGTAGGGGCCACACAGACTAACAGCTAGTTAATAGCGCATGGTAAATGCTGTGCTACTGACTTGAAGAAAGAACCATGGGGCACAGGGAAAGCAAGAATTTGCTTTGGTTGAGAAAATTCACAAATACACTCCCCACAGAATACTGGTCTATCATTAGAGCTGTATTCTTTGATTTTTAACCGCTTTTTCAAAAATGTAAACTATTTACTGAGAAATTGCTATTTGTGAAAAAGCTAAGGCTGTTCACGGTCTATCTCATACGATCTGGGCAAGGACTATGAAAGACCATCTTTATTTTCCACATTTTAAAGTTCACTTTAAGAAAGTTAAAACTCAGAGACAGTAAAACCAAAGTCACGCGGCTACTAGGAAGCAGTATTTGGTATATAATTCCAGATCTACTTCATCTTGGATTCAAATTTTCTGCACACATGACCTAATTTCCCACTTAAACTCATTCATAAATAATCTTAGATCACAATGAAAAAGTATAAGATTGAAGGTTAGAAAGAAAGAAGGAAAAGGGACTAAAAGAAATTGTGGCAGTACCCACAATAAAGTTTGTAACTTCCTAATTTTTTTGAGAGTAGCCCCTTTACGATTTTTTAATAGCAAATGTGTCTTTATGATAAGAAAAATCCTATGGTCCAGAATACTCAAAATAGAGAACAGAAAGCTCTGCTGAGCAAATGGTTCTGCCTTTTCTCGCAGTAAGCTCTCAAGCCAAACACTGGAAAGAAACTGTCTGCCCTCTAAGCCGCTCTCCCATAAACAGCACAGAAATGCATCCTAAGGGAACTCCTTCTCTCATGATTCTCAATCATGTAAGAGGTGGAATTTGGGGTGCAATTGTCCCTAAAATACAATGACTCAGATAGATGCAGTCAGAGTGTCTCCCTGGAGGTAATGGGAATGACTGCTCCAAGGGCAGCTAGATCAGGGGCCAGAGAAGAATGGGAAGCAATGGAGTGGCTCCTAGGGATAGTATGGGAGGGGGCAGACAGAATTCATATACATAAATTAATAAACTAAACAAACCCCATTAACAACATCTTCATCATTGACAAATACATGTAATGAGATAGCTCCCTACTTTCTTCTCCATATGACGAAGGTTATACTTTTTGATTCCTTTCTCTCTTTCAAATACTGTTAAATGCATCTTGATCAAACTATTGTTTTAGGGAAGAGAGAATGCAGGGAAAGAAGAGGAAAGTTACAACTTTTTAAACCTATTGATTTTTATTGTTTTTTCCTGTAAAACAGTGCTGTTACTGCTCACACAAATCATTAAATGAGATGACCTACGTAAAATGCCAGCAAAGTAATTGGCTTGTAAAAAAAAATCTTCACAGATGGAAATAGTAGTGGTTGGAATTACTATTTTCTTTTAATTGCTATTATTATCATGATTTTTTTTTAAAACAATTACATCACAGTCCCGGGACCTTTTGTGAATGTAATTTCTTCAGATGTAGAATACTCTTTCCTTTTGTTCTGGTTCCTACCCCTTGGTTTGAAAAATGCATTTCTTAAAATCTTTTCCTATTGAAAGTGGACTCTCAAACACATTCTAAATGATCTGTAATATTTCCATCTTTTCTTATTTAGTCTCTCCTCGTATTTTATTTTCTAAAAAACCCTTTAGCTGATAAATTTCCCTTGTGCCATCTCCCTTCCCCCACAACACCCTCTGTTTTTCCCTCTTTTTTTCCCTATTTTCCCACAGGTTGGTTTCAGCAGTCACATCAGCACCTTTGACCACTGACAGCTAGCTAATCACTGCCCATTTCTTCACTGACGGCCAACTGGCCTTTGGGGAACATTATGTCACGATGACATTGAGTCCTTTAGATGTTCACAAGTCAATCTGGAAACTCAAGTCCTAAATTGAAAACATATTTCAGCAGAAATGAGATGCAGGTTTTCCCGTACATGTAGGGCTTGTTGGAACCACACAAGGTAGTGTCATCGTAGGGAAAAGAAAAAACAGACAAAGAGAGCCCAGCCCTCCATGATCAAAATTCTTCCTTTTGGAGGGTTTCCAGTTGTTTGTTTTCCACCTTTTTCTGAGTCTAAGCAGTTTTAGCCAAGACCATTTTAGATAGAATAATAAGGAAAGCTGATAGGATATGAGAAAGTGCCACACTGAGGGATGGACAGAGGAACCCATATTTTTCAAATGGAGCACAGAACCCTTCTTCTATATTCTGGCCCCAATGCAGACACACAACAATCAGAACTGCTCACCTCTTTTCCTGAAATGACTCCCTAGAAATTCTGTGCTTTCTGAAGTGTCAGTACTTGCCACAAGGTTTGAGGAGCCCAAGCTAATGTTTTCTCTCCCATTCCCTTAGAATAAAGATTTATGGAATCTTTCATCTGTAGGGATTTATGTGCCTGGACTAGCTTCCCTTCCCATCTATGTTTTATTCTATATCCCTCTACTTTTAAGGGCATTTTCTATTTTCAGCTTCCCCTTATCATAAAGTTTGCAAAACAGAGGGGAAAAATGTAATTAGCAAAAATAACACAGATTTCAAATCAGTAATTGAAAGAACAACTAGGAGAATATTCGTCATCTCCTCCATATAGCCTCCCTGTTTCACTCATTAGAAATTTATTCTTGACATGTATTGCACATAGTTTTCCAGTACTCACTGTATCATCAACCACAATTCTCATCTAAAAACCAAGGTATTTTGAGGGTAATTACAACTAGTAATAACAATGATAATAATAGCAATTATTCAGCTGTTTCTATGTTGGAGGAACTTTCCTTAATGTCTACATTAGTTAGGGTAATGATAGCTGCTATTGCAGAAGAGTTCCTAAAACTCAGTGATTCAAACAAGATAGAACTTTGTTTCTCACTCACATGAGAGTCTAAGACTCCTTTTCTTGTGGCCATTTAATGATCAATGATGACAGCTGCGATACCATTTTCAGGGCAAAGCCTCCATCTTTCCTGTAGCCAGCATCATTTCCTTAATCATGTCTGAAATATATATAAATGTAATCAATTGAAATTATTATTTGTAGTTTCTTATTATTGTTATTAAAAACATTTGATGGACTGTGAACAGATTTGATTTATATTATATGATCTATTTGGGATGAGCTTGGACTCCTAGATTTTTATTATTATTGTTAATCTTGAAAGTCACATTACTATTAATTTAAAGTTGTAAATAGTTTTCTGCTCTTCAAAAAGCAGAATGTTGAATTTGGAACCAGACTATGTCTCTAGTCAGTGGGCAGAAATTAAAGCTTACAAGAGCTTTTTAGTTACCTAACTATTTAAAAAAATAAACAATTTTTTCTACAACAGATATGTGGGCATACCTCATTTTATTGCTCTTTTTTTTTTTTATTTTGCTCTGAAGATATTGCATTTTTTAACAAACTGAAGGTTTGTAACAACCCTGTATCAAGCAAATCCATTGGCACTATTTTTCCAACAGCACGTGCTCACTTCATGTGCTTGTGTCATATTTTGGTAATTCTTGTAATATTTCATTTTTTTTCATTATTATTTTATCTGCTATGGTTATCTGTGAACAGTGATCATTGATATTACTCATATAATTATTTGGGAATACCACAAACTGTGCCCATATAAAACAGTGAACTTAATCAATAAATGTGTGGATTCTGACTGCCCCACTGACTGACTGTTACCCATCTCTCTCCCTCTACTTGGGCCTCCCTATTCCCTGAGACACAACAATATTGAAATTAGGCCAATGAATAACCCTACAATGACCTCTAAGTGTTCCAATGAAAGGAAGAGTCACACATCTGGCACTTTAACTCAAAAGCTAGGAGTGACTAAGTTTAGTAAGGAAGGCATATTGAGAGCCAGGATAGACCAAAAGCTGTGCCTCTTGCACCAAAAAGTTAGCTAAGCTGTGAATGCAAAGGAAAAGTTCTTGAAGGAAATTGAATATGCTACTCCAGTGAACACACAAATGATAAGAGAGCAAATAGCCTTATGGGTGATACGAAGAAAGTTTGAGTGCTCTGGGTAGAAGATCAAACCAGCCACAACAGTCTCTTAAGACTAATCCAGAGCAAAGCTCTCTCTTCAATTCAATGAAGGCTGAGAGACATGAAGAAGCTGCAGAAGAAAAGTTGGAAGCTAGCAGAGGCTGGTGCATGAGGGTTAAGGAATGAAGCCATCTTTATAACATAAAAATGCAGTTAAAGTCCCGAGTGTTGATACAGAAACTACAGCAAGTTATCTAGAAGATCTAGCTAAGATAATTGATGAAGGTGGCTACACTAAACAACAGATTTTCAGTGTAAACAAAACCTAATATTGGAAGAAGATACCATTAGGACTTTCCCAGCTAGAGAGGAGAAGTCAATGCCTGGTTTCCAAGGTCAGGCTGACTCTCTTGTTAGGGGCTAAGGCAGCTGGTGACTCTAAGTTTAAGCCAATGCTCGTTTACCATTCTGAAAATCCTAGGACCCTTAAGAATGATGCTAAATCTACTCTGCCTGTGCCCTATAAAAGGAACAACAAAGCCTGGATGACAGCACATATGTTGACAACATGGTTTAGTGAATATTTTAAGCCCACTATTGAGACCTAGCACTACTGAAACAAAAAGATTTCTTTCAAATATTACTTCTCATTGGCAATGCACCTGGTTCACCCAAGAACTCTGGTGAAGATGTACAAGGAGATGAATGTTGTTTTCATGCCTGCTAATACAACATACTTTCTGTGGTGCATGGATCAAAGAGTAATTTCAATTTTTAAATCTTATTTAAGAAATACATTTCATAAGGCTATAGTTGCCATAGATAGTAATTTCTGTGATAGATCTGGGCAAAGTGAATTGAAAACCTTCTGGAAAGAATTCACCATTCTAGATGACCTTAAGAACATTCATGGCTCATAGGAGGAGGTCAAAATATCAACATTAACAGAAGTTTGAAAGAAGTTGATTCCAACCCTCATGGATGACTTTGAGGGGCTCCAGTGGGCCCTTTGTGGCATGTGATAAGGTGGCCATGGTAAACCTTGGCAGTGTCTGCATGATGCCATCTCTGCCAGCTCACAGAGTACTCAAGCCATGAGGGTGTAGCTACCCCCACATAGATTTTGAAGGTTGGAGCAACCCTTTGGGTCTTGGGATATAACTCAAACAGAGGGCTCCCTTGCCCAGTGGAGTCTTGAGGGTGGAGCTGCCCCCACCACCTCAAATCGGCAAAGTTACCATCATGAGATTCCAGCCTAGGAAAGTCACAGGCACACAACTCCACTCAGTGAGAGACGTGGTATGGGCTATGCCCAGAAAGCCATGGTGGTGGTGTCACCCAGAGGATTGGGTGCCCAGCTCCTGCCCCTGTGTGTTTGGAGGGCAGAGCATTAAGTTCAAGAAGATTATTCTTGAAGCTTAAGATTTAATGTTTATCATGTTGGGTTCTGAACTTACTCGGGACCTGTTACTCCTTTCTTCTTATCTATTTCTCCCTTTTGGCATAGCAATATTTATCCTATGCCTCTCCCACCATTGTATTTTGGAAGCACATAACTTTGATTTTATGAGTTCACAGCTAGACAGCAATTTGCCTCAGGATGAATCCTACTTTAAGTCTTATTCATATTTGATCTAGATAATATTTAGATAAGATTTTGGACCATTGATGGCAGGATGATTTAAAACCTTTAGTACTATTGGGATAGAATGAATGCATTTTGCACGTAAGGACACGAATTTGGAGGTCCGTGGGCAAAATGTTACTATATGAATGTTTGTGTCCCCCCGTAGATAAATTTATCTGTTAAAACCTAATCATCAATGTGATAGTTTTAGAAGGTAGGATCTTCGAGAGGTGATCAAGTTATGATGTCAGAGCCCTCATGAATAGGATTAGTGCCCTTATAAAAGAGACCCCTGAGAACCAGCTGGCCCCTTCCCCCAGGTGAGGACACAGCGTGAAGGTGCCATCCATGAACCAAGAAACTGGCCTTCAGCAGTCATTGAATCTACTGGCCCTTTGATCTTGGACTTCCTGGTCTCCAGAACTATAAGAAATAAATTTATCTTATTTATAAGCTAATTAGTCTATAGCATTTTATTATAGCAGCCTGAGCAGATGAAGATAAGGTCCCTCTTGGTGGATGCAACCCAAGGGCTTATAGTTTAGCAAGAGATTGATATCTCTGTGCTAATAATAAAAATAAACCTCTTCTTCCAAGTGGAAGCGGCTCTTGTGCCAAGGTACTAGCTTAAATAACAGAGTAGGGGGCGGATCTCAGATGCCACTCACTTCTTGAAACCTCTGGGCAGTGAACACCTTGTACAACCATACCCAGCAGCTCTGTAGGCATAATACAGAGGTAGATGTACCAGAGCAGGAACTTGAATTCAAGCCTATAATTTGGAGCTTATGATCAAGCAACCATGCCTTTTGATGTGGTGGATTTCCATGTGCAAAAGACTTATTTCTTGAATACAATTTAAAATGACTGGAAGTCAAGAATCATGTCCAGTGAGTCTCGGAATCCCAGCATGTAACTTTGTACCAAAGAAATTCCAGTCTCACTTGCTGCTGGTTTGTTTGACATTCTGAGATGGTGTTAAGGGTAGGATAGCAAACCCCATTTTATCAGTTCCCAAGGGCCAGGGTATAGACAGCCAGTTCTCCTGAGCACTTGCTTCAATATATTCTCTCCCCTCCATGCTGTAACAGTGCCAATGTCCATTTGTCCTTGAGAGGCAGTGTGCCCTGCTAGGAGTAAAACTTGTCATAATCAGTCTGTGGCCTCAATATAGTCATCTGCAACATGGACATTCAGTGTTAACCGATCCTCTCACAACGTCACTAAATCAAACCTCTGGAGAGCAAGTCCCCAGAGTTAATGAGACAGAAGCCAGATATCTGAGCCTCACTCTTGACGCTCACTGCCCCTTCCAAGACTTCAGACACCTACACCCTGTGTCTCTTCTGCTTTCCCAAACTCAATCAGCACTCCCATCCTTTAACCTAGAGGTTTCACTTTTGGGATCAGAGTGGAGGCTGGCTGGATTACTCCACTAACTCAGCATGCTGCTATGTCTCAGAGAAGCTTTTAAAGATACAGCATTACAAATCCTCTCAGTGATCAGGATCATCTTCACAGCTTAGACTTTTAGACTGGTGAGAAACTTAGAGATCCCCTGGTCCGTGCCTGCTACCTCAGATGAGATCATTGTGGGGAAGAGGGGCAGAGACGTGCTGCTATCTCATTCACCCACTGCTATGATCCTTCCATACTTTTTTTTTAAATCAGAACCTGAAGTTAAATCCCAGGCAACATATTTTGTTCAACTTACATTCTTCTCATCTGCAGAGAAAACGTTTTTCGTGAAACCTTATTTTATTTTAGCCTTGAATCTATCTGCTCTGGTTTTTATTTTAATAACACAATTAAATAACTATTATCTTTTTAAAAACAGAATTTTTAAAATAATAGACATATCCTAGGACTGAGATCGAAGGGGTTTGGGAGGAGGGAGAAGTGACACAAGTATATTAGAATTCAAAATGTGCAGGAGTGCAGAGAGCTGAGAAATACTGTGGAACAAGACAGCTGGCTTTTGTTTTTGTTTTTGTTTTTCCAGATCTACTCCAGGCCTGCTGAATCTGGCTGCCCTCCTGACCTGGATCTCAGAGTGGCATGGGCAATGCCTGTAACTCACAGACGAAGCTACATCTGAGTGTGGGACGCAAACACTTATGCTTATAAGTGCAGATTTGTGGCTCAAGGTTTGCAGACAGGAGATGCGTTTGTTTTGTTTTGTTTGGGGCTTGGGGATTTTGTGTACCTCCCCTTGCCTACTTCAGTCTCCAGTGATTCAGCAGGCTTTCCCAGCCAGGCCCTAGCCTAAACACTGCCCACTTGGCAGGGAGAGGGGGTGTTCCCCCAATTGCTCCACGACCTGGCTGCACTGAAAGGAACAGCCCAGGCCCCCACCCTTGTTGGCTGGGGACTGATGCAGGGAGCACAGCAATGTGCAGGCTAGTGAACCCGCTGCAAACCCAACTCCCCCACCCAGACCCTTCCCCTCCGCCACACACTCCACCCTCCTACAAAGCACAACATGAAACTTGAAGAGCAGCACTGGCTGGTCAGTTTTCCCCCCTGGGGCCTCACTGATCACAAACAAGGCCATGTGCGCATGGTACATGGGGATCCCTTTATCCACCCAGTGACGCAGATGCAGCTGAGGTCGGGTGAGTGCAGCTGCTGCAAGAGGCCACACAGCAGCAGACTCAGGGTCCGGGTGGGGTGGCAGGTGGTTCCCTGGTTGGAAAGAGGCCAGCAGTCCCAGGCCACAAACATCCACTCCCGGGAAACAGTCATCTTTACTGCCTCATTGATTCAGCCCACAAATATCTGCCAGACACAGGGCTCGGTGCTAGAGAAATCACTGCTATGAAAGGTGGGAGAGGTGGTCAAGGGTGCTTTAAAATGCATAAGCCATGGTCTCTATCCACAGAATCTCACAGTCTAATTGGAAAGGCAAAATAAAAAAAGTCAGAGAAGGATGGTGACTGACAAGCAAGGTGATGAACTCTTTCAAAGAGGTGTGCAAGGCCCTTTCTCTTAAGTCTCTGATTTTTTTTTAAAGCACTTTACTTTTGTCTTTCATGCATACACATGTAAGGAGGGGTCAATCAAGTTGTGCCTTTTATCTGGATGTCTTTCTCCACTCTCGCCACCTAGATAATTAGAAATTATCCTTCCAGAATCAGCTCAGGCTTGACTTTATCCATGCAGTCTTCCTGACTTCCAGCACCAGAGCACTAGGATGGGGTAGGTGCCACCCCTTCATGTTTTTTGTTCTTATTGTATGTTTGATGTTGTACATATGTGTTGTTTATTGAATGTTTAAGAGTTTTATTTCCCACTAGACTAAGAGTTCCTTGAGAGCAGACAACTACAGCTTATTTATCTCAGTAGTCTAACACAGTATCTGATATATAATGGGCAATCTATAAATAGCTACCAAATGTCCAAGAATAACAGTGAGAGACACACCATAAGGTGAGCCCCCAAAACTCATGACCTCATCTAAGCTCCTCTTCTTGAGTGCTGCCTTCAGACCAATAGAATATGGCAAAGATAACGGGTGTCACCTCTGTATTATTCAGTATATGCCCATTGCTTAAGTTTCTTTTTTTTTTTTTTTTTTTTTGAGACAGAGTCTCACTCTGTTGCCCTGGCTAGAGTGAGTGCCGTGGCGTCAGCCTAGCTCACAGCAACCTCAAACTCCTGGGCTTAAGCAATCCTACTGCCTCAGCCTCCCGAGTAGCTGGGACTACAGGCATGTGCCACCATGCCCGGCTAATTTTTTGTATATATATATTTTAGTTGTCCATATAATTTCTTTCTATTTTTAGTAGAGACGGGGTCTCGCTCTTGCTCAGGCTGGTCTCGAACTCCTGACCTCCAGCGATCCACCCGTCTCGGCCTCCCAGAGTGCTAGGATTACAGGCGTGAGCCACCGCGCCCGGCCTAAGTTTCTAAATCTTGATATTCAGATCTTCTAAATCCTTAATGTTGTCTTTTTCAGTTAGTAAATGAAAGATTAAAATTGCCAGTCATGGTTGTGCTCACATGTACAACTTTCTCATTCTATCTTCCACAGTTTTAACCCTTAGGTTTATATTTTCCATCTCATTATTTCTCTTTGATGCTCCCTGGAAAATGTCCTTATTTCCATCTATTATTTTACTAATTCTCTCTTTAGCATTGTCTATTCTACTGCTTAATTTACCTAGCACTAGTTACGGTTAGGTTCAGTTGACTTACAATAGACAACTCAGAAAACAGTGGCCCAATAAGATAAGCTTATTGTTTCTCTCAAATAAAAGATATCCAGAAGTGTACACTCTAGAGCTGATATGGAAATTTTATGAAGTCATAGAAATTTTAGTATTTGGGTTCTATTCCTAAAGTCATAGTTCCTAGAAAGTCAGCCAAAAAACTCTGCTTGTAGCTCATTAGCCAAAACATAGTCACATGACCACAGCTATTATGGGAGACAGGATGTTTTGTTTGTTTTGTTTGTACAACTGGACACATTCCCTAGGATTCTCATTAGGAAGAAGAAAAGAACAGAAAAAGGTGGGGGAAGGGTTTTATAAGTCTGTCACACCAATAATTGAATATTTATGGCAATAATATTTTTTTCTTCTAGAAACCCCATTTGACTCTATTTCTAGATCCCACTGGTTTGGGTTTGTTCTTTTTTAAGAGTTTTCTTTATTTCCCTTTTTCTATATGTTTTATTTAAATGCAAAGATTTTATAATCTCTAGTCAGTAGTCCTTTACCTGAGATTTTTTTTGCCAGTGGGAATTGCGAGTGGAAGGGAGGGAGGTAATCATGTGTCTGCTGACTCTCTCGTGGTTGGTTGTTTCTTATTGTGTTTTGAAATTCTAGATTGTGAGCTCATTGTTCTTGAGGCTAATCGGTGGACATCTTCTGCAGAATGAGATAAACCCAAGTCTTTCTATAGTGCCTCTACATTTGATTCAGTAATGAATCCTGGTAGAAAGAAATGTTTCTAGTATCAAAAGCTCAGGAGTCATTAGTAGCTTAAGGCCACTCTGTATTAATTCGTTAGCTTGGAGACTTCTGGATCATAATTATTAATAGCATGGATTTGATTCCCAGTCTTACATGAAGAATAAGTCTATAGTGTAAATTCTCAGTGGAAATGGTTTTCTTCCTATACTGTATAGAGCTCTGCATAGAGAGAGATTTTCCTCTACTGTATATAGAAATATTTTCTCGGTATTGACCTATGCTGGTGAGTAGACTTTTCCACTAGTCCAGTCTTTTAGTTTAGATATTGACCTTCATGGGGAGGGTGAGGAATATCTGTCCCAACTACCAATAGGGGATAGAGTCAAGGTTTTCTCTCCCATGTCTGGTTGGATATCATAAACTAGTTACTCCCCTCCTAATCCCCAGAGAAATTGTAGTATTTCCTATGTGCCCAACAACCTGGCTTTTAGTTGTGCTTTGTTTTTAACCCCTGGGAACATACTTTACATTATTATTAACTCAGTGCTTCATTTAAATGAGTGTTTGTTATATTTTATCTATCATTTATAAGATTTTTTATTAGAAAATGTTCTCAAATAATATTGTCTATTATAATTCTGTAATTGGAAGTCAAGAGTGTTCCTTTTAAGATGATGCATTACCTATGTCAGCTTTTGAAATTCATATCATAAACATCCAACCCTATAAAAGAAATGTTGTGCCTTCATCTAAATGGGACCACTCTGACAGAGGCTTTAGTTCCCATCGTGATTCTCAGTCTCTAAAGAATGCCATACATTTAGACCAGTCCTCTTCTAGGCTGGAATTTGATTTCAAAGAGTCTTGGGATCCCATTCCTGCTACGGCCCATGTTTATTTTCTATTCTAGCTATTGGACCATCATCTGATTTTAAAGTGGGATGGTGTTTTTATTTTGGCTGTAAAATCACACTATCCTTTGGAGGAACTGAGATTTAGGCAAATGATAACAGTACGTCTTTTTTTCCCTCCTGTGTGTGGTACTAATACAAACCTTAACATCTAATCCAGAGAATCCTGCTTCAGTTCTTCCTTTTGACTATTATATAACCATACATTAGCAGAACTGGGCTTCAAACCCAGAAGGACAATTTCTCTCCAGAATCAAAATTCTTCACTAACACATGTTAATAGTTTTCTCCTTTGCTTACTTTTTCTAATCATGCAGACCCTTGTTTCCTTACAACAGATCCTCCATTTCCTTCTTTGGTTCTCAAATATTAGCCTCGGATAAGACTAGAAGAAAAAGATTCTTTAAATGACTCGTGAAGATGTGTATCTGATTTTAAAGTCACTGTTTTCCTATATATTTCCCCCCTGTGGTTTCTTACCTAAAGGCACAGTAACACTTTTTTTTTGGTAAAAACTGCTGGAAAACTTCTTGCCAAGATTCAATTCTAAGCAAAATGTTCCAATCAACTTAAAAACACCAAGAAATATTCCATTTATAATGGAAATGCTGAGTTCATCACTAGATTTTACTTTATGAATAAAAGACCCTGAGCAACACTACTTTTTAAAGCCCATAAATCATTTTGGTTTTATTACTGCTAATCCCATCCTTTCAGTTTCTCACTTGCCAGAACATAGCCTATAAAAAGATACTCCTAGAGCCAAAATGGAAGAAGCTCTTTGACAAAACATCCTATTCAGGGGATAAAAGACTCTTAAGCCTTGAATGGAAAAGATTATTTAGTCTGTCCTCATCAGTTTTCAGAGAATTTCAGAGAAGAGAGGGGAGAATCTCAGACAGTGAAGTCACTTGCCCAGTATCACAGAACTGTCACATGGCAAAGCTACATACAAAGTCTAGAGGCCAGGTGACCAGAGCCCAACCCAGTTTTCTTTCTACCATGCTTTTAATCTCATGGCATGTGGCGATTGTTTTAGCCCATCTATAAAGGTTCTGTGTAATCTGCATTGCGTCTCTGCTTGAGTGAAGGAGTGATTCAGAGTGCTATTACATAACGCTTGGGAAGCAGTGGCATTACCTGACAATGGCTTGAGATTTATGCCTTATTACCAACTTGGTCTCATTTATTCATTTATTTATTTAATCAGTAGGAACTGCTCCACAAACTCAGAACACAAATGCAGTCCCAGTTCTTTTCATTGTTTATGTAATAGCATAAAAACACAGGTGTCTTTTTGGCGGGAAGGAGTCCAAAATCTTCCTCTTGAGGCTTTACTTGAAATTCCCCAGAAATTCTTAGGTTGCATACAGTGCAAAAGATGGGATTAAGCAGGTTTTTACACCCAGCCAGAGATAGAACCTCACCAGCCCACAACTGCTAATGAGCCTTAATATTCTATGAAGTCAAGGGGGAAAAATGGTTGGATAGAGTCACACAAACAGAAAAGGTCACCTGCTGATCCAGTTTCCAAAACTGACTAATACGGTCTTTACAGAAGGATCCCACTGTCAAATTCAAACTTTTCCTGAGGTATTGTGGGCAGGTGTTTGCAAAGTTGCAGCTTTTTGTGTTCAAATGCACTGTACCTCCAAGTGAGCATAGGTAATTTATCTATTCATACAATAATTTTTTACATATGTCTACATAATGTAGAGTATCTGCCATGTTCCAGGCACTATGTTTGGCTCTGCGGATACAGTGATCAACAATGCAGACAAGTTCCCTGCCCCTGTGAAATTTATATTCAGGTCTTTAGAACTTGATCCCACCTCTACCATATCATGGACTTAAAAAAACAACTCGCCTTCTTCCCAAGTTTTCATAACTAGCTTCCAAAGAAGTGTTTCCCTTTAAAATCTCAAAGTTCAAAGAATCTGATTACTCCCCCCTACCTTTTTTTTTGTTTACCTGGATAGGAAGCTATTTGTCTACCCTTGTAAAGGAGACTATCCTCAGAGACTCCAGGAGACTGTGTTCTCCATTCCCATTGTACCCACCAACCCCACCCAAACCCAGTCCTGAGTGAGGTGACCTACCGTGATGCAGACATGCATGTAAGGGAGCCTGCCTTCTGAGGGAGATCAGCAAAACAACTTTAGACAACAGATGCAGAGGGCAGAGCTGGGCAGATGTTGCCATGAATAATTCAAAGGGAATTTCCTGGTACCTTACCATCTAAGAAAGATAAAAACAAATATAATCTCTGGGTGATCCAAGCACATAAATACAATTTTCAAATTGAAATGGATTACCTGTCTAATTGTTTCCAAATTGTTTTTTAGAACAGAGGAAACATGTGAATGGTAAGAGATAAATCAGACAAAGGAGTCAAATCCTGAGGACAGTAACATTGCTTGGGGGAGATGATGAAGAAGCCATGTCTCTGAAGCCCACTCTAGATAACTGGCATGACTTCATCTAAATTCAGAGGAAGTATGTTGGCCCCATGTTGGTAAGACTATGATGAAAAGAATTAAGAGAAACATTGCAAACATGTTGACAGTGTGGCATAGATGAATAGGACCTCTTTCTTTAAAGTTTGTTCCCCCCTCAAGCAATAGTACCATGTTTATTTCCCTGCCAAACCCTGTCCCTAGATATGTGTCCCACAGTGATAATCTCAGTCACAAAACACTGAGTTTCTACCATATATCAGGTTAGGTGCCAATATTAAAACCTGGATCCACTTCTACATAAGGGTTTTATGTGTGAAGCTAAAACCAAAACTTTTATTCATGAGGCATTAGATGGTACAAAGGATATTTGAGAAGGGTAATGACTTGAAAATAGCTGGATTTTAGGAGGTAAATCAGAGTTAGACAGGACAGCCTGAGGAGAGGAAATATGTAGACTTGGTAGCCAAGAGGACAAATCAGGTGAGATGTGATGAGATCTTGACCTAAAGCAATGTCAATGTAGATGGAAACAAGAAGGAAGATTCTTCAATTTAAGGTGGATTTGCTGAGCTAATTCCAGGTGCCAATATATGTATTTCACATGGGGCCAAATGGAAAAACTAGTAGTTTTTAAATTCTTTCTTCATGCCTGGCTTCTGTTGCCTGGGGCAGAAGCAGGTATGGAGATGGGCTATCAGTTGGATATTTTCAACTGGAATTGAATAATGTGATTAACTATGAATTATATGATAACTATAAAGTAATAGAATAAAATATTAACTATCCAGTTCACCATGGACCTGAAAGAGTATTGAGCTCTTTCAGAAAAAATCTTCATATCAAAAATTTACAATTAAGATGATAATGGTGATAATCAGTGGCCATGGTTTCAATACCAAAAAATATAATTGAGTGACAGTTTTCTCTTATGGAATCCAAAATTAAAGGATGTGACCCAACCAAACTCACTTATAATTGTAACTGAGAGATAAGCAAAATAAATCTTTCTATTCAAAGGAGAACTTACTTTGTCACCACTACCTCCTAAAAACTGTAGCATAATTCTGTAATAGAAGAACAAATTCTGATATAACTCTTTTCTACTCACAAATACAAAAGTTACAGAAAGAAAGAGAAAAATAATATCATATCCTGGATCCCTTCTTCCTAAAGGCTAAAGTGTAAGCTCATTGTTTAGCCAAGTACATTTAATGGGTCTTAAAATATGAAACATGGTGATGTTTAATTTTATATGTCAATTTGACTAGACCACAAGGGGCCCAGATCTTTGATTAAACATTATCTTGGGTATGTCTGTGAGGGTGTTTTTTGGATGAGATTAACATTTGAATCTGTAGACTGAGGAAAGCAAATTGCCCTTCCCAATGTGGGTGGGCCTCTTCCAATCGGTTGAAGGTCTGAACAAAATAAAAAGCGAAGTAAAAAAGAATTCTTTCTCTGCCTGTCTTTGAGCTAGGACATCAATCTTCTCCTGCCTTCAGATTTGGACTGGAACTTACACCATTGGCTCTCTCCTGAGTCTGCAGCTTGCCAACTGCAGATTTTGGGAATTCTTAGCCTCTATAATTCCATGAGCCAATTCCTTATTAAATATAGATGAATAGATATAAAGGTAGGTAGGTAGGTAGGTAGATAGATAGATATTAGAACCAATAGGGGGAATAGATAGATAAATAGACAGAATCTTTGGCTTAATTAATTATAACACTATTAGTGGAACTGGGGAAGGAGGTTAGCAAATTAACCAAGCAGAAGTCACACTGGGTTTTTGTACTAACTCATAGTAACTATAATACTATCCAAATAATTTAATTTCTCATAGCCCTATTTTCTCACTTGAAAAATAAAGAGCTTCGACAAGGTGAATACTGAAATCTATTCTGTTTGCTCTGGGGTCTTCAGCACTATCTAATCTAGGTGGGTGGAGGGAAATAAAACCTTTTCCTGAATATAGAAAAAGGACATTCCTGGAAAAAAAAAATGTGTTTCTAACTGCTCTACCAGCCCTTGGGGGATGAAGGGAATGAGCAAGATAAAAAAGCCCATTTTTGCTTTGGGCTTGGATGTTAAGAAACTTCTGCCAGAAAGGACAGAAATGCAGAAGGTCAGTATGATGAAGATGTGAGCAATCTAGAAAGTTACAGCATTGACACAGAAATTCCTCTGTGCAGGAAAACCACATGAATTCTGTGACAATCATCTGTGAAAGAAAGAAAAATATGTTGTGTTTCAGAGAAGAGTGAAAGGTTTTCAGCTCAGCATCATAAAAATCACTGTTAGAGTAGGGAAAAATATGAATCCCAAAGCAACTATTAAAACAACAACAATAACAACTAATGATCCCTCCATAAATTTATTTTGATGGTTATACCTTGTGTTCTATCGTTTGCCAAACCATCAGCAGCAAGACATCCAGACAGACGTAAGTTTCAAACCGTTTAACTCCACCTAAGAGTGAAATTAGGCAACAGGCTCTGACTTCAATGAAACTCCAATGAAACCGATGCAGATCCCTCCTCTGTGATGTCATGCTTCTCTTACTCATCAGAGAGTAATCTCAAGTTATTCGGCAACGCCCCTTGTTTCTACAACTTTGGATGGATTTTATACATAAAAATCACACAAGTGTGTTTACCTTCCCATAAGAAATCATTGCACAGTTTAGAGGGGCCCCTTCCTGCCCCTGAAATAAGATAACCTCCCTCTTCTCATTTGCACAGTTTTGGGATGGTAGAAGAGGCCTCCCCACAGCTTACATGGAGGAAGGGAGTTGATATTCTAAATAGAAAGAACAACATAACAGTAAATCTACAAATAAATCATCAACTTAGAAGAGGGTGGGTAACTTAATGGGATCCACAGGCAAAAGAGAACTTCCCATAAAAAGGAGAGCTTCTCGGGGGTCTTCCATCTCTCTGGGAAGTGGTTTGTGGCAGGCGTTGACTTCATTCTGCTGAGAGCAAGGAATGAGAGGTCAAGAGCCAATGGATTCAGGTTCTGAGCTCTCTGGCTCCTAGCTTGCTGTCACTCAGCCAGGGCCTCTGTCCATTTGCCTCTCCAGCTGACTCCCCTTTGGCACTGGTCAAAAGAATATTCTATGCCCCTGTGATAACTGCAGCCAGGCATGAGTGGCCACAGAGATATTCAGAGTTCTGTTTAGGGTAAAGGAGATTCTTGTTCCAAGCCAGTGGGGATTCCCCACTATTGTTGCCAAGACTCATAGAAGAGAAGAGAGCGCTGATCTAACTTACCCTCTACTGAGTGTAGAAGATTGTGTGTTCTTTGGTGAGAAAGAGAGGGAGAGGGATCGAGAAAGACACAGCAGGAAAGAAAAAAATGCGTAAAAATAATGACATGCATTTTACAGGGTTTACAGCCTATGACATGTTTTCACATGCATGTTCTCAATTGCCATGCTGGCTTTGTATTTGTGATATGCACTGTTTGTATAGGGGAAAATATTAAAACTCAGAAAGGTTAAATATTTTGTCCAGGTTGAGTGGGAAATCAAACAAAAAATATGAACTCCAAATCATTGTGGGGTTTGTTTGTTTGTTTCCTAGGACACAGGAATTTCTAGATTTTGTTTGGGGATTAACTTTTTTGTGGGACGTTCACTGGCCAGTTTTCCTAGATGAACAGATAACCACTTTGCTGGAGGATTCTCCAACAAGTCTTCTTTTTCCTAACCAATTTTGACTCTTCGTTGGAGAACTGAACCAACTGATCATCCTGTTCCTCCTCCACTGTCCCTGCTGGTGGAGCCCTGACAAAGCAGGGAGGTTTGCAGTCCTGCTGAAGATGTGTGAGGTGTGTTGGCACCTACGCCCCATAAAGGAAAGTATAAATGCAAGGATTACTTCCAACTGGTTGGCTTTGATTTGAGATCCCAATTCCCAGAGTTGTATTTCCCTTACTTTTATATCAATCATGCCCTGAAATGACCTACTTTGTCCCCAAAGTCACCAATGGCTGAGATCTTCATCTAGTGTCACAATTTCCTTATAATTATGTGGTTTCTACATATCTTATCCATTCTACAATGGACACAATTTTCTACCTTGGGTACAAATTTTCCTGACTGGGTCTGTGACGTCTACAGCGTGTGCCCTGATAACCATCTGCCTACTTGGACTTCTGCTGATTTCCAGTTATCAGCTCATATGCCAATTATCTTGTCAAATAATAAAAGGAATTACTGCCATTTATTGAGCACATGAGTGCCTAGTATTGCACTAAGCACTTTACTTGGATTATCTTATTTGCTTCTTGAAACATCTTTGGAAGGACCATGTGTCTGGACCTTGAATGTCTTTTAGCTTTAGATTAGGAATAGGGGAATAAAAGAGGGATTTGTGCAAATAAATAAATAAATAAATATCTTTGTGAGACACAGATACCACTGATTCCATTTAAACTTGGACCAACTGGATAAATCCTCAAACATGTAAAAGCAAAAATATATTTGTTCAAAATAACTTAGCAAGAATATTTTGTATAGTGGAAAATAAAGGTCTATGTGTTTTAAATCCTTATAATACATTTATAAAACCATAAATCCTTAAATTGCTAGTAAAATGAATGCTTCGTAGTGACTTATCCCTTAACCATCTGGGAAAATTAGATAAAAACTAAGACGTTATGGAAGCACTTCGTTTGGGACATATTGTTTCACTTTGGCAAAGTGGTGGGGGAGGGAGCAACAACTAGGCAGAAATAAAGTGTTTTTTTCTGCTTAGGCAAACATGAAAGTAAAAACTATCAACAGTGATTTTTGAGACAACTGAAGCTTCTATATCAAAATGCATTGGGATTTCATTATGCTATTAAAAAAAGATATAGTTCCTTTACTATTATTTAACCACATTAATCATTATAATGAAATGTGTTGTGAGCTAATTCATGAATTTCATACTTAGACGATTACAATGTTGCATGGGGTAATGATTTGCATCAGTGACAGGTAAACGTTTTCCATGTTGGCTAAAATTAATAACTACAGATTTTCCTCTGTGGGGACCAGAGATTCTTGACACACCCAAACTCCTATAGACATACACCAGTAATGTGGAAAACTAGATACATCTATTATTACTTTAATGTTAAAGGCTTCTTTTTTTTTTTTTTTTAATTGTCTACAAGGGCTTGACATCATTGCTCTTGACAATTATAAATTAAGCACGGGCAGAACCTAAATTCCCAGAAATTTCACTGCCCGACCTTATAATATCTACAGACAATCAAATGTCAGCGTTGTAGATCATTCCTTCTGCAGATGCCTTTTCACAGTGAAAGAAAATGGATATGGTTGTCAAGGGGTCATTGGCTCCATTAGGGTAAGAACTATATTTAATTGTTCATCACTGTACCCCTATTATCTAATACAGTACCTGGCAGCAAACAAAAGCTGAATGAATAATAACTATTCCCAGCCCTAAGATCTGCCACTATATGCCTGTGTGATTTGAGGCTAATCATTTAATACAATAAGAGATTTGGACTTAAAGGACACTAATATCTTTTCCAACTCTGCCATTTTACTAATCATCTACTGAATTCCCTGGATGTTCACCAGTTTACTATAATGACTACAGGGGAAAAAAGTGTTCCTCCCAAAAACACTTAAAATGAAATAATCCCCATCCTCCTCAATCAACCAATCTGTGGCTGTTTTTTACTCAATCTATCATTTGCCAAAGGAACAACCATTGCTCATCTTTAATAAAAAGGTTCTCAAAATCCAACCCATTGGGATGCTAACAGTTTCCTGCCCAGAGTAGGAACCATATGTTAATCTGATTTGATACTGCTCCCATTTTGGTTCTAAGAATTTTGTTCTCCTTTGGAACCTTTATTATTGCTATTTAATTAAACCAATCCCCCCCCTCCTCCCCTTTTAATTTGTTTATTTAAAAAGAACTCTTTTATCTACCACCAGGAGGCAGTGTTGAAGTAGCTTTAAAGAAAGACCCGTCAGCCCGGAAGACTTAAGTGGAACTTGACTCTTCAAACCTGGAGGCTTCCCCACTCTGTTTCAATAAATAATTAAAATATCTTAACATCTTTCTCATTAAGAAGTAACAAATGGCCCTAAAATATATGTGCATACTCCTGTTTGATTCTACTTTTTTAAAAACCTCTCTGCAGATTATAATGCTATTATTTGAGGTGTTCTTAAAGTTTAATTTACCATTTATCCATTCATAACAATTTATCGTGTCACTAATTACTTTTCAGATATTGAATGACTCGTCTGTATTTTAAAGAATGTTACAAGTAATTAAAGTAGAGAGTTCTCTAGTTCTTTGGAAAATAATTGTAAGTAGTGAGTTTTTAAGAAGGCCATAAGATAGGAAGAGAGGGAAAGAAAGAGCACTTTATTGCTAGGCATATTTTATATTAATATATGTATTGAAATCTCATAGCAACACCATGACGTAAATATTGTCATTACTATTTACAAGACAGAAAACTAAAACCAAACTGTACTGAAGTTCAAATAGTTAATTAAGTGCCCAGGATTTGAATTGAGGCCTGTTTCCACAGTCCACTGTACAAAGTAGCCTTGCAAATAAAACAATAACAATAACAGTAAGTGAACTGTAAAACATAACAAAAATTGATACAACAATCTCTCAGTTCAGTGCTCTAATCTTGAGATTCATCATTAATGTACATAAAATCACAACTTAGGAAGCAGACCCAGACACTGATTGTATCCAGGCATTATAAGAGAAATACTCACTGCATGTTCACTGATACCATGTTTTGTTTTTTTTTTAATTTGCACTGTTTTTATTACTATGGGCTTATTTGATATTAGCCTTCCTAAACCACCTTTTTTCTTGATTTAAAAGGCTGTCCCTGTTGCAGCCCTAAATTGCTCTTTCTGGATAGTAAGAAAATCATCAAAGCTCTTGTCTTACTGATTTCCAAAGCCTAAGCCCCAGAAAGAGAATTTAAAAAGTAGGGTCACAGACCTCACCAAGGCATCAAGCCCCTGTCCTAAGCTTCACAGAGTTAAGAAACCCCAACATGTCCAGGCTTGTGAGTTGTATTTTTATCAGTTCTGTTTTAGTCTTTTACTGACTAAAGTCACCTATGCTTAGGCTTTCATAATAGCAAGTAAAATGGCTGAATCTTTGTACACTGATAGAATTCTTCTCCTCCTCAAATCATAGAAATTAAGGTAAGGGACCTCTAAAAAGACCATCCATGCCACCAGACTTCTTGTAACTAGAGAGACAAATAAAAGGAGTAATAGTTAACTGTCAAGATATTTTCAAATATTCAAATGGAGGAGCAGTTTACCTTAACCTCAGTTACCTTAATTACCTTAGTAGAGCTGAGTGGTAGTATTCTTAGAAAGCATTTAATAAGTGCTTAACAGATTCTCATGGAATAATAATAACAAAGTTAGCCATTGCTACAATTGTTTCCTCACAATTTTTGTTTGCTAAGAAAACTTATCAGTGCTTACTAAAAAACAGGAGCTCTAAAACTTTGGAAAGAAATCATGAGCCTGCAATTAGATTGTCAAGAAAATAATTGGAGTAAATCCTGGAGTATTTGAGCATTTCTTCCAAGAGAAGTGCTAAAGCAACCAGAAGACCTCATAACAACACAAAACCTCATCATTATAACAGTGTGCTCTTGAGGAAGGAAATAAGGATGCAAAGCTCCCATTCCACCAAGGAAGGGATTGAGGGAGAGAGAAATAAAATAAATGGTGATGGGGTAAACTCAGCCCTGCTGGGAAGCCCTTTGCACTCAGCAGGTGGGTGATCATCTGTAATCACCTCTCCTTTGATTTGAACAGTTTCCAGTGTCAATTTAAGGAGGAAAACTCCTTGGCCCGGAGGAGGGAAATTGAAGAAAAAAAGGGTAAAAAATGAATAGCCTTCTGCAGAAAACACTCACACAAACACCCACACACCATTTAATGTAATGGCCATTTGTATTGCACACTTAGATTTCAGAAAATTTAAAATGTGGAACGGTGTCTAAAGATGAAGAAAATAAAATACATTGTACACTTTTCTTTCAGGCTCTCCCCATACAGCCTCTCTCTACCTCCCTCAGCTGTTATAAAAACACCAAAATAAAAAGATTTACCATCAACTGTCAAATCACATCAGCCTGACACTGAGAACAATGAAAGCCGTAGACTAATGCCTTTGGGGAAGCTCTGGAGTCATACGGTTAACCACCAGTATTTGGGTGCTTAAACAGTCAATAAAAATGCCTATGACTTTTTTTTTTTCTTTCTTTCTTTCCAGGGTGGTTCATTCTCATTACACAAGATCATCCTAGCTATTGCCAAATTAAATAGTCACCATAGTGCCTCCAGTTAAACTCTGAAGAAGATTTGCATTCTGATAACATGGTTCCCATGGCATGGAGATCCTTTGACACCTCCAATCCTCCAGCACTTTAAAGGCTATTTGCTGAGAAACTTCTCTGACTGGGGCTCCCCTTTTTGCACTCTGTTAACAGTCTAGCAACTGGTCACAGCATAATTGGCCATCTGTGTTCTTCAGCTAAGGGGCCAGTGGTGAATGTGGCTTCTAAGCCAAGAGCAGGGCTCCACCCTGTGCAAATCTGGCCTTAAAAACAGGCCTTCGAAAAAACCTACTTCTCAGCTGCCAAATATTCTAACCTAAACATTATTCCTTTTTTGAAAACAAGGTGGATCAGAAACTATATAGGAGCACTATTACTTCTTTTAGCCTCCAGTTCTGATCTGTCAATGAATAGGAAAAAAAAAAACAAAAAAACCCAAACCAGAATGTATTCACTGCCCAGCCTATCACAAACTGATGTCATTACAGGGCTGGCACTATAACAAAGGAGAGACTCAGAAGTCCTTGGACATTCACTTATCTATGTAGGTAAACGTTTACATGCTACATACACATATTCACTCTCTTACATAAACATTTATATGTATTCATACACCTGGAAGAGATTTTAGAGGAAAAATGTTGCAAAGTATTTTTTAAAGAAGTATTCTTTATCAATGATCCTTACCTGACCTAAGTCAAGTACTCTATATTTCATCCAAAGGAAGTTCTTTTTAAGCGTTGTTTTTAAGCATTTGGAAAGGAAAAGAAAGAAACAAGCCTTTATTGAGACCAAATTAATTCTTTTTTTCTCCATTTTTAATTTTATTTATTTGCTAAACACTTACATAGCACTAATTATGAGCCAGGCACTATTCTAAGCACTCTGTAAATGTCAACTTGTTTATTCATACAACAACTCTATGAAATATTGTACTATTATTATCCTTATTTGACAGATGAAGACACTGAGTACAGAGAGGTCATGTTAGTTTGCCCAGGGTCACACAGCTACTAGTGGTCAAGTTGGAATTTTAGCTAGGCATTCTGTTTGTGAAGTCTGTGTTCTTCATTTTGCCTTCTCTCTAAGCAAAAACTGATTTAGTCTCATAAAAAAAAAAAAAAAACCTTCACAGATGAAGAAGTTAGGTCATGTGTTTATATAGCTAGTCTACTTCATGTATGCCAAATCTAAACAACAAATATGGAAATAATGTATGCCAACTGAGAACAATAGCATTAACAAAGATATGTTCACATCACATCTATTTCATTTCTTTTAAAATGAACACCAGCTCCCTTCAGTCTGCCTGTACTCCCCATCTTGCATTTCCTGTGTGTGTGGTAAGCAATGTAGTTCTCTGTGTGCATCCCCAGATGGTCCTCGGGTCTCTCTGTCAGCAGTCAGGACAGCTGAATCACTCAGTGCCTCATTCTCAGATAAAATTTACAAAGCATGTTCAAAAGAGTAAAATCACACATTGGTTACCAGTTCATTGTAAAATGGTGCAAAAATTAGATTGAAAATAAATGTTTTATTAGACATATCCTCAGCACACATGCTATGTTATAATTTGTCTAGATTTTAGAAAGATCCTTCTAGAAGTATCTTTCTGTCTAAAGTCGACATATTGTATATTGTTATAAATTTATGAAATCTAGATGTTAAAGTTGGCTGTGTTTTGATTTTAAACTATTAAATAAGAAAAAGATATCTTAGCAAGAAAACATTTCAAATTTATTAAAAAATGAGACAATATTGGCCGGGCGCGGTGGCTCACGCCTGTAATCCTAGCACTCTGGGAGGCCGAGGTGGGCGGATCGTTTGAGCTCAGGAGCTCGAGACCAGCCTGAGCAAGAGCGAGACCCCATCTCTACTAAAAATAGAAAGAAATTATATGGACAGCTAAAAATATATATAGAAAAAATTAGCCGGGCATGGTGGCGCATGCCTGTAGTCCCAGCTACTCGGGAGGCTGAGACAGGAGGATCGCTTGAGTTCAGGAGTTTGAGGTTGCTGTGAGCTAGGCTGACGCCACGGCACTCACTCTAGCCTGGGCAACAGAGTGAGACTCTGTCTCAAAAAAAAAAAAAAAAAAAAACTGAGACAATATTTTCAATTTTCACTATATATAAAAAACAAAATTCTACAAGGTATACACACTTTGTCTTGTAGAATATAGGAAGTTAGAGAAAGAATGATAAAATCTTCCTTGACAGTGTTAGTACTCAACTCAGGATCATTAATGGCAATAGTAATATGGGACCACATTTCAGTATTTTCAATCTGTCCCCATCTCTCAAACCCTACTACCACCACCATAGTTGAAACTTTATCCTTTCTCACTTTTTAATCTTGTCCCCTCCTCTATTTAATTTATGACTGATAGACTGATCTTTCTGGAACCCATATAACTTCATGTCATTTTCTGCTTAAAATATTTCTGTGGTTCTCTACTTTCTTGAAGATTAAATTATAACTTCTTGGGGGAGTGTTTGGGCTTTCAAGCACTTTACTCCTACCCAATAGCCATGTTTTAACCTCTTAACATTTCCCAAAAGCACTCGTTCACATACTTGCATTCCCGAATGTCATTCTCTGACTTGGGACATTGTGCCCATGTCTTGTCCTTACCCAATCTGGCCAGTTCCCTATCGTTTTTCAAATATCATCCCAAGTATCCTCCAAAGACTTCCTGATCTCTCTCCTTGTCTGACTTAGATGCCCTCTGAAAGGTTATCACAGTATCATGTTCTTACTTCTATAAATTAATTATTCATTCTTTTGAAGAACATTAAGGACCTATAATTATATCATTGTCTGTGCTCTCCAATAAATGCAAACCTTTTGAGGGAAGCCACACATTAAGATTTTATCTTTCAATACCCAGGAACTGGCATAGTACCTAGCACAGTGATCAATAAATGCTGATTAAATGGCTAAATTTCTAGAAGCCACATATACATAAGAAAATGTTATGCAACCAACAAAATCACTGAATTATGTCTTAGGCTCTAGCCAAAGTTTTTTTGGGGGGAAATGTCAGTCTTACTTATGATATCAATGAGAAAATACCATACACAGCAATACCATACCCCTTTGTGATGTTGGTATTCACAAGTATCTGACATAAATAAAAGCTCAAATGTGTGTGTATGCAAAACTACATCAGCGACATCCAAATAAATTGTCACAAATCTCAAAATGTTCAATAATTTTTCCAGGAGTACCATTCCTCTTTTGTATTAGATGTTCAAATACCCTCAAGTAGGTTATCTTTTTTAAAAACAACTTTTAATTAAAGAGTGAGGACAATCTTAATAATTCCAAAGATCACTATCTTTTAGAATAGTTATTCAAAGAAGTCCTTGAAATTTCTTAGCAATGAATTAAGTATAGCTATCATTTTAAAAAGGTGACTGAGTTAAGCATATCCTACTATTTGTAATTACAAATTATTTGGATGTGTGTTTTAGTCTCTCTTGTTCACATTAAATAGTAAGCTGCCTAAGAAGTGCCTGAATGTCTTACTATAACCAGTCAGCACAAAGAGAATATGAAATAAAATGTTTTTAAAATTCTTCTTTCAGCTTCAGCTTCTGAAGAGGATGATTAATTTGTGGAAGACTACCATGCTCACAAAACACCAAAAACACCTGATAACTGCATATATTTGAAGATATCAGAGATCTGTAGAAGGATCCAAAGGGATAAGAACCATTTAAAAGTCAGCTGATGATTTTTAGCTCTCTCTGGAAGCATTTACTGATCGTGGAATGCACTATTGGCTAGAAATCTGAGCTTGTTCCAGGAAGGGTCCTACTAAGGAACAGAGAAATGAGGAAAGCTTTGTGAAGTTTCATATAACTGAAATGCCAAAATTGGAGAATTAAATGACATCAAACACAGAGCCTGTGTCTCTCTTAGAATATTGCCATGTATTGAAGTTACAGGATCAGGATACCAGAAAGCTAAGCCAAATGCCTGTCAAAAAGAGAGTAGAAATTTCTATGACCTCTCAGTGTTAAGAAGAAAAAAACCTTGCAGGTTCTCAATTATAAAGCACTGTAAGGCCATGCCTTAACCAGAAATAGACCGCTCATCACTAAAACTGCAACTAGCCTTTACCCAGATCAGTTTGTAATTGGATTCCTCCTCATCTCACACACATATACGCACACTATCTATCTATTAATAGAAAAGGTCAAGTCTTATCTAGTGAAAGAAAACAACATCTAAAGATGCTATAAACATCTATAAACATCTATAAACATCAATCAAACACTTTTAAGGAAATAGAGATAGGATTGTATGATTCATATCCAAAAGAAGAAATATATATATATATGCATATTCACAAATGATTCACACATTAGAATTAGCACAGATTTTGAAATGACTATCATAAATAAGTTTAAGACAATAGAGAAATTGATTATCAAATTAAATTAAAATGTAGAAAATTTCAACAAAGAATATCCACAGATAATTATAATTTACAAATATCAAATGGACATTTTAGAAATTAAGAGCTTGAGGTATAGGCTTACTAACACAGTAGACACAGTAGAAGACAGGATTGGTAATATCAAAGAGAGGAGAATAGAAAATATATGCACTTAAATAAAGAAGGAAAGAAAGAAAAGACTGGGAAGAAAAGAATAAAGTATAAGAAATATATCAGGCACAGTCAAATGGTATAAGTCATGTGTAATAAGATTACAAAAAAGGGAAGAGATAGGAATGGTGTAGAAGCAATATTTGAAAAGCTAATCACTGCTAATTTTCCAAAATCAATGAGATAAATCAACTCATAAATTCAGGAAGCTTAGTGACAGAAGTGTATATAAAACGGTTAATCACATTATAGTCTTACCACTGCAAACCAAAACAAACAGAGAAACTTTAAAAAGACCAGAGAAAAAAGACAAATTACTTTTAAAGTAGCCACAAAAGTACTGACAGCTGACTCCAAAACAAAAAGAACAGAAGCAAGAAGACAATGAATTGATATTTTTATAGTGCTAAAAGAAAATAATCGTCAACTTAGATTTACACACATAGGGAAAAATTCTTCCAAAATGTAAGTAAAATTAAAAATACTCTTGATTAAAAAACATGACAAGAATTTTATGCCAGCATATTTATATTGAAATAAATGTAAAAGAAATTTTATCAGGTGGAAGGAAAATTACACTTGATAGAAACAAGGAAATTCAGAAAGAAATGAAGAGCAATGGAAAAGGTTAATATGTACAAACTATAAGTAACACTGGGAAATGGGTGTAGGGAAAATGAGAATGCCCTGTGCCATCTTTGTAGTAAATATAAGATGTTCTAAGAAAAAATGGGGTAACAAAAAGAAAATACAGGAATAGAAACAAAATTTTATTAATTTAATATGAAGAAATAAAAAATAAAGATGGTTAAAATAGAAAAAATTACAAGAGAAATTAAAAAATTCATATATATTATTTATAACATTAAATGTAAACAGACTAAATCTACATGTTAAAAAAACTAAGATTACCAAAATCAATGGTTTTAAAATGCCTACTCTAGGCTTCTTACAAGAAAAAAACTCTAATTTCAAGTACAAAATACAGTTGAAAATAAAACTGTAGAAAGAGAGATATCATGCAAACACTAACCAAAAGAAAGCTGATTTAGCTGTACAGATACCACACAAGGTAGACATAAAGGCAAGAAACATTACTAGATAAATAAATTTAATGATGATAAAGGGGTTAATCTGATAAAAAGATATGAGTGTGTATGACAAATAACAATACCTCAAAATATGAAGCCAAGAAAGAGAAATATAGAAAATCTAATTATAGTGGGAGACTTTAATATATCACTCTAAATAGCTAATACAGCAAGATTATACATTATGGAGAACTGTTTTATTCATTTTAGGATGTTTAGTAGCATCCCTGGCCTCTACACACTAAATGTGATACACACACATACATATATATGTATATATGTATGTATACACACACAAATGTATATTTATACACACATACACTGAAGAACATAATGAACAAACTTGACATATTGACATATTTAGCCAACATTGCTGCCAACAGGACAGAATTCACATAATATTTGACTGCACATTGAACTTAGACCAAGGTAGACTATATGTTGGATTATAAAGAAGGCCTCAAGAAATATTAATAAATTAAAATAATTCAGAGTATATTCTTTGACCACAACAAAATGAAACTAGAAATAAACTATAATAAGCCAACGAAATATCTTCAACTGCCTGGAGACAATGCACTTCTAAATAATCCATGGGTCAAATAAAAATTAATAATGACAACTTTAAATAATATAATTGAATCATAAAGAAGCTATAACATAAAATAGGAATAATATGCTTTTAAGCAATGCATAGTGGGTAATATATATCAGAGAATGAACATATCATAGAAAAATAAATACTATTAATAAAACTTAATGGTCAATATACTTTTATCTCAATAAGTTCTTAAATTAAATCAAATTAAATTAAATTAATTTAAATTAAATATGGCCTAAAACCACCTCTGTACATAGTGAAGTATAATCTAATCTAATATGTAAACAAATTGCAATGTTACTTGAGAGTAGATTCTTGTAACAAGTAACTGAGTCTCAGCCAATCATATGAGCTTTCACGACAGCTTTATTTTGTGACTTTGTTAAAAGAAAACTTTAGACAAATTAAATTTAGCAGAGTCTCTTTGAGCAAAGAAACATTCATGAATTGGGCATCACCCTGAACCAGTAAAAGTTCAGAGAGCTCCACCTAGCAATGTGGGCAGGCAGTATTTATAGGAAGAAAAAGAAAGTGACATACAGAAATAACCTGATTGGTTATAGCTTGACATTTGCCTTATTTGAACAAGTATGAGTAGTTTGAATCCTTTTGCACAAAAGTACAAGAAAGAAAATCAGCCAGGACTTTGACTGAAATGATTTATAAAATTTATAAATATTTAGCAAAAATTAGTAAGGAAAAAAAGACAACACAAAATACCAACATCAAGAATGAAAAAAGCAATATTACAAATTGTACAAAGGACTAATATTAACAATTTTATATCAATAAATTTGATAATTTGGATTAAAGTGACAAATTCCTTGAAAACCACAACTTTCTGAAACTGATAAAATTTTGTATTTGAAAATAAAAATTTATATTGAAACTGACATTATGTATATTAAAATGTATATTACATTAAATATATATTTACATTGTACATAGTAATATAAAATTATTGATTATATTATATATTAATCAATATAATAAAATTAATACACAATATACTAATATTATTTTGCCATGTATATTAAATTTATTAAAATTATTTATTTTGTCATTGAAAATCTCCATAAAAGAAATGAAGACTAAAATGGTTCTACTAGTTAAGTGTTCCAAAAATTTAAGGACGAAATATTATCAATTTTACACAAAACCTTCCAGAAAATAGAAACAGAGAACACTTTCTAACAATTTTTATAATGCCAGAATAATCTTTATAGCAAATTACAATAAGAAACCAAAATTTCAGACCAATCTCTCTCAGGAATGTAGTTATAAAAGTCCTAAATAAAATATTAGTAAATCAAACTCAGATATATATAAAATGCATAATATTGTCTATCCAAATGCCCTTAGTTTTAGAACAGATAAATTGGGATATATTTGCACATTGAAAGTACACTATATACGCATGAGAATGAAAGACTACAACCACACTTAAGTAACAAATAAAATGTAGAATTAAGGAAAAGTCAATCACAAAAGAATACATACTGTGTTGTTCATTTATGTAATGTTTATGAGCAAAACTAATCTAATCTACTAATACTAGAAGTCAGGATATGAATTACCCTGTGAGAGGGTAGTGACTAAATGGGGTTATGTGCCTATCTCCTGTGATATAGGTAATGTTTTGTTTCTTGATCTCAGAGTTGTTTTTTGAGTGCATTGATATTGTAGATATTTATCAAGCTCTTACGATTTGGGAATTTTTCTGTACATATGTTATATTTCAATAAAAGTTAATTTTTTTTTACTCTTCTTTTTACCTAGCCTCTTCTATTTCCAGAAAACACATAATATATCTGTGAAATACATTTTTGTTTCCTTATAGGTCAATATTTGAAGTTTCTCTGCTCAAGTCAGCATTAAAGATACTCAGAGATTAATTCTCTGCACCACACTGATGTAGGTATGAGTTTTACTCTGCCATCACTATTTAGCCATTTTAAAATTGTTCCCCAAGGTCTGTTCTCTTATCTCCTTCCAACTCCCTCAGAAAACTGTTTGTGACGTTGGAATCCAGACAATTGCACAACCCTTTTAATGTCAGTCCCGGAATGAAGACATTATGCATCACTAGCTGTGTGCACGTATAGTGAGGTAAAATTAATATCCTCTGTGTTGTTTAGTCTATATTTCATTGGCTGGCTGCCTAGAATGACTAAGGAAACTGCTTGAAAAGTTACCCCTTCCCCTCAAAGAGAAAAAGAAAAGGCAAACTCTGGAATCACTTCTACCAGAGGGAAAATTAATAAATGACTTTAAAAATAAACTAGAAGGAGAAAAAGTAGTCCCCATGCTAGTAGATTCCTTATTGCTCAAAAGGAAAAGTACTTCATTCAGTCACAGTTGTAGTCGGGCCAAATTGTCACCATGCTCTGGTGATTTACAAATTGAGAGATGATCTTCACAGGCAATGCTTGTCTCGCTTCAAATCTTAATGCAAAGCTAATTGTATATCTTGGGTTATGTTCTACAGCTTCTCAAGTCACAGTGACAACACTAATATTATTTAAGGCAATTCTCTGAAAATCCATAAATATAAGTTTTAATTAAATGGAGTTGTGGAAAGACAGTGCTCCTGTTCTATACCGCAACATAGTTTATTGTAAATTAAGTTTAAGCATTATGTGTCTGTGCATGCTCACACTCATGCACACGCTGGTGTGTACATACTCAATTACTAAATGTTAAAAGGAAGGATTAAAATATGTTTTTCCCCATAAATTGTTTGCAATTATTCCAGTGACTGAGGAACAAGGATGTTCTTTTCTGCCAACCTCCTGTATAATTTCCAGTGACATAAGTTTTCTTCTTTTGAAAGGTGAAATTTTGTATCTTATGTACAGTACAGCTTTTAGGAGAAGATGTTTGGAAAGACACTGTACATGTTGTGTAGCTTTATATCTTTTGATTATTGGGAGAATTTTTGTTATTCAAGGTTTCTACAAGCCTTTTATTCTACAGATACTTAGGGACATCTTTAACTGAAACAGCAAGCGTCAAATCTTAGTGCAAGCTGTTTCGATGACAGGTGCAGTTTAGGAAGCATACAGCTTAAAGGAAGAAGGTACATCATTAGAACTGTAAGTATAGCAAGGAAGTAAATGCCTGTTACTTCATACTGAATGACATTTAGGTCTATAAACTCCAATTCTGGAATGAGACATTTTGTTCAGAGTGAATCTAACCATCTCAGACATTAAATACTATAAGTTCCCTGCTCACTGGGACTAGGCATATTATGTAGGCTTTATGAAACTGTAACAACAAGCTGCTGCCTTTCTCTCTTGAGGTAGCCCTCCCTCCTAACTTTCCAGTCTGACTCCCCATGCTTATCTTAAGGTTTACTCAATACGTTACCAATGCTGGAAACACTTTGTTCTCTGCTGATTTATTCCCTCTGGCTCTCCAGATGGTTTTTGATCTCATGTCCAGAAAGATCTCTATTTTTCTTTTTTTTCCAGTGACCAACCTACAACTTGAGGGTATATTTTTTGTCCTTTTCTCCATTTGGAAACACCTCTCTGTCCTGCTGTCCACTCAGGTTTTGCAGTCTAGTCCTCCTTTGTGGCCGGCCTTTCAGGACTTACTGGAAAGCAATATTATATAATACGGGCTCTGATATCACATTGCCTACGTTCAAATCCTGGTCCCTCTACTTACTAAAATTGCAACTTCAGACAAGTTTCTTAACCTTTCTTTGCCTCAATTTCCTCATCAGCAAATGGGGCTAATGTTATCACATAATCTTCATTTTTTAGTGGATTCAATGAAACAATACATGCAAAAGTACTCTGTTTAAAAAAATAGCCATTTAACTAATAAAAAACAAATCATACCCTTTGTACTTAATTCTACTAATTCAAGAAATCAATCTAGCATGAAATAATCAAATTAAAGCAAGAACTTACATGCACACAAACGTTCACCATATTGCTTTTTATAAACCCCCAAGATAAGGGGGGAATAAATATTTGAGGGCAGAGAAATGGTTAATCAAATTAGGTGGTGTCCTCAATGGGATATTTTCCAGCTGTAAATGATATTTAAGAAACAACATTAAAATTCCTATAATAAAATATTAATTGATAAAAGCAGACTTTCATATTGTGTGTTCTATGATTTCATTGATGTCAATATGTGTATACATGTGGAAAATGGCTAGGAAACAGTTTGTTCTATTTTTTTAGAATGCTGAGAAATATTTTTAATAGTCCAAATTGTCTGTTATTTTGTTTTCATATGAAAAAGTAGTCCCCAGTTCTTACACTAAAAGGGATATTTTTCCCTTTCTGAGAGAACATTTTCTACCCCTCAAAGATTCAAATCATTCTGAAGGTTAGGAGATAGTGGAATCCACCTACATCATGATGCCTACTCATGATAAATCTAATTATGCAAATTAATTTGACAACAGATTTTGAATCTTTCTATGTACTATATTTTATATTAAGGGCTGATATAAGAGATGGAGAGAATATATAATCCTAGCTTACAAGTTTATAGTTTGGAAGGGGAGAGAGTTATACAACCAACAGATTACATTATGGGCCATAAAATAAGAACTAAATTAGAGATTCATACAACATGCTGTGAAGACACAGAAACAAAAAAAGGGAGGGAGAGATTCTTCACAGAGAAGGGAGAATATGATGGAATTATAGAAAATACTGAAAAAAATTAGATTTGTATCTCTACAATCCAGTGATAAACAATCCAAAGTGAAATTAAGGAAAAAATTCATTTATAATAGTGTCAAAAAATAAAATACTTAGAAAAAATTGAACAAAAGAAATACAATTCTTGTATACTTAAAACCCCAAAATGTTGTTGAAAGAAATTAAATTTCTAAATAAATGGAAAGACATCCCATGTTCATGTATTATAAAACTTGATTTGGCAATGGTATACTATACCAAAAGCATTAGCAACAAAGTAGAAAATACATATATTGGTCTAAAAAAAAATTGAAAATTTTGTGTTGTATGCTATAGCATCATTATAGTGAAAAGACAACAACCAGAATGGAAGAAAATATTGGCAAAGCAAATATCTGATAATGAACTTGTATCCAGAATATACAAATGACTCATAGCTCAGTAATAAAATGGCAAGTAGCCTAATTTTAGGATCAGAATAGACTTTTCTCTAAAGAAAATACACAAATGACTAATAATCACATTAAAAATGTACATCATTAGTCTTTACAGAACTACAAATTCAAGCAATAGGTTACTATTTCACATTCATTGGGATGTCTCTATTCAAAAAGATAAATATTAGAAAGGATCTGGAGGAATTAGAACCCTCATATTTTGTATGAGGGAATGTACAATGGTCCAGCTATTTTGAAAAACAGGGTTTTGTTTGTTTCCTCAAAAGATAAACATTAAACATAAACTTGCTATATAGCCCTACACTTTCACTCCTAGGTATCTACCCAAGAAAAATGAAAATATATGTTCACAAAAAAATACTGTGCATGAATGTTCATAGTAGCATTACTCATAATAGTCAAAAAGTGGAAACAACCCAAATGTCTATCTATTGATGAATGGATACATAAAAGGTGGTATATTCATTCAATGGAATATTATTTGGTGATAAAAAGTAATGAAGAATTGATACATGTTATAACACAGATGAACTTTGAAAACATTATGCTAAGTGAAAGAAACTGGTCATAAAAGAACACGTATTGTGTAATGCAATTTATATGAAATGTTCAGAATGGGCAAATCTATACAGAGTGAAAGTAAGGTAGTGGTTTCCTAGGGCTGAGGGAAGGGGGGATTATGGAGGGAGGGAGAGACTGCTAATGGTTCAAGGTTTCTTTTAGGGCGTGATAAAGATGTTCTGAATTTAGACTGTGGTAGATGCTGCACAAGCCTATGAATTTACTAAAAACCATTTAAAGTGCCTGTGGAATTGGATACTTTAAATGGGTCCTTTATATTGTATGTGAATTATATCTCAATAAAACTGTTAATTTTCATAATTTAACATATCAGATCATTCTGGAATTAAATTCTATTAGATATTTTAAAAGTGATGCAACAATTTTTTAATGTCAATTTCATAAAGTTAGATATTAAACATGTTTCACCTCTACACAAACTTAAGATGAAAATGTCTAGATGTCAGTGTAGAAATTGGTGATGGGGTGAAAAATTTTTCCAAAATTCTTTTGAAGAATGTGCCAGCAAATCAGTGTGAATGCCACTGGATTAAAGGAGGGAAGTTCAGTTGAATAGTTATTACAGTCATTCGCAGGAGCAGTGAGTAGCACTTCCAGTGAAGCCACTGCAGTGGGAAAAGGAAAGTAAATAGTTATTCACTCATCTATAAACTCATAAAAATAGGTTCTCAAGAAATGCTTATTAAATAAACTTTGGAAGGGAAAATGTCTGAAGCAGCTTCACAGTATATGACTCATTATCCTACGCAGAATATTGCCCCAGGAAAAGTTATTTCATGTTTAAAGCAGAAATGGAAATGTGCAGATTATCACAAAAATCCTACACCTTCCCTTTATTGACAGATTTGTTCTCTGTGCCTTAGCAATCTTTTTGTTTTGTTCCCTAACAAGTTGCAAAAGGGACTGTTTAAAGATGATTGTTTTCTCGTAGGTAGGATCTGGATGAGAAAGAAAAGGATCTCAGAAAGAAGTGACTACTAAGTGGGTCTACTTAGATCATTCCTAGATTGAATGTGTCAGTTCTCAAATAAATGGAGACCTTGTAAGAAGAGAACTTGTTTAGAAGGGAGTGGAGGAGACCTTATTATCAAGACCTCTCCTGTTAGTCACGGTAATCCAAAGGAATTCCTAACTACCCAGTGCCTACCTCTCCAATTGTAGTCAGTGAGAAAGCTCTGTTCTTCAAGAAAGAGAACATCACAGGAAGAGAGGCACGGATGTTGCTTTCTTAATGTGCAAACAGGCTTGGCAAATCTATCACTGAAGTGCTGATGTGCTGCCTGTTTGCTTATTTATGGCCATGGACAGCAACGCTACGTTTTATCATTCAGGGCTTCCCATAGAGGGCTTAGCAGCTATTTGCATTGAAGACAGGAGGGTTGCTATTTTAGGCAGAATGTGCGGTAAAGACTGGAAAGAATTCCTGTCCCATTCTCCTAATCCCTTGCTACAGGTTTCTAAAATCCCATCATTAAGGAGCCATCCCTTTGTGTTTAAGAATAAGGCAGCACCTCTTGGAGTTGGGGCTTTACAAAGCCCCTAGGAGCCAGTAATTCATTAAGCATCCCAGAATCATTAACACTTTATGATGCTAATCAATCAATCAACTACCAACTCCTATTACTGACCACCAGGCATAAAGTTCAATCCTGGGCCCTGCCTACAAGAAGTTTACAGTGTAATTGCAGGGAATCAAATAGATAGAAAGATATTGCTGTATAAGTCCCTTTATAAGAGAATTAAATACATACAGCAAACATTAAAAACTAGAAGAATACTCGGAGACATGCTTTATGAATTCTTCCCTTTCTCAAGAATTATCAATTATTGCCTCTGTTTAGAAACATGAAGTAATTTCTTAATAACATCAAAAAATAATAATCCCGCTAGGACAATGAAATCCCCTGCAACACTACTTTGCTGTATTTTACAGACAAAATTTGTTGAAAATGTAGTCTATAGTTCCCTTCACTCCAGTTTCTCTGGAATTCATTCTGGTCAGATGATGCAGCCCCCACCATGCCACCAACACATCCAGTGACCTCCACAGCCCTAAATCTAATTGTCAATGATGCCTATTTGGTTTATTTGCTCGATCAGCAGCCTTTGGCCCAGTGATCAGTCTCCCCTCCTTGAAACATGATTTTTTAACATACCTTTCTGGGAAACCACGCTCTTGGTTTTTCTAACCCAGTGATTGTTCCTGGTTCCCTTTTTTAGATCCTCTTTATCTTGTAGATCCCTAAACATTGAATGCTATAGGCTTCATCCTGTGATTACTTCTGTTTTCTTTCTACATTCATTCCTGGAAGATCCCATCCAGTTTCCTGACTTTACCTGCCATTATTTGCTGATAACTCCCACGTTTATACGTCCAGCTGAAACTCAGTTTGCTCGGAACCAAACTCTGGATCTTCTCCCTAAACCTGCTCCGAACTGTCCTTTCAGCTGCTCAAGACAAATACCTTGAAGTCATACTTGACCCCTGTTGTGCTCTCATATCCCACATCTGATTTTTAATAAATCTAAATTGAGCTAAAGATTCAGGACAATCTCTATCAAAATCATTTTTAAAGTATTTTCTGGCATTGGCAAGTTGATTCTAAAATATTTACGAAAATGTAAAGAGTTAAGAGTAGCCAAGATTCTTGAAGAAGAAGAAGAAGAACAATATGAAGAGAATTTTTCTACCACATATTGTGATGGCTAATTTTGTGTCAACTGAGCTTGGCTATAGTGCTCAGATGATTGGTCAAACAAATGCCGTCTAAATGTTGCTGTGAATGTGTATTTTTTTAGATATAATTAATATTTCCATCTGTAGACTTTGAGTAAAGGGGATTACCCTCCATAATGTGTGTGAATCTCATCCCATCAGTTGAAGACCATTCATGAAAAAAGACTGGGACCCCCAAAGAAGAAGGAATTCTATCTCCAGACTTTGTACCTTTGTTCTTGAGGCTGTAACATCAGCTTCCAGGATCTCCGATCTCTAGCCTGCCTGCTCAGCAGATGAGAGCGCCAGACCTCACAACTTCTTAAAATCTCTCTCTCTCTTTCTCACAGACACATAATATTGTTTCTATTTCTGTGGAGAACCTTACCTGATACACATGCAAAGACATTATTAGGCTATAATACTTAAGATTGTGCAGTATTGGCACAGAAAATTACTAACAAGAAAAAAATCAAATGGAATAGATAATTAAGAAGTGGAACCATACATGCATGGATGCTAAGTAAATGACAGAGATGAAATGATAGAACCATGGGAAAAGAATGACTTTTCAGGCCGGGCGCGGTGGCTCACACCTGTAATCCTAGCACTCTGGGAGGCCGAGGCGGGTGGATCGCTCAAGGTCAGGAGTTCGAGACCAGCCTGAGCAAGAGCGAGACCCCACCTCTACTAAAAATAGAAAGAAATTATCTGGCCAACTAAAATACATATAGAAAAAATTAGCCGGGCATGGTGGCACATACCTGTAGTCCCAGCTACTCGGGAGGCTGAGGCAGTAGGATTGCTTAAGCCCAGGAGTTTGAGGTTGCTGTGAGCTAGGCTGACGCCAGGGCACTCACTCTAGCCCGGGCAACAGAGCAAGACTCTGTCTCAAAAAAAAAAAAAAAAAAAAGAATGACTTTTCAGTAAGTATATTAGAGCAAGAATAAATCCATATTGCTGAAAATGACTGGAACCCCTACCTCATATCATTTCAAAAATCAGTTTCAGGAGCACTTTTTACCAAAGATAAAAGGAAATTCTCTAAAACTTTTAAAAAGAAAATATGAAAGGCTATTTTTACCATCTTAGTATAGAAAATTATTTTCTAAACAACTGTCAAAAGATTTATTTAATGGTAAAAGAATGATACAGTTTACTAAATTAAAATTAAGAATTTCAATCATCATAAAAAGTGAAAAAATAAACTACAAATTAGGAGAAGATATTTTCAATACATATAACTGATATAAATTAACAAAAAATATGTAAAGATCTGTACATTAATGAGAACTACATAAACACTTGAATAGTACTTATCAACGAAGAAACACAAGATGGTCAATAAACATAAAAACATCTTCAACCACAATATGAAAAAGGCAAAATGAAAGTATTATGAGAAATCCTTTCACATTAACCATATTAGCAAAAATTGGGGTTTTATGATATCAACCTGGTAAGAATATTAAATATCTGTAGATGTTATATTATTCTGGTGGAAGTATAAAATTGGTGAAACAGTTTAAAAGACATTTAATCATGACAAATAAAATTGTGTATGATATAACCAGCAATTGCACTTCTAGATATATATTTGGGAAATTATGCAACTCTTACAACAGGAAATAAGGTCAATGACATTTATAGCAGCAATGTTAGTAATAGCCAAAAGCGGAGGGAAATAATTCAAATAACTAGCAACAGTGTAACGAACAAAAAGTAGGACATATCCATATAAAGGAAAATTTACACTAACAAAAAGTAAACTACAGCTACGTACATCAACAAGGCAGAATATCAAATATCAAACTATCTTATGCAAAACAAGCAAATATTTTATATGTAATTTATTTAATGTTCACAACATTTACAGAATGCTCAAAAACAGGCAAAACTAATAGTTACTGTTTGGGGATACATTCAAAGGTAGCAAAACTGTGAAGAAAAGAGAAAAATTAGGGAAAAAAGGGTAAGGGTCATCTCTAAGAGGGTCAGTTGGGGATGGCATTGGGGAAGAGGCACATAGAGGATTCTAAAGTATTGGTAATACTCTATATCTTAACCTAGTTACGTCAGTATTCATTGCCTTATTATTATTTTATTGGTATTATGTAATCTGTACATGTACTTTGTGTATTTTCTTACATGTATTAGATATATTTCAGAATGAAACAAAAAGAGGATTCATTGAGCAATTATACTCAAGATGGTACGTTATTATGACAAAGAAAGCAAGATGTGAAGGAAGCCCACAGGCTGTGTTTGGAGAAAAGCCTACAGATAAGCAAGAGCCAGATCCCAAAGGGTCTTGTGTGCCCAGCTGAGGAATGTGGATTTGGTCCTGAGGATCATACCTCTTAAATGATTTCCCTCCTTACAGCCTCTTGTTTCATGTTGTCTCACTTGCCGTGATCAAATTATCTTCTGTATCGGTCAAGCTTTTATCAGATAAACCTTTACAGCAGTGATTGGTTACAAAGGTGTTAGAACACTAGAAAGCAAAAAAGGTTAGGTTGCTCATGGGTCAGACATTTAGGGAAAGTGCCGGCAGCCCTGGCTGTGGGAACAAACGCACAACCCAGAGGCAAGGGGCTCTGGGCTGCTGAGACTGCTGCTGCATATTCTGAGCTTCCAGAGTGGGGACCCAGGATCTTTGCCCCTCTGGCAGCTGCTGCCACTGAAGCCACTGCGGCGGTGGTACTGCATCTGTGGTGGCATCTCCACCTCTGTTGCTCCCACCGACTCTTGCTTACAGCGTGGCTGCTGTAAGAGTTGTAGCCAGAAACCTGAAGAAAGAAAAGTTTCTTCTCCTGGTTTCTAATTTCTTGCCAGTACTTCCCAGAAAGGGTAATTTGAAAATATAGGTTACAAAGTCCAAAATTCCTTAAAATGCATAGCAGTGCACAGAAGAGAAGGAATTGAGCTGAGAACAAATTAATAAATAATTGGCACCCTCACTTAAAGCACAGTTTTCATCATTTGCCCCCTCAAACTTCCAGTGATTTCCTATCTGACCCATATGAAGCTCTCACCTGCCTCTGAGCCATTGTTAGTGCAGTTTCCTCCTCCTAGGATGTCCTTAGCTTTCTGCCTGTGGAATCTTACAACCCAGTCCACCCTTCAATTCTCCATTTAGTTAATATTTTGGCTATAACAGTATCTTCCCAATTTTGAGGCTTATCTTTCCTGCACCTGTTCACCCACTATACATTTGGAGTGAACTCCTACACATGCTAATTTAATCCATAAATCTTTACAAAGAGGACTAAATAAACAAGGTCTATTCCCTTAAGGAGATTAAAGTTCGTATATGTGGAGAATCAGAAAACTAAATAAGCAAATGCAGTGCGTTAAGTTTATGTCAGATGTATCACTTCTGATGAAGTTTGGCTGCATTTGAGAGAAAACCCAAAATAGGTTTTAAAAGATATGAATTTGTTTCTGTCTTACGTAAAAGAATCCTGGCAATAGAATAGTTCAGGACTGGTACGGCATCTCTACTAAGTTCTCAGGGATCCAAGCTCCTGTTTTTCTCCTCTGACATTCTCAGCACATGACTTCCACTCTCAGGGTCATCTCATAGTCCGAGCTAGCTCGTGGATATGGAGCCCACACATCTGCATTCCAGGCCATCTCAAGGGGCAACATACGAAGGTAAAAGGGGAGTTCCTCTCTGCTGATTCAGGCTCTTTTTAGCAGCATCCACAGAGAACTTACACTGACATTTTATTGCCCAGAAATTAGTCACATGGCCACATCTACCTGTAAAGGATAATGGGAAATGTATTATTGTAGTGTGCATAGTATTATCCCAAAGAAAATCGGGGTTCTGTTACTAAGAAGAAGGGAAAAATGCATATTGGCTAGTCATGGGCATTCTTGGCCACACATATTCATTGTGGGTATTCAGATGAGGGGTCAGAAACCCACATTTTAGAGGCCAGAGAAAAATTTTAAGAGGAAATGGCTTATGTACTCCTCCCAGTTCTCTCCGATTTAGAATTACGTGTGTACCTGTCTGTCTTCCCCACAAGACTGTGAGCCCTAAGAGAGCAGGCACTCTGTCCTCTTCATATTTGGAACCCCTTGGAGGGGAGCTTTTTACATTGCAGATCCTCAGTTTATTTTTGGTGAATTGAGATGAGGTGATGACGTTTTTGAAGAGGAAGAGGAGAAGGTGCTACAGTCTTTGTTAAACCTTGCACTGTCTTTTGTCTTCAGGGAAACAAATGCCTTAGGCTTTACATCACAGCTTGCATAAATAATTCTTTGAAACATTTGTAGCCTTGTAACCATTGAAATGCTTTCTTACTAATGGCTGATCTACTTTTTACTCATCTCGATGAGTGAAACTCCCCCCTGCCTCACACTCTCGCCCTAAGCCCCACCCCAGCAGTCCCAACTTAGCCGAGAGCCTTAAAGACAAGTCAACTTCAAAATCAGGGTAGATCATGGGCTTTGCGTAGGTAGGGACAGTGACTCACGGTTACAGAGCATGACTTGCCATCATTTTAGAGAACATGGCTCTCGGAATAGGTATGACTATAAAACCAACATTTGGACACAGGTCATTACAATAACTGATTCCCAGATGAATCACATTAACTATTTCCAGATTTATGGGGTTATCTAAAGTTGAACATGGCAACTGCTACTTAAAAGAGTCTAAAATCCAAACTAAGACAAGTCCCAACAACCAGGGGAAATTTAAGAGCAGCTGCGAACACACCTTCTCTTATTTCATCCCATTTGCTTTAGCTGGTTTAAGATTATACACAGAAAGAATGCCTCCGTGAGATGACCACTGATTTACCCAGAAATGAAACCCAAGCCCTAACAGCTAGTTACTTTCTTGTTTGGTTTCATTTTCTGTTACTAAGAAATGACTGTCTACGCAGGTTGTTAATTACGGCAAAGTTGATGGAAACTTGGCGGCCATGTCCAGACACTGACGGAGCCTGGATCTGCCTACAGACCGGGACCCGCTGGAACCTAGATTATATCTTGACTCCCTAAAATGCCTCTCCCCACTTTCCAGTTCTGAGACGGCTGGATAGAGGAATGCCACCAGCTGCTTCAACTCCCGCATTTCTGCATTATCAGTTGAGTGTGGGCGAGAGAAAGCAGACTGAACCCCTTCACATTCTGCCTGGTAGATACGGGAGAGTCATGCCAGAGCGTAGATTTCTGAGGATCCCTAAGATGTGTGTTCTTAAGTGCTCTTCAACAAATGAGCTTCTTAGAGTTTTTCCTTATCTCTTGGGAATAAGAGATAATTTTCTCTGTTATATTTCCGGTTTTTACATGTGATGATTTGTGAGGAAGCTACAAAGCCACAGGGTCTAGCTGTTTAGGAAGTAGAACTATCAAACAGGGTAAACTGATAAGCTCACGAAGTTAGATAACCTAAAGATAACTACGAGTTTTTCATTCATCTCCTCAGACTGAGGAATGCTTTAAGCACAATATCTTGAGAGAGAAAAGAGACAAGCTGCCTTTAAAAACAGGAGATGCTCCTTTGTTTCCAGAAATCACCAGCCCAGGACCTAAAATTCATAATACCTAGTCTGTTGAGGTGTCTACTAGTCTTGTAGGAAATGGAAGATGAAAGCTAAGAGTCAAACAGAGCATCACAGAGCTGTGATGGACCTTAGACTTCCAATTTAACACTCCTGTGTTACATATGATGAAACCAAGACACAGAGAGGTAAATTGAGAGGTTTAAAATCTAGTCCCACTACAAATCACAATGCACTTGCGATTTGTTCATACATGGAGAAGTAGGATAGGGATCTAACACCAATTTCAGTATCTCAGTAAACCCAGCCATTTATTGCCACTTCTAGCAGAAAGAAGGCTGCATGCCAACCGAAACATAATTTATTTGCTTTGGACTGGAATTACAACAGCTCAGTGTGGTCCACTAGTTTCTCATGGTAAAATGAAATAAGAGTCTAGTGCATGCAAGATGGTCTAATGGAAAAAATATGAGTTTAATCCTGGCTGTATTAACCTTTAGTAAATTGGACAAGTCACTTAAACTCACTGAGATATAGCTTTTTCATCTATGAAACAGAGGACAATTCTCACCTTGCAGGGTCGATGAAAGGATTCCAGATAACGTGTGAAAGGAATCCAACATGGTGTTTGGCACTGTTTGTGCTCAATAAATAGTAATCATTATCATAGTCATTTTAAATATCAAAAGACAGATTGCCAAATTGAAGTTGAGAAGACAACTAATTGAATCATTTCTCTACAGATTGTCAACTTTTGCAGAGAAACCTTTTTTCTGTTTATAAAAAATTCTTAGCTTGTCCACCTGGGAGCTCATATTCAAGCCTTCATGTAAGCTCTTGAATCCTCCAAGGAAGTGCCCCTCAAACCTTCTTGTCCTGAATTACACTGTGTTCTTGGATACAATTGCATCCCACATACGTTTGTTGTGTTCTAAATGTTTCTGGGGTTGCCATAGTTTCTAATACTCATTTCTAATCAGCATCAGAATGTTTGAACTGAGAGGTTACCAGTTAAAGGAAAGGCAGAGGCATGATCATGTCAGACTTCATTGTTTTATATAATGTTGCCACGAATTACCAGCCAAATCTTATATTTTCCATATTTGTAAAATAGGATCATTTTACCTAGTCCACAGGTATGTTTGTCTGTTTGTTTGTTTTGAGAATTACACAGACTAATACATGTTAAAACATGTAGTTTCAATATATAAGGTGTCTAACACATGTTTATTCCTTATCCTATAGAATGTCCCATTGCAAACACTACAGCCCTATTAGTCTTGTGAGCTCACGCTGTCCCTGACACACAGACATCTTTACCTCTTTCCTCTGCTCTCTTTCCAGGCAGTTCTTTTTCCTCTCCTCTTTAACCACTTAACTACATGTAATTATAGCAAAAAGTAAGACAACTTTTATAACTGGCTTTTTGTTACTAACTTTATTACTCTTTATTACTCCATCCAAAGTGAACTGCTGAAATCTTTTGGTAAGCAAGAAGGGGTCCCAGAGAGGACAGGCTGTGTCAGTCTTAGTCATCCACATAACTCCAGCGCTGAGGAAAGAGCCTGACACATAGTGGGCACTCAGTATGGATCAAGAGTGAGGCATGGGGCTTTAGAATCTGAAACCTTCTTGTTATCTTTGGACTTCAGACAAGTTACTTAGCCTTTTCCAATTTCCTTATCTGGAAACAAAAATAACAATGGAAGTTTCCTCAGTCTTGTATTGAGGATTGTTAAATGAAATTTATGGGAGGCCACAGTTTTGGACTGAATTTCTGCACTAGTCCCCAGCAGAACCAACCAAACCAAGTGGAGCCACTCATGCTAGGATTCCGCGTCACCAAACCAGAACTAAATTGTTCATCTGATCTTCCAAGAAATCAGGAGATATCGTAGCCAAATTCCCCAAGGCCAATTTTAGCCTGCATGAATAAGGAAATCCCTCTATTTTTAACCCTAACAAGGAAATTAAGGTGAAGTAACCCGATATTAACCAATCCGATTTTTGTGTCATGCTATTTCCTTGTTCCTCCTCAAGTTACCTTATGAAAACTGACTATTCTGCCATGCCTGTTGAAGTACCTTATCTAAATCTTTAGATGAGACACTGCCGGATTCACGAATCCCTAACAAAATCCAATGAGATCTTTAAACTAAATTTGTTGAAATTTTGGTTTTTTAGCAAGATAAAATGTAAAATGCTTAGCATATCATAAATGGCCTGTGAATTTTACATAGTTATTGACAGTTGTAACTAAATAACTATTAAACTATCACATGACAGTAAAATAATCAACAGAACATGCACAGGTAATTTGATATTATTTACCCTATAGATCAAGGGTTAGATGAGCATGGAGCTCAGGGCCTCAGGGCCCTCTGACCCTTTTACAAGAGGGCACCCCAGCCAAACCACACTCTCCCATGTTATGGTAACGGTGCCTTTGTACAAGTACTTCATTTCATTTTGAATGCCACTTCCTTTTCAGCTTTTAGAGACCCTATCCTCTTTTCAAGATGCGAGCTGAATACAGAGATTACTGTCATGTCTTCCTGGATTCTCTAGCCACCTGCCTCCCACGGTTCCTCTTCCCTTCCTTCCAAATGCAAGCAGTGACATGTCTCATCTCCCCAACTTCTGTCACTCCATGGCAACCTGTTCACACCTCCCCAGCAGCACTGCATAGAATTGCTTGGCTGGCTTCTCTGGCTTATCTCTATTAGATTAGGGGCTTCTTGCCAGCCCAGTCATCAGCATTGTTTATCTCTCAGAGCAGAGAACACAGCAGGACTCTGTTTCCTTCCATTGAATGCACTGGATTGATTTAGTTGGAATTGACAGCAGTCTGTGAAATCATTTGCCTTTGCTGCCTCTCACTGCCTTGTTAATTTGACGATTTACTCTAATTACTTCTTACTGGAATTGTATTGTCAGTTTAATTTCTTGAAGTCCGTAATTACAACAACCACCAGGATAGAGAGGGGTGGGGCGGCCTTCAAAGTGATTATAGGGGATTTAGAAGCAGTATTGTAGAGACATGCAAATCAGAACTAAGAATCCACCTCACCTTATTCTCAGAGTTTCGTAAAGTTTCTATCCTTTCTTAGGAGTCAGCCTGACGAACTGAGCCCCAGTGTTGGTGTAATCAGCAAGCTGACTGGAATATGTATGAACTCCTCTAATTCTATGGATGCCTTTACTTCTCGAAGTATCTTCTGGGAGAGCCGAGCCTGTTCCATAGGTTTGGATTTGAAAGCAAGCAGAATGAAAACAAGGCTGCATTGTTCACATGTACTTGAGTTTACGTGCAGTTAAAAGTTTTTAAAGGGTTTTTTAAAAATAAAAAAAAAAGATTGTAATATAATAACTATTTTTTTTGTAAAAACAATACTTAAAAGAAAATGTTTAATGACCAAAAAAATCTTAGAGAAAAGATCCTCCCATTATATTTCCAAAGTGCACATTAAAAACATCTCTATAAACATTGGTATTATATTTTAAATGTTTCTTGAAAAGCATATTAACCTCTTCTTGATTTTTAATGTCTTTAAAGCAAGTAAACACTCTTAATGATTCCATACTAAGTAGTATTTTGAAATTATATATCAATTCACCTAAAATACATTTTACATTGAGAAAATTATGAGTCACCTTAACATTGTGCAAATAACTGTAAATGAAGTCATCACATTTTGAAAATGCCACAGGATTTGAAGGCAGGTGGACTGCCTAAGTCTGTGTCTCCTTAGAGGCCTAGAAATTAAGCAGGTTACTCAGGGTCACACAATTGGACATACTCTCAGACTCTCTAAGCTTCCAATTCTCTGGGCTAACCTTGGTACCTCTTCCATAGGGCTAAAGTGAAGATTAAAATAGAAAATGCTCATAAAATGCTTAGCATAGTGCCTGACTTCTACAAATGCCTGGTAAACATTTCTTCTTATTGTTCAAAACAGGTATATTAAGTTTCTACTGCATTCCAGGCGTTGTACCAGGCCATGGTGATACAAAGATAAGAAATGGACCCTGTCCTTTCTCTCACTTTATTTAGAAGACATCAAGGAAGCTGAAAGAATTAAAAGTATTTTCTAACCATAACAGCCAGGAAGTTGGGCACCTGAAGCAAATACAAATCTTTATGTTTCTGAAACTCCAACTATCCAAAGCATTCCATTAATTTTGAAACTTAAAAGACTAGGGATTCTAATTGCCAAAAGGAATTGGAATCTTATGCTAATCACATAAATATCCAGTTTGGAGCTGAAGTGGCCTGAAGTTTATCAAACAGGAGGGTAGACAAGGGCTTCCTTTGGGCTATTCTGGATCTATGACTTGAACAAGCAGTTTTCACTGACTCAAATGGCCTTCCTCTGTCCGCAAAGCAACTTCTATTCATCCTACAGGAGCTAGTTCAAAAGTTACTTCCTCTCTGTGTTTTTATTTTATTTATTTATTGTTTTTGCTATTTGTCCCACACACATCAGAAGGACTAATCACCTGTCTCAGTGTTTCCACTACACTCTATTAGATTCTATTATCTACTCCGTACCTTCTCTGCTCTGCACCTCTAGCTACTGTACATCTACTGTGTATATGCTTCGTAACTACTCTACTCCCTCCCTCCATCTACTATATATCTACTATGTATATATTCCATACCTACTCGTGTTTATAGCTCTGTCTACTATATATATACTCCACACCCCTATCTACTATATACCTCTATTAGTATAGAATATCAAATATCAATGTGTTTATTCTCTAAGTATGAAATGTAGGCTATTGTGTCTGGCCATGTTTTATATATGTATATGTTCTTATTAAATGACATTTTGGGTATACAGCAAAGATTGTTTGTCAAGGATCCAGAGGACCTAGGATTTAATCTGTTACTAACTGTGTGACCATGAGTAGGTATGTCCTTACTAGATGACGTTTTGGGGATTTAACAAAGATTGTCTGTGAGGTTCCTAGAGAACCTAGGATTAGTCTGTCACTAACTGCACGACCACAAGTATGTTGCTTAATGTCTGGAACTTAGTTTCTACACTAAGATCCCTTTCAGTTCCAGCACACTATGAGTTTGTAACATTGAGTAAATTAAAATATGCAGTTTTGTTCTCCCTTTATTTTAAAAGTTAGAAAATCAGCACTCAAAGAGTTTCAGCAATGTTGAAGGTATTTGTAAACTAGAGCCTGGTGTTTCAGAGAGTGGGCTCTGGGGTCAAAGTGCCTGGGTTGGCATCCTGCCTCCACTGCTTGATTGCTCTATGATTTTAGGCAAGTTGTTTAAACATTATGTGCTTCTGTTTCATTATTTATAAAATGGGAATGATAATGGGTATCTATGTCATACAATTGATATAAAGATTAAATTAATTAATTCATGCAAAGGGCTACGCACAGTGCCTGATTCATAAGTGTTAAATGTCAGTTCCTGGGGGCCCCAATATCTCACACTAGTTAACCAGACAGAGGATCAGGGAACCACGTTTCCCGGGCACACAGTGCTTTTTAAACTGTACCACATGCTCCTTAATATGGTAGCTTAATGAATTATCATCATATACATCTTCAGAGAGATTGAGTCTGCTACGCATTCAGTACTGTGTTAAGCATCTTACTCTTTAATTTTCACAGTGATCCTTTAAGGTGAGCATTATAGGTCTGTAATACCTTACAGACAATTTCAAAATCAAAGAAGTTCCAGACACTGAAAGTGTTTCATAATTCACTGGGTGATTTGACTTGAACTTTTATGTCACGTAGTGTGAACACTTATCGGATTCACTACAGAAATATTAATATTAATGTCTTTCATGGAGTGTTGTCCCAAATCCCCGAGAGAGAATGTTAATATGCATTGTTAGGTTGTTAGATAATACACAGTGTTTGCACTGCATTGACTTTCCAATCATTCAAAACTTCTAAATTCTCTTTTTAGGATGATGAGAATCTAACTGGATTGTGGTGATGGTTGTACAATTCTGAAAATTTACTAAAAATCAAGGTGCACTTAAAATGGGTTGATGTTATGGCATGCAAATTTTACCTTAATAAAGCTATCTTCTAAAGACCATTAAAATAAATATATATATATAACAACTAGGAATAATAATGATACAGGTATACTTGTAACCTTTCAAGTTTAACATTGCCGCTGACTGCTGTTTGGTGTTGCAGACTGAAGCAGGGCTGAGCTGACACAAGCACGTGAGTGCTGTCCACACAGGGCTTGAATTTGCAATGACATACGGGGAAGTACTGCTACAGCTTTCATAAAAGAGAGACGAAACGAAAAAAGAAAAAATGGCTGAAAAGAATAGTAGAAGGAACACAAAAAAGTAATGAAATTGAAGAAATAAGATGCTATAAGTCCAAATACCATCTCTTTTATAAATTTTCCCAAGTTACCCCACTCTATCAAAATATATTTTCTCCCTCTGAGCTTCCACAGAATTTTGTCCCTATAATGAAATTTAATAACTCATTCCACTCGTCTGTATCTAGCAAGTCCCTAGACAGCAAAGACAGTTTGTATTCATTTTCTCATTACTCACGGTGCGTAAAAAATGCTCAAATAGGGGTTTAATAAATATCTCAACTATGTTGAACTATTTCCTCAAGATGTTTGTACATAAAAAATGTTTTTCTTCTAAATCCTAAAACACATGTAGGTCTCAAAACCTTTGATTAAAGCATTATTGATCATTATTATCACATCGTTTTACAAAAGTAGAAACCAAAGGCTAAAAAATAAGTTACGTGCTCAAAACGACACAGCTACCAAACAGTGGAACTGGTATTCCTATCCATGTCTAACAGACTTTGAATCCAAACCTTTACCTGCTTCTCTTGAAGATATTTGCAATTGTGGGCACAATTTTAACAAAAACATAATCTTCATTTTTTTTTAAAAAAATGCCCTATAATTTATCAGTCAATGTTATAGGCATGTAAAATTTTCCAACAGAGTTGGAAATATTTTTAATTTGGTGAGTTAGAACATTATTCAATCTACTTTCTTCTTTTCAGAACCTACCTACTCTATCAAAATACTCAAAACTATTGAGTCTTTATTCTTTTCTTCGACTATTCTCTTCAAACTACAAGTAGTATGAGCTAAACTCAACAGTCAGAATTAGATAAGCTGGTGTTAACTAAAAAAAAATTAATGAGGTTTAACTTTGGAAAAAGGAGAGCTTTATTTCTCATAAAGGGTAGCAACCTATTGGGCAGCCATTCCAACAGGTTGGGAAGCAGAGCCCTGGCCAGAAGCCAGGCACACGTGTTTCAAAGAAGAGACAAAAGGGAACAGGATTTTATACTGAGTGCGGTAGTCAAATATACATACTCAACAAGCTATAGGAGAAGTCATGAATATTTACAAAGGGAAATCATACACATATAATTGTGTTTTATCTCTCCCATCCTGTCATGGCTGGGAACTCAGTTTTCAGGTGTTTCTGGGGTCTTCTTGGCTGAGAGAGGTCCATTCAGTTAGCAGAGGGCTTAGGATTTTATTTTAAGTTCACACTAGTGAAGAAAGCACAAAAAATGGAAATGCTTATCCCAAATTTGGTTTTCTCTTTTTATAAAGCACTTTAACAAATTATCTCCCAAAGCCTATCTTCTCATGATGCAATTGAGTCCCTTGTCATGATGTGAGGCCACAGGATGGACTATCAGGTTTAAAAAACAATAAATACAGTACAGTCCAGTTTCCTGGGAAAGATAAAATGTTTTGAGTTTGACTTCCTCTCTATCCCTAGAATCATTTTAGAAAGAAAAGACTGATGAATTTCTCATTGGTCTTTTTTCTTTGTATGTTTTGTTAGTTTTTTTTTTTTTAAACCAGGCTGTGAAAAGTTGTTGTTCATTAATGAAACTCAAAAAGTAGTCAAATCCCTTTGAAGTTTAAGATAGCATCTGTTCCAGTGTCCAAAGAGAGTAGAAAATTAACCTCTTCATCTCATGGGTTTCAATGTCAAGTTATTGCCACCCAGAAGTTGCAGGTGCAAGGATATAGTTAGCTTTGTTTTATAAAGCATATTCATGTGTGTGTGTGCACACACATGCATGCATGTGTGCAAAATAAGGACCGGGTCTCAAAAAATCATATTTTAAAGGGGACTTGCAAACATATTGATATTGAGCTAAAATTGCTCTTCAGGTGGATTTTTTTCAGTTACCTGTCAAAGCCATTTAGAGTTCAGTCAATAATGATCTAGGTCCTGTTGTGGAAAAATCAAAACTTTCTAATGGACAGCTTAACTTTTCAAGTTCAACAATTGAAAGGAATATGTTTAAAAGTGGGAAATCAGAGTCAATAGCACATAGAACATGCTTCTCTCTCTTCTCTTTCCCAATCAAAATTTTAAAAAGTTAAATTAGGATGTTATAAACATAATGATAAATATTATATTTTAATTTTAATTTTATATATATGAATGTGCATTAATTTGTCAGTCTTTTGATGTTCAGGCTATGGCTTTGTGGCTAGAGGGATGGAGGCGTAGGTCCACTTATTTGTGCCATCTGTCTTTAATATAAGCCATATCAGTAATGCAACTTCTATGATTTCCAGTTTTTGTTTCCTTAGAGTGTACTGAAAATGAAGAAACACTTGAAATACTATCTCATTGCAAAAACCTTGAATATTTATTTTTTAAACCTTGAATATTTTTAAGTTTCTGATTCATGTCTAATTTGATACAAATTATTTCAAAAAAGTTAGATTTTATAGATCCAGTAATTCCCCCATCCATTATATTTTATTAATATATGTATGATTTACTAAAGTACTTAATCACAGTAACTCTCAAGAATACAGTAAATTTCTGCTTCTGAGAAGATCCAGTAGACATTTTTCCCTGCTTCTCCCACTAAGTACAACTAAAACCCCTGCAAATTGTATATAAGACCTTAGAAGATGGAGGGGAAAAGGTCAGACTGAATAGAGATCTTGGAATCTAATGAATGACACAGTCATGAGTTTCCTGGGATTCTTTTTTTGCATTATAAATCTCAGATACGGAGTTGAAAAAGCTGACCACCCACAAATGCCAACAAGCTTGGACAAGAAAAAAAAAAGTATCCCATCAAAGTCCTCTCTCTTTAACCAGAAGACCAGAAAAGGAGAAACCTAGTAAGACTGAAAATTTTCAGGCAAATACTGCTTTACTCTAGCAAAACACTGCAGAAATATCTGTGCCAGCAAAGGACAAGTATGGAGACTAGATTTCCACCCTCATCAGGTTGTAGCAAGGTACCCCAACCCTCACATCCCCCTGCTAGGGTGCTGTCAAAGACTGAGTAAGGAAACAATAGTGTCTGAATGCCTTGTGCTAATTAGGCCTCCCTCCCCTGAGGTACCAGTGGAGATGATTTAGGGAACCTGGAGCTCTACTTCCACCTGGCAATAATGAAGAACCACTCTTACTCCATGCAGCGGGTGATGCCAGTGAGGACCAGTGGAGGTAAAAGACTTTTACCACTGCCCAGTTGTTAGGAGCTATACCCTTCCTCCACCCATGGTTCCAGTGAAGGACACACCAAAAGAGTGACACACTCACTACCCCTCCCAATCAGGGATGTATCCATGGAATCTACTGGAGAGCTAAACTCCCACCTGCACCAAACAAGAATGAGCTTCCGCCCTCAGGTGTCAATGGTAGCCAAGTGGAGAACCTGGACTTCTACCCTAACTTTTCACTTCCCAGAGTGATGTCAGGAAAAATGACTAAAGCAGAGTTTAAATAAAATTCAGTGTCTCATAACATAATACCCCAAGTGTTCAACTTGCAAATGAAAATCACCCAACATACCACAAACCAGGAGGATCTCAAACTGACAACCAAAACATCTATAGATGCCAATATCAGATGATAGATATGTTGAATTATCTTACAATGATTTTAATACAGTTACAAAAATGCTTCAGTTTTTTTTTTTTAAATAGCATAAAAATGTGCTTTATACTTCCTGATTGAAAAATATATTACAAAGCTACACTGTGATACTGGCATAAAGACAAACATATAAAACAATGAAACAGAATAGAGGGCTCAGAAATAAATCCACACATATATATTATAGTCAACTGATTTTGAGCAATGGTGTTAAGAATACACAATGGGGAAAATATAGTCTCCTCAGCAAATGGTACTGGGAAAACTGTATATCCACATGCAAAAGAATGAAATTGGACTCTTACACCATACACAAAAATCAACTCAAAATGGATTAAAGATTTAAATGAAAGACCGAAAACTTCAAAACTAGAAGAAAATATACAGGAAAAGCTTCATGACATTTGTTTTGGCAATTATTTCATTAATAGAACACCAAAAGCACAGACAACAAAAATAAAAATAAATAAATGGGATTACATAAACTAAAAAGCTAAGCACAGCAAAGGAAACAATCAACACAGTGAAAAAGCAAAATAAGGAATACGAGAAACAATTTGCAAACCATATATCTGGGATAAGGGATTAATCTCCAAAATACGTAAGAAATTCCTATAACTCATTAGTAAAAAAAGTAAAATCTTAATTAAAATATGAGCCAAGGATTTGGATAGACATTTCTCCAAAGAAGACATACAAATGGCCAACAGCTATATAAAAAATGCCCAATATCATCAGAATTAATCATAAGGAAAATAAAAATAAAAAACATAAGATATTATCTCATGCCTATCAGGATGGCCATTATCAAAAAAACCAAAAACCAAAAAGTGTTTGCAAGGATATGGAAAAACTGGAAGCGCTGTCCACTGTTATTGGGAATTAATAATGGTCCAGCTGCTATGCTATGGAAAATATTAATAGTATGAAGGTTTCTCAAAAAAAGTAAAATTAGAGTTATTATCTAATCTAGCAATCCTATTTTTGAGTATTTATTCAAAAGGATTGAAATCAGGATCCTGAAGTTATATTCACATTCTGTCTTAGTCTGTTTGGACTGTTAAAACAAAATACTTTAGACTGGGTAATTTATAAACAACAGAAATTTATTTCTTACAGTTTTAGAGGCCAAGAAGACCAAGATCAATGCAACAGCACATTCAGTGCCAGATGAGGACTTCATAGAGTGTGCATTCGTGTTGCATCTTCACATGGTGGAAGGGGCAAATGAACTCCCTTGGGCCTCTTATAATGAAACTAATCCCATTCATGAAGGGTTCACTGTCATGACTTAAGTACCATTTAAATGCCCCATCTCTTAATACTATCACATTTGGGATTAGATTTTAATCTATGAATTTTGGGGTGATGCAAACACTCTTATGTTCATTGAAGCACAATTCATAAAAGCCAAGATGTGGAAAAAACCTAAATGTCCACCTAGAGATGAATGATTTTTTTTTTAAATGTGGTAATATACATACAATGGACACAAAGAAAAAAAATGAACGTATCCCCAGGAACCTGTGGGACTATAATAAAAGATCTAACATCTGTGTCACTGGAGTCCTGACACAGGGAAAGGAGAAGGAGAGTAGGGCTAAAAAACACTCAAAAAAAAAAAAAAATATTAAACTGAAACTTCCCAAATTGGAAAAAGAAAAACAAAACTTCCCAAATTTGGAAAAACAAAAATACATAAGCAAATTCAAAAAGCTGAACAAATTCTAAACAGGAAAACCCAGAGAAATCCACATCATTATACATCATAGTCAAACTTTTGAAAACTAATGACAAATATATATATATGCACACACATATGTGCATATATACAAATATATATGTACACACATATGTGCATATATACACATATATATGTATATATATACACACACACACATATATAAAGCAGCAAGAGACAAATGACTCATTACTACAGGGGAGAAACAATTTGAATGACATCAATCTCTTATTAGAAATCATGGAAGCCAAAACATTTTTCAAGTACCAAAAGAAAAGAACTGTCACCTAAGAATCTTACATTCAATGAAAATATCCTTCAAAAATGAAAAGAAAATCAAGACACCCTCAGATAAAATAAAACTGAAGGAATTTTTCACCGAGCAAACCTACACTAGATGAATGGCCAAAAGATGTTCTCTAAACAAACAGAAAATGATAGAAGAAGGAATCTTGGAAATCAAGAACAACAGAAAGAGTAAAAATATGAGTAAATGCAAAAAATTTTCTTCTTCTACTTGAGTTTTCTAAATTATGTTTGACAGCGGAAGCAAAGTTATATGTGATATGGTTCTAAATGTATGGAGAAGAAATTTTTAAGACGATTATAAAAGGTGGAGATTTAAAAAGGAACTCAAGGCAGGTAAGGCTTTTACATTTTACACAAGCTGATAAAATCACACCAGCTGTCTGTGTGATAGGTCAGGTGTATATATAATGTAGTATACACATTATACAAGAGGTATATGTATAATGAAGAGAAAGTGAAAAAACTACAGATGAAAGAAAATGGAATTTAAAAATGTTTAAGCAACCCACAGGAAGAAAGGGAAAAGAAAATAAAGAAATCAAAATCATAGAAAAAAAAGCAGAAAACACCCTGATATAACAATAACATTAAATGAAAATGGTTTAAATACACTGATTGAAAGGCACAAAAGCAGAGTGGAATAAAAAACACGATGGAAGTATATACAGTCTGTAAGAAACTCATGTCAAATATAATAGTATAGGCATGTTGAAAGTAAAAAGATAGAAAAAGGTATATCCTGTAAACATTAAAAGAAAACAGGAGTGGCTATATTAATGCCAGCTAAAGTAGATTTCAGAGAAATGTAAATGACCATACTCTGAGACATACATTATATAATGATAAAAGGGTGAATCTACCAAGAAAACATAGTAATCCTACATGTGCATGCCTCAAACAACAGAACTGCAAAATCTGAGATGGTAAAAGTGATAGAATTGAAATGAGAAGTACAAAAAGTCACAATTATAGTTGAAAACTTCAATACCTCTCTCTCAACAGTTGAGAGAACAACTAGACAGAAAATCAGCAAAATAATAAATCTCAACAACACCATTAATCAACAGAATTTAAACATTTATAGAACACTCCATCCACTAAGAGCAGAATATATTCTTTTCAAATAAACTCACAACATACCCCTAGAGAGACAATATAATGGTCCATAAAACATGTCAAAAAATTTAAAAGAATCAAAATACAGTATGTTTTCTGACTGCAATGGAATCAAACTCAAAATTTATGACAGAACAAGAAGAAAATCAACAAATATGTGGAGACTAAACAACACACTTTTAAATATAATAATTCATGGGTCAAAGATAAAGTTTCAGTGTAAATAAAAAACCACACTGAATTGGATGAAAACAAAAATACAGCATATCAAGATATAGGGGATGTAGCTAAAACAGTGCTGAGAGGGAAATTTATAGTGCTACATATTTATATTAGAAAAGAGGAAATGTCTAAAAAACCAGGACAGAAGTTTTTTTTAAAAAAAATACCTCCTTCTTAATTTAGAATTACCCATATATTCTTCTGTCGGTTTTTACTTTATTATAATATTAGTAGTTTGCAAATTTATATGACTAGGAGACAAAAAAAGAATATTGTTAATTGACAAAATGAATAACAAATTAAAAAGTATGAGAAATACAGATGTACCTACATGTGGTAATAACAACTTATAGTATATTGCTATACTGGATTTCATTTGCTGCATGTAGCCTGTCATTTTCAAATTGCAAATATTACTTTTTCCTTAATTTATTTTTGTTTGGCTTTTTGTTTTGAAAAATTATCTGTTTGGGGGAAAAAGGACTCATGAGCGTGTGTGTGTGTGTGTGTGTGTGTGTGTGTGTTAGCCAAAATGGAATTTTGTCTGTTTTTTTCAAGTAAACTTAACATTATATTCATTGTAATTGCCATTATAATTAGACTTACTTTTACCTTCTGGTTTCATATATTCTTTTTGTCATGATCGTATTTGTGGAAAGAAAAATGATAGTTTAGATTTGTGTACTTTGCATACCTCACATTGGTGGCTCTGTATGGAATTAATTATAAACAGAATACCTTTTATAAATACTGAGAATCTGAACAAAGGAATTCTAAGTGAGATAGAGAGGGGAAATTGGATTTGAGAAATGTTTAGAAGGTAAAATTAAAATAATTTGATTATTAATTGAATGAGGGAAATAGTGGACAAGAAGCCAATCTCCATCTGGCGAAACTTAGTAAGTGTTGGCACCATGCAATAGATGGAGCACAGTTACACCAAATATCCCATTCCTCTTTGTCTACTTCTTGATGCTCCAGGGCCCCCCCGTTCAAGAATTATACTTTCCACTCCATTGATGTCAGCTCTGGCCATGTGACCTGCTTAGGCCAATAACCTATGAGCAGATATGTGCTCACTTCTGAGCAGAAGCTTCTTGACTCTAGACTCGTCTACCATCTTTTCTTTTTCCTTTGACCTGAGATAACCCATGTCCCAGACAGAAGCTGTTCTGTCAGCCTCGACATCAACATGAAGAATGACAAAGCAGAGTCTTAGTCAATCACATGGAACACAGTGAGAAATAAACCTTTGTTTTCATAAGTCACTATGATTTGGGAAGTCATTTTTTTATACTGTAGCATAACTTAGCTGACTTATATATGTCAATAACTTTTCCTACTAGCCTATGAGAGCACATTATTATTTTATGAGCTGTAGGTACTGACACCATTTTTTCTTCTAAACTCAAGTATTGGATAGATGGCTTGATACACAGTCATCCCTTGGTACCCATGGGGGATTGGTTCCTGGATCCCTCTTGGAACCACAAAATCCATAAAATGCTCAAGTCCCTGTATAACATGGTGTAGTATTTGCATAGAATCTACACACATCCTTCCCTATACTATAAATAATCTCTGGATTACTTACAATACCTGATATAATGTAAATGCTATGTAAATATTTGTTATACTGTATTGTTTAGGGAATAAGAAAAAAGTCTGTACATGTTCAACCTGGATGCAACCATCTATTTTTCCCCCAATGTTTTCTATCTGTGGTTGGTCAAATCCATGGATGCAGAACCCACAGATACAAAGGGCTGACTGTATGTTAAGGGAACAAGGATTTTGAATATTTGAAACTGGTACTAGCTAGTAAATCCTGGCTCAGTGCTCAATTTACTTAAAGGCTGTGGGTATGAGTGTGGGTGGGGAGGGTGAACATACAATTATTTCAACTTAATATTACTTATAATAACAATAGAAATATTTTTATATTTACCTCTGCAAAGAACCAGGAATACTCATAAAAATACACTAAATGCCATTTATGCCAATGTGCCTTAACAGTTACTTTTAAACCACAATTATTTTTCCCACTAATCATAGGTTTGCCATTCCCCCACCCCCCCCAAATAAAAACTATTAGCCTTTTAGATTAGATCCCATAATTCAAAATATAAAGAGAACTATTTGGAGAGAGAATAAAGAATTAAAAGTCTTTGAAGACTGATCTAATCTTAATTGGGTCAGTCATTGCAGAGGATTTGAGATAATTAAAATTTCATCTATCAAAATACAAATAAGCCAATGGCAGTGATTGTTAAAGCGTAATATTTTGTACTAGATATCAGTATTAAATTCCTTTTATTCCTTTCTCCTTCCCTCCTTTAATAGAAACATATATTATTTTATACTCTAACATGTACCAAACAGTGTGCTAGGTACTAGGGAATCATCAAAGAATAGGACAAAATCTGTCCCTGCTATTAGTGAACTACATGTGCTTAGTAAGTAGGACACATTCCTTCCTCACCCAGACAAGTCACAAGATTTTCAACAAACGTCAATCTTCACTTACTGGAAAAAAGCAAAGCCGGATACTAAGTAAATGTCTAGTCACCCTCAGGTGATACTGGTCTGTTAGAGGTCACTGAAGAAATAGAAAGTATTTAGTCTCATTCTCCAATTTGTGTTTTTCCTCCAGTAAAAGAAGAGACTTCTTGAACATGCAGCTATTCTGAGAAGGCAGTTCCTGCAGCAGAGTTCTTTATTATAATGAAATGGTAGAAAAACATTATTCAGCTAAAAGCACAGTGGTATATTTGAGAAAACATTGCACTTGTGGAAAGACTGTGTGAGTCACCTATTGCAAGTCAGGTGGCCCTGGGCAAGTAGTTTGTTCTACTGAGTTCAAGATTCTTCGTATGCAAAATAGATGCAATGATACCAGCTTATCTTCTCATAGCATTATTAAGAGGATCAAATAAACACAGACAATTTTCACTCAAATGCCTCTTACTCTGCTTATTTCAAGCCCTATTACTTTCTTTTTTCTGTTTTTTATTTCTTGTGATTGTTGTTCTATGAAAAGAAGTAATATAAATCCAGTCTGGCTCCTCCCAGAACATCCAGCTGTAGTACACATTAGGTCAGTTACATAAATAGATGTTAAATAACCAATCACTAATTTACTCATTAATTTATTTACTCTAACCAGTATCTTTTAAGTACATGTTATTTTTAAGGCTTTATATCAGATGCCCCTGACAGATACAAAAATAAATGGCACTGTTCCTTTTGACATTACAGAAACCCTTGTTTAAAAGATTTATCCCAAAGGTATAATTGTACATTCTGGAAAAGATTTAAAATAAAGAACATGTCTTATAAAATCTTTATATAATAATAGATAACGAGAAGCAATGTTCAAAAAAAACTATCAATCAAGAGAGATTAGTTGAATAAATTCTAAAATATTAACAGCAAGAATAATATATAGTCATTAAAAAGGTCTCTGCAGATTTCTATATCCTTAACTGAAAATATACAAACATTAAATGAAGAAAAAGTAACAAAAAATAAATGTTCCTCTTTGTATAATATCTATACAATTCATGTGTCTACATGAAAAAAATTGGCAACATTTCTGAGTTTTTACTTTGTTTCTGTACTCTCTTATGGTATGACTAATTTACAATAAGCACGAGTTTTACAAAAACAATAAAGCCATTTTTTATTTCAATAGATTTAGGGGGTACAAGCACTTTTTGTTACATGGTTATAATGCTGAAGTCAGGGCTTTTAGTGTACCTGTCACCAGAATAGTGTACATTGTACCTGATAGGTAATTTTTTATTCCTCACCTCCCTCCCCACTTCTTGGCTTTCAATGTCCACTACACCACATTGTGACCACATATACCCATCATTTAGCTCCTCTTATAAATTAGAACACGTACCAAAAAGACACCTTGTTTATCACAGCACAATTCAAAACTATGGAATCAATCTAAGTGCTCATCAACTGAGGAATGGATAAAGAAAATACACACACACACACACACACACACACCATGGAGTACTACTCAGCCAACAAAAGGAATAAAATAATTGTCTTTTGTAGCAACTTGGATAGAACCAGAGACCATTAACCTAAGAGAAGTATCTGAGAAATGGAAAAACAATAAAGCTATTTGCAAGGAATTGAAAGGAAATGAATAGCACAGACCTAGTCTTCAAAGATCTCACAACCATAGCTAGGAGAGATAGCATATATAAAACATAACTATAAAAGCTAGAGAGAAATAAGTATGATGTGAAAGATAGGCATGGAGTATCAGAGCTCAGAGAGAGAGAGAGAGAGATGAGTAAGAATATTGAGGTAGGCAGAGATAGGAAAAAAGTCGTTTGGGCAGAAAGGACAAATGGACTAAGAGGTACTGTGATGGAAATTTGTTTAGCATAGTGTACTGTAAATAGAAAAATTTGTAACCAGGTTGGAATGTTTAAGGTCAGATCAGACTACAGAGTTGAGTCTTCGCTGAGCTGACACTGCAAAGTGGTGATTTTTGAAAGGAGAGAATGATATACTCAGAATGCACAGTGAAACAATTCAGCCTTATGTGGATGCCCCAGTAGGATGGCTGGCAGTCCAACCCTTAGACCAGGCATGAATGGCCCCAGTTCTGAGTACACTTCCAGAGCCAGCACAAGCTTCTACCCCAGAGTTTGGAGGATAGGAGTCCAAAGAATGGTGTGGTGGTACCTGATGCTGGAGCTGTGGATGAGCTTCAATGTGCATACTAGGGTACTCAGCGTATGTGCGCAAGGCCCATCATGTTATGGGATGTAGCCAGGGATGGGATGGGCTGAGGACCAGAGGCAGGAGACTAGTATCTGGGGGCTGGTAGTATGTTCTCCTCGCACTGCTGTTCTGGCATAGTATGCCGAGGTATTTAAAAATTCTAAATTTGAATCTTGCCTTTCAAGTTTTGGTTTTGTTTTTGGTCAAAGTGGGAAGAAGAACTAATTTTATCAAATACTTTGCCAGGTTGATTTATTAATATCAGGCATTTAGACATATGGTATATTAGTACTCTTGTGCTCAGTCCTGCGAATGTTAATGGCAAGACTTGTGCCTTGTCCACAGTAGACGCTAAATAAACTTTTGGTGACTAAATACATGGCAATGGTGAACATGATGGCTTAAAATGAGGAGAGATGTCACAGGGTCCACCAAATCGGTCAGAATTTCCAAGAGGTAAAGCCTTCTGCTAGGGGTCAATTTAATAGCAATATAAATTCAGTTATTGGAAAGAGAGTTTACAAGTCTTGTTTGACTTATTATATTTAGAATTATCTTTCATTTTATTTAGAAATTTAAAGTGAATAAAGACATCAAGAATAGCAAAAGTATCCTTTCTCTTTGCTCTAAAAGCAGGAGGTATAAAGACTTATTTTCAGTTAACTATTTATTCTTGGACACTCCTAGAAACTTGCCAGAAACCCTGGCACAAAACCCCTCGACCCACTCTGGCCTGAATCACTGACTCACTGTGTGTGACCTGGGCTGGCCGCTTGACCTGCACGCCCCTCAGACCATTCAGCGGGAAAGGCGGGGTACAGCGAGGGTGTGCTGAAAACCAGACGGTACCTCTAAGTTAGTTTCTCTGAATAAATACATTAGGGAAGAAAAAAACCATTCAACTCTTTAAAACCACTATTTTAAACTTAGCTTTTAAACATAGAGGTTCCTATAATTCAGGTAGACGTGGAGAATACTCCTATAACAAAATCCTTCTCAACACCATACTTACTACTAGTACTCAATCAGGACTTTAAATGGATTTTTTTTTAAGGAATTAAAAAATCACAACTGTAGCTTTATTAGTTCTTCAAGAAGACTTGACCAGGTCTTTAAATTTTTGAATTCTGAGTATCATCTAGAAATATACAACAGCAGGAAGCCTCTCAGAACAGGGGAAATAGAACATCTCCACTGCAACCCATGAGCCGGTCCTAGAGATAAGTACACTTATCTCTTTCAACCTAACAGTGTTTTCAGCAACACCCATAATTATAACTAACATTTATTTCATACTTATCAGAGCTTTAAAAGGATAATTTTATTTACTCCCCACAATGAACTTCTAATTAAGGTGTACTACCATACCCATTTCACAGAGAGAAAAACTGAGGCTTAGAGAGATTAAGCAACCTTCCCAAGAGAAGAACTTCCCAAGTAAGTGTGGGGCTACCCAAAATAGGTAGTTCAAATCTGGAACCCTCACTTGTATATTTCTTATTGCCTCACCTGTGATAGAAATCACTAGAATAATGTGCCAGCCTATAACCTATTGATTACATAAACTTCATGGTGTTCAGGACAAACATACTGCCATTAAGCAGAGAAATTCTTTGGAATTCATAATCGTATTTTGCAAAAAAGGCATTGTTATTCTTTTATTATCCAATTAGAATTAGGGACAAAAATACAATTTTAAAGAGCTATGTGTAAAGAGCTTAGGAAAACTATTTTTTCATCTACAACATCCCTAAAACAAAAGTTCCCAAGCTTCAGAGTGTATAAGAACCACCTGGGGAAGCTTTCAAAGTAGGCATATTCCTAGGACTAACTACTATAAATTATAATGAGATAGGTCTGGGGTGTGTTTATAAAATGAGATAGGTCTAGGGTATATTTATAAAAGCAGCTAGGAGATTGCAATAGAGGCCACCCTCAGATCACCTTGAGAAACAGCTCAACATTTATTTTCACTTCTTATTCTTGAAGCCACCTGGCTTTTCAAAATAAACAATGAAGCTGCTTCCCAAATTGCTTAATTAGAAGCCTGACAAATTTGGTGTGAACAAACAACAGGTGCTGTTTACAAGGGATGAGTCCCGAACAAAATCAAAGTGGGTCCTGGTGCTTTGATTAAGCACAATGTATACGTGCAACCATTGCATACTAAGTTGTCAAACCCACGCTGATCTAGGTTGAACTTTTCAAACTTTAAAATATTGGAAAGAAAATGCTATGGGAAAAAACATGCATATAATTTAGAAAAATATAAATCTTTTGATAAACATCTCAATTGCTTGCTTTCATCCTCAAGTTATCCTGCTATGGCTTTCAGGGTAGACAGGATGTGACTAATGCTTAGAGTCACACTTCTTAATGGCACTTTTAGGACTGATGGTGGCAGTTCCAGCCCTCAGGTGCCATTGGAATGGTAATTCTACTAATTGGGTCTTGGAGCTAACACCTCTCTTGAATAAAGGTAGGAAGTCTCACTTAACTGAATTGCTTTAGGTTGTTCCCTCAAGGATTTTAGCCACCTGTATTTGAAGGCAAGCTTCTTAATCTGATAATTTGGAATAGAATTTGGATTTTTCTTGTCCTCCTAAAAATATAAGATACCTGGTGAGAGGGCAAATGGATTCTTGAAAAGTTTTATATTCTCAAATGTCTTAGTTTTCTTAGCTTTCTCCCAAATGATTAAGATTTCTTTACTTTGAGATTCCTCTCCCAAATTTATACATTAAAAGAAAATGAGTGTAAATCATTAGAAAAAATACTGATTGGCTTAGTTTTTTCCTCCCTTTGTCTTCTTTTTAAACTTTTAAATCTATGATGTGATTTCTAATTAATTAATTAAAAATATTTGAGATTTTATAGCTTTCCAAAGACTACACAGTATTTCTACTGGACAAGAGAATTTTTAATCTGCCCATGACAGATTTGGAGGAAAGCAGTCTGTGAAGCCCTTGAAATTTTGAGGAATGTGAACAGAGTCACTTTTTATCCCAAATTATCAGAAAAGCTCCCTTTAGAAAATTTTAACAAATACACTCTCTAACAAAAAATAAATCAGTTTCCAGAAATTTAGCATATCTCCTTAAGGTTTTAAAAAGCTGGATAACTTTTCAGGAATAAGTTGAGATGCCATATAATCTCCAAGGAGGATCATTTATGTAATGTAGATACTTACGCCATTTCCCCAACCAAGACTGTTAGCATCTGCTTGTGGACACACTTACACATTTCAAAATCTTCTCCTTAGCAATTGTAATTAAGACCATTAACATATCAAAGGACATTTAGATTACAGACCTCCCCCCTGAATAGCACTTTCTACCTTTGTTGATTTGTCATGCAAAGCATAAACCTTTGTTGACAGAAGTTGTTGGCATTTAAAAATCAAGGCTAATTTTGTCCTTTTTTGTAATCCGAGTTCAAAAATGCAAGTGACAAACATGTTATTTAGGCTATGTAAAATTTTGCTCCCTCCAATCTGAAACATACATGAATCTGGAGATAATTCTTAAAATTTAAGTAGTTTGATAATATGAAACTAAAGCTTCTCACATAATTAATCAGTGATTTAAGGTTAAGTTCCAAAACACAGGGTGTTCTTTTTATTTTAAAATTAATGATCGAGATGGCTATATTTGGGGATTTTGTTGTCAATCAAATCACAATCATTGACCTCAGATATTTTTGAATACTACCTTTTAGTTTTAACCTAAGTCATGTAATATTTTAAAGCTAGTTTCCTCATCTGTGGGAAGGGGTATCAAGAGATGATTGTAAAGAGTTTACAATCATCTTTAGATTTTTGTCCTCTTTCCTTTCATTTTGGTAATCCTTAAAAATAGCTCAAACAATATTTACAGTCTAATTTGAAATGATCAAAGATTGATAAATTACTACTCTGGTACAGTGAAATCTTCAAAAACTATGATGAGAAATAAAATGATCCTCCTCTGCCTGTATCAATGAATCAACAAGTATTTTGATCTCTTTCAATTACTTCTAATGTCTTGGATGTCTGATAGATGCTTAGATCTCTCTCTTCACACTTTCAAATCTAGTGTTGGGACAGGAAAACAGTACCCAAAATTAAGACCTCAGAAGCAAAGGTTTTCCTCTGTCTTTCCTGTCCTCCTGCCTCTCAGCCCCATTGTTCCTGAGGCTAGCCATAGAAACCAGAATCTCTCTCTCCCAAGGCAGGTCATAAAAGCCAGAATCCCTTTTCCCCCAAAACCAGCCATAAAACCTAAAATTATTCTGTGTTAAAACTGGCCATAAAGAAATTGTCTGGCCTATTTTGTCTCACTGTATAAGACCCCCATTCCAACGAGGGTCCTGCCCCACACCCCAAAAGAAGAAATGTATACTTAAGAGAGTCTAAGAAGAATCTAGACAAAGACTTGCTAGGTTTCCCTACTCAGTCTATTAACGTTAGATCATACCCTTTTTGTCCATTCATATTTCTACACAGCTCTCCATACTTTGTTGAACCTAAGCATAAAAATGCACAATTTCCCCTATATCTTTGGGACGTCATTCTGAAGGCTCTGACTATACATGTTAAATAAATTTGTATGCCTTTTCTCCAATTAATCAATCTGCCTCATGTCAGTGGTTGTTCAGGAAATATTTAGGGGACCAAGGGCCTTGGTCCCTATACTAGGAACCATTATTAACATAGCCATATCCTTTAAAAATTTTCTCTGAATTAATTCTAGAGCTATGGGAACTCAGCCTTGGAATTAACACTAAAAGGCAAGTAGCTCAATTTCTATGTGATGCTGGAAATGCCTTTACAGCTGGGAACCAGAAAACTAAATTCCAGGTCAATTCTTTTCCATCTTTGCACAGCTCATACTCCTCAGAAATTCTGCCATTTGTGGAGCTAAAATATGATGTGTATTAATTCTCACTGGTATGCAGACTTGGGATCATACAGAGTATGCTAAATCTCACATGGAAATCCAAGACTTAGAAAAGTCCATGTCTGTTGTATTCTCTGAGTCTTCTGTGTCATACTAAGCATTACTATTTCCTATAGCTATACTTCATCTGACAGGGTTGCTATTGATATTCCTCTTCTTACTGCTAGATCTTTCTCAATGTACAACAGTTTGTCTATTCTTAAAGTAAAACAACCAGAATTGTACACCACTGAGTTTGTTATGCTTACTATAAACCAGTATTTTCCAGTGTGGTTTGTAGACTTTTGGGGATCCAGAGATCCTTTCAGAGGAGCAAAAGTATGTTTATAATAATACTAAGACATTATTTTTATCTTTTACCTTGTTGACATTTATACTGATGATGCAAAGGCAGTGGTGAGTAAAGCTATAATGCCTTAGCTGGAAACAAGCTAGTGGTACCCAACTGTAGCAGCAGTCATCATTGCATCCTTTACCCCCAAGCACTCACAGGGAAATAACAAGCAAGTTGCATTTAAGAAGATCCTTGATAAAGCATTAAAAAATATTTTCATTAAATTTTAACCCTTGAGTATATGGCTTTTTAATATTCTGTGTGAAGAAATGGAAAGTACACAGAAAAGACTTCTGCTCCACACCACACTGCCATGATTGTCTGTGACTGAGTTGTGAGCAGAGCTGTCCACTTTTATTATGGGACATAATTTTCAATTGAAAGAATAACTGACAAACTGCTATTATTCAGAGTTGAATATTATATTAATATATTGATAGATGTAACCCCACAAATTTTTACTTGCTTAATAATTCTTCAGAGTGTAAAGAGGTCCTGTACCAAAAGTTTAAGAACGATATATATAGAGAATTATGAAGATACTAAATCCTTATTGTGGATACTTTGTCTCTCAGACATATGAACGTTTGTTTTGTGTTGCAGGAGGAAGATCAGCAACAACATACTGCTAACTCGCATCTACTTAAGTAAAAACTCCCATGTCTGAAGTTGTTTGCTCCATTGTCTTGTGCAGCTGAAAACATAACAGGTATGGGTTGGAAAAGGTGTGCTTTAGAATGTCAAGACCTGAAAGGGATGGATAAAAAGATCTCATCTTTTGATCCAAACAACTCATGTTTAAGACAGAAAGTTGGCCGGGCAGGGTGGCTCAAGCCTGTAATCCTAGCACTTTGGGAGGCCGAGGTGGGAGGACTGCTTTGATGCCAGGAGTTTGAGGTTGCAATAAGCTGTGATGATGTCTACTTCATTCCAGCCCAGGAGACAGAGCAAGACTTCGTCTCGAAAGAAAAAAAAAGGTGAAATTTAAATTAATTATCTAATGTTATTCAGTTGGTTGGTACCATAGTTTGCTTGTGAAACTGGATCTTGTGTCTCCTAATTTGGTGCTCATGAATCATACTAGATGGCTGGTAGCTAGCTGTAATTTCAGCCTAAAACTCAGAAAAGAAGTTGGGTTAAATGTGAAGGTTTGGGATATATCCATGGGCACATAGAATAATTCAATCTATGAGAGTCAATGAGAGATAGAAAGCTGAAGTAGGTCACATAAGAGAGCACAGGATGAAACCATGGTTAATGCTTACCAAGAATAATTTAATGAATTGAAGCCCAGAAGGGTATATATAGTACTAAAGTTTTTTGGAATACTCACAATGCTGCAGGTACTTAACTCTTGACATAATTTAACACATTCTATCATCGTAACAACTGTATAAAGTAGATATTTTCTCCATTTATTAAAGAGGAAGTGAAGATCCAGAGAGATGAAATACGCTTCCTGGATCTCACAAGCAGAACATCAAAAGATAGGGTCTGAATTTAAAGTCTTTCTTATCCTCGATCCCATTTGTCTTCAAGGAGCTTTCACCTCTGGCTTTAAATTGTGCTAGCTCTTCCCTATTCCTTGGAGCAGGGCTAGGGGAATGATAGAAATGATGCATAGACTATAACTAGCCTTTATATACATCCATAGTCAGAGAACATTTTACTTTTGTTTTATGGGTCATGAATTACAAGTACAAGGGGAGAAACAACAAATGTGTTTTTCTTTAATAAGGAAACCCAGTTTCACTAAATGTTTTCATTGCTTGAACTATTAGCATAGGAATAGTTAAATGTTACTAAGCAATAATCAGTGTTCTTGCATTACATATAATATTCATGGAAGTTTAGAGCTGGAAGGTTTAAATGTGCCCCTGGGGTCTCACAGCTAGACACTTGGCACCCCACAATATCCATGCTACCTCTAAATCAGTTTAATCCATGTTATATGTCAGAGCACAGAAGTTAGATAATATATTTAAAACAAGAATTTAGCAATTGAAAACTACTGAAAAACTAAACATCAGGAAGCTCAAGTCTGATTAAGTGGGATGAAATTGTTTTCTGAAATTTAAGCCAGTCTCTCAAGAGTTGAACCACCTAAGGGAGAGTTCAAACAAAGGCTGAAGCCATGAAGGTTTGCTGGGGGGAAATGAGTAAGTGGGTTTCCACTGAGCAGTGTGAAGTCATCAGGCCAAGATAATGCTTCCCAGAGGTGTAACCGCTGTGGGGGGTGGGGGTGGGGGGTGGAAGCGCGCTGTGCTTTGCAGGTCGGCCCCTGGGGACTGGGACCGCTGACTACCTGGTAGTGCAGCAAAATTCCTGACTTCTAATCACATCCCCCAATACCACATCCCCTACAACGTGTTGAAAACATCCCTTCCAGTTTATTCGACTTTTCTGTTTCGACTTGTTCATTCTGGCCCAAATATGCGATGAGGACTAAGTACCCAATCTTCAAGGTCTGGTCGAGTTCGAAAGAAGTCCACGCCTCAGAGGATCCTTGGAAGGCAAAGGAAAATAAATAAATAAATAAACAAACTAAAAATCTGTTTTTACCCTATAACAATTTCAGGGGAATCTCCAAAGACCCAAGTTAATTAATTTGTAAACTCACTCTCATTTTCTCCTAAACAGTGCCACCTACTGTCCGTTCTAAGTCATCGGAAGGCTTACTGGCAAGGACCAAAAAGAAAGGGGGAAAAAGTAACCAGGAAAACGAATTCTACCCAGCCTTGGGGCATTGTAAGAATGATGAGAAAAAGCTATTTGCAAGCAAGAATACATATTTTGACTCGTTATCTTTATTGAAGCCTAGCAAGGAGCAAAAGCTACTTTAAGCTCTTGCCCGAGAGATGGCTATATACGAATGAACAAGAAAACAATTTTTATTATTTTATATTTTATTTCTAATGCGCGCTGTTTCGTACTTTCACGTTAGGGGACCAGGCTGAACAAAACAATACAATTATTTTTTTTTCTTTCCGCCCACCTACGGCGGAAACTTCGGTATAAAGGAGGCTTGACAGTTAATGTCAGCTCGGTTGGAGGGAAGAAAGGGTTAACAAGTCGTAGACCAGTCGCGGTCTTTTTAGAGTCCCGGCCGCCTGGCCCGGACTCCAGGTACTCACACGCATACAAACCCCCCGCCCAAGTGTTCCTCCTCAAGGCGGTTACTTAGCCTAAGGGCACCATTTGGCTTTTAAACAAATTACTTAAACACAACGGGGAGTTTATCACTTAGTGAGAGCTTGTAACCCGAGGATATCTACAAAGCGAGGGCGCCCATCGCCGCCGCCGCAGGAAAGCTGGGAATCAGGTGGTGGCCTCCTAGTACGCACTGCCTTGCTCTGCACACGTTAGCAATCAAGTTAATTGAATTCATTGGCGTTTAGAACCGGCCTCTAGCTCAGAGAGGGCTTTGAATGGCCAATTTCTCTCTCTCCCTCTCCCCCCTCCCCGCCTCCCGCCCGCCCTCCCGCCCGCGCTGCCGGTTCCCTCCCCTCAGGGTTCCCCAGTCCACACCTCCCTCTCCACTCCCCTCACCCTTACTCCCTCCTCCGCCCTATTAAAACACCCACCAGCTCACTAGTTAAGACCCCCTTAAGTTGGAGGAGGCAGAAAGGCAACAACAGCGAGGAAGGAGAAGTCAAGACGTCTGGAAAGAATTACCCAGTCCTGGCTTCGAGCAGCCCATTGAACCAGGGACTTGAACCAGCCCCAGCCAAAGACTTTTCTCCCCATTCTGCGCTTCCTGGGTTCTGCTGAGTCTTCACCGGGCTTTCTTTTTTTTTTTTTTTAATTGATACAAAAAAGAGATTTTCCGTTATCGGGGGGAGGAGGACTGGAGCAAAAAAAAAATAAATAAAAAGTTAATTTATTTTTAAAGCACAGATAATTTTTTAAAAAAAGAATTAGAAGACTGAAGTGCAACGGAAAATAAAGCGAATATTAGTGAAATTTCCCTTTAAAGTGGGGGAGAATCAAACATTTAAGACTCCCCCATCCTTTTTAAATGATGTTTTTAAATTTCTTATTTTTTCTGGCCGGTCGTCTCAAATTCATCTGATCTTTTATTACCTCAATTTTGGAAACTGCCCGCCACCGACCCTCCGGGACCACACAGACAGGCTGAAGACGACTTTATGACCAAGAGCTGAACAAGGTACGTTACACTGGCGCACTTTGTGAACGATGAAGGTCCTCAAATAGGCCAGGGAGAGGGAAGAAATTATCCACATAAGTGTTAAAAAAAAAAAAAAAAATTAAGTCAGTTTCGACAGAAAAGTTTTAGGTCTAAAAATTTCCAACAGACTGAAAATCAGGGAATATTTCAGATCACAGTCAGGCTTAGCAACATATCCCTGTTTTCTCATCTCTGCGCTTCTCGCCAGAAATCCGCTTCCTTTCTGGGGACACAGGTAACCTCTCTGCCTGGGGAAGGCTGCATGTCCTGAGATGTACTTTTCCACTGCATCTTCTGGAGCGGCAGAGGGGCTCCTGAGTTAGGAAACAAGAATTTCCACTGTGTAAGGAAAATGCATTCCCCACAGCCACCTCCGTTGCCCTCACCTTCCCACCCCCTTCCTTCCTTTTTTGCCCACACACGCTAGATGGGGAGAAAAACCTTGGAACAGCCCAGCGCGTTTAACTTTTAAGGAAGAAACTCGCTTCTTGCTGGGAATGCAAAGGGTTAAGCGATCTGGGCTTCCAGCTCCGACGATGGGGACCCCAGAGAAGGAGGGTTCTTCGCTACCTCCGCGCAGCTACCGGCCTCGCTCGGCCACTCCCCCCTTTCCCGGGCCTCCCTCCTTTGCACTTCCCGCACCCCATTAAAGTGTCAGGCTGGCTGTGTCCGGGCTCAGCTCGGCTCCGGAAGCCTTACTCCGGCCAGGGGTCCCAGACGCAGGCGGTGGCGCTCGGAGACGGGAGCGGGAGGAGGGCGCGCATCCCTCGGCCAGCGCGCCCGCCGCCGGGGGGCAGGGCGTGTGTGGGGACCGCGCGCTGCTCTCGGGCAGCTGCAGCGTCCCCGGAGCCAATTACGACGTGGCACCGAGCACGCCGGCACTTCTCGCCTCAGCTGCAGCTGGGGGCACGGGCCGGTGGAGGACTTGGGGGCGCCGTCCCGAGCGCCCCGGCGGGGGAAGGGGGCGAGGGGCCCGCGGAAGCCGGGGTGGAGGCCGGAGGGTAGCCAGAGGCTGGGTCGGGATGGCTAATCAACACCTTGGGCGGAATTCGTTACGCTAGTTCCCGCCCTGCGGGAGCCAGGGCTCCGAAATGGGTCCCCGGGAACAGGAGGGCGGGTCTGAAAGGAGGGTCTGTGTGTGAGGCTGAGAACTGGGGGGCGAGAAAGGCTTTTTCCTCTGGCCACGGAAACGCCGCCGGACGGAAAACGGCGCTGAAAGGATAATTAAGGCTGGAAAGAGGCGCTGGGAGTAGAGAGGCGGTGCCTGGGGAGGAGCGCTTACAAGACCCGGGTCCTATTACACTGCCTTAGGTGGCAGTTTCCCCCAGCGCCTCTCTCCGTCCCCCAAACGTCAGCGCTGAGTACTTGGACTCAGCCGCGCGCCCCTGGGGCGACTGGGCTGCTGCAGCCCTGCTCCCAGAGGAAACGTGTAACGCCCCGCTGGCTCCTCCCTGCCCAGCTCCCCACCCTTTGGGACCGTTGCTGCCTAACGGGTTTGTAGAGTAGCCGCCCAGAAACGCTACACTTCTCCAACCCACGTGGCTGGCCTGGGATTGCCTTTGACGTCACACCCCGGGGGGAGGTGTGACGCAATAGATCGGGAAGCCCTGATTGGCCACGAAGGGCTTCCCCCAACTGGAGGCCTGACTATATATAGGCCTTCAGCTCAGCGTGAAAACTAAAGTGAAGGAAGCTGGTAGTTGGATTTTGCTGAGGAAGTGAAACAGCTGATAAGAGGGAGAACAACTTTCACTGCCCATTGTAGATTTCAAAGCTTTGGCTTAGATTTCTCACTGTGGAGAAGGCATATGATAATATACCTTAAAACCGAATTCTGATTTTTTTTAAAGACTACATTAGGAATAAAGTTTTCAATGGTCATTGCATATTCAAACTCATGATGCCAGGTTTAAAATTAAAATATGTACTTCTATAGAATGGACTAGAACAAATAACTATGCCTATCAACCTATTTATTTAAATGTTACGGAACAGCTGGGTTGAAAAGAACTCTTAAATTCCGAACTTTTTCTTTTCCTTCCAATGCGTGCAAGATGACTCATTCATTAAATTAGTTTTTTACATTTTTCTAGAGGCTTAACATCACACATACAGCTGAGGTATTATTTTTTGAATACCCACTGTACTCCACCAAGGGTTGTCCTAGTAGTTGGAATAATTTATTCACATTTTCAATGACAGTTTGACATTTTAACGTACCCATTGTGGTATGTATATTATGTTGTGTTTGCAATTCGGGAACAAATAATTTCTAATTCTAGGTGGACATTGCTAGATTAAAGCACTGTAATTAGAATATCTCTTATATTTCCTTTTTCTTATATATTATCTGAGTCAGGAGAATAGAAAACTGCATTGTAGACATATTGACAAATGCGTATTACCTGAGTTGCTTGTATTGTACCTTGGAATTGAATCTTTTCTCAAAGAAAGTTATGCAGTTTATAAAAACTCAAGGACTTAACAAATTGGTGACTAGCATCAAATTTTAATGTCATTCTCCTGAAAGCAAAGATATTTAGTTAGCAACCTTCCTGCAAAATAGGAATTGTGCAAAAAATGAATAAGAAACTGTTACTAGAAAGTAAGTTAGCTTGGAACTAATCATTTTTGTTAAGTCTATAGAATATAGGCCCACAATATTGAATCTTATAAATACCTTTCCACACATGATCTTCTTACCAGCCAAGATATCTTTTAAAACATTTTGTTTCTTGAATTTTAAACACATACCTTGCACTAGTTCATTTATTTTCTACTGTTGGCACTGTGGGAAAAGTCCTTTGTCTATGGATCAAGACAGACATCCCCTTTGACTAAGTTTTATTACACAGTTACATTTTAAATCTAGGAATAAGTAGTTGTTACATTATTAGCTTCCTGGTTCTTGCATGAAGTGCGATCATGGGTTAATATATTGAGAGAACAGACATAAACCGCATGTCTCTTTCTGTGTTCTCCCTTTTATCCATGCACACCCTGGCTGTGTTTCTCTAAGAGACTGCAAGGACAGAGCCAGTGGTAGCTGGTATGTCAACTGAAAGGGGGACAGCTCCCTGTATAGAAAACTCATTTCCACCACCCCAACTGGGTTTTAATCCTTTCCCCTCTAGCAGCGATCTATGGAGAGTAGAAGTATCACCCTACTGTGTGTAGCCCTGTATATATCCTTAAATTATTTAAGTATATCTTGAATGTTAGCCATGTGGAGTTCACGTATATACTGCCTTTCACACAATCTAGGAAAATGTTACTAATTTTAGTCAACTGAATATCACAAGTCTCACTGTTAAATATTTTATTATTAAAATTAAATAATATTAATGCATACCTCTTACCTGAATACATCTGTACTGCAGATAATTAAAAATGAGTTAACAGTATACTTATTGGAGTTTTTAAATAACCACATTATAAGGAAAACTCTAACTTGGCTTATAAAAAGCAATAGCTACTGTTTATCACGCGTCTAGTGTGTTTCAGGAACTGAACTAGACATTTTATGTACATTATATCTAATCCTAACCTGCAAAGAAAAGTTATGCAACTCACTGGAAGTCACAGTAAGGGACATGAATGGAATTTAATTCAAGAATTCTTAAATATACTGCCCTTGAATTGGACTATGTTCCTGCTGAATTAAACAAGTTTTATGAGGGCTCAAGTTAAGGAGAAATCACATCTTATTGAGAGAGATCAGTAAAGATTTCATGAAGAGACTTGGCATTTGTGCTACATGTGGCTACATAGGGTTTTGACCTATAGAGATAGTTCCCAAGAGGCAACGTAGTTATGTATAGACCTGAGATTCCATTTCAAGTCTTTTTGTGATTTTCCCCTTCACTGTGAACTAAATTTAGGATGGTGAAGTTTAGGAACCAATAGAGGTTTTGGGAGAATTGACATCCTAGAAATAATTGATTAATATGGATGGTGCAAAGGAAGAGAAATCTGAAATTTACAGTTCTGGATCCAGACACTGCTGGGATGACAAGGCCTTTAAAAGGCTTGCATCCTAATCCTGCCAGCTTGGCTCCAGGGTCTTTGCTAGTGGAACTGGAGAGAGAAAGGCAGACTTCAAAGCCAGAGAAGAGGAGGTCAGAAGGGCAAAGGGAAGGGAAGAGTCTTCATGCTCTGTGTCCCAGAGCGCAATGTGCTCCAGTGTGAAGACTACTGGGCAGGGGACTTCATCTGGATACTTTTATTTCAGATTTCTAGCTGGGGATAGTAGTAGAGGAAATACACATAAGGGATGTGTGTGAATACAAATGAGGTCATGAAAGTTTTCTATAACTTTAACCCGATAGTTGCCAAACATTGTTTTATATTTGAATCACCTGGAGAGATTTTAAAAACTTGTAATGTACTGGTCACACCCCACCCATATCAATCAACTCAGAATGTTGTGGGGGCCACATATCAGTAATTTTTACAGATCCACAATTTTTTTTTTTTTGAGATAGGGTCTTACTCTGTCACTCAGGCTGGAGTGCAGTGGCCTCATCACAGCTCACTGCAACCTCAAACTCCTGGGCTCAAGGAATCCTTCTGCCTCAGCCTCCTGAGTAGCTGGGACCAAAGGCATGTGCCACCACACCTGCCTAATTTTGTTTTTCTATTTTTTGTAGAACCAGTGCCTCCACTCTTGCTCAGGTTGGTCTCAAATTCCTGGCCTCAAGCAGTCCTCCTGCCTCGGCCTCCCAAGGTGGTAGGATTACAGGCATAAGCCACTATGCCCTGCCAGAAACCTTAAACTTTTTAACCTTTTGCTCACCATGCCTTCTGAATCCACTATCAGCCAACAGATGGTTACCACCTGAATATGTCTTATCACAAAGAAGCAGGTTTCCATACTGTTTGCTAGTGTCATCAGCCTAGATTAATATTCCCAATTCTAATTATTCTACATATGATTTAAAGCCTATTCCCTCCTCTTCCCATACAATATGAGTTTATGGGTAAAGAAAGCTTGTGTTTCAGAACCAGTTCTACTATTTATTAGATGTGCTCTTGAGCAATGCCTCATTAGTGAAACATTCTTTAAATGTCTCTCATCATTCTTTATGCTTTTGTGTGTTTAAATATTGGCTACAAGTTAAAAAGACAATGATGTAGTCTTCTTCAATGGATTTTAGAATATAATGAGGAAGAGAGACAAGTTCATTTTATAACTTAAGTTACTCTTTCTTTGGGTTAAAACACTGGCTTGCAACAACAACAATAATGACAATAACAACCAATTACTGAGTGCATACCATATTTCAAGTGCTGGGCTTATATATATGCTGTGCCTATTAGTTACAGTAAGCCTGCAAAAAAGGTACTGATCTCATGTTACAGATGAGGAAATGAAGCTGAGAGAGTGGATACCAGTAAGAATTTACTCTCTGCTCTTAATTAGGTGACTTATGCATGGAAATGGAGCATTTAATGCAACCTACATTCATCCTTTTTATAGATACTCAGCTATGGGTGGTACCAACATTAAAATTAATAAGAGTTTCAATCATACCTCTAAAAATTTGAAGTTCAAAGATATTAATTGAACACAACGTGTCTTACTGATAGAACTGTTAAGTGGTTCCTCTGAAATCAGATAGCTAACATGAGACAGAGCTTGGAGTTGAATCCATTTCTTCTGATTACCAGTTGTTTTGTTTTTTAAACCATACCACAATTCTTACTTTCTAACTAAAGCAATAGGTTAAAGGGAAGGAGAGTCAGGCTGATTAGGTAATTATTGGTAGGTAGGAAGCTAATATCACTGAGATCTAATTATTGATAATTTCTTTACTTAAATACATAGTTAAATTAGTTTAATCTCATAATCTGTTTTGTGAGTCAATATGATTGGCTCCATTTTATAGAAGAAGAAACTGAAAATAGTAATTATTATGTAATTTGTTCAAGGTCACCTAACCATTAAAAGGAAGAGCCAGGATGCTATCCCAGCTCAGTCTGGTTCCAGAGGCCAAATTTTGTGGAATGGATAGTAGATGGCAGAGGTGGGATTTGAACACCAGTTATATCTGACTTTTGCTAATGGGATTAATACCATCTATTTCTCTAGTTAAAGAGACAACACACACATGCACACACACTCAGAAGTCATTACAGCCAAAATACAAAGCAGTATATGGATCAATGGGGAATAAATACTATAAGGGTACTGGCGTTCAAATTGATAAAAGATGATGCCCCAAACTTGACTCCTGAATTTACAAGGTTGTTCAGATTGCAACTTATAATTGCTATAAATGCTCTTGAGGACCATCCATGTTTTCTATATTTGTTATCCAAAGGTCTTCTAGAGCTAGTCTGGGACTCCCCACAACACTTACCTTTAGACATCTGGGGCAAGAAATTATGGATCTGTTTTTTTTTTTTTTTTTTTTTTAAGGAAAAAAAATGGCTCAATGAGGAGTACCCTTAAGGGCTTGGTTGGCTCTCAGCATATATTCACTGCCCCTGCAATTAAGATAGGGGACCTGTGCCTATCAGTCTGCATTGACTGCTTGAATTCAAATGGATTTATACATTGATTCAAAATCTATTCATTGAGTACCTGCTATGTGCCAAGACTTGTTTTTGGTACAGGGACACAAATGGTCATTGAGCCACACAAACCCTGCAGCCATAGAGTGTAAATAGGTGCTAGTGAGAAAAATCAGGCAGAGTAAGGGGAGAGAGTGTGGCAGGGGTGAAGAGAGGGCAGGGTGGAGGAGTCCTTTAGAAAAGAGTGGCAAGCTAAGACCTCCCAGAAGAGGTATCATCTGACCTAATCTCTGCAGACTTTCCCAGATGCTGACTCAACAAATTTGAATCTACTTCAGCTTCTCCCAGATCCAAAACAGAAGGACTACTTTATGAAAACTGTGGGAACTCAGTTCTCACCACTGCACTAGGGCAGTGAGAGCAGCTGTTATTCTCTCTTCATGCAACATTTTCCTCTCTGCTTAATAAAAAAGGTCAAAGGGGAGGAAAATGCTCCAATGCTCAATGACCCAAAGAGTCCCATTTGGGGTATATGAGTTAACAGTAAGGCTTTCTATCTGCTCCACAGGTAATAGCGATGGAAACAGTAGTACCTTTTTTTTTTTTTTTTTAATGGTAAAACAGGATGTTGGCTTCTGGCAGTAGGAGGAGAATTGCTGCACTACAGATGGAACCAGCAGCTTCCTTTGAAACCACCCCTTGCCCTGTCCAGTTAGGTTGTACCCACCTAGGAAAGTACTTGAGCCCTGAAATTTTCTCACTATTGGGCCTATAGTGTACTTGAGTAAGTGCTAATTTTCCATTTTCTGTAAGAGCAGGGAAACAATTATCACAGTGTTTCCGCAGTCATTCCTTATATAACATAGTTTTTTTAGCCAGAAACAAAAGGATGCCACATATGTTGTCAGGAGGATTCAAATATATTCAGCAAATATTTACTGGGAATACTCTAATCATCTGGCATTAGGCCACTGTGTGGATCCAACTCCTGATTTTGTGATTTTGGGCAAGTTATTTGAATAATCAGAGTCTTGTTTTCCTCATTATATTCATGTGTTATTTGTCACATGAGATTAATAATATATTTACCACCCAAAGTCATTGAGATTAAACAAGATCATGCTCTTAAAAAAAAAAAAAAACAACAAAACTTGCCCTACTGCCTGAAAACTAATAAATAATGATTAAATGTTAGCTTCCATTATAACAATGATGATTATGATGACAATGTTGATGAATAAAATTACATTCATTCATTCATTCAACAAATATTTACTCAAGACCAACTATAAGCCAGAAAAAAAATGTTTCATGCCCTTGGGGCACATATATATATACACACACACAAACATATATATACACACATATATATAATGTCTATTAACTTTGTGGAACTTACATTATAGTGTGTCAACCCATTCTTTAATACTTGATTTGGCCTAAAATTCTGTGGAGAATAGTAGTTTATAAATAATTGGTATATAACAGGCCAAAGTCTGATCCTGGGCAAAAAATAATCGAGTTTTATATTTTAAATGTTTATAGAATATAGATTTCTAAAACATATTTCTATCTAGCCGTGAGCACGTATGATCTAGGATTGAACTAACCCTGTTTTCCAATGTAACCATAAAGCCATATGTCTGAAAAGGAGAGTATGCTTATGAAATAGTATTTGTATGGGGGATTGTCTCAGAAAGTCTAACACATATGGTGTCCATATCTATGAAATCGCCCCGGGGAAATTGTAAAGAGACACATCCTGTCTGTCACTCCCAGAGATCAATGTATTCCCCTCAGCAAAGCTGGCTTTAAAGTGTGCCTTTTGCCCTCTGGCCTGTGCTGGGTGTGTCATCCTAGACAACACTGAGATATCTCACAGAAACATAAAGGTTCAATTCTAGCCACGTTGCTGCAGTTTTCCCAAGCTTCAAAAGGACATTCTGTAGACGCCTATGATGTAAGAGGGCGTTCCCACTTCAACTGTGGCCAGCAGATGCTATGTCAACACTCTCTACGTCCACGTGTGCTGATAAAAGCAAGGAAAATGTGAATAATGGAAAAGAATGGCAGGCAGTTCTTTTGCTGGCTATGGTGATTTTAAACACAAGCTAAACACACACTTAAGCTTCTCCCTGGCAAAGTGTTTTAGTCCCCTTGAAATTTTTCACTCTTGTGAGAATGACTCACATCTTGGAAATGACAAGTTCCAAGTCTGGTGCTCCCAGCACCTTCAGGCATTGGTTAATGTACCATTTGGGAGTTTTCAGCATCCCCTCAGCTATGTTAATTAACAAGAGGTGCTTACTTGCCTTTCTCTCAGAACTCAGCATTTCACCATTCCTCAACAGTGTGAACTTCTCGTGTGCATTGTTGTTACTCTGCCATTCTCTCCTATTGCATGCTATGGGGTCCTAGAGGTAGGCTGCTAGAAGTAAAACAGAAATTTGTTTTTTGTTTTGTTTGCTTTTTAGCTCCCTAGTTAACTGATACTTTAAACTGCAATGTGTTTCTGGTTTTTTAAAACACTTACACGAACATTATTTCATTTTGCCCCTCACGACAGCCTTGGGAAGTACTATTATTATCTTTTAACAAAGGAAAATGATGCCTACAAGTTAGAATTCTGATCTCTAGGCTGCTTTGCATTACCTAGATTATACCAGTTGAGTGAACTAATCCCCAAAATGCATAGTGGGTAAACAAAGGAAAATCCAGAAATTATTTCTTGCTAACCTGAGAATCCAAGGCAGGTATTCCGGACTGGTGGTGGCTGCCTTCCATGTGGCAATTCAAGGACCAAGCTATCTATCCTGGGGCTCTGAAAATCTCCTAGAAACTTGTTGATATGTGTAGCAAGGCTGCCAAAGGGAAAGAGAGATGGGAGGAGGCATACCCTCTCTCCTTTAAGTGCACTCGTGGAAGCTGCATGTCTAGATTTCCAAAACTTGGAATGCACACCCTGTAGTCTGCGCTCAGGAAGAAGAGATAGCACAACTGGTAAGCAGACACACTAAAGTTTCCTAGAAACATAATGCGTACCCACTCAGGATCACCTCAATGTACAATTATAGGGACTAGCATGTGACTGTGTGAACAGTGCCTCCAGCTGAGCAAAGCAGTGGTCATGCAACTCTTAGCAGCCAAGATGAGAGTAGGTTCTGTGCGGACATGCAATTTCAAGTTTGGATTAGGAAAATATAAATAGCATATCAAGCAAGAGGTTTTGCAGAGATTAATTGCTTAGCCTAAGTTTGCATTTAAAATATATTCAACTTTTAAAAATAAGTTGAATTAAAGAAAAAGATTAAGTACTAAATATATGTAAATATGAGAAAAACCCTAATATTGATGTGAATGACTAAGGATGGAGATACTGTATTTGTATCAATTATGTTTTTTATGATAGTTAATTCTTGGAAGAGAAGGAAAATAAAACTTCAGAGGGAAAAATAAAAAAGTTTTGCCAAACACCGCTTCAATGCTCAGCATTGGAAATGCATTGGGAAATACAGAAAAATGGTCCTCCTGTCTTTGTGTTGTTTGAAACTTTATTCAGGAGATACACAAAATTTAGGGATGAGTACAAAACTGGCTATTATTGAGTAGAAATGATTCTCAGGTCTAATGGGCTGCAACTTTTCATAGGATGGGGCCTCTCCTGCTGAAATTAAACATGATGTTATTCTTTATTCATTATTTCTACAAACATTTATTGTGTGTTTACTGTATTTCAGTAAGGTTCCTGACCCCTAGGATCTAACTATCTAGTGTTGGTGATGGTGGTTGGAGGAGATAAATGTCTGAACAAAGGAGATATCTAGGGATGGAGGATTTTTAATGTCAATAGGGACTTTGGAAATAATCAAGTCTAAAATCTCTCATTTAACAAATTTAAAGAAAAAAAAAACCTGAGGCCCAGAGAGGTACAATGACTCACCCAAGGTCACACAACTAGTTGATGAGCTCGTACTAGAATCCAGGTATCCTGATCTCCAATCTCATTTGGCTGCATGGAAAGAATGTAAGTTAAGGGATTTACATTGGAGGTGAGATGAAATTATACATGAGAAATTTATCAAAATCCCCTGTGTATTTTTTACTGGTCAGTATCGAGGGGTGAGGTGACTACATGGTGCAGGAAGAATGGTTGCTTTGGGTGTTGGGAAATTTAAGTTCCATGCCTAGCTGTGACCACATACACAGAGTGTAGCCTTAGACAAATAATCTAACATCCTAAAAACAATGTATCCAGGTATTCGTTTAATACATATGGTTTTCAGTAGTGCCTGCTACATCATCTCATTTGATTTTTGAAACAACCCTCTCAGGTGTGCCAGAAGGGCATCTTTATCCCTAAATTGCAGATGAGCAAACTGAGGTGCAGAAAGTCACACAGCGAATTAAGTGAGAAAATCAGTGTTAGAACTCCTGGATGCTTCTAGTCTAATGCTTTCGCCGTGATGCCATGTATATAACAAGCGTGGGACAACAGTGGTTAACCAAGAGTATTGTTTGATTATATTACAGATGCATTGTGAGAGGTTTATATGTATCCTGAGAATAATTGGAACCACACTTTTTGGAGTCTCTCTCCTCCTTGGAATCACAGCTGCTTATATTGTTGGCTACCAGTTTATCCAAACGGATAATTACTATTTCTCTTTTGGACTGTATGGTGCCTTTTTAGCATCACACCTCATCATCCAAAGCCTGTTTGCTTTTCTGGAGCATCGAAAAATGAAAAAATCCCTAGAAACCCCCATTAAGTTGAACAAAACAGTTGCTCTTTGCATCGCTGCATATCAAGAAGATCCAGACTACTTAAGGAAATGTTTGCAATCTGTGAAAAGGCTAACCTACCCTGGGATTAAAGTTGTCATGGTCATAGATGGGAACTCGGAAGATGACATTTACATGATGGACATCTTCAGTGAAGTCATGGGCAGGGACAAATCAGCCACTTATATCTGGAAGAACAACTTCCACGAAAAGGGTCCCGGTGAGACGGATGAATCACATAAAGAAAGCTCACAACATGTAACCCAATTGGTCTTGTCCAACAAAAGTGTTTGCATCATGCAAAAATGGGGTGGAAAAAGAGAAGTCATGTACACGGCGTTCAGAGCACTGGGACGGAGTGTGGATTATGTACAGGTAGGTCTCCAAATTCCTGCCAGGGCAAACATACATTTAAATAAAGCCGCTTTTGTATCTCTCCAGTCATATGCTATAGCCCATCCTTGTCCCTTCTGAACACAGTACCTCTTTCAGTTCATTTGAAAACAGCATAACTGTTGAAAGCACATTTTGAAAACGAGAAAAAAAAAATCTTGTAAAGCTGTTAAGACTATCTATGAAAATGCTTAACTTGTGCCATGTTATTGGTTAAACGTCAAGAATATTTTGACAGGAGACCCTTCCTTCCCTTCTCTCCCCCTCCCTTACCTTCTCTGCCCCCTTGTTTCTGCCAAGTCAAATCCAACGTCATTTTCCACAGTCTAAAATTCTCCAGCTTTGTAAGAAAATAGTGTCTGCCTGAGCAGAAGGGTCTTGAGAAATTCTGCAGGCTGAAGGGAAGCTATAAAATGTTTTTTTGCAGAGACTGGGCAAATGGGGTAGTGAGAGCAATTTTGATTTAAAAGAACAAAAAATTCAAAACTGAGAGAGAGAAAGGAAAGGAAAACAAAAACGAAAAAGAAAACATCTTAGAGCAAAACAAAAGTAATGTTTACTTCGCTTCCCAAACAGCATTACCTCATTCACTGCAACTTGACCTTTGAAAGCATTTGTGATGGTGTTTGTTTGCATGAAAATGAGACAGACTGTGTCTCTCATTAATTCCCTGACAGCTCACTACGGGGCTTTTCCTCTTCTAGTTCTCATTAAGGCTTTCTTCTTAAGAACGTTAGTAGGGTCCTTGTGAATTTTCTAGTTTTAATTTTCTGCACATACTTAGATTTAGGTCATGATGATATTGAGGATAAAGAAATGTCTCTGATTTAAGAAGTCCACTGGGATACACTTCCTCTCCTCTTAGGAGTGAAATTCTGCTTTTCAGAAGACCCACGAGGAGCCTTTATTGCCACAAAGTCACGCTGCCCAGTGGTTCTCTGGTAATGAGATTGGAATGGGCATTGGCTTTGGAGCCAATAGATGAAGGTTCCAACACAGGTATTATTAGCTGGGTGACCTTGAGCAAAACCTTTCTCTCTGAGTCTTGGTTTTCTAGATAGAATAAACCAATCTCACAAGTGATTTGAGATAATTATTTTCAAACAGTGTATTCCAAGTGTTTAGAAAAAGTCATTTATGATACTGGATTGGTATTATTAACACAATTAAAGCTTTTTCTGTTAATATTGTTATTTATTATATTATTGTCTAGTCTTTCCTTAAAGATTATAGTATCTGTCAGTTGCTACCATGGGATTAACTTTAGTTAACATCTAAAGTTTTGAGGCATTTCTTCATTATACTAATCTGTGTATTAATCTCACTTCCAGGGAGTTGGGAGAGTTTCTCTCTCCAGTTTCTCCTAATTTCTCAATAGTAGAACTTTCACAGTTAAGGTGGTCTCAGTTATCTCGGGACATTCAGGATTTATATAATACAACTTTGGGCCTAGGTAAGAGACTAATAGGATATTTTTAAAGGAAGGGATCAGTGGGGGAAGTTATAGAGCATATGAAAAATGAAACTCTGAGCCTAACACAAGAAAACATCTGTTTTGAAAATTTTGTCTTTAATTTTAGTTAGAACAACTGCTACATTTGTCATTTCTCATCAAGGCCTCATTGTGCGGAGTGGTTTTTTTTTTTTTTCTTTATTTTTTTAAATCAGCTCCTCCCAAGCCCTCTTCTCCCATCATTTTTGTTTTGAATTTTGTTTGTATCCTTGACAACTTCACACTGTGCCTGTCCAGGAGGAAATAATACAAAATATGAAATGTTAGAGTAGGCTTCCTACTGGAGCCCTAATCAGGCTTGAGAGCTTCTCTTCCTCCATGCAGAGATGGAGGAAGCTTCCAGATAGACTGACCCAGGCAGCTGCTGCTAACTAGGTCCTGATGCCTCCTGGGACTCTACACCAGTTCCAAGCACTCATACAAGGGTACAAATCTCTCAGCATTCGGAAACTGGTAATGCTGTCCCACATCCCCAGATACTTAGCCATGTCTGACAAGTAAGAATGGCAATTTCATAAGGTTAAAACTAAACACTAGTCACTCTCATCTTCTATTCTGATTGACCTATAGTTCAAGAATTGCAAAGCAGAAGCCACAGGAAGCCAAAAGGGAGAGAGGTTTGAGGATGTTGGCCACAAAGCATTACAAGTGAGGGAACTTGGAGTGCAGGCTGGTTAGGGAAAGAAGGAAGCAAAGTTCAGGTGGTAATACACAAGAGAAAATGGGGCCAGGGATGGAACTGACCATCTGCTCACATGCTTGCTGGAGAATACTGCTTAACTGTGGAGAGAGAAGGCCAAAAGAGTTGGTTTCCAGTTGCAGCTGGATCCTTGGCACTCGTCAGCACTTTTTTCACTTGCTTTTGAATAGATGTCCTGCTTATTGCTCTCATAACCTATTATTTCATACCTTCACCACTCTCCCAGAGCCCGATCCAAACTCCTCCCTGCTTAACTGCTAACAGATGATCTTGCTTCCTATTAAAGGGAAAGTCAAAAGTACTAGTTCTGAATGCTGTTGAGATTATCTTTTTACTCTCTTCTGCTTACATTGTTTCAAGAATACCCAACCTCACTTCCTGTCTCAAGGTTATCCTTTCCATCTATGCTCCTGGGACCTCTGGGTCTGCTGCTTCTGTTCTGCTGGGGAAAAAGGCTTGACCAGTTACCACCTTTCCCTCCATCTGTTTCAGCTTTCATCTCTAGTCTTCTCAACTGACTACTGTCTCTGTCTTGCAGCCATTCACATACTGAATGCTGACAGGGGACCCCCAGGGAAGCTCTAGTCAAGGAGAAAGGCAGTGTGGCAGCAAATTTATCTGATGATGCTGCTGGCTGCTTTCAGAGAGAAAATAGAAAAACAGGAGGAAAAAAAGTTGAGAAAAGAAGATGAAGGGAATGAAAAATTAGAAAAAGGATGAGGAAGATTTTAAAAATCCAGAATCATTATATTTTCTAGAGAAACTTTGTTTTTCAAAAAGAGAGAGATTCTGACCTGTTCTGGATATGGCTTAATATAGGGTAAAAATCTCACTTACCTCTTTAAAATAGTATTTATACTGGCATTTTAATTTACTAATGTAGCACATGTTTATAGAAGTGTGTTTTAAAAATATAAAAGAAAGCACAATGGGCAAAATTAAAATTATATGCAACAAATTCACAACTGATAGTTTAATGCTTTCCAATGTATACACTTCTATTTTTCCCTTATTTTTAAAACAGTTTGGGATTATATTTATTTTTTGAATTTTTTAATATAATGGCATCAGAAGACTTAAAATATACTTTGTCTAGATTATATAATTACTTTATCCCAATCTTTTATCATTGAACATGCCTGTTACAACTGAAGTGGTCACCAGCCTGTGCAACAAAAGAAAAAAACTCCAATATCCCTGGATGTGTATATTAGGGATTTTCTAGACATGAAATTATATAATATATATGAACGTTTTCTAAGCAGGAAGATTATAGGAGGCATTTTTATTGTTAATTGAATCTGGCAACATCCTAGGTATCAAGAATTCTTGGAGTGGGAAAAAAGTAAAGCTATATCTTTCACAACAATAGAATTGGCCCTTATTATTCATGGATTCTGTATTCACAAATTTGCATACTCACTAAAATTTACTTGTAACTCCAGAGTCAATACTCACAGTGCTTTGGTCATTTGCATGCATGCTCACAATGGCAAAAACTTGGAGTCATCCAATGCACGTGTTCCCACTGAGGTCAAACAGGGTGATGCTTTGCCTTCTTTCGGCTTTTACACTGTAAACAATTATCCTCCTCATGGTTATTTGGTACCATGTTTTTCACCTTTTTGTGCTTTTTCTTGGTGATGTAGCTATTTTAAATGGCCCCTAAGTGTATGCTGAAGTACTGTCTAGTGTTCCTAATCATAAGGAGCCTGTGGTATGCCCTATTGAGATGAATTTCCTTCAGGTATGAGTTATTGTGCTGTTGGACGTGAGTTCAATAATAATAGATCAACAATATATACATATTAAATAAGGTATATTTAAATAGAAAGCACAAATAAAACAAGGTTATGTATTGATCAGTAGATGAACATGTTGTGACCAGAAGAATGGAGGAAATTAAAACTATAGTTCTACTAGAAGAAAATTTTCAATATTCCGTAATTCAGCATTCCTGGCAACCATAACTACTGTGGTTAACAATAATCAACTATATGTAACATTTGTTTGGTTCCTGTTCTGTATACAAAGCCTAAGCAACTGAAATATTTGAAGGCCAGTGTTGAGAGTAGTGTTTCTTTGTGTCCCTCGTTTTGGAGAATAATATTAAGAGCCCACTGAAATAGGAATGAGGAAGTCTGAATTCTATACCCAACTCTGTCATTTACTTGCCGAGGGCCTGGCCTCTATTGATTCATCAATTGATGTGATAGAACAGATCATCTCTAAGATCCCTCCCAATTCAGGTCTCTTAACTCACTACTGGTTTAATTCCTCTGACATCTTAATTCTTTTTAGCAACATCCTGGAGGCTCTGCTACAGCGAGAGCAAAAGAAAACAAAAAGGGATATCAGAATTTTCTTTTCATTTATCAACTATTGTCATGTTTCTCACTTTCACTTTAATTGGCCCTTTCCCCCCAAATTGGGTTCTTGAATATAAGCCCTAATTTAAGGGCCACCATTGTAGGTTTCCCTGATTACCTTCTTTGGAATGAGAATTCCAAGCATTTGGAATAAGGGTGTTTCATGGTTTAAGCCTTTGAGGTGACAACATTTGGTTTCCCACTTTTCCAGCTGGCTTGTTACCTTTGCTTTGCACCTTTTATAAATTTCACTCATGTTTAAGTTTTCCTAGAAAGGAAAAGAGAATAACCAAATGATTCCTTTTTTCACTTTAATGATTGGAAGAGATTATTGGTTGGTGGTTGGCTTAAGGCAAGAGTTATTTTATAACAATTTGGACAATTCATTCTACCAAGGAAGGCTTATATCTTCCTAATTCCTTTTAAAATGAGCAACAAAGAAGTGCCAAACTGCTTAAGTGTCCATAATGTAAAGGCTTTCCATTGGCTAGACTTGAGATCCTGTACCATAAACCTAGTTGCTATAAGAGATCATCCTCCCCATCCCCCAATACCTTTCGCAAAAGAAAAATTGTCTTTTCTTTGAGGATATATATTTTTTTACTCATTAATTTCAAAGGGTTTTTATAGCACTAACATTTTTAGATTTTATGATTTTGTATTTGCCACTTAGACTGAGGCTGGTTAACTCAGGTGTATGCTTACATGTAAATTCCATTTATCCAGGATCCATATAAATAGAAAATCAAGATTTAAAAAAAAAAAAATAAAGTGGCATACAGGATTGATGGTCTTAGAAGTTTGTTGTAATATAATTAGTGACCATACGTTATGAGTTTTTAACTATTTAAAAATGCAATTCTCAGGGTCTAGATTTAAAAAAGGAAAAGTTTGTCATCGACATTTATATATTTCTGGAACCAAAGATGATGTTCCTGTGTTATGGAGCATTACATTCAGCAAGCTCAATGTTAATGAAGAGATGTCAAGTCAAGCTACAACAAAGGCATCTATAAGTTTCACTGGGTCCGGAGTCTACCCTTTGCTACAGGATGAACTTTCATACACTGTACCACAAGGGCACATTCCAGGTCATGAATGAGTCTTAATCAGCTGCAAACTACTCTCTAGTTATTCTACATTTTCCCCCTCATTAACAACCCATTCTAAGGAATTTTACATTGTCTGCTCAAGAATTCAACTCATTTACATGTGTTGAATATTGGGTGAGGCATGGGTTCCCCTCTCTCTGGGTGAGTCATAGTTTATTTACAGTAATTATAAGCAGGACCTTCTCTCTTTGGACTAGTGTCCTGAATTTGTGCCTCTGGTTTTGGTTTATCACTTCTTACCAAATATGACTTTCATTTATTGAACATTTACTATGAGCTAGCCATTATTAAGAGTTTTATATACATTATCTCATTAGCTAACCAACCATTACAAAAAACTTACGAGGTAGATAAGATTATCCATATTTTTCACCTAAGGAACAGAGGCTTAGGGATAGGAGGTAAGGAGTCCACAGTTAAGAAACTAGTCCATGTTTATTATATAACTGGTAAATGGTGGGTTGGGACCCAGATCTATTTGATCCCAAGGCCTTGTATAGTGCTTACTTTTCCTCACTGTAGTGTTTACTCTGGTGCTACACTGTTAGCAGTTCAGGGAGAATGGCACGATCTTATTTGCCAGTAAGAAATTATTTGTGAATTTTTTGGTTTTGGCCCTTACCCCTTTTCTTTAGAGAAATTGAAGGAGGTGGTACAAAAATTTCCATTTACTTTTTAATTAAGTTGTGGTAGGGACCAAGAGCAAATTCTATGTGCTCTAGAGATAGTCTTACTAGGTCAAGGTTAAGATGAAAGGTCAAAGTTAAGATGAAAGGTCAAGGTTAAGATGAAGGGTGAAGGTTAAGAAAGAATTGAGCCTTACAAGCAGGAAAAAAGTGAAGCCAGTAGCAACAGAAGGAGTCTTGATTTATTTCCCACCTGTCCCCTCACTGAAGGCAGCCAAAGCAATTCAGATTTTCCTCTTGCTGTGTTGGCTCTCAATGCTCTTTGAAGTGGTATGAAAAGTAGGGAGGAGAGCCATCAGTCCATCTAAAAGGAAAGACATTTTAAAAAGTGAAACATGGAGACTTAGCATTTCAGACTTGGGTCTTAGAATTTAATAGGCGTTTGGTAATAAATAACAATATTTCTAGAAGGAATTTTTGTTTAGAGTGTTGTGAGATAAATTACCTTTAAGATCAGTAAGATAAGTTGGAATGGACAGAAATGCTATAGATGGTTCCAGATAAATTTGAATTTGTTCGTGTGCTAAGAGATTCTCTGTATGTAATCAATTCCCATGTCCCTTTTAGTGATTCTCTCTAAGGAACCATGTTTGTAGTAATAATTGATTACCATGATTAGATGTGGGTTACTTTGGGAGTATAAAAAAATTAAAGATTATTATCTTATGCTAATGAAATATTTCTCTACAGTCCTTTGTTTTGTTTTGTTTTGTTTTATTTTTGAGACAGAATCTTGCTCTGTTGCCTAGGCTAGAGTGCCGTGGAGTCAGCCTAGCTCACGGCAACCTCAAACTTCTGGGCTCAAGCGATCCTCTCACCTAAGCCTCCCAGCGTGCTAGGATTATAGGCTCGAGCCACCACACTTGGTCTCTACAGTCCTTTGTAATTCACAAAGTACTTTTACATGCAGTACCTCACTCATGTGCCATGATAGTAAGTGGCTTGTTCAAGGTGATAGAAGTAGTAAGTTACAGGACTCAAGACTTTAATTGAGGCTTCTTGATTCTATGGGCCTTTATTCTTATAATAGGTAAAATCTTGGCTAAAGACAATCTAATTTATTGAAATCCTATACTTTATACAGTTACTGCTCTTCGTAACTTAAAGATAGAGGTAACTTTAAAAAATCTACCAAATTAGCACTGGGGCTTCAAACATATTTAATCTCAACTTCATCATTATTTTTATGAAAGCAGAACCCTCCCCCTGTGCCCAGTTATTTTGAACGCAGGGTTGGCAAACTTGACTTATAAAAGGCTAGATACTAGATATTAGACTTTGCACACTGTATGGTCTCTGTTGTAACTATTCAACTTGGCTGTTGTAGAGTGAAAAGCAGCCATAAATAATACATAAGTGAAGGATCATGGCTGGATTCCAATAAAACTTTATAAACACCAAAATTGGAATATTATGTAATTTCCATGTGTCACAAAATACCCTTCTTTTGATTTTTTTTTTAACTATTTAAAAATGTAAAACAATTCTTAGCCCACAGACCATATCAAAACAAGTGGGAGGCTGGACTTGACTTGTAGGTCTGTTTGCCAACCCCTGTTTTAGGGAGGAAAGAGAGGGAATGCACTCTTGGCTAGAGTAGTGATACAGGAAGAGTGATGGGCTTATGCCCTGTAGTTGGTGTTTCTGTGGTTAAAGCTGAGGTGGCTGATTACTCCCAATAATGTCTTTTTGTCTTGACATGTTTCATTCCGTTTACTCAAAAGTTGGTGACTTTGCTTCATTTCCATATCTCCCAGTGAGAAATCTCATAACTCGTGATCATGTGGTTTCAACAAATTACAGTGATACATGTAGTGTGGCCAAAAAGATGTTTCGGTTTGTTCTGTGTCCTGTGTTCAAATCGTGTCCTGTAGTTTTCCCTTATGTGTGGTTCAACTCTGCATGGACTGGTGTATGTCTCCCACAGACTGGAGCCAAGACCTAAGTAGTCAACATTCATGAAATTGCGTACTTGTTATTAATTAGTGAGGAGACAGCTAGAAATTCTGTTCCTGCCATCTGGAATTTAAGAAGGACAAAAGTTAAGCTCTTTATACCCTAATAAGTAAATGTCATTGTGTCCCTGAACACACATGCTTTTACAGATTGTCAAGCAAAGACTGTGGCTTTTTAGTTTGCATTCTATCACCACATAGCATCCAGAAGATGAAATTTTTAAAAACTCTTAAATCCTACTGTAACAAACCCTTTCCCAAGAGATTTCTGAGCTTTCTCTTCTGACATAGCTAAACGCACTGTGTGAACAATCTCTCAGAGAACATCTGGCACTTCGCTATTAGGAACTGGGAGTGGCAAGGACCAATTTAAATATGCAGAACCTCAGAAGTTTGGTTTCAGTTTAGTCATTTCAAAGAGGCAATTCCTCTGGCCTGGTTGTGCTCACAAGCAGGCAGACTTATTTGAACATTAATTCTGGGTTGCTCCCTTCCTGTTGTTTTTAGTCTTATTTTAGCCTTCTGGTTTTACCTCTTCCAGCTTGAGTCAATAGAGGTGGGTGTGGCATAAAGTCAGGATGCTGGATTCCAAAGATGGGTTGGACTTCTGCCTTCACCCTTCTCTCCCCTCATCACAGACCTCCTGCCCAGCTTGTAGCCATATACAAACCAGTGACCGACAAGGCATGGAAGAGGCAAAACATTGCTTTCGGAGGAATTTGTCTAGGCTAGGGAGGCTTGGGATGCTTGGATACAAACGCAAGTGTTAGTGACATCCTACTTTGTACAATGACAGACTCATGCCTAGCTTCTGCCTAAATTTTTTTTTCTTAAAGTAAATGTGATTATGTTGAACCTAAATGGAATGCCAAAAAAACAATAAATGAGTTTTTATTTAGAGAATGAGTGCACTAAATATAAATAAACAAAACAAAACAAAAAATCAGAAGTTAATCCCAAAGTAGCTATAGTTTTGCTAAAGGGGTAAGTTCACTTTTTATAATTAGATGCCCCATATATTTCATATGTCATGTTTTAATAATGCACTTAAGTTGCTATTTTTACCAGTATTCTTCATTAACATAAAACCTTTTCAGAAAAAAATAGCTACTAGTAAAATTGAGACAGATACTTATTTAAAATGTTGTGATTCCTTATCTAACAATGTAAGGGATTCATGTTCCATATTATCTAAGGTCCCTTTCAACTCAGACTTTGTTTCTACAAATTAATTACTTTTTTATTATTCAAAATTCATATATCAAATGCTGACTATTTTATAGAGTAGCTTGGAAAACTGTTAAGATAATTACTTTTGATATAAAGAAACAGGCTAAGTCTTGATTCGATCCAACCAGTTTAGCCAGACTTGCTGGCAGAATAATGGCTGATAAGTTTGTATCTGTTGGGGCCTTTCTGCATTCAGCAAAAAAGTATACTGTGTCCAATTAGTAAATGTTGCAGTGATGGGGAGATGGGAACATTTTTTTTTTCCAACTTTTTTTCTACTTCTGATTTTTCTCGGATCATGTGGAGGAAACTCCAGGTATAACCCACCTGGCCTTTGCCCACTGTCTCACTTCTTTTTTAAGAGAAGACGAGTGACTTAATCCGAGTAGTGAGTATGGAAGGAGTAATAGGAAGCCCAGCTCCGTCCCTCTTCTGGGAGTGGGCTACACCCCAGGAGCATGCAGCAGCCATGCCTGTGGAAGGGGCAAACACTCCATCTGCAGGAGGAGGCTAGTTCCACTTAGAGCCTTCCTGGGACTTAGTACGGTGCCTAAAATAGGGGAACGGAATTATCAACAGAATTATGAAGCCCACCTCTCCGCAGATATAAATCCTATTCTCCATATCAGCTTTATAAGTTTACATGTGATAGTTTGGTTTTGCATCTGCTTTGTTCTTCTGTTTAATATTTCAATTGACTTAGAAATCAGGCCGGAAAGAAAAGTACTAATTATAACCCTGTCCTAATAGAAATGTCTATTATGGATGCACAGGTATCAACTACCTCCAATAATTTTCTTGAAGTTGTATTTTGTTTGGATTCAGAATTGATTTTTTCTTGGCCCATGGAAAGATTGTTTTTAAAAGCAATAATTGACATTCCTAGAATAGCTTAAAGTGATTTGCATCTACTAGATGAACACTTAATGCTTTAGAATAAAAGATGTTTTAAAGATCTTTAAATATCTTTAAAAGTCTGTAAAGCTAGTTCCCTTTATGAAGTCATTTACTAAGCCCAGGCCATATGGACGTCTTGCTTCAGAACTATACCATCATCTGCAGAAGAATTGCTCTCCTGTCTTTTATTCATCATATTAATAAAATGTGGTATGTGTATACCATGGAGTCCTGTTCAGCTGTAAAAGAAATGGTGAACTAATACCTCTTATATTAACATGGATGGAACTGGAGACCATTCTTCTAAGTGAAGTGTCACAAGAATGGAAAAACACCACATGTGCTCACCATTAAATTGGAACTAATCAATCAATACTTATGTGCACATATGGAAATAACACCCATCAGAAATCAAGCAGGTGGGAGGGGGGAGGAGGGGGCTGGTAAATTCACACCTGACAGATACAATGCACACTATCTGGGTGATGGGCACACTTATAAATAACTTTGAATCAAATGGTACAAAATATACCAAAATGTACCATTTATGTAACCAAAACATTTGTACCCCCATAATATTCTGAAATTAAAAAAATGAAATAAAATAGGAGGAAAACCATTGTTAAATATGTCTCTCTTTCAAAAATGTCATAAGATCTTTTTGTCATTCAGACCTGAGAGACAATTGCCTAAAAGCCTTATTTAAGGCAACTGGGAAAAAAACTATAGACATCTAGAGTTCCCAAACATTCTAGTTTGCCAGTGGTGTTACCAGGGACATGAGACTTTCATTGCCAAAACTGGGGGCAACCATGGCAAACTGGGACATGCTGGTCACCCTACAAGTCATACCTAGCACATCACTTCAGCTGTTCTGCCCAGCAATGTCATTAACTTAAATATTAAGCTTGCTGAAAAATAAGCTCTTTGTATTGGCCATGATATAACAAGTCCTCTTTCATCCCCGTGACACTTGCTGACTGAGGCTTCCTGATAATAAAGATGAGGGCGTGGTATGTGGGCCCACTTTTGATTGTATGCAGTGTGCTCACGGGTCTACCTTCTCTTTAACTCATTTTCTACTGTCTTCTTTGCAGGTTTGTGATTCAGATACCATGCTTGACCCTGCCTCATCTGTGGAGATGGTAAAAGTTTTAGAAGAAGACCCCATGGTTGGAGGTGTTGGGGGAGATGTCCAGGTACATATGGCTTCATGTTTTGTATGAGACACTTTTAATAGCACTCTGGCTCATTGATTCCTTGAACATACATTTATTACATACTGACTCTGCCAGGTATTGTTGTTGGTGTTGAAGACACATTAGAATGTGCCTTGGACCCACTTCACTGTCTCTTTTCCTATTAAAAATTGAAATAATTTAGGATTTCCTTGCTTAGTCCTGGAGTATAACCCATGTCTTTAGTGGCTAAGTTATATGCAACATATTAATAACATAAATGTGCAATGACTTCTACTATATATCCTTGGACCATAACTTAATATTTCATGTTCTGCGAAACTCTAATGTTGGAGTTTATTTAGCTACAAGGGTAAACAAACAGAACTGTGGTAGGGAATGGGTCATATATCTTATACCTATATATTTAAATACTGGTTAATATGTGGTTGGTCAAAAATCCAAACTGGAAAATAGGAAGAAAAAAGAAACAACAACTCAAATTTATACTAGTGAGAAAGGCAAAGAAAGAAATAATACGTAGATTTTCCAGTATGACCCATCATTTGCTACTAATGGAAAAGTGATTAGAGAAACAAATATTAATGAACATAGTTTGATGTTTGTGAGATGGAAAAATGAATGTGTGAAAATATGTAAAAATAAAGGAGTCCCTTGAAACACGAGATTAGATTTTGGCAAAAGTTGAGAAGCACATGGAAAATTGACTTTAAAATTTAGATATTGTGTGGTTGTATGACTCATTTTGTATATGTAGGTTGATAGTAAAGGCAAAGAAATTGCATTAGAAATGACAAAGAAATAGCCTGATGATAAAAAAGAAAGCATGCAAAATCCAGATAAAAACTGAACAAAATTGAGACAGAGGAGAAAATTTAGAAACAGTGCAAAGAAAAAAACTTAAAAAAATTTCAAAAGCCTTTACATAAAGAATTATTTTAGGATTCAGATTTTGCCAGGAGACAAGAGCAAACTCTTTTATCACTGGCATTGTGAAAAAGCGTGGAGAAGGGAGAAGGAAAATTAACAGCCAAGGTTTGGATGATTTGGAAATTAACCAGAATAGAAGGGACTAAAACTTAAAATTTTTCAAATTTTAGATGGTAGGAAAGAGTGCCTGGGAGAAGAATTTGGGGACTGAGGGCTAAAGCCTAAAAACCTCAATCTTATAACACAACAATAAGAACAAGAATAAACATCATAGCAAAAAGAGGACAGAGAATGATGAAGCAGAGAAAAAATATTCACCATCAAAGCATCCCAACATATGCACACAACAACTTAACAAATCAATCTAGTAACACAGTGTCGGAGAAAACACAACATAATCATGTCAAAAGAGGAAGGAAGCCAAAATGGGAAGATAAAATAACAAATCTCACTTTAGGTAGTCAATCTCAGGATGGTGCAGTTTTGTTGGTATTTTTATCTAAAGCTTACCTTTTGTATTTTCCTTCTTGCAGATTTTAAACAAGTACGATTCCTGGATCTCCTTCCTCAGCAGTGTGAGATACTGGATGGCTTTTAACATAGAAAGGGCCTGTCAGTCTTATTTTGGGTGTGTCCAGTGCATTAGTGGACCTCTGGGAATGTACAGAAACTCCTTGCTGCATGAGTTTGTGGAAGACTGGTATAATCAGGAATTCATGGGCAACCAATGTAGTTTTGGTGATGACAGGCATCTAACGAACCGGGTGCTGAGTCTGGGCTATGCAACAAAATACACAGCTCGATCCAAGTGCCTTACTGAAACACCTATAGAATATCTCAGATGGTTAAACCAGCAGACCCGTTGGAGCAAGTCGTACTTCCGAGAGTGGCTGTACAATGCAATGTGGTTTCACAAACATCACTTGTGGATGACCTACGAGGCGGTTATCACTGGATTCTTTCCTTTCTTCCTCATTGCCACAGTAATTCAGCTCTTCTACCGAGGTAAAATTTGGAACATCCTCCTCTTCTTGTTAACTGTCCAGCTAGTAGGTCTCATCAAATCATCTTTTGCCAGCTGCCTTAGAGGAAATATCGTCATGGTCTTCATGTCTCTCTACTCAGTGTTATACATGTCCAGTTTACTTCCCGCCAAGATGTTTGCAATCGCAACCATAAACAAAGCTGGGTGGGGCACATCAGGAAGGAAAACCATTGTTGTTAATTTCATAGGACTCATCCCAGTGTCAGTTTGGTTTACAATCCTCCTGGGTGGTGTGATTTTCACCATTTATAAGGAATCCAAAAAGCCATTTTCGGAATCCAAACAGACAGTTCTAATTGTTGGAACGTTGCTCTATGCATGCTATTGGGTCATGCTTTTGACGCTGTATGTGGTTCTCATCAATAAGTGTGGCAGGCGGAAGAAGGGACAACAGTATGACATGGTGCTTGATGTATGATCTCACATGGTTTGACGTTTGCAGTCACATATACCACCTTAGTTCCTCTAGGGGCTGTACAGTATTGTGGCATCAGATAATGCCACCAAAGGAGACATATCACTGCTGCTGGGACTTGAACAAAGACATTTCTATGGGTTTATTTTCATTCTGCCAAAGTAAAACAATACATCAACAAGAAGAATCTCAGATTTAACCTGTTATTTCTATGAAAATGGGATGAATTCTTTGTTTATGCACTTTTTCCTTACTGTGCATCCACCTGAAAGTGTTTTGTCCTATATACCTCACTAGCCATGCTTTATGTGGGTTATCATGGAAGAAAAAGATTTTGGAAACTCAAGGAAAAGTTCTTTCAACCTATACAACCTAACTTATGGACTGTTTTGATAATTTTTTTTTAGGAAGGATTTTCTTTTTAACTTTACCAAATGAAATGCCAAAGGAAATTTAAAGGCCGTTGGCTGTGCTGTATTTTGATATAATTGTACTGTGTTTTTAAATTTTGTATGCCAATTTTTAAAACAAATTTTACATATTTCTATATTTTACTTCTCTGCCAAAATACACCTGTTCTTCCTTTTTTTTTTTAAATAAAATAAGTTCTGAAAAAAATTCATACTTAAAAAACCTGCCCAAAATGTGAAGCTTGGTTGACTGATGTTCATGATAGAAAGAATAAAATGTTTCTCTCTCTCTCTACATTTTAAAATTGAATAGTTTATTTCCTGTGAAAAAAGTATTTAAACTTTCAATATTTTAACTTTTGTTTTTCATTCCTTTTAGAAAAGGCCAATATACCCGTCACACTTTGGGAGTAAAAACACATACTTTCAGGTGTACAAAAGAAAAAATAAGTCATTGAAACTCAAGGCCAAAGGGTAGAAAAGTGCAATTTTTTCATAAGATTAATAAAAAGGGAGTGCTAGTCCTTGAAAGACAAAAGTAGGCATCCAGCAATGGACAAACCATGAGTATCAAAGACGAATAATCTTTGGAGATTCTGGCAGTGTTTTCCTAGGCCAAGTAAAATGGAAAGTGGAAAAATTATCTGTATAATTTGGACAAATATAGTGCAGTTCATCAAAGGTTTGGTTCTGTGGCCCAAATTTACCAGATCCTATCTAGATATTGAACATGTTTCACCTATCTTATTTTTCAGCTTGCCATTTCACTTTACATGTTGGTATGATGTTTACACAGGTGAGTTGAATAAATTATAATAAGTCTAAAACACATAGGTTCAAAATTGGCAGATTTATGCTGCAAGTGTCCTCTTTTACTTTCTAGGGAAGGAAGATTTTTTTTTCTGAATTATACAGATCATTGCTTCATCTCTCCTGTTCTTGGCCTATATAAAATTGTCTACACAGTAGAAATTAATATTAAGGTTCAATAAGTATATCAAGAAGTGGCGCATGTAAAAATATACTCTGAACTTAGCCTCAAGCATCCAATTTGACCTTTTACACAATTGATCTTACCTTGTAGCTGGTGCTGTGTAGACTTGTGTTAAAAACACAATGAAAATATGGGAATAGTTGAATAAACAGATTGTGGTGAAGCAGACACACATGGAGAAGTGTTAAACTCGTGCTTCCTGCCTTTCTGCTTTTTTATGCAGTCATCTATGTTACACCTATCCTGCCTAAGAAAAAGCTGCACGTTCTACCTTCAGAGTACAAAAAGGTATATGACATTATGAAACTCAGGCTCTCACGGACTGGGGAGCTTGTGGGAAACAAACACACCATGCCAATAAATGAGACTAAAACTTGAGTTTGCCTTTTTAACTATTTATGTTCTAAGTTAAGCTTTGATAACATTCAAATGTCAAATTCTCTCATTCTTATAAAAAGTTGAATTAATTGCCTGTATTTATTTTAGCAATTATTCAATGTATTTCCAGTATAGGATGTATAGTATAATTAATTTTTTTGTAAATAAAATATTTTTGATAAGATTATTGCCTTTTTTTCCTAAGGGAAGGGGGAACTTTGTTTTTCTCATTGTAATGGTATGGATTTAAGAATGGGGTTTATAGAAAAAAAATCAGGGTTGGTAAAAGATAGTATGTCATTTAATGTTACTTATCTTTAGGTAGAAATTCCCAAAATTGATGTGGTTTGGAAATCCAGAAAACCAGAGAAAAAAGAGAGAGAGGGTGGAAGGTGGGGAGGGGGGGAGAGAAAGGAGAAAAGGGATGAGGAAAAGAGAGAGAGAGACTATCTCAATCATCATTTCCCCTGTCTCTGATCTTCACTTTATTCCGCTTCCCTTGAAAGCAGCCCAAATTTAAACAAAAGTTTTATTATAGGAACTTAGCATAGCAGGAAAAAAATCACAGATATGCAGAAAAGTTATAAGCAAGTTTGTTTATTTTTATAGCATTCTTTACAAATAAAACCTTAAAATAACCTAAAATCAAATAATGAGGGCAATAATTATGTGAATTGTGGTACATACAAGCAATGGAACATCATTAGCTAATGAATACAATGTTCTCAAAGAATATATGAGGATGTCGGAGAAATATGTTTTAAAAAAATAACCATTTTGTACAGTAACAATTTTTGTAAAAACAAAAATATTTAAATGTGATTATCTCTAATACTGGGGATATAATCAATTTATATTCTGTATACATTTCATTTTTTCCAACTACCATGAACATGTGTCATTTTTATAATTAGAAAAAGGACAACAAATACATATTTTTAAGTGGGTTGGAACATCTAACAGCATTTCCTGATTTGAGGAGCTTTGATGATAATTATCTCATTTTGCCTCTGATTCCTCAAATTCATTTTATTTACCAACTATTTTTAATATTTTACATCTAAGAATCCTTCATTCCTTTTGTCCTGTTGTAAACTATAGCCATTGAACATTTTTGCCATGGTAGACAAGAGAAATGTGAATCGTTCTAGACCCAATAATCTACTGATAAAGTCATTTGGTGGCAATCTTTTAATGTACGGAGCCATCCAGCATACATTTTAGGCTTTGCTAGCCATACAGGCTGTCATATAAACCCTCCTTAACTCTGCTGTTATAGCATAAAAGCATCCATAGGTAATATGTAAACAAGTGGATGGCTGTGTTCCAATAGCACTCAAATTTGAATTTAATGTAATTTTCACTTGTTAAAAATGTATTCTTTTGCTATTTTTCAACTATTTAAAAAATGAAAAAGGTATTCATAGTACACCAACATTACTAAAATAGGCAATGAGCCAGATTTATCCTTCTGACCATAGTTCAATGACTCCTGCTCTTTAGGAACCTGATTTATTTGTACTATTAAGTACTCACACTGACACTTAATATTTGAGCACATAATATTTGTTAGGTACTTCCAGAAGCATGTTTTATAGATCAACTATTTTAGATATCATATCAGTCCCAAGGAGTTCCATTATTATTACCATTTTGGAGGCAAGAATGCTGAGACTTAAAGAAATCTGGTAACTTAAGATCAGAAAGCTAGTAAACTATAGTGGTGCAGTTTAAGTCTAGGTATTCTGATATCAAGCTTACCCCTTAAACTAATGCTATTTTGTGTTTTGTCCATTGTCTGGCAGCATCAGCAACATCTGGGAATTTTTTAGAAATGCAGATTCATGACCATACCCTAGACTTACTGAATCAAAATCTCTGGGGAATCTGTTTAATAAGATTCCCAGGTCACTCTGAACACATTAATGTTTGAGAAACATTGCCCTAATGCAGTATCTTATGTGGTTCACCTTAAACTGAGTATCATTTCTAAGGTAGCTATTCACTCAAATATTTGTATTCTCCTATTGAACTTTTCTATTTTAATATCATTTATGGGTGGCAGTTATCTGGTTTTAGTTAAGCTTATTAATACCTGTCATGGGCAAGAAATGAAGAGGTGTACATTTTCTCTATACTCAAAGAGCTTATAATTAAGTAAGAGGGATATGATAATTACACAAATATTGGATGCAAAACAGAATAGAGGTATAAATAGTGGCATGGGACATAAAAAGAAGGAATAAACATGTACAATTACCTCCACAAAGGCGTGCTTTAAGATAGTGTGGTATTTAGGTTGATTCTTTAAAGATGTACAAATTTGAATGGAAACTAAGGACTTCCCAGGTGGAAGAAATAATGTAAGTACAACGCTGGCGACATGGTTTTAATAATATGTGGTCCTTTGGATAGAATTAACATTTAACTAAGGTGTAGCTTATATTTGACCAAGAGTTGGGACATAATTACAGAAAGTAAATTTGAAGGTGGGTCATAGAAAACCACAACCTAACTGGGAGAAATACTAGAAAGAAGTATTTACACTAATTTTGATAGATCAGAAGACATGAGGAGTTTTTGGACAGGATGCTAACCTTGTTATAAAGTGAGATATTTTATGATGGTTTGGACCTGAGAAACCCATATAAATAATTATGTTTAGAATTATGATTTGGTCTGAGCATGCTCATAACAAACGGGTGTTATTCTCCCGGGCACTTGACCACATTCATCACATTCCTTTCCAATCTGCCTCCTGCTTCACATCCTCAGGACATCACCTCCTGCCCATTACCCAAGCACTATCTTCAGCTTTTTTTGTCTAAGAAGCCCATAACCAACAAATCACTATAGCCATTTGATCCCACCTTTGTCAAGTCACTCAAATTCATCCCTCCTCCTTGTTAAGATGTTCTTTATCTCTTATCTGAACTATTGAAAGTACCTCCTGACCACCTCTCTACTCCCCACGTCTGCTGTATCCTGTGGATTCTCTGCATTTCCGTCAGAATTATTCTTCTGAGGCCTAACTCTGAATACAAAGGTTTAACTTGACTTCATTGTCAACAAGAAAAAATCATTGAACATTTAAGAAAGCATTCAAGACTGACACTATCTCTTTATATCCTTTCTTGCAGTCCTTAACTCCTCCTATTTTTCATGGTCCTGCTAAATTGGATTTTTGACTCCTTCTTGAACACACTTTGCCCTTCTCCTTTAACCTTTCTTTGCATTTTGCTCTCAACCTTAAATGACTTTTCACCTCTCCCCGTTCCTGTATCTGTCAGAATTATTCAATATTCATTTCGCTAGCATTTTCTTCCCCAAATACCTCAACTTAAAGGGATTTCTCTCTCTTCATTCTTACAATATTTCAATTTCATCTCTGCCATGAAGTCCAGACTTTCTTCTGCCTTGTTTTGTGAATATTGGTGCACATAACAACAACCTAGTAGACTGAAAGATTTTTCAGGCTTAGTCTATGTCTTCATCATTTTTGAATCCTCTTTGGGAAATGGCACAGCCAGGTGTCTAATGATATTTGGAGAATAAGCAAATGAATATATGAAGAAACCAGGCAGGATGGATGGACTCAAGCAATTAAACTTTTAAGAAATATGGTAGGGTACAGATTCTTTTTGCCTTGGGCAATGAGTTGATGCCTTTGTCACCAAAAAAAGAATACCTCGGCATTCATTCAACAGTTCTTGAGTAGTGATTATGTGCCAGACTGCTGGGATTTCAAAAATAAGAAATCATGCTTGCCTTCAAGGCTTTTTTTTTTTTTTTTTTTTGAGACAAGGCGTTACTCTGTTGCTAGGGCTAGAGTGCAGTGGCATCACCATAGCTCACTGCAACTTAATTCCTGGACTCAAATGATTCCTGCCTCAGCCTCCTGAGTAGCTGGGACTATAGGTGTGTGCCACCATGCCTGGCTAATTTTTCTTTATTTGTAGAGATGGGGTGTTTCTATGTTGCCCAGGCTGTTCTTGAACTCCTGGCCTCAAGTGATCCTCCTGCCCTGGCCTCCCAAAGTTGAAGGATTACAGGCATGAGCCGCTGTGCCCAGCCAAGGAATCATTTGAGTTCCTCTAGTAAACCATGCTCCTGCCCTCCTGTGGGCATTTCCAGGAGCTCTTCCTGACCCCACTTCCCTCCCACTACCATCTTTGTCTCGTTAACTCCTATTCTACCTTTCAGCCTCAGTTCAATCATCACTTCCTCAGGGAAGCCTTCCATGACTACTATTGCCAGGTTTGTTCCTCTATTATATTCTCTTATAGAATTCCTTAGTGCTTATTTTTTAGTTTTGTCTCTATGACTCCTTGTTTAATTAGAGGATAAGCTCCATGATGGAAGGAACTGTGTGAAATTGCATCAGCATTGCATCTCTGATCTTAGTACATAGTTTGTCACAGGGTAGGAGCTCAATATAAATTTGTGGATAGAATAAATAGGTGAGGGAATAAGACTCCCAATATAGGTTGGGAAACAGCCATAGAGTCAGAGTTATAAAACAGTCAAACTCCCAGCTTTTTATTTATAAAGAACTCCTTCACCCCTGGATAGACTTATTATTTATGATATGAAGATAATGTAGAGACATTGAAGGTTTCATCAGGGTAAAGAAAGAAAAATCTATGGGCAGGAGACTGTGCTTTAGTTGTAAGAAAGGTTAAGGGGTGAGAATTCACTGGAATTCTTATAATGAGAATGCACAGAACCCCCCAAAATTTTTTTAACTTACTAACTTAAATGTTAAATGCTTCATTTCCTATTTTGGTTCATGGTTTACGTCTTCCTTTTATGTAATTTGTATAAGTATTGTTGACACATGTTCTCATGTTATCTGGTTTCCCAGAATATAAAACCAGTCCTCTCATCTAACAAAGACATTTCTGGTACAATGTTTTACCTTTGAAACGTAAAATACATATGTGTATTTGCTTAATAATTGCAATGCTGTACATCTGAAGCCTTTCCTATCCATGCGCATCATAAATATTTGTTTTTTGAGCCACATCTTAGACTCAACCTGATATAACCTTCTCCAGAAATCTTCTCTGACTCCCCCTTCCCCACCCATATTCCATAGCATGTTGTACTTAGCTATCTCTCTTTCACATATGACATTGTGGGTTACCATTATTTTGTTTAGATTCTGAGCTCCCCAACACCTAGCTTATGGTCACTCAAAAAGCAGGCACTCAATAAACATGGCTTGGGTGATGTTAAATGTGTTCCCATAGGAAAAAAATATTTACAGTATAAGTCTATACATATAAATATATATCCTTACATTCATGCACTTATTTGACTTTCGACTAATATTTATTAGGTGTCTATTATACCAGGCTTTGAGCTTGGAAAAGGAAAAACTGTTGATACAGTGAGTGCTTGCAGTATTAGTGCTTCAGGGTGTTGAAAGTTCATCCATGAAATAAAAGGGATCTATTCTCAGGTATGTTTAGGAAACACTGAGTACATCTGGTTTCTTCACTGCAGAAATTTTCAGAAAACTTTCACGTGCTGATGAGTTGTATGATTCTGCAAGAGAGGCCTGTCACATATAGAAAACCCCACACTTAAATGACTATGGTCCCTTTTCCACAGAGATGTTGGCTAACATCTGGATTAACATTATTATTCTGCAGAACATAGCTTAGGCAACACTGGTATATAATTCCTGACATCGCAAATTGAATTTGTTTTCACTCACGATCTAGAAACACCACTCAAAGCTTGACCTCCTTTTTACTTGAGTAATCAGCTCCAGGTATGGAGACCACAGAGGAAGAGGGAGAAGACTCAGGCTCATTTGGCTTAGCCTCTGAGCTGCGGAAACAGGCTCTTTTCTATAGAGTTCCATTTACCCATCTGCTGTCAGAATGCTCTTCACAACGTTGCATAGGCAAACTTAAGTGATCTGTTTTAGATCTGCTGTTTAGGACAACAAGGAGTTTAATCCTAATATGTTGAGAAAATGTACAATTAAGTGGGTTAGTAAATATTGGAAATAACTTTGGTAGTGTATGAGAACACTGACTCAAAAGCACAGTTGCTTTATAAACTAAGAGAAATGTTGTGTTTTATTCTCTGTCTTGGATTGAGTTGACTGTTGAGTCACAAAATTAATCATTTTTAAACCAGGTCAGGATAGAATGACAGTACACATGTTTATTCTCTGAACAAACAGAGGCATGAGTATGTCATATAAGTAAAAGTTTCACCTCTCAAGACAACGCATGATGCATCTTTCTTCAATTAAAAAGATAGATGAAAGTTTTAAGAAAATAAATCTAAAGAAGGATCTTTGGAAATCAAAGTTGAATAGCTGTCTTATGAAGCTATTAGTAGAATCTCTGTAGATAGGAAACTTAAAGGTCATTTAGTCCGACTCAGCTGCTTCAAATCTTCATTGGAATGAGGCAAGGAATAAGAAAGACGGAGAGTGGAGAAAGTCCAGGCTCCTCATTTCAAATGCATAAACTGCCATCCAGTTGATTTTACCTCCTAGCTTAAGGCTTCATAACTGATTACTAACTCAGGGGCTAGCATTTGGGTCTATTTTATCCAGATAAGTGTTCCAGGCCTGCTTTATAATGCAGAAAACCTCAACTTTGCAATTTCTGGTCAGCTTCTCCGCTCCTAAATCTGACATATTGAGGCTAAAATCCATTCCCTCTCAAAAGGAGTTGTCACTCATAAGCTGTTAGGCTTGTGGGTCTTTGATATTTAGAAATCTAGCACAGTACCTGAAATTTTCAGCTCCTTTAAGAAATATCATAACAAAAATGGAGATTCTAAAGTTCTTGTTCCAAAATAAATTGTTGCATTATTACCCATTTTGGACGTGCATAGGGCCAGACAAGTTTGGAGCTCTGACTCATTGTGTACTTAGGCTTTGGTTGCAGATTGCCTTGTATTCCAACTACTTCTCTACTATTTATCAGCAGTGTAAACTCAAGAAAATTACACCACTTCTTTGAGCCTTATTTTCCTCATTTATGATAAAGAAAATGGCATTCATTTCTCAGAGTTATTATGTAATCAAAATATCTTATAAAAATGCCTAGGGTTAATACTTGCTACACAATAGGTGTTTGATAAAATTTTTCTCTCTTCCTTTTTCATAAACAACCAACTCCATTAATGTTCCTTCTTTCCTGTCTTTCCTTAATTCCCTCTCTTTCCTCCTTATCTAAAACAGGGGTTGGCAAACAGACCTACAGATCAAGTCCAGCCTGCCACTTATTTTGATATGGCCTATGGGCTAAGAATGGTTTTACATTTTTAAATAGTTAAAAAAAAAATCAAAAGAAGAGTATTTTGTGACACATGGAAATTTCATAATATTCCAATTTTAGTGTTTATAAATAAAGTTTTATTGGAATCCAGCCATGCTCATTCACTTACGTATTATTTATGGCTGCTTTCACTCTACAACAGCCAAGTTGAATAGTTACAACAGAGACCATACAGTGTGCAAAGTCTAATATCTACTATCTAGCCTTTTATACTACTCTTTCCTCTCTTTACTCAGCAAAACACTGCACTGAAGACTGGGATATGTAACTCAAATGCCAAGGAATTTTACCATTTATCCATTTGTTAGCTTCCATACAGCTCTAAGATTTACTCTAAGAATAGGTGGCCACCTTCTCCTTCATACACAAAGTTGGTAAACTCTTATAATTATCTAGTTTATGTTCTGACGTCTAGAGGAACACTTAATATGGACCATTTTGTATCTGCCAAAACAAATGGTTTGGAATATGTACAATATGGTAGGTGGGTCAGTAGGAAGAACATGACATTGGCATTAGATGGATTTGAGTCTTGGCTTCACTGAGTTCTGGTTGACTGTTAGTGGATGCCCTACTTCCTTTGTAAAAGTATAAGAACTCCTCTGCTAAAAACCACATAGGGATGCTATTGAGATTTTTTTTTAAGTAATAATAATAATATTAGAAGGGAAAGGCCCCTGGAAATTCAGAAAAACTCTTCAGATGTGAATTACTGTTATTCATTCTGAGCATTAGAAAGAGATATTCAGCTTTTACCTAGAGAGGTCAGATTAGGGCTCTGAGTCCTTCTGGATACTTCTCTTCATTCTTATTGCTACTACCCCAGGCCAAGCTACTGGCACTATTGTCAGTCATCTATCCTATCTTTCTTCATTCAGTCTTGCTCCTCTAACAGCCAATGTGAGATCATCTCACATACCCACTTAGAAGCTTTCAGCTATCTTCTTATCTCTGGATGCCATGTTCCATAAGGTCCAACATGATCTGCCTTCTGTATGTTTCCATGACTTTCTGTTGAACTTCTTTCCTTCTTCCTTATTACACTACACGCTGTCGTTCTTTCTGTTCCTCAGCCAAGACAAGCTTGTTCCCACTTCAGGGCCATTAACTGTTGCTATTTGTTTCACCTAAAGTTCTTTTCCAAGAACTTAGCATGGTCCATTTGTTCTCATCGCTGAGGCCACCTCCTCAGAGAGTCCTTTCCTGACCATGCTATCTAAAATGACATCTATCCCCCCAGTCAGTTTATATCATATCATTTTTCTCAAAAAAATTATTAGAAATTAGTAATTATTTGTTTACTTGACTGGTGTTTGTCTCAGTCAGCACCTAGAGTATAAAACTCAGAGAATAGGACATGGCCTCTACTTCAGAGTCCATAACAGTGCTTGACATGTAGAAAATACTAAGTGAATATGGTTTAAAATACACAAGTATGAAATAATGGAGCCAAATACCCGACTTTTATAAATCTTGTACCTGCTTACCCAATATTCAACCTAAGACAGGCAAAAGAGGATATCAAGGGTTTAACGAATGGCTTATTTCTTATTCTAAAGGAAAAAAAAAAAAGTCCCCCCTTTTCCATCTCTAATGAATTAAGAACTTACTCTTATAACTTAGACCCCAGAAAATACTTAAAAATATATGGCTTGGTTATGTATAAACTGGAACTAGAGCTTTGTTTTTTCTTTTTTTAAAAAAATTAATCAATACATACAAGTTCACAAGCCAGGGTTTCTAATTTTTAACTTTTTTTGGTATCTGGTTACATTTTTCAAGTCTGAATATGTAGAGAAGATAGGGAAATACATGAATTCTCTTTGTACTGATGACAATAGTTATTGCTTGCTCCATTTTTAGCCCTGCCCAGGAGAAGTTTCACTTCATATAGCCAAGAATCTAGGCATTGGATGGTGATTTGTGGCCAGCCATAACCTTCCCTAAGTAGATTTTTGGCAGGAGGAACATAGCTAGAGATTAGGGAATACAAAGAGAGCTGAGAACTTCCATTGACCTTCCAGGACCATGACTAAGGCTGCTAATGTTGCTGTGACCCCATTATGTGGCCATCTTCCACATTGCTCAGAACATTACTTCTGGGCATATAGAGCTGATATCTCACTATATGGACAGAAGCCCAGCCTGGACAAGGTCTGATTAAGAAAGTGTCTCCATGGGAATGATACTATCTGGCAAGGGACAAATTCAGTGATGCCATAGGTATTTTCCATCCTTCCTTTCCATGCTTGAGTCATTTCCTTCCTAGACCAGATAACAGGCTACAGAACTATGACTGGGTGAGAATCTATGTATAAAGGTTGAAATATTTCTCCAGAGTTGATCTAACCCAGCTGAGCTTCTGGAGTCAGATAAATATGGGCTCCTACAGCTTTATCCTTATTCCCTCTTCTTTTCTACCATCGTGAATAAAAACACATGGACCAACTTTTTCCACTCTAAATCCATTGATAAAGTGAATTCTTTTTTTTTTTCTTTCTGTTTAAACTAAGTTGACAGACGTGAGTAATAGAGTGAATGGAGGCTTTAATTTGGAGTAAACATTAATTAATAGATGATCACTTTAATTCCACCAGTTCCACCTCAAATGATTTTTGTTAAATACTTTCTTTAAGCTTTACTCACCTTGTCTCATTACCTTGCAAGGTTCAGGTTAAATATCAGCCTCCTATGAGAAGCCTTTCTGGTGGTCACTAAATAAAGGTCAGTGACTCCATTCTTTATTTCCAAATGGCACTTGTGTCTTCCAGTAACAATGCATTTAATATATTGTGTTTAATTATTCAAAAGTTCCTCTCCATCTCCTTTCTGATAGACTGTGATCTACTCAAGATGGAAGTTTATGTTTTATTCATCTTTGTAAACACATTTTATCAATATGAAATGCTTATTCACTAAGTAAAGACTTTTTATTTGTTAATCAAGTGAGTTAATAAGGGATCTTGTCATTTATTGTGGTTTAGCAAAAAATACAGAACACCTGTTAGTCAACAGCAAGTAAATATTGGTTGAGTGCCTACCAAATGACACGCAGTTTTAAAAATATGTTTCACTTACCCCAAACAAGCCTATAAGTATTAATAGCTCCATTTTATGATAAGAGAATTGACACTCAGAAGTATTAGAAGATTTTCCCAAAGTCCATTAACACATAAAGACAGAATTCAAAACAGATTCATTCTTTTCAAGTCTGACATGGTTTTTAATCTCCCATGACTATCTTTACAAATATTTTCTTCTATAAATGCCACTGGCATTAAATTAAATCATATATCAATAAACATATTTTTGCAGGGTATTAAAATAATGGACTCCATTTATGTTACCTTTTGATTATCAAACAACATAGAAATCTATATATCTAACAATATGCAGCTTAGAGAATCTAAAAGACTGATGCATCTAAAATTAGAGTGGTTAAACGCATAGGCTTTATGTTAAAAATGTAAATGAGAATCCCAGCTCTGTCATTTTTAAGATGTGTGATCCTGGAGCAGGTTATATAGACTCAAAGAGACTAAGTTTCCTCAGCTCTAAATTATCCTTTTCTTGAATGAACAGAGCAAGACTGGCTAACTAAAGCAGAAAAGGAATGTATTTAAGTCACTCATGAGCAAAGACCAGAGAATCAGGGAAAGAAAAGGGTAGAAACACAGTAGTTGTGGGTAATTAAAAGAGAATTCTTGTCCTGATGTCTACTCTTTCCCATGCCTGCAGCTCACAGTGAATGAACTTCAGCCATGTTTCTGCCTGTGTGCTGTTGTGCACTCACCATGCAAATTCTCACAAGGGAGATTCTGACTGGTCCAGCTTAAGCCATGTGCCTAAGGCTAAGGGAGGGCAAGACTCTTCATTAGCCATCGTCATCGATCCTTATGCATTAAAAAGGAGGTAATTTTCCAAAAGATAATACGGCTTCTCTTACCAAAAAAAATGCCTCCAAAACCAGGAGTCCTTAAAACAGCAAACATCTATGGAACTCCCTCCCAGGGTTAGTGTGAAATTAAATGTGTTTAAAAATTTGTGACGGTGCTGGGCTTGTAGTTAAGTATTCACAAATGTCTTGCTGTTTTCTAGTTTTACCAATAGTGGTATCTTTATCTTAGAGAAATATTTCAGCATCCTGGTTGGAGCAGAATGCCTAGATTTGAAAGTTCACTGTTCCACTTATCACCTATTATCACTGGGAAGTTAAATAATCTCCCTGATTTACTTTCTGCATTTGCAAAAAGTATCATGAAAGTATTAATCTCAAGGGTTGAAGGTTATTTCAATAGTCTATTGTGTGAAACTAATCATCCCAACACTCAGTGGCTTAAAACAATAACAATTTATTATTTCTCACAACAAATATAGTTGTCTTGATTATAGTGATTTCTTAGCCAGGCATCATTATCATTATTACTCTTTCCTCTCCATGTACTCTTTCCAGCAGGTTGGCCAAACCTTTTTACATAGTAGCTTTGAGGAACTCTGACAGGGATCCAAAAATTTCCAAGAAAGAACCTTAGTGTACAAGTGATAATCAAGCCTCTGCTTGTAACCGGATTGTTAATGTACAATTAGCTAAATCAATTCACATGACTAAGTTCCAAATCAATGTGGAAGGACAACATACAGGATATACATAGTTCAGGATACACAATTCATTGGGATGTTCAATAATCTATGACAATGATTAAATGAGATTTGTAAAACACTTAAACAGTGCTTAGGAAATGTTAGCTAACTGCCTGAGTCCTTCATTTTATAAAAGAGCAAAAAATAAAGATTCATTATCAATTGTCAGATATTTCAAACAAAATTCTCGTCAAGTCTTGATCAGAAGGATTTCTTGGCTAGGTTTTCTTATTGAGTGCTTGAAGTCACAATATTCTGTGTTGGTGGTTAAGGAATCCAGATGTTTTAGACATCAGACTTTTAAATGGCAAGGTAAGCATTTTATAAAAGACTTGTTTCTTTAACAATTTCATTTCCATAAGACAACAGGCTGCAGGAGTTGCATTCTAAGACCAAAAGTTTTCTCCATCTAATGTGTTTCAAATCCGTTCAAACACTTGAATGACGATTAGACTGAGACGAAAGGTTTCATTTTACAAAAAAACTAAAAGGATATTTTAGATCTGAAAAATCTTAACAGCAAGTATTTATAGTCACTCATTTAGATCATGAAAGAACTTTGGTAAAGAGCCTTGTTGAAGGTTCAAAATGCATCATAATGAGGGAAGGTTATAAATCTGGAAAAGTTACTCCCCTGTTGAGTTGATCTGGGCTGGGATTATTTAGTATTGCCCATTTGCCATGTTTTCCAAATATGATTATTTTCGGTGTCAGATGTCTTGCTATTATTTTAGACTATAGTTAGCTAGCAAATTTAATCACTTTGGAATGTCTGGCACACTGTAGTGCTCCATGAATATTAGGTCCTTTCTGTACCCTTGACCCAACATATTATCAGAGTTCCTTTGGTTTCAACTTAGAGGAAACAAAGCACAAATAATTTGCATAAAGAGGAAAATTTATTTTAAAGACATAGAGGAAGAAAGTTTGATTGGCCCACCTCAGCACAATATCCCTCCTCATCTGAATAGATGTAGCCTGTGATATAGGGTCACCCTCCTCCCCTTGGTGGCCATGGAGAGAAGAATCTAGATGATCTAGGCTGAGCAGACAATTGCATATATGTCAATCACACATATTGGCCCAGATTCTATGGGTGAACCCACAAGTCAATAAAAGCAAGAGTTTCTTGGCAAACGTGTGAGTGCAGGAGAGCCAATTCCCTCTGTCTTCCACTGACTTTACTCCTAGCACTCTAGTCCCTGCAGTTTGTGCCCAAATACCTTGCTTCCATGAGGGGGTGGATGCCGCTCCCAATGCAGGGGACCCCCCTGGACTACCTCTAATGTTGTGCTCTCACTCTGTTGAGGCTGCCATCTCCACATCCCTTTCAATCATCTTGTACTGGCCAGTGCTTCCTGTGGCCACCATCCCACTGCCACATGCACAAGGACCTTGCTCCTTATAGTGGTCCTTTCTGCTTGGTCTTCTGCTCCCCCCTTTTAATAACCCAAGTGTGTAGGTGGTAATCCAGGAAAATTAAAGTGCCTTTTATAAACAACATAATCCAGAGGTGAGGCCTTTTGTTGTTGTTGATTTTTCCTAAACTCTAAAGACAAGCACCTGCAACAGTACTGAGTATTTATAGTATATCTTACAATCACATTCCCAGGAAACAGACTTTGAGATGGAGATTTTTTTTGGCAAATGGTTTACTGTGAAGTCCTTTTAGAAAAAACACCCATAAGATAGTGAGAAAAGCAATAATAGGCAGAGGAAAAAAATGGGCTAAAATGCAGTTACCACTGAAGTCTCAGCCTGTCCCTCAGGGATTCTAGCAATGGAAAGCCCCTCCAGAGTTGTCCTAAATTTAGACAAGGGGGCCATTTCAAACACCCCCCTCCATATCAACCAGTAATTGGATGAAGGCTGTTCTGGGGTGGGAGGCAGGGGAAAAGACTCAGCCTTTGGCAAGGCAGTTCACTTCAGCCCAGTGAGATTCGTGGGGAGTCATTCAACTGTTAGTCCACAACAGTCAATCTCTTGGCAGGCAGGGAAATGAGTGTCCTTGTCCTAAAGCAGGGAAATAGGCATTGCATCTATTACACTGTGGTCACTGAAAGTGTGAATTCCCCTGTGTTTGAAGTTTCTTAGTCAATAGACCCCCAGATGGGCCTCAGGAATCTGTGCATCTTAATAGCAGCCCAGGTGATACTCATATAATTTGTATCTTGTCTATAATTTCATAAAAAATGCTTTAATAAATAATAAAGTCAAGTTCTCACCTGAAAGAGCATTTCTCTTAATACTTTTCCTTTCTCCCCACTTTCAGGCAGAACTTTCTTCGGTGTATTAGCAGATCTTCTCCTTACAAAATTTCTCAGGCTGTCTCTGTAGATTTACGACTTTCCTTAACATTTAAAAGTTTGTAAGGACAAGATCCATTTCATTGTTTTCTAAATTTTTTCTTAGTCATAAGTTTCCCTACTTTTCTTTTCTCAAGAGGGTATATTATGATACTAATTTTTAAAAGACAACAAGCCTAGCACTCCCTAAACTGAAGTACAATATGACATTTTATAACCAAGCCTTGGGAATACATCTCAAGGCATCCTGAGGGTACTTCACTGAAACTATTAGCTATACTTTAATGGAAGTTTTGGATCAGAGGATGTCCGCAACTCTGCTCTGTAAAAATTTGTTCTCCACCTCAAAAATAAAGCACAATGCCTCCTCCTGCTATCTTCTTCAAAGCCAAAACGTGGAGGATTATTTGTGCCCATAAAAAGTCCAGAGTCATAACCTTTCAGATGTAGGAGGGACCAAGAAGATTGTCTTACCATGGCTTTTCTTTATCTCCACATCCTCGTGTAATTTCAGAGGAATAAACTAAGGATCATGAGAACCCTTGATTTCAACAAAGATGTAAAAAGCAAATTGCTGCCATTTCCTGGACTTGAATTCAGGTTTCCTGAATACAAATCCAAGAATCCTTTTTACCAAGCTAGGCAGGTAAAAATAAAGATAACTCAGAAGCACAACCAAATCTGGGAATAGTCCCTCACTACAGGTCAGGAACATCCTGTGTGGAACAAGACAGATGAATCAATTCCCATCTCTCTCACCTCAGAAGAGAAGTCAAGGGATTCCTTTCCCTAGAAAGGTAAATTATTTTTGTAAAGAGGAATTGATTCTAGAGTCAATAAATGCATGAATATAATAACCTCCACCTGTCACCCTTAAAACATTTCTTTTTGGACTTAATATTTTTAAATTAAACTTTTCATTTTCAGGTAATTGTAGATTTACATGTTGTTGTAAGAAATAAAACAGAGAGATCTTGTCCCCTTTACCCAGTTTTCTGGATTCTCCCGATGGTGAAAACTTGCAAAACTGTCACACAGTATCAAACAGAAAATGGACATTGATACTTAACCAACAATCTTACTCAGATCTCCCCAGGTTTACTTGTATTTGTGTGGTATTCCTGTGTGTATTTAGTTCTATGGAATTTTATCACATGTGTAAGTACATGTGGCCATCACACCAGTCAAGGTATAGAACAGTCCATCACAAGAATCCCTGTGTTGCCCTTTTATAGTCTCACCCGCCTACCTCTCCCCAGACTGATTCCCTAACCCTGGCAACAAGCCTGACCACTATGTAGAGCATCAACTTCAGAAGAGCAAATATAGAAGCTAGACAGTAAGTTAGGAGGCTTTTTTCTGCAATCTAGCTGACAACTGATGATGGTCAGAGTAAGATGTTTGTATCAATGTGAGGGAAACTAGATTTTAAATACATTTTGAAGGTAGGATTTCCTGTCATGTTGGATAAGTATTGTGAAAGAAAGGAGTCAAGGATGCTCTCGAGATTTTGTTATGAGTAACTAGAAAGATGGAGTTGCTATCGGTGGACATGGGAAAGATTGTGGGTAGATTCTATTTTAAAGAGAAGATCAGATACGATGATTTTGAGATTTCTATTAGACATCCAGGTAGAGATATTTAGAGGGACAGTTGGACTTTAGGAAATAGGTTGGAGCTGGGAACATAAATTTGGGAGTTATTGCCATATGGACTGTATTTAAAGCTATAGGACTGTGTGGAATCATCATAGCAGTGAGTGTATATACAGAAATGAGAATTAAGGACTGGATCCTAGAATATTCCAGTGTTAAGAGAACAGAGAAAAAAGACTAACCAGTTGAGGAAACCTGAGATCTTGTTCTGCTTCCTGACTTAACTGCATATTCAGCTCTCTCGTTTATTATTTTCTTATTTACATGCTCTTTACTTTCTTCATGTCTTTGTTTCCTACTTCCTGCAGAAGACTGAAATTCAGTTTGAGGAAAAGTATTATATTATGTTCTCCTTTTGGTTGGGATATGTGCATCAGTCTGGGTCCAATCAGGAGAGCAAAACCACACATAATTTAAACAGGCAAAGTTTAATGTAAATAATTGTCAATTATAACTGGGGATGAAAGTAATGAGAGATAGACTTGTAAAAATTAAAGCTGTAACAATATAAAATTGCGGAGCAACCTCTCCTAAAGCTGAGCAGAGAGCTCAAGAAAGAACACTCCCCTCTTCATCCACTAGGATGAGATCCTCCTCTGCTTGGAGATAACATGACTATTTCATTAAAGAGCTGAAAAGTCATTGTTATACCATCCTACAGAACTTGCTGAAAATCACCACTTTAGAATTTTCCAGAAATCTGTCCCTCTCGGGTGCTCCAGAAAGCTGTTCACAGGGAATTATCACCCCAAAGACACTTTACTGGAAAACCACCAAATGGGAAGCTGCTAGTTGATGTGTAGAGTCAGGGTAATAGAGAAGCTGTCTGAGTCTGTGATGCTGGAGCCTGGTGCTAAAGCAACCACATGCACTTAGCAGCCAAATGCTGGAGAAGTTGCCTGTGCTACACTGGAGAAGATGCTCACGGAAGACGTCTAGCAATGGAAACATCCCACAATGGAAACATCTAGCAATGGAACCTTCCAAGAGGAGCACATCATAACTAGGAAGCAAATCCCCTTCCTCCTGAAATGGCACTAATGAGGCATGTGACCCTCTACCAACAAAGCTTGATCATACCAGCTTGCAAAGAAAAGATATTTAAAGAGCCCAGATCCATTTTCACAGAGCAGGAGGGAAAAATGGGTGAATTTGGAGCTGGTATGCAAAAAGTAGCCAGTACAGTATTTTCTTCAGGCACAGTGCTAAGCATATCAACATTTAGGTGTTAGTACTGTTTAAATTTGACATCGAAGGGAGAAAGGAGAATAGGGAAAGGAAGGTGGCAATTGAAAGGAGGGAATTGGGAGAGAGAAAGGAGGAGATGCTTGGTCTTCAAGCTACAGATTGCTTACTGCTATTAATGAGCAGGATTTCATGATAAAATCCCAAATATTCTTCTTTCTTGATCTTATGCAGTAATACTATTGCTCTCTTACAGTCATATTTTTGAGTAATTGTCCTGATATTTTAGTAGTCAAGCATCCTATAAAATTCATCATTAGTTGGGAATCAGGAAGAAATATAAGAGCTTCACCTTGCCTGCTATGTTTTCTTGTTTATAGCAATTCTTCCATGAGGTTAAGGAAGCGTCTCTGTAGGACAGAGGCACAAAGATATCAATCATAAAAAAATAATTTCAGAGTAAAAAAAAAATTGACATACTGAGTCTAATACCCACATTTGAAAAAAGTAAAAAACTGAAGCTCAGACAAGAAAAGGAGCTTGTAAAGATATTTTGTAATCATAGTTCTTTATCAATTATATGGAGAACTCTGGGAATAAAAGGTCAGATGAATGTGGTAACTTTTAAAAGGTTTTCTTTTCTATGCATGAGAGTCTTTTTAAGTCAATTCTCATTGATGCCAGGCTATTTTGTGGGCCTGAGGTATAGTTTGTGCACCCTGAAAATGAGTTGCACATCAGGAGTTAGAACTCTAAAAGTAGTGTACAAAAATCAACGCTAAGCCAGGTCTCTGAATAGAGCTAAAGGGGCTAGTTCCTGCCTAGGCATTGTGGAAAGGGAGCCAGTGAAAGTGAATGACATATGATCTGCTGTTTGCCTTAACTCCTGTAGATAAGAGTTTCATTTGTTCAGAGATCACTGCTTAGGTAAAAGATTTCTTAAATATACCTGTCTTAATTTCTGGAATAATAATAAAGTCCCAAATTAAAAAAAAATCAAGGAGCCATGTACAATATAAACAGGTTTCTGAAGGCTTAACAAAGAAATCAAGTTTCTGGGATGCCTAATTAAGTACTCTGAACTCCTTATAACAAAAAGGAAGGTCCCTGGCAATCTGCCCTCCTTGCAAAGCTTGTTCTCAAACTTTAGGCTCCCCCAGGGCTTGCCATGATGGTTTTCATTTAGGCCTGGTTAGGCCCCCCAAGTAGAAGTCTTGGAGACTGCTTCTGAATCAACTCTGTCATGCAACACTCAGGGTGCCAGGTTTGGAGGGAAAAAAAAAAAAAAGAAAAACAAAACAAGAAACACTCTTGAAGCCCAGAAAAGCTTGGCTCAAGCCTATGCACATAATAAAAAATAACAAAGAGGAAAAAAAGTGTGAGTTTGTTCTTACAAAATATGGAGTCAGTGCTTTTATTTATCATCAAACTTCAGTGTCAAAACTCAGCCACAGCTGTTGCTATATGTGTCTGAGAGAAAGCTGAGAGGTGAGTACCTCGATTGGGATTATGCGAATCACTGCTTAAGATAGCTTTTCATTTCAATACCCAGGCTAATTACCCAGGCAGGGCAGCTCAACCACTGGCTGTTTCCGACAGAGAGATTGGATTCCACATTCAGTTTAGCAACAGTAAACCACCCTGGGTGTCCAACTTCTACTCTCAACCCACACTCTGAACAAGCTGTCCTCAGGTCTAGTCTACTAAACCCAAAAGAAAAGAGAAGGCAAAGCGGAATTTTTTCCTGCCCCTTAAAACTCCAGCTGGAGCCCAGACTTCAAAAGGCAAATGAGAGATTCCCATATCCTTGTTCTTGACCTTTCCTGAAATTCAATCCCCAGGACTTGAAGGGTTTTAAATCAGTGTGTCTCCACCCTGTTTGGAGAGTGTCATGGAAATCTCCAAACAGAGTTGTATTTCACTTTGACTCCAGCCCTTAGGGATGTCCTGTGAACCCCTGTCATTTGTGCCACTCCCCTGGCCCTTAGGTTTAGATGGCACTGTGCCAACTCTCCTATAGTTGATGGGCTGAGTGATTAAACTATTTAAATGTAGAGTGAAGAGTTTTGTTTTTTTTTTTTAATTTCAGCATATTATGGGGGTACAAATGTTTAGTGTATGGCCCTTACCCTCCACCCCCAGTCAGAGCTTCAAGCATGGCCATCCCCCAGACGATGCGCATCGCACCAAATCAAAGACTCAATACCCATCACAATAGCAACAAAGAAAATAAAGGAATATATTTAACTAAGAAGGTAAAAGACCTCTACAGGGAGAACTATAAAACACTGAGGAAGGAAATAGCAGAGGACATAAACAGGTGGAAAACCATACCATGCTGGTGGGTTGGCAGAATTAACATTGTTAAAATGTTTTTACTACCCAAAGTGATCTACAGATTCAATGCAATCCCTATTAAAGTACCAACATAATTTTTCACAGATATAGAAAAAATAATTTTATGCTTCATATGGAACCAGAGAAGACCCCACATAGCAAAAGCAATCCTAGGCAAAAAGAACAAAATGGGAGACATCAATTTACCAGACTTCAAGCTATACTACAAGGCTATAGTAACTAAAACAGCATGGTACTGGCACAAGAACAGTGACATAGACCAATGGAACAGAATTGAGAACCCAGATATAAAACCATCCACATGTAGCCATCTAATCTTTGACAAAGCAGACAAAAACATACACTGGGGAAAAGAATTCTTATTCAATAAATGGTGCTGAGTGTAGAGGTTTTGAACACAAGCTATGGAATTCAATTGTCTGTGGTTAAGTCTCAGCTCTACTCTTTAAACACTGTATAATCTCAATCTATTCAGTTAACTCCCCTGAATGTTTTTCCTCATCTAAAAGATGGAGGTAAAAAAGCAAACATTTGTTGAATTCTTACTCTATAAAATGTGTTCAAAGTGTTATATGCTTTCAACTCATTTAATATTCACAACATTCCTATGAAAGAGGCAATCTTATATTCATTCACGCCACAGGTGAAACAACCAGGACACAGTGGAGCAAGGATGAAACCCAACAAGTTTATATCTAGTGACTAACTGCTATGGTTTAGGGTCTAACCATTAGGTTAGATCCCTTTTTTTTTTTTTTTTTTTGAGACAGGATCTCACTCTGTTGCCTGTCCTGGGGTCATCATAGCTCACTGCAACCTCAAACTCCTGGGCTCAAGCAAGCCTCCTGCCTAACCCTCCAGAGTCCCTGGAATTACAAGCTAATTTTTCTATTTTCTCTAGAGATGGAGTCTCCCTTTTGCTGGGGCTGGTCTTGAACTCCTGACCTCAATCAATCCTCCTGTCTTGGCCTCCTAAAGTGCTAGGATTAGAGATGTAAGTCATGGTGCTCAGCCACTTCTACTTGGATAGAAAAGAATAGTACCTAACTCAAAGGGTTATGGTGATACTTAAATGAGCTCTAAATAAAGTGTTTAGGTAACAAAATGTGGTATATGTATACCATGGAATACTACTCAGCCATGAAGGAGGATGACTTAATGCACAACCCTGACTCAAGCATTGCAAAAGGAATCCTTGTAATCAAAAACATTTGTACCCTTGTAATACTTTGAAATAAAAAAATAATAAATAAAAAGTTTTTAGCACAGTGCCTGGATCAGAGTAAGCATTTAATAAATGTTTGCTATAATTGTTATTGGTGAGAGTGATTGCAATATAACAGTTACAAGAATATGATGAAGGTAATAATGATGAAGTTTGAGAAAATTTCATCTATCCTTCTCAAGTATAAGTCACTTTCTTGAAGGCAGAAATCCAAGACAGTAGGGTGTCTCATCACCTTGAGCTGATGCTAACAGAATGAAGCTCTCGTCTTTTTAAAAATAAAGACACATTTATGGCCGGGCACAGTGGCTCACACCTGTAATCCTAGCACTCTGGGAGGCCGAAGCGGGTGAATCACTCCAGGTCAGGAGTTCGATATCAGCCTGAGCAAGAGCGAGACCCCATCTCTACTAAAAATAGAAAGAAATTAGTGGGCCAACTAAAAATATATAGAAAAAATTAGCTGGGCATGGTGGTGCATGCCTGTAGTCCCAGCTACTCGAGAGGCTGAGGCAGAAGGATTGCTTGAGCCCAGGAGTTTGAGGTTGCTGTGAGCGAGGCTGACACCACAGCACTCTAGCCCGGGCAACAGAGTGAGACTCTGTCTCAAAAGAAAAAAAAAAAAAAAAAAGACACATTTATGGCCCTATACTCCCAGGATGACTATGTAAAAAGGAAGGAAAGATGAAGAAAAAAAAAATAAAAGGAAAAGAGTCAGAGCAAGAATTTCTCTACCCTCATTTCCCAAATTTGACCTACACCTCAGGCCCTGTACCAGGTGATGCCCGCAACAAACTTGCTGGGTGGGGATTGTTTTACACAGTTTCACCAACTGAGAAACTGAGCATTAAAGAGGCTATGATAACTGCTGAGGTGCCACAACCAAAGGATTGCTGACTGAGCCAGGGCTTAATCCAGGCCCACGGTGCCATGACACTGTGGTGGTACTCAGTAATTGCAGAAAGTAACTGACATAAACCGCACAGAGTTTCCAAGGAGAGAATCGCCCCTGCCCCTCCACAGCATTCTCCCATTTGACAAACATTTATTGAGCATCTTGTACAACCAAGACACGGGCTGCCTGACAGCTTTCGCAGGCCCTGCAGAGCAGGCGTTCAGAAAGCATCTGGTTGGTGGAAAGCAGGGCTGCAGAGCTGTCACAGCAGGAGGCAGCTGTCCAGGAAGACAGTAAACAAGGACATGGACTTGTAATTCCAAACAGTTGGGACTGTCATTTTAAATACCCTTCAGCTCCTCTTTAGTTTTCTGTAGGTAAAAATAGCTCAGTTGCCAAGAAACCTGTTAAGTAGTGATAAGTTATTTCTCACTAAACAGATACACGAATTTGTTACTAAATGAAACCTAAAAGAGTGCTCTTTAAAGCTTCAACTTATGTTTGCACGATATAAGATGGGCCCATCATGATACCGTGAGAGGTGTTGCCATATTTAAATAATAAAAATTAAGAGAAGAACACACTGACCACAAAAATTCAGGGACTAAATACTGTCCCTGTCAATCTCATCACAGAATCATGATCCCATGTTTCCTCCAGAGACTGTGTAGTTCAACCTAAGTTGAGAAAATTGATTTTGAGACAAAACTGTCAATATTTCTAAGTGAGCTAAACCCACTCACACATCTCATAGAAGTAAATGATTTTACGATCACAAGTTGTTATGGGTTGAATTGTGTTTCCCCCAAAAGACATGCTGAAGTGTTGAAGTCCTAACTCTCGGGACCTCAGAATGTGCACCTGGCAGATGTAATTAAGTTAAGATGAGGTCATTCTGAAATAGAGTGGACCCTTAATCCCATATAACTGGTGTCCTTATGAGAATAGGTAAGGGACACAGAGAGAAGATGGCCACATGATGACAGAGACAGAGACTGCAGTTCACAAGCCAAGGAATGCCAAAGATTGCCAGCAACCTTGAGAAGCTAGGATGAGACAAGGAAATATTCTCTCCCAGATCCATCAGAGAACACATGGTTCTGCCAGCACCCTGATTTCAGACTTCTACTCTCCAGAACTGTAAGAGAATAAATTTCTGTCAGTTTAAGCTACCTAGTTTCTCACACTTTGTTACAGAATCCATAGGAAACTGATGCACAAGTTGTTCTAAGAATAAAGACTGATAATTTAAAATAGAAGAAAAATCTCAGAGTAAGATATTGTTCAACACTTTGTTAATCTGATTAATTTGCCTTATCTGTTTATCTTGCCTCTCCAGTGCTTAAAAAGGGTTAAGTGAAGATAATAGCTAAGTTAGGTAATTAACCCAAGTGTTCATCAACCAATGAATGGATAAAGAGAATGTGATGTGCACGCACGCGCACACACACACACAATGGACTGCTATTCGGACTTTTTTACAAATTTCTTTTCTATTTTATTTTTAATTATTATAGGTACATAATAGTTGTATATCTTTATAGGGTACATATGATGTTTTGATACAGGCATACAATGTGAACAATGTGAATTAATCAAATCAGAGTAATTGGGGTATCCATCACCTCAGGCATAGGATACTATTCGGTCTTCAAAAAGGGGGAAATCCTGTCATTTGCCACAATGTGGATGAACCTGGAGGACATTATGATGAGTGAAATAAGCCAGTCACAGAAAGACAAATTTCACACATTGCCATTCATATACGAATGTAAAACAATTGAACTCAGGATTAGAGACTAGAATGGTGGTTATCAGAGGATGGGGAGTGAGGGGAATGGGGACATGATGGTCAAAGGGTACAATGTTTCAGTTAGGAGGAATAAATGATAAGTGTTTGAGGTGACGGGTATGCTAATTAGCTTGATTCAATTATTCCACCTTATATACATATATCACAGCATCACTTTATACCCCATAAGTATATATGATTATAATTTGTCAATATCCAATAAAAAAATAAATAAATAGATAAGTAAATACATAAATAAGCTGTTTTTCAAGGCACAGCTCAAGTCTCTGCCCTATTTTCCCAGGAGACCTCTCCTGATCCTTCTTACAAAGATTTTGTAACTTTTTCAAGATGTCATTTTGTCTCCTTGAGAGGAAGGACTACCTTACTAATCTTTAGATTACCTAAAATGATTGTTTTGTAGAAATAAGAACTAAGTGCTCAATTGCTCAGTAAATATCCATTAGATTGAAATGAACTCCTCAGACTTTTAGTGCTACCTTCATTTTCACTTTCTCAGTCAAGTTTGTCCCAAAGTCTTCCTCATGATTTACCCAATCACTGTGCTTTTATGATAGACTTTGAAGATCAAGATATTAAAAACTGCCCCAGTCTCTCCTGAAGCCAGTGTCATGGCAAGATAAAGGAAGGTGGGGCAATGGGCAATTGTCTAGATTAAAAGAGACTTTAAGGATCGAACTATCAAATGCAATGAGTCGAGTCTGTTTGGATCCTAATTTGAAGGAAGTGACTATGAAACATATTTTTGAAACAACCAGGGAAAGCTAAATATAAACTAGGACAGTACTAGATGATATTGATAAAAATTATAATAAATTTTATTGGGTGTGATAATAATCTTGTCATTGAGGAAGAAAACTACCTTACTTTTTAGAACACATACTAAGATATTTAGCAGTAAAATATTATGATGTCTGATTTTTTTTTGTTAGAAATTGAGTAAAATTAAAAAATGAAGTAAATATAGTAAAATGTTACCAATTATTAAATCTAGATGGTGGGTTTGGAGAATCAATATAAATATTTTACTCTTTGTCTATATGTTTAAAACCTATTCACATTAAAAATGTTTTTAAAAAATCAAGGTCAAAATGGATCTTAAATGTAAAAGATAAAACTATATAAGTGTTAAAAGATAACATAGAAGAGTATCTTTGGAACCTAGAGCTTAGTAAAGAGTTATTAGACATGACACCAAAATCATTCTCCTTAAAAAGAAAAATTGATATATTGGATTTCATCAAAAGTAAAAAAAAAAAATTGCTCTGATAAAGACCCTATTATGAGGAACTAGAAAAATATATATGTAAAAACATGTCTGACAAAGGACTTATATCTAAAATAAAGAACACTTAATAGTTAAAAGAAAACAAATGATCCGATGACAAAATGGGCGAAGACATGAATAGAAGACTATATAGTTCACCAAAAAGGATATTCAGCTAGTAAATAAGCACAGGACAAATTTTTCAATATCACTTGCCATCAAGAAAATGCAAATTAAGACCACAGCGACATCTTACTACACACCTGTAATGAGAACTAAAATAAAACAATAACAATACCAAATTCAGGTGAGGATGCAAATAAACTGAATCTCTCACACAAAGCTGATGGAAATATAAGATGGTACTGCTACTTTGAAAAACTATTTGGCAGCCTCTTAAAAAACAAAAAGTAAACACACACCATACAACTCAGCACTGTACTTCTGGGCTTTCATCCCAAAGAAATGAAAAATCACATCCATACAAACACCTATACATGATACGTTCATAGAAGCTTTATTTGTAATAGCCAAAACCCTGGAAACAATCCAAATTTTCCTTCAGTAGGTGAATGATCAAACAAAGTGTGGTATATCCACACCATGGAATATTGTGTGTGGCAAGGAGTGGCTGTGATGATAAAGGGGTAACTTAGAGGAGAACTTTGTAGAGATAGAATAGCTCAATATCTTAAATGCAGGGATAGTTACATGTATCTACACATGTGCTAAATATGGCATAGAAGTACATATTGTACCAATGTCAATTTCCTTGTATCCATATTTTACTATCGTTATGTAAGTTGTAGCCACTGGAACTTGGTCAGGGGCACACAGGACTTGTATGTACTATCTTTGCAACTTTCTGTGAATGTATACTTATTTCAAAATTAAAAATTAATCCAAAAATAATAGGTTGCATTCCAGGGGATTTCTGGACTCCATGCATCATCATCCCATGTGCTCACAATCACAGAAACCTCTTTGTTTTAGCACCTCTGTTTTCCCTTTCAGCCTAGACTATTAATTCAGTTCCCTTCTTTACAGCACTTAACAAATGTTAATCTTCATGCTATAATCACAATGGCATAGCATCTCTCAAATCAGAATTACCTAAAAGGCTTATTAAAACATGGAGTCCAGGTCTCAGCCCAGAGATTCTGATTCAGGAAGTCTTGGAGAAGCCAATCATTGATATTTCTAACAAGCTGACAGGAACTGCATTTCATATGACTGGCACAGTGTTTCGAGTATAAGGCTGATAGTCAAGAAGGAGCCCAGTCTTCACTGTGCGTCTCCACCAAGACACATAACCTCTCTGAGCCTTGGTTTCCTGAAATGTAAGGTACCCAGCTCATAGGATTATTGTGAAAGAAATGAGATAACGCATGTTATTGAAGTAAACATTAGGAGCACTCAATACATTGTAATTCATTCTTATCATTATTGTCATTATTAGCTTGTTTGGAATGTCACTTCAGCACATATAAGATTTATCAATGCATCTCTCATAAGAAAAATATTGGCATATCCAAAACTCACATTTGCATTTTAAGTGTACCTGTCTGAACCAGGTAAATATTCTTTCATATTTTGTGTATGTGTGCACACTTTGGGAACTAGTAGTGGTAACAAAAGAGAGACTGTTTGCTTCTGTCCATTAATTAATTTTCTAGTTAATACAGTAATTTCCAGTAACGTGGAAGGCAGTGCACAGATCAATTACTATCTGGGATTACTTTACAAAGTGACGAGTTCCAGAGGGGACTTTGACACAGAAAAGTGAAGCAAGGGCTAAGGTCACAGAGGTAGCCAGGGGCATTTAAGCCTGAGAGTCAGATCTCTTAACTCTCAACCCAGGGTCACTTTCAATACACCAGGCAATCAATTTTGTAACTTCCTTAAGAATCCTGACTAGTTTATACAACCAAGACTGCTTATAATCTCAGCTAGCTCAGGGCTCATACCACCCCATTCACTGAAGCTGAATTTAGAAACTACCCACTAACACTGCTCTACTTTGGGGTATGATCTTGTCTCAGAATCCCACAGCAGAAATACGAATCTTAGGAAAGTTTTAGATGTAAACTGCTGTGTACAGTGTGTGACTTTATAGCATCACATTCTGTTTTGAAAAACAATCCCCTAGTCAAAAATTTTGCAATAGACCATAAATCAGATCTGGGTTTTTCTAGGCCTGGCTCTGCCTTTGAAAGGTTCTCTAATCCTGGGCAAGTGGGCAAGGCACCTCTCCTTTCTGGTCCTCAGTTTTCTCATCTGTTAAAATAAGACATTTGACTAGCTGGTTTCTAATGGCCCTGTAAGCTCTAGGATTCTGAGTCTGATTTTAATAAAGATACTTTTTAAAAGGTTCATTCCTCAAAATTTCCCCTACCTCATTCCCATACCTCAGCAGCATATGGGAAAGAATGGATTTGGAATCTGATTCAGGTTCAAACTCAGGTTCTGCTAATTTCCAGCAAAGTAATCTTGTCCAATTGACATACTTTCTATGAACTTTTGTTTGTCCTCTACAAATGGATATAACATTATCTCATAATTATTTACTGTAATATGCAAAAGTTGCTGGTGTAAGGTTTCGTAGCATTCTCTGATCCTTCTACATTGCCTCTTCCAATTAATATTTTGCCCTATCTTCCTCCATTCCTTCCTTTTGTCCTATATACTCATACCCAAAATTCATGTGTGTGTGTATGTGTGTGTGTGTGTGTGTGTGTGTGTATTTTCCGTGTGCTAAGAGAATATGCTACTATTAGGTCACTCAACAAATGTTTAGTTAATACCTAACATATGGCTGGAAAAATTTTTGGATCAATAGGAAGCAGTCTTAAAATAAAAGATAGTTTTCTAGTTTTTTCCCAGTCCAATTTCCTTGCTAAAATTGATTCCTGAATTTATTTCTGTATTCTCCACTGTCTTCATATCTATAGTATAGCAATTTCCTAGTATCTGAGAAGCCAACCCAAGAAAATAAAAATGATCAGAAACCATTAAAGTTTCCAAAAAAATTTGTTTTCATTATCTCATTTGATACTCCTAAAAACAACCCCATGTGTATGCTATCAAAGGTTGTTAGCTCCATTTTACAATTAAGAAAATGGAAGCAAAAAGAAATGTTTTCTTAACCTATAGTTCTATGTGCTTTTGTTTTTTGCCAAATTAGTTCATTTCTGTTGGAGACTGGCTAGCTATTTCCCAAAACTATTCCTCTTGTTCCTGGGTACAAAGATGGAATATGTTCCCCACCTTCCTTTGCAGTTAGGTGTGATTACATGCTTAAGTTCTGGTCTACGGAACGTGAGTAGAAAAGCTGTATAGCACTTCCGGATCTGGTTATAAAGAGCTTTCTTCCCGCAAACATCCTGCACTTATGCCTTCCTTCTTCATGATCTTTTCCTCCCATGAAAGGCACTAACCTTCTATTAATTCTTCAGATAACATCATATGAGCATTATGTGCCCCATAATACCTTCCCATGAAAATCCCTCATAGCACTCTAAATATAGTTAACATCAACAATTGGCATCATACATTTTGGTAGTTGACTTAAATTAGAGAATGTTGGTCATGTATATTGGATTTCACCCTAATTAGATTGTCTTAATTTATCACATATCCAATGATACACCATGAGGTATTGAACATACAGTAAGAACGTAATAAATTTTTGCTGATTAATTGAATGTGACAGGTTTAATAGGCAAAATTGAAAGTATCTGATCATTTTCTGGCTATTTATTAATTTGCAGTGATTTATTGAATACCTATTATGAGTTTAGTATTGATCTGGGAACTAAGACCAAAGTAAGTACACCACCTCATTATCTCCCCATTAGTTTGGGTGTTCCTTAAATTTTTCCACCCTAGAGCTTAGAGTTAGCTGCTTTCTATGCATTGGCAAGGAATATATATGTGGTCCATTGAAGAGACAGGCCTTATACCTGGACAATTGGATGGTCAAATCTTGGCTCTATCATATACTTTCTATGTAACCTGGCATAATATCCTTATTCTGTCACTATAAAAGAGAAAGAATCATATATAATTTACAAGGTTGTCATGATAAAATAGGATACATAAATAAATTGCCTAAACCTAAATAAATATAGCAGATGCTCAGAAAATGTTTGTTTCCTTTCAGTGTAGCCAAGTCATTTTGAAGGGGGAGGCCCTCTTTCTCAGTGTAACACACAAATATTTGGACTTAAGTTTGAAGTGGGGTAGATGACTAGCCTAGAAGGTACGCAGTCCCTCTCTGCCTTGTGTTTAAGAATCCCCCCACTTCTTCAGCTGGGACCTTTACATAGAAAATATGAATGCAGAGAATTTGTGTGATTTATTCATTCAGGAGGAGGACAGACGAAAACTGTTGATATATTAGCTGTGAGAGGTTAAGGGATATATATATATATATATATATATTTGCGTCTCTTTCTTATGTATATAGTTCTGTAGCCTTTAAGGGCAAATTAATAACAGTTCAAGATTGTTTTGTCCTTATGTTATGATGATTATGCAGTGCGTGGAACTTCCATACTTGTAAATGAAATGATTTTAGGGAATAGGAAAACACAGTATTCAGGCTCTAAGCAGCACTGCACTAAGCCAGGATGGGGGAGACGTAGCTAAACAGCTGCACGTGTGAGAGGGATTAGCAATTTCAGTTGACTGCCAGCCGAACATGAGTCACCAGTGTGTTGAGACTGCCAAGAGAATAATTTGATCTGGGACTGAATTAACAGGACTGCAGTGTCCAAACCAAAGGGAGTGATACTCCTGCAGTCTCCGCATGAATCAGACCACACCTAATGTCCTGCGGCTCTTGTTTACCCCAAATACCCCATTTCTTTATAATGTTCCATACAAAGAGGAGTTTACTCTTTACTGTATAACAGAAACAATTGCCTAATACTTGCTTGTATTAGAAACCTTTATCCTTTACCTTATCTTGACTGTAGAATTTACCACACAAGTCGTGTAGTTGTGTTTAAGAGACAGGCTCTGACTATGTTGCCTAGGCTAGTCTTGAATTCCTGGGTTCAAGTGATCCTCCCACCTCAAACTCCAGAGTAGCTAGGACGACAAGCATGCACCCAGCTGTCTTGTTATTTTATGTGCAGATGTTTGCATCTTTGAGGACTAGGAACACGTTTTTCTCTTTTGTGTATCTGGTAGTATAAACAGGGTAGAAAAGTTTCTGTTTCTACCTTTTCAAGGCAATGGATTAGCTTCTAGAAGCAGCGTCTACCTTATTAAACTTGGACATTGTAGTCAAACAGATTTGAATTCAAATCTTGCTTAAACTATTATTATCAACAAGAAAAATTAGGCAGTTGCTCCTGTAATGCTCAGTCCTATATTTTGGGGTTAGAGTGTTTTACTTCATACTTCTCTCTACCCCAACCTAACCAGACACGAACCTATAGACATTTAACAACCTTATCTCCTTCTTCACAAAACAGTAAGCATTGCATTCTGGGAGTTACGTGTCTGTAATAAAGCAGTATTGAAAGTGAGCTAAGCAGGGAATAGAGCAATGCAGAGATAGGAAGAGCCCTGATCTCTGGAAAACAGTGGGGAATTTAGGCTCACAGCGATAAAGAATCAGGCACTGAGGATTAGACAGAATCTCATTTCAAGTCAACAGAGTTGAAGCAGATGAATGCATGCCTAGAAATGGGGTCAATATAAAACATCATACTATCACTCTTGCCCTCCCTTCTTGCCCCAGCTATTAATCTAAACACAGGATTGAACTAACAGCCAAATGGGCAGTGAGAAAAGCCAACGGCAATTTTCACAGAGATTTGTTGGCAAATACCATGCCTGGATAGATCTCTCCTTCTTTCAAAATTAGCAAAAACAAAATAAAACGAAACAACAGTCTCAACATCAGAAATCATGGGACCAATAAATATGCAGAAAGGGAAAAAGCCATGGTATAATGAACACTTATAGGAAGGATTTACTTTTTTTTTTTTTTAAATAAAGAACAGAGATTTATTTCTTACATTGCTGGAGGCTGGAAAGTCTAAGTCAGGAGGCCTGTATCCAGCAAGCGCCTTCTTGGTGCATCCTTTCATGGTGAAAAGCAGAAGAACGAAAGAACAAGAGGAAAAAAAGAACAAGAGGGGGATGAACTCACTTTTATAGCTAGCCCACCCTCGAGATAATTAACCCACTCCCATGAATCCATTCATGCGGGCAGAGCCCTCATGACTTAATCACTTCTTAAAGGTCCCACCTCCCAACACTGTTGCACTGGGGATTAAGTTTCCAACACACAAATTTTGGGGGACACATTCAGACCTTAGCATTCCATCTCTGGCCCTCCAAATTTATGTCCTTCTCACATGCAAAATACATTCACTCCATCCTAATAGTTCCCAAAGTCTTAACTCATTCTAGCATCAACTCAAGTTTAAAGTCCAAAGTCTCATCTGAACCAGGTGTGGATGAGACTCAGGGCATGATTCCTCCAGAGGCCAATTCATTCTACCTGTCAAATCAAACAAGTTATCTACTTCCAAAATGCAATGGTGAGACAGGATAGAGGTTCCCATTCCAAAGGCAAGTAGACAAGAAAAAAGGGATACCTGATCTGTCTAGAAATCTTACCTCAAGGTCCTAGTTTGCCTCAAAGATCTCTGAAATACCTGCAGGGTCATTCTCTTATTGTCTTGATGAATAAATAGCACCTGGCTTCCTTCTAGCCCAATTAATCTCTTTCCGCTAAAGTCAATTGGCCTCACCTGGGTTGGTTCTCCTAACGATGCCTTTACACTCTTTTCATGGCAAGGCTGTGAATTTTCCAAATCTTTGCTTTCTGCTTCCCTTTTAATTATAAATTTCATCTTTAAATCATTTACCTCCTCTCACATCCTACTATATGTGTTTAAAAGTAGCCACAAAATTCCTTCAATATTTTGCTTAAAAATTTCTTCCATCATATATCCTAGTTCCTCTTTCTTAAATCCCACTTTCCATAAAGCCCTAGGACACTGACACAGTTCAGCCAAGTTCTTTGCAACTTTGCAACAACAACGCAGTTCTACATTCTCCAACACCTGGCTCCTCAAATCTATCTGAGAACACATCAGAATTGCCTCTGCCATCCATATTTCTACTGACATCCTAATCACAATCACTTAAGCAGTCTCTGAGAAGCTCCAGACCTTCCCTACATTTCTTCTCTTCTTCTGGGCACTTACCAGAATGGCCCTTCATACACCGTTCATGGCAATCTAGGCTTTCCTAGCCTGCACCTCCAAACTTTTCCAGTCTCCGCCCATTACTCAGTCCTAAAGTCGCTTCCACATTGTCAGGTATTTGTTATAGCAACACCCCACTTCTTGGTACCAATTTTTTGCCTTAGTCATTTTATGTTGCTATAACAGAATACCATAGATTAGGTAATTTATAAAGAAAATAAATTTATTTCTTACAGTTCTGAAGGCTGGGAAGCCCAAGGGTCTTTGCACTGTGGTCACCCCAGGATGGAAGTTAGGACTTACTCTTGAAGTGTATTTTTTATAGGAAGCAAAAGGAAAATTTAACTTAGTAATTTAAAACAAGTTACAAAAGACTTTTTATGAAATATGAGCAAAGATCCTAGGGAGAAAATATCTGAGAGAAAGAAATAACACAATGAGGGGCATTGGCCAAGATGGCAGACTAGAAGCAGCCCACACATCCCCCTTTAGAAGAGGATGGAACACTGCAAGTGGATGCCCACCTACAATGGACTTTCTTGGAGAGAGCATTGTAAACCATCAGAGAACTGATGGGAGACACTCAGAGTGAAGGAGATGGGGATAGGGAGTTCCACTCTCCAAGATGGGAAAGTACCTGGGGCAGACCCCTACATGTGCAAAAGTGATAAAGGAGAGAACCCCCGGGCTCCATGCTTCCCATGTGGACACTGCAACTCAAGCTGTGAGGGGCCCTCACTACAACCACAGGCCTCTGTGCTGATCAGGGAACTGCTTAGAGACAGCACAGTAAAGCTGCATTGGAGAGCATGCTCAGCAGGGACCTGCTGGCCTTGGTTCCTGGATTGCTGCAACTGACACCACCCTGAGCTCTCAGGTTGGAAACTCCTAGACTACACAGGGATCATCTTTGCTGCACCTGTCCCAAAATTGCCCTTTTCAGGCTGGGAAGAGAACAGGGAAAGCAGATGCTTTTGAACACCCATGACTGGGAATGAAGTACCCACTCTCCCCACCACTGGGGAACTAAAATGGAGCTTGAGAGGTCCCATGATAGCAGCAGCAGTGGGACCTGTGTGAGGAGAGAGACCCAGCCACCCAGTAGCCCAGGCCCCATGGCCCTGCACACCACCCAGTAGAAAAAGACCCCAAGGCCAGGTGCCATGCAAATGTCCATGCCCTGCTGGATCTGAGCTCTGTGCAGGGGACCATGCCCCCCAGCCCTGCATGCCTATAGGCGAACAAAATGAAATGGAAAACAAAAAATGATACAAAGGATCAATGAAATGAAAAGTTGGTTCTTTGAAAAGATAAATAAAATTGATAGACCTCTCTCTACATTAACCAGGAATAGAAGAGGAAGGACCCAGAAAATTTCAATCAGAAATGAAGAAGGTGATATTACAAATGGTACCACAAAAATACAAAATATCATCTGTCAATACTATGAAAATCTCTACATACATATACTAGAAAACATAGAGGAAATGGACAAATTCATGGAAACAAACAACCTCCCAAGACTCAGTCAGGAAGAAATAGGACTCCTGAACAGACCAATAACAAGCAACGAGATCAAAGCAGTAATGAATAACCTTTCCATAAAGAAAACCCAGACCCAGATGGCTTCCTTGGTGAATTCTGTCAACCTTTTAAAGAAGAAATAATACCAATCTTCACAAACCCTTTCAGAATATAAAAAGAACACTCCAATTCATTTTATGAGTTTAGCTTTACCCTGACAGTAAAATTGGAAAAATTTAACTGTGATTCTTGTCTCACATCATGTAAAAATTAGCTTCAAATTGATTATAAAAATAAATGTAAAGACTAAATCTAGAAACCTTCCAGGAGAAAATTTAAGAAAAACTATTCATGACCTAAGAATAGAAAAAGGTTTCTTAGATCAAAGAGTAGAGACCATTAAAAATGATGAATTTGACAAAATTATAAACCTCTGGTGTTTAAAAGATACTTGTAAGAAAATAAAAAGTCAAATCTCTGGCTTAAGGAAAATATTCACAATACTTAGATCTAACGAAAGGTCTTTAACTAGAATATTTAATGTATTCTTCAATTCAATAATATAAAAACAGTAAGCAAACAAACAAAAACTGTGAGTAAGTGGGCAAAAGATTTGAACAGACATTTCACAAAAAAGATATACTAATGGCCAATATGGCCACAAAAATAAGCTCTATAGTGTTACTTCTCTGGGAAATACAAATTAAAATCACAGTGAGATACTACAACATACCCTCAGAATGGTTAAAGATTAGAAAGATTGACAATGCCAAGTGTTGGTGAGGGTACAGAGGAAAAGAACCCATAACTATCAGTGGGAATGCAGAATGACAAGATAACTTTGGAATAACTTTTGACAATTTTTTAAAAAGGTTAAATATGCATTTGTAAAATGGCTCAACAATATCCCTCCTAAGAATTTGCTCAAGAGAAATGAAGACATTTGTCCACACAAAGTCTTGAACAGTATAAGAATTTTCATTTTAGCTTTACTTATAACAGCCCCAAACAGTAAACAATCCAATACCAATGAAAAGATGGCTAGGTAAATACATGACTTGGCTGACAGAAGTAGCAAATAACATGGATGTATCATAAAAGTATTATCTCTATTGAAAAAAGAAATTAAATACCACATTCTATATGTTATATGTAGTACCCCATAGACTTCCTATGATCCCTGCTTCCTAATATTCACATTCTTATGTAATTTCCACTCCTTGAGTGTGGGCTGGACCTAGACATTTGCTTTTAATGAATATAATACAGCAAAAGTGATATGCTGCTGCTTTTGAGATTAGGTTCCAAAAGACTGTGACTTCTGTCTTGCTGGTATTCTCTCTCTGGCTCCTGTTACAAGCTTTCTCTGATGAAGCAAGCTGGAGAGTCATGTGAGGGTGGCCTTACAGCCAATGTCAGCAAGGAACTGAAGTTCTCAGTCCAACAACCCTTGAGGAATTGAATTCTGCCACAAACCATGTGAGTGAGAATGGAAGTAATTCCTTCCCCACTTGAGTCATCAGATGAGCGCTAGCTCTGGCCAACAAATTGATTGCAGCCTTGTAAGAGATCATGAAGCAAAAAGGCCTAGCTAAGCCATGCCCAGATTCATGGTCCACAAAAATTGTGAGATAAATGTGTCTTGTTACAGGCTTCTATGTTTTGGGATATTTCATTATGCATCAATGAGAAATAAAAAGGAATTTAGTATCTTTAAGTAGGATGCTGTTATAGCAAATAGAAATAAAAAGGAATGAACTACTGATACACACAACATTGTGGATAAATCTTAAAAATATTAAGCTGAATCAAAGAAGACAGAAAAAAAGAATCACAACATGCTCTATGATTCCATTTATATGAAAATCTAGAAAAGACAAAACTAATGTACAGTGACAGAAAGTAAATTAGTGGTTTCTGGGGCTGAGAATAAGAAGGAATTGACTTAAAAAAGTGCTGAGAAAAATTTTGTGGTGATGGAAAGTTTCTATGTATTAACTGGGTGGTGGTTACAAGACTTATGCATTCATCAATGCTCACCAATCTGAATGTCTGATTTTTGCATTTTATTGTAAAAAATTATATACTTCTATTTTATAACACATCCTATATCAAATTAAAATGCAAAATAATGATGAAAAATATTTATTCCAAATAACATAGGCAAAGAGTCAGTATCTTTGCTATATTAAAAATTCTTAAATTATTATAGAAAAATTGGTAGCATATCTGAAGAAATAATCCATGGAAAAATACAGTTAATACACTCTTGAAAATATTCACTATTATCAATCAAGTAATCCAGCATGGTGGTAGTAAAATCTCTATAGTCTCTTGTGAAGGCAATCTGGAGAAAGCAATATTCATCAAGAGTTTTAATACAATTACACCTTAATCCCAGAAATAGTATTTTTTTTAAATATGTGTTGAGGAATTGTTGAGATTTTGACAAATATGCATATGCAAAATCTGATTCTTCACAGCATTCTTTATAATAGGAAAGGTAGAAATAACCCAAATATTCAGTAACAAGAAAATGGTAAAAGTGTGCAAATCTATATAAGCATAATATTTATAACATTTTTTTTGAAGCAGGGTCTTGGTGTCTCCTGGGCTAGAGTACAGTGGCATCATCATAGCTCACTGCAACCTCAAGCTCCTGATCTCAAGTGATCCTCTTGCCTCAGCCTCCCAAGTAGCTGGGACTACAGACATGTGCCATTGCACCTGGCTAATTTTTCTGTTTTTAGTAGATATGGGGTCTCACCCTTGCTGAGGCTGGTCTTGAACTCCTAGCCTCAAGCATTCCTCCCACCTCAGTTTCCCTAAAGTGGTAGGATTACAGGCGTGCCACCTGGCCTGGCCTATAACCTGTATAACTTATTAAAGCATTATAATCTACATGACTACATAAAAGTATGACAATTTATATAACCATATAATCTCTAATTAATGCTAGACATATTCATATTATAATGTATATTCAAAGCAGAATAAAACCAAATAGGATTGTTATCTTATTTCCTCTTTATATAATTTTGCATTTTCCAAAATGTCTTCAATAAACCTACATTATGTGTATAAATAAGTTTTGTTTATTAGGAAGAATAGATATTTTGTAGAGTATTTGTTTTAGGTAAGACATGGTATTTAGAGTAGAACTAGAAAGTAGTGAAGTCAGGGACCCTGGAGAATGCAACAGCTCCTGGGAGTGATTGAGCACAGTAGCAAGTAAAATATGGACATGAAACAGCTATGGTAGCTTTACTTTCTAGGTTAGACAATTTATGATATTTACATTTTCCATGATTTTTTTTCCCATCTTTCACACTTTAGTCTTTACTAAAATTTTTTTGAAAATTCTTCCTCACTAAATCCCCAACTTTACCAGTATGTACATCTTCACATATTCTGTCAAAGATGAATTTGGCACTAAAAATATTAACAAAAACAAAATGTACAAAAATCAATCCTTCTGTATTAGGTGCTTTAGAAGAAATGGACATTATCCCCAATAGTGTTACAGTCCAGTTGAGGGGAAAAAAGGCAATTGTATAACAAAAAGAGAGAAATACCCATAAAAAGTAGCATACATAAATGAGTGATTTAGCCAGAAAGTGCTTGCAGGGATTAGTAAGGGCAGAAGTTGAAAGAAAGTTTGGGATTTGGGAAGGGTCTGGTTTACTGGAGAACAAAGTCAGGCTGAGCAGGCAGTGGTGGGATTTGCTTATAGGAGCCTGCAAGGATGAAGAGATAAGGTTAGTGAGATAAGGTGGGGCCCAGGTGTGTGTGTGTGTGTGCCCTGAGGTCTCAGTCGGGAGTTTTTCTTCTATTCCAAAGAATCTGGAGATAAATGCCAAGATCATCTCATTTTACAGTAATGGCTAAAAAATAGCAAGAGAATATTGACAAAATGGTTAAACAAAGAAATTTACTTGGAAGGTTAAGGCAACCGCTTAGGACAGCTAACTTTTATCTAGGGTTTACGTATGCCACCATTATTCTAAGAGCTCTGCATATATTGATTTATGTAAACTTTGCCACAATTTCACATACATGCTATCATTATTCTTACTTTAGGGTTGGAGAAGCTGAAGAAAGAAACTTGCCCAGATTGCATAGCTTTAATTATTAGAGCTGAGATTCTGAGAGAGGCACTCTACATAGGAAAGGGGGAAAAACCATTGAACTTGAAATTGCTCTGTAATGACCTCTAATCAGATTAAATTTAAACTACTGTTTCAAAGGGAAGTGATGTTCAATCTGAACAGAGAATGCTCCAGGTAATAGGTGAGAAATTATGCATCTTCCAAGGTTAGGGAAACCAGAGAAAACTCATGTGGGATCAGGACAAAAGCAGGGAGGAAGAACAAGTATTTCTCAAGAAGGAGTGCCTGAATCTAGTCAGGCTAGATCCAGAGAAACCTGAAACTGAGAAAGTTTTTCCCAATTATTTTTTATCAGGTTTGATTTACATGATTTAATTTTTATAGCTTTGTTTGGTTTTCTACAAAATAAATTTATAAGTGGTTGCATGTGGGTTGTGGAGTCATAGCTGACTTTTACTGGTCCTTAGCACTTTCTTATATTTTCTAAACTACTCCAATGACAATTTATTGCCTTTGTAAAGGAAATACATATTGTTAAAAAAAACAAATAGGCAAGGTCAACTATATGAAGCACATAAGAAACAAAAAGTTTCACAGAAAAACCAAAAAAAGGTATTTAACTTTTTCTACTTTTCTTATATTATCTAATTTTTCTATAAATAGAATACATTACATTTATAATAGGACAAAAGTAAACTTTTTAAAAAATATAATGCATTCTTCCTTTAAAATGTATACATAAAAATGAGAGGGAAATAAATTTTCTGATGTGATATTCTAATTTCAGACTTATTAAATATTATAACTGTAAATAATTTTTTGCTTCCTGGTTTTGAATGAGATTTATATGCCCGATTGCACAATAACTCCTTTGCCCTATAGTAGAATAAGTTTCTAAGTTATTCAAGAGGGCCCAGAAGTAGCAATAAAAAAAAATCTTCCAACAAACAAAAGTCCCTGACCGTATGGATTCACAGGTGAATTTTACCAGGCCTACAAAGAAGAGTTGGTACCAATTCCACAGAAATTATTCCACAACATTGAGAAGGAGAGAATCCTCTCCAACTCATTCTATGAAGCCAGTATCACCTTGATACCAAAGCCAGAAAAGGACACACAAAAGAAAGAAAACTACAGAACAATATCCTTCATGTAAATGGATGCAAAAATCCTCAATACTAGCAAAAAGCATTCAACAGCACATCAAAAAATAAGGATGACTTGATGCCTTTTGCAACAATTTGGATGGAACTGGAGACCATTATCATAAGTGAAGTATCTAAAGAATGGGAAAACAAACCCCACATATACTCACTATTAAATTGGAACTAACCGATGAGCATACATGTGCTTACAAGGAAATAAAACTCAATGGAAATCAAGCAGGAGGGAGGGGGGAGGAGGGAATGGGTGAAAACCTACCTAACAGGTAAATGAACACTGTCTGGATGATGGGCACACTTTTTACCCTGACTCAAGCATTATAAAAGCAATCCATGTAACCAGAAATATTTGTACCCCCATAATACTTAGACATTAAAAAAAAAAAAAAAAAGAAAGCCCAACAGAGCACTCATGGTTGTGACTTTCAACATGGAAGATGAGGGAAGCTAGGGGAAAACCATACTACAAATGCTGGCCCCATGCCTCTGAATTACATCCAGAATGTCCCATGCCTTTTAAAAAAAAATAAATTTTATTGTGTGTATTTGAGGTATGATGTTATTAAATACATAAAATTATTAATAGTATAAATTTTACTATACTGAAGCAAATTAGCATAACATCACCTCACATAGTTATCCATTTTTTTTGTTTTTATGGCAAGAACAGCTAAAATGTGACTTTCAACCTTCATATTAGAGATATGTATGATTTATACACCATGATTAGGTGGTGCATAATTAGTATATACACAATTGGTATTATAGTATTCTGTATTTGGTTACGTATTTACCTCTACCAGTGAGTTTTATAGTTTCATATGTATTCATTATGGTAATTATTGTTCTTTGTTTCTGTTTAAAGAACTCTCTTTAAGCATGTCTTATAGGGCATGTCTAGGAGTGATGAATTCCTTTAACTTTTGCTTATCTGGGAAGGATTTTATTTTGCCTTCATTTCTGAAAGACAAATTTGCTGGGTATAGTATTCTTGGCAACAGTTGTGTGTTTTTTTTGTTTGTTTGTTTTTTGTTTTTTCTTTTTTCCTTTCAGCACTCTGAATATTTTATATCATCCTATCTTCTTCTGGCCTGCAAGTTTTCTGCTAAGAAATCCACTGATAGTAAAATTGAGATTCCCGTATATGTAACTTGGTGCTTTTCTCCTGTTGCTTTTAAAATTCTCTGTCTTTGAATTTTGACAGTTTGATTATAATGTGCCTTGGAGGAAAACTCCTTAGGCTGTATCTGTTTGGGGACTTTTGAGCTTCATGATCAGGATGTCCATATTTCTTCCAAGGCTTGAGAAGTTTTTAGCAATTATTTCATTAAATAATCTTCCTGTCCATTTCTCTGTCTTTTCCCCTTCTTAATTCATACAATGCAATATTTTTTCCCTTTATGATGTCCTATAAGTCCCCCAAGTTGTCTTTAGTTTTTTAAAATTCTTTTTCATTTTTTTTTCCTTTGAATCCTTTCAAGTGACCTGTCTTCAGGTTAACAGATTCTTTCTTCTGTCTGATCTAGTTTGCTATTGACATTCTCTATTGTATTTTTTTTTTTTTTCGTTTTATTAAATGCTTCATGTCCAAGCTTTCTATTTGGTTCTTTTTATGATATCTATTTTTTTTTGAATTTTCATTGAGATAATTTGTTTTTCTAATTTTACTGAATTTTCTATTTGTATTCTTTTGTAACTGTCTCAGTTTTGTTAACATCATTATTTTGAATTTCTTTTCAGGCAATTCATAAATTTCTGTTTATTTGGAGTCAGTAACTGGAGAACTAATGTTTCCTTTGGTGATGTCACATTTCCTTCCTTATTTATGTTTCTTGTGTCCCTGCATTAATATCTGTGCATCTGGAGGTGCAGTCACCTTTTCCAAATTTTACAGAAAAGGAAGACTTTCACCTGCAGATGTACCTGTGGGTGATGGTTGGGCAGGATATGATGGCTCCGGTTCTGTGTGAATGTAGTGGTTTGGTCTCCATGCAGTTTATTCAGTTGTGATTAATATCAGCAAGTAATGTGAACGCCTCAGTGGTCTAAACTATAGGAGTTTGTGGCAATGACAGTGGCTGTGTAGGGAAGGGTTTTAGAAATTCTCCTGTTTTTGTCTTCCCCACTGTGAGGAGTCTTAGCTGAGGAGATCTCTTTTGTTGTCGTGTCTGACATAGCACAAAGAGGCAGCGTTAGCCTCACTGGGATCCATGGCACAGGTGCTTGGAGCAGATTTGGAGACAGGTTCCTGGGCTCAGGGTCCCATGAAACTTTTATAATTAACACTTGGGACTCGAGGCAGAGGCACAAGTATGAAATTTCCCCACCAATCTACCGTCTGTTGCTCTGAGGCACTCCCTAGCAGCTTGGGCATGGAGACTGGATTGTAGCCATGGTTACAACTTTGGGGTACAAAGTACAGCACTGGCATAGCTCCAGGGATGAAGAGTTGCTTAGATGCTCGGGCTACAAGGAGAAGAGCACAGCTATAATTCAAACCTGGAACCAACAGGACACAGCAGCAGCTTGGGCTCCAGAGGATGAGGTACCACCCAGTCAGGACTCTGAACCCTGAGATGTTGGTACACTGCAGTAGCTTGGTGTCTGTAAAGCCAGGTGCAGCAACTGAAAGGACCCAGAAATGGCATGGGCTTGGGTTTCAGGGGGAGGAATCAGCACAGCAATAACTTCACTCCCAAGAGAAGCAGGGCACCTCGGCTGTTTGGACTACAAGGGGATAGTACAGTTCCATATAGGTGGGGCACTATGGCTGATAGCCTAGAGGGCAGTGTGGCACAGCTCAGCCAAGACTCTGAGTTCCTGGGACACAAGGAGCCACTTCTCCTAAGCCCTAAAATGTGGGACGCATAGTTTGGCAGAGGCTTCAGATCCCTGGATGGCAGGGCACTGCATCAGCTGTGGCATTGGGGGTGCAACTGTACTGTGTTTAACTATTTGGGAAACATTAAGTAAGTAGAAGGCACAGGGACTTTCAGTTTAACCGGGGAAATAAGATGCAGAATATTTCTTAAAAAGATTTTTAGAAGAAACAAAACAAAAACTAAGGTTTCAAAACAAGAAGAGAAAATTGTGGACAAGAACCATGAACCCATTCTACTAAGTGAAGTATCCCAAGAATGGAAAAATAAGCACCACATGTACTTGCCATCAAATTGGTTTTAACTGATCAACACCTAAGTGCACATATAGGAATAACATTCATTGGGAGTCGGGCAGATGGGAGGGGGAGGAGGGGATGGGTAAACACATACATAATGAGTGTGATTCGTACCGTCCGGGGGATGGACATGATTGAAGCTCTGACTTGGGTGGGGCAAGGGCAATATACATAACTTCAACATTTGTACCCCCATAATATGCTGAAATAAAAAAGAAAAATAATAATACAATAACGTAGTGAGTATATATACATATATATATATATATATATATATATATGAATGCTCAAAGGAGGCTACAGGGGGCAGGACATTATCTTGAATGAAGGTAGGACTCAGATGATAGAAATGGAAGGACATTTTTGATAGAAGTCATGACATAGTATTGATGGTATTTATGGAAAAGCACTACTTATTTATTTGATAGCTGGAGTGGATTTTTTTCTTCTTTTAAGAACTCATCGTTGCTTAAACCGTCTTTAACTTCTTTCCCAGCAGACATACTCAGGTCACCACCCTTCTACTATTTCCTGGGCCCTCTGATCAATGTCCTTCTTGTTGTACAGTTGACCTGAGGTTGCATCATTTATATCATTACCTTCTAATCACTTTTAGGCTCAGGTTGTACTATTTGACTTGGCAACATTCTACTTCATTGAGAAGGATGGTAGATATTTATAACACTATAGAAATCATTGCACAATGAAATTATTGTTAATATTGTCTTTTTTTCTATGAGAACATTATGTCTTTGGATAAAAGTCTTTGGCTAGGTATGGTGAAAAGGACTGAACTAGAAGTCCAGAAACATGTATCCTCATCTTATTTCTGCAACTAATTTGTATGAGGCCTTCATTAAACCCTGCAAATCCTTTCCAAGAATATTATGTAAAAGTCATCAGAATTAGCCTTCTGTAAAATAGCTTCAAGCACAGGACTGAAATGTTATCATTAAAGACATGTTTGAAGTGAGGATGAGAAGATTAGAAACTTCTTTTGCTTTCACAAGTTGATTTAAAAAGGAAATTTTGCTTTATGGGGAATGTAGTAGATGATAAAAACAGATGATTGAATTTTTGAGGGTGATTAAGGTCCTGAGAGGACTCCTCTATATGACTCTCAAATCTCTGTGCATGTGTGTGTGTGTGTGTGTGTGTGTGTGTTGGCAATGGAGAAGGAGCAGCATCAGAATAGAACAGTTAAGAAAGGACATCTAGCATGTTTTCCCATGTTACTGGAGAAAGAAAAAGATAACACAAAGTGATACAAATAAACAAAACAGAACAACCACCATAACAACTGCAACAAAAGATAGCTACCAGGGATTTAGCAAATAAACAAACAACAAAGAAATCAAATATTAGTACCTATTCAACTCAGTATTCACACAGTGCTCTTCCATGTCTACAACAAGAATCGTGAATAATGAGAACCCATGTTGAGAACAAAAATTATGAATCTGAAAAAAATCCATCAGTATCAGTCAACTAACAAAACTTTAACTGAGCACTTATTATGTGCCAGGCAATTTGTTAGATGCTGAGTATATATATCTATGAAAAGGGATGCTGATCTTTAAGGGCTCCAAATTTTTCTTTTGGCTCTAGAGTTCTATGAGAACAGAGAGCTTTCCTTAGAATAGTATTTCTGGATTGAGTTTCTTAAGATGTTAAATAAAATACAAATATATTACCACCTGAACCCCTCCTCCAGAAAATCTTAAGTTGGCTCATTCTGGTGGTGGAGGGAGACTAGAAAACTAGCCTTGGAAGATGCATTCGAACTGTTAGTAATGGAAAAATAAATGTACTCGAGAATTCAGTCCTTGGGAGGCTTTTGTGAGGTAGTTACAAACTGCTTGTGGAAAAAAGTTAAGGCTGCTTAGTAGTTACCATACATGAACAGTAATGACATTGCTTTATGATTAACAGGAGGAGTTCCTGTCACCATTAAGGACTAATATGGCAAAATATGTCATGTTTTTGCTTTATTATTCTTATTAATAGCTCTTCTTAAAGTAACTTAAGTTCTAACTTTAAATACAAAACCTTCTTTTCTGTCTTACCACATAAACACACTTTGTAGTTGAAAAGTAAAGTATGCTGACAAAAAAAAAGCAAAAAAAAAAAAAAAAAACCCTCACCAATGACACTGAGTTAAAAACCTCTTTGTGTGATTGTACATACATTGGCAAAGAAGCTTACAAGGGTATGAGAGTTCTGTAAAAGACCTGTGACAATAATATACCTTGGGTTTAAAATAATCTCCTATGGCACGCTGTATCTTATTGCTTCCCCATAGAAATAGCTCACACCAGCTGTTTCTTTCCACTCCCATCAGCCCAAAATGAGTAAATATGAGACAAACGGCTGTTTAGTCATCTTGTTGGCATCTAAATTCTACATTGGTCTCCCTCAGTTAGAAAAATATTTGGTGTATCCTGGTTCAACCTGCTGCACTCATATTTACAGTCAGAAAACACAGTTCTCTTTCTTAAAATATCCTGAAATGAGTAATGCAAAAAGTCCAAGAATACCATGGGCCAAGGGTTAATACAAACTCCAGCTTTTGTTCACTGTGCACTCAGTTTTCTTCCTTGGCAGTTCTTGACCCTCTTAAAAAGCAATGGCCTTCTTAGCAACTCCTACCTGCCAGCAAAATTGTAACCTACAGTATGCGTGTTTCATTTCACAGACACTAGAGAAGTTCAGCTTAACTTGGCGGGGCTTTGCTTAATGGTGGTGAGAAGATTCCAGACTCTTCTCCATGTACCTCCTCTTTGAAGTTGACAGCCTGTCCAGAATAAAGTGTATGGCATTTTCAGTCTCCCCTGACAGTTGCAGTCTCAGATAAAATAAATAAACCTCACACGGGTACTTTCTTTCCTCCTTATCTTCTGCCAGCAACAGCTATTTAGTGTGGCTCACATTTGTGGCTGTGTGAGGCTATGGAAAACCATGTCGTCTGGCTAGAAAAGGGGATGGTTGTTTACATTATGATGGAAGACAGGATAGGGTCATTAAAATAAACTCTCTGATTTCCTTCCTTTCTTTATCTATTGAGACTAAAGCGGCTCTGCACAAAGGACTCTCCGTGTTGGCTGCTCTGTCTGGTAGATGGTCTGTCATCTGAATTGATTCTTTTCTCTTAAACAAATAATTAAAGTATAGCAAGCCTTCCTTTTCTTATTTTAGCCGTTTTTGGAAGACTCTCCAAATTCACATATGCAAGGAGGAAATAGCCCCTTGTTACTGAAATTGTAGCAGTTATTTAGAGAGATGGATCTTAATGGAATTTTTTTGAATTTTTTATATAAAATCATAAACTCTAGTGGTACTTTAAATCTCATGACTCTCAACAATCTTATAAAAAAAAAAGATAGAATGGCCATAACAATACAATAAAACACTTTTTTCCAAGCTGAGAAATAAAATAACACCTCCTGCTCTCTTCAACCCCAACCTGTGAGCCATACATAGGCTGTTTACAAGTTACATTGTGTGTGTGTGTGTGTGTGTGTGTGTGTATTTATAGTGTGCCTGTGTGTAGTGTGTGTGCGCGCGCATGTATAAATGTGTGAAGTGCTATGTGTGTGTAATCAGTGACTGGTTTGGGAAGAATGTGAAGGACAGCTGAATTAGAAGAGGGGGAATACTTCCAAGATTTTTAGGAAGGAATTTTAGGGAATCTGTTGACTGTTGCAAGGAGAGAGTGAGAATTTCTCACCTGTTGTGACAGGGTCGGGACCTGGAGATGTTATGAGTTCTGTGATTTCATCCTATTGTTCTGAAGAAATCCTTTCCCCCTGCCTCTGACATCCTCTAAAGAGTGACTGCTTTCTTGCCCTTTAGGAGAGAGACTAGTTCTAGAAAATAGCTGGAGTGCTTTACCCAGCTTCTAGGACTAGGTAAGATAGAGACTTCAATGAGTCATTACTTTTAATAAATTAATCCAGTTGAAGCTGGAAAATAGAAGATGATTTGTGGGCTTCATTAAGCCAGTGTTCAATTCAATGGATAATTATTGAAACTTTCTATATATCTAGAACTGTGGTAAATATACATAACCTATATTAGATACCTAATATTTATGTGTATTATATATAATGGGCTTATATATAATACATATAATTCTATATTCTATTTTCCCTCCATATGTTTCATTAGGTTGTAGCTAAACACACGTGGAACCATCAGAAAATAAAATGATTGAAACAGAGTGTTAGCTCCTGCCTTCCTCAGTTCTGTTGAATAATCTTCATTCACACTCTTTACTAGCTGCAATTTCAGGTCTGGGTAGGTGCTACTAAGCAGGAGAGACATTAGCAGCCCTACCCTACCAGCAAATGTACATAAAGGTGAGTTTTGTTGTTTTAGTCTAGTAACTATTAATAGATTGCCTGGTCCTTGAGAGGTTATCAAGCAATTGCCTGCCTGAATTATTCATACACCCGGGTTTCTTCCTCAGGCTATTTATCCTTCACACACACACACACTTTTTTTCTTGTTTCCATATGGGACTTCAGCTGTCCCTGAGACCAGCCTATTTAACTACGTCTCAGCACTCTGCCTAGCTGCATTCTTTCACCAATGCCCTTCGCTAAGGAGCTCTATGCTGCCCCCAGCCCCACTTACCATGATTATGCTGTAATTGGAATAAGAGCTAGAAGTTATAGTAGAATAGCCTCTTTTTTTCCTGGATGTGTTCTGCCCTTCCCCACATAACCTCTTGCATAGTGACAGCCACTCTACCCAAGGCCGAGATTACCATACTCACCAGGAGAGTGCCCTTTGAACTGCTGGCCACATCCTTTGTTGATTTTCATAGTTTTCTATTCTGACTTATTCTAGCATCTTTTCCATTCTCAACAGTCCTTTTCCTGAAAGCCTAGTTTGATCTTGCCTGAGCCTAGGAGACCATAATTCCTAGAGGAGTCTAGAGAAGGCAGTGATCAGGAGAGGAGGAGGATCAGGGATGATCTGAGATTTGAGTTGGTCCTTGAAGAACGAGCGCGGTTTCTTTTATTCTTCTTCCAAATACCAAAATCTTTCAAAAGCTAACAGACTTACAATCCTATAGAACGTTAGAGCTAAAGGAAACTATATGATCCTTATGTGAATCATTTTCCACGTGAGATGGCAAGAATTTTAAAATTATCCAGATTAGAATAAATTTATGAAAGAAGAGATAATCTCCCAATGCTGGGGGTAGTGAGCTGTTGAAACGTATTTTGGAGCACAGCTGCCATATGACACAATGATAGAGCCATTGTCACATATGTAGGTAAATGGAGCCACCTGGAGTTGAGCCATAGCTAGCCCATATTATCTCACTTGGAGGTCCTCTTTTGTGGCTGCTGGTATCTCTCAAATTTCTGACAAGGAAGTCACCCTGTGTATTAGAGAATCTGAGCTTGTCCTGGCCAATGATTAGAATTAAAATGGTGATGCACGTAGGAGGGTTGGTTTGGCTTCAGTTGCCCTTATGTCCTTGTTCTTTCCCCTCCCCCATGCTCCAGCTTCCCACCTCCCACATCCTGGCTGGCCCATCTCCAGCAACCACCTAAGACATCAATATTTTCACTTCCGCCATGTTTTCATCTCCAGCTTAATCTTTAGTATTCTCTCTAAACAATCTTGGCCATGCAGAGATTTGTTTCATTTTGTTTTGTTTTGTTCAACATTGTAATTCTAGCACCTAGAACTGAGTGCTAAACAGTACATGTTAAATATTCATTTAATGAGTGAAGGAAGATGTTCACTGTTCTTTTTTCCCCTGGTTCTCAAGCTTCTTGTATAGAAATAGATGCGATGATGGTAGAGTGGATCTTGTATTATAACTTCCTAAGCTGAGGATTATTTTTATCTCCACTCTAACAAGAATTTCCACATTTCTAGCTTCTGTTAACTGATTCCACTTTCTGAAACAAAACCTGAGACTAAACTCTTGAAATCTGAATGTTAGAATAGTTATAGCAAGCATCCTAGGTGAATTTTATATAATAATTTATGAAACTTTTATAACAACCAAATAGAAAGATGGCAGGAAATAAAAACAATTCAAAGCATAGTAATTAACACAAAAGACATAAAAGATGTCCAAGAAAATACTCAACAGGGCTGTGTCTTTATAGATTAGTTGAACTTACTTTAACTTATTCATAGTGTTATAGTGAAGATAAAATATATTCAAATACGAACACTTTGAAAGGTTTAAAAATACCGTACCTCTTCAAGATAAAAATATGAATTCTCAAAAGGGCAACTGATTCAGGACCAAAGCATTTCTTATCTGAGTGGGAATGCCACCGTATTCAGTCCCCTGCAGAACTTAAATTTGCCTCTTTTAGTTAGCAGAGCTTATGATCCTTCAATCTGAAAATTAAAGTTGCCACTAAAGAAAGAACTGGATTTGAGGAAAAAGATATTGTAACTTTTTTTTGAAAATTCTGCATTATTTTAGGAAATTTTTTGACCTACAGTTTTTATGTATTTTTTAAATTACCTTCTCTTTTTAATTAGGAAAATTCCTAAGTATCAGTCAAGACATATCTATTTAGAATGTGAAGTTAGACTATTAGGACCTGTTATATTACAGCTGTTTCTAAATGATTAACTTGAATTGCAATGAGTGGTTTGTTGGTAAATGTTTCACAACTCATTTGTAACATTTGCTCATTTCTGTAGTGTAAATGGCCAATTTCAAGCTACTGATGTGATTTCACTGACCGTAGAGATGGGACAAGGTGGCCGGTAGTATATCATTATATAATATAGCCACCGTACAGATAAAATAAATAACCTTAGAGGGTAGATAGTAAAATGTAGTAAAATCATCAGGAAGTGATGAGTTTTAAGTATTGGCTAAGTTTGTTTTTAATATGATTTATTTAATTGTAAGTTAACATAATTTACATTTTTATAATGGTTATGTTAAAACAATAGGTTTGCAAATTTTGTAAAAATCTATCAATTGGATCTTGCAATTTGGGATGAATCAGCTAATACACACCAATAACAAACTTTCCAAAGGTAAACTTCTTGAGGGAAGGGTCCAATTCTTTCACATAGACCTACTGTTCTATAGCAAGTGAATTTTTAATTGCTGTATATTACTGCTGATACTATGAGAATAATGATACTTCAATTGACAAAAACTTAAACATTCTTTGCCAGTCAGAAGTGTTGGCAGAGGTTCTACATGGCCGTAGATGATGTTTTCAATAAAAATAAAAAGGAACAGGAAAATTGCTTACTTTTCCATATTTTAGGTAACTGGTTGCATTCATACGAATATTCTTTCTTCATGCTAATTGAAACAGGCTTAAGTAAAAACAGGATATGTAGAGAAAAGTTCTTTCTTGGAAAACTGTTAAAATTTGATACATTTGTGACTGTGGTACAGTCATGATATAAAATTTTCCTTCTGTGGCTGTGCTGAGGTCTCTGGGGCATCTGTCCTTAGCTCGTTCTTTTATTTCCCAAGTTATTTCTAGGCCTATTCCCAGAATGATTTACCAAGGATATTTCTGTTGCTCAGAATAAAAAGGGGAAAAATAAGTACATTACACGTGTATGAGAAACCCTTCCAGCCAAACAGGTAAAGCTTTGTTCAGACCACAGTCTAAAACAGTGCTGCTTACCTGCTTTGCTCACTCTGGTCAACACCATGTTGACTACTAATATATAATCTGAGCCTCTTCATTTCTTAAATATATCTGATGGTTATTATTATTTTTATAGAACTAGAAACCTTATAAACAAATGCTTAATCGAAAAGATTTAAACCGTGTGTGCATAATATAAGTTATAAATAATACACATGAATACCCACAGTAGGGTATTCATATTAACTACCAACCCATTCCTATTACTGTACTGGAGTCTTACCTTTTAGCTAATGGTTTTAGCAGGCATTGATGATCATTGCTCTAATAGTTTTTTGTCACTGCTGTAACAAATGACCACAAACTCAACAGCTTAGACAACAAAATGTATCTTACAGTTCTATAGGTTAGATACGAAACAACGCTCTCACTAGAGTAAAATTAAGGTGTCATCAGGGTGCATTCCTTTCTGGGGGCTCTAGAGGAGAATCTGTTTTCTTGCCTTTTCCAGCTTCTAGAGGCTGTCCACATTCCTTAGCTCACGGTCCTTCCCCCACCGTCAAAGCCAGCAATGTATTTCTGCATGCCCGCTTTCCATAGTTACGGTTTACTCTGGCTGCCTCTTTATAAGGACGCTTGTGATTACATTGTTCCCTCCTGAATAATGCAGGCTACTCTTACTATTTAGAGCTAGATGATTAGCACACAAAATTCCATCCGCAACTTTAATTCCCCTTTGCCATCCAACCTAAGATATTAACTTAGGTTCCGGGGAATAGGAGATAGGTGTATTTAGGGAAGACTACTCACTCTGCCTACCGCAATTGCCTAGGTAAGTAGTTCTCAACTCACTGATTAGAACTGTCAATAAATCTGGTTAAAAAATAGATTTTGGGATCCCACCCCAGCATTTCTGTTTCAGTAGGTGTGGAGCAGTTTCTAAGAATTTGCATTTTTAACAAGTTCCCAGATGGTGGTGATGCCTGTGCTCAGGGAATCACACTTCCAAAATCCCCATTCTAGATCCATTATTTCATTAAGGGTTGCAAAATGGTGATATTTTAATTCTATTAATAATTATATTTTGAAGTGAATTTCTGTTTTGGTGGAGTTGCAACATTAAATACTGTACACCCAGTTCAATTTGAATTTCATATAAAAAAGAATAACTTTTTAGGGTATGTCCCATGCAATATTTGGGACATAAATATACTAACAAGTGATTCCTTTAAGCATGTCAATATGGTAAGTATCAATGTGATTATCCCCAGGGAGATGCCACACAGGCCAGCGCCTATTAGTCTCTCCTATTCCTCCTTACTAATCAAGACAGTGTGAGTCAGATTGTTTCTTGTGGCCAAAGGCTTTCCAACTCTCACAGAAGACATTGAACAGAAGGAAAGTATTGTTTCTGATTTCTATTTCCACCAATCTGATTTTACCCTGTACTCAAGAAAACTGTAGTCCGGTAGGTGAGACAAATATATAAATTCAAGGTTTTGATGTCATTAGTGTCTCAGTAATTTTTTTCATGGCACTCCTAGACCAAAAGAAATACCTAAAAGTTCCTTTTATTAGCTAATTAGGACCAGGCAATTTAATAAATATTTATATTCTGACAACTTAGTAGCCATTTGAAAAGAAAGTAAGACATACATGGAAAAAGAAATAATATTTTTATGTCATTCTTAAATCGCCACAATGACTAGTGCAGCATGTACATGTCTCAGGCATGACACAACTCATCAAAATATGAAATCAGATTGGACATAACCATCCTCATTTTCTCTTCCACATTGATTTTTTTGCTCAGTATTTCCCCTTTATCATAGCAACTATGGAAAACCTAGCTTGCCAATTACAGTGTCATTGAAAGGAATGTAAACCTGTGAACTACCTCAAACAAGAGGTTCTTGCAGGGTCCAACACTCTTAGAATACCGCTAGGTTTCCCTCAAAGTTTTAAAATATACTGTAGTACTCCTACACTTGTGTTGGGGCAGCTCAGAATACCTCAGTACACACGTTGGAAGCCATGGAAGTAAATAATGATTGCAATCCAAGCAACACAAAACCAAAAATGTTCCAATTTGAACTCTGTAACTCAATAGTTCCAGGACCTTACCTAAGTTACTTAACATCTCTAAGTCTCACTTTTCATATTCATATGATGAGGAGAACAATAAAACAACATGCCATTTGTTTTCCTGATGTAAAATAAATGCTCAAATGTTACCTAGCTTAATTGTCATTCTTTGTAATGTTAGAATAATGAGAAAAATATAGACAGTGTATAAGAGAAAATGCTTGATTCTCTCTGAGGTACTCTAGATAGCCATAAAAGTAGTGATGCCTGAATGTGATTTTGAGGATAAAGAAGAATAATTTGGCTCATGCCTGTAATCCTAGCACTCTGGGAGGCTGAGGTAGGAGGATTGCTTGAGTCCAGGAATTTGAGGTTGCAATGAGCTAAGATGATGCCACTGCACTCTAGCCTGGGCAACAGAGTGAGACTCTGTCTCAAAAAAAAAAAAAAAAAAAAAAAAAGAGAATTTAACTGAATAATTTTGGAAGAACAATGCAAGCTGAGGTGATGTATTCAGGGAAATCACCTGGGGAGTAAATACAAGAATGGATGTGGCAAGAAAATGAGGTATCCTCCTGGGGAAAATATCTGATATGGCAACAGTGCTGTGCCCAATGAGACATTTTTTGTTGTTTTCTTTTTGAAGCAATTTTAGCCCTTTGATCAAGAGCACCCCCACCCCCAGAAAAAAAATTCCAAATCATTTTCTTACAATCACAGATCTTTAGAAGGATATCCGGATGGGTGTTTACCTTAATTAAAATGACAAAAAAAATGACATAAGTTACTATTCACAATCCTTTAAAAGTTCAAATAATTTGATTTTTAATATGCTATCACAGAGCTACTAAAATAATGATTAGCATGATTTTTATTATATTCTTCCTAGATTCTATTTATACAGACTGTAACTCTAGCATGGTTATTTTTCTGCTAGGTAGCAAAATGACCCATTTCTATTTATGATAAGGAAAATCATTTGATTCTGTGAAAGCAGCATTGATGATAATACAACAAAAGGTGACAGTCTGTTAATGGGTAATCTTCATCATAATGCTCTGCGGCAACACTCATAGGGAGCTCTTTTTGATACATAAATCATATTAAATAAATTCCCCAATCAAAAGACCATTATTACTTCTCATTGCTCTTAAAATAAAAGTTAAAGTATTCTCTGCAGTCTAAGAGGTCCTCATCACCTCGTCCATACTTACCTCTTCAACTTCATTTCCTACTTCTTTCCCCCATCCCCATTTTCACTCTCTTCTGGGCATAATGGCCCTCTTTCTATTTCACAGATACTCTAAGGCTCATTCTTTTTGAGACTTGTGCACTTGCTGTTTCTTCTACCTCAATGTTCTTTACCCTGACATAGAGAAGAGCACCCACAGAAATGGCATCTGCTCAGAGAGGACTATCTTGGCCACACTATCTAAAATAGCTTGCCCTTACCCCATTACTCTCTCTCTCTTTACATGCTCTGTTATTTTCCTTTATGGCACTTAAAAATATATGAATTATTGTATGTTTGATTATTTACTATCTTCCTCACTGGAATATAAGCTTGACAATAATAGGGAATCTATCTCTCTTGTTCACTTTCTATTACACACTTTGAGAACAATACATGACACATATATTAGAAACAACGTAAGTATTTGTGGCTCTGGAATTTAGCCCAATTTCTGGCTCCTCTCAGGGTCTATACTACCTTGATTCAACACTACACTTCATTTTGCATTATTTAGTGTTGTTCTTCATGAGAATATCCTTCCCACAAGCCTGGAAGTTCACGGAAGGAAATCCCAACAGATAATGAAATGCACTTTAAGCGCAGAGTATCTACTTGATTTGATTCTAAAGAATTTTTTTTCAAGTTCTCTCATGAGGTTGCAATGATTTTGGAAATTTTTAAGATGTCAAAATGTTGTAGGGATAAGAATTTCCACTTTCGCCACTCTTAGTCAACAAAGTAATGGAAAATCTAGACACCACAATAAGGCAATAAAAAGAAAAAAAAGGCATACAGATTAGAAAGGAAGAAATAAAACAGTCCTTTTTGCAGATGGCAGGATTATTTATGTAGAAAACAACTAAACCACTAAAACAACTAAAAATAACCTCCTAGAATTAATAACTAAGTTAAGCAATGTTGCAAGACACAAGATCAGCACACAAAAATCAATCATATTTCTAGGTACCAATAGCAAACATGTGGTGGATATATAAATTAAAGTACATTACTTATAATCACTCTAAGGAAATTAAAACACTTAGGTAAAAATCTAACAAACATTTACAATATATGTATCCTGAAAATTACAAAATGCTAATAAAAGAAATAAAAAACTGGGCCAGGTGCGGTGGCTCACGCCTGTAATCCTAGCACTCTGGGAGGCCGAGGCGGGTGGATCGCTTGAGGTCAGGAGTTCGAGACCAGCCTGAGCAAGAGCGAGACCCCGTCTCTACTAAAAATAGAAAGAAATTATATGGACAACTAAAATATATATACAAAAAATTAGCCGGGCATGGTGGCGCATGCCTGTAGTCCCAGCTACTCGGGAGGCTGAGGCAGTAGGATCGCTTAAGCCCAGGAGTTTGAGGTTGCTGTGAGCTAGGCTGACGCCACGGCACTCACTCTAGCCCGGGCAACAGAGCGAGACTCTGTCTCAAAAAAAAAAAAAAAAAAAAAAAAAAAGAAATAAAAAACTAAATAAAGAGGCTTACAATGTTCATTGATTAGAAGTATCATTATAGTAAAGATGCCAATTCTCTCAAAATTGATCTATAACATTTATTGCTAATTCCTATTAAAATACCAGCATGGCTATTAGTGGACATAAAAAGATTATCCTAAAATTTATATGGAAAGACATAGTGTCAAAATAGCTAAGCATTTTGAAAAAAGTAGACACGTAGATAACTAGAACAGAATAGAAAACTCTACATAAATATGCCAACTGACTTTTTAAAAAGGTGCAAAAGCAATTCAATGAAAGAGAGAGAGTCTTTTTATCATGTGGTATCAGAGCAATTATACACCCATAAGCAAATGAAGACAGACACATACAAAATAAAAACCTTCAACCCAAACCTCACATCTAAGGATCTGGGATCTAGGGTTAAGGAAAGAGTTCTTAGACTTGAAACCAAAAGTATGATTCATAAAAGAAAAAATTTCATAAATTGGACCTCATCCAAGTTAATAATGTTTGTTCTGCAAAAGATCCTGTGAAAAGTATAAAACACAAGCTACAGGCTGGGAGAAAACGTTTGCAAACCACTTATCTGGCAAAGTGATTGTGTCTAGAATATAATAAGAACTGTCAAAACTTAACATTACAAAAACCCAAGCAATGTAATTACAAAACGGGCAAAATACATGACAGATATTTCACAAAAAAAGGATTTGCTGAAGGTAAATAAGCACATGAAATGATGTTCAACATCATTAACCATTAGAGAAATGCAAATTAAAACCACAGTGAGATATCACTAAACACCTATTAGAGTGGCAAAAATTTAAAAAAATTCAATTAAAAACAAGAAATGCTGGAGAAGATACTAAGAAACCAAATGATTCATATATTGCTGGTGGGGTTATATAAAATGGTACACCCACAGCCTCTCTGAAAGAGTGTATGACAGTTTCTTATAAAGCTAAAGGTGCACTCACTGTGTGACTGAATAATTACACTGTTGGGCATTTATCTCAGAAAAATGAAAACTTTTAAGTCCACATGGAAGCCTACAGACACATGTTCACAGCAGCTTTATTCATGGTAGCCAAAACTAAAACAACCCAAGTGTGCTTCAGTGGGCCAATGGTTAAGCACACTGTGGTATATCCACGCTACTATGAGCTACCACTCAGTGTATTATGCTGAATGAACTTTCAATAGCTCATCTCAAGAGAATTATGCTGAGCCTGCAAAGCCAGTCTGAAAAGGTTACATATTGTCTTGTCCCATTTATGTAATATTCTTGAGATTACACAATTATAGATATGGAGAACAAATTAGGAATTTCTAGGGGTGAGGGAGAATGGGGAAGGGGTGAGCGTGACTGTAAAAGAATAGCTCTGGCTATCCTTGTGATGGAAATATTCGGTATCTTGACTATGGTGGAGGGCACGTGAGTCTACACATGTGCCCACAAATGAGTGCAAGGAAAACTGATAAAATCTGAATTAGGTAGAGGATTGTGTCAAAGTCAATTTCGTGGTTGTGTTACTGTATTATAGCTACGCAAGATGTTACTATTGGCGGAAACTGAGTAAAGAGTATAGGAGATCTCTGTATTATTTCTTATGCCTCCATGTGAATCTGTGATTATCTCCAGCCACAAAGTTAAAAAATATGAATTTCCAAAAACACGTAAAACAATGTTGTGGGAGTTTGGGAGTGATGGATAAACATTTATCTCTGCTATATTTTTTTCTACTAATTGAACATTTTAAGCCATTATTGGTCTCTTTGAATATAGCAAAACTTCACAAATTTCAGTCTATCAAGTTTGTGAGCATAATACAATTCTAAATTATAAAAATATAAATTAGGGAATATTTTCCTTGAGAAATAACTTTCAGCACAATGGTAGATTTTGTGGGGACCAGGTTTCAGTTACTCATTTTAATCCTTCTTACACATTTTTCCCTCTAGCCAAGACAAATATAAAATCCAACCCATGTTCTGTGCCAATTGTTTAAATTTTATGACAGGTAATGTTTTATTATTAAGGATTTTCTATGATTCAGTTGTCTGAGATTTATAATTTTAGTGTCTAACTCATTCAAACACATTTCCCTCATAGTTGGTAATTATAAATACTGAAAACATTATTTTTAAATCAGAGCTTCTCATTTATAGACAGGATGTCTCAGCTAAAAATGTGATTCCTGTATTGGATAACACTTTTCTTCTTTAGAACGAGGGAACGACATCTATGATTCTTTCATATTCAGGATCATTCCAAAACTGCATTTCTTGGTCTTGGGCTGGTGTAGAGGAGTGAGCAGAGCTACACCCCACATGGACAAAAACGGCCCTGTTTTTGCTCCAGGCCCCAGACACAGCACGTCAAGGAAAGACTTAATAACACTAGTTAAGTTTCCCAAATCTTTGCTGTAGTGAGTATGAGCACAGAAACTAGACTATTCCACAATAGACACCAATAAACTTCTTTGATAATAAGAATAAAGTGTATCATTTTTCTAGGTGCTTTCTATACATTTCCTTTATTCCTCACAATAACCCTATAAAGAAAATATTATCTCCATTTTATAGATGAGAAAATTGAAGTCCTTGTCCAAGGTTATACATTTTAAAGGATAGAGACAGAGTTTGAAGTGCTGTCAATACTGTTTCCACTGCACAGGGCTGCCTTTATTTTATTAAACAAAAATGTTTAAAAAGTTTTTGGCAGGAATGTGCTTGTGTGCTAGGAGTTCCCCATGCAGCTATGAATAAGTCCTGAGCCAGATCACAGGTTATGCAATTAATACTGTAATGCTAACAGAGGCTGTGAATACTAAACAGTTAATGGATATAACCCGATTTATATATTTAATAGTACTAGTGACTCCTAACTAACATATTTAAATTGTAATAAAAATCTTTCATGCTTGAACTCCAACAAGGAAACAAAGACTACACGGGATTCTTTTTGGAGGGTATCATTCTGGGTCACACATTTTGGCACCACTAAAATATATTATCTTCTCCTCTTATTCCTTGACTTTGAGTTCAAAGGACACCGTACTTAGATTCTGTTTCTTTCTTCCTCTCTGCAGTGTTTTCATGTGCTCTATACAAATTCCTCAACATTGTGAATCTCAGTTGCTCCCATTTGAAACCAAGAGAGTATTTGATGGAGAGAAAGTGCTTTGCAGTCCTGTAATCAGGCACACAGACAGTCTAAATTTCTGTTCTGTTGGCACATTAATTTCATTGCTTTGGTGGGATGAGTGCACGTCGATCATGGTAGTTGATCCAGTTTCCCATAGCATAGGCATGTCATATCTTAAACATTTGGCCCCCATTACAGCCCTTTCTACAGACTGCACTGATTCAGAATAATTTACCAAACAGCTGAAGACAAACTATTATGTTTGGTACACTGTGCTAAGAGTTGGGGATACAAGGAAATATAATGCAGGGTTTTCCTATTCAACAATCTCCCAGTCCTGTGGGGACCAGATAGTTATAAGTTGCTAAGTGCTGTAAGAGGCCACATGTAAAAACTGCCTTTTGAATACATATGAAAAGCTGTGTATGCCAGGATATATTATGTTTTGGATAGTTTCTAAAGTATGGTTATATACCTTAGTATACCTTAGGTGTTAAGAGCACAAGCTTTGAATTTGCCCAGACCTAGTTTTTTTTTTCCATTCTAAACTGTTTATTGAAATATGTTGCATTTCATACATACATACATAAAGTGAAAAAAATTCTAAGTGTACCATTAGATGGGTTTTAATAAAGTGAACACACTTGTGTAACCAGCCTCAAAATTAAGAACAGAAAATTATCAGCAACTCAGAATCTCCCATTACAGTTACTACCATGCCCATGGGTAACCACCATCCTAACATATACTAGTAGAGATTAGTTTTATGTGTTTTTGAACTTTATTTAAGTGAAATCATGCTATGTGTACTTTTTTGTCTCTAGCTTCTTTCTCTTTATTTTTGTAAGCTTTTCTATATGGTTACACTTAGTTGTAATTTGTTTGCTTTTATGCTATATTATATTATTCTATTTGGTATACACATGCAATTTTATCCATTCTGCAGTTGATGGCATATGAATAGTTCCAATTTGGGGCTAATATAAATAGTGTTGCTATTAACATTATTGTATGAATCTCTAAGTGAACATACACTTGCATTTCTGTCGAGTCCTGGGATGAAATGACAGGTATGCTTATGTTTATCTTTAGTAGAGGAACACAAATATTTCTTCTACATGGTGTGGAGTGGAATTATTTGTATGCTTATTTTCAACTTCAGTAATACTATCAAATGGTTTTCAAATGTGATTGCACTAATTTACATCACCTCCACTAGAAATGTGTGAAAGTTTTCTTACACACTTGGTGTGGTCTCTATTTTCCTCTTTAACTTTTTTAATTGGTGTATGGTGCCGTGTTTTTGTACTTAGTTGCCATGTGCCCCGGGCAATATACCCTTTTGTGCCTGAGTTTTCTTGTTTGTAAAATGGAGCAAATAACAGCACTCATGTCATAAAGCTGTTCTTAGGAATAAATGAAATAATTCACACAAAGGTCTTGGTGCAGTGCCAGGCAGAGTACACAGCTGCGAACATTGTATGCCACTCATCGTCATCAGCAGCAGCAACTCTGTCACTGTTATCTGGAAAAATAATTAGACATTCAATAAAAAGAAAGCAGTTTTCTAGACAAAGTGACCAGCTTATGCAAAGGCAAAAAAGATGGGAAAGAGCCTGCTATGTTGAAGAAACAGTGAGAAGTTTCCTCCTTTGCTGATGGATGTTTGATTAGTGTGAGAGACAAAAATGTTTGGCTAGCAGCTAACTCAATTGTTCTGTTTCAAAAAGAGGGTTATTAAGTGCCCATTTCATTGAGTAGATTATGCATCTCAAATGAGAAGCAAATAGTCAGTTATTTGAAACAGTATGCGTCATGGTGTCTCCTCCATAAGAATGAAGTCAGAACAGTGCCTGCACTGTGCAGAGGCAGAACCTGCTTTCTGTTTGACCGGCAGGGCTTTTTCCTACTTTCCTTTTCAGATAAATGTGTATTATTGGGAAATCCACGGAAAGACCCTTTCTTTGTAGGTTAGAATGTTTCCACGTCTCCTAGCTTCAAGAGTATCCCAGGCTGCTTCCTATGGAATGCAGAAACATATTTTTTTCCCGCTGGATTTCACCTCTGACTAGTGTGCCAGGCAGCCTGCAGCAAGAAGGGACTTCCCAGATCAAAGCCCTATGAGGTCCAGCTGTGCTGAGCTGCTTGCCAGCAAAGCTCACATACCCCAGGGCAGTTTCCCTAACTTGTAGCTAGATGGGCTTTACATTTTGAATTTTGTTTGTTTGTTTGTTTGTTTGTTTTATGCCTTGGCACTATGCTTTTTAGAAGCAACAGATTTACAAACTCACTTCCTCTGCATCTCCTTTTGGGGTTGGAAACTGTAGCTGCTGACTTGTGAGTGCTAAGAGTGAAAGGTGGTTCTGGCTGGAAGGGCTGCACGTGGGAAGCTTGGGGGCCAACGTTACAGCAAAACATCTGCACAGATCTTCTCTTGCTTGTAGGATGTTGTGACCAATAATCCGGCCTCATGCCAGCTGGCTGGGTATTTCTGAACATAGTGTGACACAGCTGTTTAAGTTTACTTCCTCCGAAGCCAGAAAGAAATCCCCATCTTCAGGAAGAGAGGCAAGCGATGATGAATTTGAGGAAGGGACTTCCCTTTTAACCAGACCAGGAGCTTGGTGTTCTTAGTGTGGCCCTGAAGAGAGAGGTTGGGAGTACTATGGTGCACTGGCAAAAATTGTGTTGAAAACGAAACTTTAGACAAATGAAACTTAGCAGAGTTTATCTGAGCAAAGAAATGATTCATGAATCAGGCAGCACCCTAAATCAAAGGTTCAGAAAGCTCTACCCAGTAACATGGGCAGGCAGTATTTATAGACAAAAAAGGAAGTGACATATAGAAATAGTCTGATTGGTTACAGTTCCGTGTTTGCCTTATTTGGACATAACTGAGCAGTTTGTAGCTTGTGATTGGCTGAAAACTTGGCTGCTATGACTGATGAAGATTCCATTATTTGTTATAAGAATATATTCTCAAGTTAGGTTGCAATTTGTTTGCATATTGTATTAGATTACAATTTACTGTGTACCAGTAGGCCAAAATTAATTTAATTGAACAAGCAGAAGGATCGGGCTCTATCCACACCTTTTCTGCCCACCAACTGTATGCTCTTGGGCAAGTTACAAGTGCTGATCTCTATCTGAGGCAAGGGTATATTCAGTATTTGCCAACGCTGTGATTGATCTTGGCTATATCATGTACATCAATTATTGAAAAGTATTTTGGGAACAGTCATTCCTCTCATAAAAATATGATCTCTTCTAAGTCCTTGAAGAACCTGTGGAGGCATAACAATGAAAGACTTTGTCTGATGTCTTCATAGTCAGAATTTCATAATCTCTATTTTTGGAAAGGTTGGCAATTTGGAAAGGCTGACTGTTCTGTTTTATTACCCATTCCTTGAAATCCCCTTGTGACTTCATGTTACTTATAAAATGATACTGAAATTCCTAGCAGAACTCACCAGGTACTCAAGGATCTGATGCTTTGCTGCTTAGGATGGAGCATTAGTTTCCTATTGCTGCTATAAAAAAATTGCCACAAACTTATCGCAAATTTGGTGGCTTAAAATAACACAAATTTATTTTCTTACAGTTCTGGAGGCCAGAAGTCCAAAATCAAAATGTTGTCAGGGCTACATTCTTTCTGGAGTCTTCATACTCTAGTCCATTCCCTTGCCTTTTTCAGCTTCTAGATGCTGCCTGTGTTCCTTGGCTCACGGCCCCTTCCTCAGGACACTCCAATCTGTTGCTTCTGTTACCACCTCTCCTTCTACTGACTTGGATGCTCCTGTCTTCCTCTTATAAAAATCCTTGTGATTACATTGGGCCCACCCAGATGGTCCAGGTTAATCGTCTGATCCCAAGATTTTTAATCACATCTTCAAAGTTTCTTTTGCCATGTAAGGTTGTAGGTTCCAAGAGTTAGTTTGTAGATATCTTTGGAGAGGGAAGGTCATCACCCAGCCTACCACAGATGGTCTAGTCATACAAAACCACTTGCCAGTTTTTAAACTTAGTCAATGTTTCACACCTTTGGCTCTCTAGTCATCTAATTTCTGTCAGCCAAGATTGACAGTCTGGCCCTTGCATCTTTGGTGAACAACTACTGAAGCATCTTTTCAATTCTCTCTCCTTTCTTTCCCTCCAAAACCCCAAGGTGGAATTCATACTTGACTTCCTATGAAAGCACGAGGCTCTTTATTTTATAGTACTTGGCTTATACTCTCTCTCCCCAACTCGACTATGAATTTCTTAAGGGCAGTTTTATCCCACTCATGTTTGCATATCTAGCACCCAGCACAAAGCAATGATTAATAAAGATTGAATTAATTGTTAAATAGACATGGCCCGTTGTACAACTTGATATGTCAAACCTCTACTTGACTTATTTTCCAAGTCTTTACCAGTAATCATGTAGAGCTTGGCTAATTTAATAAGTTTTCTTTAAATAGCTTAGCTGCTACAAGCTACCTGTCTTCCATAGCCAGTACCGTGGAGAGGTTTCATAGACCCACAGTCTCCAGAGGTTTACCTGAAAACCCAGCTCATGTCAACTAAGCTGTCAGTACCTAAGTAAAATCAATTAAGGCACTTGCATACATGTGAGAATGACTGTGGTTAAGAAACCACTTCATAATTATTGATTTCCCCATAAGATTGACATTCTTATTAAAGGTTTCGATTTCCAATTAAAATTGGATTCCCCTAGAAACAACTGAAGAAATTGCATCTGACATTAGCAGTGTATTGTATTAACCTTGTCATATTTTTTAAGTGAAGAGTTCAGATTCCTGGGAACTTCAATTATTTCAAGTGACTCCCAGCTGGAGTCATATCAGCCCATCATGAATAAACACATAGAGATATTGGTTTGGGTTTCCAGTACTGCTCCCATCATTTTGCCTAAAGTTACAGTTATTTATAAGTTTACCCTGTGTCCCTCTGCTAGATGCTGTGGTCATCGAAGACAGATTCTCTATCTGTCCTATCATTCTCTCTCAGTCCTATCACTTGTGCTTAGCAATTGTCTGGCACAGAGTAGAAAAATAAATGTTTATTGAAGTGCATGAGTGAATAGTGCTTGGATCACGTTTGTAAAGCTAGAGCCTCTATTTCTGACTAGTGAATATGCCACGGGTATCTAATGGGGTTACCAACTATCACAGTTTGCCTGGTTCTTTCTTGTATTCAGCACTGACAGTTCTGTGTTCTGAGAACCCTCCTTTCCTTTCAATCCGGGGAAAAACTCAGACAGCTGGTCACCCTAGTTCCTAAGTACTCTGCCAGTACAAACTCACAAACTCAAATGCTGTCGGGGCTGTCAGTTACTGAAAATGAGAGGTAACCTGGCTTACGGTAAACTGGAAACCTGCCAAAGGCATTCAAATGTGAACAAAATGTGTCAACGAGATAAATCAATCACTTGGTGGCCAGCATTGCAGCCTTGGGACAACAGTGTCTGGCCAAAGTTAATTGAAGAGGGAGCAGGGATAATTCTATTTTATATTCAAATCTGATTTTTTTAAATCAAAATAGATCTGTAAAGTACCAACTCGTTATTACAACTGCCAAGTCACTATTTGTGGTTACTAAGAAGTTGCTTAACATCTCTGAATCTCCATTTTCTTATATAGGAAATTTAAAAAGAACCCACTGGATATAGAGAATTGTAGGAATTAATTTAGATTTAAAACGCAGAAGTGCTAGTAGTTTTTACTTTTTTCAAAAAATCACATATGTAGTAGTGAGGCATTGGACTGGGAATTTGAAACCTGGTTTTACCTCTAGTTGTATAACCTTGAGGAATTCATTTAACATCTCTGGGTCTCCGGTTTCTCATCAATAATATAAGCAGGACTGACAGTTAATTGCTAGGGTGTGTTATATTATTAGGATTTGATTACCTGGAGAGTGCTTTATGGAAGAAAAAAACTGGTGCTAGGGATTAAGAGCTCCGGCTTAGGGATCATAGAAACCTGGGCTCTGACCCTGGCTCTGTCATTTAATAGATGTGTAACCCTGGGCAAAGTCTTTAACCTCTTCATGGCTAACTTGCCTCACTGATAAGAACAGGGATTTTGATTGTGCCCACCTAATGTGGTTGTTGACATCAAGAGGACTAAATAAAATGATGTATGTAAAGAGATTAGCATAGAAAATGCAAATAAATATTAGTTTATTATTTACTATTATTAAAATTACCATGATTAATATACACAAGCCAAATATAGGTAAATAATGTTTTGAGTATTGAAAACAGAATGCTTATTCATTTTGAATTTTAACTCTTTTCCTCAATTTCCTACAGTTTAGCCAAAATGAACAGTTAACTCTTTTAACTACAGTGTTTTCAGTCTTCCTTAGACTATTTTCAAAATTCCCTGGTCCTAGAGATGATGTTTCACAGTTTTCTTTACTCTGCGGCCTCAAGCCCTCCTGTAGGTACAGAAGTTCATCTCCACAGAACATTCGCTCCTTTGCTTCTGAGTAGGTTTTTTCTCTTCCATGCAGTAAAAAGAAAAAAAAAAAAAAAAAAATGACTTCCTATGATTATCCTCCACCTGAGCCCCTCCCAGGTCCCATTCTCTCTTCACTTTGAAGCCAGAACATGCAACTCAATTTTAAGTCAACATCTGAAATTACACATTAATCTCTAAATGCTGCCATTTTTCCTGATAATGGAACTAACAGACATTCAGTTCATTTACATATGGAATTGCTTCTACTTTTTTAAAACCCATTTTTCTTTTTCCAGAGCTAATGTTGTAAAACACATTAAAACTGAATCTAATTTTGCATTTAAGATAACATAAAGTGTATTTGTGTGTATGTGTGTGTGTGTGACTGCGTTAGTGTGTATTGGGAATATCCTATAATATGGGTGGGTCTACTTTGAAGCAGCATTTTAATTTTGTTTTTTTGTTGTTCTTGAAAGTACTTAAGTGGTTCCAGCTGTTTAAAACTCAGAGCTTCAGAGAGACCTTTCCATTTTAGGTGACCTTCAAATGAAACCCGTTAATGGATCAAATTTGTCTTCACCCTCTACAGGAGTTTGTTAGGAGACCAGCCATGTGTGCCCTGTGTAATGGACAAATCAGCACCAAATTAAACTATTTTTATTACTGTGGGCTAATTATGGAAGAAGAGAGATGGGATTACTATGCAAATATGTCTTTGTGCCATGTGAAAACCAAATGATGTTGTATGGACAAAAGTTTCTCACTATTTAAAATAAAGACGATGAGGGGGAGATTGCATTATCACAGGATATAGGGTAATCAGAAATGCCAACCTCAAAACAATTGTCCATAGCAATCAATACCATGGTCCCACTGAAAGGGTCATTTGAGGGCAAGGTTGTCCATAAAAATCTTGCTCCAGAATAACAGTTGATGTTATTCATGCTAATTAAAATTTTATTGATTTTTTCGCTTTATTTTTATTTAATTTAATAAATTAATTTGGATTGCAGTCATAAGTGAACTGCTAGCTTAGAAAATACACACCCAGTTTTATATTTGTATATTTTTATATAATGTAATAGTCATTTAAATCAACATAAATCGAAAATACTAAAGTATTTTTATCACCTTTATATTTTATAATGTCAGACATTACTTAAGTTTGAGAAACCCTGGTGTAAAGTGTCACTGTTAAGAGTGAAAGAGGAAAATATTTATGGGTTAACACAGAGCAGTGATTAAGGATTTTGGTATCAGTCATACTTGAATTATAGTCCTGCTTCTATGCTAAATAATCATGGAACTTTTCTAAACTTTTGTTTTTCTGAATTAAAATGAAAACAACAACAGTAATTATCTCCGTGAGCAGCTATAATGATTCATTGAGACAGCTCTTATAAAGTGTTTCTCCGTTTAATAGGCAGTATGCGGTGTAGTGAAGAATGTGGACTCTGGAGCAAGATCGTGTGGCTCAGATCCCAGCAATGCCACTTGCTAACTGTATGGGAGGTCACTCGACCTACTTGTACCTCAGTTTTCTCACCTGCAAAATGGAGACGATAATCGTGCTGACTTCATAAGATTGCTAAAAGGAAAATTGAATTAACTAATGGAAAGTACTCAGAGCACGGCAGTACTAATCACACTAGAAATGTTTCTTATTACTGTTAGCACAATGTTTGATACATAAACCTCAATAAACTTCAGCTGATTTTAAGACAGACTTTAGCTTAATTTTAGGATCAGACCAAAATGCATTCCCCTTGAGAGGATTATGACTAAGGTCTTACGAAATGATCATCCAGGCTAGAAAATTAGACATTAAAGGTAGTTGAACTTGAATCAGTGGGCAATGGAAGCACAGACAAGTAGAAGGGGGAGCCCACAGACATTGCAAAGATGAGAGCTGGGACTCTAGTCGGAGACAGCAGATATAATTTGGAATGGAAAAGGGTGTTGCAGAATGAGCTTCAGATTTGTCCATAGTGGAGTCTTTTGGGAAATCAGTCACCTCAAGAAATGAGAATCAGAAAAATCAGGGTTTAGAAAGGCAAGGCCTGAGGGTCTGCCCTTCTGAGTATCCCACCCCAGTTCATATAGAGTCATGCCAATGTTTTGGGAGAAAAGAGTGCTATGAGGAGCAATAGTCTTTTTCAAGACTATTTTACAAAGAACTTTGAAAGTCACTGGGCCATGCCTTGGTATCCACATAGAAAAGAAACTAGTCACTGAAAGCAAGAACAATGCATGATTTGGTACTTTGGGGACTTCAGGGGAAGATGATATCCACATCCGTAGGCAAAGGCAACAGGGCTATTAGAAGGGGACCAGAGTAAAAGAAGAAAAATGTCAAATGTCACATCTTATCTTATTGAAGTCCTTCATGGGGATATCTGAGGTACTACCCCAGGACTCCCAGAACTACCACGTGTAAAATTGCCTAGTGCTTGATCTTCTGCATTGCTGAAGGACAGATAACTTCCTGAGATTACTCCCAGTGACTAAACGTAGGTGAATTAATATATAAGAAGAGTTGAATGAATGAAAAAAGAAATGCAAGCTTTCCAGGTAAGTTTTGTGACTAGAACAGTCTTTCTGGCCATTTAAAGAACTGGAATCTCTTTTAGTGATTCATGATTTTCCAGACCCTTCAGAAACAGTGGTGAGAGCAAGAGCTATATCCCTACATTCTATGAGCAGGCTGTGAACTCAGTTATCGGTATGGATTCTCAGAGGCTTGCTGATTTTATTTTCTTTCAAAGCCCCTGAATCATCTTTATTCTAGTTCCCCATCTGGACTCTATCTTCTGGGGAAAAAAATGAGGTTTTGGAAACAACTCAATTGATGAAAAATTAAAACAACTATGTTAAATTTAGAATTAAGATACAGTTGCCTAGGGAATAAACTATTAATAGTTTTTGTTCATCGTATTAGGGACAATTAGTTATGGTATGAACTTAAAGCTAAAACAGTGATGCATTTGCCTTAGGTTAAATATTTTCCCTCTAGGACTGTTAAAAGATAATAAAAACATGGGACTCAAAAGATCTAAAATAAGATAACACCTGTAAGTGAAATGAACAGGCCATTTAATTATGACCAAACATATCTTCACTCTTATATCCACTTCCGTTAGTTGCAGCCTCCATTCATTGAAGGCCTGCTGTGTCCTGGGGAGTGTTCATTAGCTCATTGACTATTTACAATGGCCCTAAGAGCTATGTATTCATAATCTTTTTTGACAAATGGGGGAACTGAGACTTAGAGACGTTTGCTAAGTCATTTATTTTTTCATTAAATATTTGTGGAGCAGCTAATTTATGTGTGCCACTGAGAACACAGTTCTTAAAAGGCAGAGGTGTTGTCTGCTTCCATGGAGCTTTGAAATGATCAGAGTTGGAAGGTAACATCCCCAGTGGCATACAGCCAACAAGTGGCAGAGACGGGAACTAGAACTTCAAGCTGTGGGTTCTTTCCACAATCAATGAAAAGTTGAGCAGGATTTAATGGGATCCTAAGGAGACCTTGACTTTGTTTTGCCTTTATTTTCACTTTTTTCCGCTTTCCCAGAATGTTTGTTTCAGTTTTACTGAGGGTGTTTTCCAGATGATTTTCGTCCCCTCCCCCCTGGCAAGTTGTTATCATGAGTCACAAGCAAAACTCTTGAGGAGTAACTGCCAGTGGCTGATGAGGTTCCACCCTAGTTCGTCTCTGACTGACAGATTTTCTTTAGTCCCTGTAGACCAGCAAAGAGAACAATGCCTTGGGCTGAACACGCAGAACATTCTGAAAACATTTACTTCTTGTAGACTCTGGTTAAGCCTCAGCAAAGTGTGGTAGCCTTCACAGAGACCTGACATGGTCATGCAGCAGTCACCTGTGGCTACGGAGAGGAGAGAAAGCCCTTCAGCTGCCTGAGGAAGAGGTGGGTCCATAAATAGCTGGTTGAACTTCCAGGCTAAAGAGGCACCTTTAGGGTGACTAAAGTTAACAATAATCTATTGTATATTTCAAAATAGCTAGAAAAGAAGATTGGGAATGTTCCAACACAAAGAAATAATAAATGTTTGAAGTGATGAATATCCAGATTATCCTGATTTGGTCATTACACATTGTATCTATGTTTCAAAATAGGACAGGTACCCCACAAATATATACAACTATTATGTATCAATTTAAAAAAGTGAAAAAAAGTACCTTCTCCACATAACAGCAAAAATGCTAATATTCATTTTCTCATCTAGAGCATTTACCATTCATAAGACTCTTCCACATCTATGTAGCTTAATCTTCAAACTGACTCTGTATGATAAGCAAATCAGTCCTCCTTAACCACTTTACAAAACACTAAACTCAAATCTAGAAAGGCAAAGCATTTTCCCCTGGATTGCAGAAATTATGAAAACCAGAATTATTTCTCAAACTTAGGTGTTGCTCTGATGCTCTCATAGGGTGGTCCCTGGACCAGCAGCATCAGAAGTATTTGGGAATATGTTAGGAATGCAAGTTCTTGAGCTCCACAAAAGACCCACTGAATCAGAAATTCCAACGGTGTCCCTAGAAATCTGTGTTTCTCTAGGTGTGTCAGATGCCTGTTAAAGTTTGAGAACCATTATGCTATTGGCTGCCTTCCAAATGAAGCTTTAGATTTTCTGCTCATCACAAGCTATAAACTTGGAAGGCCTGAGATAAATATTGGACTAGTCAATTATATTGGACTTGCTTGTTAATGGTACCTAAAAAAACACCAATATATTAACATATTATGTAGCAAATAGCTATAAAGTAGCTAATCGTTGAAAAAGTCAGAGCCAAGTGATGGCGTTTTTTAATATAGGGATAGCCAATAGATTTGGTCCTAACTTTGATATCTGACTTTTAGTTTGTAACTCTGTGGATTGTGCTACTTAGAACTTCTGAGGTCAAACCAAGAAGATGATCTGTGATTAATTAGCAATATCTGCACAGTGAGTGGAGTGGGGCCCACATAGTTGTCACATTTTGTCTAAAGAAGAGCATATTAGTTGTGATATTTCAATGTCAGATCAACCCTTACTTTTGGGAATAGGCAAACCAAAGTAATAAAAGTTGGTGACACTTTGTTCTTTTATATGCATCTTTTGACTTGACCTACATCAGAGCCTTATGAGGGGCAGAACTGAGATTATTACTCCTGTGACAGATGAGGAAACTGAGACTGAGAAAATTCGATGTTTGCCCAATGTCTGCTAATGATTTTTCAGGTACAAAATCCAAATCCTGGTCTGTTTTGAGTTCCTTCTACCAAACTTGATGCTGCCTTTCAATTATTTCTGTTTCAATGTACTTATTTTCAAAATTTAAAATACATTTCCTGTGTATTTCAAAATAAGGTACTCATTTAAATATTCTGAAAAGTTAGAAGTGTCTATGAAATGTACATAAAAATAAATAGTATTTTAATATTTTTATATTTCAGTAATTTTTATATTAACCAAGTGAAGCTTAGAGACACAGATACTAAAGCAAAATGAATGTTTTGATTAGATTCAAGTAATGTTTCTTCAAAGAGCTGATTTTGCCCCCAAGGAGACATTTGGAAATGTCTGGAGACATATTTGATTGTCACAGCTTGGGGTGAGGTCAAGTTGCTACTGGCATCTAATCAGCTGAAGCCAGGAATGTTGTTAAACATCCTACAATGTGCAGGACAGCCCACAAAACAAAGAATTATCTGGGCCCAAATGTCAATTGTGGCAAGGTTGAGAAACCTGGATTAAAGTAAACGAGAAACACACTGTTTACCCAGAGTTTTATTGTCCAAGCTTTCTCCAGGAACAAAGATTTATATGTTCTGTTGTCCCAAATGACATGGTTTTCTCTATTCCAAGTCAATAATATCCTCTCCTTTTTGCTAAGACCCTGACTCTATCACTTACTACTTGTGTGAATTGTATCTTATAATAGGGATTATAAAACCTACTTCATAAAGCTAATGTGAGGATCATATGAAATGTATATAAAACACAAAAGTTTCTTGTTCTTAAAATCATAGTAAGAGCTTAATAAATACTATCAACTTTTTTAAAAAAGAAGTTTTGGAATATAATGCTGTCCCTACAATACTTTTCCTGGGCTTATTGTGGTTTCTCTCTATTAATATGAGAGTTGACTATTTGAATTTAATTCATTAAAATCCCACTATTAATTTAAAAGATCTAATGTTACATTAGTATTTACCAGTTGATTATATTTAATAACTATTAATGAGTGTTCAATTTAACAAAATAAATGTTTTAAAGTTCCATTTACTTATAAATGTCTACATGCAGAATACGTTTTTATGATTACCCATATCCTTAGTTCTCTTTCCTGTAAAAAAAAAAAAAAAAAAAAAACTGATACATTTGCCATGTGGCATTAATAAGGAAGGGAGGGAGAGAAAGAATCATCTTTGATGACCAGGAACAAATCATATTCTTTTCCTTTTAAAATTGCCTCTCACTCTCCAAGCTAGGAAGAACTGGAGAAAGTCAAGGTATAATTGCCATTTAATGAGACTTTAAAGTCCTAAATATGTTTCCTCCCATTCTTTCCTCTCTCCTGGTATTTCCTCAGTGTGTTGCCCTCACATCAGACTCAAAAAATAAGTGAGGCTGTGGGGGTGGAATTCTATACCAATTTAAGATGAGAGCTGATGAAAAATGTGGTTTTTAAATTATGGATTTGTACGAATATAAATTTACCACTATCTGATTAGAACATGAAATTCCTTTGGTTTTGATGTTATTTCATTAGACTACTGAAATCTATTAAAAACATGTTTCCAGAATATCACTGTTGCTTGGGTAATACTAAGAAAGAGTTTCCTGAACTGTGTTTTGCTACATTTCCTCATTACAATAATCTTATATGGACCCTAGCTACACTTGAGAGAAGAAATCTTGCCTCAAATCTGTCTGCTGATACAAAATAAATATTAGAAAATATTAAACTTTAAGTAGGGATTATGTGCAATGAGGTGAAGAAAGAAGGATCCAAGCACCTCAGAGGAACCTTATTGAGATGGTCATTGGTGGCCCTATTTTACAGATGAGCAAACTGAGGCCTAGTAAGATTGGAAAATACAGGCAGCACCACACAGTGGTGGAGCCAGACCTAAGACTCCAGTCTTTTCTCTCCCAGAATAGGGCTTGCTTTCATTCCTAGCCACCCCTGGTAGTATGGTGATGGGTCATTTCTGTTTGTAAGTTCATAATCATAATCAAAATGATTGAGGCACTTAAATTTTTATAGTTTACTCCCAAAGGCAGAGAAATTTGCCATCAAAACTATAAAAGTGGATATCTATCTTTCTGGGAGCCAGGGAACACTGATATTTGGGTGAACTTCAGAGACTAAATAGCAAATTCATCACCTGTGTCATTTTAGAGAAAACGGAACTAGAATTAAAAGATCAAGTGTTAGAAATGTCTCATACTTTTATACTTACATACTTATTTGCACATATGCATGTGTGTGTGAGTATGCACCCGAGTAAGTATAAGCATTAAACTAGGATTGCTTTACTGCACTATGTCATATTGAAGGGACTAGTGGGAATAGATTTAGTCATTTCCTTGTTGACAAATAGAGATTTATGTTCTTCGGTTCTTTCTCAGTTTTTGTTGTTTGACTGTCTGTTCTTTGGAATTTTACATGTGGGAAATTTCAGTAAGGATGAGAAAGGATTGCATTTAACCAGTTTTTAAAGTCGGAAAAAATTTCCCCCCCACCTTTTTTTTTTTTTTTTTAAAGTTCTTTCATGTTTTGCTAAGTTTTTTTTACCCATAACTTTGGGCAGAGATCAAACTGCCAGATGCCAGTGACAAGGATCGGAACACTATCACCATCTTTGAGCTGCCCAAACATCTGGCTAATTGTACAAAACAAGCTAACACTTAAACATAAGGCCTCAGCAGAAAGCCCTCGGATGAAAAAACATTCATCTAGCACGTGGATACTTACTTTCCAGGAAGCCAATGGCTCAGGTTCAAATTAGGTAATAGAACCACCCTACACTGTTAGATCTGCCAAGGCAAGGAACAAGCTAACAGTTGATCTGCTCTTTATTGAACTTTGTCACTGAAGACAGAAATTCTTGATTATTCAAAACTCTACTTTCCTATTCATAGCAACAGCTGAAATTAAGTACGTAGCAAATTTTTCTGGCCAATTTAGATGATTGGTTGAAGAGTCTACAATCAGAAGGAAGCAAGAACAAACACCTCCACCTGTGCCCATCATCACCCCCCATTAACATTTTTTGAGTATTATTTCATCTGAGCATTAGCCTTTTTAATATAACAACACTATGAAACAGATAATATTATCACCCCTATTTTATGAGTGATGAAATCAAGGCTCAAAGCAGTTAAGTGACTTAAATGGCATGTTATTACTGATTACACAACAGAGCAGGTCCTCCTAATATATTAATGTGAGGTTTTCAAAAATCAGGCCAAATGTAATTAACTTCAAGATTTTTAAGAAAGATGTTGGGTTTTATAATAAAGATCCCCCTGTCCTAAAATTTTTTTATTTGATTCACACACTTTTTGCATTTTATGAATTTCTCTCAATGGCATAACCTCTCAATGATAACATTCTGTCCAAACCAATTACAACCTCATCCCTGGTTCTCAGACTCTAGCCTCTACTTTCTCACCTGCCACTGTGCTTTCTATTTTACTAACACCGCCATTCTAACAGGTTACCATGCTAGAAATCCTTGACTCACTCTTTTCTTTCTTTTTTTTTTTTTTCTTTTTTTTTTTTTTTGAGACAGAGTCTCACTTTTGTTGCCCAGGCTAGAGTGAGTGCCGTGGCGTCAGCCTAGCTCACAGCAACCTCAAACTCCTGGGCTCAAGTGATCCTCCTGCCTCAGCCTCCCGAGTAGCTGGGACTACAGGCATGCGCCACTATGCCCGGCTAATTTTTCTATATATATATTTTTAGTTGTCCATATAATTTCTTTCTATTTTTAGTAGAGACGGGGTCTCGCTCTTGCTCAGGCTGGTCTCGAACTCCTGACCTTGAGCGATCCACCCGCCTCAGCCTCCAGAGTGCTAGGATTACAGGCGTGAGCCACCGCGCCCGGCCTTGACTCACTCTTTTCTTTCATCAGCCTATTCAACTAATTATCAGGTCCCATTCCTATCCAACCTTATTCTTTCCTTCTTTCCATCACCTAAATTTAGCTTTATGTTATCTCGCACCTGAATTGCTATACCAATCCTCTTTTGGCCCAGAAAATCTCCCTTCCAATTCACTTGTATCCTGTTGACAGGCTACTCCCCTAAAAATAAAACATTAAGTAATTTCAAGAATTATAAAAAACTAAAATTCATATGGAACCCAAAAACAGTGCAAATAGCCAAAGCAATCTTAAACAAAAAGAACAAATCTAGGGACATTACATTACCTGACCTCAAATTGTACTATTAGATACAAGGCAAGAGTAACCAAAACAGCATGATTGTGGTATAAAAGTAGACATATAGACCAATGAAACAGAATAGAGAATCCATCAATAAAGCCAAATACCTACAACTAACAGATCTTTGACAAAGAGACAAAAGCATACACTGGGGAAAGGACAGCCCTATTCAATAAATGGTACTAGGAAAACTGCATAGCCTCATGAAGAAGAATTGAACTGAATCCCTATCACTCACCATATACAAAAGTTAACTCAAGATGGATTAAAGACCTAAATATAAGACCTGAAACATAAACACACTAAAATAAAACTTAGAAAAAACTATCCTCAACATTGGCCTAGGTAAAGAATTTATGACTGAGACCCCAAAAACAAATACAACAAAACCAAAAATAAATAAATGGGACTTAATTAAACTAAAAAGCTTCTGCACAGCAAAAGATATACTCAACAGAGAAAACAGGCAATCTACAGAATTGAAGAAACTATTTGCAAGCTATACATCTGACAAAGGCCTAATATCCAGAAGCTATGAGGAACCCAAATCAGCAAGGAAAAAAAAAAAAAAAAAACCCTTAAATAGTGGGCAAAAGACATGAACAGACATGTTCCTTTTCAAAAAACACGTTCTCTTTTTTCAAAAGAAGAGAAACAAATGGCCAATAAACGTGAAAAAATGCTCAACATCACTAACAATTAGGGAAATACAAATTAAAACCACAATGAGATACCACCTTACCCCTGTCAGAATGACCATTACTAAAAAGTCTAAAAACAATAGATGCTGGTGAGGATGTAGTGATAAGGGAACACTTATACACTGTTGGTAGGAATGTAAATTAGTACAACTTCTATGGAAAACAGTATACAGATTTCTCAAAGAACTAAAAGTAGATCTACCATTCAATCCAGCAATCCCACTGCTGGGTATCTACCCAAAGAAAAGAAGTCATTTTATAAAAAAAAGACAACTGCACTCATATGTTTATCGAAGCACAATTCACAGTTGCAAAGATATGGAACCAACCTAAATGCCTACCAATGGATGAGTGGATAAAGAAGATGTGATATGGCTATACTACACAACCATCAAGAAGAATGAAATAATGTCTTTTGCAGCAACTTGGATGGAACTGGAAGCCATTATTCTAAGTAAAGTAACCCAGGAACAAAAAGCCAAATACCACGTGCTCTCATTTGTAAGTGGGAGCTAAGCAATGGGTATGCATGGTCACGTAGAATGACTTAAAGGGCATGGGAAACGCAGAAGGGGGAGGCTGGAAGAGAGCTACAGGATGAAAAATTACCTATTGAGTATAATATACACTGTTCAGGTGATGTGTATATTAAATGCCTAGACTGCTCCACTGTGCAATTGCATAACAAAAAACCACTTGTACCGCTAAATCTATTTAAACAAAAAAATTTAAAAACACAAATTAAGTGACTCCTTAAAGTGCTTTGTAAACTAAGAAAGACTAGGAAAGTGTCATCTGTATTCTTTCGTGTTATGACCTTCCACTGTTTTAAGTACATCCAAAGGCTCCCTATTGCTGTTCAGACTCAAGCTAATTTATTCTAATTTTCTTTTTTTAAAAAAAGCATTTAGTGGACTTTCTTTAAGATACAGAAAGTATTCAGAAGAAACAAAAATATCCCCTAGTTTTACTGTCTAGATAACATCTATTAACTTGGGGTAAATAATTGTACTGACTTTGGGGTAACAAAAGCAACTATAATAATAGACAATATTTTAGGAACTTATAATATGACAGGCACTGTTTTAATTGCTTTAGTGATCTTACTTTTAATCCTTTTAACAAGCCTATGAATAAGGTACATTCATTGTCCTGTTTTATAGTTGTAAAAACTGTAGCACAGAGAAGTAACAACCTTTTTTGCATCACAATTCAAACTCCAGCAAACTGGTATCAGAGGCTGCACCTTCTTTTTTTTCCTTTTTTTTTGAAACAGAGTCTCTAGAGTGCCGTGGCATCAGCCCAGCTAACAGCAACCTCAAACTCCTGGGCTCAAACAATCCTTCTACCTCAGCCTCCCAAGGAGCTGGGACTACAGGCATGTACCACCATGCCCGGCTAATTTTTTCTATATATTTTTAGCTGTCCAGATCATGTCTTCCTATTTTTTAGTAGAGACAGGACCTCGCTCTTGCTCAGGCTGGTCTTGAACTCCTCATCTTGAGTGATCCTCCTGCCTCAGCCTCCCAGAGTGCTAGGATTACAGGCGTGAGCCACCACGCCCGGCCGAGAGACTGCATTTGAATCACTGTGCTATATATGCACTGGCTAGAAACTTGGAATGGGATAGAAAAAGTATAAGACACAAAGGAAATGCATTCTCCCCTAGAGTCCCTGTTCTCAAAGGAAATCACTCTTGATAATTTTTCCTATGTGCTTCCCCTCAAAAAATGTCCATTCCAATTTATAAATAATCTACTGTTTTTACACAAAATGGATCATGATACACACTTTTCTATGTATCTTAACTCTGCCATGTAAAAACATCTCTTGTAAATATTTTTATCACATCATTTATTTTAAAAGCTGAAGAGAATTCCTTTGTGAGTCCACAGTAAAATTTATTGCACCAGCCTTTCAGGAATGAGGATTCTCTAAGCTTTGCTATTGTATTACTATTGTAAACAAAGTTGGTGGCTCATACCTGTAATCGTAGCACTGTGGTAGGCTGAGGTGGGAAGATGGCTTGAGCTTAGGAGTTTGAGACTAGCCTGAGCAAAAGGGAGACCTCGTCTCTACTAAACAGAAAAATTAGCCAGGTGTGGTGGCATGGACCTGTAGTTCCAGCTGCTTGGGAGGCTAGGCAGGAGGATCACTTGAGCCCAGGAATTTGAGGTTGAAGTGAGCTATGATGACACCACTGCACTCTACCCAGGGCGACAGAGTGAGACTGTCTCAAAAAAAAAAAGAAAGAAAGAAAGAAAGTAAAAGACCCACAAGAAAACAAAGTTAGAATGAATATCTTTGAATATAACGGTAACATAATTTTTTGCATGTATGTGGGTAGGATAAATTTAAAATAGTGGAATTCTTGTATCAAATGTTGTGATGCAATTTACATAGATATTGCCAAATTTCCCTCCAAAAAGGTTTTATTTATTTATACCCTCAAAAATAATATAAAAGAAAGTCTGTTTTCGGTACTCTCATATACTTCTTAGCACTAGATTTCATCAGTTGTTAAATATCTCCCCGTGTGACAGGTTAAAATTCTACTACTGTTAAAATTTTTCATAATCTGACCCCAGTTGACCTCTATCTCTCTCTCTCCACTGGCTCCAATATGACTTTGTTTATTGGAGTCTTGGGCTGGTTCTTGTGGTAGGCTCCTAAAGGTATCTAGGTCCTAATCCTTTAAACCTGTGAAAGGATTTTGGAATGTGATTAAGTAAAGGATCCTGAGATGGAGAGATCACCCTGGATTATTTTGGAGGGCCCAAAATGTAATCGTAGTATCCTTACAAGAGAAAAGTGGAGGGAGATTTGACTATAGAAGTAGAAGACATGACTATGAAAGCAGTAAGCTGGAGTGATGTGACAACCGAGAAGTGAAGGGAGCTTCTAGAAGCTAGAAAAGGCAGGAAAATGGATTCTTTCCTAGAGCGTCCATTGAAGAACTAGCCCTGCAACTCCTTGACTTTAGACTGGTGAAACCGATTTTAGACTTCTGGCATTCAGAACTACAAAGGAATAAGTTGCACTATTTTATGCTACCAAGTATGTGGTAATTTGTTACAGCAACCATAAGTAACTAATACAACTGTCATTTCTCTGAGCCAATTCAAATCTTTGAAAATTTATGTGTGAAGCCTTTCTAGAGTCTTTCCCAAATGGAGTAATATTAATAGAATCCTAGGAAGTGTGACCTCAAACAGTTTTATTGATGTTCAAACTCCTTTATTTTATAGATGTGGGACTAGAATCCACACTTGCTTGTGGGACTTGCTCAAACCTAATTCAGATTAGGACTTAGGTCTCCAGATTTTCAGCACAAAGACCTTTCTAATACACTTTTCTGCTTCTAGAAAGTCACTGTTCCCCTATTTTCTATTCCTTAAAATTTGCTGCTAAACTATTCTAGGTTCTCCTCAAGCACAGGAGTTAGGGTAGTAAAATACTCCAAATGAGGATAATTTAAAACTTTCACCTCTTGTGAGAACAATAGTATGACCAATCTGAGGTCAAAGACCTGTAAAATTATTATAAATATTTGTAGGCTCATTAAAATAAAACAAAGACAGGATCTAAACACACTGGTTGTATGACATTCTCCCTCTCTTGATCTTCTATAGTATTGACTGATTACTTCCATTAACTATTTTTATTCTCTAAAAATTTAAAGGATCATTTTCTCTCTCCCTTCTCAGTTCCCTAAAATATTTGTAAATAAATTTTTTTGTTACTACTACTAGGCTTATGAGACATCAATGTGTAATCAGAATACTACTGTATGACAATCTTACCTCATAGACAGATTTAGTTGGAAAGGCAAGTTAACCTTCATTGAGTACTTCCAATTTGGTGGATTTTAGGCTAGGTACTAAAACACATAAAAACACTATTATTACATTGTCTTCTCATTTTAAGTTTACCTGGTGAGATGGGAATAACAGCAACTATAAAAGAATATGCAAATACAATAAACTCATTGACCAAATAGACAAAAATAAAATTAATAGCTAATATTTATTGAGAAATAACTCTTCGTTAAGGAGCACTATGCCACATTGCTTAATCCCAATAGCAATCCTGTATAGTAAATATTTTCATTAACTCCATTTTTATATGAGAAAATTGAGTCTTGAATGGTTTATTTACCTGAAACAATATCACTCTAGTAAAATGGACACAGCCTAGATTTCCGTCACACTCAGAGATTCTGGCTTCATAGGCAACACTCCTACCTACTATGCACATTTGATCTCTTAATACAAAATCAGATTATACTTGCCACAGTGCTTAGAGAGGACAAGTCTGAAGGCCAGGACCCTTTTCCTCTATGCAGATACTATCAAAAATTTGCCTTTGATGCAAACTTTTCCCAACATTCTATGTTGACATTTCCCTCCTCTAATTGACACATTATTTTTTTAGGTGTGTTAAAATCACTGATACAGTAATAATCAGTTATAATCAACAACTTTTGTTGTTTCTAAATATTGTTTTTTCTTTATATGCCTTTTAAACATCTGATCACTGCAATTATATGTTCATTTTTTGGTTTAATGCTGACTTTTGGCAATGTCTTCCTCTTACCCACTAAAATAGCTACAGAGATTATCTTCTTCTGTTTTATAATGATATATCATGACAGAATAAATGATCCACTCTTGGAATACCATAAAAAGTACATGTGCAAATTGTTATTATTCTATAATACAGTCTGGAATGTGTTCATTTTAGAAACATAGTGTGTCTGACACTGTTAAATAAACTGCTCATTTGTAAAGCATAGAAAAAACATTAAGTTAATATAATTCTCAGTTAAAAAAATTTAAAGACTGTTAAATGGAAAAAAGTTAAACATATTTGGTATAACTTAGAAGGACAAAACTAGTAAAATAGATATTTGTTTTAGAGGAATAGTGCTCATTATCTAGCAGAGATAGGCATTAAACAAATGTTTGCTATATAAATGATAAATAGTGTGATGGTTAATTTTATATGTCAACTCGGCTGTATTATGGTCCCCAGATACGTGGTAAAACTACCTTGTGGATTTTCCTGTGAGTGTTTTTGGATGAGATTAACATTTAAATTGTTGGACTTTGAGTGAAGCAGATTGCCCTCCATAATGTAGGTGGGCCTCATCCACTTAGTCCAAGACATGACGAGAACAAAAAGACTGACCTCCTTTGTGCAAGAGTGAATTCTGCAGTAGATGGACTTTGGCTTTGAAGGGTAACACTGGCTTATCCCTGGGTCTCCAGCCCGCTGACCCACCCTGCCAATTTTAAATTTGCCAGCCTCCATAATCGTGTGAGCCAATTCCTTAAAATAAATCTCTCTATACACACACATTCTATTGGTTCTGTTTCTCTGGAGAACCCTAACTAATATAAATAGGTATGAATAATTAGCACTGTTTCCATATGGAATTCATTCATCCCACAAATATTTATTGAATGCTTGCTATGTTTTAGGCACTACTGTTCTTTTCACTTTGGGATACTTCATTCTACAAATCAGTTCAAGGTGACACTCTCATGAGATTATAAACTTGCAAGAGGTGACATCATCAATAAACATAATTACGCAGTTTTTCAAAGGGTGATGAGTACTATGAAGGAATTAAAAATAGAAAAAGACAAAGAATTGGGAGCACAAAAATGGGGCTTACTATAGGTAGGTAGCAGTTCTTTTAAAAAAATAGACTTTTTTTTTTTTTTTTTTTAGCAGTTTAGGGTTCACAGCAAAATTGAGCAGAAAATACTGAGTTCACATAATATCCCCTGCTCCACCACACAGACAGCTTCCCCATTATCAATATTTTGCACTATAGTGGTACCTTTGTTAAAATCAGTGCATCTACATCAACATATTATCACCCAAAGTTCATAGTTTACATTAAAGTTCACTCTTGGTGTTGTAAGTTCTATGGGTTTCAACAAATGTATGATATGTATCCATCATTGATTATCATATACAAGAGTTTCATTGCCCTAAAAATCCTCCATGCTCCCCCTATTCACCCTTTTTAAGCTCTGGCAACCACTTATCTTTTTACTGTCTCCGTAGTTTTGCCTTTTCCAGAATATCATATAGTCGGAATCGTACCATATGTAGTCTTTCAAATTGGCTTTTTTCACTTAGTAGTATTCATTTAAGTTGCCTCTGTGTCTTTTCATTGCTTAGGAGCTCATTTATTTTTAGCACTGAATAATATTCCATTGTCTGCATGTACTACAGGTTTTTTTTCTTATCAGATGAGCTTTTATTGGAAGAAAATTCCATTGACATTGTGGCACTGATAGCAATCAATCCATTACAAATAATTTATCATCGTCTTGGATTTGTAATGCACAAATTAACATTTTTCTCTAAATATTTAAGGCCTGTATTTTAGACAAGTTAATGTAATAGTTTACTTATCCAGCCACCAACTGAAAGACATGTTGGTTGCTTCCAAGCTTTATAAATAAAACTGCTGTAAACATTGGTGTGCAGGTTTTTTTGTGGATATAAGTTTTCAACTCATTTGAGTAAATACCAAGGAGCATGATGGTAAGAAAGAGTTTATTTAATTTTGTAAGAAACTGCCAAACTGTCTTCCAAAGTGTCTGTAAAATTTTGCATTCTCACCAGCAATGAATGAGAGTTCCTGTTGCTCCACATCCTTGCTAGCATTTGTTGTTGTCAGTGTTTTGGATTGTGCTATTTTAATAAGTATGCAGTGGTATCTCATTGTTGTTTTAACTTGCATTTTCCTGATGATATATGATGTGGAACATCTTTTCATATGAATATTTGCTATCTATATATCTTTTTTGGTTATGTGCCTGTTCAGGTCTTTTTCTCAGTTCATTTTCTTGTTGTTGACTTTTAAGAGTTCTTTATACATTTGATACAATATGCCTTGTTATATTAACCTGGTAACCTACAACCTGGCTATAACAACTTAATAGTTCTGGAAGGTTTTTCTGTTGTTGTTTTTGTTGATTCTTTTGGATTTTGTACATAAACAATCATGTCATTAGTGCAAAAAGACAGTTTTATTTCTTTCTTCTCAATCTGTATACTTTTTTTTTTTTTTTTTGGAGACAGTTTCACTCTGTTGCCCAGGCTAGAGTGAGTGCCGTGGCGTCAGCCTAGCTCACAGCAACCTCAAACTCCTGAGCTCAAGGGATCCTCCTGTCTCAGCCTCCCGAATAGCTGGGACTACAGGCATGCACCAGCATGCCCGGCTAATGTTTTCTATATATATTTTTAGCTATCCATATAATTTCTTTCTATTTTTAGTAGAGATGGGGTCTTGCTCTTGCTCAGGCTGGTCTCGAACTCTTGAGCTCAAACGATCCACCCACCTCGGCCTCCCAGAGTGCTAAGATTACTGGCGTGAGCCACTGCGCCCAGCTGTATACATATTCTTTTTGTTTTCTTTCTTATTGCATCAGCTAGAACTAGACTATGATGTTAAAGGAGTGGTGAGAGGGAATATCGTTGCCTGTTCTTGATCTTAATGAAAAAACTTTTTTTTTTTTCCTTTTGGAGATAGAGTCTTGCTCTGTCGCCCCAGCTAGAGAATACAGTGGCATCATCATAGCTCACTGTGATCTCAGACTCCTAGGCTCAAGCGATTCTCCTGCCTTCCATGTAGCTGGGGATTACAGATGTACGCCACTACGCCTGGCTGATTTTTGTATTTTTTGTAGAGATAGGGTCTCACTCTTGCCCAGGATGGTCTCAAACTCCTGAGCTCAAGGGATCCTACCACCTCAGCCTCCCTGAGTGCTAGGATTACAGGTGTGAACCATCATACCCAGCCTTAGTGAGAAAACTTCTAAGCATTAAATATAATGTTAACTGTGGGTTTTTAAAGATGTTCTATATTAAATTGAGGAAGTTTCCTTCTATTCCTAGTTTGCTAAGAGTTTTTGTCATAAATGGGTGTTAGATTTTTGTCAGATGCTCTTTCTGCATCTATTAATATGATCAAGTGATATTTTTTTCTTCTTTAGTCTGTGGATGTGGTGTGTTACTTTAATTTATTGTCAGGCTGGGCACGGTGGCTCATGCCTGTAATCCTAGCACTCTGGGAGGCCGAGGTGGGAGGATCATTTGAGCTCAGGAGTTCAAGACCAGCCTGAGCAAGAGTGAGACTCCATCTCTACTAAAAATAGAAAGAAGTTAGCTGTACAACTAAAAATATATAGAAAAAATTAGCCGGGCATGGTGGCGCCTGCCTGTAGTCCCAGCTACTCGGGAGGCTGAGGCAGTAGGATCTCTTAAGCCCAGGAGTTTGAGGTTGCTGTGAGCTAGGCTGATGCCACAGCACTCTAACCCTGGCAACAGAGTGAGACTCTGTCTCAAAAAAAAAAAAAAAAAATTATTTTCAAATGTTGAATCAGCCTTGCATACCTGGGAAAAATCCAACTTGGTTGTAGTGTATAAGTGTTTACACACATTGTTGGATTCATTTGCTAATATTGTGTCAGGTATTTTTTGCATGTATGTTCATAGAGACATTTGTCTGTAGTTTTTTGTTTTGTTTTATTTTGCTTTTTTTTTTGGTAATGTTCTTCTTGGGTTTGGAATTAGGGAAATGCTAGCCTTATGGAATACCTAAGGGAGTATTCCCTTTGCTTCTATCTTCTGAAAAAGATTGTAGAAAAGTTGTATCTTTTTTTCATTTATTTCAATATATTTTTCAATTTTTATTCAGAGTTCTATTTTGATGCATGTATTATCTAGATGTGCATTGTTTAATCTCCAAGTATTTGGGAATTTCCAATTTCTTTTTTATTTCTAGTTTAATTTCATAGTGTTGAGAACATACATTGCATGATTTCTATTCTTTTAAATTTGATAAAGTGTTTTATGGCCCATAATGTGCTATATCTTGGTGAATGTTTCATGTAAGCTTGAGAAGCATATGTATTCTACTCTTACTCTCTATATAGCTGTCCATTATACTCAGTTCATTCATGGCGTTTCGAGTTCTGTTATGTCCTTACTGCTGTATCTGTTCATATTTGATAGATGAGTGTCGAAGTCTCCAATTATAACAACAGATTCATCAATTTCTCCTTGAAGTTCTGTCAGGTTTTGCTTCATATATGTTGATGTTGTGCTATTGCCCATACACAGTAAGTATTGTTATGTCTTCTTGGAGCATTGATCCCTTTATCATTATGTAATGCCTCTCTTTATTTCTTCATTTTTGAAGCATAATTTAACAGGATACAGAATTATAGGTTGGTGGTTTTTTTGTTTTTTTTTTCTCTTCTCTCAACACTGTAAATATTTTGCTTGACTCCCTTATGTTTGCATGGTATATGCAATATGTATGCCCAGGATTGTTTTAACCATGTTTTTAAACTGGAATTCATGGAGTCCCATTTTATTATTATACATTAAGCCAGTTTGTAAGTGCCAAAGGCTTACTTTATAATTTTAATTTATTATTGACTATACTCGAGAGTCAGTACTCATTATGGGATATGTTAAGGCAACAGGTACTATGACTCTGGGAAATTTAGGCAAGGCTGCAGTTTAAGTGAGACATACCTATTTTTATCTATTTTATACTTAATTACTTTTTAAGACTATAGAAAGAACAATGTTTAAGTTTAGTAAAACTCCAGGTATAGCCCTAGTATTGATTAAGTCTATGAAGCTTTTTTAATTTGTGCATTTTAGCAAATGCTAAACTCACTTTAACCTATGTTGTAGACTCACAAAAGCCAATGAATACCCTTTTATCTTTTTTTTTTTTTTTTTTTTTTTTTTTTTGTTGAGACAGAGTCTCACTTTGTTGCCCAGGCTAGAGTGAGTGCCGTGGCGTCAGCTTAGCTCACAGCAACCTCAAACTCCTGGGCTTAAGCAATCCTACTGCCTCAGCCTCCCGAGTAGCTGGGACTACAGGCATGTGCCACTATGCCCGGCTAATTTTTTTCTATATAGATTTTTAGGTGTCCATATAATGTCTTTCTATTTTTAGTAGAGACGGGGTCTCGCTCAGGCTGGTCTCGAACTCCTGACCTTGAGCAATCCACCCGCCTCGGCCTCCCAGAGTGCTAGGATTACAGGCGTGAGCCACCGCGCCCGGCCTATCTTTTTTTATAAGAACTATTTTAGAATATAAATTCTGTTATATATTTGTTATATGTAATTATTATATATAATTTGTTTTATATAAATTTTTGATTATCAATTGAGTTAAATTATGGACTTTTGTTTAATTTAATTATGTATGTAATTTATTATATATTTATATTAAAAACATAAATATTCAAAATATATAAATATTACATATATTATTTATTTATTTGCCTTTTCTTTTATCCCCCTATACCTAGGTGTTTCCCCTCTCTCTCTTTTACTCTCTTTTTTTCTGTTTTAGGCTTTCAATCTCTTGAAACTGTGTTTTTTTGTTTCTGGGTGATAACCCACAGTGTAAGCCTTCCAGGTATTACAGGAAAAGGAGGAGGGGGAAAGGGCCCAGTGGCCTGCCTTAAAGGCAGCAGCTTTTGTTCCAAGCTTTCCAATCACTCCTTTGCCTTTTTTTTCTTTTTCTTAAATAAAATATTTTAAAATGGCTTATATCTGTAGGCAGGCAAAATATTTTATTTTTTAGGGGGTGAGGAGGGTGCCTCCTGACCATTATTTTTCCTTTTTCTTTGAGTGTTTACCTGATACACTCCTGGTGGTCCTAAGTGCCCTCTGCTATCTAAAGGGTGGTCTTTCTCTTCCTCAGTCAATAGGGCCTGGATGCCATAGCATCAAGAATACAGAGCATAAGAAAACATGGTTAATACAGCAGTCTCTGTGATGCTCTTGCATCATATGAGAAAATGATGGGGTCACGACAGTGGAGTCGTTTAGGAGGTAGGGCATAAGTTGCCCCAAGCATCATAGAAAACCTTTTACAATGAGAGCAGAAAGGAGGATCGCAAGCAGGAGTTTGAGAAGTTTCTGTAAGCTGACCCATAACTAAGATTCCAAATTATATAACATTAGCCAAGAAACTAGATCTGAAATTTTTGGAGTCTTTAACAATATCTTGGTGGAGTTATAAAAGGTAGGAGACATATATACATATATACATGGTACAATAATTGACAGTGATATCTTGGTGTATTCCTCAAACTAAGCTGGCAGGACTGGAAGTTGTGTTGCCGGAGGGTAACTGATAAGTTAGTAAAGTGTGTATAATATTAGTGGTATTCGTGTGTAAACAAGGGAAAGGAGTGGTCCAGGGCAGAGCCACAGGGCATGAGATCGTGATGGAAAGCTGGTGTGGGGTAGTAAGAAAAGGCACTAGGGAGGGAGCAGTCCTCTCCCAGGAGGTTGAGGGGTTGACTGATCTAAAGCACGTGCCTACTTGGGAAAGCAGTCACTTCCATTAATTGTTAGAATGGCAGAGATTGTAGTTAACCTCTACCAGATTTCCTTTTATGGATGGGTGTATAGGGGTGTACATTTTGGCAGAGAGCAAAGAGTATATAACAGATAGGCTAAACAGATTGCAAGCTCATGAAACATAATAGAATTCCTAAAAGGAAAGGATAAAAAGCAACAAATGTCCTGTGTTCAGTTTGTACCTTAGGAAAGGCAGCCCATGGGTGTTGCTGAAGCAAAGATTTTCAGTACCTATTGAATAACTTTTCCAAGAACCCAGCACGGTGTATTCCGAGAAGTAACATGGCTGCTTTGATTACCATCAGTAGCATCTGTAACTTTAAAGGAAATAAGGAGTGTCTCGGTGAGGCTTTGGGTGTGGCTTTAGTATATGTAGAGACATGTGTGATTTTGGTTTTTATTTTGGGTATCTCTGAGGCAAGTAATTCCCAAAATTCTTACCCTGAAGGGACAGCTCTTAGGCATTGGCCTGACAGAGTGAAATAAAAGGGATGTGGGGTCCATTTTTTGACCAGAACTCTAATGCTAAAGTGACTGCCTGAAGTTTGGCCAATTTTGTTGACACTTGGGTCCTGTTCTTTATCAAGGACTTCCTGACTAAGGGATGATAAAGAGCAATATTCCACTGAGCTCCGTCAATTTGTGATGGTTGGCAATGACACCTATATAGTTTATGAACTCCTATTTTTATTTATTCAGTTAATTCCAACGGACTCCCCAGCTAGCCAATGGGTCTTGGAGGAGTGACCTTCTCTAGCACCGTGGCACCTGGTAAGGGACTGAGGACAGGGGAGGCCACCCCTTCTGCAGGTGGAATATGCCACAGGGCCCAGGTTTTGCTCCATCCTGTCTTTAGGAGGCACTGGTGGCCATGCCAAGTTTTGTTTTTATGGTCCAAAACATTGGGCAGCTGGATATGAAGGGGCAGAGGCTCAGGGTCTGTGAGAACCTCTATTTCCAAAACAGCCTAGTATGTAGCCAGCGATTATTGTTTCAATGGTGTATAACACAAGGCCAAGAGGGGCAGTTTCTTGTATCAGAAGACTTTGGGCAACTTATGGACATCATAAGTGGTCCAGAGACTCCAGGAGGCATCAAAAGAAGTTGTCAAACCCCTTTAGTAAAGGAATCTCTGACAGCACTAACAGGCATGATGTTGATTTCAATTTGAACAGATTTTAGAGCCTTTTGTTGAAGGGAGCCCCATTTAGGGTGGGCTGATTTGGAAACAGCAGCAAGCATCAGTGAGATTAAATAAAATTTGTATATGAGGAATATGTTGCCACCAAAATCCAAAAAGGACTGAAAGATACTGTACTTACGTATGTCTTTAATGAACGTACCAAATTAATCTCCTTAGAGGAGAATGTCAGTAAAGTAATGTCACACCTCTCCTCCTGTAGAAATGTAGAAGCAATTGAGATCAATTTACACTTCTTTGCTTGAATTTAATTATAAATAATTTACTATATATTTATATTAAATATTATACATCATATATAATATAAATCATATTATATATAATTTATTTATTTGCCTTTCTTTTTCTCCCCTGTATCTAGGCTTTTTTTTATCTTTTTCTTTTTTCTCCCTATCACTCCTCTTTTTTAATTTTTAGGCTTTAGTCACCTTAACAGGGTTTTCAAAAATTTCTTTTCTGGGTGGTAACTTACAGTATAAGCCTAGTATGTGATTACAGAAAAAGGGAGGGAGAGGGCTCAGTGGCCTACCTTTTAGATAGCTTTTTTTGTTTGTTTCCAGGTTTTCTAATCCAATTCCCCTCACTTTTTTTCTTCCTAAATAAAATCTTTTAGAATGGCTTGCATGTCTACATGCATAATTTTTTTTTCATTTTCTTTCCTTTTTTTAAAGTCGTATCTGTCCCTGACCATTTGTGTTTCCTTTAGTGTTTACCTGATAGCTCCTGATCTTCCCACGTGGCCTCTGCTGTGAGCAGCTGCGTCCCTTTCTGGGTGCCCCACTCGATCTCTGAGGGCTGGGGTTTACATCCAGGAGGGCAATAGTGGCATCAGCTTTCTTTTTCACACTCGTTGGAGTATGAGACCCTTTGCTGTCGATGAGCAGTGACATTTAAGAGTGATTGAAGGTTAATGATCCAGTGGGCTGCTGGGCTGAGGACAAACCTTAGAAGAACAAGAGTAGAGGTAGGGGAAACTATTGGGAAGTTATTGCCGCAATTCAGGGGACAGGGGATGGAGGCTTGCACCAGCATGTTGGCAGTCGGAGGTAGTGAGAAGGGAGCAGATTTGGGGTACATTTTGGAAAGAGAACCAAGGATTTGTGAGTTAAGCGTACTCTAAAATTTCAGGGAGAGCAACTGGATGAATGGAGTTAGTACCCACTGATGTGGGAATTGTTTAGGAGGAGCAGGTGCAGGGGTGGGGAAAGAAAGAAATAGTTCAGTTTGGGGAATGGAATAAACCATTTAATGTGGTACTGAGTGAGTTCTCAGTCACTAAACACCTGAAGTATTTGGTGCAATGAAGTAGAGAAAGTAACAACACAAAGGCAGACAGGCTTTCTACCTGGAACACTGAGATTTGGAAAAGGTTTCATGCAGGTATGATGTCTAGGTTGCACCTCTAAAGGTAAGTGAGTAATTAGCAAGTGAACGAAACAGCAGAAGCAATTACAACTAACATTTCCAAACACAATAGCTGAGGATTTTAGGGCCTAATCCTGTAAACAAAGGGGAACCATTAAAAGTTGAAAGTAATGGAATCATATACCCACATTTGTTGCTCAAAAATAGCATTTTGAAGCAGTCTAGTGGGTGACCTGGAAAGTGTTAAGATTGCAGGCAAAGAGAGCAATTAAGAAATAAGTGCTGTATTTCAGGGGATGATGAATGCCTGGGTGAGGCAATCATTGTGGAAACAGGTAAGAGAAAAATAAGAAGCACTTATCCTCCATTTAGATGTTGGGAGTAAAATTGGAGGTTATTTAAAATGACTCCTGTTGTGAGTGACTGGATAAATGGTTATGTCATTAATCAAAACAAAGAGCTCAGAAGATTGTATGAACTTCACAGGAAAGATACTGAGTTCATGTTGGGGCAAATACTTTAAAAATATGTATTGAGTGGCGACTATAGGTCAGATATTCTTTTAAGCAGTAGCTATCTGTTTTATAAAAGCAGGTGTTCAGAGAGACAGAAAATAAACTACTAATAAATACATAAACAGCATCATGTTCAACCGTGAAAGCTGCAAATGAACTCTCCACGTAGAAATGTTGAGTAGCAGGCGTCTGTGTAGAGCAGGCAGGGAATCATGAGTAGGTCTTGAGCAGACTTGCATAGCTGTGAGTCATCATCAGTTTGTAAGTGGTCATTAATGTGATAGGAGTGATTGAGAATTCCCAGGAAGATGACAGAGTGAGAGCATAGAGGTTTGGGGAATAGCAACATGTAAACAAATGATAATAATACACTGTTGAAATGCCAGCATTGATAGCCATGCTTAAAATGCTATGGAGGCTTTACGAAGAGTTATTGACCGAGCCCACATTAGTCAGTGAAGATTTTTTCAGAAAGGAAATATTTGCACTTTGGGATGGTAGCAGGATGTAGTGTATGAGTGAGTGTGTGGTAAAAGTTAATGCTGAAGTCACGGGAGCACCCACTAGAGCCAGACCAGACCCAGATGGACAGGTTTCTGCTACCACTCAAGTGCTGTGCTAAAGCACGTGTCCTCTGTGTTAATGTGAATTTGTGTTTGTTATGTTGTTTTGTGACTTTGTGCTTTTTATTTTCTTTTTTAGATCTTAAAATAAATAAATAAATAAACCCTGCATCCCTGGGGATCTGAATGGCTTCTTGTGGGTAGTGATGTTTGCTATCTTTTTTATTCATCATTCCCTTTTCCCTCTTGCCTTACATCATCCCCTTCTTCAGTCTGATTTTCAGGATGATTGAGAAAGATAATTTAAAGAAATAATATTTCTTTGATCTGGGGGAGACTCAGGCTTGATACTCCTGTAACAAATTATGCAAGATGAATAGATAACTTCTGTGGGATTTTGGGTGGGATTCGTTTAGATAAGGAACACTTGTTTGGCTCAGCAGACAAATAGGACAATAGTTGCTGTTGAGAGAGAAGCCTTGGTTTTATTTTCTTCTAAACTAGGACAAGACAAATAGCAAATGTAGAGATACAAAGAAAGGCAGTGATATTTAAGGGTTAAATTTGACTAGAAATGTGATACAGGATTTTGTGTGTGTGTGTGTGTGTGTGCACACACGCACACACATGTTGCCTTATGAAATTGACATGTCCAGGGGGTGACACAGATGGGAAAACTACATCCAAAGAAATAGAGTGCAAAATTTTCACGTTTAAACCTCTGATCACTGATATAAAAGAAGGCTGGGAGGGGCTAAATTTTACCCCATAAAGCATTTATCATAACTTTGGCACGGATAGTTCAGAAGTAATTTAAAACAAGACCCTGTGAAGCTGGAATTGTTAGTCTTACTTACAAAGAAATTATCATACATTACCAGTGTCAACAGCAGCTGCAGTTTCCTAATAATGTTCTACCTTTGGATCTGTATCAAGCCCTTCCCCTTTAATTGCCATACCTTGCCAGCTTCTTATACACGAAAAAGGAGACATTGGGTAAGTTTTCACCATTTTGTAGTTTTGTGCCAATGACATTTCAAACCCTTCATCACCCTACTAAACAAACAGGATATGTCATAGCTGATGAATTAGCTGAATGCCCCAGCCCTATAGTCAACTCCCTTTTTCCTTTTTTTTTCCCTTAAATACTTGCCTTAAAGTTTCATTATTCAGGAAATTATCTAGTTTCAGGCAAAATTTTGCAGATAAAGAAAATGCGCCCCGGACAAATCAAAGGAAGTACTCCGGGTCACAGAATCAGTTTGTGGCAGAACAGGACAGAACCCACTGGCCTCATCCCAGAGCATTTCTGTTTCTCTTTTTCTCCCTTAAATTTTATTTTTAATTGACAAATAAAAAAGTGATGTTTTGACAAATGTTTACATTATGGAATAATTAAATCAAGCTAATTAACAAATTCACATACTTCTTTTTTGTGTGCTTGTGTGGTAAAAACATTTAAAATCTACTCTTTTAGTAATTTTGAAATATCCAATGCATTATTATTTATTATAGTCACTACTCTTTGCAATAGATCACTAAAGCTATTCCTCTTGTGTACGTGAAACTTGGTACGCTTTGATCAACATCTCCCTTTTCCCCACCCACCGTCCCTCCCCCAGCCTCTGATCGCCACCATTCTGCTCTCTACCTTGATGAGATTTTAGATTCCACATATAAGTGAGATGAGCGAAGGCATTTTTCTTTCTGCAGCCTTATTTCTTCTCCAGTGTGAGCATGAATTTAGAGCTTTATGTAACACTATTTGCAAATAAAACTGGTATAGATATCCCTTTTGTCAATATCCTCTTTTCTTTCACAACCCCATCCTTTCATGCTTCCCCTTTTTTTCTTCCCATTTAAAATTATAGCCTCAACATTTCCAGGGCTGTGCATTTTTCAGGGAACCCAGATAAGTAAGATTCAGGGTGTGTAGGTAGATGAGTGGCTAGATACGGTAGGGGATTGAGAAGAGGAAACAGACTTAACAGTGCTCACTTTCCCACCTGGAAGTTATTATTACAGATGAGAAGATTCTCCTCTGAGGCAGAAAGTGGCCTGGGAATGGGGGAGGTGGAAGAGGTGTCAGATTATCAGTGATTTCAATTTCCTTTTTTAGGGAGAAGTTTGCACTTAGAGAATGCTAGTAGTTAGCAGGGTGCTCACAAAATCTTTTCTCTTGCCTCTGGCATGAGACAAGCCGAAGAGAGATATATGAAAGTATACTGGAAAGGGCTTGTCTCTTGTTGGCTCAGCTAATTCTCTCTGGATTCCCCTTTTGCAACTGGAGGAAGATGCCAAATGTGTGCTTCTTTAGATGCCAAGAAGGAACAATTTGCACAATGTCTCCTTTATGTTAAAATTATACACTCTATGCCATGAATAGTGAGGAGGAAATAGCTTAGAAATTAGTGGCAGTCTATAAGAGGATACCATATTTCTTGGGATCTCTTTCTTGTTATGGGGAAATTGCAAGAACTTTGCAATACAGTAGAAACATGTTCCTGCAGTTTCACCATTGTGACATTACAACATTATTACACTAGGCCATGGTTGGTTTAGGATGGTCATCCCCACAGAATGAGCAGGTCTTCTGTTACAATTTCCCTTCTGAACGCTCCCCATTTCGTCATTCCCTTGCCATGCTGCCTTGCTGAATGTGGCATATCTCAAATACCTCCAGTGACAGGAAATTTACTATATACTGAAGCAGTTCACAACACTTAATGGCAGTTTTCAGGTTAAAGTTCCCTACACTTAGCCAAAATATTCTTTGTAGATTCAACTAACTGCTTTTCCTTCTTTATGGGGAAGAAAATAAATTTCTTTTCCGGAATTTGGAGCCAATGTGTTTAGGAATGAGGAAGAGGGAATGTCTGCTATGATATACATTTTCTTTACTGTAAATATATCCTCAAAGAATAATAAAAGTGAGTACAGTATTTAACTTTTTCTGAGACATTTTTTAATGTCCTTTGAAGGTCACATGTAACAATAGCCATGTAAGAAGTAAAAATAAATAAATTCTAATTCTTTAGAGGTTTCCTGAATTCTAAACATCTAATGTATGGATTCTCATTTAGATTTCCAAAAGGAGAATGAAGATCCATAATATATCTTTTTCTCCTGTTGCTCACAATTCATCCCAATAAAGATGTATAGTCCTAGAATTTGGGGGATTATGATACTGTTGTCAAAATGCTATATTCCTTCTTTTCATGGTTCCATGGGGTATTTGCACCAAATAAACAAGGCTGCAATTTTTAACTTTCAAAACAGCTTTATTGAGGTATAACTGACATACGAAAATTTGCACAAATTTTAAACATACAATTTGATCAGTTTTTACATGTGTCTACATCCACGCAACCATTACCACAGTCAAGATAGTTTTCTCATGTTCCTTTGTAATCTCTCCTCCCAACCTTTCCACCTTAGCCACAATCCACCAGGAGACCACTGATCTGACTTTTTTCAGTAGGGATTATTTTTCATTTTCTGGAATTTATATAAATGTAATCATAATATGTGTACTCTTCTTTCAGTCTGACTTCTTTAACTTAGCATAAATATTTTAAGAAGCACTCATGTGGTTGCTTGTATCAATAGTGTGTTCCTTTTTATAGCTAAGTAGCATTTTATTGCATGGATATACAATTAACCTGTTGGTGGACATATGGATTGTTTCCACTTTGAAACCATTACAAATAAAGCTGCTATGAACATTTGTGTACAATTTTTGTATGGACATATATTTTTATTTCTCCTGGATAAATATCTAGTAGTGGAATGGCTGACTAATATTGTAGTAATATTACTCACTGGGTACCCAGTCGATCAAAATCAAGTTCAGTGATGGCTTCACCATGCTCCAGTGACTTAAATATTACTAGGCAACTAATTAAAAATTGTTGAATAAACCAATCAATTAAATTTTCTGGGAAATTTGCATCTCATCTTCTTTATTTCAATCAGAACTCAATAAACTACACATAATTGTTTATAAAGTAAACTTTAAAAAGTTAAGAAATTTACCTTCTATCACACAGCTTGTAAATTGCAAAGGTGAGATTCAAAGCCACTTAGTGTGTCCAGAACATCTCTCTCTCTCTCCTTCTCTCTCTGTCTTTTCTGTCTCCATCTATCTATTTATCCATGTCTTTCTTTTATGCCTCAGTGAGGTTTATGGAGAAGATGCAAATTTTAGTCAGATAGGAGGATGATACTTGAATAAGAGCAAAGAACAAATGCCAAACATGTGGAAATAGGAAATCATGAGATGTACTTGGGATACTACAAAGAGATCAACCTGCAAGGAGTGAAGATTTATACAAGAAAGTAGTGGAGACTGAGACTGGGATCCACATCCCAGCTACAGGAGTTGCCACTTTTTCCTCTGAGAAGGTGAGAACTGCTACAGGTTTCTGAGCAGGTGTGGGGCAGGATGAATTGCAGTAATCAAAGCCAGTGGTCTGGATTGGGTGAGGCAGAGTGATGTTCACTGAAGTGTCCATTGAAATATTCTGATTGTGTGGGAATGAGAATTTTAAAATGAGGATGGAAAAAAGAAGAGAAAAGAAAGTGCTGGTGTGTGAGGCATTCAGAAGAGAAATGGCCCACATTTTGTGACTAATTAGGTACAATTGATTCCTGAATTTTTCCTTTATAACTTACCCCTCTCTAATGGAGGATAATCTCTATTTAGTCCCAAAATTTAACCAGCAGAAGCTGATCAGCATAATTTTCTCAGTTAAATAGAGAGTTAGGGTTGACCTACTTGTCTTTATTAGTAGGTCTAGTGTTGTCAGCATAAATGGGTCTTTTTAGATGATTATGGTCTTATAATAGTTTTCTTTGGGTCATACAAGGAGAGATAAAAATATAGGATGGTTGAAAGATGAAACTGAATATTGGTAACCTCAAACTATTTCTTGGAAGATACTGATAAAAAATTCTCAAATTGAAGCATTGACATTTTCTTCTTTGCTCCCCAAAGAACTGCTCACTAAATTTCAGATATTTGAGGATCTGCTATTGTTTGATACCAGTTATTTGAAGTTCAGCAGCATGAGGTTTATGTTTAAAATGTGTGGTTTCTGTTTAACCTTGTCAGGTTTTAGATGAAAAAGGGACGTTAGAAAACACTGGTGTGTAAACAACTGAAACTCAGCGTTCAAGGAAAAAATTACGAGACTGAAAGAGCTGTCAAGCTGGGACAGTCTTAAGAAGAATCTCTGGATAATGGTTTATAATATTATCTTTCCCTAAGGACCTAAGAAATGGAAAATATATTAGTTTTTCTATGAGCAGCTTTTGGCAAAGCACCATAAATGCACTTCGTTAAAACAGTTTGGTGTCTCAACCCTACAGGCTGGAATATGTAATACATATGTTGAAGGTCTAATGGGGCCTTATGAGGGAGTGATCCCTGGGAGACCCCATGAGAAAGATACTCATAGAAACAGACTTTCCTGCTTCCTTACTTGGGCCTTAAAATCCCAGTGAAAGACTCATTCAACTGCCATGATGCTGGTTTCTATTTCCTACTTTCTTCTCTCCTCCACCCTTAATTTGCCCTCTGCCCCTCAAGTGAGGGGAAACGTTCCCTACATCATCCTGAAACAATGCAGTCAAGGGTGCAGTTAGTTTCCACACCCCAGTATACTCTATGAGGCTAGAGCTCTGGGTCTGTGCCACAGAGTGGACATGGTCTGGGAAGAGCCTGAATAGGGAGAGAATAATTATTGAGTAGGTTTCATGTCAGAGACCGTGAGTTAAATGCTTCCACACAGTGTATTTTCTCAACAATCTTTCTGATGACTTATCTCATCACAGTCAAGGAAAAAGGCACAGTGTAACTTGTCAAAGAGCCGCCCCCCTCCAGCTAGTAAGTGGAAGAATTGAAGTCTTACCTTAAAGCAGAAGCCATTGGTGCCCTGTCTACATCCCCTTCTTCTGTGTGCAAGCCAGCCAATGTCCTGCCTGAGGATGTTCAGTGGCAGCACCAAGGTAGGCTGAGTTCCAGAGAGCAGCCCATACACAAAGCAGCCAGCTGATGATGGATGATGGAAGTTGGCATATAAATATTCTAACTCCTCTACCCTTTGGGTGGGAAAACCTTGAGGTTCCTATGTCATTGACTTTCAGATTTCCCCAGTGGGATGAAGCTTCTGTTACTTACAGTGGTAACTGGGATGATAATGCATTCTTTGTTGGCTACCTTCCATGTATTACTTTCCCACCCCATTAAAAGTATTTCTTGTAATCAACTTGGACATAAATTACTTAACTCATGGTACCTTTCCAGGGAAACCTAAACCAGGAAACATTACAAAGCTAAACTTCTTCTCAAAGGTATTATGGAAGATAACCTGTTAGACATACTTATATGTGCTGCATTTCAGCACTCTTTCTGCACCTTTCTCTTTTCTTCTGGACCCCTCTGTCTCCATCCTTCAAGTGACCATGCCTTCTGACTTCTAGCTGCTTTTCCTGTCCTCATTTCTTTGCTTCACTACAAAAAATTCTTGATTTTTCTTAGTGAAGTATTGGTAAGTTTCTAATGCCATTAAAGGAAATCAACCTTAGACATAAGTGATTGATAGCTTTTCACTCTGTCAAATTAATTTACATTAAAAAAAACCTGTCTTTTATCCATATGAATCTCTAATAGATGCTGAATCAGGGACTTAAGTTTCAATAGAACGGAAGACCTTTTGGATTCATGGTATATAATAGTCAAAGGACTGAGGAAGGAAGCAACTCCTTGAAGAAAGTATGCAAGACATCACCAGGGAAATAATGGGCTGGGCCTTGTAAGACAAATAGGACTGAATCAGGCTGTAAAGAGAGAGTGGCATGTTTCCAGCAGAAGGACTCTATTTTTTTATTTTGAAATAATTTTAGATTTACCTGAGAGTTTCAAAGATAATATAGAGAGTTTCTATATACCTTTGCCCAGCTTCTCTTAATGTCAATGTCTTATATTTCTATGATGCATTTATCAAAACTAAAAAATTAATAATGGTACAATACCATTAACTAAACTAAAAACTTTGTTCAGATTTCACTAGTTTTTCAACAATATCCTATTTTCTGTTCCAGGATCAATCCAGGATACCACATTGTATTTAATCATCATACTTCCTGAGTCTCCTTTGGGCTGTGACAATTAGTCCATATTCCAGAAGTACCCTTTAACTCTTGCAATCCAAGCAATGTGGATACTTCCAAATTATAAAACCCATTTTATAGATAAAGAAAAGTGGGATTTAGAAATAAGACATGAACATTGAGGGTCACATTTAGCTAGAATTAGAACTCATGTCTGCCTGCTCAACCAGGGATTATTCTTTCATGCCACATTGACATCTCTTCTCCTCTTCATTTTGACTCTTTTCCATCCCTTCTCTCCTATCATTTCTTTCCTGATATCTTCCTTTATCTGATCACTTTGTCTACCTCTAAGACTTCTTCCCTGCCCTATATAGAATAAGTAGGCTTCACAGGAGAAGAAATAATATCTTCTGGTTTATCACTTCTGTGACCTGGCATAAGGCTGGTCTTGTGTAATCTTAAGTAGATTGGACTAGCAAAAACCCTGGAAAAATATTGTTGGAAGTGGGGAGGAGCTTTAATTTTCCTTGCAAGGAAAAGAGGACATTTTCTCAGGCCATTGGAGGCTTCAGGCCAGATGACTTTCAGTCATAAAGAATTTTCTTTCACCACTGGTCACACATCTCCTTTTCTTCCCATGCGCTTGTGCCTTTATTGATTTTGGCCCAGAGTTTTTTTCTCAAGGTGGATGAAAGGCAAATGAATTGCTATTCCCCACCTAGAAGGCTAAATCATAAATATGTCCTGGGGAAGAATGACACATTTCCAAGATGACTATAGACAGCCAAAGCATTATAATACACATGGCTTTGTACTATGTGAGAATATAAATCATGTTTCACACCCAGCCCTGTCTATTAGTAGTTATTTGCAAAGCACTCTGCTTATCTTAGCAGTCTGTAGTTAATAGAATTTTTCTTCCTGCAACAAATTTCCCCTAAAATTGAGAGTCACTATGAGCTTTATATATAAATACAACTCCAAGACAAAGCCGGATCCAAGGAACTAATGCTAAAAAGGCTCTTAGTACATTGCTAAATGAATTTAGAGACCCACACCCTCACACCAAAAGAGTACTTGTCAGAAGCTACAGGGGGGTCTATGAACCTGGAAAGCAGGCAATATTTCAGCATGATGTATAGATGACATCACTTTTTGTGCCTGGGGCTGCTGCTTCTCATTTTCCATTCTCTAGTTCCTAGCCTGTGGTAGACATGTAACCAGATGGTAATAGAACAATAGGAGAGGAGGGCTCTTAAAGAAGATTAAAAGTGTGTGGGAGAGGTATATGTGTGCTGGAGAACAGCAGTGAGGAAAGGAGAAGAAGATCTGCTATTGAGAATCAGCCCTTAGAACTAATGCAGTTGGATCTCTTCCTTGAGAGAAGAGGAAACAGAGGTCCTAAGAGGGCACTGGACTGTGCACAGGCAGCCATTTGTCAGAATCAGAGTCAGAACTAGAATCAGTCTTTGCGGAACTGATTTCTCCTTTCTGGGAATTGTGCTACTACAGTATCCCAGAGGTCAAGATTACTTCAAGCTTAGCCCAGTGAGATCTAAAATTGGGCACTTACCAGAAACTAGCAGAAAAGTATGGCAAAAACATAGGAATTTTCAATTATATTAGTCCTGTACCTCTTCACCAAGTTAAAGTATGTACTAGTATCCCTATGTAGCAGAAAGATCAAGTGTTTTTCCCCAGGTTGTACCAATAGTTAATAGGACCAGGTTTGTGAGTTGAAGCACAGTGTTTATATTACTAAAATATTGTCTCTCTAAAGTACCATCTGTATATTATTACCTATAAGCTCTATGAGGGGCACAGTAACGTCTGTTTGGGTCATTGCTCTTTCTTTAGTATCAAGACTATTATTATAGCCTCCCATGGTATTCTCCATTGTAGACTATGTCATAGCACACCTTCTACATGGTTTGTGTGCCTGTATAATCAATATCTAACTCCCTTAGTACATATTAAATGTCTTAAGTTCCTGGATCAAGTTTGGTTTTGCTCCTCATTGTATCTCTAACTCATAGCAGAGTGCATGATCCATTGTATGCATACAGTGTAATTTGGTGAGATGAATATGGAATAGGGTGACAAAAAGAATATCACATTTCAAGACAGAAATCTTATATTATAAGTCTGGCTTTAGTAATAGTTATAAACCATTGAGTAAGTCACATGGTATCTCAATGTTTAGTTTCCTCATCTGTAAACCCAAAGAGTAACAGCCTGTCAACAAATATTTTTCAGCGTCAACTCCTAGGAGCCAGGTGCTGTGCTAGGAGCTAGAGACAGAGTTTAAAAAACATAGTACCTGCTCTTAGCCTCAAGGAATTTAGCCTTCATGAATATTTTGCAGAATAGTTGTGAAGATCAAATGAGACCATTCATTCATTCACTCAATAAATATTTATTGAATAGCTACAGTGTTCTAGGCACTGTTCTACACACTGGGGATATAATAAGCAACGCAGCCACGTCCTCACCCTTATGGAACTTACATATCAATGGGAAAGGCAGGCAAGCAGCCAAAGGATAGATGAACAAACTATAATAGAAAATATATTATAGCATATTAAATGTGGCCACAATTCATTACAGCCCCTCCCTTCAAGAAGTGGAATCCCTTTCCCACCCCTTGTATCACTAATTATCAGAGAAATGCAAATTAAAACCACAATGAGATATCACCTTACCCATTAGAATGCCTTTTATTAAAAAGTTACAAAACAATAGATGCTGGCGTAGATGCAGAGAGATAGGAATGCTTATACACTGTTGGTGGGACTGCAAATTAGTACAACCTCTATAGAAAACAGTATGGAGATTCCTCAAAGAACTAAAAGTAGACCTACTATTCAATACAGCAATCCCACTACTGGGTATATACCTGAACGAAAATATCTACCTGTATATCAAATCAACACGGGCACTTGAATGTTTATTGCAGCACAGTTCACAATTGCAAAGATGTGGAATCAACCCAAGTGCCCATCAATTCATGACTGTATTAACAAAATGGGGTATATGTATACCATGGAGTATACTCAGCCATGAAGAAGGATGAGTTAATGCCTTTTGCAATAATTTGGATGGAACTGGAGACTATTATCCCAAGTGAAGTATCTAAGAATGGAAAAAACAAGCACCAGTGTACTTGCTGTTAAATTGGAACTAACTGATGAGCACACATTGTGCACAGAGGGACGTAAAGCTCAGTGGAAATCAAGCAGGGGGAGAAGGGAGGAGGGGATGGGCAAAAACCTATCTAACAGGTACAACAAACACTATTTGGGTGATGGGCACACTTATAGCTGTGACTCAAGCATTACAAAAGTGACCATGTAACCAAAAACATTTGGTCCTCCTTAATATATATATTTTTTCATTTCAGGATATTATGGGGGTAGAAATATTTTGGTCACATGTAATGCCTTTGTCTCACCCAAGCCAGGGCTACGAGTGTGTCCTTCCTCATACAGTGCACCCTACACCCATTAGTTATGAATTTACCAACCCCAACCCCACCCCCACCTGACCAGCACCCAATGAATATTACTACCATGTTAGCACCTTAGTGTTGATCAGTTAGTACCAATTTGACGGCAAGTACGTGTGGTGCATGTTTTTCCATTCTTGTGATACCTCACTTCGAAGGATGGGCTCAAGCTCTATCCAGGATAATACAAGAGGTGCTAGTGCATCATTGTCTTTTGTAGTTGAGTAGTAGTCCATGGTATACATATATCACATTTTATTAATCCACTCATGTATTGATAGGCATTTGGGTTGTTTCCACATCTTTGCTATTGTGAATTGTGCTGCCATAAACATTCATGTGCAGATGTCTTTATTATAGAAAGTCTTTTTTTCCTTTGGGTAGATGCCTAGTAGTGGGATTGCTGGATCAAATGGTATTTCTATTTTTAGCTCTTTGAAGTATCTCCAAATTACTTTCCACAGCGGTTGTACTAATTTGCAGTCCCACCAGCAGTTTAAGAGTTCCAATCGCTCCACATCCTAACCAGCATTTGCTGTTTTGTGACTTTTTGATAAAGGCCATTCTCACTGGAGTTAGGTGATATCTCATTGTGGTTTTGATTTGCATTTTCCTAATGCTTAGAGATGTTGAGCACTTTTTTATATGATTGCTGGCCATTATTCCGTCTTCTTTTGAAGTTTCTGTTCATGTCCTTTGCCCATTTATCTATAGTGTTGTTTGATTTTTTCTTATTGATTTTCTTAAGTTCTATATGCAGACTTGTTATCAGCCCTTTATCGGATCCCCCTTAATATTTTTAAATAAAAAAATAGAATATGGCAGAAGTGCTGTTGGTGTTTGGGAGCCTCTGCTTTTAAGAAGCCTTGTCGCTTACATCTTACACTCTTAGAAGAATTAACTGAGTAAGTCACAAAGGGCAGTCACTCTAGCCTCCTAGAGGATGAGTGGTTACATGGAGGAGAACCAATGTGCCACAGCTAACAATCAGACATGTGCCAAATATGAGAGTGAGTCATCTTTAAGCCCAGCTGACCATCCAGTGGAATGTAGCTTCTTGAACGACCCCAGGCAAATCCACAGAGGAACAGTCAGGACCAGTTGACCAAGAAAATTAAGAGAAACAATAAATCAATGTTGTTTTAAGTCACCAAGTTTTGGGGTGGTTTGTTACATAGCAATAGTTAACTGTACATGATACAGTACTCTGAAGAATAACAAAACAGAGGAGGAAGCACAGAAAGTTTCATGGGTTGGTGGAGATTTGTTATTTTATGCAGATGGTCAGAGAAATTCCATAGGGAAGAGCTTTCTGAGCAGAGGGAATGGCAAAGGCAAAGGCCACGAGGCAGGAGCATGCTTGTATAGAGTGTGATGAACTGCAGGGAGGCCCAGGTGTCTGCAATAAAGTGAGAGAGGGTGAGAGTGTCAACAGACAAGTTCAGAGAGTGGTAGAAATGAAAAGTCACCGTAGGGTTTTAGCAAATATCTGCCTAGCAGTGTATAAGAAATTCACGATACAAAGAAGCTTGATAAATGGCCTCTGCTCAGTATCTGGGAGGAGGAGTGAGGCAGGACAAAAGTCCCTAATCCTTTATAGAAAATATGTGAAGATGCTTATGAAAGTGCTGTAGGGCTGAAGTCAGAGCAGCTAACCTTTCCTGAGCTTCTCAGAGCAGCTTCCTCGTAAAGGGGACTTAGGAACTGGTGGGAAGGGAGAGATAAGGGAAGTTTGTTGAGTCAACAAGAGGATAAAGAGCATCTTAGGCATAAAGAAAACTATGTGAAAGGAAGCAGGGACAGGGTCAAGTGTTCGAGTCAATGGGAGAGAGAAGAGGATTTTGTGAAAATATGTACTGTTGTAGATGTTTAAGGAGCAACTCTCTGTGGTTAAAGGAGCTTGGCTCTAAGAACTCCTGTGTCAGACTTACACACTCTGGGAGAAACAGGAACTGTGTCTCTCCTGTCTACCAGTCATACCCAGTGTATGGGATAGTAGAGAGCCCATACGCAGCACTCAGTAATTGCTCGTGGACCCACTAAACAAAGGGGTTTACCTATGTTAACTAGCTTTCCCAAAACTTATTGGACCTCGGGATTTATCTTCCCCAGCCGGTGCCATCGGAATTCCTTTCAGCATACCTTAAATCACCTTTGGTTGAGTAAACTTTGAAGAATGCTATTGAAGCACAGGACTTTAGGTAGAGCATAAAGGATAGGTGATGGCCAGGCGAGGTGGCTCATGCCTGTAATCCCAGCACTCTGGGAGGCCGAGGCGGGAGGATTGTTTGAGCTCAGGAGTTCGAGACCAGCCTGAGCAAGAGCGAGACCCCGTCTCTATTAAAAAAATAGAAAGAAATTATACGGACAACTAAAAATATATAGAAAAAATTAGCCAGGCATGGTGGCGCATGCCTGTAGTCCTAGCTGCCCAGGAGGCTGAGGCCGGAGGATCACTTGAACCCTGGAGTTTGAGGTTGCTGTGAGCTAGGCTGATGCCACGGTACTCTAGCCTGGGCGTCAGAGTGAAACTCTGTCTCAAAAAAAAAAGGATAAATGATAAGATGGGGAGCTGAGTTGGGTCACATTGAAAAGTTGAGGGTCTTTAGCTTTATTATACCTGCAAATGAGAGCCATTTTTTAATACAGAATCACATGATAACATTTTTTGTCTTATAAAGATAACTACTGTGATATATAATGAATGAAAAGGAAAGCAATTGGAGACCTGGACACTACCTAGAAGTTACCAGTCCATTCCAAGGGTGAGAGTATGAAGATGTAAACTAGGATTTGGGGGTTAAAGATGATTTTGAAGGTCTGACTTTTTTGATATTTATAATACATATAAAATATTAGAAACTTAGGAACATATGATATTTATGTTTTAGAGAAAAGAGTAATTTGATAGCTAATGTCAGAACCTGATGTATTTATTGCCTAACAGAATTTTATGTGTCCTCACAAAATATGTTAATTCCCCACTTTCAGCATAGTTTTGTTTGGCCTTGGGCAACTCACATAAATTTTTTTGGACCTCAGCAGCCTCAATAAGCAAGTAGTATCAATAAAAGCCAGATTATAGGAGCTTAAGGCATGAGTAACAAAGCAACAGCTAAGGGTGCAGAAGTTTTTGTTTGTTAATTTTCAAAAAGATTATATGTATATGTGTGTGTTTCAAATTCAATTATTTTCTAACACTTAATTGTTGTTAAATTTATTTTTTGTGTGAATTTTTAATTAAACGAATCATCCTTTGCAATATAATGCCATCTGTAGCAGTGAATATAGATCTAAGTCTATTTTAAAATTCTTTTTCAAAGTTTATTTTTTAATTGGCAAAATTATTTACATTTATGGTGTACAACATGATGTGTTGATATATGTATACATTGTGGAGTGGCTAAAACAAGCTATTCCACATATACATTATTTCACATAATTATCTTTTGTTGGTAAAAAATTCTACTGTCAGCCATTTTCAGATATATTAATATAAGTTATTAACTGTAGTCACCATAATGTTCAAGAGATCTCTTAAACTTATTCCTCCTATCTAAATGAAATTTTGTGTCCTTTGACCAACATCTTCCCAAATAAGCAAGGAAGCCTCTGGAAACCACTATTTTACTCTCTGTTTCTATGAGTTTGACTTTTTTACTATATATTCCACATATAGCAAGTGAGATCACGTAGTATTTACCTTTCTGTGCTTGGCTTATTTCACTTAACATAATATCCACCAGGTTCTTCCATGTTGTCACATGATTTCTTTCTTTTAAAAGGTTGAATAGTACTTCGTTGAGTATATATAACTCATTTTCTTTATCCATCCCTAAGTGATGGACACTTAGGTTGATTCCACGTCTTGGCTATTGTGAATAATGCTGCAATGAACATGGGTGTGCAGATATTTCTTTGACATACTGATTTCATAACCTTTGGACATACTATACCCAGCAGAGGGATTGCTGGACTATATGGTAGTTTTTAATTTTTTGAGGAATGTCCACACTGTTTTCCATAATGGCTATACTACTTCACATTTCCATTAACCATGTACAAGGGTTTCCTTTTCTCCGTATTCTCACTGACACTTGTTAATCTTTTGTCTTTTTGATAATAGCCTGCTATCATTTTAAAATAGACAAATTTCATATAAATCTAGACTTTCAGGTTTTCTTAAATATTAATATCTGATGTACCAATATTGGGCCAATATTTCTAGAAGTAAACATCTTTACCCCCAAATATATCTTAGGATAGCTGATCCTCAGATATAGGATCAGCTTTAGGCTTAGGCTTAAAGGGACAAAGGCAGCTTCTGTGCGTGCTTAGCCAACAAATAGGGCCTTTATATAAACTGTTCAGCAGTGTGTTTCTCTTTAATAGTAGAAGCTCTGATGCTCAATGCCATCTTAGAAATCACAAGCTATATTGTTAAAATTTCTGGATCAAATGGGTTTATTATTGTTTTTATTTATTTACTTATTTTTAGTTTTTAAACAGGAATATCTAGGGAAACTAAATAATACGGCCTTTTCTTAAAATGTACAAAATTTATGCACAGAAATAAATTCCCTTGCTAATAGACAAGGGAAGAGTTCATAGAGTATAGAAATAGCATATGACTTGAGAGTCTAAGGTTAGTCTATGATATAATTTCACTTTTCTATATGTGCTAACACATTATAGCATACAAAATAGTCTTTCAAAAAACAGTTTCAGGAATGGTAACTGAAAAGATTTAGTTCTATACTGATTGAAATGTCCTAGTAGTTCTCTTAGTCAGGGATAGTTTGGTAGTAATTCAAATTAAACTAACTTAGGCAAAAATGGGAATTTATTGGAATAGCTCAGGGGTATTTCACAGAACACGCAAGAAATATAGCTGGGCCTCAAGGACACAAAGCCTAGCAAGTAAAAAATTAGGAAGCAAAGTTAGTTTCTTGAAAGCTTTGTTTTGCGCATCTGCCTCAGTACATGCTCTCTCTGTCTATGGTTCTACTCTCTGCACAGTGCCAAATAAAGCCTAATTAGAACTCTACACTCCAGTTCCACATTCTCACGGAATCTTGCTGGTCCATCCTGGGTCAGAAGTATGCCCGGAGAAGGTTCAAGTTCCCACAAACGTCTCAGGTAAAACTGTGAGGACAGATCTTTGGAACGTAAATGAAAAAGTTTCATTAAGAAGGGGCACAGGTATAGGGAAAGACAATTGACATCTTTTGTTGTATACGAGTATTTTAATACTTATAGAGTGCACATGGTATGATGTTTGGAGTTGGGTTTTATTTCAAAGTAAAAACAAATTAGGAAGTGGACAGGGATATCTTTTTGACTCATTGTGGTCTGACCTTCTGGGAATTGGTAAAATGTATTTGGAACATTTTGGAATTCAAGACCTTTTTTGTCTCTTTAAATCCAGACATAGGTAAGTTTTTATCATCTGTATGTGGGAGGTAAAGAAGAGAAGAGAAGGAGGAGAGAGAGAGGATGTGTGTTGGTCTTGTCTGGATAGTGTCATTTTTGTCTTGTCTGCATAGTGAGAGCAGATTCTCAGCAGTGAGGTGCTTTAGGCCTGTATGTAATAAAGACTTCTGGGAATGCAGTCTTTGGTCATGGGGTCTGACTTTTCTCTGACTTCTATGTATATCTTTGTCTCAGACCCATAGAAAAACCATGTGCGATAAGAGAGACCCAGAGCCAGAATTACCAAATAATTCCCTTTCCTATCATGCAGTGATAGTGTGAGTGCATATAGTCTATTCAAAGGTTTTTCAGCATCTTGGATTATTAAACATTTTTAACTAGCTCCACAGTGCATTTGGCTTAATAGTCTTACCCTTGATTTAATAAATAAATAAATAAATAAAATCTTATAATTGAACGGTATTCAGTTCATATGCATGTTTTTAATTTGTTCTGAGATGATTCAAGTAGGATTTCTTAATAATCAGTTATAGCCAAGAAGATTTTGGACATCTTCTGTATCATTTCTAGGATAAGAAGTGGAGTCTTTTATTCAAGCAAACAATTTAAACTCGTTTCCTTTAGCTTTTGAGTATGACTTTTGAGTGGGCTTTCCATTTGGCAAAATAAATTGTCCTGTCCACAAAGGGCAATGTGAAATTAAACAAACCATATAAATTATGTGAAACTCCCATCAGGAAACCCAATAATATAATTCTACCCTTGGGAATTGTACACAGGCAAATGGAATCATATAAACATCCTAGGAATGAGTAAAGGAGACACTGTTTCCACCCTTCGTGACAATGCCCAACTTAAACCAAACTTGTGTCAAAATATTCTAGAAAAACTAGGAACAAATATCCCAAAGCCCATTTTCATATTTTTTCCCCTAACTAGTGCTCAGTACTTTAGTTATTTAATGAGAACATTTATTTAACCAAATTTTGACTAGAAAACCAAATGAAGGAAGATCTCAACAAATTCATAGTGTGTGCTTCCCAGAAACAGCTAGGCAAACCACTTTCCTATTTCAGTTTAATAGGATTGATGTTCACCATTTAGTGTAGTGCTAAAACAATTTTACTAATAAACTTAGCTTGTTCAGCTTTTGCTAAATGAATAGACAGCTTCCACAAACAAGATTACCAGACCCAAACAAAGGTGAATCTCAAGTCTTGAAAGTTGAAATGCAACTATAGGATTATAAAGCTTATTGAAGTATCCCCTGACTTGCCATCCGTGATATAGAGAACTCTTCCTAATTCCTAAATCCATAATTAACCTAACCATTAAGCCTAATGCTAGCTTTGGGTCTAATATACCTCTTTTCTTTTTAAAGGATAAGATAGTTCTTAAAAATATTGAAATTAACAAGACTTTAAGTGGCTTGAGCTAAAGTATATTTGACTTCATAATTTTTCTAAAACACTTTTGGCTTAATCATCTTTATTACACTAAAGGATAGCTAATCCACGAATTGTGCACAATGGATAGAGTCCAGACTGATCTCTGCCAGTCTTTAACATATTTTTCACCCAAAAGCATTCTAAGGAGAGGGCTACAGATTCTTTAGGCTCCAGCATATCAATAAAGGAGATCTTTCCTCTTATCCCTGTAATCTCTCTGCTCTAGTCCTTTATGTTAATAGATGCAGTCATAGAAAAATTGAAGGTCAAAATAATTTAGTAAGAAAGTTACATTTAACAAAAGGATATCCAATTTAAGGTCGGGTTTTATTAATTATATAAATTACCAAAGCTAATCTCAGTTGGTATGTCAATTAATTACTTATGGCAATTAACACAAGCTGGGTACTTAAAATAGTTGGACAAAAACAACACAGTCCCTGATCTCATGGAATCATAATCATATATATGATGACAGAGGTAAAAACAAAATCTTAGGAATAGCATAAGAAGTGAGAAGGACAGACCTCTGAGGGAGCATCATTCTTTAGGTACCTAATCATGGGTTCATCCTTGGGGGAAGATTTTAAGCCAATTCCTCTAGGTTTATTCTGCCTGCAACCACTTAACACTGCAACGGTGAAGAATCGGGGCTAGAAAGTGGACACCTCGGGCAACAGTTTTGGCTCCACTAGGAAATGACTGTACTTAAGAAAAATTATTTACTCTTGTTTACCAACTTTTTAAGTTGCTCTGAGGGTCAAATGAGAACCCCATTTTTTTTTCTTCACGTCAGACGGATAATGTGCTGTAACAAGGATTGAGGGGGCACACCTCACGCATGCGTGTGAACACCCAATCATCATACTTACAAACTAAAAAAGGATAGAGAAACCCGTTTTGAAGGTACAGCCCCTTCCCATTCCTTTCTTCCCTCAAGTCTCTCTCTTCTTATTCCACCGTGGATGTGATTTTTAGGTGGTTCCTTCACCGTATGTCAGAGAGAGTAACTGTACTAAATCTCCACTCCCTCCCCTGGGTTCCTAGACTCACAGTTAGCACCCCGAACGTTCCCCATCAGATCTCTTCTCACACTCAAGCACTACCCATTGTTTGGCTTTTTTTTACCATCGGACAGTAAGCTTAGTCAGGAAATGAAACCACGGCCATCTTTCTATCCCTAGTGCCTAACTCATAGTAGAGACCTCATAAGAACATGTGGGCAGCCTGGCTGAATGGATAAATGCAATGAACGACAGAAGATATTTTAGGGGCTATCACTCTCAGACACTAGCTCTGTTCTCTGGGGCAAACTGCACTGTGGCAGGACAGTGGCCCATTCCTGTCCAAGGCACTTTATATTCAAATGACAAATTGGGCCTGGTGGGAGAGTGAAAGCCCAGGAGAGAAAGAAGAACACAATTCATCATTTCTGTGCCAAAGCACTGCAGGCACAACAGCAAACAATCTTGACAGTAACTCAGGAGCTAGGTATTGGCTCACATTTATGGCTGTGAAATGGAAGCTAGAAGTTAAATAATTTGCACGATGTCACATAACAGCGATCCGCAAGGTTTGACACCAGGGCTGTGCCCTCTATTTCCGTTTCCCAAACTGAAATGTGAGATGCAAGTGGCCACTGTTGAAAAGATGAAAAGATAACTGATGGCTGCAGTGTAGTATTATTTATTCTTGTTCCTCTGCCATTGGAGAATCATGATACCTGTGGTTATATTGTGGCAGAGGTGGTTGATGGCCTCCCTAAGCCATTCATTATTTTTTTTGTCCTATCTCTTTCTCTGTCTGAAAATATTGTTTAGATACAGGACAGCTAATTAATAACTTTAAAGGCTATGAGAATCCTACAAACAATAAACTTATTTAGCTTTGTTTAACCTGTGATTTCCAAACTGATTAGACCACAGCATGCTTTTTTGTTATGAAGTACTTGCTAATCTTTCAGAAGATACTAGTTTCTCACAGAAACATATTTTTTTAGGCATTGATCAGCACAATCCTTGACTAACAACAATGGAATCATCTTTGATTTGAATATCAAAAACTGAATTGTGTGTTCATGGCATAGCATAAAAAAAAAAAGCCTGTGCTCATAACATACAATTTTGACCCCAGGCAACAGAGAACAAAGGTAAATATGCTTGACATATAAGTTGTTTGTTTTTATTCTTCTCGACTCTGTCTGCAGAACCAAATTGGAGAAAATAAGAAGCCCTCTGACAGACCCCTGGTCTCCTTACTGAACAAAGATGGAGCTACTTCTTCCCCTTAATGCCCCTCAAAACCCTCTTCCCATTAGGGACTCATCACATATAAGCTGCCCTGTGGCCAGCAGCTCAGGCAGATGAACAGCTGTCAGGCAGACCCCAATAACTGACATGGGAATGATCCGTGAAGCTGCTCCATAGGGGTGGCTTACTGGTAATATCACCTACCCAGTGGGGTGAGCTGTTTTATACAAATCCATAGTCAGAAACTTAGATTGTTGTTCCCAAGATAGGATTTCTCCAACATCTTCTCTATATTCTGGACTCCTTACTTTGAAAGTGAGATGACACATATTATTACAGATTATTTCTCTCTGGGCATTAGCTCACACCAAAAAAGTGCACTAATTAAACTTGTGAAGCATATTTATGCTTTATGCTTCACAAGTTTAATTAGTGCACTTTTTTGGTGTGTGTCACCAGCGAAGCAAATAACTTTCTGCATTATGGGTTTTTTTCTTTTCATATATCAATTTACAATCCTAAGCAATACTTCTAGAAGATTCATGTCTGAACTGGAAGTGTATTCATCAAAAAGTCATATGGGTAAGAAAAAATGAAGTGGGAGTTTGGGAGGTCTCTGTGAGTTGAAGGTTAGTCCCCAGACTGTACAGCCACAGGAATTTCTCAGTTATAAACAGAGGACAGTTGTCATTTTATTTAGCTAAAGAGCAACCCAAATACGATGCCATAGATTATAAACAGATCTTTAATAGTTAAAAAAAAAAAATGTTCCCAGTACTTCATCCAAGGGCTTGTTTCCCAGCCTATTCTCTCCCCACACCCATAAAGAAAAAAAAATTAAATCTTATGATCTATGAATCTCATGTAATTTAAACCCTGATTAAAGCCATCCAATTGAGTTGCAGTCATAAACTTATTGAAAGTCAGTTAACTGCTTAAATGGGAGAGGTGGATTACTTACATTTGAAATTCAGATGAATGTCAGTTTGCAATCAGGCAAGCTCATCTGTATATATTTACATAACTTAACCAGAGCCATTTCATTCACAAGAAAGAATATTTTATAGTCTTACTTTTATCATTTTAGATACTCCTTAAATTATCATAGTACTACTTTAGTGGGGATGAGGGGAGAAAGAATATCACTAAGCAAAAATGGCATATTTCTTTATGAACAAGAAATTGGCAAACATAACTTTAATATTGCTCTTTGCTTTTCTACAGAGCAATAGTGGGAAAGTTATAGTTTCTTTTTAATTCTTTTTTGGAATGGAATTTATATGTGATGAATCAGCCGATTACCAAGGTTTCATAGAAATTTTGGATGGAATGCAGGGAAATTCTGATAGGATATGATTTTTTTTTTAAACTTACCAGTAGTGTTATTTTACTTTTCTGGCAAACCTAACCTTATTTATACAGAGACCTGCCAAATGCTACTATTTTATGGGACTTAAGACAGTTACATCAATGCTTCAGTGACTCTAACACCCTTGCACCTGTTTCACTGCATTTTTTATTTCTTCCAGTTGTGTTCAAACTAACCCAGAGAGCTTGTTTCTTGGGTGCTGTTCTGTAGAGAGCCAAAAGCACAATCTTTTCAATATCTTAACTATATGTTATTGATAATAGATTTTTTTCAATAATGGGAGATGGTTATAGCTGGGATGTTTTACAGCGTTTTTATGATTGGTAACGCCTCAAGTTCATAAGTTTATCATACCCATTTGTGATGACTTCTTTATGGAAAATATTTTTCTGAGCTGAGAATATCCAAAGCAAAGCAGAAGAATAAACCCGTCAAGTACCCTGTCACTGAAAAGATGGTAACAGATGTTTCTCATCTCCAATAACTCGAGGGAGGTTAACTAAAGGGTTTCCCATGTTTCCCAGATGCTGCATGATATGTCTGGGTTCCCAGGATTCATCCAAATGAAAACGCACTGAGATTTGCTCATAGGAATTCCCCAGCTGAGAGACAGAGGATAGAAACAGGGAAAATGAAGGAAAAAGGATTTGCATCTGGAATTCTAAAACATTCATGGGATGCTGTGTGTGTGTGAATTTAGGTCACTCTGCATTTTTACAGTGTTCAGTAAAGGAGCCAGAAGAGTTCCATCAGCTGCTCTTAATTTTCTCTTTTCCTTTAAAATTTTCCTAAATATTTCAGAAACAACAGGAAAGGGAGAAAATGGCCAAGCGAACAAGGGATAAGATCCAAAGTTAAGGAGCCAAATTACTCAGGATTCTTTAATCTTCCTCAGCAATGCTACATCCCCACCTATTTCTAATAAATATTATGTCTTTATGCAAGCAGACTGTAAACATAAAAAGTATTAAAGCATTGGTCCCTCAATGCCTCACTGTGTTCATTTCATTGGGTAATTTCTCCACGGGTGCATGTCTCTCCATATGTGAAGAAAGAACATTATTGAGTTTTACTGTGCAGCCAGTGTTCTAAGGGCTTTATATGGATAAATTATTTAACCTTCACAAGAGTTCTGTGAAGGAAACACTATTAATTTTTCCATTATACAAATGAGGAAATTAGGTTGTAGAAGTTAAGCTACTTATCCATTCACAGGGCTAATGAGTGGAGGCATCAAGTTTTGAAACCAAGCAATCTAGCCTCAGAGGCTGAGTTCCGAAGCTCTGTTGTGTACTGCCTGATTCTGGATTTATAAGGCATCTTCATAGAGAATTATGTTTTCAGTAGGACTGAATCTAAATAGAAATATATTCCTCACAAGTACAAGAAGCCCAAGAATGTTTTTCCCAAGACCTAGGTTCTGTTTTCAGTTCTACCACCAGTGAGTTCAGGCATGCTAGCCAAATAATATTTCTCTGAACCTTGGATTCATTATCCTTAACATTGCAGGGTGGGATGGGAACTAGAGATATCTGTCTCTTCCAGCTTTCTAATTCTAGGATCCTTGCATCATGTATTGTAGAACATCTATATTACTCTATATGCTGATGGTTAGCCAGAAACACCTTTAATTACCCTGGTGGAGATCACAGCTGTAACATACGCCAACGCAGCAGAGGAATGGTATACATAAGATCAGTTATTTTTGGTTCCACTTTTTACATCATCATCTGCGCAAAATAGAGAAATAGAAAATGAGTATGAAAACCCATTGTATCAGCCATCAAGGACATTTGTATCATTGATGTAATATAAAAAGAGCTCTCTCCAAGCACAAGATTGTCATAGAGATTATATCCTCCAAACAACCACTTCTCAGCTACTGCTGTCAAGAGCTGTGATTTTAAATTTATCTTGTTTGAGGGTCTTGGCCAGAACCATTGAGACATAGTATTCTCTTGTGGAAGCATTTAGAATTGCTTTCCTTGGAACATTTTGGGTCCAGGTCTGTAAAATCTGCTCTTCTGTTCATTATAGTACAATGCATAGATTATAATTTTTCTATTCACGTGGCCTCAAGAGCCAGATGAAGTGGTTAGAAGAAAAGTATGACACAATAGCACAATGAAGTTATGGATACAGTTATATTGATCCATGGTTGATTCACAAAACCCATTTATGCAAAAGGGAACTATTTTTTCTTAGGTCATGAGTCCCACTCTCTGCTCTTTAACAGAATAACTAGGTAGTCCTTTTTTTTTTTTTTTTTTTTTTTTTTTTGGAATTTTTTAATTCAATCCAGTGACTTTGTGCAAATTTAAGATTGATCTCAGGGTCTGTTCAGTTCAAAGCTCTGTCTTAGACTTTCCCTCCTTTCCACCCAATCTCAAGAATGGAGCAGGAGGGGAAGAGAAGGAAATTTCTCAAGCAAGCTGGGGGCAATTGCTTCATGACTGGCTACACACTGGTATGCTGAAGGTGTGATTCAATTTCCACTGCCATCTGCTTCAAATTATGGATGATGACACTGGGTGACTCCTCTGCCTGGCTGTGTTGAGAGGGTATTTCAGTGTCCAAGCAGCACTCAGTCTTGTTGATCCTTCTCAGATGTTTTTAGCGGTGGAACCAGCCAGCAATGCTCTCCACGCCAGCTTTTATAGACCTCACCTCTCCTGATCATGTGACTTCCAGGGTCCATGACCTTTTTGTCAACTAATCTACATGTATTTACATGCTGGCACCTCTGAATTTCTTCCATGCCAATTGTGGGTTGTAGGTACTGGAGGTGTTCCTAGATATGCTCTGCTTCCTTCCCAGCTCTGCTATCATGTTCTGGAGTCCCAAGACACATCTGTTGGGCAATCTCTGATCATACTCCATCTGTGAAGAAAAATCTCAGCCTTCTCCACCCTGCAGATCCTCCCAACTTTAAGGGAATATTAAGGGAATTAGGTGCTCCTCAATTGCCTTTTCCCCTGGGAATCTTATCTTCCAAAACTCTCCTCCCTTTTACAAACAAACTTTTCTTACTCTCAGAGTTATGTCTACATCTGGGGCAGGGAGTGGCAGGACATGATGGGATGGAGGGGAGGAAAAATATTGGGGAAGGCTCAGCCCTCCAGATTCGTCAGATTCTCTTCACGCTTTTCCAAGAATCCCTAAAATTTATGATAGCTGAAAAGGAAACAGTTTGATGCTTGAAGTTATCAGACTGCAAAAACCAAGATTGTTGTGTGGGAATCACTCTCCCACACTCCTGATGCTTGCTTCCACGTGGAGGAAGTTATACTAATGTAACATTCCTCGTCTGTCTCCTGCCCTCTCTTCTACTGCTCCATAGGGGAAGGGGTGAGACTTTCTTATAGCTAAGTTTAGAAAGAATAAAGCTGGCAAACTTAGCTCACCTCATCTTTTTTTTTTTTTTTTTTTATTCCTGGGAGGCAGCCTGCCTACCAAGAACATGTGTTCTTGTTTGTTTTCTACCTGCTTCCAGAGTGGAAGCTGTGACTTCCTAGAATGGTCTGTACCTGGATGGGATGCTTGCTTTAATTCTGAGCTCAGTATTGATAAGTTCATCTTCCCAAAGATATTAGCCCCTTCCCCTCATATCAGTTTTGTCAGTAATAAAGGCAATCTTTTGCTATCGCACTTGCTTTATTCTTATTTGTTAATTGGTTCAGACTTTGGCCAGAGAAGATAGTTATTATTGGTTCTAATTTCAAAAAATGTACCAATAATGTTTTTCTTTCCAGTTCTGTCCCTCTAATCTAACCAAGAGTGTAAAGACTTTAGGTCAAATTCTGGCTGTGCCACATGCAAATAGTGTAACCTTAGACACCTTTTATTTAGTCTCTAGGGCTTAGTTTTATCATCTGTAAAGTGAGGGTGCTAAGAAGTTTTTCCAGGAGATCATTGAGGGGATTCCTTGGGACCATGTATATAAATGGATTTCACTTGCTATTCCTCTCCTGTCAATTTTTGGTTATGCTAAAAAGTCAGGTAACTCTTACATCTCATTTTTAGGTCTTAGTGAGCAAAAAGTACTTTGGCATTGAACTTTTTCTGTTTTTCCCAAAATAACTACTTTCAGTAATGTGCAAAAGCAGATACCCACATACAAGTATTTCCTGCACTGAGGGTGATTCTCCTAAAGACTATTTATAACTTGACGGATTTCTAAAGGCATCCAATTCAGGAGCTTTTGTTTCTTTACTGGGGTATTTCCTCATTTTTTTTAAGACTGGGATGTGGATTTATAATCTTCCAACATCACATGTCTCAGCCAGAAACCAGGAAGGGAAAAAAAAATGAATAAGTTGTCTGAGGACTCTATCCAAATTCTTACTGGTTTTGGAAACCTGAATATCCTTCCTTTTCAGTCTGAGGCAGAGACTGTGAGGATGGTATAAAAATACAGTTAGAGAATTTGGATCACTGGGAACTAAAACACTGTGTATATGTGCTGAGCGATGTCATACTCTGACTTATGCTAAGGGGAGGTTCATAATCTCTTTCCTAATAGAAAAGCACAAATTAATCACCAGGACAAGGAAAAACATTTTGTTAAAGTAATATGGATAAAAGGAAACAAGGAAAAAATAGGAAAATATGTTATTAAGATATCCTCTAAAAGAATACATTCAGATAAGCCATCAGATAATGCGTTAGCTACCTAACTCGCTTAAGGCAAATTACTGAGACGGCCTCAAGCGTTCTTTAGCAGCCAGGCTAGTCTGGGCAACGAGTTACATCTAGGCAGCTCTTTAGTTTCTGCTTTAAGGACACGTACTCAATTGAATTAGCTTACCCTACTTTCATGTATTTATTTTTATATAAGTAATCCAAGGTAAGAAATTTAAATAGAAAATAAAAAGCAAAAGCAATCATCATATTCTTCCTCCTCCTCCTCCTCATCATCATCCCATTATTGCTGTGATAACTACTATTTATACTTTGTTCATTTTGCTATTGACTTTTTTCATTTGTGTGTCTACACATGCAAATCCACATAAATATATATAAATAAACACACACATAAAATTATTTCAATAGCTACCAGAGTGGAATTGTAAATTTACTTTCATATAGCATGCTTTTCCATTTAACGTATTTCATATCCTTTTAATCAGATTTGTATCATTTCTTTGTTGGCTACATTATTTCATTTTTTGAATGGACCATAATTTATGTGACCAGCCTCCAATTATTGAGCATTTAGATTGTTTTTAATTTTAACTAGAATTAAGAATGCTGAGTTGAACATCCTTTTATACACATCTTTACATAAATACTTGTCTAATTCAATGTTTGAATCACATTGTTAGAAGTAGAATTAATGGGTGGAAGGAAATGCATATTTTTATAGCTTCTTATACATGTTGCCAAATTGTCCTCCAGAGAAACTGTACCAATTAGTACTTCTAACAGCAGTATTTGAGAGCAGCCATTTCTCCCAAGTCTTTGCCAAAACTGGAATTTCTCCTTATTTTTAATGTTTTACAATTTGATACATCCAGTTTGAAAATATTCTTTAAACAAAATTCAGTGAGTAACCACTACAACATAAACTCCTTGATTCCAGGGAACTACCAAAGGGTCCCATGTGAATGCTTTTGGAACAATGGAAAATGAGTGAATATGCAAATTTGCCCCTAAATTTCTTATATTAGTTATATCTCTTTAAAGAAATTCTTTTGAGAGAACTTCCCAGCAGGAAATTCTGTTTTACAATGCAGGGATATTCTGAATTTTGGCCACTGATCAAAATATTATTATGCATGCTAAATGAAAGCAAAACAAAGCCAATGAATTGAAATATTTCACATCCTACATTGTGACTTCTAGTAATAGGCATATATATATGTGTGTGTTTGAATACCACTTGTAAAATTTGTGATTGGAATTGAAATAGTCACGAATTCATTATCTCAGTATTGTGAAAATAGATTTTGACTTGGAATGGGTAGACCTATTTCTCTGTATCACTGGTTCAAATGATGAAATTGCATTTGACATTCAAGCAATTTAAGTAGACTTGAAGTACCATTAAGAAGCAGTAATTGTTAATCTGGTGCCAAGACACTGTCAATATAATTTTGACTCTGATCTACCCATATATGTAACTGATTCGTTGTTATGTGATGGTTAAAGGATAAAATATTTGAAACATATTTTTTCTTGAAGACAAGTAGGGAAAAAAGGTATAAAAGCATCTACAGGTTTCTGTCTGTAGTGTATTAATCTGATAAAAACGAGCAATGTGATAGTTAACATTTGTAAATTCTATGCCACGACATTGCAACAATATTCCACAAAATTTTACACAATTTAATCTTTTAGCAAACCAATTCATTTAAAATAATTTGTTTTTACCCTAACGTGTGCTGCAATATGCAATAGAATCTTACAAAGACAGTCCTAATACACTACCACACTTATTCTCTATTTCTTTCAAACTTTTTTGATAATGTAAATGACTTAAAATCACCATAGCAGAAATATACAAGGGAGAGGCTGGAGGGAAACATGTGCTCTGCTGGGAACGCCTGCTGGGCTGTTCGAGAAGGCAACTTGCAACTTGGAAAGCAGTGATGCAGTCCCTGCTTGCAAGTTCATGTGTGAGAACATAAATCATTAGTTTCCATTTGCAAACAGCATAAGGAACCTTCTCTCTGGCTCTTGTGGTTTAAAGGCAAACACACAATGGTGATGTAGTGACCTGTCAGCTAAAGTACGTTTTTTCATTTATCAAACCATTAGTCATAGCTATGGAGAGAAGTTGGACTGTTCAGCCACTGAGGTCATTCAATTTCCCCTCCCTGCTCCTCCTGACTTGTACGAAGCCATCCCTTCTCTAACGGATTGCCCTGTTCTCTGACCACCTGGCTTGATGACATCTGGCTATGCCTATTAATTCCCCTGCCTAATGGATCCTTGCTCATTAGATTTGTGGTGACCCCACCAAACGTGAATGTTAGAGAAGTTCTTATCTTCAGAGCCATTGCCTCAGTACATACAGAATAATCAGAAATAGATCTATTAAGAAAAATAAATCACCCAAATCACTCCTGACTTTATTTCTGGGCATTATTTCACTGTGGTTATGAAGTGAGATTCTTCACTACTATCCCTTCCTTGTGGCGATTAATAACAAAAACATCCTCGATTGTTCACATGTCCCTGCATCCATATCCTTTCTGATGAGATTTTGGACCTCCTTTCTTCAAGAGGTGAAACCTATTTCTCCACCCCTTGGATCTGGCCCAGGTAGTGACATTCTCTGACCAACAAAACATGAAGGAAGTAAAGGTTTGCCAGTTCTAAACCTAGGCCTCAAGTGACTTTGCACAGCTTTGCTCCCTTGGAATCCCATCATATCGATGTGGTCCAAGACAGCCAGCTGCAACACGAAAGCTATACAGAACAGAGATGGACTGTTGCAGACACGGCCATCCTCGACTGGTCACCTAGTCACCTACTGCTGACCTGGCAGCTGAAGGCAGATGCATGAATGAGCCTTAAAGAGACCAGAAGTACCACCCAGCTGAGCCAAGTCCAAACTGCCAAACCAGAATCTTGAATGCTATTTTAAGCCATAGCATAGTAAAAGCTAACTGGCCCATTTTTCCATGCTTAAAGCTACTCATTGTTTAAATAATAGGGAATAGTAAATGCAAGTCAAAAAGTCTCAGCAGAAGTCGCAAACTTCAAAGAGTCCTCAAAACTTTCCAAATAAAGATCAAGCATCTTAGCTTAATATAACATGTATAGCCCACTCAAGCTACAATAAGCAGAATATTACAGAAAAGCATAGTGTATATGTGGACTTGTGGCCCACTGTGAGCCACTGTGCTGGGCACCACCACCCTGTTTCTAATCATAGAGAGGATCCACCTGTGTCAAATATCAGTACATATTATAACAGGATTGCTGGGAGATCTAGTTACATTAAAGCCAAGGCAAGAAAATAGCAAGATATGGATTTGGTCCTCTTCCAAAAAGGAAAAATACAATCAGCTCCTTGAATGGCCAAAAGTAGTCTACCAATGAACCTTGCCATTGATTTCTCGAGACAATGAGTATTGTCTAGAGCAGGGAGTTTAAAGAAGTCCTGAATTCTCATAAACTACCTTTGCCTTCCTTGTGTAAACATTAACTTCCCAGACTCAAGTTTCATCTATGAAATAAAAGCACTGGCACAAGGCTATTTTTATGAGCATCTGAATTTCAAAATGCTTTGGGACTCTCAAATTGTATACCTTAAACATGTACAGCTCTTTCTATGTCCATCATATCTCAATACAGTGGTTCAAAAAGGAACCTTGGATTCTATTTTGGGAGATCATCATTTCTTCACTGCCAGATAACAATTACAGAATAGGCTTTGAATACTCTCAACACCCTAATAATAGCAGCTTGCCATCAATAGCGTCTATCATTTACAACATCCAAACTGCAAAGCTTTTAGCTGTTTCTTTGACTTTTGACCAGGTAGATGCTAGAATATGCTCTTTTCTCAGTGTTCTAGTCAACTCATGTGTTAACTCAGGCCAAACATGTCCTTGTTCCAGGAACTTGCAACAAATCACAAAAACAAAGGTAATAGTTTAAGTATATTATATGATCAAAAAGAAAGCAAATGGGCTGTGTATGTGTGTGTGTGTGTGTGTGTGTGTGTGTGAATAGAAACAATAGTTGTCTCATTCTCAGAATGTCCTTGTTTTGGGGATTAAATCAAACATCACGTGTAAATCTCCAAGCACAGAACCAAACAAATAATAAGTACTCAAGAACTTTTAACTATTGTTATTTTATCAAGATAATTAGTAAAGCATAAGAGATTGAAAATTAAAGCAAAATATTATTCTGAGAATAAGAGAACAGATACAATGAAAATCAAAGGCAGAGTAATATAAAGCAGGATGACACATTTCTTTCTTAGTAGGAAAATGTGAAGAAACAAAGGAGATAATGAGCTGCTCCTTTATGTGCCAAGTTTTGGGTACTGTTTGGGTATTTAAGTAGATACAGCCCACAGACATTAAAAATGTGCTATTGGAACAAGGAGGTAGCGCAAAACTGTCAATATGGATGTAGAGCTAAGCTGTTTAAAGGCAGAAGTCATTGCAATGGATATGTGTTACTGAAGAAGTGAATGCAGAGAAAAAGATTAGGGTAAAAAACTGAACCCCAATACCCTGCGTTCGTATCAACATGTGGAAATAGAACAAGCAAAGAAAATAGAGAAGGAGAACCAGCTGTGTTGAAAGTAATCCAATGTCTAGCACAGCATCAGCCCCATGGGATGTTCACAAATAAATACTGATGGCTTAATTACAATTGGTTAGAGATGGTTAATACACAAATAAGCAAGTATAATAGAACATAATTGGTCATGAGGTAAGAGTTAACACTGACCTCTGATTTTAAGAGATGAGAAATGACAGTGAGAACAGACTATTTCAAGAAATTTGTCAATGAAAAAAGAAAAGAAAAAGAGAATAGTAGTTTGGAGGACTATACAAGTATAAGAAAAGCAAAAGAACAAGGTATTTAAAGTAAAGGGTTTTTGAACATACTTATAGATGTAAGGAAAATCCTTGAGGAGGAGAGAGAGAGAGAATAATGATGTATGAAGGATTGATGGATGGATCAAGGAAGAGGGGAACTGGGATGGAATAAAAACATGAGTAAAGGGTTTGTATGTCAACAGCAGGAGGGCAACCTCTTTTGAAAAAGAATTTTGAAAGAACAAGATGAAGAAAGCTATAAAGGAAAAGTGATATGAAGAGGAAAGACTAATTTAAAAAGCATTTTTGACCTCATCTTTTTTTTATAACTCTTCATCATCTTTGGAGGGTTTGGAGATTGGTCCAGTGGCTGCTCTGGACTACAGAAGGGATCGAAGAAAAGGCTGGAATAGAAGGCTAGTGGGGGCTTGAAATTTAGATTGAACTAATACTAAATATGTATATTTCTTTCTCATACAGCAGAGACTTTCCTGTGCGATAATTCTCAGAGGTGAGCATGACTATCTGATTGCAGGGAACATGAAACTAACAAAGGCCAAGTGATTCACTCCAGGTCATCCTGCTAGTTAGTGGCGTGCTGTGATTTAAATTTGGTGTCCTGATTCCAAAGGCCTCTTTATTTTTACGACACCAGGGTTGTGCTGTGGCTTTGATGAGAGGCTATATTTTTTTGCCAGGGTATCTTGAGTCATTAAAATAAACAATGCACTGGGTATTATAGACAATAGCAACTAAGAACCCCTGGAATGGTTCTTCCCTGCCCTCAATTTGCTAAGGCCATTTGTGTGTAATGGAAAGAGATTGTGACTAAGATGAAAAACAAAACAAAAACACTAGAATTTGAGTCCTTGTTATGTTCCTTACTTTCTGCTTGATCTTCACCAGAAATACTCTTACTAGTAACATAGAGATGATCCCTTTGCCACATAACCTTTTGTGTAGTGCAAAGGCCAAATAAGATGATGCAAATTAAATGAGATAGTAACTCATAAAACACTACAGGTAAAATAATTAAATTCCGCCTACTATTTTTCTTTGTGTGTTATGTCCTTTCTCATTCTTTGATGCTCTCTGTGTCTCAGACTTACCAGCTCCAGGTAGAACCAACCACTCTTTCTTTTGTGCCTGTGCTTCACTCAGTACCTGTTTTAATCCCAACACCGGGACATCTTGATCTCAATCATATACATGGGAGGATGGAGACAATTCATCCGTGTACCCCCAGAACCTAGTGTAAATCTTGGGAAATAACAGATATTTAATAAATATCATGGAATAAAATCATAAATGTGTAAATGTAGGGTATAGCCTTGCTATTTTGTATTGCTCTGTTGAAGTTTCCAAGGGCTGGGAAGTCTGGAAATCTGAAATAAATGTTAAAATTTAAGAAAACCTATTGTCCACATAAATTAAACATTTCTAATGCATATAGGTATTATATTTTTAATAGTATTTAAGTTGCAGTGTAATTATTTCAACCGTTACCATGCAAACTTTATACTTTGTGTGTCTGGGAAAAAAATTTTGGTGTTAGTTAAATTAAGTCACTTATCCAAAGATAATAAAGCCACCCGCAATGAATACTTAATCAAGTACAGAAGTCAAGCATAATCACTTTGTAAAATAGTTTAACTTTTGGCTAATGATATTTCCAAACTTTAGCAGATTAAAAAAAAATAGGTGATATTTGGAGATTGAGATTAGAGGCTGTGAAAGCTAAAATTTTAATCATTTGAGACAGAAATAGAGCAATCTTGGTAAAACAAATGACCACTGTAAGTTTCCCCTTTTCTTTAGGTCAGTAAACAAACTTAGTGCCCAGAATCCAGTGCTCTGCCACAATTGTGGCAAAATCCTGTGTTGTCATTGATTAAAATAAGAACCTGTGAGAGACTTGCCACTCATGGGTAAAACTTGTCAACTTTCCAAAAGCAGCTGCTGGAAAACAGCCCAGGGCAGCAACAGGCTCTGGCAACTCTTAAACTCCAGCTGGGGCTGCAGTCTCAAAAGCTTGCACAATAATTAAAAATTATGACCTTCCCCCCCCCCCCAACATACTCCTGAGATACACCTTGAGCAACTCTATCTGAGGCCCCATTGACGGTTATCTCCATCCCACACTTTGGATCCCGGGAGATGATGGACCACAGGCAGCCTGCTGCAATGCGTGAGCCCTGTTCCTCTTTGGAGAGAGAAAGAGAGGTCCATCAGGTGCCTCAGCTCTCTCTAGGTTGCTGGCTGAAAGGGGTAGGGAACATAGGAATGACCAGTCCTGATTTGGCCTCCTAAAGCCAGAGGCTTGCCTAGCAGGCAGGTGCACAGGGCTGTGGTGTTAACCTGATTTGTGTTCAAATTCCTGTGCCACCATCCTACCTGGGTGAACTTAGCCATTGTAAGAGTCCATGTCCTCATGTATAGAGTAAGGAACATGGATTCTGACCACTTGGGGATGCTGTAAGACTTAAGTGGGGTACTCCACGTCAAGCTCTTGGCACAGCATCTGGCATACAGAAAGTACACTGAAAAGGTGGAAGAAGCGAGGGAGACGGGCAGATTTGGGTGAATGAGAAGAACCGCAGAAGGACTCGTGTCATGTGCACGGGGCATAACTTTGGTCTGCTCTCTGTCACCCACACCGACATCTTGATGAAATGACCATCTTGGGCATCCTTCAACTTAAGGCAGATTTGTTCCTCCAAAAACTACAATAAAACATTTCAGGGGAGACAAGTAAAGAGATGTTGCCTGGAACTGGAAATCCAGAAATCTGAATTCTAATCAGGATTTGACCATGAAAACATTTGTGAACCTGACTGGAGAAGTTACTTAATTACTGGCGTTAGGTTTTCTCTTCTGTCAAATGAATGGTTTGGAGTTGCTGACTGGTTTTTAGTCTGTATTCCTCGGAGTCCCAGGGTGGCAGGACTGTGCGTCATGGTCACCTTTGGGAGGAGGGGAGCAAGGAAAGAGACTTTATGGAGTTTCCCCTTCACCTGGTACTGAAAACAGTGGCTTTACGTTGATCTCTTTGGAGTATTGGTGACTCTCCTACTATTCCTTTGAAAAGTGAGCCCTCTTCCTTAAGCAATGTCTGAATAACACTGGACTAGATAATCGCCGCAAGATTCTTTCTAGTTTAATAAATAAATTAAAAAAGGAATCTTTAGTCAGAATCAGCTACATCATTTGTGGGTTCACGTTCAAAACGAAAATGTGGGCCCCTTTGTTCAAAAAGTAGTACAAAGGCTTTTTTATTTCTTTTGTAGCCTCTCCATCCCTGGCCTCGCCATGCCCCCCAGGTTGCCATGGTGGTTTTAATTTTCTAGTTGATGTTTTGTCCCCTTGGGCACAGGGATATTTGAGGGGAGTACAGACCCAGACTCGCACAGGTGCTCAGGTCCCCACCCCATGACTTAGCACACGGAGCATGCACACCTGACTCCAAGCCACCTGCACCCTCACCCAGGCCCCCAGCAGGGGTGAAGTGTGGCAGTGACTGCTGAGTGAGGGCAGGGAGCTGAGAACACAGCCCCAGGAGGCAGCTGAGAAAGGGCTGCGTGAGAGCTGAGGCTACAAGCCCCTGGCACTTGGAACATTGTCCCGGCAGACTTCACTACAAAACACCAATTCGAAGTAAAATTACTACAAATTTCAAGATGGTGTCCACAGAGCATTAAATTCCAAGGATGGGGCCTCTTTCTAGGGGTGGCGTCCTATGTTACTGTCCGGGTCACATGCCCATGAAATTGACCCTGCTTTAATAATCTCAAAATAATTTTTCTAATCCGGTGGTTTGGGGCAGTTCTTACAAAAGACTAGAATGCAGACATGAGCATAACAGAGTTTTCTGAAAATTAGTTGGGTAGTATCAGTTCCAAAGAGGGCAAAACAAACAAAACAAAATTCAATAAGAAAATCCCCTCATACAACTATTAACAATAAGAACAGCCACTATTGTTTGGGAAACTACTTAATGTGTTAAGATTTATACGATCCCCCAACATCCACATTCTGAACTCTGTAATTCTTCTTGGTTCTCCCTACAAAAGTTTTATCTTTTTCATGTCTCTCTTTAAAATTTTCTCAGCTAACCACTCATAATGTTTTCCTCTTCTTCCTAGGTTTTTACTAGCCAGCTACCTTACTACCATCCTGTTCTCGTTTCTCGTTCTTCTCCCCTGGACTAAACAATCTGAAACCTGGTTTCTCTCACTGGGCTCCGACCCATCCTTCCCCAGGAACACACATCAGTGTAACTTGCCTTTGATCTATTGTTAAGTTACTCCCTCATTAATCTCCTGGTTGATAGGCCAACCATTACAGAGCCACATTTACCAATGTATACATTTACCTCGAACACTCAAGGAAGAAGCAAATCCCATATGCCTGAAATACAAATACAGATACAATTGCAGAGGAGGCTATTTTTCAAAACATGTCTTTGTTCAACCAATACACATGGAACAGCTCACATGTGAGTACAAGTTATCTGCAAATAGGCTTATCAACCCTGTCCAAATGGGAATACACATTTAAATCTATTCAAAACGAAGAGACTTATTGGTTCTGACCTTAGATACATAGAATAAACAAACTCTGCTCAGACCAGTTCAAACTCAATCCCAGCCATGAGATTAAAGCCTAAACTGCTCACACATCCCTCTGAGTCACTAACAACTCTGTCACAGTGTGTGCATATTTTAGTTGTTCAGCGGAGACGGGGAAGCTGGTGTCTAAGGTACTTTACGTACTTTAAAAATATACTTTACTTTTAAAGGACACTTTATATTGTATACTTTCAAAAGGTATTTTATACACGTTCATATTAGACCAGCATCATTTAACCCACTTGCAAACAGATCTGTTTGCTGACAAATAGGCTCGCCTCTGCACACAGGCTTTATTTAATATTATATGCACAAAATATTGAAAAATTGAATGCAATTCTTCATTTTTGTTTGTGTATTGTATATGAATCTAATTTTAAAATTTGAAATAAGGCAATATAGACATCAATAGAACTTCATTTTATTTGCATAATTTCAAAAAATTTAACCAAGTGTGAAATTTATGAAATTTAAAATTTGTAGACCAAGTGATATGCAAAGAAAAATGGCCATTCTTTATCAGGATTTGTTTTGCATTATTTTTAATTTTGAATGTCACAGTGTTTTCAGAAATATATCCCATTCATAATAAGTGATGATTCTGTTTTGTGTATATTTGTTGCTTTTTGGTTGTACTTTGTTTTTCCAAAAAGAGACTTTGCTTACTATTGGAGAGCAAAATGAATATTTTTCAAAATATCTACTGAGCTCTACACTGGATATAGAAATAGAAATGATTAAAGTTATATACATGCAGCCAAACAGTCTAATAAAAATTGCTTTTTATTCCCTAATAAACATCAGCATATGTTTTAATAAAAAGCATACATACTTAGTTTCTAAAACTTAGCAATACCTAAACACGTCCCTAGTTATGAAAAATTATAGGTAAAATCATAGGACTTTAATTACAGTAAAAAGCATAGTACTTAACAATGCTGCCAGGAGATTTTCATGTGATATAAGGACCTCTGTGTTGGAAATGAGATCAGTGGAAGGCTAAAGACAGGTAAACTCAAGCACTTTTTGTCTCTACTATCGCAATTAGTCTGAAAAGCATTTGAGAGGACACATGGCTTGTGAGAAGACAGATGTAATTTCACTCTTCACCTTGAGTGTTTTACCTGTGTATGGATGACTGAATGTGTCATAGTTTATAAACTGCTACATCTCACACACAATTAAACAGGGAAATTGGCTTCTGCTGTATTTAAAAAGAGATTTGTGGCTGCCTAACCTTGATTCATTGGAAGAATCTCCAAGCTGTCTACACCTTGTTTATCCTATGTGGAGATGAACATGAAGCCTTGTATAATGAGAACTGTGTAATAGATACAAAGATTTAAAAATTGTCAAGTCTACTCTTTTTTATTTTAATTTTGTAAAAATTTTAATTGTCAAATAATGATTATATATATTTATGGGTACAGCATAGTATTTTGATCTATGAATACAATGTGGAATGATTAAATCAAGTGAATTAATATATCCATTACCTCACTTACCATTTTTTTGTGGTGAGACACTTGAAATTTACTCTTAGCAATTTTGAAATAGACATTGTTATTAACAATAGTCACCATACCATGCAATATATCTCAAAAGATATATTCATTTTGTCTAACTGAAACTTTATGCCTTTTGACCTATGAGGAAGTATGAAGCAGTGATTAAGTGTATGGACTTTGGTATTGTACATGCTTTATCCCTGACCTCTGACCTTGTCACTTATAACTGTGTGACAGTGCAAATTACTTAACTTCTCTCTGCTTCTGTTCCCTCAGCTATAAAATGAAGATAATATTACTACTACCTCACAGGGGTCAGAGCCTGGCAAATAGTCAACCTGTAGGAAATAGTAATGATGGTTATTAATGTTATTTACTCTTTTTCTTTTCCTTTTTATCTGTTAATTTATTGAGTGCAAGATGTCCCTCAAAAAGAATAAGAAAGTCACTGCAATTACCTGCCTGTTGTTCTTATACTAATTGTCAATCCCTCTCAATAATCTTTAGGTATGCATTTAGACAAACTCTCTTCTTTTTCTTCTAAATATTTACTCCAATTGGCAAGTTATCTTTATTCTCAGTTTATGCCAAGAAAACATGAATAAATATTTTACAAAGGATAGGGATGACAGCACTTCAGAACAGCGTTTCTAATTGTAGGTGCAGAAATGTAAATCATAACTTTTGTTATGATTGGTCCCAAGATAGGAACTGGAGAATTGGATGATAATGGCTGGATTCAGGATAATAATGTTCTATGTCAAGAGACAAGTAACCGCTTCTAGAATTTACTGTCTCCAGAGCTATGCTGTGTCTACTACTTTGCACAAGCAAAATGGGTGTCTTGCATCCTACTGCTTCTCTCCACACTTAATTCCATTTGGAATTCAATTCCATTGCCAATCACTGCACCCAATTAGCAGAAAGAACTTAAATCACATCTGGAACCCAGCTTTGCAGCCTCTGAGCCAGAAGACACACCCAAAGGAGAATGGAAAAGATGTCAAGCAAGCCAATCTAAAGTATCATGCAAATACTTTAATAGAATTTCTTCTTCGCTTCAGCATTTTCTCACTGGTCATAAGAAGTATTGCTTCGTGTAAAATAATGTGGATGCTTATGAAATAAAAGAGGAAAAATTCACAAGTGATTAAAATAAGATGGTTTACTTCCTGTTTCCTTTCCTTTCAAGTTGTATTGGCAGATAAGAGATAAGACTCTTCAGTTTTGCATAAGAAGAACCTAGCAGCTGTGATGGACACAGAATAATAACTGAGATTTTCTGCCTTTTCAGAGCTATCTTGACAGGTTGATAATTTCCGTGTGTAGGAATTCTGCAAATAAGATAAACAAAGAGGAAGCTGAGAGGAAGTTGGGTGGTTTAAAGAGCAAACATTACCAATGCTCTTCAACTGTGTACCTGTCTTATGAAAAGCAATTGGTTTCTGCTCTAAATCTACAGTCCTCGCAATGTGGAATATTTTACCCTATTCCAGGGTGCTTGTAAAAATGCAGATCTCTTGGTCCCAATGAAGATTTAATGAATTGGAATATTCAAGAATTAGAACCCAGGAATCTGTACTTTTAAAGCACTTCAGATCTTTAATATAGCACTTTCTCTGCCTGGGCACCAAGTCAGCTGCTTCCCTTTAGAGAAGGAAATAACTGATGCTGGTAGCGGGGAGAAGAATATCATGCAAACACACTTTTTTTTTTTTAATAAATTTATTTTTCTTAAAAGGGGTGTGAGAGTAAATATACTAAATGGAAACAGAATGTGAACAAGTGGAAAGTGAGCTTATCTAGTGATTAGTCGTTATTTAGGTTTTGTGACTTTAATCAAAAGTGGCACTCTCAAGGATTTTCAGCTCAGTTTTTCTCCCCACAACAGGATAAGGTCATTTCCTACACAGGGAAGGAAAAACAACATTTTCTAGACTTTCTCTTCTGTATATGATTCTTTCAGCGTGCCCTTTTTATTTGACTTCATTCTCCCTTTTAAGGAGCTGTGTGCATGCTTCTGAGTTCTGAATGGCAGATACTCCTTTTTAATCAGAGGTATCCCTTTTGGAGCAAAATGAAACACTCCTCCTGGTTCTCATTGCAAGCCCCTATCTCCTAGATATGCCAGAGACCTGAAGTCCCAAGGAACAGGCAGCTGAAATTGTGAATCTAGAAAGAAACAAGAGAGATGACACGAAGAGAGGGAAGTGGTTGCCCCAGAGAATAGCAAAACCGACCAAGTCTCTTCGTGAGGCTCAGTACCTGGCTTCTCGCCAAGCCCTGGAGGTAGAGCTGGCTGGCTGGAAACCAGTTCCCATCTGTCATCTACAGGCCTCACCACGCTGCCCATTGGAGAAATCTCCACTTTGGCTTGGGCTCTGATCCTGAATTTTTATGAATATATCCTCTTCAATATCCTAAAGGCACCCAGGCTTAATACATGCCAAATGTAATCTACAGTTTTTAAATACTCTTGAGCCTGTTCCTTATCCTGTGTCCCTCTGTCTACCAAAGCTCCACTGTAGAGCTAGTTGCATAAACCACAAACCTATGAATCCTTGTTGACACCCCCTCTTCCTTATCCAACACCCACTGTCAGTCCATGCCAAGTCCTCTGGAGTTTACATCTATATTTGCATTTTCTCCCCTCTGGGTCAAACAACAAAACACTATTTTGGGCTATGATTATCTTCCACACAAACTCCAGTAGCAGGATCCTAACTGCTTTCACTGCATCCTCTACTCGCCTGGCTCCAAAATTTATTTTTCACCGACTAGCCAGAGTGATTTTTCCAAGCTTAAATTTAATCAATCATCCCCCTTGTCTTAGAGCTGTCATTAGTGTCTTCCCATTACTCTCAGGATAATGGGAAAGATTTAGCTCTTGTTAAAACTTTAGCAGTTGTATGTGATTTGGCCAGCTACTACCTGCTTCTTGACACTCACTCTGACCACTCTTTGCCTTGTGGAAGTTCTGTAGCCAAAGACCTTCCTCAGTTTTATAGACTTTCCCATTCTCACCCATAACACAGGGTCTGAAAACATGCTGTTCTACCTGCCTGGAATCTTCCTCACTCCTACTTGACTCAATTACCCTTTACCTTCAACTACCTGTTAATTTCATTTTCTCAAAGAAGCCATTGCTAAATCAAATCCTTATTATGTGTATTCATGGCATCGTGATTCTCTCCATGAAAAAAACTTCCCACAGTTTCACTTTTGTATTTGTTTATGTGATTCTTTGATTAATATCCTCTAGATGATTCTCTTTTTAAGGGCAAGGATTATAATTTCCCCAGGGCTGGCACTGTCTTGGGCAGATAGCATGAATTCAATAAATTGGTTTGAATGAATGAATGTTAAAATGGAGTTCTGGGAATGTGCAAGATTAAATTGTTTATTTCTCATCTCTCCAACTGTGGCATTGAACAACTAGTGCCAAACTAAAATGTTCTGCAGAAAATAGAATAGATTCAAGTGTTTGGGTTTTTTTGTTTGTTTTGGTCATCATTATCCCTTCATTCCAAGAGAATTTTAGATATGGGATGGCTTATTACCAAGCATGTGTTATGTTAAAAGCAAATACTCCAACTATTCTATGGTTATGTGTATACAATGCCAAATGTCTGCATAAAAACATAAAAAATTAGCTCTTCATATGCTTATAAATTTTACAAATGTTTGGCATTATGGAGATATTTATTGCCTGGTTCTTTGTAAATTACGTGAACCCAATATTCTTCAATTTTCTCCTAAATTTCTTTTGTCAAAAATGGTAAGTGATCCTGTAGCTATTGACTTTTCATTTTCCCAGTGATTCTGAAACTATAGATACACTGCAATACTAGATATTTACATTAAATCTAATTTTCACAGAAGTCCCAGCAAAATATTGTTCCTATTTTGCAAATGAGGAAACTGAGGTTCAAGATCATGCAGATAGCAAGAGCCATAACTAGTGTTCCATTTAAATATATTTGATTTCAAGACCTATGTCAGTTTCTTCTCTTTAATATCACACATCAACTCTAACTTATTTTTTAAGGAAGAGAAAAGAAAATTAGAGAAAAATAATAATTCAAGAAAATGAGATATTCTCTCTCTCTTCTACCCTCTTTCCCTTTCTCCTTCATTCTCTTCCTTCTTTCTGTTTAATTGAATTTTCTAGCTCAGAGGATTTATGGAACCTATAATTTTTTGTCCAACATCTGTTTACTCACCAGGCCATAAGTTCCATGAGGGCAGGGAATCATTACTATCTTGAGCAAAAAGAGTCCTCATCAACATCAAACATATCAGGGTATTTGCTCTGGAGGCAATATTTCAGAGCTTTCTCACTTATTCTTAAAATCCCTCTTTTAAATTATTGATATGCAAGAAAAAAAAAATCTGTGAGACTCTTAGAAGTTGTGTGGACTGACTCTCTTTTCTGAGAATGATTAACTGAGGACTCCATTATCTTCTAAGAGATGGCCAAGTCAGGAAACTCAAGTTGTAATCACCATATCGCCAAGGACATAGGCAGAAAGGCCCTCCGACATTATCTAGTCTGACTCCTTTAAAATAAAAGTGATACATCTGCACTAGAATATTTATAGCAGCAGAACTCACAATTGCAAAGATGTGGAAACAACCCAAGTGGCCATCAATACATGAGCGGATTAATAAAATGTGGTATATGTATACCATGAAGTTCTACTCAGCCACAAAAAACAATGGTGATCTAGCACCTCTTGCATTATCGTGGATAGAGCTGGAACCCATTCTACTAAGTGAAGTATCACAAAAATGGAAAACCAAGCACCACATGTACTCACCATCAAATTGGTATTAACTGATCAACCCTTAAGTACACATATCGTAACAGCATTGGGCAGGTGGGAGGGAGGAGGAGAGGATGGGTATATACACACCTAATGGGTGCGGTGCACACCGTCTGGGGATGGACATGCTTGAAGCTCTGACTCAGGTGGGGCAAAGGCAATATATGTAACATAAACATTTTACCGCCATAATATGTTGAAATTCAAAAAAAAAAAATAAAAATGAAGAAAGTGAGAATCACCAAGGAAGGAGCATTCTCAAACTCACACAGCAAGTCCTACCATTACCACCATCTAAGTAAGTCCTTTTTAATTTTTTTTTTTTTTTTTTTCCCAGAAAATAATGAGCAGAAAAAAAAATCCCTAGCTTTCGGTTTACTCTGACCACCATTCTCCAGAAGCAGACAGCTGCAGTCCACAAGATGCACTTCCTTTATTTTCAGTTCCAAAGGTCTTCTTTCACAAAGGACTGAATTTATGATGGAGTTTGAGCTAATATTGGGCTTTGGGGGCATATTTTTTTTAAATAACAAGTGTTCAACAGGATGTGTCTATGTAACAGAGTCAATTCAACATGGGCCAAGTTGACCCATTGGCAATTTTTATGACAAATGTCTCATTTTTCACCTTCCCTCAGACCCCAGAAAATGTGTTTTAATAACATTAGCAAGTTCTGCCACACCAGGGGCCAAGAGAAGCTACAATTTTGACTTCTTTGGCAGAGACCTCCCGTTGAGATCTAGAGACCTACTTTCAGCTCCCTGGAGGGCTTTCTTTTTCCTGACTTTAATGTATCGGCCTCATGTGTACAACAGCTTGAAAACATTACAGAGGCACCCAGCCAGGAAGGTGCCCCAAAGACATGCTCCAGCTTTGGAAGACAGCAAATAAAGACCCCGAATGCCCCATGGAGACAATCACCTGCAAAAGTCTACTTCTTAAGAAGTCAAAGTTCAGGCCCTCCTGCATTATGCTAGCAGGTCAGATTGCAAGATTGCAACTTCACAAGCCTCAAACATAGAAGTTGGGATCGTGTTAACTGTTTGGTATGATATAGTGCTATGACCTCAGATACATAGAGGCCAAAATTCTTTTTCTGCATCTAGGGTGGCAGTTCCATCTATCATGGTAGTTTTCAACAGGAGTGATTTTACCCCATGGGGGGCATTTGGCAATAACTATGGATATTTTTGGTTATCATAGCTGGGAAGGAGGGTGCTATTGGCATCTAGTGGGTAGAAGTTAGGGGTGCTGCTAAATATCCTATAATGCACAGGACATCTCCCTACAACAAAGAATTATCTGGTTCAAAATGTCAATACTAACAGTGTTGAGAAACCCTGATCTAGAATTAACCAGACAGGCAATAAATAGATTAAAAAGATAATTCAATAAATTTAATCCCAGTCTGAAGGCCTATGTTAAAATCCCTGTTTGAGATACATAAATTCAGGGAAATTTATTTTTAACCTTACTTCCTTAGTTTCTTCATCTATAAAATAGGAAAAACAATACATGTCCATCCCTAGCAAATGGAAAGCTCTCTATAAATGTTAGCAATTATCATTAGAGCAGTACAAAATATATGATCCAAACTCCTCTCTCCTGCTCTACTTTTATTGTCTCCTGAGCAATGAAAATAGTTTAACATTTGATACCTTGGTATATGCCAAGTTTAGATGCATTATCTCTTTATCACATATAGTTCTCTGAGTTAGGGCTTATTTTCTCCTTTACTTAGAAAAGGAAACTGAGGTCCAAAGATACCAAATGACTCACCCAAATTTTCAGAAACATTATGAAACCTTGAGGGAACTAAGAGTGAGCATCTCCTTAGATTTTGAACCTTAGGTAACGCTTGCCTATGTTCGTATCCAACCCACTCCACCTGCCTCTGCTTCTCGTCTTCAGGTCATGGTTTCATTCATTCATACATGTATACTGAATTCAGCCAACACATTATCTATTCATCTATCTCTCTATCCATGTATCTGTTTTCAAAATATCAACAGTTAGTGTGATCTAGTAATAGAACACAAGACACAAGTTTAAAGTTGTATCACATGTGTCTTCTTTCTCTGGCTATATCTATAATGTCATTTGAAGAGAATAGATGAATATTAATTGAGAATATTCTAGTTGAGATGCAACATCTATATCATGCTGAAGAATTCAGACAAAAATACAAGTAAATATTTTAGTTAATCAAATAATTATAAATAGTACTAAGTGCCAAGTGATTGATGCTGTCATAGAAAGTCAGGAACAGAGGTCTACTTTAGGTACAGGGGCCATAAAGACTTCTCTGAGGAAGAGACATGTAAGCAGAGACCTGAAGCATGAGAAAGTACAAAATATATAAAAGCATAAGCAAGAGTGTCTAAAAAGTGAGAATTGTCTGTTCAAAAGCACTGTGGTAGGAACAACCTAGACATGTTGGAGGGGCTGAAAGTGGGCCAGGGTGCTGAGAACTCAACAAGCAAAGCAACAGTGTGTTTACTGGCAACACTTGTGGTTAGAGAGTTTGGGGGAGGAACAGACCATGCAGGACTTTGCAGACCATGGCAAGGTCTCTGGATTTTATTTCAGATGCAAAGGACAGTCATGGACGGTCTTTCCACCGGACACTGGCATGCTGCAACTTATTTTTAGAAGAAGCTCAGTTCTCCTGCCCTTTGGCTAGAACAAGCTTAATTAAACTTGTTCTGAGAATTTTCTAAGAACTTTTTTTCCCCACCACATGGATCTTTTCCCTCTTGGTTACTTCGTTTAGAATATCTTCTGTAGGAGAGGCCTTGTTTGAGCCAGTCCTGAGAGTTACACATGTCTGTGTGAGGAGTCAGGGTCCTGCAGGTAGCCGTGGGTTGATTATCTGGGCAGAGAAAGCCTGAAAGGAGGTCTGGGTCCTGATGATTCAGATTAGAGATAGACAGTGAGGTCACATTGGGTCTGGAAGAGATCGGAATGATTCCTGTGCCCTGGCCCAGTGCCTTGCACCACATCAGAAGCTGTGGGGTGAGGGTTTGCCACGGGAGCTGAATGGATTGGTTAGAGGGAGAATATTGTGCAGCACAGAAGCATAACTTGTGCAGGTGCACTGCAGGCCTGGGCGAAAAAGCATGCAGAGGGGAGAGGCAGAAATAGGTACAGGTTTTGTGAGGCTGAATATTGATGCCATGCAGGTATGCTCTTTCAAGGAAATAAATACAAAATATAAGTACAAACTAGAAAAAGGTGAATATTGACTTATAATGATAAAAGGAGCCTCGGTACATTACAACATGCAAAAAGCTGGCAAACATTGATAAACATTACCAAAAATCCAGAAAATATGATATTTTTATTAAATGTCTGACACACCTCTCTAATTCCTTCTTTTCTACATGTCTTGGCTGCATACTCTTTGGTTCATAGGACAACATTTTGTGATTTTTTTTTATAGAGAGACTAGAAAGATAGCTCAGCCTTTTCTTTGTGATATTTGATCAAAATTTGCTTTTTATTATTAATAGTACACATAAAACATGCAACTTCACTTACAAACATACTAGCTCTTTGTAGTATTTTTTGAGATTGTGCCCTTACACAGAATTATGATAAATTCTACTTTGTGTTATTTACAGCAAAAAGACAAAAAAAATGGTGCATTTCTAATTATCTATGCTACCTCATCAAGTATGTTTTAGACAGAAGAGAACTTTCATTTTCTCCAGGCTTTGATGAAAGCCAAATCTTCGGCTTGTAATTTTACACATTTAAGAAACAGTAGAATTTCCCAGAGATTAGCTCCTGGCTCATAAATTTCAAGCTTATTTCTTTTTTCAGTCTGGCCTTATAATTTCAGGACTGGAGCCAGAGGAACTCTTAGTGTCTCACTAAGTCAACTAGCCTTGAATTTCATGTCACAATGCTATAAGTCAACACATGGGGCAGTATGAATATTTCTGGAAGCCATTCCTATGCTGTGTGTGTAGCAATACATTAATTATAACACAGAAGTAACTACAAACCACATACTAAAGCCAGACTAAAGAGCTCCAATTCAACTTTCCCAAATACACTCAGCCATTCGGGCACTACTGCACACAGGGATATATGTGGCAGAGGGGAAGTCATATAAGAAAGAGACAGCAGACTTAACTGATTGCCATTTAAAAAATATACTGCCAATATTGTAAGATATAGGGTCATGTGAACACACTACTCTGCTAGGGTCCCTTAGCATATCCTAGGGTACATCTTGGTGGGGGAGAGGGCCATTTGCTCCGTTTTTGTGTAAAATAAATAATTTTTCCAAGCCGAAGAATACTTCAGATAGTAAAACATCATTTTGGAATGTCCAGGGTGACACATCTTTGGTAGAGTTGGGAAATTGTATTCTCGATATAATTACTAGCATTTCTCAGAAGTTATAAGCAACAAATGTGTGACCCACCACCTTCAAGTGGGAACTTCACTGGAAGGGCACCTCAGTAGGAGATGAGGGGGCTTCCCATGAAAGCATGGGTCATGAGAAGATTATAACTGAGATGAAACTTCTCCCTCCCTCCAGGGATTTCCCAGAAATTATTTGGGGGCAAGGGGAAGGCCTTTGTCCTGAACTATGAAATATGTTATTTCTATTAATATCACTAAATTTACACCCATGGGAAATTTGGGTAACGTCTACTTTATTTCCAAATCTCAGAACCAATCTGCAGCATGAACCAAATGGATTTAGACAGTGACAAGTGCCAGGATAGCTCATGCACAGCATCACATCTAACAGATGCTGTGCTCTGGATCCAATCATCTCCCAAAAGGCAACCAGTCATCTGTCCAACATTGGCCTTGGGCAAATATCAAACTAAGGTCCAAACAAAGGACAAGCAGTTGTAGCCTTATGTGTGACCAAGTCCTCATTCCCAGACACCGGAAGTTTCACAACTATAAGAAGTGCTGTTTAACCAAGTTTGCAGGTGTAGTATCCCAAGAAGCTATTATGAGGTCAAAATTTCCTGGAGAGAGAGTATGTACAGCCATCACTCAGAAAGACCTGTCTTTTCAATTCTCTTATCACCCACCAATAATACTTGGGTCTGTCCCACTCTGTTGCCAAAAATGTAACTTATTTTATGTTCTAGAAATTATTCTTCAAAATTTATATTCTGCCAATCAAATTTTCATTGCCCTATCATTATTTAATAATTCCTCCCTGCAAATCTGGCATTTTATTGGGCTAAGAACAAAGTTCCTACTTTTATACACACAGAGGTATCCCAGAAACACTAATTTAGAGGATAAAAAGGCAAAAGGGAGTGGGGAAAAAAAGCAAAATCATAGCAAGGAATTTATTTTTTCCTTTGGATAGAATTTTGATCTCACAATTCCTTTCCCGCCAGATAGTCTAAGCTTTTTCATCATCACAGCACAAATACATTAGCATTTGCTTAGTATCGACTATGGGCCAGTTGCTTTAACTATATCATATCATTTGATCTTCAGAACAATCTTGCTAAATAAACATCATTGTTATATCCATTTCAAAGGGCATAAAGTAAGTCTCAGTGATATTAAAAATAAAAAAAGTTACCTAGCAGATTAGGAATCATGGAGCTGGGATCCTAACTAAGATCTGCTGCCTCCAGGGCTCTATACACACTGCAGCCTTTGGATTTTAATCCAGAGGATGAAATACTATTCATTGTCAGGACAGTTTGTTTTTTATATTGGCCAAGGGCAGGAAAAACATTCTAAAGAAAATTCAACTGAAAAGCAAGTATATAAATCAATAATTTGCCTGCTTCATTCTGAGCAATATGCTGCCAGTTTTGTTCTTTCTCCTTTCTTTAAAGATGATTTCAAAAGCGGAAGAGATGTGCAAAAAGAAAAGTTATATAAAAATATACAATTTTAAGCCATCATTTATTTCTTGAGGACTTACTGAGTAATCTAATTAACTGAAATATAATTATTTCTCACAAGAGCCCAATGAAATAAATATGATCCATTTTACAGAAGAAAAAAATTGAGGTTTCAAAAGGTTAAGTATTTTGTGCAAGGTAGCTAGAAAAAGGTTGAGAAAGTGAACTAATTTTGGGGCCTGCCTGACCTGAAAATTCATTTGTTGAACTATTACACAAAACTTCTCATATTGATTAAAATGAAAGTCAGGTATGTCTTTCAAAGTTCCTTTTTTTATACCAGCTTAGAAGTCAAAACATTTTTCTCCTTTATTCATCTCCCAAGCACTGCCTAGTGCAGTATAATCTGAGCATGGTGTTTGGAGCCAGACTGCTGGAGTTTAACTCCTAGCTGTACCACTTACTAATTATGTGAACATGGGCAGCTTAGTTAACCTCTATTCCTCAGTTTCCTCATCTGCAAAATGGACGAAGTACTAGTGTCTACATCATAAATTACTGCCAGGATTGAATGACTTAATATGTGGAAAGCACTCAGAACAATGTACAATACATAATTACTATATGAGTCATGTACAGAGGAAAGTATGATGAATAGTATTATATTAGTGTGTTTGTTTAGGAAAATTTATGATATATAGTACCTACTATAGTAGCATCTCACAGAAGAACGTAAGCAACGTGGTAAGATCTGGCTTCTGGTGCTTCCCCTCCCCTCCTCTTGGCATGCTCTGTTACATCTGTTGCCTCAGTAGCAGCTTGGTTTAGGTGTAGTCTGATAGCACCCACCTCTGCTTCTCTCATTCTCGGCCCTAAACATTCCCTGACTCTATGGGGCGGCTTCCCTGTTGGCACCTACCAGGCATCTTCTATGGAAGTGTAAGCAAATCATCTCCCCGTGTGGCAACCCCTGCCCAATGAGGAATGGGAGCTGGTGAATAAATGCCTCCCTCCCTCATGTCTCAGGAGACCATTCTGAAACATTTCCCATTAGTCCTCAGGGAAATGGGGAGGATAGCAGTGGCTAGAGCTCCTGGGAATAAGTGATCCAAGCTTCTGGAACTTCAGAAAGGGATATGAATTCCCCTGCCTGCCCTGTAAGATTATCTTATTCTTAGCACCTCCCTGTTTCCCACTCCATCTTGTATATCATGTGGAGCTTAGTGAAGCAGAGCAGCAGACAAATAAAGCTGACTGTATGACGTGTCATACAGATGGGATCTTGTTTGCTTTGACCTAAGTATTTGCCTCCAGTAAGAAATTAACCCAATTTTACAAATAAACTGTGGTGCATGAGAAGTCAGCAGACATGGGCTCTAATTCTTCATCTATGTTTGATTAGTTCTGTGACCCTATGAAAGATATTAAACCACTTTAAACCCACTATCTTACTGCAAAAATGGGTAGATGGTACTTGATTTCTAGACTCTTTTCCTGTAAAATTAAAATACTAATTCTCAATGCCTTTTCACAGTTCCTACACTGTACAAATTATTTGGAGCATGTAAAGAAAATAGAGTCAAGATTTTTAAAATCTTATAATTAATCTTATTTGAAATGAATTTGATAACACTTTTATTCATAGATTTACAAATAGTTTATTTGTAAAAATTTTAAATACATTTAACATAGTTAAAATATAAATGTAATCTCATCATTATCTACAGGTTGGGTAGGCTATAGTTTGAAAAATACTTCTTATAGCAGCATCCTTGTAATTTAATTCTCATTAAATTAAATGAGAATGAAGTTAAATTCTCCAATATTAAAACTATTAATAGTTCTTCTTTGGGGAACAAGAATGTAAATTTAAATTTCTTAAAGCAATTTTCTTTCAGCTACCTGGTTAATAACTAGTGGACACAGAACTTTCCATTAAGAAACTTATCTTCTTAAAAACTGATTTTCTACTAGAACCATACAAAATACACACAAACAAATACTAAAAGCAAGAGATTAAAAATGCTTAACAGGACAGATGAAGAAAGATAAATATCAATATGAGGATACCTTCTTGTTTATAGAAAAGGTGCATACTTCTTGCTCTGTAGTAAAATCTTTGAGGTCAGCGATAAATGTCATATTTAATGTTTTGTGTTCTCACCTCCAATTTGCACCCAGTAAGTGCTAAATAATGAATCACCAGTTATATGAATGATCAAGTGATAAATTGGGAATGTGAGAATTAGAATCAAGTGTGTTTCCTTCAGGTTTCCTTGTCTGACTCCCAAGCCCCAGTCAGGGCCAGGTGCTTTTCTGTTCTGATAATGCTGAGACCATTGTGACATTCATCACAAGACACTGGAATGCTCTCTTATATGGCTATGTCTTGTTCACCTGTGAACTGTATGAAAGGAAACACTGAGTCTTTTTTTTTTTTTTAATTTCAGAATTTTACAGAGGTAAAAATGTTTTGGTTACATAATTTGCTTTTGTACAGTTTGAGTCAAAGTTATAAGTGTCCCCATGACCCAGATAGTGTGCATTGTACCTGTTAGGTGTGAATTTACTCATCCTCTCCTTCCCCTCCCACCTGTTGAATTTCTGTTGAGTTTACTTCCATATGTGCACATAATGTTGATTGATTAGTTCCAATTTAGTATTTTGTACATGTGGTGTTTGTTTTTCCATTCTTGTGATACTTCACTTAGAAGAATGGGCTCCAGCTCCATCCAGGATAATACAAGAGATATTAGTTGACCATTTTTTATGGCCAAGTAGTACTCCATGGTATACATATACCACGTTTTATTAATCCACTCATGTATTGATGGGCACTTGGGTTGTTTCCACATCTTTGCAATTGTGAATTGTGCTGCTATAAACATTCGAGTGCAAGTGTCTTTTTTTATAAAATGTCTTTTTTTCCATTGGGTAAATACCTAGTAGTGGGATTGCTGGATCAAATGGTAGGTCTAACTTTAGTTCTCGAGGTTTCTCCATTCTACTGCCCATAGAGATGGTAGTAGTTTGCAGTCCCACCAACACGGAAACACTGAGTCTTAATCATTTCTTTGCCCCGTGCTCCTAGCATCAGGCAGATAAAATTAATAGGTAGTGAACCAACAAATGAATAAATGGACGAAAATAATTTGGAAGAGAGAACAATTTGGCAATTTGGGATTTATTAGTATTGTGGTGTTATTTGAAGCTGGAGAGAGGAGTGGGATAGAAACACAGGAACTAGATCCTAGGGGATGTTCTCAGTGGTGGGGAATGGAGAAGAGAAGCATAATGAAAAGTCACTGAAAATAAACTGGGAGAACTAGAATAAAACATAGAATCATGCTATTAAAAAGAAAGTGGCAAACTATTCTCAGGGTCTTTCCATTATGATGCATTTATTGCACCTAATAAAAATTTGTATTTGGCATGGATACTTAGGGTACCACCCTAAGTTGCAATTCAATTTCAGTTTTGGCTTGTATAGTCATAACTGCCACCTCAGAGAACTTGAGGCAAGTGAGACTCTGAAAACCTGTAACTTTAAGTCTGGAATTTCTAACCCTTACTGTGTGGGCTGGAGCAAAATTGCTTAGCCTCAATATGCCTCAATTTTGTTTGCAGAGTGAAAACATCACCATCTCCCTCCTTGGACTGTTGTACGCAATCACTAATAAAACATTATGATAAAGCCTTTTGCAATTATGAAGTGCTATTGAAATGTAGAGTAACACACTGGACATCTTTGTTTTCCATCAGACACATCCCATGAGACATTTCCTTCCTTCCAGAACAGGTACACTCAATGAAGTGTCCATCTGGCAAGTAAGACTCTGCCAAGAGTGGAAAGGCAAATTATTATAAGGTAAACAGCTTACTGCTAGCATGCAAAAGTGGTAAAAGACTTGTAGGCCTGCCTGTATAAGGGTTAAGAATAGGGATTAGGATGAACCAGAATGTGCAATGCACTTGGTGTTTTCCCCAGGGAGAATGAAGGCAGGGAAAATTTCTGGCTACCTGGGCCCCTTGGCCTTCCCTCCAAAAACATTACACTTGGCTAATGGAGCTGTAACTTTGTTTTGATTTCCTGAGTGGTCTTGAGTTACCTAATATCTGGCTTGCTTCCCTAGATGCCTGCCTCTTAGATCTCTACAGTAAAATCATACTTAAACCATTTTCATTAGTAACCGAGTACTACATGATCATAAAGTACCTCATGAAATGCCTTGATTAGCAGAGATCAAAGGCTGAGCTTCATTAGTTTTGCTTTCTTTCCCCTCCTACTTTGCCTTTGTGTTAAACTGCATTAACCTGACTAAGCCCAGCTCTCCAAAGTTTGTACAATCTGGAAAAGATAACTTCTTACAAGAAGGCTGGCTTTTCTTTGGAGCACATGGCTTGCAGGTTTTCTGTGGCCCAGGGCATAGTCAACAGGCTGTCTATTCTGTGGAGAGAACCAGTCCCTACTCCAAAAGTAGCATGGCTGTGGTTCCTTCTGCAATGTCTCCTCGGGTTGAAAAAGACTTGGATTAACACTGTGGCCAAAGGTTATGAGTCTATGAGCCTGGCTTTCCTCACCAAATTGAGTCATTTCAAACACACTTAAGTGCCAAATCCCTTAACAAAGCTGTTCACCCTAACATGACGGTAAGGGGTGCTCTTGGTGCTCTTCATTAAGGGAGACCTGAGTTTAAATTCTGGCTCTTTCACCTCTCTGAGCTTCAAGTTCCCCATAGGTATATTTGGGATATTAGTGCTGACTTCCCAGAACTGTTGTAAAGACTAAATGAGATAATGCCTAGAAAACACTTAGCATAATGCCAATTTGCATACAGAAAGAACTCAATAAATGGTGACTATATATGTCTGCTAATTCAGTGCACCCTCACAGTTCTGGAGGAGAGAAGAGCTAAGGCAAAAACTGTGACACACTATTTTTTGGAAAGTGTTTCTAGTTGCTCAGCCACAGCAGCTTCCAACTTTCTTTTGGATAAATATCCAAGAGTGAGGAATGGAAGATGTTTCCTTGGATTAGCTATTTGGAGCCAGGCAAACCTCAAACCTTCCCACAAGCACATAGAAAAGGATGTCTACTCTTGGTCTAAGAGCAAGAGACACAGTGGAAAAATCTGGTTTTTTGCACTGTGAGGTTGACTGATGCAAAGTAGAGACAAGGTAAGATTTTCCTTTTTAAAAATTTTGTAAATTGACAAATAAAAATTGCATATATTTGTCGTGTCCAATATGATGTTTTGATATATGTATAAGTGTAAAGTTTTTTATGTACAAACCCAAGGTGCAGTTTGGCCATCTTCACAATGGAAAAGGCAGAATCTCTTCCTGACATGTGGGTTGAAATCTCATTTCACAATACCAATTTGTTCTGCTCCTCTCTGTAGTGTTCATACATTTTCTATATTATGTTAATAGTGTAGTAAAACAAAGGCAGCTGTGATCTTTATTTTATCCAAACTTACTCTCATAAACAATTTTTAATCCCTATTGTGTTCAATTTCCTGTATTATGATGTGGACATTTTCATTTTATTGTTTGAAAAAATAAACTAAACTTTTGTCTATGACCTTCACTTCCCATTCCCACTGCTCCAAAAATACTCGTGATGAAACTGTATCAAAATCTTCCCCTTATGCCTCCATTTCTCTCTTTTCCAGAAGGTAACTAGAGACATAGCCAGTGAGACATAATTCAAGAGACACACCTAGTGGAACACATCCTATGGGAGATTCCAGCACAGAGAACCAAAGCTTACAGAAATTAACACTTTTATTCTGCACTTCAAGACTTCACCTGTAAAAAAGTAGCTTGAGCTTGGCTTTTATTGATAAAGTATAAGACCTCTATATTTTAAACATACAAAATATTAATACTAAGGTTGAGGATGATAGACTGCTTTCTGAGGATAATTTTTATATTATATATATAATATATATATTATAAATAATAGTTGTTTATCAGTGTCCCCAATAGACTTTGAGCTTTTGAGGACAGGAGTGTATTTATTTATCTTTGAATACTCAGCTTGGTATAGTGCCTAGCACATGAAAGGCAGTAAAATGTGCTTTCACTCACTGGCTGAATGAATACATGAATGAATTCAGCTATCTGCAGGATCACTGCGACGGTGAATTTTATGTGTCAATTTGACTGCACACTGAGTGCCCAGGTATTTGGTTAAACATTATTTCTGGGCATGTCCGCGAGGTTGTTTCTGAATGAGACTAACATTTGGCTCAGTAGACTGAGTAAAGCAGATTTCCCTCCCCAAAGTAAAGGGGCTTCATTCAACCCATTATAGGACTGAATAGAATAAAAGGCTGAGTAAGAAAAAATTCTTTCTCTGGCCTGTCTTTGAAGTTGGACATAGGTCATCTCCTGCCTTCAGATTCAGACTCAAACTTGGACTAGGATTTTCACCATTGGCTTTCCTGGTTCTCAGGACTTCTTCAAATTCTGACTACAACTATACCATTGGCTCTTCTGGGTCTGGACTTAGTAGCTTCCATAATTGTGTGAGTCAATTCCTTATAACATATAATATTAATATACATAGGATAGATTATATATTATAGGATAATTATAACATATTATATATTATGTGATATTTGTAGACATATATATTCTTTTCTTTCTATCTCTCTGAAGAACCCTGACATATACAATTACCTTCTTGGTTTGTTTGTAAATAGAATGATGTATAAACATATATAGTGAATTCATGACTTTGTTTATTGTTTTTCTTGTGACTGATATCACAAACTTAAGTATGCCTATGTGTCTTTAAAAGGGGTATTAGAGTTGAGGGCAATTTAACTGGCATTGCAGATTGAGGGCTTCATTTTTGGTTTCCTAAAAGTTTGCTTTCTTAAGAGTCATAGATTCAAGCCAAGTTTTGTGAATCCTGTGGTGTTGCTGTGGCTGCTGCTGCTCAGACACTAGACTGTGCACTCTGATTAAAACAGGAAATAAGTCATGGTCCTTATCAACTAGAAGACCGGTTCTTAAGAAATTAGATTGAAAGAAGTCTGAGTAAACAAGTGAACGCTTTCTGGTTGAGAGAGAAGAATGTCCTACTGTTTGCTTGGAAATGCTGAGCCTCACACTTGGGGCAGCCTTGCTAGCACAGTGGACAGTAATAGTGGTGTTGGCCACCTCTGAACTTACCCTGGTAGGCAGAGAGGGATGGAAGAAGACAAACAAAATGCTTGGAAGGTAACGTGTTAGGTAACTCTCATGTACGAGGTTCTGTGTTAAGTATTTGACAATACACACTAACTCATGTATCCCTCTGATAACTTGAAATATTTACCATTTTTACAGATTAGAAAAGTGAGATTAATTATCAATTCTCATGAATCTGATATGAGAGCAAGCCAGGATTCAAACTCATGATTATTTGATATCAAAAGTCAGATTCTTCCCACACCACCATTAAAGGAGGCAGGTAAGTGAAAGGGTAAAGGTATAACTTTTAGAGTCAAACACACTGAAGTTACACCTTGGTTCTATCACTCACTAACCAATATGTCTTTACAGAAAATCCTGGGACACATTTTCTTCATCTGAAAGTAAGAATAATGGCATAGCTCATGGATCTGTTTGGAGGATTAAATGAGATAGGGCATGCAAAGCATCATAAACACCAAATTATTTTGTTTTTAAAAGTTCTTGCAGACTCGGCAGTGTCCTTAGCTGGACTGTCTTCCCCAGGGATAGAGTATGCAACAATAGACTGACTTAGTGCATGATGCACCAGCAGAGGCTGGTTGTGTCAGAGTCAGTTTCTACACACTCCATGGTGTTTCTCTCCTGTTGAAAGGAATACATCTGCAGGGGGATCTTGCCAAGAAGCAAGCATTATAGTTTGTAGTCTTTGAAAACTGTAAAAATACAATTAGTAATAGATTAAAAGGACTCCAAGGGATGTTTAAACCTGAGGAAGGAAGGGAAGGTTGAAACTACTTTAATAACTTAGTACATGTCTTCTAAGAGCTCTAAGGTTCCTTTTACCTCCATTCTCTTGCCATAATTTGAGTATCACAGTATATAATCTGCTTATTCATAAATAATGATTTTCGGTGTACACACAAAACTCCCTTCTCCACAATTCATATGTGTTAAGAGATATAGAGGGAAATTTGAGAGGGGAAGGGAAGTAATTGAGAAATTATAGCAAATTTTCACTGCTTTGTGGAAATTTAAAGAATGGGCCCATTCTTTGTCTTTTTAATGTACAATCAGAATCACTAATTTTTGGATTTATAAAATTGTGGCTAATAATAACTGATAAATATCCCTTTGACATGATTGAGAGAATTTCATTAGCTGCAGCTTTAAGCTACAAGTCAATAAACAATTCAGCTAGCTGTCACTTCTTATTCCTAGGAGATGCCACTTCTAGGAAAGTTTAAATCGGAAAGCCATGTCTTATTAAAAACAAAACAAAGCAAAACAAACAGAAAAAACACACTGACATACAAACTGCCCAAATCTTAGATGTAACAAGAAGAAATCTTCCAGAAAACTATCTCTTCTTTTTCTGAGCACTGATGGAACCTAAATGTCTGCATTACTCAGTTACCAAAGTATCTTTGTTTAAATCCCCCATAATATTTAGAAAAATATTCACATAGATTATTCAAGTAATCTTTACAATATTGTGTGTAGTTATTATTAGCTCCATTCTATGGATGAAGAATATGAGGTTCAGAGATTTTTAAAGATTTACCAAATCTACACAGACAATATATGTAAGGTTATAAACACATTTAACAGTTTCCTAATCGCAAATTCTCTTTTTCTATTCCATGCCACTGCCATTCTGTTGTAGGATCACTCTTGTTTGTGCTTATTCCATTTCCTTATTTATACCCTAAGCTCTTAAAATGTAGGCCAAGTCTGGACTTTCTTTGTGTCCTACAACATCGTCTAATTTAGACAAGGTGATTATTTGTTGATTGATCTGTTTAATACTTTTATATATATATATATATATATATGTATGTACAGAGAGAGAGTACAAGCAATTGCTATTTTCAGAGTACAGATACATGTTTTGTTAGATTTGTATCTAAGTATTTCATTTCCTTTAGAGCAGTTGTAAATGATATTGCATTTTAAATTTCATATACCCTGCAAATAAACCTCCTAGAACTAAGTGAGTTCAGCAAGGTCATAGGATACAAGATTAGCACATAAAAATCAATTCTATTTCTATATACTAAGAATTAACATGTGGAACTGAAATGATTAAAAAACTATGCATGGATTTCAAAAAATTTTACCAAAATAAACTCATACTAACTTGTTATAATATGTCAGAACAGGATCTAGGTTAAGGCCCTAAAAAGGATAATGCAACAGTTTGAAAAGAGCTGCTTTCAGAGGAACATGTATTCTATAAAAATTGAAGCAAAAAAAAAAAAACATCAAATTGATGGTGATGCTTGTGTAGAAGAAGAGTGAAATTGTTGGTGCTTTATAACATGTTTGACAATGCCCCCAAATAAATGAGCAGTTTACAAACGGATAACTTGTTTTAAGAAGAGATGAGATGATGTTGAAGAAGAAACCTGCAGTGTCAGACAATTCACATCAATTTGTGAGGAAAAAAATCATCTTGTTCATGGCCTAACTGAAGAGGACAAACAATTATCAGCACAAATAGCCAACTCAATTGGTTGGCTCTCAACTGGCTCAGCTTACACAATTCTGACTGAAAAATCAAAGTTGAGCAAACTTTCTACTCAATGGGCACCAAAACCATTGTGTTCAGTTAGCTGAAGACAAGAGCTGAGCTTTCAATGGAAATTTTAAACAAGTGGGATCAAGATCCTGAAGAATTTCTTCAAAGAATTTTATAACAGGAGATAAAACATGGCCTTACCAGTATGATCCTGATGACAAAGCATAATCAAAACAGTGGCTACCAAGAGGTGGAAGTGGTCCAGTCAAAGCAAAAGCAGACCAGGGAAAACCAAAGGACGTGGCAATAATTTGGGGGGATGCTCAAGCCAGTTTGCTTGCTGACTTTCTGGAAGGCCAAAGAATGATAATGTCTCCTTTTCATAAGTGTTTTCAGAAAGTTGCCCAAAGCTTTAGCTGAAAACTTCTGGGGAAAGCCTCACCAGACAGTCTTTCATCACCATGACAATACCTCTGCTCATTTCTCTCATCAAACAAAGGCAATTTTGTGAGTGTTGAGAAATCATTATGCATCCATCTTACAGTCCTGACTTGCCTTCTTCTGATTTTTTTTTAATCATCGCTTAACAAAATGTCTTGACTTGTCAGAGCTTATGTTCATAAATAAAGTTTCTATTTTTATCTCTTAATTCTATTTTTTTCAGGAATGTTTTGACATCCCCTCATATAAGAAATTATGGTAGATTTTTGAAAGGTCGTATAGAAAGGCAGCTAAGATTGAGCTCTGAAGCACATTACCTTACCTAGCTGTGTGACTTTGGATAAACGGCTTAATTTCTCTATGTCTCAGTTTCCTCACCTGTAAATACAAATAACATTACTTTCTATTTCACTGGATTGTTTAAAAGGTAAGAATTAATACAGTTTCAGTATCTCAAACATTTCTGGCACACTGGAAGAAACAAAAACAAAAGAAGGAGAAAGCTAAGGCTTAGCAAAGTCAGGCAACTCACTGAAATTATATATCCAGGGAGCAGAAGAATTGGGTCTTGCACCCAATTCTATTTGATTCCCAAACTTGTGTTCTTTTTCATTATTTTAGAGTTTTCAAATCGGAGTAATGGAAAAATCCCTTTTAAAAGAAATAAAAGTTCTGTTTAATACCAATGTACCTTAATTGGTTTTTATTAGAATGTTGCTAAAATATATGCAAATCTAAATCTACTTATAACTCCTTTTTGCATGTAAATCATTTAAGCTATAAAATTCAAACACATTTGCTAATTAAATGCAGACAAAAGATGCAACTCAGTAAGATTCAATTTTGTGACCTTTATTTAATGTGATGGATGTTGTTGTTTCCTTGTAACTAAACACCACTCACAAATGAACATCATATTCACTGTCAAGGTTCAAGTTCTTTTGTGGTCATCATGCCTATACATCTGTGTGCCATGAGATCAGTCAATTTTTCCACCACTCTTCTCTGTTCCAACTATTGCAAAACCATAACATGATGTCATTTAGCTCTCGCTTAGCAGAAATTCACCATTTACATAGTAATTCTGCCTCCATTGTTTTTTTTCACTTTAGCCCACAATAAAGTAGAACTACTTGGGTATAACAAACTCAAAACAATATGGGGGTAATTACTGACTGTGAGATTGCCATCCGGTGGTCAAAATTGTGCTTATGTAAATATTTTTTAATTGCCATTGGTATGAAATTCCCAAATAGAAAATCCTCATAGACCCTTGGGAATATGCTTAAGGATCCTGAGAGAAGCAAAGATTTTAGTCTAGGAAATTCCGAGTTGCTCTATATTGGTCAAACTGCTATCTCCTGCCTACAAGGAACATTAGTTAATAAATGATTTAAAATAATGCTTGGGTCATGCTAAAATAGAACCATCTAGAAGGTGATAAGAACACTGAATTACCTTCTCAAATTTTTGCACAATGGAAAGTGACAAATATATTTTTCTTTTCGAACATGTAGAGTTAATGATGTTGGAAAGAGAAGGTTTTCATTTATGGCTTATTTGGTGATTGAGAAAAAAGGAGTCATGACCATGGATAACTCTGTTATTTCACTCATTCGAAAGAAACAATAACTAATGCTTATCTAGCATGTTATCGTTTACAAAAGGCTTTCACCAACTTGATTATCTTCCATCTTCAACCACACCCAGATGAAGACATTTCTCAAAATAATAATCATGGACATGCAATTTAAACTACGTGTTCTAAATTCTAACTTCTCTACTTTCTGCTGTACCAAGCCATTTCCCATGAAGAGTAGTGCTGCATGAACACTCTCCTGCATGGACACAAATAAGAGAAAATGCACCTTATACTTTACATCGTTCCTGAGTTTCTCCCTTAAAATAAAAGCATTCTTTATTAAGAGGCAAGGATGCCTGCATTTTCACAGAAGTTGCAACAAAATGTCAAAAGCATGGGGTTCTGGACTTAAACTCCACTTTCATCACTTACCAGCTCTGTGACTATGGAAAAGTTATGCAAACTCTCTATCCTGCAGTATCCTCATCTACAAAATAAGGATGATGGTGCCCTTCTCATGGGGTTATTTTAAAAATTAACCAAGAAAATTTAAGTTAAGAGCTTGACACAATATCTGTGTGTAGCACTAACTAATAAAATAAAATGCTTATTTTTTGCCAGACCCTCTTTTACATGTTTTACACATTAAATCAGTTAGTCCTCATATAGAAACTCTATTAATTAGTTGTTCTTTCATCTTTATTTAACAGATGGGGAAACTAAGGGACAGAGTGATTGAGCACATTATCCACACACAGCGTGTAACTGAGGGAGGTGGAATTTGAACACAGACCCAAAACCTGTGTTCCTGAGTCCATGCTTATGAGAACCCTGTATAATACCTCTGCATGTTTGCTAGCTCTTAGTATTGTAACTGGAGAAAGATACTCTCTTTATTTAATCTCCATATCTTGCTATATCATCTCAACCTTTGTGGCCACATTTTCAGACCTTCATCAGCTCATTTCTTGAACACTGCAACTCACTCAGACCTTTCACCCTGCTTAGAGGCTTAGTCCCATTTGATCCACTCTCCACATTGCAGCCAGCATGATACTTAATAAAATCACTCCTCTTCCTCATTACAATCTGTTTGAGGTTAATCGTCCTCCTCAAAATACTGCCATCATTTGAGCCTTGCTTTTCTTTGTAAACTCATCCCCTTCTACTTCCCTTCAGGTTTGACATTTTGAAAATCCAGAATATTTGTAGTTTCCTAAATATATCATGCCGTTTTATTATATTTTGAAGCATTTTTTTTTTCCTGTTGACTTGATCATGTTTCTATGAATGGCTAAATCCTTCATATCCTTTAACACTCATTTTAAGCATCCTCTCCTACAGAAAGTCTTTTCTAATATCCTCATTCATACTTTCTGGATTCTAGATGTGATTCTATTCACAATTACTAAACAAGAGAGTCATAGAAAGTATTCTGCTCCTAGAAAAGTGCAGTCATGATAGTATCAGTTACTCTGCAGAGCTGTGACACGGTGTTGTGAGAGCGGAGTTCCTTTGGGAAAATATTAAGGAGCATCTGAACCAAATATTTTTGTCAGATTCCCTGCTGGAACAATAGCAGTGCTGAGTGAATCCAGCTCTAGTTGTGTTCACGTATCAAGAAATCTTTGTATAACACTTGTCATCAGCAAAATAATACATGTTTTCCCAAGACCACCCCTCCCTTCCTTTTTTCTCCCAACCCCCATTCCTTGTTATTAAGCTCATGTTTGTCAAGAAAAATTTGGCCTCTGTATATCTGATTCATTTGCACTTGACTCATCAAAATGTGTTGTAAGAGAGGATTGATATCCAAGAAGCCTCTTGAGGCTCCTTTGTGGATCTTTAAGATACTTTTTTTTTTTTCTGAGAACCAAAAGGCTGTTTCTGGCCAAACCAAGTGCATGGAAACTCCAAGTGACTTAGAACTGCTAAAGGGGTCAAAGCATGTGCACTAGCATACCGGCAAATGCTCCCTTTCCTTAAGTTATGTATTCATGCACAAGGTTTTCAGCTGCTCTCTGAAGGTAAAGTTCAGGAAGTGGTAGTTGCATAACATGACCCAAGAAACCCTTCTTAAAATATGACATAGTTGCCTGGGCTCTACTGGGATTTCTTTGTCCTTTGTGTCTCTAACATTTCAAAATCTGAAGGCACCACCTCCCAGACAACAGCGAATCTCAATTAAGGATTTCTGTCAGAATCACACTTGCCTTATTGTCAGCGAAGGTAGATCAGGGTCTTTTCTGCCAAGCCACCTGGATCCTTGCTTCCTGGTTATACCAGGTAGTCGGGCCCAGTCCATGGAGGAGCAAGTGAGCCTTAGAAAAGATAATGCAATCCATGTGTCCCACCATAAATGTCTCTGTTTTTATTGCATGGCCGTAAGTCATTTATTCAAAGATTGCAAATTATATTTTAAAAGTACAACAAATTGTGCACTGTACAACAGGCTTGGGCGCTTAATTAGAAACTGCAGTACTTTGCTCACTGTATGTATTAATCATATAATGGCCCTTTTCTTCCATTATCCAAATGTTGTAACTAATTTGTCTTGTAAGATGTCTTATGCAGTATAGTACAAAAGTACTATGACTGTATTCAAGTAAGATAATTAAGACCTCATTTGAGAAAAGGGTTTTAGAGAGCACTTCCTTAATATTTCATCCTGGCCACTTTCTCTAATTTGTACTAAACCACAGGATGTCCTAACTTGAAAACCCACCACAACAGGAACAAAGCTTCTGTCTGGTTACTAAACACTTTTGGAGGCTTCCTTTTTGGAAACTCATTATCAGTTCTCTGCCACTGCAAGTCACTAGAGGAAAATCAGCTCATTGTTTCAAAGCCAGAGAAATTGAATTCAATCACCTCTTTAGATGTGTTGACACCATGACATCCTGATTTATCATTTCTGAGCCCTGTTACCCTTTTGTACTACTTAATGTCCCTTAGAGAAAGGAAGGTCTGGCCAAATATTCCTTGCCCCTAAATATCTAGGTGACAACTAGATACTCAGTTACCTAATGCCAACAGCTGGATATGTGGATACAGCTGATGTTTCCCTTCTTTATTTCATTTTCAGACAGATGTTTGGAATCACATAGACAACACCTAATGTTTCTAAAAAGAGTCTCAAAAATATTGTGACTCTTCACATTGTGAGGATGGAAACACAAAGACCTAAAGAGATATCATAAAGGATCTAAATAAGTTGAATATAAACTCATTTATAAAACTTCAGAATACTAGAAATATACTTTGAAACTTCAGAGAAACCTCAAGCCACAAACAAAAGGACGATTCAATTGACAACAAACATATGGAACTTGTTATCCTAGAAGAACAAAATGAAGATACACATACTAATTCAAAAATATGTTTATATGTTCACAGAAGATTGACAGAGTTATTAAAAGTAACACAAATATTTTGGATACATTTCTAACTTTTTGACTTTAGCATCATGGAGAACAATTCTGACTTTTAGCACACTTTCTGTATCCATACACAGTTTATATCCATACACTGAGTTGGCTGGAATCCAGTCTGGTAATTATTATTAATACTTGCATGGTAGCTGCTTATAATTATTTGTTGAATGAATATTGATATGTATAGTGCTTTAAAGTACATAAACTACTGTATATGCATCATTTTATTCTCATTATAATCCTTTGATATTGAAAAGGAAGAAGATTTCCAAGATACTGAAATGGAGGGAGTATTTGGAGAGAAGGACTATGGAAGAATAATTACAAGTTCAATCTCTGGAGTCAGAACTGTTTGGAATCCTGGCTTTACAAATCACAGGGTTTAGCACTTTAGATAAATTACTTAAACTCTCCATATTTTCGTTTCCTTGTGTCTAAAATGGGAATAATGAAAGAGTCTACCTCTAAGGGTTTCTGTGAAAATTAATGAGATATCCCATGTAAAGTATACTGCCCAGTGCCTGGAACACAGTAACTATCCAATAAATAATATCTAGAGATCAGAAACTTATTTGTAACTATATGGAGTAGCCTAATTATCCTACAAAACATAGCTGCTTAATTCTAGTACTGAGAATCAAATATTAATAGAATTCTTCTGACTCTGAGCCTTATGTTCTTTCCATGTGGATGGTATATTTTCTTTGACCAAAGACAAAAGACTAGGCTGAATTAAACAAAGAAAGAAAAAAGAAGCCTGGCATTTGGCATCTAAATGATAACTCCATACAATGATAAATATACAGTTTATAATTTGTTAAATATTGTATATTTGAAATGGATTTTTGTTTGCTTTATGATAAACATGTGCAATTTATTTTCAATTGACGATAGTCGGCTATATTTGAATTTGTGAGCCCCCCACAATCTTCTTGGCAATGTTTGTCATTTACTAAATAGATTGAATCCACAGTTATAAGTAACAACAAATATTTAAATTTATATGAGGTGTTTTATGGTTAGAAGAGGATTAGACCAAATGATCTGGAGGAAACATAGCAGAAGTACTCTTTAACATCTACTGCTCAAATGACTCCAACATTGCCAAAAAAAGTTTAGCATGGGAAGCAATTAATGTTCTTTCCAAGATGGCTTATGAAATAAGTTAGGCAGTATATTTACATAATAGAAGAAAACATATTCTATAACATTCTTTTCAGTAAAATACTGAAAAATATTTAACCTACAGCATGACTATTTGCAATTAAGGGTAGAATGTGTTAGGCACAACTGATTTCATGTTTCTCTCCCTCTAAATACAAAGTCAAGTTAGTGTGTAGAATTCGGCACCTGGATTTCAATTGCTTGTCTTATCTTCACCACCACTGCCTCCTCCTTCACTGCAACCGCAACACAGAATGTGTATCTAGTGTTACAAAACAAAAGAGAACATCATAGGTAAACCAACGGTGGGAATTGTGTCAGCTAATTCCTGCTGTGTAGCAATCACCCAGAAATATTTTGACTTACGCAGCAGCAAAATTTATTGTCCCTGATAATTCCGTGAGTTGGCTGGGCAGTTCTGGTCCGGGCTGTCTTAGCAGCTCGGGCTGGGTGGTCAGGACGGCATTACTCACAGGTCTCATGGGTGGCTGGTTCAATGTCAACGGGTAATAGGCCACATGTCTCTCACTATCCCACAGTTTTGCGAGTCTTATTCACATGGCAATGGTTGCACTATTCTCAACAGAAACAAGCAGGCAAGTTCCAATGAACAGGCGATTTTCAAGCCTTTATCTGTGTCACATTGTTTATTACCCCATTAGTCAAACATATAACAAAAGCAAGGTCAGATTAGAGAAGTGGTTAAATTGGCTTCACCTCATGGTGAGTTGCAAGGTCTCATTGCAAAGAATGGGATATCGGGAGGTGGGAGGAGTGGAGGCGATTATTTCCTCCCTATCACAGATAATGCATGACGCTATTCTATTAGAATTCTCACTGGAGGTTATTCTGCACTTTACAAAGAACCTTCATAATTTTTCTTTATTCCGTCTTCTCAAAAATTCTTTAAGGAAGATTAGAAATGAAGGTATGCATTTAAATTCTAACTTTTATATGAATTAGTCACATGACTACATCCAGTCATGTAACACTTTATTATAGGTAGAATTACAGCAGCTTCTATGTCATGGTGCTGCTGACAGAATTAAATTAAATGACTTCATGTAAATTATTTAGCAAAAATCTCAAAACATTACTTCTTAGCTTTAATTTATTTATTTAAACATAATCTTTGAGCACTTATCCCATTCTTATGAATCAGTATAGAATATTCCTAAGAAGGAATTAAGAGAACAGTATTGAGCCAAATAATCTGTACCTTATTCTATATTTTATTTTGAAGCAAGTTACTTAATATTTTATTTCCTCTGCTTTTTTCCATACCTGTAAAATAAACATAAAAATAATTATATCTGGGCCGGGCGCGGTGGCTCACGCCTGTAATCCTAGCACTCTGGGAGGCCGAGGTGGGCGGATCGTTTGAGCTCAGGAGTTCGAGACCAGCCTGAGCAAGAGCGAGACCCCACCTCTACTAAAAATAGAAAGAAACTATATGGACAGCTAAAAATATATATAGAAAAAATTAGCCGGGCATGGTGGCACATGCCTGTAGTCCCAGCTACTCGGGAGGCTGAGACAGGAGGATCGCTTGAGCTCAGGAGTTTGAGGTTGCTGTGAGCTAGGCTGACGCCACGGCACTCACTCTAGCCTGGGCAACAGACAGAGTGAGACTCTGTCTCAAAAAAAAAAAAAAAAAAAAAAAAAAAAAAAAAAAAAATTATATCTGCCTCATAAGATTGCTGTTAGAATTACATATAAATATCTAGAGAAATGTCTGGTACATCATAATTATACAACAAATGATAACAATTATTATGATATCATGGCACTGGAGTAGGCTATCTGACTATACCACAATATTTTTTTCTAAATAAAATTATTCATAGTATATTCTCTGTACACATGAAATTAAATTAGAAATTAATAATAATTTCAGAAAATAATTCAAAATATTTGGATAGTATACAGCAGACTTACAAAGAGTCCATTTGGTGGTTCATGCCTGTAATCCCAGTATCCTGGGAGGCCAAGGCAGGAAGATTGCTTGAGACCAGGAGTTCAAGACCAGCCTGGGCAACATAGCAAGACCCCTGTCTCTACAGAAAATTTTTAAAGAAATTAGCCATGTGTGGTGACATGCACCTGTAGTTCCAACAACTGGGGAGGCTGAGGCAGGAGGCTATCTTGAGCTCAGGAGTTGGAGGCTGCAGGGTGCTGTGATCACACCACTGCACTCCAGCTTAGGCAACAGAGTGAGACCCTGTCTCTAAAATAAATACATAAATAAAATAATTCATTAGTAAAAAAGAAATAACATATACCATCATATACCATCAATCTAATCATGAGGTAAACATCAATTGTGAGACATTCTATTAAAAAACTGGCACTCCTCAAAACTGTCAAGGATACAAAAACAAGGAAAGTCTGAGAAACTGCTACTATCTAGAGGAGCCTAAGCAGATGTGATTACTAATTATAATGTAATACCCCGTGTGATCTTGGAACAGAAGGGAACATTAGGTAAAAACTAAGGAAATTTTAATAAAGTACTAATTTTAGCTAATAATAATTTATCAATAATGGTTTAATAATTGTATCAAATTTGCCTACTATCATACATTGTAATAGGGAAAAGTGGGCATGAGTTATATGAGAATTCTCTTTACTATCTCCTTAATATTTCTACAAATCAAAATTTTTCCAAAATAAAAAAATAATTAAAAAAGAGAAATCAGAAAGGGTTTCCAACTAGACAATAATGGAAATGTGTCAAAATTCGTGGGATGTAGCTAGTACTACATCCCACTAAGTACTGGACTACTATAACAGTAATTAGAAAGAAAAGACTATCTTTAGATGCATTAAATATGAAGAAAGATCTAAAACTAAAAACTTAAGATTCCACCCTGAGAAACTAGTGGGAAAAAAGCAGAATAACTGCAAAATAAATGGAAGGAAATTATAAAGACAACAGCAGAAATAAATGAATCAAAAAACCCCTCATATAATGGAGAAAATTAACAAAGCCAACTGGACTTTCATATATATATATTATTTGTGGGAATATAAACGGTACAAGTCCTTTCTGCCCGTGGACGCTGCGGAGGAAGCATCGTTAAAGTCTCTCTTCCCACTGCCGTCATGTCTAAGTCTCCTGAAGAACCCGCACTGCTGCGGAAGCTCTTCATGCATCGGAGGGTTGAGCTTTGAAATGGCCGATGAGAGTCTGAGGAGCCACTCTGAGCAATGGGGAGCGCTCACGGACTGTGCGGTAATGAGAGATCCAAACACCAAGCGCTCCAGGGGCTTTGGGTTCATCACATGTGCCACCGTGGAGGAGGTGGATGCAGCAGTGAATGCACAGCCACACAAGGTGGATGGAAGAGTTGTGGAACCAAAGAGAGCTGTCTCCAGAGAAGATTCTCAAAGACCAGGTGCCCACTTAACTGTGAAAAAGATCTTTGTTGGTGGCATTAAAGAAGATACTGAAGAACATCACCTAAGAGACTATTTTGAGCAGTATGGGAAAACTGAAGTGATTGAAGTCATGACTGACAGAGGCAGTGGCGAGAAGAGGGGCTTTGCTTTTGTTAACCTTTGATGACCATGATTCTGTGGCTGAGACTGTCATCCAGAAATACCATACTGTGAATGGCCACAGCTGTGAAGCAAGGAAAGCCCTGCAGAAGCAAGAGATGGCTAGTGCTTCATCCAGCCAAAGAGGTCGAAGTGGTTCCGGAAACTTTGGTGGCGGTGGTGGAGGTGGTTTTGGTGGGAATGACAACTTTGGCCATGGAGGAAACTTCAGTGGTCGAGGTGGCTTTGGTGGCAGCCATGGTGGTGGCGGATATGGTGGCAGTGGGGATGGGTACAATGGATTTGGTAATGATGGAAGCAATTTTGGAGGTGGTGGAAGCTACAGTGATTTTGGCAATTACAACAATCAGTCTTCAAATTTTGGACCCATGAAGGGAGGAAATTTTGGAGGCAGAAGCTCTGGCCCCTATGGGAATGGAGGCCAATACTTTGCCAAACCACGAAACCAAGGTGGCTATGGTGGTTCCAGTAGCAGCAGCAGCTATGGCAGTGGCAGAAGGTTTTAATTATTTCCAGAAAACAAAGCTTAGCAGGAGAGGAGAGCCAGAGAAGTGACAGGGAAGCTACAGGTTACAACCGATTTGTGAACTCAGCCAAGCACGGTGGTGCCAGGGCCTAGCTGCTACAAAGAAGACATGTTTTAGACAATACTCCTGTGTATGGGCAACAAACTCGAGAACTGTATTTGTGACTAATTGTATAACAGGTTATTTTAGTTTCTGTTCTGTGGAAAGTGTAAAGCATTCCAACAAAGGATTTTAAAGTAGATTTTTTTTTTTTTTGCACCCATGCTGTTGATTGCTAAATGTAATAGTCTGATCATGACGCTGAATAAATGTGTCTTTTTTTTTTTTTTAAATGTACCATGTAAAGTTAGTCTACTCTGAAGTCATTTTGGTAAACTTCCCCAAAAGTGTGAAGATAGAATGCCTTCAGGGTGATACCAGGTTCTGTTTGAAATTCATGTACAACCTATGGAGAAGCTATTGTCTTCAGAAACCTTGATGTAGTTGAACTGACGGTTACTGTTGTGACCTAAAGTTCGCCATTAAAAGGGATCATCCAAGGAAAATCATGGAATTATTGGTTATAAAGATGATTGTTGGCATATCCTATGCAATATATCTAAATTGAATAATGGTATCAGATAAAATTATAGATGAGAATGAAGCTTGTGTATCAACCATTATCATGTGTAATCAATAAATGATTTAATTCTCTTGAATGAAAATAAATAAATAAATAAATACAATGGTACAACCTCTTTGGGAAAAGATCTGGCTGATTTTAGCTGTGTAAAGTATACATCTACCCTATAGCCCAGAAATTATACTCCAAAGTAGTTATTTAGGAAATATGAAAATATATTGCCACAAAAAGACTTGTACAAAAGTGTTCATAGCAACTTTATTTATCATAGCCAAAACCTAGAAATAGCCCAAGTGCCAATCAATTGGTTAATGAATATAGTGGATTATCACTCAGCAATGAAAAGGAATGGACTCAGGATACACACAACATATATATTTCCCTATTATCTTTCTCAATCTTCATAATAATTCTGTGACGTATTATTGTCACCCTCCCCCATTTGACATATAAGAAAATGGAGGCACAGAAATGTTAACTTGCCCAAGGTCAGATAGCTAGTGAGGGGTAAACCAGGACTCAAATCCTGGTGTTGTGGTACCAGATTCTTTGCTCTAAGCAATATATTATGCTTCACTATGTTCAACTAAACAATCTCATCCATGGAGTGGTGTATACTACAAAATGGATATCTTGGAAAAGCGTGCTATAAGATTTCCATCTACATTTTGTTCTTAAGCAATCATATGTGAAAAGTGAAGATAATTCTGTGACATAGAGTCTTGCTTGCTCCTGGACGTGCAGACCAATTCAACCAAAGAGATGCTTAAGAAAGATTGAACTATTTGTCAATTGTTTTAATTTTGATGCTACAACTACCAGGTAAAGACCAGGGGAAGTGTATGTGCTGACAAACTGGTGGATTAGGTATCTGAAGGTCCTAATTCTTATATGAGCTTTGTGACAAGGAGCCGAGAACTAGAATAAGTCACATCAGCTCTCTGGACTATATCAATTTATTAAGGAGGCTGGACTTGATGAGCTTTGACTTTTCATTCAGTTAGGACATTCTGTGCCTGTTTTCCTAATAGATAGACTCTTAGCTCAATCTTCTTCTTGTTATTGCCCATCTCTATTAACTGATTCATATAAACTAGCATCTACAAGAACACAGTTTAAGTAGAATAAAAATACTTACAATTTAACATCCAAGAAGGCTTTCCTTTATTGAGAAGTGTTTAATTGTTGCAAGGAGTTGACAGAAATAAAGACTAGCTTAGGGATCAGATAGATCTGGTTCAATCCCAGTTCTGAACTTCCTAGTCATATGAATTTGAGCAATGCACTTCCTCACTGTAACTCAGTATCTTCATCTGTAAAATGATAATATAAGTGCATATCTTAACGACCTGTTGCCCTCTCTGCCTAGGCATCCATTGTCAGAGTCTTTCTCTAACCCATCCTTTACAGCCCATTCTCTCTGCATTAGTTTGGAAGGACTTGTGGAGATGAAATAGAATTTATTAATACTGTGTATAAAACTAGATAGGCTTATTGAAAGCAGGGAAGTACACTATCAACCCAATGAGTATAATGTCCATTGGTAGCATCACATCTTTAGGAGTCAAAATTTAATTTTAATTTAAAAATAGAAAGAATAAGGAATGAAAAACCTGAATGTCCCTCTACTGTTTCAAAATTGAGTAGGAAATTATTTTATAGGTAGGTTCAAGAAAGGACTCCTATTTTCTTTGAGATATTTAAACTATTGAGCTCATATATCCTCCTCTTCTACTGTAGTTTGTTCTGTTATAGTGCTTATCTCTGTGGAAGTCCTATGGGACCCTCTCCCTCCTGTCTCTCCCTCCCTGTCTCTTGCTCCTCCCTTCTCTCTCTCTCTCTCTCCCCGCCCCCAACTGCAGTTTGAGCCTTTGAAAGACAGACCAATATTTGATTTCTTGTTTTGTGACCTGACCCTTTGCACAGACTCAGTCATGTGGTAAGTGTTCAATCAGTGTTTGCTCATTTGAATTTATCATCATAAACAAACTTGCAGCTGATTATGGACCAAAGCCCTTTCCATCCAGAAGTTCTTCCTAAGAAACACATAGAGCATGAGGAAATGAAAACAGAGTCAGTATTCTAACCTAAAAGATTGTGAAGCCCCATGACACACCCAGAATGCAACAGTCCAAATATGAATTCAGTCCTTTGCTTATTTTTCTTTTTTGTTGTTGTTGGCTTCAAAACTGACCATGAGTCATAGGCCAGACGGTAATACAAATAGGACAATTTTTTTTGGTTCTAATATTTTCTTTCTATATTCTACACTAAAATTCAGAATTGTCTTATCAATGGATCGCTGAAAATAAACATACTAGAATATTGTGGTTAAAGTTTATATATGTGTATATGCACAATAAACAATGTTACTTAAAATATAAAACACATCAGAGTCTTAGCAGACCTTTGAAAGCTTAAATGAGGCCCACACTCTGACATCCGTACTCTTACTCTTAGATTTGTATAGTACAAGAAGAACAATGGATACCATTTAGGTTAGACAGAGGATTTCAGTATGAATGACCTAAGGAAGAATCAAAAAGCTTAAAAGAATTTTGAATGTAATGAAATTTTTGAATATATACTTATATATAGTCTTCCTACATTATTTAGTAGTACTTGTCATAGATATATTATTAGTAACAATAAAAGTATTACAATATATTGTACATACATTGTATGTCAGGCATTGTACTCAGGCTTTTGTATTACCTTATTTAACCCTCAAAATAAATTTATGAGCTAGAATAAAATGAGTATTAAGGACATTAAATAAATTGTGAGAGCTATGCATACATGAAACAGGAAGACCAGTATTCAGAAATTCTAACTTCAGAGCCCTCAGTTTTAACCACTACAAAATATTTAACAGATATAATAACATTTTACCCAAAGTATTGCAAAATCCAGATGTAAATTTAAGAAGTTCATTGTGTGCATGAAAAATCTGAATAATGGTTACTTTTTATTTTTTAACATTAAACGGGAGAGATAGTAAACCACACACCATCACTTGGTTTTTAGAGAAATTTGCCAGTGAATGGCAGTCAAAAGCTGAAGTAAACGTGATTTTGATACTTAAGCAGCAAATAGCCTTACTGGCCAATACCCATCCCATGCCTCAACCCCCAAGCTTCCCCTCTGCCCTGCTCCTAGACTTTCTGTAAAGAAAAAAATCACCTAGGTTAATATCCAGGGCCAGATTAAGGATTGAGAAAACTTAAATTCTGTAAGGTTATGATATGCAATAAAATAAAAACAATACTAACCTGGAAAACTAAAATTTACACATAGACAATAACAAATAGTTTTTTTTTTTATTTCAAGCTTTTCTATCTAAAACCTTTGGTATTAATCCATCATAACAATTTTTATCATGTCGGGGAGGTACCCATTTGCTGGTTGCTAAAGCTGAGCTCTCAACCATGGTGTGTGTGCACTCAGGGAATGTTTCAGATGCCTTACTGAATTGAAAGAAGAAAATACTAGAACTTCTACCTGTATTTATTTGTAAACATAAGTCAGTCACTTTACAAATATTTAAAACATAGATAGATACAGGAAGCCTCACTCAGGCCGTATACCAGGTGGTAACATTTATTCACTCAACATCCAGAGGAAACAGTGGAATGTCCAAAATGTCCAGAAATTGGCAATAGAACTTCCACTCATTTTTCTCTCTTTTAGTATATTACTATAATGTGTAGTTTACTTGTACTAACTTAAGTTAATTTATAAATTATATTATCTAGTTTTAAACAATTTAGGCTAACTCTATGAGGAAATTACAGATTGAAGATAATATTAACAATGCAAGCACAAAAAAATTGAGAACCTAGAGAAGCAAACCATTCTACTAGAAAATAAGCATTTTACTGGCCATGCTGCAAGGTAAAAATAAGGTGTTAACCTGAAAATACTTAAAATTATTAGGGAGCATATTCAAACTATAGATTTATATTCATTCTAATTAGTTATGAACTTCCTTCTAAGGGAATATTGTGCCTTGATAGTTTATAAGTAAATAATAGCATGACACCATCATGACTAAGATGTGATATAGTTCTTTAATTTCTCTAATAAATACTTTAAGATATTTAGTACTAAAAAAAGTACTTCTCAAATTTCCCTCAAGGTAAAATACAAGCTTAGAAACCACTTTTGAGATTTCTTAATAGCAATTAAAGAAACACTTATTTTGTCTCTTTTACAAAAATGCCTGCAGTGAATAATGGACAATAATATGTTCAAAGGCTAAAAATCTATTTCTTCACTGGGCAAAATAGTTTTAAAGCCATAAACACAAAAATCTCTCTCTCAATTTCTCTTTTTCCATGTGAAATAAATTTAATTAAAACGAGGTCTTTAAATTTGTATAATATTGTATGTTACATTAATATTTTGTTAAATATCAAGCTTATTAATTTGATTTGCTCACACTAAGTTAATAAAAATACATTAATAATATAGTAATGACAAATATTTTCTTGGCAGGAATGAGGATAGGTGTTTATCCCATCATTTTCTTTTCTTGGACACATAGGACTTCAATTCCCAGTCTCATTTTCAGTAACATCTGGGACATTTGACTAAATTCTAGCTGTTGAAAAGTTGTGCACCACTACTTCTGAGCCTGGCTCTTAAAACTTACTGGGTAATCTTTTAGAGTTCACTTCCCTTTTTTAAAATAACTCTGGAGACCAAATGTGGCAGCATTATAAGATAAACTCATCCTGGAGTTAAATGAGAGAAAATAACCAATAAATGTTAATGGCTTAGACTGCCCACTAAAGAGACATAGGCTGGCCAAATGGATAAATATACACAAGCCAAGTATCTGTTGTCTTCAGGAAACACATCTAACCCACAAGGATGCATTCAGACTCAAGGTGAAGGAATGAAAAACAATGTTTCATGCAAATGGAAGACAAAAGAAAGCTGGTGTAGCGGTTCTGATTTCAGATAATAGTCTTCAAATCAACAAAAGTAATGGAAGACAAAGATGGTGACTATATAATGGTGAAGGGTACAATTCAACAAGAAGACATAACAATTCTAAATATTTATGCACCTAACTCAGGTGCACCCAGATTCATAAAACAGTTTCTACTTGATCTAAACAAAATGATAAACAGCAACACCATAATATCCGGGGACTTCCACACCCCTCTGAGAGAACAGGACAGACCTTCCAAACAGAAAATAAACAAAGAAACAATGGACTTAAACAGAACTCTAGAACAAATGGGTCTGACTGACATTTACAGAACATTCTACCCCCAAATCACTCAATATATGTTTTTTCTCATCAGCTCATGGGACATTCTCCAAGACTGAACATACCCTAGGCCACAAGCATGTCTCAAAAAATTAAAGAAATAGAAATTATACCATGCATCTTGTCAGACAACAGTGGAATAAAATTAGAAATCAACTCCAACAGAAACTCTCATCTCTACACAAATTCATGGAAACTAAACAACCTTCTGCTGAATGATTATTGTGTTCAGTAGGAAATTAAGATGGAAATCAAAAGGTTCTCTGAACTAAATGATAAAGGAGATGCAAGTTATCAAAATCTCTAGGACACAGCTAACGCAGTCCAGAGAGGAAAATTTATATCCATAAATGCCTACACCCAAAAGACAGAAAGATTGCAAATAAACAATCTAATTAATCATTTCAAAGACCTGGAAAAGGATGAGCAAACCAACCCCAAACCCAGCAGAAGAAAAGAAATAACAAAAGTCAGAGAAGAATTAAATGAAATCAATAATAGTAAAAGCTATGCATAAGATTAATAGAACAAAAATTTGGTTCCTTGAAAAAATAAACAAACTGACACACTTCTTGCTAGATTAACTAGAAGCAGAAAAGAAAGGACTCCAATAAGCTTCATCAGGAATGAAAAAGGAGAAATAACAACTGATGCCACAGAAATACAAAATATCATCTAATTAATACTATAAAAACCTCTATGGACATAAACTTGAAAATGTGGAGGCAATGGACAAATTCTTAGAAACACATAGCCTCCCTAGGTTCAATCAGGAAGAAATAGAATTCCTGAACAATCCAGTATCAAGTACTGAAATTGAAGCAGCAATAAAAAAAGCTTCCTAAAAAGAAAAGTCCTGGACCAGATGGTTTCACATCTGAATTTTACCAGACCTATAAAGAACTAGTGCCTATCCTGCAGAAGTTATTCCACAACATCAAGAAGGAAGGAATCCTCCCCAACATGTTTTATGAAGCCAACATCGCCTGGGTACCTAAAACAGGAAAGGACACAACAAAAAAAGAAAACTACAGACCAATATCCCTTATGAATATAGATGCAAAAGTTCTCAAGAAAATCCTAGAAAACCCAATTCAGGTGCTTCTCAAAAAAATAATCCATCGTGACCAAGTGGGCTTCATCCCAGAGATGCAGGGATGTTTCAACATACACAAATCTATAAATGTAATTCACCACATAATGGAAGCAAAAACAAAGACCATATGATCCTCTCAATAGACGCAAAAAAAGCCTTTGACAAAATTCAGCACCCTTTTATGATAAGAACGCTCAACAAAATAGGCATAGATGGGACTTACCTAAAAATGATACAAGTCATATATTACAAACACACTGCCAACATCATACTGAACAGGGAAAAATTGAAAGCATTCCCACTTAGCACTGGAACTAGACAAGGTTGCCCTTTATTTCCACTTGTTTTCAACATAGTGCTGGAAGTCCTAGCCAGAGCAATCAGACAAGAGAAGGAAATCAAGAGCATCCAAATGGGGGCAGAAGAGGTCAAACTATCATTGTTTGCTGACAATATGATTTTATATCTAGAAAACCCCAAAGATTCTGCCATGAGACTATTGGAATTGATAAACAAATTCAGCAAAGTCTCGGGTTACAAAATCAATGTACAGAAATCAGTAGCATTCCTATACACCATCAACAGTCAAACTGAGAACCAAATCAAAGACTCAACACCCTTCACAATAGCAACAAAGGATATAAAATTCCTAGGAATATATTAACTAAGGAGGTGAAAGACCTCTACAGGGAGAACTATGAAACACTGAGAAAGAAAATAGCAGAGGACATAAACAGGTGGAAACCCATACCATGCATGAGCAGAATCAACACTCTTAAAATGTCTATACTACCCAAAAGATCTGCAGATTCAATGCAATCCCTGTTGAAATACCAACATCATTTTTTGCAGATCTAGAAAAAATAATTCTGTGCCTTGTATGGAACCAGAGAAGACCCTGTATAGAAAAAGCAATCTTAAGCAAAAAGAACAAATTGAGAGGCATCAATTTACCAGACTTCAAGGTATACTACAATAACTAAAACAGCATAGTACTGGCAGAAGAACAGAGTCATAGACCAATGGAACAGAACTGAGAACCCAAGTATAAAGCCATCCTCATATAGCCATCTAATCTTTGACAAATCAGACAAAAACATACACTGGGTAAAAGAACCCTTATTCAATAAATGGTACTGGAAAAATTGGATAGCTACATGTAGAAGACTGAAACAGGTTCCACACCTTTCACCTCTTACAAAAATCAACTCACAGTGGATAACAGACTTAAACCTAAGGCATGAAACTATAAGAATTCTTAAAGAAAATGTTAGAAAAACTCTTATAGACATTGGCCTAGGAAAAGAATTTATGAAGACCCCAAAGGCAATCACAGAAACAACAAAAATAAATAAATGGGACCTGATCAAATTAAAAATCTTCTGTACAGCCAAGGAAACTATCATGAGAGCAAATGGACAACCTATAGAATGGGAGAAAATATTAGCTTGCTACATATCTGATAAAGGGCTGATGACTAGAATCTATACAGAACTCAGGAAAATCAGCAAGAAAAAAATCCAACCCTATCAAAAAGTGGGCAAAAGACATGAACAGAAACTTTTCAAAAGAAGATAGACTAATGGCCAACAAACACATGAAAAAATGCTCAACATCTCTAATCATCAAGGAAATGCAAATCAAAACCATAATGAGATATCAATTAACTCCAGTGGGAATGGCCTTTATTAAAAAGTCCCAAAACAATAAATGTTGGCATGGATGCAGAGAGATAAGAACACTCATACACTGCTGGTGGGACTGCAAACTAGTACAACCTCTGTGGAAAGTATTATGGAGATACCTCAAAGAGTTTCAAGTAGAACTACCATTTGATCCAGCAATCCCATTACTGGGCATCTACCCAAAAGAAAAAAAGACATTCTATAAAAAAGACATCGGCACTAGAATGTTTATAGCAGCACAATTCACAATTGCAAAGATGCGGAAACAACTCAAGTGCCCATCAATACATGAATGCATTAATAAAATGTGGTATATGTATACCATGGAGTTCTACTCAGCCACAAAAATCAATGGTGATCTAGCACCTCTTGCATTATCCTGGATAGAGCTGGAGCTCATTCTACTAAGTGAAGTATACCAAGAATGGAAAAATAAGCACCACATGTACTCACCATCAAATTGGTTTTAACTGATCAGCACTTATGTGCACATATAGTAGCACCATTCACTGGGTGTCAGAAAGGTGGTGGGGGGGAGGGATAGGTATATTCATACCTAATGGATGCCGTACACACCTTCTGGGGGATGGACACGCTTGAAGCTCTGACTCAAGTAGGGCAAAGGCAATATATGTAACCTAAACATTTGTACCCCCATAAGATGCTGAAGTAAAAAATAAACTAAAAGAAAGTATAACCCACATCAGACTCTAATGTGAACAAAACGTAAACTTTTTATATGATAAGTTAATAGGAACTCACCATTATTACCTCAGGGAGGACAGTTCTACACAGACTAGTGCAATTATTAATGATATGTTAATGAGACCAAAATTTTTTTGTATCACTAAACATAATAAAATTATCTATATAATATGGTTTCTTACATCTTTGTCACAATTTTTAAAATTATATTTTTGCAAATGTCTTATATGTAATATATTTCTACAGTAGTATAAATATACATGTTTGAGTTGCATGTTAAAGATACTTTTTCTTGATGACAAAGAAATCAAGAACATTTGGGGATAATCAACTTAAATATATACTTCATTAACAAACTTTTATCACCAACTACTTAAGTACCAGTAGGACACCCTTAGACTTATTCCTACAATACTAAATTGTATATGTAAGTACTAAACAATAACATTAATATACGAATGTTAGTCACATCCTACATTAACATACCTCTTCTAATCTTTCATTGGTATAGGTCATCATACCCTATACCAATGATTCACCAAAGTAGAGAGTGTCAATATCAAGAAATTAAACAGTTACTCTGAGGGGTTGAAGAGAATATCCTCTAAAACAAGCATTATGTGTGAGAAGTACAATGACTAAATTTCACCAGGAGAAAAGTTAAAAAGAAGCAAATTTAAATTTTAAATCTGGGATATATACACACACACATGTGCATCTATATACATACATAGATGCACACATATGCAAACATGTGTGTACGCTTAACATACATACATTGGGTGTTTATTTTACAAAGTCAGACAAACTTTTTTTTATTGTACAGCTTTTTTCACTACTCATATTAAAAGTAACCAGAAATGGAATTAAAATGAACCTTAGCTTCAAGGAAAAAATAAAGATCTTGCATCTCTCTCTTTTTTTTTTTTTTTTTGAATTAAATCAAGATCACATTTGTTTCAATGGATTTATAGAAATTCTCTGTCTTTTGCAGGTACCAAAGCAAAAGATATTTTGTTTTCCAGCTCTTAACATCTATGCATATTTTAAGAGTAGCTGGTAAGCTCAAAAGAAGAGTCTTCTTGAGGGTTCTCTTCAGAATATATTAATTTTGAGAAGTGTGTTAGTCTTAAAAGTCTAGGATTAAAATCAGTTAGAGGCATGGCCTTTGAAACATTTGAAACTGTTGATAGCTATAAGCACCCCAGGACCTCATGGCCACAATATCTTCTGAGCATGCTCTTGGACACATATCACTAGAATCTCTCAATCTATCATGCAATCAAGTTTGGTTGACCTTTTAGGTCACTTTGTGAGAGTTTCAAATGCTTTTGTATAATAGAAAGCCAAGGACATTTCAACACAACTAAAGATAGGTGAAAGTATTTGAGATAAGTGATGGCTCCCTCTCAACTTTAAGGACAACCCTCCAAACATAATGGTTTCATCTCATTATTTCTCAAAACATTGGTGCTATGGATTGAGTGTTTCTGTTCCCCCAAAATTCATAGGTTGTCCTAATCCCTAATGTAATGGTATTTGGAGATAGGCCATTGGAAGGTAATGAATTGAGATTATTGCCTTAATGAGAAGAGATGTGGGAGAGATGATCTTTCTTTCTATTATGTGAAGATACAGCAAGTAGGTAGCTGCCTGCAAACCAGCAAGAGAGGCTTCAGAGGAACTTAACTGACCAATACCTCGATCTTGGACTTCCCAGCCTCCAGAACTGTGAGAAATAAATGTTTGTTGTTTAATTCATCCAGTCTGTGGTATTTTATTATAGCAGCTTGAACTGACTAAGACAAGTGGCGATTAAACAACCAAGCACTCTCAACATAGCAAGCTACTTAGATATAAAATTTATGTTGTAAATATCCTATGTTAATAGCAAAGTGTTAAAAAATCAATTTTGTATCTCTGTCACCATTACTTCTTAGAAATGACTTAGTCCATATCAATAATTATGGCAAGGTAAACTGTAGATGTCTCCTTCATTTGTCTTAGTCAGTAGAATTGCCTATTGATTAGAGAGATGACATTTTGGGGGGATGTCATGTGTCATCAGTTAATGTAGGAATTTTTGTGATGTATAGCATAACTCAGGGGAAGTAAAGGACAAATGCTCTCTTGGCATAATAAGGTCATGGTTATTCATTCATAAGAATTAGTAGTAAAGTTTTCACAGTAGAGTGCACTTGAAATTTTTTATGTCTCTGAGTTATTAGGGAAGATATATGCTGTTCCAGAAGGAAGTGGCAAGATGTGCTTGATTTTAGGTGCACTAAAAAATACCAGAAATAACTCCAGGTGCATATTCTCCTCATTTCACCCTTGCTCCTATATAACGGAGCAAGATTCAGAAACCACTGAGATCAGAGTGTTTCTCTGACACTTACAGAACTGGTATTATCAAGTTAGGGAGGGATAGCCAAGAAAGCCATTGTCATCTAAGGCTATGGCATTTCTAAGACCTAAAAATGTGTTAACATGGACTGAGATGTTTTTATTTGTATAAAAAACAGGCACAGTTCCTTGGGATTTGTCCCCCTCGCACCCACCGCACACTGCCCCCTACCCATATACAATGGGTCAAAGAGGAAGATACAGTTAAAAGAAGAGGGAATTTTGGAACATCAGATAGAATGATACAGGTAAACTTCCCAGAAGTATGTTCTACCCACATCAATCTTTCTAAGGTGGGAGGGGGAAAGAGATACCTTCTCTGAGAGCAGGAAAAGAAGAGATAGCTAGATGTCTTACATAGTGCAATATTTCTCTCCTACTTTGAAGGATTGACTGTTGAAAATAAAATGATTACGGTAGGTGTATTGGTCTGCCCTGGCTATCATGACAGAATACTACATACAAGGTGGTTTAAACAACAGAAATTTAATATCTCACAGTTCTAGAGGCTGAAATTCCACAATGAAAGTGCCAACAGGCAGTACTGGTTTATGATGAGGACTTTCTTCCTGACTTTCAGATGGCCTCCTTCTTGCCCTGTCCTCGTGTTGCCTTTCCTCATGAGCGCAGAAAGAGAGAGGGCTCTGATGTCTCTTTGTCTTCTTATAACATCAGTCCTATTAGATTAGGGCCTCACCCTATGATTTAAACACAATTACCTCCTTAACAGCCATATCTCCAAATATAGTCACATTGGGGGTTAGGACTTCAAGATATAAATTTTGAGAGGACACAATTCAGTTTGTAACAGTAAGAGATGTTGTATTCAAGAAACCTAAAACCTCATATAGGATAAAAGGGTAGAATAACAAATGAAGCCAGGAGTCAAGTTACTGCAAATACATGTGTCTTGTAAGGCCCTGACCAATTACATTGGCTCAACTTAATTCTTAACTTAGTTCCAAACCCAATAGCCAAAGCAAAGAGGTAAATACCATCAGTTATAGGACTCACAATATCAATAAACTCTTATTTGCTGTCCAGGAGAAACAAAGCTTTTTTTAGAGCCAAAGCCTGAAAGTTATCCCTAAAATTTCCACTGCACATTTAGAGATAAAGGCCAGATTAATAACTTTGTGTCTTACTAAATCCCTTACTTGAAACCAAAAGAATAAATGCAAATCAAACATTTAGTTAAAGTGCTTCTATGGAAGGCCCACATAACGGGAGCCAATCGCATTTGATATCACTTTCAATCAGTTAAGTTTAATAATTATTGTTTATATATAAAATAATAATGGTAGTATAAAATTGATTTCTGTCTTTTAGCCTTTGCTTAAGTATACTACTTAAAAGTATACTACTGTGCATACTCTTAACCAAAAGTAAATGTCAAAATTTCCAAATAATATGGGTATAAAGAGGAATTTTCTTCCTATGTCTATTCTCCATCTAAATGCTCAATTTTGTTTTTATTTTACAAATTTGAAAAGGTAGTTTGAGGACTTCAGGGCAATATGTAAATTACTTAAACTGTATCTAGAATTCTTGGGATTGTTAAAAAGGCAAAGAAATAAACACATGAATAAAATAATTTCTCACAAATGAACTTCAGTTTGAGAAAAGATACTGTATGGCCCAGTAGCCCTGTTAAAAATAATAGAAATTCCTGATCTCAGGGATTGGCTACTGAAAAGGAAATGAGTATTTCTGTATTAGTTTAATAAACCCCAAATTAAAATGTTCTATTAATTGTCGTGTGTGCATGGAACTTCAGTACCTAATAGTACTGTTCTAAAGAGTGATATTATGTATACAGTAGGCTTCTGGATAAACCTCAGGGACCCCAGGAGGCTCTCTCTCCAACCTAAACATTACACTACCTCCCTTGCAAAGGTACTCACATTCTCTACCCATGAATATGTTTTATCAGTGAGTACGTGCCTTCCTAAGCTTCTAAACTTTCACCACTATTTATTCAGTTAGTAACTATTATCTTAAAAGGCAAGGGAAATCTCGACTGCAAGACATGCAATGGAAAATGTGCAGAGGGTGTTCCAAGGCGAGCAAGCATTTCCCGAGGCAGCAGGAAGCCCTGATCAGGAAATATAGACCCCAGGTGATATGTCAAGGCTCTCCTCAGTCCAGCCTCAAATCCTCCTCTTCTTTGCTCTAAGTGAAATATTAGGAAATAACCTATTTGACTTTTCACCTCCAGAACACACATGATGAATTTTCCACAGTCAGAATTTTCTAATGAAATTTTGATGTTGAAGACATTTCTGCTGTCTTGTGACATTTGGGACTATTTCAATATGCTATTGTTATTTAATCAATATATGTTTACATCTTGTCTCCCGAAACCCTTTCAGGGCAGTCATCTATCTCATAATTCTTTAAATTTGCTGTAAAGACTACAAATGGTGACCTGCACATGTAGAAATAACATGGCACAGAGGAGCAGGCTTGGGTGTTGGAATAGCTTCTAATCCTCAGTCTTTTAGTCCAAGCTCTAGCTATATGGTTTCTGGCCATTTATTTAACCCTCCTGAGATATAATTATAATATTATTCTAAGGACATGCTGGGTGTGCGGGAGAGTGGAGTTAGCTGACTGGCTGCTAATGAGCAACAGGTTCAGAGCAAACAGCTTATCCCCTTCACATGGGTTTGAGGTTTCAGTGTTCTTGGCCTTGTTTGCAGAAACCTTTCTTCAGAGATGTTCAGCTTTCAATACCCTTAAGAAAATGCATTGAGAAGATCAAGGGAAGGATCACTTTTAAGCTGAGTGCAAAACCCAGAGCTCACTTAGATATCCCCAGCTTATTCCACTACTGGATAGACTTATGTTCTTGGGCAAAGACAGCTGTTTTTCCTGGCTCTCCCCCTCAAATATGCAGACAAATCCTCGATGGCATAGCAAGTAGAGAAGAGTTTATAGCCAACTCTGTTAAAGGGAAGTCCGCAATATTAGTTCTGTTTACCAGTGCCAAACTGCATAGTCAGTCTAATATTAGAAAAAAAGTTCAGTATCCAAGGGTTGCTATTGATCATCCTGAATCGAAGTTTTTTGTTGTAATGGTTAGCATAGGGATTGTAATTCTGAAAAAAAAAAAAATAATGAACAAAGGTTTTTTTGTTTGTTTGTTGTAAGACCTGCTTGTGCAGAGCCAGCATTACGGCTACCAACACACAAAAAGAGAGATTCTATTAGGTGTACTAAAGAGCTGCTGGAAAAGATGCAAAGACATTAAAAATGAAAAAATAAAATTAGAAGGATGGGAGAAGGGGTAAAATGGCATTTTTATATTTGAACTGGTACAAGTAATGGATGATGAATGGACATTCTGTGAAAAACCTTAGTCTGTGTTCTTTGGAGCCGGTCTCACTTACTCTTCCTGTCTTGGTCTTGCAGAGCCTCCCTGCCCCCACCATCGTTTCAGCTGTTGTTGCTCATTATAACTGTGAGGGCTCTCCAATTATAGGTTAAATATGTTATGGTAGCTTAAGATTGAATTTGTTTCTTTCTGTAACTATTATGTTGTCATGGCAAAAGTCTTGTATAATATGAGAACCATAATTTCCATTTCACAAAGAAAATAATGATTCTTCAATCTGACTTATAGAGCTCAACAATTTGAACGAATAGCAAGGAACTCATTTGTGTATAGACTATACCTACAATGTACTTAATCTGTATACATCTAAGGAAGTAGAGATAAGTGGTCATTAATCAAAGTCCTAAGTTATAAAATGCTCCCATCTACCCCAGAATTTGTGATGTGAACAATCGTTTATTATTCTGTATCACTAGTTCTCTTAACAACATGGAGTTTGTTTCATTAGGAAGCTCAGAAATTTCTCCAGGATCCACGGAGGAACACATTCTTTATGCCCTGGTTTTGAAATTTCTTACTGAATTGAAATTATTAGAATTTCTATAGCTTAATCAACTGCTGTAAAAGAAACATAACAGACGATTTGATAATCAACCTGCTTTGTATTCAGGAGGAATGCAAAATTAATGTCTCTGGTAACAAATTATCTTATTTGGAGTTTATGGATATTTTGCCAGAAGTGCTGACTACAGATGTAAAACAAAATAAAGACACATTGCTCTTATTGTGAAAAAGATAACATGGTTCATGGGAATTTTTTGCCTCTCATTCGTTTGGGGTGCATCAAATGCAAAAAGATCTATTTTTTGAACAATAATCATTTATTTTTCCTTACAACTCTGTGGGTTAAAGGGTGGTTCTACTGGTCTTGCCTGGAATCACTAGGACAGTTGCAGTCAGATGGCAGCTGTATGAACTGGGCTGAAAGGTCGACGGTGGCTTTATACATGTGTCTGGTAGCTGGTGCTATCTGTCAGCAAGGGTAGCTTGGGTCTCCTCATCTGCACTCCACTGAAAGACCTCATCAGTTAGTTGTTGTCTTTTCCCCATATCCTTCCCTTCTACATGGAGCCTCTTATTCCTTGGGGTGCTTGAAATATTTTTTAACTTCTCTAGCTCATTTCTCATTTGAAGGATGTGGATACCCCTTTCCTTTTAATTCTTTTCCTCTCACACTATGCTAGATCTATTCTGTTTTCTTAGCTACTTGGTTTTTGCCATGTATTTTTATAGCTTCTGTCACCTTTTTGGCCAGTTTACCTTTCTGGTCATGTCCGTTCATACATTGGAGTGAATCTGCAAAGCAGAATAACATGGTAAATTCTCCATAACTGAGTGCTTTACATATTCCTGAAATATGTATGTACTATGATTCTTTGCAAAGGACCCTTTTACTTTTGTGCCCATTAAAGTATTCTCTTTTATTTTCTATGTCCATTTCTTTTTTTTTTTTTTTTGAGACAGAGTCTCACTCTGTTGCCCAGGCTAGAGGAGTATTTTAATACCAAACACATATCCCCGTAATAACATTATTTCATTCGTGAGGGCAGAGCCCTCATGAACTAATTACCTTTTAACATGTTCCACCTCTCAACACTGTTGCATTGGGGATTTAGTTTCCAACACATGAACTTTGGGGGGACACATTCAAACCATAGCAGTTAGGAAAAGAAAAGGGATAGGAGTAATGTCAAGTACAGGAGGAAACAAAAGTAAAATCAAACATAAGCAGGACAAATAAGAGAGTTTGAAACTTGTAGAGTGGTAGCTGAGTTTGGATACTGCCCTGCGAGGATGGCTGGGGCTCTAACAGGAGATGGCCTCTCAAAGGTCACTTAGTCTCAGAATGGAGAACAAAACAAAGCCTTGGTTTCCTGGGATTAATTGAACCCTTTCCACACCAGACTACACTGCCTCCTTGGAATTTATATGACACTTTTATCCTAAGTACTGGCACACTTCCGAAGTCCAGCATGCCTTCAGATCCCTGAATTCAGTGGGTGGTCAGTATTATTTTACGGAAAGAGAAACAGACATTCCAAAAGGGGTTAAGTGGATCACAAAATGTCAAACAATACTTCAGAGAGCTGATCCTGAAACTCAGGGATAATGTCTTTATCCAGATATTCTTTACTAAAAGTAATTTTATTTATTCTTGAGAAAAATAGTTTTTAGGATAAATAGATGTAAAAGAGCCAAGCTCTCCATTTACAAGGTATTATAACACAGAACCATGATGCCTGCAAATAATCCCTCCAATTTAAAAAGTATGGGGGTTTCACAGTAAACAAAACAATATTAGTATATTTTCTCAATTTTGGAAGTTTTTGAGAAATGATATAGTTAGAGAACTATGGAGAACGTGGAGAAATTTACCTATGACGATCATCATCTCTATGACATCTGCTCTGGCCTTCAGAGTATAGAGCAATGGAGAAGACACACTGCTTATCCTACAAGACAACTGGAAAGATCTTGGCTTTGAGCTCTAATATTTCCAGATGGTGGAAATCAAAAGCAGACTTCTTCTTCTTGCCTGTTCCACCAAAGTTTTATGCAACAGTAAATAAACTCTTATTTGCTTGTGCCACATTTTATTGCAGAATAAGAAAGATTGAGGCAACCAATTTCCCAGGAAATGATTCTTTTCTCAGTGTACTTTTAACATGAGTTACTGCTCCTGTCTTAAAAGGGGAACACATAGCTCATAATTTTAACTTCAAGAATACTATAGAATTATGTTGGTTCTTTCGTTTTATTAGCCTTATAATAAGACATTTATAAAACTTGCAGAGAATGCTCTTAATTTCTATTTCCACACACACACTGTGGTAGAAAAACACAATGATGTCTCTTCCCCATAATCTTTAAATATTAAAATTGGATTCATGTAGGTAAAAACTTAATACATTAATTTTTATTGCATGTAGAATAATTAATCTCTTGACAATTTTGGAAAATATAATATCCTTTGAAATACAAACTGAAGTTTAAAAATGTTGATTGTCACATTAGGAGTGTAATCTTGGGAGTGTGACCATAAAGGAAACAAAGTTGACAAATGGATTGGGAAGTTGGTTACTTAGTTTAAAAATATCTAATTTCAACTCATTTTCTTACCCATAATGGCTATCCCATTTATTGGTAGAACCTATATTTTAGCCATGACATTTGCTGAATAATGTTCCTGGGCTTTCCCTTACATATTGAAAAGATAATATGTCTCTGTTTATTCAGAGTAGGTGGAGAAAATATGCTTATTAAACACCCAGAGTGTATATGAAACCTGGTTCTGGAATATACAAAATATGATAAAATTGTTTCATGCTACATTACATATTAATCTCCAACCTATTGTCAAGATAAAAAATAGAATGCAATATAGTTACAAAATCATCTCATTTTTTTTCTTTTACAACCGTGACTGCTGAAAGTGGAAATATGTTTTTCTAATCTTCACATGTGTGGATGATGTATATTATAAGGACCATGAATTTTCTCAGACCTGCAGGATTGAGGTGCCTGATCTGGTGTGAAACAAAAACCTAGCATGTACCTGAAAATGGTAGTTGGAAAGAATATTGACTGTACTGACTGGGATGTAGCTATAAATGTCCTACTTCAGCAGGTTAAGTGGGAAGGAAATGGGATAAAGACTATAGTCTTGGGAAAGATGACAAAACATGCTGATTTCTCTGGTTCATGACTGCAAATGTGCTGAATGTCAAGTACATACTAGGTACAGCCCTTGGCACTGGTCTATTCAATGATGAAGATGACACACAGTTACAGTACTTGATCAAGAAATGAACATACCAATGTCATTTGCTTTTAGTCCATCTTAACTTTTGTCTGAGTGGTCCTCCTAGAATGCTTCTTCAAAGGTAACTATAAGCCAGGAGATAAAGTGTGGATAGGGGTTCAAGTGGAGAGGGCAACCTGAATAAAAGGCATAGAAGTAGAAAACATGGTGTGTGCAAAGGAGAGTAGAGACTCAGGACATTGTAATTACTGTGTCATAAAATCTAGAGGCAAAGAATATGCTAAGTAACTGAAGGTGAAAGTAGGGGTCAGGTTACCAGGGGGCTTAGACTCAACCCAAAGAGTGATGATAAAGGGGTACAGAAGACTTTCAAGCACGATAATCCAATGGTCACATTTGCTTTTGGATGGATCACACTATCTTGGGATGGATGGATTGAAATGGAGCAATACTAGAAGCAGACAGAAGAGGTCGTTACGGGCCAGGAGCGGTGGCTCACACCTGTAATCCTAGCACTCTGGAAGGCCGAGGCAGGTGGATTGCTCAAGGTTAGGAATTCGAGACCAGCCTGAGCAAGAGCGAGATCCCATCTCTACTAAAAATAGAAAATTAGCTGGACAACTAAAAAATATATAGAAAAAATTAGCCGACCATGGTGCCACATGCCTGTAGTCCCAACTACTCAGGAGGCTGAGGCAGAAGGATCACTTGAGCCCAGGAGTCTGAGGTTGCTGTGAGCTAAGCTGACGTCATGGCATTCTAGCCCGGGCAACAGAGTGAGACTCTGTCTCAAAAAAAAAAAAAAAGGTTGTTACAGAAGTCTAGGCAGGAAATGATAGCATCATTTGCTTTCACAGCACTGGTCACAGTAATAAATATTCTCTCAATCTGTACGTATGTATTCAATGTTATCTTCCTTGTGAAATAATAAGCACCATTATGGCGGTGAATGTAACTTCTTCATTGTGATACCCTCCAACATCTCACAAATGACTGATTAATGAATAATCATTTATTAACATAGGAATGAATGACCTGAATGAAAGCAACAGGAGTAAATTCAGAGCAAGGGATAGATTTAAAAATTATTTAAGAGGTAAAAGGGATAGGACTTGCCAACCAAAGTTAATGATAACATCTGGGTATCTGTATTAATGAGGATAGGACTAGGCATAGCATAGTGCTAAAATTGTAAGTTCTGGACTGCTGTTAGTTCAAATCCTGGCACTCTGACTTCTTAGCTGCGTGTCCCTGGGCAAGTGATTTAATCTATATTGGGATTTAATGTGCTTCATTTGCTCAGTTGCAACATAGAAATAAATATAGTACCTGTCTCATCATGTAGTTCCAAAAAATCACAGGAGTTAATGCTTGTAAAGCACTTAGAACAAAGCCTAGTAAATAGCATATGCTCAATGAAAAGCTCAGATTAAATTCTCATTAAGTCGTTAGTCACTAGTGACTGTTTCATTGTAGGGAGGTAACTTTGCTTTTAAATCTCAATGATACCTCTTCATTTGATCTGCACTCTTCCGCTGAAAGGTTTTACTGCTTTTATTTAACAAATGGCAAGTCAAAAGCTCCAAATTGAGCAATGTGTTGAAGTTCACACAGATTGTCACTGCCCAAACTGGACTCAGAGTAGGGATGCTTTGATCTTCTCATACTGCTTCCTACTGAATCTCTCCAAAGGAGAACTGACTGCTGGCTGTATGGTGGTAAAGAGCCTAAAAGTCAATTTTTACGTATCTATAAGAACATATGATTGGCAAATCACATCACATCCAAGACTCATTCAGCCAGTATAGACATGCCTAGTCTTATCTGATAGCAGCACCAAAAGCTTTAGGAAAGTTCTCCAGACATGGGATTTTTGTTATAGTCCATTAAAATTTATCTTCCATAAATTTAGTGAAAATATTTTTATGTCTAAAATTAATTTTAATTATTAAGTTTTGTTAACCACGAGTTTCTCCTTTACTTGAGATTCTAGTTTAAGCATGTTTTATCAGTTTATATCTTCAACTGGAAGAGATTTGTGTTTATCATGTACTAAATTTTACATCATGTTTCTCATAAAGCGTTAGAAAAAATGGAAATGAAATATTGAAGAGATAAAAATGAAGGGAGAGAGAGTGGGAAAGTCTGAGGCGATGCAGGGGGTATGGATGGAGGGAGGCCATTAGGGTAGCAGCGGTGTGCTCTGTGGCCTTCTGAAACATGCTGGCCAACGTAGAGTCGAAATGGGGAGAAGGAATTTACCAACTCAGTTCCAGATATTGGATTAAATTAAGGTCATCTCAAGCTTTTTCCATCATAGATTAGTTTGACTATCCAGGAGGAATAAAGAGGGATTTTTTAAATAGGATACCAAAGGTGAGAGTCAAAGCTTCATAAAAGGTCTGAAAGGAATTGAATACATGGACAAGGAATCAAGCTCTGGAAAATAAATAGGCTTCTTGAAAAAGTCATTCTCTATTGTCCTCTGTGGACCAGGACTAATCTCCAGAGGTTTGTTATCCATCTGCTGGAGAAGAATAGACACTGAAAATAAGCTTTAAGGAACTTATATAGCAGTTTGGAAGAAATTTTATATCTGTTTCTTCTGATTATAAAAAATATGGGCCTAATTTGTATGCCTTGTTTTGTTGTACCTTTTTGTTATTTTCTGTTTCTACTGATTCATTATTTCTTTTATTTTATAAAAATATTGGTCAAGGGTAGATTCAGAAAAAGAAAACTAACAAAACTGACTCTTTTCCACAAATAATTTGAGAAATACTGTTTTAGGATGAAGGTTTTTTTTTTCCCCTACAAAGTGTAGCAAATTTACAACCACTTGATTAAAACTATGGGGGAGGAAACTAGGAAAGTTTCTTCCACACGAGGGACAGTAAATGGAGATAAATTTTATATTGTCCAGTATTCTTATTTTAAGATGTTCAAAATGTCATTGACAATTTATTAGGTGATATGTTGAAAATTCACCTTTTTTATTTTGATATACAGGAAATGCATATTTATAATGGCTTTCTTTGATAGCTGCATTTATGTTTCTATCTACTAATTACAGCTTTACCTGAACATCATATAATTTTAGCAGCAATTTGTTTTGGAACAAAACTTTTCAGAATACAGCCCCTCAGTTGAGAGGAATATACAGCATTTTATATTTTCAACCTGTCCTCTTGGGTAAGAGATCTCATATATTAATTACCTATAAAGTAGCATCCTAAATCCTTTTGTTTTTTTTCCTGAACTTACTTGCTTTAAAAAGTATAGTAGTGTTCACATTAAAGGATGACTTTCCTTCAGTTTTTCCAGCACTCTCAATTCCTGTGAACATTTCTATCTTGCTTCTTGTTATGAGTTGTGAGGGAAGGAGGCTAGGTGTTAAGTGATTTATTTAAAAAGAAAGACAAATGTATAAAAAAAAGTTCAGCTCAGCTCTAAAGAAAAAATCTTTAAAAAAAAAAACCCAGTATTTTCCAATGTTAGTATTAATAGTATTGAAATTAAACTTGGGAAAGTAGGACCCCTGCTCTGGGGTACCTCCAGGGCGATGTGCCCACCCAGGACATGCACACACACACACATACACACACTCACACTCACACTCTTTTACATTATGCTCTGGGACTGGAATGAGGGATCCTGGGGTCCCCTGCCCCAAAGGCCAGAGCCTGCTTCCAGGCCTGCATGGCCATCTTCCCTGGGTCTATGGTCCAGAAGGAGACTGTGCTGCCAGTGTGAACACTGAGGCCCACAGGGAGGTCAGGGAGCATCTGAGGGGAAGTGGTGAACAAGGATTTGAAGAGTAGTCTGGAGTGTCCCTAGGCCTGTAAGCCCCTAGCAGCTGCAGGTGGGAAAAAGGGTCCTGATTCTACAGTGTTGGGCACAGAACTGCCTATATGATTGGCAAAGGTCAGAAGTGTCACGTAACAGGGTTGAAAAAGATGGGTGAAAAGAAGCAGAATTCTTGAGCATTCTTGGTGAACTGTACACTGATGCAGTCTCTCCTTTTTTTCTTTTTTCTTTCAGCGTATTACAGGGGTAAAAATGTTTAGGTCACATATATTTCCCATGCCCCACCCAAGTCAGAGCTTCAAGCGTGTCCAGAGGGTGTGGACATATCAATTAGGTGTGTATGCCCATCTCCTCCTCCCCCCACATCTGCCTGACACCCGATGAGTGTTATTACTATATGTGCACTTTAGTGTTGATCAGTTAAAACCAATTTGATGGTAAGTACATGTGGTGCTTGTTTTTCCATTCTTGGGATACTTCACTTAGTAGAATGGATTCCAGCTCTATCCAGGATAATACAAGAGACATTATATCATAATTGTTTTTTGTGGCTGAATAGAACTCCATGGTATACATACACCACATTTTATTAATCCACTCATATATTGATGGGCACTTGGGTTATTTCCACATCTTTACAGTCGTTAACAGTGCTGCTGTAAACATTCTAATGCAGATGTCTTTTTTACAGAATGTCTTTGTTCTTTTGGGTAGATGCCCAGTAATGGGATTGCTGGATCAAACGATAGGTCCACTTGTAGCTCTTTGAGGTATCTCCATAGATGCAGTCTCTCTTAAGAGACACTTGGCTATATCAGTAAATGTTTAAATTCACATCTCAACTTTGAGGACTTTATCTCACAGGTATATTCTAAATACTAAAATGGAAAATGTCTTTCTTCATTGATTCATTTATTCAAAATAAGCTAATTGAATATCTCCTATATTTAAGAAACTATTTGAGGTACAGGGAATATAGAAATGAACAAGAAAAATAAGGTCTCTATCTTTAAAGAGATTGCATTGTAGTGGGGAAAGCAGAGCATAAATAAGTGAATTAAGAAATAAATATATTAATATTTACATATATATTTATAATATACAGGGGATAGAGAAAGTGGGAATTGGAAGACTGTTTAGAGACATTTTATATACATATATAAAATAACAAGAGTAGCAAGAAGATAAAACCAAACTAAAATCTCCATTAATAGGGGATTAATTGAAAAAACTAGGCAAATAATGTTTATCAAATAGCCACTAAAAGTGAGGTAGAACTTTCTGCATATGTTAATAAGGTAATAAATATCTCTAACTCAGAAAAACACAAAATATTTTATATTGTGTATAATATGCTTCATTTAAAATAATCAAAAGAATATATATTTTTATATATATATATATATATATATATATGCACACACACACACTTACATATGTGTGTGTGTATACCTAATGTTTGTATATCTGCACAGAAAATTTTTATGCAGCCAGAGCAGAAAGAGTTAACAATGGCTTCTTTGGCCAAATGGAGCAGGAAGGATGCTATTCATTAAAAACCCTTTTGTCGTGTTTTAACTTTTTACCATATGTATTTGCTACTTTTTAAACAAATGTTTTTTTTTAAAGACCCAAATTAGGTTGAAAAAGAAGCGCTGAAATCTAGACCAAGTGGAGTGAAACTCCAAGCTGGGCATGTGGTATGGTTGCAGAAACTAAAATGCTCCCTCTGGGTAAGGGAAATGTGAGCACAGGGGAGAAACCTGGGTAGGTGGTTGACGTTGATGAAACTCAGTTGAGTGCTTTTCACATCGTCTTCTCAACAAGCTGTGAGCCTGGAATGTAGGAATTGAACAGAATTCTGGTTCAAAGGTATTGAGCTAGGCTGAGTGAGGCAGAAAGTGGGCACATGGTCCTCAGGATGGGAAGCATAGAGCCAGGAGTCCTCCTACAGGCAGCATCCAGAGACAGTCCCTCTGCAGAGGCAGGAGAAGGAAGCCAGGTAGAGTGAATGTGGGATGCCAGGGCAGAGCCCCAAGTTCAGAGTGGAGGATAGAAAGCAGACTAGAGTGGATCCCTGGGGTACTGGGAACCTAGACTCTTGCCCCTGGGAAGGGGGGAGATATCCAGGCCCTACGCTGGTGCAGACGAGAACGTACATTAGGAGGCTGTGTACGATTCAGCACCTGCTCAGGATCTTAAGGTACCTTTCACTTCCTGCAACTCAAACTTGTGCCACTTTCTCAGCTTGGTATTCAGGTTCAGGTCAGAAGCAGAACAGCCCTAGGATGCCACTTTACAGAGGATTCATAGTGCCTGCAGAAGGAAAAAATATATAGTATGTGATAAAAAATATGAACTTCTGAAGTCAGACTTCTAGAAATCAATTATCACTTCCCACTTTGAGACTTTGGGCAAGCTATTTAAACTTTCTAAACCTCAGTTTCTTCATCTGTAAAATAGGATAATAAATACTACCTACCTTATAGGGTGTTATTATGGATAAGTAAATGAGATAATGTACACGAAGTGCCTAGCTTGTAGTAGGTGCTCAATAAATGTGATGGAGGAGGAGGAGGAGCAGGAGAAATAGCAGCATTGCCCAATATGTGCAGGATATCACTCAGTTGACATTAGCATCAATGTGAAGTCTATTTGTCTCTATCCCTCAGTGATCTGGCAGGAGCAGAAAGTGCTAGAAGTGTGTGTGAGTGGCAAGAAGAGGAAGCCAGCTGGAGTTCTTGCAATCTAGCCAACTAGCCAGTGGAAATGAGCCATAGAATTATTATTCTTAGCTCTTTTCACCCCACCCCACCCTCCATGCTCTTATATCCTCAGGCTGGGAAACACCTGTTACATAATAATTCTCATAAAAGCGGGGATTTATCTGTAGTTTCATGCATTGCATCTTTATCATCCACAGCTATACAGAGAAGAAAACTAGCTGTGGATTCTTACCATAATTAATGTTACTAATTAGGTTTTCTACTCCCTTTGTTTCCTGTTTCCCATCCCTTCAGAACTGAAACTGAGAATTTTACACCAGGAAGTTGCAGCTGTATTCACTTGCCATGACACTTCAATTACAGAGGGGATGGACTTTCATACCTCATGAGTTCAATAGCTTAATTTCCACATATATTCATCCTTACTTTGTACTGAGGGTAACTCAAGTTTGTTTTCTGCCTGTCTGAGCATTCAGTGAGTTGCGTACTCTCTTGCTGGTTGTGGCGTGGAGATACTGGGATGGGGTATTTTCTCTCGATACCTACTAGTCAAGACAAATTTCCTAGAGAGTTTCAATTAAATTGTATGTTAGTTTTCTCTTGCTGCTGTAACAAATCACTACAAACTTAGACATTAAAAGAATGCCAATGTATTATCTCATGTTCTGTAGGTCAAAAATTGGGCATAGCAGAGGTCAGCTGGTTCTTTGCTTAGAGTCTCACAAGGCTCATTCCAAGGTATGGTCAGGGCTGTGCCCCTTTCTGGAAGTCCTGCTGATAATTCCACTTCCAAACTCATTCAGATTTTCAGTAGAATACATGTGGTTGTAGGACTGAAAGGTCCCCATGTCCTTGCTGATTGTCATGTAAGGGTCATTCTCATCTTCTAGAGCAGTGGTCTCCAAACTTTTTGTCACCAGGGCCCAGTTTCATGGAAGACAATGCTTCCGCAGACAGAGGGTAGGGTGTGGGGTAGGCAGAGCAAAGGCAGATACAGATGAAGCTTTGCTAGCTTGCCTGCCACTCACCTCCTACTGTGTGGTCTGGCTCCTAACAGGCCACGGGCTGGTACCAGTCCATAGGCCAGGGGTTGGGGACTGCAGTTCTAGAGGCTACCACATTCTTTAGTTCATAGCTCCTTACCACGATCTCCAAAGCCAACAATGACAAAGCAGGTTAAACTTCAAATCTCTCCGACCTGTGCTTGTGCCTTGTCTCTCCTGCCTCCCTCTCTCTCTCTGCTGGCCTTCAGTTTCACAGCTCAACAAATTTAATTTTGTCACTCCTGCATACATTAAAAGTCCAACAAACTAACAAGAGACTAAAGCAGAAATGGAACTAGGTTTCAGCTCAAATCAATGCTACTGGCTGCTTAGCATGCAGTGTACAGAAAGATACCACGTCTGTAGTAAAGTTCAGCAAGATCTAACATGCAAGGAGTACTTAGTGCTGTTGCCTTTGTGTACTTGGGCAGAGCTGGAGGTGGTGGTAGAGAAGGAGGTCTCAGCACATGTGTTGTGTATTATCAAAACAGCACCTAATGTACAATTTATAATAATGACAAGTTTTTCTGTAAATGGACCTAAATGCTTGTATCCACAAAACCACAAATTCTCTTCTATACTGAAGATACTTAAAAAATTAAATTTCCTCATTTAATTAAAATTATGCTCCAGTTATGCTGGGCAACGATAGCTGTTTTCTTGTATCTCACTGTTAGACAATTTAAGTTGACACATCCTTTGTCATTATCTATGCTATGGTTCTAGGATGCTAATATAACCAACTGACCAAAACTACATTCTGATATCTTTTTTCATCAAAAAAAAAAATAAAATAAAGAGTACATTCTGATATCTTGATTGCAACTTTGGTATTCCTAGACCCTGTTCTTGGAGTCACACCTGCATTTTACCTTCTTCTCCCTTTTTTTCTGTGTACCCAACCAAAAGAGTACCTGGTTCCTGTGCCTTAAGTTCTTTGCATCTTCAGTTATATTGCTCAGTCATCTATGATATCCTTCACCCACATTTCCTTCTGTTCTAATTCCTTTAAGCCATTTTAAATGTCACCACTTCAGAAAAACTTGATGCAAATGATGCTAATTGTTAATGTATTTGAGATAAAAACTAGGTCAGACACCAGTATTTTTACATGAGCCATAAAACTTAATTTTATAAATTAAGTTTATCATATGAGTATGATCATACTCATTTTAAAGTGAAGAAACAGACTCAACATAATTAACTCATTTCCTAAAGACTAAAGTCAGGTCGTAAACTCATGATGGTCATTTATTGGGCAGACACAAATCTCTTCTTCTTAATTGTATTATAGTACTAAAATTGTGCCTATCACTACCTCTTAGGTTTACATCTAGTCATTTCTTCATGCCCTAGCTCAAGGTCACTTTCTATACACACAGCGTTCATAATTCCCCCAAGTACATCACTCCTAGATTTGGAGCTTCCTCTTTCCTTATTTGCTTCACTCCCAAAACCCTTGACATTTCTCATCTTGTATCATTTGCCCTTACTCTCTAAAGTCCTTGATTGGCTGTTTGTGATGTCCATGAAGACTGGGACCAGGTCTCATTGACTCTGTCTTGTTTAAAAGACCCAGCATTCTGCCCAATAAATGACCAATAAATAGCTCAATTGATCAGCACTTCTCTGAGTGGACTTTTAAAGAGCCTGACATGACAATGGCATTGCTTCTATTAGGGGAGGGGAGAAAAAGATGACTTAAGTCATGCTTAAGTTACCTTTAATCTCTCTAATTGAGGCTTTAGCTTTGAAGCTAAATTCCAAAATGATTAAAAGTGCATTACTGACTTCACACACTATTCCATCTGTACGTCAATGCTCACCCACTGGGAGTATCAACCTTCCAAAGGTTAAAGCTAATGTTTGAGGGAGGGGCACCAGCAGTTAGTGGTGCCAGAAGATTCTGGCCTTGGGGAGCTGCATAAAACAACCCATCCCTTTCTTCAAAGAGTGATGTTACCACTTGCTAATCAGTCAACAGCTGGCCTCTCTGATAGAATTTCTTCTCTGGATTCACACATTTCGTAAAAGCAGAACCATCAGTGGACTTTACTAACCATCATCTATTTCCATGAAACTATTTAGCTTTGGGGACAGGAAATTATCAGAGTCCTAAAGATGGGGAGGTGAGGTTATGCTATAATTTCCTTTTTATTTTTTTAAGGCAAGATTAAAAAAAATACTTCTATATATTATTTCAAAAATCATTTGCTGCTAGGCATAGATATTCAACGGCCTGTGTAATAATTCTTTCTATATATGCATAGTAATTTGTGATATATTCCCAAACTGTCCAAAATAATAGAAGATGCAGCTAAAAGAGACTCAAATATTGAAGAAATGTGTGATCTCATGTAGTAATGTGGCCAATATACAGGGTCAGTGGTTCAACAACACCATAAAGGACCCAGGTTCTTTTTTTTTTTTTCTTTTATGGTTTAACACTTAATATGGTGTAATTATGCACACAGCAACTATAAAAATAGATAGAATCAAAGAATTTGGTTACAATTTTGCTATTATGCCATCTAAGCTCTAAACTAGTATAGGAGTTTATCGATCCCTAAAGACCAGTTATTAGCATTTTTAAAGGTCACATGCTTGTAAAACAATGCATATTTTTGTTAAACGCAGGGTTTGTATTTTATATTTGGTTTGCCTTCTACTAATTTCAATATCCAGTTCTGAAGGACCCAGGTTCTTAATAGCTCTTAATGGCTCTGCTTTCTCAGCCTTGTGGACTCTGTCCTCTGGCCAGGCCACTCATGACCACAAGGTGAATGCTGCAACTCCCAGTTTTCTGTTGTCATATAACCAGGTCAGAAAGGATGAAGGGAAGAAGAGGGCATTTTCTGTTTACAAGTTCCTGATTAAAGGCAATGGATATTTTCTAGAAATGAACAGCAGAAATCTAACAGATTTCTAGCAATCCTTCACTACTCATTAGCCAGAGGAATTAATTACCATGATTAGAAGATTAATAGAGGTTCACCTCCAGGAGGAGAAAAAGAGGATTGCTGTATCCCCTAAAACTTATACCTGCTATATACCTGAATACATCCTGCTTCTGTTAACAAGGAGAAGAGGAGAGAGCTGCTATATTTACCATATATACACTATCCATTTCTGCCCTTCACAATGGTACAGCAAAGAAGGTTAGTGTGGTAGATACTGAGATGTCACCAATTTGTATGGTTCTCCTGCTTTCAGCTGCAGAAAGGGATCGCAGTTTCATGCCGCGAGGTCAGTTCATGTGATTTCTTCTAATCGGTGCAGTTTAAGTAAATGTGACATGGGTTACTTCTGGGCAGAGAGCATTTAATTATTAATTGATAATGCTCTCTTAGCTTTTTTGGTAATGTATGGCATAGCTCGTGTTGAAACGGAGATACAAACCCAAGCCATCTTACGAAAGACAGCTTCCAGGTAAATAACACAACAGAACACGAGTGAGGAATAAACCTTTGCTGTTTTAAGCCACTGAGATTGTATTTGTACAGTATATCATCTTATTATGATTGTTATAGCTGATAAAGTAGGATTATTCTCATTTTCTTTTCTGATTCAGCTGTCCACAAAAATGACATACCTTAGTTCTGCCTCCTAGTACATCCCTACTCCCACTTGGATCTTCTTACCTTTTTTTTCAGTATCTATCATAAAAGTAATCTTACCTATTTAAGGGGAAAGTACCAGCTAAATAGAGTGCTCTGAAGATGTCACATTCCACAAACATTTATTAAACATCCATTATGTGCCAAGAACATTATGTTCCCGTGTGCGTAGTAGTTATACTTTAACCTCACAAAACAAATCTGTGGGGATGAAGATACTGATATTGCCATTTCACAGAGGAAGAATCTAATTAACATGGTAGTTAAAAACATTCTTTGGAACCACCCAGATAGCAAATGGTAGAACTAAAACACAAATCCAGAAAATTTGGCTCTAAATTTAATATACATTTTACAACTACTCTACAGGCTTATAAAATAATTCATTTAAAAGAAAGTAGGTCCAAATGATATACTACTTTAAAAGACATGATGGGTGAGTGTAAATAATATTAAAGAATTTAGGCAAATGCATTCAAAGCTGATGGATGCACTAATGGTGCTTGAAAGAATTTTGGATTGTAACCAAGAGTACTGAATAGTATTGAATTGGATTTCTGCTTCTGAGAAGATGGACTAAATGTACATTTTTATATTAATCTCACTAAGTACAACTGAAAATCCTGGACATAATGTAAGAAGACTCTGAAAGGTGGAGAGAAGATGACAAATTGACTAGGGATTTGATACCCAAAAAACAACATGGCAGTGAGTTCCCTGGGTTGCTTTTCTTTTGTTGTTGTTTTTGTTATTTATGCATTTAGTCCCAGATATCTCAGATTCGTAACCTAGAAACCTGGAAATGCCAAGAGGTACAGACAAAATAAATGCCCCAACAAAGTCCTGTTCTCCCTAGTTAAAGAACGAGAGACCAGGCAGTATACAAAGACAGAAGACTTTCAGACAATGACCACTCTACTCAGCCAAACAACACAGAACAGTACTCTGGAAACCTGCCCCATCCACATCAGTAAAGGCCAAGTGGGGAACCCAGATTTCCACCCTTGTGAGGCTGTAATGAGGTACCCAACACTTCCACCAGGATGGTGTCAGAAAAGGCTGAGCAGGGAGTGTCAGTGGAGAGTCCTGGGGAACCTGCAATTCCACCCACATCTCACAGTCAGGCAGCCCTCTGCATAGCCACTGATATGAAGTCAGATGGGCCATCACCACTGTGGTGTCGATGGAGGCCAGGTGGGAATCAGCAAATCTCACCTCCAACCGGTAGTAATGAGAAATCCTCCTTATGTGTGAGCCTGAGTGAGGAACCTGGATTTCTGTCTCCACCTGGAAATAACCATGCGGCACTCCTTCTGCAGCCAGGGCAGGGTTAGAAAATGCAAGATAAAACAGAAGGTTTAAATGAGGTCCAGAGTCTTGTAATACAAACATTTCCAGATTTCAATAAAAAAGTCACATGGCATACTGAGAACCAGGAGGGACAGAAACTAAATAACAAAAGACAATTATCAATAATAGTTGTCAAGATAGTGATTACACAGATGTTAGAATTATCTGACAAAGATTTTAAAGTAGCTATCATAAAAATGCTTCAACAAGCAATTACAAACATGCTTGAGACAAAAAAATTGAAATCCTCAGCAAAAAAAAAATAGATTAGATAAAGGAGAACCAAGGGAAATATTAGAATTGAAATATAAAATAACCGAATTACAAATATTCCTGATAACCCCATTGCAAGTCAATTTATACTTATGTTTTCATACTTTTATTTACATTTGTTATGTTTATCTGGATATCGCCCCATCATAAATGGAGGAGCATACTGAGTGCATATCGCTTTCCCACCATCGTAAAATCCAGAAGTCGAAAGGCAGACTGTCATAAGTCAAGAACTGTCTTTAAAATCTCAGTGGATGGGTTCAACAACAGAATAGAGGAAACAGAGAAAAATAATCAGTAAACTGGAAGATAGAACGATAGAAATTACCCAATCTGAATAACAGAAAGAAAATAAACTGAAAAGAAAATGAAAGGAGCCTCAAAGGCCTGTGGGACTATAACAAAAGACATAATATTTGTGTCCCTGGAGTTTCAGAAAAAAAGGAGAAAAAGGGAATTGTTGAAAAAGTACTCAAAGACGTAAACCTATAGACACAAGAAGCAAATTCCAAGCAGAATAAACCCTGAGAAATCCATGCTTAGATGCATTATAATTACACCTCTGAAAACTAAAGACAAAAAATTCTCAAGAGCCCCCAGAAAGTTCCTTTTGGGAGCACAAAATTAGGATGTCAAGTGCAGTGGAATTCTCATCACAGAACATGGAGGTCACAAAAAAGTGACTGTATATTCTTCGAGTACTGTGAAATCCTATACCCACTGAATATGTCTTTCAGGAATGAAGGGGAAAATCAAGACATTTTCAGATGAAGTTGAAACTAAGGATTTGACATCAGTAGACCTACCCAAAAAGAATGCTTCTAGGAAGGTATCTAAAGAGAATGAAAGCAATAAACGGGGAACCTTGGAAGGGAGAAAGAGCACAGCATACAAAAAAAAAAAAAAAAAAATGTGTAAACATAGTGGCCTTGTCTTTTCTTGAATTTTCCTAAGTTATAATTTCTAAATTATTCCAGTTGAAACAAAAATTATAACACTGTCCACTATGGTTTTAAATGTATATGAAGGAAATATTTAAGACAGTTATTATATAAATTGGTCAAACTAAAGGGAGGTAAAGACAGGTAAGTTTTCTATACTTAACAGGATTTGGTAAAGTGATGACACAAGAAGACTGTGATACATTTGTATATATATGGTAATACCCAGATCAGCCCCTAAAAATGTACATTATTTTGAGTGTAAAAGGTATACTCAAAAACTGTACAGATAAATCAAAATGAAATTTTAGAAGATATTCAAGTAATTACAGGAAGATAGGAAAATAAAAACAAAAAAAGAGAAAGAACAAACTAGAAAAAAAAGTTGTGAATGACACAGTGAGACAATGATTCTCTTTTCGATTTCATTCAGATTTCTAATTCTATCAGGGAGAAGTCTCAGTCTTGTGACAGGAGTCTTTTACACTTCTCTGATGTTGCTAATCTCTCTTTTATAACCCAGAGAGAGCAGATCTCAGACTCAGAGCCTTGGCAAGCGACAGCAGTTAGCAAGATCTCCGTAACACTGCTTTCGTTGTCGTTATTTTTAAGGTTACTTTCTCTTGCGGCAAATGATATAAATTTTCACTCCTGGGTGTTATAAAATGTTCCTTTTACAATAATAGGAGAAAAATGGGTCAATTTGTGGAAAAATACTGAAGAAATCATAGTTTATATATCCAAAAAGAGCAAATATCAGGATGAAAGTATTCAAGTGACTGAAGTTTCTGAACTCATTTAGACAAAATAGCAAAGCCACTTTCTGCCTATCTGCTTTATTTTTTCCATTTTGTTTTCATAAGATAAGTCAGATCTACTTCAATAAAATATTTACTGTACTGAATATGTGTTATTTGTTGATATACTTTTTTCGGCCACTATAATGGAGGCTCATTAAAAATCAGGAAAGATGTCAATTTTGTGTCTTTATCACTTAGCCTTATATTTGTCACATAACATTCTCAATAAATGTTTGGTGGATGTTTAATTGAACAGTTCTAAAGGAAAGAACAGAAAAATAAGAGCAAACTCAACCTTTTGTTACACTTTGTCTATGGTGGGCCAAGGAAATAAAAGTTATAAATAATGTGTATGCTTAAATTTTTTTTAAGCATGGCTTTATGTATGCATTGGGGTAGTGAGTAGAAAACTAAGTGAGACAAAAATGGGTGATGTGATATCATTTCATCAACTGCAACAGAAATATAAGAAAGTGTGCCAGCTATTTCAAATACATCTTTCAGGAAAATACATTTAGCTTTCAGAAAGACTAAATTTTTAGCATAGGCTTATTCTCATTTATATCACAATTTTGATCTGGTAATATACACCAGAATCTTAAATTAATTTTTTTTTGGTTTTATATGTGGGGGTTGTTCTTGAGAAATAGAGTCAAAACTTTTATGAAAATTGTTACTAGCTGTCTTTATAAAAATAAATCTTGTATACGTTTTTGTTTGTGTATATATTTCTGTGTATGTATTGTCCGTGTACTTTTAAAACATTAAAGCTCTTCTTTTAATTATATGCTTCCTACTTACCTAATTAACTTGAAAAGCTGAAAGAAAATTCCTCAAAAGCTTAGCTCTCGAGGTTTCACATTTCACATTATAAGAGAAATAACACGTTTTCTCTTAAATGCAAAAGTATTTGAGGGGATAAAGTCATTTTGCACACACCAAAAACACTGCTTCTCTCTTATGTACATGCATGTATGTGTGTGCAAAGTTGAATTTACTACTTAGATTCTATGGCAAGACTTTCTTACTTAAGCAAATTTATTACTACTCTCAGACACAAACAGCAACAGAGACTAATGATTAAATTTTCCAGATGTGGTCTGGCCCGATATGCACTGGAAATAGATAAGGATCATGGAAGTTAGCATGTTATCCTGCGGTACAAATCACTACTGAGTATATGAAATCAGTTGTTTTCAAAACCTTCCATTTGAAATCATCTTGACAGTATTACAATCTTAACGGTCTCCTTTTCCACAGATAAATACATAGGTAAATTTTCACTTGTTCTTGTTCAGATGATCACAGAGTCTGTGGTCTCCCTGAAATTTATTGTATTATTCTAAAAACTTTTTTGTGGGAAACAAAATCAGAATTTGTTTTTGAATATTTTTTTGATTATTTTTGAATATTTTTTCAGTTTTTTTACACTCTGATTGATACACAATAATTGTACATATTTATGTGGTACCTGTGATATTTTCATACATACATATAATGTGTAATGATGAAATCAGGGTATTTAAGGTATGCATCACCTCAAATATTCATCATTTATTTGTGTTTCAAGTATTTCAAATCTTTTAGCTATTTTGAAATATAAAATATATTGTTATTAACTATAGTCACTCTACTGTGCTATCTAACACTAGAACTTATTCCTTCTAACTGTGTATCTGTACCCATTAACCAACCTCCCATCATCCCCCAACCGCTACACCCTTCTCAGACTCTTATAACTATTTTGAATATTTTTGAAGAATAGAGCAAGAAGTTAGAAATTCTTATATTTTATACAACTGAACTTATAAAGAACAATTTCACTTAATTTTAATGAAGGAAGTTTGTGATACAATATATATCAGGCAGAAAAATGTTGTACGATGACCTCATTGCTTATTCTGACATTGTCATATCCTCTTACTTCTAAAAACAATAATTTGTTTCATATTTCACTCTAATATCCATTTCAGAAGAATGAAAGGCCATGTTAGTAAGAAATGACATTTCAAAACTGGAAAAAAGGGAAGAGCATATTCATGAGGAAATAATGTTTCATTTTAGAGGCGTAGTTCTGTCTGATGCACAATAAATCAGAGTTAAATATTTTTTATTTCATCATGCAATAAATACTTATTGAGAGCCCACTACGTGGCAGGTTTTATTTTATCATCAAAGTTACTTTGGTGAACAACACAGGGAAATTTATGCTGTCTTAGGAGGGTTTACATTGTATTGAAATGGACTTAACATTTTATTGAAAGGAGTCAGATTACAAACAGGGAAAACTATAAGACAATTTTGGATAATGAGAAGTGTATGAATACAAAGAAAACAAAAGAGGATGATATAATGGAAAGTAATGAGAGAGAGCAGAAGTGACAAGTCAAGGAAAGTAAAAGGCAAGGAAGGTGCTATGGTCTGAGTATAGTAACTTATGTCTGGGCAAGAGGATCCCATGTCTTAGGCTCTGTGCTTTTGAGGGTCTGCATATCACTGTAGATACACACACACACACACACACACACACAAACACACCACATACACATAAATTTGTTTAAAATTTGTTTAAAACACACACAAATGCACAGGTGCATATGTCACTTTACAAGACTTTTCTTGGTTCTGAATTGAATCCTTGGAGATCAATCTGAGAAGAAATAACATCTTAATAATATTTATTCTTCCAATCCACTAACATGTCATATTTTTCCATCTATTGAGGTATTTTTCATTTTCTTTCAAAAATATTTTTATAAGTTCCAGCGCACTGGTCTTGCACATATTCTTAAATTTTTTATTCCAACTTATTGCGGAGGTACAAATGTTTAGGTTACGTATATTGCCTTTGCCCCACCTGAGTCAGAGCTTCAAATGTGTCCATCCCCCAGACAGTGCGCACCACACCCATTAGGTGTATATATACCCAGTCCCTCCTCCCCCCTCTCATCTGCCTGACACCCGAATATCACTACTATATATGCATTTAAATGTTGATCAGTTAATACCAATTTGATGGTGAGTACATGTGGTGCTTGTTTTTCCATTCTTGTGATACTTCACTTAGTGGAATGAGCTCCAGCTCTATCCAGGATAATACAAGAGGCACAAAAATATCAACTCACAGTGGATAACAGACTTAAACCTAAGGCATGGAACTATAAGAATTCTAGAAGAAAATGTTGGAAAAAATCTTATAGACATCAGCCTAGGCAAAGAATTTATGAAGAAGACTCCAAAGGCAATCACAGCAACAACAAAAATAACTAAACGGGACCTGATCAAATTAAAAAGGTTCTGCACAGCCAAGGAAACTATCACAAAAGCAAACAGACAACATACAGAATGGGAGAAATATTCACATGCTACACATCCAATAAAGGGCTACTAACTAGACTCTATATAGAACTCAGGAAAATCAGCAAGAAAAAATCAAACAACCCTGTGAAAAAGTGGGCAAAGGACATGAACAGAAACTTTCAAAAGAACATATTCTTAAATTTTATCTCTAAGTATTCTATACTTTCTATGCAGTTGTGAATAACATTTTAAAATTTTGTTTTCTAATTGATGACTAGTTTGTACAGAATTACATTTGATTATTTTTTGTTTATTTACCTTGTATTCTGTAACATTGTTAAATTTGCTTATTTATTCTGGTAACTTTTTTATAGAGTTTCTGGAATTTTCTTCACACAAGATCATTTTTCTGTGAATAAAGACAATTTTAATTCTGTCTTTCCGATCTTTATTCCTTTTATTTGTTATTCTTACCCTATTACATTGGCTAGGATCTACAGTATAATCTGGAATAAAAATAGAGCAAACAGATATCTTTCTCCAATCTTATGAGGTAAACACTGTCGTTTCCTCAACATTAAGCATGATGTTAGTTTAAGATTTGGGGGAATCCCTGTTATAAGATTGAAAAAGTTTCCTTTATTGGTCTTTACTGAGATATTTTATCATGTGTAGATATGAATGTCTTTAAAATACTTTTTCTTCATCCAGTTGAGATAGCCAGTTTTTCTTGTTTTTTTACCCCCTGTTACTTGGAGGATTGCATTAATTGAATTTTGAATATTTTACAAACCTTGTATTCCTGGAATAACTCCAATTTGACTGTGATATATAATCCTTTTAAATTATTGCTGGGATTTATACGTAATATTTAGTTAAGGATATTTGCAACTATGCTTATGAGAGATATTGGCTTTTCTTGCCTGTAATATCCTTGACAGATTTGGTTATCTGGATTTTGTTAGAATTTTTAAAACCAGTTGGAAAATGCTGTCTACTGTTATATTTTCTGAAGGATTTTTATCTAGAATTAGTGTCATTTCTTCCTTAGATGTTTTATAGAAAAACACTGAAACTCCCTGGAACTAGAATATTAATTTTATTTAAAAATTCAATTTTTCAATCAGACATAGAACCATTTATGTTTCTTATATATTTTTTGTCAGGTTTGATATGGTGTAATTTTGAAAAGAAAAGTCTATTTAATCTAAGTTTTCAAGTGTATTGGCATAAAGTCCTTTATAAAATTCTCTTAAAATTTTAATATCTATAGGATCTGTAATGATATCTTTTCTTTCATTGCGGAAAATTAAAATTTTTCTTTTTCTCTGTCTTTTTAACTAGCCTTATGTATTAGAATTTTAAAAATCTTATTAATTTTTAAAAAACTAACTTTTGTCTTTTAAAATTTTTTCTTGTTCTCTGACCCCTATTTTATCAACTTTGTTTTTTTTTAAATCTATTCTTCAGTTTGTATAATTTCTATTAATGTGTCTTTAAGTTCAATGGTCTTTTTTTCTACAGGGGCCAATCTGCCAAAAATTCATCAGGTGAATTATTTATTTCTGATATTTTGCATTTTTAGTGGTTTCACTAAATAGGTTTTTTATACAAGTCCCCTCTTTTTCCAGCTACTTCATGGCTAGAATATATTGCATGCCTTCTCCAAAATAACTAACAGTTTATGTTTATTTAAGTCATAGGTGGAAATGTTGACTGCTTTCATCAACATATATTAGATATAAAACAAACTATAGCTCTTTTCTAGTATCATATGTTATACTCTGTTCAGAAAAGAGGTAGGGATAATAGCATTTTTCCATACTCATGTAGTTTTAATGTTGAATATACACCAACATATACCAAAAGGTGAGAAGCTAAATCAATTTTTTTAAATAATTCAAATGAATCAAAAGGAACTTGCAAGGTGTTAAAAAATGTCTTTAATCAGTGGTTTTTGCAAACATCTCTTTCTAGTATGAGACATAGCTTAAGAAATCACGCACATTAGCACCAAGAAGTATTTTTTATTTTTTGAACTTTTGTGAAAAACTCATATATGACCTAGTACCTATAACAGACAAAGCAAGCTAAACAGAACCCAACATAAAGAAGTATGCATAAAGGAGTAGATTATTGCTTTCAATACAGGCTACAAATTGAATAGAAACACTGAAGTTTATCTAGTCTGTACTCAGTGGATCTCAAATTTTAAAACAGATAAGAACTATCTGGAGAGTTTATGGTGCAGATTCTTGGGCCCCACCAACAGAGAATGTGGGATTCAGTGGTTCTAGAAGGAGATCTAGGAATATTCACTTTTAACCAGCTCTCCAAGTTATCGTGACTTAGTTCTCAAACCACATGTCCTCAAACCATTTGGCCAGAGGCAGTCAATATCAGATTTCATTAGTTATAAAAATATCATGAGATCAGCTGCACCATCTTGAGACCAGAGCTTTAAAAGGGGAAAAAAAGATGTGAGCCCAAGTCTTTTTGGTCTCTGAGGCCTGTGCTCTTTTAGGGAACCACATACTTTGCCCTTAGCCACGTGTACACTGTGTCTATGCCCTCTTATTAATAATTTACCAGAAAGCCTTAAATCCCAAAGAAACCTAGACCATTTATAGCTCCTGTTTTCCCAAAATAGAATATTAAGAAAGTCATTTAAATCATTCTTGGCAACTCCTTCTCCCTCAGTCTTCATATTCATTTCCATTATCAAGTGGAAAGTTTGATTGTACAACCAAATATAACTTGAGTTCCTCCATTTCTCTCCATCTGCAACATTGTCATCCCGATGCACGCTACAGTTCATTTCTCTCTCCAGTGCTCCACTGCCATCCACCCATATGCTGTTCTAGTCTACTATGCACATTGCAGCTGGAGTGATCTTTATAAAATGCAAATCAGATCATGCTTAAAATAGTTTCTGGTTCCCCATTGTTTGAAGGATAAAGAACACAATTCTTAATATGGCCAACATAGCCCTGCCTAGTTTGGTCTCTTCCTGTTTCTCCAGCCTCATCTGTACCAAGATTCCTTTCTCTCTATGATGGACACTCTGAACTTTTATGGCTCTCAAATACATCATGTCCCTTCCCACCACAGGGCCTTTGTACATGTTGTCCCCACAACCTGAATTGCTCTTCACCTCATCTTCATCTACTAATATTTTCATCTGGGGAGCAAGAATTCAGTTATTACCTCTTCTGGGAAGTTTTGGATCTTCCTTAATAAATCAAATTACCCTATTACAAATTTGCACAGTACCCTGTACCTATTCTTATTAAAGAAGTCATTTTATGTCTGCTATTGTGAGTAATACCTAGCTCCCAATTCGATTGTAACTCTGTAAGGGCAGAGAAAATCTGATTTGTCTCCCATCTTCAACACCTAGCTTAGTGTCCACAACATACAAGGCACGTAATAAATGTTTTTTGAATGATTATGCAAATAAATTAAGTAGTTTAACAGTGACTTTCTTGGCAAGAAGGGTAAAATTGTCAAAGGAATATAGGTCTTGAAAATGCCTATTTCAAAAATAAGTTTTAAAATTGCCTAGAAAACCAATATCATTAAGTACTCTAACCCAAAACATTACTTTTCCCCCCATGGGAAATCACTGCTAAGTCAGAATAATTGAACAATAATTGGAAAGTATAAAATCTTTGTGCTAATGGCACTTAGCATTAAAATATAACCTATTTTTAAAAAGATTTACAAGGGGCTAAAGCTATTGTAAAGAGGAGAATTATTATTATTTCCTAGAAAATATCATGATGGCTCAGGGGGCTTAGGCGGAAACCAGACAAAATCATCTTTCTGTGATTCAATATTGGATGAGTTATTGGAATCTGTGACTAAAATACATCTGTGGATACAAACACAAGCTCAGCCTTATTCTTTTCCTTGAGCCAGCCAAGCACTGCTTATAAATCACCCAGAAGCAGCAATAATGGGGTATGTTTTTTCTGAGGACCCACTGTTCATAATGAATTTTCCTAGTTAGCCTTTAAAATATCGATGAAGCAGATTCCTGTCTTTTTCTATTTTAAAAATGAGGTAACTGCTGTTTTAGTAATTCTAAAGTAGATACAGCTCGAATACAGTATGCAAAATGCCATTTACCAAAATATTTTTTGCAGAAACTTGAATAACAGGTAAGAGGTTAACTGATGTTAAAAAATAAGTTTTAATCTTTGATCAAATAAAATTAGGGGAGAAAAGGTGTGGGTTAAAAACGTGAAGCTGTTTCTTTTTTTTGTGGGTCTTCTGAGAGATGAGTTTAATGTTTTAATATGCCTTGTGGTCATCCAAAAAGAGTTAACGCACACATACAGAATTTTCTGTATTTATTTGTCTTAAAAAATTGATAGATTTCAAGAACTATTTCAAGAAATTCTTATGGTTTGTGAAGCATAGTTTTAGAAGTTGTGATATCATAATATATTGGTTTTAATATATGTGGTTTTAAACCGTAGAAACAGAATGCCAGTATTTTCTTTTAACTGGCACCTCCCTCTTTATGTCTGCAAAAAGTTTTGGGGAAAAGGGAATTATGTAAATTTTGAGTTTTCAAATTGACACTGTACACACGGAGTTCTATAATTTTCTAAATAGTTAATAATTTTCTAAATAATATTCCTTATCTGAAGCTCATAGAGGTTAAACAACCATGAACTAAAGGCACACATAATTTAGAATAAAAAAAGGTTAATATTAAACATCAAATCATCAAGGAAACCACAATAAGATAGTGCCTTACATCTGTTAGAATGGCTAGTATGAAAAAGATACAAGATAATCAGTGTTGGTAAGAATGTGGAGAAAATGGAACCCTTGTACACATTTGATGGGAATATAAATTAGTACAGCCATTATGTTAAATAGTATGGAGGTTCCTCAAAAAATTAAAAATAGAACTACCATGTTATCCAACAATCCCACTAATGGGTATATTTCCAAGTGGAAATAAAGTCAGTAGGTCCAAGAAATATCTACTTTCTTGTGCTCATTGTATCATTATTCACAACAGCCAAAATATGGAATAAACCTGAGTGTCCATCAACAGATAAATGGATAAAGAAAATGTGGAACACTATTCAGCCTTAAAAAATTAGGAAATTTTTTCATTTACAACAACATGGATGATAGTTTTGGAGGACTATTCTAAGTGAAATAACTCAGGCACAGAAAGGTAAATATTGTATGATCTTATTTACATGTGAAATCTAAAACAATTCAAACTCATAGAAGCAGAAAGTAAAATAGTGGTTACCAGGGGCTGCAGGCTGGGGGGAGGACTAGGGAAATATTGGTCAAAGCATACAAAATTTCAATTAGACAGAAGGAATAAATTCAGGAGCTATATTACACAACATGGTGATTATAGTTAACATTGTATTGTGTATGTAAAAATTGCTGAGAGTATATCTTAGATGTTCTCGCCAAAAAAATTGATAAGTGTGTGAGATAACAGAAAATATTAATAAGCTTGATTTAGTCATTCTACAACGTGTACATATATCAAAACATTATGTTATACATGTTAAATATATTCTGTTTTTATCAATTTAAAAAATTGAAATAAAAATTAAGGTTATCTAATTACAAATAGTATGTTCTTTAAAAAATAAAAAAAATATATTGTGTTTTTTTCACTAAAGCTCTGTTCTCCTGCCATTGCCTTTCACAGGGAGGCAATTTCACACAGTGGTTAAGTACATGGGGTCTGGGTTGAGACTGCTCGGGAACAGAGGTTTGTTCCAACATTGACAAGGTGATTTACATAACCTATCTAAAATTCCCTGTCAAAGTATCTAAAGAATGGGAAAAAAAAAAAAAAACACCACATGTGCTCACTACTAAATTGGAACTAACCAATGAGCACACATGTGCATAGAGGGAAGTAAAACTCAATGGAAATCAATTGAGGGGAGGCGAGAGGAGAGGATGGGCAAAAACTTACCTAATGGGTATGATGAACAATATCAGGATGACAGGCACTCTTATATTCATGACTCAAGCATTATAAAAGCAACTCATGTAACCAGAATTATTTGTACCCCATAATGCTTTGAAATAAAATACAATTCACTGTCTTCATCTATACAAAAAAAAAATAATAGGATCAACATGAGAATTAAATAAGATAACAAATACAAAGGGACACAGTAAGTGCCTCAAATAGTCACTACTATACTACCATTATACTCGTTGGTTGTAGGTAGAGAAATTGTCTTACAATGACAGTTTTTATACATCAATAGAATGAAATATTCATTCTAAAAAGTCAAGCAACTAATTTTTTCTATCAGAAATATTTAATAGTAAAAACAGTTTAAAATATTTTATTTGCATTTTATTTTGGTCACAATAATGTTTTCCACTATTTCTTATCGGGATTTATTTACCTGGATTAAAGAAGTTCATGACAGAATAGGAAGTCTATGACTCTGAAAACATAAGAAAATTTTTATCTGTACATAAGAAAATTTTTATGAATACATACCTATACTCATTTTACCCCTGAAAGAAGGTTCATGACTTCATCCAGATTATTCTCCCCCCAAATTTAGGAATCTCTTACTTATATATTGGTCCATATTACCTATTTTGACATGAGTTACGTGGCAAAATATGTTTGTTCTACATAAATAAAATTATTTCATGGCAATTAAGAGTGTCAAACTTCCCAGGTTTCTTTGTGTAGCCACATAAATACGTAAGTGCCACATGTGAGTAACTATTAACTGTATAGCAAAATTCAAATTGCAGTTTGCAGATACTTAAATGTCAGGATGTGATCATTTAGCACTCACACACATGTGCACACACAAGAGTATTTGATAATGTCACCATCAACTGGATCTTTGCTTGCTGAGAAAACATTGAGACTGCCATTTAAAAAGGGGTAAATAGAAGAAGGAAAGAGTTTAAGAGGGAAAATAGTTTTTATTAAATATTTAATAATATAATAAGGCTATTTACTCTTATTGTCCATCTTCAATTGCATTAGTGAAGTACATTAAGAAAAAAATGGGTATAATATTTATCTCAAATTCTGATATTATGTCAGATATTTTTTGTTGTTACTCAGAAATGTCACCACTCTACTAAGCCCTCCTTGTACTTCATGGACATGATGCTTGGAAATGGCATTTCCCAGACTCCTTTGCAGTAGTCTTCTATTAGGTTGGCCAGTGGGAGGCAGTTATGTAAGATCTAGATGGCAGAAGAGAAGTAATGCATTATTTTATGGCATCAATTATAAAAATGTCACTTGGGCCACAGAAAACAGTGGATGTAGGGTTTGTTTTATGGTTCCATGATTCCTTTTGAGAATCTGTTACCTCAATGCTACAGGAAACTGAGACTATTGGTGATGACTTGTACACTATCCCTGGACTTCCAGAATTCCTGAAAGTAGCCTTTCTAGCCATCACTGCTTCTGACTATTAACAGATATGTGAGTCTAATACCATATACTAAACAACATTGCTTAAGATTGCCAGAATCAGAACAAATCCTTATTGGTATTGATAGTAGAATAAAAATAGCACTGAAATGAGAACCAGAGTTAGCATAACACTAAACTAGAAGCCTGGAAATCTGGGCTCTTCTCTTAATTATTCCAATAACTTGTTGAGTTGGCTTTGGGCAAATGATTTTATCCTTTTTGGCATCAATTTACTCATCTATGGATTCAGATGGTTTGAGTGTGATTTTTTCCAAACGTTAAGGAAGAAATAACACTAACAATATTTTTCAGATAATTAATAAAAAAACAAGGACAATTTACCAGTGAATCTTAAAAGGACATTATAAAAGATAAAATTACAAGCTAATTTCCCTCTCATGAACAAAGGTACAAAAACTCCAAAGAAAATATTAGCAAATCAACTCCAGTGATACACAAAATAGATAGCACATCATGACATAATTAGGTTCATTGCACAAAAACAATAGTGACTTAAGATTTGGAAATAAATCAGGGAAATTTGTTATATCACAGAATAAAAGGAAAAAAAACATACAATCATCTCGAATGCAGAGAAAGAATGGAAAAAAAAATTATAACTCACCTAATGGATGCAGTCCACACTGTCTGGGGATTGGACATGACTGAAGCTCTGACTCAGGCAGGGCAAAGGCAATATATGTGACCTAAACATTTATACCCCCATAATATGCTGAAATAAAAAAATAAAAACAAAAATTATAACTCATTCATGATTTAAAAAACTCTTAGAAAACCTAGGATAGCAGTTAACATCCTATCCTGTTAAGTGATAGTCAGGAACAAAAAATCAATGGTAAACATTTCATGCTATAGCAAAATTGGAATGATTTCTCATTGAGCTTGTAAGCAAAACAAAAACTGTTATTACTACTTGCATGCAACATTGTACCGGAAGACATAGCCAATACAAAATAAAGAAACAAAATAAAAGCATAAGAATTAAAGAGAAAATAATAAAACTTCCATTATTCACAGATGATATAATTATATAAATAGAAATTGCAAGAAACACACCAGGTAAACTATTAAAATTAGTGAGTATTATGGGTTGTATTTCTATATAGCAGCAACAACTTAGAAAACAAAAATCTTAAGATGGCAAATTTTATGATAGCATGAAGAAAACTTTAATACCTAGGCTTCAAACAAACAACTATGTGCACAATTTCTACATGCAGTAAATATGAAATACAACTAGTAGAAATTAAAGAATACCTAAAAATGATGAGACCAACTGTGCCTATGCAATGCATGACTCATTATCATGATGATGTCAGTCCTTCTCAAATTTAGCTCTAGATTAATTACAAATAAAATTAAAATCCAAACAACTTTATTTTTATTGCTTTTTTGATAAGATAAATCTAAACTTTTTTTTATGCTAAACTTTTAAAGAAAAGTAAGTATCTCCAATAGCCAATAACATTTTGAAGATGAAAAAAACCAAGGTATAAAACTTCTGCTACCAAGTACCAAGACTTAGTGCTGCAGTAATTAGAAGTAAAGTAGTATTGTTGCAGAGATAGATAAATTGAACCATGAAAGATAACAGAGGGTCCATAAAGAAACACACACATGTACAGTCTCTTGATTTATAACAAAGGTACCATTACAATACAGTGAGTAAAGAATAACTTTCTGATAAAAAGTGCTGCATGAATTGATTTTATCTCACACCTGACAACAAATTCATTCATTCATTTATTCATTCCAGATGGACCACAGATCTATATGTAAAATAGGAAAAAAAATAGGAAAATATATTTGGGTATGCAAAGATCTCTTAAATAAGATTTAAAAGAGCTAATTATAAAGGAGAAAACCTGACTTGATTAAAAACATTGACTTCAAAAGTTAACTCTATTAAAATAAAATATTCTGTTCACCAAAATTCAAGTATGAGAAGGCAAACCATAGAATGGGAGAATCTTTTTGTAACAGATAGAGCCAATAAAAGACTTATTACCTGATTTTATAAAGAACACTTACAAAGCAATAAGGTGAAGTCAGATAAATAAAAAAATAGAAAAGGAACTTCATAAAAGAGAACAATCACATTGCCAAAAACATAAAAATCAAAAATTATTAGTCAATGGGAAAATGAAAATTAAAGCCACAATGAGATGTTATAATATGTACCATTATGGGTAAAATGCAAAATAATTAAATTTAAAATACAATGTTTTGTCAAAGATGTGGAACAACTGGAACTCTCAAACAGTGTTGGCTGATGTGTAAATTGACTACTACAAAGTATGACTACTTTGAACAACTGTATGGCAATATCTCCTATAGCTGATACACCCCATACCTGACAATTCAGCAATTCCATTTGTGGTAAAAGTCAGTATAGTTGTTATATTTTGTGGGAAGAATATTGACCACAAGAGGCATAAAAAAACCTTTCTTGATTCACACAATCGATACAGGAATATATATATATATATATTTTAATCATCAAGTTGTAAAAAATTGCGATAGATTATGTTAAGTGCTAAGAATTATGCAAAGAGTAATATACATTTTTTTTAACTCTAGAAAGATAAGGGTCAGACAGGAAATTTTATATCACCGAACAGCATGTGGGATAAACCCTATTATAAGATTAAGTTCTCAGTATATGGTCCTACAACTTCCTAAACTTGCTTTCACAGCAGTTATCATTGATATATTTATGTATATCATATTATGTGTATAATTATCTATTTAATATCCCTTCCCAAACAGCCTATAAGCTATAAGAGACAGGACTGTGTCCTTACTGTTTATGGCTTTGTTCCTGTAACTGAGCCCAGTGTCTATCACATGGCATACACTCAAAAAAATGTTTGAAGAGGGGAGGGAGGAAGGGAGGAAGGAAGATCTCTGAATGAAGCTTTCTACCAAAGAATATAGATTGAGCATAGGAGTGGGGGTGGGGTGGGGAAAGCAAAGGATTCAAAAGTCTCACAAAGTAGCTCTAGACGGAAAAATCAAATCAACAGAAACAAGTAGCAAGCTCATCAGAGGCACGAAATAAATAATCCTGCTCTCCTCTCCCATTAAAAAAAAAAAAATGCATTGTAGTTGCTTCTTAAAAGTCATTTACAGGACTAAAATTCATCCCCCTGCTGACTTTAGCAGTTTTTCCCCCCACGTATCTCAGTCTATCTTTGTGCAAAATGTCTGTTCTTTTCTTTCAGAATAGGTCATTCATGTTTACAAAAGTTGGCCTTGCTTTGTTTAATTAAAAAAAATTTTAATGTCTGGGATCTAATCTGCTTACTTGCACATCACTTGCAAAAGGCTGTGGGCAGGCCAGGCTGAACAATAGCTTCTGGGACTTCTAAATGCACAGTGGAAACGGTCTGAGGGAGGAAGAAGCATGGATTTCATTTACCTAGAGGAAACAACACCAACATTAGTGTTTCTTTTCGCTTGTAAAATGGAGTATATAAAGGTGGCAAAAAATAATTTTGCCAGTCTATCTTCCAATGGGTAATTGGGAGGTTGGTAGGAATTTTCAAACATAATATAACAAAATCTAGAAACAAAAAAGTTCCTTTTCATCTGCACAGAGGCTCTGTTGAAGCTGAAATACTTGTGGGATATTAGGAATGAAAAATGTCAGCATGCACACTGCCCAGGCTTGCCTGGTTTATGGCTCCCACCTCGTGGCCGTCAAAACTGCCCAGTAAAAGAGCCTCTTTGTCCCTGGTGCATTACTTTTCAGAGACAAGAAACATCCACAAGTGTCCTTTCACTTTGACATATAGGTCATGGCATTCAGAGAATAATGTGAGAAATCACCAAGTGCCAGTTCCTTGAATCTTTGGGAGATGAAGTTATTTCGTACGAGTCCAGCTAAGCCTTTTTGCTCCTACAAATTTCCTTCTTAAATGGATGAAGGTCACTTTTCAAGTGAAAAAGATTTGAATTATTCCTCAGTGGCTTGAAATGCAAGGCTTGTAAACAAATAAAAGGCAAAAGAGGGTGGGGGGAGGATCTAGGAAATAGAGAGAGAGGCACATGTCATTCAAAAGTCTTAACCTAAAGCCTGTATTAGTGGGGGTGTGTGTGTTTGTGTGTGTGTTTGTGTGTGTGTGTGTCTATGTGTGTTGAAATCTAAAAGAGGAACGCCAATCCTCTAATTCGGAGTTGAAATGATCCAGACCCTACAATGAGCACATTTCCTGATGTTTTGGTAGTTTGAGAGGCTTGTTGGACGGAGAATGAACACCCACTGATTCCTACCTCACATCCAAGAGAAAGACAAGATTGGCGCGGGGTCCTGCCCTCCGTCAGAAATCCCCGTGCATCTCCAGCCTCAAGTCAGGCCCCGGAGAGGAAAGAGGAGCTTCTGGCACAGCTCTGGAACGCAGGTCTGTTTCTTAGAGGTGAGGGTGCTATAACCACAGCCATTTCAAGCCAAATCACTTTTAAGCCCAACTTAGTGGTTTGTGGAGTTGTGGTCCTAAAGGACAGTAAGTTCTTTTCCTGGATATCTTACATGAATGCCAGCCAAGTCATTTGGTTGAAGTCAGATCTAACCAGACTTCTGGTGTACTTTGTGCCTAAAACATAACTGAAAACAAAACAAAAAACAAAAAAGGAGATATTTTGCATGAGATCCAGTCATGATTGAACAGCCTGGTAGACCCTGTGGTGGCATGTACATGTGACATGTGCCAGAGGATGTGGTCACTGTAAAACCTAAAACTTCACAATAAATTAAAGAGCCAGTAAAGATACAGTGTTGGAACAAACTTAAGTGGACCCTAAGCACAAGCACTGACCAGTACTGGGCTTTGTTTTTATGTGAGTACTTTTAAACAGGTATTTAACTTCTCAGTGACTGAGACTATATGACTTCCCTTTCCAAATATCTTGTTTTCCACTAGAAAATAGAGGCCAGGGCTTATATTCTGTTATCCTTCACAATGCCCAACAGATTAGCAAACACTATGTACTGGCTATTGCTCTAAAATATTTAATCTTTCCCAAACTTTATAAGGTGAGGTTCTTTTTTTTTAAAGTTTTATTTTATTTTTAATTGACAATAATTGCATATATTTATGAGACACAAAGTGATATTTCAATTCGTGTATATATTGTGGAAAGTTCAAATCTGAGTAATAAAAAATAGTAAATTCTGTAATTTTTGACACCATGGGTGAACCTATGTTATGTGAAATAAGCCAGTCACAGAGAGACAAATATCGTATGATATCACTTATATGTGGAATCTAAAAAAGTTGAAGTCACAGAGGTAGAAAGTAGAGTGGTGGTTACCCGAGGCTGGGGGTGGAGGGTGGATGGGGAGAGGGGAGAATTTGGTCAGAGTTACAGCTAGATAAGGAGAAATTAGCTTCCATGTTCTATTGTACAACAAGGTAACTATACTTAATAATGTGTCACATATTTCAAAATAGCTAAAAGAAAGGTGAGGTACTCTTGCTATCTCCATTTTACAAGTTCACAGGACTTATAAGTGACAGAATAAATATTCAAATCTAGGCACTCTGTCTTCACAGCTTGCTCCTACAAATAAGCCATAATAAAGCTTGTCATTTTTTCTACTTTATTTTTCCTTACTCACATCATTCTAATCACTCTTGAAACTACAATGTGTCTTCATAGATAAAGTCAAAGGGTATTAGGTGTTGAAATACCCTAAGTTACCTCTATCACTTCTTGCCTTAACAGGACATCATTCATCCATTCATTCCCTCATTTGTTTAGTCAGTTTAATCATATGCCAAAAGTCTTTTTGTAAGGGAGGTACAACATGTTTTTCAATTTCAGGTCTTATAAACTTAGGAATTAGAGGAAAGATGACTAGACTACATTTCAATGAAAACAGTATTAAGTGGATTCTGTCCCCTAGGTTGGAGCCCTAAGATGGTAGAAGACATCCTGGGTGTAAATGAATAATCCTGTTATCTCTCATATTGATGAGTCTCCCAAGCAGTAGCTTCCATATATCTACCAAGGGTAGGGAAAAAGATGATTATGGTTGGAGAATGGACATGATTCTTATTCTCCTTAGTGCTATAGGCAGGGAGAGGGTGACATCTGTCTTTCAGAAATTTCTCCTCCAGCAAAACACTAAACGAGATGACTGGGAATATCTAGTCTGGTGTAGTGTGATATGGAATTCTTCTGTCCCTTAGAAGATGTAGACATTTCCATGTAAAAGGAAAAGCATACTCCATTTTCACCATGTGTAGATTTCCATCCCGATCGCTTCTCATTAACTAATTTTCCCTACCTCATTGCCTACTGACATCACAAGCTATTTCTTTGTAGACAGATGTTGTCTCACTTATCCATTTTCTTTTGGCCCTTTTTCTTCCGAAGTCAACAATCTTCTTAGACAAGGCTTTCTTCTTTTTTTTTTTCCTCAGCTCTGTGCTTTTACCAGTGACCGCTTGGGCAGTCCTCTCCTGGCTCCTTCTAATACACAGGAGCTCTCCTGCCTGACCCCATAGATAACCCTATCTAGTCCAACCCTTACTCACGGGTAGCCTCAGGCAGTAAAAACCTGGGTAGAGGTAGGCCACAATATGCTTGGCATTTCTAAATTTCTTAAAGATGAATAATAAAGACGGTACTCTTTTACACACCTGTTCATTGAAAATATTCAACAAAGATTGTGAACTACTATGTCCCAGGTACTGGGCAAGGCCATAGATAAAAATATTGAATAGGTAGATGTAGTTCCAGTTGATTAGAAGTTCACAAACTAGTATATTTGATCACCAACATTATCTAGTTACTTCTAACACTTTTAAATAATTTTTAAAAATATTTTATCAAGCATTGCTTCTATATAAAGGAAAAAAATTTAATCATGGAAAATTATATGGCAGCTTTTATTTCTTCCAGTCATTGTTAAAAAATATTGTAAAGCTCAGCCTTAGAAATCTCAAACCAACACATGGCTTTCTCCTTCTTCCAACATATACATGCCTTGAATTAAAATGTTTTTTAAATGCCTAATGAAAATATTTCTATGTACAGTTAGTTTAATCAAGTTTAATTTTAATCAAATCTAATTTTGTAAACCAAATTGAGTATTCAGTGGTTATTTTAGGCTTATAATTTTATTCCTAGCATAACAATATAGTTATGTCATTTGTGAAACTAACATAAAAAATGGAAACCTACCCAGATTTGCCTTGTGAACTATCTATTTTGCCTTGTATATTTTCTTGAAAAGAAACAAATAGACAAAATGTAAGTCATGAGATGTAAAGTGTTTACTTAACATTAGAAGAATTTTTAAATTTTAGAAGAATCTATAGTTGTCATATTAGGTTTCATAGGAATATTCTAAAGTTTCCTAGACATTCTTAGTGAATCCAGTTTTTCTGCTAGGGACAAGTATGGGACATCCTCGGTGTGGACTGGCCTTTTCATTGCTTTATCCCCAGCATGGAACAGGGTGCCCGGTATGTAGTAGGTGTTCAATTGATGCTAGCTCCTTTCTCCACCCTCTGGCTGAAGCAAAAATTTGTTATATTTGCATATATCACAATAATATATTAAACACATTACACTAATATAGATACTATTGAGTTCTAGACTTCTTTGGTTTCTTTTATTCTGTTTCTAGCTTTGACGCTGTCTTTATTTTGACAGTGCTAAAGTGACAAAGGCATTGGTGAATCTCTAAGGAACCCTGTTCTTTCATTTCTCTGGACTAGAAAATCAGAAAGGGCTAGTGAGGGGAGAAGAGGACAAGAAGTCATTACTGGGGTAAGGTTCCTGTCACCTCCCAATACATCGCCTCTGGGTCCTGGTAGAGACAATGGCTCACTCAGGCACAGGTGAAAGAATCAATCTTCTTTAAAACTAAAGCCCCAGACTCTATGACCTGTCCTTTGACCTCTCCCAAACTCTTTCTTCACTCTCCTATTTTAGTCTGTCTGCTTTTTCTTAAATTTCACCTTGGAATTTGTTTCCCATTGAACTGGAAGATCTCATCCAACGTGATTTCGTAGCAATGCCAAAAGACCAGTCCTATTCTTTCCAGTACTTGATGCATGCTTGGTAGTTATAAAACCCAATTTACCTCTGAAGAACTTGGAAAAAAATCACACTGTGTGCTTCTGTCTTTCCTCACTTACTTCCACATTTTTGGAAGGCATAGGGCCTAGAAGAGAAATACAAAGACTGAATTAAAATTTTGCTTCTATCTTGAGTTAGCTGGACAAACATCAGTCAAGTTACCTACTGGCTTATTGTATCATTTTCTCAGTAGTGCTGGTTCTTTGTGTCCCCAGATAAGATTATTAGTATTTATGATAGCATCTGGCAGTGGGATTCAAAGTGTAGCTTGGGCACCCATATGTATCTCTGGGACCCTTTCACGGGAACTATAAGGACAAAGCAATTTTTACAGTGTTAGTAAACAGGGTTTGCTTTTTCCACTCTCATTCTCCTGCAAGTGTACCAAGTACAAAAAGTTCATTAATCTGGTCATTCAGACTGCACATTGCAGTTAACTTTTAAGAAAATAACATTTATAGAGTTTTGATGTAGTATCAAGGAGGAACATCCACAATAATCTGAATGAGCCATTAAAATAGTCTTCCTTCTTCCAACTTTATGTCTGTGTGGGGCCAGATTTTTTTCATATACTTTAACCAAAACAACACCTTGCAACAGATTGAATGCAGAAGCGGTGACAAGAATCCAGCTGTCTTCTATTAAGCCAGGAATTAAAGAGATTTGCACAAATGTAAAACAATGCCAGTTTTTTCAGTAAGCTTTTTCTTGTTTTAGAAAACGTATTATTGATAAATATGTTAGTTATGTTCACACATAATGGATTTATTATTATTTAAAACAAATGAATAAGTAAAATTCTTTTTTAATTTTTGTTTTTAAAAATTTTGAATATAGTAAATGTCAATAGATACAATCTATATAAACAAAAGATCTTTGGTATCTTCAATTTTTTAAAAAAAATATAAAATAGCCCTGAACAAAAACTCTGAGAACCAACGATAACATGGAATGATAACATATACTTTATATCATCCTCACATAACTATTAAGCAAATATGGAAAATCTGAGTTAATATTTTGCTCTGAAGAACAAAAGAGAAGTTGTTTTAATTTCTTTCTAATATCTTCCTAATGTCTTTCTATTATCTAATATTATTTTATTCTTTCTAATATCTTTTCCACTGCCATCTGTCTTCATTTAATTAGAAACTATATAAATATAAACACACATAATGGGATTTTGCCTTATTTAAATCTTTATATGAAAAAAAGTTCAGTACAAAATAATCCAGATTTAATGACAAGAATAGGTCACCCAGTTGTATTTAAGAAAGGAGAAGGGACAATTCAAGATGCTGTATATTTATAAATCTAATATATGGTATATATTACCACTGAGACATTAATGAGATGAAATTTCAAAACAGCTGCAAGAATAGAAAAAAACTATCCCCTATCACTTTTAAAGGGAAACTCTTTGATGGTCAATGTGTTAGGAGAAATAAAACAGAAGGGATGAGATTGGGACATATTCTATTTGTTTCTCTGCTTTAAGTACAATACTAAGCAAGTTCTGCAGTAGCACCATACATTTGCAATAGTACAGTTCAGTAAACAGAATCTCAGAGGAGAGAGGTTTAAAAAGCACTGGAGTTATAATAGAGGAAATGTACGGAACTGTAAAACCAGCCAATAAAACTTTCTTAGAAGTCTTGCTTGTCATAGAAACTAAATGAAATGTGGTGAAGAACCTACTGACATTCAGATGTCATGGATATATTCTGGTTTCACATACACATACATACACAGCCCCAAATTCCTACATCATCACTATTTATTACTTTAATTACTTATTTAGAATGTATTTGTGCTTTCTTCCTCCAAGCAGTATAATGAAATTGATAAGTTAAATTTAGTGCAAAAATAGAAAAACAGAACAAGAACCCAAAGTAGTGATCAAAGGACACAGCAGTTACCAGGATCCTAGGACTCAAGCCATTCGTCTACATTATTGTGATATTGACAACAGTTGATGTTAAGCAATCAATATGTTTCAGGAACTTTACACATGTTATCTTATTTCATTCTTACAGCTAACTTAAACATCAGGTCCAATGTCTCAGATGAGGAAACTGAGGAACAGAAAGATTCTGCAGCATGCTCAAGGTTGCATAGCTGGTAAGTGTTGGTCTTGAGCCCTTAGTCACTGTGCTGTACTGTTCTTTATGATCAAGTGTCTCCAAGAGAAGCTGGGTTGTAGTACTGGGTGGTACCAGGCCCCTGACCTCAGGGAACTGTGAGTTTCATGCACTAGCCAGCTGACCAAATAACTGATTCAGGCTGCAATTTGCCCTGTAAACAAATTATAAATAATGAGCTTTAGGAAGATGTAACAGATACTAAATAACCCTTTAAGGCACATTATGCTTTTATTTTTGTAGCTCAACTACCCAGCATAAATGCTGACTAGATGACAAGGCTATTGGGGAATATTCACAGAAGTAGACATTTGAATTTAGCCTTTATGAATGAATACCTTTCCCCAGGTAGGGGATTGGGAAAGACCACTTTATTTGGGCACTAAAGTATTGATCAAAATGCACATCACTGTTATTAATAACCAAAAGGTAGTATTCACTGAGTGAATGCTATGTGTCCAGAGGTGCACTAAGCAGTTTATTTGTATTTTCTCATTCAATAATCACAATGAAGTAGAAAAGTACTATCATTTATAGACAGGAAAGCTGAGGCTTGGCAACATGCTGAATTTATCACAGCTAATAATTAATTGTTCACAGCTCAGGCTGTTTGAACCTAGCATCCATGCCCTTAACCATAATGCTATGCATTCTTTTAAGAATGCCAATTTTTCCTATGATATCCTCTTTTCCCATGGACCCCCAAACCTGAACTCTGAGGTCCCACCATCAGGTAAGTGGAGTCTTGGCATGCACCACCCCAGGCAGCACCAGTGCCCTCTCTTGCACACTGTATTTGACCTTGACACGGTAGATACGCTTCAGCTTGGATCCCTGTAGCCCTTCAGCTAAGGTGTTAGAATGGAATCAAGGACAGGGGAACCCCAGCAGTGGCAGGAGCAGAGCTGTTTTGTAACTGGAAACCGAACTTAGCTTTGAAGGCACAAGAAAGGCTTCGTTTAGATAGCAGGCAAAAAAGATCAAAGCTGAGGAGTACAAACATGCCTGCTGTCTGAGGCAGGCAGCAAGTCACCAGAAGGCAGCCCACATCCTTTAGTGCGGAGCAGATGCAAGACATCTGAGAGGTTACCATAAACTAAATAAATACTGCCGAAGAGCCTCCTTGAAGTGTTTCACCTGAAACAGAGAAGGCTGGCCCCCTCTTGCAGCTGGCACGCGGCCCTCGGCCCCATCCTGCGTACCATGTCTTAGATGAAAAGTGAACATCTACTAATAAAATCACCCAAAAGCACAAAACCGCTTTATATATGTGTCTGAAAAAAAAAAAACCAACCAAAAAGAGAGATTTTATTTAAAACATTTCCTGGTAATGACATATAATGCCTTCTTTGTCACAAGGGTTTCAAGCTGATAGCAAGGAATTAAGAGAAATGCTATGCTCTACATAAGTGACGCTAGAGCTCTCATAAATGAACAGAGCAAAAGGAGGGGTGATTTTCACTCTTCTAGGGGGGAAACTTCCTGAGCAAAGAGAGAAACAAACACATTGGACATCTACCATATGGCAAATACTATTTTAGGTGTTTTATATACATGATTATATCTGATTGCTATCACAATCCTATAAATTTGGAATTATTAGATCTACAGATGGGAGGATATAGTGTCTATTTTTTTCAAGGTCATATAGTAACTAGTGGAACTACCTTCAAAAAATACTAGATTTTATTAAAAAGTTTCTTTCTTTGTTTTCCTTTCTTTAGAGATAAGGTCTCACTCTGTCACCCAGGCTGGAGTGCAGTGATGCACTTACAGCTTCCTGCAACCTCGAACTCCTCGGCTGAAGCGATTCTCCAGCCTTGGTCTCCCAAAGTACTAGGATTACAGGCATGAGCCACCATGCCTGGCCTAAAAAGTTATTTTCTAATGAATTCTACCAGTTAGGAAACTGAAACCCCAGTTAAAGAATTGTGTAAAAATGGATAAAAGTAACTCAAAAGCAATTAACTATAGGAATAAACCATTTCATTTGTTAAATTTGAAGAAAAAAAGAGGTTAGGAACCTAATAATTAAGGATTGGTAACAAAAGCAGAAAATTGAGCAAAAGGGCTTTACTCCTTAAATTTCATTTTTAAAAACACATTTCTGAGTGCCCACTAGAGTGATCAACTTATCCTGACTGGCCCAGGAAGGTCCCAATAGGACACTTTGTACTAGAGATAAATGGTAAATAGGAATAATCTAATTTCCAGTCTATATTGCTAGAGGCAACAGAAATTAATTAAATGTAATCCAGGGGTGATTAGAGTTATGAGGCTGGTTATGTGAATGAGTTAACAAGGGGACTTGAATCACCTTGGGAGTTTGGGGACAGCTTCCTGTGGCAGCGACACACGAGAGGAAATCTGAATGCTGAATAGACATTAGCCCCATATAAAGGGGGTCAGGGTGAGGGATATTCCAAGCAGAGAGTGAAGCGTGTGCAAAGCCCACATGGCAGAAGAGAAAGGACCTTGGCATGTAGGAGCAATTGGAGAACACAGGGGGTCGCAGGAGTACAGTGAGGACGAGCCAAGTGTAGCTGACACCCCCAGGTAGACCAAGCAGGTAATTAAAGTCTTGTAGGCTGAGTTAAAGGTTTTGGGTTTTGTCCTAAGAACAGACAGAAACCTTTAAAGGGTTTAGGGTGAGAGGAGGGAAGGAGTGGGGGTTGGGGCTGATATAGTCACATCTCTGGTGTAAAAAGGTCACTGCACTGAGAAGAACAGAGTGTATGACAGAAGAGCATTCAGCAGAGGAGAGGCAGTTGTGACCAGGATTCAGTGGTCACAACAGAGATTGAAAGAAGAAAGTGGATTATGGAAATATCTAGACAGAAAAATTGACTGCTCTTGGTGATAACTTCCACATGACCTGAAGTAGAGAAAAGTGTCAAAGACGATGGCTGATATTTCTGGCTCTTAAATGGGTGGATGGTAGAAACTTATATAAGGTTTAGTTTTACTATCTAATAATGTCTATGTTAGCTGTTTTAATAAAGATGTTCTTGTCTTTGTTATAACATCCAAAACTGCATGAATCTTTCCCCTGACAAAGGACTTGTAGTCTCCTGCTGCCACTTGTTGACTGTGTACCTTAATGGTAGGGAGATGACCTAGAAGGTTGAGGGACCTGAACTTCTCAAGAATCAAGTCATAAATTATAGCACACATCATACCTGACTGATGATAAGTAAAGCATAAGGGGGTGATTAATTTCAAAATTCTCTCAAGCTAAGTCAGGAGGCAGATCAATATAAAACGTTTTAGAACAAATTCAGCCAGTCTTCATGACTTTGTAAGTGACAGGAATTACTGAAGCACAGTCTTTTAAAAATATCATTCTTGGAACAGTTTTTGAAAGACCCAAAAAAATGATTCTGCAAATCTCTCTGCTCATTAGATTTTGCTACCGTGAGTAAAATCACTATCCTCATACAGCTTCTACAAGTATTCAATTATGCTCATCATCTAGGTTTTTATCTCAACAGTATTGTTATTAAATCACTGTTACACCATCTCATGATCAAGTTGTCTGAAATACTTAGCTATAATAATATCAAATAATTATATCTAATCATGCATATAAAATATACCCTCCTAGGCCAGGCGCAGTGGCTCGTGCCTGTAATCCTAGCACTCTGGGAGGCCGAGGCAGGAGGATGGCTTGAGGTCAGGAGTTCGAGACCAGCCTGAGCAAGAGTGAGACCTGTCTTTACTACTAATAGAAAAAATTAGACGGTCAACTAAAAATTGAAACAAAAACTTAGCCAGGCGTAGTGGCTTGCACCTGTAGTCCCAGCTACTCGAGAGGCTGAGGCAGAAGGATCGCTTGAGCCCAGGAATTTGAGGTTGCTGTGAGCTAGGCTGACGCCATGGCACTCTAGCCTGGGCAACAGAGTGAGACTCTGTCTCAAAAAATAAAAAAATAAAAAAATAAATTAAACTAAATAAAATACACCCTCATAAATAACATGTATTAATGAATATAATATAGAATAATACATATACATATGTATTAATTTATAATATACTATATGTAATATATAATACATGGCACATAATATATCGTATACATTATATAACAGAATATGTAATATATAATAACTATTCATATTATGCTTTAATATATTAAAGTACCAAGTAATACTGATAATATATGTCATATTTTGTAGTTTACAAGGTGATTTCGCATGTAGTCTCTCACTGAGGCTTCAATTTGATATAAGAATCATTATACCTTCTAACGAAAGGGAAGAAATAGTAGCTGGAATTAGGTGGTCATAGTGAGTTTGAAAGTCAAGGATGGATGGTGTAACACTTTTATAATGTAGAATACATAGTACATAATATAGAACACATTATATATGGTAAACTATATAATATACATTCACTTATGTTCTCTGACTGAATGTGCCCTGTGATATCTGTCTTACTGCGTCCTTCCAACCGAAGAGAAAAATGAAGTGGTTCAATAATGTGCCCGATTTCACTCCGCTAAATTATTGGGCAGATTTAGGACTCACGACCGGCTTTTTAAAAATGTAATTCCACACTCCTTCTACCACATCAGAGCTGCCTTAGATGACTGATTTATGCTTCATAGTTTTTAACCAGCTCCCAACTGGCAGAGTTACTCATAGCAATATGCATGACATTATCTGCTTAAAAATGACTCAGCTAATAACATCCAGAAACAATCAAGGAGACGCTGAATGTGGTGCATATGGCAGGCTCTGTCTGAACAGGGATACCAAGAAGTCCAGTGAGTGCTTGTGCGCAGTATCTCCTGGGCAAGGGCCAGACTCCAGAGATCAGACTCTCAGGACCTCACTGCATCATTCTTTCCCTTTGGAGGACTGTGAGAAGCAGCCCCGCACTCCAGACTCACAGCACCAGGACCGTCTTTGCAGATGGGAAGGGAGGGAGCAAGTGTCCTGGTCTGACAGCCAGGCAGAGTGTGCTCTCCCCTGGAAGCTAAGGTCATTAGGCAATGACCACCAAGGAGCCCACCCACCCAGAACAAAGACTTCTCTGGTTACCCAGACAGATGAGAGCAGAGGAATGGTGTGTGCCAGGGGTTTCTGGGGGAGGGGTGGTAAGGGTGACATCATTCTCTGACTTCATAGTTTAAGCATAGTTAACCTCAAACTGAGACGTAGGTTAAAACATATAGGGAATTCATGGACAGTGAGTAAAAAATCAGATTTTTAACCTTGGCCCTTGCTTTTGCCTATGTGGTGCTCATCCCTAATACTGCCAAAAAGCAAAAGGAAAAACAAGAAACAAAAGAAAAACCCAAATATACACTATGTTCATATGTATATATTTTTTTCTCATTTTTCTCCTTTTTTTCCTAACCTCTAAGAACTCAAATAATGCATTTCTATGGAAAAAGGACTATAATCTAAAGAACTTTCACTGATGGCAAAGACTAACTGTTTTAAAGGTTACTGAGGAATTGAGTTAAATTTTCTGTAAAAGAGAAATAAGACCTAGCTATGGTCTCTCCTTGGGAGCCGCCTGGCTCCATTCTATCTTCTACTCCAGGAGTTCTCAAGGGAGAGTCCTGAGACTTGCAACATCAGCATTTCTTGGGAACTTGAATAATAACATATTCCAAGGTATCAACCCAGACCTGGTGAATCAGAAACACTAGAAGGGTGGCTCAGTCATCTATTTTAACCAGCCCTCCAAGCGATTTAGATGCATACCAAGTACTCAATTGTCTGAGTGATCTTTCTAAAATATATATTTATATTATTTTACTGCTCAAAATTAGCTTTTGGCTATCCATTCATTATAGGAAAATTTTTGAACTTTTTTTAATGTGGCCTGTTCGGTTTTTTTTTCCAACAAAAAACCCTCATTCATAACCCCCTCGCAATTATACAGAACTACTTGCAGTTTCCCTTGATCTTTGGGAAGTAATCCTTCTGTTCACAGTGTCTTTCATTTCTACACTTATCAGCTAGAACATTTCTACTTTTCTACATGAGAAAATAAACATCACTACCTCTATGATGACTTCTCTGAATTCTATAAGTAAAAGTAAATGCTACTAAGTGACCTTGTTTCATCCCTCCATTGTATTCCTTATTATTTTCACAATTTCTAGAGGTCTCTTCCTCACTGCTTGATCTCTTTTAGGGCAGAGAAAGCACGCTTCGGACATTATAACATCACCAGAACCTTCGATTCTCCTTAGCACATAGTAGGTGATCAATAAATAGTTGTTGCATAAATCACTGGATAACTGAGTCAAAGCCAAGTACAATACACTAAAAATTCTACTAGGTAATTTATGATTCTGATGACATTAAGTGGCACCTAGTAAAATTAGTGAAGGCTTTGTTTCCAGCAAGGATTATAGGTCCTCTCCGTGTCTTTTTTTCTCGATTTGCTCAATCCCCTTTTATTTCTACTTTTTAAAAAAATAACTCCCTTTTTTTTATCCATGCCTTGGTTTTGCCAATCATACAAGATGTGATAGCATCCATACAGAGTGGTTATTTCTCTGAAATAATCATATATTTTTCCAGTTATCAAATTCCTATTTTATCCCCCCTGACTTTTGCTGTTAATGTTTCCATATAATCTTCTACCACAAAAGTAGAACCACGAGGCTAATTATTTTAGAAAAGGAAAGGACAAGTACTGCCTGGAACGAGGGTCCCTTCATTAGCTTTGAGTCTTAAGTTCTCCAGATTCTAAGCTACACAAGGAGGGTGATTTTGTTTTTTGTTTACTGCTCTATCTCAGCAAGTAGAAGAGTGTCCAGCACATAGTATGTACCTGATACTTATTGAATGGATAAATAAATGAGCAAAAGCTGACATTCTTGATCTCTTTGGCAAGACAAAAGTAATAATGACTGGACTTTGTTAAGTTAGAAAGGGTTTTCTAACATTTTTTCCTCTTTATTTTGAATTCAACAAAAAAGTCAGGCTCATTCGCCAGATTGTGGTGCCAGGTATAAGGAGAAATAGATTATGACATACAGGAAATAGAGAGCTCAAAGCCCACTCTTTCTAATCCCAATAAATTATGTGAGAAAAACAGGATGACTCACCATGATTAGGGGAGGAAAGAATATGAGCTTAGTTATACAGAGCTAGTCTCTAGGGTTGTCAAATTTAGCAAACAAAAACACAGAGCACCTGGTTGGATTTGAGTTTTGGATCAAAAAGTGTTTGGGTTTTATTTGGTTCGTTGGTTGGGTTTTTGTTTTGTTTTGTTTAACTTTTTGGTATAAATATATCTCATGCAACATTTAGGACAGGCTTCACTAAAAAAAGTTTAAAATCAAATTTGCCATGGCATTCTATATTTTAAATGGCAACTCTGCTGCTGTTAATTCTTGTGTGTAATGCATTCAGGAATTTCCAGGGAGCCCTTACCAGGGCATGTGAAAGTTAGTTGAGATCTCTCCGGGGATCTCAACAGAGGGGATCGCAGCATATTAAAAGCCGAGGTAAGGCCAAATCTCCAGCAAAGATCAGTAAGTCCTGACCAAGACAAAGGAGGAAAAAGCCCAAGTGATGCCAGCCTCATTAAGAGAGACCAGTAGTCTCCCTAAGAATGGCACTAGTTGACCCTCAACAGTGTCATCTGTTAAAAGAGAGGACAGTTGAGGCAGAAACCAATAAAAGCCCAAGTCCACAGAACCTGTGATAGCGATCTCCCTTCAAGAAATAATTGTCTATTTAGCAATAGTGTGGAGAGTACTTGAAAAACTTAAAAATAGAATTTCCATCATTTTTGTGGCTGAGTAATAATACTCTATGGTGTCCATTTACCACATTTTATTAATCCACTCATAGCCAAGATATGGCATCAACCTAAGTGTCCATGAATGGAGAAAGAAAATGTGGTATATATGCACAATTGAATACTATTCACCCTTGAAACAGTCCTTGTCATTTATGACAACATGGTTGAACTTGAAGGCCATTATGTTACATGAAATAAGCCAGGCGCAGAAAGACAAATACTACATGATCTCACTTACATGTGGAACCTAAAAACGTTGAGCCCACAGAAGCAGAGCATAGAATGGTGGCTACTAGGGGTTTGGGGGAGGGAGCAGGGAATGGGAGACGTAGAAAATTTCAGTTAGAAGGAATAAATTCTGGGGATCTATTGTTTAGCATGGTGACTATAATAATAATGCATAATATTTTTAAACATTGCTAAGACAGTAGATTTGAAATGTTCCTCCATCACAAAATACGTATGTGAGGAGCTACTTATGTTAACATTTAATCATTCCACAATGTAGACATATCAAAACACCATATTATATACATAAATAATACAATTTTTCATTTGTCAATTTTTTTAATTGAAATAAATAAAATAAAACATATGCTTATCAAACTGCCAAATAAAAAAGAATTCTCCATTCAGTTGCAAGAAGCACAGTTACCTGGCAGCTTCTTTAATGGCGTAGGTATCACTTGCCTTTTGAGACAAGAGCACACTCTTCCTGGGTAGCCCCTTACAATCACTGAATGCATCAAGGCCCGTTTTTCCCACCCAGCCTAGGACCCCTCTACCAATCAATCTTTCCTCTAGAACTTGCGGTTGGATTGGCAGAGGCTTGCTTTTCCTGCTCAGTCTGCGTCCTTCCATTTTTCTTTCCAAGGCATCACGTGTCTGTCTAATCCTGCTTCCTCTCCCTTTTAGGCTTCAGTGGCCTTGCCTTGCAAAAATATCCCTTGAGCTCCTCCTCTGTTTTAGCATCTGCTTTCCAAAGGTTCCAACTAACACCATTGTGCCAGTTGCAGTGATTCCATCTAAATTTTCCTCCTCCCATAATCATTGACATCTTGCAGAGAAAGAGAAGATGTGACACAGCTCTAACACAATGTGTATTACCTGAGTTATTTTAGTAGAAAAAAATAGTTTATTTTTTAAATAAGACTGAGAATAACTGGCTGAAATAAATCTACCTGGAATAAAACCATCTGTCCAAATCATCTACTCAACAGGATGGGGGCCCATGAAGGTGATCAGACTAGTTATACAAAAAATAAAGAAATCACATTTTCTTTACGTATTTGGCTGAAGTGCTGGAGAATTTACAACCTTGCCCCATCTACTTAAGGTAGAACCATAAAAGATTAGTGAGATAGGAAAATAGAGATCAGGGAGAGGTGGAAGAAGGAGATGAGTTACAGGGAGGAGAAGACAGGCAGGCTTCATAGACATTCAGAATTTCAACGTCTTTCAGGGGAGAGTGGTTTACAATTCTACCCTCTGACCCTTCATTAACTTCAATGCCACTTTCCTGTCTTGGGAAAACACTGGCCAGGTTAAGTAGTAAAATCCTACCCTGTACTTTGTTCTGGGAGAATGACCAGAAGCTATTTTTTAGCAGGTATCTGAAAAGGGGAAGAAGAGGACTTCCTGCCAATTCTTGTAGTGTGAAGGCTCATCTTCCTCCCGTCCACTAAACCTCTTAGAAGCAGAATGTCTTCCTAGTAGCACTCTACTAGGGCAGGGTTGCTACCCTTTTAAAACATTTTAGGTTGTATCCCACACAAAATGAGAGAAATTTCTTGAAGAAATCAAAAAGACTCTAGAATTTGAGCTCTTTAGCCTGTAGCTCAGGGCACTTTATAAGCTCAGCCTGACCTATGTTTGTCCCTAAAGGTTGGTTAGAGTGATTTTCTGCCTGTATTAAGCCCTGTCTAAATCCCAGATATATGACAAATCTGCTTCAATACTCAAATCTTACTTGGGCACAGTAGTAACAGATTTCTCTCTCTCTTTGAATCAGTATTATGTTTATTTAATTATTTATTTTTTCATTCATTAAATACCTTTTTACATTTTGTAAGTAATTTTTCTGTATAAATATCTTATCTCACCAATAAATAGTAGATTTATTAAGGAAAGACTATATATATTTTTTAGATTAAATATTGTCCATAGTAAAAGCTTTAAAGTAACTGTCATCTGATTCTTACCATCAAAACAATTATTGCAGGAAAATCACAGACATGCATGATCAAACTGGGGTCAAAGGTAAGTAACATCACTTTTAAGGTATATGAGTATTGTGCCCTGTGCTCTGATCCTTCAAATCAAAAAAGCTCAGAGGGGTAAAGAATAATGGAAAATGAATTTTAGCCAACTTGACTATGAACAGCACTTTGGTCTCTACTGGTGACTAACAATGAACTTTGAGGTGAGTCAGGGCTAGTTACTCCACCTCTAGCCTTACTCCAGTTATAATGAAACAAGACTCAGTCTAAATTCTGCCTCACACACAAAACAAAACAAAAACAAAAACTACTCATACAACCTGTCTTGTTGTCTCGAGAAAATCTTAGCTCACTGCCATTTCAGGCACTCTTATCACAAATTGCAAGAAAAGTTCACTGAAAGCAGACACAGCGGTATTCTAGAAGCAGACATAACAACATGCCAGAGGCAGGGTTCTGTCACCGTGACAGCTGACTCAGACAACCAGAATCCTCCCGAACCCAAGGCTGGACATAGGAATCTTTGGGGATTTAGATTAGGACATCTTTTCCAAGGGTGTAGGCCACAAGCCCTCCCTGCGTTTTTATTGTTCATGCATGTGTGGGAAGTGTCTTCTAAATATGTTAGTCAATAGACATATACTGAATGTTTTTAATTTCCTTAAAAAGGACCCATTTTTGACATTTATCATTTTTGTCAACAATCCACTATTTTCATCAATAAATGTCCCATTTCTGATATCCGGTATATTATTGGTGAAGTAGTAGTTATTGATCCAGATACAAGTAACAAAGCAGTTGGAATAGCACTGCCAGGGGACAGGCTTCCTGAGGGACAGGATCCAGTCCTATACTGGACATTCTTGAGGAACACATTTGCTGACAATCTCTGCATTCTTTATTAAATACTAGAATCATCGGGTTACAGGCTAAACTCAATAATATATATGTTCTTTCACATAATATCTGCTAGAGTGTTTTTAAATAATTTACAGACATCGTAATCAAAACCTTAGGGAACATTTCTGCTAGCTTTTTCTTTTTTCTAACTGGGTTCTCCAGAGCCTTAGTTTAAGCTCCTCACTCTCACCCACTTGGGAGCCCTTGTATCCTTAAAACAAAGCTACTTTAAAACATTTATTTAACACTTTTTATTAGGCCTTCATGTAAGATTTTATCCGAAGGACAAAAAGGGTTACTGAAAAAAAGGAGGCAACTAATTACTTTTCTACCCCATCTGGCTTTTTGTCAATGAGAAAACTGCCACACAGAAGGTGTAGAGATAAAATTTGAGGTCAACTATACAGTGTCAGTGATAGGCCCAGAAGGGCATTTATAATAGGAAAAAAAAATGATGCATAAAGACACAGGGGCAGAAACAAGATGGTTGTATGAAAGACCAGTAAAGTAAATGGTTTGCTGTATCAAAGTGTGTTAGTAAGGTGGGCTTGAAGGACCAATTGTGGTACGTCCCTAGTCCTTTGACACTTCTTAAGTTATGTGTATGTACAGCATACATTCAATAATTGTAACTGACCTGGGTGATTATCTAAGTCAAGATTATGTGTTGTTGTTGTTGTTATTGTTGTTGTTTTGAGACAGAGTCTTACTCCGTTGCCTGGGCTAGAGTACAGTGGCATCAGCCTAGCTCACAACAACGTCAAACCCCTGAGCTCAAGCAATCCTCCTGCCTCAGCCTCCCAAGTAGCTGGGACTACAGACGTGCACCACCACGCCCAGCTAATTTCTCTATTTTTAGTAGAGATGGGATCTCACTCTTTCTCAGGCTGGTCTCAAACTCCTGACCTCAAGCCATCCTCCCGCCTCAGCCTCCCAGAATGCTAGGATTACAGGCGTGAGCCACAGCACCTGGCCAAGATTATGTGTTTATAAGTATAAATTGTCTGTCATAATCCTTCACATATATAGGACTATCCTCCAAAAAGCAAGGCCGAGGACACCTGGAAAAAGTGAGATTTGAGACTATGTAGTCTCAAGGATGCCGCTGCAATTCAAGTCTGACTAATTAAGCCAGGAGCCCTTGACACTGGGATAGGCTAAAGGAGCACGACATGCTCTGGCAATGCCTTTCTTCCTTTGGCCAGGAGTTCTTAAATGTTTGCTTTGGTGGACACTTAGGAAAGGGAGAAAGTTCTGTAGTGGAAACTGCTGACTCTTTCTCTACTTTCTTTGTGTCCTGGCGAGTTTTCTACATTTCAAAAAAAAAAAAAAAAAAGTCACAGATATTAATATGGGCAGATAGCAGTGTATACACCTTCACTTTATGTGGCTGATTTCCTTTGCCGTCTCACGAACATTTCTCAGTCAGCAGGTACTTCTATGGGACACACTCTAAATGACTTGAAAGATGTAGGCAAAGATAACACACAAAATGAGGACCCTGTACTAGGTGTCAAACCAGTGGTTAACTCTCTATCTAAGCAAGAGTTCTTAACTTTTCCTAACTTATATTTTTGAAGATTAGCAAAACCCTGGGCTGTTTCCCCAAGATGATGCACACGTGCTTCCAATTTTACAAACTGTTCCGAGAGATTATGGCCCCTTCTCAGTCCATCCACAGAGAGTCCTCCTCTCTCTGGAGACCTCAATCTAAGAAGTAGGTGGCCTGAGGTTACATGTTCAGGAGGAGTTCGGATGTTGTAGGTGTTAAGTAAATTCATTGAACGGATTAAAATCAAAGTATTTGAACAAAAAAAAAATGTGGTGGCTAACTCACTGAAAGGTCTCTATTAGGAGATTTTCCTCTCCTACTTCCCACTGTGTTCCTCTATAAAACTGCGAAGACTAAAAACACCCGACTGCATCTCAGTTACCATGTCCCTGCGTTAGCCCTCAGGCATACTTTGGTTTAAGTAAGACTATTCTGATAATATAAAATAAACCAAATGCAAGTAAAGTCATAAAGATATTTGAATATCTCAACGTATTTATTTCTAGATTTCATTATGGGTTTACCACGAGATTTCTCAGATTATTTAAAAGGCTTTCCTAAAAAATGATTGTAATTTACCACTTTATAAGGATTATAGCATTTTTGTTTTACTGTGTGATGTTGGTAAAGTTTAGAAACCCTGAAGCCAGGACATTCTCATGTTGCCAATTTAGGTTTTAAAAGAATAAGTAATGTAGGTTTCTTTGAGATCTCTAAAAAATTGACTGTATTGTTTAACATTTCCATCTCTATGATGAAACGAGTGCACAAGGGAGGAGGTGAAAATGGGAAAGGTCATGAGAGTAACGTTGAATCCATCTCACCACCAAATTACATCCATGTCTCAGGAAGCCCTGTTCCAATGTGAATTGAGTTTCCCTTGAGCTACAGAGGAAAAATAAACAAACAGAAATGTTTTTCAAAGAGAAGGAAAATAATTTCCAAGCTGTATACATTTAATTGTAGCACAATAACACAAGTTAATTTGCAAGTAAAAAACATATTTTAGTGATTAAAAAAAAATCAAACCTGGGAAACCACCCAAAGCTTTCCTCCAAAGAAAGTATTCTACTGCAGTTTAAATTGTGCAAACACACCCTGTGATTATCACCAGTTGGGAACTGTGGAAGACCCTTAATGCCAAAGCATGAGAAGGCATTTTAGCATCACACGCCACTTACTTGTTCCAAGCTATTTCACAAATTCAAAGAGGCCAATTTTCAAAAAGCATAGTACGCACAGTGCTTGTTTTTATTGCCATCCATTCTTTTAGCTATTTCTCTGAGCTCAAATCCACTATGCCCATTGGATGTAGCAGACGCAAGGAAGGAACAGACAAGTCACCCGTCAGGGACACATGTATGCTTTGATTCTCAAAGTCTTTATATAGTCAATTTTACCAATCCAGTTGTCTCTTGTAAAGTACAATTGATTTGAATGGTTTTACTAACTGTAAAAAAATTAATATAATGCCAGGACCCCAAAACCTGCCTTAGCTAACACTCCATTCTGTTTAATTTTATCCCATCATTATGATGGCTAGTCCTTAACAAGACCAAAAAAAGATCCTAGTTCTCAATTATCATAGGTAAATATATAGGCCATTCATCATGAAGCCTGTCTGTAGTTATAAATAAGATGAGAAGAGTACAAAGCTTCAAATTCAAAATTTTACTGAACTGTCCTCATAAGCTCAAATACTATGAGTATTATTATTCATTAAGTTAGATAAACTGTACAATCCTTGGCTTTATCTAGTCATTATTGGCCTGGCAAGAATAAAAAAAGAAATTGTTCTGGTGACTTACATAAAAATCTGACTTGCTAACCTTTCAATTTGCCTAATCTTAAATGTTTTTCTTTGGCTACATGGTTTTTTTTTTTTCCCCTTTTTGTGATAAGATAAACTAATAAACTCTTAGGACTTGAGATTCTCTATCTTTTATAGAAGACTCTGAAGATCAAAAAGGTTAAATAAATTGTCTGAGGTTGCACTCATAATTACCGGAATAACCAAGGTTAGGATTTAGGTCTCCTGATTCCCAGTCTAGGAATCTTTCTACACATCAAGATGCTAAGCTATATTTCATATTCCTAATGTCTTCAATTTTCCATTACATAAAATCTCTCAAAGACATAACTCTATTCAACGTTATCACATAGAGAAAAAATGTTTTCTTGCATACTGAAATTCTTTTATCCCTGCAAATGAAATATCTAGTTAAAAACATGATCCTAGCAGAAGTACATATATGAGATAGTCTAACAGCCTATTGCCTTAGGACTATGAAAGTGAGGAATGAGGTAGATGTACATTTAAGGAAGAAGAGAAATAATTTTCTTACCCACAATTTCCAAGTTAGCACATCTAATGACTGGAGTGTGAAAATCTTGGGTATCTGGGAAGGAATGGAACAGTGGTGAGAAAGGGCAACTCATTTCCGAATTAAATCTTCCTGTTGCATGCAAATGGATGATTGCAGTGAGTGAAGAACACCCATCTGCAGTTATTGCATTATATAATATGTTTTTTTGTTTAGTTTTGTTTAACAAAAATCACAGTGAGTATTTCAGGCATCTTATTCCTTTTTCTTTACTGCCCCCTCCCTCCCATGTTTATGTAATCACTGAACACAGGGCAGGGTGTCTTACAAAGGAGCATCCATTACCAGAGACATTCTAGGAGGTAGTACTGTCTACGTCTTATGCTTTTTTTCTTTTTTGCCCAACAAAAGGAGAATATTCATGGCTTTTCCAAGTGTGGTTTTATAAAATTGGCCTTTCTATAACAATATGAGCTGTTCATTCATCTTGTAAAAATGCCTATTAGACAGCTGTTTTGCTTTTGCTGAGCTTTGGAATTGGGGGCATGGTATTTACACTGTGTCCTATTATAAGCTAAATAGGCTCACACCCTGGAAACAGTTATTTCTTAATGAAAGTAATATGCTATAACCAAGACTATATTAATATCTGACAATGAGACCTCCCTTGTACTAAAATGTGTCTGCTCTAATACAAATATATGCAGATTTAATTCTATTTCTCTGGTTTTATTCATGGGTAATATATAATAATAACACTTTTATTCATACATTTTATCTGAATTCAAGGGAAAAATATCCGATGATCTTTGAAAATGTTCCCTAGTTTGGAAAGATGCATGGCCCTGCTGGGACTTTAGTGGCAGACAAGCTGAGTGAGGATTTGAACTGTGCCACTTAGTTGCTGTATCATTTTGTAAAAATTATTTAATCTCTATAGGACTCAGTTTCTCATTCTATCAGTAGAATAAATATAAATATACCTACCACATAATATTCTTACAAGATTTCAAGACAATATTAAGCACACAGTTCAATACCAGAAAAACAGTAGATATTCAACACAGTATGGTAAGTAGTAAAGGTTTGGGAGTCAGTCTATATGTGAGTTCAAAGACTTGTGCCAACACCTGTGTGTCTAACTCTTTGATTTTATAAATTGAGTATAACAATAATAGTCTTTGGTTAGGTTTTCTCTAGACAGATTAAGTGAAATAATATACATATAGCACTTAGAAGAAACCTGACACATGATAAGTACTCCATTCATTAACTCAGTAAGTATTCATTGAGCACCTACTATATGTCAGACACTTTTTGAAGAGCTGGAGATTCAACAATGAAACAGTAAAAAGTCCTTATCCTCATGAGCTTAATAACTTGCTAAAAAGAAATACCATAAACAAGATCAGTAAGATCACTATTATGTAAAATACTGAAAAAATGCTGTGGAGATCTGTTAAAAGAGGAGAAATAGGACAGGGTTAAAATTTTCAATAGGATGGTCAAGAAGCACTTACTAAAAAAATGACAATTGAATAAAGACCTAAACATCAACAGTTATTATTATTACTATTATTTCCCCTTCTCCCTTTTGTACTCAGTAATCTATAATAGAATTCGATAATCAGGAAGAAAAGAAAGAAAATACATCAGCTAAGGATGAGTCAAGAAAACAGAAACCACTCAAGCTAGAGGCATTTAATTCAAGGAATTAATTAGGTGCTTAAAAAAAATACTGACAGGGATGAAGAAGTGAAGTTTAAGCTAAATTACTGTTTTTCCCCCCAGGAGATTAGGATATTAGAAAACTTGCTAGAAACCACTGCCAATGATCTTGGCTATCTACTACACCAAAATGGCAATTCTTAGGGGAATTCCTGGAAGCCACTGGCAAAACCTTGTATTTATTTGTCTACTACCAAACCGTATGCACCTCCCTGCCCATGGAAGAGGAATTATATTAACTTTTATTTTTCTTCTGCCTCCAAAATCTCATGCAAATGATTCTCACTAAAGGAATTTAAACAAGAAGACAGGTGGCAAGAGATTCTGGGAACTGCAGTTTCTAGGCTTCCAGCCCTGTGACACAAACGATGGCATAGAATGGAGTCTGGGTAGACATCTACCAAAGAGAAGAAAAAAACTGAAGGACAAGCAAGACTGTTTATTATGCATTAGGCAGTGTGCTAAATTCTTTATATTAATCTACTCCCCACAAAAGTGCTTATTATTGGTAATAATTTTCTTCCCCATTTTGCAGATCAAAAAACCTGGAGCTTGAATGGATTAATTAATTTGTCCTAGTCTGTAAATAAATTACAGAGCTAGGTTTTATTCCTAGGAAGTCGGAATGTAGGTTTCAAGACCTGCATTCTTAATCACTCTGCTTTTATTTACCTATATGGTCTTTATCCCTCAGGAAAGGGATAAAGGGTGTGGCTAATATACAGTGATCTAGATTAAATAACTGATTTTAGCTGGGTGTGGTGGCTCACACCTGTAATTCTATCACTTTGGCAGGCTGAGGCAGGAGGACTGCTTGAGGCCAGGAGTTGGAGACCTGCCTGAGCAAAAGCGAGACCCGCCCCCTTCCTTCTCTACAAAAAATAGAAAAATTAGCCAGGTGTGGTGGTGCATGCCTGTAGTCCCAGCTACTCAGGAGGTTGAGATAGGAGGATTGCTTCAATACAGGAGTTTAAGGTTGCAATGAGATATGATGACACCTGAACTCTAGCCTGGGCAACAGAGCAAGATCCTGTCTCAAAAAAAATAAATAAATAAAAATAAATAAACTGATTTTATTCATAGTTTTGTTGAAAAGAAGTTATGGAAATAGCAGTTTAAAAAGGAACAAGAGCTAGTTTTGAGGACTACAGAGGAAAAGACAGAACTCAGTAAATATTGCTAAGGAAAAGAATGAAGAGACCCACAAGAACACCCTGCCAGGCTATTTTCACAAATATTTTGAACCATTCTTATTTTCAGACAGGACCCCTTTTCCAGAGTAAGGGCCATAGTTGCTTAGACTATCAGATCTAGAAGGAATCTTAGGAATCAATTTACCCTGGATGGGGAAATGAGACCACCAAGAGTACCAAAGTAAAGAAACATGTTCAAGTTCCCAAACAAGCAGACTTAAGAACATTTTCTTTTAGACCACTTTCTAGTTTGTCTTAATTATTTAATATCTATAAATTTTTCTCTGTCTGGTGGTTACAACAGCAGAGCAGAAATCTTGTTTGCTATTCTTGGCTCATCTGCAAACTTGCTGGCAGCTATGGCATGTCTCATTCACTTCATCCAGGGTTCTAGAAACTGCATGATAACCATATGTGGAGTAGGAGTCTTGTAAATCCTCATTCAAAATTTTAAAAGGACTGACTGGCGAGTTAATTTGTGTAAAGCACCCTGAGATTCTGGGATAAAATCCACTGTATAAACAAAGAAAAGAGGCTATCTTCCTTTTCTGGATTATCAACCAGCATTTTGAAGAATGGCAGACTCTAGATTCAGTAAGGAATGTAAATGTTCCTTTTTGAACTCTTAGTCAATTTTGGAAAGGTTTCAATATCCATGAAATTTCAAAAGTAATCTTAAAGTGAGTTTGCCTCCAAACTCTTCCCAAGTAAAAGTAAGAAGCATTTTTAAATTACTTTTGGGATATTTCTATCCTGAGAAAACAGCTGGCTGTACTCTCCATTTAACTACGTATTCCCACGCCATCTTTGGAAAACTAAATACTAGGGTTTGCTGCAGCCATATTGTATTAATTTTATTATTCAAAGAAAAAATAACAAATAACCACTGAATATTCTTTCTTCTTTGAAAAGTCCTGTGTTTCTTAAGATTTATGTTGAAAATCTGTGTGTTCTGTTTTGTTTACTAATCTTTGTCAATCTCCAGTGACTGAATATATTTATTCTGTTAGCGTAAACTCCATGTTATTCACTGAACTTCAGAATTAAATATTTTACTTTAGTTACAGAAAACCACTTACCTCATCTTCAATGAAAAGAAATAGCCATTTATTTTCCTTTCTCAGAAAAATAATCCAGAGATCCAGAAACAAATGATTTTATGCAATGTGAAAGTTAGCAAATGCCCACACTAAAAAGCATAATAAAATTCTTAATTAGCCTATTCTCCTCATCAGATTTTATCATCAGAAAATATCCAGAGTTAAAATAACCTGATCTTGATAAACTAGAATTGAAAAAAGAGAATGGAATGACATTTTTGCTGTTAAACACCATTGATATTTGCTAACCTTTCCCAAAACAATTTGGAGAATTCAGTCAATTATGATTAAATCTGCCCAAAACATCCACATAAATCAACCCAGGGAGACTTTACATCTTATTGGGCTCCTTCGTTCTCAATATCCTGCCATCAGGGTTCTATTCTCACTGTATCACTAAAACTGATTTTGACAAAGTCACAGACAGCCCCTTGGAAAGTAACAACTTCTTGAAGCTAACTCTTTCCTTGGTGTTTCTCAGGATTCTGTCCTGGGCTCTCTTCTCAATTTGTATATTCTCCGTGGGTGATTTCATATACTCTTTTGACTACAATCATGTTTACGTTTCTAAACATTTTTTAATAGTCCAGATATCTGTCCTAAGCATCAGACCTTCATATGCAAATGCATATTATACATCCTCATTTGGATATCTGTTAAGAATCTCATACTCAATATCTCCAAAACTGAACTTATAGTCTTACCCCCCACAAATTGCCTCTTCATCTGTGTTCTAAATTTCAGTGAATTCCATCCATCAGTCTCTCAGTTGCTTAAGCCATAAACGTCACAGTTTTCATTACTGCCTTTTGCTCCTTTCTCCACATCTACAACCAATTACCAAGTCCTCACAGTGCTATCTTCTAAATACTTTTGTAATCTATTGATGATTCCTACTGCCTCTATCATTTAGGTTGCAATCATTTCTTGCTTGGATTATTACAAAAGAATCCCAACTGTATTTTTTAAATTCAATCTCTTTCTCCAATTCATTCTTTATACTGAACTAAAATGGTAATATGGGCATGCCATTTTCCTGGTTAAAATTTCGCATCTACAACATTCAAAATAAATTCCAAATTCTTTACTATAGCACACACCAGGTGAAAGTTGTAGTCAAACTAAATTTCCTTTGATTGTTGATCAAGCCATGCTCTCTCTTCTCTCTCTCTCTCTCCCATCTGAATGTTATGAGGCATCCTTGATTCCTCTTTTCTTTTTCTTCTCTAAACCCAAATCCCATTGTCTCAACATTTTAAACAATCATAAACATTACTACTTCTCCCCGCCCCAAGTCTGGGTTAAGTGTCTCTGCTTAAGTGCTTCCAGACCACACTGTACTTATTTCTCCTAAAGGTGACATTCTTTAGTAAATGCTGCCTTTTCTGTGGCCTCTAACTCACTGCAAACTTTTTAGGGCTCAGGGCCTTGTCTTGTTCACTGTTCTATTTTTAGCACCTAGCTCTTTATCAAGGCATATAATAGGAGTCTATTATTAATAATATGTGATTGAAAAAAGGAAGGACGGAAGGAAGGAAAGAAGAATGAAGGAAGGAAGAAAGGGAGAGAAATGGCAATTAGGAAAGTCATATTATTTACTTTTTAGAAAAACAAGATATGTTTTACATCTTGAAAGGGCCAAGGAAAAATTTGTTTCTAATATGAGTAGATACAAAGTTGGGTAAAGATATATTGTATGTGTGAAGGACACTCAACAGTAGGGAGGAAAAAAGGAAAGTGGGATTGGAAAGAAAAAGGAAATAAATCCATCCTTCACAACCTCCATTCCACTGCACCCACCTTTTCTCTGTGCCAACAGATACCACTGCGCTGAGTAGAACCGAACATATCAGCTCAAGCAGAAAATCATTTAAAATGTTGCCTACACCATAAGGAAAAGAGTTGACTCTAACTCCAAAAAAGGATCACAAGAATGAAAAGAAAGTAAACCTTAGCTAACCCAATAATTTGTGTTGACAAAACTGCTGCTCTGAGCCATTCATTCATTCACTTAGGTACTTACTTATTAAGGTTAGCTGGTCTAAACTGGGCCATTTCAACTGCAAGAAAGGTGTACACTTCTAGATTTTAACCCTCAAATAATTCAGGAGAACCTTCAAAAAACTGCAAAGAAGCAAGCCAATTGAACGAGTTCATTTTACGAAGTTGACAGACCACCCAATGGGTAATATTATTTCCACAGAGAGCTGATTGAATAGCAAGTGCTGAGGAATAACACGGCAGGCTGCAATGCTTAGTTACCATGATGGAGAAACATGACTTACATTTTTTTTTTCAAAGTTAGCATGAAAAAAAAAATCTGAGATTTGATTGTAAAGTAATGTTCATCCTCTCCTAATGTGTTTCTTTACCCAATCTACTTCTAGTTCTTGTCCTAGGGAAGAAAGATCAGATGTGCAGTGACTCACAAACAATGTGAGGTGACAGATCTTCTTTTCCTTGAAAGACTAAACACATTTCAAAGACAGTTTCAATTGTGGCAAGTCCATTTGAAACTATCCTCCTTAAAAATGACATCTTTTCTTATTTAATTTTTTTCTTTAGACTCAAAGGCCCTCAAATGAAACTCTCTGGGTTTTTGAAACTAAAAATACAAAAAAAAAAAAAAAAGTAATTTTGCAATAAATTTTGATAAAGTCAACCCATTTTATGCAAATATTTATATCCCTTTATGTCTTTAACTTTCTCTATTGTGTCTCTTCACATATATTTCAGGATGTTTTTCCAGAGGAGCACTAAGTACTTCTTTGTATATTCATTTTTCTGATTATATATTCTATGGAGAATATTAAAGAAACACTCAAATAAAAATGACATAATCTCACTAGCTAGAAATAACATCATTCTTAGAATTTTATTTATATGTTTTAATATAGTTATGCTTATAAAAGCTCTACATATAATTTTACCCTTATTATTTTACCCAGAGTAATTTACATATCATCAAAATGTCTTCAAAAACACTATTTTAATTGCTGACTAATGTTGGATTTTTAGGTGGTTTTCAAGTTTTTTTTACTATTATAAATTATACAGTCATAATTTTCTGTACATTTCTTGAGCACAAAGTCAGAGATGAGGAATTATTGTATCAAAGAATATATGTTATATATATTTGAGGTGTTTAATTTCTATTTCTAAAAAGCCTTTTAAAAGATAGTAAAACTTTACTTTCTCATGTACAATATGTAAGAATCATCTCTCTCACTATATTTTAAAAAGCATATGGTATTATTTGTTTTATCTTTCAAATTTTATGAGCAAAATGTAATTTTCGTATTATATTTATTGGCATTTTTGATTAATAGGATTATTGAAATTTTATATATGGCTGTGTTATACACACATTTATATTAATAATATTAATATATTTAAATTCCTCAATATCTACCAACTTGTATATATACATATGCATTCCTTATATGGTACTTTTATTTACCTTTCTGAGATTGCCCTTAGGATTTTTTTCTTTCTTTTTTTTTTTTTTTTTTTATTCTTTTTTGCAACCCTGGTGTCTCAGTGTAAGCCCTTAGGACTTTTATTGCTATGAATGTAATCGCAATCTTTGATTTGGTTGGGAACTCCACCCTGTATTTGAACACTGGCTCAGATATTCTAGAAAAATACTTCCTCAAGAACCTAATTTCCTGACACTGCTGAACGGAACTAGATCTATTTGCACCTTTCTGATCTCAAGTACATGCAGCATTAACTCTAAATTTGTTCTAAAAAGCTAACCCATGTTTTATGGAGCCATGAAAGGGAAAGGCAGAGCTTATTAAGTAACTACTCCCCAAGGAGCGGGCAGCCAATGCCAAAAGAAAGGATGAGGTCACTCTCATTTCCTATCTGGCCTTTTGGATCAGTTCGTTCTGTTCCTTTGAGGGGCAACAGAATAAGGGACTAGAGCATCCTGAAAGACTTCATTTTATAACCGTGTGCCCCCGTGTTTATTGCTAAGTATGAGATCACGAGACCATATGGACTGACTTGGGGATGATTTTTGAAAGGAATTATTAAAATGAGTCATAGTAACTACAATGAATAAACACAAAGATGTGAAAACTAGGACCCTTAATAATTTGATAATGTTTTGGACACGGCTACAATTAATATTCAATATTATGCACTGAGGTACCACAGAAGAAGCCAAAAAGTATTTTAAAATAGCAAAAGGCACAATATTGTCAACGACAACAAAAAACTCACAGCTTTCAACAGATTCTCCCAAAGGTCCAGTTGTCCCAATTAAGTACCACCAGACAAGAGAGAACAACTCTTGTTAGCACTGCCAACTTGTGCCAGTGCTAGTCTAACCCCAGTTCCATACGATAGTGACACTTCAAAACCCAATGTTGGAAATGTCTAAACCTGTCCCAGCTTCACGCCCCTCCTCTGCTTGTTACAAACACGCAGTCCCATTTCTCATACCTCAAGAAAGGATTCCCACCCTCCACCCTCTCCACCACGGGAACAAGAGATTAAAACACAACAGAAGCTCTTTCTAATAATGCCTTTGAATTCAGTATTCTGAATTTTTCTCTCACTTTCCACCCTGACCTATCAAGCTATTCTTGATGGTGAATAGATAGTAAATGGTAAATACTTATGGTAAATATCTATCATTTATTTTTCTTATATAACTATAATAGCCACCATTAATTTGCATTTATTATACACTAAGTATTATGAAAAGCACTTTTTAAAAAGTATAAATATACTCTCAAAACCAATGAAATAATTATATTATTATTACAGCTATTATTACCAGCCACTACTGATTGCATGCCTACTTTACTCCATACACTGGGTTGAATGTGCTATAGTAATAATGTTTATAATCTTCTCAACAACTCAATATGATAAGTATTAAGGTCATTTTATGTGATGGAACTGAGATTCAAGGAGGTTAATTAACTCATATGTGAAGCAGTTACTACAGTGTTTGACACCTAAGAAATATCTGATAATGTTACCTATTTTATTATTAACAGTAAAAATTGTATTATTAATATTAATTTTGATAAGGCATGCAACATGTTCCTTGATTGGAGAATTTGCTAGCAAAGGCATACAAAAAAAATGTACCTTTGTAATAATGGTGATATTATTAATACTATTAATATTAACATAATAGTTATAAATAATAGTAATAATGCCAATACTATTAATGATATTACTAGATATACTATATTGCATATAGTTATATAGTACCTTAGTACTATATATTATGTTAATGATATATGCTATACTAAAAAGCTACTGCTATTAATACCATTATGTTCTTTAACAATACTTACACTGTTAATAAAGTAGCTTAGTTTTTAGTACCCACTGTGTGTCCAGAACTAGGCTAATACCATTGTCAGGATTTACCTCATTTTAATTTTAAAAAACACTGTGCAACAGGTTTTTGTGTTACTTCCTGATTTCCAGATGAAGAAACTAAGGATAAGAGAGATGAATTAACTTGTTCAAATCTGCACAGCTTTTATCAAGAGATCCAGGATTTTAGTGTTGGCCTTCTGACTTAAAAGCTCTAATTCTTAATCATTGCACATTTGAGAGCTGGGAGGAATCTTATAAATCATTTTGTATTCAACTCATTATTTTACATATGAAGAAACTAAGACACAGTAAGGAAAATAAATTGCCCGTGATTCCATGGCATTTATTGGTCTAGCTGAAATTTGGTAATAATAATAGCAGCCAGGACTAATTGCCTGCTCACTGTGCACAGACACTATGCAACCATTATCTTATTTGCAGCCCCAATATCCATGTAAGTTAGAGTCCCTAGAATCCCCTTTTTACCTTAAAGGAGACAGAAATTCAGAGAGGTTAAGTAGCTAGAATAATTTAAGTAATATCTCTCTGTCCAATGCCCTTTCTGGGTCACCACAATGATTTCCATTTCTTTCCTAGGGGCAAGAGTGTGCTGGAGCCACCTCAGACCAGCTTGCAAGAGCCAATTGTTAAATTTTTAAAATTTTTGTGTGGTCAAATGTAGCCATTATTAAAAATTAAATTGTATGAACTTGGAATTAAATACAGTACATTAAAAATAAAAGTAAATCTTTTTTACCTTTGAGACTCATTTTATTCATAATACTAATAGTATTAATGTTATAAGCATTAATAAAATAAATAATACTGATAATACCAATATCATTAATAATAATACTACTATTAATACTGTATGCTTTACTATACACTATATTATTTTACTGTACCTCTAAATCCTAATTATTTTACTACATTTTGCTCTTACCTAGGCTCTTGAGATTATGTGTCTATTGTACCTGTACAGTGGGAACACTATAGAATAATGTGCCACCACACATCTTTCCCCAACTCTGCCTTTAGTGATGTCATGTTGGTAGCTTGAAATCAGCGATGGTAGGATTATTTATACCACAGAAATGGGCAAATGCTCCAAACAGGGCATTTATCCCCCCACATAATCAGCTGCTAAACATTTACTAGTACCACTGCCATGAGTCATAAGTATTAGAACATAAATCATTAAAATTGTTTCCTGAGTACATTAGGTTATATGTGGAAAACTGTAGTTTATGTTATACTCATTCAAAGAACATAATATGGGTTCACTGAATTAAAAAAAAAAACTGTCTTAGTGATACCATTATAGTAACTTCTTTTGAGTACAAACACTTTACAGTAACAATCCCTAGGGAATTTTAGCAGCTATTCAAATTAACAGGCTTTTAAACATTTCCATGAAACCTGCTTTTCTGCCTTATGTAAGCAATGTATTATAAGATAAAGCTTGTCTATATACCACTTTTTCTTTACGCAATCATTGATTGATGGACACTTAGGTTGATTCCATATCTCTGCTATTATGAATAGTGCTGTGATAAACACAAGAGCAAGTGTCTTTTTGATATAATGATTTCTTTTTCTTTGGGTAGATAACCAGCCATGGGATTACCGGATCAGATGGTAGTTCTGTTTTTAGTTCTTTGAGAAACCTCCACACCGTTTTCCATAGAGGTGGTACTAATTTACTTTCCTACTGACAGTGCATAAGCAGTCCCTTTTCTCAGCATCAAAGATAATAGATTCTAAATTCATACAATTATGCTGCAATGTGGACCATCTGATCAACGATTATGGTTTGTAGTGGTAGACACCACCCTTAAAAGAGACAAAATAGTGAAAAGTGATGCTAAGCCCACAGGTCAAAGAAAAAAATCGACTCACATGTGAGAGATGTTATTAGTGGTACATAGCCCACGAAGTGGAAGCCGGTCCATGTGACTGACTCTAGACCCTGTCTGGCTTGGTAATGTGAGGCAAAGCATTTTGCCTTGTGGGTCACTGGTTCAACTTGGCTTACGTTGAGAGTAAATGAAAGTTTCTGGCAGCAGAAGGTAATTTAATGCTCTGAATGAAACAAGGCAGTTATCTCAGCCCAATCCTGCATGTTTTCCTAGTCCTTTCCATAATAGTAGTCCTTAGCACCCTTGTTGACGGTTTCTGCAGAAAGGCCAAGAAAATAATAACAGCCAGAGATTAAAATCACATCTCACCTTGGTGCTCCCTCCAGAACAGAGCTGGAAAGGTAAGAAAGCTCATTCTGCCATTTTGTCCCATCGGAGAACTTTAATTTCCAGCATTATGCTTTTTTCTCAAGGTGCCTGTAGTCAAGAGTTCAAAGGAGCACTAGAGGAAAACAAAAAATATTTGTAAAGCCTCTTTGCTCTGTCATTTCCCTTTGGATTTAGATGGGAAAATGCAACATTTCTAAAGTCATGGTCTTAAATCAAATATTTGGATGATATTTTCAGTAGGGGAAAATTTTGAACAGCTGACTTCTGTTTGAATTTGTAGGACCTATTTTGAAATCATTAAGTTGGGAAGACAATAAATTACAGTGTGGAATTTTAGAAGACCTCATAATGGTAGAAAAGTATAGCTGACCAAAGTGCCCTCTCCTAGCTATTTTAAATATTTAGATCCCTGGAAAAAAGACCAGATGTTTGTCATAGAATCAGAGACTGAGAACTGAAAATGACAGAGGTCCCAGGACCTAAGATGCTTGCACTTTAGCCTCTAGTCTACCACTCACCAGCACTGTGAACATGCTGAACTGAATGTACTTCCAACTCTGATTTTCTATAGTCTAGATCTTTTTTTATGAAAATATGATATTCTTATACCAATTTTATTAATACCAATGAAGTATCCTAAAGGGTTAATATATGTAAAGTAATTGAATTACAGTCTAGAACATAATAAGCACCATATAAATTTTTGTTCTCATATTACTAGTTATTACTGTTATGACTATTACTAAAAGATTACATAAATTTCCCAAAGAAAATCATAAAGGAAAAACTAAAGCTCCAGCCCTGCACATGTTTTATTTTTTTTTTTCACCAAAACATAGAAAATTGAGATGTGACATGCAATAGGTCTCAAAATGTTGTTCATAGGAATAATAATCCTTCAAGGTACTTCTCTGTACAATTATTCCTTGGATGAAAATAAAATTTTGGGGATGCTGCCTACTACATGTCTTCTTAGAAAGTGATGGTACACATTAGCTTGTGAAAGACTCTGAGTATTTTCCATGAAAGAAATCTATTCAATTAGGCATATGCTATGGTTTGAATGTTTGTTCCTCTAATATTCAGATGGAAACTTAATCCTCAATGCAATATAGTATTAAGAGGTGGGGCCTTTAGAAGGTGATTAGGTCATGAGGGCTTTGTTTTCATGAATAAAATTAGTACCTCTATAAAAAAGCTTGAGAGCACCTATTTGGCCTTTTTGCCTTTCTGTCTTTTTCACCATGTGAGGACGCTGCAAGAAGATCCCTTACCCGACACTGAATCTGCTATTGCTGTGATCTTGGACTTCCCAGCCTCAGAACTGTGAGAAACAAATTCTATTATTATTAAAAAATCCCCAGTCTAAGATATTTCTGTTAGAGCAGCAGTAATAGTCAAAGTCAGGGTAATTTGGTATTCTCAACTTTATTTGACTATAAAACTTCATTAGTGCATAATATCTATATGGCTCTCCAATTGAACACACACACCTCCTTTGTCAGATGTGTAGGAATTAAGTCTGGGTCTCAGCATTTGACTCTCGACATCACTTTAGACAAGCACTTACTAGGTGCCAGACCCTATGCTAAGCTCTTTATAGTCATTAGCCCATTTAATTTTAACTCTGGAGGTCAGCTCCTTCATCATGTCTTTGCAGAGAAGCAAGAGGAAGCTCATAGATATTCAGTAATTTATACAAAATCATACAGCTGGGATTTGATGATAGTAAGGTTGTCAGACTGCAAGGTCCAGTCTTTCAACTGCTAGGCTATTCTGAATAAATGAATAAATGAGAATATGCTTCTTAACTAAAGCTCAGGGGAAGGTTGAGCTTGAACATAGTGCCCACTCAGATGAATCTTGAAATAATGCCTCTAAATGACCCCAGAGGAAAGAAGAAGCTAGGATACAGAGTCCCTATGTCACAATCAGAACTAGTTAAGGAAAAGAAAAGCTACCCTGGGAGGGAGTGAGCTTTCCTTTCTGAGAGTAGTGTAAGCAGGAGTTGGAGACACCTCTACTTTCGTGCATTCCTCCCCGTCTCTCTGCACATATTATTCAACTGCGCTAAATTTTTCAAACATTTTCCTATTTATGGACATTTGTATTGTTTACAATTTCTCACAATTAGAAAAAATGTTCCAATTATTTTTAGAATTTGAGAAACTGATTCTGAAGTCACTGTGGAAGAAAAGTATGTAAGAATTATCCAAACATATTGAAACACAATAATGGTCGTGGGTGATAGGCTTTATTGCTTGTGGAACTTAATATAACATTACTATGTTCAAAATAATAAGGCACATGCTCAGGTATATACAATTAAATCAAAGAACTGAATTCAAAACCAGAGAAAAATCCATATCTATAGAATTTAATACATTTTAAAAATGGGCTCTGTAAGAAATGATGGGCTTAATACCAACAGTCGGTATTAAGGTAGTAATTATTATTGGAAGAAACTAAATATAAAATCAATTGTGTGTCCATTGAAAAATATAAATTCAAGACAAAAGTCTTGAACATAAAACTAAAAGTATTAAAAGAAAAAAATTACTTATATATACAAACTTGGGGAAGAGGGAAGCTTAGTAAAAAAGATAGAAACAAAAAGATATAAAGAAAAATAAAATATCAGAAGAAATTATAAAACAATGAAACAAAAAAACCTATGAATGGCAAAAGGTAACTTAATAAATTTAAAATTATAGATTAGGAGAAAATATTTGCTACATAAAATATGATTAATACTCTTAAGACATAAATAGTTCTTCAAATTAGTAAGAAGAATATATAAGTCAAGAAAAAATAATTAATTTGTTTAATATACAGGAGATTAAAATAAAAGAAATAAGAGGTGATGCCATCAAGACAGCAGAGTAGGAGATTCCAGCCTTCATCACCCCACAGAAAACCAAGCATAGGTAGCTGTCCATAAACCAAAATAGCTCGGAGAGGGCTCAAGGTCCCATCAGGAATCTGCAATAACACAGTAGAGCAAAAAAATGGAGACTATTCATTTGGATAATGGAGATAAGCCTTTGCTCTCCTTACTATGTGGAAGTGCTAGTAAGAAAAGGAGTAAAAAGAACTCAGTGAGAGCAAATGGAGGTGTGCAGTCTCAGGCAGGAAGCTAAGGTTTTGCACTTGAACAAAGATCATTGACCAAGCAAGGAACTGAAGAGGAAACAAATGAGTAAAATAACCCAGCACTCCACTATTTTGCAACTTAATGGGATGGAAAGACAAGTACACACATTAAGCATGGAATGAACACAATATTACAGTGGTTTAGTTGAAGGGTAGTCAGTACAAATATGAGCAAATCTCAGGGTCCAATCCAAAGCAGTTTAATTTCCCAGTATATATCTTTGAGATATAGAACAAAAGCCAATCCTATTATTGGCCCTACTATGTATAACCAGAAAAAAAAAAAAAAAACTAAAAACAAAGTCTCAATGGTCAACCACACAGTGTTTTAGATCTTGTATATTAATGCAACCTCTACTGAACTAAAGGGAAAGAGATAATTAAACACACACGCTCTTTAAGAAACCAAATTGCCTAATGAGTATTGGACAACAAAAATATAACACTAAATGTATTGCAGTGTTTGTATGAATGAAGTTAAAACACCTATTGAGTAACTATATTTCATGTATTTTGTTAGACATTAATATAGATACATGAAGAAAGATATGACACATTTTATTATGAGAGAATCAACACATTTTATCATGGGAGAATTATATCAAAACAGATTCATATGTCTACATCTGCAGATGGCTTACAAAAAGGAATTGGGGAGGGGGGACTCAGACGTGTAAAGCAAAGATTTAAAAACAAGTTTACTCCCTTGTTACTGTAATTAATATGTCTGATCTGGCACTTTTGCCCCATATGTTTTCCTTGGAGACATAAGACAGTGTCCATTTCCTTGCCAAAAGGCCTATTTTCTACAGTTTTCCTCAATCTTTTTCTTGGCTTACAGGTCACAAATAATCGTAACAAAACAGCTGCTCTTTAGTGAGTGTTTACTGGGTGTCAGGTGCTGTGCCAAGCATTTTATGTAAGTGGCCTTCTCTACTTTTCACAACAACCCTGTGAGGCATGTATTTTCTGTGTTTTATAGATTAAGGAAACCTATAGAGGCTCAAAGTTATGAATAACTTGGGAAGGGGCTTACTACTATCACATGGCAGAGATGGTATTCAGACCTATGTGTGTTGAACTCAAAAGCATGATGTTATTCTACTGCCTAAAGACAGAATATCTGGGAATACAGATGTCTTATGATTTTTGCTGCACTATTTACTTCTTCCCTTCATTACATCTTGGCTTTTTGTTTTCCGTACATGACAAAGCCTATAGATCAGAGTTAGCTGCTAGACTATTTAACTCAGAAGTCAATAAACTAAATATTCTTGACTGTTTTTTGCTTTTAGGGGATCTAGCATTCAGAAATGCTATTGTAGGTTGTGCGTGGTGGATCATGCCTATAATCCTAGCACTTTGGGAGGCCAAGGTGGGAGGATCACTTGAAGCTAGGAGTTCAAGGACAGCCAGGGCAACATAGGGAGACCTTGTCTCTACAAAAAAAAAAAAAAAAGAAATTTAAAAAATCCCGTTGAGTCTGGTAGCATGCACCTGTAATCCCAGCTACTCGGGAGGCTGAGGCAAGAGGATTTCTTGGGCCCAGGATTTTGAGGCTGTAAAAAGCTATAATTGTGCTACCACACTTCAGCCAGGGTGACAGAGCAAGATCCAGTTTAAAAAAAAATGCTATTGTAGGTACAGGAATATAAAATTAAAATGAAAATAATTAGAAATTGGTAAGTTACAGGTCCTCTGTTAAGAAAGATTTGATTTGCCTTTGTCTGTTTCTATAACAAAAAGATGAAGGACGCAAAACGCCTAGACTGGTTTTGATGTCTATTAGATAGATTTCTCCAGAGAAGCGCAGATAATCTCTGATATTTATATAGTGGCAATCATATCCCTGGCACTTAGCAATAGTCAGAAAGAGATTAGATAAGAGAACCTTAAGGGATTAGTGTAATATAACCCAGACTTTGATGCATCTGTTCTCTGTTGGCCTTCGAAGTCAGGCCCCACATGCCATTTTTCACAGTAAATCTAAGGGCAACTTTAGGATCCTATACTATGATTTTTTTTTATTCAGTTGGTTTTAATACTAGAGTCTCTATACATGGATCTTCCTTGCATAAAGGGTTTAAACACCAGATTCTCTTTTCTTTTGTAATTTCAGTGCCATAAAATGAAGGCTTCTTAATTATACATCAAAGTATGATCATTATTTAGGACTTCTACTTTAACTCACTTAAAAAAAATGATTAATTAATCTCCTCTCTCAATCCCCAGACTCTATCCACAGTTTTCCAGAACACTCCATTTCTCTTCAACCTATTCCATTTCTCTTCAGTCCACAGCAATTGGAGCAAAAAGTATGCTTGGTGATTGGTTGTAAATGCTGGGATAAAAAACAAACCTTTCCAACATTCCTTTGATTATTTTTACAGATTGCCCAATGTTCCTTTTTAAAGACTGATATGTTTCTTAAAAGTCCCAGAGTGATTGCTTAAAATAATCCTAATGCATGTCTAAGCATACCGGCCTCTTGGCCTGGTTTCAGTGTTTGAAATTGAATGCACATTGAACCCAACCAGTTCCCCTTCTTCCTCTTCTATTCCCTCATACACCCACCAACACACATATACACATCTTTTTGGTCTTACATGTTCCCTAAGGTTCAAAGCATCCCATCAAAATATCTATGCAGATTTCTTAACCACTACCACTCTTCCTGCTGTTGAAAGGAATGCATTTCCTTCCATAGGTTTTTCTTACAAAGATACTGGATATATACACACCACACACGGTTTACAACCAGTTTCTCTTATACAGTATTTTAGTTTGATCTCCAATTCATTATAATCTCAATCCATGTAGGACTTCCTATCTGAAATGCTGTCTTTGATGAAATGTTTGATATGAGATCTGAAATCTAATAATATTCTAATCATAAATTCCAAACTACTTACTCTTGCACTTGGCCCACCTTTTAGTTTTCATTTTAACTATTAGATATTTTGTTGTTAGTCAAAGGAGATAGAGTTCCTAAGAGGAATATAAATCATTAAGAAGAGATTATTCTGAAAATTCTTTAATCTGTATATACATCTCCCCCAATGCACACACATGCATCTCTCAGTATTTTCCTTTAAAAACTTTTCTGAAAACCGGGGTGGGGAATACTAGAATCATAAAATTCCCTTCCTTATCTTCACAGTGCGTTTCAATGATTGGTTTGAATTGTCTCTCAAAATTGAAGTTGTATTAACTAAATAGATGGGATTGCTAGTGTAGAGGTACAATACACCAATCAAAGTAAAGGTAACCAGTATTTTTATACGACCTTTCCCTTAAAGATCCAGGAAATTACTGAAGCCATAGTGGGAGTATTTTTGGAAATGGGTAGGCTGCAAAATGTTGCTTATAATCCTGATATTTAATACAACTTCATTGTGAAGACTATAGCTGCATTTTGTTTTTTATCCAGATACAAAGGATAATATTCTCTTGGAGACAAGTACTTACCTTGTCAACACGGTCCTGGTTGAACAAGCACGTGAGACTGGTCACATAACCTAATTTCAGTGGTCATCTAAGGGCACTGAAGTTTTGGATGGTATTTTCCTGCAGATCTTCTCTGTTTTTCCTGCTGCCTAGTTAAGATGAAAAGAGAGATTCATGTGTTTCCAGTCCTGGTAGGGGAAAGAAGCACTGGTGCAAATCAAGGAAATCAGAACAAATAAATTCAGATTCACAGACTTGGGTTGAATGACGAAAAGAGTTTATTTATTTTGTAATTTCTCTGTTGTATCATCTCTGTGTTAGATGCAAGCTCAATATGAAGTTAACTTCATGGGAAAAGGATAGTGATTTAAAGAAAAATACATATTACTTATTTGATTTGCATATCTGTGTACTTTCAGGATTCCTGTTTTACTTCGGAAAAGAGAACATTCATTGTTTGCCTTTTAATTAGCCATTACTTAAATTGTCATTTTGATGTTATCCGTTCCATATTGTCAGTGCTATAATTTCAGAGTTGTCCTTTCAAGAGTTCTGAATTTAAGGTTAATTTGGCAGTGAGTTGTCCTCCCGAAGCCTGCATTGTCCAGAGGGCAGTTAAGACTTAATTATTTTTTTCATGATAAGAAAAAAAAGTATAACTATAATATTGTATAGGACTCACACCAACCAGCTTTAAAATGCCAAAACCAAAACACCAGAAACGGATCACAGATAAGGAAAAGAGAGGCAAGATAGGACCATAACTAAGGGTGGACATCCTACCAAGCAAAATGACAACATTGTGTTCAGATGCTTTTTTATTCCTGAGAGTAATTGATTTAGTAAGCTACTGTGTTAAGGACAGAAACCACAAGCATGACACAACTGAATATTTCTATTGTTTGTCAGAGGTTCTTGGCAAAGTGGATCAGTCAAGTCACTCAGGTTTTGCCTACTGACCAGAGTGTAAGCTCCTGTAGGTCAGGAATTACAATAATTTTTCTGCACATCGCTTTTAGAAGGTGCTCAAAAGATACTCTCTGCCTCACAGACCCATAAAATGGCCCTGCCCAAATCCTTCTGCACTCAACTCTCTAGGCACACTCCTGATGGGGGGCAGAGGGCAAACTGGACATCAAAGAGTTGCCAAAGGCTTTTCTGCTGTGGAAGGCTGAGGAGCTCTTGATGATTCTTTGATCTCTGCTTCCATGCTCCCCCACCCCTACTGCCCCCACGCATACCTCAGAGTCTGCTTCTTCCTCCAGGCCCCACCCTGCATCTCGGCTCTTCTCAGCTTCTTTCACAGAAGACCCCCTGACACTCTGGTCTACATTAAGGAACAAAGCTAAACAAGAGTGCAAGCAATCAGCCTTCTAATCCGGACAAGTTGCTCCCGTAGCCTTTGGTTCCCTTATCAGAATAGACAAAACATTTGGTGAGAGATTTTAAATCCCAGTAAAAAAATCAAGAGCAGTTTTTATTTTCTCCCTATTTAATACAGAACCTAGATTCTTTCACTAGTGCTATCTCCAGCTCACCTCTTGAAAAACCAAGAGGGAAAAATTTCTAGGAAACCTAATCTGAAGTTGAAATCCCTTCAACTGTATAATTCTTGAAAACCAAATTTTGAAAATTAAAATTTAAGTCTGTCATAAATTAATGAAAGTGCAGCATTTCATCAGCTGCCATGTAATGGAGATGAATGGTTTCTTTTGAGAACAAACTGATACAATTTTAGTCCAAAAGTGCCTCAATGTTAGACTCTCTTTCATACTGAAATATGCTAGGAGAACAATTGGAAATAAACTTCAATTTTGTCAAGAGAGTTGTGGTTCAATAGAAACTCTTATATTGAATGTATATGATGTTTTCAAACCTATATTAATGAAAGAGAATTGACAATCACTACCTTTGATGTTTTAGATTTCAACTGCCTAGAGAAAGGGAACTGAACCTAGTGACCTTCTGAAGACTCCAGTCTGTGTGGGAAGGTCAACCAGGTCTTGGAATCAGCAGATGGTGTCCACACTAGACCCAGCCCCTATGTCGAACCTGGTATATTTCATCATTCAAGTCTATTCTGCTAAATGGTAGTTCCATAGCCTAAATCATCAGTATACTTCCCCAAAGATCAAGCATCGATTACTCAATTTTAATTCAATCGGTATGTGCTGAGACTTTCTGTGTGCCAAGTTCTATGACTGATATACATTGGTAGGTATAAGAAAGGATATAGCAAAATTGAAAAGTTGATTCCCAAATTGTATTTACAATTGCAGTTTCATCATCTGAGTTTTTCTGTCTTATATGAGAATTGAAGGTTCTCGGAAGGCTCATGTTAGGCAACTAGCTCTTCCTGACCAATCCAGGGAGAAACTGCAAGTGCTGCATGGAGCTTTACATACTTGGACCTATTTCTAGGCAGGTGGATGTTTTAAATCAGATAAAAAGATAGTTTTTCTATTTCTAAGTAAATATAAAGTGTTTTCCTTCGTCCTTTCTTACCTATTCTTCTACCTTTCTGCCACTAAATGTAGATGCTTCCCAAAGTTCTAATTTTGGTCTTCAGACTGAAAAGAGATGTTCTTTCTTCTTATCCACCCATATTTACTACTGTATCTACATTTACCACCCATTTAAATTGACAACCTGTCTTTACCACTGCATCTCAAATCCCTTACCAAGCTCTATTTTTTTCTTAACACATAACATTCAAATATATTAGAGAATTACCCTAGTTACTATTGATTTTTTTATATTCTGCACCAGTTAGGATGTAAGCTCAAGGAGAGCAGAGATTTTGTCTGTTTTGTAACTAATGTTTTGCAAATGTCTGGAGAAATTCCTGGCACACAGTAAATCCTCAAAAATATTCTTTGAATATGGGAACAAATCAACTTCAACTTCAGAATCAACTATTTTTGTTAAGTGTGTTATTTTCTCATTAGATTCGATATTTGGATTCCATACCTGATGGCTTTTCACTTTTCTCCATATATCCTATGACCAACAGATGTTGACCACGCTCCTTTAATGATGATTCTCACATCGCTCCTTCGAATTCTGTCTGCTGCCAGAAGCCTAGTTAAATTCCCACTCTCTTGTCTTATTGAAGACAGCAGCCTCTTAACTGGGTTCCTTTTGTCTAGTCTTTCCCTTTTACAACTCATTTTGTACTGTTGCCTTCCTAAGACAAAGCCTTGGCCATGTAATGGCAATTCATTGATTTCTTCATCAAATATTTATTAAGAGTCAGATATATGCCAGGAAAAGATTGAAAAGACTGAAAAAGCCTTTTCTTCTTGAAACTTATATTCCTACCTCATTACTCTTTACTAACTCTTCATTGTATACAAAGTGAAGTGTAGGCTACTATACTGATGTCACAGCTCTCCACAGTCTGACATCACCAACTTTCCAGCCTTCATTTCCACTAAAACCCTCTACGTATTTATGTACTAGTCAAATCAAACTAAGCCCATATAGGATTAATCTTGTCCACATCTGTGAGTTCACACTGATTTATCTCTGTGTAATAGACTCTGTCTCTTTCTATCCTGTCCAAATCCTTCACATATCTGGTTTCACCACCTTCAGGAAGCCTTCCTGGATTTTCCCTATTTATTTGGAAATGATCACCATTTCATTTTGCTTGTTTTTGCTTCTTTGAATATGCTTTCTCATAATACTTTGTATGCTATCTATTAGTCTACATGTTTTACCTGCATTACATTAGAATCTCCTTGAGGTCATAGACCCCACCTCATACTTTTTGGACTTCCTACAGGAACTGGTACAATTTCTTGTACTTGGGCACTCAATAAATGTTTTTTTGGTAAGACAAATGTAAAATATCTTATAACAGCACTCCATATTATGCTCATTTTAAGCTCAACCTTAATGTTAACCTTTCATCTTTGAGAAAATATCACAATATCCCAATTCACATATCATGAAAGACAATATAAAGAATATAAGTTTGTAAATCAAAAAGATTTCAGATCTATTCTGGCTTCATTACCCATTGTGTACCTTGAACAAGTTATTTTACCTCTATACCTCCATATGTCCCATTTTCCTCATTAGTAGAGATGGGCAGCTAGTACCTAACTCACAGAGTTACTTAATGCTTAAATATGATAATGAATATATGACCATTATATTAGCACAGTATCTGACAATTATTTATAGCATTTATTATTACTGCACAAATAGAGTATCAGGGTTAACTCTTTACTCATCTTCTACCACCTTCCCCCCTTTGTCTTTAAGCCTATTTACATGATTGTTTCCTGCTCTATCCTATCCCTGCTTCCTGCTACCCCAAAAAAACACATGAAAAGTCTTCCTTTTGCTCCTATTCAAGGCATATGCATCCAGCAGAAGCCAGTTCAAATTTTACCTTCTTTATAAAGTCATCTTGGCTTCTTCAGCTTATATTTGTTACCGAAAGCTCAATAACTGTTCCCAAAGCTGAATTTAAACAAACAAAAAAACCCGAAAACAAGTGGGTTGAGGAAAAAGGAAAGGAAGATTTATTAATTTTCCAGCAAATGAAGAGGATGGCAGCCTTTCATCTTAAAGAACCACTGTCCTGTTGAGAAGGGTTTAGGCTCTTTTTATAAGTACACAGTCCTTGAGTTAACTCACGGTCTTCATGACATTTGCTTCACATTGTTCCCACAGGCCCTTGGTGGCTTGATTGTTCCTCCTCTGATCTAATCTTGTGGTTTCTCCATCAGTTGTCTTGTGACCATTGAGCAATCCCCCTGCAGTAAGAAGGAAAGAACAAACAAACCAGCACAGAACAGACCTTCAAGTTAAGCTTCCTAGGATTGTTACATTGTTACCATGAGATTACAGTAGCCCTTTGGCTTAATTAATTTTTTAACCTGGTAACATATTGAGTTTGCAGTTCTATGAACTATCACAATACTCAGGATGATAAATCACATATTTCACTTCTTTTTACATATATTCTATTATTAGTTACTTACTTTGGCATATTCATTTGGCATATCTATATCTTCATCTCTATCTTTATCTATCTTGAACTCTTCATGACATTTAGCACAACATTTTATAGTTATATAGTAAGAAGTATGCATGAGACACAGGAGCATGCAATGTTAGTTTCAAAGAGCTGGGTTTAAATTCTGACTGCCATTTTTTAAAAATAAGTCATCATGGACAAGCTACTTAATTTTTTTGAACCTAACATTTCTTCATATGGATAATAAAATGATAATGCTTACATTACTGGATAGATGTTATGATTAAAGTAGAAGATACATGTAAGTACTTAACACAATGTTTGAAACCTGGAAGATACTTCATAAATAGAAGCTTTGATCATCACTGTTGATACTGTAACCAGTTATTTGATTCCTAGATAAACTGGCATGAGACAGAGATAATCCATGAAGCCATGAATCCCATTTTAATTTAAAACAACTGAATTTGCTATATTTTTATATATATGTATATATATGTATATGTATATATGTGTGTGTCTATATATGTATATATAGTTTTCCCTAGGCATCTATTTACATATTTCTTTCTCTTCTTTGTCAGTAAATAGATGAGATTTTCAATTTGCTTTATAATGAGAATAAAAGCAAAAATTGAAAAAAAAATGAAATTCGTTACCTTGTTTCTGGCCTTAATTTAAAAGCCATTTTGTCAAAGTGGAAGTGACTAGGACAAAGCCACTTGTTTTTCATCAACAGGTTTCAGTAAATCTGTCACAGAAAATGAAAACTTTTAAAAGCACCTAAAGTTCATTATTGGTTTAGAGTGTTTTTGCTATTTTTATTAAGAATCTTTGAGACAGGACTCAAAGACTTTTTAATGCCCAGATCTTATGTGGAACAATAATAACACCTTAGCCTTTAAAATGCCACATAGTTGGTTTTCCAAGGTGGAATTGACTGAATGATGATGATGTCTACTTGCCTTTTATATGTCTGAAGCAGATCAAACACGATATGAAAGAAAGAAACTGGTATCTTCAATTTTCAAGGGTTGGCTCATTAAGAATGCAATGATGAATTTGCTCTGTTCAAAAATTCTGCAGCTTACACTTAAATCCATGGCTGCATCATTGCAGAAGGTACAAGAAATGCATTGCAGGCTTGAAAAACTGAAGAAAGATCAATTCAGATATACCCCTACAAGGATCCTGTGATTCTGAACTTTTAGACAATAAGACCTACCTATCAAGTTTCAGCCAAACAGGACAGAGCTTCATTGGCATGCCTTGGTTGGCAAATGCAAAAGTGTCTTGGTTTGAGATATAGTCTAAATTATGCTGTATGCTTTTAATGATACTCCATTAGCCACCAACTTTCAAAGTCTTCCACTGAGGACTAATTTCCTTACTCTTCTATACCTCATTAAAAATGACTTAAATCTTTTTACATATCAGATAGCTAAGAAAATATTGCCAGAATACCTCTACAATTACAGTTATATCATGACAACAATTCTGATATGGTCAGTTAGGCACTTGGATTGAAATTCGTCTCTATTTTCTAGTAAGGACATTATTATGATCAATTTATTTGCCCAATCTGGGCTTTATTTTCCTTATTTATTGGTGAGTTATCAGATCAATAATATTACAGGGCAGCATTAGGATGGTTGCTAAATGAGAGATCTAAAAGGAAGATGAGTGGGTGAAAGAGGAAATACACTCAGCTAGTGCACTCTGAGAAGATTTCAAAAAGAGAGGAATCTTGAGTTTGGCTTAGAAAGACATATAAATATTAATATTTGATCACTAGAAAAGAGAAGGCAAGGTGTGAAAGTAGAGCTCAGTTGATACTGACTCAGGCTGGCTAAAGATAGGAATTCAAGTAAGAGATTGGGAAGGTATTTGAACCCACTAGGCCAAAAATATTAGGGTTTTATTCGTAAAACAACATATATTTTTTAATTCAAAAATACCTCAATTTGTATCTTAGCTTTGTCAATTTCCAGGGACCTGAACTTGTACAAGTTATTCAGCCAATATGAGTCTCAATTTCTCAAACTGTAGTGGAAAGATAATAATAACTTTCAAGAATGCTGAAAGAATTAGAAACAATAAAAGTTTCAATCACACTACAGGCTGAATATACTGGTAGTTTGTTATGGTCCCTCCCCAAATCCATGCCCCAAATCCAGTATTGTTCCTTATATGCTTTGCTCTGTGCCCAAGGAGGCTGGCTTCCTTGTTATACAATTATATAACTCTAACACACATATAGAGAAGAGGAAGTACCTACACTTCTGACAAGGCTGGATAGAAATGGGAGACCAGCGAAAAAGCGGCTTTCAATAAGGGTAAGAGAATATAAGATAAAACGCTGGGTAGCTGTGTCATGTTAACACAATTTCTTTCCAATAAGATGAGACATTTCAAGTGCAACACCTGAAAAATAGTAATCACACAGTAAGAACCACCTATAAATTCTTGCCAAATGCTAGCTATTACTAAAAATGCAAATTTATTTTTATAACATCACACATTAGATAAAATATAAAACCTTGAGTAAGAAATAAACATCACTCATAAGACCACCATTGAAATAAAAGAATGATTACCAGTTTTACATATTCCCTTTTATTTCCATTTTTTAAAAAATATACATTTGCTTTCACATAACCTAAGAAATGTAGGTGTGTAATGTTGCCATCCTCTTAACACCTATGTCAAGCAAGTCACAAACACTGACTGTTGGGAACAGGTGACTGGGTCAGTTAATGACATATCTTAGGGTCCAAAATAAACCCCAAAGGACCACGGAATGAGATATACTGGGCAGAGAAGTTGACAGATCTGTTCTTTGTGAAACCTCCCCACAAGAACGTCAGGTTACAGCTACGGGTCTAAGACTAAGAATATCTCCCCACATTCTAAAACTATCCCTGCCCATTTGCTCTCCTCCCCTTTGGAGATCAAAATAAATACAGTATCCTTTCACCTGGGTTGAATCTTGGTCTTAGGTAACATTATAAAGAACTATCAAGAAAGGAATGAGCTCTAAACTGTGGTGCCACAGACTGGGCTTTGAAACTTATTTTAGACATGAAAATCTTAATATATTTTTCTTTTTTCAGCAAATGTGTTTAGCAACCCTCGGAAGAGTATGTGAATGAAATTTGACTAAGGTTAAGAATAAGATGAACCTAACTTTAATTATTAAATGACTAAAGTCTTTGTATATTTATGCATGATTTAAAAGTAGGCCTTGGCATCTTTCCCAATGGTATTATATTACATAATAACTAACTTCATTCTAATATATCTATCTTTTATGTGCTATGTGACTTTGAGCAACTTGCTTACCTCATTGTGCTAGATTTGCTGACTCAAAAAATAGGAAAATAATATTACCTAGCTCATAGGTATGGTGTGGATTAAAGTAATGCATATATTATAAATATATTTCATATGTATATATGAAATATATGCACATGTGTGTATACATAAACATATATAAAACTTTAACAGTGTGTGGCATAGGTCAGCACTGTATAAATACTAGCAAATATTTAATTATTTTTATAATTATTGCCCCCTTTACTTAGCAATGTCCTTTCATTCATACTTTTATCCTGTGAAATATAAAATAAATGAAACTGTCAATAGCATCTGGGAGCTCCCCAGTGACTTTCAGCGTCAATACTCACTTTTATATTGGGTCATAAATCCCTTTATGAGATTGTTTTTACCCATATGAGAGTTTGAGGGCGACAGTCCCATCAGTTACCAAAGAGCTTTTCACCCTGTCTTCTTCCTAGCCGGCAGGATTGGTCAAATAGCCATTTCCTCTTGCGCTTAAAAAGGTGAGCCTTCACTGCCCAGGTGTTGAATCATGACCTTCTAATTTAATCCTGGTTAATTCAATTGACTAGATTAATGATTGGTTTGGTGAGTGCCATGTGGCCCAGCCCTGATCAATGAAAGCACCAAGGGGAAGTCTGCTGTGGGGGAGGGGAGGGCTAAGGATTTCCTCCATAATAAAAAGAGATCATGAAAGAAAATGTCCTTTTTCTACTGTTGTGAATCTAGAACTTATCATATAATATAGAAGTTTTGTTTGTTTGTTTCTTTTCTTTTTTTTTTTTTTTTTTGAAGTTTATCTCCCCTACTCCCCTATAAGTTCCTTAAAATCAGGAAGGGTAATTTATTCATCCTGGTAACACCACCCTATATTCTCCTACCACAACCCCAAATGTGGTAATTCAGGCTCTACTGACCAGTACCTCCTCTTTGAAACCTTCATGGATACTCAATAGTGCGAATAACTTCCTCCTCTGTGCTCCCTCTATATTCTGTTCGTATTTGAGTAGCAGGGTTCCAAAGTGGATAAAGTGCTGGCTATAGAGTCAAACTGCCTGTGTTTAAATATGAATTCATCCAATTTTCTATCCCTGTCTGTACCTCAGTTTCCTATTCTCCAAAATAGGACTATTTATAGTGACTCTATTTTAGGATTCACGTGAGGATTACATGAATTATTATAAATCATTTTAAATAGTGCCTGGCGTATAGTAAATACTTAGTAAATTTGAGACATAATAATTCTGTTCTTACATCTATGTCATTTTAATCAATTAATTGGTTACACATCTGTTTCCCCTCACTAGAATGTGAGAGTAACTAGAGCTGAGAGTCTTTGTTTTCCATTTCCCCATTGGCTGACAAAGCACCTGGCACACAGTAGGTGCTCTGAGAATGCTTCCTTAACTGAAGTGTGAAAAGAAGGAAGGAAGGAGGGAAGGAAGGAAGGAGGGAAGGAAACAAAATATTTGTAGGTCTTTGTATACTTTTTTCCCTTGGGAAGAGGGAGAATTTAATGATCTATAAAGTTAATCTGGTTACCTGTTTCCATTCGGTGTCTAAAAGTCAAAATCTGTCCTGATCCTCTCAAAGCCACCAACTGAGGAGGCTTAGCTACAAAGGCCAGTCGTTTCCCTACTGTACAAATGATGCTTTCAGCTGGACAGAACCATCGTGACACAATGAACTCTATATTAGGAGTGTGCAAAGCCCACGGACATAGTGAGCTGACTGAGGCGTCTGACAACATCTCCACTGTGTGGGTCACAGAGCCAGGCTGGAGCCTCAGAGGAACTGATTATACTGAAGAGACTGGTCTTCCACAGAGCACAGAACTCCCCCAGCCACGACAGGCTGTGCAAAATGATCATATTCATGAGGTCCACACAATCTTACTTGTTAGGGAGTCTGAGAGCTCATCCCACACCTGGATGCTTGAGCATTTGGTTTATAGCCTCTTAGACACTTCATAATAGAAATCTGAGGATCAGCCAAACCCCTCTCACAGGAAGTAGTTTTCAAGCAAGTTTCCCAACACATCAAAAGAATGAGAACGGATCGAGTTTGGTGGATTATAGTGAGTCATCTGGCCTTTGATATGGTTCAAAATTGTTTGGGAATTATTGAAGTCACATTCTGGAGTTGTGGCCTTGTTCAGGGATGCAAGTAGGCCCATGTGTAGTCTACGGGTTAAGGTAGAAAACATTATCTGTTTACACATAAAACAATGCAACATTTTTGGTCTGTTTTTTGAATCTTGAATCCATTCACTCAAACAATTGATTTTTAACTTAAAACTAAAATAGCAAATTTTTTGTTGGTTGTGTTGAGACTCAGAAAACAATATTCCAAAATAAAGGCCTTAGAAGCACAGCTGCAGAAGCAAAACAAACAAACAAACAAAAAACAACATTATCTGTTGTCATTTTGATACTGGTGGAAATTACAGTTTCTTCATTGGGTAAAGCTTAATGTTTTTGTACAAATTAAAGAGAACAATTATATCTTTAAAGAAGCAACTCAGATTTTTGTAGAATATCTGCAGTATTTTTTCACTCTTTGATTTCTGTCTGTATTCTTCTCCCTACCTTCACCCCCTACCTGGCTATTTCCAACACTCTGCCATGAAAATCAGTTCCCTGTTCTGACCCCAGTTTAAGTTCAATGTCTCCTTTATTCTCTTTCATATCATCCTGTTCTGTTCCTACAATGTACTTACAATTTGTAATTAAATTTGTAATCTGGGTGTTTCTTTAAAGTTTCCCTCTCCCAGTATTGCCCCAAGGACCCCTTCCCACATAAAAATCACCTGGAAGACTTATTAAAATGAAAATTCCTGGACCCTATCCCAGACTTTCGGAATCATAATATCAGGAGGTTGGCTCCAAGTATTTTTTATTGACACTAAATTTTAAGAACCATTTTACTATAAAGTTTATGCTTTCTGAGGGTAGAAGTCACGTTGGTTGTATTGAACTCTGTTATTCTAGTGATGGACTTAGTGCCTGGCACATACGAACCTATAATAAATCCTTTTTAGGTGAATAAAAATACAAGTTTGAGCATCAAAAAGACATTATTCGTCTTATAGAGAAACAGAAAAAGAGTTAACGCATATTTCAATTCCACATATATTTAAACTTGAAAATAGAGAAGTTTTATTGTAGATACCCTTTACCACAAGTAAAAGGACTAAAAGCCTTCTAAGCTGGAACTACTGCATTTTAGTCAAGAAGATAAAACAATGGAAAAGAAATTGATTTTGCAACCCTGTAGACCTTACTGTGGCACTCACTATGTGCCAAGTTAAACTTTCTGAATACAGATTTTTTCAACTATAAAACAATAGCTACTTCAAAATGTGATTGTGAGCATACACTTAAGTAAGAAAATATAAACACAGAACTTGCATTATGCTTGGATTTAAAGTGCAGTCAATAAACGATAGCCTTTCTCTGCTTGATTCCCTGGTTTCAGGCAAATTGTTTTAAAAACAACCAGAGAACACTTTGGCAAGTAGTCAATGCCTCTGCTCTGTAGTCATCATTCTTGGTAATGTTTAGGAAGCACTGCAGTTTCTAATTGGAATTAAAAAGAATAATGAAGCCAGCCCTGAACTAGAAGTGACAGAATGTGTTTTCCTGATCATGTCCATTTTAGGAACATGCATGGCTTAGAACTAATCAATGTGCAAGAGATCTGATTTGGACAGTGGTACTGGGGCTGGGACGATTCAACCACAGAGAGAGTTTTTGGGTGGGGATTGCAATCTCTAGCTAATTTGTGATGACGTATTCTTGAAAACCAGAGGGAAAATCATTAAAAATAAAAAAGAGAGGAGGAGAGAGCAACCGCTAGGCAAATTCAGATGGCAAGAAATTACAACTGAATCTATTTTAATAATGTCATACATAAGAATAATATCCAGCTATGGCAAAGGAATAGAGAAAAAAATACTTAAAAAAAAAAAATTTCTCCCTTACTTAGTTCCTTGGAGAAGACATTCTAATTGTTTTAGCTCTTTTACTGGAAAAAAAAAAGATGAGACTTGAAAGGCATAAGAAAGCTTTGGCAAGTACATCTTTTCCAGCTGTGTTAACAAACTTCTGTGAAACAGATGGGTAGCTGGCTAAAACCTTCGAACTCCAAACTCCCTTAATCAATTGACACTTCCCAGTGCTATGAAATCTATAAAATTAACCCTCCCATTGCTGCTCCAAGAACATCTGGGATTTGTTAGGTCTTTTTCACTTTCAATCCAACTATTGAAAGGAAACTCATTTATCCTTATCCTTTCTCTGTGAAGTTTCCTCTTTTCTTTGTAGATACTGATAGCAAAGTCAGTTGTAGAACTTTTCTTAAACAGCTAATCCCTATGACTTTGGAAATGAATGATCTCTGTTTCCATATGTAGTTTAGATGTTAAATAACCCCTGGTTCACTATAGCTACTTGCTTAATAACAGAAACTATAATGCTCACAATAGCCAAGCTTCTTTATTCTTCAGTGATATTCATAAAAATATGAAATGTATATAGGGGCTTAATCATTTTCAAGGCACTTCAACACACAATAGTGTAGTTGAATATTTAGGTATTGTATAACAATTTTCGTGAATATTTAAGTACAAATGATTGTCAATGATAATTCAATATTCAGGCTTCCCATACTTTTTCATTTGGTGGCATTCCTTGTCTTCTAACCTCACCTCAGCATATCTTGAGGTTGAGGGACAGAGTGTGGGCAACAGTTCCACACGTTGTTTATTTCATATTATGAGTCTATTATACTGTGGGAGAGGGAATGAACTTAAAATGGAACTTAGGTGACAAATTGGGTGACCAAATTGTCACAGTTTGCCCAGGATTATCCTGGTTTTAAAACTGTAAGTCCAGCATCCTGAGAACCTCCTTAGTCCCGGGCAAACCAGGATAGTTGGTCACTAAAATCTATGGTCAGTAGCATCTTTGTTTTATAAAACACAAAATACTGAAGGTCAATTTAATGTAGTTATAAGTATTTGTCTTCAAATAGAGCATTAAGTTAAATGTAGAATGAATCTTCACATGAGTAACTATAAAATTCACTTCAGCTTGAGTTTGCAACTAGAAAGTAAGTTCTCTTTGACTATTCTATTGGAAAAATGCTACAGAGTCTTCATAAACATGTTTATTTTATTTCTCTGTTGAGTTTTTAATACATAAAATGAGAAACTGAGACATAAATGTCAGAGCATAGTAAAGGGACATCTCTAAAATGTCTGGAGCTTCTGACCAAGTTAAAACAAAAATACCTGGGATTAATAGTTGTCAAAATAAATACTACTTTGCCCTCATTAAGAAAGATTCTATCACAGAAGGGGATATCACTTTGGAAGGTTTAGGTGGCTTCCTATAACCTCATCTCCACAATTTTATCTAGCGCCAATGAAAACACCTAGTTCCTTTTCCTAGTACCTGGTTCTCTAAACTTAGTTCCTTTACCTAGTATTAATGATAATAAAAGTAGTTATTCTCTATTAAAAACTAAGCAAACTATAATCAGGATTCCTAGATAATAACCTTAGAGCTCTGTATTAATAGGTATTCAATAGACTTTATCTCTCAACTTTGTAGCATACCTACAAAGTAAATATATTCACAGAAAAAGAAAAAAAGTAAATATTATTAATCCTATTTTTGCAGGTAAGAAAACTCAGAGATGGGATTTGAACTCCGGTCTGATTATGTTAATAGTAAAAATTTATAGTAAAAACAGTCTGTAGTCAATTCTGAGTTTGCTTACGATGAATATAGAAAATGTGAGTTATTACAAAATGTTTTTCTCGTAGAACTGCCTCTCTTCTCCCAGCCACACCTTAGCTGTCAGACTTAATGGAGAGAATTGCCAGGTGATGGGGGGCCGAGATCATTTTGGCTCTGTAACTTTAAATGGTTTAGTAACAGTCACACTATTTGAAGGACATGAGAAAATGTTGTAGCGAAACACTTCGAAGGGGAATCTGGTTTTCTTGTGAGCTGTTGGAAGAATTCTCCATACTGATGTGTATCAGCTCACTAACCCCCTAAATCTTGTTTTATAATAGTGTAGGCCAGCTTGTGGGTTAGTTAGCCACCCACTGTTAACACTTCAGTCACAAGCATCCTCATAATTCAGTAGTCCTCAGTCGTAGCTCTGCATTAGAATGATCTGTGGAAATTTAAAAACAAAAACAAGTCCTTGGACCCATCCCAGACCAACTGAGTTTAGAAGTGGTGGTTATATTTCCTCAAAAGAGTCAATGGTAAATTCTGATGCCCAATTAAAGTTGAGGACTGATGTATGTTTCATGCAATATATTTATATATGAGTTTTTTATTAAATAAGAATCTTAAAGTGAAGTCCGTGCTATATTTAGTTGATTCAGTTGAGATTCTTATTAGATGCCATTTGGCCTAATTTGCCAGATATTAACATCATTGGTTATCTCCTATCACTCTTTTATTTCCATTCCTTTTTGTCATCTTAAAATACTCTGGATGTTGTTATAGTCAAAAGGTATTAGCTCATTCTTGCAGTAGAACTCAACAGCTTCCTCCTTCTTAGCAAAGAAAGCAGGCAGACTGTCCTCAGTGCATGGAAGGGCAGTGGGTGGTGAGAATGTGCAGGAGGCAGTGATTCTGGGTCCTTGCTCAGCTGTGAGGGCTGGAAATCAACCAAGAGGGCAATTTATTAACATTCCAGAGTCTACCAAGGACCCTGTGTGGGCAGGGAGGGATACCCCCATTTAAATACTATGGCTTTCCTTGTATATTGCCTTAAAACACGGAACTCAGAATCTCAGCAGATAAAGCCCACTGTAGGATTTAAATTAAGAACAGGAGCTTTAGCTTAACTCTTGAATAAAAGCAGAAATTCAGTTAAGTGGTCATCATGCTCTAACTATGGCTAAAGACATGTCTTTTGATGCTGTGTAGGTATCAAGTGGTAAATCAATCAAAACAGGGCACAAATCACCATCCCTAAGGAATCATTCTGATAAAATAATGTTAAAGAGAAATAATGAAAATAATAATGATATTAACACGTAATATCCTAAGAATCCCTCCTGTAGTAGACTTTGTTCTAAATATTTTATGTGCATTATATCAGTTTTCTGATCACTATATGGAGTTAATATTATTATACCCACCATACAGATGAGAATTCTGAGGCTCAGAGAGTTCTAGACACTTATCTAAGGTCACATAGCAAGGAAGGGTAAGAGACAGGATTCAAATACAAATTTATCTCACTTAAAAGGTTTGTAAATTTATTTATTTAAATTGCTTCTAAAAGACCATATTGTATTAATTGCAGATATTAGGAAAATAGCTCAAAAACTTCCTGCAATGCTAAGAAAGAATTCTCAGTATAAAGAATTTTTTAAGAACCCACCTAAGAAAAAGTTATTTCTGAATTATCAGAAAGATCTGTCACTGAGCATTCTGAAACATGAGCCCTCAAAAAGAATATTATACCTAGAGTCTAGTATGTTATTAAACTTTCACTTACTTAGCTATTATTCATTTTCTACATTGGTTCCAACAATTAGAAACATCTTCCTCTTAGCCTTTTTTACTCAAAGTGATAGCCTCTCAATTTGAAGGGGAGTATGTTTTTCAAGTCAGCTTTTTATGTCTGTGTGAGGTTACTTGCATCATCTCAATTCTCTAATAAACAGAATTAATAGTATTGGGATGAGCTTCTAACAAATTCCAAACAATATGCTCCGCTGCACTATAACTCTTCTCTGACAGCTCACCAAGATGGTGCATTTAACAGTTCCATAAATTTGTGTAATGGTAAACAAATGACTAATAAATGTCTGGATGTTCAATGAAAACATTCAAATGAACATATTGCAGAAATAAATAAATGGCCATTAAAAGCTTAACAGTGACTGCCATACGTGTTAACCCATAGACTGGGAAAATATGGTGGTTTGGAAAAATGTACAAATACACAAGTTATTAATGGTTGTGCTTTTAAAATTGGATGTTTATTTAGCAACATAAATAGGACCCAAGTCCAAAGAGGAAATCTCTCAGCTTCTGGCAATAGCTATAATAACTTTATAATAATCAAATAATAAAACCACAAACCTTCAGTGAATTTCAACAAGTTGCCTATTCCACCCCTTTAATTCCTCTGGGCTATAGTTTTTAAAAATGTGTTTTATATCTCCAGTGGAACCAATTCAAGATATTCCCCTGACAAAAAGTTTCACTGCTCTAGAAATTTAACAAACATATATTGAATAATAATATGTCCCTCCCCCTTGCCATCATTTAATCAGCCATCACATCTTAATTCTCTTTCTATAGGCACTCTCGTATCCATGATGTGTCCAACACCCCAGATTAGTGTCCCAACTCTGCTTACCAAAGAATTTTTCATAGTCTCCTACTTGATGCACTCTCTTCATAATCCTTCTCCTCATTAATCCATCCCCAAGTTAGCCTCCTAGATCAAATCTCTAATCCCATTTCTTCTCTGCTCAGAAATCTCTAAAGACTGAAGACAGATTAAAATTCTAAATCCTTAGTCTGAACTTAAATATCTTCAAGAACTCAACTGTAAACTATTTTTATGTGGAAATAAGGAGACTTTAGATTGTAATAGACCTATTTCAAAGTGGTTTAAGATGGAAGAGAGAGAATGAGAGAGAGAGAGAGAGAAAGGGGGTTAATCTAATTTATTAACTTCAGTGTTCTCATCTCCTTCCTCTGCCTAGGCTTCACCCATCTGGGCTGCATTTGCAGAGGCCTCTCCAAAAGAGGGAAAAAATGGCTGCCGGTACCTCTGGCTCCAGATCCCATCCATGCAGCAACCTCAGGGGAAGTGGTGCCTCTTAAAATCATGCCAATAGAATTTCAATATGATAGTCTTTCCCTGAACCAACCACTGTTGCTGGGGAAAGGAATTATGCTGGGTGAACAGACCTAAATCACCTGCCTTTCTTAATAGGCTAAGATTGGATCAGTCTTACCCAGTGCAGAAGAACTGACAGTAGAAGAGGAACAGTTCTCCAAAGAAATATTGTTGATGTTATGAAGAGATATAGATCTTGGTGAGATACAAGAATGTATTGTGTATTTCAAAGTAGCTAGAAGGGAGGACTTGAATTGTTCTCAACATACAAGAATGATATGTACACAAAGTAATGGGTATCTCAAATACCCTGACTTGACTATCACACATGTAACAAAATATCACATTTACCCCATAAATATGTAAAATATTATGTATCAGTAAAAGAATCCATTAAAGATATCCATTGTATTTTTCTGTCCTTCTTTCTCCCCTGTACTTCGTATTTATTGTGGGGGTCAAACCAAACATAAGTATCCATTGTTCCCCACAGTTTTCTTCCAGTGTCTTGTCTCTTTATACTGCTTTCTCAGAAACCCCACCAATTTGTCAATGATAAATTGGGGTTAAAAACAACAATTAAAATGCTAATATATGGCTGACTTCTAATATGGTTGCCAAAGTACAAGATGCCCAGTTAAATTTAAATTTTAGGTAAACAAATAACTTTTGAATATACTTATGTCCCAAATATTGCATGGGATATACTTACACTAAAAAAAAGTATTTGTTGTTTATCTGAAAGTCAAACTTAACCAGATGTCCTGTATTTTTATTTGCTAAATCTTAACACCCTACTTTCTAAGAAAGTATATAGATTTTTCCAAATTTCTTTGACTATGGGACTTACTTTTTTTCTACAAAGCATCCTGCATGGGTGTTGCACAGAATTTCATTTAGGAGAAGCTACGGTAACCCACATTTTAATAATTTAATAATTCAGGACTCCACTCCTTGTCCAGTCTCTTCACTCCATAAGTAGTTTTCTTAGCCACTTCCCTATGGAATGAAGACATTTCCATTTAAGAAAAAGCTATGGAGGAGGGGATGGGCAAAAACCTACCTAATGGGTACAGTGAACACTACCTGGGTGACAGGCACACTCATGAATCAAACATTTTAATAGTGATTCATGTAAATAAAAAAAAAAGGAAAGAAAGAAAGAAAAAGAAAAAAGAAAGACCTAGAATAATGAGGAAGGAAACACTTGACATGCAAAAGGTTATTACACAAAAACAGAAATCAATGACTTGAGAGCAATACAAACAAAAATTGGGGATTATCTCATGTATTTGCCCCTAAATTGGTTAGTATGACTAAGGCTGATGAAAAATTAATACTTCCAAGAACATGGACAATTATACTCTTAAAAAATAATACCTTTTGAGCAATGAAAATGTTCATAACTCTTCATTTGCATAACACTGATAGCAGAGACCCACCAGCCATCTCGCAGACCGCGATCTGGCATGTCAAAAAGATCCCTTACAGGCTATTTGCACATTTCATTCAAACCATCCTATGAACTAAAAGTGTGCCTCTGTGTGTGTACGTATAGCAAAAACTATAAGAGACCTTTCCAAAGTTGTCACTAAGACAGATATTTATTTAAAAGAACACACTTACGTGAAAGTTTCCTTTCTTTGATAATTTTCCCCTATGTTACTGAGACTACCTAATATCACATCTGGGAATGGAAATGTCTGGAAGAAATGTCATTCATTGTAGAGGGCAAGAAGCAGAAACCTGAGATAAATATGCCCCTGTCAAACGGAAGCAGGCAAAATTACTGAAGGAAAGAAACCAGACATCCCTGGTGCTCTTTCAGATAATAATTTATAAATGCCAAAGCTATCATCAAATAAATAATGAAATAGATGTTTAATCTAGTTATGCATATAGAATTTCAATGCAAAAGGAACAATATTGAATAATTAAATTATAAGAAAAAATACATTCTTTAGTGTTTTAATTCCCTATTTTGTTAGTAAACTCTCCTTGGTAGATGTTGAGGTGGTCTCCATGATTCTTGAATACTCTAGAAGCTCCTTGATTCTAAAAGAAGAATCACATAGCTGGTTGAATACAGCCATGTGACAGGAGCTTAAGAAGTGCCTGCCCTGTGAACTATAAATTCTAGAAGATCCTGTTCCCTCAACTTCCCTCTCTGCTCTCTGGGCTCTGTATTCTGGTCATCACCTGCTTCCAACCATGTCCTTAAATATACTGCCTTGGCTCATCTTGACATGATATTGTTGGGGATTTTTTAATGTGCTTACAGATAGAACTAGTAAGCAAGTCTTTCATGGCCATTTTTTTCACTTTGGCAAGACGTACTCTATTTGTTTACATTTTAATGTTCCTCTGTCACCATAGAATACTAGGTGCTTCATCCTTTCATTGATTACCACTCAGAAGGAGAAATAAAGTTATTTGAAAAATCAAAATCTTCTGTAGAGGGCCAATTAAATTTTAGCAAAGAGCTCTCAAAAGTGGAGATATAAGGCATTACGCTTCTAAGGGTCAGAGGAAAGGAAGACATCTTCTCTCGATTAATGTTGCACTTTGTACAAAATTTCTTAACAGACAACACGGTCTAAGAGGGTAGGAATTATGTCTGCATCCATCACCATTGGCACCATTCTTGATACAAAGACACCCAATAAAAGTTTGTTACGTGGGCAAATGAATGAATGACATGATATGACATGACATGACATGAAACCTGGAATGCTTTCTTATAACAAAGTAGACTTAAAGAAACTGGTTCTTTAAAAAAAACTTGTTTTTTTAATGATTGAAAATTTTGAGTTTTATTTCATTAATGCTCTATAATACAATATTATTTATATTTTCACTTGGAAAAAATACAAGAAATCTGGAAGTAAAGTTTTAACATATTCAAGTAATTATTGGTTACTTAATGAGTTGTGTAGCTTGTGAATCACAATGAACTATTTTGTACTCCAACTCTTTCACTGTTCCCAACTCTCTGTCTACTTCTAGTTGGGCATTTCTAACAGAAAACACAAAGGCATAAATTTTCACAACATGATCCAATCATACTGCCTTGAAACTTTTTATTCTGGAATACCTGCAAGCAAACGATTACTAAGAGTATTATTCAATTTTGCAAATATAACTCCACAAGTTACCATAATCAGTATCTTTAGTCTTCTATGGTATTGAAAAGGTTTTTACTAACATGCTTAGTTATGCAGTCGTATATGTGCATATGTTCGTTATTTGTAGGACTATTTAACTGAATGGCACTGTGTGTTGAAATTAATGTACATTGTTAATTACTGTTACTTTGTCTGATCTATGTCAAAATTTCCTTAGTCACTGAGTATCAGTTTTAGCATTATCACTTTTGTGTAAAAAAATGAAAGCATCAGTTTATTTGAGGAATTCCACTACATAAATATGACCTGTGATACTGAGGTTACCATCAGAGAAAACAATTCTCTATGCTCTGTGGAAATCGGTAATTGTTATTAATTTAAGAAGATCTTAAGGCTATTTCTAAACCATTAAAAATAGCTTTTAGTGTTTCAGTGTACCATCTATTTTCATTTGTGGGAAAAAATTCTGGTAAATGTCAACATCTATTTTGGTGAATTTGAGGGAATATTAACGTAAAACTTTGAGTTGCAGAGAAAGCAGCTCTCTAAAATACCTCTTGAGCAGTAAGTAGTTCTCAAACTTAGATGCATATTGAAATAATCTGGGTAGCTTAAAAAAATACAGGGATACCTGGATTTCCTTCCTGAAGATTCTGATTTAATTGGTTTTGGATGTGGCCTGGACACTGGGATTTTTCAGAGCTCCCTAGCTTATTCTCGTGGTTAGCCAAGACTGAAAATCTTTGATTTAGAATAAAGATTAAAGTGAATGAACACCTGTGGTAGATGCGGTAGAAGACAACTTGAACTTGTTAAAGGGTCAAAGATTTAGGCAGCAAGTAATGTTCAGTAAAGATAGTGGGGTGGGGGCTGGTAAGGAGGGCAGTTCCTGAAAAAGGGTACAAGGAAATCTAAGATTGAAAAAAAGAAACCTTAGCTGCATGGAAATATAGTGATTACATTAAAGCAAATCTGTCTCTGTATTTTAATTAACCACAATTATTGGCTTGCATATGCATTATTGTTTTGATAAATTCTTTTTTTAAAAAAATAAGCAGTATTGAGTACAATATTTCTTTGATACATTTTTAAATTTAATTTTATTTATTTTTCTTTTCATAAATTTCAGGATATCATGGGAGTACAAACATTTTGATTACATAAATTGCTTTTGTACAGTTTGAGTCAAAGTTATTGTACCCGTTAGGTGTGAATTTACCCCTCCCCTCCTCCACCCTCCCACCTGCTTGATTTCCGAGGAGTGTTATTTCCAACACTCCTCGGAAATCAAGCAGGTTCTCAGCCCTGGGAATAGAGCAGTCTCTTATTTGCCTAATCCATTCAGAATTACCCTATTGCTTACATCTGGGTAATTGGTTCCGGTAACTGATGATTTAAAAATTGCCCATCAAATTTCCTTGATTAAATGATGAATTCATTCTGATCAGCTGAAGGAAAGGAGCAAAAAACACCATGTGTACTCACCATTAAATTGGAACTAATTGACCTTTGACACATTTAATCTTAAATGGTAGAATGAATAACACCCCTTCTGCCCCCAGGATGTCCATGTCCTAATCCCTGGAACCTGTGAACATGTTACCTTACATGGCAAAAGGGACTTTGCAGATGTGATTCAATTAAGGATTTTAAGATATGAAGATTATCTAGGATTATCAGGGTGGGCCAAATGTAATGTCTTTGTAAGAGGGAGATAAGAAGGTCAATGTGAGAAAAAGGACATGTGATGACAGAAGCAGAGGTTGGGGTGATGTGCTGTGAAGGTGGAGGACGTACCACAAGCCAAGGAATGCTGATGGCCTCTAGAAACTGAGAAAGGCAAGGAAATGGAGTCTCCTCTGAAGCCTTTGCAAGGAAGGCAGCCCTACTGACACCTTGATTTTAGTGCTGTAAGACTCATTTTGGACTTCTGATCCCCAAAAGTATAAGATAATAAATTTGTGTTGTTTTAAGCCAGTAAGTTTGTGGTGATTTCTACAGCCCTAATTGGAAGCTAATACCCCATGCCTTTAGAAAGACTAGCTCTTTAGACCACAAAGCTGTCTCCATATCTCCAAAACAGCATCCATCTACTTTGTAACTAATAACTGAATTGCAGGCATAATGCTTAGTAGGAAATAGATAATAGAGTGCTATCTTAGCCAGGCAACCCTATAAAAAGCTGGCCAAAGTCCAAACATCCAAGCCATTGTAGAAAAGCTCAGGATGTGGCTTTACATCTGAATACCTGGAGGAGCTTTAAAATATTTCAGTGCCTGGGCCACACCCACACCACAGACAAATTAAATCTGAAACTCTAGGTGTGGGACTGAGCAATCTGTTTCAACAAATCCTCCCTAGTAGTGGTTCTCAATATTAATGTCTGTCCTAACCACCTCGCTGGACCTTCTTAGAAATACCCAAGTTTCCTTCTAACAAGCATCTAGGTAATGCCGATGACAAATGACTGACCTGCAAGGCTATGTCTTTTTTTTTTTTTTCCCCTCTGTGAACCCTTCCTCAGTTAACCAGCCACCCAGGAAGAATTTAAATGGGAGGCTTATGGATCATGGTATTGGAGTTGCTGGTGGGAAGACAGGCATCACTGTTTTTAGCTCTGCATTTCTTTTGGTTTATTTTGTGTATTTAGTTATTGTCTGTTACCTAAATTACTTTATTTTAAACCTCACAAACACTCTAAAATTATATTTAGACCCATTTTACTATACCTTCCTAAACACTGAGATATGAAGTTTCCACTTTATGACAGGTCCTGGAGTACAGGGTACAAGTTCTGGGTACTGAGTACAAAGGAAACACATGATATTCCCAGTCCTGAGTTTGCAGACTAATTTCTTTAAAGTGTCTGAGTATTTTATTAATATAATTTCTCCAGGAATTTCCTTCAAACATAGTAGTAAGAAATCATTTAATATTAATAATTTTGGAAAGCCTATAATAATAAAATCACCTTTGGTTTCAATAATATTTGAAAATAAATGAGTGTGCTACTACATTTTAGTATAACACACGCTGCCAACAATTCTTTAAGAACCAATTGGAATATCTCTGCAACTGAGCCTATGACTTATATTTGGAAACATCACAGCAAGGTAATTAATCATGAAGGTAGCATTGCAATGTGGAACTCACCTGCACAAAGTGACCAGTCTCATCAAATATCCTTGGTTGTTCAGGAAATGTCCATAAAGTGGAACTGAGTGGCAAGCTGACATCTGTTACTCAACTGTACATTTAATACCTCTATCCTCTAAGAAGCCACCACTATATCTTAGATAATTACTGATCCTATAAAACTCTTATAGAGTTTAGATAGCTAAATCTTTGGATTGCAAACTTAATCTTGATTCATCTGCAGTCACGGATTTATCACCAACTGACTGAATGAATCTTTTGGGAGTAACATGAGGGGCAGCTATTCAGGTAACATCTATTTACATAATTACCACTTGAGGTTGAATGTGAGGTTGTATTTTCATAAACAACAGCAGAAGTAAGGTTTATTGACATTTTCCTATAGGTTTTGTTCTTGTTACTATTTTTACTCTTTGTTCCTTTTTTTGGTGGTTTTGCTATAATTTCACTTTGTATCTTTGGACACCAAAGCTATCAATTAAGAAGCAAAAAAAAATCTGATTTGTATTCTCAATATGTCTTCAAAAGTTTGTGCATATAGAGATCTTCATATTGTGCAAATGCTGTCCATTTTATGAGTATACCAAAGTTTTGCTATGCTATAGTTAGTTCTGTCCTAACATCTGAGGGGGCGCAATCACTCTTCAGTACCCAATATCCTGCATTTGTTTTCCCTTTTAGTTTCATAGCACTCACATGTACTATTTTATATAATAGATATGTAGTCATCGGGATAATTTAATCTAGGCTAAACTATGTTAACTCCAAAATCTCAATCATTTTAACAAAACAAAAGCTTATTTCTTGTTTGTTTACCTTCAGTCTGCTGCTCATTTGGAGGGTCCCTCCTCCACCCAGTGACTCGGGGATCTACATTTGTTCAATCTGTGATGCCACTAAGAATCTAAATCATCTAACCACGCTCAACCTGGACACTGAGCACTGAACCACACCTAACTGTCTACGCTAGCATGACTTTGATATTTCACTGTCTTCATTAGCATTTTTTAGATTGACAGAATGGATAAATAACTGAAATATCTGCTGTCTCCAAGAAATTCATTTAATTTACAAAGAGTCTCATAGACTCAAAGGTAAAGGAGTGAAAAAAATATTCCACACAAATGGAAATCAAAAGCGAGCAAGAGTAAATATTCTTTCATTAGATAAAACAGACTTTAAATCAACAACAGTAAAGAACTCATTAGCATTTTTTGCCCTAAGACTCTTTGAATCCTTTACCTCAAAATCCTTACCTTGTGGTTTCCGCCAATCCTAGACTGTTGTGTTGTGATTGTGAGGAGGTCTCTCCGATGGAGCTGAGCAGTGAACTCAGCTTTATCTTATCCATAGGGATGCTGGTGATAAACGGGGAGTCAGCTTTTCCACAGAACGATTTTAATACAAGTCTGTCTGGAAAGTATCCGGCCATTGTTAATATAATGAGAACGGTTTGCTCGACATCGATGTAACCTGGCAGCCAAGGAGAGTGGACTGGGATGTGCATGCTTGAACAATGACAACTTCGCTGTACTAGTCAGTGGGGTGCTAGTTGCCGTGGAGTGAGGATGTGTACTGTGTGGCCATGGCATTCAAAATGACTGAGCGAATAGAGCAATGAATTTGCATCAAATTTTGCGTTAAGCTTGAACATTCCTTCACGGAAACTATTCGGATGATTCAGAAGGCTTTTAGGGACGATGCAATGAGTATGCTGCAAATAAAAGTGTGGCACAAATGCTTCAAAGATGCTCAAGAATCTGTTAAAAGTGATCCAGGTTCTGGAAGTCCTAAAACAAGCAGAACACCTGAGGATGTCGAATGTGTATGGGTTAAGACATACTGGGAGAACTGTGTGAGGTGCCTACTCTGAAGCAGTCTGAGTCATCATTGTCCTATGTACAATGTTTCTTGTATCTTATATCTTCTTCAATAAATGTCTCTATTGTTTATATTACATGGCCAAATACTTTCTGGACAGACCTCGAACATTGCTTCCATGGAGGGAAAGGGAGGAACCAAGAAGGCAAGCTGGTCTTTTAAGTGCTTTAGGTGGAAGTGATATATTATTTTCACTAACATTGCATTTGCCAGAATTTAGCCACACCTTTCCTACAAAGTGTGCTACAAAATATCAGCTACCTAGTGTTCTGGAAGAGGAAGAGGTGTAGAAAACACACAGCATTGTTTCTGCCTCAGTGAGATAACAATGTGGTAATAAAAGCTAACATGTACATGACACTGAAAATGTGCCAGGCACGGGTCTAACTCCTTTATATTTTCTAATTCATTTAATGGTCACAACAACCCAATGAGGTAGGTTATTTTATTATCCCCAATTTTCAGAATAAGCAATGCTACATATAGGATAAGTGACTTTCCCAAGGTCACACAAGCCAGCAAGTAGTATAACGTATCTGCAGAGTCTGTGCTGTCCCCTCTAAGCAGTGCTGCCTCATTTCATGTAGGAAAGAGTTCCAGTGTACATTTCATATGCATGGTGTTATTCTTAACAACAAACAAAAAACTATTCATATACTATAGTAAGTACATCATTACTATATCTTATTGTATTTAAAGTCTCTCTATTCAAATTTTTGTGTAAGCTGCATTGAATTTTCTTCTAAGTAATTTGTTTTTATTCTTTAAATTAATATTTTTAATTGAAAAATCATAACTGTATACAAGAGGTACAAGTGATATTTTGATATATATATATATATATATATATATGTATACACGCAATGTGGAATGATTATATCAAGCTAACATTCATCACCTCCCTTACCCAGCATTTTTTATGATGAGACATTTGAAATTTACTCTCTTAGTTATTTTGGCATACATTTATTTACTATTTAACTTATTTTACTTCATAAAAAACTAATGCAGTTATCATTTAGTGTTTCTCAGAATATCCAGCTCATTACTGGTTTAGGACAAATGTTAACTAACAATAACTCTGAAGTAACTTACTATTATTATTCTTTTTATATTTGATGGTGGAAGAGTAATTTCTTTTCAACCAATGGAACATGAGACACCATATCCCTAAATACTCAGACAGCTTCTCCTTGAGATAAGTGTGACCATTCTGTCTTTTAGGAAGTCCTTCTTCAAATGTATTGAAAGGTCAATCTTTTTATTTACAAGTCTCAGGGAGAAAAACAGCCTTGAGAACATTAGTTTTCCCTGTAGTAGAGGATTACAAAATTTAGTATTTCAAAGGGACTTCTGTGAAATTACCTGAGCAGTTCTTTAGATTGAAGTTTATAAGAGTTTCTGTGCAGTGAGAATGTTTTCATTTTCCCCAACCAACTGGAAACCCAAACTGCAAAATACAGTAACAGATGTGAAGAGGCACTGGAGATCATCTTTGGATACCAGAATTAATGTGTCTCCATGATAAATCTGCCTGTTAGTAAGTTCAACACCAGTTGTCCTATAGTTAAAGAAGCTTAACATGCTATTAGAAATGAGTACACCATGGAGGATTCATTGGAAAAAATATTGCATTTAATTAAGTATTCCAGTTATCTAAGCCTCCCACTCACATAGTAAAAGTGCTTTATGGAAGCTGCAATGTCTCACTCAATAATTGGGTTGTGGCTGGAAAAGTAAATGCAGTCCAAATGCTGTTTGGACAAAAGAGAGGATTAAGGCCTTAGTTGTTAAGTACACTGAGACATTTGGCACCTGAGAGAAGGTAAGGCAAACCACACAAATTGGTGATCAAGATGGTATGAACAGGCTAAACAGAGACTTTTTCCCTTGAATCCATTTTTTTTCTAATAGTGCTTAGAGGCAGATAATGGAAACTCAAACTGGATAAATAGAAGTGGTGTTGAAGTATTGCAAAATCTTAGAGTTTTCTAAAACATGGTATTCTGGTTCATATTTTGAGACAAGGATACCGGCTTTGCAGTGAACTATGTATCTGAACTCAGAAACAGGATTTAATAAATAAGCACTTTCATCTTTGGTTTCCTGTTTTCTTCATTTTAAAAATATGTTCTGATTTTCATGGTCTATAGAAAATCCACACTTTGTAAATACCATATCATTTACCATTTGGCAGTATTTTTTTCTTGGCTATTGGTGTTATCTTCATGGTCAATCAATATTTGTATAAATTTTCTATAAGAACAGGAAGACTATTTATTTTCTTCTTAAAAGCAACAGGTCAGACATTTGGTACCTATCTAAATTCATCCTGATGCAAGTCAGAGGTTTTCACAATATTAAACTTTCACAAGCTCATACAAGAAAGGACACAGATGATGTCTACATCTGTTTGTCTTCCTCACTTATTCCTTTTAACTATTTTCTTTTGTTATAGTGTATTAGAGAGTTTCAAATTTTCCTGACATTGGGGATGGTGACAATTGACCATTGTGAGCCAAATTGACTAAAGCTTTAAATCATGTCTGATTTTCCAGTCTGTGAAATAATTCAAATAATCAGATGCAGAAATTTGTGCATTATCATCAGAAAAAAAAATCTCTAAACACACGCACAATTTATTCTAATAAAATATTTTTGTCAATGCACTCTTGTCGGGTGCCTGCAATAGATACTCCAATGCAGTGATTCTCAAAATTAAGTGTGCATCAGAATCACCTGGAGAGCTTGTTAGGCTATAAATTATGCTGCCCCATCCCAAGAATTACTGATTCAGATCTGAGTTAGCTCTTGAGAATTTGCATTTTTAACAGGTTCACAGGTGATGCTAATGCTGCTTGTCTAGGTAGGAATCTCTGAGAGCTATTGTTCTGTATCAATACTCTTGGGCAGGTTGAGGAACCTGCAGCCCTAGGGCCACATCTGGCCTTGAGGACATGGGTTTTCAACCCTTATTCAGCTTCAGTTTCAACTGTATTGTGGCCAGTTTTTTCTCTATGCTGATTCCTACCTTACTTCCTTATATCTCCCAAGACCGATTCCCTATAAATTTTTACACACAAAGAAACTCCCTTTCTGTTTCAGGGTCTATTTCAATGGAATCCATTAAAAGACAGTGTCAAATAATATTTTGCTTCAAAATTATTTGAACTGTTGATCGAGGTAAACAGTGTCCTAGTGTCCCAGGAGGCACATTGGCCCTGTGTTTTCTACCATCATGGAAAACAATGTGCTTAACCAACTCGTCTGAGAAACATATCACTCAGCTGTCTTATCAGGTTCTGTGCAACATCCCAGAACTCCCCTTATGCATTAAGAAAAGACTTACTCAATATAAATATAAAGCATGTGAAAGAATTTTTACATTATTTCAAAGCACAACTTTCTCTGCTCAAATAGTCCTCCTGTTTATAATAAGTTGATGGTTAAGAAGTATTATAGCCTGGAATTTCCTACCAATTAACTTAGAACTCAAAACCAATAATAATAGTGACCAAAAAAAGAAAAGATGAATAATCTATTCTAAGACACAAAACCCATTATTAGCCTTTTGCTGATCTTACTGTTTCTTTTTATACTAACGTATTTTACACTAATAAAGTATTTTAATTGTGGGAATAGATATGGTGATGAGGAAAGCAAGATAAGGTTATAAGAAAAAGATAATACTTTTTGTAAATGAAAACATCATATAAACTACAAATAATGTATTTAACATTACCGTCTTTCCTGGTTTACACCTTTTAAAGCTATTTTAGGTTTTCCTTGTGTATAACTCAGATTAACTGAAAACATACTATTCCTAGATGGAAACTGGCAATATCTGAAGAGAAAAAGTCAAATAACAGGAATGTAGAAGACAAGAAAGTCAACAAGCAGAGACTTGAGGTCAAGTACTTATTTTGACTTACCCTATTTGCTTTTGTGGGGCCTTATATTAAATAACTACTGGGCAGCTGGTGTCTGTTGTGCACTAAATGTCAGCAACTCAGAAGTCTCTGCTGTGTTAGGATGTAGGTCCCTCTTCATTCATCACATCTCTGGGCAAATGTGCTTTGTCAAATGCACATACCAAGAAGGAGGAGGGGCAAAATCATGATGGAGTTTCCGATGTGATTCTGGATGTCATTTCAGCCAAGCAAAGTGCTTTCTTTCATACCTGGCAGCCCTATGTCCCTGCATGCCATTTTCCAAGACTGCATAATTCACGATAGCTGGCACTCCATAGAATGGCTCCATCAGTGCAAATGGAAGCAGGCAAGATGCTCTGTGTGATTCAGAGAAGACACCGCACGGGAGAAAGGCAAATATGAGGCTCAGTCCTACCTCCTGAGCCATGATGACTGTCCCAGTGCGGGCACTGACTGACTAGGGGGAGGCAACCAGGGACAGAGTGATTCAGAACAGAAGACTACCATGACCAGAAGTATGAGATATGTGACTACATGTCTTACATCTTTCTCACTGTCCCTGCCAGTGCAGGTGGCAAAGCACTTGTGACCCATTAGAGTCATTGAAACTGAGAGCAAGTGTCATGTCTCAAATAAGGTGATACGTACTTGGTGTGTACACCCCTCAAAGGACAAGTCATCTTAAACTGAATACAATATTTCATAGATTACTTCAACATCCGGATGATATTTGGTGAGAATCAATTATTCACTAGGATATTCAGAAAAGAGAAAGTCTGATTTTAAGGAGCTAATAACTCATTAAGGGAAAAAAGATGAGAACAAAATAATCCTATTACAAGGCAGAACTGGGTAAGAAAATCACAAGAGTGAAGTTAAAATGATGACAAAACCATTCCAAGAAAAGAACAGTTACATCTTGTAGGTAATGCTTAATTGCTAGTTCTAATCATTCGTTAGTTACAGGCTATGCACATATCCACTCCATGCATGCAACACATATTCACCGAGTATTTAGCACAATCAAGATGCTTCCTGAGTGAGAATGATGATCAAGGAAACCCAACTCACCTTTTTATAAGAAAGCTACTCCTGTGATAATGGCATTAATCCATTCATGTGGGTAGAGCTCATGGCATAATCACCTCTTAAAGGTTCCACCTCTTTATACTGTTACAATGGTAATTAAATTTCAACATGAGTTTGGAAGGGGACCATAGCATTCTACTCCTCGTCCCCCAAAACCCCAAAACTCATGTCCATCTCACATACAATATACATTCATTCTATTCCAATAGCCTCCAAAGTCTTAACTCCTTCAAGCACCAACTCAAAAGTCCAAAGTCTCATTTAAGTCCCATATGGGTGAGACTCAATGCATGATTCATTCTGAGACAAATTCCCCTCCAGCTGTGAGCCTGTGAAATTAAACAAGTTACCTACTTCCCAAATACAATGGTGGGGCAGGCACAGGATGGACATTCCCACTCCAAAAGAGAGCAAGAAAGAAAAAAGTAACAGGTCCCAAGAATGTCCAAAACACAACAGAGTGAACAGCTTTAAATCTGAAGACTACAGAGTAATTAATAATCCTTGACTCCATTTTCTGCCTTGTGAACATGCTGGGGCAAGGTTTGGACCCCCAAGGCCTAGGGCAGTCCCGCCCCTATGGCTTTTCTGAACTCAGCCCACAGAGCAGCTCTACTAAGCTGGCATTGCACATTGGGAACTAGAATTCTGGAGTTTAGGAGCTGGGCCTACTCCCATGGCTCCTCTAGGCATTGCCCCAGTGGGGACTTTCTGCAACGGGCTCCTTGCAAGCAATCTCTGCCTAAGTCCCTGGGCTTTCCATGATATTCTTTAAAATGGAGCTGGAGGAAGTCATGCCCCCAGAGCTCTTGCATTCTGCATGCCTGCAGACTTAACGCCAAGTGGACAACACAAAGTTTTGCTGCTTGCACCTTCCAGACCAGCAGTTAAGCTGCACCTGGGCCCTCCTGAGCCATGGCTATAATGACCAAGGCCCCCTGTGCAGGAATGCAGGGAGCAGAGACTTAAGATCACCCTGGGCATCAAGCCCCAAGGTCCTAAGGACACCCTAGGCCTTTCTTTTGACATATTTTCTTCCCTCAGGCCTTGGTACTTAGGGACTTGTGATGGGAGAAGTGGCACCAGTGAACTCCAAAGTGCCTTTGAGGTTGAACTGACTAATAGCCTCTGGCTTTATTCTATTCATGCTAATCTCCTTATCAAATGTTATCTTGGTCATGCCCTTGGTTTGCTTTCCTGAAACTTCTTTTTCATTTTCTACTATACAGCCAGGCTGAGAATCTTTCAAATCCCTAAGTTCCGGTTCTTTTTTATCTTTTTAATTTGTTTATTGAGGTAAAACATACATCTATAATTTACCACCTTTACTATTTTTACATATACAGCTCAGTAGTAACACAGCCAGTCCCCAGGTTACGGACAAGATATGTTCCTGAGAATGTCTGTAGGTCGGATTTGTATGTAATTTGGATTCCTGATGCACAGTGCATATATGGTAATAATAATCAGAACAACAACACTATAATGGCTCCTATGTGGTAATAAGACAGTGTAATACTATAATAATAATAATACCCCTGTACTGTAATAAGTTACAGAAACTATTGTGCTCTTCCTTTCAATTCAAACAGAACATAAAAACAAACTCAAACAAAAAGTTTAGATAGAATATAGGAGACATTTCAAAAAAGAATATTAAAGGTTAACACTCACCTAATGTTGCGTCAATGTCTTGCTTACTGGAAGGGGCATTTCTGAGGCAAGAAGGTAACATTGGTGGGAAGTTGATGATGGAGCTGGTGCCAGAGAGGACGGAGCTGGTGCTGGAGAATCAGGATTTGATTCTGTTGCTGGAGGAGGGGAGCTTACCACAGGAATCAGTGTCTTGAAAAAGGTATCTAGGGTTGTTTGCACAGCCTTTTTCTTGTTTTCGTCATACATGGGCTTGTAGCAGCTGATGTTCTCACTAACTGGACAGTGAACCTTTGTAAACCGCTCAATGTTAGGCTCTTACTCCTTAAGCTTAGCAAATACTGCTTCAATGAGACGGAAGGCTTCAGCTAATTCTTTTGTTGTAAACTTTCTTGGCTTTGGATCTTCTGATTTTTTGTGTTCTTCTGTTTCTATTGGCTGCTTCTCTATCTATCTATGAGATCAGCCACTAGGGTAAAGATGTTGTGCCAACCAACCACTTATGCCATGTGGATTTGTTTACATGCATGTAAGAAACTAGTTCCCGAGTTATTAATTTAATTATTTAATTATAAATTATCCTTGTGGGAGACTTGGGAGCCTGCTCATAAGTATGGAGCACCACAAGTCGCATCGTCTCTAATCCAGGGACTTCCTGTATATACATTTATATTCTTTTCTTCTCCTTCATCCCTTCCTCCTGCCAATCCAATCTCTATCTTCATGAGATACACTTTTTTAGCTCCCACATGTGAATCAGAACATGCAACATTTGTCTTTCTGTGCTTGGCTTATCTCCCTTAATATAATGTCCTTCAGTTCCATCCACGTTGCTGCCAATGACAGGATTTCATTCTTTTTTATAGCTGAATAATATTCCATTGTGCATATATACCATATTTTATTTATTCATCCATTGATAGGGATTTAGATTTATTCCATATTTTGGGTATTGTGAATAGTGCTGCGATAAACTTGGGAGTACAGATTTCTCTTTGATATGTTGATTTCCTTTCTTTTGGACATACACCCAGCAGTGAAATTACTGGATCACACGGATGCTCTGTTTTAGTTTTTTGAGGAACCTCCATGCGGTTGTCCATAGTAGCTGTACTAATTTACATCCCCACCAACATTGTATGAGGATTCCCCTTTCTCCACATCCTCACCAGAATCTGTTATCACCGGTCTTTTTTATACAGGCCGTTTTAACTGAGATGTGGTTCCCTTTTAGTTATACATTTCATCTTTAAATCATTTCTCATTTCTCATATCTTACTATGTGCAGTTTAAGGAAACCATTCAGCATGCTGAATATTTTGCTGCTTGGATATTTCTTCCAACAGATACGCTTGTTCATTGCCCTTAAATTCTGCTTTCCACAAAGCCCTTGGGCGTGGACACAATTTAGCCAAGTTCTTTTCCACTTAACACGATGATCTTTAATCCAGTTTCCAATACTGTGTTTCTCAAGTTTGCCTGAAACATCATCAGAATTGCCTTCATCATCCATATTTCTACCAACTTTCTGATCACAACCACTTAGATGATCTCTGTGGAGTTTCAGGTTTTTCCTAAAATTCTTCCTTTCTTCTCAGCCCTACTAGAATCACGTTTAACACTCTGCTCATGGCAATCTAGGTTTTTTCTACCCTGCATCTTTTTCTACCCTGGAAGATTCTTCCAGCCTCTACCCATTATCCAGTTCCAGAGCTGCTTCCACATTTTCAGGTATTTGCTATAGCAACACCCCACTTCTCTGCTACTGATTTTCTTTCTTAGTCTGTTTAAGCTGCTATAACAGATACCTGAGACTGGGTAATTTATAATGAACAGAAATTTATTTCTTACAATTCTGGAGACTGGGAAGCCCAAGATCAAGGGCTTCCTGCTGCATGATTCCATGGGGGAAGGTGGAAGGGTCTAGAGCGTGAGCGAGAGATAAAAGGGACCCAACTCATCTTTCTGTAGAAAACATACTCCCATGATAGCAGCATTAACCTATTTATGAGGGAAGAGCCCTTAAATTACCTCTTAAAGTTTCCATTTCTTAATACTGTTACAACGGCAATTAAATTTCACCACAAGTTTGGGAGAGGACAGTCAAACCACAGCAGTAGTGTAGTAGCATGGCATTCTCCTGCCAACATTTCAAAATTGTCGCTAAACGACGATATCTGACAGGCAATCTTCTCATACTGAGGTACCTTCTTGCCATAATACTACCAGTTTCTCTGAAGTTCCGTAAGCAACAGCAGGTTTCCAGAATTTCCACTTTACTGACAAGTATTCTCAAACCAGCAGTCTTCGCAACTGACCCAAGGATTCCTCCCCAAATCAGAAGAGATCAAAATTTTCCCAGGGGGGTTTCTGGGACAGACAGGAAGTTGTTATTAACCAAACGACTCACATGCTGAATCACGAAACAAGAACCATTTGGAGAAAGATCACCCCTCTTGGCTGCAACTGCAGAGTGTGTTTCCAGTTAATTCAACACCCTGAGGCCCCTTTGAGAAGAAGCCAACATTGGCCAACATTACAGTAGCATCACGGAGGGCTGAATGATAATGGCACACAACCCAGGGATCCCTTCTTAGTTTTGTCCTTGAAGCTCCCAGGGATATATTCTCTGGGAAATCCCAGACAGAGACTGGGGAATTTTCTATGTGCCAGGAACCCAGATTGTCCGTCGAAGCTTCAAGGAAAGGCCAGCAATTCTCACAGGAATGGCATTTGGAACACCCCTCCCAGAAACTAGACAGACAATTATTTCATTTTCTTTCCTCTTCCTAATAATTTGCACATGAATTTTACCATCCTAAAGATGGATATTTATTTGTGCTCTGATCTAAATATTTTGATGTTTAGAGTGATAAAAGAAATTTCAGCTCAATGAAAGTTGAAACTTGGGAGATTATGCTAAAATTAATAGCTGAACATTAAAAGCTTAACTTTTTTTAATCCAGGCTTTCTGTTCTATGACAAAGTGACTGTTCAATATTTTCCACTTTAAACATATCCACCAAGAATTCTCAAGGGGCTTCACCCATTTCATTCTTACACCATCCATTCATTCATCTATGTTTTCACTTAGTGAGCACATATTTATTGAAGGTGCTTTATGTGTCACATCCTGGCATATCCACAGTTACAAAGGGGACTTTCATGAACCAACAGACTTGGTTCCTGACCTCATGGAACCACATCGAAAGCCCTGCTCCTTCTCCCAGCCATTGTATCAGGGAGCTCTTCCTTCAGTTAGTCTGAGAAGGGGGCCTGCTGGAGAGGAGGGCTCTAATTGTGAGTTAGAAATCTGTTATTGCCACAGCCACCTTACTTTCCTATTGGATCAGGTCCAGTTCTCAGGGGGTAAAAGCCCTGACTGCAAGCTTCTCAAATGCAAGGGCCATCTCTGCTTAACGCTTGCATCCAGCAGAATACCTCACACCTAGTAGGTATGGAGGAAATGATGAGCATGACTAGGAACTCGAGACAGCAAGAATAAGGTAACTAGCTTCTGCTATCACAGCCCTATTCTCACTTCATTTCCATCCCTGGCTAGGGCTCTTCCTAATGCCTTAGAGCTGTATCTCCTAAGAACTGGATTGTCTTGACACAGGCTCTGTTTTGGCCCAGACATTGACATTGTCGGCTTTAATGCCATCACAGACTCCATTTAAAGGTATATGCTTTGGTAAGTCATATTATTTTAACTATATTCTAACCACTTCAAACATCTATCTTTGAGCCCCACAGATGTCTTTTGCTTCTCTTTCAGCTCTTTGCCCCAAATTAAATTGGTTTTCTCCACGCTTAATCATCACAAATGTCTACTAGCCTGACACAGACAGGCTCAGGATGAATCTACATTTGGAGATTCAGCTGGTCTGAAAGGAGGAGCAAGCCAGGGAAAGGGGGAAGCTAAAAAGAGTTGTGTTTTTCCCCCTCTCTCCACAGAGCAGGGACCTTCACAATGCACCGCAGTGTGTGAGCAGAGCTGCGTGCTGTGATACCATTGAGCCATAATGGATGACTTGTGCTGCCCAGACTTAACAGGCCAGTGAGCAACATCAGGCTGCAGATGGAGTGCTCTGAGACTGCCATGCATTAAAAAAAGATAAAAAATAAAATTGTCTGTGGCTATTGTCGACGTATTTACCCCTTGTTTAGGGATTCCCATGGCAACGAAAAGCTGTTCCCACTAGTGGAGATGAGAAATGTGCACTGTAGAAGGATGTGCTGTTTGCTCAGGAAACGAACCCGATCCGCATGCAACTACTCCCTCTCGTGACAACGTGGTGAACCGCAGGGCTTTGCATAGTTTGCTTTGGCACCAAGCTCTCACCACCATATGTTATGGCTCTTAACTCTAAAAGCATAATATTGTTATATTAAATTAGCATGACTTATTTTCTGAGGAGACTTCTAAAACTTCATTGTTTTGGGTTGTTTAATGCCTGCTTTCCAAGGTTTTGTTTTGTTTTCATATTTTAAACTAAATCCAGAAAATATGCAAGTTGCTGGCTTGACCCAAACTCTTCTCCAATGGCCTTGCCTATGTGTCCCACATTTGGAAAACCAGATAAAGAAGAAAAACAACTAACATGGAAGGAGTTGTTAGGATCTCTGAGGCCACTGTTCTTTCTTTCCTGGTAGAGGGGCGGGCATATAGTTATAATCTTAGGGAGCTCTCAGGCCTGGCATTGTTTCTCTGTCCTGTCCCTTACAACCTCCCGTTAGCCAGCTGTCACCCATGACAATGTCCAGGCTAAAAACTAACACGCAGACCACCCAGGAGCTGAAGATTTTTCAGGGGCAGGAAACTCTACCCAAAACGTGCACATGAGAGGGGCTACGCTAGGGTTAAAACAATCTCTACTTTCACTTCCAAACTCCCCCATAACTTCACAGATTCCGTGGAAAGACCCTAACCATTCAAGAAGTCACAACTAGAACTTCATCCCCTTCCTTTGTCCCTCTTCTGAGATTCTATAGCTCTTTCTTTTTATTTCTACCTTTTCATTGGGTATTATATGCTGCCTTATGCTGTTAATATTTTCATGTGAATTTGTCAAGTATTTTCACCTCTAATATGAGTGCCTTGGGAATAAAGACCTTCTTTGAATATCTGAGTTCTTCATGTAGTTTTGATGGTTCAGTTGATGGATTTTTTTTACACACAGCTTGGTGCAGTAATATTTGCAAAGAGAGACATTAGCCAATAGGGAATACATGTTTCTAATATGATCCGGATTCCTGGAGGGTGGGTCCAGCAAGATATACTGCCCTGAGAACCAATATTGAGCAAGGAAAAGGGGAAGGGAACTTTATCTTTACTGAACTGTCAGTGTCTTGGTTTATTATTAAATAATTCACTAGATTATATTAACAGGTGCCTACTACACCCCTATGTGGTAGGTACAATATTCACTTTCTAGATAGGAAAAACGGAGCCTCAGAAATGTTAATTAACCAGCTGGATGTCACAGTGTTACCAACTGACGCTGACAGGTTTCAATAAGTCTTCCTGTTTAAAAATCTCATTGATTTTTAAAAAAGAAGTTCTCAAACTTTCACGGGAGAGAAGCTACTTTTGATACTTCTAGTATTTTTGATCCTCAGGGAAGAAACAGGAGGTTCTCAGAGCGCAAGTTACTAGTGTCTGAGAAGGGGCAGTGATTAGCCTTACTTCCCGTCCACTGGAAATCAACCCTGAAAGGTACCACAGAAAAGAGGCAGCAGCAGGTATCTAGGCAAGGTTTAAAGATCAGCTGGTATTTCCAGGTCTGTGTATTGTGGAATCCTGCTCAAGAACAGAGGTCTCATTATATTTTTCCCAATACGCTAGTATCATAAGCTATTTTTCTAAAAGAAGATGCTGGGAAAAATATATTTCAGAATCCTGAGTGGGAAAATTTAGAATGGGTTCTGGGAAGTTCTATAATTTAACAATTAAGGAAAAATTTTACATTGTCTAACCTGGCTAAACCTTAAATTTTACAAACGCAAATAATAATAGCTCCTATGTATTTGTTAGAACCCCACCAGTTTATATATGTGAAAATAAATTTTCAAACACTGATCTTGAAGCAAGTACATGGAAGTTTAAGGCAAGCAAGGAATATTACCTGGACTAAGAAGCTGTGGATCCTAAAATAAAGAAATGATATGAAGGAAATTAGATATGACAACCACAATACGAGTGGATATTGAAATCATTCATGGAAAGATTCACATGGTCAGAGGATACTGTTTTGCTTTACAAAGTTTAATGAGGAAAAGGTAGAACTTAAAGTATAAATTGGTCTTGTTGACTATATTTTGTTATTCCATTTTAAATGAAAGAAGCACTTTTGCACTAATTGTTCTCAAAGTCAAAGAGTACATTTCAAAAAATTCAGCGTTGGTAATCCCCTCAGTGCTTGGATTCAGAAAACTTTCCATGATGGGACCATTCTTGTTTCTCCATCTTTCTCCTTCCTCTTTGTCTTCCTCACTTTCTTCCCACCCCCATCCCAAATCACACTTGAGATTTTGGTCTGTTTTATGTCTAGACTAATGGGCTTAATTTTTTTCTCAATGCTCATTTTTTAAATTCCCTGCTCCTTTTTACTCTCTATACTTTTTTCATTGCCATATTTTCTGCAAGATTTCCCATTTTGGTGGTGGAGGCAACCTTGACAAAATTTTTGTAATATCAAAAAATGCTTGAATTCTATCTCCAATAATTACTAGGTAGCAGACCTGGAGCAAGTGATTTAATACCTTTTGGTTTCAGGTTTATTTATCTGGTAAGTGGATTTAGTAATCTTATGGGTACACAAAATGCAAAGGTCCAGGTATAATGCCTATAATATAGTAGTATTAATTCTCTCCTCAGAATGTAAGAAGATTATTTGGCATACTAGATTCTTTGGGTATTTGTTTATGATCACTCACTGAAGGAAGTTCAAGGAAATGGAAGATCTGTGTGACGATATGCAGGGGACTTCATGGAACACAGGAAATAGTACAGGCAGGACGAAATGTGAAAAAAAAAAAAAAAATTAGCCACCAGGCAGCTGCTCTTTCTGTCTCTACATCTCACAGTTTCAGCCTAGATTACAGTAGAATATAAACTAGGCTGTAGATACCAGCAGAGTATGTTACATAACGTACCCTTTCCTATAGCCCAGTTCTCTTCTTTGATGGAAGTCTGTTGAGAGTCACTAAAGACATAACCCTGTGTCATTATCTGTACAAAATTTCACCACTTCTTCCAAGGCCGCCATGATCAGCCAATAAACTAGAGAAATAATTTGGGTGGCTTTTGTGGGAGACTTTAGTCTACAAATGGAGGGGAAATGCGTGGACTATAGGTGAACCACCCTTTTGACAGAGGCAAATGGTTAATTCCAAAGAAGAATTATATTATGTATTTCATATCATCTTTTATTCTTTGAGAAAATTTAAAGTTTTCTCCACTTCTTTCAAACATTCTGGGGATTTTATTATTATTTTATTTACAATGGGATTGCCAGTGTTTAAAAAGTCTAAATAAGGGTGTCTTTGTGACAAAAATATTCATCACAAAATCTGGGCACATGAAACCCTTGCCTATCACCAGTGAAGGAAGTCATATTGAAAAATGTCAGCAGAGCAATCAGAAAGGAAGCATAAGATGAACTGATCACTATCAATCAATGAATCTTCTTTCCCCCTTAACCTCTTCAACCCATGATCACCCCACTCATGGTCCCACCACGCTTTCTTGTCATGGTCCAGAAAGCATATTTAACGAGGACATGGAAGCAGTGATCCAGTTAACTTAACCAAAGTCCCCCTATTCTTACATTTTAATCCTTGCTCAGCCATTCAATTTTGAGATGACCTCTGACATTTTTTGAAAAGGGGATTATGGTGCTGATGTATTAAAGAACTGCTAATTACTCTTTTAAAAGAACTTTGAAACTATAGGGGAAGATAAGTATTTGGCTGTAATAGACTTGATCCTCCTTTTTCTTCCACAGATTTCCATTTGCCAACAACTTGGATTAAGTCTGTCATTAGAGAAATGTAAAAATATTATGTCAGGTTTTGTTTCACCTGCTCGTCTACTAATTCAACATTCACTGAACATCTGTTATATGCGAAGGCACTAGTTTAAGCTTTAGTGATATCAAAAGATGGATTTACAGAAGCCCAGCCACAGAGTTACTCAGTGTCTGTAAAAGGCCTCAGGCTGGTAAACAAATGATTGCAATTTAGCATGAAAAGCATATATGGTGAAACTGTCATGGTATAGAAAGCATGGAGAAAGGATCAGGATTAAGGAGGAATGACAGAGACAATATCAGGATATATGGAATGTATTGTACTTGCAAGAGTGGCAGTTTGGGTAGATAAATAAGCAAAAGATGTGTTTGGGGAAGTCTTACCTTTTCCGCCAGTTTTTAAAAAAAATCTTCCTTGTCTTTCAATACTTTCATAAGTGAATCTCTTTCCACTGAATGTTCAGACTGTTCCCCAACCCAGATTCATTTGTGTTAAATAAATATGATCTGCAAACATTGTTTAAATGTCTACCAAGAGATAAAGCTAAAGCCAAAATAAAGCCCAGTTCTTGGCTCAAGGCTCTTACAATCTGCCTACATCCAAAGTTATAAAGAAATTAATTCATATTCTATAGGGAATAAATACTAAATTATGATGAATAGCTAAAACAAGTTCTACAAATGATCAGAGGAACAAGAAGTTATGAAGAAATCACACCCTATTTTATACCGAATGATGATAATGATTCTATTAGCCATTTATTGAGCATCTACTTTATGCTAAGCACACTATGAGGCATTTTACGATATCAAATTTAGTCTAGCCAAAATCTTGCAGTGTAGATATTATTATCTCTATTTTATGGTAAGGAATGGTTAAATATTTGCTCAGAATAGGTGATGGAGCCAGTATTCAAACTCACTCCATGCTCTTCTTTTTCTCTAACAAGCTAGGTGACAGTGTGTGAGCCATTTAACATTTTTGGTCACTATTTTCTTAGTCTGTAAAATGACCAGTATATTAGTTTTCTGTTGCTGGTAGGCTGAAAAATTGCTCCACAAAGATATATTCACTTCTTAATCTCCAGACCCCCCGTGACTATTCCTTAATATTGCGGAATAGGTGATAAAGTTACAGATCTTAAGAAGAGGAATTTATCTTGGACTATCTGAATGGGCCCTTAATGCAATCACGTGTCCTTACAAGACGGAAGCAGAGGGAGATTAGACACAGACATGCACAGAGGAGAAGCCTACGAGAAGAGGGAGGCAGCGATGGGTGATGGGATTGCAAGCCAAGGGGTGCCGAGAAATGCAGGGCAGCCACCAGAAGCCAGGAGAGTTGAGCAGATTCCCTCCCACCTCCCAACAGCCTCCAGAGGGAGTGCAGCCCTGTTAACCCCTTGATTTTGAACCTCTGGCTTCCAGAACCGTAAGAAAATAAATTTTTGTTGTTTTAAGCCTCCAGGGTTTTTGTTATTTCTTACAGCAGCCTTAGGAAACTCACGCATTGTCATAACAAATCACCACAATTTTAGCAGCTTAAAAAAACACAAATGTGTTATCTCACAGAAATCTGAAATGAGTCCAGGTGGGCTCAGCTAGTTCCCCTCTTCTTTCTTCTAAGTCTCAGAAGGCTGAAATCAAGGTGTCAGCTGGCCTGGGCTTGTATTTAAAGGCTCTGGAGGGGAATTTTCTTCCAAGAGCGTTCAAGTTCTTGGCAGAATTCAGTTCCCTGTGATTGTAGGCTGTGATCCCTGCCACAGCTTGGAGTCTCTTGTAGCGCCTTCAGGCTTGTCACATGTCCCCTTTGTCATATGGTCCCCTTGTCACATGACCCTCTTGACACATGGCCCCCTTGTCACATGGCCCCCTTGACATATGACCCCTCCATCTTCAAACCAGCAAGAGTATATTGAGTCCTTCCCACTTTTCTAACCTCTCTGACCTCCTCTGTGCCACATCTCTTCTGCTTCCAGGCAGTAAATTCTTGGTTTTTAAGGGCTCATGAGATTAGAGTGTGCACACTCGAACAATCCAAGTTAATCTTATTTGAAGGTCTATAATCTTAATTATATCTGCAAAATCCCTTTCTGACACATAAGATAACATATTCACTGGTTCCATGGACATTTCTGGGAGGGAAGGGGAGCATTCTGCCTACTACAAGGAGTTAGAAATGGGTTATGTCCAGATAAAGCTCTATGAAAACATATGTATTACTTAGGGTACAAATGTAGCTGCTAGGAAAAAAAAAAAAAGGGACTCCAAAATACACTGTCTTAAATAAGATTGAATTTTATCTCTTTCTCACCAGACATCCCCGAAGAAGGACAAACATCACACAAAGTACTAACTTTATCTTTTTTTTCTGCTCTTCCTCGGGGACTTGTTTTTGCCTGCAAGATTGAAACTAGGTTTCCACCATAATTGTTCACATCCTAGGTCAAACTCAGAGTCCAACAAATTTGAAGTGGAGAGCCAACAATTTCCTTTTAAGCACATGATATTGAAGTTGGAGCCTATCACCACCACTCAGTGGCAAGAACTTAGGATATTTGGCCAGGCGCAGTGGCTCACGACTGTAATCCTAGCACTCTGGGAGGCTGAGGCTGGAGGATAGCTCGAGGTCAGCAGTTCGAGACCAGGCTGAGCAAGAGTGAGACCCCGTCTCTACTAAAAAAATAGGAAGAAATTATATGGACAGCTAAGAATACATATAGAAAAAATTAGCCGGGCATGGTGGCGCATGCCTATAGTCCCAGCTGCTCGGGAGGCTGAGGCAGGGGGATCGCTTGAGCCCAGGAGTTTGAGGTTGCTGTGAGCTAGGCTGACGCCACGGCACTCTAGCCCCGGAAACAGAGAGAGACTCTGTCTCAAAAAACAAAAAAAAGAACTTAGAATATGATAGTGCCCAACTACTAGAGAGGCTGGGAAATGAGTCTTCAGGTAGGGTGTTGTGTACCATGTTAAAATCTTTAACTACAGAAGAGAAGAATTTATTCTGAGGACCACTATAAATCTGCCACAACATGGAATTCAAAATTTTAGGAAAACCAGAAGAGAGAAAAGAAAATATCTGGAAAGATAATATATTTTTATCAAAAGTATTGCAATAGGGATGGATGGAATATGCTTAAGAAACAACAGGTATAATATGTGGTTGAAATAGAGAGATTGTGCATAAAAATCAGTGATCAGTAAATTTGGAAAGGAACAGAATTCCCCCTGAGACATGGATCTTGGATCTTACTCACCATGTTATCACAAGGACTTAACAATATGTCTGGTGTATAGTAAGTAAGTGTGTATTCAATACATTTTTGAAACTGAATTTGCCCATTTCAGGGAGATGGGACTTCCACCAATGCTAGGGTAACCGTGCTAGCCACTAGGAGCATATGGGGGCTTGGGGGAAAAAAACACTCCTACTCTTTCGAACTTATGATCTAGCCAGAGGTAAGGAGACAATAATAAAATGACAACATAAATAAATTCATAATTACAAACTGTGAATAGTATGAAGAAAAAGAAGAGGGGGAAAGTAGAGGTACCTATTCTAGTCTGGAGAATAGGAAGTCTTCCTTAAGAATAGGGACTTGGAGCTGAAATATAAACCATGGGAAGATGTTGAGTGAATGATATCTAGGTAGGTGTAAGATAAAGAAAAGTATGACCAAAGCATGAAAAAGCATTTCAGTACATTCCTACAGCTTATGGAATCACTATCTAGTGATTTTTAGTTTATTTGTATATGTGTTTATTATCTGCCCCTCCGACTAGAAAGTAAGTACCGTGATGATGTACAGTGGGCACTTAAAAATGGTAGTTTTATTGCATTAGTGAAAGATTCTATGAACATTGCCCATTATATCACTGTCCTAGTCCATTTGGGCTGCTATAGCAAAATACCAATACTGAGTAGCTTACAGACAATAGAAATGTATTTCTTACAGTTCTGGAGTCTTGGGTATCCAAGATCAAGTCAGAGCAGATTCAGGGTCTGTTGAGGGCCGGCTTCCTGGTTCATAGATGGCAGCTTCTTGCTGTGTCCTCACATGGCAGAAGGGGCAAGGCACCGCTCTGGGGTATCTTTTATAAAAGGAGTAATCTCATTCCTGAGGGCTCCACCCTCATGACCTAATCACCTCTCAAAGGCCTCACCTCCTAACACTGTCACATTGAAGTTTAGGTTTCAATATATAAATTTTGGAGTTGGGAGACACAAACATTCTGACCATAGCAATCATAGTGTCTTTTTTATATAGACATTTAAGAGAAATGTCTCTGAGTTTTCAGTTCTCAGTATCAAGGTTAGATGTGTTTCTCTTAACTAGGGGGTGTTCATTTGTTTTTAACCTACAGATCCTATAAACACGATCAATTTTATGGCTGTGTGACCTGTGTGGTTCCATAGGGCCTGCCCTCACAAAGGTCCTTTGCTTTGGATTTAATGCTCATTAGATACTGTTCTGAAATTCTCAATAATTTTATCTTAAAATTGTATTTTGTAAGGGCAAGGGAGCATGCTTGGGGGTTTAGAGCCTCAGTTCACAGTCCTACCTCCCACTGCTTCCCTGCCTCCTTGGAATGGATCCTTGGCTTCCCATTGCCTTGTGTTCTGTTGCTCTGCCCATTCCTGACCTCCCCCTTCCAGCGCCACCCAGATGCTGACACCTCCTGCCCCCATTGCACCCCAGGCACTGCCTGTCCTCTCTCTATAAGGCTGGTGACCATTCTACAGCTGAGGAAGGCTTGTGCGTAGGCATAAGCCATGGGCAGGGGTGGGGCTGAGCAGTGTGGACCCTCTGGTGTCTCAGGGTGTGTTATGGCCATGGTGGTCTCTGTCCTGGGCTGGCAGCAGTATGTGTGGTTGGCAGGGCAAGCCTCTTGCTCATTCCCAATATGGGATTTTCAAGCCTTTGAAGGTTGCCCGTCCATTGTATGTTGGGTTAGCAGGCCATGAGAAGAGCAGACTGGCTTCCTGCACCCAGAAAAGGCACAGTGTTTAGGCCTGGTGGCTTGCAGGAAGGAGAACCCAGCAACACATGGGCCACGGGAGCCAAGCTGGAAGTAAGGTTCCCAGTGCCTGGGAGAGACTGCATTCACCCAGCCACTATCCCCACGCCCGAGGGAGTGTACCATTAAATAACAAATAAAAAACACCAGGACAAGTCGAGAGTGAGAGAGTGGTGCAGAAAGGAAAAAAAGTTTCATGTTTTATTACATTTAGTGGCATTTTTCCAGCTTTTTGAATAAGGGGCCCCACATTTTCATTTTGCACTGGGGGCTGTAAATTATGTGGCTGGCCCTACCCATAAATCACATACTAAATCATATTTTACTCATTATGCTGGCTGTTAGGAAAGCCAGAACAAAACTTACAACCCAACTTTAGCACAATATCAAAGAATTTATGGTATATATTTTGAGTAGAGAAATAACCTTACACCTGTCTTTTTTCTTGATTTTATTTCTCTTCATCTCTTCATAGACCCATAGAGGGAGAATCTTATTTTGCATTTATTTTTGACAACTTTAAACCTTTTTATGTACCCATCTAGGGTATAAACAGTTACTAATTAAATAACAAATGAATTATGTACTTCACACTCTCATGGAACTCAATAAATCTTGGTTGATATGAGTTGTGATCCTTTACTTCAGGTAGGAATTTTCCATCATCACAGATGGTACTGTTTTATTAATAACACTTCCCCTTGTGTAACCCTCATCAGACTTGTGGTATCTGGCTTCTTTACTGGTATGTTCAATAATGACACCATGAATGGAATCTGTCCTCCAAAGGGACATTACCTTCAACATCTGGACTTCTCACTAGAATAATCCATCAGCAGTAATTTTTTATTGATCACCTACTATATGCCAAGTTTTTTCTTCTACTCATTGAAAGGACAAGTGATGCACAAGTCAGAGGCTATCCCTAGCCACAGAAGAGTTCAGTCCTAGCAGAAGAGAGATGATCAACAAGTAAACAAATAAATAATACCATTGCAGATCATACTGTGTTATAAAGGAAGTAAACAGGATTGTATATTACAGGCAAAATCAGGGGAGTGTGGGACCTTCATTTCATAGAGTGATTCATGGATCATAGGCCTCTCTGAAAAGGTAACGATTAAACCAGAATTTTGAGGATCCTAGGAGTCAATCATCCAACATGATTGGGGCAGAGAATCTAGGTGGAAGGGTCAAAAAGACAGGAAAAGAAAGGAGCAGATATGGCTGGCTAAGAGGTATATCAAGAAAGGCTGAAAATGGTCCATGATGCCGCTGAGGAGTTAGCCGGCTTGAGCCCTTCCCACCTTCCTGCGCTCACCCTCTGCCACTGAAGGGCTCCCTCTGGTGGCTACCACGCGTAAGCATTCTCGTAGGACAAAATCATAAGCTATGGAAGAAATGAAAGATACCAAGAAAATGTTAGCCGGGTGGGCAGGGAACAAGTGAGCCAGGAAAAGCGAGTGCATGCCCAAGATAGGCTGTGGTCACTGACTGGCCTAAGAAAGATCAGAAAGACAGTGGTAAAGCCAATTAATTCTGACAAGGGATGAAAAGTGTGGATGCTTTATCCAGCTACTTAGTTATTATCCAAATAATTAATGCAGCCAATACTTAGCTTCCAACAAGCAACAGGCTGATCGCTGCCTATGATGAAACTTTACAATTAAAAGTTTCATTTTCCTTTCTCCATGCTTTCATAAATTCCCAGGAAATAAGGAAACCGGAACATTTGAGTGTAAATCACTCTTAGTCAAACTTGGACTCAACAGGCTTTCTTTCTGTTGTTCAAGCCCCAGCCTGTCCACTAAGGTATCTCTCTGCCTGACAACACTACAGAGGCTCTAAATGCGTTTCTGTTTAACACTCCATGCAGGGGGCAGTGATGGTCAGGAAATGGGATTATTAAAAAAGTCGTTCTGAAACACTAAAACACTGAATAAATGTTAGGTTGTTGATCATGGTGATGATGATGATGATGATACTTGTATAATTCTACTGTTTTAGCCAAGTGGTAGTTTCCTAGAAAAAATAAACCTGACTTTTACTGGCAGAAAGGTTTTTCAGGGCAACATTCTGTGAATGAAAATGTTCACTGCAGGAAGTGAAGGCTTCCAGGGATTGCAGTAGGTGGTTAGCTTTGTGATTGAACTAACATCATCACATCCTTGCCTTAATTTAACCCCATTAAGTAGAAGAAAACCATGTGAGATCCTTTAGATGAGGGGCGAAGGGCGGCAGGGGATAAAGCTCCCTGAATGTCCTTTTTAACTGAGTGGAGCATGTCAAGAACTCAGACTACTTCAGGTTTCAAGGGCCTAAAGAACCCAGCCATGGTTTGACATTAACCAAAGTTTTGAATGAGTTTGAGGGGAGGAAGAGAGAGTGGAGGGGTATATTTTGGGGTCAGATAAATCAAAGCACATTTGGCCAGACACTGCCCCCCTTCATTTCCAAGCACATGTGAATTTCCAGGGAAATTGAATCCATGTGTTCCTGATTCATTTACATTTAACTCTTCAAAATGCTTTGTAAGCCCTCCAAGAAACCTTCAGTGTATTGAGCCAGAAGGTTGGGCTTTGTTAGCAATGCAGGCATCTATTATGCTTCATGAATGGGACTAGGTTTTAAAGACAGAGCTAAAGAAAGTCAAGTGGTTTGAAAATTTGTTTCAACGTATTCCCCCTAATTTCTGGGTCTTAACCACCAAACTTTTGCAAAACATACACAGAAATAAATATTCTTTTTCAGGACACCCATTGAGCAAGGAGCTGCTGGCCTCGATACCTCTTTCCACTCAAACCTAAGCCTCCGTGATGACCAGAGACAGAATAACTGACACTTGACAGAGCCTCGTCCTTCCCAATGTTAGTTTTCTTTTCCTGTGCTCCACTTGCTTTCTTCTCTGAAGTGGAAAGGCTGCTGCTGCCACCTCTGCATCTTTGATAAGAATTGACGAGACCCAGGAGAGTGTGGGAAGAGTCTCTGACTTTAGCAGTTTGGCAGAAGTTCCACGGAGACTTTCTGATCTTCCTCCACATGCTGAAAATCCCTAGAAGTCCTTTGACAGAGAGGAGGTTCAGAAGGGCAGTCTTCCTGTCCTCATTTCTACTGGTGAAAAAAAAAAAAGCATACAAATATATTTTAAAAATGAGCATAGCCACCAGATTATATCCTCTGACAAAGCAGACATAATAAAAACGTTCTTTTCTTTGAGTGGGATAGGGAACAGTTTGAGATCAGTCACTTCCTCCTTCCCACACATCTGAATGCAGTCATACGAGGTCACGATCCACCTTCAAATCGCACAAATGTTTTGGCAGAAACCTATGCTTTTGTTATTCGGTAATAGCTCAGAACGCTTAGCTCACGAAGGAGACAAACTTCTACAAAAGAAATTGCCAGTGCTCACATGTGAATCGTGTTCAAGGTACTTCCTTCCACCTTTCATCTCTGGTGCTCCTCCATTTGTAGGATATTCGCAGGGCAGGGGCATTGTGAAGAGTGGCAAGTATTTCTGGGATTATTCAGCCTAGTTCTAATAAAGTCTTTGTTAATAGGTCAAGTGCTGCTGTTCATAGGTCAGAACAATTTTACATTTGATTATGTGATTATGTCAATAATCCCCAAGGTCTCTTGCTAGAGTGTGAGCCCTATGAGACAGGAATGGCATCATGCCTTATTTTTGTAGTGCTTAAACCTGCTGCACTGTAGATGCTCTAAAATATTTACTGAATGTTTTTAATGAATCCTTACTATATGCCAACCATGATGCATTAAATTCCACCTAATGTTCACAATAAACCTAGGCGGTACATGCTCTCAGGGTCTCCATTTTACAGGTGATAAAATGGAAGCTTAGAAACACTAAACAGCCTACTAAAGCCATCTAGGTTAATAAGCAGTGGAACCAGAACTCAGGGGTAGGTTTGTTTCATCCTGTTAAGCTCTGGTCTTGTAAGGTTCACTTAGGATAGCCCTGGTGAATATGAACTTCATTTTCAAAAAGAAGCATTTCAGTTTACACCATAGAAGTCAGTACCTAACTAATATCTGTAAGAAGCGACCTCACTAATTAGCAAAAAAAAATTTCTCTTGACATTCTTTGTGTGCTACATATTCCCTGAATTTTCCTCTACAGACATCCCAAAACATTCACTTATCTCTTTAAGTGTACCAATATGTAAGTGTTATTTAACACATCCACTCATTCAGTGTATGACCTGTAGTTTGTCTAAATTTTGATCTAAGATTCTGAACTCTGAAAGCTGGAAACGTATAAAATTTGAGATCCCTAATGGCAGATACGGCTTCCTTTTCTTTGATTTTAGCCTGCTTTCCTATGCCTTCTGAAACAGTTTCTTGAAGACCACTGCCACGTAAGTTCTCTTTGATAAGCTCACTACCAGCTGTTTTACATAAGGGCAGTGAAGTGATTCATAAGCAAACATAGGACTTTCCTGATACCTAAGAGACTTTGTAATCCTTGGTAGATATTCTGATTTGAAGTATTTCAACCTCAAGTTGATAAAATAAATAAATATATGTGTGTTTATTTCTGTGTGTATAAAATTTTTATTGTAAACCATAAAGCACAGTACAAATATTAGTTATAGTTGTTTAAGTAGGAAATAAATAAACTGCTAGTGAAGTCTGCCGCTGTGACTTTTGCTTTTGTTACACTGTGTCTGTTGATTCTCTAGGACACCGAGTTTTGTAGAATCTACCAGGATGCTGCTTTTCTTGCAACCCATTCAGGAGTAGAAGAGACAGGACCACCTTCGGGCAACATTTCAAAAATTGAGTGAAGAATTATAATCCCTAACAGGATTCAAGAACACCATGGAATGATTGACTTGACAAGATAAGCTTAGAAGCAGAGAATTAGACTTGAAAATATCTTTAGAGCTTTTCCAGCACAGATTGTTATCTCTCAGTAGATACATTTCATAACCTAGTGAAAAAATATTAGTGTTCTGCACTGCTCTACAGAAATGCTTCTCAAACTTCAATGTGTGCGTGAATCCCCATGCAGTTTTGTTAAAATTCAGATTCTAGTACCGTAGATCTAGGTTGGCACCTGAGATTCTGCATTTTATCAAACTCTCAGTTGATGGTGATGATACCAGCTCATGGGCCACGCATTGAACAGCGAGACTCCAGAGATGATGTCATACAGCTCATAGACTTAAGAATTAGGGCTCACTTTGAATTTAGCCTCCATGGCTTGGAATTGCACCCTGGCCACTTACTGTGTGATCTTGATCAAAGCAGTTTACTCCTTTTTGCCTAATCCACATCTGAAAATGAGGAAAATATCAGTACTTATTTCATAAGCTTTTGTAACAATTACATAATTTTTTTAATTTCAGCATATTACGGGGGTACAAAAGTTTAGGTTACGTATATTGCCCTTGTCCCCCCTCCCCACCCCGAATCAGAGCTTCAAGCGTGTTCATCCCCTAGACGGTGAGCATCACACTCATTATGTATGTATACACCCACGCACCGCCCCCCCCCCGCCCTGACATCTGCCCGACACCCGATCAATGTTATTCCTAAATGTGCTCTTAGGTGATGATCAGTGAAACCAATTTGATGGTGAGTACATGTGGTGCTTATTTTCCTGTTCTTGGGATACTTCACTTAGCAGAATGGGTTCCCGCTCTATCCAGGAAAATGCAAGAGGTGCTATATTACCATTGTTTCTTATAGCTGAGTAGTACTCCATGGTATACATATACCACGTTTTATTAATCCACTCATGTATTGATGGGTACTTGGGTTGTTTCCACATCTTTGCAATTGTGAATTACACTGCTATAAACACTCTAGTGCAGATGTCTTTTTTATAGAATGTCTTTGTTTTCCTTTGAGTAGATTCCCAGCAATGGGATTGCTGGATCAAATGATAGTTCTACATACTTTTAAAATATTATTTAAATCCTAAAATTTATGGAAAATACTAAATATGCTAAATAGTTAAAATTTCTAATTCCTGAAAATGCTCGTGCATGTTTTACTGAAACTATTTGGAGAGAATTTATGAGATAACTAACACTTTTCTCCATTTTATAGATGAGGACATTGAGGCATAGACAGATTCAGTGATTTACCCCTTGCAACCAGACAACATTTTGAAAAGAAGGGATTAAGAGATTGAGAAACTCCTTGGAAGAGAAAATCAGCTCTCATAGGGAAATTGGCCTTTAAGTTGGCTGGAATTGGTATGCTAAAGTTTTAAAGTTTTACAATAAAGTTTTAAAGGGAGATTGAAGAAGTTTATTTCATATATAAAGAAGTGTAAAAGTTTCTTTTTTCTTTCTTTCCTTCTTCTTCTTCTTGTTATTTTTGCAAATCTGAATTGTATTGGGAGTACCTTTCAAAATCCCACTTTGTGTTTCCGTCTCTCACAATAGGTAAGTGGGTAATGGGTTCTGAGTTCCCTTAACAATCATGTATACTTTCTAAAGAGCAATGATCTTGTAACTTGGATTTTCCCTTTTTTTTTTTTTTTGTCAGATCCTTTGTTAGAAGGGCAAAGAAAATAAGTAACAAAAAGAATGAAGGAAAATAGAGACCTGAATGAACCACTAAAGACACCATTGATCTCTCCCTAATCAAGAGCTGGCTCTGTTGTACTCTTCTGCTGGAAAGAACAAGGACTTCCTCTAATACACACTAAAATCAGTTCTAATCATTGACATCTTCCTGTCTGCAGATGGCACCATGTGTGTGCCTTCCCTGGAATTGCTCACCCTCGCCTACTCACTCACATACTAGCTCCCAGTTCTTTAGCATCCATTCTGTTGCTCAAGTATTTTAATTTTAATTTTTTTTTTGTACATGCTCTCTCCTACTATCTATAAGCTGTGACCAGTTTCTTGAGGTTGCTAAATCCCAGTTCCTCTATTAAATAATAATTCTTAATGCCACATTGCCTTTGTTCTTACGATTGCACACTACATTTGTCAGAGAGACATTTCACCTCAAACAGGACCGATTTTGAAGAAAAATAAAAATACGTAGCTCTTAGAAGTTTCTGTCCTCTCTCAACTCTCTCCTTCCTAGTTTTCACATTTTTCTTTTTCCTTTTGAACCCAGTAGTATAGTCATTTATGTGCTTTAGCATTTGAATCCCAGCTACACCGCCTCTGTGACTGTGACAAAATTATGTAAACTGAGTCTCAATTTATCTATCTGAAAAGTGGGGCTATGATGGTCAGAGTGCCTATATCCCAGAATCACTGTGAGTATCAAACACATTTACGTTGTGTGCATAGTATCTGGCACATGCTAAACACAGAATAAATGTTACTTTTTACTTTCACTATCTTCATTCTAGGTTCACGGACAGGTCACTGTAATTAATAACTTACAAGCTTTTTATTAGAACCCAGAAATCCTGACTGCTCAGCATCTGTTTTCCGTATGCTTCTGCATTACCTCCAAAATTTCCCACTGACCACATCTATGAAATGATTCATAATACATGAGGCTTGCAATTATTGAAATATTCACATAGATGTCCACAACTTAAACAATGGACTCTTTTGGGTTTTGCTCATGCATCATAAGTTCAATTCTTTTTTCAAGTGTTTTCATCCTAAGAGCAAGATGCTACCCCCAGAGGTAGAGAAGATGTAAGTTCTGGCATGTGAAAGAATATATGTGGCAGACCAAGTGCAATTACAACACAGTTAGTCCCAAATGTTGGTCCCTAAAAGCATCCAGATTGACTCTTTTATATGGAAGGCCAGTCTTGCAGATGAGGTAGATTTAATAAAGTTGGCAATGAAAACATCAATGTTATGAGTTAATTAAGGGCTGGTTCTCTGTATTATAGTCTTTATATACCTTTTTGTATGAGATTAGGGTGGGAGGAAGGGGAAGAGGGAAAATATAAATGTACCTACAGACATTAATACAGCTTGGCTGAAAGCAGCAAAGCAATAGTACAGCCCTTATCTGGCCATATTCCAGACATGGCTTAATGACCTCTTTTGCAGATGAGATGTCTAAGAGCAACTTGTACAAACTCAGAGACAGTGCTTCCGTCCTCTTAAGAATAACTTAGAGTTTAGGCTATCTGAAACAGACAAGGATAAAGTTCCTGGACTATTTGAGTGGAAAGTGAGGCTTAGTGAGGTTAAATATTAATAAATGGCCTAAGTTCATACAGGGAGTGACAGAATCAGGATCAAGTCCACAGATGTCTGAAACCAGAGTTCATGATTTTGCAATTACAACACAAAGGAAAATGATAGATGGCAAGTTGTCTGGTGTGAGGACAGGAAAAGTTTGAAGGAATGGGCTGTAAGGAGGCATGTTTGTCAAATCAGCTGGCCACTTCGGTATTTCAAAAATATACATCTGATTGCTGGGCTGATGATCAGTAAGTTTTCAGCAAACAAGATTACACAAGATATATATTAAAACTACTCTTTTTATCCCACGGTGCAAGGCAAAGATGAAACATTCTATTTTCTGACATCCCTTTTAAAAGTTGGAATATTGGAGAAGGACTTTTGGTTAAAAGTAAATCCACTTACTAAAAATAAATCCACTTACCTTTCTTCACATGCTTTAATCTACATTTCACTATATGGTGCTTATTACATTTATTCTGTAAATATGCAGTTTTATAGATATTGCCAAGGTATCACCTGGCAAAGTAATTTAGCATACAATATGTCATCATAAAATGCTGAGTATTATATTGCTAATGCCAAAATTAAAAGAAAAAGCAGGGGCTATATATGCTTCTCAATCTAGTAGTTACTAGCAAGAAAATGTGGTTTGTAACAACAATGAAGATATGCTGATAATAAAGAGAGACACAGGGAAAGAGGAATAGGGGGAAAAGTTGGCAGAGAGAAATGAGCAAAGGTAAAGAAAATTGTAGGTCAGAGAAAGTCTAGATAAAAAACAATTACAAAATTGTCATGAAAAGCTCAGAACTATGAAAGCATACATGCACTCCCAGGCACTCCCAGGGCAAACTGTCTGATCCCAATGCCTAGGTTCTTCATTATTTTGTGAAATATATTTTGTTCTACCATAAGAAAAGAACAATTTAATTGTTCTTTTTGTTAATTGACCAAAATTTAAACCAATTTGGAATCCTTGAAAAAGACCCAAAGTGGATGGGCTATGGTGTCATTTAAAGCTGGGGTTAGCTCTTGTCTGCACTGCTTAACCAGCTGGGAGGTGTTGATGAAGTTTATTTTTACTCTCATTAGCAGTATCCTCATCTTTAAAAGCCTTGTAGTTTTATTGTAAAAATTAAAGAATATTTTTTATGTATATATATATGTGTGTGTGTGTGTGTGAGAGAGAGAAAGAGAGAGAGAGAGAGGTAATGCTATCACGCTATCAATGGTTTGAATAATTAGCCCATTGATATCATTTTGGGATGGCAAAGTTTATCCTCTCCATCTTCTTCAGCCATCATCTCCAGCACTGTGATCATCCTAGTGATTAAGCTATGTTTTTTATGGCTACATTTTTTATTTCCCATCAAAAAAAAGGGGAGGTGTTTCTAAACTGTCAAGGCCTGCACACTCCAAAACCATTGAAATTTTTGATAAATATTGCCATCTTGCGTTGCAAACATATGAATACCACATTTAACATTTTTTTTACTGATTATAGTTTCAGAAATTCTCAGTGACATGTAATGTCAACTGCAGTATTTTGTTAATTGCTTGAAAAATTGAAAGCAGTCTAAACGATTTGCAATAGAAAAATTGCTTAATAAATGTATGTTGTATTCATATTACAGAATGAGATGCAACTCTTAAAAGGAATGTGATAGCATGGTGTATTACTGATATGAAAGAAAAGTCCACAATATATTCTCAAGTTGAACAAAAAGAAATTGTGAAGCACTATGAATAATTTGATATCATTCATGTAAAGCAGCAGTCTCCAATCTTTTTGGCACCAGGGATAGGTTTCATGGAAGACAATTTTTCCAGGGACTGGGGTAGGGTGGGGGGTGGTTTCAAAATGATTCAAGCACATTACATTTACTGTGCACTATATTTCTGTTATAATTATTACATTGTAATATATAATGAAATAATTATGCAACTCACCATAATACAGAATCAGTAGGAGCCTGGAGCTTATTTTCCTGCAACTAGATGGTCCCATCTGGGGGTGATGGGAGACAGTGACACCCAAAGTGTGTCCCTTATGTCCAGTCTACTCTGTAACCTCATTTTGGTGGCTGTCACTGCAGAAAATCCTGCTTCACAAAGATAGGGTGTTGGAAACGGAAGCAGGCTTTTCAGTGCTTTTGTGGCAATCTCAGGATATTCCTCTTTGACTTTAATCCAGAACATATGGAGATTTGAAGTTGTCTCAAACATACTTTTAAGGCGAACATCACTTGCAATAGCAAGCAGTTGATCCTCTTCTAGCACAGACAAAGTCGATTCACCTGGCTTATTCACAAATGGGTCCTGGATCATTCCTTTCCAGTTCAGGGGTCTTCTGTGGTCAGGAAGTAATGCTCAACCTACTTTGAAAGCTGTGATAGGTGATCATGCACCACCACAAAGAAGGCCTTGGCTCAGTCTCTTTCAAAATCTCTACTAATGTTTGAAACATGTCAAAAATCCCAATGTTAACTCATCTCCCCCATAATTCCAATTTGGCTTTGAATGCAGCCACTTTATCTGCTTACTTGAATACAGTTGTCATTCTCCCTTGAAGTGACAGATTGAGTTTGTTGAGCAGGTTGAATATGTCACACAAGTAAGCAAGTTTTGCGACCCATTCTGTGTCACTGAAATGTGCTGCCAGTGGTGACTGTTTTTCTGAAAGAAATCTCTGGAGTGGCTTCCATAACTCAAAACCTCTGGCCAGTGATCTACCTTTAGAAAGCTGTCTCACTTCTGTGTACAAGAGAAGCTGTGTGTGCTCTCATCCACCTCTTCACAAAGCTGCGTGAACAGATGTGTGTTAAGGGCATGTACTTTAATGTGGTTGATAATTTTAATTGCATCCTGCAAAATGTCATTATTTAGTTCAGGTAAAATTTTTTGGCTAGCCAGCATTTCTCTGTGGATGACACAGTGCGTAGACTCACATTCAGAGGTGACCTCCTTGACCTGAGTAGTGAAACAAGAAAGCCATCCAGTCACAGCAGCTGCTCCATCTATGCATATACGGACACAAAACGACCAATTCAGTTTTCTTGAAATGTAATCATTCAAAGACTTGAATAGTTCTGCAGCTGTGGTGTTGGTTGGCAACAAAAGTGCACATAACACATTTTCATGCACATCCTCCAGAAAAATGTATCACACACAAAAAAGCATCATTGCCTTGTTGTCAACCTGGATTGCGTACCACGGTGATTCATTAGTCCTGTCTAACAACTGTGACTCAATAGCCTCTGCTATTTTATCAATTCATCTAGTTATGATGTTAGCCAAGAGAGGAACATATACCACCTTTGGGACTGCAGCTTCTCCTAAAAGTTCATGGCAAATGTCCCTAGCAGTGGGCAGGGTCAACTCTTTACCAACAGTAAAGGGCTTCTTGGCTTTAGCATGCCGTAGCCACTAAGAATGATGCCTTTAGTGCCAACACATTTGATGAAGTGGTGGCCTTCAATAATTGCTTCTGCTCTTCATATTCACGTTTTTTTTTTTTTTCCTTTTGAAAAACTCCAAAGCTTGTCTTTTAATGCAGGGTGCTTGGTCTCCATGTGGCGAAGCAGTTTTGAAGGTTTCATGGCTTCGTTGGCTAGCCGGTCACCACATATTATACAAAACCGGCTTGGAGAATGTGAATCACCTGTAGCAATGAACCCATAATTTACTCTTGGTGTTTTCTTTTAAATGCAGCTTTCATTTTGTTGGCAGTCTTAGAGTCTTCTGCTGTCTTATCATTAGATCTTTCCCCTTTTTCAAAAAAGTTCTCCTGCGATGTTTGTTTTTCACTCATTTTTGCTAGGGTTAGCTTGTGGGCTTACCAAAACTATGCCTGAGACAAGTGCACAGTGAGGGAAAGAGGTATGGATAGAAGTGGTAAATAAAATAATGGGCAGGCCATGTGCAGACTAAAACAAGTGTCAGATTCTGACTTAAAGCGTCCCACCAGACGCAGCTGTACAACTGAAGTACATCAACGCACTTGCCACTAAAAGCCTGCTACCAGATGCAGCTTAATTGTCACTTGCCACTCACTGATAGAGTTTTGATATGAGTCTGCAAGCAATTGCTGTATTATGGTCTCTATGCAGTCAAACCTCTCTGCCAATGATAATCTGTATTTGCAGCTGCTCCCCAGTGCTAGCATCACTGCCTCAGCTCCACCTCAGATCATCAGGCATCAGATTCTCATAAGGAGCGCGCAACCTAGATCCCTCACATGCACAGTTTACGGTAGGGTTTGTGCTTCTGTGAAAATCTAATGCCACTGCTGATCTGACAAGAGTCAGAGCTCAGGCAGCAACGCAAGTGATGGAGAGTGGCTGTAAATACAGATGACGATTCTCTGGCTTGCCCGCCACTCACCTCCTGCTGTGCAGCCTAGTTCCTAACAGGCCACAGACCACAACCAGTCTGCGGCCCAGGGGCTGGGGACTGCATGTGTAAAGAAACATATGTAACACATATGTAGTTTATAAAGTATATATGTGTGTGATATTTTCAAAATTAGTTTTGATTTCTGGGGAGTGGTAATAATGAGTCAAAATGAGAAAGGAAATCTTTATTTCTTCATAAAAGACTAAATTGAACATTACATGTTATTTTAGTTTTTTCTATTGTTTCTGTAACAAAAATACCTTACATTTAGTGACCTAAGACAACCAAATTCATGTTACAGTTCTGGATCCTAGAAGTCAAAAACAGTCTTTTAGGTTAAAGTCAAGGTGTCGGTTGAGCCGTGTTTCCTCTGGAGCCTCTAGGAAAGAATCCATTCCTTGCCTTTTCCAGCCGCATTCCTTGGCTCGTGGCCTGGCATCACTTCTGTGTGGGCTTCCATCATCACATCACCTCTCTGAGTTTCCTGCCTCCCTCTTACAAAGGCCCTTATAATTACATTGGACCCACCCAGATAATTCAGGATAATCTCCCCAATTCAGGATCCATGATTTAACCACATCTGCAAAGTCTCTTTTGCCATGTAATATTCATAGGTGAGGACATGGATGTCTTTGGAAGATTATTATTCTGCCTGCCACACATTTTTCTGTTTTGGTAGAATCTGTCTTAACAATGACTTAGACATTGGTTACTGAAGCTCTTCCAAAAATCTACATGGAAAAAAAATATACGTTAGATACGATATTTAGCACAACATGGAAGAAGAGAAGGATGGAAGGAAGGAAGGAAGGGAGGGAAGGGCAGACTCTGTGTTCATGTACCTGAAATAATAAGTGCTCAAAAATATTAGCTGTGATGTATTTACTTATTCGCTAGATGACAAATTCTTATGCCGAGTTGAACAGTATCCATGGCATTGCTCACATCACAAAAGAAATGGAAGAGGAAAAAAGACAATCTCTGGCCCTTTAAGAATTTATCATTCATTTGGGAAGACGGCATAAGCACCTGAAAAGACTTAAGAATAGTGCGATGTAACATCCCCAGAGTGTACTAAAATTATTTAAAATGAGAATTTGGAGATAGGTGATAAGAGCTGGGTAGTAGAGTCACAGTCACAGGACTTATCAGGGACAGCTTCATGCATGGAAGATTTGAATCAGGATTTATATGAGGCAAATGGGCATGAAACCGTAAGTTATTTTATTTATTTATTTATTTATTTTTTTGAGACAGAGTCTTGCTCTGTTGCCTGGGCTAGAGTGCCGTGGTGTCAGCCTAGCTCACAGCAACCTCAAACTCCTGGGCTCAGGCAATCCTTCTGCCTCAGCCTCCCGAGGAGCTGGGACTACAGGCATGTGCCACCATGCCCGGCTAATTTTTTCTATGCATTTTTAGTTGTCCAGCTAATTTCTTTCTATTTTTAGTAGAGACAGGGTCTTGCTCTTGCTCAGGCTGGTCTCAAACTCCTGACCTCGAGTGATCCTCCCGCCTCGGCCTCTCAGAGTGCTAGGATTACAGGCGTGAGCCACCGCGCCCAGCCAAAACTGTAAGTTATTTAAAACAAAAGAAATTAGAGTAAATGCACATACTCAAGGAATAACTGATGGAAGACATTGGTAAACATTTTAACTTGGTTGGAGAAGAACAAGAGATGAGCTTGGAGGGATATGGAAGGTGTGTTCAACAGAGGAGGCGAAGAGGTGAGTAGGCAAAGAGTGAGCCCAAAGGAGGTTGACTTGGTAGTGTATGAGCAACCACGTGTGTTCCCAGCAGACAAGTGAAACATGGTCATTAGTGGCCCTCATTGTCTGCCTGGAATCTTTCCTTCTAATATCTGATAAAGAAATAGTACTAGGTATTTTATGGTTAGTGGGTAAATTGGTTAGTGTTTTTAATTTAAAAAAAATATTTTAGTCAAAGTTAGAGATCAAAAATAGATTCTAAACAATCTTACTGTTCTTGAGAATAATAATGGTAATTGAGAGGAAAGGAAAAGGTTAGTGAAGAAAAGCCAAATAGGGTTTAACTGAAGCATAGATCACTGGCACCTCCTGGTGGCTAAAATGGAAATCCATCGTCAATACAAACAAGTGGCTCATCTCAAAAAAAGTAGTTAGTAAACAAGGTAAAAACAGAATGTGTCTTTGATAAACAACCTCTGGCTACTGCGGAGGAGTGTTTTGTAGGCAGGGACACATAGATACAGGAAAGACTATAGCTTTAGGTAATTCATAGAGGAGTTTCTTAACTAAGATATTAATCTTAGAGTCTGAAAAACTAGTTGGATTCACGACACTTCCAAGAGTAAAAACAAACAGAAATAATTCAGCTTTACAATGAGGACATATATAGAGATATAATAAAATGCTCAAAGAAAGGTTTATAGAGAAAACAAAAATGCTGACTCAATCACACAGCTAGTTAAGTGAAGATCCAGAATTTAATCTCTAGCTTATCTGTTTCTAAAACCCTGGTCACATGAAGTACACAACTACAGTGCCCCAATATAGTGGAAAGGGACAACAAAGTTCATATCAACTCACATGTTCTGTCTAGACTCCGAAATTAAGAAAGAAATAAGCAAGACTTCAAGCATTCATCATTTTCCCAATGAGTTTTAAAAGAAAGAATGTAGAATAAACAAAAAGAAAAAAACATAATTTTTATAAAAATCTAGTATCCCAAGAAGGCTTACAGGTGCCCATTTGTTTGAGATCTTTCTAATTAAAAAATGGTTTATTTTTAGTTTTTTTTGGATGCAGAAGACCCCATTTATTTCAACGTGAGCACAAGCAGCCAATTATCAGTAAGGTAACACTTATTGAGAGCCCCCTCTGGGCAGAAAATTGTACATGATATCAATAGAATATATGAACATATTATGTATATTAGAATACATATTGTAGCCAAGCCCCAAGGGCACTATTCCAAAAGTTTATCATCAAACAGAATTAGGAATCCTAGAGAAACTGCTGTAAAAAACACTTATGTCAGAAGCACACAACACACACACACACACACACACACACACACACACTTTCTTTGACATACCAACTGTAGAAGTCAGTCTATTAATAGAAATCTGTTTGGGGGGGCATGGGCAATATACATAACCTGAACTTTTGTACCCCCATAATAAGCTGAAATTTTTAGAAAAAAGAAATTTGTTGTGTCCAAAAGGTAGTCACTAGCTACCAGTGGCTATTGAGCCCTTGAAATGTAGCTAGTCCAAACTGAGATATGCCAAAAATATAAAATACTCACTAGATTTTGAGGACTTACTGTTTACAAAAATGTAAACTATCTCATTAACAATTTTTACATTTATTACAAACTGAGAGATAATATGTTGGCTATATCAGATGAAATAAAATATGTTATTAAAATTAATTTCACATGTTTCCGTACTTTTTTATTGCGGCTAAGAGAAAAATGTAAATGACCTGTGTGAATTGCATTTGTAGGGTCACATTACATTTCAGTTGGACAGTGCTATTCTAGACATATGTACTAGAGGCATTTTAGATACTGTTGCATTGAAGGGCAGTGACAACAGGTAGATGTGATATGTCTAGATGTGTCCAAGTTTGTTGTATATAGTTTCCTGAAGTATGATTCTTTCCAGCCACTGTCAAATTTCTGAATTCAAATGACACGCTCTCAAAAAAATTGTTGCAAAATATTATTTGTCCACAAGTATGTATTTTTGCATTGCTATTACTTGTTTATTTTCAGCAAAGCTCTAATGTTACCTTTGAAGGTTGTAATTCAGTTGCCAGCTCTGCATTCACATCAGATGACATCTTATCCTTTCTGTGCCACTTTATTAGGAAAAGAAATGTGTTGATAGACATTATTAAAGACCTAGGCCATTGCCAAAATATATTAGAAAGTACCACTACAGTGTCTGGCCTTGGTCTAAGGATATGAAAAAGAACAAGAGCATAGTTCTTTCCCCCAAAGGCTAACTTGAAGAGAAGAGACAAATATAAAAGATGAGAATGCATGGTATCACACACTTTGTGAAAAATGAAAAATTCACGGTGTATATGGCAAGTAAAGCTGGATGAGATGGCTGGAAGTTGATAAGAGTTGATAAGAATCATGGAATAGAAGAATGAAGAGGGGTTGGATGTGAGAGAACATCACAAGATTCATTTCCTTCCCATTGACTATGAATTTCTTGGCAAACTCTTTAAACTTCTCGAGAATTGGTTTTCGTACCAGCTTCTATAAGCCAATACAGTGTCGATATCCATCAAGCTTTGTTGAACTAACACGCAAATATGTCTAAAAACAGAGATACTAATGCATATATATCAAGGTTTCGTGAACATTAACTTCAATGACTTTGTAAATTTTAGATCACAATAAATATGCTAGCTGTTTATTCAGCAAATAATATTGAACACATATTAAGTGCCAGGAATTATTGTCAGCTACACCTATTACCTGAGCTTTGAAGAAAGGATAGAGCTTAGGTAAGCGCAGAGGAGGAAAAAGTGTTGCAGGTGGAGAGAAATGGTTGGAAAGACACAGAGGGGTTGCATCCTTTATTACTGAAATATTCTAACTAATTTCCTTATTTTTAATCTTTTGTATGTTTAGCAGGTACACACACAGAAAAAGAGAGTCCATTTTCATTATTTGTGGTATTTATATTCTATGTAGTTGATATGCACACTAGATTAGCAAATACTGAGCCATTGCTCCCAGGGGAAATACAGATTTAGGTTTCTGTGAAACTCCGATCACAATATTTTCATCAGCTCATCAATAACCTTGTTCTGCACGTATTTCTGTTTAAAGATATACAATACACACACACTATATATATATACACGCACACACATATACACACACACACACACACACGCACACACCTTGATACAAGTGTGAGGAGTTTCTTTCTCTTGGGCTTATATCTTAAAGTATAATTGTTGGGCCATAAGATATGTGAAAATTTGGTTTTACAAAATAATGCCAAATTAATTTTCAAAGTGGTTACATCAATTTATATGCCAGAGCAATTTATCTAGTTTTAATTCTGAAGTACCTTTCTTAAAATGTTGATCTCGTTTTTTATTCACTTTCAAACAAGCAAACTATTCTTTCTTTCTTTCTTTCTTTCTTTCTTTCTTTCTCTCTTTCTCTCTCTTTCTTTCTTTCTTCTTTCCTTCCTTTCCTTTCTCCTTCCTTCCTTCCTTCCTTCCTATTTCAGGATATTACGGGGGCACAAACATTTTGGTTACATGTTATGACTTTGCCACACCCAAACCATGATTTGGGGTGTGTCTTTTCCCCCCTACAACGCTCACCACATCCATTACTTGTGAGTTTACCCACCCCACAATCCCTGAGGAATATTACTACTGTGTGAGCACAATAATGTTGATCAGTCCGTGCCAATTTGATGCCAAGTACATGTGGAGCCTATTCTTCCATTCTCGTGATACCTCACTTTGGAGGATGGGCTCAAGTTCTATCCAGGAAAATATAAAAGGTGCTAGATCACCACCATTTCTTATAATCGAATAACATTCCATTGTATACATATACCAAATTTTAATAATCCACTCATGGATTAACAGGCACTCAGATTGTTTCCACATCCTTGCAATAGTGAATTGTGCTGCCATAAACATTCACGTGCAGATGTCTTTATTATAGAATGTCTTTTGTTGTTTTAGGTAGATGCCTAATAGTGCTATTGCTGGATTGAATGGTTATTTCTACTTTTACCTCTTTGAAGTATCTCTAAATTCTTTTCCACAGAGTTTGTACTAATTTGCAGTCTCACCAGCAGTGTAAGAGTGTTCCTATCTCTCCACATTCTCACCAGAATTTGTTGTTTGGGAATTTTTTGATAAAGGCCAATCTCAATAGGGTTAGGTGATATCTCATTGTGGTCTTGATTTGCTTTTTATTTAAAATTTCTGGCTATGTCACAAAGAAATGTGAGGCAGTTTATAATAACCTCTTCAGTAAGTTTGGAAGGTCAATCTTTTAACCTCTTTATACAATAGGAAAATTAAAATTATAAATAGAAAAATCAGAGAACTTATCGAATACAAGATTCCATGAAAGAAGGCCAGAAGTTTCTGAATTAAATGCAAAATGTGTATGCATGTGTGCATGATTCTGGAGTATACAACTTTCTTTAAATTCTCAAAGATTTCTGTAACCTGAAAAACATTAAAAACCATGGCTAAAGAATAAATTGAAAGATCATCATACTAGAATTCTGGAATAAGCTAGTTAAAAAGAAAAAAAAAGTCCTAAACTTCCTGGAAAGTATAACAAGGAAGAAGCATGATTTATTATATAGTTTGCACAGGACAAAAGGAAACATACTAGTCTTTACCTTAATAACTATGTTTTGCTCAGGCCATCATTTAAAAATCATATGTACTTCTTATAGCTCACACTGAAGAGCCTTGTAGAATAGCCTTGTAGAATAGAATAGCCTTGTAAGTTTTAAAAATTAGTCATTAATAATGCACCAACTAAAACTCCAGAATCAATAAAAAGGAAAACTACCTATAAAAAGAAGAGAAAAGATGAAGTGAATAAGATAGGGAAATTATAAAGTGTTTCTAGCTAAGGAGTGTGACGCAAAAAAGAGAATTGATATATAGCTCATTTTCTTAGTGCTAAGCAACTGGTGAAGCAGAGCCTCATTGAGTAGAGATTGTGTGTTTCACTAGGAAGAACAGTTACATCTGACCACCCTGGGAGAGGCTTATAAAACTCTTCCAAGCTAGTAAAGGAAAAGAGGCAGACAATTAAAACAGGAAGTACCAGCTGGGGAAGATCTCCACTGGTGTTCATGAGTATACTGGCCACATAATGAAAAACAGAACAATGGATGTGGGGAACTCCTAGGAACCCCTCTACGGGGAGGAGGGACCAGGTGGCCCTCGTCAGGAAATGTTTGCTCGTTTGTGTTCTTAAAACCCATCAAACCCCGAGAGGCTATTTTCCCTTAAAATAAAAATAAAATTAAAACAAAAACTAGTTTACGTTTTCATCAACAGGATAGTGGGCATTTCCAATAGGATTTATATATTTTTTTTCAGTTGTGCCTCAGCTTTTTGTGATATACGATTGGTAAAATTTTATACAGAAGCTTTTCATCTAATGTTCATAGCTTCTTACACATGTGGTTAAGCAAAGAGATTCCCTTAAAATATTGTCTGTTATTACCCAGAACAGTTTAGCAAAATTTAAAATCAGGTAAAACATCAAGGAATATGATTGTGGAGTGTCTCATTCACTATGGAAGTGTAAAGATAAAAGTAATACAGAGAAGTCATAACTGCAATTGTCTACTTTTATAGAAACAAGTATGTCATCAATCTACCTGATGAGAAAGAAAAAATGTCTATAATTGTATATCCTTTAACATTACTAACATGTTTTTTCAGTCAGATTTAATATCTCTCTCTCTCTCTCTCTCTCTCTCTCTCTGGATCTTAGACTCTCAGTCTTTCAATGTATTCTATTGTCTTTCTCATGGGTACTTCTGAATCTCACCATACAATATGTTATATGAGCTTCTCATGATTAGAGAACACTACGTACAAAAAAGAGAAGACATTATATTAAATGAGGGAAGTAAGAATGAGAAACCACCGATGTGTTCTAAGTAATCATTATGCCAAATTCTATGTGAAGTCATGCCTACAATCCAGCAATAGCAAGAGTGGTTTTTTATTGGCCACTAAGTGATTATTTGAGGTATAATCAGTGTTGCCCAAAACAGTCTCGAGTGAGACCAACCTCTTCCACCATAAAACATTTCCATCTCTGGAGTTTACTTCACCAGGCAGTAGAGCTAGACAGAAAGACCTTAATTCAATGTCTCTAGTTGGGGAACATTAAACTCACCTCATTCATTCACACATTCAGCATTTATTGACGGCAAACATTTAGCCAGGTGCTTTCCCATGAGCTGCAAATACAGGACGTTTGAATTTTACCATGTTGAGATATCATTTTTCTAGGCAATCAATGCCAATTTGAATTTATTTCTCTTATTCTAACTACTGGTGATCTCAAATTTACAGCTTTAGGAATTTCAACCATTACTTAGCTGTCACCTGAGGTCACTCTCACTCTTGCAACTTAAATAAAATCGGCTGCAATCCCTTATCCTAAGCCCTCTTGAATTATTCTTCCACAACACTTTTCAAACAAGTCTGTGTGGCAAACCTTGCTGAATATTTTGTGTAACATACCCCACATAACAAAACACCACGTAACAAAAAGAGAATGTAAAATACTGGACTGTTTTGGTTATCCCTTAGAGAGTGACAACCTATCCCAAAATGTAGTGGTTTAAGACAACTACTTTACTGGCTTATAATATTTTAGGCCAAAAATTGAGAAAGGGTTTGACTGACAGCTCATCTCTGACCAACATGGAATCCAAGGAACAGCTGGTGAGGAAAGACTCTTCCAGATGGCTTCTTCATGCAAATACCTGGTGCCTTGCTGCTCCTTGGCCTCTATCTGCACAGGAAGTCACATGGTAGTTTTCCTTTCTGTGGGGAAACTGAACTTAATATTACCTTACCGAGAAACGTTGAAGGAAGTGACTAATTACATGCTGCATACACTACCGTGAGCAAACTTTGACGATGCTGTTAAAGAATTATGAAGAACACAACATTGAAATGAGCCTGATAAAGATTTATAAAAAATAGGACATCAGAGTAAGTTCAATGTTACTAGTGATGCAAATTGATTATCTGCTTACTGTTTACTAAAAGTAGGATAATGTATAACAACCGTAGCTTTAATTCCATGTAAATAGAGCTGAAAATCCACTACACTTTTATAGCCACTTGCTGGTTACTTACACGTATAATATTTGAGGTATTTTTTTTTTTTTTTGCTCCATAATAAAATCAACAAATTGTATATTTATAAATTGGCATCTTCCTTTTGGCCTTGACTTCTGTCCCCTCACCCCACCTTGCACTGCCAGTACTTTCAAGAGACAGAAAACAGACACTGCTAGGCCACCTAGGGGCTATGCTGGAACTTTCGCAGTGATTCAGTCTTTGGTAGAGCTGTAGCGCAAATGAGAGATGTTGCAGCCACGGTAGGAAAATTCAATCTTCCACATAGGCACTTATTCTTACACCTTTGCCAGTCACTCTTGCCTCCGACATTACTCTCCTACTGATATTTCTGCTCAAGTCCTCAACAGTGTTCAGCCCTCCTCTCCCTCTCATTTTTCCTCCTCTTGTCTATCCTGTTAATATCTCCTCCAATCTAAAAGTTCTTGTAACTTTCTTGGACAGGTTTGTTGTATTGATTGATTGATCCGTGTCCTTATCTCCGTCTAAATCATCTCTGCTATTCCCAGAAAGCCTTATCTTTAAAAACACATCTATCGAGTTGTGTTTTAAATAGACAATTGTCTTTCTGAAAGGAAATATGTGCTAGATGTTAACATACTAATTTCCACCCTCACCATATTTAAATCTCTTAGATTAATGGTAACCACAAATAGGAAATGCCCAAATTTGATTTGGATTTTTTTAAAACAATTTGGTTTTGATTAATACAAAATATTTATTTAATACCATTTACTTTGTTCTTTAAGTATAAGGAAATCTATATTTGATTCTGGAGAATTCAAATCCAACTGTGATTTGTCTTTGTTCCTTTTTCTCATATCCATCCCTAAGCCTAATTTTACTCAAAAATTCTACCTGTATGAATAAAAGCTAAATTCTGCAGAGAGAACAGGCAGACCTGAAGTTTGTATGTTTAGGGCAAAGCTGTTTGTTACCAGCTTCTGCTGCTTTCAATCTATAATGCAGTAAAGAACACAGCAGTTATGCATAGTAAGTTTTCCTTTCAAAGCTAAAATACAAAAGAAGCCCTTGTCAAGAATTATTAATGTCTTAAGTAAAGTTCATCACAGCCAAAGCCATTCTAGAGAATAAATCTACCTAACTTAGGAAAGTGTGTGTACTTGTAAAGAAATAGTGGGGGATTTGAGGGAGAGAAGAAGGTGAAGGACTCATTTTCTTACGAGAGAGGAAAAAAAATGGGTGTTTCGTAGGATGAAAGAAAACATAACCCCAATAATAAATAAATACTCTTTTAAAAAAATAAGCATAAGTGAAAAGGGAAACTAGAGGTCAAAAATGAAAACTCAAGTTTAATTCAGAAATGAATGTTGTAGAAAAAGCACAGGGCTTGGATCCGAGGAAGGATTTAATTGGGGTGGTGGCAGAGGGTGAAGCATAGGAAGCTTATTTGACCAGGTCCATTATTGAAAATGTGGGGCAAATATATAATTTGTACGTTGCCTGCAAAAAAAAGGTTATACAATGACAAAATCTCCGAATTAATGTATACATTGTTCATCATAAATTTTTTCTTTTTGTTTTGGCAAGGAAAATGCATTATACGTTAAATATAGACATTTAAAGTGCAGCAAAGTTTTCTAGCGTTGATCTTCCTTTCTTTTGTTTTTTAATATATCATAGTCTAAAAGCATTGGGAGGGGGTCCAATCATTCAAGACCTCTGAGACTGCTGCCACTTGTTAACTGTGAAAACTTGGGAAACACACTTAGTGCCTTTGCAGCCCAGTTTTGTCATATGAAAGATGGAATGACAATGCCTGCCTTACTTAGGCTTTAAGGTTGCTGTGAAATTTTATGTGTAAATCACGAAGCACATCAGAGAGGTAAGGGGCTGCTCCAGTTTGAATGTGTCCTCCGAAGTTCATGTGCCGGAAACTTAATTCTCAGTGCAACAGTGTTGAGAGGTGGCGCCAGTAAGAGGTGATTAGGACATGAGGGCAGAGATGTTATTTAACGCTCTTCATGCTTTTATTTCAGAAGTAGATTAGTTATCTCAAAAGTGGGCTCTTGGTAAAAACATGAGTTTGGCCCCCTTTCTTCCTCTCTCTCGCGTGCTCTCTCACCGTGTGATGCCTTCTGTCATGTTACAAGGCAGCAAGAAGGCCCTCACCAGATGTGGCCCCTTGATCTTGGACTTCCCAGCTTCCAGCACCGCGAGCCAAATAAGCTCCTATTGTTTATAAAGTACCCAGTCTGTGGTATTCTGATGTAGCAGCACAAAATGAACTAAGACAGGGGCCCTGACGTGACTGTGAGAAAGAGCTACAGTCAATCTTTGAAAGTAATTTTTGCAGTAATTCAAGTTGTTTGTTCAGAAAATTTTGAAGCCAGAGTTAGAAATGAGTTTTCTATCATTGCCAGAGTGGCTCCCATTTCACAGACCCCCGGCCTCAAAGTCGCCACCAGATCAAATACTGATCGTGGCTTTCCAGGTATCTCTTTCCAAAATGCCTTTCAAGCAAGTATTGCTGAAAATTCAATTTTTACTCAATGAATTTGTTTCCTCAGTGACAGCAAAATGGTGAGTACATGTGTGTGCATGTACACACACATACACCCTTACAATACATAAGAATACAAATTAATAGAAATAACAAGATTTATTAGTTGATATATCATTCTAAACTTAAGAGAGGATTTTGGAAGGTTGGGTCCCCAGGAAGTAGACTCTGAGGGGGACATTTGCTTGCAAGAGTATTTTGAGGTGCCTTTATTTCCTGTGGGGAAGTGAAGAAATCAAGATTCAGAAGAGGAAGAAGTTGAACTGTGATGAACTTGTAGCAAAAGCTTTAGCAGATCCCATGGGGAGCTCTGGACCTAGAGTGCCCTTCAGAGTTGTCTAAAATTAAAGTAAGGGGGCAGAGCTTTTATACCCCCATATCAACTTATTCCAGGTTACCCCAGAGAAGGGGAATATCATTGAGCAATGTGACTTTCTTTAGCTGAGGACAAATGTCAGAAAGGGACTCAGCTTAGAGATATCAGTCTCCAACACTCTCGTGAGATGAGTAATTTAGTTCTTCAATCTTAGAGTGTGACCCAGGTGAGCACCACAGAATCCACTACAGTCCACCCCTCACACCGTTCAGATCCACATACCTCATATAATCAGTCCTGGAAGCAGTGCCATTGTTCCTGGAGGAAGCTTACAAGAAGATGGTTAATGGGATGAACATTAAGCTCCACCAATGACATTAGTTTTGAAGCTATTCCTGATAGTCATCACACTCTTTCATCATCACCATTCAAGATTTCCCTCACCCTCTGTTGACACATGTCTGTTAGCCTCAATGGCTTTCCTGGTAGAGGAATCCAGAGTTCATCTCTGAGGTGTTATTCTGCCCTTCTCAAGCTTTGCCTTCCAAACTTGTCCAATTTATTATCAAAATTGAGTAAGGAAGTACCAAGAGATACCAAATGGATCACCTGAGTAGAGGGCCAAAGAGTATTTGCTGCCCATATAAGAGCAGCCCTTCCTCCTCTTGGTAGTCAGAATTACTCCCCAGGTTAATGACTGCTTTCCTTTTGTGCCATTCTTGTGGCACAAGAAGCTTAAAGTGACTGGACAGTTAGTTGTTGAAGCTTGAGCTTTAATTGGATTTTTTCTGTGTTCTCTGGTGGAAGTTTTCTCTCTCTGGTAACCAAGGCCTCTGAACTCACAGAGCCCAAAGTTGTCAGAATGAGAAACACAAATTCCGTAAGTGGGTCACTGGGAATAATAATTAAATAGGCTACTCCTACTTTCATTGCTTAGTTCTAGGACTCATGTGTTCTATCATTTGGGTACATAGCACTATCTACAGTTGTTACCTTATAGAAAGCATTCCCAAAGTATTCTATTCAAGCTGTCCTCAGATGTTCGTTCAATGGGTTGCACCATTACTAAAACGACTGGCAACTCCTGGGAGAACTGGGATGTGATAGGACCAACAAATCCCATAGGGGTAAATTGATGCCAAACCTAACTACTGTAAAGTAAGTCATTTTGTCTAATGTTACCTTATATGGACTCACATGTAAATGAATCAAATACTCTGTAAGTCCTCTAATTGTGGTTCTGTCTGAGTCCTGCTAGCAGAAAAGGCAAACTCACACCCTAAAGAACATGGACTCCCAAGGTAGAAGGGGCCTTATAAAAAGGCAATTTTCCACCATGAGGCTGATTTGTCTCCTCAATGGTTAATGCCATGTTTGGGGCTCAAAGTTGATCTCTCTTGCTGGCAGGCTGAAATTTATTAATGGTAGTAGCTAGATCAGCTCTGGTGGATGGAAATCCATGCAGTTTGGCCAATACACAGCCTCCTTCCCTGCCACCAAGCCCACTCTGTTTCATGTACCCCATGTGCCAATATTAGGGTGGTTGGTATCAGCTGATCGAGTCACCCAGTGTACTTGGTTGCTTAATGTCTTTCCTGTGGTGGATTTTCTCTGCAGCATTTACAAGTCAGAATAAATCCAACATACTTCATGCCCACTCCCAATGGGTTATCCAAATGCTTCTTCCCCAGAACTCCTTGTCCTCAATATTTTATTCTTTCTTCTTTGAGCCCTTTGATTAACCAGCCAAGCCATTTTTCACTGCCCATGTGTCTGTATTATTATTACCTCATGCTAACTTCTCTTTCCACATGAAATAGATGGCCAGATGCACTGCTCAGAGCTCTGGGATGATTTTTCCTTAAAACGTCATTCAGTGCCATTCCTAAGTGGGCTATGGTGCACCACGGTCCATTTTCAGTTTGATCCTGCATACTGAGCTGACCCATCTCTGACATAGCTTGGTTTTTTCCCCTCCTCTGCCAGCTGGTTGTAAGGGAGCCCCTCATATGGTCACAGGTGTGAGCTGAGGGAGAGCTGGGACAAGAGTGGTGGATGACACAAGAGTCTGGGTCTGGGCCACCTGCTGCTGAATTTCTCTTGTGCCTCTAGTCTTATTTTATCTAAGCCCAGCTATATCATTGCCGTGCTATAATGGATTACTGCTGGCCCTGCCCAACCTTTTGATGTGGTAAATTTGCCTGAACCCTGACCATGATGGGTAGTCCCGGTGGTGTGGTTGCTTGATGGCCAAGGTCAGGCATTCTCTCTTTATTTTCTCTCTCCCAGTAGCAAGACAGGAGGTATTTTCAGAAAGTTTAATAATAATTCTTTGATGTAGACAGTAGGTCTTACTGGCACCTTACTTTAGTATGAAGGGTTATCCGCCACCAGGTCTATATTTCTCAGCCTTTAGGGCCTCTATAAACATTCTAAAACAAAATGAAAAGCCAAATTTAACAACCTTTTGTATATATGTTCTTGATCGCGTTAAGGTGCAGGGATAGACCTTAGGGGCCCTCATCTGTACAGCTAACACTTACCCAGGTTTACCCTAGTATGGGCTGAAAGGAACAGAGGACATTTTTAAAGATTCGTTGTCCCCTTTCTTCTAATAGTTCTGCAAATCTAAAATAAAGTGTTTATAAAATTTTGTCAGAACCCTCTAAGACTTTCTCAGATTCTAAAATTAAAGGCAATGCCTACTTCACCTAATCTTTTAAACTTGGAAGATACACAAACACACAAGAGTTTCTGTTCAACATGAGAAAAGATAAAAGACAATGAAAATCGGGTCAAAGTCAGAACTGAGTCAGTTAGTGTTCATGACTTACCTTTCTTCTCCTTAAAGGTATAAAAGTACAATTTCTTCATTGCCTATATTCCTTTGCATTTAACACTGAATAAGGAGACTCCATCTGTTCTGTTCACTTTGAAATGAAGCATTCCTAACTCTCATGAGTGATGCCATTGTCTTCTAATAGGAAGTGCAATTTGTGTTTTCCAAAGGTACAACATACCTAAAAAACATAATTTAGAAGAAGCCTAAAGGAATGCTTGCAGAAAAAATAGGGCATTGTATAAAAAGGAATTACATACAATATTGTATTATAGAGCTCAAGACTGAGGAACAAACCTTTTAAGGGGAAGGGATTTTCCTGTTCTTAAAAAAACAAGGATGTTATTAGAGAAGTCTGAGCCCTGCAGACTTCAGTTCACTGCAGCAAAAAGGCTCTGGGAAAGATGAAATCATCTGTATTATATTATGAGCAGGCAGGCCGGTTGAAAAGAGACATTGAGTATGCAATGTGGTAGATATTAGCAAACACTTAAGAGAAACCACAAAAAACTTCATGCATTGGCCTGGAGTAAGCCTTCAACATCTGCTCAGGCCCTTCAGAGTCTACGCTGCTAAGAACATAAGTCAGTTTGTTGGTCATTCTTCTGAACTTGAAGCCAGATGAGCAAATCCAAGCCATTTTATGGTACGATCATTCAAATCATTCCAGTATGTTACAAGATTTTTTGCCTTTGCCTTGAGCTTCAAAAAGAATTAGGCGGCATTTGTAACACTTCACACATTCCAAGGAAACAACTGAATCCAATGGTGAAAGTTTTCAAGTTCTAATGAATTATTAATGTATAATTTATGTTAAGCATCTAATTTAAAATGATGCTTTGCTATAGAGCCATTGTGCTAAAGTACAGTAAAACAGTAACTGCTATTTCAATGTTCATTATTATGACTTTATTATGCTTATTCTTTCATTTATTTATCCTTATTATTTAATAATAAAAATTTACTATGAAATGGTACCAATCCCTTGACAGGTTCATCCAAAAGGAGTAGATTTAGCAGTCAAGTTTAAGGTTAACAGAAGGGCATGTAGGGATGCCCACACAATAAGAGGAATTCTATTACATCAAAATGTTCAATAAGTGATTTTAAAATATACATGTTTTAGAGATGTTGAACACTTTTTCATATGTTTGTTAGCCATTTTTATATCTTCTTTTGAAAAAATTCTATTCATGTCCTTTGCCCACTTTCTGATAGGGTTGTTCAATTTTTTCTTACTGATTTTCCTGAGTTCTAAATAGATTCTTGTTATCAGTCCTTTATCTGATTGTAGTATGCGAAAATTTTTTCCCATTCTGTAGGTTGTCTGTTTACTCTCGTGACTGTCTCTAATCATCAGGGAAATGCAAATCAAAACCACAATGAGATATCACATAACTCCAGTGAGAATGGCCTTTATCAAAAAGTCCCAAAACTATACATGTTGGCGTGGGTGTGGAGAGATAGGTACACTCATACACTGCTGGTGGGACTGTAAACTAGTGCAGCCCCTGTGGAAAACAATGTGGAGATACCTTAAACAGATTCAAGTAGACCTACCATTCGATCCAGCAATCCCATTATTGGGCATCTACCCAGAAGAACAAAAGTCATTCTATAAAAAAGACACCTGCACCCAAATGTTTATAGCAGCACAATTCACAGTCGCAAAGATGTGGAAACAACCCAAATGTCCATCGATTCATGAATGGATTAGCAAAATGTGGTATATGTATACCATGGAATATTACTCAGCTATTAGAAATAATGGCGATATGGCATCTCTTTGGTTCTCCTGGAGAGAGCTGGAACCCATTCTATTAAGTGAAGTATCCCAAGAATGGAAAAATAAGCACCACATGTACTCACCAGCAAACTGGTTTCCCTGAGTGCACATTTGGGAATAACACCAATTGGGTATCGGACAGAGGTCGGGGCTGGGTGGAAGGGATGGGTGTATACCTACTTGATGAGTGCAATGCGCACTGCCTGGGGAATGGACACGCTTGAAGTTCTGACTGGGGGAGATGGGATGGGGGAGGGGAGGGGTGCACACCTACATGATGAGTGTGATGTGCACTGTCTAGGGAATGGCCACAATTGAAGCTCAGACTCGGGGGGATGGGGAGGCATGGGCAATGTATATAGCCTGATCTTTTGTACCCCCTTAATGAGCTGAAAGACAAACAAAAAATAAAAAATAAAAATAAAAATAAAAAAATATACATGTTTTTAATTTATGAAACTAAAAACAATGAAGAATATATTTGGGTTACTTCATTGCAGTCAAATACATTTTCTTGTTACCCATGAATTATTTCTTTATACATGGTCTTATTTCTCATAATCTTTATCTGAGAATCTTCATGAGCAGGGCAAGGAGTGAATAACATCCTCTCACTGCAGAATTAATCTTATTCTCAGAAATGGCAGACCTAGAACATTTAACATACACCTAATGGCCTTACCGTTTCTCTGTTAGGTTGGATTTTTGCCAATCAGATTGGTGCTGATTAGAAGGAAGTGGGGGTGGAAGAGAAAAGGGTTAGGGATAAGGACTATGCAGAAATTTTAAGTTGGCTCACAAACGCTCTTCTATGTTTTTCTGAAATTCTGAGATGTTGAGACTAATTTTTCTGTTTTGAGAGTTAAGATAACAATGACAACAACAACATCAAGGTATGAAACTGTTTCTAACTGCCAAGAAATATGCTTAATCCTACATGTATATTATATTTTTATATATCCACAACAACTCCATAGAATCTATGCTGAGGAAACTGAAAATTATAGAAGCCAAATAACAATCTTGAATTTGTACTCCAAGGCATGTGGAAGGTCCAAAGCTTAAAACCTAGCCATCTCTAAATATGTGTGAATAAATAGCTAAGAAGAATCAAGCCTATTTTATGGTTTTCGAGCTTGTTGAAATCCACATTTTAGTCAACACACTAATACCCAAATATATGTGCCCTGAATAGTTAACTGGTTTAACTCCAAGATATTGCTTTTCTTTTTCTGGAGAAAAATTTTAAAAAGAAAAAAGAATAGCAAAGTAAATGTGGGCTTTGCTCATTTGGAGTTGACTAAACCAAAAATCCTTGAATCGTTTGCAATCAGCTGTAACCATGGGATGATCAGTGGGATCCTTAGAAATCACAAAGGGAATTGGAGTTCCAGCTCCCAAAGAAGCACCAAAGAAGTTACTGTTCTGATTTTCCACTCACAAGTGAACATTTTAGGATGCCAGCATTTTCTTCTGGGCCTTGCCAAGAAAGTGGCTGACTCACATTTGCAAACCTGAAAGTATTTTGTGACAATACAGTGCTATCCAGGACCTAAACTTACTTGATTCACATCTGCAGCACCCAGAGAATTAGGAGCCTAGGAAGAGTGAGTTCTATCTCTTTTTATCCTTTATTTTGTCTTCAAGTCAATTCCTCTGGCCAAATAAGGTCAGAGATGTAAGGCACCTCACAGAGCACCCAGCCCAGGGTCTCTATACTGGGGCCTCTTTAGGAATTCACAAAGACTTCCTAGGGCGGACTCCAGCAAGGACAGTTGTGATGACATCACACCCCAGATTGTCTGTCACTCTGTACTGCTTCCTAAAATTTACCTACCTTGCCCAAGGATACATTTCACATCCCAGATTGTCTGTCACTCTGTACTTCTTCCTAAAATTTACCTACCTTGCCCAAGGATACATTTGAGGCCTGTGAACTCACCTTTCCCTGCCTCTCTTTCACAATCAGCCTTGGCTTAGCTTACAAAATATAGGCCTATCTCTCTTCCATTTGAAATTTTTCTTGGGGGCACTGCCCAGGATGTAAAGTCCTCTTGTTTGCTACACAAAAGGGCAATTCAAAGATGTCCTGAGGGTAGACTTTCAAGGGTGCCAACCATAAGAGAATTTTCTCACGTATCTTCTAGTTTCATATAAGGATGAAAAAAAGTGAACCAGAGAAGTTACATGAACTGCTGCTGATCAAGCAGTTAAAAAGTGCAGGATTTGAGATGTGAAATAGCATAAGCCTATTGGCTGCAAAGTCTGTTCACTTCCGTCTTTAAATGTTAAAGCAGATCAAGACTCCTAAGTGTCTGGCACTCCATCATCTAAGGTCATTTTTTTTTTTCTTTTCTTACTTTAAATATTCAAGTCTCAAATGGAAAAGGTCACAAAGGAGTCAGCAACTCAGGTGGAATTAAAACTACAACCACAATCCTTCAATACGTATAGCCAATGTATGGCATTACCTTCTAAACTAATACTTCTTTTTTTCTTAAAAATATAAAGATAGAATTACAAAGGGTCATATTACCTGTGCTCTAAGCATTAACTGCAAGTGGGAGTTTAATAGCTAGTTTTTGAGCCAATTTTTGCAAAGGCAATTTTTCCCCCTTTCTGTGCTTTCAGACTATTTCTGCAAACTAATTTGGTTTACAAGCAAATTGTACCTTCAGAAGTGACTTCAGTTAGTGTAAGCAGCCAGGTAGTTGAAAGTCATTTTAAATTTATGTCCTGTTGTTTGCCTTTAGAAGGACTTCCCAGAACTGTGCCTTGTGCCCCCCACCTCCTAAAATTGCATTCCTTCAGAAAACCCCTGCCAACAGTTAGAAGTGAAGGATTTTCCTTAAAAACCTGGCCACCAAGCTGAAGGAGTTTTCTGTCCCAATATAGACATGGAAAACACTCTTCCTTCAGTGATTTATCCTCTCTGATTTTCAAATGGAGAGAGGAAGGAAGGAAGGAAGGCAGGCAGGCAGGCAGGCAGGAATAGAGGAAGGGAGAGAAAGGAAACTAGGGATCTGAGTTTTGATTTAAGCTTTTCCTCCAATTCACTGTGTGAACTTGGGCAACTCCCTTCACTTCTCTGGTTTTGTGTTTACAGACTGTAAAATCTGGTTAATAATTCTATCTTCATAAATTTATTGAGAGGGTGTTATGAGGTTATAATTTAATTGCACAGTTTAGTTGCTTACACAGAATAAAGTCTCAAAATAAAAATATAGAGTACAGCATTATTGGAGACCTATTTATGAGATATGACTCTGCAATGAAATTATCATTTACTCAGTAGAACTTACTTTAGAGAATACATTTGGCTCCTATATGGATCTACCAGGTGATGGGGTAGTTCTTCATCCAAAAAAACAGACTGACTCTCCCTTCTCTCCAACTCATATGTTATGATTGTGGAAGAATTACTATTTCACAGATGAAACTCAAGCTTCCATTTCCCAATGGAGAGACATTGAGAAAACAGGAGAAACAAGAAGAGGATACATGGCCAAGTTATCGCCAATTTAGTGAATGCATGTTTGAATAAATGACTACTGAACAAAAATCAACTCAACCAAATGCAGAGTGTATCTTTTTAGATATGTCTAAATTGAGTTTCAAAGATTTATCAAGCCACCAATTATTATTTTAAATAGACGATAATAAGTGACATTTACAAAGAAATTGTTCTTCATTAGGTTTATTAGGTGCTTTGTGGTAACTCATTTAATCTGTGCCACTCTTCAAGATATGTACCAATAGTCCTATTCATATAAGGAGGGTTTATGGTCCCTCCACAGAGGAGGGTTTATGGTCCACCAAGACTATGCATTTGGCCTAATTTATACATTTCATAAGTTGTGGAGCCAAAATTTGGATTGGGCATTCTGGATCCAGAGCAGCTGCCTTAACCATAGGATATATTGCCTGTAATTTTCAAGATAATTAGAGAGAATGGAACAGAAAAGAATGGCAAATTAATGGGTGTTTGTTTATGCAGCAATTTTTATTAAAATACATTCTAAGTGAATATTATAATGAATATAAAGTATTTTATGAAAATGAGAATTTACTGCTGTAGGAAACTTTTATGATCATTCCATTCCTTTGAAACGGGCTATTTTAAAGACAAGGAGACACATGCACTCACTACTAAATTGGAACTAATTGATTAACATTCATGTGCACATACGGTAGTAAAATTCAACAGAAATCAAGCATGTGGGGGCGGGGAGAAGGGCATGGGTAAATTCACACCTAATGGGTACAATGCGCACTATCTGGGTGATGGATACACTTATAACTTTGATTCAAACTGTACAAAAGCAATTCACGAAACCAACATGTTTGTACTCCCATAATATTCTGAAATAAAAAAAAATTATCACATGTACCCTGAAATTATGTACATCTATTATGCATCAATAAAGAAATTGTTTAAAAAATTAAATAAAGAAAGAAAAAGAGAGAGGCTAAGAGAGGTCAGTTGACTTGACAAAGTTCACCCAAAGAATCAGCCTTCAAATTTGGTTCTCCGACCAGTCGGGCATGTCTTCAAAGGAAGTAACATACCCCAAAAGCAAATGCAGGATTCACTTGTGTGGAAATAGTAATAAGAATAAAAATAACAGTATTAATAATAATAATTAGCTCTGACAGCACAGAAGTCACAGTATTCCTATTTCATTTACAATGCCTCAAATTTATTACTGAGTGTCAAGGATGTGAGAAAGAGACTAGTTTTTGTTAGGTCACCTTGTACTTGTCCAAGATGGAATTGCTCCCTATAGAGTATTCTTGGAAAGTATAAGAGAATCATCTGCTAAAGGAAATGTACCTAGAGCCATAAATTGGATTGGAGCCACTGTTACATACTGAGTCTGAATCTGTTAAAATGGCAATGTCCTGTCCATGGAAGGACATAAATTAGAGTACGAGGCCTTGTCCATACCTTGGAGAATAAACTGAACACACGCTACAGCTGTTTACATGGAACAGGTACAAGCTGCCATACCTGTGCTTTCATCAAAAAATACAAAAGAAACAACCAATTCAATAGCCAAGAAATAAACCCTTTGATTTTTTCATATTGTTTTTATGTTTACCCATTATTTTATTTATTTTTAAGAGTTTTCCAACAATGTGCCCTCAGCTTGGGATATAATAAATTGTTGAATTGAATTAAATGAAGAGAGAAATTCCTGTGGTTTGGAATCATTACCTCCCTGTTTTAGCATTTCCTAATACCTTCACTTCAAATCTGGCAGTGAATTCCTAAAATAAATGGATTTCCAGAAAGCTATATCCTACAAGATCCAAGCATTTCTTACCCATGGACAGAACATGAATCTCTAGGTTCACCTGACCTGTTATCAGCTGAGTTATCTGGAAAGAGAAATCTAACCTCCCTAAGCCTCTGTATCCCCAGCTGTAAAATAAAAATAAATTAAAATCTATCTCCAGGGTTCTTGAAGATTAGAAGGAATAATAATGAAAGGGCTCAGTCCAATGCCTGGCACAAAGAGCTCAATATATATTATACTAAATCAGCTAAGTGGCTTTTCTAGTTGATAATGCTTTTTCTTTAGACTTGTAGACTAGCTAACTCTATGTACAAAACAATTCTAACTCCTTTGTACTGATATTTTGTGTCTTCTTTTGATTTTTTAAGAGGTGGTACGATAGTGTGGAGAGAGAGTTTCAAATTAAAGTCAAATACTGGGCTCTAGTCAGGGAATTGTCACAGGACAGGGCATTCGATGAATTATTTTGCTTCTCTGTGTCTCTAATTTCCTCATATCTATAGTGGAAATCATGCCATTGCAAATACCTTTTGGAAAGAGACTGCTTGAATAAGGCAAATCGAACCGGTGGTAAAATCTCTGACCTGTCTAATGACCTATAAAGACTAATGATCCTACCTCACTAAAAGGAGAGAATTCAGTCATCTAATTATCCATACTTTCTAAACCACTTTCTCCAGTGACCAAGGACTCATAGTTAACTGGGGGTAAGCACACAAGTGGACATAAAAAAAAAAAAAAAAATGATAGGCCGGGCGCGGTGGCTCACGCCTGTAATCCTAGCACTCTGGGAGGCCGAGGCGGGTGGATTGCTCAAGGTCAGGAGTTCGAGACCAGCCTGAGCGAGACCCCGTCTCTACTAAAAATAGAAAGACATTATATGGACACCTAAAAAAAATCTATATAGAAAAAATTAGCCGGGCATAGTGGCGCATGCCTGTAGTCCCAGCTACTCGGGAGGCTGAGGCAGTAGGATCGCTTGAGCCCAGGAGTTTGAGGTTGCTGTGAGCTAAGCTGACGCCACGGCACTCACTCTAGCCTGGGCAACAAAGTGAGACTCTGTCTCAACAACAAAAAAAAAAAAAAAAAAAAAAATGATAATGCTCATTGGAACACAGGAGAACTTGATTGTGATCCTTGAAAACTTTAGTTGTTTTCTAAGCCAATGGAAACATGGTAAGATGCACAGAAATGGGCATGGCAGGAGATCTTTCGGCAATTCTGCCACTCTGAAAAGGAAGGTGCCCATGTAGGACCCCAGCCTAACTGTTATGAAAGCTATCACAGCACTTCTGAGGTCTGCACATGGAATAAAATGAGCTGAGCATGAGATCTAAAATTGCAGATTAGGGGTTCAAGTACCAGCTCTGCCACCTTCACGTGAGTTAACTCTCAATTCCCACATTTGATATGGTGAAAATATATGCTACCTCATCAGAGTGTTGCTATGAAGATTAATTGGACAAAACACATATAAAGGGACTAAGAACAGCTCTTTCAAGACAGTCAGTTAATGTTAGTCCTCTGCCTTTACTGAACAAGATTTCTCCATTAAAAGCTGCTGACTCTCACCATCCAAGTTTATGGAAAAGGAAAAAAAAACAAAGCCTTGGGATTAAAAATAATTTTCTAACTCAATTTTGTTTGCATCAAATTTTCAAGCTTGAAAATTATACATTGTTGGCCCCCAGACCTTATAGTTTATAAGCAGAGAGAGGTTGTTGTTATAAAAATGGTTAGATTTCTAAGTAATACTATATACAAGATCCAAATATCAGATAATTTGGCTAGATGATCTGTATATCCAGAGGCTCTATGATCTCATTTTTCCATCCTAGACCCCCAGTAATAAATAATCCTTTTCCAACTCTGACACTCATTCCATACTCCAGCAACTCAAGATAGGTCAATGTTTCTCAAGAACATCGCAACTCTCTCTCTCTCTCTCTCTTTCTCTCTCTCTCTCTCTCTCTCACACACACACACACACACACACACACACTACCCAGCTTCTGCTCATGCTGTGCCTATAGTTAGGGAAGAAGGGGAGGCAAAATTCCCTTTTGTCTCTACTCTATTCATTAATTAAAGTCACACTCCATTCTTTCTGTCTGTTCAGGAGGTCTGTCTTTTCTGAGATCATTCAGATACTTTTTTTATAATGGGTAATTTTATGCAAACCGATCTTTCCCAGTTGATCAATGCAATAGTAATATCATTAACTTATCCAGTGACCTTTGTTTATCTTTGAATTCCATCAAATGCTTAGCATAATATCTGACATGTATTGGATTAAGGATTTATACTTGTTGAATTAATTCAATCATAGACTCATTAGAATTAGAAAGAACTTAGGGATCATTTGATCCAATCTCTGACTCATTGATTGACAATTGTGTTTTAGAGCTGTACAATCCAACACGGTAGCCACTAGCAACATATAGCTACTAAGTGCATACAAAATTGGGCTAAAAAGATTGAGGAAATACATTTTTAATTTTATTGAATTTTAATGAATTTTAACTTAAATGTACAGTCTAATACTTCTGCTATCATAGAAACTTTTAAGCATGATTGGAACAACATGGCCATAAGAATCCACTTTTTCAACTGTGAACTTTATAACATTTAAGTACAGATCAAGTGTTTATGATAAAATTTAGCATCCTAATGGAGATGTGCTGTAAGTATAAAGCAAACATTGAAGTTTGAAGATTTAGTACAACAAAGGGGCAGAATGTATCATTAAAATGTCTATATTGACTACATCCTGAAAAGATATTTTAGAGATGACTCGCTAAATAATAATATATTATTAAAATTATCTCACCTGTTCTTTTTTACTTTTTTAAATGTGGCTACTGGAAAATGCAAAATTTTGTATGGGCTAGCATTGTATGTCTATTTGATATGCCAGTGTAGAGGATTCTAAGAAGAAATCCATTCATCCTTGGCTTCCTCCAGTGAGGAGCTCAATGACTATATGGACAGCCTATCCCATAAAATGACTCTATTTGTTGAAAGGGTTTTTATATTTGTGGAGTTGCACTCTTTTGCATTCTTCATCTCATGGCTTCTATTTTAGTCTATGAAAAGAAAAATCCAGCATAAGTATTTCCTTTTCCGTGTGTCAGCCCTTCAGAAACTGAAGAGAGTTATAACAGCAGTAATAAAAATAATATTAACTAAGTATTTATAGTATGTCAGGCCCTGGGCTATATGTTTGACTTAAATTACCTCGTTCAACCTTTGAGATAAGCTGTGATATCATCCCCATTTTATGGATGAGGAAACTGAGGCTGAATGGAAGTAAGCAATTGCATAGAAATACTTATCATGCTACTTGGCACATAATAGACACTTAAATGTGAGTTGACATTGCTATTGTCACTACTACTGCTGCTTTTTTAGCAGCAAAGTTTTTTTAATTGATATATAATAGTTGTGCACATTTATGGGATACATGTGATATTTTGATACATGTCTGCAATGTGTAATGATAAAATGAGGGTAATGGGGATAACCATCACCTCAAACATTTACCTTTTCTTTATGTTAGGAACATTTCAATTCTTCTCTTTGAGTTATTTTGAGCTATACAATATATTATTGTTTACTAAGTCATCCTACTGTACTATTGAACATTAGATCTTATTCCTTCTATCTAAATGTATTTTTGTACCTATTAACCAACATCTCTTCATACCTCCTTTAGCCTTGGTAACCACCAATCAACTCTCTATGTCCATGAGATCTACTTTTTCAGCACTCACACATGACAGAGAACATGTAGTATTTATCTTTCTGTGCCTAGCTTATTTCATTTAACATAATTATTTAATATCTCCAGTTCCATCCATGTTGTTACAAATGATAGGATTTAATTCTTTTTTGGCTGAATAATATTCCATTGTATATATCTACAATATTTTCATTATCCATTCATCTGTTGATGGACACTTAGGTTGATTCCATATCTTGCATATTGTGAGTAGTGCTGCAATAAACATGGAGTGCAGATATTTCTTCACTATACTGATTTCCTTTATTTTGGCTATATACTCAGTAATGGGATTGCTGGATCACATTATAGTTCCACTTTTAGTCTTTTGATGAACTTCATACTCTTTTCCCTAGTGCCTAAACCAATTTACATTCCTACTGACAGTGTATGAGCATTCTCCTTTTTCTACATCCTCACAGCATCCATTATTTTTTGCCTTTTGATTAAAGCCATTTTAACTGGCGTGAGATGATGCCACATTGTGGGTTTGATTTGCACTTTCCTGATAATTAGTCATGTTGCACATTTTGTCATATACCTGTTGCCCATTTGCTTGTCCTCTTTTGAGAAATGTCTATTAAATCCCTTGCCCATTTTTCAATTGCATTATTTGTTTCCTTGTTCTTGAGTTGTCTGATTTCCCCATATATTCTGGTTCTTAATCTCTCATTGGATCGATAGCTTGCAATATTTTCTATCATTCCACAATCTATTTCCTCACCCTGCCATTTTTTTTCCCTTGTTGTTACAGAAGGCTTTTTAAAAAAGTTTAATTGAAATATAATAATTGTACATAATCCTTCTATTGCAGAACTAAGAGACAGCCCCTTTCCTCTCGGTTACCAATCAGGCATAAATTTTCTTGCATTTCCAGATTGTTGGGATGAGCACAAGCATACCTAATAGTATCTCTACCTTAGTGCCATGAGGAAGAAAGCTGAGGTGCACATTATGGCCATGAGTCAGGGTGCTATTGGGTTTTGGTTGCAAGAGTTTGGTTATTATTAAGTTAGTTGCCACAGAAGTAGCTGGGGATGGAACAAATGGCCAAAGGTCCTGCAGACTAGTGGGGCTGAAGTGATGTGGTCTAGGTTCCTGATTCAAAAGAGCAACTCATTTTGTAGAGCATGAAGCACAACGTGTGGTAACTTAGAAACATACTTACGATGCTATTGGCAATATTATATTGAGAATGTGGGTTGATTCCTAATATTACTTTTAAGCCACCATGCAACTTTATTTTCTCACAACTATGACTCATTTTCTATTTTCTAAATCAGAAACTATTTTTTAAATACAGGCTGATTGAGTAAGTAGATTTTTGTTATATTGCTTTCAAACACAAAAGACTTTCTCCGTGAGGAAATGGCCATTCGTGGATTACTTGGCTATCACCATGAAAATCAGGAAAATAAAAGAGCTCAGCATTTAATAACTTGATATATATGGAAGAATCAAATGATTCCATAACTTTGGGCTAAGCTCCCATGAGGTCATCCAGCACATGAGTATGTGAACTCCATCTCAGTAAATGAACTAGCTAAAATGGAAATACTAATTCATCAGAACAGATGTAAGTTAATGACATGAATAAAGAAAGAAAATAGACATATCAGTGGGAATTATTAGGAAAAAAAACATTACACTTAGGAAGAGTTATTGACAAAATAAAGACCTGGGTAAAAATGTAACTTTGTAAAAAGTTGAGTGATATTACATGAAGAGCTATATGGAAAGTATATAAAATTTAGTTATATAGAGAGAAAATTATGTATAGATAGATAATCTTATTTCATTTCATTACAACCCATTATGTTGTCTCATTATTATGCCTCATTTTCAGACAACTAAACTGAGTCATAGGAGAATAAATAATTTGCATAAGACCCATGGCTAATAAGTGTCAGTATCAAAATTTAAAACAAGTCTTTCATGGTACACATCCGACAAAGGGCTGATAAGTAGACTCTATATACAACTCAGGAAAATCAGCAAGAAAAAATCAAACAATCCCATTAAAAAGTGGGCAAAGGAAATGAACAGAAATCTTTTCAAAAGAAGATAGACTAATGGCCAACAAACATGAAAAAATCCTCAACATCTTTAATCATCAGGGAGATGCAAATCAAAACCACAATGAGATATCACTTATCTCCAGTGATAATGGTTTATCACTGGAGAGCTTGAGAGTTTATCAAAAACTCCCCAAACAATAAATGTTGACATGGATGCAGAGAGATAGGAACACTCATACACTGCTGATGGGACTGCAAACTAGTACAACCTCTGTGGAAAGTAATATGGAGAGACCTCAAAGAGCTACAAGTAGAACTACCATTTGATCCAGCAATCCCATTACTGGGCATCTACCCAAAAGAAGAAAAGACATTCTATAAAAAAGACATCTGCACTAGAATGTTTATAGCAGCACAATTAGTACCCATCAATACATGAGTGGATTAATAAAATGCGGCATATGTATACCATGAAGTTCTACTTAGTCACAAAAAACATTGGTGATCTAGCACCTCTTGTATTATCCTGGATAGAGCTGGAACCCATTCTACTAAGTGAAGTATCACAAGAATGGAAAAACAAGTCACATTTACTCACCATCAAATTGGTTTTTACTGATCAACACTTAAACGCACATATAGTAATAACATTCGTCGGGAGTCGGGTAGATGAGAGGGGGGAGGAAGGGATGGGTATATACACACCTAATGGGTGCAGTGGGCACCGTCTGGGGGATGGACATGCTTGAAACTCTGACTCGGGTGGGGCAAAGGCAATATATATAACCTAAACATTTGTACCCCCATAATATGCTGAAATAAGAAAAAATAAATAAAATAAATAAACCTGTTTTGAGAGTCTTCTTAATTTCATCAAGCCCAGAAGTTGAAAAGAGCATTGAGAATGTATCATAAGTTTTTGTGATCCAGGCCTAGAGGTTGCATACATAATTTCTGATCATATTTTATTGGCTAGAACTTATTCATATAGGCATACCTAACTGCAAAAAAGAATGGAAAACATATTCTAGTTTGTGCCCAGGAAAAAGAGTATAGCAGGTATTTTTGGAGGTCAGATAGCAACCTCTGTCACACCATGCACGGCCCCTGTCTGAGGTGAGGAAAAGAACTGACAAGAGCATCCTTTGCTGTTTCATTTAGAGAATTTCACTACTATAATTAAAATCACTACTGCTGCTATTGCTATACCTGCTACTACTCCGGCTCCTAATTCATATTACCTTTTGTTAAATAAGCTTTTAATAAGTTAAATGAATAAGTTAGTAAGTTTTAAAGTTAAATAAATAAATTAATAAGTTAAATAAGCTAAATAAAGCTGTTAAATAAGTCAAATAAGCTTCATTTTCTAGGTACTTAATATATGCTTATTAAAGTTAATCTTCATATTTCAGATGAGAAAAATAAGACTCAGAAGTAAGTAGAGGAGTCAGGAAAAAACTCTTATTCTGTTATGCAAAATTTCAACATGTTACATTATATGTATGTGTATAATCAAGTTTATCTTAAGTGATCTCAAGTGTTTAAGAGAATGAGCTATACCACACACACACACACACACACACACACACACACAGAGATAAAAACAAATGTTAAAATCCCTGACAGTAACAATGATAAGCTTGCTTGAGCCAAAGAGACAAGAGAGGTGGATTTTGATGTATTTTTCTTCAGAAAAAAAAATGTACTTTATATCTCAAAATACCTAGGAAATTAAATTGGAGGTCATATTACTGTTTGCAAAAGATCAAATTTTAGAAAATTTAATCAAAGTTGGTCAATTAAATGAAAAAAAGAACTCAAACAAGTTTGTTGATACCTTAAAAATAAATAATCAATTAAAGCTTAATATTTGCATTTCAGTTATGTAAACAGCTATAATATGAGATATATACTTAATGAGTAAGGTGAAGTCATCCAGCTAGTGTGATCTTTCCCATAATTATACTGTTTTACTTATTTCTGATGATTGGGGAAAGCTACTAGTCTAAAATATATGGTTAAAAACATCTTTCTATGAGAGATCATAAAATAGAAAGATAATATTATGATGCAGTCACACGATTATAAAGTTAGAATAGACCTAAAATTATCTGATTTATTTTCAAACTTTCATTTTGCTCTGTTTGGAAAGGATGAGTCCAAATCCCAATCTAAGTCTGCACCACTATTTCTACCATCCCCCACTGTTACCCCTGACTAGCACAGTTTAACTTCTAGAACTCATTTGAGGACAATTGCAAACCCAAAGATTTCACTTTATAAATAAAAACATAGAAAATCAGAGAAAACAAGAGAATGATTAAAGGTCATACAGATAATTCAACAGTCAGGTGGTATTTTGTTTCCTTTATCTCCATCTTAAACATTTCATCTAGCTCTGTCGGTAACTGAGAAAGATCTAACCTTGAAATTCCAATTTCTTTCATTTATTCACTCATTCATGCAAAAAGTGATAGGGCAGATATATATTGAGCATGCACAGTATACTAAGAATTGTGCTAGCTCCTGAAGATTCGAAGATGCTTTAAACAGTACTATAGTCATGAAGAGTCCAGCCTATTGTGGGAAGAGACTTAGTACTCATTTTAAATCACAGATGAATTAAAGAGAAGGAGGTTTAGGGAAAGAAAGATCTCTGGGAAAACTGATAAAGCACAGAAATGATTTTCTGTGAAGAGTAGAAAAGCGAAAAAATAGAAAAATCATGGAATAACTTAAGTCCACTTCAAGTCCACCTGAAGAACAAAAAAAAAGGCATCACTGACTGAGCACCATGATTTACAAAAACAGGTACTACCCCAGTTTTTCATCATTGATGAATGTACCTGTGGGATAGCAATTTCTCAGAATCCTACCTGTGAATACCTTCAACAAGCACAGTCAACTCAGGTCCTCCATCTGGTCCCTATGACTGCATAGAACCTAGCCTTACCTCTCATTCTTTGTTTGCAGTGTCTTAGTGTTATTTCCAAAACTGACAAAAGATCTATTTGGCCAAATATGTACCTCCCTTTTGCAGGTATAAGTTTTAGCTTTGGGTTTTCAATATGAAAGAAGTATGAAAACAAGTTCTTCCTCTTTCTCTGCCCACCCCCCACATTCTTACCTACCTACATCTAGGAAAAAAATAGATAAGTAGGGTAGGATTAGGTTATGAGGGTTTCAAAATCCAGACAGAGTAGATACTATCATGGTACAATGAAATAGGTTGCCATTTAGGTTCTTTGGCAAGGGAATGTTTTTAAGAAGAGTAATATGGAGAATGAATTGCAAGTGGTGCAGGTAGAAAGGTATGGGAAGTAGCAACATGTAAGCAGGCAGAAGACCAATATTACTAGTACATGGCTTGCCACTTATTCTTGCTGGCTCTCTCTGTCTTCCAAATGGACCAAAAATGAAATAATTTAGTTTAAGAATGATATGTCCCCCAGCTATTCTCTTTGAAAATACCTTTCATAGCTTAATGAAGTGAAATTATCTTTCATTTCAGTGTCATCATTTCTTAGATGACACTGAAGGCCAAATATGTAACCATGTCATTTTACTTTGGCTTAAAGATGAGAATGCAGGAGTGGCCTTTTCTCTTTGGCTTTCATCCCTTAAGTTCAGGAACTCAAAACAGCTTTTTGAAACATATGTTATGACCACCTCTGAGTTTCTTATTACTTATCTGGACCTCATTCAAAACAATATGATTTGGAGAATTTTTTCAAGAAAGTGGAGATACCTAAACAAAACATTCATGCAATATTTAATATTTAATTTTATGTCCAAGATCAATTATGGTATCAGGGCAATAGCTTATATAATTTCTTTTGGGAGATTTTTTTCTACACTAACTCAGAGATAAACCCTGTGATATAATTATGTTTTCACATGTAAAATGACTAGGATAATTTTTAAAAGTAAGCCAACCAAACAAAAGCTTTGCTTGAAATACTATAATTTGAGGTATCTATTATACTTTTATGAGATTTGTTGTTGCTGGCCATACTTTAAAAGGGAAGAATATTAAATAACAAATGGAGACATAACAAAAGGACATGAGCCAAATTCTAATCCATGGGGCAGTGAAGAGAGAAGAAAGAAGGATTGTAAGACAGAAGAATTGGACCATAGCTTTTCCTCTACACTTCTTATCTGGGACACCTTAGGGACCACCTGCCTGAGCATCAGAGGCCTCATCTTTAAGACAAGGTTAGTAACACTATATTAGTCCAAAGACAGAAGGTTGAACCAGACATTCTCTGAGGTCCTTTTCAGTTCTAAAATCGTCTAAATCTAAGAAGTTAAAAGATTTAGGTGACTAATAACCAGAGTCTCCATGACAAGTGGAAGAAGGTAGAGCCCTGAAGGCTTTCCCATGCTTCCTCCAAACTCCATTTATGTTGAATCATTAAAGGTACTAATTACCAGTCATGGGGGATTATATTACTCTTGTCCAAATTATCCAGTTTTGCTGCATATGTGTAGGATGACCACGTATCTCTATCTTCTTGAACCCAGTGATGTACTTTGGCCAAGGAAAGGTAGGCAGAAGTGCCTATGATTCCTTCATGAAGGTAATGCTCTCCAAATAGTGGAAAATTCTGGGCTTAATTGTAGGCTGACGACACATCACCATCTATTTGGGTCTAGGAGATTTCCCAGGATGAGGGACTTTCAGTGCTAAAACTTGGAAAATCCCAGGTAAGTCTGCATGAGTTATTTACATTTGGTTTTATTGATGAAAGCTCACCAAGGTACCTAGGTAGAACACCTTCCCATGGCTGCTTGGCATCTCCATGCACATTTGGCATTCCTGTGTCTTATTTCCTCCTATGAAAGGTTATTGGAAAACAAATCTGATAAACTAATAATAATCCATATAAGTTTCCTCTCCGTGGTGAGAGACTTTGGCCACTGCACGAAGACATTCAGCTATCCTCAATACACCAATATGAAACACATGAAACAGCTCTGGATTTGCATCTATAAGATTTAGCTTCAAGCCTTCACTCTTCTACATAGTAATTCTATGACTTTAGGACAGCCATCTAATCGCTTAGAGTTTAGGTCCTCATGTTTTAGAAACAGAGCAAAAATAATATAAAAAGCATCTTGTAAACTCTAAAGATTAAAACCAGTATTATTATTGTTACACACTGTGCTCATAAAGACTATTCTGTCCATTTGCCAAAATATTGTTTATTTAATGGTCATTTCCTTGTATCTCAACTCACAACGCTGTGTAAAAAGGAAGGTGAAATTTACCCCAAAGCCACAAATATGGAAATGATGGCACCTTATACCAGGGAAACATTCCAACTTGGTCAACTAAGCATGGGTGACAATTATCGGAAATGCACATTTAGCCATATAGGGGCGTGGGTACAGTGTTGATCATGGGTAGGAGTCAGGGAAGTGGAAGGAAAAGCAACTTGTCGTTATTTTGGATCTCTGAACTAGTAATGTGTACCTCTGCCCAGAAGTCAAAAAACAAAAATGCCAGAACTACTAATAAGTGTATTGTTACTTTATAGTGGAACTGTTAACTCCCAAGTCACTGTACATGCGGTTGCACTAGGGCTTACTTTGAAAGAATGATTCAGTCATTTGCACCCCAAACCTACACACCACTTTCTCACCCCTATTCTGTGCCTAAGTACAGATTACATCAAAGAGTATTTTTGCCATTTGGTTCATGATAGCGACACTGGCAAGAGACTGGAGGAACAGAAATACAATCAGGGTATTTCCCCCTCACTACGCCACTGTCTCAAATGGTAGCTGAGGAGTTGATGATATCTCTGAAGTGAAAGTCGGTCTCAGCCCCAGTCGAGGAAGCCCTCTCCACATGCCTCATTCTGGGTTCCTGTTACCACTGGTGAAAAGTATTAACAGCGCTTTGACGTTACTCTCCCAGGGATGCTATGTGTCTGTCCTCTTGTTTTCCTACACCCTATTAAACTCTCTTCAATTAACCCATTTTGAAAGTGCCATTTGTTTTCTGCCAGTTCTGTTTTTTATTTTGTTATTTAAGAATCATTATCTCCATTTGTTCACAGTAAGACTTTGCATTGATTATTACTTCATTGAAAGAGAGAACCTTTCTTGACACTTCCTTCTCTACTCATGGAGAGAAATCAGTTAGACTTAGAAGACCCAATCACTCTACATATTTGACTCTTGACCAGCCTCTCTAGACATCGGTTTTAATGAAGGCTACCAAATCGCTCCAAAAGAGCCTCCTGCCCTGTGCTTTTCTGCAAGATAAGTGAAGCTGAGAGCTGGATAGCTTCCAAAGTGCTGTTTTAAAGGCCTGGCTTCTCTCTTCTCTTACACCATTTCCAACATCTGTGACCAGAACACATGTGAACAATCTGAGCCCTGCCAGTGCATTTCCTGGCAGACACAGCACGTGTCAGTTTTATTGCTCATTCACACTTGGGAATTGAAGTCAATGCAACAAATGCTTTTTGAGCCACAATTTTGTGAAAAAGCACTTTGTTAGGTGCTGTTGAGAACTAAATTATTGTTATCAGGAATGGAAAACATGGGATTTAGGAAACATTTTTTAATTGAAATAGTAGCTATCAATTGTTAACTGTCTCTTAAGTTCCCAAAATTTTCTAGGTATTTATTTATTATTTCATCCCATTTGAATTTCAGAAAAATGCTTCAAGGGAGCAATTATTTCTATTGTTATGATTGAAAAACTCTGAGGCTCAGAGATGTTAAGTATATTATCTATGATCACACAGCTAATAAGTGAGACAATAAGGATTTGGATCCACGTGTGCCTGGTGCCAAAACCCATGTTCATTACTGTAACCCTTGAAAATGGCATTAAAGTTATTCTGGTTTTCAAACAGCTGATGGAAATGATCTTCAAAAATGTCAGCAGTCAATCTAATTTTAACGCTTTCCCTTTTTAAACAGCTGCCAGAACACAGGTAAAGTTGTATTATAGAATGTGTATTTACTCCTGTAAGTACAGGAGTCAGGAAGAGGTGGGCAGGGAGCAGGTATCTTCTTTGTTTGAGCCTGCCCAAAAAGTCAGATTGTTTTTACACTGACTGGCTCTTGGACATGGCAAAATGAAGAGACATGGAGAAAATTCAGTATGCTTTTATCCAAATGAAAAGGTATAGAAATTTTTCTATTGTTCAGTCTTATTAGATGCAGAGTTGGCTGTAAACCGAGACTTGGAATATTACTCCTTTTTAAATGCAGTAGGACATCTTGTGAATTAAAAGAAAATGCAGTGATTTCTTCAGTTAAACAAAGAATCTTTTGTTAATATGATTAATCGTCTGCTTTATTAATCCTATTTCAAGTTTTTACAAAGAAATATTTCTTTTCTATTATCACACATTCCTAGTGTGCTTTTCCTGGTTACATGATACATTAGAGTGCAATTATGCCCCAGAAATTTCCTGTTTAAGTAAAAGCAGCCCAAAATAGAAGAATTAAATAACTGACACTGTGATAAAGCTACTGCTCTCTCTGTCCCAGAACAAAAGACAGCTTTTGGGAAAAAACCAATTGCTAACCCTTCCTGCTGTAGGAATCTGGTTGTGTCTTCATCATAATAAAAGCAGTAAATGATCTGAATTCTCTATAAAGAAAAAAATCTCAAAGGACTCTCTCTTCTGCCCTACTTTTTAAAGCAGGAAACATATTTTGATTTTAGCCTAGATGACCACATCATTTGCATCTTGGGAAGCAAATGAAGTTTCTTCCTGAAGCTGAATATGATTTCTTAAAGGAAATCTCTGTATTTAATGAGCACAGCCAGATGGTTTTCTATAGGTCATCCCTTCCCAAGGTGAAATGTGGCTTGAATAGCATCAGGTGGGTGTTGGAGATAGCCAAATGTGCACATGGTTCAAGAACTCTTGTTTTCGTTCACTTCTTTTGGAAATTGGAATTGTCCCAATGTTTTCACAGTATCAAGTATGGACCACATATAACAGTTGCATGTGAACTAAGGAACACAGAATCCAGTTGGTGATGATAGTTCCATCCAAATCTTAACCATAGTACACATTCCAATCTTCCTTCCTAGGTTCTGTTAGCCCTCTTCTGACATGGTGATAAATGGAAGGTACATTCAAGACATGAACTACCTGTGTGACTTTGCATAAATCATTTCCCTAAGACATTTCCCTAGGTCTCAGGTATTTTGTGTATAAGTTGAATGAGTTGATAATAAACCTCAAGTTTTTTTTCCTGATTTTAATATTCCATACACTAACAAGCAAAAGTTTCCATGGAACTCTTCATAGCAAAGTCATGTCTTCAGTGGAAGTTTCTGAACTTCCAATGTAAACATCAAAATTTCTTAGTATGAGATATGATTGCTATCAATTTAATGTTGTCCAAAACACTGTTTTTATGGTCCTGATACAATAGTTTGTTACATGTATAGCAATGAACAAGTTCATACTTGTGGAAGAGCCAAGATAGTGCTGACCACCCATGGTGACTCTTGATCATCGTGGCGAAAACAAAATAAGATGGACCATTGAACTTGGAACACGAGGGTTTGATATATGAGTTCATTTTGCCAAAGGGCAGATAACATTGTTTGGAAGAGCCTGTAATAATCTCACTAGACTAAACAGTCTCCAATACTAGGACTGGCCTTGTAAGATATATTCTCCAGACTTTGTGTACTACAGTTGTGAGGTGTCATCATTTGACAAGATAGGTAAGTCACAGTTTCATGTTTCCCAAATATGAGTCATTCATATGCCACCTACAGGAACTTTGAAAATATCACATTTTTATTTATATAGATTCATCACTTGAATGTCACTAATTTATTTAAAACAATTTTTTTTTTACTATCATGAAGAGGAAACCATAAATAGGGATAAACCAAACAATAAAGAATTAAACAAAACATTGCTACTAAATTTTGAAAATTAAAATGAAGGAACAATTAATTTCTAAAATGGGAACTGAAAAACTCTTGATCGCTGTCTTTAAAACCTGGGGGCTCATTGTACCAATCTACCTCTTTAGCCTTCTCAATGCACTCTCTTGCTTGTTCCACTCCAGCTACAGTGAACATCTTTCCGTTTTTCAGTATCCTGGCTCTTCTTCAGGACTTTCACAGGCTGTTTTCCCCACAGCATTTCCACATTTCTTCTGCTGAACTTTCAGATTTCAGACTTTGGCTCAAAGTCACTTCCTCAGAGAAGAATTCTCTATCTCTGTGACTAAGACAAATTGTCCTATATTGCAAATCAGTATGTACTACTCCTTTGTGTGTCATACACTGGGGCAATTCTCCATTTCTTTTGCATTTCTTTGTTTAATCCATGTCTTTCCCACTAGACCAGAAGTTCCATAAAGTCATGCCTGGTTTCACTCACCCCAGCATCTACCTGAGTACCTGATAAACTGTAGATACTGGGATTCTTATTATAGGTCAAACAACAGGAAGGGATGGTACATGAGGAAAAGCAGTTTTCCCTTGCAAGAAAGGAAATATTTCTCCAAGTAAAGGGTTGAAAATGACAGTGATTCAGTGGGGGATTTGAATTTCAGGATTCCCCACATTCCAATTATTGGGGTTTCACTCTTTCTCAATTCTAATGTTTATATATGAATAACTTGGTAACTATGAATTTAACATATGAAAATTGATATGGAACCACTAAATAACCATTTATTCGTGAACCACCTGGAATGAACTTGAAGACCACTAATGATACTTATACCACACTCTGAGATACCATGTTAGGATTTGTATGCAGTTAATATTCCCAAAGCCCAGCTTCCATCAAGTCACCTTTCTGAACAGAGTAATTCAAGGGTTTCCACCTGCCTACAAAATTGAAAACCCAACTGGATTTTAGAGCTCCAACTTATCTTTCCAATCTTATTTTCCAATGCTATTCGTTATTTACCTTATGCTCCTCATGAGCTGAACATCTCTTAAACATTTCCTCCACTGACCTCTGCTATGCTACTCTTGCTATGCTACTCGTTTTATTGGGAATGCTGATTTCTCTCACCTTCTCAAAATGTTCAAGTCTTACTTATTTTTCGAAGCCTATTTCAAACAGCTCTTCTTTAAAACTTTCTCTAATTCTCCTAAATAGATTTAATCTCTCCCTCCATTGAAGGACATAGAACCAAAATTTTATCTAGTATCCATTATAAACTTTATCACTTCTTACCTTGCTTTGCATTACCTTATTCACATACATAACTTCACCTATAAACAAACACAAAATTGAACTATATACTCCTCATGAGGCAGGGTTTTTGTCTTATTCATATTTGAATTTCTCACAGTGTACAATGAAGGCACACAATGAAATATATGTTGACTACATAAGTGAATCTAACATGGTCCATTTTAAAGAAAGACTTGAATTTCCTGGGTCTGACTTTAAAATCTTACCTTATCCCCTATGTGGGATACTTTGGTGAGGGCAATCTTTCTCATCTTTCTTTAACATCAGTTTTTTATAGAGAGTTCTAAGTAGAGAAAATGGATCTCTCCCTTAGTAATTTTCAGTCTGGCCAATGCAGCAATGCCAAGATATGGCTTGAGAGCAGGGTCTAACTGTGAAGGTACATCAGGTCAAAGGAAGATGAAAAGGCTGGGAATGCAGCATAGGATTTTCTAGATCAAGGATATTTGTGTTCATTTATAAGCCATCATTTGATTAATTTAGGAAGGATTCCACAAATTAGGATGCCCTTTTGTTTTCTTTTACTGATGTATTCTGAAAAGTAGTATTAAATAGTTGACAATAGTGATAGATAGCTGTTATTTGTACAAATCACAGTTACTTGTGTTTCAATTCCATTCAGCTACCCTATTGGATATGCTTGCTGTCAACCTGGCCATCTCACCTGCTCTTTCTCTCATCCCCAAACCGTCTGTGGACTACTGCCAAATTAATCATTCTACAACACAGCAGCCTCCATACCACAGCCGAAAAACCTTCCATTGCTGCTTCCCTTTGCCTAACAATTTAAGAACAGCCTGTAGCTTGGCATTTAGTGTATTCTACAGACTGGACCCAATTCACTTTTTCCAGTTCCTTATACACAAGTTCAAAAAAGCAAACTGATGACCTCTTAGACTGGGTTGTTCCTAAAACATTTTGACTCAAAAGTATGGTTAAAAATATTGTGTGTGTTTAAAAATCAGCAAGGAGTTCATGATAGTCTGGATTTTCGTCTCTCTATTTCTTTCTTTCTTTATTAATTCATGTCAATAAATAAAAAAATTGCATATATTTATCGTATACATGTTGTTTTTAAATATGTATGCATTGTGAAATGGTTAAATAAAACTAATTAACATATCCATTATTTCACATACTTATTTTTTGTGGTGAGAAGAAAATAATCAATTTTCAGGAATACAGTACATTGTTATTAATTGTAGTCACTATGTTGTACACTAGATCACTTGAACTTATTCCTCCTGTCTAACTGCAGTTTTGTACCTTTGACCAACATCTCCTCAATCCCTCCTCTTCAGCTAACCACCCTTCCGCTGTCTGCTTCTGTGAATTCAACTTTTTTTAGATTCTACATATAAATGAGGTCATACAGTATTTGTCTTTCTATGCCTGGCTTATTTCACTTAACATAATGTCCTCCAGGTTCATCCATGTTGTCACAAATGACAGGATTTTCTTCCCTTTTAAGGCTGAATAGTATTCCATTGTGTGTGCATACCACATTTTCTTTATCCATTCAACCACGATGGACACCTAGGTTGATTTCATATATTAGCTGTTGTGAGTAATGCTGCAATGAACATGAAAGTGTAGATAGCGCATTAACATACAGATTTCGTTTCCAACACTTCTCAGCCTTTTGGCTAAGATCAAGTGCAGATTTCTTTTCCTTTGTATAAATACCCAGAAATGGGATTGCCGGATCATATGGTAGTTCTATTTTTAATTTTTTGAGGAAATTTCATACAGTTTTCCATAATGGCTGTACTAATTTACATTCCAACCAACAGTGTGCAAGTTTTCCCTTTTCTCCCCATCGTTGCCAACATTTATCTTTCATCTTTTATCCACCAGCCATTCTAACAAGTGTGAGGTGATATCTCATTGTGGTTTTAATTTGTATTTCTGATGATTAGTTGTGTTGAGCATTTTTTCACATTTCTGTTGGCCATTTGCATGTCTTCTTTGAGACATGTCTATTCAAATTCTTTCCCCATTTGTTTTTCAGATGTATGACTTACAAAATGTACTTCTTTAAAAATTCAGAATCTCTGGCAACGTTGGTTCTTTATTCTTGTGTGACAATACTCACTGTAGCCAAGTAGCAGCGGTTTCCTTTGGGTGCAGAACCTCTCCAGTTAGACACAGAGTCCATCACTTCCTATGACTCTTACACTCCCCAGCATAGACTCTGGTATCAAACCAACTTGAATTCAATCCTCTACTCACTCACTTACTGGCTTTGTATTCCCAAGTACATTCTTTAATATTTTAAAATACCAGTTTCTTTGTCTGCCATATGAAGGTGAGACTCTTACACTTTCTAGGGTTTTCTGAAGATTTGAGGAGATAATGCATGAAGAGGGCTTAGGATAGCTCTTGGTACATAATCAGCACTCTCTTCATGTTAGCTATGCTAACTCTTATTATTAATATGATAGCATTCCTGGCATTTATTTTTACTCTACTTTTTAAGGCAAAAAACATTTCAGCTGAATAATCAAAAGGACAATGACCCAGTCTTATTTGTAGCCTATGAAACAAGCAGCAACAAAAATCTTATTTCATCTTTTACTAGATAGTAAAACATTAATATTTGACATTTACATAACACCTGCAGAATGTAAAACAGCTGGGGTTGGTGTTTCATAAAGGAGCCCTCAAAGAGTTTTACCTTTAGAACAGATCTCATTAAAATCAAAGCAACATGACATTACCACCCTCCTTAAAGGAATGGCAGAATTACACATTTCAACAAAGGAACTGACCATAAGAGAGCACAAGAAATTATCTACTCCTTGCATAAAATTTTGTCCACCTGTTCCTTTCTGGCATACCATATGTAAGCCAGATCAGATTCCCTCCAGAAAGAAATAATCAGAAATCAAGTGATCGAAAACATAAAGAGACTATTGTGTATGATCAAAATAATAATGAGTTTGCTGCTATTTAGACAGTCAATTGAAGAAGAAGAAAGAGGAGAAAGAGGAAGAGAATCACTTATTATCCCCAAGCACTGTGCTTAGTGCATGACCTCATGGAATTCTAACAACTCTCAGTAAGCACTAGTACACTCTTCAGTTGATAGACACAGACCGTAAAGTTTGGAAAGGCTATAGAAATGTCTCAGTGTTACACAGCCAGTAAGCAGTAGAGGTGAGATTCCAATTCAGTTCTTATTGTTCCGAGGTCTCTGTCCTTATTTATTATGCTCTGATACTGAACAGATTCTGTGGAAGTATCTAAATAAACTAATTTATGCAATAACCATTTATGATCTCCAGGACTTTTGCTAAATTCCACATTCCTAAAATTAAAGAAAACTTTTGGGCACTGAGAGAAGTAAATTAAAGGTATACAAATGGAATTTCTACTCTGAATAATCCATTAATGATCATTACCTACAATATGGAACATTTCTTCTAAATTTTACTAATATCAAAGAATAGCAACATATTCATAAAGAGTTTGTAAGAGCATGAAATATACTTGTGTATTCTTCATGTTTTAATCTTGAAATCCCATGTCAAATATTCAGAAATCTTATTTGGATGAGTCTCAGTCTGGTCCCCTGATGTATTTCTCTTTTTAATATGTTTTTAACAGAATGAGTAATCATTACATCAATTGAATACAATCTTATCAATTGTAACTGCAATTTAGATTTGAGACGCATCCAAATATGATCCCATTTACAGGTATATTTGAGGAGCAGAAGAAAATAAGACTAATTCTGCCTTTCAGAGATAAAGGAAGACTAATATGAGCATGGACTACATGCCAGTTACTTACTCATATTATATTATTAGTTATGAAAACAAGACAATGAAGTCAGAATTATTATCTTCGGAAGTTAAAACTGAGGCACAAGAGGAAAGGATTTGCCCTACAACACATGCCTCATGCATAACTGGGCCAGGATTCAAATTCTGGCTTCTCAAACTCCAAATCTCATAATAATCTCTCAAACCCAGAAACATATGCATAATTTGCTCTCACAGTTCTGGAAGGGTAATTTAAATAATAATAAACTGTATTTTCTTTTTCTTATATTTTTTCATTTCTAAAGAGATAAAAGAGCAAAGAGAGGTAAACTCTCAACTAATGGATGTGGTGCACACTGTATGGGGGAAGGGCACGCTTCTGGCCCTGTCTTGGGCGAGGCAAAGTCGTTACTCACAACCAAAATGTTTGTACCCTCATAATATCCTCAGATTAAAAAAAAAGAGAGGTATTTTTAAAACGGCCACTGTTTCTATGATCAAAGGTAGTGACAGCATTCCCTACAGGTAAAAGACTCCTATTTGGTTCAGGATAAGTGCATCAGTGGGTCTGTGGGTCATGGACAGCTAATACGGAGTTGGACGGTGCAGAAGCTAAACTTCTCTACCTAATGAAGCAAATAGGTGCTTTACTTAAGTGGAAAGGTTCATCTAATATTAATTGATTTTTTTTTCCTCTGCACTGAAGCGAGGGTGGAGAGAGAGAGAGAGAGAGGCTATGAACTTGGGGCCACTGATCTTAAACTCAGGAGAAGAAAAAAGTGAAATCTGAGATGAGACTATCTTGGGACAATGACAGCCAGCAATGACTCCTTATGAGGGATTTGGATGCTGGGACTTAAGAAGAAATGATATATGATATTCATCTTACAATTTTTCTTTACTGTTTTATAAAACCCTTATGCTAGCTTCAGATTCACAAAATAAGTCTGATACACGTAGGAACTTTGTATAAGATGGGCTGAAAGTGCTTTCCACACATGAAACAGGTCAGCAAGCACTACTAAGACTGTTTACATTGTGCTAAGCTCTGTCCTCATCTATCAATCTATTATCTATCACCTGCTTAATTCTCACAGAAAACATAATAGGTAAGTGCTTTTATGATGTCCATTTTTTTAATGTGGATGCTGAGGTTCAAAGAGATTACATGACAGGGCTGTGGTTACATAACTAGTAAAAGTTGGATCTGGGGTTTAAATCTGAGTTTTCATTCTTAACCATTTTCAATGACAGTGACACAGCTATCCCCACACTTCCCCTTGTAGGAGGCCCGCACGTTGATAAAGGGGCATCTCAAGAAAAAAACAAAGAGTTTTGGGGGAGGTTTCCACAATGCATGTGAAGGCCTGAGATTGAGTGGACAGTGGTAAGCAGCCAACAGGTGACAGTGGGGAAACTGGCTGTAGTATGGACTGGACAGAAAAACTCTTCCCCAAATAATCTATAGGAAGTAACAAGTTATTCAGTATATAGGAGTTGTAGAACGATGGTTAGAGTAAAGCATTCTACCGTTTCTCTCATTTACTTCTCAAGGTGCCTTAGCTGACCTTGCCCAGAGAACCCCAGACCATCTCTAGCTGGTTAGGGCACATGCCAGTGCTTTGTGCTCACAGATGGTGTCTTCATATATTCCACCACAGACCAAATGAATCAGGGGTGAAGGAAACAGAGTCCTATCACTAGAGATAACTCTGGAAAAAGTAGGATGCCTGCCAACTTCAATGCTAACATTTGCTAAACTCTCGTTGACTAACTTCTTTCAATTTTTTCTACTTGAGTCTTTTTCTCACATTCTTGTACTGTCTGTATAGACAGTAGCCCAAGTCTACTCCTAGTCCAGAAATTTTTCAATCCAAATATTGCAATATATTACAAAAATATGTGTTTATCTTGCTACTATGCCATCTTTGATTAAATATATATATTTTAGAATGACTTCAGAGTCATCCTTATAATAGTGCCCTTTCCATTCACTAGCTATGGAAGTTTTAAAACATGTCTGCAAATTGTTGACATCCTCCCATTGAGAAGTTCTGTCTATGCCCTCTCTGCTTTCTTTCTGAATGGGATTGTGACTTCATCCATTACTGGAATGTGGCAGAAATATCGCTATGTGACTTTCAAGTCTGGGTCTTAAAAGGTCATGCACCTTCCTCCTTGCTTATTGGAATACTTTCCGTGGGAGCCCTGAACTTCCATGTAAGAAGTCTGATTATTCTGAAACCACAGTGATGGAGAAGCCAAGTGTGTATGTTCTAGTCCACAGTCTCACTGGAGTCCATTGTTTCTGTCATACCTACCAAGACGTGAGTGCAGAAATTGCCAAATGATTATAGGTTGCAGCCATGCAAGCCTCCCCTTGATATTTTGAGTCCTTATATCTGAGGCCTCAGATATAGAGACATGCCATCCTGTCATACACTAATAAGATTTTTGTTGTTTTATGATACTTGGTTTTGGGGTGGTTTTTTTCTTCAATAGTAATCAGAACACTAGCATTTTAATATGCTTTCAAGAATGAGAGAAAAATAAATGGAATAACACCTACTGTTAACTTAGAGCCTTTGCATAGAAATATATCTCACCGAAGGACATCATCTGTCATTTGTATTTCAACAGAGAAAAGATTGAAAGCTCTTTTCCTAGATAACTTTACTCACTCTCACCAATGCGCCTCTTAAAATAATCACGTCATGGGCAAGATATTCAATGTCAAGTATAAGAAACCTAATTAAAACAAGTTTAAATTTAACAGGGGGATTCCTATATGCCTGGGAAGAATACAGGAGTAGCACAGAGAATCAGAGCTGCAGGGAGCAAGGTATGGTTTCTGTAGCTCAGTTTATCAGAACTGTCTCACTCTCAATCAATTATATTTGATCTCTGATTATGTATGCTTAGCTTTATTCAAATATCATTGAAAATGGTAACCAGCATGCAATTTCATAGCCTCCCATGCAGCAATATTAGCAGAAGATTTTTTTTTTTTTTTTTTTTCTCAGAAGTCATTTAACAATCTTATAAAAGAATACTGTGTTGACTTGCTTGGGTTACATGCCTACCCTTTGGACCAATTATTGTGTTAGGATAGGGTGCTACGATTAGTCCAGCCTGAAGGACATGGCATCCTTGTGTTGGGGCCTAAACAAGGTAACTGACATGGTCTCACATGGGCCACACTGCAATGCAGGAAAAGATTCCTAAAGGAAAGGGAGTATTTGGCAAGAAGAAGGAAGAGAAAAAAGTGTGATGGAAGACAAAATTTTGATAGCTGCTGCAACCTATTGTACCTTTTCTTCCACAAGAAAATAGAAAATGTATATTTAGTATGTAATATTTGGTTCAGGCAGTATATGGTGTTAAGATTCCATCAAAGGGAACATTTTGGAAAAGTATACCAAGCTTGCTTTCTATAAGCCTTAAACTCTGTACTCTATTTCAGTAATTTAAAAAACAAGGTCAAAGTGTTTATTTGGGGAAAAAACTTGCAATGGAGTTATTAAAAGAAATTACAGAGCTAATTAAATTTCTTAAAATTATGTATTTTAAACTTTCCTTCTTAAATTATATGAAAAATCAGTTGATTTTTATGTGATTTTACTCAAATAGATAGAAAAACCTCTAAATACAATCAGCAGACATTCCTGTATGTATTATTCATTGAATAATTTAATAGGTATGAGTGTGTTTGTATAGACATTTGTCCACATGTATTGGAAGTGGGAGTAACAAGTGCTTTCTTAGCTTGTAAAAATTAACTGCATATTATAGAAGCTGTCTAGATGGTAGGAAAGAAAACATGGTATCACTGGAAAGGTTCTGGACACTGAATTCAGAAAGACTTGTATCCATTATCTTGGTTCAGATACTTTACCTCTTTGAGCCAGTCTCATCTTTTGTTTAATGGGGGTCATAATGGAGTCATGACATATTTGAGTAAATGATTAAGTCAATAAAGTCAACTTAATTGATTGCTTATGTCAAAATTTTACTTAGGATAGAGCTTGGCTAGAAGAAGCAGAAACAAGTTAGAAACTAGATTTTCTCAGATCTTCCTATGGGTCAAATACAGCTCATCATATGTTTTGCAAAATGTTATTGGAATGCAGCCAACCTCCTTCATTTACATGTTGTCTATGGATGCATTAGTGCTATGAGGGCAGAGTTGAGTAGCTGGGCTCAAACTATATGGCCTGCAAAAACTAAAATACTTACCACCTGGCCTCTTTACAGAAAAAAGTGCAATCGTTGCTCTAGTTCAAACTCTTTTAAAAAGGTTATTCTTATGAATTCTATATCATTCCACTCTTCTTTCAGAAACCCTAATGAGTTAGAACAGAATTTTGATCACTTATTTTTCCAGGACAAACTCTTGACAATGAAGTTTGTTAGACCCTAAGACTGTATTTAGATCATTGCTTCACCACAGACCAGGAATCCCCATTCTTACTGCCTCTCTACATCTGACCCTCACCACATGAACTGAATGCTATTCATAAGCTTTCTTCGTCTTCCTTTCTTCTTCAAATTCTATTCTAGAGTGAATTCTAGAGTACACAAGTTGGGGTCAAAGAATAATTAACTCTGCAGTAGTCTCCCCTTGTCTGTGGTCTTACTTTCTGCAGTTTCAGTTCCCTGCAGTATGGTACAATAAGATTTTTTGAAAGAGAGAGAAAAAGAGAGAGCACATTCACATAACTTTTATTATAGCATATTGTTATAATTGTTCTGTTTTATTATTAGTTATTTTTGTTGATCTCTTAATGTGCCTAAGTTGTAAATTAAACTTTATCGTAAGTATGTATATATAGGAAGACATAGTATATACAGAGTTTGGTAGACTCTGTGGTTTCAGGCACCACTGGGGGTCTTGGAACATATTCTCCACAGATAAGGGGACTGCTGTGCTTGGGGGGAAAGCTGTTAATAATGGTAACTTGAGGAAATGAGCACTGAATTTGGAAAGTTGGGAAATATTTATTTGAGGATGTGAAGAATTTCCTTCGGAAAGTGGTTGGGTAACCTTAAAGAAATGGACGTGCAGACTGGTAGGGCAGCTGCTCAAGAGAGAGTTAGTTCCCTCACTCTCTCTGCAACTGAAAACAGAGATTTGCTGCTGAATATTCAAATCACTGCTTGTTGAAGATGTGGTTACTAATTGATTTATATAGAATAATGCATGAGATATGCAGAGAGCCAAAGACAACAGTAAGTACCCAGAAGACAGTGCAAAGTGCCCATACGTGACCCAGGTCGAGAAACCAAAGTAATATGTGGATGGAAAAATAACTTACAAGGAACAAGATGAAGCAGACTGACTCAAGACAATCTTCACCAGCAGAAGCAAAGCAAAGGAATTTTCTACAGATGTCTCTGCAAGTTTGGGCTTAGAGCATCAGTCTTAGGAGCAGGGCTGGGTTAAATGACTTCCTCAAAGTGTTTCGGAATTTAAAAAAAAAAAAAAAAGAAGAAGAAGCAGAGTGAGTTATAAGGAAAGAAGCTACAGGTGAGAGCCAGAGAAATTCCCAGGATTAAGTCCAAGGAATGAAGTGCGGGTTTAAACAAGAAACAGGTGTTGAGAAGGTCAGACACCTACAAGGAATCAGAGTAAACTGCAAAGAGGCAAACCATTAAAATAGAGACAATGGGGGAAAGGGCATAGGTTAAGGGTCCTACTCTTAAACTGGGTCTAGTCTTTAAGAAATGGGGACAGGCCAACCAACCTAAGGGCATGGGACTTAATGAACACTTAGAACATTTCAGACCATTTTATTTGCTTATATCTTCAATACCTGATGATGTGGGTTTTATTTTGTTTTCATGAAAAGTTATTTTTGTACACTGTGGCCAGTACTGTTGCAGAAGATTGTTCCAGGTATCCAAAAGGAGGCCTGCAAGATTGTGGATACCTCTATAAAGTATATAAAGACTCTTCGTGGCATGAACCTCTCAGATCTAAGGTAGACACCTGATTCTCCCACAACTTGATTAATGAACTAGTTAACTGATTCTTACAGCAGGTTTCTTCTCACACAGCTCTGCTTTATTTATTATGTTAACAGCATCTAGTTAGTCCCAGCTGTTCCCAATACTCACTTCATACTCCCTAAGTCTATCCCTCTTAAACTTGGAGAGACAGCAAACCTTGGAAACACTGCCTTGCAAAAACTAGAATTGGCTATTTAGGAAGATTCTGGGTTGGCTGGCTAACACATCCTTTCCCACGTGTTTAACACCATCTGGAAGCATTTTGTTTTTCATGAAAAATGCAGGTCACCTGATTATGCTATGGTTCATTGCTCTAGAAAATGTTTTCTAAATTAAAAAAACTAACAAAAAATCCTCAAAAATACAAGAACAGAACACATCAATGCAGTCCCTTATTAGCATGATTTCAGTGGCCAAGAATTTAGAGAGATCAGATCACAAATAAATCAACATAGAACTGATGTATTTGGGCTAGGGGGTGTTTAAATACTAATTGACAACGTGGCAAAAATTAAGGGGCATACGCTTGTAAAAAAATTGTTGAAATGGATTTAATTTCCCAACGCTACTACCATAATCAAATCCAATCATGGAAAATTCATGTTTAAAAATAAAGAAAAATGCAGAAATCATTGTTTGCCTCCTTCTTTACCTCTAAAATTTCAAGAAATAATGTCAGAGGATTTTTACTCGTGGATTTTGGTTTATTCTACTAAAGATAGTAGAGTACAAACTTCCCCTTAGTTTTCCACTGCTTGAAAAGGATAAATGTGAAGCTGGAAGGATTTTATCTGGAAGTAATCTTAAAAATTGATAACTAACACTGCTAAAATATGAAATTAGTTATCTAAGAGGGAGAGGGATAAGTATGGAATTACATTCTAGAACAGATCTTAGAAACTCAAAAGCCTTTGGGAGCTAGGCTTAATTGTGGGAAATAGCAAGATACAGGCAATGTGGAGAGGTGGAAACAGTGGAAAACCAGAGAATATATTCTCCACCTGATGAAATTCAAAATTGCACCATTTAAATCATAGTATGGTGGAATAACAGCAAAGTCTACTGTATCTTGAATATCATCAATATTTGCTATAATCAAAAATTTGCCACGTTTCACTGTGCTGCAGTAGATAAACATTGTCAAATACTGTGAAAAGTCCTAAAATACTATTTCATTTAATCTTAACCCTTGGAGGTAGACATGATTATTCCCATTTCTCAGAAGAGGAAACTGAGGTTAGAGTCTAGACTCTAGGGACTAGAATAATTCCTTGCACACAGAAGTTATTCAATAAACATTTGTTGAAAATCTGAATGAATGACAGAACCTTTCCCATCTATATTTTGTATGGTAACATGGGGCTGAGACTGTAAACTTTATGTCCCTTAGTTTGTTGGGTTCCTATTTAGGTTTTGCCAGCAGGGATACTAAAGGGAACTGAAAGGCAGGAGGGAACATTCCATTCAGCATCATACCAACTACTGTCCTTCTCCCAAAAGAAGCGGCTGGTTCCGGTCCTCAGCTTCTTTGGCTCTTCCGGAACTGGCCTTACTGCATCCCCTCAGGGCAACCAGCAGCAGACAGTGCCCCTCATTCAGAGTGGAGCCCTAACTCTGTGAGCCTTGTCCTCCAAGCTCTTGCTGTATCAGCATCAACCAGGTGACACTCCCTCCTCAGAAGCCAGAGTCCTTAGCTCTGCAGGGCCTACAGCAAGTTCCTCAGAACCGGTACCAGCTGGCCAGCTTCCTCTCCTCAGAGGTCTGCATCATAGCTCTGTAAGACCAAAACCCCAACCCCTTCTCTGTATTCCCCCAGCCTAGGAACAAACACTGTTTCTTGCCTACTTCAGCGTTTCTTACATTACCTCAGTGGTTTTGTTTGTTTGTTTGTTTGTTTTTCTGTGTGTTTTCTATATCAGAAGTCTAATCTCAGATTAACCAATTCTCAGTATTCTTTCTGTGAAAATACCTGGCATGGTTCTGGTTTCCTGACTGGGTTTTGCTGATACATGACAGCTACCTCACAAATCTGTTTTGGAGATTAACTTATACCTACTTCACAACAGATTCTTATTAGCTATTGTTTGATTTCTTACTTAGAGAAATCTACCACAGTGTTACCACTCTGTCCCAGGTTAATATCAACTACATACTTGATACCCATACCTTCCATGCCTTCACCCAAGGTAATGCCATTAATGTTGGATAGAAGAAGGCTAAGGATGAAACCCTGTTTCACATCAATAGAATCCGTCTTCAAAACTGGGTTCCCTCTTTTAAGTATGTATCTCTCCACAGTGGGCATACACTATTTTCATCATTGTATCATAAAATAATAAACCTATTTTCATTTTGAGAAAAAAAAATTAGTGCTTTAGACAAGTTTTGGCTGCAACATAATGGACTGAAAAAAGCACTGGCTTGGTAAATATAAACTTGGCTCTGCCACTAATTAATGTTTGACTGTGAACACATCACTGAACCACTCTGCTTTCCGGTTCCCTCACAAGTAAAATGAGGAACCTGAACTAGGCAATGACCAAGATTTCTTTTAGCATGCTCAGTCTAAATATAAGGATTAATGTTAGCTCTATCACTAAGATATTTCTGACAATAAAATGATTTTAAACCTTTTGTATTTCCAAGAGCAAGAAGGTGAATTTGAGGAATGAATGCTTCTGTCTTTAAGCAAATAAGAAGCTAATTACATCAAACCTGGAAAAAAATCCAAGGACAATGAATTTCTAAAAAATGCTAGTACTTCTGTGGTCAATTCACTCTGAGCCTAAGAGGAAGGGAAGCTAGTCTAGCTGAAATTGTAATTGTAAGGAAGCTACACATGCCTTCTTACCATGAAAGAGTGCCTCTAGGATAATGGCAGGGCTGTTGGTATGATGTGATCACAATGCTATCCAATGTTATGGGAGTAGACTATGCGTTCGACTTGCCAACTAGAACACCAAGTCCAGTTTACAATCCTATGTGGCCCCCAAATTGCTATTGTGGCATCCAGCTGTCTCTTCACCAGGGACTTCAAACAGTGTAACTGACACCACAGGCAGCAGCTAGCTGAAGTCCCTCTCCTATGTGCTTAGACAGAAATAACCACAACCACTAAAGCCAAAGAATTTTTGAAGCTTCGCTAGTATGCAAATAAAGATCCTCATTCCAAAGTAGTAAAGTGACAAGAGCCTGAAATATCTGAAGAAGGAATATCTCAGCTCAGCAGAGAAAGAAATTTTATCCCCATGATTACCTCTATAATAAAACACTTTTCCTGATCCTTGTCCTCCATCTTTCCTTCTTTCTTTCCTTTCTCCCTCCCTTTTCCCCTTCCTTCCTCCCTCCCTATCTTCCTACCTTCCTTCTTTCCTGCCTTCTTGCCTCTCCTCCCTTTAAAAAGACTGCCCCAATATTTATTAAGCTCTTACAGTACTAAAAAGAATTCATACAGAGATAAAACATCACAGCCCCTAAATTCAGACAGCTCTCAGTACAGAGGACAGAAATACGATCACATATGATGGTAGAATTGAGTAATATATACTATAATAAGAGTGCATACAGGATTCTGTAAGGGTACACAGCGAGTCAAGGTGGAAAGTTAGTGCCACAAAAGGAGAAATGCTTGCTCTGACTCATGAAAAATAGATATGAGTGGTGTGACAGGAGAAAGGAGGAAGCAAGCCCATCTGGGCAGAACAGAATGTGAGTCATCAGTCACATCAGCCCAGCACCTCCATAGGTCTCCGAAAGCAGAGGAGTATAGCTGGAGGGGAAGGTGTGTGGAGGAGCCACTCTAGATGAGGTGGAGACAGCAGATAAGGTATGCCAGGGCAGGCTTTGAATCTACATTGTACAGAAGGAGAAATCTTTGACGGGAGCTTGACATCAGATTTACATTTAAGAGAACTAACTTTGGGGCCAGTGTAAGGATAGATTGGAGTATCTGCCACTGGAGAGAAAAAGGGAAAAGACATTAGTGATTACTGCAGTGTTTCAGAGAGGATGTAGGAGTGTTTGGGTTAAGATTGTGGCAATTGGAACAAAGAGGAGAGGGCAGATTGAGACACCAGGGACGTGGACTTGACTGGCTGCAGAGTGGAGGGTGTGAATGAAAGAGAAAAAAGGGGTCTTGGATTATTCTTAAGACTTTATTTTACTGCTACTTATTTTTATCTTTGCCAGGTCTCAATCATTCATGCTCAGAGGTGGAATTGAGTCCTATGTTTTGTGGGAAAAAAACCCAAAAACTCTGACTAATGTTTCCTCTCAGATCTTTAGTTGTGGTACCTGAAATTCTTTCATCATGGAGGTTAATTCCTTTTGTTTCAGAGATGTGTCGTTTCATAGAAATCATGAATTATCATGCATATTACTCTAGGTAGAAGTAATATCATAAGCCCTTCAAGGAAGAGCTCCTAAATGAAGTTCTTTAGAGAAGTACTTTAAAAAAAGAAAGTATTTTTTCTCAGAGTATTCTTGGCCATAATATTTGTCTCCTATATCGGTTTTAATATATAAATGACATTTTTAATGACAACATTTTTCACCGGCACCTGAGAATAATTTATGCTTTAGGTATATGTGTCAAGGTTATGGTATTTTTGGTAGCATCACTACACTACCACATATCCACAAGAATAAAAATTCCCATTCCCAAAGACTGCGCTGCATTGAAGAAGAATCTTTCCATATGAAGGAGGATAATTTTAGCTAGATAAGCTAGATACAAGTTGTTTGTGGGGAGGAATATTAGATATTAGCGGTCTAACACCAGAAAATAGAGATGAAAGGAAAAGAGACATGGAAGGATATTTAAAGCAAACTGTCCTTAAAGATCTTTCCATATGTTTAGCATGAAAATTAAAACACAGAGAATAAGTTAGGGTTAGAATTACATATCTAGGAGTCATTAAAAACTGCATGAAGAGAGGAAAAAGAAAGGACAAAAGTAAAATTCTAAGAAATTCTACACTTAAGGGGTAAAAATAAGAAGCCCATAAAATAAGCTAACAAGTTCAAAAGAATAGTGATTCTATTTGATAGCATCAGATCAGATCACATTGAAGCAATGACCACTGAGCAAAAATGTGAAGGATTTAGAGAGCCAGCTATGTGGGTATCTGATAGAACATCATTACAAGCCTAAGGAAAAGCGAGTGCAAGGTCCTAGGAAAGTGCTTGGAATGTTAGCTGAAGTTAGTAAACACATTGAAAGGCCAAAGTGTAAAGGGGGGAGGATTGTATAGGTGCCTAAAGGCCCTGGTCTTGACTCTACCTTTTACTCTGAGTGAGCTGGGATACGACTGCAGCCTTCAGCAGAAGATGGAAATGCTCTGGCCACTATGTTTGGAATAGGCTATAGGGCAGGCAGAAGCAGATAGATACAGAGCAATCAGTTAGAACCGTGGTCCCCAACCCCTGGGCCATGGACCAGTATCAGTCCATGCCCTGTTAGGGACCAGGCTGCAGAACTCTGCAACAGTCTCCCACCCCCATGGAAAAAATGTCTTCCATGAAACAGGTCCTGGTGCCAAAAAGTTTGGAGACCGCTGAGTTAGAACACTATTAGGTGAGAGATAATGATGTCTCCCAGTGGGGAAGTAAGAGTGGAGGATGTGAGAACTGGTTGGATTGTGAATATATCTTAACAGTAGAACCAATAGTTCTTCCAATAGTTCTGTGTAAATTACATGTAGAGTGTAACAGGAAGAGAACAGTCAATGATTATTCCAAGTGTTTTCTTTCTAGAGAAACTTCAAGGATGGAATGACCATAAGCTGAGATGGAAAAGGATGTGAGTGAAGCACGTTTTAGGTGGAAGTTCAGAATTCAGTTTTGGACATGTTAAGGTTGAGATAAATCTTACCTATCCAAAAGGAGAGTTCAATAAGGTGGTTATTATGTAAGTCTGGTGTTTGGGAGATAGTGTAGGCTGGAGCTACAAATTTATGAGTGGTTGGCATAATGAGAACTTAAAGCTCTGTGACTAGTTTTATGATCAACAAGATAGCAACAGTAGATCAGAAGACTGATCTTTGACTGAGCACTGGAGTTCTCCATCAATAAGGGTTTGGGGAAAAGAGGAACCAGTATTGAAGACAGAGAAACAGTGGCCAATTAAGTAGGAAGAAAAGCAAGGAAGTATGGTGGCCTAAAGAATGAGTGTACAAAGTGTATTAGAAGGAGGAAGGGAATGGTCTAATAAGTCAGATGCTACCAACAGATTAGTATGTAGCCTAAAATTTGAAATCAGATTTAGTAACATGGTAGTAATTAGTGGACTTGAAAAAAGAAGTTTCAGTGGAATAGTGGTGGTGAGAGCCTGGTTGGAAACAACTTTTTTTTTTTTTTTTAATGAGCATAAGAAATTGGGTAGGCTTACAGGCAAAGTAGGGTTAAAAAAAAGTTTATTTGTAATGTAAGATAGGAGAAAAACAGCCGGTTTGCATGCTGATGGGAGCACGTGGAGGAATGAGTAGGAAGGGAAATAGAGACAGTGATGGTAGAAGACACTGGCGGCAAGAAGCTTAATCGGGAAGAAATAGAGATTACTAGGAGGCTTTGTACAGGGGGACTCAGAGTCAAGGGAATGTTTATGAAATTTTTTTAGAATAAGGTAAACTGGAAGGGTGGGAGAGAAAGAGCTAGTAGAATAAAAAGGATTTAAGATAGAGAATAAAAAGATATCATACAGAAAATTAGTCCCAGTGGAGGTGAGTGGAGGAAGGATTAGGAGTATAAAGGGAAACTTGATCCATGTGCACAGTGATAACTCCTCCTCTAATCCTGGAAGGAAAGAGGATACGGATGAGATGAAAAGTTAAGTAAGGGAATAACAGTGAGGATGTGTGCATTTTGTGGTGATGTAGAAAGTGTGGACAGCTGAGGAAGGGAGGATAGTGCTAAGTTTAAGAAAGGAGTGAGCTTTGGAACATTTCCTGAGGGGAAGGAAAAGGATCATGACCAGGGATAAGTGAAAAGATGGGTTAACTGGCTGAGATCAATGTCTACATGAAGTCAAAAAATGATACCTTAATAGTGATACCAATTTATATAATGTAGTGGTTATTTTCTACAGTTTTTTTTTTAAAGCTCAATTGTAAGAGATGAGAAGGCAGATGATGTGTTGATCTTGGCTTGCAAGGAAGATGCTTTAGAAATAAAAGAAAGCAAGGGTTGATGGTGTTGGTACTGGTGTTGTGGCAATGATTAGCCATGAAGTCTGGGCTGCATAGAGAAGCAAATGAAGCCAAGAGGGAACAGACCGAAAAGCAAATGGAGAGCCAGGAATAGATGGTTCCTTGAGGGAGAAGAGCAAGCAGCTGTGGAAACTGGAAGAGATTGATGTGAACCAATTCCAGATGACAGAAAGTTAAGGGCATGGATGACTAAAGTGGAATGTCGGGATAGTAAAGATGCCTTAGAGTAGAGTTGGATGGATCATTGGTATTGATGCTTGAATTGCTGAGGGTATTGGCAGGATATGTAGTAGAAAGGAAAATTGTGATTGAGTAAAGTCTTCTTTTTTACCTGACAGTTTCTAAATTGGCCATCAATCCATGGTAGCATTCATGGCATTTGCTTAATCTTCATTGAAGGTCCACTACTGAGAGTTTGCTGAAATCTGATATAAATGCCATGTCCCTTCTGTGTGTTGTAATAACTCAATTGCTTCCCTAATCACCTAACCTATTATGAAGACAATAGTTATGAAGAAGAAAAAGAGAATTTTATAACTTTGTAACTATTTTCTTTAGTATTTCTCCATAACAAGCTATCCCAAAACATTTTCATGTAGAATAACCGTTTCATTAAGTTCAATATTCTGAGGGTTAGGAATTCAGAGAGGGCTCCACAATGTCTGGGGCCTCAGCTAAAAAATCTCAATGGCTAGGGAGTGACTGGACATTTGGAGGTAGAATTATCAAGAGGTGTCTGAACTCACATACCTGGTGGTTAATGCTCACTGTCAGCTGCAACTGGGGCTGTTAGTTGTGGCGTCTACAAGTGGCCTCTCTTGCTTGAGAGGTAATTTCTCACAGCATGGTAGCCTCAGGGTAGACTTCTTACAATCTAGTTTGGGGTTCCAAAGTTAGTGTTCCAAGAAAACCAAGTGGAAACTGTATAAGCTTTTCTGACCTGGTTTGGGAGTTGCATAGTGTCATTTCCGCTACATTCTACTGGTGACAAGCAAGCCACTTAGGTCAGCCAAAATGGAAAGAAAGGGGACACAGACCTCACCTCTCAACTGTTGAAATGTCAAAGAATTTACAAACATGTTTTAGAACTTCCAAGTGGCATTTGTGGGCATTGCTTAGCCCTACTCCCAAGTCTAATGTTAAATGTTTGCAGAGCCCTGTTACAAATGTGCCTATGTATTATAAAAAGTTATTTTTTTCCTAAACATCTAACCTATTGCTAAGATAGGAGTTAACAACAAGAGAGAATAAAGTTTAATAACTAATGGTAAATATCTTTTTACATCTTTAAAATGAAATCTGTTGGTCTTCAGTATCCCCTTATCCCTTTACCCAATTCTTCTGTTAAAGCATATAAATAATTCTGAGGTCATGTTTCATGAACATAAATTTTAGGGCGAAAAAAAATAGTCTGCCATAACTTGATCTCTGAGCTTCAGGATGAGAGGGAGTCACACTGGATTATAAACCTGTCCTATGAAAGTCCTCCATTTCATTCAACTCTTAATTCCCACAGCAACACGCACTATGCTTTGTAAATCCAATGTGCCTAATAAAAGAGAATTAAGTTAAACTAAATTTCAACTTGAAAATATGAATCCTACTCCGTGAGAGTCAAGCAGGAAACTTCTAGAAGAGTTAATGTTAAGCTACTTTGCTTTATTCTCACCTCCCTAGCTGACTTCCTTAAGCATCTCCAGGGCAGTGGCTTCCTGATGACAAGGTAACAAAGATCAACCCAGCACCTACACAGCCAAAATAAAGGTTCTCCCAGTTACTTCTTGCTTCTTGTTAAGCTAAGGAACAAATTAGGTATCCCTTGGAGTTCCTCACATATAGGCTGAGCCCTGATCAATGCTCAATAAATTCTGGGGAATGGAAGTTGAGAGTTATCTCATTGAAGGGCAACATTGCCAAGAAGGTAGGGAGCACAGGATATCAAATTGAGGCTGGAATCTTAATTCTGCCACCTGCGTGGACTTGGCAAACTTGTGAGAGAGGGATAATAAAACCCCTGAAGGGATGTGAAGGGAGTGATAGAAAACACAGGAAATAGCAGCGACCACTGTTTATTTGATGCTGTGGTCCTCACCCAGGTCCCCGCTGCAAGAATGAGGCCCTCAATCCAGCTACTGGAAGGGTTGGGGGATAAGTCCTTTTCCGGGAATTGCCCTAAGCTGAACAGAGGCACCTTGCTCAAGGTCACACTCCTCCTGTAGAGCAAACTTCGTGTGGGACTGGCTCAGGTCCTTGTTACAGCTTCATAGAAGTTCAACTCCTGTCTCCGACCAACCCACTTCTTTCTACCACCCTAGAGGTATTTGTCCCGTGAACACTCTCCAACAAACTTCCTGCTGGCAAACCTTCTCACAGTCTATTTCTAGGATTGACCTAAGACATGCTTGTCTAAAGAAAATGATTTCAGTGATTCAAATAGAGATGAAAGCCTTTATTCAAGGAGCTTCTGAAGAGAATGTAGCTCCCAACTGAAGCAGAGTCAGGGTATTTACGGGATAGGAGGCAGTTGAGTGCCTGTCTTTGAGGTTTTGGCAGAGGCTGCAGTTTTGACTTGGACCAAAACTCACAGTTGAGAGTTGTTCGCATGTACGTGTCCCTTCCTTAGAGTCTTTGGTACAACCACAATACCCATCAGAACATTTTTTTCCCAATTTTTCGTGAAGGTCTGTGGTTTATCAGCTAGTCAGAGTTCACAGGATGAGGGAGTTAGATAACAAGAAAGAAAAAGAGACAAAGAGAGAAAGCAGTGGGAACATAGGGGACCGTCTATCTTGTTTGTTTTGGTCCTTTTACACATTGAGCTCTTACCACATCCCAGACTCTGTCCCCAGTGTTGTACTTGCATTGTCTACCGTCTTTGCCTCAATCATTGCGGATGGGGATGCTTGGCTGCCATTTTCTGCTTAGGCTTTTGGCCCCACACTGGTAACAAGTGAGCAAATAAACTCGACAGAAAAGCAGTGGAGAATACGAGGCTGACAGTGAACTCCGCTTGCTTTAGAATCTTCACCCTCACGTCCTGACTGCCTTGGTTTTTCTCTGATGCCTACAAACAGTTTTTTTGTTTTTGTTTTTATATTTTATCCATATATTGTAGCTGTTCTCTGGTAGAAGGATGAGTTTGCTATAAATGACTCCACTTTACAGGGAAGGGTACTGAGGCTCAAATAGAGTAATTAATTACTCAAAGTGAGGCAGCTAGCAAGCAATGAAGTTAACATTATAACCCAGAACTCTCTGATTCCAGTAACCACACTCTTTACCCATTGTTTTAATCTAACTTATTGGATTAAATTCTCCCATAAAATACAAATACAGCTACAAAATACTGTATAGTATCCTAAGTTTAAAAGAATTTTGCTTCAAACCATTATATTTTCCTTACTTGTTCTATTTTTAAATTATATCAGCATAAAAATAAAGGCACATTCACTCAACAGAGTAACCTATACTTAGCAATAAACATTAGGCAATTCTTAAACAAACACATGAAATAACTAGGACAACTGAAATAACATAAGCTTACAGCATGCCAAGAGGTCATATGTATTTAAAAGGAATGGGAAAAGTGATTCAGTATTGTTTACTGCCACTTTTGTTGAAATAAACTCTGGATGTGCAATTTTTCCTATGAAGAACTGTGGTTTTTCTGATGTTTTTTGTGAATCTATGCAGCATATACTTGACGGGTTTTCAGTTATGAAGAGAATTACTTATACGTACCCAAACATACTTTCTGAGGGTAAGAACTTACAAACACTAACTAGAAAATTGGGAAATCTCAAATACAATAAAGACATTAAATAGAGGAACAAGAACTTGCCTTCTTTTTATTTAATTCATGTAGAAGTCCTATTATCTTTCAGTTTTAATAATGATTATTTGCTAAGGGGCTCATACACATGACACGTTATCACGCATATTTCTTTTAATACCTTTAACAATCTTCTAAGTTAGGTATTGTTTTATAGCCCATTCTTCGAAGTGAAGTAACCTAATGGAAAGACAGTTATAGCTCATAGATAAAGGTTTTATGCCACTTACTAGCTTCTGAACCTGGAGATGCTACTTAAACTCTATAATGCTTCAGTTTCCTTATCAGTAAGATAGTGATCATGATAATACTTGCTTCAAAAAATGTCTTTTTAAATTGACTGATTTTTTAAAATTTTTTTATTTTTTTTTATTTCAGAATATTATGAGGGTGCAACCATTTTGGTTACATTCTATGACTTTGCCTCACCCAAGCGAGGATTAGAGACATGTCTCTACAATGCTCACTGCGTTCATTAGTTGTGAGTTTACCCTCTGAACCCCTTAATCCCTAGAGAATATTACTACCTTGTGAGCACCATAGTGTTGACCAGTTAGTGCCAATTTGATGGCGAGTACATATGAAGCCTATTCTTCCGTTCTTGTGATACCTCACTTCGGAGGATGGGCTCAAGCTCTGTCCAGAAAAATATAACAGGTGCTAGATCACTGTCATTTCTTATAATTGAGTAATATTCCATTGTATACATATGCCAAATTTTAATAATCCACTCATGGATTGATGGACACTTGGGTTGTTTCCACATCCTTGCAATAGTGAATTGTGCTGCCATAAACATTCAGGCACAGATGTCTTTATTATAGAATGTCTTTTGCTCTTTTGGGTGGATGCCTAATAGTGCTATTGCTGGATTGAATGGTATTTCTATTTTTAGCTCTTTGAAGTATCTCCAAATTCTTTTCCACAGAGGTTGCACTAATTTGCGGTCCCACCAGCAGTGTAAGAGTGTTCCTGTCTCTCCACATCCTCGCCAGCATTTGTTGTTTTGGGAATTTTTGATAGAGGCCAATCTCATTGGGGGTTAGTTGGTATCTCATTGTGGTTTTGATTTGCAGTTCTCTAATGATTAGAGATGCTAAGCTTTTTTTTTGTATGTTTGCTGGCCATTATTTTGTCTTCTTTTGAAAAGTTTCTGTTCATTTCCTTTGCCCATTTATTGATCAGGTTGTCTGATTTTTTTCTTGTTAATTTTTTTAAGTTCTAGATAGATTCTTGTTATCAGCCCTTTATTGGATGTGTAGAGAACAAATACTTTCTTCCATTCTGTAGACTGTCTATTTGTTCTAATGATAGTTTCCTTGGCTGTGCAAAAGCTTTTTAATTTGATCAGATCTCATTTATTTATTTTTGTTGCTGCTGTGATTGCTTTGGGGATTTTTTTTTTTTTTTGAGACAGAGTCTCACTCTGTTGCCCAGGCTAGAGTGAGTGCCGTGGCGTTAGCCTAGCTCACAGCAACCTCAAACTCCTGAGCTCAAGCGATCCTCCTGTCTCAGCCTCCCGAGTAGCTGGGACTACAGGCATGCACCACCATGCCCGGCTAATTTTTTCTATATATATATTTTTAGCTGTCCATATAATTTCTTTCTATTTTTAGTAGAGATGGGGTCTCGCTCTTGCTCAGGCTGGTCTCGAACTCCTGAGCTCAAACGATCCGCCCACCTCGGCCTCCCAGAGTGCTAGGATTACAGGCGTGAGCCACCGCGCCCGGCCTGCTTTGGGGATTTTCTTAAAAAATTCTTTGCCTAAGCCGATGTCTGAAAGGATCTTCCCAACACCTTCTTCTAGAATTCTTAAGGTTTCATAACTTAGGTTTAAGTCTGTTATCCACCTTGAATTGATTTTTGTGAGAGGAGAGAGGTGGGGATCCACTTTCAATCTTCTGCATGTAGCTATTCAGTTTTCCCAGCACCATTTATTGAAAAGAGATTCTTTTCCCCAGTGTATATTTTTGTCTGCTTTGTCAAAGATTAGATTACTATGTACGGGTGGTTTGATCTCTGGGTTCTCAGTCCTGTTCCAAAGGTCTATGTCTCTGTTCTGGTGCCAGTACCATGCTGTTTTAGTTACTATAGCCTTGTAGTACAGCTTGAAGTCTGGTAGACTGATGCTTCCCAGTTTGTTCTTTATACTTAAGATTACTTTGGCTATACGAGGTCTTCTCTGGTTCCATACAAAGCATAGAATTGTTTTATTTATTTTCTAGATCCATAAAGAATGATGATAGTGCAGACCCTGAGTACAGGACTCTCACTGAAGGCCCCTGACTTCACAGATGCAGACACTGAGTTCAGGACCCTCACTGAAGGCCCTTGATGTCACAGGTGTAGACATTGAGAACAGCTCCCACCTAAAAGCTGCTGCCCTCACAGATGCAGACACTGAGTACAGGACCCTCATTGCAGGCACATGACCTGACAGTCACCAGCTACAGACTCTAAGTAGAGTTCTTACCATGAAGGCCACTGTCCTCTCAGGTGCACATACTCAGTACAGGACACTGACTGAAGGAACCTGTCATCAAAGGAGGAGACACTGAGTACAGGACCCTCACTGAAGGCCCTGTCCTCACAGGTGCAGACACTGAGAATAAAAGTCTCGCTAAAGGCCTCCCATCACAGGTGGGATACAGCAAAAACATACCTGAGAGGAAAACTAATAGCATTCAGTGCTCACATCCAAAAAATAGAAAGCTCAAAAATTGACAATCTAATAAACAGTCTCAAGGAATTGGAAAAGGAAGAGCAAATCAATTCCAAAAAATTTATTTTAAAATTAAATATGATGCATGTAATGTATGAATAATCAATAAGCATTACGATGATGACTATTATATGTGATATACTCAGGCGCTGAGAAGTTAATAACACAATGGCACATAGTTTACATGTGTCAGAATTGTGAGTCAAACACTCACTCTCTGAAGACAGAATTTGTGAACTTAATGACTATGTTGTATCTTCCTCGAAGTCTGTGGGTAGCATCTCCCCATGCAACAAATCCAGTCATAAGACAAGGCCAACAAGCACACCAAATCTTGTGTGGTGAGTTAAAGAGCGGCCCCAAAAAGGTATGTCCGTGTTCTAATCCCCAGAACCTATGAATGTTACCTTCTTTGAAAAGAGAGTCTTTGCAGACATAAAGTTGAGGATCTTGAGATGAAGAGATTATCCTCAATTATCTGAGTGGTGCCAAATTCCTGTGACAAATGTTATTATAATTGTGAAGCAGAGGGAGATTTGACACATGCACTCATACAGAGGAGACCATGTGATGATCGAGACAGAGAATGAAGTGATGTGGCCATAAGCCAGGGAATGCTGACAGCCAGCAGAATCTGGAAGATGCAAGGAATAGAACTTCCATAGAGCCTATGGGCTAGCAAATTGGGAAATCAAGCACTGCTGCTGATGGACATCTTGATCTCAGGTGATCCTGCGGACACCTTGATCTCAGACTTCTGGCCTCCAGAACTACGAGAGAATAAGTTTCTAGTAATTTGTCATGACAGCCCTGGGAAACTAATATACTTTGCTTAGCATAAACTTAAATGTAAAATACATTAATTAATTACCTCAAGTTCCACTTCTTTTATAATCTTGCCTAGTAAAATTAATTTATATCAGCTTTATTTTTTTCCAATTTCTTTTTCAGTGCAACTAGTAACTTAATATACATGCTCTTTGATTTTTAGTTATATGCATCACACAGTTTAGTATTTGATCTTATTTCCTCATTTCTTCATGATTAAACTTGCCTTTCCACTAAGATGTGGGTCCCTCTGAGCTGGAACTGTCTAGCAATTTGTTTATAGTACATTCACATTGCCCCTAAATAAACACCATTTCATTGATTAACTGAGATTGATCAAATAAATGGAAGACTAAGAACTTCCAGAAATCTACAATATAAAAACAATGAGACATGAAGGAAGAAATAGAATCTTCGATGTCAAACAGACCTTATTTTCAGTCTTGTTTCAGCCATTTCCAACTTTGTTACATTGTGTCAATTACTTAGACACTGAATTTCAATTTCCTCACCTGTAAACAATAATACCTACTCTCCAAAGCTGTTGAAAGGAATCACAACAATGTCTTGTATAGATATTGGTTTGTTTTTGCTTCCTAGAATATATTCATACCTTCTTGTGGTGATAGTTCCTAATTTTGCCGTATTAGGTAAGGTCTCCTGTGATAATAGTCAAGGTGCCACTTGCTCCTGGTCAATGGGTGGTCATGTGACCTACCTAGGCTATCAGACTTTCTTCGTGGAATTTGAATCTCAAAACCAATGATAATTAAGACTGAAAATAAGATTCAAAATTACTTCTAAATGAATGAGCCCTGAGCTGTTTGATCATTTCCTGTGACATAGAAGATAGAAACTTCCTAAAGCAGCGGTCTCCGACCTCTTTGGCACCAGGGACCATTTTCATGGAAGACAATTTATCCATGGACTGGGAAGAGGGAGGATGGTTTTGGGATGATTCAAGCACATTACATTTAATGTGCACTTTATTTCTATTACTATTACATTGTAATATATAATGAAATAATTATACAACTCACCATAGGTTGGGGACCCCTGTCCTAAAAGACAGGATCCTTTGATTCATTTTGTAAGAATGAAACTCCCATAAGTTTCCTTTTTACTTATTATATATTTGCCAGAGATGTCAGGTGCTTTCAACCAAGGACTCCTGAAGGATATGCATTTGTCCACTGACTGGTACAGTGGGTAGGTACCCAATAAATTATAGCAATTATTACCTGTGGTGTACCCTATTTTGAATACTCTATCACACACAAAATGGACTGACCAATATAGTATACGATTATCATTTTCTTCCTCTATGGGTCTATTGAGAGAAATTAAGTATCCAAGGGACATCTAGCATGTCTGGAGACATTTTTAGTTGTCACAACTGGGGGGCTGCTACATAGACATCTGGTAGGTAGAGACCAGGGACACTGTTGAACAGCCTACCATGCACAAGACAGACCCCCACAACAAAGAGTTATGCAGTCCAAAATGTCAACAATACCAAGGGTAAGAAACCCTGCTGTAGAGGAGGAAGCAGCACAGTACACTATAATTTCTAAGGAGTAAGTAGCATTATCTAACATAATTATTAATAATACTTATGCTTTTAATCACTTAATTTACTACAGGAGGGAAAAAATGAATCAAGACAGTGATTTCCATAAATGTTAAGAAGATTTTGAATTCTTTTTCAGCAACATGCCTACCAGTGTTTGTTCAATGTGCTTAAGCCATGTATTGCCCTGGGTCTTTGATGATCATTTTGAATCATTATATTAATCAGCAATGCCATTCATCTTTTCCTTAGCCCTCACTATGTCCTCAGTTTCTTCAATTGAAGAAACCTCTCATCCTTGAATGTGCCACCACATCACATCTTTAATGAGTTTCTGGCATCAATTTTTCTCCCTTTGAGAAATGACCTAATCAACAAAATCAGTACATAGTAAACCAAAAAAAGGGAGGGGGTAGGGTCTGAGAAAACCAAATGTTCTTTCACATTCCAAGTAATCTGTTCCCTATTTCCCTTTCTTTGTAACTGTATTGCCCATCGGCAATACATGGTTTTGATAATGATGAGGATAATGAGATGAACTTCAAGACGGGTTACAAAGTGAAGAAATAATCAGAGAAAAAAATAAGACCTTTATTTTAGAAGGAATTAATTTGGCTTGTATGATAGCTGGGCTTAATTATTCAGCTGGTGGTTGGTAACTAAGGGGCCTTTATGAAAGATGAGCCTCAGGCATTAACTCTAATATTATTTCTTGGGTTCTCCTGCCTGAGGACTTTTTAAAATTACTGTATTATCTGGTAAGCTATAGTAATCTACAATTTACATGATTAAGAGGTCCTTAAAGGCTGTCCCTAGGGGGTTTCACCAAACTGACAGCTTTAAATGTTTCACCCAGCAGAAAAACACCGAATGAAATAGCGGGATGAAAATAGCTTTGAGTAATTTCCCAGTACCAGAAACATCTCCTAGTGATTGTTTTCATTATTTGGGTGGTTACTACCTTAATTGTTTTTAAAGAACAACTAAAAACTCATTTCAGTTCCCTGAAAGTCCAGCTCTGTGAAATGTTTGGTTATTTTCTGAGCTAACTATATCCAAATGAGCATTTATTTCAACTAAAATGATATTTCTTCTCATAATCTTCTGCCACAGTTAAAATGTAAGAAAGCAGTTCCCATTTCTCATCACTGCTAGTGACAATAGACAATGATAAAAGGGCATTTCCTGGAGATTAGAGTTCATTCCAGCTACTGAAACCAGTAATGTGGAAATTATCAATGTAGTTCTCTCCATCCCTGAAGATAAACAACTACAGCATGTCTAGATAGTGGTCTTCTCTAAAAACTATCCTGCAAAAAGGAAGATGGGCGCAACTTATTTTCACCTCTGATTTTCACTTACTAGTTGTTTGACCTTAGAAGTTACTAAAGTTCTCTGAACCTCAGTTTCCTCATCTATAAAATGGGAATGATATTATGCAAATAATAATGCCTCTCCTATTTTCACCTCAGAGTTGCTGCTAAGTTCAAAAGGTAATGCAATGTTTGTGAAGAGGTTTTTAAAAGCTGTGCCAAAGTAAATTGCTAGAAATATTAATCATCTTGGGTTACAAAAGGATGCACTTAATTCATCTGACTTCACTGAATTGTATTTCAGTTACCAGAGTCCAATTACTTGTTGATGAGAACTATATCAACTTAATCATTGTTTTACGTGTGTGTAGATCAAACAAATTACCATTGCCATGTGATAATTTTCTGCGAATTGCTTTCCATTATATTATGGGTTTGGAACCAAAAATTCTAGAGTTAAATCTCAAATCTGTCACTTACTAGCTATATAACATGACATAAACCAATTAATCCTTCACTCCCTCACATGTAATGGTTTATAAATCATATAGAGTATTGCCATGAAGATCAAATGACATAATGTAAAGTGCACTATATATAGTGAATAAATGTTAGGGTTTTACAGAGACATCACCAACATACTTAAAATTACCTCTAATTTCATTTTCTTAAACTTCCCAGTGCAGAGATGGTCCAAATGCCATTATGCTTTGAATGAACAACAACCAAACAATGAATGGTAATGATCATGGTCTTAAGGCTGCTAAAATTATACATATTAAATGTATATCAATCAGTATGTAAACTTGCTCACTCAATTCTAATATTTGTCCTGATTGATTGCTTTCCATTTAAAATTCTTGTCCTGCCAACATTCTGATTCCACAACCAGAACCCACAGTTAATTGAGCCCATAATAATAGTAAGCCAGTACCAAAGTAATTATTTTTTTGCACATAGAAAGAAGAAAACGCCACAAATGCCCACCACAGTTAAATATATACAAGCATTCTTCCTTGATATCTTGCAGAATCAGACTAAACATAACAGCTGAAGCATAAAAACCCACTTTCTCCCTGGAAGGATCTATTTTAGTTGGGCTTGGGTTTCTTTCGAACAGCATTTGGCTATATTTTCTAACCACATATTGTCTGTTGCCATCCTCTGTGAGTCCATCCACAGAAATTTGAATGCTTCCATTAACGGTAAACCACCAGCATCAGTGCAAGCACAGCAATAATTCCACAACCAGCCCTGGGGATCTTAGGACTCTACACAGAAGAAATCAAAAGGCCTTCAGAATATAACTTATTGACACATATAGTTTTAACTATGTATAGACTATGTTATGTCTATAGGCAAGCAGGTTGATCGAAACTCCTTTTTCATACCTCTATAATCCAGCACAGGCTCAGCTACTGGCCGCTTGCAAAAGCCAATAACAAGGATGAGGTGTAGTGAAAGGAAAGTGATTTTATGCCAGAGCTAGCAGTGGGGAAATGGCCAAGGCTTGTGCCTCGAAGAAACCATTTCAAAGTCTTGGACTGAAGGTACAGGTTTAAAAAGGGAATTCTGTACGAAGGGCATGCAGGGGTGGTAAGGAGGTGTTGGTCAGCGTGATGACTATCTTGAATTATTGCTCCACCTGGTGAATGGGTCGGCATTTTTTTTTTTCTTTTTTCTTTTTTGAGACAGAGTCTCACTCTGTTGCCTAGGCTAGGTGCCGTGGCGTCAGCCTAGCTCACAGCAACCTCAAATTACTGGGCTCAAAGATCCTCCTGCCTCAGCCTCCCAAGCAGCTTGGACTACAGGAGTGCACCACCATGCCCGGCTAATTTTTTCTATTTGTAGTTGTTTGGCTAATTTTTTTTCTATTTTTAGTAGAGATGGAGTCTTAATCTTGCTTAGGCTGGTCTTGAACTTCTGACCTCAAGCCATCCTCTGGTCTTGGCCTCCCAGAGTACTAGAATTACAGGCGTGAGCCACTGAGCACAGCCTGGGTTGGTGTTATCTTGAAAGCTGTTTATCTATAGATTAACTGTGGCCTTGAGGTAATCTCCTGGTGGGGGTCTGGATTGTTTCAAGACTCAGTCTCTGCAACTTCTAAACAAGCACATAATTAGATGGTGAAACTTGTGCAAGGGAGTGCCTGGTGGAAAGAAGGAAGTTAAATGTCAGTATTTCCTCATTAAGAAACGGTAGGGATGGGTGTATACCTACTTGATGAGTGCGATGCGCACTGTCTGGGGAATGGACACGCTTGAAGTTCTGACTAGGGGGGATGGGAGAGAAGGGAGGGGATGGGTGCACACCTACGTGATGAGTGCAATGTGCACTGTCTAAGGAATGGACACACTTGAAGCTCAGACTCGGGGGATGGGGGGGCATGGACAATATATATAACCTGAACTTTTGTACCCCCATAATGAGCTGAAATTTAAAAAATAAATAAATAAATAAAATAAACGGGTAGGAAAATTTCAAAGTGAGTCACTGAAAAACAGGGCACTGGTTGCACCTCTACATGATTGTGATCAAATTAATGTCAAAAAATATTTTTGTAAACTTTTTTGGTCATAGGATAGCAAGATGGCATTGATATTTTAGGCTTGACTAGAGTGCTAATATTTTGGGTGTTTACACTCCTCAGATGATTACAAAACAATTAATCTCCATAATATAGAGAAACTTGGTCATATTTACTATACCTGACATTCATATACTTGCCAAGAAAGCATCTAGTTTGAAGTAAAAATCAATATTGTTATCTTTATGTGTTTCTAGTGAAAATATTTTATGTTCTTAAGGTATTTTTAGGATAAATTTAAGAGAATGTTTTATTTCATGCCTTCTATCTTTCTTCATTCTTTCCCCAAATGGGAATGACTCTACAATGACCAAAATGTTTCTCTCACGGTTGCAAAAATAAACTGCCCTCACTCCCACACACCCCCCCTCCACACACACACACGTGCTTTCTCTCTACTCTCAAAGCCCAGCACAAGCCTGAATTTACTCAAACTCAACATCTCTAACATCAAGTATAACTTATACAAAGTAAAACACAGAGGTCTTAAATGTACAATTCCATCAGTTTTGGTAAATGCAGGGGCTATGTTTCTCTAACTTCTTCAAAATATGAAACATTCCCATCATCCCAGAATGTTTCTTCATGCCCCTTCCCAATCAATCCTACCTTTCCTCCCCACTTACACACAAAAGCAGCCGCTGCTCTGGTTTCTATCATCATGGACTAGTTTTATCTCTTCTAGAACTTCATCTAAATGGGATCATACAGTGAGTACATAAGTACTCTTTTTGTATATTGGTTCTTTCATTCAGCATGTTTTTTGACATTCACGTTGTTGGGTATACTGGAAGGGTTTTTTTTTATTGCTAAGTAGTTTTCCATTATATGAATATTTCATAGTTTGTTTATCCATTTTCCTCATGGTAGACTGGGCATTATGAATAAAACTTCTATGAACAATATTGTACAAGGGTTTGTGGACATATGCTTTTATGTCTCTTGGATAAATACTTAGAAGTTGATTTGCTACATCATAGAGTAGATGTAGGTTTAACTGCTAAAGTTAACTGCTATTTTAAGAAACTGCTAAGCAGTTTTCCAAAGTGGTTGTACCATTTTTTTCTGTACCCCAACAATATATGACTGTTTCTGTTGTTATCCATGACAATATTGGTTTTGTCAATCTTTTTTATTTTAGCCATTCTAGTGGTTGTGTATCTCATTGTAATTTTAATTTGTCTTTCCCTGATAAATGTTTATGCTGAATACTTTTTCATGCATTTATTATTTATCCATCCATATACACATATATTAATATATATGTGTGTATTTGTGACATATCTGTTTAAGTCTTCTGCTGATATTAATACAGATATATGTGGTGTTAGTTGTTTGTATTTTTATTATTGAGTTCTCTGAGTTTAATATATACAGAAAACGTCCTTTGTCAGATACATGTTTTGCAAATATTTTCTCCCAGTTTGCAGCTTATTTATGTATTTTCTTATTGGTGTTTTTTGATAAGAAGAGTTTAATTTTAATAAAGTCTAATTCATTAATTTTATTTCTTTTATGGTTAATACTTTCTGTGTTTCCATGTAATCTTTGCCTATCCTAAGTCTGTGAAGATATTTCCCTATCTTTTCTTATGGAAGCTATACAGGTTTAGCTATTATGGTTGGGTCTATGAACCATCTTGAATTAATTTTTGTGTTTTGTGTGTCTGCATCAAATTTGACTTACTTCCCTGCAATGAGGTCTGGCTATGGTTTGTTTGTCCCCATCAAAACTCATGCTAAAATTCAGTCCCCAAGGTGGCAGTGTTGAGAGGTGGGTCATAATGGGTGGTGATTGTGTTATAGGGTCAGATCCCTCATGAATGGGTTGGCACTATTCTCCTGGTAGTGAGTGAGTTCTTGCTCCCACAAGACTAGATCATGTCTCTCGAGAATGAATTAGTTCCTGGGGAAATGAGTTGTTACAAAGCCAGAACATCCCTTAGGTTTTCTCCTCTTCTCACGTGTCCACTTTTTCTTTGACCTTTTCCACCATGTTGTGGCACAGCACTAAAGCCATCACCAGAAGCCTGAGACATGCCCTGGAACTTCTCAGCCTGCAGAACCATGAACTAAATAAACCTCTTTTCTTTATAAATTACCCAGTCTCAGGCATTCTTTTATAGCAATGCAAAACATACTAAGACATACTCTTTAGTGAAAGCCCTTCCTTTTCAGGGGGTTCACTCTCTGGCTAAAGACTTGGGAAGAGCACCAGTTCTATTCTCTCAATGCTTAGCCACATACCAGTGTTCCTTGAAGTATAATAATTAGGCAAATTTTTTGAAAAGTGAATGCCAGAAAAAACAAGTTATGTAGAAAAGGGATGATTAACTTGTCAGGAGGCAGCAAGACTTACCAGGATCTAAGAATGTACAAAATTAAATAAGAAATGCCCATCTGGGAAAAGAGAGATTTCTTAAAGATGTGGTTATGTCAAAAAACAAGAATCTTGTAAAAAAAAATTTTAAGTATAAAATACTCCAAAATAGCCCAGGGTTGATTAATCTTTGAAGGTCCACAGGTATTAAAGGTCCATTGATACTAAAGATTAGAGTTCAAAAATGGGAAGTTATAGTGCCATATTACTCCTGTCTAGGAAAAACACTCTGAGATGGTGTTTTAATGTATTCTGTCCCAATGCTTCTCCAACTTAGAGTGTCTGAAAAATCACAGGAGTGTGTTTATACATGTGGAGGTGGGGGTGGCTGCTGGCCAACAGGGAGATTCCAAGGCCTCACCCCCAGAGGTTCAGATTTATAGGTCTGGAGAAAGGTTTGAGAATCTTCATTTTCACAAATGTAGGTGATCTGTGCTCACACTGTGGAACAGTGTCTGGCCACAAACGGAAGCTTAAAGCATGGAAGTCCCCACTCCATTCAGCACTTTATCCCCAACCAAAATCTCTTTTATTCCATCTTAAAGCAAAAGCCTCTTTGATCTGTGTCAAACATCAAACACAAATGAAGAGTCCAAATGGATAAACAGCAGGGCCACCATGGGAGTAAGAGGAGATTTCATAGAGAATTTATGCTAACTATGAATATCATTAGTTGAGCATTTCTTCTTTGTTGTCACTATGCTAATCACTTCTGATGTGTTATAATTATCATAGTTAAGACTTACAACAATCCGACAAAGTGGCTATCATTATCCCACTTTAAAGCTGAAGAAACCCAGTCCACAGAGATTAGAAGTGACTTATCAAAGTCAATTTTGATATAAGGATATGAATCCAGATTAGTCTGATTGCAAGGAACATGCTCTTAACGTTTGAGATAAATTGTTTCTCAAACACATAAAAGTTTATACACAGAAATGACCAGGCCCAATTTTTATATGTATATTAAAATATTTCTGGATTTTTGAAATTTTTCTCCAGTCTTTATACCTACCAAATTGGCAGTTTTGGTGAGACCAGGGTACACATGCAGCTCCTAAAAAGAAGGCATACCACACCAATCACAGCTGGCCGCAAACAGAATCATATCCATGTCTAAGTAGTGAACTCTGTGCTACCGGAAATATTCAAGGAGAGCAACTTCCAGGGTTGTTGTAGAGTGGATCCCTGCTTTAATTTCAGAATAGGAAAAAATGAATTTAGCAGTCCCTTCCAACTCTAAGATTTCAGTGAATAGTCTGAAAACAATTTTTAAAGCCGTCCAGGAAGTTTTCAGTGCTCTGGTTTGAAGTTGAGCTAATTCTTTTTATTTTATTGGGAAATATTTCCTTTTAAGTGGATTCCAAACTCTTGGATGAGCTTTGTTCCAGATGCTATGGTGAATAAACTGGCTGTGTACCAGCAGTAAGCATGGTGCAGTGTGGTATATCTAGATTGCGTTTCTCTGACCACGGAGAGCCACTGGCCTACGCCAGGCTGTTATTGGCCTTCAGTAGTTCATCAGATAAGTTAAAATTTATTCCAGTGGAAAAGAGAGAGTGACTGAGAAACCCACCCTTTATGAGAACAGAATCTGAATAGCCAAGCAATGACACTGGCTGTTTGGTAAGCACTTATTCACCTGCTCTAGACCACAGAGGAAATCAAGTGGACTTGCAAATCATGTGCATGTAATTAACTCAAGGTTCTGCTACTTACCTGCAACTATGACTTTGGTCAAATAACTTCAACTTGCTGTTTCTTCAGTTTCCTTGTCTGAAGTTTGGGGATAATAACATTATTTTAAGATTTAAGTGCGGTAGTCCTGTGAAGCATATAGCAAACTTTAGAGTGTACATGCAGCAAATACTCAATTCCTTCCTGTTCCCTTAAAAAAAGAGTTCCAAATATTTAAATTATAACCTTTTATTTCTATTGATTATCTATCACTACCTCCTGCATTTTCCATGTTTATCCCTCCATCTAAATTGTTTCCCTTCTCATGTTTACCTAATGAAGTCCCACCCATTAAAAGCACCTCCATCAAGCCCTCTTCTAGTACCCTGGAAATATTTACTATTCTGTCCTTCTATTGCACTATCTTTGTAGTCCATGATAGAACATCACATTAAAACTTGCAGCATAGTTAGGGCTTTACATTGCTTACCTCTTCTGCTTGCATATTGTAAGCACTCTGAGGACAGGAATCGGTTATCATTTTTCTCTGTACCTCACAATTAACTACTAGATCCTTTATTTCTTGATTAAATAAACTCATAAGAGAAAAACAATCTCAAAAATGTGATTTAGCTTATTAGCCTTTCACAAAAAGTCATGCTAAATAATCTGATCCAGAAGATTTAAGAAGGGTCATGATATATTTTTGGTCCGTTATATAATTTTCAAAAGGCAAAGTCTGGAGCTGGTGGAAAGGTGATGTACAAATAAATAGATAAAAGAACTCTAAGGTGACTTTGACAGTACAAGAGATGATCTTGCATCACTGAAACTACATGTGTTTTGGGTAAGTTCTGAAGAGGATTTAAAAGCCAGAGTCTCAGGCCAGGACAAGCTGAACACCACCATGCTCAGCAAGATCCTGAGTGACCTCTGTAAAGAATAATATAGCACCAACAACAGTGGAATTCCATGAATTCAGTGAAATCAGCCAGTCAATTACTTGCTGAAATGATCATTTGTCTGGAGTGGTTTTAAGTCCTAAAACAGATAGTTAATAGAGTCCATTTTGAATTCAGACATTGTTGCATTTGAATCTCAACAACTTGCTGATTGTATGGGCTTAGGAAAGTCATTTAGGTTTCTGTGCCTCTTTCTTCCCCTTTATAATATTGGGGTATTGATAGTATTATTTTGATAAGGCTATCATGAAAATTCATGTCAAATGGGAAAATTAATGTCTAGTGATTAGCACAGTGGTTATTATACTTCATACATCAATAAATATTAGAAAGAACTACTGTCTAACCTCTCTGTGCCTCCAATTCCATTCAATTAGATTGGGCGTCATAATAGAACCTACTTTAGAAGGCTGTTGTGAGGATTATATGGGAGGACATGTCCTGGCACATAGTAAGTGCTATGAGAATGTGCTGCTGCAGCCATTAATATTGCTCATTTTAATACATAGAGCACTTCATTTTACACAGACATAGAAGGCCTAGGGCTATTTCTAGAGTGGGTGCAAATCAGAACCCAAACATACAGTTTGATAAATATAATTCTTGAGTCCATCTTTGAAGGATTTTCTAGGTAGGAAATCATCTAGAGCCAACCCATACACATAATCTTGAACTAGATCAGTATCCAATCTGTTTTCATTTCAGTATTGGCCTTTTCTACTGAGTACACTACACACTCTTGAGAATAAGACCATGTCATCCTTGTTCATCTGCAGTGTTGATAAGACTGGGGAGAAGTAAGAACTGCTTTTGTCTAAGATTTCTGGCTGCATTTGGGAAATTGAGGCAGAGGGATAGGTTAAAATCAACTCACTTTTGTAAGAAAGATATGTTATAGTTTCTTGCATATTAATTCACATTTATTCTCATTTAATCCCAAAACAACTTTGAAATATAGATTTGCAAACCATATTTCTCCTTGAATTTACAGATAAGGAAACTGAGACTTGGAAGGGTTGAAATATCACCCAAACATTCATAGGCTGTAAATAGTCAACATGGGACTGGAATCAGGTTTTTTCTAATTCTAAGACCAGATGTCCTTCAACTATATCATCAAATATCCAAGTTTAAATTTGTGCTTCTTCATCCAGTGTCTGTTTCTCAAAGTTGTTCTCAGCATTAATATATGTCGTATTTGAGAGCACCTCACTCAGAACCTGACATTGGAGATGTTCTTAAATTGTGAGCTAAATCTGAATTTAAGTGGCTGAAGGGCAGAAGGATACAGCAATATTTAGTTAAACAAAACGTTCTCAAATGGAAACTTCCAGTTACCTATATTTCCTGGTTAAGGACTAACCAAAACATATTTTTTCAATTTGTTGTAGATAAGGATTTTTGTTTGTTTGTTTGTTGTTTAATCACAGTCACTCAGTTGGAATGTTTGTTGTTGTTGTTGTTGTTGTTGTTTTTAATAATGAGTCATCTACCTTCCTGCCTTAAGCACTCAACTCCAGTGCATTTTTTTCCTTTAAGGCTTAAAGCTTTATTTTAGTGTTTCCAAGTATTAGTAATTCTGAATTATGTTGCCCAAAATTATACAAAAAAAGATGTAAACATTTGAGGTTAGTGCGAACATGTCTCGAGGTCCATCCTTTGTTTTAATACATATAAATCTGAAATTAATTTGTTTGCTTAGATCAGCTTTCTACACATGCTATGAAAAGAAAAATCTAGGCAATTAACAGTTCTGTTTGGTTAGTTTAAGATAATTAATCAAGCTTTAGTCTGATAAACTGATAGAAGCCAAAGCAGAACATTTCCAAAAATGGTTCATTAACATTGCATATGCATGAATGTTTCAAGAAAACAATTTTTAAAATCCAACTTAAAATTAAATTCTACTTCTAGCTAAAAAAAAAAAATTGCATATGTGTTCACTTGGAAGATGTTATTTTGATTTCATAACACATTCAGAACTCTGACCTTGAATTAAATTGTTTTTAAAGGTCAGAATATATATTCTCAACAATAAAACCCTCTTAGAGACTATGAAGTTACTTTGGTTTTGAAAAGAAAACTAATTGATATGAAATTTAAAACCTCAAAAGTTTTCACTTGGATCCATCATTTTTCTAAGTTCTAGGAATCTTGCTGTGGGTAGGTCCAAAGGGCAAAAATGAATGGAGATTGATTCCTCTGTACCCAAACCATATATTGGCTGAATAGCAGGAAGATTCTCTGTAGGACTTTAGTGAAAGGAAGGAAAGAAGGAAGGAAAGGGGAGAAGGAAAGAGAGAGGCAGGGGAAAAGAAGAAAAATCAGAAAGAAAAGAGAAGAAAAAGCAGAAAAAAAGAAAAACTTATTTAAAAGTGTTCATGTATAACCTCTAGTACCTGAGATAATCATGCTTTCTGATATTTTTCAAAGGGACTTTATAAACTAGTTATTCTCAAAGTATGGTTCCAGAACCAGCAGCATCAATAACACCTGGGAACTTATTAGAGATGCAAATTTTTACTTTCCATCCCAGATATATGGAATTAAAAACTTCAAAGGTGAGGCCCCAAAATATGTGTTTTTTAAAAGTTCCCAGGTAATTTTGATACACCCTAGAATTTAAGAACTAAAGGAATTTAAAATATAATTGTAAGATCATAAGGAGTGTTACATCCTGGATGTTAATTAAGACCACTTCAGAATCTCAGATCTTGTGCTGGAACAACATTTTCCAGCAGAATTTCTCTGCTTATTGAGGCATAAGCCAAAGCCAATGCAGGTACTTGGGTAACTATAGGTTTCTAGTCTGAATGGGGTTAATGTTAGAAGCACAGTATCAGTAAACAAACTCTAATTGAAATAAAATAAAAACAAAGCATCACATGAACAGCCATCACCATAACAAAAGATAGCATCAAAACCTCAGATTTGTCCAGGGTCATGACAGATGAATTCTCCTGGATACAGACTTCTGTCCACGGGCTCTCTTTGATGGTCTAAGTCCCCACTCCACATTTTCTTCCTTACAGTGGTGGACAAGCTCCAACCAGTCTTAAAAAATAAAGCCTTGCAATACAAGACTTGATATTGTCACAACCTTCCTAGAAGTAGCAGTCCCAGCTGGAAAATCAGCAGCTCTCCTCATACGAGTTTATGTATGAGCCCTGTGCTGTGCCTGCAGCCAGGGGCACTTTGTGAGTACCCTGGCCCTAAAGTCCTCAAGAGGACTCAATTTAACTATCTGTAAAAATGGCAAGATGACCTGATTTTACCTAAGCTTCACCATCCCGCAGTTCTATATAAGATCATATTGTAAACAATATTTTAAATACTTTGCCCCAATTTGCATACCACATACCCCAGCCATGTGAAAATTCACTCCTATCCCTTACTCACCTCCCACTTGTGTATGTTGAAATTCACATGATGTTCCATGATCGTCTGGCAGGCACATATGTTCTTACATTCTTCTGCTCCCTACCATCATGGAAATCCATTGCTGCTGTGGCAAATTACTTCTATGACAATTCTGCTTCCCAAAGTCCCCAGACTTGTAAACCTAGAGGTTGCTTTCATGGCAGATGCATACTCTCTCTTTTCTTGCTTTCTACCATGGAGTAGTCCAAGGCACAATTTCTTCTTGTAGCCCATCTAGAGGACTTTCACATGCTCTGCTGTCACTGTGAAGAGATATACCTGCTTGTTTGAAAGTGGGGGTGGCACCGTGACATATCACTTTCTGTGGCTTCACATCCTCCCTTCCTCCTTCTTTGTAAAAGCGCAGCTTATACTTGCTTTCCTGGTAAGCCCTTGACATATCCATACTTTTCCAGAACTTTGGATTCTAGGGAACATCAGCTAAGAAGTTATGCTATGTGTTCCACAGGTAGGGGGACTGCCCTTTTCCCCAAATTTTTGCAATTTGTTTAACTTATGTCCCATGTCTCAGGGAATCCCTCTTTCAGAATCTATTAATACTTCCTGTTCCTCTCTTCTGGGGCTTGACCATAAACCCAGAGCGAGGGAACAAACTCTGAAAAAGATGCTGTGTTTCAATAATCAGGCTAACTTCTCCTTTCCTCTCAATTAAAAAAAAAAATTCTCATGTGCCCATGTTCCTCAGTCTCTTTAAACTAAGGAGCAAGGTCAATCTTTTGTAAATTGGCTTTTAGAAACCCCAATCATCAGTTTCTTGGATGGTTTCTGCCACATCTGAATCCTAACTCACGTCTAATATCTCATATTCAGGACGAATGAAACAATAGATGGTACATAAAAGATGCTTAAAAAATGAATTTTCTTCTCACCACTTACATAGGTCTATTAATTTACAGTCTGGAGCAGAGTGTGAAAACTGCTGGGCCACAGGGCACATGAGGGTGTTCAGCTCTCACAATGTGTATTTTCAAATTTTGAATTAATTCCCACCATTAAAAACCATGAGATTTCACATGAAATTTGGGATTTCTGAATTTTCTTGAAAAATCACGACTAGCATAAAAGGGAAAGAATTTGTTGAAGCTCAATAAACCACTCCTCCTTTCAGGCTGGGGATGGTTCTCTATGTGGCCACTTCATTTATTTATATTATCTGCCTGGCCTGGGTGACATGTGAGTTTGCAATCCCTTATTTACAGTATACTTTTGGTATATTATATTATCTGATCGATACAGTAATACGATGAAGGAAAACAGGGATCACTATCTGATTCTTTTTCAGGGCAGTTTTACTGGCTTGCCAAAGGACACAGAGACGGTAAGTGGCAGCCAAGGGGCTTCTGTATTGAAGTAGACGATGATGTATTTAAGTTTGAAGACAAATTGCAGATAATAATACGATAGGGGTGTGTATGTATGACTGAAAAATCTCATGTACTCATTGAATGTTTTTTTTTTTTTTTTGTTTATTATTGAATCTTTGGCATCTAACACATTTATTTTTTTTTTTTTTTTTTTTTTTTTTTTTTTTTTTACAGAATCAAAGAGTCTAACAGTATATCTTGTTAGATACAGTATGTCCTCATAATGTATACATTATTTCTTGTACAATGATATGAAATAATATGGGAAATATTCATGATAAATTATTAAGTGAACAGTGCAAGTTAAAAACAATAGTTTCATATTTTTTTCCCCCACCCCCCCCTTTCCCGAGTCAGCACCTTCAAGTGTTAGCACTCCCCAAACGGTGCGCAATGCACTCATTGTGTAGGCATACCCCCATCCCCTCCCCCACCCCCCACCTCAGTCTGATGTCCAATTGGTGTTGTTCCCAGGTTTGTATTTAGGTGATGATCAAGGAAACCAATTTTCTGGTGAGTACATGTGATGCTTGTTTTTCCATTCTTGGGATACTTCACTTAATATAATGGGTTCCAACTCTCTCCAGGAGAACCATAGAGATGTTGTATCTTCATCATTCCTTATAGCTGAGTAGTATTCCATGGTATACATATACCACAGTTTACTAATCCAATCATGTATTGATGGGCATTTGGGTTGTTTCCACATCTTTGCTATTGTGAATTGTGCTGCTATAAACATTTGGGTACACGTGCCTTTGTTACAGAATGACCTTTTTTCCTTTGGGTATATGCCCAGTAATGGGATTGCTGGGTCAAATGGCAGGTCTACTTGAATCTGTTTAAGATACCTCCATAATGCTTTCCACAGAGGTTGCACTAGTTTGCAGTCCCACCAGCAGTGTATTAGTGTTCCTGTCTCTCCACACCCACGCCAACATGTGTTGTTTTGGGTTTTTTTGATAAAGGCCATTCTCACTGGGGTTAAGTGATATCTCATTGTGGTTTTGATTTGCATTTCCCTGATGATTAGAGATGTTGAACACTTTTTCATATGTTTGTTAGCCATTTTTATATCTTCTTTTGAAAAATTTCTATTCATGTCTTTTGCCCACTTTTTGATAGGGTTGCTTGATTTTTTCTTGCTGATTTTCCTGAGTTCTAAATAGATTCTTGTTATCAGTCCTTTATCTGATGTGTAGTATGCAAAAATTTTTTCCCATTCTGTAGGTGGTCTGTTTATTCTCTGGACTGTTTCTTTGGCTGTGCAGAAGCTTTTTAATTTAATCATGTCCCATTCATTTATTTTTGTTGCTGCTGTGATTGCCTTGGGGGTCTTCTTCATAAATTCTTTGCCTAGGCCAATGTCTGTAAGAGTCTTTCCTACATTTTCTTCTAGAATTCTGATTGTATCACGCCTAAGGTTTAAGTCTGTTATCCACCGTGATTTGATTTTTGTGAGAGGTGAAAGCTGTGGGTCCTGTTTCAGTCTTCTACAAGTGGCTAACCAATTCTCCCAGCACCATTTGTTGAATAGGGATTCTTGTCCCCAGAGTATATTCTTTCCCGCTTTGTCGAAAATTAGGTGACTATATGAGGATGGTTCTATATTTGGATTTTCTGTTGTGTTCCACTGGTCTGTGTCCCTGCACTTGTGCCATCATTGAATGTTGAATGATCCTAGAGGTCATCTGGTGCTGCCCCAAGCCCACCCCAGCAAGTGAGGAAACTGATTCCTAGAGGTGTGAATTGAGTGTGCAAGTTCCCCCAAACAGGTGTGTGTTTGGTTCTGCTGGGAGACATCACAGAGAGATTTACATTTAAGACTAATTCGTTAAGAGTATAATGTACTTTCTATATATTTTCAGTGGGTTTCCTTCGACAGCCTAAATCCCTACAAGGCACTATTCACAGACCCTACATACATTATTAATTCATTTAAATCTTACAAAAACCTATGAGGTAAATGACATTATTATTTGCCATTCTACATATAAGGAAAGTGAGAAACAAAGAAATTAAATATGCTACCTAGATCACCCATATGGGCAAGGGTAGGGCTGGGATTTGAACCCAGAGTCTGCAGATGAACACACTACACTGCAGGTTAGAAGCTTTCACACAGTGAAGGGGGAAAAGGACATTCCAGATTATGGGGGTGCTGCGAGGCTGAGAATGAGGAGGAAAAAGAGTTTGGCACATTTGGGAACTCTGAATAGACAGACCATGTGATGTGAAGGAAGGAGTTGAAAGTGACAAGATGGAAAAGATGGGGTTGTTAGAGGTCACAATGCACCTTTAAAAGGCTATAGAGCATGCACACCATTTGACAGAAAGGACTGCTTCCTTCTGGAAGTGTTCATTGAGCCCCCAAGTTGGCATTTCTCCTATGTGCTTTCATACATATCTACCCCAAGCATGGCACTGGGCATGTGGCTTTATAATTGCCTGTGCGCTTGCCTGCCTAGCTAACAAGTCCATGAGCTCTTTGAGGAGAGAGTCTACGTTTTATTTGCTTTTTTGTTCTCAATGCTATGTCTGGCATATAGTCAATGCTTAGTCAATGTTTGTTGAACCACAAAAATAATTGGGCAAAATGTGCAAAGCCATTGCATACCTAATCCCTTGTTCCTGTCTTTAATACATGGTGTCCCCTTCTGCTTTCCAAATGGTACTAGGCCCCTTGTTTTTGTGATTAACTAGTGAATTGTACATTGTTTTCTGCTCCTCTGAATAACCATTACAATGTACATGCTTGCTCAAGACATGAGTGCTCAGATACCATAAATAGCTCCACTGCACATTTCTGTGACTGACTTCATAGGAGTGAATGGAACAACAGTCTGGGCTAAATTGCCCAAGGTCTTCAGTTCTTGCATTCCTTCATTAATACAATTGTAACTTATCGAGCCTCTTTCAGGTGCCAGATACACTCACATCATGTCTAAAACCTTAGTTTGGGCATTATTTTATAAGTAGCAGGAAAGTACTAAAGGTTTTTAGAAGGGGTGTGATGTGATTAATTTGCATTTTCCAGCAGGGTTCGGAAGACGTACTAGAAGGTCCAAGCAAGAAGCATAAAGTCCAGTCTAAAGGCCATTGTAACAATTCAGCAGACCAGTGCAAAAGCCTGAGCCAGCTCAGTGGCTTTGCAAAGAAGCAGCAGTTATAGTCCCTCTGGACATTGCAAATGTACAAGTCTCAGGATGAGAATAGAGCAGAAGGTGTCAGCATTTTCTAACCTGGGGGAAAGGGTTCCAGTGTTGTCACTCAATGAAATAGGAACTGCTTAAGAAGAAGTAAATTTTGAAAATCATAGAGGTAACTTGCATTGGCATATTGAGCATCTATATGTCTACTGAATGTCCGGGTAAAGATACCTAGCAGATAGATATACAGGGCTGAGGCTTAAGAAGAAAATCAGGGTTGAGATCTGCTTAGGGAACATAAGTCTAGAGGTAATCACTGAAGTCCTGGGCACACTTGAGACAGACCAGTATGAGTTGAGGAGAAGGGAGGAGGGGAGAGCAGGAGAAGGGGATGAGGGAATGGGAGGGAAAGGAGAGGAGATGAAGGAAGGCATCACTGGAAACAGAGCTTAGGGGATAAAACTAATTTGATGAGGTTCTATAGGAACTTGAGGAGGAGCCAGAAAGTACACAGAGCTCAAAGAACCAGGAAAAAATGTGTCATGCAAGCTGAGGGAAAAAAAGGGTTTTAAGAAAGTTGGACTGGTTGATCAATAAAAGCATCAAACTGCAGAAAATTCAAGTGATATCAACTTTGGGGAATTAAAAAAAAGATATCCAATTTATTGATAGCAGATACTTGATTCACTTTTCCAAAGCAGATTTTCAAGGATGGTGGAGATGGGGAAAGCAGGAATCAGCACCTAAGGAGTGAAATGGGGGTGGGGAGGGAAGGATAGTAAGTCAAGTCTGCTATTTCAAGAATGATGGTCATGTGGGGAAGGAAGGAGGAGGAAGGCTACGGGATATTTTTAATGTCAGCGATATTTGGACATGTTTCTCAGCGGAGGAGAAGAAACCATTAACGAAGGAGTAGCTGAGGAGGCAAGACAGAGACAGAGTCTTTGCCTCTGAAATGCCAGAGAGGGAAGAAAGGATGGGTGTGGACTGATCCATGGTCCAGAGGAGTGAGGAGAGAGATAGAGCTCGTGCCTGAAAGCCCCCATTAATTTTCTCAGCAGAGTAAACATTCTAGACAGTGTTGGCATCAATGCACGCTAGAAGCTAGGGAGTCGGCGGAAATAATACTTTTTTAAGATATTAGACCAAAGAACCCTAATTGCCTTGCTTAATAAGGACACGGGGACCTGGCAAATATCAAAAAGATTAAGAAAGGCTGGAGGAAGAGGGGAGAGAGAGAAAGATGGTGGGGGCTGGAGTGAAAGGGAGAGACAGAAGAGAGAAAACGAGGGGGAGGAGAAAAGAGACAGAGTGAAGGAGAGAAGGAAGAGGTAGAGCCAGATAAGGGGAAGGAGGAAGAGGTAGAGGAGTAAGAGATGCTGTAGAAGGAAAGAAAGAGATTACCAGCTCAGAAAATTGAAAAGTCTCATTTTCTGCTTAAATTCCTAGAAAGGGAAAACTAAAGAAAGACTTAAACTCTTAAACCTTCTTGTTGACCAGCTGGCTTTCCACCAATGATAAATTCTAGGCCAGGGGTTTGGTAAAAGATAATGCAAGCCAAGGAGAAAATTTAGATCACTCAAGTAACTATATTCCCAGGCTAGAAAGTTGCAGAGTAGTTCACTGGGGAAATCATGAAATATCTTGCTTGTAGTTGTAGTGCACATTATTTAAAGGGTCAGAAATAGAAACATGATAAGGTATAATTTTCCTGTCTTCTTACTACAAATAAATTCATACAGTGAATATGTCTTTCTGAGCAGATATGAGATCTTTTCTGGGCTGTGATGATTTGTTTTTCCTTTGGAGTGGATTCTAGACTCAGGCAGACCCCCGAGGTGGCCCTAGTTCATTTGACAATTGCTGCCAGTTTCACGCTCTGTCCACGGTGAAGATTGTTCTTGTGGTTGCTCCTCAGGGGCCCTGTGGGGAACTGTGTCTTGCTTTAACTCTACTACTCTCTCTTAGATCTAAGTGAGTGCTGCCCTGGACATCGACTGACCTTAGACAATTATGGGATTGGGTATTGTCCATCTTCCTGACACTTGGGCATTTGTTCCCAAGTGTTGGTTGTATCTGCAGTTCCATCTTTTGAAATGTAGGGCTACTAAAGTAAATACTTTCCTTATCACCAGCCATACTCTGATCATATTATAGTGAGGATGGGAGTCAGCATGGTATAGTTAAAGGATCAAGCTGGTTGGGTTGTAGAGTCAAATATACTGCACTTGGGTTTGAATCTACTTACTAGCAATATGACCTTAGGCAATTAAGTTCTCTGAGCCTCAGCTTCCGTGTCTGTAAAATATTGCCAATGTCAGCATCTATCTCAGAGAGTTATTGTAAGGACAAAAACCATATGAAGAATTTGAGTATTACAGTGGCTTAAATAGTATGTATGCCGCCAAAAACTTAGGGCTGCCTAGAACCTCAGAATGTGACCTTACTTGGAAACAAGGTTTTTGCAGGTATAATTAAGATGAAGTCACACTGGATTAGGGTGGGCCCTAAATCCAATGACTACTATCTTTATACGAAGAGGAGAGGATCCACAGAGCCAGAGAGGAGAAAGCCCTGTGAAACACAGGTGGAGACTGTAGTTATGCTGACACAAGTGAAGGAACCTTCAGGTCACAGGAATCTGCAATAAGCAAAGAAGAGCTCTTTCTGGCAGTCTCTAGAAGGAACGTGGCCCTGCTGACACTTTGGTTTCAGGATTCTGGCTGCCTCTAGAGCTATGAAAGAATAACTTTTTGTTGTTTTAATCCACTAATGAATTCATCCATTTGATAAACACCCATTAAGCAATTACTGTGAACCAGTCTGTATACAAAGAACCAGGTATAAAGAAGTAAATAAAACAAAGTCCCTCTTCTCATAAAATATACTTGATAGTGAGAGGAAAACACAGATAAACAAGTGGGCAATATATTAAAATAATATGTCAGATGGTGGTGAGTGCTATGAAAACAAAATGGGGCAGGCTGGGGCTCTGCAGAGCTGGGCCAGCGTGAACTTTACATCAGTGGTTCAGGGAGGGTCTCCCGGAGGAAGTGATATTCTATGGGACCTGAATGTAGTAAGAGGAAAACGTTCTTTTGACATCTGGAAGATGAGGCGAAAGAAGAAATAAGGGCTCAGTCATCTAGAGCCTTGTAAGTTATAAGTCAGACTTTTACATGAGTGAGACAGGAAGCCATCAAAGGATTCAGAATAGAGGAGAGCACAATCTGCCTTATACTTTAAAAGGACCCCTCTAGCTACTATTTCAAGAACAGATTTTAAGCGGGTAACTTGGAAACAAGATCAGGCAGGATGCAATTCTGAGAAGTCCAGGCTAAATATGACTTCTCACTCCTCTCTCCTCTTTCTTCAGACCCATGATAAAAAGGCCGATGGAAGTGAAAACATTCATTAGAATTTACCAGAGTCTGTTTAGGTTTTGCAGAGAAAGCCAACTGGAATGCTTTATGAATTGTGGTTTCTGAGAGAAAGAGAAATCAAGGAACGCTTCGAGTTTTACTGAGATGGGAAAGACTGGAGGAGTGGGGAAAGGAGGTGGGTAAATGTGAGGAATCAGCAATCCTTGAGTACAGAACTGGATGAACTTCCTTCTCTTCCCTTGCCATCCTGACCTGGCTATCAGCTGGTGGAACCATTGCCAACCAAGTCAGGCAATGTTAAGGGAATTCAACTATTCTATAAAACCTTCAGAGGCCCAGCTGTGCCTTCCTAAAACACACTGTCTTAAATATGTATTTTAATTTGTTAATGTTATATTATCATGTAGCCACTTAGAACATCATGTACATGATGCCCCTACCCCAAACAAAAGCACAAAAGGAACCATAGCACCCTTTTTACCATTGTTGATTAATTCCCACCTGCATGCAGGAGCTGTGCCAGGTAAAGCTAGCAGACTTTTGTAAATGAGGCAGACCTCCCAAAACTCACCCCAGCCAGACCCCCCGTCTACAAAGGCATAGTTTACAGAAGTGATAGGGCCAAGGTGCTGAAGATGCAGAGCATCTTGGATTATCACTGAATTCTTTCATCTGTTTCTCTGAAACAATGAAGCCACAAAGCTCTCTTTTTTTCCCAAAGTTGCCAAACCCTTTTATCTGACAAAACAGTCTACAAAAAGAGCATAAGCAGTTAACAAATAAAATATTCCCAATGCTTTTATGGGAGAGCTGGAGAAGGAGGAGGGGGGATTACAGAGCATGATTTTTCACACCAACCCTGTCGTTAGTAGATGAATCCTTCCACCATGAGAAATTCTTCAGGGAAGCAGGGCTACCAGTACAAGGCCGTAGGTGGTAACCTTTTACAACTCCCCCTGCAAAAAAAAAAAAAAAAGGCTAGAGAACCAGGGATCTGCTTAGAAACATATGTTCTTGGGAGTTTTGCAAGTCTCACTCTAAACTCGGAGCCAACCCAGCTGTAAGGGAGCAGAGGTCAGGACTTCACAGAAAGCCAGATGCTGCAGCGAGCACATATTGTTTTACAGACATATGTGTGTATGGCTATGCACAGCGTATAAATATATACTTGGACGTGTGTGTATATATTGGCAAACACCCCTCCCAGCTTCCCATCCTTTTAGGTAAACTGAAGGAGGAAGGGAAGATTTCCTGTGAAAACAACTCGTAACCCCGCTCATCTGGTTAATGTGTTTGGCCAGATTCAATGTAACCAAATGAAAAAGGGGGCGTAGGAAGAAGCTTTTGTGATGAGACAACTTCACACAGACTACTCTAACTTGATTCAATTTCTGACGGCTGGTTTTTGGCACTGTTAAATGCTACGTGCAATGTAGAAATCATTGAAAGACCAGTCACTCCTACCCATTCATAAGCAGCATGACTTTATTTAACCTCTCTGGTGAAATAACTGAGTGGGAGCATCCCCTCTGCTCCCCTCTGATACAGCAGATCCTTGACAGAGGTTCCAGCAATACGACACGGCAGAAAGAGCAGCGGGCTGGGAGCTCAGTCCCAGCTCTACCCCTAGTTTGCTGTGTTACTGTGGCCAGTTCGTCTCATCTTTCTTCTCCATCCCCTAAACTATCCCTAGAAAAGAGATGGTTTCCTCACCTGTGAAATAAGGTGGTTGGATTAGAAAAGGGGTCACAGAAAACTGCCTGTAAAAGAACTAAGTGGGTTCCATTATCCCAAAGCGGAGTGAGTTCCCTGTCACCACCTCTGGCCCACTACTGCCTTGTGACAATCTGGTCTGTTCTAATTTTCCAAGGAAACATGGCCCTCTATATTCTTACATGAGACTGAGCAATTCTTAAAATGTTGTCAAGGCCAAACAAAACACATCTGGGTGCCCAGTTTTTGCCCACAGGCGGCCAGTTTGCCCTATCAGAATTAGATGACTCATCAAGTTTCTCGTAGTTCGAATAATGGTTGAGTTTTTGAGTTTTTGACACAGATGTCCCAAGAATACCCACATGTCTCCTGCTGCTGGAAGAAATTGTGTCAGTGAGTTCTCAGCCCCTGGACTGGAGTCCTTCAAGGATCACACACCATTTGTTCTAAAGCTCTTCTGAAGCCATGCTCCTAACTCCAAGACCAGAGGAATCTCCAGGCTGCCTGTGGCACTCACAACTCCACAAAGTTGGCAACGCTGCCTAGAATTTACAAGAGGACATCTCCTGACCTGGTCAGTGAATTTTCTCTCAAAGCCTCTGACTCCGTATCCAGCTACAGCTCTGGGAAAAACGCAAGAACCTTGAAATAACTCAGCGGCACTCAGATTCCAGAAGAGCTAAAAACATTTTGTGCATCAGAATTGTTAAAATAACTAATTGGGAGGCCATTCGACTGAGGCTCCTCTAACACCCTATGTTCCTATGTAAGCAAACCAAAACTCAACTCAGCATGAATGGTCAGAGCCTAGCAAAACAAAACTAAAGTTTTGCCAATCAGAAACTGCCAACTCGTCTCTAACTATAGACTTTAATGCTACTGTTTCTCTTTAACCAATCGCATATTTTCTGTCTTCCTTCTGTAAACACCTTATAAAAATTTCCCCCTCATGTTCCTTCAGTGGAGCCTCAATCTACCTGGGGTCTGGAACTGCCCGATTAATGAATTGCTGTCTGCTCAGATAAACTTTTTAAAATGTTAATGTGCCTAAGTTTATTTTTTAATGGTATTGAAAATAAAGAAACAGAATCTAGAATTATAGAGTGTCCACCATGTGCCAGGCCTGATGCTGGGAGCTTTCACATAACACAACATAAGAAAAGCACACATGACATATGTAAAAGTAGGCAGAATATTGTCACAGAAGAGACTAGCTGGATGGGATATAATTAGATACACAACAGTGGTAGATATCTTCAAGAGATGATGTGCAAACTTTTTCTTTGTTTTTAATTCATGTATATTTTATTTAGTTCCTACCTATCACATTCCATGTCCTGAACATACCTGCCTTCACACAAGTAAAGGCTAGAGAGACAAGCAGACATTTAAAAATGAATTATAAAAAATATTTAAGTAATGAAATACTGGATTGAAAAGTGTAGAGTTTCATGGAACCATGTGCATGGGGGTTTGGTTTAGAACATTCTTTCCTCTTCTTTTTGTTAGCTAACTCCTACTCACTACAGAGAAATCAACCATCTGGAGAGAGGAGAAACTAGAGGGCAGATTTCAATTACTGAGAGACTGAAGAGACATACAATGGAACAGGGAAGGGAGAAAGTGGTTTGAACTCAGATCAGAGAGGCACGTGTGAGATGGAGTACCACTCTCTAGGGCATGTTAGTTAAGACTTTATTTGAAAGTCAATAGGGAGCCACTCAAGGTTTTAAGCAGTTTCTAGTTAACAATTTGATCCTTTTACTCTGAGTAGTCTTTCTTCAGCAGCCAGTAGGATAGGAAAGCGGTTTGGTCTAGAAAATGGAGAGAAGTGGGTGAATTTTAGAAATATTTAAATTTATAATTTTTATGTACGCGTAGGCCAACCTAAACCATAGCATGTGTTCACAATTTGGGTAGCTTGGTTTCATGTACTGTCATATTCCACATGCTTCCACATCACCAATATATGGATTACCCCTACTGAGTACTACACAATTTAGCAGATGCTATAGTTATGAATGTTGATATCTGATGACATCTTCAAACTATTCTTCTATTGAAGTGAGGGACAACATCTTTCTCCTTTTTGAATAATACTTCTTTCAACATCAACATCTTGTGTCCAATATCTTACCAAGTTTTATAATGATTTATTTTAATTTATTTACAATAATGCCATTAGAGACATAAGTGAATATAATTATAGAAAGAGCCAGGAGACAAATTGGATGAACAGATATATTTTTCCATAATCAGAATCACCCTTCAACTTCAATATGTAACTCTCTGTTACAGAGTTAAGCTTAGTTTACTCATTCCTTAGAATAACTGTGTAACTCATCTGCATAACTCTTATTATAGAGACAAAATATTCATTGGAGGAAAAAAGAAGCAAAGCAAAAAAGAGAAGAGGAAACTTATCACACAATTATAAATATATGAATAAAAGCACCTCTGTTTTTATGCCCCCAAAATAATAAATAAAATATTTTGTTATATATTCCTGCAGTGTTTTGGGGAGGTATGTTTTAAATACTTCTTTTCTTTAATATGGTTTAAATATGATACTGTATACATAATACTTTATATACTATTAAACTAATAAATATTTTTCCTATTATAAGCTTTTCATTGTACATTTTTTTAATTTCAGAATATCATGGGGGTACAAATGTTTAGGTTACATATGTTGCCTTTACACTGCCTGAGTCAGAGCTACAAGCATGCCCATCCCCCAGACAGTGCACACTGCACCCATTAGGTGTGACTATACCCATCCCCTCCTCCCCCCCACCTGCCCAACACCAGATGAACGTTACTTCCATATTTGCACATAAATGTTGATCAATTGGCTTGTGTATATTTATCCATTCAGCCAGGCTATGTCTCTTCAGTGGTCAGTTCAAGCCATTCACATTTATTGAAAGGAGTGATAACTGGGGTAAATTTCTGTTCATCCTGTTGAGTAGAACGTTGTTGCTTTGTTTTATGTCTTGAGCCATTGTGGTATCTGGTCATTGACCTTTAGCTTTTGTATGACTTTATATTGCTGAGTGTCTATTGTGCTGATTCACGTGTAATGCAGTTCTAGAGTACGTCCTGAGTACAGGGCAGGTCTTGTTTTGACAAATTCCCTCAGTGTTTGCTTGTCTGAGAAAGACTTTATTTCCCCCTCATATATGAAACTTAGTTTTGCAGGATACAGAATTCTAGGCTGGGCATTATTCTGTTTCAGAAGACTGAGAATAGGGCCTAAGTCTCTTCTAGCTTGTAAGGTCTCAGTTGAGAGTCTGCAGTTAGTCTGATGTGTTTTCCTTTGTAAGTTACCTGCTGCTTTCACCTTACAACTCATAGGAGGGCCTCTGTTGTGTTTAGTTTGGCCAGTCCAGCAACTATGTGTTGTGGTGTTTTCCTCTTTGCAATGAATCTCCCAGGAGCTCTTTGAGCTTCTTGTACCTGGATATCTAGATTTCTAGCAAGGCCAGGGAAATTTTCCTCAATTATTCCCTCAAGTAAATTTTCCAACCCTTGTGTTTTTTCTGCTTCACCCTCTGGGATGCCTATGATTTTTATGTTAGGCCTCTTCACATAATCACATATTTCTTGTAGGCTTTGCTCTTTTCTTTTATTTCTCTGCTCTATCTCTGTGACTGACTTGTTCAATTTAAAGGTGTTGTCTTCAAGCTTGGTGATTCTTTCTTCTGCTTGATCTAACCTATTCTTAAGGCTTTCCACTATGTTTTGTAATTAATTCCTTGAATGAATTTTTTATTTCCAGAAGTTCTGTTTGATTTTTCTTTAGTATTTCATTTTCTTTAGCAAATTTTTCATTCATTTCTTGCATTTTTTTGTGTGTGGTTTTTTTTGTGTGTTGGGTTTCAATTTTATCTTACATTTCACTGAGCTTCCTTATAACCCATGTTTGGAATTCTTCATCTGTCATTTCAATGTTCTGATTTTCATTGGTATCCATTGCTAGGATCTGGTGTTCTTTTTTGGGGGTGTCCTTTCACTTAGACTCTTCATACTCCCAGAGTTATTTCACTTCTTATCTGGAGCAGCTCTTGCTTGTTACCTTTGGATTTTCTTTTGTTTCATGACACACCCAGTTTAATATCTGCAAATATCTTATTTTAAAATTGATTATATTGCTTGGTTTACATTAATATTTTGGACACATTGGGTTAAATAAAATGTATTGATAAAATTAATTTCCCCTCTTTCTTTTACTTTTTAAATGTAGCTATTTGCAAATTTAAAATAACATATGTGGCTCACATTATCTCACTATGGAACAGTGTTGATAAAGAATGATTAAGGCTTTTCCTTTGATCAAAACTTTAATCAGCCTCCTGGGTCTCTTCTGATTATTCCTGACCTTGGATTTCCCTCTCTTTCCTGTTGAATCCAGTTTGAGCCAAGAAAGAATCCTGCTAAGTTAATTTAGCAATAATTCCCACCCTTGATATCTGACTACCTTTGATATCTCACCCCCCTGACCTGTCTTAAGCAGTAATCATATCAAGTCAGTTTAGTCAAAAACCCCTTATAGTTGATGTTCTTTTCCATTCATTGACCTCCACCCTTCTTGGTTAGAAATTCCTACTAGTTCTTACTGAAGTCAGAGCTGAGGTCAGTCTCTCTCCTGCGTTGTTAAGACCCTTTCGTAGTGGTCCCTATACCTATGGCCATTAATCTTTAACAAGTGCCATGAATAATTTTTTTCTTTAACAAGTGAAAACCTTTCTAGAAATTTCACAGTTATGCTTAACATTTGTATACTCTGTTCCACTTTATCTATTTCTCCAGTATACACTTACTTCTCATAGCAGTCCTGTGTGATGAGTAGGATATAAATTATTTCCAATTCTTAAAATGTTAAACCAAGGATAAGAATATATAAAAGACTTACAAAAGCATAGTATAAGCAGCAAGTGACAGAACTAAGACAACATCTTAAGTCATCTATCTTTCAAACCAAGGCTTTATCCTGCTATCCCATTCTGTGGGGGTTGGAAATCCCAGTGCAAGAGAACCTAGAGTCCTCGTTTTCCTCAGAGGAGAGTTACTTAAAGGAAAGAGTTCAAAAAACTCAAGCTGATGACAAAGGAGGGTCTTCTGCATATCTCGTAAGGGCCTTCACAAAACTGAATTTTGTGATCCTCTGCTTCTCACAATTTATTAATGATGTTCCATTATAAAAGCATTCTTCAGTTACATCAGTTGGGGAAACTCTGGGTTTAAAGTTGATTTCTTTTAACTACAGGGGATTTAAACACATTATTAATCTCTCAGGAGGAGTATACTATAATTTCCAAAACTTACTTTCACAGATTGTGGTGTTCTGAAAAAGGCAATTCAGTAAAATCTGCCCTACAACAAAAGGAAGACTCAAGGACAGGCCTGACTTTTAGGTCCTGACCATGTGTGAGCCAGGTCTCCAACGGGAAAGAGGATCTGAAGGAAGAAGTGGCAGCTTGTTCCCCAGCTGAGATGCATTTGCTAGCTTTGGCAACTGTCCAGGACAAAGATGAATGCTTAAAAGTGATTTTTAAACTATAGATAATTAGAATCAGTTCAATAAATCATTTGTTTAGCATCTTAATAAGATTTAAATACAGAGCCAGCTATGTGTCCTTTTAAACCACGAGAACACGGTGGAGTGTCTGGAAGTATTCCCTGACATTCTAGTGACTTTTTAAATGAAATCCTAGAAAAATGGAAAAAAGACATGTAATGATCAAAAGTTGAAGGAGAGATTTTGATATACGAAACTGTTAGATTTGCCAGCGTTAACAACTATCAATTGGTAATAAGAAATATGAGTTTTATTTTCCAAAGAAACTTTTCATCAATTAAGTGATGGGAAAAAAAGCCAAAAACATATATTAATTTCCTTCTTTATTTCTTTCAGACTAACCAGAACCAGATACAGAGACCAGAAATATCAGTAGGAAGAAGAGAACAAAAATCTATTTATTCAACAACGTTTTGTGCTGGCTTTATTCTAAACGCTGAGGATTCAGCAGTGACAAAATAAAATCTATGCTTCCAATGGAGTTTATGTTATTGTGGAATACAAGAAACAAAAATATTATCTTATATTTCCAAGTAACTCATTTATTCATCAAACATTAAGGAAATGAATGAACACTTCCTTTTTGTCAAACACTGTGCTATGTATTGCAGTTATTAAGAGAAAGAAGACAAAATTTCTGTCATGGAGGAATCCACAATGTAGTTAGTGCAGGAGCAGACAAGAAAACAATTGATATGAAACCAAATGACATTTCCCCTCACCCAAACTTGTTCCAGCCAGATTCTTTCCCTGCTCAGTAATAGGGCACTCCTTTCAAACATGTGCCCAAACTGTCTTAGGATCCTTGATCATCCCTTGTTTCTCATAACCCACTTTCAAACCATCAGTAAATTCCATTTTCCTTTTATCTACCTATCTATCTATAAATCCAACCACTTCTCACTATATCCACTACTATCAACATGGTATAAGACACCATCATCTTTCGTAAGTTTCCTACTCAGCTTCCAATCATTTCCCCCAACATCTGTTCTCAATAGGGCATCCAGAGTAAGTCATAGGATATTATTCTTGCTTGAAATCTTCCTTTATTCTGTCTCTCTTGATCTATTTGGGCTGTGATAACAGAATACTATAGCTTGGGTTGCTTATAAAGAAAAGAAATTGATTTCTCATAGTTCTTAAGGCTGAGAAATCCAAGATCAAGGTGCTGGCAGATTCAGTGTCTGGTGAGGCCCACATCCTTGTTCATAGACAGCCATCTCCTCTCTGTGCCCTCTCGTGGTGGGAGGGATGAGGGAGCTGTTTGGGGTCCCTTCTGTAGGGGCACTAATCCCATACATGAAAGCTCCACTCTCATGACCTAATTACCTCCCAAAGGCCCTACCTCCAAATGCCATCACATTAGGGATTGGGTTTAAACATATCAATTTGAGGGGGACATAAACGTACAGTCTGTAACACTGCCTCAAAGCATTTATAGCAACCTTCCATGTTTCTGCACTTATCTATTTATTTGTGTATTGTCTATCTCCCTTCTCACGAACATAAATTTTTTAAGAGAAATTAGTAGGTCTGTTTTTAATATGAAAATAACCATCTAGTCTGTATAGTAAATTATATAGCATGATAAATATTTATATGGAGTAAGCAATAGCAGCATCATAGATGGAGGTTTGATCTATTTACTTTGGGTTCAGGTGGTGGGAATATCAGGAAAGGTTTTGTAAAAGAATTGAAGCTTGTTTAGGATGCTATCATCTGGCTTCTACTCCCTCTATACAATGACATTAGCCTCCCACCTGATAAAACGTATTCTCAGTACTTACCCCAAACAGCCTCTTCGTTAAGACACTTTTCTTGACTTCTTGTTCACGTATTTAACAGAAATGTATTGAGTATTTTTTTATGTAGCACATAAAGAATACAGTCATGGATGAGACAAATGGGAGGCCGTTGGTGTGCAGCGCAATAAGGGATATGAGAGGCGGGCCGTGGGCCTCTGAGTCTTCTACTTCTTCCTTTCTTCTCTTCTGCTTTCTGTTTGCTGCGTAACACATTGACTGCAACACTAGAAAAACATTTCCCTTGGGGTCATGGTATTTTAGTATGAAAATAGAATAAAAACTTCAAAAACAAAATGATCCTTTCTAATTTAATGAAAAATTTAATGAAAAATGAAATTTATTGACTGCTATTCATTTAATCCATGTTTTTAGAATTAATTTGTCAACATTAATTTTGTAACAATAAGAACATCAACAAGTAATATTTTCATGAACTAAATGCAAAGTTTTGCCCAGGTTTTGCTTCACCAGGCTCCAGGCTCAAAACTAGCATGAGTTAAATATAATTTACATGGCAGTTAATGCGTTAAAGTTGTATGTTTCTCCAATATACTTGTAGCCTCCATTTCCAGAAAAGTTAGTTATTCTTACATGGATAGATTTTTGAGTTTTAAATATATTTCTGTAACCACAGCATGAGTTCAATCTGTTTCAAATTCATTCCTAACAAAATTTAATGAAATGTTGGGTTGTTTTTCAGTGCAAGAGACCCCCAGATTGTAGGTCATTAATCTGATCATGCTCAGATAAACCAAATGTGCCTGATTCATGACCCTGGAGCCCGTTGGAATGAAAAAGTCATCCACAGGCAGAACCCAAGTACTGGGATCGAGGAACAGGACTGAATTAAGAAGCAAGGGGTGCCCTGTTTTGTCGCAGTACAGACTTAAGAGCCAAGGACTCAGCACCATCCCTTCGCATGACCCAATCAGATCATGCCTCATTACATTTTCCCATCTCTCTCGTAGTTCCTTTCCCAGTCCTGCGCCCAGACCCCAGCTTAGAGAGGTGGAGTTGAGCCTTGGTTCCTGTCTCCTTGCCAGTCAGCTCACAATAAAGGTTTTTTCTTTTTTCAAAAGCCATAGTATTGGTTTCTATACATGTGAGAAAGTGAGCCCATTGCTTGGTAACATGACTCCCACACATCCTTGCTCTGCTCAGTCCATTTCAACTGCCTGTACTGAAGGACACAAACCTATAGGCTCTACTCTCTGGTTCCTGGGTCCCACTGGCAACAAGAGGTTGGCTCTCGAACCATTTGGCTTCACTAACTTGTTGAGTGGTGTGATGACCACTTGGCAACACCTGATAATACTTATGGTCATAAACAAATACTAGAGCGGCAAGGCAGGTAATATAAGTGAGTGAAGCATGTTGGCTAAGGACATGAGGGGACTGAACTGCGGTGAAGAGGAGAACATGTACTCAGTGACCACAGGGCCAGGAGCTATTGTTGCCACAGGGAGAATGGGTGCCCAGGAATGAAGGAGAAACGGATCAGCTCACTCAAGTTGGGAGGACCCAGACTTCATAGCCCAGGCTTTTCTTTGCTCTTTCTCTCTGGCCTTTGCCTCTCTGCTCCTCCATGTGGCCAGTGTTACAGAGTTAAGCCCCTGCATAGGAAAGCCTGCAGTTGTTCTGTGCTGCCTGTGACTGGGTACAGAAGCCTGTTTCTGGGATTTGGTATTTAGAACTCCGTTGTTTCTGCACACCTAAGCCACATCTTTCGTCTTAGACTTTGTTAGCAGTAAAGGAGATATTTTGATTTTCACCTGCCTTAATCCTTTTTTTCCTCATTTTTCATTCTATTCATAAACTGAAGTAAAGAAACAGGGGTGTGATTTATTGGATTCCCAATAACCGGTGCTGCTTGATTTTCTAATTAAAAAAACTCAGAAGTTCAGATTTTTATTTAAAAACCTGCTGATTGATTCTGAAATATTGGCAAAGAATTTCTATTTTTTTCTCTTTAAAAATTTAATGAGGAACTTGCTCGGGAACATTGCTTAGGAACAATGAGGGGCATTGCTTCAATAAACATGACATTTTAAAAACATTTTCAATTTATTTATTTATTTTAATTGACAAATAAAAGTTGTACATAGTTATCATGTACAACATGTTGTTCTGAAATATATGCATACACACTATGAAATGGCCAAATTGAGCTAATCAACATATGCATCACCTCACACACATCATTTATTTTGCGATGAGAACAATAAAAATCCACTCGGAATTCAGAATTCATGTATTTTGAAAATCTTAGGTGCCAAATGAGATCTATCTATGAACTAATTTTTACCAGAGGTCACCAGTTTGCATTTATGCTCTAAACACTATGGTTCGGAGTCTGTGTAAGTATCTGGATTTGTGTTCCAGTTCCTTGTGATGAATCCAGTTCTCATTTGAAGTCGGAACCTTACTGTTTTATTTTTATTTTTTTAATTGACAAATAAAAATTATATCTCTTTACCCTAGTTGATTAGTTTGGATTCCTGATATCTCAATTACCCAGCCATTCCCGTCCAGCACCTTCTCCTGGAGGATAGATCTTAATCTCCTCACCCTCCTTTTCCTCTGGTTGCAAACTCTGGCTCTTCCTCCAACTAGACTCTCCTCAGCCCCCACCAGCCTCCAGAATTACTGCTGCTCAGAGATCTCTACCGTCTTGCCTTGTTCACCAGCTCTGATCTCTTATATCAAAGACTATGCCTCACTAACCCTTAGTCATGAAGATTTATATAGCTGACCATCACCACTCCTTTTCTGCAGGAGGGAAAAGCCCAGTTAACCTATGTTCCTCTCCATTCCCAGATTATTTCTTCCCTCAACCTACCTTCCACCGAGACATCAAAATTCATGGTATTAACATGGACACTATAAGATCTGAACAAATTCTATTGCTTTTTTCTCTTCCATTTTCCACTTGGTATGTGGCCATTGATACAAATTTTTCTCCTCTTTCTCTTATCAAACTAGAATCGCTGATATAAGGTATTCTAGGTTTTCTTGTTCCTGGTTTTTTGGATTTTTTTGCCCCCCATTGTTTATACTCCTTCCTTTCTCCCTAGTCACTAGCTCCACTGAAAATCTCTTGCCCTCAGTCCTTCTTATTCAGCCAGTCTGATAACAGCCCCCTGGGAAGAGCAATCTGAATTAATTAGTTTTAAAAGTTGATTATTTTCCAAAGCTTGTAGGACAATGTCTCAGCCTCTCCTGGGACCACCCATTCAGTCTTCAACCCAGTTTCTTGACTTCTTTCCAGCCATCTGTTTCACTTGGGGAAAGAGAGTCAATTTTAATGTCTTCAAGTTTTTCCTTTCATCTATATTTTTGGCACCTTTACGTAATTCAGAGTTAGCTCCAAAAAGGAAACATTTACCATCTCTCAGCAGCTGTTCATTCCTGGAGGAAGAAACCTGGAGAGTCTTGTTCTTCTTCCCCACTGTCCCATTCTTCTTTACTCTGGTCACAGTTTTTCCACTATCCTTGCACTCTAGCCTGCCTCACACCTGGATGCACTGATTTTTGCTTTAGAATGAAAATAATAGCTTCTGAGTTCAACTTTGCTTGTCAATTCATTTTTCAATGTATATGAGTTCTGAATCCCAGTTTATCATCAAGGCTCAAAGTCCAGAGCCTGGGGTCCCACATTTGACTACACCAGTCATTAAACAAACCACACTTTCAGATTGGATCTCACTTTCCCTATCTATGAAATTAGAACGTTGATCTATAATAGAGATCCTAAATTCAGATGTCTTTAGATACCTACAGATAAAGGAAAGGGGAAACTACTAGAGACAGTGTCTGCTATAAGGCAACTGGTATGACCAAGATTTAAAACTGAGAAGTCATGCTCTCCTAAAGCCATTTGCTAAAGCAGCCAAATCCATCTGCAAGCTCCTTGGCTGAAGGCTGACTTTGGCTGACAATTTGCAAGCTAAGTAATATTGTAAGCCCTGCCATTCTCTAAACCTTAGGCTCCCCCTATTACAGCTATTTCCCCTAAATAACTTCCCCTTAAACAACAAATATTAAAACCAAAATATTACACATAATATCATGAAAGATGGGATAAATCACACTAGCCAGCCTTTTGCTCATAGAGATACTGCATTAGTGTGGAGCTGATTTATTAGTATGGGGCAAGCACTTGAATAGTAGCAGATATTTAAATGCATTGGGAAACAGTATAACAAAACTCTTTTGGCCAAAAAATTTCAAATTCTTAAAATATTGTTTGCTTATATAGTGCTGGAATTTGGAGAAGGCTTGGAAAATGTGCAGAGATGACAATGACTTCAAGGAAGATGACTATCAGCATCTCTTTCTCCTTGGTCTTCACCATTATTAGATTCTCTCTGATGGTCTGGAATGGTCTTGGCTGGCAGAAAAAGCCTAAGGAGCAGAGGGAGTCTTAGCTGTTGATCTGGTCTCAAACATGGGCCCCGGGGTTTCAGAAGCAGGCCAATTATAAAACAATGTGCCAAGGCTGTAGCCACATTGACATGGGGGTATGCTTGTGGGACAGTGGCTGAGAAGCTAAGTATGAATGGAGATCTATGTTCTTAATATCTAAACCTCAGGAATCCTGTGACTGGTATAGGAATCTATACCAACAATGTTATCACAGATATTTGTAGGACAGTGCTGGACAGTCTTCAACAGCAACACCTAATGTTGCTGTGATAGCATTAGTGGATTTATCTACTCTCCAATTTCTTATTACCTTGCATTTGAAAGACAACTAAGCAATTACCATTTAAACTATATAAGTCCAGGTGTTCTTGGAAAATTCAGAGTGGAAAATGCCTCTAGAAGGGGAAAATTATTTTTGTGATAATATGGGAATGTCGGCTATTGAGCAATTTTTTTCTTTTTTTTTTTAGAGATGGGGGTCTGTCTATCTTACCCAGGCTGGCCTTGATCATCTGGACTCAAGGGATCTTCCCACCTCAACCTCCCAAGTAGCTGAGACTATAGGCACATATCACTGTGCCGGCATAAAAATTTTAAAAATGTGTTATATCAATTAGCTACTGCCACAATAACATTGCCCAATGCATGAAATTTCAGTAGCATTCAACAACATTAAGCATTCTCACAGATTTATGAGCTCACTAGAGTTCAGCTCATCTAGGCTGAGCTCAGCTAGACCACTCTGTTTCTCACTGCATATCTGTGAGTCAGCTGCAGCAACTTTACTCTGCATGCCTTGTATGCCTCTTGGACCATTGAGCTAGCTGTGGCATGTTCTTCGAATAGCAGTGGTGGAGGTGCTAGAGGGGAAATTCAAATGCACAAGTACATTTTAAGCCCCTACTTGTGTTATGTTTTCTAACATCCTATTAGTCAAAGAAATTATGTGGCTGAGCTCAAAGTGAAGGGGCAGGAAAGTGTGCTCCTCCAATAGAGGGACAGAATAGTTATATGGCAAAAGCACAAAGACCCAAGGCCAATAATTGAATCTACAACAGATGTGAACATATTTTATATCCTGCACTGAGGAAAAGGGTTTATCAGATAATAATAGATTTGGATGCGCTTCAAGGTTTTATACATTGCCTGTAAAATAAAACACATTGCTTTTTGCCATAGTGATATGAGGTTAAAAAATATATAAAATATCTGATGTGTGATGTGTGTTTACATGTATGTTCACATACATACATATATCAAATGTAACTTGAATTGTGTGGCAGATGCTCTAACTGATCACCAAAGATCTATCCTTCCCCTTTAATATTTAGAGTTTTGCAAGGAAGTAGATCCATGTCAGGGAACTAGATTTTGCAGTCCTTCTTCCATGTAGGTGACGTCATGTAACTAGTTCTTGCCCATAGAATGGAAATAGAAGATGTATATCATGGCTTAGGCCAAGGTGGTTGAGAAGTGGATATCACTTCCTACCCACTTGCCAAGTAAATACAGAAAACCCTGAGGCCAAATCTAAGAACTTAGTCTCAAGATGGAACAAGTATATAGGTCTTTCCATTTTGTAGAAGCATACCGGAAACATTGTTACATGAGTAAGGAATGAACCTCCATTGTGTTCAAGTTATGCCATTCAATTGGGGTAAGAATTTCTTACAGGAACTCGAAAATTATAGAGAGAAAATGCTGATGCTCCTTTCCCCACTATAAAGAATTTATAAGGAAGATAAGATAATCAGAGAACATTAAGTACACACCTACTATGAGCAACACTCACAGCTAAATATATTACCTGGTTAAATGTTTCAGACCTGTGATTAGGTTTAATGAGTTTCAAGCCTGGAGTAGAAAGAGAAGCTGATTCTTTCAACATCTGCTACATTGAGCTGTACAAATGGTGGATGAATAAAGAATAGTAAAAATCTTCTGTTTTGATATGGTGAGACATCCATGGAAACTGTAGAACAATGTCATACAAGTCAGAAACAGCAAATTCAGGACACTTTACAATAAAATCTGTGAATGAACTTAAACAAAGGAGGTGTCCAGTTGTCTTAGGAGAGTGCAAATATAAACACATATTCTGAATGTTCAATAGTTATTATGGTTGGGCTACCAGAATCTTAAGAAATTGTTTTAAGAAACCCATTCTTATTCAAGATACCTCAACCCTAGATCACAGCAACGGGTGGAGATAACCATATTATGGAGAGAAGGTTGTAGATTACTGGGTTGTTGAGGAAAATGTTAGGACCGGAGCACATATTTTCTAGAGAATGTGATAGTATTAAAAATTTGTATGAGTGGTGGTGATGGTTGTGGTGATAGTGGTGTTATTAATTGCCATATATGCTAGAAACCATGCTAAGACTTTATGCATATGAAAAAAAGATCTTGAAGTATTATTTTTGTGCTTTTCTTTATTTCCTACATTTCTGGTTTTGTCCACAGTAGGCTTCAAAAATTAGCATTTTATAGGAATGCAGAAAAGAACAATAGTCTTCTCTTATTTTTACTGGCCAAAATGGATAATTGAAATCAGAAGGCAAGGCACTGAGTGAAGTGGATGTGACTTAAAAATACAGGAAAGATATGTGTACTGTATATGGATAAAGCATGTACACACAGCAAGAGCAGGGAAGCTCTCGGTCAGCCTGAGTTTGGACTTGAACAGAAGAGTTCTCAGTGTGCTACCTTGTATAAATATTTTTCCAAGATCACAATATAAGAAATAGTTCTCATTTATTCTGTTGGTAGCAACTCTAAATTGAGATCCTCAGAAAGGGAGGTAGGGATTATCCAAATCAACAGCGAATCCAAGCATTGTGGTGTTAGCAATTGCATCTATGCTCTTTCTCTCCAGAAGAAAACCACAGAAGATTTGTAAATTAATGTAATGTTCCTCCCTTAAATCCAGACCCAGAGGTTTGCTTGTTAGCTCCCAGGACTAAGATTGCATCTTCATTCTTCTTTACAAATAGGCAGAAATCAGCCAACCTCATAAAGAGGGATGACATCACTCCAAAAACAATTTAATAGTGGGCATTCTCATTTCTCCTTGGTTATACCTTTGGCTTCCAAAACTGTTTTGGAAACTTTGGCAGAATGAGGTCAACTGTGTCAACAGAGATCCCCTCCTTATTACCAATTTGAATTTTAAAGCAAACAGCTCAATTTATTTTTACAGAGAGGCTTGTTTGGAAGATAAATCAATTTCACTAAGTGCCAAAATATAATACATGATATCCCTTGCTAGGAGAATTTTGCCTCTCACATAATGGGCACAAGTCATATGGTTTCTTAAAACATATGTAACTTAGATATAGTAAGGAATAGCAGTAACCAGTTTTGTTATTTTTTTTCATGCCCTGTATTAGTTTTCTATGGCTATTTTACCATATTGACAAAAACTTAGTGGCTTAAAACACACAAATTTATTATTTTGTGTTCTGAAAGTCAAGAATCCCAAATAGGCCTCACTATCAGCAGGGCTGCATTCCTTTTTTGAGGCTCTTTAGGACAATTCATTTCTTTTTCCCTTTACAACTTTTAGAAGATGCTCACATTCCTTGGACCATGTCTCCCATCTTCAAAGCCAGAAATGGTCAGTGGAGTCTTTTTCATATCACATCACTCTGACACAGACACTTCTGCTTTTCTCTTCCATTTTTAAGGGCCCTTGAAAATACATTGGTCCCATCTAGATATGCCAGGATAGTCTCCCTATTTTAAGGTCATTTGATAAGCAACCTTAATTTCATCTGCAACTTTAATCCCTCTTTACCATGTAATGCAATCTATTCACAGGTTCCAGGGATTAGGACATGGACATCTTTGGGAGGCCCTTATTCTATGCACCACATTCTTCTTGTCAAATGATGCTATGCAAATTATTTTTCTCTGTCCCTGCTTAATTAAAATCTTAGGCAGACCACATAGATTTTTCCAGTTTCTTAGTAACTTAAATAACTTTAAAATATACTCCCAATCATATTTTCAACATTCCTAACTGATTCCAATTTTAACTTTTCTTATCTCCCTAATTAGACCTCCCACAGGCCTGGAAATCTAGAGTGGGAAGGGAGATGGGTATATGGTTAACTTGAACTTGCTTATTTATTACCTCCTCCCCATATCAATAGCTGCTGTTGCCTACCTAGCCAGGTTCAGAGAGGAGAGGTTCTGTATTATGGACTTGCAGAGTTGTCCTATTGCATTTATGTCCTTTAATGCCAGGTGCACAATTACTGGTTCTTTGATTCATTGGGTGTCTATGTGGGTTCCTTGAAGATCCTCCCCTGGGAACTTCCTCCTGCATTTCCCATGATTGATCAGTGCTTCCTCTTAGTTAGCCATTTACAACTTCTGTGACAAAACTGAGGTTCCAGGATTCTTCCTCTTTTTTGGGGTCACATGGACCCTCCAGGTAATCAAATTGGATAGTTGACCCAGGGAAGCTCCTTTCTACGTTGGAAACAGTTTGTTCCCAATGTCGTGGCTTATGACATTTAGACTTTCCAAGGGTGACTCATAATGCCAAAGTTTACTAAACTCCAAGAGGCTTTGTGAATCACTCTAAGCGATCTACTTAAAATTCTTTTCATTGGCTTTCAGTAAGATGGAAGAACACTTTTCCCTTGGAGAAGATGGAACAACAAGATATAAAACATAGAAGCAATACTTTTCAAAATAGTCCTTTTTTCTCACCTACAAATTTATTAATATGCAGCCTAGAATTGGATAGTGGGATAAGCCTGAGCAGAACTTGTTTTGCAATTCTTGTAGCATGTGGTGAACAAGCAGTTGAACAGTCACACCCATCTGATGCAATTGTGCTTAGTACCCATTGATTGCTCTTGGCCTCAATAAAAAGTGATATATATTAATATCTGTATCTGTTTATGGTAAAATTATTTATATTTATGCAAGCATAATAGGGCATATTAAACAATTTGCTAGAACATTGACAATGCTATTGTAGAGTGCCACACCCCAAGGATCTTATTATTATTATTTTTTAGAGACAAATTCTCACCATGTTGCCCAGGCTGGAGTACAGTGTCTATTCCCAAGTGCTATCAGAGTGCAACACATCCTCCAACTCCTAAGCTCAAGCAGTACTGAGGAGCCAGAACTATAGGCACATGCCACTACATCCAGCCCTGAGAATCTTTTGTTGGGACCATTGGAATACATAAACCTTTGGTTTTATAACCAGGGAAAGAGGAAGAATTTGGATATGGGCCACTGCACATTGAGGGAATAGTGGGAGGGAGAGATTAAGATAACGAAGCGGAGGAGTATGGAATGGTTTCTGTCCCCTTCATGACCTCTTGTACCGTTATCCTGCTTCCCTAGTATTTAGGAGGGTGTTGGCTAACAGATGGAAGAGATATCTTGTTGAGATATTTTTATTGGAGACCCTCATCAAAAACAATGTGCATCTAGGGCCAAGTTGACAAATCTTGTCACAGAGTAGAAAAAAGCCACTTTCCTCACCTCTACTTAGAACCTTGTACTTAGAATCACTTTGGCATTTCAAGGACTAGTGGCTCCAGAATGGGGAGATTGCACTCCAGACAAGGGTATTGTGATTCCTACATGGGCACAAAAATCAGTGGCAATGGGACAAGCAACTCACATCAAATCTGAAAAAAAAAAAATGTGGAAGATTAAGTAGATCCCATGTGATAAGGTAGGAAGCTTAGTGGAATAGAGTAAGTTAAAATATTTTGGGTTACTAATGTTATCATGTCTTCACTTGTACCCCAAAACTGGAAAGAGTAGGAACATTTGGGGTACATAGGGTTTTATAGTTTACAGAAGATGTATTATATTACTTCAAGTGACTAAAGAATAGGCAGATTGCTAAGCAAATTGGACAAAACACATATTATGAACTTATCACATTTAAGCATAAAAATTGTACCAAGTCTTTAAGACACTGAACTGACCATGTAAGACTTTTTCTTTTGCCCATTGGAGAGCTCTTCCTGAGAATCATATTTATATGACCCCAACTTTCAAAGAGAAAAAAAAATCACTGAATGATTCAAGCATTTCAAGCACTTTAAAAATAAGAGTCACTTATAACATACACAAAACAATATTTCTAGCCACTGGACTGAATTTTTAGTTTCTGTCCATATACACAACACATCACAGCAGAGATCTGTTCTGAATCGTTGTGAGCAGAGGTCACTAGATTCAGATACACCTACATCACCCATGTACTATTTTAGAGCCTTCCCTTTGGTATAATAATTACATCACCTGCCTACCATCCAGGAACTGAAGGGCTTGGAAGAGAATCGAAGTGAAGGAAGTTTGTAAAGTCTATTTGGTATTTGAAGAATGAGGAGATTGAACAAGAAAAAAAGTAGAGAGACTATTATTTTCAGCACTAAGTAAGCATTCAAATAGAATATCTTTTCATTAATGATGATTAAATATTCCTAAAACTGTAACAGTTGGTCTTCTGTTTCTTCTGAAATGCGCATCTCTCTGGATTTTCATTCTGCTATTTTCTCCTGCCTACTTTCTACTCTCTGATTGCTTTTTGAGTGCCGTTCCTTGGCACCTTTTACTTTCTGACCTCTTATTAAATCAATGTAGGAACTCCTCCAAGTTCCATGCTCTGTCCTTTCCTTTCCCTTCCTAAGCAATATTTCTAGGCAGTGTCTCACACCAACGATTTCAACCACTGGATAATCCATAATGATCTCATATCCCATTCTCAGTCTTGATTCCATCATGTAACCATTTCACAAATTAGAAACCTCCAAACAGCTAAGCTATTTCCTTTAATCACCACATCCAATTAGCCAGCTCATTGTTTGTATCATTTCCTGTCGCTGTCTCCTCTTTTCCATTGCTGCTGTCTTTGCTTTATTGTACCCACTTTCTGCAATTACTTCCTAAATCTCTCCCTGCTTCTCCTTACCTTCTCTTTAGGAATCATCTACATCCCCTCTGGTCATCTTTCAAAAATACAGGTATAGCCATATGACCCACTGATTTAAGACTTTGCTGGCTTTCTATCTTTTCAAATCAAAAAGCCCAAGTTACTTGATATAATCTTCAAGATCTTTGACAGTTAAAACTCCTTCATTAGTATTTTTATTTGTTCTGTTTATTGGTACTGCAGTATTGTGCATCTCCCACCTTAGCTTTGTTCCCCTATTTATTTACCCACCATCCCCTGAAAAAATGTGCATAATACCTTAAATCCTTCTGAGCTTGCATTTTTCTCTTCATGTGGCATGTCTTATTAGCATACAGGCAAAAATAATAATGACAATATAATAACAACTACATTTATTGAGCAATTGCTATTACCAGGTACTATTCTGAGAGTCTGTCATTTATTATGCCATTTAACCTTCACTCAACCCCCTGAAGGAATGAATATGAGATCCAATTTTATAGATGAGAAAACTGAGACACAGAGTGGGTAAGTAACTTACCCAAAGTCACAGGGCTTATGAACGTTTATTGAAGTTCTAATGTAAGCAAGGCTTTCCACTTCATCTGATTATTAAAGCAATCTTATAAGGTGGGTATTTTTACAAAGATTTCATAGGAAACTGTACTTTACGGAGGGTCTATTTCTTAATAAAATCCTTCCTCTCATCCAAGGAGAAAACATAAGCTTCGTTGTTATACTAAATTTGGGGATCTCCCACTTCATGTAGTATTATTTTTTCCATAAAGCTTTTAGGAGGCTGGCCAAATGATGATGCTACACAGGCTTGGGTTACACATTTTATAATGTGCCAGCACTATCCACCTAGGGAAAGGAGTTGTTAAGAACAATTAAATTATGAATCTGCCTATGATATCCAACTAACACAGTTCTGATAGCATCATTGGCTGAGATATATGTTATATAATATCCGGTCTATGGACTACACACAGACGGTTTCTAATCTTGAGATAGTCTTTCCAGATATGCTTTGAAAATCCATACCTGAGACATTATTTAGAGCAACTTATTTTAGACTTTTTGGTTTTCCTATTTTTAAATATTTTTCTGAGTGAAACAGTATATTTGATTATGAATAAGGACTTTTTGGCCCTGATGCTGAGGAAAAGCATTTTCTGCCCCAGTCTTGTGAGAGGTTGCTCTTTCTTCTCCTGATACACAAGCAGAGGATATCAAGCCTCTCAGACTTTGCACAATCACACTTTTTTTTTTTTTTTTTGCCAGGATGGTTGTTTTCTCTGGGTAACTAAAGATGACATTTTGCAGCTCAGTGTCAGAGATCAAAATAAAAAAGTAAAATCACTGTTCAAATTTTTCTTTGTGTAAAATTGAAAAGCTACAAATTCACCAACAATGTTCTGTCTTTTGGTCAGTGGCCAAGATTGAAATAATATATTTAGTAAAGAAAAAAATTCAATTATGAAAGTAGTCTCAGAGATTGTAGATCAATTGAAAGTTTTAGAAAAATGTCTCTTTCCAAGATTACTATTTGAAAACAATGTTACGGAGGGCCAGTGAGCTGTGTGCACTTCGGTTACACCCATCCTAATTGCTGGCAGATGTATCATATAATTTCTAGTCAAAATTTTCAAAGCAAAGACATTTAGCTTGGTCCTGTGGATAGTAATGAATTTGTGCAACCACTATACCTCTAGAAATTGCACTGAATGGTGAAAAGCAAAAAGTCCCAGCAAACCACATCATAGGCTACAACTACCACTATACCAGCCTTTGTCTTTAGGAAATGCTATTTCTGGGAATGGTACCTCTGTTATCCACTTGTTCATGCTCAAATCTTCAGTCACGCTTGAATCCTTCTTCCGCCTCTCATAGACATTTAACATCTGTCTTAGTCCATTCAGGATGCTGTAACAAATTATCATTGACTGGGTGACTTATAAATAACAAACATTTATTTTTCACAGTTCTGGAGGCTGGAAAGTCCAAGATCAAGGTTCCAGAAGATTTGGTGTCTGGTGAGGAATGCTTTCTGGTATATAGACAGCTGTCTTCTTGCTGTGACTTCACATGGCAGAAGAGGTGAGGAATCTCTCTGAAGCCTTTTTTGTAAGAGCATTAATCCCATTCATGAGGACTCTACCCTGAGACTTATTTACCTCCCAGAGGCCCCACTTCCTAATACCATCATATCGAGGATTAGATTTCAGCAAATGAATTTGGGGGAAGCCATAGTCAGTTTACAGCATTCATCTCCCAACTCCTCAAAATTCGTGTCCTTCTCACATGTCATCAACTCAAAAGTCTAAGTGCAAAGTCTCACCTAAATATCATCTAAATCAGATATGAACAAGACTCAAGGTATAATTCATTCGGAGGCAAATCTATTTTCAGCTGTGAACTTGTGAACCCAAACAAGTTATGTGCTTCCAAATACAATGGTGGGTCAGACACAGGACAGACACTCCCACTCCAACAGGGAGAAATAGGAAGAAAGCAGGGGGCAACTGGTCCCAAGTAAGTCCAAAACCCAAAAGGGCAATAACATCAGACCTTAAGGCTTGAGAATTATTCTTCTTTGACTAGATGCTCTGCCCTCCAAGCCCACTGGGGCAGAGGCTCAACCTCCAGACACACTAGGGTGATGATCCTACCCCTACAGCTTTGCCAGACAGAGGTTAGGCATCCAAGGCTCTGAAAGCCCTGTTATGCCCCTATGGTTTTTGCCAGCCCCCTCTTCACAGCTTGGCCAGATGACCCTGAAGCAGCTCTCTGCCTGGGCACCATTCCTATAGTGACTCTGTAACAAGGTCCAGAGGCTCGTCAGGGCTGATGTCCCTAAGCCCATGGCCCAAGGTGGAGTCAGATATGCAGTTAAGCAGAAATGTTAATACTATGCATCAGTATCAATGCCTGGAAGGGGAACACTGTGCACCAATTATCAATCCCAGGAGAGGACTCTAAATACTTGGCCAATTTTTGCTAAAATTCCTAGATCTGGCAGGAGGTTTTGCATAAACCCAGCTGCCAGAGGTTTTGCACAAACCCAATTACCAGAGTATGAGTCCAGTGAGACAGAGCAGTCACATAACACATTAGGCAAAGCAACTTTATTACTCACAAATAGGCAGCAAGAATCAATGGAAGATTAGGATCCATGGTTAATTGCTCCACCCTCCAAGGCTCAGGAAAGCTTCCCAGAGGAGATTGCATCTCATTTGCATGTGCCCCACTTTGCAGTGCAGGTGAGGAACCCTGAAACCATTTTTCTCTGAGTTTTATGTCCCAGGGGTTACTGAGATTGCTGGACTTAAGTAGCACAGGACATTCTGTTCTAGGAGGGATATAGGGACTGCCTAGGCTATACTGAATAGTTCCTCCTTATCTCAGGATATTACATTCTCAGTTCACTCTGCCTGAGAATTGCAAGCAAGGAGAGGAAGATTTGTCTTCTTGCACATGTCCCCTGGGTTCATGCACTTCACACATCAGCAGAGACTGCACCCTCCAGAGAAGCAACCACTGTGGCCCATGCCACACCTGGACCCACTATAGCCACACCTGAGGCAGCCGAGGAGTGTATTGCTGGAGTGCAGGGAGCAGAGCCTGCAATGTGAAGCGCACTGGGAAGTGTTCGCCTAAAGTCCCACGGGCATGGGGTGACCCTCTTTATATTCTTCTATTGTCTTAAACAATAGCTCCTGGTTTCTGTTGAGATAGTTGACTAATCTTATCAGAGGGTCATTTGGCCACACCTGAGAATTCTCTTCTGACCATGTTTTCTTATTTTTTATACTATGGATAGGCTAAAAACTTTCTAATCTTTAACTTCTGTTTCCTTTTTGATTAACAATTCCATCTTTAAGTCATTTCTCTCTTCTTGCATTTTTCTACATGAAGTCAAAAAAACCCAAGCCATACCTTCCACACTTTGCTTAGAAATTTCCTCGGCCAAATATCCAATTTCTTCATTCACAGGTCCTACTTTCCACAAAACACTAGGAAACAAACAAAATTCAGCCAAGTTCTTCACCACTTTATAACAAGGATGGCCTTTCCTCCATTATCCAATAACATGTTCTTCATTTCTGTCTGAGACCTCATCAGAATGGCCTTCATAATCCATAGTTCTAGCAATATTCTGTTTAGGATTACTTACGTATTTTCTAAGACAATTGAAGCTTTCTATACAGCTTTTCTCCTCTCCTCCTGAGCCCTCACCAGAATTGTCCTTAACAGTCTGTTCATGGCAATGCAGGCTTTTTCTAGTACGCACCCCAAAACTCCTAGTCTGTACTATAACCCAGTTCCAAAGCCACTTCTACATTTTTAGATATTTTTTATAGCAGCACTCCACTTTTTGAGATCAATTTTTACCTTAGTTTCTTCTGGTTGTTATAACAAATTACTACAGACTGAATGACTAGAAATAATAAACAATTTCTCACAGTTCTGGAGCCTTGGAAGTTCAAGGTCAAGTTGCCAGCAGAGATGGTATCTGGTGAGGGCCCACTTCTTGGTTCTTGGAGAGACAGCTGTCTTCTCAGTGTGTATTTGTAGGGATTCTCCCTGAGCAAGAATTGGCTTGAGCTCAGAGTCAGCGAAGCTGGACGTGCTTCTTGGGTCCAAAGGTCAATGGGTCCAGATTGATCCTTGAGGCCAGAAGTCAATAGGTCCGGACATGGCCCATTGACTGCTGAATGCTTCTTGGAGCTAAAGGTCAATGGCCTATTGAAATAGACAAACTGTTTCCTATGGCAAATAGCCAAGGTGTGTCTCATTGTTCTGCACGCAGGTAATGAGGTCCAAAGGTTAAGATGCAAACGTTTGCCTTCCCTTGAGCAATTTCCATAAGAAATGGAACATGTCACCTCAGAGCTCTAAAGATAGTCAGGTACCAGGAAGTAGCTGCTGGACAAAAGGAGTATAAAAATAAAGCGACTGCTGCTTTCCTTACTGCAGTCTTTACCGTCTACGTGTGTCCATGTGTTTTTTCCGCGTGTCTGTATGTATGTTTATGTGTTCATCCCCCGTTCTGTAATCGGGCCGCAACAGCATTCACATGGTAGAAGTGACATAGGACATCCCTCAAACCTCTTTTATAATGGCTCTAAACCCATTCTTGAGGGCTCAGCACTCCTGGCCTAATCACCTCCCAAAGGTCTCGCCTCCTAATACCATCACCTTGGAGGTTAAGATTTCAACATATGAATTGCGGAATAGGCAGGGAGAGAACACAAATATTTAGTCTGTAGCACCTTGTAAGCCTTAATTAATCTCCTTCTGATTGTCAGTCTTGTTCCTGCCCCTGCTTTAGGATTAGGATTTCATTATATTTTTCTATAAGCTTTTCTTCCCTTCTCATTTTTGCAATCATTTTGTAAAAGTTTCAATTAGGAACCCTAAATGTTCACCACTGAACAAATATCTATAGTTATTTTCTTACTGTTTTTCTAGCTTAGTAACAGCATTATAACAAATACAAAGAAAATATTTAAAAGAGGAAAGTCGATCTCAATTTTACTATGCAAACATCTCAACACTTTTTCAAGTCCTCTGACAGTTCTAGCATATATACATAACTAGTTGTACTTCCATGTAATTAGTTCACAACATAAACCTATTTTCTACTTTTCAATTAAGTATTTTTATATATATGACATGTAATAAAAAATTATGTTAAGCATTGCCCTATATAGTTTCATGGTGTTTATAATTTTTATTTCAATGATTGTATGATGCTCATGAAGTTAGTAACTTTTTAATAACGGCTTTTATTTAACCATTTTCTTATTATTGGATGATTACATTGTCGTCAATTTTTGTTACTAAAAATGACAGGGTATTATCATTCTTCTTGTCTCCTTTCAATACTAAATCAGAGGGTAGTGTTCATGATATAAATTGCCAATTTGCCTGTCAGACTTATTGCATAAATGTAAGTCTTTCAAGTAATAAGTACATGAGCTCTATGAAAAAAACTATGATGAAATATTTTGATGAATTTTTAAATTGCATACACTGTCTGTAATTTACACATTATCTTTTTATTTAACCATGGAAGTCCTGTTTTGTATTTTAATCAGTTTGTAAGACTGTTTTATACAATACAGAACCAAATCCTTTATCGTCATATATGAATTTTATATGGTATCACTTAGTCTTTTCATTCCTTGTAAGTTTAAAAATTTTATGGCTGAATCAGTTTATCATATCTTTTCTTATTTTGCCTTCTAGCATAAAATGTTGCCATATCAGGCATCTAATGACTACTCATATTTATTTTCTGCTAGTTATCTTATGATTTAATTTCTCTTTATATACTTAACTCTTTAATTAATTTGGAACTTTCTTGGGTATGCTCTGTGTTCATATTCCATAAATACAGAAAATCACATGTGAAGTTTTTCTTTTTTTCTAAACAAAAATGGACAGAACCAACCCCTAGAAATCTACATTCAGTATGTTTAAGATCGAATATATATGCGTATATAAAAATGAATATAAATCTAATTATGTAGATATAATTAATATAAGTATCTTTATAATTAAGATATATTACCTAATTTAGACAAGTTGTAAGTTGACGAAAAGTAAAGAATAAAGTAGAATATAAAATATTTGACTCATTTCCTCTCCAAATTGGTGGTTTGCAATTTTTTTCTTAATCAATATATAACACTTCCTTCCCCATTGTTTTTGGTTACTGCTGTTGCAAATACTAATATTTCCTATGCAAAAGTGAGTCATAATTTTCTCTGTCTCTACCTGGAGTACATCAACTTAATAGTTCCATTTATCTCCACCCTATACATACCCCCTCAAGCTCTTTGGATGCATAGACCTTGGAGGTCCAATGGTCACCTATGTGCTGCTGAGATGTGCCATGTTGCAACAACTAACCACTGGAATGTTATTATAGTAAGCAGCAGCTCCAAAGCACAGAATGAGCAAGGATGAAATCACAGAAAGCAGCCAACCTGAGAAAGCTGGGTGCTGAATGAAACACAGGGCTGGCTTGTTCCTTTATTCCGTAACCTGATTCAGACACTAGCAAAAAAACTTAATCCAAAGCCCTGGCTTTCTTGGACAGCATTCACCCTTGGAGCATGGTACTAAGAGAGGCTTCTCACTTGAAGTACTCAACCTGATCACCTTCCCTCCTGCAAAAGAGACTGAGATTCTGCAAGGTACATGACTATCAGCCAGAGTCCATTTTCTAGACTTTCTTACAGTTTTATGTGGCCGTATAACTAAGTTCTCACCAATGGAATGTAAGCACAAGTGATATAGGCAACCTATGCATCACTTCTTTAAAAGGAAATAGCTTGTCCTCTTACATCCTTTTCTTCCTGTTTTGTTTGGGCCAGATCATACATGATAGTAAACCAGTTTCAACCGTGCCAACAAGGACAACATCATAGGAGATGGTATAGCATTAAGAATAAGTATAGGCTACTGGACGACCTCACAAAACAGAGATGCTTCCCTGGACCAGATACCTGCTGATGTCCAGACAATCATATTTTGGGGTCTCTTTGTTAGAGCAGCTTATAATAGAGGCTCAAACTAATATGCCTACCCTCTCAACCCTCATCTGCCTTTAACTTTCCCTCATCTTTCAGAAATCTGGCCACTTTTTCTTTTAGATACAGATACACGCGCACACACACACACACACACACAAATACAACCCAACATATACTAGTGAGTGATGCTACCTTCAGTGGCCCTGGCCATGCCCCCATTCATCTTTCTGATGGTGCCATTCTCGGTAGTTCCTAGATGATTTACCATTGCCAGGGCTGATGACCCAAGGAATTATAAGATCTTCACCCAGTGATCTAGAATTCCTATTTTCAATGATTTTCAAGATACTTTGCTGGACTGTATCTCTCAACAAAGGTAGTATCTGTCAATATTTTCATACATATATAAAATTAAATATTTCTAGAAAATCATTTCTGTTTGATTAATCTATACTTTGATCATCAGGAATAATAGCCTATCGCATAACTTCTTTCCCCTACCACTAGTTTTCCTGCTGAAATTTTTCTTGTACACCGCGGTGACTTTTTCTTTTCCAAAAATCTGTCTCTTATTTGACAGCGTCTACTTTACCTGTAGCTTAAGTTCATCCATGAAAGCAGCCTATGTGTTTCAACCTTGTCGTTAGCTCTCTCCATTCCCCTTCAACTATCCTACCTGTTCTTTGCCACGCTGTTTTCTATACTGAGAATGTCTGGCTACAATCCAAATGTCTAAAACGTATGCACATCTTTCAGGGTATAGTTCAAACGTTCCTGTCTTCTACATGACATTTTCTCTGAGACTTTCAACCAAAAGTAATCATTATCCTTTTCCCACATAATTATGACTTCATGTATTTATGTCATACTTTTTTTTTTCTTCTTAGGTCTGTGAGCATATATCTATTGGAAAGAAAAGATTCTTGAGTGTGAGGAATTTTTCATCTCTGTATTTCCCACCAGGCTTACAACAATACTTTTATAAAAGCAGAGGCATAAAAATTATGTAATATAAAAATGGCACTTTACCTGTGGGTAACTAATAGCTATAATTCCATAGCAAATTATAATTCATAGAGTGATTTTTGCAATTATTTTCTTAATACAATCTTACAATAAATCTGGAGGAAGGAATGAATAGCATGAACATTTGGTAAATGAAGAAATTGAAGCTCAGAGAAGTAGTTAGTGGGAGACTTGGATTTTCAACCAAAGCCAACCCCAGAAGGTGAAGATGTTAGATTACTTGCCTGTCCCTCCAAATTTCCTCTGAACCCATTTGTCCCCCAACACAAAAACACTCATTCTATTTCACTCTCTGTCAGTTACCCTTAAACTTGGTTGACATTTACTCTTTATCCTGCAACTACAATCAAATTTTCAATTTTATCTAGAAACTTACTGTAAATATTAAAACATCAATAAAGAACATTTATATTAACGAATAATGTGAATACTATATTCTTGGCTAAAGGGAATCACTTGCTAGGATTTTATTTCCTTCCTTGCATATCCAATGTTATGATTCCTAGACTACTCAAAAGGCAAATTTGTTTTATCATTAATGTCTAAAGACCTTTGATTTTCTTATACCCAAAAGTTGTTTGCTTTGTATTTCAATCATGACTTTTTGAATAGCTTTTTGTTCATTGTAGAGCTTTCTATTATCTTTTAAAGGCATTATTTGCCTTTACTAAATCTTTAACTTTTCTATCCTTTTAAATGACCTTCTACTTTGTTGAATACTACTCTTTTTCCTTAAAACATTTCTCTCCTTTTCCCACAAAGCCATTCTGCTTCATTCTGAATTATTGGATATGACAGGAATCATCCTGAATCCTGTCCAAAACATCTCTTCAATGCTAAATTAGACATGCTGTAACTTGGATCTGATATCTTCTAATTTTGTTTATGTTCTTCATTTTTTTTTAGTCCATTCTCAAGTAACTTCCCAAGATAAGAGTGAATGAAAAGTAAACTTTATGAATCATGAATACATTTGTGCTGCACTCGATAGTTTATGAGTGTAGACTTTCAAGATTGAATTTTTTTCCTCATAAATTAGAAGAAATTGTTCCATTGACTTCCTTATCCAGTATTATTGATGAGGGGCATACTATTATTCTGATTAACGCTCTTTTAGAAGTGATTTGGTATTTTAGTCTAGAAAATTTTAGAAACTTCTCTTAATTTTTGGTATTCCTATAAATAATCAGAATATGCACAGGCATATTTGTCTTTTTAAAATTCATTTTGCCAGGCATTGTTGTAGTCTCATTGGAGGCCCATTAATAGCACCTTTTCTTATGCAGATTCTCAGTAAATAGATTTTTTTTAAAGTCTAGCTAGAAGCCACAATTTTATGGCATCATTATAGAATGTACTTTAATATGAAAGTCAAATGTCTTCCTACCACTGTGGCTGAAATTAGCAGGACCTAGTCACAATGGTACTGCCTATTCCACCCCCAAAGCATCAGAGCCTCCCCCTAGAGGAGCCCAAGGAATACCTGCCTACTGCATGTGGGGAACTTGCTCCTAAGTATTAATGAAAGGACAGAGACTAAACAATGCCAGTTTTATCATAAAGTTACCCAGTAATATAAATTACCTCTTGTCCCCTGGGGCAGAGGAACAGCTGAAAGGAGGCTTCAAGTAACACTAAAACTTTTTCTTTGCCTAGAAAGAAATATTATACAGGGGGAAGAATGTATTCCCTCCTAATAGATCTGAGGTAGGTTCTTAGAATGTGAAAAAGTGTATATTATATTAACTGTAGAAAAGTCTTCTATAATTTCTCTAGTAAGTGTTCCAATTTTATTTTCTCCATTCTTTCTTTCTGTGCCTTTTACTTATAGAATATAATTTATAGAATATTGACTAATGGGCTAACTTCTATTTATTCTAAATATTTTCTCATTATATTCCATGTTTATTTTTTGTTACGTATTCTTAGAAATTTTATTGATTTTATAATCTTCCCACTGAATTTTTTTTCAACCATCACGTTTTAAATCATTAAGATCTTTTTTCTTATTCTGGCAGTTTCTTTTTCATAGCATTATGCTCTTTTTATGAATGCACTTTATTTTTTAAAACATCTGAGTGTTAATTCCTGCCAGTACTAGCATAGTTCAGAACATGTCGCACAGGTCTAAAATATACTAAAACTGTGACCATTCCACACAACTTAGTCTAGTGTTTGCTATCTTTATGAATGGCTGTCAGACTAGTTTTCAATCCAGTTATCTCCATCTCAATTCTTGGATTGTCTTTCTTTTAGGGGAACCTTTCCTAATTCCTGTAGCAAAGCCTAGTTCTCCATCTTTACCCTTCTCAGAACATCAATTTCTCATTTATCTGCTTGATGATTTGATCAGTTTCTCCTACTAGATGAAAGGACAGAAACTGTACCAATTTTTGTTCACCATATATAGTGCCTGTGACTTGATAGGCATTCATTAAACATCTGTGGAATGAGTTAAAGAATGTATGCATAAATGCATGAATGTGATACTTCATTCCTATAAAATCTGGGGAGCTGGGGCAAGAGGTATTGGTTATGCCAAGGAAAGCTGTATTACAATCAAGAATACTTTTATGATTTCTTTAGAATTTAGTTTAAAGGATCCCCTTCAGGATTTGTATTTGAGTATTAAATGACTTAAAAGTGGTTACTTGTAAATTTTTTATCTGTAATGAGATTCTGTGTTGGAAATTAGCTGTTTTAACTTTTTAAATAGACTTTATTAATTAGAATAATTATAACTTCACAAAAAAAAATTGAGGAAGGTACAGATTTCCCATATTCCCCTGGCCCCACACATGCAAAGCCTCACCTATTGGCAACATCCCCCATCAGAGTGGTGCATTTGTTATAACTGATGAACCCGCATTGACACATTATCACCCAAAATACATAGTTTACATTTAGGGTTCACTCTTAGTGTTATACATTCTATAGTTTGAACAAATTCATAATGGCATGTATACACCATGATAGTATCATACAGACTAATTTCACTGCCCTATAAAATCCTCCATGCTCTGCCTATTCATCCCTCTCTCCAAACCCATGACAACCACTGACATTTTTACTGTCTCCATGGAATTGCCTTTTCCAGAGTTTCATATAGTTGGAATCACACAATATGTAGGCTTTTCAGATTGGCTTCTTTCACTTAGTAATATGAACTAAGTTTCTTCCATGTGTTTCCATAATTTGATAGCTCTAAATATTTTTAGCACTGAATAATATTCCATTGTCTGTATGTACCACAGTTTATTTATCCATTCACTTTTTGAAGGATATGTTGGTTGCTTCCAAATTTTGGTGATTATGAATAAAGCTGCTTTAAACATCTATGTGTGGGTTTTTGTGTGGACATAAGTTTTTATCTACTTTGGGTAAATACCAAGGAGCACAATTACCGGATTGTATGGAAAGAGTATGTTTAGTTTTGTAAGAAACTTGTAAACTGTCTTCTAAAGTTGCTGTACCAGTTTGTATTTTCATCTGTGTGCTTGTTGGTCCACATCATCGTTAGTCAGTGTATGGTGTTGCCGGTGTTCTGGATTTCATCCATTCTAATAGATGTGCACTAGTTAGTATCTCATTATCCTTTTGGTTTGCATTTCCCTGATGACACATGAGGTAGAGCACCTTTCATATGCTTATTTGCATTTGCACATCTTCTTTGGTGAGGTGTCTCTTAAGATCATTGGCCCATTTTTTTAAATCAGTTTGTTTCTTATTGTTGCATCTTTAATTTTTATTGTTACCCTCAAATGCTATGCCTATATGATTATCTGCTATCTCTATTTAAGATACAGACTACATGCTATTAAAAGGAAGAAATAAAAATAACTACTAAGTATATATTCTGTGTGATGCTGAAAAGAATTATGGAGAAAAATGAAACAGCTCAAGGGGACCAAGAAGTGCTAGAGGGCAGGTTTTTCAGTTCTTGTGTTTAGGCCTCACTGTAAAGATATCATTTATACAGAGATCAGATGTAAAGAAGGTAGCAAGCCTTGTAGACATCTGGTTTATAACTATTTAGGGCAGATTAAAATTAAAAAAAAAATAAAAACAAGTGAAAAGACCATGAAAGAGAAGCAAGTTTGGCATGGTTGAGGAATATGAGGGAGACCAGACCTATATGGCTGAAGCAAAGTGATTAAGGGAAAAAAATAGTAGATGAGTTTATCGCGGTGGCCAGGATTTGTACCATGTGCGACCTTGGTAAGAGTTTTGAATTCTATTCTGAAAGAAATGGGAAACCATTGAACACCATATCATATGCCAAGCGCTGTCAAGCCTTGAGGATTTAACATCCTGTTTTTAAGAAACTGAAACCTCAATATTGGAGTCAGGCATGTAGTTAAGATAGTACTGTATATGATGGAGTACTATGCTAAAGAAATTTCCAGGGAACAATAAAGTCCAGCTAGCCCATCAGAGGAAGTGATATCCAAACTGAGAAAGAAGCAGAGATGTGGAATGAATCTTACCTTTCTTTGTTCCTCATGGTTCTAATTGTTAATGGGATCCAACAATAGGTCTAGGACTCTTCCAGTTCTTGGGTCAATCTTGGAAGGACAGCCAGCGCTTGCTTTCCAGAGGTCTAGGAAGACTTAGAATAGATTGATTGCTGCTGCAGTGCTGGTAACCTGGTTCTTCACATGTCCTCCACGCTACATCATTCCTATTCCCTGACCTTCTGACATCTTGGAAAAATCTATTTGATTAAGCTTTTTCAGATTAGCACTACACTTCCCTACTAACTCTTGCTGCTCCCTTTATTCTGGAGCCGTCTGTCATTGGGGCTGTCTATCAACATCCAAGCAGAAGAAAATAGAAACCACTATTTCATGCAGACAGGGATTTAATATACGGAATCATTTACAAAGTATTAGAAAGGATGAAGAAACAAAAGAGGAAAGTTAACATTCCCCAGACATCTGTAACTACAGGGAACCTCCACTTTCACTGCAAATTTCAGGAGCTGGCATTCCCAATGACCCAGTGACACTGCCAGAGCTGACACTGCTGCTGGTGGTCGGGAGACAGTGAGTCCACACACCCATCAATGCTGCTGCCAGTAGTATTAACAGAAATGGCATCCACCTTCCTCTGGTCTTCCAATCCCATGTGACTGCCTGCCTCCCAATAACCTAACAGAAATGTAACTGTCAAATAAGGTGACCAATTCATCCTCATGTTCAAGTTTTAGCAGTAAAAGTCTTATATCCTTGGAAACCTCTAAGTCTCAGTCAAACTGAGACTGCTGATAGTCAACTGGAAAGTGAATTTATGAAGAAGACCCCCAAGGCAATCACAGCAGCAACAAAAATAAATGAATGGGACATGATTAAACTAAAAAGCTTCTGCACAGCCAAAGAAACAGTCCAGAGAATAAACAGACCACCTACAGAATGGGAAAAAATTTTTGCATACTACACATCAGATAAAGGACTGATAACAAGAATCTATTTAGAACTCAGGAAAATCAGCAAGAAAAAATCAAGCAACCCTATCAAAAAGTGGGCAAAGGACATGAATAGAAATTTTTCAAAAGAAGATATAAAAATGGCTAACAAACATATGAAAAAGTGTTCAACATCTCTAATCATCAGGGAAATGCAAATCAAAACCACAATGAGATATCACTTAACCCCAGTGAGAATGGCCTTTATCAAAAAAACCCAAAACAACACATGTTGGCGTGGGTGTGGAGAGACAGGAACACTAATACACTGCTGGTGGGACTGCAAACTAGTGCAACCCCTGTGGAAAGCATTATGGAGGTATCTTAAACAGATTCAAGTAGACCTGCCATTTGACCCAGCAATCCCATTACTGGGCATATACCCAAAGGAAAAAAGATCATTCTATAACAAAGGTACGTGTACCCAAATGTTTATAGCAGCACAATTCGCAATAGCAAAGATGTGGAAACAACCCAAATGCCCATCAATACATGATTGGATTAGTAAGCTGTGGTATATGTATACCATGGAATATTACTCAGCTATAAGGAATGATGAAGATACGACATCTCTATGGTTCTCCTGGAGAGAGTTGGAACCCATTATATTAAGTGAAGTATCCCAAGAATGGAAAAACAAGCATCACATGTACTCACCAGAAAATTGGTTTCCCTGATCATCACCTAAATACAAATCTGGGAATGACACCAATTGGACATCAGACTGAGGTGGGGGGTGGGGGAGGGGATGGGGGTATGCCTACACAATGAGTGCATTGCACACCGTTTGGGGAGTGGTAACTCTTGAAGGTGCTGACTCGGGAAAGGGGGGGTGGGGAAAAAAATATGAAACTATTGTTTTTAACTTGCACTGTTCACTTAATAATTTATCATGAATATTTCCCATATTATTTCATATCATTGTACAAGAAATAATGTATACATTATGAGGACATACTGTATCTAACAAGATATACTGTTAGACTCTTTGATTCTGTAAAACTAAATTGAAAAAAAATATATATATAATAAAAAAATAATAAAAAAAAAAAAAAAAAGAAAGAAAGTGAAGCTGGGAAATGTAGTTTTCAGGCTTCCAGCCTTAGCAGTACAAAGGAGAGTGAACAAACGTTGCCCTGAGGCTGAGTACCAGCAGACACTTGTCTGACATAGTCCCTTTGAAGAAAATACAGGTGACTCATAACCAATATGTCACTCCTACTTACATGTGAGCATAACCCATTATTTGGAACTCATGTTGCTATGCTACTATTTGACACCTGATAGAAAATATTTATTGATCCATACTAAGCTACTATGATGATTGAACACTAACCATGAATAGGCCAGACTTTGAGATTAGGATTTTTGTGAGAGTAAGTGAGAAGATTATTATATAGCCCATTGCCTACATAGAATAATTACTCAACACAGGGACTAATTACTAATACTATTACCACTACTCCTAACAACAACAATAGTAACTGAGATTTTATTACTCTGTTAAGCAAAAATAGGCTATAAAGAATCATGAAATTGAGGCCAAGCATGGAAAAAGAAAAATAAAACAAATTCACTGGTCAACTTCTCCAGTTTCAAAAAGCAGAGCATACACTTTGTGACTATTCCCATTCTTTCCAAAATGTAGTTCTAGACATTTCCAGTCCTTCTCGGAGGAGGAAGTAAACCTATGTTCCTGATATAATCCTGGCTATGAGGTTGGCTTATCTTAAGAGCCAAAAACTGCCTCATTCTTATCCTTGCCAAACTGCACTTGCTATGATAAAAAGGCAAGGAACACTCCACTGTCAAAACATACAATAAACAAAAGACTAAGTATCATTCTAAACATTAAAAAATTTCATAGACGTCCTCAGCACCATTAGAAATTCACTGCATGTTTTCACTGGAGGCACAACACTTGCTTGGCTGTGATTTTGTTTGCATAGCTTTTAAAGGAGTCACATAAAATGCATTTAGCTTCCATGATTTCACTTTGTGTTATCAAGTAAACATATAACTGTTAATAAAATGCCCTTCAGACAGGGGTGGCGAAATCTAGAAACGGTGCCCTGATACTGGAGAGCAGACGGCAATTCCAGGCATCTTTGATTCTCCACTAGAAGCTGTGCAGAGAGGGCTTTTGGAGCCCCTCAGGCTGGAGCTCTGGGCTCATCCCCTAACAGAGCCCAGAGCTTTCATCATGTGTTCTTGGTTTACAATCCTGTATTCTGGCTGCCAGACAGGGCACTCACAGTTTTTTAACCTGCAGGTACAGAGACTGCATGTTTACCCATCCTGGGGTTCTGACATCTGATGCCCAGCTGTGATGATGCCAGAAGGACCCCGAGGCATTGCTCCAGTGACTGCTCCCAGGGAACAGTTCCCAGGGAGGGACACAAATCCCTCACAGATCACAGGGGAGGGAGGCTCCAGGGAAAGGCAGCTGAAACTTCAAGGGAGCTCAGTAGGGAAAATTTTTCTGGGTGTGCGGCATATGATTTGGGGACTGTGCAAAGAGCTAAAGTGTTGCTAATGGACCTTTAACTTCTCAGAGCAGAACATGAGAGTGTACATTTTCTTTTAAAGACATGTTACAGTTGCTCTCCCATGTTCTTATGTGGAATGTCCACCTACAATCGCCATGTGCCCCTTCAGCTCTTTCACAGTACTGTTCCCTTTAACTCTCTTCATTCATTCATTCATTTCATTCATTCATCTAATCATGCATCACCTTGTTCATATTAAATATTTGTGCTGTGTCAGGCACTGTCCTAGGAACTGGGAACACATAAAAGAAAGGGAAATGTTTATTCAAGGTAATCTCTTCTCTCTCCCATGGTGGGAGACAACAGCAAGCATATAGTTAGAATGCATTTTGAAAAGCTTGTAAAGAGGTTCAATACATAAAAATCTCTATGGGGAAAACCTCTATGCCTCCTGACTTCCAGTTCAAGGGTAAACATGTGTTGGTTCTTAGACCCTTAGAGACTCATAGATTTGCATTTTAATAAAGTGGTAGAGGAGAGGGTGGGGAAAGGCACAGTTGAGAGACTGTTGTCAGACAAGAGAAACAGTTACTTTTCACGGAGCAGGCATTTTGCTTCTATCTATAAAGCCAAAGACTCAACTCATTAGTGCATTGTTGGCCCAGATTTAACGTGTGGTCAACTAAGTCATGACCACATCCATCGCCACAGATTTTGGGGAATTTTTTACAAACTTTCATCAAAACTGATGCCTCCCTCTTGTACTTTGTCAACTGATTTAAACACACACACATGCATATTGAACTTTATGTATTTTTTTCTGTTGAATTTCATCCTAATGGTTAAATTCCATTTCCAAATCTGGTGAAGTCATTAGGAATTTTGCTTCTGTCATCTATTATTGTAACTACTCCACCCAGCTTTATGTCATCTGGATATTTCACAATCATCCCTTCTTTCTCTTTGCTTCTATGCAATCTATCTACCACATGGCAACTGGAGTGATCTTTCTGAGATAAATACTTGATCTTCTTTTTTCCCCACCCACATGCAGCTTAAGAATGACAGATGTCTGAGCATGGAATTTAGGACTCTTACAATTTGTCCCTTGTGTGCCTCTTCTTCAACTCCTGACACTCACCCCTTCTTACCACCAAACCTATTGGACTATTTAGAAGCTCTCAGAACTCAATGTACACCTGCTGCCTACATGTCCACCTCTGTCCTTCCTTCTAGGATGCACTTTCCTCCGGATCCTCCTTGACACATGCTATTCTTCCTTCAAGCCTCAGCCGCATCATAGCTTCTCTGGGGAGCCTTCCCTGGACAGAGCCATACCCCCCAGGCCCCACCCCAGGCTGTTGTTTCAATCTCTGTTTTCCTGATAATTTGTATATACTCTAATATGCTCCTTCTAACATCAGTTAAGACTCAGACTTGTCAAATTCTAACGTTCAGACAATCACCTAGGTATTTTGGTAAAATGTAGGTTTTGATTCAGTTGGTCTGGGATGGCAAGGTCTTAAAGTCTGCATTTCTAACAATGTTTGCTAATGCTACTGGTCACAGACCACACTTTGAGTAGGAAGAATGTAACTCTTTGTATAGATCTCCTTTTTCAACTGTGAACTCCTTAAAGCAGGGCCTGTGACTTACTCATCTTTGAATCTCTAGAACCCAACACATATAAGAAGATGCAAAGCATTTTAGATGAAGTGACTGTGTATTATTATCTAATAATAATTTTTTAAATGTTGAACAGAGCTATCAGAAACTACCTTCCATTTTGACATCAATACAATTTCCACACTTTATTGAAGGTAACTTGGCTTTTTAATTTTTGACTCAAAAAGTTTGGAAAAGAATTGCCAAAAGAATACTAGACAGCACCTTTTCTCTGATTTTTAGCTGAAATACAGCAAAGGAAGTAAAAATATGTTGGCTACAAATAATAATATTGATGTTATGATGCTTGCATAACCCTTTATGCAAACCACTTTCAAATACATATTCCTTTCAGTGTTCATTCGCAGCCACTGTGTGGGACAAAGAGCGTATATGTTAAGGGCACACACAGACTCCAGACACCCATCCATCTCACTTTTTTTTTTTTTTTTTGAGACAGAGTCTCACTCTGTTGCCCGGGCTAGAGTGAGTGCCGTGGTGTCAGCCTAGCTCACAGCAACCTCAAACTCCTGGGCTTAAGCGATCCTCCTGCCTCAGCCTCCCGAGTAGCTGTGACTACAGGCATATGCCACTATGCCCGGCTAATTTTTTCTATATATATTTTTAGTTGGCCAGATAATTTCTTTCTATTTTTAGTAGAGATGGGGTCTCACTCTTGCTCAGGCTGGTCATCTCACTTTTTGATTCCTGAGTCTGCCATTTACTAGCTGTGTGATCTTGGGAAAGTTACATAATATATTTTACCTTCTATTTACCAACTGTAAAATGAGAATAATAATACTTTCTGCCTCATAGCATGTGTTGAGAATAAATGTGTTAACATACACGAGGTGCTTAGACTAGAGCTTTCGTATATTAAGTGCTATATAAGTATGGGCCTTTATTTATTCTCTCAAATTATTTGTGCACCTACCTTATGTCATACACCGTGATTTGAGCTAGGATTACACTGATGCACAAGATAAGACAAACATCTATTCTTGGGGAGCATACAGCCTTGGAAAGTCAGATAATAGGCAAACAAAGAAATATATAAATGATACAAATAATGTGTGCTGTATAGTAGCCAAACAGGGCTATCATAGAGCAGGAAGGAGAGTGTGGAGTTGGTTTAAATAAGGTGGTCAGGAACAGAAAAGGCTGCTCTACCAATGGGACTCGGAAGTTAAAACCTGAAGGAGGTTAAGCTAGCCAAGGGTGAGCAGAATAAGGGCATTCTAGGCAATGGGAACAGCCTCTGCAAAGATCTGAGGTAGGAAATGTATGATCATAGCCTTTTCCCATGCAATGAAATTGGGAATAAGTGAAGTTAAGTAATTTCCCATTGTTAAATTTGAATCCCCATCAAAGTAGAGACCACAGCCCAAATTCCTGATCAATACGGCTCTCATCATTATACTACACCATGTGGTGGATCCAGGTGGCAGGGAAAATGAAACAAATGGCTAGCTATTTGCTCATGAGATTGGCTCAGCAGCTTCCTGATATCAAGACTGTAAATCTGAACCAGCCTTGTGATTTATGTGTAGAGATGGATATAGGATGATAGGAAAGCCCAGGTCTTCTTTAAAAAGCTGTTCAGAAAAATTTGAAATATTCTTAATTTTTATTTAAATCTATGTTTCCATACTGCATTAGTCAGTTTTCACTAGGTTATGCTGAAATAAATTACAACAAAATTTAAATTGCAATGCTGAAAACAAATTTTTATTTCTTCCCTGCCTTACCTCTTGGTGATGATTTTGTTGCTGCTCTGCTGATTTCATGGTCCAGGCTGAAGGAACCAGCCCCCATTGGCCATTCTGGCCCCTTGGCTAATAGAAAACAGTAAGGGCATAACCATGCCATGGCTCTTCAATGTCCTGCAAACAAGAATCCCATGCCACTTCCACTCATGCAAGGAAAAGAAGCTTGGCCCAAACCAGTTCCACGGCCAATCCCAACATCAGTGAGGTAGAAATTGGTGGGGATGTATAATCTCATCCCAGGGAGGTGCAGTAAATACACAGAACAATAATACAATCTACCACACATGCTAAACAGAGACATTCAAAATGACTCTCGTTTGAATTGAGGGTAATTCAGTGGCTACTGAAATATGGAGATATGTGAAGTGTTTATTATTAGGGTTTTGAGAGGAGTTTCTTTCAATTTGATTCATATATTTATTTAAAAATTTTTTGTGAGAGGTGAAAGCTGTGGGTTCTGTTTCAGTCTTCTACAAGTGGCTAACCAATTCTCCTAGCACCATTTATTGAATAGGGATTCTTGTCCCCAGAGTATATTCTTTCCTGCTTTGTCAAAAATTAGGTGACTATATGAGGATGGTTCTATATTTGGATTTTCTGTTGTGTTCCACTGGTCTGTGTCCCTGTACTTGTGCCAGTACCAGGCTGTTTTAAGAACCACGGCCTTGTAGTATAGTTTGAGGTCTGGCAAATTAATACCTCCCATTTTGTTTTTGTTGCTTAAAATTGCTTTTGTTATATGGGGTCTTCTCTGATTCCATACAAAGTGTATAATTATTTTCTCTATGTCTGTAAAGAATGATGTTGGTAATTTAATAGGGATTGCATTGAATCTGTAGATCACTTTGGGTAGTACAGACCTTTTAACAATGTTGATTCTTCCAATCCACAAGCATGGTATATTTTTCCATCTATTTGCAAGTTCTGCTATTTCTTTTCTCAGTGTTTCATAGTTTTCCTTATAGAGGTCCTTTACCTGTTTAGTTAGGTATATACCTAGATATTTTATTTTCTTTGTTGCTATTTTGAAGGGTATCAAATCACGGTGGATAACAGACTTAAACCTTAGGTGTGATACAATCAGAATTCTAGAAGAAAATGTAGGAAAGACTCTTACAGACATTGGCCTAGGCAAAGAATTTATGGGGAAGACCCCCAACGCAATCACAGCAGCAACAAAAATAAATGAATGGGACATGATTAAATTAAAAAGCTTCTGCACAGCCAAAGAAACAGTCATGAGAATAAACAGACCACCTACAGAATGGGAAAAAATTTTTGCATACTACACATCAGATAAAGGACTGATAACAAGAATCTATTTAGAACTCAGGAAAATCAGCAAGAAAAAAATCAAACAACCCTATCAAAAAGTGGGCAAATGACATGAATAGAAATTTCTCAAAAGAAGATATAAGAATGGCTAACAAACATATGAAAAAATGCTCAACATCCCTAATCATCAGAGAAATGCAAATCAGAACCACAATGAGATATCACTTAACCCCAGTGAGAATGGCCTTTATCAAAAAATCCCAAAACAACACATGTTGGCGTGGATATGGAGAGACAGGAACACTCATACACTGCTGGTGGGACTGCAAACTAGTGCAACCCCTGTGGAAAGCATTATGGAGGTATCTTAAACAGATTCAAGTAGACCTGCCATTTGATCCAGCAATCCCATTATTGGGCATATACCCAAAGGAAAAAAGGTCATTCTGTAACAAAGACACATGTACCCGAATGTTTATAGCAGCACAATTCACAATAGCAAAGATGTGGAAACAACCCAATGCCCATCAATACATGATTGGATTAGTAAGCTGTATGTATACCATGGAATATTACTCAGCTATAAGAAATAATGAAGATACGACATCTCTATGGTTCTCCTGGAGAGAGTTGGAACCCATTATATTAAGTGAAGTATCCCAAGAATGGAAAAACAAGCATCACATGTACTCACCAGAAAATTGGTTTCCCTGATCATCACCTAAATACACATCTGGGAACAACACCAATTGGACATCAGATTGAGGTGGGGGGTGGGGGAGAGGATGGGTGTATGCCTACACAATGAATGCATTGCGCACCGTTTGGGGAATGGTAACGCTTGAAGGTGCTGACTCGGGAAGGGGGGGTGGGGAGGGGAGGGATATATACCTACATGATGGGTGCAACACGCACTATCTGGGAAACAGACACGCATGGAGCTCTGATTTGGGGGAAAGGCAGCACATGGGCAATGTATGTAACCTGCAATTCTGTATCCCCCATAACAATAAGATGAAATAAAAAAAAAAAATTTTTGAGTGCTGCTATGGATAGGACTCTGAATATGTCTTTCCTCTTTGCTCTTTAACCTATACTCCTTTATGAAAAAAAAAAAAAAAAAAAAAAAAACAAGAAAGAAAAGAAAAAAAACAACCTACGTGGAAAGAAAAACTAACAAGACTAAGACAGAGGTTTGCTTGTGGAACATATACAGAGGAAAAGAAAGAAATCATATCCCTTGTCCTAGTAATAACATGTAAAAACATATGGTTAAATTTGAACCATTTTTAACACCAACAGGGAGAGTCTTCTCCTTTTTCTCTCTTCCTATTTTCTTCCAGAATCTCTGCCCAGTACCAACACTGGTAGCAGAGCCCTATTTTGACCATGAGAAAAACACAGATGCTCTTTAGCCATCATCTCACATGAGCCAAGGGCTAAATATTATAAAATATACTATAAAACTGGGAATGGCAAAAGCAGCAACTACACAAACACACATGATTCAGAGAAGTCTAAAAGTTAAAAACATTCCACAAATGTATTTCGCATTAAGATGTAAATGGAGGACACAAGGAGACCTACTTGTAGGCTGGTGTCGTTGAGCCCCCTAGATAATAGTATTGGGTGTGAATCTTATACTGTAGGACAAACCTGATGAAAAGAAAAAAGAATCTTCTGATTTTCTCTTATTTCCTACTTTCCGATAATACACCACAACAAAAGATTACTTTCTAAAGATTAGCCCATAGCTAGACAGAGCTAGAGAACCAGAGATTTTGACATAATGCAACTAAGCTATAATTCCTGAATTCTTCATCATGCGACATGGTACATGCAAGACTGATAGTTAGCTGGCCACACTGATATTTTAGCTATTATATACCAACAGTTAAAAGTGTGAAATACTTCCATATCTGTTAATGAAAAGCCATACCCTGAGCCTCTTCCCTGTTGATAAATATTTTGAAATTCATTGATTCAAAATCAATTTGAAATTGATAAATATTTTGAAGCATTGATGTTCATGGTCAATTTGGAGCAATAGGGTAGGGAAATGATCTGCAGTTCAAAGAGAGCCTCAGCTCTGTCACTAACTTGGGGATCCAATACTGAGCAAGCTCCTTAGCTTCCTTCTAATTCTTTTTCTTCATTTAAAAAAATTGAAAATGGCAATAATAACTTCTCTGCCTACCTCTCAGCACTGAAGCGACAATCAAATAGGTTTGCTTACGTGAGAGCCCTTTCTGTTAATCATAACAAGAGATAACATGTAGGAGACTTACTACGCATCAGAAATGCTAAGTGTTTCACATTCTTACCTGCTCCCCCACCACACACACACACACACACATACACACACACACACTGGGAGAAGTTATTAACAGTCCTATTTTATAGGTGAAGAAACTAAGACTGTGAAGGGGCACCTTACCCAAGTCATATAGATGGGATTGGGCAGAGGTAGGGTTGAATCCAAGATGACTCTGACTCTGGCACAACTAGTTAGTGAAACATCAGAAGGGGTATTAAGAATAGCAAGATTTTCTCACAATTTTACTTCCAAGAACTAACATGAATATTAGTACAAAGGAAATCATGGGCATATTCTTGATTACCAGGCATCAATATCTCTTTTAAAAAATCTGACTTCATAAAAAAAAAAAAGTGTCAAAATAAAAAAGCCAATTTTTTGCTCCATAGACTGCATGCTTTCCAAAACACATGTGATAGCCCTATTAAACAAACCAGGACATACAAATGTTTTTGGTCATGTTTTCCAGTTTCTGTGCTTCTCTGATAACAAATATGCTACAGCCATTTCCAGGACTTGATAAGATTCTCTCTGGTCAAGTGTGCTGGGAGGAGAAGGGCTCATCTGGCAACATGTGTGCAGTTAATGGGACACATAAAGCACTTCAAAATATCTGTGTTGTGCTCAGTGATTGAAATTCTCTTTTTCTTTTTACCTCCTGCGTCTCCTAAGTATGAACCTCAAATATTGACTCGTAAGTAATGTCTTCCCTGACTCCCACTGAAGCCTGCTCTTCTGCTGTGCTCCTGTTGAGTTTCATGCATTCCTTACATTGTAACTGTTTGTTTAAATAGCTGCCCATTCATTTGTGAGACCCTAAAGGACAGGAATCAAGGCTTTATTTATCCCTAAATGCCTGGTTATCAGTTCACACCTTGGACACAGGAATGATTAGGCAGTGTGCACTAGAAGTAAGCACAAAAGCTTGTCTGCCCTCTTCAGTTTCAAAAGGGAATTTGAATTAGTTGCAAATATTTAACAATTGTGATATTTCATATGAAAATCTGTAGTCTCAATTTTTCTTGGGAACAAAAAGGTCTGAAGACACTGGGACTTTGGGCTCGACGACTTGATAAGCTACAGTAAACTCAATAAGCCTAATATCAGCTGACACTTATATTATCACCTTCCCTCATCCTTTGAAGAAAATAATTTAGATTATTTTTTCATCTTAGAATACAGATATTATTCTAAGCACAACACAAAAATAGAAAGCATACAAGAAAATATTGTTAAAGTTGAGCCCCAAAACTCCCATATATAGAAATTAGCAAAAAGTTAAAAGAAAAATATCAAAGACTCTGATAGAAAAAAAGTATGCATTTGCAAGATGTTAATTTTTCCCAAAACACATAGGATTTTCACAAAGTAATAAGAATAATACCAATTACCTCCCACCACCAAAAAAGTGTTCTGACCCATTCACATGTGGCATGTGCTCTCCTTTTTAAACCCAGCCTGCTTCGTTTATTAATTTTAATGACTTGATCCTTGTAGATATTTGATTTTTTCCATCTTTACGGTAGCTTTGTATACTGGATCAACTAAGCTGGGACAACATTTCCCAGAATTCCCTTTCCAGGATGCTTTGGAGTTAGGGTTTGTAACAGAAAAGTTTGCATGAGATTTGAAACTCTGAGATGGGGTAGCTTGTGTCTACATTGGAAAGGTGGATATTGGGTCAAACACTGCTGCGGTTCACCAGCAGGTCTGCTGGCTCACTTTGTTGGCTTGTGGCAGCAGGCAGAACCGCAGCTGTCCCAGCTGGACTAGTTCCTGCACAGCTCATCAGTGAAATGTACCAGCTCTTGAGCTTGGTGGCTGGTTGTTGGTGAGAAACCAACTGAGGTTCGTCTGTCCTCATAGGTTCCAGCTCAGCTTTCAGGTTTCTCTAAGTTCCCTCATATTCCATATCCATCTTCCCTCCCTGACTGTCATCCCTGATACTTCAGGCTGCAGTCCATGGAGTAGGCACAAGAAACATTCATAGACTACTTATCCAGCCCCCAAGATTGCATAAGGTCAAACCGCTATAATAAATCACAGTGGTTCCGCTTCTCTACTAGAGCCCTGGCTGACACATCTATCACAATCCTGAATCAGCATTAATGATCATGAGAGTCAGATCCCCCTCCTCTCCATAATTCAAATATAGGATAATAAGGATAATAGAAGATACAACTAACATTTACATATCATATTATCATTTACAAAGTGATTTTACATTTACTCTCTTGTTTAATGCTCAAAAAAATCCTCCATGGCATTTTAAACTACTTCTTTTGACAAAGGAGAAAATTGAGACTTCAAAAGTCAAAGTGACTTGCCCCAAATTATACAGCTAGTCTAAGCCATTGTCAAGGGCAAACACTGAAGGCTGTTGGCAAAACTGTATAGTCTTGCACCCAGGTTGAGAATTTTAGATCTCCCCTTTACCAGCTGTTATCCTTGGATATATATTTCTTATGGGAATGTTGCAAAAATTAAATGAAATAACACGTAAAGTATTTAGAAAAGCACCTTGAATGTAGTAATGATTCAGTAAATAGCAACTATTACTATTAACTATTGTAGTAATATTAATTGTAAAGAAGGGGCTGATTCATTATGTAAATTAAAGATTCTAATAGTTGTTTTGTTTTTTCTTTTCTTTTCTTTTTTTTAAGTTAGAGACGGGATCTCGCTCTTGCTCTCAGGCTGGTTTTGAACTTCTGAGCTCAAGCAATCTTCCCTCCTTAGCCTCCCAGAGTGTTAGGATTACAGGCGTGAGCCACCGTGACTGGCCCTTTTCTTTTTTATATATATTTCACAGTATCACGGGGGTACAAACACTTTGGTTACATAAATTGCCTTTGCACCAACCAACAAGGATGCCCATGCCCCAGATAGTGAGCACCACATCCGTTAGGTGTGTATTTACCAGTCCCCTCCTTCCTCCTGCCACCTGCCTGACACCCTATGACTGTTACTTCCCTTATGTGCACATTAGTGTTGATCAATTAGTACTAATTTAACGGTGCGTGCATGTGGTGTTTGTTTTTCATTCTTGTGATACTTCACTTAGAAGAATGGGCTCCAGCTCCATGCTTTCTTTTATTGACAAATGCAATGCTGAAATTTTTTGTGCTACTGCAAATGAAGTTTTGCTCTAAACTTTTCTCCACATTTTAAAAAAATGACAAGTATTTAATTTGCAAAGCACGCACGGATTGTGAAAGCAAGACCGGAGACTACTAAATGGGCACACCAGCTATAAACAGAAGGAGCAGAGAAAGCAGAGATTTGAGAAAGCAGAGATTTGTGGCTGCCAACTGGAGTTGCACCCACAAGGAACTCCTCCCTGACCTCTCCCCAGTCCACCTGGAGCAGCCACACTGTGGCCTGTGCACCATAGTCCTTGGGTATCTAGGACATGAAATTTTCCAGCAGCTCCAGGACCTCTCATTCATGGTGGTCAGGTGCCATTCTGCAGCTGGCTGCTAGAATGTGTCCAGTAGGTAAAGCACTTACTTAAGCTTGTCCTATGGTAGTGCCTCTCAAACTATAATGTGCATTCAAGTCACCCAAGCATCTTGCTGAAATGCAGATCCTGATTAAGTAAATTCAGCAAGAGGCCTGAGATTCTGCACTTCTAACAAGCTCCCAGATAACACTGACACTGGTGAAAAGCAAATCTCTACACAACACAGAACACTGAGCACCCCATAATGCTCACCATCTTGTTTGTTGCCACTGGGGTAAATAGGGGAGTACTGCCAGCCCCACACCTCAAGACGGCAATATGAGAGTATAGTAGACACTGTAGTTGTTCTACCCTGACACCCTCAGATCTCTCTTACTGGTACCATGTTCCCATCCCTCCTGGTTCTGTGGGCTTTGCATTTAGGGTTCACACCCTGCAACTTTATTCAGAGGATTGCCCTTGGGCTATGGCCCTCACATACCAACAAACAGCAGTGTATGATAGTCCCTTTTCCTTTCGGGAAGCCTGTAACTGTTGTGGGAATAGGAAATCTCAGCTTCCTTACTTTTTAGGGTGGGAGGAAATCTGGGGTACACTTGTATTTGTTTATCTATTGCTCATCCTGATTTATGCTCCATTGCTCCCTGCGGAATATATCCTCAGGCTGAGGCTGGGTCTTCACTAGGAATTTCCACCTTCTTAGCTTTATTCTCTTCCCTGTCCAGTTTTGCCTACTCTCTTACAGGCTTGTCCTGGGAATACTTCCTTATTAAATCACCTATACACAAATCCTCATCTCAGTTATACACTAGAGAAGCATGTTTGCTGCCAAGGCAACTGACTAGGCCATCCTAGGCCCTGCCTTCCTCCCCAAGGGCTAAGGAAATCCTTATCTCCGGCACACCTGTGACTGGCATTCTTTTTGGGAAACTCTGGGGTAGAGGATGCCTTTTGTGTAAATACACTGCACAGCCAAAATCACGAGACCCAGAGAGTTTGCAGCCTCAGTCCTGGTCTCTTATCAACAAGTCAAGCTGTCCAACTGTTTCTGAATTTCTTGTCCTCATGTTATTGACAGGGATGTCACAGAAGCACATCTTCATTTATAATTTTAGAGAAGACAAAAACGTATGACAGATGTAGAATTATTGTACTCTTCCAAGTCACTTTTGGGAGCGATTCCTAATTTATTCAAGAATCAATTTTAGTTGGCGTGTGTCCTCTAGCCTTTGCAGTTTGGGCCACAGTGTGTGAACAAGAAGGGTGAGTTAAACTGAAGACATTAACCATTTATTTAAAGTAGTTGCATTTTAATTTAAGAACAAAACAGGAAGTCCTTAAATTTGCCCACAGACTTTTGGTGTTTTAATCCTCTTTAAAGTGAATTATGAGAAAAGTCTATGCTGGAAAAGAAGATACAAATAGCTTCATGAGCCTTGTATAACAAAAAAAAATCTCGTTACTCTAATATGAGTTTGTTCCGACTAGTGGGTAATGTAAAACAACTGCTACCTCCCTAATGCCTTGTTATTCTTTAATAAAAACAGTTCATAATTCAACCTTAGTTCATTGAAACTCATGTATTTTTATTTTTTTATTTCCTGCTCTCTGCTTCTCTTATTCATTAAATTTCATCATAAAGTTCAAATAGAGCTAAGAATTAAGATAACTAAAAATCAGTAATAAACAGAGAACCATGGATTAAATGAAACTACATTTCCCCCCTTTGAGTAAACAGCTTTGGGGCCACTCTGTTCCTGCTGCAGGTTTTCATAATCGTAGTTAAGTTGGGTGTTTCTCTCTGCAGTTAATAAAAAATGCTTCCCAACAAGACTGAGCGTAGCTTTTCCACATTTAAACTGCAGCTGTTTTTCATATGGTGGTGTTCCAGAAAGGATCTACAGTCTTCTAGCCCCATGAGAAGGAGGTCAGAGTATGAGAAAGTTCTGTCTCTTCCATTTCTTGCCTTTTCTGTTCCTAGAACACTCAAAACAAAATGATAAGTAGTTTTGTCCTTAAGAAAATTCTGTCCTCCATCTTTTTTCTCTAAGTTTAAACACTCAGCAACCAATGTGTTAGCTACTCAGCTTTGTTTGGCTACTCACCTTTCCTGAGAGAAGCGAATGCTAAGGAAGATGTTCTGTTGCGTTTTGGCTGTTACCATAGCAATGTAACATGGGCAGTGACAGAGCCCATCACTTCTTTCACTCAGTAGGTATTTGTCCCTTGCCCTTCATGGGTCTATGGGCCAGCACAGAGGAAACGGTGGAGGTAGAACAAGGCTAAATTCCTTCTCTTGACAAGTTCATGAATTTGTTGGGGTAATAGACCAGTAAGCCAGTATTTTCAAAAACAATGCAATTAATTACTTCAAATAATTACATGTGACTTGGGCATAGAGTTTAAGTAAGTGGTCCAAGTCACATATCTTTTTTAAGTGACAAATTTAAGAACTTGAACCCAGCAATATTACACTCCCAAGCCTATGCTTTGTCTAGTATTATTGCACACTGGTTTTGTATTAAGTGATTATATCTCATTTTTTAAAAAATAGTGGGTTATTTGCCAAGTGGAGGAATTTAACCTTGTTCATCTCTGCATTCCTCTGTGTCCCAGTTCCAAATCTGGGAAATGAGAATAAGACCATAGTACCTTGATTTTAAAGCATCATCAATTTTTAAATACCCTACAAAATTAAAGCTAGATCAGAGGAATAAGATCTAGTGTTCTATAGCACTGTAGTGGTAAAATATAATTAACAATAATTTATTGCACATTTTCAAAAAGCTAGAAGAGAGGATTTTTAATGTTCACTATGCAAGAAAATAATAAATGTTAGAAGTGATGAATATGCTAATTACACTGATTTGATCTTTACACGTCATGTACATGCATTGAAATATCACTGTCTCTCATAAATATGTTCAATTATAACATATCAACTAAAAGGAAAAACACTGGTGAATTATATGGTATGTATATAAATACAATATGAATATAATCATTTAAAAATATCATAAGCAATGCCTCAGGAGATTCTTAGTAGAATAATTGAGAACATGTATAATTACCTTACTCATTGCTTGGTGCATGATGGGTATCTTATGAATGGTAGCTCTTATTGACATTATTGTTAGCAAATTAAGAATAGGGTACTACTGAAATAGGAGGAAGGGGCTTAACTCTCTGACTCATAAGAGAAAGATTCCCAGTGGAGATATTACCTAAACCGATTCTTCAAGAATGACTCTCCAAGCTGGTAAGGAATGGAACTGCATTTGAAGCAAAAGAAACCAAAGACACATTGGTACATTGTTTTCTAGGAATCCAAAGTAGTACGCCATGCTAAACTACAAGGCATGCATGCCACGTTGATAGCAGACACAGCTGAACTGAGAGCAGGGCCAGGTCAAGATGGGCTTTGAATTGACTTTGGATGACATGACCTAGGATTCGAGTTCCCAAATGAAAAATAAGAGTCATTGAGAAAACATAATCATTTCTTTGTTTCATTTCCCTGACAGAGACATCTTAGAATTCTATATTTCCAACACTTTTAACAATATGGCAATACCATAGCAAAGTAATGTCTTGCATTTCTAGTGGGCTTAATAAGTTAGAGAGCCCTTTCTCAGACAGAACTCATTCAGTTCTATATGACATGTAAAACAGGAGATAACACATTTCTGAGGACCCTGGTGCTGAGCCCAAGATTGAATGACTCACCCAAGATTTCATAACTAGTAAGTGTCAGACGTGAGATTCACATCCACCTTTTTGGACTTCATATCAGAAGTCTAGTAGGCCTCTTTGGAAAGAACTCTGTCGTTTTTCATATTAGAAATGGGTGGTCTAGTCCATCTTCTCAAACACAGCTTGCCTCTGGACCTTTTCTCACACAGATCCTCATGCCTAGAATGCTCTCTCATGATGACTTTCTTCTACATATCCAAAATCTGATCAAAAGAGTTAACTCAATTCCTCGCTCATCTGAGAAGATTTCTCTGCTCTTTGCAGCACGTAATAGACTTTCTAGTGGTCCCTCTCTGCATTCTAATGTAGCAAAACCAAATTCTTATAAAGTTAACCTTTGAGCTTTCTTTTCCTTCACTTTCTTCCCAGTACTTTTCCCACAGTCATTCAGAGACATCAACAGTACCCTAATTGAAAGTAGGATTTTAGAGCAAGAATGAAAAATGTAAGAAAGACACTTGTGTTTTTGTACTTCAAAATAGGCTTTTTGAATCTCTTTAAAAAGAACTGAAGAAAGTATCCCGTAAAATATGGGCTATCAAAATAAAATCAGAAATAGAATGAAAAAATCCTTGAATAATCCATTCCCCAATACCCACATCTGTACTCAAGGAAGACTATGGTGGACTATGAGGAGATATCACCAGGGACAGTCTCTTGGAATTGCCAACCAGAGTCAGTGGCCAGCACAAAAGTGACACATGGAAGTTTTTGTTCATTCAAGAAAGTACTCTATGTCACCCATTAGGGTGGCTCCACTGGAACAGGGTGTGGACTCTCTGTCAACTGCTGCCTTTAGTTGCCTGTAAATCATCCAGAAGAAGGAAATTCACTGGGCCATGGGACTTTCCTGAATTCATTAGAACTGACCTCTGTCAATTGTCCAGAACAATGTGAATGTTGTTCTTTGGAGTTGTGTGATGCCACAGAACTGGTTCAGAAGAAAACATTTCCTACCTCATCTAGCCAAATAAAAAGATTTTGCAACCTTAACTCCAGGAGATGATGTAGAGTGGATGTGCAATATAAAGGTCAGCTCTGGAAATTGGAGGGAAAAGAGAATGGTGAAACTCAATTTCATTATAGTTTTTAGATTCACGTGGTAATTAAAGTTTTCATATATTAATGTCTTTACAACTAAATTATGAAATACTTTTTTGACTAGTCTTATAAGATGATTTGTGTATCTCTAACAGCACTTATGAAAATCAGATGCTCAAAAATATTGATTAATTGTTAAGAGGAAAACTTTTCCAAGGTCATTTATATGGTAATAGGTTGGGACTCCTGACCTTTAAAGATAATTTTCCTCAAAGCTCACATTAATTCATGAAGTGAGTTAAGTATTAGAACCTATTACACACACATTTTTACATCACTAGAATTCTTATAACTTTTAAAAAACACGCATGTGCATTTTTGCCTTTAAGGTTTATCACAAAGTCAGAGTGGTAGGTAAATGGGAAAGGCAGAGGGATAGGAATCTCTGGCATAACACCTTTATGAAGTCTTTCTTGATCAACTACACTCACAGGAAAGAAAGGCCCCAATTTCACCCTATTTATATTTCTATCATAGCTGCTATTACATCAAATCCCTTCCCTGTTTATACATTTCACTCTCCCTCTGGAACAGTGGTTTGACAATGACTAGAGACATCTTGATTTTTCACAACCCAGGTGGGGAGTGATATTGCATCTAGTAGCTGGAGGCCAGGGGTGCTGCTAAACATCCTGCACTAGGTAGGATAGTCCCCAACAACAAAGAATTATCTGGCTCAAAATGTCAATAATTCCAAGTTTGATACCTCACTCTCTTTCAAAAGGAAATTTCAATGAAAATTTTCCCTGGTTAGCAAAGGTCATTGATGAGCAGGATGATATATGTGAATCATTTGAAGAATACACAACAGTTATAGACCTATTAATTGGAGAATACAATGAAAGGTTCACTGACTTTGAGAATCATGACATCACACTCAAATTAGCATTTTAGCCTCACCTAGTTGATATCATCAAGGCACCTAAAGAACTACAGATGACATTGATTGAGTTCTCAGTAGTTGACATTTTAAAGTCATTGTTTGAAGAAAGATCCAATTGAAATATGGAAAAATGAAGAATACTCATGCCTTCAGCAACATGCCTGAAAAATGCTTTCTTGCTTTTCAACCGCTTATTGCTGCAAATCTACATTCTCCTACCTAACCCAAATCAAGATGCCCTTAAGGTCACAAATGACTGATACCCATCTAGAGCAGCAGTTCCCAGACTTTTTGCCACCAGGGACTGGTTTCATGGGAGACAATTTTTTTCACAGACACAGGGGGGTGGGGGATTGATTCAAGTACATTACATTTATCGTGCACTTTATTTCTATTATTATTACATCACAGTATATAATGAAATAATTGTACAACTCACCATAATGCAGAATCAGTGGGAGCTCTGAGCTTGCTTTCTTGGAACTAATGCCACCACTGATCGGACAGGAGGCATAGCTCAGGCGGTGATGCAAGCAATAGGGAGAAGCTGTAAATACAGATGAAGCTTGGCTCACTAACCCGCAGCTCACCTCCTGCACTGTGGCCTGGTTCCTAAGAGGCCATGGACAGGTACTGGTCTGCAGCTGGGGGTTGGGGACTGCAGATCTAGAGGATCAACTGTAACTGTGGATCTCCATGCTGCAAAAAAATATTCAAACACTTTCCAACCAAAAGCAGACACAAAAAAGTCATTAAAAGGTTTGTTAAGTTTAAAATTAATAAATAGCTTTCACTTTTTGAAATTATTAAGTACATTGTAGTTAGATTTTTACAAAATAATGTACATTTTTAAGTATGTCTAATTGAAGTTTCTTGAACGTAGCCTTATTTGATTATAGCTAAATTAATGCAGCCTTCCAAGATGAAAATATTCCCCAACCCTTGTCTAGCAGAAATAGAATGAGTGCCATATATATAATTTTAAGTTTTCTAGGAGCCACATTAATAAAGTAAAAAGAAAAAAGGAAAATTATTTTAATAATATATTTTGTTTACCCCAATTCATGCAAAATAGTATCATTTTAATGTGCAATAAATATAAACAGTAATTAATGAGATAATTTACATTATCTTATTGAACTAAGTGTTTAAAATTTGGTGTATATTTTACACCTAACAGCACATCTCAATTCAAATGCTAAATATCCAATGGTTTATGTGAAACGTAATCTTACAAAAACAAAGTTAGGTTTCATAGAAAACTATTTTACAGTGTACTCATTTTTTAATTTAAAAATAATTGATTAAAATAAAATAACATTAAAAATTCGCTTCCTGGGGCAGACAAGCACTCAATAGCTACATGTAGCTCAGGGCTATCCTAGTGGACAGTGCAGCCAAGGACAATTAAAAAACTAATAAAATTTAAGTTAAATATAAAATGAGCTAATGATCTTGCAGTGAGATCAAGATAATGAGTGTGATGAAAAGTTGACAGTATTCAGATTTAGATGCTGGTATTTCCCACCAAAACAAATGTGGACAATGAAACAATTTGCAGAAAGGGAACGTCTCTATTTCTGTTCACTTTCTCATTGTCCAGCTTGTTCCTTTGGAGGCTTCAGTATATCCGTCATATGAATTTGGCCTCTACTTCCACATGTTCTCCCTGACCTGGCTAAGGAAAAGGTCCCCAGAAATGCAGAGCTACAGGGATTCAGCTTAAGTTGTATTAGATCGTCACACTTCATTCTGATTCACCACTGCATCCTCAGGACAACACTGCCCTGCTTCCAGAGTCATTATTATTCTTTCTGGCTCATACTACTAGCATCTCCTTCCCTCTGGGTTCAACTGTACAAGCAGCTGTTAAGAAGTACAAAAGAGTACTATACACTCCGGATCCATCGTCCTCCTCTCTCCAGTTCCTGGCTTAGAAAGTCATATGTGAGAAACTGCGCTTAGTCAAAGAGAAAAAGGGCTGAAATTAATTTCCAGGCCCCAGTTTTCCTCTCATCCTACTCTCCCAAGTATTAATGAACTGTTTGAAATGTTGTCAAAGGGGAAGACAGGATATTGCCTCTAAAATGGCACACTATCCCTCAGAGTTGGAAGAAATCAAAGAGTTTCTTAGTACATAGAATCCACATCTGTGGAGGACATCTGTATCCAGATGTAAAGAAGGCCCCAAAGGGATATGGGAACTTCTATTAGAAAACTATTGCCAATTGTTCTTTGCAATATCTTTCCTTGGAAATGAGAGACAAGCCCCCAGACAATTCCTGTTAGTCAGCCAACTGGCACATTCCAAATTTTCTATTCCGTTTATGGACAGTCTAATCTTGTGCTATGTTGCAAGGGCTTTCTGTAGGGCATTCTTTCTCTTAATGGGCCTCAGGTGCAGAAGGTTGAGTTCACCCTTTTCCCCAGGTTGTCATTGGTACAGGCAAGTCCCACTCTTATTTATTTATTAATTTTTTATTTGATTGCTCATTCATTTGTTTATTTAGGTATGAGTGTCTTTATTTCCTTTTCTTACTCTGATTTTCCTTCCTCACACAGGTAGCTGTTGTATGCTGTTTAATATCTTCTCTGTTTTTTTTATGTATTACTACAAGATGTGTACCTTTTGTGTGCATGTATTTTTAAACTATATAATTAATGTAGCTCATTTTATTATGTATTACTCATTCCATTCCTTGGTTTTTCACTAAGGACTATATGCTGAAGATCCCTCCATGTCAATGGGTACAATTTATCAGTTGTTTCTGTTGTATGACGTGCATCCACCACACCCTAATAGTCCACTGTCCAAGTAAGGGACAACCAAGCCATCTCTAATCCCTGCCACCACATGAAATTCCAAAATGGACTTCCTCACACATGTTCTTTTATGTAACTGAGATTTTCTTTGGGGTAGTCTTGGATGTTTGACTTAGTCTTTCTACCTAGATGTCTGTCCCTCCAGGGACCAGAGAACCAATATTATGGTCTGCAAGCTGCTAAGTATGTACATCCCAGTTATGTACTTGGTCACTAAGGAAATAACCACAGAGATAAGCTCATGGACAAACTGAACCTATTGTAAAATAGACTTGGTCCCAAATTCCGTTTGATTTTCATATACCCCCACTCAAATAGAAAGGCCATGATAGTGTTACTGCCCAACCGGGTCCCTTGCCCACTGCCCAGATAAAGGCCAATATACTGAGACAGTAGGAGTTGCAGCAGAGAAAGACTTTAATGTCACAAGGTGCCAGGTGAGGAGGTGAGATAAATCCATCTCCCAGAGAATTTTGCTGCCAAGATTTTTAAAGGTGGTTTGGCAAAGGACTAATGAATTGAGTCTGATGATTGGCTGGGAATGGAGTCATAGGATTGGAAAGCAGAAATTGTCTCCTTGGTAAACAGGAATTCCCAGAGAGAGGGTAGAAAGAATTCTTGGATTGGTGCCTATGCATGGCCACTGGCCCAGTTGACATCAGTTGGTCCCCCCCAAAGGCAGAGTCTGGAAGATGTCTCAAAGACCAGTCTTAGGTTTTACAATAGTGATGTTATCTATAAAAGTGGTTGGGGAAGTCACAAATTTTGCCTCTGTCAAGGAAATGTGACACTTAAGCAGTAACCAGCTACTGTAGTAGGGAAGTTAGGAAACACTGGCTGGTTAACTTTTAGCTGTATCTATATTTCCATAGAAATCAGAAATTTATCACTATTCCTGTCTTCAGCCTTACATTGTTTTAATATAGGTGGTTTCAATAGTATTCTGGGTCCCATGGGGTAGTAGCACCTCAGACCTTGTATTCAATAGCCCTCAGAAGGTCTGGGTATTGCCTTTCCCCTAGGGCAGAGTTACTCTGATAAATGATTGAGTTACTTTTGAGGAAGGGTTGGTGGAATATTTATTTTATATGACTGCAGTGACATTTCAGGTTGCTTCCTTGAAATAATGGGCTCTAAGTTTGAGAACTGGCTCAGATAGACAAACTAGGTAAGAAATCACAATTTTGCATTTTAATGCCTAACATCAGTCTTCTGTTTATTTGCTTTTTATTTTTCTAGTTATAGAAGTCAATCATTCACCCTTCCTCTTATTTTGTCTGTAGGAACATCACAATTTATTTAATGTGTGGGTCATCATCTTTCCTCTGACAGTAAGTGCTGTCATCTGCTCTCTCTGCCAGAGTCCTATCATCTCTATTTGCATGAAGGACACCGGTTCCTAGGCAGCATCTCAATGGCTAAGCCTGACTGTGAGAGTGTGTGTATTCTAGGTCCTCACAGGTGATACAGCCAGGTTTCAGGCTGTTGCTCTCACTTAATAAATCTATTCAAACATTTCCAACCCTCTGAGTCTTTTGATCCTACAGAGTACTGCAAAGGCAGTTCCAACATCTCCAACTAATTTGCGGTAGGTCTGTTATTGCCATGTCAAAGCGTTAAGGAGACAATCTAGTAAGTATTAATATTAGGACAAGGTCTCAGTCTCAGCATCCTTACCCAGATGTTAAAGCAAGAGACATGGGAGAGTGTTCCTAAGTCAACAAACTGTTACTCATCTGGCTTTATCGTCTATCCATTCTGTATTTGTTTCCTAGAGCTACGGTAACAAAATACCACAAATTCGATGGTTAAAACAACAGAAGTTTATTCTCTCACAGTTCTGGAGGCTGGAAGTTCAAAATCAAGGTGTCAGCAAGGCCATACTGCCTCTGAAGGCTCTAGGGTATGATCCTTCCTTGCTTCTTCCCAGCTTCTGGTGGTTGTACGGAAATCCTTGGGCTTGTAAACTCACCACTATGACCTATGTCTCCATTGTCACATTGCATTCACATTCTCCTTGTGTGCCTCTGTGTCCCTGTCTTTTCACGTAACTTTGTTATGAGGGCATCAGTCATTAGATCTGGTACCTGCCCTAATCCACTATCACCTCATCATAATTTAAGTACATCTGCAAAGTCCCTATTTTCAAATAAGGCCACATACACAAGTACCAAGGTTTCAACCTGCAGTATTTTCCAACATCAACTAATTCTCCAACTCTGCAGACATCAACTGATTATCTTATAATTTAGCTCAATTTTGATCTACAGAGTTAGCTTAGACCTCACATGTTAAGAGCTTAGTCCACAAGACTGCCCCACTTCAGACTCCAACCATAAGTCTGGGTCCTCTCATACTTTTGATTGACCAGCTATAAATCTGGGGGGAAGAGAGGGTTCCCACAATTCCCTCTTCAGGGTTGACAATTTCCTAGACTGGCTCATAGACTTGAGAGAAACACTTTACTTATGTATTCCAGTTTATTATTAAGGATAAAACTTACAAACAGCCAAATGGAAGAGATGCATAGGGCGAGGTATTGGGTGGGGGGATACACAGAACTTCCATACCCTTCCTGGGTACGTTACCTTTGCAACACCACCATGTGCTCACCAACCTAGAAGCTCTGAATCTTGTTCTTTGTTTTTCTATGGAGGCTTCATTACATAGGCATTATTGATTTAATCATTGTCCATTGGTGATCAACTTGACCTTCTATTTTCAGCCTTCTCTCCTTCCCTGAGGAGGTCAGGGGTGGGGCTGAAAATTCCAACCCTCTGATCACATAGTTGGCTCCACTAGCAACCAGCTCTCCCTCCTAAAGGGCTTTCTAAAAGTTACCTCTTGAACATAAACTCAGTGACTGAAAGGGCAAAGCCCCACCTGGGCCCACCTGGGGGAGGGGGGTGCTGGGGGGGGCGGCGAGGAGGGTTCTGGTATAGGCCTGGGATAAGAACAAAAGGCCTTCTCCATTCTCCTCCCAACCACAGGCCTGAGGCAGGCATGCAGGTTTTAGTTCTCAAAAAAGAGTGGAAGATGTTTTAAAGACACAGAAAATATTTTTGTTGCTTTTTTAGGCCATTCTCTCTGTTACATTTCTATCCTTGTTTATGTGATATTAGCCTGAAAAACTTCCTTTAACATGTCTTGTAGATCATGTCTGTTAGGAATGAATTCTCTCTGGTTTTCATTTACTTAAATAGTTTTATTTCACCATCATTTTTGAAAGATAGTATTTCTGGGTAGAAGATTCTTTATTGACTGTTTGTTTTTTTCAGGATTTTAAATATGTCATCCCATGACTTCTGACTCCCATTATTTCTGACTAGAAGTCAGCATTAATCTCACTGAAGTTACATTGTACCTGAAGAGTTGTCTCTCCCTTGCTGCTTTCAGGATCTTCTCTTTTGTGTTCAGATTTCTGTGAATTTATCTTTTACTCAGAATTCACTGAGATTCTTGGATGTGTATACTCATATTTTTCATTAAATTTGGAAAGTTTTCAGTCATTCTTCAAAGATTCTCTCTGCCCCTTTCTCTCTCTCCTTTCCCTCTGGTACTACTATTATGCATATTTTGGTCCATGTAAAGTTGTGCCACAGGTGTTCTAGTTTCTCTCTGTTCATCACTTGGGTATTCTCTACCAGTCTGTCTGCAAGTTTCTTAACACTTTCTTCTGCTAGGCACCTCTAACAAATTTTCATTGCAATTAATGTAATTTTCAGCTCCATAATTTACATTTGGATTTTTTATAACTTATATTTCTTTATAGATATTCTACATTTGCTGAGACATTGTCTTCATATCTTTCTTTACTTGTTTAATAATGGTTTCCTTTACTTTGTTGAACATATTCATGATGGTTACTTTGAAGTCATTGTCTATTAAACCTGAAACCTGCTACCTCTCACAGATAGTGGTTTTGGCCTAATTTTTTTTCCTGTTTATGGGTCCTGTGTTCTATTTCTTTGTTTATCACATAATTTTTTGTTGAAAACTGTATATTTTAGGTAATGTAGCACCTTTAGATACTGTTTCCTTTCCCCCTGTCTCCTAGACTTGTTTTGGTTGTTGTTTGCTTGCTTATTTGTTTTGTGAAGTGGTCAGGCTACTTTAGTCACTTCTATTTGATCCATGATATGCAGCCTTTGATATCACTCCTTGGGAGGTGCAAACTTCAGCATGTGCACAGTCATCTTGATATGGCAGCTAAGCAGGGCTCTCTTTGTATCTTTCTCTGTCTCCTTATTAAGCTATCTTCTTCATTTGGTAATACACCTCACCAACTGAACTCCATGAATTACAGGCTGATTGCTCTATTGTTTTTGACAATGCCCTGGGGCATAAATTGCTTAGGAGTGTGATCCAATTAAATGTGTTGTTCTGAGGCCAGTCTTTGAGGTTTGCTCTGACTCCAGGAAGGTTCTTCCTAGCTCTCTCTTTCTCTAGTCATCTCTGATGAACTAACCAGCTTATGAGCTAGCTTGTTACTCTTACTTAAGAGGGGCTATTCTTTTAGAGAGAGCCCTTAGGCTTGAACTTCTTCACATTCTGATTCAAATAATGTCAGTTCCTTTGGATAAAGCTGTCTTTTCTCATTGGCTGCGTTTTCCCCTAGGCAAACTATCTGGTCAACTAAGTTGCCCAGTATCCTCAGGTCCTCTCTGCTTGCCTCTTTCAGTGTGGAATCTCTGCCCAGCATGTGAGCCAGACCAAGGGCAGTTGAGGTCCCAGTATTCTTGGCCTGTCCTCCCTGGGATAGAGCCCGTGTCTCATGGATATGGACTGGATGGAAACAAGGAGTCCCCAACCTTTCAGCTGTACTCACTAGCTTTGCACTGAAAAATATTCCCAGTTGACTTTGTAGAATGGAATAGGACTTTCAGGACTTTCATGTTCATTATGCTATAGCTAGTTGAGGATGAAGCCTTATTTTGCCACTACTGCTGTTGCCCTCTGTAAAAACACAGATGTTTGTGTCAAGGCCACTGCCTCTCCCTGACCCCAATACTTGTATTTTCTGCATCTTCACTGTTCCTGTACAACCAGAACTGATGAAAAAGTGGGAAGAATATCCTTTATTTCCCACTCAAGGCCACACTTTGACACAGAAGCGGGCACTGAAGAAATACTCCCTGTGTAACACAAAACCTCTCAACAATACGCTTCTATAACCTTTATCTGATGCCCCACTTTTCACACACAGAGACCCCTAACTCCATGCATCTAGACTTGGAAATCAAAGTGTGAGACAGGTATCACTGGGTCCTCAAAATATGAATTCATCCCTAATTCCTTTGCACACACAGCAACCCAGTAAAAATCTTTATGGGAATCTACCCATGACAGCCTCCTGCACCAGTTTATAAAATGTGTATATTTTTGCCAGCCTCAGACTAGAAACTCAAGCTTTCCCTAAAGAAAGAGTTGGAAAACTATAGTCTCTGGGCAAATTCTGGCCTATCAACTATTTTGGTTCAGCTTCTGAGTTAAGAATGCTTTTACATGTAAATATTTGCAATCAGTCTGATAATAGGGAATGCTAATTTTTGACCCTAAATATGTGAAATGCTATTCAATCAAAAAAATTTTTATTATTCTCATTAGATTTATATTACAAAATAATTCATATTCAATTACTATTATTATATTTTGAATTTCATCAATAAAAATTTTATTAAAACTTATTTTCTCTCATTATATATTTTGTGTATTATCCTGAATTTATCCTATTGGCCCACAAAGGCCAACATATTTATCTATTGCTTTAAAGAAAAAAATTTTCCTACTCCTACCCTAAAGGATGCCCAAGAGAATATGAGTTTGAAGAACGCTAGAGAAGAGTACAAAAGTTGTGAAAATTGGCATACTTCCGTACAGGATACCGTATCCTAGATCTGGGGAAAAGACTGAGAGTCAGTGACAAAGCCGCAAGGCCCAATAGCACAGCTACAGATTTGTAGCAGATGTGGTCAATTTACTCCTTTCCTGACCAGATGGAGACTATAAAGTCAGAAGCAAGACAACCTTCTTTGTACTGATTTTTTACACTGTCAACACATAAACTCCAAAAAAATGGCAGGCACCTTGCTTTCTTCGGGGCAAAACATTTTCAATGAATTTTTATTAGCCTAATTCTCACCCATATGCATGGCTAACCCACAGTGCAATGGCTTTTATGCTCCAACCACCTGCACAGTAGCATGATGTATTGAGATCAGAGGCAGCAGGACAAGGTAGAAAGTTTGCAAGATAAGAAATAAGAACATAAGGCCTTATCCTGCCACCTAACAGCTGGATTGCCTAATCTACATCAAGTTACTTAATTTAAGAAGTCTTCAGTTTTCTTCTCTAAGATATTGAAATTATAATATATAGCTACTTCTAAGGCTAATATTGAAAATATCTAATAATCATTGTAGCACAGGGACTGATGAATCACAAAGTATGTTGGCCATGAAGAGCAGATGGAGCCATACTAGCCAGATTTATTCATAAATTGTGTGAAGACTAAATGACAAATTGTCACGTGCTGCTCATCACTGAGCCTAAAGTATAACAAGTGCTTCATAATTTTTGTTATCATTACAATGGCACGATTCCCTCTCTTCTTCCTTAAAAATAACTCCCTACCTTACATGTTAAAATGCATTGTATTCCCCATATAGTGATGTATTTATTGTGTTAGATAAGATCTGATACACAATGAAGGTATGGGCTACCTAGAAATAAATATCTAGAAAGTGACCCTCAAGGCTAACATTATTGGGAAACATCTTTTCACCCAACAACCATAACTGGCAGTGAGATTATTGCTAAAAGCAAATTAATTTAAGGATCCGTGGTTCTTGAAAAATAACTAGTTTACAAGAAAATGTTGTGGTGAATTTAACAGGCTCTACTCAAGCTCAGACTATGGGTAGAAAACCCTCAGGAAAAAAGGCTTCCATTACTTCTCCATAGTTTTGATCTGTATATAAGTATTTTCTTGGTTGAAATGAAGATTTATGTTATGGGCAGAATGTTTGTGTCCCCTCAAAATTCATATGTTGAAATTCTAACCTCTAATGTGATGATATTAGGAGATGGAGCCTTTAGGAGATACTTAGGTCATGAAGAGGGAGCCCTCATGAATGAGATTAGTGCCCTTATAAAAGGGACCCCAGAGAGCTGACTCATCTTCTTTCTACTATATGAAAGTATAGTAAGAAGCTGGCAGCCTGCAACCCAAAAGAGGCCCCTGGGCAGAGCCTGATCATGCTGGCACCCTGATCTTGGACTTCCGGCCTTCAGAACTGTGAGAAATTAATTTTTGTTTTTTATAAACCACCCAGTCTATGTACTTTGTTATAGCATTCTGAACTAGGACAATATACATTTCTTAGCAGCTATGACCAGGAGAGAAGTCAAGTAAGATCAAATTCTACATGCTGCTTTGGTCTGCCATGACATATAACAGAAATGATTATATATGCAAATACCAGGAACTTGCATTCTAACTGTTTTACACATATTAATTCATGTAACCCTTATAATAGTTCTACTAGATAGTATATTAGATACCTCTCAATCACTACTTCATATTCTCTTTGTGTATCCTATTCAGTATTCCATAATTATAACAACCTACTCTGCATAAGTTATTATCAGCTTAGTGTTGGACAGCAAATAGCACTTTGCTTCTGGCCACCCATGCCATTTGTTTTTAATCTCCAACCCCAGGACTTCTCTTTGGATGCCCCAGATATCAAGGAAACCTGCTCAACACCCACATATGCAACCTAGAAATGATGGAGAGCTAACCCCAAGGCAAACATTAATTCAATGAGGATCAGGAGCTAATGGATAATGGTTTTTTCTCATTCCCTTAAGATGGACAGTCTTGAAATGTTTTTCATATGTTTTCTTAGACAGTACTGCAAAATTAAGTAACCAATAGCACGTAGCAGAACATAGCTGCCAACAATTCCTGGATTTTCATTTTCTCCATTCTAGAGAGCAGTTAGACCAACCTGGAACCTCTCATTTATAAATATGATAGAGGTTTTTATTTAGCCACCTTGGGAAAGGGATTTACCCATGCAGCCTGATGTGTATCTAGGGAGTAAGGATGTGCTGACGTTATGGCTCCCAGAGTAGCCATATAGACAGAAGAGTATAAGGCAAGAGTGGAAAGGAACAGGGAAGGTGGTGGCCAGAGAAAAAAAAATACCAAGTACTTTGAGCAGGAAATTCATTTAGTGATTAAATGAAAAAGGAAAAGGAGGTTAACATAAGCAAAATAACAAAACTGTTACGTGAAATAGAAGAAACTACGCCAAATGAGTTTTGCATGTATCCACAAGTTACATAAATATTAACCTTTCAATGCAGTACAATCTAAAATATACATGATTTTTGCAGCCCTGAAAATATTGAATAGTGCCTGCTTTCCATCTGGACTATGTAGTATTTATGTGTATATTTATATATAGTTTATCCCCTGTCTTCAGAAAAGGTTTTGTGTTGGCTTATCATGAAAGACAAGCACAAACTAAGATTATTTAACAGTAGAAAAAGAAAACACCATAGACTCTAGGGAAAAATAAGCTGATCAGACACATAGTTTATGACTATAATGGCTGTGCATTAAAACTGTCCCTGGGCTTCTTGGCACCCAGGGCAACATGTACTCAGGATCTGAATAATGGAAGATATTAGTTCATCAGAAGAGACTTAAATTTTCCTGCAAAGAAATTTATCACATTTTTATTTAAAAGATAATAAAATATATAAAGGACAATCTTGAAATAGATTGAGAAGCATTCTTTTTATAAAAAATGAATTTTATTGTGCATATTTAAGGTCTAAAATATGATGTTATAAGATGCACACACACATGTATATAGTGGAATGGTTATTATATAACCAGTGGAAAAAATTAACATATCCATCATCTCACACAGTTACCCATTAATCTCCCTGTGGCAAGAGAAACTATATTCATTTAGCAAAATTCCTGAATATAATACATTATTATTAACTATAGTCCTTATGTTATACATTAGATCTTTCAATTTATTTATCCTACATCTTTGCTACTTTGCATCCTGTGATATACATATTCCTATTTCCTTCCTTCATCCCCTAACCCTGATCCTGAACCACTGTTTTATTCTCTATCTTTATATATTTGCCCTGTTTTATAGAAGTACTTTTTATAATATTTTCCCGAAAAACATAAGTTAAAAAATCAAGGCCTAATATTGAGCCCTTATTTTAAAAAGGCATCTCTTTAGGAGGCTAAGATGTTGTGATTTTGGTATGTGCATTCTCTTAGACTTGAATGCTGTACCCACCTGATGCACATAGTTAACTTTCACTCCTGTATTTATTATGGGTGCTGCCTCCTTCTGAAAGTTTGTCCAATGTACCTTTTTCAGCCCCATGCTGAGTTAGGTGTCTTTTCCACAGATTCTACAGCACCACTGCTTTATCTTATCACAGCACGTGACTTTGTCAAAGTATAGTGTTGTTAATTTCCCTCCCACTAAACTCAATGCTTATGGAGGGCAGGCACTATGCTTTATTCATCTTTATATCCAAATAAATAAATAAAGTAGGAAAAGAATTAATGTTTACCTAATTTGATACAATCTTACTGTTTATTTTCCCTATAGCTACAGGTAGGGAGCCTGTCTCTATGTCCATCTTCTTCTAATTAGAATGCCTTCGGTCATGATTCTGATAGAAACTTAAGACCAGATTAAATTTTTTGAGTTGCTAACTTTGAGAAAAGCTACATAATTTAGATGTCAAATGTTCGTGTTTCTTAAGGACAGTGGAACATATCACCTCTTGGGAATCTTCAGAAAGGGTCAACATTTTCCTCAAGAAGTCAACTTGGTTTTGTTCATATCACCTATCATTTTTTTAGTGCCTACTACCTTCAGTCATTCCTGAGTTGTTATCATTGAGTCTCACACTTTACATATCAACTGTACACTGATGATTCCCAAATTTATGTCTCCAGGTCCAACCCACTCCCCATAAGCATATTTTAATTGACATAAAATATTTGTACATATTTTGGGGTGCATATGATATTTTGATACATGTACAGAATGTGTAATGATAAAATCAGGGTAATTAGGAAATCCATTTCCTCGACATTTATCTTTTCTTTGTGTAGGGAGCATTTCAATTCTTTTCTTCTAGCTATTTTGAAATATACATTAAATTATTGATAACTATATTAAATTATTAATTCTCTCTTTACTGTACTTACACTAGAGTTTGAGGTTGCAGTGAACATGCCACTGCATTCTAGTCCAAGTAACAGAGTGAGAGCCTGTCTCCTCCCCACTGCTCCCACATACACAAAAAAACAAAAACAAACAAAAAAAAGGCAATAATTTCAGAGGCTCTCCAATTTGTGTCAAACAGGAACTATGCCTCGTGTTTTACATGAAAAAGTGAGGGAGAACATTAGAGTTGTCACTAGAGATTAGCAAAGAGTATACACTGGCTAAATGAATACTAATGACTTTACAGTCAATATAACTTTAAAGTTGATTGGTCTTCCAGAATTGTATTTGTTTTGTATATAGAATCTTCCATTTGTAGAGGGTGTTCATTTCTGAATCTTCATTCTACAGTAGTGATACGTGCTGTAATGTGCATCAACCCCTACAAAATCATATTTTGGTTTCCCCTGTTGTTATTCCAATTGCATGTTGGCCAGCTCCCGGAAGATTACCTCCAGCAGTCTCTGTGGGTTGGATGAAGTTCTAGGTCTGTGAATTTGACAACACAACTTTCCAACCTACTGAGATACATTGGTCCAAATGTAGCAAAACAGTGGCTTCTAGGAATTTATATCCTCTCACATTTTGAATTCTCTCATTTAAGTTTTGCAAAATATACTATGTCTATGTACTATGGACCATGTGTTTTTTAAAAGACTTTCTTTTAAGAGCAGTTTTAGATTCAAAGCAAAACTGAGCAGAAAGTACAGAGTTACCATACGCCCCTTGTCCCTACATATGTACAACCTTCCCCACTATCAACGTCCCACATCAGAGTGGGATATTAGTTACAATTGATGAGCCTATACTGACACATAATTATCGCCAAAGCCCATAGTTTATGTTAGGGTTTACTTTTGCTGTTGTATATTCTATGGTTTTGACAAATGTATAATGACATGTATCTGCCATTGTAGTATCATAACAGTTTCACTTCTCTAAAAAAATCCTTTGTGCTCTTCCTATTCATCTCTCCTTCCACCTACTCGCCAACTTTTTGCAACCCCTGATTTTTTTACTGTATCCATAATTTTACCTTTTGAAGAATGTCATGTAGTTAGAATTATACAGTATATAGCCTTTTCAGATTGGCTTCTTTGTGATATGCAGTTAAGCTTCTGCCATGTTTTTTCATGGCTTGATAGCCTTTTTTAGTGCTGAATAATATTCTATTATCTGAATGAATCCAGTAGTTTATTTTTATTTCATAAAGTTTATGCTGGTAGCCAGTTCAGAGGGGTGAGCAATCTTCCTCAAAAACTCATCCCAAAACCCAAGTCCCTTCCTTCTGGTTTTCTGATTCTCTAGGGGTTTGTTTTCATATCTTCAAAGATAATTCACCTTTGCTGTGCCCATATTCCAGCTTATGGGAAAGGAGAAGGAAAAGCAGAACACAAGTAATTTCTTTTTAAACTGATGATATGAAATTTAGTAGATAGATAAATAGATATCTCACTTCTGCTCACATATCACTGGACATAACATAATTACACGACCATATCTACTTACAGTGAAAGTGAGGAAATGTGGTTTGTGGCTAGCCAACCATGTGTACAGTTAAAATATGGTGGCATGGGGAGGGATCTAATACTGAAAATAAAAAGAGACTGTATTTTAGAGAATAATTGGTAGACAACAGACTATGCAACAGGTAGAAATAAGCAACTTCACAAATTACAGAGCACAAAAAATTGTGGACTTTATAATTTTACAGAAGTTTTAATGAAGTATGGAAATATTGAATGTTACTAGAAGAGGCAGTGTCTGACAGTACAATATTTCTCATCTTTTTTAAACTCAGAGTTCCTCAAAGTGTGGTTCACTCTAGGTATAAGTGAACAAGTGACAATTGTATGAGGTCTTCGGATACATCTATGTTTCATTTCAGTTGTTATCTCTTTATTTATTGGCTACCTTATTTTTATGGCATGCTGTCTCAGCTTTCCATTTACAACAATGATATAGTTTCTTTTAAAATTTTATTTAACCAAAAGTAGATAATTGTATTTAAATAAAATTGTCAAGTAAAAAATAATATAGATATAAGATTTACATGACAAAAATTACTAAGGTGTATACTAATGACTTAATCTTTACTCCTTTGATAAACACAAAAATTTCACTATCTCTTTATTGAAATTTCCAAATAGATTAAATATGGCTAAAAATAAATGAATTACATTCTAGTTTAAATGTTTTCATGCTCTCAAACTGTTTGTGTACCTCCACACACTGATATTCTTATGCACTCCCACAACAAGATGTGGCACCTCATCGAGAATCACTAGATAGTGGAATAACATTGAAAAATGTTAGTGCTGTGCTCCTTTCCTGAAATGACCATTTACTGGTTATAACACTCTAGGGCTCAGTTTCCTCATCTATAAATGGCAGATGAATACCTGACCTAACCTCCCAGATTTAAGAAGGAAATTGTTCAGGCAAAATTAAATAAAAATGGTTCTGCAAATATCAGGGATCCATTCAACAACAGTAACTATAATCCAAGTCTCAGTAGTGCCATTTTAGTCAAAGCATTCCCACTGTGAACTACACCACTGTCATGTTGAAAAGCCAATCGTTGAAGGACGTAGAAGGGAACAGCTGTGGGAACCCATAGTCAAGGCAGTCAGAATCTGGTTCAAAAGAACACCATTGCACTGACTTCAAGGGCAAAATTGACACAAAGAACACACAGACATATTATTGAGTGCTGTCCTAATAAATGTCTCCTTAGGGAAATACTCTGAAGGAAATGTGGCATCCAGAATTCCCTCCTCTCTTCCCCCCCACCAAATTGACAAGGTGTTTTCAATTCTTTTAAAATAGTTACACTGATAGTGCATATTATGCTATGCAGCATTTTATAAATTGCCATTCTAAACATCATCTAAATTTATTGGTGCACAAACATGCATATACATGCATACTATCTTTTAGGTATTTCTTTCTGTTATGAAAAATTTGTCATTTTTTCCCTATTACAGTATAAAGAAGAGTAGATTAACTCTCAGAATTCAAATGCTTTATCCAGGATCACATATCTACAACAAGACAACACTCAGAATGGCTACCATCCTAATAAACACTCAATATATGTTTATTTAATAAAGAAATGAGTTAACAAATAAATAAGTTACACACTGAGAAAACTGAGAGATTTCAGCTCCTAATAGTCTGTTTTATTCCACTGTACTATTCTTCTATTTTCATTGAGTCATCATTCCATAAAGCACCTAAAAGGAGCAAAAAAATGGTAACTGATATGGTAAGTGTATTTGTTAATGGCCTATGTTTCTGCTATATTAAATTTATAGTTTAAAAATTAGTTTGTAATTTCTGCATTCTGCCTGGAATGATGACTTACACCATTCCAAGTTGCTCTCCAGTAGAAGTTTGCCTCCTTGCACTCATAATATTCACATCACGTTTACCCCACAGACGCCTTATAGGATTGAAAGCAGGATGTTCAATATAAGCAACATGTATGATGTAAAGGCTGTTTTAGGGATTACTTAAAAGTATTCATGACTATAAATGTTCCTACCCTCTGATCTGTGACTTTTTATTCGTAGGTCTCCACTGTTAAGATCTCCAAGGTTTCTTCCAACAAGGAAGCTGAAGAGTATGGTGATGAAGGATGTGGGGAGCCCTATTTTTAATTCAGGCTACTCCCTGCTGCAGAGCTTTCAGATCATGTACACAGAACCCAGCAGACAGTGAGATTTACTTCTCTGAGAAAAGAGGTGATAGTTAGAAATAGCTCAGCACCAGCTCTTTTTCTATGTCGACTCACTTAGAATCATACAATTTTGAGACAGTTGCTATGTCCTCTTGGCAGGACTGAAATGATAAGAATTATGTAGAAGATTAGATGGATGGTAGTGAATTTATTCTAAATTTGTGTACATTTTGATGCTCTTTAATAGCATAAAAAGGAAGAAAATATTTAGGAATAAATTTAACCAGAGAGGTGAACTATCTATACACTGAAAATGTTAAAATATTGAAGACAGAAATTGAAGAAGACATGACAAATAAATAGAAAGATATCCTTTGTTCATAAATTGGAAGAAATAATATTATAAAAATTTCCATGCTATCCAAAGTGACCTCTAGATTCAATACAAGCCCTATCAAAATTCCAATGACATTTTTCACAGAAATGAAAAAAAAAAAATTCATCTGAAATCACAAAAGATTCCTTAATCCGTTTATAGAAAAAAAAAACTTGGAGGAAAAGAAGGGTAATTAAAAAATAAAAATATAATATAAAGCTTTCTGTGTAAGACCTGATGGTGTGTGTTCTTTTATTTCATTAATAAAATGGCCAGTGGTGTGGGTGGGCGAGGTGAGTGCATGCACGTACCATGTCTTTGTGTCCTAAAGAAATGCACATTTGGAAAACAAGACTTAATTTTCCAGGAGTGAGAATATCCTATCAAATCACCAGTTTGGGTTGCACCTGTAGAAAGACTTGACTTTAGGAACACAAACAAGATTAATATAATAACAGTTAGCTCAAGTGGTTCACTGGGATACGGAGCAGAAAGGTGAATACAGTAAGCAGAGAAAAAACATAGAGTGAAAGGGAGGGATGTGTGCTATTTGTAAATGTTTTTATTGATGCGTTATAAAAATCCATTTTCAGCCGCCTTCTTTTCTCATCTACACACTCTTCAAGTGTCTCACTCTTGTCGCTTCAATTCTTAGCTAAGAAAGAGGCTTACATACAATTAATGATAATAAAATGAGCTAACTTCAATACATGTAGTAGAATGAAGGAATTCAAAGGAGAAAGATCGTTTCTGATGGTGGAATCCGTGAAAGGGTATTGTTGATGAACACTTACAAATGGGGAGCATTTCCTAGTCCTGGTCAGAAGTGCGGAGGGTATTACAAATATAAACAGGGCACAGCATATGGGTAGATAAGGAGAAGAAAACAGAAAAAGTTCAGAGAAACCCCATACATTAGTTTAACTAAAGTAAGAAATATGTTATGAAATACAAGGAGATGACACCAAAAAGGTAAACTAGGACTAAAGGTATAGGAATCTTGAATGACAAATCAAGAATCTGAGACAAGAAAAATACAAACCATAATAATCATGGTATTATATTGAAATTTTTCTGCCTGTACTCTGCATTTTCTCCTTATCTTAATCATACAATTGTTTTTGCTATTGTTTCTGCAAAACATGGTGGTTACTATATTTTTTGAAAAGTGAAAACATAAAAACCCATCATTAACTCAACAAGAAAAGTGCTGTCCCTTTTAATCTCCTTAATTACACAGATTGAGAGACATTACTAGAAGATTTGTCAACATTTAGAAAAATGACCATTCTAAGTGAGAGAAATAAGTTTAAATGATACACTATTTTCAAGGAAAATTTTCCAGATCTCTCCAATAAGAATGGACGTGGCCCATTCTTCACCCAGGCATGTTGACCATTAACGTCAGAATCTATTTGCAGTGGCGGTAAACATTCAGGGCTAGAATATATTGCTAGTGAAAGCTTAACGACCAGAGGTCTCAGAAAACTTGGCAACAAAATGCTGAGTACTCTTACTGAGTCTGGAGAAGAAAAGCTTTAATTAGTGGTCATCAAAGCAGGAAGCAAAGGTCAGCTGACCTACTCTGCCAATGTCTTTTTGAAGTAAAACTATTACTAGGCTTCTGATTCCCACCCCCACAGTCGTGCAAGCAGGTGGCTGTGCTTTCTATGCTAATTTTCTCTGCTTTTTCCACTTTGTGTGATGCATAGTCAGCAGGTGGAAGGAAACCTGCCAAGTTGCTGGCCTGGAGCGGGGATCCATACTCTTTAAAACTCCCGTGGCTCAAAGTACCCCACTACAAAAGTCTCCTGATCCTAAACTAATCTGACTCTGTGTTGAAATGGGCCAAAGTTGTCCTACACTCTACTTTTAAATTGTTGCCATTGTTTTGTGTAAAGAATTTTATTTCACTTAATCCGACTTCTGGCTCAAGGAGACATGGCTATTCTCTCTACAGATAAGTGATTCCTTGTCAGATAGGCAGGCCTATAGGTTCAATGTGATGCAAATAGGAGCAAAAGGTTTTTTTAGGAGGGATGGATTGGCTACACAGCATGCTAGAAAGCCCGGATGATTCTCTTTGTCCTAAATCTTTCTTCTACCAGCTTGAGGTTTCATCCTTAGAAATTAATTTACTTGAGTGCTAACGTTGTTCATTCTTTAGGATACACCTGCTAACATGAAAATACCTCTAAAATCACCTTTTAAGGGGAATGGAGTACAGACTGAATAACTGGTTTGGTGCAGGCAGATGACAGTAGAAAAGTAAAAGATATCAAAAGGAGTAGTAGAACAACAAAAGCACAACTCTTCTCCCCACAATATTTTGTGAGAATGGAAAGGTTGTGCTGTTTCTATGATAATTTAATCTTCTCTTCTGCAATAATTCAGGCTCACAACATTCCTTTAATTTTCATAACCTAGCCGCACCCAAAGAGAACCCTATTCAAAGCAATGGGAACATCATAATGGTGTGAAGAAAATCAGGACAGGATATTTGAAGCACATTTAGGTTAGGGTCAAATAATTGGAAACTTTTGTGATACTTTCTTGGAGTCAGGTTAGGTCTGGGAGTACAGGAGTGCAAGAGATGCCACGTGTGCTCATTATGTGCATTAGTCGTCTATCTTTGCATCCAAATTACCACACACTTACCGTGAAGCACCCAAACATAAGCTCACAGTTACATAGGTCAGAAATCAGAGTGGGCTTGGCTAGTGTCTCTACTTAAGGCTTCACAAGGCTGAAATCAGAAATCAAAGTGTGCATCGTGGCTTTTACCTGGAAGGTCTGGGGAAGAATCTACTTCCAGCACACAAGCCTGCTGTCAGATTTAGTTCCTTTTGATTGTAGGGCCAAGGTCCCCATTTTCTCTCTGGCTGTCAGCCAGCTGCTTCTCTCATGTTTGAGAAGTCGCCTGTATTTCTCTTCACATGGTCTCTTCCCCATCTTTAAGCCAGCAATGGCACCTCTGATCTTTTTCATGCTTCTAATCTCTCTAACTCTCCCTTTTGCTACTAGCCAGAGAAAACTCTGCTTTTAGAGAGCATGTGATCAGATTGGGCCCACGTAACATATGGGCCCTTTTCCCTACAATATAATATCATTACCGCAGTGATGTCTTATCTTACCCTATTCATAGGCTCCACCTACATTCAAAGAAAAGGGTTCATATAAGAGTGAGTATTGTTAAGGGTCACTCTTAGATTACACCTACCATGTATTTTATTTAAGGTTTAACAGGATGGAGCTTCACTCTTCACCAAACTGAATTCGCTCTACTAGAAATGCTATCACTGACCTCAAATAAGGGAAGTTCAAGTACTGTTTTCCCAAAACTTGGAGCCAGAATCATTGATATCCTCCATTTGCAGATTTATTTCTCCCTAGGTTTGGCGCTAATTCTGAGTAAAGCAAGATAATAATGGCGATCTTTCTCCCACTACCTGTTGGGATCACACACTGGTCTTGCTGCACACACTTAGTGTACTTGCTGTGAGTCCTAATAACCTCCTTAACTGCCCAGAAACAGCCCACTCCTACCTCCTGCCAAGTTAGTGTTGTTTGTATGGCGGGGCTTTATTTCCAGCGTCTGTTTCAGACATCCACCTTTTCCCTAAGGAAAAGAGGCCAACTACAGATCACAGCTCATTAGGCTGCTTCTCAGACACTCCGTAGCTCTTTCTGGAATCTAGATTCTGCTCTCTGCTCCCCTAATTCAGCAATGAAAGGCAATCTGTAAATGGATGATTGATGAAAATTTTAACTTTAATGTCAGGTATATTACCTGACATTAAATATAATGTGCTACCTGGAACCAAATTTTCCAGCTCCATTGACCAGATGGAATCTTTTTTGGGTTTTGGTTTTTTGTTGTTTTTTTTTTTTTGAGACAGAGTCTTGCTGTCACCCAGGCTAGAAAGCAGTGATGTCCTCATAGCTCACTGCAACCTCCACCTCCTAGGCTCAAGCAATCCTCCTGCCTCAGCCTCCTGAGTAGCTGGGACTACAAGCACATGCCACCATGCCAGGCTGACATTTTTTTTTTTATTTTTGGTAGGGATGGAGTTTAGCTCTTGTTCAGGCTGGTCACAAATTCCTGAGCTCAAGCGATCCTCCTGCTTGGGCCTCCCAGGGTGCTATGATTACCTGCATGGACCACCACATTCCAGATTGAATCTTTTGACTACATTTAATTTTATTTTTCAGCTTTATTGAAGTATAATTAACAAGTAGAAATTGAATATATTTAAGGCATGCAACATGATGTTTTGATATACATATACATTTTTAAATGATTACCACAATCAAACTAATTAACATATTCATCACCTCACAAAGTTACCATTATTTTTTTGGAGAACACCATTATTTTTCCTAAGAACCTTTAAGATCTATTCTTTTAGCAAGTTTCAAGTATACAATACAATATTATTAACTATAGTTACCCTGCTGTACATTAGATCTCTAGAACTTATTTATCCTGAATAACTGAAACTTTGCACCCTTTAACCAGCATCTACCCATTTCCTCCACCCCACAGCCTCGGGGAACCATCATTCTACTCAGCTTCTGTGAGTTCAACTTTTGTAGTCCATATTTTATATTACTGATGTCACAATTAATGGCTTTTTATATTATGCATCCATTAACAAATTATTATAGTTACGGTATATTTTAATATTTTGTCTTTTGTCTTTTATCTTTTATATTAGAGTTAAAAGTGAACTTCCCTTGTTTGGGGTCATCTCTTAGCTACCACGTCGACAATACTGCCTCACAGATAATCAAACTGGCATGAGACATCCAGGGAGATGGATGGAGTAGGAAGTCACCTATTTTGGGTTAGGATCAGGTGACTTGGAAGAAACTAAGCCTTTTCTGGAGGCACTTCTAATTGGTTGAGAACAGATGTTAAATGCAGTCCCCAGGATTCCATTTTTCTATCAAATCAACAGAAACCTGAGTGTTGTAGATGGAAATGATTGTGCAATAGCATCTGTCTGCAAAGTGATTCACTCATAGTCTGCCAATACTGGCTCTCTAAGGTTCAGTTTGAACAAGGCAGGAGTCTCAGACTCCAGACCATTGCCAAATGTACCACGTGTGCTTCTCCAGAGTAGCACAAGATGTTACCATAAGAGTATAGCTAGTGTTCTGAGACCATCATATTTTCTTCCTGTGTTGTCTCCCAGGCCTGGGCAGAATTTCCATATACAGTTCTTTGTATGGATGATAGTTTTAAAGAAAGATCTAAAGAATTATTTTATCTTAAGAGTTCATTTTTCTCTTTCAAAGCAATATGAAAATTAAAGGTTTTTTAATAGTTAATATAATTTAAATTAATCTAATTTTCTTACAAATCCAACATCTTTGATATAGTTGTTCAGAATAATAATGATCTCACCAGAATTGTGAAAATGTTAAAAAGAGTTATATGCTAATATTAGTCCAACACATCCTGTCACACTAAGAAGAGAAGTATATTTGTAGGAGAAAAGAATTCTTTAAGGATTAGACAAACTCGTATGGCTGGACAAACAGAAAACTCATTTTTTTACATAATGAGACATTCCAAAAGAGTTAATAGGGCATATCAATGTATGTATTTTTCAGTGTAATACAAATCAATTATTTCACCTGCAAAAGAAATATACACTAGTCTCCCCTTATCTGTAGGTTTGCTTTCTGCAGTTTCAATTACCCACAGTTAACTTCAGTCCGAAAATATTCAATGAAAGATTCCACAAATAAGTAGTTTGTAAGTTTCAAATTGGGTGATTATTCTGAGCAGCATAATGAAATCTAATGCAATTCCAGTCCATCCCACCTAGGATGTAAAATATCTCTTTGTCCAGTGAATCCACACTGTATATACTACCTGCTAATTAATCACTTATTAGCAGTCTCAATTATCAGATTTTCTACTAATAATAATTCAGTACCAATTGTGAATTGTGCTGCTATAAACATTCAAGTGTAGATGTCCTTTATACACTATCTTTTTTAGCTTTGGGTAGATACCCAGTAGTGGGATTGGTGGATCAAATGGTAGGTCTACTTTAGTTCTCTGAGGTATCTCCATACTACTTTCCTAGAAGTTGTACTAGCTTGCAGTCCTACCAGCAGTGTATGAGTGTTCCTATCTCTCCACATCCATGCCAACATTTGTTGTTTTAGGACTTTTTGATGAAAACCATTCTCACTGGAATTAAGTGATATCTCACTGTGGTTTTGATTTGCATTTCCTTGATGATTAGAGGTGTTGAGCAGTTTTTCATATGTTTGTTGGCCATTAGTCTATCTGTTTTTGAAAAGTTTCTGTTCATGTCTTTTGTCCACTTTTTAATGAGGTTGTTTGATTTTTTTCTTGCTGATTTGCTTGAGTTCTTTATAGATTCTGTTTAGGATTACTTAGGCATTTTCTAAGATATTTGAAGCTTTCTATACAACTTTTTACCTCTCCTCCTGAGCCTTCACCAGAATTGTCCTTAACAGTCTGTTCATGGCAATGCAGGCTTTTTCTAGTACGCACCCCAAAACTGTTAGTCTGTACTATAACCCAGTTCCAAAGCCACTTCTACATTTTTAGATACTTTTTTTATTTTTTTATTTTAGCATATTATGGGGGTACAAAAATTTAGGTTACGTATATTGCCCTTGCTGCCCCCCATCAGAGCTTCAAGCGTGTCCATCCCCTAGAGGGTGCACATCGCACTCATTATGTATGTATACACCCATCCCCTCTCCCCCTACATCTGCCCGACACCCGATTAATGTTATTCCTAAATGTGCTCTTAGGTGATGATCAGTGAAACCAATTTGATGGTGAGTACATGTGGTGCTTATTTTTCCATTCTTGGGATACTTCACTTAGTAGAATGGGTTCCAGCTCTATCCAGGAAAATACAAGAGGTGCTAGATCACCATTGTTTCTTATAGCTCAGTAGTACTCCATGGTACACATATACCACATTTTATTAATCCACTCATGTATTGATGGGCATTTGGGTTGTTTCCACATCTTTGCAATTGGAATTGTGCTGCTATAAACATTCAAGTGCAGATGTCTTTTTTATAGAATTAATATTTAAAAATATTTAACACTTGAGGATAAAATATTTAAAAATAAATATAATTCCAAAAGAACCAAAAACCTGAATTAAAAGAGACCATTTAAGACTTAAAGTGGACTTTGCTACCTACTGCTACTATTAGCAAAAAGTAGGATGAGAAATGTGTTAAACCACCAAGGAAGGCATTTTCTCCAATGCCTTGTTCATAAGTAGTAAAAAAAGACAACAGAAAAGAAAGAATCTTCCAATACATGGGGCCAGAGCCAAGCAGAAAAACGGACAAAGGAACTGGATCGAACACTAGAGAAAACATGTGGAGCATAATTACGGCCTTCCAGAAGCCAACAGTGACAGAATTATAGATGACCCATAGTGATTGTGCAACATGAGTAAAGAAAAAAAAAATCTTGGTTCCTTTAAGCCACTGATATATTGGAGTCATTTTTATTACAGCCTAATCTAACAAAAATTGAGTAGTAATATATAAGAAAGGTATTACATTTAATAAGATATTCACAGGAAAGCCTCTTCAATTTTTCCAAAAGTGGAAAAGAATATTGCCTAACAATGATGAATTCTGGTGTGTGTAGTAGATATACTTCACTTGTGAATTACTGATATATAACAATATTTCATTTGTGGATTACTAATATATAATAGTGTTATATATTTTGAATAGCCTTTTTATATTTTAGTCATTTCCCACATTATAAACCCTACTTCTCTGGGGTTAAGAAAGGATATTCAGGAAATATCCTTTCAGGCCAAATGAAAACATATGACCTGTGTCCTGCCAATTGAACACAACCATATGAGAATCGAATTTGCAATGAAGCAATGATCTAAAGAAGCTTCATTCAGGAAAACTGATCTTTAGCAAACTTGAAACAGAAATATTTGGTTCTTCATAAATGACAGTTGGTGGCTTTCCTGTGTTATGTCCTGAGTGTAGGAGCTAGACAGTGGTGTCCCTGAGAAGATGCTGCCACCTGCTTCTACATTGTGCCTGGTTTCAAAGATTCAGAGTCAATCTCTCTGACCTTCCAAATGGCCTTTAATAAATTAGTAGAGTTTTTTAAATTAAAATAGCAAGACAGAACTCTGTTGTTTGCAAGTAGTTGTCTAAACAAACATATGTGAACAGAAAAATACTGTACTTTGCTACAATTTGTACACAGGAAAGAATGATTCATATTCCCAATGTAAACCAAGATTTCCTGGAACATAACTCTCCACCACCATCAGAGGTACATGTTCAATGAGAGGTATGTCATCACAGAATTGGATAGTCTTAAATTTCTTGACTATTTCTGGAAAGTACTACTTTGCAACACATACTTATACTTCATTGGTTCACACATCTCTCTTCTTACTTTCACTCATCCTCCCCTAATTTAAGCCCCCGTCACCTCTTCCTAGCACTAATGTGATGGTTTTCCCTGCCTCGTATTCCTCAACAATCCGACCCAACATCCAAATTGCTGCCAGAGCAGATACTTTTCCTACACTACTCAAGAACTATCCACGGGCTATGGGAAAAATCTACCACAATGTATTCCTAATCTATCTCCCTACCCGCTCCCCAACTAAATTCTCTCATGCTTTCTGCACTTTAGCCACATGAGATTTGACTTCTGAAAAGTGTCCTTAATGGTATCTTATACCTGAAACATTTGTTCAGCCCATTATCAAAAAATGTGTTCTACCTGGTCAGTGCTTTTCACACCTACCTACACGTATGGAAAATTGGAGAGACGAAAAAGAAACTATCCTCCTTCAAAAGAAACTCAAATACTACCGTGTAGGAAGTTTTCTCTGATCATCGCTCCCAAGGGGGGGAATTCATCCCTCCCAAAGCACTGTGTACCTTTCTTAGAGTGTCTATTTCTCTTTGCTTGTATTGTTTTATTTGTTTGCAGGTCTCCACATGCACGTTACATTGTAAGCTCTTACAGAGCAGGAGCCATGACTGAACATCTGTAAATCCAGAACAGCAGTAATATCTTCCTTTCCGATAAGTATTCCAAGAGTGTATAGATAAAAGAAAATAAAATAAAATAGGTCTGCATAGAGTACAACAGATGATACATAACAGGGTATACATTTCCTTTAAGTCTCTCTGCGTAGGCCACAACAGCAACAACAAATTTAGTTCCACGGAGGAAGAGGAGTACATAAAAAATGACGAATGCAAAATGTGCTCAGGAAAGATTAGATTACTGTGATGCCTTCAGGGAAAATAAGACTCTATTTTGCTGTGCTTGTTTAGACTCCAGACCATTAAATAGCCTTGAATGTTTAGAAACAGGAAAGGAGCTGAGCCCAGCTTCCTCCTTAAGTGTGGTTCCATCAATGTCTAATTATGGATTTAACTATTGGCATCATCCTGAAATAATAAACTCTCCTATACAACGTCACCTCACATTGGCTGTCCAGAAAAATGTGCTCGGGCCAGCACTTCTTTATACAGGCACGAAACATGACATCATGGATTCTGGTTGCTCAGTGGGTCTGGACCATGCAAGGACAGCCATATGAGTCTGGATGAATAAAGAGTGGTTCACAGCGTGATCTCATACTTGACATCTTTGCCTCCAGCAACAAATTCCCTTGCCCTCTTCAAACAAAATCAATTTATTTGAAACTAAAATTTCAGCTATACATAGTTTATTTGATTTAAACATTACTCAACTCCAGTGATCAGCAAAGGGCTTGAAACACAATAGGTGTTCAATAATAACAAATACAATTTGTTGAATTGTATTGAATTGCAAATGAATTAATACCTCTTCTTTTCCCTCCTGCCCTGTAACAACACCACAAAAAATTAATCTGCTACTCTGGTTATTCTACAAGTATAATGATCTTGACTGCTTCCTCACATCCCAAGTCAAACTTCCTGGGTTTTTTGATGGCAAAAATATCTAATTTATTTTAGTCAATCAATCATCTGGATTCACTCAAGGCGTTGACTAAATCAACTAACAATTTTACTGATACATAGACATAGTCAATGTCCCTTTTTATTGACCTTTTTAAAAAAATTTTATTTAACTTTGGGCTTCCTACTCAAGTGAGAATATATATCCTCGATATATTCTAAACTCTGTCCTTTCCAAATCAGCCAGTTTACAAGTCCTTGACATCTATAGTGCTGAAATATAAGGAATAAACAACACTCTTAAACTGAGAAATTAACTGTCCAGAAACAAGGACAAGTTGGAGAAGTCTTCAGAGTCTTATAATGCAAGCCGTTATTCTTTACACTAAAATTAAATGCAACAGAGAAGAAACAGTGAGTTCTCAGACACCCATAGGAGGAAAAAGAAGGTATTAATTCGTGTGTCTCAATCTGAAAGAAAGTAATATTCTTTGGAAGCAATAAACTTTGTCATGAACTTCATTTCTGATTCATCTGCTTGGCCAAATCAAAATGTAACATACATAAGGGAACATTCAAACTAGAATAGTATATGCCTTTGGAGAATAAAAAGAGATATTGAAAGAGCTATGATTAATATGGTAAATGATAGGAAAAAGTAATTTAATAAAACAGATGTTCCATCTTTTTTTTCCTATTCTGGAAATAAATATGAAAGTGTATATTCTACAAAATGGAATAATTCTTGCTCTCCTTGGAGAAAAACAGAATCTTTCTATGCTTGAAGGGACACAAAAATAACAAGTAGCAATTCATGTGCTATTATTCACTGTTCCTAAAAGAGATTAATTGTCACAAAAATATTCATTCTTCAGTAGTTATCATAAAAAATAGACCCAGATATAATGGAAATGGAAAAAAATCTCCAAAATACTCTTCATAAATATACATGAATATTAATTTTTTCCAGTCTGCATAAAATAGGATTCCACTTTAACTGACCATAAAGTAAGTAGTGTTGTGCCTATTCATATGACAAAAAATAAAAGTGATTCAGCAGAAATAACCAACAGGTTTATTATGTTCAAGTTTTCATTTCTTTGCTGGAATTTTCATTGCATTTGCTGATAATTTACAAGGAAATTTGCACTTAAATAATGTTTTTCTGTTGTTGTTGAACTACTTTATATGAATAAAGGGCCCTAGATGGAAAATATTGTTACCAATTAATTTCTGTATTTAAATGGGAGGTCAGTATCTAAAGAATCTTTGCTCTGTTAACAACTTCTCTGCCCTAGAGTTTCTGAGATTATGCCATTCAAAAAGGGTTACATTTAAAGTATTATATTATCTGAAAAGAAGAGTTGTAACTGGATGGTAAATTCAGCTATAATTATATTATAATTCATGAATGCAAAAACCTGACACTTAGAGAAGTTACTTTGTGTGAGTAGCCATAATTTTGTCACTATATTCTGAATTATCTACAAAAATAGCAGTGAATTTGATATTTGGGATAGAGATAAAAGAAACTTTTTGTTTCTTTACATTTACTATTTGAAAAATAAATTTAAGGAACCACAAGAGGTATTGTTAAAAGGGGTTTTAAAGATCATCTCATCCAACTTCCTTAGTTTAGTAATGACGACACCAAGGCCCAGATAAGAGAGTTGATCTGCACAAAATCACAAGGTTGTTATTCTATATATCAAGGATTTGGATCCAGTTGTTCTAGGTCTACAGCCACTGCACTGGACTGCCTCTCAAACACACAAATCAGGAATCATGATGACAAGAACATTGAGGCCATGTTTCTACATGTCAACTGCCTCTAATCCCAGTGCACATTTTAATCAAAAGCCTTCTTTCTCCCAACTTCTTTTCTGAACAGTGCCCAAAGCAAACAGTGACCTTGAAAAGGGGCGTTGATTAAATAGTTTTGAATTTTTAAAGGTCATATCCAATCATCCATTCATAATTACCCTAGTGACACCTAAAAGCTATGATGACCTCATCTTTTGTCTCCACGCTCAAATACTCTGGGGAATCTCTCAGGCCTACTAGGTAAGCAGACCACCCATTAGTGTTATATAGTGGAGGATGTAGAACTTTGGCTACTTGGATTGTTTATGCTCACCTGTTCAACCTCCTCAGCATTGTCCTCCATCTAAATCTAGGGTTCTCAGGGCCCCAGCATTTTATTCAGACTTGACCAAGACCCACAGAAATACCTGAACATAAACTTTCCCATGAGCCATCCCACTGTCTGTCCTCCTAGACGAGAGTGTCAGCTGCTCAAAGAACTGCGTTTGCCTTGTTATTTTGTTTCCCCACCACCTATCACTATGCCCGACCCTATAACTACACAATGAATTTCTTTCTAAAAGACTAATCTGTTGGAAAAGTATCACTGAATTATGAGTCAAAGGCCAATCCTGACCCTTTCTATTAAATAACTTTGGCCCTAAATCTCTTTTCAGTATAACAAAATGCAATGCCTTTTTATTTAAGTAGGGGAGAGAAGAGAAATGAGAGGAAGGAAATCATAGTAACTTTTGTGAGATTCCTCCTGTGTGCTAGTTATTGTGTTTGGTGCCCCACATGTATTATGTATCTATTCCTCACAAGGTGAATATTATTATTCCCAAATTATAGATGAGGAAACTGAGAAGAAGAGATTGTTAACATATCAAATGCTTTAGAGGTAGTAATACAGAATAATGTTACTGAAGTTTCCATGGAGACAGCAAAATAAGTAGATGTAGCTATCCAAATTGCCAGGCCAAAATGGAAACTTTCAACATGAATTTTCTTATGGTTTCTCAAATGGAGGCCCCTGAACTAATAATATCTGTCCAAATTGAGTATATAAAAGGTCAAGAGAGTGGAGAAAGAGAAGATTTGAACAGAGTACCTGCCAGCTCTGAATCATGTAGGTGCTATTTCACCCTAAGCTGAACCAGAGAACCCTTCTCAGGACTCCTTGCAGAGCTTCAGATGAGTCCACGAGAGTTTGGTAGGCATGGTAAGCAGAGATCTGACTCTTGCCAGGGAGCCTGGAGAGCAGGATAGGTGGGTGGGCAAACTGCATTGCCAGCTGAGCTTCGGTCAGGTGCACCTGGAACGAAATAACACTCCCCTTTGAGAGGTGGTGTAAAGATGTCGCATGCTTTCCACAGACCAGATTTGTGGGCCATGAGGGCAAGAAAACTGCCCTGGAGCCCTTCTACAAGCTCTGCCCAAGAGGGTTTTCTAGAAGAAGTATTGGATTTCTAAAATTGAAAGTAACTGTGGTGAGATTCCCCTGAAGAAGCAAGGACTGAATGGGAGCCACCATCTGAGGAATGCAGCCCTCATGATGGAGGAGCTGCAGCGAGAAGCCTTCAGGAGAAGTGGTACCTAAGAGCTCACAAAAACTGAGCAAGGCAGGAGGGGGAGAGACACACATATCTGCAAGGCCAGAGAAAGCAAAGTCATATTCCAACAGCGCCAATCCAAGAATTAATTGTTTCCTATTCTCCTCCTCCCTCCCCACTTTCCTTATTTACATGGGCCAATTAGCGGGGGTAAAGGCAGCAAAGAGAGACAGTAACCATACGCTGATTGTGAGCTGTCAGACACAAGTGAGATTCGGCGAGGAAGAGGGATATTTTGATGATTTTCTGGGCTCAAAATTTCATATTTTGAAATTGAACTGTGTTTACAATTAAAGGAGATATTAAGCATTCATTGAGGTGATTGGCATGATGTGAATTTTGTCCTCCCCCTCTGGATTCAGGGGGAGAGTCATGATGTCTCTCTTCTCTGTCTGTCAAAATGCTGGTCCCACGTGGATTTTTTTTTTTTTTTTTTTAGATCTTTGTCCCAAGTTTAATTGTATGTCATAAACCAAGACATCAGACCAAGGGGTTAATGCGTTAGCGAAAAGGTGAAAGTAGACTCAGAGTTTGCCTTGCTATTTTAAAAGCTGAAAAGGTATTTTGTGGGGTTTGTTTCCATTTATATATTGGTTTTTTTTTTTTCATTTTTTTAAAATTTCAGAATATTTTGGGGGTACAAATTCTTAGGTTACATATATTGCCTTTGCACCGCCCAAGTCAGAGCTACAAGCGTGCCCATCCCCTAGGCAGTGCACACTGCACCCATTAGGTGTGAATATACCCACACCCTCCCCGCCTCCCACCTGCCCGACACCCAGTGAATGTTACTTGGATTGATTAATGCCATGACCCGGACGTAAATCTGCCCCAGGAACCCCTGGGACCACCTAAACAAATCTTGATCTAGCCTGGCTCTCCCCAACTGCCATTTATTTTATATAATGTGGAAAGATGTAGAAACCAATACCTAAGGGAAGAGGCTATAGACCTGTGGTCCCCAAACCCTGGGACTGCAGACTGGTGCCTGTCTGTGGCCTGTTAGGAACACAGCCGCATAGCAGGAGGTGAGCAGCAGACCAGTGAGCAAAGCTTCATGTGTATCTACAGCCGCTCCCCATCTTTCGCATCACCGCCTGAGCTCTGCCTCCTGTCAGATCAGCCACCCTCTCTCATCACCTCCATTTCAGACCATCTAGTTGCAAGAAAACAAGCTCAAGACTCCCACTGATTCTGCATTACAGTGAGTTGTACAATTGTTTCATTATATATTACAATGTAATAATAATGGAAATAAAGTGCACAATAAATGTAATGTGCTTGAATCATCCCGAAACCATCCTCCCCCCACTGCCTCCAGTTCTGTGGAAAAATTATCTCCCATGAAACCCGTCCCTTGTGCCAAAAAGTTGGGGACTGCTGGGGTAGGTAATGCAAGATAAAGTGGTATAATGTGAAGGGAAACTGCTCCCTCCAAAACAAGAGAAGAAAATGAAATTACATGTCATCAAAACCCAAAAATTATGCCCCACCACAAAAATGCAGCACACTGGAATCCAGCCCAGAATGCCTTTCAGCTGACAGGAAAGAAGAAACTGTAAGACGTCCAAGTGTACAGAACATGCCTTGGTAGCTAAGTTGCTTAGGTACTGACATAATTGAACAAGAAAGAAATACTATAACCTTATTCTATAACCTTGCTGAAGTCTATGACTTCAGTATTTTTCCAAATCAACAGGCTAGCAGTACACCACGGGGTAACTTGAGAGCCTGCATGCGTGTTCTAGGTGCCTGATACACAGCAGATTTTTGATATCTGTTGAATGAATGAGTCTAAATCTGTCAATGACTAAATAATATTACTTTTCATCACAATATAAATTTAACCTCTAGTTTTCTGTTTGTATGCTGATGTTTATTGCTTCATTGTCTCTGTTCTTCTTTTTCATAGCTTACAGGACAAAAATAAATCATACTTAAAGTGGCCTTAAAGTCCTTGGGCTTGAAACAAAAAAAGCAAATGTAATGCCAGCAATAGCCTGAGAAATAAGGAAACAGTTGGGCGTGAGAAAATTAAACTGCCAGAATCTTAATCAAAATTTCTTTACAAAGGACAGTAGTGGGAGGACTGGAATAAATGCAGGCATGGGGGCTATGAGAACACCCCCTCTAATCACGGAGGAGGGGAGCTGTTGAGCTAGTCCATCAGAAGCCTTGCATGGGCCGCTCCCAGCCTGGGCTGAGCACAGGGATACCAAGGAAGTCCCATTCCTTGAAGTCATGGGACTCTGGTGCAGGCAATTCTCTCCAGGACTTTCCATCAGCCTTACTGAATTTTCTTAGAACTGCATTGCTGTCTTACACTCTTTCTCCCAAACAACCCTTCTTCCTTCTCTCTTTCAAAACATCTGATCAGCGTTGCGACCTGACACTCTCCCAACTGTCCCTAGCTCCCTCATGGGTGTTTCTCCCTCGTGGGTGTTGCTTGCAGTTCTGATTCTGAATTAGCAACTGCCTCTCTGAGGAGCCAGAGTAATATAAGGGAGTGTATGCCTAGTCTACCCATCAATCCAGCAAGAGCCCATGGTAGTCCTGCAAGAATGAGACCCAGAGTGACAAAATATTTATGGAGAAACAGAATCATGCTTCTTGTGTCAAATTCAGGATTTTTAAATATGGTTTCAAATTTTTCTTAAAATCATATGCAAGCTAAACAATATATCCACCATCTAGATTCACCCATGCGCAGCCAGTTTGCAGCCTCTACTCCATAGAGCAATTATCAATGTAAATTTTTTAACCACTTCTACTAGGATTTGCCTTATTCTTTTTTCTACTGTTCTCCTAGGCAGGAGTTCTTACAAAACCTCAAGCTGAGGATGGGAGAGGATACCACTCAGTATTTAGAGAACACCTGAGACATGGCTATGGCCAGGAGATGGCTGTAGCAAGTTCTCTTGGGAGAGACACTTGGAGAGTCAAGTTGCCCTTAAAGCAACAGGAACAGAGTGAACAGAAAGCCTTACCTCTACCAGGGGCTGCATATGACCTAGCATTTAAATGTGCTTTCAGTAGGCCTTTGAAATTTGAGAAGGCCGTATACTACACTTGCCATAAAGTCTTCCCTTAACCTGGAAAGCAAGCCTTTAATGGCAGCCTAATATCCTTGGGACAGCTGCTGTAAGCCTTTTCAGTAAATCACTGCTGCTATGGGTTTAAATTCTATTATGGCCCAGTTAGTCTTCATCAGTATGAGAAAGCCTGATTTATTTGGTTTTTAAATTCAAAGTTTCTTTCTTGTTAAAAGATAAAATCATTATTTTGTTTGCTTTCCACACAAGGTCAGTAATTGGAACTCCCCAAATACACATTCATTTTAGTTGTAGAGACAGTTACAGAACATAATTAAAATGGATTCCCTTAGACCATATTTGTGGTGAGATCACAATGACAGACCTGAATGAATGAAATTCCCTTTCACTCTCCAAGCTCAGAAACATTCTCTGGTTTCTGCTGTGTATCCTTAGAGAACATTCAGCCTTAGGGAATACGAGCACAGGCCATGTCATTTTAATCAGTAACAAAGGAGTCTCACATTGTCTGGTTCTTTCCTGTTTCACTCCACAACACTGTTGAGCTTCATTTGGATTTGCATCTCTAAATTTTAGAGTGCCATGCCAAGATTGCTGGAACATTTTGGCTGGTAAGAATTGGCAGAACCCTGAAAGGGTTTCCTCTTGTTTCTAGCGACTTTGACATATGCCATTTTCTCAAGGAAATCCAGACACAGCAGCTTAAATTTTGTCCTGCATAATCTGCCTGTCAGTAGTAAGCTTTGAGTCCTAAAGTTCAGCATTACACTACCATTTTCTCAGCTAAAATTCTAGATGTAGGCTCATATATCCAGATAAACATAAATCATTCTATCCATGGATTAATGGAGAGAGGCTTAACTCACTGCCCAAGGGCCTGGAGTGTGGTTGCAATCCTGCCTTTAACATGTGATTCCAAAAAGTAAGAAATTACCTCTGGGCCTGTTTCATCTATATAATAAGAGGGTAGCTGCAAATAATATCTAAAACCAGGGGCAAATCTAGATTTTATGAGGTCTGAAGCATACATTGTGGGGGCCCTTTATTAGAAAAATGAATCCAAAATTATGAGCACAAATTAGATACTTTTAGGAAAATATTTATAATAAGAAAATAATCACAACAAATTACTAATTTTAAAAGGCTCACAAATACCACAGACATGAAAATAGAGAAAAGTGAAATAATACTTTTATTAATTAACTGCCTGGTGCACGCTTATAATACTGATTTCTCTGTGTATTCTGGCCACATACTCTTGATTGCTGCTTCACTTGACAACAATTTTGTAATATTGTCACTAGAAAAAGGGGAAAAACAATTCAGTCTTTGCTTTAGTGCAGCTGATTAAAATTTGTTTGTATTATATATACTTTAGAAAAGTTTCTTTTAGTTTCATATCCTATTACTAACAATCTTATGTGAACATTTAATATGCTGTCAAATTTGGGGAAACCTCTATTCTTTGTATACAAGCTATAAGATTCAGCAGAATTCTCCATAGATCAGCTCTTGGCTCCATATATTTGCAACTTTGCTTCTTTTCCACTAAAATTTGCAAAAATCTCATATTTCGAAAGCCAAATGCCATAGACACATTCACGATGTAGCAAGATTACTGGCACCTTTGTGACATAACCCTGGTTGAGTCCGAAAAGTGATTGGTAGGAATGTTCTTGAAAGTCATACTTATAATGAGATGGCTAGCAATAATTTAACAATATGTGGGAGAAACTGCAAACCACATAAACATAGCCCATTAAACCCAAACAGGAGTTAAATATATCTTACATTTTCAAATTTTATAAGAACATATAACCATGTGAACATATTGCAACGGATCCTCCCAGGGCCCCTTCTAAGTGAGGAGCCCTAAAGCTTAAGCTCCGGTGCCTTCATGGTAAATCCATTTCTACCTAAAATGTTCCTAACTCCAAAAATGGTTCTGAGAAATTAAACTAACTGAAATTTAACTCAGTATATTTGATTTATCAAAAGAAAAAAAGAAGACAGGAAAAGAAGTGAAGAAAGAGGAAGAGTAAAAGCATAGACATATGTTTTAAATTATGTTGAGGTTATTCATTGATTTCAGTAACTTCTAACCCATTTCCACTTATCACAAACAAACAAAATTGGTGGGAAAGCCCAGTTGTCTATTAAACTAGATAAAGGTAAAAGTTGTATTTTACTACTTAAGACTGAGTTGACTCTATTCTAAATTTAAAGTGGGTATAGCTTATGTTTGGTAATTTAATATTATTCACTAAAGTTACAATCTTCAATTCTTTTATAAGATTGGGTTTAAAAATAGGTATTAGTCTGGCAAAGAAAATGTTAGGGAGTATTGTTGTTGTTTGTTTTGGAATTATTTTGTCATTATTAAAATTAATACGGCCGGGCGTGGTGGCTCACGCCTGTAATCCTAGCACTCTGGGAGGCCGAGGTGGGCGGATCGTTTGAGCTCAGGAGTTCGAGACCAGCCTGAGCAAGAGCGAGACCCCATCTCTACTAAAAATAGAAAGAAATTATATGGACAGCTAAAAATATGTATAGAAAAAATTAGCCGGGCATGGTGGTGCATGCCTGTAGTCCCAGCTACTCGGGAGGCTGAGACAGGAGGATCCCTTGAGCTCAGGAGTTTGAGGTTGCTGTGAGCTAGGCTGACGCCACGGCACTCACTCTAGCCTGGGCAACAAAGCGAGACTCTGTCTCAAAAAAAAAAAAATAATAAAATAAAATAAAATAAAATAAAATAAAATAAAATTAATACAACAAATATTGTAGTAATCCCTAAACTGATCCTAGATCATAATACAGTCATAAGCTGAATTAACTTTTTAAGGAAAATGTATTAATTAACAAGGAAGCTCTACATTCTTTATTTATCTATTCATTCAACAAAGTTTTATTAATACTTCTTAGGGGGCTGGCACTGTGCTAAGCAGAAGCACGTACACAATTTATGACTCTGACAGTCTTTCTCCAGTTCTCTGGGCATGTTGATTCTATTTTTGCCTCTCTGCAAGTTCTGAGTTGGTTAGTGAAAACAACAATAACTAAAACAATGATGCTTCCTGCTTCCATGTGATTTTTCCTCCAGAGAATCATAATGGATACCAAGTGGCGCAACCTGGAGTCAAAACACCTGGCTTCAAATGCCTTCTCTGCTTCCTACTGCCTATGTGAATTAGGTTGGTGTTCTTCAAAATGTTTTACTTACATTCTCCCGAAAATGCACATAATTTATGTTGATGTCTCAATTTTTTTAAATCAAAAGTTTAAATAGGTACAATGTATGTGATTTTTGGTGCATTATAAATTTTAATGTTTTAAAATAATATGGTTGTATCACTCTTTCAAATGTGTCCAATAAATCTAAATACCATCGTGATACACACTTGCCATCATACATTTTTTTAAATATATGAACAAGGTCTTCCTTATCAGTTAGGAATTTTATCTCACTTCTTTTTCTCCTTGTGCCTATTTCCCATTACACACACACACACACACACACACACACACAGAGTATTCTAGCATAATATATTTTTACATTTAAAAAGTCACCTTATAATTTTCTACAATAAAAATGTTTATATAAATTTAAAACAATAATTTTAGGCTTTAAGAATTAAGAATTTCTTCTAGGTTGTGTCATAATTATAATTATCATGAGTCCACAATTAAACAAAAGAACAAATATATTACAATTTTCATACTCATTAATTTTTGGAGGTTTGTTAATGAGATGATTTTATTTTTTGCAATTAGCTCATGTGCCCATGGATAAGTATTATTTGTCACTAGAATGAGACCATTTTCAGTCTCATATCTATTCCTGGTTTACTTTTTTATAGATGTAAATTATGAGAAAACACAGTAAGTGGAATGGGATGGAAGAAATTTTCTACAGCAATATCATCCATTTCTTTGAATTTCATCCAAGTTAAATGCCAAAATTGATCTAGCAATTTATCATTTAAAATTATTTTTAATAGTCTCTCAACTGACAACTTAAGTTATTTCCTCCTTTAATTTTGTTGAAAGCCAAGCGCTGGAAAGGACCTGACCCACAAAGTGATTTGTTATCCAGTCATGAAAGTTATCCACTTTCTCAGTTTCTGGGAAATATACCAAAATGTTTTACCAAGTCTTATTGAATGACTCTTGGTCTTTCACACAACGTCATCCTGTTTAACCCAATATCTGCAAAAAGTTTTGAGAAACTCAAAATATTGCTATTTTCAGTACACTTTTGGCAATACTAACTTTTAATAAAATACTTTTGTTTTATAATGTGGCTTAAATATATTTTCCTCAAAACCTGGGTGCTACCATTGAACTCATTGAGCTTGTAGAAAATATCCACTAGTAACCTAACCAGCAAAGGCAGTCCTCATTGTCTAACCAATTTATCGATCTCAGACTTACTTTCTGCAAGAAAATGTCTCACATTAGTTATCCACTCAAATAATTTTTTAATTTATATCACTATGACAATCAGCTAACTTCTAAATTATATTTCTACAATAAATAGACAAACTATGGCATATCGTCAAGCTTTTTCTTTTCAATGGCTTTCTTTTTGCTTTATATTTATGAAACTCTGTCTTAAGAACAATGAATTTTTGACAATAACCAGATACACAGTAAACTAACAAAAATTAGAAAGTTGGCTAATGCCAAGAGAGAGGGGTATCCTTGAGCCATGATAATGTAAGGGAAAGACTGCTGCAAACATTCTGGAGGAAATGTGCCACAACTTAGATTACACAGACATTTATCCTGCAACTCAGAATTTCCTCTCTTGGATCTACATCCTAAAGACACTGTCACCCCAGTGTTGTGGGTGAGAGGGAGTTGAGGGCTACCAGATTATCTGTCCCTGGGAGAATAGATTAATATGTAGTAAAGATGTAGTAACATCCAATTGATAGATCTTAAAATCACTGTGCTCATAAAAAAAGGTAAGAAGAATAGATATATTTCACAATATCATTTATGTAAATTAAAAATACTTGCACATTAGACAATACATATTTTGAAGAAAGCACACACAAGGTGATAGACATTAAACACATCAGAATTGTTGCACTGTAATTTATTGAATGCTGAGAAATTGATATTGTAAATACTTGAGATATGGTCATCATTCTACCTTCAGCTACAGCTTCATCTGAAATAGGACCAGTGTCAACACTTAAGCGTACTCTATCATTCTTCCTTGAATCTTCCCAGACAGTATGATTGGGGAAGATGTTTCAGAGTAAAATAACCTATCCCACAGGAAGGAAAAGTCAGCCCCTAAAGGAATTGATTTGGTCTTGGAAGAAACAAAGAGTTGAGTGGAGGAAATCTAGTCATTGATGAGTGAAAGTGATTAGACTCTAGGGGAAGGATTAATAATTGGGCCAGGGACTGTCCCTCCCCCTCTGTCAACCTCTAATCCTGCTATCACATCTCCCTCTTATTTCCTTTCCTATATTCCCACACCATGATTACTTTGTCAGAGACATTTGAGGGAATTACAAGTGGCTAATCAATAAAAGAAAAGACATTAAACCTCAAGGGCATTTATGGAAATGGTAATTAAAACATGAACAATATACCCCTAAAAGAATTAAACAGGAAAGTACTTTTGAAAGATGAAGAGATAGATATAGATTTAATTCAAAATTTTAATTCAGTATACAGCTCTTCAGTTGTATCTCAAGATACAAATGATTCGGCACGTAGATCTTTAAATATAAAACTAACGGTAGAACACCAACAAAAATACCAGTATTTAGTTATGTTAAAATGGACTGTTATACTATAACAGTAGACTGAAAACACATTTGGAGCCAGTGTTGCAATAGTATAACTCCTAGTGACATAAACATATAACTTCCAAATCATGGAGAGTAGAAACTGAGGGAAAAACAAATAAAAACTCATCATTTTATTAGTATCCAATAAAATATTTAATTCCTATATTAAAAGTAGAGGTACAAATGGACAAAATATTTGAACAGATAAATTACAAAGGAAGATATACGAATGACCAATAAGCACTTGAAAAAATATTCAACATCATTAATCATCAGTGAAATAAAATTAAAGAAAAAATTAGATACTACTATGTACCCACCAGGATGGCCAACATTAAAAAGACTGACACTAATTCTGGCAAAGATGTGGACAATCTGAACTCTCAAACATTGTTGGCAGGAGTATAAAATTGTACAGTAATTTTGGAAAAATAGCTAGCAGTTTTTCTGAAAACTTAACATATACTTTTCCAACCAAAATCCATAATGGCCAAGAACTGGAAATAGCCCATGTGTTCATTAACAAAAAAATAGATATGTAAATTCTAGTACATTCAAGCAATGGAGTGCTACTCCACAACAGTAAGAAAAAAAACTATTGATACATACAACATGGCTAAATCTCAGAAATGTTATGCTGAGTGAATGAAGCCTTAAGCAAGAGTAAATATTGTATGATTCCATTTATATGAAGTTCTGAAACAGCCAAATAAAAATCTATAATGAAAACAAATCCGAATAATGATTGCGTCTTGGATGAATGAAGGTTGAGATTAGCTGTGAAAAGGCATGAAAGAGCTTTCTGGAATGATGGTTATAAGCTGGTAAGGTTAGGAGGAAATGTTGTATGTTATATGTTATATATTGATCTTAGTTCACTGGATACAACACTTGAGATTTGTGCATTGCACTGTATTCAAATCTTATGTCAAAAAATTAAAGAATAAAAAGCCCAAATCTAACTTATTTCATCATTGGCATACTGAAGTGCTTAATAGTAGTACACTGATGTCTCAAACTCACTTTAGAATATGTTTTTAAAAATGGTGGGTTGAAGGATGTATACAGAGATGGAGAGGCGAATAGATGCCTGAGAAAGCAAATACAGAAGTAGATTAAGATACTGGGTAGAGGGAAGTATCTAGAGGAAACATAGCAAAGTGTTAAATCTGAATGGTGACTTTCAAATTTGCAATAATTCTATGGTATTATGGCTGTTAACTTTCTAAACTATATAAGACCAGAGTGGCAAAAGTATAAACAAATCAATTCCTGGGCAGAATGTCCTTTTATTCCCAATTATTCACTCCCTCTTTCCCTCTCAGAGGATTATGCAGCCCCAGCCATTATCTTGTGCCTTGCTCTGGCCAAAGCATTGGAGCAGGCATGACATATGCCACCCGCAAAGAGAAACTTTAAGAGTGCTGTGGACTGGACTGTGTCCTCCCAAAATTCATATGTTGGAGTCCTGATCCCCAGTACCTCAGAATGTGACTGTATTTGGAGATAGAGTTTTTAAAAATGTGATTAAATTAAACTGAGGACATGAGGTTGAGCCCCAATTCAATCTGACTGGTGGCCTTAGGAAAAGAGGAAATTTGGATACACAAAGAGACACCGGGGACATTGCCAGCACGAAGCGAAGACCATGAGAACAGAGAGAAGGTGGCTTTCTGCAAGCCAAGGAGAATGGCCTCAGGAGAAACCAACCTCCTGACACCTTGGTTTTGAACTACTAGCCTCTAGAACTGTGAGGACAAAAATAAGAAACTACATGTCCCACACTGGAACTACTCCTTCAACCTGGGTCCCAGAACTGAAAGCTAGGTAGAGCCACATCAGTTAACTTGTAGTTGCAAACATGTAACATGGGAATAAATGCTTGTTGTCACAAGCCACATACACACACGCACAGCAGAAGTGTGTGGAATATACTTTTTGGCTGAGTATGGTTGTGGCTAAATGTTGCAGATTTGACATTACGGTACAGGAGCAATGACTTTGCAGGCCTGTCAGCTGTCTGATTTTCCCCATGGTTATTGAATTGTACTTTAGCAACACAAATGAAAGCTTACTTTCAGCTGCCTTCCATAGGGGAGCAATTTGGCTAGCTCTGTGGTACAAAGTGCTGCTAATGGTAAATTGCCATGAACTTATCAAGCTTTTCTTCCACTCCATCATAACCAAAATAATATTAATAAGCTTGATTAAATAGATATATTTTTTTAATTCAACTAAGCTTATCAGATATGGTCAGAAAAAATTAAATGTTAATTAGGCCACAAAAAGGTTTTAACAGATTCTAAAAGGCAGAAATCATGCCAGCTACCTCTTCTGATCACAATATAATAAAATTAAAAATTTGCAACAAAAGAGAAATAAAAAAAATCCACTCATAAATTTTAAGACAACCATCCAAATAATTCTGCATTAAAAAGAAAATATTCTGTGAAATTAGACTACTTAGGCATATCAAAAATAAGATAACATCAAATTAAAAGTGCTGTGATACATGAAATTAGCCTTTAATACTCTTGTTAAATCACAATAAATTTTGAAATAAAAAATTTAGCTTATGGAGCCATAAAAAAATATTTTTTAAATGTAGGGAGAAAAAATAACAGATATAAAAGAAAAATGCTACTTCTTAAAAAGGAACATATTCTATTATGACAAATACGTAAAAGTTTCCAGAAGGTATTTAGCCAAAATGTCTTCCCAGGCCAAAAAATGATGTCTTTGTCATTTAGATGTTTATAACTTACATTTCCAATTCATAAGCCAGGAACAGTTTGTGAGCTAGGTGAAGTTACTATTTGGTATTCTCTATTTTCCTTGTAAACACTCACCACGATCTCTACCACCACCCTCCTCCAGGATCCTAGCTAATGCCACATCCGTATTAAGCCTTTCTCAGCTTAATAGTAGGGTTGAAAAAGCCCTGACAAACTCACCTCTTTATAAGGCACTGACTTTAGGTTTACAAAGGTTGACTCTCCCGTTTTAGTCTTAAAATTTTTAAACTTGTATCAGTTGTCCATTGCTCTATAAGAAATCATCCAAAACTCAGTGACTTAAAATAATAATTTATTATTAATCACAATTCTGTTCATTGTGCAATTCTTCTGCTCATCACACCTGGACCACTCACGCAGATGAATTGCCTTCAGGAGAAGGGTCATTTGGGTTTGAAGTTCCAAGTTGGCGTCATTCACATACAACACTCGATGCTTGTTGTTGGCTGGGGTGACTTGATTTTTCTTCACATGGCCTCTCATCATCCAGGAGACCAGAGTAGCTTCCTTACATGACAGTTCCAGGACAGCATTCCAAGAGGACAAAGGTCAACACTGAAAAGCCTTTTGAAACCCAGGCACTGGAACTAGCAAATGTCACTTTAGCCACATTCTATTGACAAGCAAGACATCTGGCAAGCTCAGATAGAATAAGTTGGTTTATAGCTTTCATCTCTTAATGGAAAGAGCTGGAAAATAGTATGGCCATGTTTTCAATCTACCATAAACCCAACTGTCTTTGCAGCAGAAACCAGCTAGATGCTCACCAATTGTACTTCCATTTCCTGAACATGGAACAGGACTACATTACCCAGTCTCCTTATAGATAGCTTGAGTCTAAATGCTTGGATTCGTGGCACCTCCAGGGACAGCATTAAACAACCTGGACAATATTCTATGCTCTGCCTTCCCTTACCCCAGCAGTAGCAACGGCACATGCTGAGTATGCATCATCACAAAATGGAAGAAACATGGGTCCCTGAGATTTTTTTTTAAAGGAAAGTCTTCTGATTTTCATTGGCCTTTAACATAAATGAGAAAGAAACTTGTATTGCATTAAACCACTGAGATTCGAACACAACACAATCAAACATATCTCAACTAATACAGCCTTTGAGAATGCAAAGATTAACTCAGATAATGGAATGTTGGACATAGCAAAAAGCTGGTAGTAGAAATTTTTTTGTTGCTGTTTTTGCTGGGGATTGGGGAGAAAATTTTACCTCATTTTTATACTTATTTTAGCCATCTTCCTTCTACTTACTACCATATCTTCCCTGATGATATCCATTAATCTCTCAGACTCTGTTAGTTCCAAAGAAAACACAGATGAAGAGACTTCCTACTGCAGCAGAGATTCCTTGCACAGTAGATACATTTTTTATAATTCACTTCACAATTAAACTGCTGCTATTTATAGAAAAGAAATTGTTGCTAGGAGCATATGCAAACATTAGGGGAGATGAGCTCATGACCAGCTTAAAAAGAGGCTGCCTTTGCTAACAGTGTCCAAAATTCATTTTCTTTCACTCTCACACTCTCATTATCTTTCATCTCACCCCTCAGATAAGTGCTTCTCTCTATTGGCACAATACTTGTAGAATTTCACCCCTGAAAGACTTTGCCAGCTTCTTAAGATGCTAGCTTTTCCTTTGGTTCATAACTGAGGCAACTCAGCCATATAATAAATGATCAAGTGGGTCACAGGGAAATTTTTATCCTTTTGCTGGAGTAAAAACTCCTCCAAGTGTTTTAAAGATGTAAACCTGTGCCTTTTCATGTTTGGTACAACACTGATGATGAGAAAAGCCTTCCCAGCCTCCAAGATTTATTTATTTTTCCATAATCCCTCTGTTTATGTGTTGTCAAATGACTAATGAGGCCAATCTGGAACTGGCAGATTTTGTCACAATTTAGACAGATGGTTTCAGTATATGTGCACACAGAAAGCAATGTTGGAAATGTGAAAATAAAGGTATGTTTTCTACCATTCTGAGTCTGTGTTAGAGAACAACATAAAATGACAAGGGAGGCATAAAAAGATTGCAGTGTTACTAAACCCTAGAATATGATCTTCTTATCTTACAAACCTCTGGAATAACAGCTAACAATCATTACACTAACATGTAGATGGTTTCTTTAGCCCAAACACTTGGGCGAGTCTAAACACATGCTCTAGTCATTGCTTTAGAAAGCTTGTATAAGCAATATTAAGTGAACTGTTGCTGATAAAAACATGCCCTCACTCCAAACCTGAGCTCTTCCTAGAATTGAACCAAAACAAAGTATTTCTGGTCAATTTTAAACATAAACAGGGCTGACCATTTTTCAGGTCTTTGCATAGGTAACACATTTCTGAACCTTCTACTGTAATGCAGTTATTCAGCTATTAGTGTGGTTTCTTTCAGATGGGAACCACTTAAGTCCTGGTACATTTTCAATTTGTTGCATAGAACCTGGCACTATGAAAACACATTCATTCATTTTTCTCATTCACTCATGTATTCCCAGCTAGTAATACTCACTAAATATGTACTTTGTGTAAAACAAAGTAATTACTGAGGCAAAATTCAAACATGAATACACTCATTGGCTCTGTTTTCAAGAAATTCACAGATTTTACAAACAAGTAAACAAATTATTGCGATACGGTATGATAAATGTATAACTCCTGAGAGAACAAATGCATTTTCTGTTGCTGATGGCTGTGGTGGCAACAATAGGGAAGAAGTATAATGGATGAGAGAAGAAGAAAGAACCCAAGTAAAATAGGTTACCCTGAGACATATTACCCAGAAATCTGTGCCACACAAGTACCATTAATGGTAATTTGCTAAGAACTTCAGCTGTTTGTGATGGTGGAGGAGACCACGGTTGTGTGTGGATCTTGGGTATGAGCATAAGAAGTAGAACATCTATACGTGTTTTGAGTCCTTTTGATGCAGGTAAGACTGGATAGAGAAGGGGAATGAGCTGTGAGCCACAAGTTGGCGATCCAGGCATGCTGCAGTGAAACTCCAAGGAGTCTCAGAATTCTAAATTCTAATTTGGATGTCCAGGTCATTATAAAGGTATGTGTGGCGCTTATTTTATTTGTCAACTTGACTGGTCTAAGGAAACTCCCAGATAGCTGGTAGAACATTGTTTCTGCATATAGCTAAAACTTGGGCATTCTAAATAATAAAGAAGAGGGACTTGATATTGATAATTAGTAGTCTGTACTATAATTACCCATAAGGTCAGAATAGGATGGGGTGAGAGAGAGAGAGGGAATAAAGAACTCAAAGAAACAGTGTAAAAGATTAGGTAGGAACTTTATCCTGAGCTGATTTAAAGTCTGATACCCTGAAGATGTTAGTTTCTTAGGAAGAGCTCACTCTAAGCCGAACCCTCCTTTGTGTCTTCTAAGAGGATACTTCTCCATATTACATAAAAGCCCATCAGCCATTTGAAGGTTTCAATTAGTCTCATTCTTTGTTATTTTGTGCTACACATTCACCCCAGATAAGGGGGCTTTTTTGGGTATGTGTAGTATTAGCTCAGAAAAACTCAGAGAAGGGGGTAAAACTAACATAATTTGGGAACATTTTACAAAGAAGAACTTGTAAAGGCAAAAGTAACAAAGAGGACAGAGGAAGGGAGCCAGGCTTCTAGGAGGACTGATCAGAGGAAGTGTCTCTCTCTGCTACTCAGACTTTGCAGGTCTACACTGCAGAGAGAATGACTTGGAGCCACGTAAATTAGAAGGACTGGTGTTCACCATAAAATCCCAGGTTGAACTTGAACTAGTTACTTAATTGCTCTGTTCCTCAGTTTCCTCATCTATAAAATGTGGATAACTCAACTTAGTATGTTATTTTGAAGATTTCAATGAGAGGATGTACGTAAAATGCTAAGCCATGGTGCCTTGCACATAGTGAATGTTTATGAAATGTTATCTAATGAACATGTACCTTGGTGTGCTTATTCAAATCATCATAAGCAAAAGATGGAAAATAGATTGTTATAGTAATACTCTCTACTGCCTCTAACAGTGTTCCTGGAACACAGCAGTCATTCATTAAATAAATGAGTGAATGAGTAAACGAAAACATTTTAAGATCCATTAGCAACCAACCTGCACAAGCTTTCACTGGACTCTCAAGTTTCTTAGCAGTTCTTGGCCGGGCGCGGTGGCTCACGCCTGTAATCCTAGCACTCTGGGAGGCCGAGGTGGGCGGATCGTTTGAGCTCAGGAGTTCGAGATCAGCCTGAGCAAGAGCGAGACCCCATCTCTACTAAAAATAGAAAGAAATTATATGGACAGCTAAAAATATATATAGAAAAAATTAGCCGGGCATGGTGGTGCATGCCTGTAGTCCCAGCTACTCGGGAGGTTGAGACAGGAGGATCGCTTGAGCTCAGGAGTTTGAGGTTGCTGTGAGCTAGGCTGACGCCACGGCACTCTAGTCCGGGCAACAGAGTGAGACTCTGTCTCAAAAAAAAAAAAAAAAAAGTTTCTTAGCAGTTCTTAAATAGTGGCTCAAAAACGAAGAATTTATGTTAGAAATGTGAGCCAAAACATGTAATTCCATTTGAACAAAGAAAGTCAAAACAGCTTATTAATTTACAGTGAGGCCATAACATCAGTCTGGGAAAGTCAAACATACAGCAGCACAGAAATTTTCTAGACCATAAAACAACCCTTAACTTCCTCTGGGAACATGGAGCCATCTACAGGCCAAATCAGTTTACCATCAAATAAATTCATTCCTTGAATTAGTCATCACAGAACAGAAAGGCTTTTGCTTTGATTTCTTAATATTCTTATTTCTATTCATTGCTAATCTTATTCTTCTTCTTCCAAATATATGGCCCTAGTTCAAAAGCATATCTAGAATATGCACGGTTTTTACTACCTTTGCCACCAGCTTGTGCCACCATCATTTCTCGCCTGGATCAATATGGTTGTCTCCTCCTGCCTTTGACCCATTACAGTCTGTGCTCAACAAAGGAGTCAGAGGAATTCTTTCAAATATGAATCACCAAAATATCTGCCCATTACATTAAAAAATTAATTAATCGTATACAGTTCTAACTATTGATGATAAAGTCACACAAATGCATTGTGTCTGTCTTTATGAAGAAAACAGAAAATCCTATGAAAAAAAATCATACCTACTTTAATAAAGACAAAAGCAGAATGATGAGCAATAATACAACTAACTTCCTTAAGAAATGAGATAACATTTTAAGCTGAATATTAAAAGGCAAGTAAACTGGCATCTTATCTTTGGTCTTTCTTAGTCAAATAAGAGCAATACCAGAAAAAAATCAATGACAGTCACTTATTGAGGACTGACTGCCTAGCAAGCACAATGCTAAGTGCTTAAATGCATGACCTCACTTAATCATTACAACCACCCAAATTGGTCAACATTTTACCCCATTGCAAAGAGGCAGAAACTGAGACTTACAGATGTTAGGTAATTTGCTTAGGGATATACACATCTAGTCAGCAGTGAATCTGAGAGCTGAACCCAGCCTGTTTATTATCGAAGCCTGACATCGCAAGGACTACGCAATACTCCCTCTATGAAAGGTAGAGGCAGAAGTCCTGCTGATAAAGCTACTACAACAGCAAGAGGATTCTCAGTATTCTATTCCAAAGGCCTTTCACTGGCCCGGGGTCTGCAGCTTTAAAATGGCTATGATTATTTCAGTAAGTGATCTGCCAATCCCTGCCTCAATATAGATTTTTGACATTGCAAACACACACGCACACACACACACACACACACACTCTCATGTTCACACACACAGAGATACAGATGCTTCGTGAGGCTATGAAGTTAAGAGGCTACAGCCAGAACATGGGTCCCACATGGGCAGGCACTATGTCTTGTTGCCATTGTGTCTCCATTGCACCATTCCTCACATATGCTGGATGCTGAATAAATGAACAGATGATCTAAGACTTTGACTGAATTTTAAATATCCACTTGAAAATTGAAAGGTAAAAAATGTCATTGGAGGACAGATTGGGCAACAGATTGTACATGATGCCAAACAGTTGACTGCTTTTATTCTAAAGGATCTGAATCTTAAACAGGCAATTGAGCAAAGATTTGAAATTGGCTAAATCAAGTTGTAGTTTGAGTCTGTCTTGTTTATTTTAAATCTGATTTTATAACCGCACCTCTCACCAATTCCAGTCAGGGACAAGGCATGATAAATACATGCATTGCTGATAATGATTCAGGCAGAGATTTCGCACACACAGAGCCAGTGGGTATCCGCACCAGGGAGCATAGCACGGTGACATCAGCAGGCATCAAATTCCTGAAGGAGAACAAATGCCAGAAACAGGGAATAGCAGTGTTCATGAAGACCAGTGCACTGGGCCCACATGTTCATCAGGGCTCCTTCAGTTTCAAGTAATAGAAATCTTTCTCAAAATGGCTGAAACAATTATTGGCTCCTATAACTGGGATGTTCGGTGCAGAAATAGGGCTTTAGGAGTCACTAGACTCAGGGTCTCAAAAAATGTCATTAAAACATTGCCTGTCTCTCCAGTTCTTGCTTTAGCATTCTGTACATTTAGATGTATTCTCAGATAGGTTCTCATTTGAAGCAAGCAAAAAATGGTTTCCAGCAGCTTCTAACTTACATGCTATCCACTTAGTCAGACTGGTGGAGAAAGGGGCCTCTTTTCCAATAATTCTCGTTAATAAATCCTTGCATTCCCTCTGATTGGCCCTGCTTATCTAACTTGCCCATCACTGAGCCAATCACTGCAGCTGATCAAAATCATGCAACTCTTTGCTTGGTCAAAACTGGGATGTGTACCTAAGGCTGAAATCCAAAGATGGGATTAATCTCTGCCTAAATGATGTAGACCAAGAATGGAAGAGAACTGATTCTCTAAATAAAATTTGAGGTTTCTTGTACTAGAACAATGGATACTGGGTAAAGATAAGCAATAATAGAAAAGAAGATAGGAACAACAAAAGTTCGTTGGAAAAACATGTTGAATGTAACCTGACTAGGATGACCCTTGACTGAATTGGTTTTTTTGGTGGGAAATGGGGGGGAATGGGGGGGACATTAAATGTGTTAAACCACAAAGCAGGCACCAGGTGTTGCATTACAGAGGAAGTTTTATGAAGGTGTAACTGGACAGTTCACAGGTTGGGCTGAGAAAGAGCATCAATCACCCATTCATTCACTGTAGGTGGCTGAATGAATGTTTACATACATGAAAGAATAAATGAAAAAATAAAAAAACTCAGAACAATTCTTTAAGGTATACATTATTTATCCCATTTTACAATTAAGGAAATGAGGTACAGAGGCTGAATAGTAAAGTTCTCATAATAGGAGAGGGGCAAGGTGGTCAGGTAGAACTCTCCAGTGATAGTCCCCCCACAGGAACACCAAATGGAACAACTATCTACGCAAGAAAGCACCTACATAAGAACCAAAAATCAAGTGAGCAGTCACAGTACCTGCTTTAACATTATATCAGAGGAAGAGGCACTGAAAAGGGCAGTAAGGACAGTCTTGCGTTGCCTTCACCTCCCTTTCCCCATCCACCAGCAGCACCTGCCATGCCCAGTGCAGAGAGAATCTGTGTGCTTGGGGGAGGGCGACTGAAGTGATTGGGGGACTTTGCATTGGAACTCAGGGCTACCTTGTCGCAGAAAAACACAACACAGGGCAGAATTCTGCCAATACCCATGGAGGTGGCATTTAGACCAGTCACAGCCCCAGCAGTACAAACTTGAATACTGGCTAGCTCCACCACCAGCTGAGGAAAGTGACCTGGGGCCTTGGGCAAGTCTTGTGGCTGCTCTAGGCTGGATCCAGTGGACCTGGGGTGCACTGACCCAGTGACACACCAGCTGTGGCAGCCAGGGGCATGCCTGCATCATCCCTCCCCCAACTCCAGGCAGTGCAGCTTAGGGAAAGACTCCTTCTACTTAAGGAAAGGAAAGGGAAGAGCCCAGACAACTTTGTCTTGCAACCAGTTTAGCCACTATAAAATAAAGCACCAAGCAGATTCCCAAAGCCCCTGATTCTAGGCCTTTGCTCCTAGAGGGCATTTCTAGATCCACCATGGGGTTCCAGAAGGGAACCTACTGCACTGAAGGGGAGGATTAAATCCTGGCGGGATTCACCACCTGCTGGCTAAAGAGCCCTTGGGCCTTGAATAAACACAGGCGTTGGATAAGACTGTGCTGGCTTCAGATATTCCCTGAGTACCAGCTGTGTTGGCCATGGTGGAATGCTCATGTCACCTCTCCTCCAACTTCAGGCAGCCCAGCATGGAGAGTGAGACTTCTTTTGTGCAGAGGAACTGAAGGAAGAGAACAAGAGACTTTGCCAGGTCATCCAGGAAATTCTCCCTTAATTTACCCAAATCCACCAAGGAGGTACCACCAGGAGTCTGTAAGAGTCACCGCATTGCTGGGCTTGGGGCACCATCTGGTGCTGATATGGCTACAGTAACCAAAGACTTAGATTACAGCACTCAATTCCCTCTGAATACCTGGAAAGCCCTCTCGAGAAGAGAAGGTACAAACAGAAATGAAAAGCAAGAGGTCAAGAGTTCCTAAAACAGTCATATTAATAGGAAATAAGTAAGATTACTTACTAAGTAGTAAACAATGGGTTAAGAATAAGTGTATTATTTCATCTAATCCTCACAATAAACGTTTGAAATAAGTACCATCATTATCCTCATTTTAGAGGTAGCGAAACTGGGGCCCAGAAATGTTAAGTATCTTATCTAGTCCACACAGCTGACAAGTGGCTACAGTCAGGACTTAAACCCCAATATGTCAACATACCAGGTCAACTCCATGGACTACAGCATTAAGCACTAGCCTTCCCTGACCTCAGTGAGACTAAGGATGTGGGAGATATAGTCTCTGCTCCCTCTCTGCCCAGGGAAAAACTTCACAGTAAGGAAATAGGTAGAAAATCATGTAGACATTTCATTTTCAGAGCTCCACTCTGCTGCGGAGCACTTAGCCTGTGACCAAGTGTGTCCTGTATCTGGAAAGCATTTTTCCACTATAGAAAGGAAAGAGAACATGCAACCTTTGGAGTCTGAGAGATCTCACAGCTCTCCCTCTTGTATGCCCTTTGACAAGTCTGTTTCCACATCTATAAAATGAAGATGATGCATCTTTTTCATAAAGTTATTGAGTGAGTAAAAATGAAAAATGCCTGTTCTCTTAAACCACTGCAATTTGAAGAGTTTTGTTTGTTGTTTTTGTTTTTCAGCCGCAGTGAAGCATAACCGATGTTGTCTGATATACTTTCCTTTCAGATGTCTCTTCTAACCCTCACAATAGTCCTAATATGTATTTCAGAAGCTGATTAATTTGAAGATCACACAGTTTTTGAGTTAAGGTCTCTCACATCCTTCTCCACTGGGGGAAAAAAAAAAACTGCCCTAAATTCCAGTTCTCATTCCTTCTATGTGACCTGGTGGCCTGGACAATTTGGAAGAACACTCAAGTATCTTTGTCTCATTTTAAATTTAGAACCCATACTAAGATGCCAAATTTCTGCTTCCTTCCTTCTGGATCTCATCTTGACTCTTCTCAGCAATTCACAGTCAAATAATTATAGCTACCACTTGAGCATCACATTCTTTGTGACATGTCTAAGTTTTCAATTATTTTTACCCAAAACTTTTCTGCTCTTTCCATTCTCCTTTTCACAATTTGCTATCATCGTTGACTCAATTCCCCAAATTAGTATCCTCAGAGTTGGTTCTTCTCTGCCCTTCAACTCATAAAGTCACTGTTTCATGATAGATTCTGAGCTTAGCCCACTGCCTCAAAACCTGCCTACTGCTGGTAGCTCTTGCCATCTGGATCTTTTAACCTTTTAATTGCAGGTAGCTTCTTCCCACCTGGTCTCTCTGCTTCCACCTCTCTCTCCTGTTTGAAGACCTCTCATCTACACTACCTATAGAATAAATTCCAAACTTCTTAAAGGGCTGAGAGGACCCAATACTCTCTAGACCTGCCTTTCCAAGTGCATCTAGCACACATCTCTCATCACATCCTATACTGCTGCCATCCTGACGTTATCTCCATCCCATTCATGACCCTTTGTGCAAGCTGCTTTTCTGTCCTCCTTCCAAACCTGCCCATCTGGCGATCTCCTACATGTCCTTCAAATTGCTGTTAGATGCAACTTCCTCTAAGAAAGCTTTTTTTCCCCACTCGCCAAAGCCCAATTGGCTAATTTCTACTCTGAGTTCCCCAGCACTTAATATATTGAATTGTGATATCTACTTCCTGCCATTCCTCAGAATAAAATTTGTGTCATCTGTATCTCTGTATCCTCAGTGCTCAGCACATTACCTGGTATATACAGATGTCACGGGAATTAGAAAAGATATCAGAAAAGAAAGTAGATACAAAATGAATGCAGGAATGAATGATTTCACAAATCCAAGCCAATGTATTCAACTTGAAGATATAAATTACAACATACAAATATAAAAGCTGCAAAGGGGACTGAGAATCTGATTTGGAGAAAGAACATGGAACTGAGAGTCCATATATCTTGGATATTATTCCATCTATCCTGCTCATTGGCTGTGTGGCTATAAAGGTGTAATCTTATCCCTCAGGACTCTTAGACTCAATGATCTGTGACACGCCTTCTTACTCTGAGACAAGCAGAGTAAGGCTGGAAAGAAAACAAGCTCACCAGCACCTCAGTCTTCCTCTGTGCTTGTGTTAATTTAGATGCTAATAAAGTCTATCTTATGCATCTCTCTTTCTTAATAGAGTCCAGGAGGAAATAGCCTCAGTATTTCTAAGCAACAGTTTTAAAAACATAAGAAAAAGGAACATTGGCTCAGAAACAAAATACAAAGGACACGCTCTGGGTGTGGGACAAACCACAAGAAGTAAGAGGAAATGCTTTTTTTTTATGAGAAGATTCAAGCCAACCAAAAAAAAAAATTATCCTTATTTTATCCAGACAAATTAAAAGTCCATTCCAATGAGAAGCAGTTTCATTTAGAGCAAGTCAAATAGTGCAAAGATCTTGCTGATTTGGAGCTAGAAGCTTTAAACTTAACATAAACAGGAACATCCTAACTTTGCACGTGTGGTCTTGCTATTGCTACTCATCGAGTTTTGTAAGTTGGTTGTCCTTCCTGCCTTGCACTGGAAGGTTTTTTTGTTGTTTTATTTTTTTGGTTTCAGAATCAGGGACTCATTCAGTTTGATTTTGGAATGAGGGAGGAGTGGTATTGTGCAGAAGAAGGATCTTATCTATACTGTCAGTGCTGGAGAGAGCCAGGAACAAGGCAAGTCAAGTTTCATGGAAACTCAGGAACAATCACCACTGTGGCTTCGTCAAGACCAAAATGTAATCTGGGAACACAAATTTTGCTTGGCAACATCACTGGTAAAGAGATGCTTGTATCTTCAGCAGCCCAAGTTGGTTAACTCATACTCTGCTATCCACTGTTAGCATGACTCGGTTATACCCCTTGCCCTTTTCCTGTGTGACTTTCAACTTCTGCATACTAGTATGTTGGCCCGTTATATCTCTAGATCAGATGTTTTTAAGAAAGACTATGAGAACTCTCCACTGTTAACATCTTCTCTGACTATCAGAGCATTTTCACAGTACTCACACTTAAGGCTCCACCTTGGTTCTGTTAGCTTTGACAAGAGTATAATGGTCAAATGAATCAACATTGATATTTACAAAAGACACCCCTTGGAAGAGTGTTTTGAGTGAGGCAGGCATTCGGAGATTTGGCCTGTCCGGGACATAATCACAAAACTCATTGGAATAGTAGGGGAAGCTTTCCTTATTTTAAATCTGAAGAAGCTGCCAGAAACTCCAGATACCTCTGAACATATCCTGAGAGCTCAGCAGTCACATGAATGACCCACTCAATTATGCCAAGGTAAATCCCCTTTCTATGAGTTTTCTCCATCAGTCAGCTGTATTGATTAAATTTCTCTTATCAGTTGGCTGAGTTACATTGTAACAAGGGACCCCATAATCTTAGTGGCTTAGAAAAGGTTACTTCTCTCTCATGTGTATCCATTGTGGGCTGGTTTTGGTTCTCTTTGCCATCTCTACCTCAGGCCTCAAGCTGGCTAAACAGTCTCTCTCTGTAGGGTGACCATACACCCCAGTTTATTCAACACAGTCCTAGTGTAGGCCTTTTGTCACAGAGTGATTATTAATAGCATATCTTTTCACTCTCAGTAGTGTACCCTCTCACTTTCAAAAGTATCTGGTTTGGACAATAAATTATGTGTCATCATTCCTATCTGGGTCATTGATGATTTCATAGCAAAGAAAAAAGATGTGGCAGAAACAGAGGCTGGCTCTCAAAAGAAATGACTCAAGTCACTTCCACCCACAATTCATTGGCCAAAGCAAGTCACATATCCACTCCTGAGTTCACTGGAGTGAGAAAGTATAATTTCCCCAAGGAAGGGCAGTAAGTATTTTGAACAAAATACAATCTACTTCAGTGAACAATGGCAAACTTTAAGAGAAAATAAAGTGATATTAATGGTTTTCCCAAAATATGTGTGTGAAATAGGTGAAAGAGAAGAGTTAGAGTCTGTAATTTGGGACTTACACAACTTTATCAATTTTCTAGTTTCCTTAACTGCTCTTATTTTATAAAATGAGATGCAAAAAACTGAATCTTGGGGAAGGGAAATGACTTGTCCAAGGTCTTGAGAGTCTGTGGACAGGTGTGTGACCTGCTAACATGGGAGTTTGGGAGTATGATGAAAGGAAAAGAAGTGAAGTGATAATGTAACCATATCTGTCTAAATACAAAGCAATCCTAAGCCACTTAATTTTCATAGCATTAAGATAGTTGTTAAAAAATGCTGTGGCACAACACATAGTAAATGAGAGAGCACCCAATAACATGAGAAACATTAATTCCACTTATGAGGTATTGACCTTTTATGAGAAGTAATTCTGGAGAAAGTTCTCATCTCATATTTTATATTCAGTGATTTATGGCATGTGAGCCTCACCTCCTCCTTGTCACTAGGTAACCTGACTACCTCCTTGGGCCCAGGGCTCAGCTGCATGGAGATCAGTGGTTCTCAACCCTGACTGCAACCCTGATGCCTGGGTGCCACCCCCAAAGTTCCAATTCCGTTGTTGGGATAAGAGGTGATGAGAATCAGTATTATGTAAAAAGCTCCCAGGTTATTCTAATTTATATCCAGGATTGAGAACCACTAACACAGCATTTTTAATACTATTCTATGGACCATAGTAATAGACCTGATTTTTGGTCTAGCCACTCTAATAAGGAGATTTGCATAGCATTTGTTACGAACTAAATGTTTGTGTCCCCCTAAAATTCCTATGTTGAATCCTTAACCCCCAATGTGATGATATTTAAAGACTGGACCTTTAAGAGGTAATTAGGGTTACACAAGGCCAGGGGTGTGGGACCTTCATGATAAGAGTAGTACCCTTATAAGAAGAGACACCAGAAAGCTAGAGTTCTCTCTCCCTCTCTCTCACCCTCTTGTCCCCCATCTACCCCCTCTCCCTCTCTCCCCTTCTCTTTCCCTCTTCCCCCCCCATCCCTCCATGCACACACACAAAGAAGAGGTCATGTAACATGCAAGCACACAGCAAGATGGCAGCCACCTATAAGCCAAGAGAAGAGGCCTTCGAATGAAACCTACCTTTCTGGCACCTTGATCTTAGACTTCTCAGCCTCCAGAACTGTGAGAATTAATTTCTATTGTATAAGCCATACAGTTTATGGTATTTTATTATGGCAGGCAGAGCAGACTAATACACCCTTTTTCTTCCAAATTTCCTGAGTCCTATTTATCACTGCTAGCACTCCCAAACACACACACATACATGCACACACGCACACACATACACACACACACACACACATCTGGACGTTTGGTTCATTTGTTTCATTTGTTTGCTCATGATTCATTTTTAAATGCAAGGTAACATATAATTTATAATTTATCATATAAACCAGGCACTTTTAAAATTAAGAGGGAATGCTATTTCTTCCCTGTAGAGGAAAGTCTTTGGTATTTTTAGTTTGAAGATTCAATGTCTCTCTAATAAGTACAAGATTAGAGGTCAAAGGATTTTTGGTCTAGTGCTACTTAACTAGCCATTGGACATTGGCTGGGTCACTTCATCTCTCTCGATGTCACTTTCCCCATTGTAAATAAGAGAATCAAATGGATGCTTTTATAAGATCCTCCGTTCCAGTGCAGGGGATCACACAATTACCCATAAGGCCTTAGTTTAAACTCATGTTTTAAGATGAGTTCAACTTTCCCAAAATGCCAAGATCTCCTCTTCTCTCTGACCCCAGATTGAGTACATTGGTCCAGGGCAGATAAAGCCAGTGTATTGGTATTTTTAAAAGCTTCCCAGGGGATTCTAATGAGCAGCCAAAATTGATAACTCTGAGCTATTTTAAAAGTTTTTGCCAAAGAGGATACAGACTCAGGTGAAGTCATTTGTCCAAAATCACATAGCTTTAAGTGGCAAAGCCTGGACACAAACCCCAGTTGTCTAGCTGCAAAACTCCTTCCACTGCATGTGGTACAAGAGCTCTTGGCACATTATCCGCTGCCTGGTGCCATTTCAAGAGCTTTTGCTGCTCATATTTGAAAGTTTGCCTGGCTAATTAATCAGCCACACTCACCTACCAGCTGCTATAAGTGTCAGGGACTGAAACTTTGGTCATTGTGGAGCAAGGAAAGAAACCATTCTTCCATCTATATCCAGTGGAATATACTGGTCCTCCATATCTAGGTGTTAAAGTGAGAATAAGATACACAGAGATTAGTTGTGAATTATAAATAGGAATGTTATAGATTTGCGTATGTTAAACCATCCCTGCATCTCTGGGATGAAGCCCACTTGGTCGTGATGGATTATTTTTTTGATAAGCACTTGGATTCGATTTGCTAGAATTTTATTGAGAATTTTTGCATCTATATTCATAAGAGAAATTGGTCTATAGTTCTCTGTTTTAGTTGCATCCTTTCCTGGTTTTGGTATCAGGGTTATGTTGGCTTGGTAAAAAGTGTTGGGGAGAATCCCATCCTTCTCTATATTGGAGAATAGTTTATGTAGGATGGGCACCAGTTCTTCTTTGTAGGTATGGTAGAATTCAGGTGTGAACCCATCTGGTCCAGGGCTTTTCTTTTTGGGAAGGTTTTTTATTGCTGTTTCGATTTCAGATCTAGATATCGGTCTATTTAGGAATTCTACTTCTTCCTGGTTGAGCCTGGGAAGGCTGTGTGTTTCTAGGAATTTGTCCATTTCCTCCAGGTTTTCTAATTTGTGTGCATAAAGATTTTTGTAGAATTCATATATGGTATCATGTATCTCTGTGGCATCAGTCGTGATTACTCCTTTCGTGTTCCTGATGGAGGTTATAAGAGATTTTTCTTTTCTGTTCTTGGTTAGTCTAGCCAGAGGTGTGTCAATTTTGTTTATTTTTTCAAAGAACCAACTTTTGGTTTTATTAATCTCCCTTATGGTTTGATTGTTGTCCTTTTCATTTAGTTCTGATTTAATCTTAATAATTTCTCTCCTTCTGCTGGGTTTGGGATCGGTCTGTTCTTCCTTCTCCAGCACTTTGAGTCTATTCATTAGATTGTCTAATTGTAAGTTTTCTGTCTTTTTGGTATAAGCATTTATGGAAATAAATTTTCCTCTCAGGACTGCTTTAGCTGTGTCCCACAGATTTTGATAGGTTGTATCTCCTTTGTCATTTAATTCAAAAAATCTTTTGATTTCCGACTTGATTTCTTCATCACATAAATAGAAGCAAAAATAAAGATCATATGATACTCTCAATAGATGCAGAAAAAGCATTCGACAAAATTCAACACCCTTTTATGAGGGACACTCAAAAAAATAGGCATAGACGGGGCCTATCTAAAAATGATACAAGCCATATATGACAAACCCACAGCCAACATCATACTGAATGGGGAAAAACTGAAAGCATTCCCACTTCGAACTGGAACCAGACAAGGCTGCCCACTGTCCCCATTACTTTTCAACATAGTATTGGAAGTCCTTGCAAGAGCTATCAGGCAAGAGAGCAGAATCAAGGGAGTCCAAATAGGGACAGAAGAGATCAAACTCTCACTCTTTGCTGATGATATGATGTTATATCTAGAAAACCCCAAGATTTCAACCAAGAGACTCCTGGAATTGATTAATGAATTCAGCAAAGTCTCAGGATACAAAATCAATACACACAAATCAGAGGCATTCATATACGCCAATAACAGTCAAACGGAGAACCAAATTAAGGACTCAATACCCTTCAAAATAGCAACAAAGAAAATAAAATATCTAGGAATATATCTAACTAAGGAAGTAAAGGACCTCTATAGGGAGAACTATGAAACTCTGAGGAAGGAAATTGCAGAACATGTAAATAGGTGGAAAACCATACCATGCTCATGGATCGGTAGAATCAACATTGTTAAAATGTCTATACTGCCCAAAGTTATCTACAGATTCAATGCAATCCCTATTAAATTACCAACATCTTTTTTCACAGACATAGAAAAAATAATTTTACGCTTTGTATGGAACCAGAGAAGACCCCGTTTAGCAAAAGCAATATTAAACAACAAAAACAAAATGGGAGGTATTAATTTGCCAGACTTCAAACTTTACTACAAGGCTGTGGTTCTAAAAACAGCCTGGTACTGGCACAAGTGCCGAGACACAGACCAGTGGAACAGAACAGAAAATCCAAATATAAAACCATCCTCATAGAGCCATCTAATCTTTGACAAAGCAGAAAAAAACATACTCTGGGGAAAAGATTCCTTATTTAATAAATGGTGCTGGGAAAACTGGATATCCACATGTAGAAGACTAAAACAGGACACACAGCTCTCACCCCTCACAAAAATCAAATCACAGTGGTTAACAGACTTAAACCTTAGGTCAGAAACTATTAGAATTCTAGAAGAAAACGTAGGTAAGACTCTTACAGACATTGGCCTAGGCAAAGAATTTATGAGGAAGACCCCTAAGGCAATCACAGCAGCAACAAAAATAAATAAATGGGACCTGATCAAATTAAAAAGCTTCTGCACAGCCAAAGAAACAGTCACAAGAGTAAATAGACAACCTACAGAATGGGAAAAAATTTTCGCATACTACACATCAGATAAAGGACTGATAACAAGAATCTATTTAGAACTCAGGAAAATCAGTAAGAAAAAATCGAACAACCCTATCAAAAAGTGGGCAAAGGACATGAATAGAAATTTTTCAAAAGAAGATATAAAAATGGCTAACAAACATATGAAAAAGTGTTCAACATCTCTAATCATCAGGGAAATGCAAATCAAAACCACAATGAGATATCACTTAACTCCAGTGAGAACGGCCTTTATCAAAAAGTCCCAAAACTATACATGTTGGCGTGGGTGTGGAGAGACAGGTACTCTCATACACTGCTGGTGGGACTGTAAACTAGTGCAGCCCCTGTGGAAAGCAATGTGGAGATACCTTAAACAGATTCAAGTAGACCTACCATTCGATCCAGCAATCCCATTACTGGGCATCTACCCAGAAGAACAAAAGTCATTCTATAAAAAAGACACCTGCACCCAAATGTTTATAGCAGCACAATTCACAATCGCAAAAATGTGAAAACAACCCAAATGCCCATCGATTCATGAATGGATTAGCAAAATGTGGTATATGTATACCATGGAATATTACTCAGCTATTAGAAATGATGGCGATATGGCATCTCTTTGGTTCTCCTGGAGTGAGCTGGAACCCATTCTATTAAGTGAAGTATCCCAAGAATGGAAAAACAAGCACCACATGTACTCACCAGCAAACTGGTTTCCCTGAGTGCACATTTGGGATTTACACCAATTGGGTATTGGACAGAGGTCGGGGCTGGGTGGAAGGGATGGGTGTATACCTACTTGATGAGTGCAATGCGCACTGCCTGGGGAATGGACACGTTTGAAGTTCTCTCTGGGGGGGATGGGGTGGGGGGAGGGGAGGAGTGCACACCTACATGATGAGAGTGATGTGCACTGTCTAGGAAATGGACACAACTAAAGCTCAGACTCGGGGGGATGGGGAGGCATGGGCAATGTATATAGCCTGATCTTTTGTACCCCCTTAATGAGCTGAAAAACAAACAAAAAATAAAAATAAAATAAAATAATAAAAAAAAAAAGTATTTAACTACAAAAAAAAAAATAAATAGGAATGTTTATAGATTGCTCTGTCATGCATTTCCACATAGAACTATTTTCTGGTACACTACATTGGCATTTTGATTAATGTTATATTCTTGGCTTATTCTTCAGTTTCAGCAACACACAGATTTCTGTCTACATGTACTATTAACTGTCATTGGAGCTTCCCACTCAATGCAGCTGATAATTACACATTCTGGGAGCCGAGTGTCATAACCAATTAACTTGACAGGCTCCACGTACTTGAGTAGAAATAGAGGCTGTACAAATCTGTTTTGTAGTATCTCAGTATAAATATAGAACTAATTAAGTATGAGGACTACAATAAAATAACACTGGCCTAAACCCAGATACATGAGAAGTGATTAGAAAGATTTTGAGCTTTGGAGTCAAAGGGACCAAAGTTCAAATCCCAGTTCTGCCACTTTTTAATAGTATTGCACAAGTGACTTAGCCCTACTTTTACTTTGAACTGCATGCCTACAAAAAAGTGCACATAAAATATGTGTACTTACTAAATAAAATAATAAAATAAACATCTTTATGTTCATCAGATCAGCATCAGAAATGGAACTCACCAGTAGTACTCTTGAAGTTCTCAGAACTTTATTCCTTCTCATACCCACTTTCTCCCCAGTGATAACTCTAAGCCTGAGTTACCCCCTTCTCCTCTGTAGTTTCCCTGACCTATATATTATATGTATCCCTAAATATATTTTTATTGTATTTACCTATTCTGAACTTTAGAATCATGTTACATGTGTGTCTTCTGTGCCTTACTCCAGTTTTCCTCACTACGTCTAAAATCAGTCCACATTGATGTATGTAGCTAGAGACCATTGATTTCCATTCCCAGATGGTACTCCATTGGCTGAATATAAAACAACGTACATGTGCAACCATTCTACTGGCTACGCCCATTTGAGATACTTGGTATTGTGAACATTAAGAGAAGTATTTCTGTAAAATTTGCCTCCGTATAAAACTATCATTTTTCTCTAAAGCAGGGATCAGCAAACTACAGCCCAAAAGCAAAATCCAGCCTGCATCAGTTTTTATAAATAAAGTTTTATTGGAAAACAGCCACATCCATCATTCACATATTACCTATGTCTGCTTTCCCACTACCGCAACACAAGATCCCGCCTGCCTCCTGAATGTTCCTCCTTTCCTCAGTCCTCACTCCCCAAAAATCTGTACCTTTCCACTCAAAAAGCCCCAGTTTTCTCTTTAAAAAAAACCTCATTACTTTATGATTCTTTAAAGAAAGAGCCTAAATTATTAGCAACTGCTTGTATAAAATCATTTCCTTTCCTTGAAGGCAAGAAAGTTAAATTTCAAACAAAAACAAAAGTAAAGGAAAATCATTGTGCGGGGAGTAGAGGTTTCATCCTGACTCGCGGGAACAAAAGTAAAGAATTCTGTCTGGGGCCGGGCGCGGTGGCTCACGCCTGTAATCCTAGCACTCTGGGAGGCCGAGGCGGGTGGATTGCTCAAGGTCAGGAGTTCGAGACCAGCCTGAGCAAGAGCGAGACCCCGTCTCTACTAAAAATAGAAAGAAATTATATGGACAACTAAAATATATATAATACAAAAAATTAGCCGGGCATGGTGGCGCATGCCTGTAGTCCCAGCTACTCGGGAGGCTGAGGCAGTAGGATCGCTTAAGCCCAGGAGTTTGAGGTTGCTGTGAGCTAGACTGATGCCACGGCACTCACTCTAGCCCGGGCAACAAAGCGAGACTCTGTCTCAAAAAAAAAAAAAAAAAAAGAATTCTGTCTGGAATAAAAGAGTGGCTCCCTGTATAGCTTTTCACTTCCTCTTCCTAAACTTCATACTTGATCTCACTTGGGGGTGATCCTCCTTAGGAACAACCCCTTTCCCTCTTTCTGGGACAAATTGGTCTAGAAATAACCAAAGACGACTCCTTAAGAAACCAAATGTATGGGCTTCTCTGGCCTCTGTGGCTGCTCCAAGAATGCCAAGAATCTCCCTCCGTGTGAGCTTGTAGGAGAGAATTCGTCACCTCCCATCTTTGCAACAGATTCCAACTCCACGCCGCAGAGCTTCACTGGGCAGTCCAGGAGGTAGCTTCATCTTGCAGCCTGTTATTTCCTTCTGGTAGAAACATGCTGCTTCCCAATAAAGATTAAGTGTGGTTTGGGAAAAATCCTGGAACTTAGTTCCATAGAGACAAGGCCCTGGGAAATCTTATGTCCCTGCATACCCCGACTTCTCAGATAGGTTTCAAGCCTGGCTCCTACTCTAAAATGTTCTATAACTAAGCAAGATATTTGGCTACTCATTTCCATTTTATTTTCAACAATCAATTTAAATAGGCAGCAACTAAGTGAAAGGCGTAGACCTGGTAAAGGTAAAGGTGAATTAGAAATAGCCTCTGTCCTTAAGGACACGACCACCTATAATATTTGCAGGACTTGCTGCAAAATGAAGATGCAGGAAGACTTGTTCGAAAAAATTTAAGAATTTCAAGATGGCAATAGTAAAGCATTAAGTCAAGTGTGGGGTCCTTCTAAACATGAGTCACTGTGCAGCTTCACAGGCCTCACGTCAGTGAGGCCAACCCTCATAATCTAGTAGAGGAGACGGACACAAAAGCAGCTACCTTATAAATAAGGCAAGAAAGAATGACAGTTACGTTAAATGTTCATACAAGTAATGTGCTGTAGGCATGTAATTCTAAGAAATAAGCAGGTAAAGCACCCCACAGTAGGAGATATTTAAACTTGGACTTTGAATGAGGGAAGACACTTTGATAGGTAGACAGCATGAGAAATGTATTTTTGTCTGGGAAACAGCAAAAGAAAAAAATGGTGGTGTGAAGAGGTTTGCTTGGGTAGGGAAGAGGCAGGAAGGTCCCAGGGACTAGAGAGCAGGACGCTGTAGGTGATAGGGTGGTGATGGATCTGGAAAGGTCACTTTTCAATTACTGGGTGTTCCTGGGTCACTGAATTTCTTGAATTTGGACTTTATCTTGAATTGGATATACTGGGCCCTCTGGGGTTTTTAAGTGGGACAATGGCATGTTCAGTTCTACAATTCCAGGAAAAAAAAATAATAACTCCAGTAATTACATGGCAAATGAGTCAGAGAAGAAAGGAATCAGACACAGGGAAAATTATCAGAAAATAGTTAATAAAGCCCAGGGAGAGAAGATGAGGCACTGTGCTACAAACAGAAAGGAGACAGATAAAAGACACATTGCAGTAGCCCTTCCTCCTTTGAAAAAGAAAAAGGGAATTGCCAGGAATTTACCCAATTCTGAAAGGGTGAGCTGAGGTGGGTGGATGGGTTATAAATATTTATGCCGCACCACTAGAGAACTCAGCCAGGCTTAGGAAGATCGTTCTCAGACACTGCCAAGCAATGAACAAGGACAGACATGCACTAAAACGCTACAGGCCAGAGAGCTGTCAGCAAGGTAAACCCATGGATGTCTCAGTCAAAGACAGAAGGACCCACCCTGAGCTACCCTCATCACTGTGTATTTGCTCCAGTCAAACTGCTGAGCTGTTGAGGTGCAGAAAGGTCTGAAACATCTAATTCTTACCAAAAGCTCAGGTTCAGTAGAACTGGACAAGCTCCCACAAACTTATCCAGAAATTCATTACATATTTTCCACAAAAGATACTGGAAGCATCTTTTTTTTAAAAAATGGATAGATAGGCAGGAACCAGAAAAATAATTTTTAAAGTTGCCCTTGCAGGATCTGTTTAAATATCTAAAGCATCACTTTGTTTAGGAGAAGTTTGGTAAAATTTTTAACACAAAAATATATTGAAAACACTAAAATATTGGTTTCTTGCCCTAATTCAAATCAAGATATCTGCAGTATATTAGAGTTGGAACAATTGTTTGGAAAGAGCCTAGTTCAAGTCTTGGTTCTGCAACTTACTATTTTTCTGATCTGAGACAATTTAGCCTCTCTGAGACTCTATTTCCTTACCTTGAAAATGAACATAATATTACCTGCCTTGCAAACTTCCCAAGATTATTATAGTGGGCAAAAGATGAACAGATACACAATGAGCTTTGAGGGCTCCAAAGGACTCTAGAAATCTAATGTGTTATTAGTTGTACTACAGACCTCAGTGGTCTCTAATTTTTTATTTTACAGTTTTAATTTACTTTCTTATAGCAAATATGGTCCCAAGAAAATGTAGAATAGAAACCACTTGAATTGTTGTTGTTTTTGTGCATGTACGCTTTTTGTTGTTGTTGTTGTCATCGTTTTGTTTTGGGGAGGAGCAAATATTAGCAGACATCATAAAAAGAGACTGCAGAATTCAAGGAGTAAATAGGAAGGCCTGCCAGGCTCTTTGGTGTCTTACCAAGAAAACGTATTCCATGTATGTTGTCTTCTGAGCATATGGGAAATGTTAAAATAAGTGAACCCAACAAATACTTGTAAATCACATTTCTTCTGCTTCCCTGCCCCCCAACAAAAAACACTCATAAATCATCCATTTTATGTAAAGCACGGTTGTTACCTCCTACTTGGCTGCTTCTGACTGTGCAAACTGGCCTTGTTAAGTCCAGCTGTTCCTAGCATGAAGCATTCAGCTGGCTCTTGCTCTGACATGTCTTAAGTTCACTAAGTTCATGCTTCTTCCTCTCCCACTAGACAGAAAAGGCCTTGAGGGCAGGGTAGACTTCTCGCTTGTATCCTCAGATCCTAGTGCAATGCCCAAGACACAGCTAGTGCTTAGTCGATGGCAAAGGAATGAGAAGGGATTAAAGGATTCTCTTAACATATGCACAGCCAGGTTTTCTTCTTCAGATAATTGTCAGACTTTCATGGGTAGATTTTTACCATTATGGCTATTTTTCCAAATAAAGCAAAGACTAAAGCATCGTTTTATGTTTTTTACAATACAATTCCACCTAATGTACAATTTCAATCTTTATACAGTTGCAGGGAGTATTTAATGGGTTTACATATCTAAAGGGTTTAGCATTTATGTGCTATGTCCTCATAAGCTAAAGATTACTGTTAATCCTTGGTTTATGAGAGTCAGTATGGTGGCTCTGAAGTCAGATTACCTGGATACCTGTCCAAATTCTGCTACTCTTGCTGTGTGACCCCAAGCATGTAACTTAACTTCTCATTGCCTCAGTTCCTTTATCTCTATAGTGGAGAGAATGACACTCTTCACCCCATAACATTGTCAGGCTCACATGAGATACTATGTGTGAAAATAATGCAAGAAAATAGAATACAGTAAACAAAGAATAAATATCAGAAAATAAAGAAAATCCAAGAAACATTTGGTAATCACGTGCTACATATAATACACTAAGCTTGCTGCAATCAGGGAAAGAGAAACAAGACCTAATTCTGACTCTCATGGGGTTTTGATGCTCAGCAGAAAGGATTTCAGTGTCAAGGGAATAACTGGTAAGAAGGACAAACTTTCCCTCTATTGTTCTCCCATAGAGCTCTGGACCAGCACATAACTGAGCAGAATGGGGTTTACACAGCAGCCACGTAAGTGGACTGTCAAACATCCCCTAAGACTTTAGCTACTGGATGTTAGTTGGATATAAATAATAAAAATAACATCCTGACCATGCTGAAAATTTTATATTTGATCTCATTTGATCCTTACAACAAAATCACAAGATAAATGTGATTATCCCCGTTTTACTGATTAAAGTTCAGAGAAGATAAATAATTGCCCAAGGTTGCATATCAAGTATGACTATGCCTAACTGCTCTAACAAACACATAAATGTTTAATGGTGCAAACACAGTAGAAGTTTTATTTCTGGCCTCCTGGGTTAGTGAACAGGAAGTCAGAGACCCAGGCTGCCAGAAACCCTGTCAACATGGATCTTCTAGCAAAATAAAGAGGAAAAAGAGGATGCAGGAGAGTACACGGCAGATTTAATGGGCCAGGCCTGGAAGTGGTGCAGATCACTTGTGCTAAATTTCCATAATCTAGAAAATTTAGTCACATAGTTACACTTAACTTCAGGGAAAAATGGGAAATGTGGCATCTGTTTGGGCCACTTCCCAATCTGGCCACTTCCCAGTTATAACTCTGTACTATTGAATAGGGAGCAAAGATATCTGCGTATCTTCAGCCTCCCCTATACAAAAAAGTAAGTGCCAAAGCCATGAGTCAAATCCAGGTTATCTGACTCCAAAGCCCATACTTCCAAACACGCAAGAGCCACAGATGGTCCCAGTACTGCCCCGAAGTGCTATACGTATTTCAAATTATTTCATCCTCAAGACAACTGTGTGAAATGGTAGACAAAGCAAGCATGACCAGGAGGATCAAGCAGCGTGTTTAGTTTATTCATGACAATTAGAAGAAGGAGTATGTGTTTGATCAGGGCCTGCATCACCCCAGTCCCTGATCCTTTTTTCTTTCTTTTTTTCACTCTTTATTTTATTTTTAATTGACAGATAATTTTACATATTGATGGGGCACAATGTGGTGTTTTGATACATGTATACATTGTGGAATGATCAAATCAGGCTAATTAGCATAACCCTCACCTCAAATATTTATCATTTCTTTGTGGTGAGAACATCTAAAATGCTGTCCTTTCACTGTTCTGAAATCTACAATTTTGACCACCTCCCACTACTGTTCCAGCTCTGTGTGTGTAGCCCTAAAGCCAACAAGGGCTGAGACCAGCCTCAAGGAATGTCTTCTATCATTTATCCCAGGAGCAGAACTGAGCTGTGCCCCCTAGGATGCCACCAAAGGCCCCAAGACGTCCTGGGGACTGTTATTTTGGCCTGTATGATACCAGCACTAGATTATCTCATTTTCCAGATAGTCCTTAATGTGGATTATCCAGGAATCCCACAACAAAACACCCCACTGAAAGAAGAAAGTTTTGGCTTTATACACAAAGATTTAATGTATTTGCAGCTTTGGGAACACAATATTTCTTCTAAAAAGTTTACCATGGAATGGTGACGTTTGTGAAGACTAAAAAGCTATAATTCTATTCATATATTACTTTGAAGTTGAAAACTAAAATTGCATTTACTGGACACAGATTATAAAACCTCTATTTTCAAAGTAACCACAGACCAGTTTTTTACAGTGGGTCCTATATCAGAGTAAATTTCATAGTGGTTGCTGTTTCTAAAAGGATTTCATGGCATTGTGCACATGAGCTCAGGCTTTGGAGCCAGGTTGCATATGTTGAAATCCCAGCTGTGTCATTTCCCCTCGCTGTGTGACCAGGGAAAAGGTACTTAATACTAAAGGCCAGTATCTCCCAATCTGCTAACTGGAGACCATCTGAGTGCCTATTTCAGAGTGCAGTTGTGAAGACAGGACTCAACGTATCTAATGCAATCACTCAGCATAATTCTTGGTCTGTGGTGAGCAGTCACCAGATTATGTGAGCTCATTTGGTGCCAGTGGATAATAATTCCAAAAGACATAATCTTGAACACCATAATCCCAAATGTTGAAATTCTGAACTATCAAAATTTCTGAAGTCTAAAATCCCTAATATCTAAAATCCCAAAAGATTAAAATCTCAAATATTGAAATCCAAAACAAATTCTGGGGAAGGAATTAGTGTGTTTTTGGTTGTAGGTAGGACTGTTGCAACATGTTAGTTGCATCATGTTAGGCAGAATTATGAGCTTGTTACTGCCTTTATTGGGTAAATAAATACGGTTTAAAGAGATGTGGATGGGTACCAAGTGGACCAGGGGTAGACTTGTAGACTTAGTTTTAGGTGTCAATGTGACTGAGTTAAGGAATACCTACAAACCTGGTAAAGCATTATTTTGAGTGTGTTTCCAGAGAGATTAGTGTGTGAGTCTGAATGGACTTGGTGGGAAAGATCTGTCCTCAGCATTGGCAGGCACCATCCAACCAGCTGGGGGCCCAGAAAGATCGATACAAAAGGCAAACTGGCCTCTCTTTGAGAGCCTCGACAGACTTTTTTCCTGACTGCCTACGTGGTGGTGACCGGTAACAGTTTTTGATCAATCTCCTCGAAAGACAGGCTGTCCATCATCATGTCTCACATGATGCGCGGTTATAAAGCTGGGTGCACACAATTACTAACCGTAGTGATATGTGTTCATACATTTCTCTTTTTGACCTATTTCTTAATGACTATGGTTCATCCGCTTGTAACTGTTATGCCCATGTGACTGTCGTTGGTACACCTGAGTTTTATGCTCTCAAAAATAGGTATGCTATCATGGCCTATTTTATTTGCAAAGTGGCTATAAAAATCTATGAAGTGTTCTGTCATGCTTTTATATGTTTCTCAAATAAAGCTCGCTTTAAAAATGTAAATAATGTCTTTTAAATAATTTTTATCATTTTATCCGGAATGATATTTTAATGATTTTGATTTTTCAAGATTGTGATTTTGGGGATTTTAGACTTTAGAGATTTTGATCTTTAGGGCTTTCAACATTCAAGATTATGGCATTTGGGATTGCATCTTTTGGTATTATACGCCAAACGCAAGCTAATTAGGTATTTTATTTTCCCATTTATCTTCTCAGATTTAGAACCCCTTATAATGGATCAAACGGAAATTTCTTCTTTCTAACATTGTGAGCCCATCAACCAATACAGTACTGACGACCAGTCTGTGGATGGACTCTGCCTGCTCATTCTGCAGCAGAAGGGTGGCCCCCTAGCTTCAATTAGATCTATGCTGCTTACCTAGCGTAAAGGCTAATTTTCATCTCCATAACTAAAATGGGAAATGAAGCTTTATAATGCAGCTTTTTAATGCTCAGTTCTGGGGCCAGATAGGTACATATTCAGAGTCTCAGCCCTCCCTCCCACTCTGTGTGTGGCCTTGAACAAGTCCCTGAACTTCTCCACTCTTCAGCTTTCCCATCTCTAAATGGGGTTGGTAATGATACCGTCCTCACTGGCTTACTGTGAGGAGTAAATCTGATATGACACTGCGCTAAACACTTTGTACAGTACTGTCTTTCGTGAGTACAGAAAGCCTTAACCCTTGCAATGGATTATCATTTTTTCTTTAAATAAAGACACGGTAAATGTAAATGTAAAATGGTGCAGTCACTGTAGAAAACAGTTTGGCAGTGACTCAGAAAGTTAAATATAGGATTCCTATATGACCTAGCAATTCCACTCCCAGGTATATACTCAAAAATGAAAACATATGTTCACACAAAAAATTACACCAAATGTTTATAGCAGCCATATTCATACTAAATAATATCCAAAATGTGAAAACAACCCAGATGTCCATCAACTGACGAACGGATAAACACTATCAAATGCTATTCAGCAATAAAAAGAAACGAAGTACTAATACATTGTATGACATAAGTGAACCTCACAAACTTCATGCTAAGTGAAAGAAGCCAGACACAAAAGGCCATATTGGTATGATCCCATTTGTATGGAATATCCAGAATAGGCAAGTCTATCAAAACTGAAAAATAGATTAGTGGTTGCCTGGAGCTGGGGGAGGGCGATGGGAAGCTAATTGATCAGCAGTTTATTTTGAGGGTGATGAAAATATTCTAAAATTAAATTATAATGGCTGTATAACTTTGTAAACATACTAAAAACCACTGAATGATACAGTTAAAACTGGTCAATTGTATGATATGTAAATTATATCTCAATAAAGCTGTTTACAAGAAATATATGTAATGGTAACTATATCTACTATAGGCTCTTAGCTTAGCTGCCATATTGCTTTGTACGTTATACACATGCAAAAAGTAGCTGTTGAATAAAGAACAAATTATAGAAGTCTAACTATTCCACTGAAATTTCCTGTCATTGCCACAGACCCTCACTCTCCTCCTGGCCAGAAATCAAGTTGAATCAAGTGCTGAAATAAACCCAAAGAAGTCAAAAATAGGGAACATTTTTCCTGCAAGCAGATATTGGTGGAGGAACTAGAGCCCATGCTGCCTGGTTCTTCAGCCTAAAGGAGCAGCAATTTTCCACCCATAAGTACATTCTCTTTCATCCACAACCAGTTTGAAGATCAAAACTTTGTTTACACAAGGTCACCAGACTAAAAGATTTTAATTACTTATTCAGTCACACCATCATCATTTTGGTATTTGGTATTTGGTTTTCGTCTGAATTTATGGGTTGTTTGAGGAAAGTAACTCAATTTATTCATTCCATTCAATTCATTCATTCAATTCAAACTCAATTTATATTTATAGATCACCTACTGTGTGCCAAGAACTAGTCCAGGTGCTAGATCTACTTAAATTATTGATTGATTTGGGGCATCACCAAACAGAGGCATTTCATTTCTTCAAGGTGACTCGGGTGTGTTCATGAAAATCAAATAGGGATGTTCATTTAATTAAATTAGGGTCTGGTCAGCCATCCAGATTAAGTAAGAGTCTCTAGTTGCTTAGACACACCCTGAGATTTTTAAGCAAATAATGGTGACTCTTTACTATCCACTGAGAAACCATTTCTTATCGCTCTGGTCCTGTGTCTTCCCAAAACCAAATTGCAACTAAAGTCTTCAGCAGAATGAAAAGAGAAATGGCACAGAAGGAGATGGCCAGATCCACTGAGGCACCAAACTTGAAACCTTCCTCCTCCTCTGTGCTCTAAGTTTTACCTTGGACATACCCTTCAGCTTTCAACTGGCTTCAATTACCTCTAGCTTTAGCCTCAGCAAAAAACAAAGTATTGAAAACTCAATTTCGCCTTCTTCAAAGTGCATTACTAGAAAAAGTGAAATGCAAGGCAACAAAGAGCATTTAATCATTAGGATCTTGCCCCTTGCTGTGGTGAAACCACACGGCTTGGCCCGCTTCCAAGGCTAGAATTAATGAATGAGCAAGATTCTCAGGGAAAGCCTTTAACTACAGCCTGCTTAGCCCAGAGAGCCTGCCCCTTTATTGCTCTTGGCAGGTCTGCCTCTGTTTCTAATGGATCACCTTCCCTCGGGAACATGCACGGAGAGAAAGGTGCGGCCTTATGAATTCATGTTTCCATTTCTTTTCTTCTCTTTAAAAACAGACTTCAGGGGATTTAATTATGCTGAAACAGAAAAGTCTTGGGTCTTAAGACTAAGACAGCAATCAATTGTGTGCGTCATCTGCCATTTCTCATCTCTAGAGAAGTTGGCACTTGCTTGTGGCTATGGTCCTGGGCTACAGCGTCTCAGACAACAAATCTTCCCTGAGCTCAGACCTCAGGGGCCTTTGTGGCATCAGCACCATGAATCCCTCTACCCATCCTCATCCATACTGTAAAGGCAGATCATTGTTATGAGCCCAGAAAGGGCACTGCTGGGCTGCAGTCCTAGGAGTGGGAGCTTTGTCAGACAAGCCAAGTTAAGAGCTGTTTGACTTCTATCCTACGAGTCCTCTCCTGATTGCTTCTTTCTCTCCGGCTCCCATAAAGCTGGTGCAAGGAAACAGGCCAGACACTGCACTGTGATATTTGCTGTATGTGGCCACCAAATAGCATATCCTTCTTATATGAATGTCACCCCAATTTCCTTTTGCGGAATTCCCTCTCTCCTCTCTGGACACAGCCTCACAACGGTCATTGAATCAGCCTGACCACCTGTAGCCACAGGGCAACACTCGACATACGCTGGGACCACGTATCTTCTCTCCCCAAAGTTTTACTCTTCAGCAGAATGATTGAAAGAAAATGAACACAGTTATATTTTTTTCTTGGGATGGGGGAGTGTTCCATCACTTACCCAGGTCCCACTGCCCCCAGTGCACACAGACAGCTGTTGTAGGGCCTTGTTCTTCACCCCCATCTCCAGTCCATGAGCAGCCCCATGGCCTTCCAATAAATTCCCTCTTTGCCTAAGTTAAACAGAGTCCATTTCTGTTACTTGAAACCAAGCAGCTGCATAATAAGTTCAATTTTTCTCAGTTTAATAAAGCCGACTCAAAGACACTACTAAGAATCTGGTCTCTAAAGATGGACTATGTTTCCAACCCTTCAAGGAAATCTTAATATTGATAAATGTACCTTAGACTTGTTTACCACTTTACAGCCATTAAAGCGCGTGCGCGCTCTCTCTCTCTCTCTCTCTCTTTATATGTGTGTGTGTGTCTATATATACACATTCACACACATACACAGAGAGAGAAACAGAGAGGAACAGAATCAATCTCATTTGAGACCAAAAAAGCAAACAACTGTGTGACACAAGTAACTATTGCTTATAGAAATTATTAACTGAAACACGGATGAAAATTCAAGTGAATTGCTCAAGAAAACAGTGGGGTTATAATAAAAATCCTCAGATTTTCTGGCTCCAGGGCCAGAATATTTTTAAGCAAACAGAACACAAAAGAATAAAACTAAATCTTTTAACACTTATTGGTGAGGTATTATAGATGCCTTATCTCATTTAATCCTCTTTAAAACCCTCTAAAATATTATTAGGCCTATTTTACACTATGAAGCAACTGGGACTGTTAAGTGAATTGTCCTGGTCTTAGCTAGTAAATTACAAAGGTGAAGGTGAAGTGATACAAACCCAGGTGTTTTTGACGGTAAAGTCGGTGTCCTTCAACCTCCATCATCTCTAGTCTCCATGATGGGAGAAAACACAGCTCAATGGATTTAAATCAGAATAAATTATTCCATAAATGTTACTTAATAATTTCTTTAACATAAGAGGTGGGGAGGAGGGGAGTAGATCCCTACCACTAAACATAAATCAAAATTAATTCAGAGTAAAGTGTTCCATGTTTAAAAATGAAACAATAAACCAAGGAGAATGAAAAATGGGCAAGATTTTTCTGATCTCAGGGTGAGGAAAGCCTTTCTAAGAAAAACCACAAAGGAAGCATCTTAAAGGAAATTATTGACTACATATCACTTAAAGAAATCTGTAGCACAAAAAATACCATAAATCGAATTCAAAGACAAACAAAAAAAATTTCCAAAATGTTACACAAGATGAATAGTCTTAGTGTATAAATGTTTTTCTAAAACAAAGAGAAAAAGAATAAACACTTTAATTTAAAAAAATAAAAAGGCAATAACCATGACTAGCCAAATCACAGAAAAAGCCATATATATGGGCTGAACACATCTAATACAAAAATTTAAATTCACTAATAATAAAAGAAACACAAAGTAAAGAAATTATAGACTTCTATTTTTCACTTACCACAATGACAAAAGTTTTTATTAGTAGTATCAATACTACTATAGCACCAAATGCTGTCAAGGGTGCAGAGACAGTACAAATTGGTATAACTCCAGAGAACACCTTCATAATATCTATCAAATGCCTTAAGCAATGTCCATATAACTTGTCTCAATGGGGAATTTTAAAAATGCATCACTTTTATATGATAAAATGCTATGAAGTTATTGAGTGATAGGATGATTTTCATCTTTTTTACATTCTATAGTTTCCAAATTTTTGCAATGAGTATGCACCAGAAAGTGTGTGGGTGTATGTACAAACATTTCTACATATTATTCTATGTACAAATATAAATATGTAAGCATAAAATTATGTGTATATACTTGTATATATGTATATACACATAAATATTTTAAAATTTATGCACGTTTAATTTTATATGTATTTAAGCATCTGTGTGTGTGTGTGTGTGTGTGTGTGTGGTTAGTGAGAAGTTTAAACTCAATGTGGTATAAACAAGAAATCATTTTATTCTCATCCTATTCCATCAAATCTCCCTTTTGCCTCCCATATTGGTACCTGCGGCATATTCCAGAACTCCTGAACACTTTCCGTTATTTGAACACTCAGTCCTGTTGTTTTAGAATAGAAGTTCTTCCTCATGCAACACTGCCCTGCTGCAGCACCAGGCAGCCCCCTAGATTGTGGGACGTAAAGAGAAGAGGGGCTGCGGCCTGTGCTTTCTCTTTCTAAAGCTGGGCTACGGCCTGGACGGAGCAGGGCGGGCTTCCAGGACTCCCTGCCCCCTCTCTTCTGGATCTAGCTCTTCCTCCTTGGGGCCCAAGAAGAGGAAAGCAGAAAGGAGCATCAGGGTGTGAAGTTCCAAGTCTCACTTTGTCGCTGCTTCTCTGGGACCACTGTGGGACAGTGGTGCCCTGTGCACAGTGCTCGGGGGAGGCTCCTGGAAGGCGCTGTTGGACCCCCTCCCCGGGGCTCCTGATCTGTGAGATTCGGCCGTGCCTCTGTCTCTCCCAGCACTCCCATGTTCCCTCAGAGCCTTTTGCTGCTGGGACTTGTATCGGAGCAACTCAGTCAATCTGGAAAAAGACCTCTGCAGCTTACCTGCTATGGGTAGCTGAGAAAGAGAGCTAGAATAAAAAGAAAATGACTAAATGCCTCTTGACACATCCTCTTCCCTTAATTCCTGCCACCACGAGCTCTGGCACTATTTCTTGCCCGCATTACTGAAATAGCCTCTGAGCTCCCTGCCTCCCACTCCCCTGCCCACAATCCGTTCTCCGCCCTGCAGCCAGGAGACTCCTAAATCTCACACCCAATTGATTAAAGACCTGCCAACGCCTTCCTGTTCCCTTAGGATAAGCTCCGAACCTACCAACAGGGGATGTGCAGCTGGCAGCTGGCCCCTCCTCACCGGCTGCCAGCGGCGCCTCCTTCCCAGCACACTCTCCGCCACCCCCGGTGCTGTCACTCTTTACCTAATTAATGCCCCAGTCCTTCTTCCTATTTCAAGGTAAACTGCACTCCCTCAGGGAGCGCCCCTGTCCTAAGACAAAGCAAGCTCCCTGTCCCCTAACGTCACCCGTCCCCATAATAATCACTTAACTGTAAATAAATTAATAAATTCAGATTGAAGACTGCTTCGTGGTATCCTTTGGGCTCCTCTGCTAGGCAGAGATGGGACATGCAAGCTGAATGATCAAAAAGAGTTAAATAAAAAGAGTATTTTCAACAGAGTGGGCACAGTTTGTGGAAGGCAACCAGGATGGTCAGCGTCCTGAGGACAGGGATACTTACACCGCTCAACATAAGGGGGGAGGCAAGGGAGCCGAGATCACAGCCGTGTGGAGAAGAGGACCGGCCAGAAGCAAACAGACAGGAGCCTGCAGGTCAGGAGGGAGGGAGGGGAATAAAAATTCCAACCTCTCTCTCCTGCCCACTTGCATCTCCTGTTAGTGTCTTCCAGGGCCGGAACCACTCTATAGCCAGACAGCAGGGGGACACAGGGACAAGGTCCGTATCTACCAGACTTCCAGAGTGCAGGGCAGGGTGGAGACTGAAGAATGCAGAGTAGATTTGGAGCACCAGCAGAGGTAGGTTTCAGCTCTACCTTTCTTTGTACAACCCTCAGTGCTCAGCACATACACAAAGTGTCGTAAACGTTTATGAAAATGATTGACTACATTGAATTGAATGGAACAGAATTGAACTGAAATGCTTTGAACTGAATGGAACCAACCAGACTGTTGAACAGTTTCCAAGTCAGGGGTTATCTCATCTTCAGGATATAAATCATGAAACTTGTAACCCTGATTTCTGATACACTCACTCCAAGCCTCCTGGTTTAGCAGAGTTTGGCAGGCACAACATCCCGTGTTCCAAGCAATTCCGATGAAGCCTGCAGTTTACTGTTACATGACATTTCATATGATTTGGGTTTATTTTTAATTACTGGGTCTCCCTTCCCCCTAAGCTTATAGAGCACAATTTAGGCAAAGAAATACTGTTTACATTGTGGTTTCAAATCCAAAAAGGTAATTAATGTTGCAGGTCTAGATATGTGCATTTAAAGGAATAAAAGTGCAACTTTTACTTGGGATTTTTTCATGAATTTAGCAGCAGCATCTGTAAAGACCTCCAGGTGCTGGTATTGGCTTGCTCACAGCAGCAATTTGTGAATTATCCAGCTGGTAATTCACCCCGTGCAGCTTGTCAGAGCACAGAGCCATTTGAACGGCAGCTAATGCTGGCGCAGGTGACATGCCAAAGGCAAGTCGCTGGCATCATTAGGAGGGTAGTTAACAGAGTCCTGGAGTTAGAAGAGTCCCTCAGGCTGACTCACGATGACTCTAAAATAACCTGCCAAAAAATCAGTTATCTTAGTGGAAAAAATTGCCAGACTTTTAACTTCAGGTAACAACCAGATGATAGGGTTGTCCCTTGCTTAACCAGTCTTGTAATTTTAGCACAGGCCTAACTTAAGAAAACTAACATTTAAAATCAGAAATTAAACTTGAACATAATACAAACAGGTGGACGGGTGGGTCTTTTATGATTCCAGTATTGGGGACAGGACTCAAATTGTCTGCTGTAGGAGAACTGCCTTTTGTCAGACTTTTGGTATAATAATGAAAATCATAATAACAATTTCACCGACAGTTAAACATGTTTCATGCAATTAAAGCATTCTGTATTATAGCAGCTGTACATAGGCTAAAAAATAATCTACCTTGATGTCAGAATGTTCTCTGAGTCTGAACTGATAGGACAAAAAAAAAAAAAAACTCACAGAATTCCTGATTTACACAGTCAACCATAAAACAGCGCACGATGATCTGATCAGTTGTGTCACATGGAAATCCCCCAAAATTGCAGCATTTATTGAAACCTACCTCATTTGCTCATTTTGACAGAAAAGTGATCTCAAATTTGGTTCAAATAGCATAAAGTGGTGTAGAGAATTGAAAATGATAAGAAGAATCTTTAAACCAGAAGTATAGATTTTACTATAATGAAAGCAATTCAAAAATATTTAGCCCCCTGGAAAGTCCTGAGAGAGGATTAAAGCCACAAGAACAAATGCAGGAGGTAAGAACCAACTTGAAAGACAGCCAGGTGAAGATCCACCAACGACCCCTCCAGAAAACCTACATTTGGACACCTACCATGACAGAAAATACTGAAGGTCAGACTGAAATAGGACCAAACAGGTGAGACTCTCCCTCTTCCTCAACTTTTCCTTCTTGACTCAACACACTGGAGGAGAAAGAAGGGAAACAGAAACCCCAAACCCCAATAAGCAGTGCAGTAAGTGGGGAAGAGTCATGTCTCTTCATGGTTACATGACCATGAACTATGGCCCAGACCTGACCTTGGTGGGGGGAAATAAACTCTGATTAGATATGAGATTGAAGTTTTAACTTGGACCAGACCAGATTTTTTCAGTACCTGAAATGAGACTTTTTTTTCTGTTGAAAGTGACTTGACAGCCATAGGATTTTCCTAAGATATTATCACAGGACAAGGAATAGAGAGTCAATAGATCAGAGAAGGCAGCAGGTAGCAAAAAAATAAAAATAGTATTTCCTCTTTGTGCCAAATTAATACAATCAAGAAAATGGTTACCCATGGTACTAAGAGTTTACAATCCCAACATCCAACATTAATATCAATGTCCTCTGCCCCCACCCCTCCCACATACACACAAAATATTTTAATAGGCTCCCCGGGTGGGCTCCCCGGGTGGGCTATGTGCCCTTGTTGGGCCAATCCCTTTCTGCAGGGAAAGCAGTTTCTCTAGTTGGTCAGTCTGAGTCATGCACACATTCATGAACTGAAGAGCAAGCTACAGTATCGATGGCCCTACTGGTCCTGCTCTAATCAAATAGAGGGTCAAGGAGCATGTCTCAAAAGCAAAGGACGCTGACGAAGCAAAAACAACCAAAACAACAGATGGGATTTACTGCACCAATGTGTGGCCAATCATACCAGCTGACCCATATTTTCTGGTTCTGTTGTCAGGTGTCAGTAATCATCTCGTTCTGCTTTTTTAAATTAATCTACTTTTTTTTTTAACATTTTCCTTTTCTTTGAATAGTAGGATTGATTAAGGAAATCAAGCAGCAGGACATCAGTGAGGCAGAGTGAAAGTGGGGTAGACGCATGACCAACGGGCTGAAATTCAACTCCCGGCTCTTCCAGGAGCCTCTACTACTTGGGGCAAGTCAATTCTTATTCCCAAGCCTTAAAACTCTTACAACTCTTACAAAATGAACCCAACAAGGAGAAAAAGTAGCCAGCCAACAATTACATGAGTGACCTCAAGTACAATTTCATACCTCCAAACCTCACGACTCTTAAAACTTTACAAAATTAACCTAACAAGGGGGAAAAAAAAAAACAACAGTCAACAGTCACACAAGTGACCTCAGCAACGACTTAATTAATTGATTTTTCTTTCATGAATACATATATAATCTACATTTTTGTACATTCATTAAAGATAAAATCAAGGAACCTAAAACTCACCTTAGTTTGTTAAGCAATAAAGATGTCCGCTTCTTTCCATATAGTAAACGGCCCAGGTAAAGGTATAAATAGAAGAAAAAGAAAAGGGTAGAAAGACAGAGGGAAACAGAAAACAAAATCCCAAGAAAAACGCAGAGGCAGAGACAAGCACAATCAAGACAAACCCAGAAAAACACAGCAGGGTCAGAGGAAACAAACTGGAAAAGTGCAAGTAACTGACGACTGCAGAGTCGGAGCGCCATCTTGTGGAGAATATGCATTCTGCAGCTGAGGGCTTCTGACACCTCTTTCCATTTTCTCTCAGCTGTAAGTAATTGCAAACAGTAACAACACTGTCTTGGTACTTTTCCAATGGACTGAGTGAAGTTAAGCAGAGGGATAGGACCAACAATCAGGTCCCCGATTCTTCTTAGGGGAAATAATGGCTCATAGAATGTCTTCAAATTAAAAGTATGAGATACACCTGAAAACATTCAGAACAAATCTCAAGACAATGAAATTTGTAATCAAAGTTGTCTCAATCTTAAGTTTCCTGTAGCTTACTCCTGTTTCATTTACTTCAATTAATTCATTTATTTATTTGACCGTGAATATTTATTGAGCATATATTATATACCCCAGACACCACTGCAGTTTGTGGGAGGGGGATGAGGAGAATGTTGCATGATTCTATTTGTATCAAATGTCCAAATAGGCAAACCCATGGAGACAGAAATTAGATTAAAGTTTGCCTAGGTCTGAGGTGTTGGGGGCAAACAGAGGGAGTGATGGCTCATGGGAACAGTCTTTCTTTTGGGGGTGATGAAAGCGTTTTAAAATTGATGGCTGTGGTGGTTGCAAAGCTTATAAATATACTAAAAAACACTGAATTGTACACTTGAAAGGGGTGAATTCTATGGTACATGAATTATATCTCAATAAAGCTATTATAAAAACACATCTGTAAAGATAATGCATTGGAACTAGTTGGGGTATTTTTGAATATATATATAACATAGATAAAAACATGCACTGGTAGATATTTGTACACACTGCTTGTTAAAATATGTGAATACATAGCATTCTTTGAGGGACTGTCGATATTGCTTGGCCTGTGCATGACATAGATTAATCCAGGAATATGATAGAACAATTTTAATTTATTTCAATCCCCAAGTCAAACAAATGTTGATCCTTGGCAGATTGAACTCAGGTAACTAACCTGTTTTGTGAAGCTGCCAGATACCACTTTGGGTGGGTCCTGGGGGCACAGCAGTGAACAAGACAAAGGACCTGCCTTTATGGCACTTTTGTTCCAATAGGAGATAGATAATAGAGAAATAAGTAAGTAAATACGAAGTGCCATATGATATTAGGTGTTATAATGCTAAATAAAGCAGTGTGTCCAGACAGGAAGTGGGGAATGAGGGAGGGGATTGCTATTTTATATGGGGTGGATGAAGTGAAAACTGAGCAGGGACTTGAAATAAGCAAGGGAGACAGTCATATGACCATGAAGGAAAATAGAGCCAAAGAGGGCTAATAAACGAGGTACACGGGCGCTAAAGTTGGACACACCTGAGCTAAAATCCCAGCTCCACCATTTACCAACTCTGTTACTTGAGCTCTCTAAGCTTCAATTTCTTCAACTACAAAATGGAAACAATAATACCTTCTCCAATGTTGTAAAGTTTAAATGCACATAAAGTGCTTTGCATGAGCCAGGAGTATGGCAAATATACAGTAAACATTAGCTAACAATTATGACAGTTTGACCCTGTGCATTTATAGGCAGATTTTTAAAATAGCTTTTTGATTCATTTATTTTATGGGATTTTCAATAATAGTAGCTAATATTTATTGAATGCTTAGTCTATAAGCCTCACATTAAATCTTCACAATATGTCAAAAAGAGGTAATATTATTCCATTTTACAGATGAGAAAACTGAGGTCCAAAGAAGTTAAGTAGTTCATTCATCCGAAATTTCCTTTTGAAGAAATTTTTGAAAAAAAAAAATATCTTTTTCAAAATGCTTGGATTTTGGGGCACATATCATATATAGTTTTACCTTGCAAAGAAATATTCAAGTCATTTTGCTTTGACACGATATCATACAGAAATGCTGCATTCCTACAGAAATCTTCTTTCAATAACTCACATCGTTGATTCTGTTCTTCGTAAACTTTATCTGTTATCACAGAGATAAAATTTTGGCTAACACCTGTTTCCTGTAATAACAAATGCAATTTAGAATGATATGGCAAATCCACACCAAATACCTGGACAAATCCACACTGAATACCTCATCATTTAACTTTAATATGTTACAAAACTGACTATGCTGTGTTGCATTTGCACAAATATAGTTAACAGTACTTATAACTTGTTGCAAAGTGTCACTTAAAGTAGTAGCTTTAGCACAGAGATTTTTCTGATGCAAGATACAATGAAAAGAAATGAGAGCATCTGGATCTGTTAATACTTTATCTGTGCAATAAACCCTTCATGTTTTCCTGTCATGGAAAGTGCATCATCTGTACATACACTTGTTAAATTTACCAAATTCAGTCCAACTTGATGACATTTATCTTGAAAATTGTTGAAGATATCTATTCTCTGTGTTCTGTTCTCAAGAGTGCCCAAAGCAAGTAACTCTTCATAGCAAAGAAAATCTTCTGTTATGACCCAATTGAGGTATAAAATCTGCACCAAATCAGTAGAATCAGTTGATTCATCCAAAGTGATTGAATAATATATATTTTCCTTTTGAAGTATTGTATGAAGTTGTTCTGTTAAGTTGAAGGCTAGTTCATGCTGCCAATCCATTCTGGTTCTCCTTGAAAGAGGCAGTTGTTTGTACTTTGAAATGTTAGCAGAGTCTAAGCATCCTACAACTTTGACAATGCATTCTTTCACAATTTCTACAACACTGAATGGCTTCTCTTTTTTCCTGAGTATATAAGCTACTTTATAAGTTGTTTCAGTGGCATTATTTCCAGATCTTATTGCTGCTTGAAAGAATGCGTTAGCTTTTGCTTTTCATCTTTTAATTTCTGCAATACAACCTTTCATTGCCTCTCCCTTTAACGTATTTGTGGTTCTTATGAGTGTTATAATTCTGATGAGCATTGAATTTTTTCAATGTTGATATTGCAAGTTCACAAAACAAGCAAAACATCTTATCTTTAGCAGAAATAAGGTAATATTGCAATTCCCAATCCTCATTAAAAAATCTTTTAAGACCAGTGTTCTCTTGGTCTCCTTTAACATGATGGGCTATTAAGCAGACAGAATTTAAAAAATACTGTCAAGCTGTGCAACTGTTCACAAATTTTACTTCAAACAGAAGCACAGTGCACCCTTGTCAAAAGCTGATAACAGATTGGTGTACTCCACCCCCATAGACTCTTGCCAACCAGCTTCGTGTGGTAGTGGCTCCAGTCAGGTGGGAGAAGTTAGAAGTAAATCATGAGTGTAACAGCTGTCAATTTAGTCCTTATGGCCTACTAATGTTCTAATTGTGCCAGTCAATCTGGGAGGATTATTTCATTGACTCTTCTTTTATTCTTTGTTATTTTAAATACATTCATTTTAAAAATATAAAAGATGAACAAAAATGTATTAACAAAAATAAAAGGATTATGTTCTGTAAAATTTGGATTCAGTCAAAAGGCCACAGTTAAGGACCTAGAAGGCCACATGTGGCCTTAATACCACGGGCTCCCCACCCCTGGGCTAACTAATGTTTTTATCCTTCTCTGTATCTAAAAAAAAGAGCCAATTCTTCATGTTTTATCACTTGGAGAATGGTTAATGGCTTTTTGTTACAAAGCCAAAAAGTGTTTTGTTAGATTTGTTGTAGTGAGCTACGCCAGGGATTTCCATCCACATCCTGATCTAAGTGAGTGGCGTGCTCTAGAGTTACACAGTTATCCCTTTATTGCCATATGTGATATTTTACTGTCTGGCACATACAGAGGTCTTACTTTCCCAAAGTCAGACATTCAGGGGAGGAAGAGAACAGGGGAGGGGCACGGGGCTTTCCCTGTGATAGATGATGGAAAATGTAGCTTGGGGGGGAGATTCTATGAGTGGTAGAACCTCCCCAACTCCACCCCAGAGCCTCCAAATGGCATGCCTTTTCCTACAGCATCTTGAGGATGTTAAAGCATGAACTCCTAGGAACCATCATCAGGGTTTATCTGATCCTTGATTTTCAAAGAACTTCATGAGCTTAGACAAGGACTAAATGCAAGGAAGCCTTTTCTAAGGCCTTCTAGACCTATTAGAGCCCCTAGAATATTTTCTTAATCTTGAAATGGGAAAGGCACCCCAAAATGTGGTGTCCTGTTGGACAGGCTGGGGCATACAGGTTGGATTGCTTGAATTGATCATATTTGATTTAGAGACATAAATGCAAGTGGTATTTCTTACCCCTGAGTGTTGGATAGTAAAATCTATACTATTATGTAAGGCCAACTCTGAGTTCCTACATTCTCATCACATTGTCTAGTACTCTGTAGATCCACTATGTAGACTAGCACTACACATTTATTCATTCGTTCAATGAACTTTCAAAGAGCAACAGTGTGTGCCACAGGCAATATCTAGTACAGACCCTACATTTCAGGAAGTGGCACGCCCACAGCTTAGACCTGCCAACCCTATACCCAGAGAAAAGTCCCTGGCAATAGTATGTCGTTGCCTGATCTTGCCCTACTGGCCCTAGATAATTGGGCAGGTAAGGATACCTGACTTACGCTGGACCAATCAGATTTTCTCTCTTGAGAAACTTAACTAATAGATGCAACATTGTGACCTGGCGCTAAGTTGTGTTAACGGAAGAACTTTCCCTTGCCAGTGCTTGCTTTCAGTTTATTGAAAACATCATGGCCGGGCGCGGTGGCTCACGCCTGTAATCCTAGCACTCTGGGAGGCCGAGGCGGGTGGATCGCTCAAGGTCAGGAGTTCGAGACTAGCCTGAGCAAGAGCGAGACCCCCGTCTCTACTAAAAATAGAAAGAAATTATATGGACAACTAAAAATATATATAGAAAAATTAGCCGGGCATAGTGGCGCATGCCTGTAGTCCCAGCTACTAGGGAGGCTGAGGCAGTAGGATCGCTTAAGCCGAGGAGTCTGAGGTTGCTGTGAGCTAAGCTGATGCCACGGCACTCACTCTAGCCTGGGCAACAAAGTGAGACTCTGTCTAAAAAAAAAAAAAAAAAAAAAAAAGAAAACATCATGCTTTTTCCCACACCAAACCTTCACTTTCTCTCCTGCTCATAACTGAATGGCTATTTCCTCATGCTTCCAGTTTCTTCTTAATTAACACTTGCCCATCTCCCTGCCCACCAGCCCATGCTACCCAGTCAGATACCACATGTCCCCACCCATAATTCTCTCCTACCAGACCCTGATTTTTTTCCTTCATAACCCTTATGCCAGTTTGAAAAGATGAATTAATGTATTCTTTTTTATAGTACAGCCAGAAATATGACAGCCTGCTGAAATTCTCTGCCAATACTCTGGGATCTGTTTCCCATTACAGAGCGTATGGGGATTTGTAGACCTAGCACAGTGGTCAAAGGAGAACAACTTTCAGGTACAATTTGGGAGCTTCATTCCTTTTAATGCCAAAAAAATTATTTTTTGATTAGTTCCTTTGTTGTGATATTAAATACTTCCTTCTTCCCCCCACCCTATTCACAGCCCAACAATCCAGCACCTCAGAAGTCTAGATTTTATAACTCTGTTATTGGAATATATTAGATTCCTATTAATCTGAAATATAAATACTTTTTTAGATTTATAACCAAGATGATTTTTATTTCTAACCCCATGACCTATATTTCGTCATTACGTATTATTTAATGACTAACTCTAACCATTGTACCTTTCTGTTCATAATTTCCCCTTGATGTTGTCTTCTTGAATCTTTGCTCCAGAACCATTGTTTGATGCCAAGAACCGTAACTGAATGCAAAGTACTCATGGCCTGTTCACTTCCCCCATCACTGCTCCATGGAAAAGAAGCCTCAGTAATTCTCTATGGACCAAAAAGAGACTTTCTTTGTTCCAGCAGTAATTATGGTCTTTTACTATAAGAGGCAAACCATATTCCTTGGGGATATGACAAAGGAATTCTGTGATGAGGCTTAAGCTATCCGAGTGGGATTATAGACCTAGTTTCAAATATTTGGAGCCAGGGAGATACACACACACACACACACACACACACATATACGCACACACACAGACATACAGATATATATATATATACACACACAGAGTAGTTTAATTGAGATGATAATAGAAAACACTAATAAAATACCTGTGTGCTTATTATTGGTCAGATTCCACAGTCACAGTTTAGGGTACTATAATTCCTACTGACTCTAGTAGAAATCATGCCAAAACAACCTATCTAGTTGCCTTTGTGGGTATTGGGTGTTAATGGTATACCTGGCCCAAGTTTATTCTAGGAAGAAAACAACATGGCCTCAGTACCCAGGGGTTATGTTTCAGAAATAAACCATTTAGACCTAAAGTGGATAATTGGTAATAGTGGTTCAATCTAAGACATGTGAAAATTAATTCAACAGACAATTCAGAAGAGCTTCTCAGGAGCACAGCTTTAAAAGATTAGAGTGGACAGGAAAAAGAAGAGCCACAATACTAAGAAAAAATAAAAAGCATGGAGTGTTGTGAGAAGGAAACAAGGGGACCAGCTGAGAACCAGGACAAGTCAAAGGGAAATGACATGGTCAAGGTTAAAATTACTCATACTCTTTCTCCTCCTCCTCTTCCTCCTCCTCCTCCTCCTCCTCCTACTTGAGGAGCTGGGCTTGGTGGCTCACACCTATAATCCCAGGACTTTGGGAGGTCCAGGAAGGATTGCTTGAGGCCAGGAGTTGGAAACCAGCCTGAGCAAGAGCAAGACCTCATCTCTACAAAAAATAGAAAAATGAGCTGGGCATGGTGGCACATGCCTATAGTCCCAGCTACTCAGGAGGCTGAGGCAGGAGGACCCCTTGTGCCCAGGAGTATGAGGCTGCAGTGGGCTATGATGACACCACTGCACTTCAGCCTGAGCAACAGAGTGAGAGTCTGTCTGAAAAAAAGAAAAAAAAAAAGAATGAAATCCTGTCATTCACAGCAACATGGAGGAACCTGAAGGACATTATGTTTAGTGAAATAAGCCAGGCTCAGAAAGATAAATACCTCAAATACTTATTTACATGTGGAAGCTAAAAAAGTTAATCTCCTAGTAGTAGAGAGTAGGATAATAGTTACTACAGGCTGGGAAGGTGGGGTTGATAGAGAGAGGTTGGCTAATGGATGCAAATTTACAGCTAGAGAGGAGGAATAAGTTCCAGTATTCTATAACACTGTAGGGGGACTACAGCTAACAATAATTTATTGTATATTTTCAAATAGCTAGAAGAGAGAATTTTGAATGTCCTCAACACAAAGAAATGATAAATGTTTGAAGTGATATATGTGCTAATTATCCCGATTTGATCATTACACATTATATACATGTATGGAAAGGTCACATTGTATCCAATAAATATTTATAATTACTATGTGTCAATTAAAATTTTTTTAAAAATAAAGGTAAAATAAATGTCTGATGAATACAGAGTCAACCTACTTTACTTCCTTTATCGTTCTAAGTATCAAATAAGATAGGACATAAAAAAGTGCTCAGAAAGCTTGAACATGAAATTTGCAGTGCTAATCATCGCTGCCATAGTGATAAATATCCTTTTAGCCTTTTAATTTGTACTTTTCTTTGCCAAATTATGGCCTATTCCCAAAAAAGCTTGAGATAATCTACTAAATTCATGTGTGCATCTCACTTACCATAATGCTCATATTTTGATTTTACCAAACATCTAGGTAAAAACTGAAAATTCTGATCAATTAGTCACCTATTCCCAGATATTAGAACCTGATAGAATCATACATATTTGGCAGAATCTAGCAAATGAATTTTTGAATTTTACCTTCATGAATTCCTGGTCTATATAGCTCAAGAGATTTTTTTTTAAATCTTCATGTTTACAAAATGCAATTTTTCAGTGGGAAAAAAATTTCTGCCTGTAAAATAATAAATAATGAATTAAATACTCATGCCTGTAATCCCAGCACTTTGGGAGATCGAGGCACGAGGATTGTTTTTGGACAGGAGCTCAAGACCAACCTGGGCAACATAGCAAGACCCTGTCTCCACAAAAAAGTTTTGAAATTAGTCAGACACAGTGGCACACACCTGTAGTCCCAGCTACTCAGAAGGCAAAGGCAGGAGGATCACTTGAGCCCAGGAGTTCAAGCTTACAGTGAACTATGATCGTGCCACTGCACTCTAGCCTGAGCAACAGAGGGAGACCCTGTGTCAAAAAATAAAGTGCAATTAATGCCACACAGAATCTGTGCATACACGTATTTATTATGTATTTAATACGTATAACACACTCATAACTATATCATTCACATGTATACACATAACCACACATCCAGTACTTGCTGTTACAAATACATTATTTAATAAAGTAAAACTTCAAGTTGTTCTATATTGATGTAGAATTCATAATAATTTTCCAAGGCTGGGAGAAAATAATTATCTTTGAATCATCAAGAAAAAAGTCTACTAAGCAAATTCAGTTAGCAAGATTTGGAGGAAGGAACTATGGAAGAATCCTTTAACTACTTTACAAAAAAGAGCAAACTTTTTCAGATATATTTGGAGCATCTATTTGAACACAAGGTGTTTTCATTTGCACATATGGAGTAAAAGTACTGATTAAGAATGTTCAGCAAAACAACTTGAATAAAAATGGTTAATGATGTTAATGCATTCTAAAATACTTGGCACATAGCAAATATAAACAATGAAATGCCTGGGGGAAAGTGATGGTAAGATATAGCAGGTTGGCTATTATAGGTATTTGCATATACAGCCCAACATTTTAATCTTGAGCTTTTTTTTTTTTCTGCTTGCTTATCAGAGAGCATCTCTGCTACTTCTTTTATTCTCCTAAGAAAGCCAAGGGAGTGAAAAATCATTTTTACACAAGCCTAAGAAAATAATTTTAAAATAGAATATTCCTCCTGTCCAAATTATATAATACATTACAAAAGCAATTACCAAAGATCTGGATACTGTCTGCTATTTTCAATTAAATGCCCCATTACTTCCTGACACTGTCATGATTACTACGAGTAGGTGGTTTCACACTAATTTGGAACTGTTCACAATATATAATGCCAGAGACGGCCATTCTCACTTGCACTCTGAGGAATGTAATTCATTGACATTTTACAGATGGGAACAACTTGCATGATTAATGATACTGCTGTTTGTAATCTTGTCCAAGATCCCCACAAAGGCACAGAGTAACACCTGAAGAAAATATCTGCTCTACCCACCAGCAGTACACTAAAAGAACATTATTTGTGTTTCTTTTAGAAGAAGAGATGGTTTTAATTTAAGCAATACATATTGTGTTTATTTGGAGGGAGTCAATTAGATTTCTGCCCAATTAATGATACTAAATATAGCAAACTGATGTGATCCCCCGTAGAATAAACATACCTTAGTTAAATAACAACTCTTCAACATTGTATTCTTGGCCAATATATTTAACCTCTCTGAGTTTATGTGTCTTCATATTAAAATGAGATAAATATTATTTTGAGAATTAGAGATGATGTATACAAAGTTTCTAGCATATAGTAGGTGCTCATGAAATGGCATTTTAGTAAAATGGTCATTAGCTAACCCATCCAGTCTCTTCTATTCTTGGGTTGAACGTGTGTGGCACAATAGAGAAAAAAATGTTCCTCTTCTACCATACTTCTTGGAATTTTTTAGAGCACCTTCAATACTCTGGGTTCCTAGGGATGAATGTCAGCAAACTGTGATAAAGTACACTGACAGGACTTTTTCCAAACTTTACCACATTCATGTGTGCACAAACTCAGAATCATGGAATTTGTCCTTCTGAATTTCTAGGATGACATATCTACCCTTTCCTTTTCCCTGGTAAATGACCTTTTAACTAGGATAATATCCCTGGCCCTCAGCCTTAAACATTGTGAGGAGATATCGCAATAGAAGAGTTTAAAAAAAAAAAAAAACAGACACATTATTCTTTATACCCCTTGATCAATGCCTGCTTTCAGCTCTCTTAGGTCTTTCTTGCCAACCAAGGCTGCAACGTCAGTAGCTAATTCCAAACCCTTGATATTGCTGAAGTCCCACTAATAGCTGCTCAATCACCTCCTCTTTACTTGCTAATATTTTTAGGGAAATAACTACAGGACTTTCCCTGCCCAGTGAGAAAAAAAATAAAACTAGCAAAGGTCCCTGTAAATGGCCTTCCTAATTCTACAACTGACCTATTCAAAAAAAACCCATAATCATATGACCCTTCATGCAAGTCACCCACCACTGACTAGTTTGGGTGCCAGCTTCCTATCAACCATAGAAGACCTGCTCAGGGAGGCTCTAGGACCACTGAGCAGTCACTGGAGCCTAATGTGCACCTGTGGCAGGTGGCATTACAGTTATCACAAATATTGTTTAAGTTAAAAATAAAAACTTTCCTTGTGAGACTATTGTTTTCAGCACATACACATAGCATGGAATGGAAAGAATGACTGAAATACTAAATCTAGAATCTAGTTCCTTAGCAGCTGAGGGAAAGTTAAAAATATAGATGCTATGCTTTTCGACAAAAACCATTTGATGGATTTCCAAAGGAACATACAAAGTCAGTCAACAAATTCTCAAAGTAACTAAGACTCCATCCTTCTTTGTATTTAAAAGATATCCAAAGTTCCTAGAATAGCACTTCATATATACCAGTTATCTAATGTGTTTGCTGTAGTTATTAAAATGGTGAGCAGAAGAAACAAATTTATTATGTTTTATTATCAAGGTTGCTTTAAAATAGGAAAACTAAATAAAGTGTTTTGAGTAAGTTTATAGAATAATTTAGCTATTTCGACATCACAGTTAAATATTCCACAAATTAAAAATGCTATGTAGCTATTTAACAATAAGCCAAAAGGAAAGTATTAAGTATTTGCAATTTCTTTTTGCAGCACAGAATTGGTTATCTGTTGTCATTAACCACCGTAATAAATAGTCTTTAATCTAATTATAATACTAATTGCTTATTTGTAGTTTAGGTTTCCCAGAGCCTCTCATTCCTTCCAGGAAATTCTAATTCCCATCTAGTGGCCAAATTGATGAAGTGATACATGTTAAGGAGCCCTAAAGATAAAAGTGCTACTCAAAAGAATGTTATCTATATTCAGCACCACCAGCATCCCTATGTGACAAATCATTGCCATTTTACACGTCACTCTCATTTTATTCCAAGGTATCAATGCAGTGAAGAATGGAACTTTTAAAAGTTTAGTATTCAGAAAATAATACCACAAACACTCATTCCTCACCACCCAGAGTTATATTCTGTCAATATGTTTATATTTTTTAAATACAAGCAATATAATATTGCAACTATTATTGGAATCTCCTCTCCTCACATTCCCAGATTCAACTCCTTTCCTTTCTCCAAGTCCTGGTATATGTTTTTACATCCATTTCTTTATACTTTTACATATGTGTATCTGTGAAAAACATAATGTGTAGACAGAAAATCTGTATTAGGTTTAAGGCAGAAAATAAAGGAGATTCTCAAATTGGGTCACTTGAGGAGAGTTTAGTAAAGATAGTGTTTACAAAGGTGTGGGCAGAGTTTAAAAGGAATCATGTATTAATAGAATCATAAGCCTAGCAAAAGCTGGAAGCTGTTAACCATCCATAGCCTGAAACTATAGAGGGTAGCTGTTTGGAGAGGAACTTTGGACTTTGGTAGAGTGATGCAGCTGGCTTGTCTAACCTGGTGAGAGGAAGCTGGAGTAACAAATATCACTCTGCTCTTACCTTTCCTGCCAACATCCCCCATTGTCCACGGGCAACCAGAAGGTAGAGGGCAAGTGAGTCATTGATTAGTTCATTCAGACCAAGGTCCCAGTATGTTACACAGTGCAAGGTGGATAAGGACAGAGAATGAAATGGGCTCTAAGTGGGAGTGAAATGACTTTTCTCCTTTTCCCAGTTGGCTAGGATTTCCTTTTAATAATGAATGAAAGTTAAATTTTATCAAGTGATTTTTGTCTGTATATTTTCAGATTACTATGTAGCTTTTTTTCTGTAACCTGTTAATCGGTAAATTATAGTGGTAGATATGTGTATGCTGTCATCCTTGCATTTCTAAAATAAATCCTACTTTGTCATGATGCCTTTTTAAATACCACTAGCTTTAATGATTAATATCTTACATATTTTTACATAAATGAAATTGGCTTAGACTTCTCTTTTAGAACAGCCCTTGTCCTATGCTTGTGTCAAACTTATCCTAGCCCTTTAAAGTATGTTAAGTAAAAAGTTATATAGGATTTCTGTCCTTGAAAATGTGTTGGAACTAACCTACCTACAATAACACTGGAACCACTGGCTTTGAGATTTTTCACTGCTAATCCTACTTCTTAAATGGATGTTTTAGATTTTTTCATTAATTTTTGGTAATAGGTCATTATTCATACTTTATATGAAAGTTATACATTTTATCTAAGTTTACAAATTCATTTGTATAGAATTGTTTGAAGCATTCTCTTAGAATGTTTTTAAATTTAAATTTAATTGCATTTATATTGCCTTTTTCATTTGTCTTTTAGCTTGCATTCCATAAGATTTGGTGTATAAAGATTTAATGATCATTAGGTTTTAAAGTTTTAGTAATTTTCATTCTAGTTGCAAATTATAAACAATTATTTAGAAGTATAAGTTCTTTTTTAAAAAAATTATTTGGAGATAATTATAGATTTGCCTGCATGTGTAAGAAATAATAGAGAGTAAAGCTGTAAACATGTAAACCTGCACCCAATTTTCCCCAATGGTAACATCTTGCATAACTATGGTGCAATATCACAACCAATAAATCAACACTGACAAAATCCAGTGACCTTGTTTAGGTTACATGCATTCATTGTGAGTGTGTGTGTGCGCTTGCATGTGTGTATTTAGTTCTGTGCAATTTTATCATATGTGCAGATTCATGTAACCACTACCACAGTCAAGATACATAATGTCCACCACACAGATCTCTCAAGCTACCCTTTTATAACCATAGCCACCTCCCTTCCTCCCTCTCCTCCTGTAACTCCTGGCAACCACCAGCCACTGACTAACCTTTTGAAACGTAGAAGTAATTTTAAGATTCTTTTTAGGTAGCAGTGAATATTCTTTAATATTTTATAAGTGGTAGTTTCTCTTTCTCTCCCTCTCTCTCTCTCTCTAGAAGTTACTTATTTTGCATAACTGAAACTTTTTATATTTTGACTTATACTCTCCATTTCCCCCTTCACCCAGGCCCTTAGCCACTACCATTCTACTCTCAGCTTCTATGTGTTTGACTGTTTTAGATTTCACATATAAGTGAAGTTATGCAGTCTTTGTCTTTCTAACTCTGGATTATTTAATTTAATGCTCTTGAGATCCATTCACGTTGTCAAAATGGCAAGATACTTTCTTTTGTAAAGTCTGAATAATATTTCAGTGTATGTTTCTATGTGTATACAAACACCACATTTTCTTTATCCATTTGTCCATTATTGGATATTTAGGTTGTTTTTATATCTTGGCTATTGTGAATAATTCTGCAATGAACATGGGAGTACAGATACCTCTTCAAGATTCATATTTCAATTCCTTTGGATATTTACCAAGAACTTGGATTGCTAGGATATTGAAGTCTCCTACTATTATTGCTATCTATTTAACTATTCTCTGAAATCTCCCAGTCCATCTTCCTTTTTACTGTATAATATTTGTCGTTCCACTTTGTTTTTGAACACAAAACTTAATTATTACTTTTTTAAAGTAAAGAACAAATCTCTTTATTTATAGTTACTTTATCTTATAAAGGTTTAATTAAAACTAGGTCATATAATCCATGAACCCTCTTAACTGAGTATATATAAACTACTATGAAAACAGGTGAAGGCTCAAATGACTCTCCCTCCTTCGGGGGAATCTTCAACTTCCCCAGCATATCTACTGAATGGTGACAGACAGGCTGAGGGATGACATCATAGACAATACACATATTAAATGCAGGCACTCCTCATTTATCACAGTAGCACAGGACAGTACAGAAAATGTGCAAGCTGAAACCATGCAAAGCAAACTTAATCAATGGGGAAATTATAATTGTTCTTCAAAATTTTTTGTCAAAACGTTACCAACTGGCATTAATCATATTTGTCTGAGGCCTCAGGAATAGGAAAATTCAGTGTGGGGGAATAGTTTTAAGAACACCGCTCGTGGTCTTTCAAGAATATCAGAGCTAAGACAAAGGAAATCACTATGAGATTTAAGTGTAGATGGGAGAATTTTTGTGGTGAAATATGTCAATAGAAACTGCACAGAGACTCTGCTTACTTTAAGGAATGGTGAATTTACTATACCTTAGGCCTTGCGAAAAGGATGGAAAGAATCTGTCCCATATGGAGAGGTTCTGCCCCAAAGGACCAACCGGGTCTCTGGTGTCACGCAGAACGGTTGAAGTGGTTTCCTTTGGACTCGGTGTATGTTGATCTTACCCTAGTGCTCCACCACCACCCTAGAGCACCAGCTCTCCGGCTGATATGAGTGCTCAGGGGACATGTTAGAATAGCACTGACATAGAGTTATTCTTCCCAAAGATATGGTATCTGAGAAAAGCTCCAGATTTCCTCTCACCCCTAAAATCATATCACATAATCAGTCTCCTCCTCCTCTTAATACAAGCCTCGTCCACCTGTGAAATCACTGGTATTCCAGGGAACAGCAAACCCCTGAGGGAACTTTGTCCTGTGTTACCACCTGACCCCATTAGATGGCAGCAATGGCAAATGACTGTGGCGTAAAGACTCAAGTGTTTTAGGCAGGCCAGAGCAGTACTCGGGAAAATAAAGCAGTTTGTAAAGTGCAAGGTAAGTATCCTGAAATAGTCTTTCAATAGGCCTAAACTTTCATTTTCTTCTATTGTTCCCCAACAGGTAGCTTGCTTTGTATAGATCCTATTTTGTGGGGAAGAAAATTCTCTGGGTACTCAGTGTGTGAGGTTTCCAAGAACAATAGAACACTATCCCCTGAAGAACAGAATGCTATAAAAGTGTTCTTCCATTGGTGTCTCACTGGCTATTGACTATTCATGTGGTAGTGGAAGTTATTTCTTAAAAATACTGCAGCAAATAGGATCTTTCAGTGGATCATGCAGATTTGATTTAAGGTGAGTCATGTAATGATTGTAGGTAAATCATTAATTCATTTGCTCAAGACATTTCATCAAACTTTGGCATGAGAACTTCACTAAACAGAAAGTAAGTTTTGCTCACCAAGGGTGATGTTACAATAGGGAGAAGGAGGCATTTTCAATAGCAAAACTTGACCTAAATAAAATGCTTTAAGACCTCCTGGGAGAAGAAAAATGGTTAGTATATTTAAAAAAAGAAATTGATCTGAAAGAGCATCATTGGTAACTGCTACTTCACTTCTGCTGAGCTGGGTTGAATTCTCCTATCCAACATTCTGCTCTAATTGACTAACTGAAATTGTCCCTGTGAGAGAGAAAGGAACATGCGAGTAAAGCCTCCGAGGAAGCAACTACACAACCCCTTGCTCCTACTCCTCTTTGAATGAAGGAAGATCCACATGTTGTTTCTGGCATTTCTCCTGTAGGCATTGGATGTGCTGAGCGCTTGAGTTATATTATCCCACCTGGTACTGCCAATAACCCTATGTTATCTGCCTTGGTCCACGAAAGAGGAAACTAAGGTGCAGAGAGATTAAATAACCTGCCCAAGGCCCCACAACTACTAAGTGGTGGAGGACTGCCAACTCCAAGGTAAGAATTCCTCCTCAATGGCTGCAGACAGGTAAAGCAGTAAAAGATTCACAGCCACAGGCTGTGAGTCCAGCCCTTGCACATACAAGGGGAAGTTTTCCATCCTGCTCAGCAGATGGAAAGGATCAGAAGGTGAACAATGGTGCAATGTGGGTCCTACCTCTTGCCAAATTAAAACCAGAAAGTCTGCAACTACTCCCTACCTCCACCCACAGCACAAGTGGGTATGCTCCTGTGTGTAGTCCCAGTGGAGAAATCCATTTTTGTCCTACTGCATTGTCTATCTTGCAGTATTTAAACTGTTTGCTGTTTGTTTTTGTTTGGAGCATTGCTCAGCAGCTATTTCCAATTCCAGGCCAAGCCTGTGATTTAATAAACTTAAAGTCAGCCCATACCTACCCAAGGCACCCTTCCTCCTGGTTAGAATTAACTACCAATTTACCACTTGTACTCGAGTCTCTGCAGGCCAAGCACCGCCTCCCCCACCCCCGCCACACACACACACACACACACACACACACACACGCATAGTTCCCCTACACAGGCCCACATTCTTAGAATCTTGTTGATATATTTTAAGCACTAACCCATGAAAAAATAATATTTTCTCTCAATGAACCTTCTGTTACTATTCATCGTCTGGTGACCCTGATTATGTTTTATCAAAAAAAAAAAAAGAAAGAGAGAGAGAAGGACAAAAGTATGCGCAAATCTCCAACAGGCCCTTACTTCTGGAGGTAGAAGGCACAATTAGGGGATGTGTAAGAAGAGTGTTTATGAAGGTTATTCTATCTCTATTAGATAGCTCAAAAATCTCAAGGTTCTATTAATATTTTCCTTCTCTGCACCCTTGACAATAGGGCCAGGGTCCACTTCACATATCTGTGTTGTTTATGACTTTCACAAAGCTTCTATGTAAGGCAAGGGGGTGGGGGTTAAAATCCAACAAGATTTGATTTAATTTCTCACTGTGCATCCCGACAAGTTCTGTTTCTAATTTACACAAAGGCACTGTATACATTCGCAGCAGTTCCACAAAGATAGCCAGTGGTCTGGGCCTGCAAAACAGAAAAATAACAAATATAATCTTGGTACAGCTAGGCACCCCCTCTCCACTCTCCTCCTGAAAACCACTTTTTTCTCCCCCCTTCTATTGGCCACCCAAATCAGGATCAAAGTTGGCTCCTTCATACTCATAAATGTTATCCAAGTAGAAAGTTTGACCTTAAAAACAGAATTTGAGCTAGAAATAAAAGCGAAGGAGCTAGCATTAATAAATGTCTGCTATGTGTTTGAAACAGGCACTTTGCATATTTTTAGTTTATGCATAAAAACACACCAGAAAATAACCCACATTACCCACCTCCAGCTTCTGCTATTTTCAATTGGCCTGCCAATTTTATTTCATCTATCCCTCATACTTCTTAAAGTATATCCTAGAGATCATATCTTTTCAAGTCTAAATACTCTTCTATGTATCTTTAATGGATAGGAGATTGTTACAGAATCATAATGTCATTGTCACACTATAAAATTAATAATTATTGTATAAAATCATCTAATATATAGGCCACATTCAAATTTATATAATGTCTCAAAATGCATTTTTACAGTGGGTTTGATCAAATCAGCATCGGATAAGCTCCATCCATTGCATTTGATTGGTAGTCTCCTAAGTCTGCTGTGATCCATAACAATTCCCCTTCTTCTACGTTCACCCAAGATTTTTATGCCATCTGTTTGCCAGAAAAAAAAAACATGATTGGTTTGACCTGTAGAATGCCTAAAATTTTGGATTTATTTATTTCTCATTTGTGGTATCATTTCATTTATTCTTCTATTCCCATTTACTATGCATATGTAGTTATGTCCAAAGGATTACTTTTCATGTGTGTGATAAGAATACATCAGAAGTATTGCATACAGCGTATCTGGAGCCCCATGATTCCTGATTGTCTATGTTTACTGATGTTAGCACTGATTAGTGGGTCTGGGGGATATCTGTCTAATCCTTTCATTGTAAAGTTTCTCACCAGTCTTCACTTAATAATTGTGGCAGCAATTGATCATTTCTTTGATTCATTATTTCATTAGAGTTACCAAAATGGAGGTTTTCTAATTCTATCATTCCTCCAGTAATATTAGCCAGAACTCTTCCATAAAGAATAATTTTTCCTCATCAATTGTTTGTTCACTTGAAAACAACAACAACAACAACAACAACAGGACAGGACAAATACTTGGTTCTTTCCTTTTATTTGTCTATTTTCAGAATACAGAGCTAGTGCCCAAGCAACCTCCAACTGAACTTGGGGGTTTTATATGTTTGATGTGTTTCAATACGTTGTCACTATTTGCTTTTATATTCTTCCCAAATTTTCCCAGGGGGAGCTCCTTCAAGCTGGCTCATTTATTCTTGCTTTGGAGCATGACAATATGTCTCAGCCTCATCCCAAATACTTCCTGCCCCTGATCTAGAATCAGCCATTTCTCCAAGGAGCCCTGGTTCCTTAAAGATGGAAATAGTATTTAGATATCAAATTCTGGGTACTTGGAGTGATTGTTATTACTAAGCTGGCCACACTTCTAGGCCTTCTCAGTGGACATAACTAGGAAATTTGTAGATTTTATAAAGAAAAAAGTAAATTATAAATTAATACTGATGTTTCTACTTCAAAATAAAGACTACAGTTTTTGACTTAATTTTTTATTTTAAATTATCTTTTTCTTACTTAGAAAATCTTATGTCCTAAGGATATTAACTTATTTAGTTGCTTTATCCTACTCTTGATATAATAGTATTCACAGTAATAATGTAAATATCACTACTTAAAAAGTAGCCAGTAGAATTCAATCTAAAATGTCTTTGTACTTCTTTTTGTTCTTAGGATATATCTCCCTAGAGATCTACAATGCAAATATGTGTTTTAAAGTCATTTGAAATAATTCTTGAGAGTGTTATACCACACAATTGATACATAGTTAAGTTCCTTTTTTCAGTGTATTTTAAATTTTTAGAAATTATTATATTTTGGTATGTTTTTTCCTTTGATTTAACTTTGTTTTTGGTTACATAAAACATTTACATAATTCCAAAGTCAAAAATTTAAAAATAATATGGAGAAACATAGCTCTTCTATATGCCCTACTTCCCTGTTCCCTCCACCCAACTATAGGTAAGCACTTTTTATTAATTTTTGATTTATCCTGCTATTGAAATTATAAATAAATACGTACTTCTTATTTTGTATCCTTTCTTATCCACATCATAGCATACTCTAAACATAGCTATTCATTTTGGTTTTGTTACTGAAAAATATGTCCTGGACATTACTATATATCAGTACATATAGATATGTTCCTGTTTTTTCACAGCTACGCTATATGGCATTTTGTGAATAGCCCAGTTTATTTAATTAGTTTTCCTTTGATAAACATCAGGATTTCTAGTCTTTTGCTAATTGGTGTTCTACATTTGTATTATTTAGTCCTCCTTAAAGTTTTGCCAATTTGGCTTATTATTCTCATTTTATAAAGAGGAAACTGCTGCATAAGCAGTTAAGGACTTGACCAAAGTCCTAGGGTTAAGTAGGGAGAAGTAGGAAGAGAGCTTCTCCTAGTTCCATAATTTCTGTTACTTGCACAAGTCTGTGTAATTCATACTGCAGCGTAAATGTCTGTTAACAACTTTATTTTAGAGTTCGAGGAGGGAGAGGGAAGCATGTACTTTGGAGTAGATTGTGGAGGAAAATTTAGCCTTAAGTTCAAGGCTGGAATTTCAGGTCTCAGCCAGCCTGTGGGAAGGGTATCTGAGGGAACAGCTGGCCTTTCTGGCTTTGTCTCCAGCTAAAGAAATGCCAGATATTCACAAGCAGGTGCGTCTATTTTTGGCAGCAGGATCTTCTCAGTGCCTGCTAAATTACATCATGTCCCCTTCTATCACAGTATGCTTTGAGCTCTGCTGAACTTCTGATAAATCCACTGAAAACTCCCTTTGAACAATAGAGAAGAATCCATTCTCTACTCTTCTCTTTATCAGTAACTACACTCTTCTTCCTTCTTACTCGCCAGACTGATAAAAAGTTATGTATACTAAACCAAACAGAGCAAGCACAGTTTTGACTAAGTAAAAATCATTTTACAGACTTTTTAGAGAGAACATTAACCTCAGGTTTTGAGGAAACCTAAGTACTTCAACCAAAAAGTTTCATTAATTTGCCCTTTTTCCTTCACTCCATTTTTTTAAGAGACATGGTTAATTGTGAGAGAAAATAAGTTCCTATCATTACATTACTTTAAAATGAGCATCTCCAGCTAGGGCTTCATCTCAGAACACTTTTAGCTCAATGTCTTCTGACATCCTCCTCTCCAAAATAATCGCTATAATCATTGTAAAATATGATGAAGATCATCAGCTTTTCAATTTCAAGACACAAATTGTATTCACTGTGCAGTCCTTACCAAGGCAAAACAGACGGCCATTACATTTTAGAGAGATTTTGCAAAAAGGTTTAAACAAAGGAGCTTTCTTTTTTCGCCTCAGTAGATGGAATACTCCATTCCCTGAATAGTCTTGTTAATAAAGGTTTTATTGTGTCATTGCTAAGCTTCTGAGACCAAACAGCACAAGCAAATTAGCCACAAGATCATTGCTCTGCAAACTGGGCAGCGGAGCACTTGGTCGCCCATGTTGGGCACTGATCTCATTATGGAGCTGACCAACTTCCCTGCATGGACACACTCAGGACACTCCAAGTTCAGCTGTGTGGATGTGCTCAGCAAAGCCAGGGCACCATAACTCTGGTCTCCATCTTGTCAAAACACAAACTTCAACATGTGAGTCAAAGCCTAAAGGTTCACATATGAATTTACTTTCTGCAACGTGCCAGGGATGGAGAACAGAGTTAGGAACACGACACACATATTCCCTGTTGTCTGAGAGTGATAGAAAGAAATAGAAATACATAAAAACAATTCTATACAACTGTAGCGTTGGAGTATACATTTGGTGTCTTTAAAGCTCTTTATGCCTCTGTTTAATAACTTGTAAAGGAGGATAACAACAGTAATTAAATCACAAGGTTGTTAAGAAGAGTAAAGCAGGAGTAAAACACCATGTGTTTGGCAGATGGTAGGTACTCCATAAATATTAGATATATAATAATTATTAAATGCCACTCCCCTGAATTTAAAGCTGGACATTCTCCCTACCCTTCCTAAATTACATCTCTCCTCCCAGTGTTTCATTTAATTAACCCAACAAACCAGTAATATAGATGCTACTTACATTTGAAGAAGAGTGTCCACAGAATTGAATGACTTTATCCATGTAATACATTTATACATTTCTTTTTTTTGTTATAATTTTTTTTTATTTCATCTTATTGTTATGGGGGATACAGAATTGCAGGTTATATACGTTGCCCATGTACCACCTTTCCCCCCAAGTCAGAGCTCCAGGCGTGTCTGTTCCCCAGACAGTGCACGTTGCACCCATCATGTAAGTATATATCCCTCCCTCCCCCACCCCCCCTTCCTGAGTCAGCACCTTCAAGCATTACCATTCCCCAAAGGGTGCGCAATGCACTCATTGTGTAGGCATACACCCATCCCCTCCCCCACCCCCCACCTCAGTCTGATATCGATTGGTGTCCTTCCCAGATGTGTATTTAGGTGATGTTCAGGGAAACCAATTTTCTGGTGAGTACATGTGATGCTTGTTTTTCCATTCTTGGGATACTTCACTTAATATAATGGGTTCCAACTCTCTCCAGGAGAACCATAGAGATGTCATATCTTCATTATTTATTATAGCTGAGTAATATTCCATGGTATACATATACCATAGCTTACTAATCCAATCATGTATTGATGGGCATTTGGGTTGTTTCCACATCTTTGCTATTGTGAATTGTGCTGCTGTAAACATTCGGGTACATGTGTCTTTGTTACAGAATGACCTTTTTTCCTTTGGGTATATGCCCAGTAATGGGATTGCTGGGTCAAATGGCAGGTCTACTTGAATCTGTTTAAGATAACTCCATAATGCTTTCCACAGGGGTTGCACTAGTTTGCAGTCCCACCAGCAGTGTATGAGTGTTCCTGTCTCTCCACATCCACACCAACATGTGTTGTTTTGGGTTTTTTTGATAAAGGCCATTCTCACTGGGGTTAAGTGATATCTCATTGTGGTTTTGATTTGCATTTCTCTGATGATTAGGGATGTTGAGCATTTTTTCATATGTTTGTTCGCCATTCTTATATCTTCTTTTGAGAAGTTTCTATTCATGTCATTTGCCCACTTTTTGATAGGGTTGTTTGATTTTTTCTTGCTGATTTTCCTGAGTTCTAAATAGATTCTTGTTATCAGTCCTTTATCTGATGTGTAGTATGCAAATATTTTTTCCCATTCTGTAGGTGGTCTGTTTATTCTTGTGACTGTTTCTTTGGCTGTGCAGAAGCTTTTTAATTTAATCAGGTCCCATTCATTTATTTTTGTTGCTGCTGTGATTGCCTTGGGGGTCTTCTTCATAAATTCTTTGCCTAGGCCAATGTCTGTAAGAGTCTTTCCTACATTTTCTTCAAAAATTCTGATTGTATCACGCCTAAGGTTTAAGTCTGTTATCCACCGTGATTTGATTTTTGTAAGAGGTGAAAGCTGTGGGTCCTGTTTCAGTCTTCTACGAGTGGCTAACAAATTCTCCCAGCACCATTTATTGAATAGGGATTCTTGTCCCCAGAATATATTCTTTCCTGCTTTGTCAAAAATTAGGTGACTATATGAGGATGGTTCTATATTTGGATTTTCTGTTGTGTTCCACTGGTCTGTGTCCCTGTACTTGTGCCAGTACCAGGCTGTTTTAAGAACCATGGCCTTGTAGTATAGGTTGAGGTCTGGCAAATTAATACCTCCCATTTTGTTTTTGTTGCTTAAAATTGCTTTTGCTATATGGGGTCTTCTCTGATTCCATACAAAGTGTATAATTATTTTCTCTACGTCTGTGAAGAATGATGTTGGTAATTTAATAGGGATTGCATTGAATCTGTAGATCACTTTGGGTAGTATAAACATTTTGACAATGTTGATTCTTCCGATCCACGAGCATGGTATATTTTTCCATCTATTTTCAAGTTCTGCTATTTCTTTTCTCAGTGTTTCACAGTTTTCCTTATAGAAGTCCTTTACCTCTTTAGTTAGGTATATACCTAGATATTTTATTTTCTTTGTTGCTATTTTGAAGGGTATTGAGTCTTTAATTTGTAATACATTTCACAGGAAGTAGACATGGAACCCAGATCAGCTCACATCAATTCAGCCACAAAATTCCTTATACTTTTAACCTATACCTATGTTATCTTCCAGGTAAGAGTCAAAACCATCAGGCCATGCATACACAGATGAAGGAGAGAGTAATTCCAATAGAACGTATCTGAGGAGGCTTCCTGCAAGAAGAAACAGGAGAACACTTCCCTGCTAAAATCTTTCATAGCTCCCCATTACTTTAAAATAAAGTGCAAGCCTCTTACCAAAGCCAGAAATCCTCCCTTCCCTCAGCACCCACATCCAAGTCACCAGCATGTCCTATAAGTTATAACTAAAAATTTTGCCTCAATATTTACATTTCTCTCTCTATTTCTATAGCTACTACCCTAGTCCAAGGTCCCATCATCACATGCCTGATTCCTCCTACTGATCTCCCTGGAGCTCTGCCTGCCAACCTATAATCCATTCTCTATACAGCAGCAAGAGTAAGCTTAAAATGCAAATCAGAACATGGCACTCTACTACTGTAAGGCCAGAGTTGGCTTTTGCAGGTGGTCTCAGTTCCTTGCTATGTGGACTCCTCCATAGTACTGTTTCTTCTCATGAAATGACAACTGGCCTTCCATAAAGTGAGTGATCTCAGAGTAAGGAGAAACCTGTAATGCCTCTTATGACCTATTCAAAAAAGTCACATATCATCACTTCTGTTATATTATATTCATTGAGCCCATACCCAAGGAGAGGAGAATTAAGCTCTACTGATTAAAGGGAGATATTTTGGTTTTTGGGTTTTTTTAATTATTTTTTTATTTGAGCATATTACAGGGGTACAAATGTTTAGGTTACATATATTGTCTTTGCCCCACCTGAATCAGAGCTTCACTGTGTCCACCCCCCAGACAGTGCACACCGCATCCATTAGGTGTGAATATACCCCCATCCCCTACTCCCTCCTCCCACATGCCCAAGACCTGATGAATGTTACTACTATATGTGCACATAAGTGTTGATCAGTTAATACCAATTTGATGGTGAGTACATGCGATGCTTGTTTTTCCATTCTTGTGATATTTCACTTAGTAGAATGGGTTCCAGCTCTATCCAGGACAATACAAGAGGTGCTAGATCACCATTGTTTTTTGTGGCTGAGTAGAACTCCGTGGTATACATATACCACATTTTCTTAATCCACTCATGTATTGATGGGCACTTGGGTTGTTTCCCTATCTTTGCATTTGTGAATTGTGCTGCTATAAACATTCGAGTACAGATGTCTTTTTTATAGAATGTCTTTTTTTCCTTTGGGTAGATGCCTAGTAATGGGATTGCTGGATCAAATGGTAGTTCTACTTGTAGCTCTTTGAGGTATCTCCATATTGCTTTCCACAGAAGTTGTACTAGTTTGCAGTCCCACCAGCAGTGTATGCATGTTCCTATCTCTCTGTATCCATGCCAACATTTATTGTTTTGGGACTTTTTAATAAAAGCCATTTTCACTAGAGTTAAGTAATATCTCATTACTGAATGAGATTTTGTAATATCTCATTACTTAATGTGGTTTTGATTTACATTTCCCCTATAATTAGAGATGTTGAGGATTTTTTCATATGTTTGTGGCCATTAGTCTACTTTTGAAAAGTTTCTGTTCATGTCTTTTGCTCACTTTTTGATAGGATTATTTGATTTTTTTCTTGCTGATTTTCCTGAGTTCTGTATAGATTCTAGTTATCAGCCCTTTATCGGATGTGTAGCATGAGAATATTTTCTCTGGACCCCAGAGATCAATCCCTGACCCTGGCAGGGAGAAGAGTGCTGGTCTCAAGGCACCCAAATGGTGCCCAAGCTGGATCAATGTCTCTCCACCTCAAGATTTGCCCCAGTCTGCTAGAGTCACCAGGCAAGCAGCACCTGGGAGGGCTGGAGGGAAGGGAGCTCACAGTCTCAGTACCCCTCAGTCCACTGCAGGGCCCCAAAAGGAAAGGTCCCGTTCCCTGTAGATGCCACTGAGTATGGCTAAATTGTCTCTCTCAGCAACCATGGCTAGGGGACAGGAAGGGGAGATAAAGGGAGATATTTTGAAGAATTTGTGAACATGCTTTAAAACCGCCACAGACCTTATACATCAAGCAATGGATAGCAGAAGAAGTAGGAATGAGTTCGTCAGGTATGGTTTAGGTCAACCACCCTGGTGCTGATCAACTGGATGGATTTGAAAATGAGAAGACTGAAGGCAAGTAGACAAATTCAGAGAATCGTGAAACAGCCCAAGGAGAGATCAAACAAGATTAAGACCAGGTTACTGGGCAGCAACAATAGGAAAAGAGTTGGATTTGAGAAATAGTTAAGGAGACAAAATTGTGGTATGAGGGGGCAAACCATCCAAAAACTAAATGTTATATCTTAAACTTGAATGTCTGATTGGAAGGATGGATACCAATCAAGATAGAAAATCCACGAGACAAAGAGGTTGAGGAATAAGAGTGAGACTTCAATTGAATATTTTGAATTTGAGCTTCCAGGTTTCATGGATAGTTGTTTGCCACTACACCATTTACTCTAGCCTTATTTTGATAACACTATCTGACTTTATGCTTGGGTAGGGCTATACCCAGGGGTGTGTTGATAAACCAGATTTCTAAAATAAATAAATAAAGCCCTAATTTGTGGTGTGAATACTCCCATCTTTTCCAATTTAATGCTACCAATGATTTAACAATCAGCTCAGAAAATTACGGAAATGTAATAACCAGCTGACTCCAGCACACAACTACTGGCTGTATCACTGGCTAAGTGATGAATCACATGACCCAGGCATAAGCCAATCAGTGCATTGAATTTCTACTGGTCATAATGATTGGTTCAGAAATGAGCATATCAGTCAATCAGAGTCAATGAGAGGCAATGAAACTCTTGCTATGCATCCTAGGAAAAGACTTTTACTTTTACTTTCCCTTAACATGTAAAGAAGAAATGATGTGACAGCATTACTGCACCATATGAAGTCAAAGACTAGACTCAACCCTATGGAAAACAGAACTGAGAGATGACAAGAAAGTAAATTTAGATTACATTATGTAAACCATAAATCTAACTGTAGCTAAAACTAATTCCACTCATAGACGGTTCAATTAAGTGAGCCAATAAATTCTCTTGTATTAATATTTTACATCTTTATTTATTTTTATTCTTTTTTTGTGTACATAAATTTTGTATTGCCTTTACTTTACATTCAGAGAATCTCAGCTAATATACTTTATGACACCCAGATAGTTATATGAATCTGAAGCTCAGTGACAAGTCCAGGATTATCCAGAATTTAGTGAAAATTTTATCCATAAGCTGAAACAAGGTCACTGATGGAGAGAACCATTCTGCTAATCTTAATATTCTAAAAATATTATAGAATCAAAGATCTTGGAGAAACACTGAGGATTATCAAATTCAACTCTTTCATTTAATAATTATAAAAACTGTGGCCCTAAAAGGTTCAATAACTTACCTGATGTCATTTTACTGGTTACTTCACAGCAGAACCAGAACTAAAATCCTGATTTCCTGACTCTTATGTAGCCCTTTTCCCAAGTTACCACAAGTTTTGAACCAGTAGGATCTAATTTAACTTAGCAAATATATGCCGTGTGCATATTGTGAATAATGAAATTTGTGTAACATTTTACAATTTAATGGATAGCACCTTACTTTTTCAAAGCACCTTGTATTAATATAATTTAATCTTCTTGCCAACTCTGTAAAGTTGGTGAGACAAGTATTTTGGAGATAAGAAAGTCTAGGCTTAGAGTACTCGAATGACTCTTCCAAGGTCAAATAACCAGTGAGTAGCAGCCAGTACTAGAAGCTAAGACATACGACTTCTTCCAATGCTCTTCCTTTTACTTCTCTTTCAACTTAATGATATTCCATTGTAAGTGCTTAAGGTGGAAATTAGGTAGCACAACTTTCCAGGATTTGAGATGGCTTCTCAGAAACCAAAAAAATATATATTCCAAAAAGTTCATTCTCTGCACTATTTTTTCTTTAGTTTATTTTTTAATTAAGAAATTAAAATTGTATATATTTATGGTATAGAACATGATGTTTTGAAATATGTGTACATTGTGGAATGGCTAAATCAAACTAATTAACATATGCATTACCTCACATACTTAGTTTTTTTGTGGTAAGAGCACAATTTTCTGCACTATTTCTGTAATTCTTCAGGAAGCTAAAATTCAGACTACTTAGCAGTCAAGTGTTAGCAGAGATGTTTTTATAGGAGGTATGTAAGTTTCCTAGGGCTACTGCAACAGATTACCACAAACCTAGTGGCTCACAATGATCCAAATTTATTTTCTCACTGTTCTGGAGGCCAGAATTCTACAACCAGGTTCATAGTCCCCACAAAGTCTCTGGGAAAGAATCCGTTCCATGCCTCTTTCAGCTTGTGATGGTTGCCAGCTTCCTTGGCTCGTGTCTACATCACCCTAATCCAGGGTGGGGAACCTGCAGCCTTGGGCCACATGTGGTCTTCTGGATCCTTGAGTGCAGCCTTTTGACTGTATTCAAATTTTACAGAATAAATCCTTTTAATAAAAGATTTGCAATCTCTGCCTCCATCTTTCCATAGTATCTTCCTCATTGTGCCTGTGTTCTATGTGGCTCCTGTAAGTACACTTACCAGTGGATTTTGAATCTATCCGGATAATCCAGGATGATCTCCTGTTCTCAAAATCCTTAACTTAATTACATCTACAAAAAAAAAAAAAAAAAAAAAAAAAAACCTTTTCCAAACAAGACAACATTCATAGGCTCTGAAGGTTAGGACATGGATATATCTCTCTGGGGACCACCATTAAGGCCACTACGGGAGGCAAAGGAGAAGAGCTATTTATCTAAAGGTCAGAAGCTTAACAAGTGGAGTGAATCGAAGCTCTACCCAAGTGAAGACCAAGCATTCTTTTCCCCAAAGATGGTCTTCACTTATCCATAGGTTTTAAAAAACATCCAAGAGGTCAGTCCTCTTAAAAAATGCCCTACCATCAGCTTTGTCAGCTAGCCATGAGTCATGGGCTGAAGGGTGAGAATATATCCAGCAAGTTGTGACTGGCTTACGTGCTTGGGCATATGCCCTGTTTATATGACACCCTCTGCCAAAGTCTGCTTCATGCCAAGAGGCAAACTTGAAAAGCCACTGTTGAAACAAGAGCTCCTGTTGATCTCTGAGCAGCATAGCAAGTTCTCTGCATTATGTACTCTCATGGAGAGTCAGCCACTAGACCAGGTATGCTCCTCCTGCTGTTCCCTTAACCAAAGATTGATATATGTTGATTTCCAACTCCAGAGCTGTGTCTGTGATATATCACAATCTGAAGAACTTACATGTAATGAACAATCTTTCAGGAACTAGTAACACCTCTACAGCATGTTTATTCCTCCATGGGAAGGACACCCTCTTGTCCATGCTATTGGGAAGAAGGGGGTGGGACTTCACACTTACTGAGCATGATGGATTTGTTCAGTTGGCTCCAGATCCATTCTCCATCCTTATCCAATCCGTTCTTGGCTCATTCCTGTGACCTTAATGAACTTCCTTACCAAATGGCTTCAAGTGTTGGACCAATAGAGGACCCTGGAGGAAATTGGGGGGAACAAAAGAGAGAGGGAAGCTGCACTATTCATTTCCCAAGCCCCCAGTGGTTGCCAAGGGCTGGCCACATCTCTCCACAGAAGGTCTCAGCACCTCTCGGGTAGCTATCTCCATACAGTCTTCTCAGTCTCCAGGTCCCAGGAAACACTCCTCCTACTCAAATCTTCAGGCCTAAAGCTGGTAACCCCAGGGTATTTTGTGGTTTTCCTGTACCTTGCCTAACATTTCTTTTTTCAAATAGTCCTGCTATTATACGTCCCTCAAATTTTCCTAACTTGAATGGGCTTTGTTTCCTGATGGAAGCAGCCTAATGAAGCCCTAGTCTTTTTAAGATCTTTGCTAAATGTTTGATTTCAGTGATTACAACAGCCCTGCAGAGTAGGTACTCTTAACGCCATATTGTAGGTAAGGAAACTGACGCCTCTAGAGGTGACATGACTTGCCTTCGGAGACACAGCTAGCAAGTGAGGAATCAAGATTCAAACCCAGATATGTCTCACTTTTTAAAGCCCTTGGATTTTCAGCTATTTCTTCTTAATACTGAAGAAATGTCTTACAGGATACCTGGAGAAACAGGGAATTTCAAGGCACAGAAATGCCAGAATGGTTTAAATGTTTTATTCAAGGTTAAACTTTATAAAGCCATTCTGAGGCCCCACTCTCCTTAGTATTGCATGCAAATATATATATATGTATATATGTGTGTGTGTGTGTATCTCCCCAGCAGCCACAACTGGAATGTAATTTATGTCTATACTGTAGTCTCCTAAAAGAAGACCAAGAGTAAATTACATTTATGATTCAGAGCCAAACTTCTTAAAAGCCTCTTTCTTTCCCTCCTCATTCTCTCTGTCTATCTATCTCATATATGCCAACTACTTACAAAATCCTTTTTCTACCCACCTCCAAGCTCTCAATATCTCCCTCAACATGTTCTCTGCCTCCTAGTTACTATTAATATGTCTTTCCCCCACCTCCCACTAGTAATTCTCTGCCTTTCCCAGTGAAAATCCCTCTTGTCTCTCCCAGTCTTCTCCACGTTTCCTTTGACCTCTTGTCCCCAGTTAACACAAAACTAAAAAGCTAATTGATTGCTACCTGAGCAACATACCCATCTTCTTGAGAGAGTGAGAGTTTTGTTAATACATTAAAATATTTGTTAATATTTTTCTTTGCTGCATTATACAGATTTATTCAATTATTTATTCAAGGAGAAAAGATATTGGTCACATATGAAATCTAACTTAAGAATGAAATACAAATTATAAGTACTTAGAGCAAGAAAGGTACAGTGGGAGAGCGTGAAAGGACTACCCAATTCATATCATGTCTATCCTCTCAACTTTCCAGCAGCTAGTAGTACTAATATTTGTTTGAATGCAATTATTTAGAACTCCAGACATATTTTCTTTGAGAAACAGCATTATAGATTACATTTCTTATCCATCACAAATAGTGTTTGCATTTAAAATTATAACTTAATAACAATATTTATTTCCTTAGCAATAAATCCACTCTCTGTTGTTCTGTGTCCCCTACTCTAAGAAGTTTTAGGAAACACAGTCATCATAACAGCACCCCAAGATGAGCTTCATCTACTAGAGAGTGATTATAAGAACCATTGCACTTCACAGTTTTGCTTAAACATCTTACTTGGTGGAATTCCATAAAAAGTAGAAATAAGTCAGTTCTCAGGACAAGCTATTTGCAATAGGGTTATTTTAAAAAAAAAAAATAACATTTATAGGTTGAGAGTAGTTTACCCTGAAGCATTTCTTCAGCAAGGCAAAATGGGGAGTAAAAAGATAAGAGGTTGATTAACTCTGGGACTTGGAAGACAGGCCCTCCCAGAAACATTAGACAATGACTCCAGCTCATCCTGAATTCATCTACAGTTCATAAGGATGACAAGGATTTTTATTTTTCTGGTTCCCAAAAGGCATTGACTGAACTGAGAAGGAGCCCATTTGTTTTATTACTTGGGCCCTGTAGGGTAGAGAATTAACGTTTGCTGAGCACCTGCTACGTGTGAGACATCATTGAGTAATTAGTGATGTACCTTTGGTCCCAAAAATAGAAACTACAGAGTCCAGGATTTGAAGAGTATTTATATGGTTATTGTCTGGCCTCTCCACTTCCACCCTCCTACTAAATTGTAATGGTTATGGCAGCATGCAGCCCGTCAGTCTGTTGCTGAATGCCCAGAGCCTAACATAGTCCCTGACACGTAGAAAAAACTCAATAAAAATATGTTTAATAAATGAACAAATGAATGAGTTCTTTCTGACTGCAAAGCCCTGGATTATTCCACTCTATCTTGCTTGTAGCTAGAAAAACAAAACTCAGATAGTGGTTGTTCTTCGATTTTGAGATGTTTCCTGTGCCGTGTATTTGTATCAGGCTAAGGTTTCTAACTACAAACCAAACCTTCCCTGTCCATGTAAGTACTCGTTGAAAACTACACAGTGCTATCAAATTCAAAATGAAAACCACAATTTCTGCTAGCAAACAAACCCATTACCCTTAATGATGATGTGACCACTTAACATATAGTCCCATAGTTAACTTGGGAATAAATTGAAAACCATGAAGAAAGTTTTAGTGGAAATGATTACATTATAATGAAAATTCTCATGACTACCTCATACTGTTTTAGGTTTGCTTTGACTGCATTTGCAGACAAAACCCAGGAAATCAACCAATTGTTTGCCTTGCCTACACCAAAGGAGTGATTTTTCTAATTTTTTTTTTTTTTTTTTTTTGTCATTCAATTGATGAATTGCTTTGGCATCAGGTAGTCAGCTTCTGTCTTGGGAAATAATCATCTTCTACTGGGAGAGCTATTCGGCTGTGTGGTCGTGCTTTATCACAGGCAGCATGTAAGTCGTGCTGTTTACAATTTGATAAACGTGCCCGGTAAGGCTCAGAGGTCCCCCTACACAAGTCTGATATGTAAACACAATCAAATCATGCTGTTAACTAGGGGACTGGATTGAGATTGTTCATCCTTCTCTGTCTTTTTCAACTCCTCTGTAAAAAATCGTCATAGCTCATTCTACACAAGCAAAGAGAGGGGCATTTCTCAGTCTTGGGCAGTGCTAGGATGAGCATAAAATATTTTCCACCTGTTATAAACTGAATTTTTGATTGAGAAAAATCACATCAAAACAAACAATTTCATAAGAAACTAGAACACTTTCAAATGCTTTTAAGCCCATTTCAAATTACTGGGGAAATAGGAATGCAGAAAAACAGCTAATTTTCTTTAACTTTCCTCTCCCAAAGCCTTTGGAATTATAGAACTTTAAGAGGAATCAGAACTGTTGCTAATGCACACACACACACATACACACACACACACCCTCCCCAGACAACTAAGAACTAAAGTTAATTATTTAATTCTTGCCAACATTGGTGCAGTGGATGTTATTATCTCCATTTTAAAGATTATGAAATTGAAGCAGAAAAATCAAGCATCTCGCAGTAGGTCCTGTATTTAGTAAGTGGCAGAATCAAAACTGGAAGCCAGTTCCATCTCTAAGTCTTTACTACATTGATCCACCTCATCTCTATAATATTCCTGCTAAGTCATGCTTGAATTCCTTGTTAGAGCCAGCCTATGAGTGCAGTCCACCTCATCCTTAGACATCTCTACTTGAGTTGCAGGCTCTGTGTAGTGAATTAAAAGTTGTCTTTCTATACCTCCTACCTAGTGATCCTAGGTCTGGCCTGGGGCCTTACTGAATAAGTGTAATCCCTCTTCCAAATGACAGGCTTTTTAATATTAAAAGCTGGCAATTGCATCACCTGGAGCCTTCTTTCCTGAGCCTTGGTAAATATCCCCAGGTCCTTCAATTATCTTTCCTATAACATGGGTTCACTTTCTTGATCGCTTTCAATTGTATATGTGTTCCTCTTAAAATGTGGCTCAGTGTTACCCAAAAGATTTCAGTTCTCATCTGGCCTACCCAAGAAGACCAGAAATCTCCCCACCCTCAATCTATTATATTAATGCATAGATCGAATTAAAATTCCTCTACTCTCCACCAATTCTATGGTTTTAAACGTTTAAGGCTGTTTAAAGCTGAAATGCTGGAAGCTGGGCCTTATGGGCACCCAGCCTTGTCTCAGAGTTCCCCAGACCTCACACACAAACCTCGTATCTCTAATAATGTTCTTCTAAAAATGCAAAGCAAATCCTATATGAAATTAATCAGAGCACTCAATGGGTTTCTGTTTTATGAAACTTAATACACTTAAGTGTGCTTCCTCTCTCTCCAAAGCTTCATGGCCCAAGGATCTCTTATCTTTAAGAGGTTTATAAGTTCTTAAGTGCTTGCCACAAACCAAGACACTCTCAGGGGAAAATACAGGCATACTTCATTTTATCCCTTTTCACTTTGTTGCACTTCACAGATATTGTTTGTTTTTTTTACAAATTGAAGATTTGTGACACCCTGTGTCAAGCAAGTTTACAGCATAATTTTTCCAACAACATGTGCTCACTTCATGTGCCTGTGTTACATTTTGGTAATCTAATAATATTTCAAACTTTTTCATTATTATTATATTTGTGATGGAGATCTCAGATCAGCAATATTTGATGTTCCTATTGTTAATTGTTTCAGGGTGTCACAAACCGTACCATAAGATGATGACTTAATGGATGAATGTTGCGTATGTTCCGAATTCCACCGACCGGCTGTTTTCCCATCTCTCTCCCTCTTCTTGGGCCTCCCTATTTCCTAAGACACACAGTTTTGAAATTAGGCCAGTGAATAACCCTACAATGGCCTCTACACATTCAAGCAAAGGCAGAGTCACACATTTCTAACTTTAAATCGAAAGCTAGGAAGGATAAAGCATAGTGAAAAAGGCATATCAACAGCCGAGATAGGATGAAAGGCCTTTTGCTCTAGTTAGTCAAGTTGTAAATGCAAAGGAAAAGTTCTTGAAGGAAATTAAAGGTGCTACTCCAGTGAACAGATGAATGACAAAGAAACAAAACAGGCTTACTGCTGATTTGGAGAAAGTTTCAGTGTTTAGGATGGAAGATCAAACCAGCCACAACATTACCTTAAGCCCAAAGCCTAACCCAGAGCAAGGCCCTAACTCTTTTCAATTCTATGAAGGCTGAGAGAAGTGAGGAAGCTGTGGAACAAAAGATAGAAGCTAGCAGAGGTTCGTTCATGAGGTTTAGGGAAAGAAGCTGTCTCCATAACATAAAATTGCAAAGTGAAGCAGCAAGTGTTAATGCAGAAGCTGCAACGAGTTATCCAAAAGATCTAACTAAGGTCATTGATGGAGGTGGCTGCATTAAACACCAGATTTTCAATGTGGACAAAATAGCCGCGGATTAGAAGATGAGGCCATCTAGGACTTTCATAGCTAAAGAGGAGGAGTCAATGCCTGGCTTCAAAGTTTCAAAGAACAGGCCGACTCTTGTTAGCGACTAATGCAGCTGGTGACATTAGTTGGTGCCAATGCTCATTTACCATTCTGAAAATCCTAAGGTCCATAAGAATTATGCTAAATCTACTGTGCCTGTGCTCTATAAATAAAACAGCAAAGTCTGAATGATGGCACATCTATTTACAGCATGGTTTACTGAATATTTTAAATTCATTGTTGAGACTTACTGTCCAAAAGAAAAGATTTCTTTCAAAATATCACTGCTCATTGACAATGCATCTGGTCACCCAAGAGCTCTGATGGAGATGTACCATGAGGTTAATGACATTTTCATGCCTGCTAACACAACATCCATTGCAACTCATGGACGCAACTCATGGATCAAGTAGTAATTTTAATTTTCAAGTCTTATTATTTAAGAAATACATTTTGAAAGGCTACAGGTGCCATATATCATGATTCTTCTGATGGATCTGGGCAAAGTAAATTGAAAACCTTCTGGAAAGAATTTACCATACTAGGTGCCATTAAGAATATTCATGATTCATGGGAGGAGGTCAAAATGCCAACATTAACCAAAGTTTGGAAGAAGTTGATTCCAATCCTTGTGGATGATTTTGAGGGGTTCAAAACTTTGGTGGAGGAAGTAACTGAAATGGCAATGGTAGAAATGGCAAGAGAACTCAAGTTAGAAGTGGAGCCTGAAGGTGTAACTGAATTGCTGCAATCTCATAATAAAACTTGAACAGAGGAGGAGTTGCTTCCCAGGGTTGAACAAATAAAGTGGTCTCTTGAGATGGAACCTACTCCTGGTGAAGATGTTGTAAACATTGTTGAAATGACAAAAAAGGATTTAGAATATTACATAAACTTAGCTGATAAACAGTGACAGAGTTTGAGAGGATTAACCCCAATTTTGAAAGAAATTCTGTGGGTAAAATTCTAATAAACAGCATCACATGCTACAGAGAAGTCTTTTGGGAAAGGAAGAGTCAATCAATGTGACAAACTTCATTGTTGTCTTATTTTAAGAAACTGCCACAGCCACCTTGACCTTCAAAGACCACCACCTTGGTAAATCATCAGCCATCAACACTGAGGCAAGACCCTCCACTAGCAAAAAGATTACAACTCGCTGAAGACTCAGAAAATTGTTAGCACTTTGTGGCAATAAGTACTTTTAATTAAGGTATGTACATTGCTTTTTTAGACATAATGCTATCACACAATAGAGTACAGTATAGTATAAACATAACTTTTATGTGAACTGGGAAACAAAAAAAGTCATGTGACTTGCTTTATCACAATATTCGCTTAATCACGGTAGTCTAGAACAGAACCCACAGTATCTCTGAGGTATTCCTGTAATTCAAATGGCTTTTCTCACCCAAGTTGTCATTACTGTTAAAAAGGTACAGTCATTTGTGTGGGGAAAAGGCAATATATGTAACCTAAACATTTGTCCTCCCATAATGTGCTGAAATTAAATAAATAAATAAATAAATAAGGTATAGTCATTGTCATTAGAGATAAGACCAACTGGGGGGCGTTTGACTCAAGTAACTTCACATGGACTTGTCACCTCTGGACTGGCTCTTGTAAACTACAGCAAAAAAAAAGACATGTTCCTTATCAAATGATGCCAAAACAACCTCGTCATGTATTCTCTTTAGGAAATATGTAAGAATGTTAGTCTCTGAGTTCAAATGTGCAAAAGAAATATGTTTGTTTTAATTTCTGAACTTTATTTCTATTGCAAGTGGCCACACTACTGGGGCTTAATCTCAGGCAATTTAGGAGTCTCACTCCATTGGAAGGAGTTTCCTCTTAATTTAGGGGAGTTTATGGAGTGCTAACACATTGCTGCATAATTAAAAATACTTATTGCTAAAAATGCTACCAATCATCTGAGTCTTCAGCATGCTGTAATCTTTTTGTTGGTGAAGGGTCTTGCCTTAATGTTGATGGCTGCTGACTGATTTGGGTTGGTATTTATCTTTACCAGAGTCTAGTGAGCTGTTTTCCTTCTTACGTCTCCCACCAGGTCTTCAGTCATTGCTCCACTTGTGCTTGTGATGTATCATCTCCATCCTCGACCCCAGGCTTGCTCCTGGCACTTGAAATCGTTCCTTGCACTGTGCCACACAGAACCACACAAAATTCACTAGGATTGGTTCTATCTCTTTCTTCATTTGCATTCTCCCAAATAGTATAGTCTGGTATAGTCTGTGCACACACACCCTCTCAGGCCCCCTCTGAATGCCTAGACTTTTGAAATACAAAATTCAAGGGAAGATCCTTTATTTTTTCTTTCAGTGTGCCATTATTTTCATTTGACAATGAGCTCAGAACTTGCTGTTACCCAAATAAAACAAAGAAATACTAGGAATAAAAGTCATTTAAGTTGCTATTCCAGAAAACATTAGTCATCTGCAAGCATAAATTCAGGGCAGACAAAAAGATGGGAAGCTCCCTCAAGCTCAGTGTCTGCCCCAAGTGAGAATGGAGGAAGTGTTCTGGTTACATAAGAAGTGTGCCTCACATGCCGTATTAGGCCCTCCTAAGTGACTTGACTGCTAATGTGCCCCTTCTTCCTCTATCTCACCATCTATATTCTTGCAATAAACTCTTATCTTTGTTAACATTCTATGCACATTGCTTCCTTGTAGCCCAGAAAGAAACTTCTGACTGACAGAATCAGTAAACAACATAGGTTTCATAGCACCCCCCAGCCCCACACACACACTAAACACACACATCACACACAGCACACACCCCTCTGCGGCAACCAGTTCGTATGCTAACCCGCTACCTGCAGTAAGAGCTGGTGTGAAGAGATGAGCTCAACTGATCAGATTCTTATCCTCAAAAATTTAAATTGAAGGAACAATCCATAGAATCAGGGTAATAACACCACCACCAGAAAACACTTACTGAGCATATAGTAAGTGGCAGGCATTGTGCTACTTGATTTATATGTATATTTCACTTAAACTTCATAATATTCATTTTAAATAGGTAATATTACTGTCCTCATTTCATAAGTGCCCAAATTTAGACTTAGAAAAGTTAAGTAACATGCTCAAAGCTACATACTTAGTAAACAGTAAAGCCAGGATTTGAAGCCAAAGATTTTGACCCCAGAGTCTGGGCCCTTAACCACCTTTGTGACAAGAAAAGGATGCAGGAAGAAAAGCCATATACAGTTAGGGCCACGGTGAACTAAGCTGAAGGAACAGAAAATGTGTAGTACCACAAGCAAGTGCAATGGTGGGAGGGGGAGGAATGGGGAGGGGAGTTCTAATCTAATCTGACACATAAGCCTAGATCTCTCTGAAGAAGTGATACTTGCACTGATATCAAAAGATTACAAAGGAGCTAACTACTCACCAGGAAATGAGAATGGCACATGCAAACGCCCTGTGGCAGCACAGACCACAGCGCCATGTGCACCTCAAAGGAGGCCAGAATGGCTGGAACAGAGGGTGTCGGTAGACTGGTGAGTGATGACACTAGGAAAGAAAGCAAAAGCCACATCAGGCTGGGCCCTGTAAACTATGTTAATAAATTTTACTGGAAATAACCCTCCCACAAGAAGAACCTCAAGTCCTGAGTTTTTATTACCCCTTACCTCAAGCAGTCATCATGGATGAACTAACACAATGTCAGACTCACAAGGTATAGAGTCTGATTGGTTCAGCTTGGCTGAGGTATCCCCCTCTTATCCAATCAGCAGGAGGAGCGGGGTCACATGGTCACCAGCGCCCATCGGTAGGAAGAAGAAGGGATAGTTTACTACTAACAAATACATTTATCAGACCACAGATTCCTGCATTGGCCAGCATCTTTGAAATTACAAGATTCCCAAATATACTCAGACATATGCTGATCAATTGGTTTTATTGTAAAGATAAAATGGGACTTAGGAAAAACCTGAAGCCTGAAATAAAAATAAATATAAAATAAAATAAAAAAAAACCTGAAGCCTCCATAGGCTCTGAGCCAGATCTTATAGAAAATGGAGCTTATTCAGAAAACAGCAGTAGCACCAGCAATCTACCATACATAGCAAAAGCTCTAGCTATTTGTTCATATGATCAGCTTGGGGCAGCGGTTATCCAATTTGAATGCTCTGCCATTACAGGTTTCTTGGTGAGTCTACGGCTCTGCTGCTTCTATTGTTACCACGTAACTCTCTGCTTCAGTTCCAGTTCCCCACGGGCAAGGACTTGATTGAGCTAAGCAGTCACCTTCCAGTATCAGGCTTCCCTGTTGAGGAGGAAGCTTCCCACGGGTGATTTCCAGGAATAATCGACAGAGGGTTGCCATGGCTCCAGTGCCATTCCGTCTCCAATCAGCTGAGGGCTGCACAAAGGTGCTTCAGATGAAGGACTCAACCTTTATGTAAGGTGACTATTGCAACAGGGGGTAGAACCAGCCATAGATATGTTTGGTTTGATTTACACAGCATTAGCTCACATAGTACTTTTTTAAAATTTAAGATTAAACCAAAATTTTTAAATGGGGAGATTTTGTGTTAAAAAAAGGTCTAGATTTCCAGCTTCCCTTGAAAAATTGGAAAGCCAGAAAACACTATCCACAGTCGCTAGGTACTGAGTACTGGCCTATACCTTAAAAGGAATCTGAACCCTCCAGTTCACCAGCGTCCCCACCTCGTCCTACTGTCAATGAGCTTCATCCATTTACTTGCCTGACCCTGTGGGCATTGCAGTTGGCCAATACTAAGGTAAGGAGTGATGTGCAGTTACTTCTCTCAAAAAGGAGTTTTGGGGGAGGCAGGCACTTCAAGAGTCACTGCCTACAGGACTTTCCCAATTGTACATTTGGAAACTATGGCTAGTATGAGCTCATCGTTGCCGACAACTACTAAAGTAACTTTGAGACAGCCTCTGATCCAGGCTGACTAATGTCCCTGCAAGCTCCTGCCTCACAGGTAGGCAACTGATCCTGTACTCATCCTGGTAACCTAACCCAGACTTGACCTGAGCATTTACAAAAAGGGTAGGGATAGAGGAATGGCTTCTAGCACATTGGACCAATCCCATATCACATCATAGTTCATCTTTCTCTGCTCTAATAAAGCCTATTACAAAACACAGTAATAACAGGATCTCCTTGCCAAGCTCCGTGTTCCTTCTGGCTATCAGATGACCCAGAGGAGTAGACATACTTCATGTTGGTGAAATTGGGCACTCACACTTGTACCAGTACGTTCATGCTTCTGTCTTGACAAGAGATGCTACAGCTTGTGTTAAAAACCCTGCTCACAGGCTAAACTGGGATCCACCTACCTGCCAGCCATATGACCCTTAGGAAAGTCACTTCCTTCGTTTCCACTTCGAGTCCTTCATCCACAAAATATAGATAATAACATGTGCTTCAGTGGATGCTCTGAGGATTAAATGCAATGATAGGTATACACTTATTTCTGCACCCCTTTAGGGTATAAAACAACCTCAAACCCAGCTATTTTAATATTTAAATTAAATTAACCTCCCTCCCCCCAGCCCTCATCCTGTCATCGTAGGAAGCTTCTTCTTGCCTCTTTCAGGTTCCTACTCCCCTGAGGGCCTTCCTCAATCCAAATAGTCCTTGTTTTCCAGACAGAAGCTCTGCTCAGTCCTGCCAGTGGCTGCACTTTTTCAAAGCCACTGCAGCTGTCAACGTATCAAGGTGGAAGCCACACAGCCTTGTTGGTGAACTCGCTACCGAAGCTTCCCACTTTGCTGCCACATGCCCTGAAACTACCAAGCCCATGCGGCCACAGAGCCCGGGGCAGGGCCCCAGCTCAGCAGCTGCTGTGGTCGGCAAACACGTGCCATGTGTGCAGGGAGGGACTCCATGGGGCAGGGAGGCCTCTCTCCAGTGGAGGTATGTGCCACTATAGAAGCTTCATCCCCTATCCTTCCCTCGTGGCTCCTGATTTTACAGATTTTCAGGTTACCCAGCTCCTTAGCAGACACAATTAGCCACTTTCCCAGGGCATGTTCCCAGCCCAGCATGGCCACGTTGGACTGTGTTTGAAGACTCAGTAGCACACAGTGGTAGAACCATTCTCCCTCATGACTTCTTATGCCCCCCCAGGACCCTGAGGTTAGAGAAAGTCCCTCTCACTCTCAAACCCTTTCCCATCTCCTACCACAAGAGGAGTTTGTTTCATCCATGGAAAAACAGGCAAACACCTAAAGACCCTGGACCAGTACCTGGCACAGAGTGGATGCTCTTCATCCTGCCTTGTGACTACAGCTGCCCTTGCACCCTTCTCGGTGCCACACACAATTTAGCCCACAAAGTGACTTTCAGAACAGGTTAAAATGAGGGCTATTTGCTCAAGTTTACATTTCATGGCAATTATTTAGGAGGGGTGCCCTGCCCTAAGAATGTGATGAAATAGGTGAAGCAGGTATAGCATAGGAAGGGAAGAGTGCAGTGGATGTTTGTGCAAGCTGGTGACGTGTCACCTGAGGTTGGATCTCAGTTGTGTCACTCTCTTGACCCTGTGACCTTGACGAGTCACTTAACCTTCCTATGCCTCAGTGTTCTCATCTATAAAATGAGGTCAGCATGAAGATTATATGAATTAATATTCATAAAGCCCTTAGAACAGTCCCTGAAGTGTAAAACATACCAAATAATTTTTTTTTCTCATTTGGAGGACTCTTGCTCCCACATGAATGCAGAAATTTCTGTGGAGAAGGAATAACATGGTGGCCTTGAAAACCAGAAGGAGGGAACTACAGACCCTGCAACCAGCTGAGAAGACACAGCTTCTCAAATTATATTTTTCAGTCCTCGAATATGTTGTTGCCAATTTTGATAGCTACCTGAGATTTTGAAATATGTTCTTTGTTGCTTGTTAACAGGAAGGAATTTTTATGATTGATTGTTAAAGTTGAAGGGGCCCCAAATGCTATCACTCTTCTTTCTCATTCAAGGTGAGAATCCACTGAAAGAGAGACAACAGTCAGGTAAATGAAGGAAAAATTTTCAGATTTAGCCAGGCGTGGTGGCACGCACCTATCATCCCAGCTACTCAGGAGGCTGAGGCAGGAGGTTAGCTTGAGAACAGAAATTTGAGGCTGTAGCGCCCTATGATCACACCTATGAAGAGCCACTGCACTCCAGCCTGTGTAACACAACAAGACAACATCTCTAAAAAAAAAGTCAGATTTAATACGATAAAGCTGATATGAAATGCTGCGTAGGTATACAGCTACATTGGGTTTCCTTATACTAAACCCTGGGATTGGACACATTCAGGCACAGGCCACTCTGATCTACCTTAGACCTCCCCACTCGAGAACCAGGCCTTTGGTGCCAAGATCGTGTTATTGACAAGAGGAGAAAAGAAATTGTGCTTTATTGAAACAGCGGATACCAAAGACAAGAAAGTATGGAACACCAGTTTCTCTCCCACAATCACCAATAAAATGTCACCTCTCTTGCCCTAGATGGAGTGTCTAAGGAACAGAAGAAGGACTCTAATTGGTGTGGGAAGACATGAATGAAGAATAATGTTCCTCCTGACAATGACATTTACAGGTGACTCTTCCACCGGACAACCAAGGGAGCTCAGTCATGTTACTTAATCTTGCTGAATTTCGTGACACTTTTAATGACACGAGCAGCTTCCAGTTTGCTTCCTGTGTCTGAGGCCATTTCCCCCTCTGAATCTTTGAGAGGCTCCTAAATTTCCAGAAATCCTCATGAAGGCCAGCCTTTTCCAGGCCCCGTTCTCAACCATCTTCTGACTCTAAGTGGACTTTCTAGGTGGCCTTAGAAACATGTATGATTTCACAGAGCATTTCTTGCCCTAAAGTTTCTTTCTGTCCAGCTCCAGGTTTAAATAACCTCTTTCTTGGTAAATATCTCACCTTGGCCATTCCCTCTGCATCTCGCCAGGGGCTGGGTCTTTCCCTCTGAATCTCCAAGTTCCAGGACAGGCCTGCCACACAGTAGACACTCAAGAAAGAAAGAATGGACAAAGGGTAATTGAGGAAAAGGAGGCAATAAAGAAGGAAGGAGGGAGGGAAGGAAGGATGAACACAGAGAGGGAAGAAGAAAAGAAGGAAGGAGAGATTGGAGAAAGAAGCAAAAAAACTCCAGGAGCATTGCCTTCAATGGTAATGAAAAGGAGAATCCACATTTATAATAATTAGGCAAGGCTCCAATGTGTAATAGCTTTCCAAACTTGGGGCAGTTGATTAAGATTTCTGAACTTCTATTTTCTCATTTACAAAAAGAACAATATTAGTATTTATTTCAATGTATTGGTTTGAGAAGTAACCAAGCTAATGGCTGTAAAAGTATCTAATACATGTAATAAATGTTCAATAAACATTGGTTAAATTAAGGTATGCATTTTCAATCATCAATGTTCTGCCAACTGCTGAATTCTTTTAAGGCTCTATAGGATTTTACCCCAGACTGAAAACCCTGAAATTAACTAAGATGTGTGGATTAGGTCCAAAACAGCTGCCATGCAGAGGAATTTCACTTGGGGCTCCTCCTACAAAACTACATCAGATGTATGAGTCTGGGCTGACTCCGAGCTATCTTCAGGTGGGTGGGGCACCCACAAGCATTACCACAACCGCAGGGTCAGTTGTATAATGCAGCAGCTCAATGCTTATCTGAAATCTTCGTAATTATAAAAGGAGTCATATAGTCTTAAATAGCTTCTGAAAACACTGCTGTACAATGGAAGATAATAGTGTTTGCTTAAAAATAAATACCAAAACAATTTCCCTTTCATGATTGAAAAAAGTAATAACAAATTTAACTTCCTATCGTGAATTCCTCATTAAACTTCTTTGCAACTGAGTGAGTTCCAGAATCTCATTCATGCTGTGAGTCTTAGATACCCTGGCCAGGAATTTGGCTTCAAGAGAGGGAAGGGTACAACCAGGATTGGAAATCCAAGTCACTGTACCAGCTTCCCCTGACTTGGAAAATGGCTTGGTGGAGAGCAGTGGGCCCTCAATATTGTATGGTACCTTCAAAACTGCCATAGGGTGTAACTCCCAGCAATTTTTAAAAAATTGTATTAGCTCTTGCACTACAAAGATTGTCCTAATATCTTTGAATCCTCACTCAATACCAAGCATAGCTTCTGACACTTTGTAGGTATAGGTGGTTGTTGTCTGATAAAAAATAATGAAAGAAAAATCAAATGAAGAAAGAGTTGAAGAAATAACTGAATGAATAAATGAGAGAGTCTGAAAGACTGTACAATAGGGATTTTCAAAGTGCCCGAAGACTTAGAAAGTGTCTGGGCCTTGAGTTCATACTTTGGAGAACTAGAACTTACATGGAATGATGAGATCTAAAGGTCTAAACTCATATTAACCTGACTCATTAATCAATGATTAATTAATCAGAGTGTCAAATTGCTAATTTACTTGAAGAAATCCTAACTTTTAGCATACAAAAATACTTAACTCTATTTCTGACTCACAGTAGGCATGCAACAATATTTATTAACTATGTGTAATATTTAGTCAATTCAACAAATAATTGGATGAGTACACACTGTGAGCCAGGCACTAAATTCAGCATAGCGGATATAAGTGAGCAAACCTATCATATCGTGATCAGGCAAGCCTCTTCAATGGAAAAGTCTCTATGGGAAACTTGATTAAAATGGAAAAGTTTGCTTGTTGCATATAAAATCATAGGAAAGAGAATCTGATTATCTTAATAAATAGTTGCATCAAACTCTGCTGGGTTGTTATTTACATCTTTCTACATTCCTTGATCTAGTGCGTCACCTTAAGAAGAGCTGGCACCAGCTACTTAGATCATGAATATAGTATTTCATTCTGGGTATGCTCTTTTCCTGGAATCTCTTTAGCTTCACGCAGAGTGCTACACATTATCTCTTTATTTTATGCATCCCTGTATCCCCATAAACTTCACCCAATTCTTAGCACCTTCTGGGCATCCAGAAGTTTATAAAAAAACTATGAAATAGTGACCATATATTCAGAGCCAGAGATACATACGCTAATAAGTATGAAAAGCTGTATAAGGATAACAGCACTACTAGAATCTTAACTGTCATTACACCAGGAAAAAATCAGGCACAGAGTTACTAAAACCAGACAGATGCAAGGAGGGACCAGAATGGGTTGTGAGTCACAAAGTAACGAAAAGGTAAATAAGACAATATTATGTATATACCTATAAGTGTGCATCAACATCAATATCTATATTTGTATTCATTTACTAGGGCTTTTGTAACAGCGCTGTCCACTGTGTGACTTAAACAACAGAAATTATTGTCTCACAGCTCCTGAGGCTAGAAATCCAAAACCAAGGTGTCAGTAGTGTTGGTTCCTTCTAAGGGCTGTGAGGGAGAAATTGTTTCTCGCCCCTTTCCTAGCTTCTGGTGGTTTGCTGGCAATCTTTGGTGTTCCTTGGCTTATAGAAACATCACCTCAATCTCTGCCTTCGTGTTTACATGGCGATCTCCCTCAGCACGTTTGTATCTGTTTCCAAATTGCCCCTTTTTATAAGGAAAATAGTCATACTGAGTTAGAGTCCACCCTAATGAGTTCATTTGAAGCTGATGATCTCTGTAAAGACTCTATTTCCAAAGAAGGTTACATTCTAAGCTACTAGGGGTTAGGATTTCCACATATCTTTTTCAGGATAGCAATTCATCCGATAACAACATGCTTGTCCTTCATAGATTTCTGCGTAAGTACTCAAGAAAATGTGAACAGTGATATCCTCTAGGGAGTTGAGCTATGAGATCAGGAGGATTGTATTATTCACTTTTCTCCTTTCAATACTATTAATATTTGAAAATTTCGACCATGAGCATATACTATTATCTTGATTTAGAAATTACAACCATTAATGCCTAATTGGGGCTTTCTTATTATGTCATTGGAAGTAGGCAACAGAGCATTTAAGAGGAAATGTATAGCTGCTCCACACATTTTATATCTGAAACAAATACTTCAGGAGGAATTCTCAATTCTGTTTCCTGTGAACACAGTGCTTTACTAAGCCATTTAATCTAGGTTGTAGGTTATCTGAACCTGGACTAGTTTAATTCCATTTTGGACACAATGCCCAGTATGCTTTTGGCCATCAATCTGGGCAAAAGGCAATGCCTGTGACCCACTTTTGAGTCAGCAGAGCCTATTGGCTAATATCAAACAACATCTTTTCTGTTCTTAAAAAGTAGATTAGCATAGAATTTGCTGTCTCTGCTATGATCCCTTAAAAGGGTTGCACATGTGAAGCCAAGAAGGCCATCTGAGACACAGGCTCATTCCTGCCGCATGTGCACTTGGCAGTTTTCTCTGAGTGCTGCTGCAGTGCCACGCCCCTGAGGCCACAAGTGCGCATCCCACGAGGCCCAGCCAAGGAACTGCAGTACGTGCTTTTCATCAGTGCCTTCAAGGCCAATGCCACACAAAATTTATTTCAGCTGTCTCACTGCTCAGTTCTCACTTCAACAGAGAAAGAAGTCAGCTAATGGAAACCTTTGATTTTAGTGTCAATATGAAATTGTGTTGAAAGAGGAGATTTTTTAATGTATAAGTAGAGAGAGACTTTTAAATTTATCAGTCAATCAGCAACGTTGATTTTCTTTAAGCTTTTGCTGAGTACCTGGCATTGGGGCAGTGTTTGAGTGCAGCGCTTAGCATCAGGGGCATCAGAATCAGAAAGACATCGGTCTGAGTATTGACTCTCAAATATTTAAAGTGGAATCACAAGATATTTCTAGCATTAGATAATTCTAAAACAAAACTCACTCAAGGCAGTGAAGAGGCACAATCTTCCTTAGGGTAGCAAAACCAGATTATTGGTTTACAAGAAATGGGTGCAATGTCACGTTAACAGGAAGACAACTTATTTCTCATGAAGTATCATAAAATTTTTTTCTGAATGAAAGTTATTCTTTTTTCCTGCTCAATAACTTCAAATGTCAACTCAGTGATGTGGTCACGGCGAGGCTCTTTCTACCTTCTTACCCTGCCATCCTTTTCCACTGACTTTTCTTCTTGGTGGTGGCAGCAGATCGATTGCAATTTCAATCATCACACCTGTTTTGCAAGCAGGAGGAAGGTAGGAGGGTCCAAAGCCTTCTACTTAATGGAAGCCCCTCCCATCACACTTAAACTTGTTTATCACTGGGCAGAATTGTGTCACGTCACCACTTCTGGCTGGACTGTGACTAGGAATACTTAGCTCTCCAGCCCCTATGTTAGGGAAAAGGAAAAGAGAAGATATTTGGGAATTTGTTGTTGTGTGAGTTAATCCTTGACCGAGGCAGGGATAGGGGAGAAAAACATCAGCTACTTAACGAGCTATTTATTTACAAGTTATTTTTGTCTTCACATTATGATGAGGAACTAGGATTCAAAGAGATTACAGTTGTTCAAAATGTAGAGACAGGATTCAAGTCCCAGTCATTATGCCTCCAAAGGTTTTGCTTTTAATAAGAATTTTGCTTGATTTGAACAAGAATCTAGAGTTTCCCCTTAAGAACCGTGGGCGACAGTAACGTTCTCTGTTAAAATGTACTGGTAAAAATCAAGTCCTCGGTTGGCAAGATACCTGGTTGCCTGGCTTTAGGACATAGGGGGATTGACAATTTAGTTGATAATTCAAGGTAGAAGCTTGTAAACTCTACCAGGCCATTGCAGCTGCTATTTTCTCAATATGGTAGGCAAAAATACATCTATTTTGTGGTCAGTGATAAGATCTCCAACTGGATTTAAGTACCAATAATTATCTCCATCTCTTGTAATGATTTAGATTGACAAGCTAATATGCCTTTTACAGTCAATTTTTTGAGCTGTAAGCAGGATGTTTGAATCCTTTCCCCAAAAAACAGAAAGATATGGTTCTCAGAACTTCTACAAAAAGGTGATGAACAAGGCATTTATCAACTATGATTGCTAAAGAGATAGGTAGGGTTAGAAGTGTTTGAGTTGCCTTCCTGATATTGTAAACTGTGGGTAAACACAGAGTACGAAGAGCTAAACCACAAGTCCAAAAGACTCTGAATTTCATTCCAGAGACAAGATCTTTCTGCTTACTCCAATGGCTGGTTATTTAGATGGAAGGTTCATCTTCACAGCGAATGACCTAATGGTTAATTCTTCATGGAATGCAGAGATGTATTATTTCAAGATAATACCTACCTTTATCAGCCTCTGCAACCCAACACTGGGTGAGTCATTGGCAAACACACAGCACTTGTGTCCTTGAAAACTGAAACTAAACTGCATGGCACACAGAGTAAGGTGTGCAACTGTAGTAGTGGAAAGGTGACAGAATCAGATGACCAGCTTTGGAAACTGAGCCACAGTAAATGACTCATTCATTCATTCTACAAACCTTTATTGATCACCTACTGAGCTAATAATCACAGTTACCCTATTTGGAATAACTTCAACAGAGACTAAGAGAGCTAGTAGCCTGCTTTAGAGTGAGGGCACAGTTAAATCAGGAACCATCTCACTTGTTAATGGCTGCTACCTTGAAAACAAACCTATCTTACCATCCTTCCCAGGAGCAAGGGGAAAATGAGCCCCCTATGACCAAAAACATGAAAAACTAATTCTTACTATGACTTTAAAGGGGTTTGAAGGCTTAAACGGCAGGAACCTTTTGTTAAATAATCAAACAATTAAGGGATTTCTGAGAATCACAGAGGGCTTATCCCAAAGTAAGCAAAAAGCTATTAGTCACCTGCTGGGTTATCCAATTGTTTATTCAATATGGTCTTTAAAGTAAGCTAATGTGTATGAATTGAACTTTTGAAGATATTAATGGGATGTGAACTGGTGACCAGTTTCCTTTAACCCTTTTTCTGAATGGAGAATTTGAATCAGGCACCACATTTGTTACTTCTTGTACCCCAAAACCCATCTCACCTAGTAGCAAACATCATACCATATTGAAATTGTCTTGTGCACTGTGCTATATGTTTTCTAAGAGCTGGGAGTGTTTCTTACTCATCTGTATATACTCAGTCGTTAACACAAAGCCTGGTGTATAAAAGAGTATAAAAAAGTGTATTCATTTTGAATATATGAATATACCAGCTCATTTCTTTGTTAAAGGTAAAATTCCCAATTGTTTAGAAAAATGTACATCAGAGGCATATAAATAACTAGTCTTAAACGAATAAGAATACAAAACAGGTGGGTGAATAATTTTATTTAAATCATCTTCTTAAAAAAAAAACTACAAAATTCCTTCATGTATTCACATGAAAAGAAGAGACAGTGTCATAGTCAGTTTGGGCTTCTGTAACAGAATACCATAGACTGGGTGGTTTAAATAACAAACATTTATTTCTTACAGTTCTGGAGCCTGAGAATTCCAAGGTCAAGGCACAGGCAGATGTGGTGTCTGGTGAGAACATATAGAGCAGAGAGGGGGAATACAGGCTCTCGAATATCTCTTCATATGAGGGCACTAATCCCAACATGAAGGCTCCAGCCTCATAACATAATTAGCAAGGAAAGCCCTCCACATAAAACCATCAGGATGAGGATTAGGATTTCAACATATGGATTTTAGGTGGACACAAACATTCAGGCCATAGCAAACAGTTTTCTAAAGAAAGTCTCGAGTGGTGTCTTTGCTGCTAGTGACCATAGGCATGATTTACAACTTACTTAACGTATAGGACCAAGTGCACAATACTTTGTTCCATTGTTTTACTGCTTAATTATTAGATTTTTATGCAGGTTCACACCATGAGAAGCAGGCACTCTCAGTGGCTAATCATTTGATGCTATTTCACACTAATGTCCAGTATTTATTTAGTTGGGTGGGGAGAAACAGATTTTTCCTCTAAATAAAATTTATACTGAAATAGATTCACTTACTAATTCAAATTCATGTACCAAAGCATTGAAATAATCTGGCAAAATCATTTTCTTTTCTCTGCCATTCTTATTTCTCTTTCATTTTCTTGTGACACTTAATAAACAAGACACCTTCTTGGGAGGCATATTAAAGTGTATAAAATTTAGATAATAAAACAAATTCTGGGGCGCAGCATTGTATCATGCATTATTCAATTTTTATAATTTCAGCAGACTTTCAGCTATGCCTGGACATGTGTATCACAACAACACCCAGCAGAGAGATGTGGGTGCTAACAAGGAGGGCCTTTTCTCTTTTCCACTTGAGGAAGCTTTCTATTTTGGCAGGAGCAAGACTAATTAAGCCTCACAAGTTATACGTGGTAGAAACCTGAGACACAATAATTCTGACTTATGCTAAGGATAGACCCTCTCCATCCCCCGGCCTCTGACTAGATTCTAAGAGGCTCCTTTTTGTGCATGCTCCTTTAGTTTGATGAAGACTTCAGAAATATCTAAGGAAACTTCATGTAGTAAAACAATAGAGCCTCCAAACAATTGAAGACTATTGTCCCACAGCAGTCTCAGCAGAAGCCTAAAAAGAAGACGATGTTATGTTAAAGAGATTGGTAGGGATAACTTTTGTCCAGTGAAGTGAACCCCAATAAAGTTCCAAGAGAGTTCCAAAGTTTTTAAGAAGAATGTATTGGTAGAAATACCACTGGCTTGCATTAAAAGCAGCAGATACAGATAAAATGAAAAAAGGTCTTTAGAACCCCTGGGAAAATAACAAACCTGAAAATATGGCTACCTTTCATGAAAAAAGGAAGGATAACTTAGAGAATAGAAACCAGAGCCTGGAAGGCAGAGCCCAGAACCATGAGGAATTACCATTTGTAACCTGATGAATTTCAGAATTGCTATGGATTAATGACGCTTATGTGCTTCCCATTTCTCTTTTTGAACAGCTATATAGCAACTATTTTATGGGAGCCCTACAATTGTATGTGGGTGTGTATGGAAAAGATAACTTGTGTATTATTTTTCATTTTTATTTCAAAATATTAAAGGGGTACAAATGTCTTTGTTACATAGATACCTTGTATAATGCTTAACTCAGGGCTATAGTGTGCTTGTCCCCAGAAGAGTGCTCATTTTACCCAATAGGTAAGTTTTTATTGACTGGCACCTAGGTGTGTCACGAGATGTAGGCAGGTGTCTGGGCAGGTTGTGGGCTCTTGGAGGGCACCTGGGTGAGTCACAGGACCTTAGACACCTGGGAACATCACAGGACCACAGCTGGAAGGGGGGTTGGTCGTGGGACCTTGGGGGACACCTGGACAAGTCAGAGGCCCTTAGTTAGCAGCAGGGCAGGTCACAGGACTGTAGGTCACTGCAGCTGGTGGGGCCAGAGAGATGAGTGGCTCCCCACAGGTGGATGCTTCCCCAGGTACCTTCTGATCTTGCTGAACTGGTCACTCCACCTCTCTCCCCTTCATTTTGGGTGTTTCTAGTTCTCTAGTCGCTTCTCTGATTGATGATACACAATGCTCTCTCTGAGAGGGTCCATCTGCAGGTAAACCTCTACCAACAACCTTTGATCCTCTCCTTGAGGGCTGCAAGTGCAGGCTGCTTCTAGTCTGCCTTCTTGGGACTTGTGTTTTTAGTTCACAGTTCTTTAGCTTGAGAGAAAACGTACCCAAGGAAATGTTCCTAAGGAACACTCTAGAAGCCCTATTCATACCTGGACCATCTAAATGATAAGGAGATTCTGGACTTTGGGTAATATTGTAGTAGGAAGAGACTTTTGGGTACCTTACAAGACGGTGAGTGTGTTTTGCAGGTGTGACTGTTGTGAATCACTGGGAACAAGAGAGAAGACTTTGGTGTCAGGCTTTGACAGAATCCCAAATGATTCTCACTCCCTAGTATTCAGGCATTTCTATAATCCTTCCCATATTGAATAAGCCTTCAGTATATGCCCAAAAGAATATTTCATCAATGATGGAACATAATTTCCTAGGTGAGGTCACAAAAGACATTGTGGCTTTCTCTTTGTTCTTTCTTAATTCACTCTTCTTCTCAAGTGCACATGGAACATTCACCAGGACAAACTATATGTTAGGTAATAAAACTAGTCTCAATAAATTTAAAAAGATTGAAATAATATGAACTATCTTCTCCAATTACAATGGAACGAAATTAGAAATGAATAAAAAATGAAATCTGGAAAATGCAAAAATTTGTGCAAATTAAGCAACACATTCTTAGGTAGTCAATGTGTCAAAGAAGAAATGAAACGGAAGTTAGAAATTGCTTCAAAATATATGAAAAGAGAAATACAGCATACCAAAACTTATGGGTTACAGTGAAAGCAGTGCTCAGAGAGAAATTTATACCTATAAGTGACTATATTCTAAAGGAAGATTTAAAATTAATAACTAGCCTTCTACCTTAAGTAATTGGAAAAAGAATAGCAAAGAAAACCCAAAGCAAGCAGAAGCAATGAAATAAGAAAGATTAGAATGGAGATAAACAAAATAGAGAATTTTTAAAGAATACAGAATAAACAAAGCCAAAATTTTTTTCTTTCAAAACAGTAACAGAATTTATGAATTTTTATCTAGATTGACCAAAAAGAAAAGATAATACTCAAATTCCTAAAATCAAGAATGCAAATGGGGACATTACTATAAACATTACAGAAATAGAATGATAACAAGTTAGACAACCTAAATGATATTGACAAATCCTAGAAACGCACAAACTGCCAAAACAGACCCAAGAAGAAACCTATAACAAATAAAAAGATTGAATTAGTAATCAAAAACCTTCAAACAAAAAAAATCCCAGTGAAGATAATTTCATTGGTGAGTTTTACCAAACATTAAAGGAAGAATTAATACCAATCCTTCACAAACTCTTCCAAAAAAATAGAAGTGGAAAAAACACTTTTTCATTCATTGTATGAAGCTACTATTAACTTGATACCCACGCCAGACAAAGACACTGCAAGAAAAATAAACTACAGATTAATATCCCACATGGATATGGAAGCAAAAATCCTCAACGAAATCCTAGCAAACCAAATTCAGTAGCATATTAAAATGATTGTATACCATGACTAAGTGAGAATTCAAGGTTAGTTTAACATCCAAAAATCAATTAATATAATATGCCGTGTTAATAGAATAAAAACAAAATCCACATAATTATCTAAAAGATGAAGAAAAAGCATTTGATTAAATCCAAACTCTTTTCATGGTAAAAACATTCAACTAACTAGGAATAGGATACTTCATCAACCTGATAAAGGGTATTTGTGAAAAACCTGCAGCTAACATCATACTTAATGTTAAATACTTTAGTCCTAAAATCAGAAACAAGACAAAGATGTTCACTCTCCCCATTTCTGTTCAGCATTGCAGTTTGGGCATTTTTAAACACTATTTTTTTTCTAGAATTGCCAGGCTTCATCAGGTCTTGATGTATCAGATAAACTAAGACCAATTTAATACATGGGGAAGCATTAAAATGCTACTTCACAGTTTATATTATTGCTATGTGTTTGCACCCTACAAACATAAGAATTCTGACCAATTCTGTTGTTCATCAATTCTTATCGTAAAAGTATGTTATCAGGGGAAAAAAATCAATGTGGAAGGAAAGAATTAGACTATCATACTATAAGGGCAGGAGGCAAAAAAGAATATCATTAATCTATTCAGTACTTCTAAAGGCAGTAAGACTCAAAGATGAAAAACATAGCATACCTGCCCTCAAGGTGTTCCCTGTCCAATAGGAAAACAAACAAACAAACAAACAATAAATAAATTGGTTGATATTATACATGATTACTATATGAATTGTTATCAGACCAGAGCAGGACAAATTTAGTTCCCCTTAGCTAGAGAGATAGTTTAGAATAGGTAGTGATTAGAGAAGCCATCACAGAGATGATACTAGAGTTTAATTTAGAAAGATGAGTTGGATTCCTCTGAACGTAAAAAGAGTTAAAGAATATTTAAAACAGAATAAATTACATGGGCAATACATATAAAGAAATGAAACAAGATGTCAAGTTCTTGGAACTGCAACAATTTCAGTGGGACTCTAAGGTATGTTGTAGAGTGATGAGAGATGGAAGTGAAGATGCAGGCAGAGACCAAATAAAGTCCATTATATCTTTTAGTCCATGAATAATTTGATGTGCACATTCATTAGGAAGAGCCATAAATATGTATCTACCTTTTAATACAATTATCTCATTTCTGATCATTATTCCATAAAAATAATTCAAAAGAAGGAAGATGCTATATGGGAGGTAAGGAGATTTAAAAAGTACTGCAATGTAATTATATGCAACTACTTTTGAAATGAGATATATAGGACTGCAGAAATATAGAAAATATGATACAATGTTACATGGCAAAAAAAAAAACCCAGATGCAACAAAATATACTGTATGACTATAACTATATAAAAATACCTCTGTCCCTGATAAGGTGGGTTTGGTATAAGACAGTAGTCTACTTTATGACAGGCCATGCAGCCTTATGAGTAAAGTGACATCTGTGCCTATTGCCCTAGAATAATTATTAATCACACTCCTCCTTCCATTCTCAAGAGGGCCCCAGAATGGACAATAAATTATATGGCCATAAGTCAGTGACAACATGTGTGAGCTAAAAAACAGCAGCTGCCTCACATCCTCCCTCCATATCTCACCCAAGAACATCTCTTTTGTTTAACCCTGTCCAGAAACATATAAGAAATAGGAATTTGGGGAAATGTAGGTCACTCTAGCCAAGTTGACATATTACAAAGCCACCACAAAGTCAAATTGTGCTTTTTGTCAAAAATACCAATAGTTTTCCTAATAAAAGATTATGAAAAGTTGTACTAAGGTGAGTCTCTCTTTTCCAACGCTATCGTTGGTATTTATTCCAAAGCACTTTATTTAATCTAATTCAATCTCTTCCTTCATTATAAAATAGGGTCAATAATATTACATGTTTTAGAAAAGTTCTTAGTTATAAGCCACAGAAACTGACTCTAGTGCAGGGTTTCTCAACCTCAGTGCTACTGACATTTTAGGCCAGATAATTCTTTGGGATTTGGAGCTGTTCTGAGCACTGTGCAGTGTTTTGCAGCATCCCTGGCCTCCACTCACTGCATGCAAGCCCCCGCTAGCTATACTGCCTTTGCTGTCCACAGACGGTCTTGTTTCTACCATAGCTGCAAGGCATAGCAAGCACCTGGCTATAATCACAGAGCATGTACGATTTGCCTAGCAAGATATCAAGTACTGTGTTGGATCCAAGAAGTCAAGGTTCCTGAGCTTCAAGAGATCACAGTCAACCCCATCAATGATCAAGATTTGACCTTCTCATGGGGCCAAGTCCTTTAGCATGGTCCTGTGTCCAGGGAGAACAAACTCTGCCTTTCAGCTTTGGAAGACTTCATAACTTACCGAAAAGAACATTTTGGCCAGAGATAAACAATGGAATGTTTCCACTTTCTTGTTTGGAAAGCTATTTAGAGAAGAAGGAAGTCAGTGAGCAAGGGTTGATGGTGATGTGATGGATGACAAAAGGCTTCTCTCTTTGCTGCAGTGGCCCAGAAAAGGCAACAGCAACACACATAGTGCTCGTTACTGCTAATGGGAGTTGGGTCTGGCATCCAGAGAAGAACATGCCCTTGGAGTTGTACTTCCCTCTGTGGACAAATCGACATTGAGGAAACCTTTGCCATAAATAATCCCTGCTATTCAAGAGAATATTTATCCCATTGCTGCAGAGGGAAGACAAAAGAGTCAATGAAGTTGTCAGGAGGAGCTCACAGACTCTGGGAGCTCTCTTCAGGAAGATTAACAAAGACAAAACAGACATCGGAACTGCAATGATGGATAAAACAAATAAACAGTTGTTGAGTTTCTGGAATTTGTGATGGCTGTAATATGTATATAATGCCAAATGTCCTGGTACAAAATGAAAAATGCAGTTACTATTCCCAAACACATATTCTACTGCTTCATGTTACATTTTCTTTAAATAGACAAAAAAATAAAATAAAAAATAAAACACTGAGTCAAGGTCACAGTCCATTCAACCAAGCAGCCTATCTCTGGAAGTTACTAAAGTTATTTTGGCGAAAGGTTATATTGGCCCATGTTATGTAAATGAATAAATCAGAAAGAGAAGATAAATAAATAAGTAAGACTCAGCAATCTCATGGCTCTGCTCCATACAGTCATTCAGGGACCCAGGCTCTTTCCATCTATCCTGATAACCCTTGGAGTCCACCACCAAATCCTCGGCATTCAATCAGTAGACGATGGAAGAGAGTGACTGTGGAGGACTGAGTGGGACGGATAGGGCCCAGGCCTACAGGTGGCATACATAGTTTATTCTCACATCTTATTGGCAAGAAATCATTCATAAGATCACACCTCACTGCAAGTGTAGCCAGAAATATAATGTAAGTATGTGTTCAGAATCAAGGGGGAAATTATTTGGTGAACAACAAAATACATTCAACCTTGTCGATCTAGTCTTTCTCAAACTATATTCCAATTTGAAGAATTGCTTCCTTTCCTGTTTTTATTGCCTTAATCATATGACCTGTAAATTCTTCAGCTCAGTGATGTCTCTCATGACCTGAAACATCAGAACTACATACCACAGTAGAAGAAAAAGGAGAGATGAGAGGGGTGGGGGTGAAAGGAGATGAGAGAGCTTCTGAACTTTCAGGACTCCATGAGCAATGAATCCCAATCATCTCATTTCATAGAAGAGGACACTGAGTTCCAAAGAAAGTCACTTTCCCAAGGTCACACACCTTTAAATATAAATCTGAGACTTCAACACAGTTCTCTTAGTTTTCTTTTCAGGATTCTTAACTAAGACACCATTATTTCAAAAGTGTCCATGCCGAAATATGTTACAAATGTGCAATACTTCCATGTAGCTTTTAATTCTCTGTAGATTTATAACAGTGCCTAACATTTTATTGGTCATTTTGACCCAGAATTTGGTAAGCATTCCTCTAGTCAAACTAACAACCCAGAGCTCTTTACTTGAACTACTATCATTAAAATTATTTTTCACTGAGTATTTAATAGAATTTATGTAGGACCTAAACAGGCCTCTTTTAAAAAGTATTTGGAGATAGTTTTGTTTTTGCTTTTAATTTCCCTCTTACTTGCTGTATTAGGATTCTTTCAATAGCTAACACTGGAAAACAACTCGAACAAGCTTATATTTCAAAAATGAATCATTGAATCATGTATATACTGCAGGATTCAGGGATACAACCAATATCATCAGAGTCACTCATGTCTACTCATTTTTAACTCTCTTTCTAGGTTGGCCTGATTTCCTCTTCCTGCAGACAGGCTATTTCCACATGTTGGGAATGATGGCCACTGGCAATGTCAGCCCAGCAAATTTTACCTTGAAATACCAAGAGAAGAGGGAGTCTTTCCCTCCAGCGGCCCCAGAAGAGTCCCAGAGTGGACTCTAACTGGCTGAGCTTCAGTAACCTGCCATTTCAGTGAGTGGATTTGGGTGAAGTGCAGGTAGGGGGAGCAGACACTGACTGACAGCCCCCTCGAACTAGAAGGAGTAGGGAAAGTTTTCCCCTCAGACACCAGAAAATATGCTGAGCAGAGAAAAATACTAGTTATCACAGTCCATTCTGCTTGCTGGCTGTTCAACACACAAAAAATACTGTGTATTTCCAACACACAACTAAAATCCCAGGCACATCTAAAGCCTCAAACACCTGATGCCTGAAGTATGTATTTCCATCCTAGCAAATAGTCAACATGCAAATTCAGGACGTTTTCCTTCCTACTTTTAAATTAATAATTCAGAACAGTAGATACACAGTACAAGATATGCTATCTCTGCCCAATTCAATGGAAAATATTAGATTTGTAGTTACTTTGGTTACTTATGCAAAAATTAATCATTAAGATAGTCCTCCCTCTCAGACAAAAAGTAGAGCTAAATATTAGGTTTGAAAAGGGGCTATAAACATTGTCTAGTCCATCTCTTTCATTTGATAGATTATGAAATTGAAGACCAGAGAAGTGATAATCTGGCTAAGTTATACAGCTTCTTATTGACTGAATCCTGGGTTAAGACTCAAGTTTCCTTCCAGGTAGTGTGCTACTCTTACCGTTGTATACCATTGTCCAAATTGTGGGCATGTTCTTCATGTTCATGTAAGATTTTTTATTAAAAAAAAAAAAAAGCAAGTAGACAACTGTTAACTAAAAAGATGATTTTTCAGTTCTGGCAATCTTCAATTTTCAAGGAAATTTTATGCAACAATTCAAAAATTCTCCTGCGATTTGTATTTTCCAATGCATAGTTTTATGATACCCAGAAAAAAACAGTGGTTTCTGTGAAAAGCAACGTTCAAATTATGTGTAAATGCCTGCAAAAATAATTACCACATGAAATCAAAGTGACGTGGATCATAAGAGATACCTTTTCAATCTGGCTTCAGAATATTTTTTCAAAAAAGTCTATCTCCTGCTGTGTCTTTATGCAATTATACACAGCATGATTAGATGGGGGAAAAGATTCCCTAAATACTATGAGCAGCTAAAATAAAGTTCTAATCAATTCACTTGATTTTAAATTGTTTCAAAAATATGTCCTAGGTATTAACATAATCATCCTTAACTTTTTTTGTTTTAGTAAAAATGAAGTTCTGTTTTTCTTGACCAATAAATTTTACTCAAGTTAAAGTAGTAAGATTCTTAAAACTCAGGCCCAGCCAGTGGCTCATGCTGATAATCCCAGCACTTGGGAGGCTGAAGTGGGAGGATTGCTTGAGGCCAGGAGTTCAAGACCAGCCTGGGCAACATAGTGAGACCTTGTCTCTAGAAATAATTTTAAAAATTACTAGCATGGTGGTACTTTCCTGTAGTTCCAGCTACTCAGGAGGCTGAGCAGGAGTATCACTTGAGCCTAGGAATTTGAAGTTACAGTGAGCTATGATCATGCTATTGTACTCCAGCCTGGGTGACAGACAGAGATCCTGTCTCTAGAAAAAAAATTAATAAAATAAATTTTTTAAAAAGGATTCTTAAAACTCAAATCAGAAAATTTAAATTAAAATGAAATATTATCTTTTGCCTATAGGGTTGATAAAGATTTGGAATAAAAGTACCTAGTTTAGCAAGAATGTGGAGAAAGGGACAATCTCATATACTTCTAGGACAAGTGTAACACACTTATAATCCTTCCTCAGGCCATCTTAGCAATGCATATGAAGTATCATTAAAAAATATTCATACCCTTTAATCTGATAACTCCACTTCTAGTAATTACCCTAATGAACTTATTAAATGTACACAGAAGTGATTAAAAAATGTTCATCACAATAGTGTGTCATGGAAAACAATCACTAAATATCAAAAAAGGTGTGGTTAAATAAATCAGTGGTGACACATACAATAGGATATTTTTCAACCTAAATGACCAAGAATGAAAGACTGGCAAATAAACTTTAATGTGTTAGTATGATGAAATACTAGGTTGCCATTTTTTTAAGTAGAAAGATGTTATAATAGTATAATCCAATTTTTATAAACTTTGTATATGTCTATGTAGCTGTGCATACATACAAACAGGAAAATACTAATAGTTTAGAAGTACTTATACCAAAACTATTAGCAGAAGTTAGCTCTGCCTAGAGACGATACTTCAAAATGTTGCTGCCAAGATTCAATTGTGTGTGTGTATGTGTGTGTGTGTGTATAAATAAAATTTCCCTCTCAGAAGGCCTGGGAAATAGTAGATCTTCAAAGAATGCTAGTCATTTTTTTGCCTTTACAATCTTTTCCATGTGTGACACTCACTCCACACTATTCTATATCTACCATGATTTGGCTCCAAGAACAGGGATAGTGAAGTATCTTGGGAAGGGGGATAAATCAGGCAGAAAACCAATAAGCCTCTAGAACTCTTTGTGGTGTCTCTGCATATACCCCATCGAGCCAAAGCCTTCAGTTAATGTCAGCTTTCAAATGACAGCAGGGTGACAGGGCCTCATCTCTCAATGCATGATCTGAAAGTCTACCTCTACTTATGAACATAAACTAAGGATAACCTCTTTCTCAGAAAGTGTTCTCTTGTTACCTTTTAGAAGCATGAATCAGACCCTGGGAAGGCTTAGGTTCATTACTTTAAAATAACCATGTGAAGGAACTCATAGTCACATGTACTGGCCTAATGGATTCTGCCCCCTGAAAGAGGCATAATTTTGGACTCTCCTTCCTGTTCCCTGTTGGGTTTCCATGGAAACAAATGTCAGAGGGGAGGGGGTCAACTCATCTTGGGGTTGGGGAGCTATATGCATGGGTAAGAGAGAGAAAATATGTCCTCTTTGGGAGCCAATTGGGTCTAACTATGGGCATCGATTTGGCCATAACAGACGAGCAGAAGGGCTTGAGGTGATAGGAGATTTTAGGGCCAGAACAGTGAAAGCTTCACAGATGTGTGACATAATTTTCAGCTCCTCCAGATTGCTACCTGGCAAGCTGTTCTCGACCATCTTTAGCCTGCTTTCTCTTTTGTTCAAAGAAAGAGTAGATGGTCTCTTTTCATGCTATTCAAACACAAACAAAGAAAGGACTCTCAACCCCACCTTGCAATCTGATTTAGTGAAAATAAAAGTCAAACTGAATGGAACATCAACGTATCACTTCATTGTTAAATAAATTAAACCTCAAAATACACAATGACCTAAATGACTGGTTCACTCGTTGTAAATGTATATTCCAGTATGGACCTTATTCTCATTCTAAGCAACACGGCATTAGAGTGCTAGTAGAGATTTGGACCATAATAACTAGGAACACAGACTCCAAAGTAATTCTTTTGACCTCAAGGTGGGGGTTTTGGCCTAAGTAGTAGATGTCACATGCACCCACTAAATTCCAAGGAGGTTTCAAAAATATCATTGAAGATGCTAGGAATAAATGAGAGGGAAGGACATTTCAAGACAGGCCAAGTTTCACCTAGAATTTTCTAGTATACATGCCAGTGAAAGGTTTGACTGAATCAAGTCCTCATCATACTGGATACTTACCATTACCACATGCCTACAACTTTCATACTGGCCCAGTACTTATCAACTCTTCTTATCACCATGATACACAATCTCTTAGGAAGGAGGTGTTAGGACAAGAACAGCTTTTCTCCTACTATTTAGCCTATGAAAAGACCCTTGGGTTTTATTGTCAAGGTTCTTCATATCAATTTCTCAAGAAAAAGAAAACAAACCCCTTTTGTTAGCACCCACATGTATCTACCAGTAATGATAAGTATATTATGGTCATAAAGTCTCCAAAAGTGAGGAAAGCAATCTTCAGTGGCCAGCTTGCATTTTGATGGAAGACAGTAAGAAAGGAAGGAATTGATATGTCAAGCTGTACTCTTAAAGACACAAAAGTGATTTGGCTAATTTTTCTTAGTCATTGCAGCCAAGATCTTCTTATTCTGAATTCCAGGAGCATTTACAGTTTCTATCTCTCATTTTCATTCATTCAATAAGAATTCACTGTGTCACTGTGATGGGTCAAAGCTAAGGGCTGGTACTTAGTTACTGCCAGGTGACATCTCTTGCCTTGTTATGTAATTAAATATCTGCTAAGTCTTCTTTCTCCCAACAAGCGTCTGTGTTTATTGAGGGCTTGAATCATGGCATATCTTTTTCTAGGGAATAATCTGAGGATAGGACAAAATGGCTGACTACAGACATCCATTGCCAGATCATCTCAGAAAGAAGGAAAAGCTTTAGGTGGAAAAAAGAAAAAAAACATAGCTCATATGTAATTCTGAGGGAAAAGTGCCAGAACCTACTGGAGATTCCATGGGAAGAAGCTGCAGAGCAAAACAAGAAGGAATAAGATTTTGGCAGAGATCAAGCTCTGAGAAACTTGGAGTTCCATGGAAAGGGTAGGTAAGGGTTTTGTTTCTCCTCCCCTCATACCTCTGATAGTTAGCAGGCTCCCGAGCTGCTAAAGAGCTTCTCTACCCTCATGAACCCAAAAGCTGCTACTGCCAATGAATTGGAAGCTTCCTGAAAACAAAGCACCAGGCTGCCAGCCCCCTAAGGGTTGCTCCCTATCACCAGACCCAAGCTGAGACGTCAGGTGCCATATTGCTTCTCCACCCATTGTGAGCCTTCATCCTCCCCAGGGAGCTTCAGCTCTTCAGTTTTCATGTCACTTGTTCCCACACAAACATTTCACCATCTATTGATTCGACAAAGAGTATTGTAGTACTACTTCTAGAATTGCAATGGTGAGTAAAAACAGACATGTGAGTTCATTCATGTCTCTTACAGCTAACGAAGAAAAAGAGACATTAATCAAACGGTCACACATAAAATTGAACTCTGGCAAATGCTACAAAGGAAAGTTAAGTTTTATGAGAGCCTATAATGGGAAATTGACCTAGTTGAGACAGCCAGAGCAAGGAAGGGTCTCCAAAGGGGAGACCTGAGACAGGGAGGTAATTAATGGACATAAAGGAAGGGACATGCTCCAGCTTAAGGAACAGCTGATGTCAAGGCTCTAGAGAAGATTCAAGGAACTGAAGGAGATTCAGTGAGATTGGAGCACTAAGAGAAAAAATTCAAGAGATTAGTTGAAGACTGGAAGTGGGTAACGGTCCAGACATTCAGATTTGGATCTTTATCCTACAGTCATTAAAGGATTTCACACAAGAAGTGATATGAGCAGATTTTTGCTTTCCAAGATAACTCTGACTGCAGAGCAGAGAATGGATTGGATGGAGCCAAGAATGGATGCTGGTATCCCCATCAGGAGACTGTTGCTATAACCTCAATGGCAGAGGAGATTGTGGCTTGAACTAGGTTGTTGCCACTGGACAGGGGAAGAAAGGCAAGAATTTGAGAGATATTTAGGAGATAAGATCGATGGTACTTAGTGATGATGGGTTAGATATAGGAGTCAGGGAGAAGAAATTTCCTAGAGCACTATCTGGCATATAGTAGCATTACAACAACTATCTATTTATTAATAATTAAATATCATTATGTAATGTATAGTATTTTTTTATTTTAAAATATGTGGTTATAAACCAAAGTACAAATTTCACTTCCTCCACTTACTAATTAACTTTGATCATGTAACGTAGGAGATGTAGGTCAAAGTGTACAAAGTTGCAGTTAGACAGGAAGATTAAATGATAAGTATTTAAGGTGATGGATATGTTAATTAGCTTGATTCATTCATTCCACAGTAAATACATATATCACAACATCAGTGTGTACCCACTGTATATAATTTTATGCAATTATAATTTGTGAAAAAAACTAAATTAAAACTAAACTAAATAATACATTTTTACAAAGAACAGGGATTATTTTGGTGGGCATATGGAGAAAGGGGAGGGTTCCAGAAGACAAAAAATATGCCAGAAAAACAATAAACATGATATGACTATATTTATGAATTATAAAAATTACATGTCTATGTACATTTTAAGACAAATTTGGAATGTTTTTAGTAAAAAGAAAATTCTTATTTATGAGTTTGTCTCCTTTATGGGTATTTTAAAATCTTTTCTGCCATGTATATATATTCTTTTTGATATCAAAAAATTAATTTGAAACTATAGCTTATGTTTTACATTCTGAAAATATGAAATGACTCCGAATCTTTATTTTTTTAAAGCCTAATCCAACCATCGTTGTCAGCTTGTAACCCATAGGTCATTTTCCCAGATTCCAGGGCACTAAATTTTCCCCATAATTTTGCTTGTATTTTTGCTTTAAACAGTCAAGAGCTGAAATGCAAAAGAAATTTAAATGTGTATATGTGTCCAACCATCATGAAAGGAATAAAATGTTACTGAAGATTATGACCAAGAGAGATTATAAAATAAAGCAGACCTTTGTATCTAAGCAGGGTGAACTCAGTCAATGGCAGATAATAGTCCCAAGAGCTGACTTATGTAACTAAATGAAAAAAGAAGAGAGTGTAATAATTACTCCTCTCTTTTAATCAAAAGTACTCAGACAAAGGTTTCCCAAAACACAGGGAATGCTTGCTTTACCACTGCCTATATTAATATTTCAGAACAAGGACTATTACCAGGAATATAAAAGGATATTGTCTAATGATACATTAACAAATTCTCCAAAAGGGGATAACAATTCTCAATGTGTATGCACCTAATAACAGAGATTCAATATACATGAAAGAAAGACTGTTAGACTGAAAGGATAAATAGACAAATCTACAATTATACTTGGAGATTTTAAGATATCTCTTTCAATGTTTGATAGATAAAATACACAGAAAATCAAAAGGATGTAGAAGACCTGTACAGTGTATCACTCTTAATTGAAATTTATTCAGCACTCCATCCAGTAAAATCATAGCACACATTCTTTGTAAGTACACACGGAACATTGAACAATATGTATCATGTGCTGGACCAGAAAATAAGTTTCAATAGATTTATAAGTATTGAAATAATACAGATTATATTCTCTGATTATAACAAATTAAATTAGAAATCAATAATAGAAAGATATCCTTAAAATACCCATTATTTGGAAATCAAACAACACACTCCTAAATACCCCTGGGTCAATAAGAACTTAAAAGGAAAATCAGAAAGTACATGAAACTGAATAAAAATAAAAATACAGCACATCAAAATGTGTAGATAGAGCTAAGACAGTGCTTAGAGGGAAATTTACATCTTTGAATGTTTATATTAAAAAAGAGAAAAGGTTTCACATCAATGATTTAAGGTTCCACCTTATAAAACTTAGAAAATAAAGAACAAATTAATCATAAATTAAGCATAGAGAGAAATAATAAAGGAAACTTAAAAATCATTGAAATTGAAAATATAAAAACAATAGAGAACATCAATGAAAACAAAACTGGTTTTTTGATAGGATCAATGAAATTGATAAATCTTTAACTAGATTGATCAGGAAAAAAAGATAGAAGACACAATTTGCCAGTATTGGTAATAAAATAAGGATATGACGAAAGATCCTACAGGTATTAAAAAAAAATAAGCGAAGATTGTGAACATCTTTATGCTAATAAATTTAACAACTTAGGTGAAACAGAAAAATTACTTAAAATACACACATTACTCAAAAGAAGTTTATAACCTGAATATCCTATATTCTAGAAATTGAATTTTGCCTTAAGAAACTTTTTATACAGAAATATTCAGCCCCAAATGACTTTCACTGGAAAATTCTACCACATACATAAGGAAGAAATAATACCAATTCTACACAAACTCTTTCAAGAAGGGAAAAGAACATTTCCCAACTCATTCTATAAGGTTAGAATTACCCTGATACTAAAATCAGAAAAAGACATTATAAGAAAACTAGATATCAATATCCCTTAAGAATAGTCATGCAAATATTCCTTTGAAAATTCAGCAAATAGAATTCAACAGTATATGAAAAAGATAATACATTATGACTAAACATTTATTCCAGGAATGCATAGTTGATTGAACATTTAAAAATCGATTGATATAATTCATTCTATGACTAGACTAAAAAAGAAAAACATATAATCATCTCAATATATGCAGAAAAAGCATTTAACAAAATTCAATGCCTATTCACAATAAAAATAAACCCTCAGCAAACTAGGAATAAAGGGAAACGACCTCAAACTAATAAAAAGTACGTATAAAAAACATAAAACTATGTCATCCTTCATGGTAAAGAATAGAGGTTTATCCTTAAGATTAGAACAAGGAGGAAATGTATTCTCTCACTGCATCTATTCCACCATGTACTGGTGGTGCTAGTTCATTCAATCAAAGAAGAACCAAAAATAAAATGCTTACAAATTGGAAAGGAAGAAAATAAAATTTTCTTTATTTGCAGAACACATGATTGTCTATATAGAATGTACAAAAAGAAAATATTAAAACTAATAAATCAGTTTAGTAAGATTGTAGACAACAAGGTCAATATAAAAAAACTATATATGCCACATTTTACTGAAATTGAAAAAATTTTAAATGGACTACAAAAGCATAAAATTTAAAATAATTAGAAACTAAGAAAAAATGTGCAAGACTTTTAATCTAAAAATAAAATATTGTTCAGAGAAATTAAAGCTCTAAATAAATTGAGAGGTATATCATAGATTAGAAGACTAATTATTGTTTAGATGCCAATTCTAGCCTAATTGATCTATAAATTCATTGGAATCGCATCCCAAATTTTAGCACTTTTGTAAAAACTGTAAAGCTTATTCTAAGATGTGCACAAAATGACAAAGGAACTAGGGCACAATATTGACAAAGACGAACAAAGTCGGGGGCTTGTATTTCCTGATTTTAAAGCTTACTTCTAAGGTGCAGTAATCCAAGCAGTGTGGTATTCGTGCAAAGATGGACTCACAGATCCATTGAATAGAAACAGACCCACTTGTGTATGGTCAATTGATTTTAACAAAGATGCCAAGGCAATTCAATAGCAAAAGATAATATTTTGAAGAAATAATTTTTGAACAATCAATATCCAAATACAAAACAAAAAAATGAACCATGACCCTTACATTAAACCATACACAAAAATTAACTCAAAATATATCCTAGACCTCAATGTAAGAGCTTAAAACAAGCTTCAAGAAAAAGACATAAAAATCTCAATAACTCTGGATTCCACAAAGATTAAACAGATTTAATAAGTAGGACCCCAAAAGCATGAAATGTAAAAGAAAAAAACTGATAATTATGACTTCATTGAACCGTAAACTTTTACTCTTTAAAAGACATTGTTTAAGAAAATCACAGGTAGGAGAAAATATTCACAATGCATATATCTGACAAAATATTTGCACCCTGAATAAATAAAGAATCATACAATATAACAATGAGAAGACAAATAACCTGACTAAAACATGTATATCAGCAAGATTTTACTTCACAATAAAAGGTATACAAATGGCAAGCAAGTCTGTAAAAATATGCTTATCTTTCATTATTGCAGAAATGCAGACTAAAGCCATGAGATACCATTACACATTTATTAGAATGGCTAGAATTAAAAAGATTAACAATGCCAATTGCTGACAAGTACAGGGAACAACCGGGCTCTCCTTCATTGCTAGTGAGAATGCATGCTGGAAAACAGTGTCAATTTCTTAAAAAGTTATACACACTCTAACCCATATACCCAGCAATACCATTCCTGTGTATCTATTCAAGAGATAATAGCCCCAAATTGGAAAGAATTCAAATTTCCATCAATATCTGAATGGCTAAACAAAATGTGATATATGCATACAATGAAATACAAGTCAGCAATAAAAAGAAATGAACTATCGTAAAAGCAAAAAACATGAATCAATATTAAGAATATTTTGCATAAATATCATGAACATTTTGCTAAGTGAAAGAAAAGACCACCCCCTGTGTGATTTCTTTCATGTAAAATTCTTTTTAAAAAGCTAGACTAAAGTATAAGAAAGCACGTCAACAGTTGCCAAAAACTAGGAGTTGGGGAGAGGGGACTGACTTTAAAGGGATAAACGAACTTTTTAGGCTGATGAAAATGTTCCATATCATGGTTATTATGGAGATTATACAACTGTATACAATTATAAAAACTCAAAAAAATTTACATTTAAATTTGGTAAATTTTTTTGTGTATGAATTACACTTTAATAATGCTGTTTTTAAGGATGTCCATCTCCCAGACGGTGCACATCACACTCATTACGTATGTCTCAGGTGGGGGGTGAGGCAAGGGCAATATATGTAACCTAAACATTTGTACCTCCATAATATGCTGAAATAAAAATTAAAAAAAAATCTGTTTATAAAAAATGGAGTATAAAAGAAAATGCCTACTGCCCTCGTGGTTGAATTGTCAGTGGATAGTTCTTAAAGCTATGAGAATGTGATCTTTTGCTAATTAACGAGTTAGGTGTAATATGACACATGGCATGAAAATGAAACAGAGTATTCAAAATACAGATTCTTTTGAAGAGTCTTAGTAAGCATGTCAAGGGGTGTTGAGGATGTAAAGCAACTAAAACCTTTATCCACTGATGAAGAACTGCAAGTTGGTACAACTTCTTTGGAAAACTCCTTTGCATTATTGTTTAACCCTAATCATATACATATGACCCAGCAGATCCATGAGTGGGTATGCATTCAATAAAAATAAGGGTCTTACGTCCATTAAATAAAATATACAAGAATTTCAGAGATGCTTTATTCATAATACCCCCAACCTGGGAACCAATGAAATGTCCAAAAACAAAACATGAAGAAATAAATTGTGGTATATTCACCAAATGTAATACTAGTCAACAATAAAAAATGAACTATTGCTGCCCACAACGATACAGATGAATCTTACAGACATCTTCTTAAGCAAAAAAAAAAAAGAAAAGAAAAGTCTCAAAATCCCATTCAAATTAAGTTAAGAGTAGACAAAAATGAATCTAAGTTGGCGGAAGTCAAAATATTGTTATTTTTGGTGGGGAGTGCTATCTAGAAGGAGGCATGAGGGAGCCTTCTGGAAGGCTAGAGATATTCTATCTTGATGTGGATGGTGTCAATGTGGCTATAAACATATTTTTGTAAAAATTCATTTAATTGCACACTTAAAATTGTGCACTTTATGTAAATTATACCATAATTTAAAAATTTTTGAAAGTTTAAATGATAGTTTAAGACTTCAATGGCAATCCTGGCAAGAACAAAAAAAAATGGGACTTGATCAAATTAAAAAGCTTCTGCACAGCCAAGGAAACAATCACCAGAGCAAATAGATGGCCTACAGAATGGGAGAAAATATTCACAAGCTACACATCTGAATAAGGGCTAATATCCAGAAATTACAAAGAACTCAAGAAAATCAGCAAGAAAAAATCAAACAACCCTACTAAAAAGTGGAGAAAAGACATGAACAGAAGCTTCTCAAAACAAGAAAGATAAATGGCCCATAAATACTTGAAAAAATATTCAACAAAATGCAAATTAAAACCACAATGATATATTACCTTGCCCTAGTTAGAATGGCTTTTATTAAAAATTCCATAAACAATAGATGCTGGTATGGATGCAGAGAGAAGGAACACTTAGACAGTGTTGGTGGGACTGCAAATCAGTACAACTTCTATGGAAAACAGTATGGAGATTCCTCAAAGAACTAAAAGTAGACCTACCATTCTATCCAGAAATACCAGTATTGGGTATCTACCCAAATGAAAAGAAGATTTTTCATCAAAAAGACACATGCACTCAAGTGTTTATTGCAGCAAAATTCACAATTGCAAAGACATGGAATCAACCCAAGTGTCCATCAATTCCTGAGTGGATTAATAAAATGTGATATATGTATACCATGGAGTACTACTCAGCCATAAAAAGATGAATTAATACCTTTTGTAACAATCTGGATGGAACTGGAGACCATTCTCTTAAGTGAAGTATCTCAAGAATGGAAAAACAAACACCACATGTACTCACTATTAAATTGGAACTAACTGATTAGCACACATGTGCACAGACAGGAGTAAAACTCAGTGGAAATTCAGCAGAGTAGAGGACGGAGGAGGGGAGAGACAAAAGCCCACCTAATGGATAAGGTGAACACTGTTTGGGTGATGGGCACATGTATAGCTGTGACTCAAGCATTACAAAAGCTAGCCATGTAACTGAGAACATTTGTACCCCAGTAATAATTTGAAATTAAAAAAAGAATAAAAAATAATTTCTAAATCTGTACAGAATAAACCTCCTTTAAGAACCCCTCTTGCTCCTAAAACACAGCTGTGTTTTATAGTATCCATGTCTTCTTCTTTGAAAAATTTTCACTCAAGAAATAAACAGTAGTACCTACCATGTACTAGGGTATGTTCTGTCTACAGAGAACACAGCAGTGTACAAGACAATGAACCTGCTTTGTTAGAGCTTACATTCTAGTAGAGTGAGATAATAAATAAGAAAACAAACATATTTTCAGATGACAATAAGTAATTGAGGAAATAAACAAGGTTGATGGGCTGAAATTGCACTGCCCAATACAGTAGCCATCAGCCATATATAGCTACAGATTACTTAAAATGTGGCCGGACTAAATTGAAATGTGTATAAATGTACAACACACATGGATTTCAAAGATTTAGCACTAAAAACTATAAAATATATCATAAATAATTTTTATATATTTATTAAATGTTGGTAAAGAAAAGAATGTTTACATATAAAATAGCAAATTTATCATTTCCAGTGTTCTTTATTCCTTTGTCTAATGTCAAGTTTTCATCTGGTATTATTTTCCTTCCAGATGAAAAACTTCTTAATAGTTTTTATAGTTCAGGTCTTCTATCAATGAATTCTCTTAGCTTTTGCTTATCTGAAAAAGTCTATTTCTCTTTTATTTTTAAAGCTATTTTCACTGAATAGAAAATTCTAGGTTGATATTAATAGCTTTTTTTCCTCTCAGCACTTTGAAGATGCCATTCTATCATCATCTGGCCTACATTGTTTTGGGCTAGATATCTGCACATTCTTATCTTTTATTCTGTATACAATGTATAGTTTCTTTCAGTGGCTATTTTTAAGATTTATTCTTTATCACAGGTTTTCAACAATTTTATTATAATATGCTTTGATGAGATTTTCTTTGTGTTTCTTCTGCTTGGGGTTCTATTGATTATCTTGGATATGTGGACTTAGAGTTTTCATCAAATTCGCAAAAACTTTTTTGCAGTATTTCTTCAAATAATTTTCTGTTTTTCTTTCTCTCTCCCCTTTCATAAATCACACATATGTTGACACTTGGTATTGTCCGCTGGGTCTCTAAGGTTCTGTTTATTTTGTTTAATCTTTTTTCCACCTATGCTTCAGTCTGCATAATTTCTATTGCTATGCTTTCAAATTCAGTGATATTTTTTGCCTTCTTAGTGTTAATGACTTGTTAATCTCCTCCAGTGAAATTTTCCATTTCATATATTATTCCATTTCCAGAAGTTTAATTTTTTAAATCTTTCATGCTTCTCTTTATTAGGCTTATGTTTCCCTTTAAATCCTTAAAGGTATTTATAATAGCTGTTTTAAAGTCCTTGTCTGCTAACTCCATGACCTTTGTCATTTTTGATCCGTTTCTAGTGACTGACGCTTCTTCTTGTGATAGGTGGAATTTTTCTACTTCTTCATATGTCTACTATTTTTTGTTAGATCCTGAACATTGTACATGCTACATTGCTGAGTGATGTATTTTAAATACATATTTAACTTTTAAAAATTATTTTATTCTGGCAAGCGTTTCAGTTACCTGTTGATCAACTTGAGCTTTTCAAAGTTTTCTTATAAGTTTTGTTGCAGCAGGTTTAGAGTGTCCCTTACTCCAGAGCTAGTTTATTCCCTCTTGCAAGGTGTGACCTTCTAGTGTCTCCACTGAATACCTCAAAGCTTTAACAAGGACTCTTCACCATGGTTGACCAGAACTCAAACACCCCCCCAGCCCTGTGTGTACTCTAGGCATTCTTCAACTTACGGTTCCTTGGTCATTCTTTGCCCAGGCTCATAGGATCTCACCCTTCACATCCATGGTTTAGTATTCAACACAATACTCAAGGGGTCTTTATAAAGATTTTGAAGCTTTCTCCAGGCAGCTCTCCCATCTCTGGTACTCTACTCCTCAAATTGCACACATTTCACTCTTCCTAAATTCCAACCTGTCTCCTTCAGTGCTCTGCTTGGGATCCACGCCCCCACCCCAACCTGCCACACTGCTGTCTGGGAAGTGCCTCCAGATAGAAAGCCAGGATGAACGTAAAGTTCACTTTGCTTAGTTCCCTGCTTTCATGAATCACAGTCCTGCACTGCCTATTGTCTAGTGTCCAGAAACAATTGCCTTATATATTTTATCCAGTTATTTCTAATTATTGACTATGAAATGGTAAGTCCCATCACAGTGACTTCATCAAAGTCAGAAGCAGAGGTAAACCTGTATGAAATCTGGCAATTTACAAACATAGAAGTGCTTTCTTTTTAAAAAGTAGTAGATTCCAAGAGCATCCCATCATAAGAAACATATAGTCTAGTACACTGATTTTCAAACTTGATTACTGGGAGCTAAATGAAGGCTGCATATGATCATAACAGCAGTGATGGACATTAAGGGGGGAAGGTAGAAGCAGGGAGGGATAAAAGTCTGCATATCAAGCACAATGTACTCGTGACTAGTGACAACTACACTGAAAGCCCTGACTTCAGCATGATACAATTTATCCATGTAACAAATAACACTTGTACCTCCTAAATTTTTTGAAATAAAAAGAAACTTCATTACACATTGGAATAACCTGGAATCTCACTTCCAGAGTTTCTTATTTAAATGGTCTAGGATGTCACTTTAGAATCAGAATTTTTATTTTATTTATTTTTTTTTTTTTGACATAGGGTCTTGCTCTGTTGCCCAGGCTGGAGTGCAGTGGCACAATCGTAGTTCACCATAACCTTGAACTCCTGGGATCAGCCTTCTGAGTAGCTGGTAGGCCCACACACTACCACAGCTGGCTATTTTTTTTTTTTTTTTTAATAGAAACAAGGTCTAGCTATATTGCCCAGGCTGGTCTTGAACTCCTATCCTCAAGGGATCCTCCTGCCTCAGCCTCACAAAGTGCTGGGATTACAGGCATGAGACACTATGCCTGGCCAGCCTCAGAAATTTTAAAAGACCCCTTTGTGATTCTATTATGCAGCCAAGCTTGAGCACCACTGGCTTGGTATACTGAAGTACTTAGTGACTGATACTTTGCTACAAAGAGAGGCATGCAGTGTGTTTGTGTGCACACACAACTGGGTGTACATATATACATGTAGTATACCCTCCAGCTAGCTCTCTAGATCTGTAGTTCTCAAACATTATTATTGGAGAAGCACTGCTCATGACAAATACCTAGCAAAGGATATTTTCTATCTCAGAATAAGGCTAGCTTTTTTCTTAGAAAAGACCAGAGAATTCTGTTCAAGTAAATGAAGGCCATTAGGAACAGCTGTTTGTAAGTGGCTAAGGGCCTATATTTCATGGATTAACCATTTGACTATGTGCTCAGTAATGTGAGGCTGAGAAGTTACCACTGAGTCCTGCAAGAGCAGGCACGTGCTCGACATGCCAGGGCTTAGGGAAAAGCTCATGGCCCTCTTTTCCACCCTCCAGTTTTTCAGACTAAAGTCACACTGAGTTATTGACGGTTAACTTATCTTTACTAAATCGGGGATTAAATTGAAAAACTTCACGGCCTAAACCAAATTTTTCTTCTCTGGATGTACTCAAAAAGAATAAAAATGTGAAGAAAACACACATTTATTGAGAACCAGGTTTTTGACATGTGCAATCTCAACAATAGCACCAACAATCCTACAGGATAGGATAGCCTCAGTTTATTAATAAAGAAGAAACCAAGGACAACCTTAGGACCTTCATGCTCATGATTTTTGTTCAACGACCACAAAGAAAAAGGAATAATAAAACAAATTAAAATATATCCACCCTTCATGAAGTAAACAAAGCAATCTAAGGCCACCCCAATATCTCATTTGCTCCTCATGGAAACCCCAGAGGCCTCTGTGTGGAAACGCAAGGGCTCCCCTCAGCACACTGTGAACACCGCTTACAGATACCAGCTGCTCCAGGTCTAATGTCCTGTGATCCTGAGCCAGCGTGTTGCTCTGGTTAGGCAGTCCATGCATGTTTATAGAACAGAATGCTTTTCTGTCTTCACCCCACAGTGGTATTCCCCTCAGCTAAAAACACCAGTTCCCTAACTTCCCCATAAATGTTCACACAGATTGGTGTTATGAAAGGACATAGGCATTAGACAAATCTGGGTTAAAATCCCAGAACCAGCTATGACTAGTTGCATGAGTGTGGGCATAGTACATAAAAATCTCTTAAAACTCACCTATTCCATTTCTAAAAAGAGAATAAAGTACAGTGACCGGGTCAGTCAAGGTAACACGGGGATACTGACGACACCACCAGGTTGGGTAATTGAGGAGAATTTAACACAGTGCCTATTCCCAAAGATGTGGGCAGGGTTTGGGGAACCAACAAAGTGGAGCAATTTCCATATTTGGGCCTGAAGGGCCAGGGAAGGGAGTGGTTACTGGAACCAAGCTGTGTGGGGAAGAGGCCCTGACAGAAGCCGGGCCTTTGGGGAGAAGGATGCAGCCACCCCACAGTGCCCCAGAAGAATAGAGTTTTCTGCTACTATGTTGTGGATCGCACTCTGCTCTCACCTTCCAGGGGCCTGCCTGTGCCTCTCATTGACCAAACCCGACAGGAAGCTAGAGGACAAGAGTGAAGGGAACAGTTAGTACCAATTTGATGGTGAGTACGTGTGGTGCTTGTTTTTCCATTCTTGTGATAGCTCACTTCGAAGGATGGGCTCAGGCTCTATCCAGGATAGTATGAGAGGTGCTAGTTCACCATTGTTTTTGTAGTTGAGTAGAACTCCATGGTATACATATACCACATTTTATTAATCCACTCATGTATTGATGGGCACTTGTGTTGTTTCCACACCTTTGCAATTGTGAATTGTGCTGCCATAAACATTCGAGGTGGGGGGTAAACTCACAACTAATGGATGCAGAGCAGTGTATGGGGGAAGGGCACGCTTGTAGCCCTGGCTCGGGCAAGCCAAAGCCATTACCTGTAACCAAAATGTTTGTACCCCCATAATATCCTAAAATTAAAAAAAAAAAAGAGTAAAGAGAAGAGGACTGTAGGAAGCAGCACATGGGTGGGGTGAGGAGAAGGCATATCGTGGCTCAGCAACTCTGAGGACTAAATGAAATACCCAGGTTGTAGTGGGTGCATAATATGCAAAAGCTCATTTCCCTTTCTCCCTGGCATTGCCTCCCCCTTCCCCACAGGCTTTGGCTCCTGTTATTCTCCTTTTCGGAATCTCCAGAACTCCCCAGTCTAATCTTTCCTGGAGACCTAGCTCCAGCTGGGACTACTCAGCCTTCACTACTTCCAGCTGCTCTTACGTACTTGCCTTTCTCGAAGAATTGTGGTACCACATTCACTTACCTGGAGGTGAGTCTGTCCCTGGTTGAGCTCTTGTCCTCTACCCCCCAAAACACCTACAACTGAAATAAATAGGAAAAGACATGAACTCAGGAAAAGTAGGAGTAAATCACACCTTTATTAAAACTTGTACTTTACTCTGTAGACACAAGGCCCTGGCCACCGTTTTAACCCATTAAGACATCTGATTTTTAGGCCAGAAAGATTATCATCAACTAACAGAAAAGAAGACAGCAAGAAGGGGAAAGAAGGGAGGGAAGAAAGGAACAGGGAACAAAGGGCATCTGCAGACATGGCAGCAACGATGGCCAAGATCCAGACATTGAGAGAAGAGAGAGAGAGAAGAACCAAAGTCCCAAAAGGACATTTATCCAGCAAAGTAATGATGTTCCAATACTTGAACAAAGGTGAAATTACAGTCAGAGTTGTCTGGTTAAAAATGCAGAAAATAATATAATGTCCTAATATATGATTTCTCAGAAAAGATGATGAAAATCAAAATTGCATCAAACCTTGAAGAGCATTACCTCAATTACCTGGAAAAATCCACTTGTGTGACATGCCTCCTTCTTGTGGGGGGAGATAATTAAGAAATTAATATACTTCTTACATTGGTTGCTATTACTTCCTATAGTTGGTCTTATCTCCTCCACTCTTTGAGTGTAGGGTTCAAAGAATTACATATCAGTGGGTCCCTTCTGAGGCTACCATGGAGGTGGATGCATGGTAAGTCTTTATACCAGAAGAAGAAACAGATATGGAGTCAGCAGCAAACTTGAGTTCAAATCCCAGGACTGAATAATATCAATTGATTCTGAATATGATTGTTTTCAAGTTGGTCCAAACCAAAGCTTAGGATGAAGAAGAAAAGAAGATAAAAACTATTTTCACAATATGCCTTTCAACATACACAAGTCATCCCCACCATTCACAGATTCATTTGACAAACCATTATTGAAAGTCTTCTATTTACATAAGGGCATCACTGGTAATTTAGAAGGGTTTCTGGCACACATTATTCACTCAATAAATGTTTGGGGACTGGAGGTTCAAAGACAAATATGATGGGTCTGTTGTCTGAAAGTCTTTGGAAAGCAATGGAAGTCTTTGGATTACCTCCGTTCTTTTTCCCCGCCAGAGTCCACATCTCTCCTGTATGCAAGGCTCAGTATGGAGCCAAATGTTCTGAGATCTCAACTTTGAAGGGTTTTCAGGAGACTTGGCTATTTCTCAGCAGAATCCTAGGCAGGAGTTTATGTCTTCTCCCTGGTGAGTCTGATTTCCCCTCCTAGTATGAGATAAATACTTCCTCTCAGTTGCTTACTATTTGTGGAAGGTGCTATACATGTATGATCATATTCAAACTTCATGAGACAATATTATGCCCTAAGAGATAATATTATCTCCATATAAAAAAAACTAAGGCTCAGAGAAGTGAAGCAATTCTTCAAAAGTCACACACATAATAATGGGACAAAGAGTCCAACCAAAACATCTACTTTTCAGATATTCAAACATTCAAATCAACTAACTTCTCAGAGAATCTCTGGATTTTGGATCCAGGCCAGACTCTTAGGGTTTGGACCTCTTCAGCTTACCCCAGTCCAGATGCTACACAAAACAACTAAGACAGTTGTGGCAAGGACAGAGTTCACAAGAGCATTTGCAGCCAATCAAATCCCAAAGGCAGAATCATGATGTAATGGAAAGAACAGTGGCTGTGGAGTTCAGACACCTGGTGTCTAGCCCCAACTCTATCAATTAATGTTAAAGGGTGGTACAACTACTGCTTATTATATCTGTTAGGAAGCTCACAAGAGATAATCTAGAATAAATCACAATAACCTCGTAATTTCTTTATTAAAAAAAAAAGAGAAGCAATAGAAATTTGAAGAAGGTGCTCTTTAGCCTTTTAGGAAAAGATTTGGTGGAAGAAGAATTTGAACCATTGATTAAAGTGAGGGTTGTGATCTATTGTCAGTATTCCATCTTCTTTTCCTGTTGCTCATTAATACGAATCATTAAGGTCTAGTTCAAGGTCCTGCACAAACTTGTACATTCAGTACAACAACTATGTAAAAATTAATGATCCATTTTTTAAAAGTGACTGAGAGAAAATACACTCAAATATTAATAGTTAACAGTGATCATCATTTGAGTGATGTGAATATAGGTGATTTTTATTCTAAGAACATTCTTTACATAATAAACATATATTGTTTTCCAAATGAAAAAATAATAATACCCATTTTAAATCCTGCTAGTACTCACCCAAATGTGTAGTACCTTGAAACAAACAACAATGGAGTAACTGAGAAAGTAAGGGGTGTCTTAAAAAGGTCTTATTCATAAACATATATTTTTGGAGATACACGAAAGATGAAGGGGTAATGATTATTCTGCAAAATATAATCATAATTTTCATAGCCATGACTGTATTTTTGCAAGCAATATAATCTAGGGATAGTACCTGAATAAAAAGTCAGAGAGCTTTCTATAGGCTACTTCAACATTGTAAAATCTCTCAAACTATTACCCACACAGAACTGTGGCCACAGAACAGACAAACCATAGCATGAGTTATGGGCTACACAGTATAAACAGCTGAATGTCTACCTCACCTGGATTTTCTCATGGGTGTTCACTGAGCTGGGCGATACCAAATTGGAAGAGCGTATTTTGAAAACTATACATGTGTGTGTGTGTATGTGTTCTAGTTTCTTGGAATACAGGAAAGTGTCCTTAATCCAATCATGTGGACCAAGTTAAGAGTGTACCCCCTCCTCCACCTACACAGACACACCGTTGCTTTGAATATATTCACATCAACTGATGTCCTAACAATCTTGGCGTAGGTGAGCTTCCTCATCTACTCTCATCAATTCACATATTTGTTCAGCTGCTACCTTCCAGCTCAAGCCATTTTTCCAGAAAGAAAAAAAGGAGTACTAGATTTAAGACTAATTGTCAAACATTCTGGATGCTGTGGGTAGCCTAAATAGCCAAAAAACAGATAGCCACAGGTGACTGAGAAAATGCTTCAGTGATACCACTACATTTATACACAATTTGCCTTTCAACTGGAAACACAGTGTCAACGTCTCATTACTTTATAAGACATAAAGGGGTGTAATAATCAATTGTTATTTTTTCTGTTTGACAATTGGTGTATTACTTTTCCTCTAACTCTGTTGTGGTCTTCCTGATTGAGTACCTTTTCTCAGCAACTATTTTGAACAGAGCCCTGTGATCTGTTGTGGTAAAGAGAATTAAGGCAAATCCATTGCCAATTTTATCTTTATTTCAGCCTCCTAAAGGAATGTGAAGCATGTGGGATTCCTCTGTCAAAAGGTTAGCCTTACTGGTTAATTGCTACAGTCCACTCCTGTCATTCCTTAATGATCACGATGATATAAAAAAAAAAAAAATGTTGGCCTGGAACAGTGGTTCATGCCTGTAATTCCAGCACTTTGGGAGGGTAAGGCAGGAGGATCCCTTGAGGTCAAGAGCTCAAGACCAGCCTGGACAACATAGTGAGACCCCATTTCTACTAAAAAAATAAAAATTAGCTATGTGTTATGGCTCACGTCTATAGTCCCAGCTACTCAGGAGGCTGAGGTGGGAGGATCACTTGAGCCTAGAAGTTTGAGGTTAAGTGGGCTATGATTGGGCTACTGTACTCTAGCCTAGGTGGGAGAGGGAGACCTTATCTCTAAAAAAAGAAATTGTCTATGTTTCACATAATTTTCTAATTTGATATCTGTAGGATTGTTAAGGGTTATATTTCATCATGTAGAATTACTGTAGATACCCAAACCAGGCCTATACTTTTCATTCAGTTTACAAACGTGAAATACTGAAGAGTTAAAGTCCAATAAAAGACAGGAACAAGGAGGAACCAGCAGATAAATTCATTCCAAAAACATATAGTGAGCACCTAACATATTCCAGGTACCAGGTTTACTTAATGATGTTACATGGGCCTTTGACATAGGCCATATGGTTTTGTTTCTTTTTATGGTAAAAAGGAAGATTTTCTCCTTTATCCTAGGAGCTACTAAAAGTTGGAGTTAACTGCAATAAAATAAAAGGACTTGCAGATACAATGTCTTTCAAAAACAGCCTTTTCACTTAATGATAGCAAGTCTTGGAAATTATGCTGGAACCTCATAAGTTTTAAAGTAAACACAAATCTCTTCCCATAATTATAATATTAGGTGAAGAAGAAATCTTAGAGATCAAATCGGACATTTATAGAAACTATTAATAGAAATCAACACAGAGATGTCAATTTTTGTTTTCTTTTCTTTTCCTTTTTTTTACTGGTGAGAGCATTCAAGAGTAAACTCAAACTATTTAATACTATTACCATAATTCTATGACATAAAGAACATTTTAAGCACAGTAGGAAGAAAATTACCTCAGAATTCTAAAATTCTGTTATAAACTTTATAAAAACCTCATTAAATATTTTTATTTGTCCTATTTCACTCCCGTTCTAGCTGCCCCGACACTGGACCTTCCAAAAGGCCTTAATATATGAGCTTTTTCATACACTCCATTTTCTAAGAAACCCATGCTTAGACTGTGCTATTCTTTTACCCCCACTTTAGAGATTGACAAGTGAGACATAAATTTGTTCAAGGTTACATAGCCCATAAACTGCATAATTAAGATTCAACTTCAATTTGCCTAATGTATCTGATCACTATGCTATTTCTCAATTCCCCATTTTATTTATTCTGACACTGTAGAGCAATTTAACTTAAAGCAACAAACAGCATTAAATATTTATTTGTTTCTCAAATAATTGTAAATTGTGAGAGAGATCCTAGACAGAGGGCCAAAATCAAATGTATTAAAGTAAAAATCATGGTGGGCATTACTAGATAGCCACCCCAAGAACCAAAATGTTCCGCATACCCAGATATTTCCCTGCTACCCCTGGGAAAGGGCAGCTACATCACACAGTCATGACTGAGAAGATGTATCTGGAAATCTCTAGGAGGGGCTTCTGGGAAAGTCTCTAAAAGAAGACATATTTAGCTAAAATATGCCTTTTCCCCTTCACTTTTGTTCCTTATTGTATGTAGATTGTGAACTTGATACTAGAAAAGGAGCATTCATTTTGCAACCACAAAACAACATTTTTGAAAATAAAAACCACATGCCAAGGAGGTCTCTGTGGGAACACAAAAGAAACCTGGGTTGTTGGTGGTATTGTCCAGCAACAAAATTAGGTCTGGACTCCCCATATCAGGACCTCTATTTAAAGGGGGAAAAATAGATCCCCACATTGTTAAGAAATCATTTTTTCAGGCCGGGCGCGGTGGCTCACGCCTGTAATCCTAGCACTCTGGGAGGCCGAGGTGGGCGGATCGTTTGAGCTCAGGAGTTCGAGACCAGCCTGAGCAAGAGCGAGACCCCATCTCTACTAAAAATAGAAAGAAATTATATGGGCAGCTAAAAATATATATAGAAAAAATTAGCCGGGCATGGTGGTGCATGCCTGTAGTCCCAGCTACTCGGGAGGCTGAGACAGGAGGATTGCTTGAGCCCAGGAGTTTGAGGTTGCTGTGAGCTAGGCAGACGCCACGGCACTCACTCTAGCCTGGGCAACAGAGTGAGACTCTGTCTCAAAAAAAAAAAAAAAAAAAAAGAAATCATTTTTTCAAATTCTTGTTACATGGATCAGAACACAATCCCTAACTCATCATTGATACAGACATGTCTTTTTTTAAAAAAGGATTGAAATGTGGCTGTACATTAAGAAATTATTAGGGTGTCAAGTAAAGAATTTAGATGCTCCAATGTGAGCACTGGTATTGTCACGAGATGCATGTGGGATGCCCTACAAGGTGAAAGCATGGAGTGAATAGGAGGGACACAAGGAAATTGTGCATTAGGGTGGAGAAAAGGCCAAGAGATGGAGCAGGTGGTAGACGTTAAACAGCTGAGAACACATCATCAGTCGTCAATGCCTAGACTGAATTAACATGAGCAGCTGCACCCAGGGGCAGATGAAGGCTTCCCACCCAAGCTAAGTCTAATAAGACAGCAGGATCTCTATTGATATTACTCTTCACCTAGATACAGTACTCCCAACTTCCCCTCACACTGGTATAAAGCTTAAATATGAACCAAACCTTCTTTGCAGCTGGTGTGAAGTGGAAAGACTGGGTCTGAAGTTGCCAACAAAGATATTAATCTTAGATAGGGGCTAGAGTCAAAAGCTAACATGACTCAGGGCTCCGCCAGCCTTCCTATTGTAGTTTATGACTTAGCTTATTCATTTACCCATTTTTTTTCAACAAATCTATGTTGAGTGTCTTGTACATTCTAGGTATTGCTACCAAGAGATGGAGATCTCTAAGTACTAAGTATGATTTTCAAAAAGATAAAAATATGACTGACATACAACATAGAATGATCAATGTGTTTATTTAGCTAACTTAAGAGGCAATCCACAGAATCATAAAACATTATGAAAGAACATTCAAGGAACTAAGAATTTGTAGAGATTAAAAAAAGAATATTTGAGTAAAGTTTCTAGGTTAAAATGAAACTAGTAAACTGTCCTCTGCAGTTAAATTTTCTGCTAGACAGAAATTATTTGCATCTCTACTGGACAAAATCTACAAGTTAAAATGTAGCATCACAGAGTCAGAGCCCTGATCCATAATAAATAGGAGAGCAAACACAGGCACATTCTCCTCCATCATTAAGTAGTCCTTGGGTAGGTCTATTATACAATGCTTCAGAATGACACTGAAAGGACACACAGCCCTTTTTGCCTTGTTTCTGGGTATCAAAATTATTTTGAGAAAAACAAGCAGATGCTAGGGGCTGTTCTATTACAACTATACTTCCCCAACTTTGGGGAAGGAAAGAAGGAATTAAAAATACTAGGTTCTCAATATAAACATATGCCTAGAATGTATATATGACACTTCATTTAATTCTCACCAAGCCAAGTCAAGTGTTTATTACTAAACAAATTTTAAAAATTAAAAAATTGAGGCTAAAAGCATAGAGATCACACAATAAGAGGAGATGGTAGTCTCAACTCTGTTTATATCTGTTCCCAACCTTTAAGCTCTTTACATTTAGGCCATGTGGCCACCCATGAAATTGACAGATGTGTGGAGTCATTCACTTACTAGTCAATTCAACAATACCCAGCGAGGACCTCCTATTATACATGCCCAGCAATCTTTCAGGCCCTGAAACTACAGCACTGAACAGTCTCTGCCTTCACACAGCTCATACCCTAAAGGGGTACAGACCTTCATTCTAGAAAGTCATCACTAAAGCATTTCCCCCAGAATATTAACAAAAAAAAATACTAATTTCAAGTGGTTCCTTTTTGTTTTTTGAAGGGCATTCCTCTTTCTGCCGTCTCAGCCCACAGATACCTGCTCCATTTGTACACTGGCCTCTGCCATTTCTTGTATGCTCTAGTCTTTCCCGTCCAAAGCCATTTCATTCCCTGTGTTCAGAGCTGCAGAGCTGTCCTTGTAAGTCAGACAGCTCAGCCATCCCACACATTCTATTCAAAGGTTTCAGATGCCTAAGTGACAAGCAGCTGCTCTTGGGAAACCTGAGCCAGGAGCCCTTTCAAGCAGACTGCTCCATAAATGCCCCTCCCCTCCGATGACTGGTACAGACTGGACCTGGGATGGATGTCAGGCAGCTCAGGAAGAGCTTGGCTTTCACTTAGGACACATGACCCAGGAAGCTGTTCCTTATTACAAAATGTCACAGCTCTGTCCAGTAGAAACATAATTCAGGCCTCTTGGTGGCCATTCGCAATGGATTGTGTCACTGGCAAAACAGAATTCAAAATTCCCCCTCCCTCCACTAGTGGTCCAGGAGTAGGAGGGCTCCTTTAGGCATTCAGCAAAAATGCAACACAGCAAGAGCACAGTCCTGTACAGTTGATGCAGACCATTTCCTTACTTGCTTGGAAATTGTGGTAAAACTCATTTCCTCCTGCCTTGGAGCTGCAGCTACGTGCGATTGTGCAATGATTAAGCAGCAGGCCATGAAATCCTAACTTTCTAAAGCTCCAGGGATGATACATAATCATATGCCCCATTCCTCTGCCTTCAGATAGGACCACACCAGAGCCATTATGTTTGAATCTGAGAAATCCAGCCTTAGCCCAAGGGAAGAGGCTCCCACCATTTTCCTCAATCAACCATTGAGACGTTTATGAATAGTCTGCTGCCAAACACATTTTTTCTGGGCATAAGCAAAATCCCTCAAACCACAGCTTAATAGTCTCTCCTTCTCTTGTTCTGTATTTGTAGAGATGGCATGAGACTGGTCACAATCGACTAAAGCACAGTATGATCCACTGCAATCATGTAAACACAGTCTTCCCTTCTCTAAATGTGCTCATTCCTCAAATGTCTGGTACGACGTGGCTGTGATGGGTGAGCCATGAAGCTGAACTAGAATCCAATGCACTTATCTAAGTGACTTCCCTGAGGGCCTGAAACAGAAGGGTCTAACTACTCTGTGGAAAAAGTTATTTTTACTTCCTCCAGAGGGATAGCCGAGTCAGGTCCACTCTTGCCATTCTTAAGGCAAAGGCCAGGAGACAAATGAAGGCCCATATATCATGCATCGATATATTTTAAAGGTAAAAATCAAGCTAACAAACTGTGCATTAAAATGTGTCCTATCATCCTTCCTTAAAAAGTATACTTTCATAATGCCAAAATTGGAAAACATTTCTAATATTGTTTATTTTAAATGACTGGAAGTTAGCATAGTATCAAAGAAAACTGAATTTGATTCAGGTTGGGGTGTTCAGTTGGAAAGCTTCCAGTGTTAGAATGAGTTCTAAAGTAAAGACATACAATTCGTAAATTATTTTATATTCTTTCCATAAAAATATTTCCTTGCCTTTATTTCAGCAAGTCACTAATTATGTTGTTAAAGGTTTTCACATAATTTATGTCCTACTGACAGGAAAGCCAAATTAGACAAACTTCTCCTGAGTCATTATAGTTCTTAGGTTTTTTTTTAATTAATTTCAAGTCAGAGAAAGTTTCCTCTTCTGAGGCAATAAGCAAGTGGAATTGTCAAAGAATTCTTTAAACAATACTTAGATTCAGAAATTAAATAATATTTTATGTATCAGATTAAAACACTTTAACGTGGTCACATGTTATAAATTAGTATCAAAGAAATGTTATAAAATATTTTAATTTTATCACAGAAGGCAAAATTGTACTGTGATTTTTCTCCCCTTTATGAAATGTTCCGATTCACACAGTATTTATTAAGATCTGTGCTTCATTGGTCTCTTCTAGTGAATCTTATCTTAATTTATTTGCATTTTCAGCATTTAGTCAGTATTCCCAGTGAGTATTCAAGAGTGGTTGTGATGTCAGACTTAATGTTTCATCAAGATGTCCCTCCTTTGACTAGATTCAGAAAAAAAGGATATATAATCTCTGAATTGATCCCAGTGTCATTGCTACAGGCAGAGTTGAGAACATTCTCTCAGTAATAAATTCAAACTATGTACCTTCCATGGCACACAAAATGTTTCTGTATTTCAGCCAATAGTCCATTTCTTATACTTTTTTAAAATCTACCCAGTTTGTATCATCGTAGGCCTGTGGTCAGTGTTCTTTTAATTACTTCAATAGAGTGAACATTTTTACTTAAGTTTTTAAGAATTTGTTAAATTATATTAAATATTTTTGTAAAAATAAAGTTATTTGCAGCTCCAGCTTTAGCACTAATCCAATGGCTGATGTAAAGAATTAGTATCATGCATCACGCTTGTTACATCTAGACCTGCACTGCACAGTAAGTTTTCCTGCAATGATGGAAATGTTTTATATCTGGACTGTCTGATACCAGAACTCCCCTCCACTTGTGGCTGTTAAGTGCTTGAAATGTGGGGAGTATGACTGAAGACATGAATTTTAAATTTTGTTTAATTTTAGTTAATTTAAATTTAAATGGACACATGTGACTAATGACTACCATATTGGATAGCACAGATGTCTACCTACATATGAACAAACTTAAAAGTAATATGAATTTTCATATAGTAAAATATTTCTCAGGTGCTAATATTATGTTAGTTACTGAATACTTCCTTGTCCCTACTTGGAAACACTATTTCATTATGAAAAATCTATTGACTTCATGCTGAGAGGAAACATTTGTAAAGTTAATTAATTTATCTTTCTCTTGCTTAAGAGCTCTGCCAGTCAAACTATTCCATACTCTGGTAGAGTATCCATCTCCAATATTGTCCCACCCAGGACAAAGATGTGGAGAAGTACCTTTCTGGGATCTGAACTGTTTTTGTGCTATGTGAAACTTTCCAAAACAGAATCCTAGGGCTGAGGTGCCTCTTACTCAAATCTAGGTTAAGGTGTGTGGGTAAAAAGGAAGACCCTAAGTTGAAAAAGGAGGTAGGGAGAGAAGAAAAAAGGTAGGATGCGCAGATTGATTTATCATGCCCTCTTCCTTGCTGGCTGTACTCAAGATGCCCAAATGTGGAGATAAATGGTAATTGGCAGCTTCTAACCATAACATTCTTTCCAAGAAAACATTCACTATTCTGAGGAAGGAGGCCAGTACCTTGTATAATCAATAAATTCAAAAAATTCTATGAGAAACTGATTGAATGAATGAACAAGGCTCACATCCATATACCACCTCCACCAACAGGAGGAAGAGGTTTGCAATCTCTGGGGCCCAATAATTTGACGCATTTAACTATAGTCCTGAGAGGACCCTGACAAATTATATCATATCCTAATATTCAGATGCATCTGTAAAATCAAAAAGTTTGCATATTGGAATAAAGAAGCCCTCTTCTTGATCTTCACTAAGATGTTTTTATGTTCACTATCTGGACTTTTAACAGAATTGTTGAATCTCTCACAAGATGACTACAAAAGTGATACATTTCTCAATACAAGAACACCATTTGGGGTACATTACATCAGTTTGCTAGGGCTGCTGTAACAAAGTACCACAAACTGAGTGGCTTAAACCATAGGAATTCATTATCTTACAGCTCTGGACCCTAGGAGTCCAAGAGCAAGGTATTGACAAGCCATGCTCCTTTCGTAGGCTCTAGAAAAGGATCTGCTACAGGCCTGTCTCTTAGCTTCTGATAATTTCTTGTCTCATGACAGCATAGCTCCAATCTTAAATGGCCTTTTCCTGTGTATGTGTCTGTGTCCAAACTTCCCCTTTAATAAGAACACCAGTCATATTAGATTACAGGCTCACCCTACTCCAGTAGGACCCCATCTTAACTATTTACATCTGCAGAGACCCTATTTACAAATGACCTTTCCAAATAAGGTGATATTCTGAGGTCCTGGGGATTTAGAACTTAAACATATGAATTTGGGAGAACACTACTCAACCAATAACACACACATTCCAGATTCACGTGTTTTAAAATATATTGCTATGTTACATTCACATAGTACTTTTTCCTTTTCTAAAGTATTTATATATTTTCCAGGGAGACTATATATCATTCCATTTTATAGATATGAGTTAAAAGTAGCAAAAAGAACCTAAGTAGCATTCCTAAATTCACACAATTGTGTCCAATACTAGTTTCCATCTATCCTAATGTCTACACCAGTGACTTACTCTAAGACTATATTTCCTTTTACCATACATGATTTATTTTTCTAAAGATTTCTTTCTTGCTATTGCTCTGATTCCCGTCCACACTTAATGTTTAAAAGCCACCTAGTCTTGTCTGCTTTCTGTGCCCATAAAAATTCCAACTTGATCTTTTGTTATTGTATATGGTCTGAAGAACAAGATAAACTCGTCACAGAAATTGACCTTGGGTTCTGAGTCTTCCTGGAGGCAAATCAGATGACCCTGAACCTCAAGGCCTGGATTCCTTAGAGTCACTGGAGTATCCCTGGGCATCTGGCTGATGGAATCTCTGCACCTCTGCAGGGGAAAACCAGAGAGGTAGTAGAAAAAGCCAAGGATCACAAGTCAGGAAGAATTTGGCTAATGTTCCATTATGGCCACATACTATCGTAAGTAATATCTCAGAGTTAATAATATAATTTCAGTAATACAATACAACTCATCAAAATGCATATAAAACATTTTATAAATCATAAAGCACTATACAAATGCTAGTTCTTCATGTAATAGTAGGCATATTTCACCACTGTCCCACTGAGCATTTGAGCTAGTTGTTCTGGCCCTACCACCACCTCCAACCATCTAGGTGTTCAGAACATTCCCCTCTACCTCCTGCATCCTGACCATGAAAAGTGCATTGTCCACATGGGGTGGGTCAGAAGAGAACTAAATAAATCTGAGACACAGTTGGATACCACTCTACTGGATGGATCAACATGTGTGGAGGAGGTTGAGGATAAGAGGACCCATCCAGAGCAGATGCTCTGGAAAAAGTGACCAGTACCCAGCCTGCCTCCTGGCACAAGCTCTAGATGTTCCTTGCTGAAGCCTGGCATTGTCACTCTACCTTATCCAAACTGTCCCTCCCTTTTCTCTCTCCTCTACAACATGGAATCTTCATATACTGTCAAGTAGAGAAGGTTTGGAGAAGTTACACTGGATCAAATAATCTTCCAGTTATTTCCAAATTTTTCAAAGTTAAAGAGTCAAGAGTTTGACTGCTTGCTCCTCTGAGCCTCTCTGTTGAACTTCCCCAAGTTAACAGATCAGGGATGTTGAGATGCTTGATAATAGGATTGTCTTCAGGCCTCAGACTCAAGGAAAGTGAAGTATATATGCCAACTCTTAAAAACAATATTATTACTCAAAAATCTGGTCAATATATAATTCAAGGTAGAGACCCCTCTACCACATTATATGGCAAAATCACACTCTGTGAAACTCACTCTGTGAAGGTCAGTTATTTGTAAAAGTAATCAAAGAGGTTTCCAATAGGGAGCAGGAGTCTGCGTACCATCCTGCTCTGCTTTTATCAGCTGTGTGATCTGGGACCAGTCCCTGAACATCCATAGGTGGCTGAATAATGGTCCTCAAAGATATCAAATCCTAATCTCTTGAACATTTAATTGACCTTATATGAAAAAAAGGATCTTTGCCAGTATAATTACAAGGATTTTGAGATGAGGAGATTATCCTGGCTTATCTAGAGGGTCCTAATGCAATCACGATTATCTTAGTCCATTCATGCTGCTATTAAAAAAAGAAAAAACCCTCAGACTGGTTAATTTACAAAGAATAGAAATTTATTTCTGAACACAGTTCTAGAGGCTGGGAAGTCCTACATAAAGGCCCTGACAGATTTGGTGTCTGGTGGAGGCTGCAGTCTGCTTTCAAGGTGGTGCCTTGTTGCTGCATCCTCCAGAGAAGACAAGCGTGGTGTCCACACATAGTGGGAAGGATGGAAATAAGGGATGGGGTATCTGCTCCCCTAAGTACTTTTATAAGGGCCTTTGCTATGTCCATGAGGGTTCCATCCTCATTACTTAATCACCTCCTATAGGTGGCATCACTTAATATTACCACTTTAGTGATTAACTTTCAGCATATGAATTTTGGGGAACACATTCAGACCATAGCAATAAGTATCTTTGTAAGAGATAGGCAGAGGGACATTTAAGGTACATGGAGAGGAGAAATGGTGTGAAGATGGAGCAGAGAGTGACGTGAAGATGCCTACACTGCTGACCTTGGGATGAAGGAAGGGGCCAGGAGGCAGTAAGTGGAGGGAATGCTCATAGCCACCAGAAACCAGAAAAGACAAGGAAACGGATTCTCCCCTAGATCCTCAAGAGGGAGTGCATCTGCACCAACACCTTGATTTTGGTCAGGTTATACTGATTTCAGACTTCTGACCTCCAGAACGGTGAGAGAATAAATTTCTGTTAAGCTGGTGGTAATTTGTCACAGCAGCCCTAAGAAACTAATACAATATCTCTGAGTCCAAGTTCCTCATCTGCTGAATTGGAAATGAGACTCAGAATAGATCAGTGGTTCTCAACTCCAGATACCCAACAGATTCAGTGGGAGAGATTTTAGATTATTCTGATGTGGGTCCCACTCCAGAGATTGTGATTTAATAGTCTGGGGTGAGGCCTGAGTACTTATAAAAGCTCTCCAAGTGGGTAGAATGTGCAGCCAGTGTTAGGAGCCACTAGACTATCTGGCCCTTCTCAAATCTAACATGCTTATCTGTTTGAATATGGGGTAAGAGATTTCTGAGGAAGAGAGGAGAAAAGAAAAACCACCCAAGAGAAGCCAAGGGAAGACTGAGGGGTGTGAGGGTGCCAGAGGGATACCACAGCAAATTCTAACATATCCTCTTGGTGGTTAACAATGTTTCTGTCCTGGAGAGGGTGAAATCTTCACCCTCCACAGTCAAGAAACACTTTAGAAATATGCAACTTTTGGTAAGGATACATCAAATGACAGGCTAATTACTTCTGTGCTCTGCCAGGATAAAAACCAAAAAACCAACAGAAATTCAAAGAACTCCCTATCTTAATAATTCATTAATCCATTCATGAAATATGTACTAGAGTGCATTTTTGCATTCCATTCAACATTCAGTTATTCAGCAACTGTGTACCAGGTACATACTGTGTCTCAGGCACCATTCTAGGTGCTTGAGATCTAATAGTCAACAAATTCCAGAAGGCTCCTGTCCTTCATAAGGTGCTGGGGAGAAATATTCTGTGATGAAAAATAAATCAGGAGTGTGGAATAGGAAATGGGACAGGGGAGGGGGTGGTGGTGCACATGTATGGACAAGAAAGGCTCACTGAAGATAAATTTGGGCAAAGCTCTGAAGGGGGTGAGGGCAGAGCCATGGGCACCTGCTTAAAAAGCTTACCAGGCAAAGGGAACAGTAAGCACTGATGTCCAATTTTTATAATAAATCTAGAGAATCATCTTTTCTTAGAACTTGATTGCTTGATTAAAGAATTGATGTATTCTATTCTGCTTTGCCCTATTTCAAAATTGTTTGGAAATGTAAAATATAGCCTGTTTAATTCCAAGTAAAGCTTAAGTGTGAGGGATACTGCTTTGGTGAAGAACTGATTCTATCAATAGGACCCTTCTTTACCCTTTTTTCACCAATAAAGAGAGGAAAAGGGACCTTTTCAAACAAATACCCCAAAAGCAAAAGTTAAGTCATTGTGGGGCTTCAATCTCCAAAGGGCAAATTCCTTAACAATAAGCTCAAGGGAGGAACAGTGACCAGGGCAGCAGAAGCTGCTAAGCTCCACGCTGATTTTCAGTACTGTGATGTGATTTCCCTTTTATCATTTTTGGACCAGTCCCCTTTCCAATTAGGGATCACAGCTGCTAAGAATAAAGTGGTGTCTGTTTAACTGGCAGAAGGCACAATGGCCCACTCACACCATCAATGGGAGTCATTGTTCGGGAAATATTGCCATTGAGATTTTCAAAATGCTAATGGAATTAATTTCTCTTTCAATGTTGATTGTCACCCAGATCCTTTTTTTTCTTTAAGTGGAGGAGGGTTTTTTATTTTAATTGTAGTGAACCAAAAACATTTCTCATGAAAATACAGATTCAGAATTTTTAAGCTGCCAGGAACTTTTGATATTATTTATTTAACCAACTCATTTATAGAAGAAAATGAAGCCCGGAAAGGCTGAGCCACTTGGTTAAAGCAACACTGCTGCTTAATGGCAGAGTAAGAACTAGGACTCAGTCTCTTCCATCCCCATCCAGAGTTCTTTTCAAGTCAGTGGGCTGTGCCATCAGAAATATTTGTTAGAGAGATCTGTAATTCACCATTAAATTTTCTTTGCAATGAATAGGTGCCAAAAAAGTATCTTCATGCTTGAGCACTAAGTATCTTAAGCATTTGCACCACTTTGTTCTTAGATGCTGTGATCCCTAAGTATCTTAGTGCTCAAACATGAAATCCAGAAAGATTTCTCATGGCTTTCTTCTTGTTGAATCAATGCCACCCTTTTTGCTCAAAGAAATGAAGTTCAGCCTAGGAGAATCAAAGGAATATGTTCCTTCAGATAGAAGCATGGTTCCTGGTGCAGCATGTTCTGTGACTTGTCTGGATTTTAGATCTCAAGACTCAGGGATTCATGGGCTCAACCCCTTCAGGTAGCCTGAGCAGCAGTTTGTTGCTGATAAATCACTCCTTCCAGCTAGCTGAGGGTGCTTCAGCCAACTGAATGAAGTTTCCTGAAGACTGCACACACAATGAGCCCCATTTTAAAAGGGGATCCCTCTAACATTCTGGAAAATACTTAGATTAAGCTCTACTTTAACTGAATGTCCATAATTCTGCTGTGATCACCAGGAAACATAACTCTGCGTTAGCATGGTAAAAATTGTAATGAACTTTAAATTTAGAGAATTTTTGTTTTTAAGTACTTTATTCAATAAAATCATTAAGACCTTCTAAAAGCTGAGCCTGGTACTAGGCAAAAAGGGATAATGTCCAGCTAAGACAGGTTTCCTGTTGTGCCATGATTTGCAATGTGACCTTTGAAAAATTTGTTTTATGTCTCCCAGCCCCAGTTTTCTCCTCTTTAAAATGGGACATTTTAATAGTTGCATGCAAAATTTCAATATTTTATAAACTATGAGCATTCCACATCAACACAAAGATTTCTAAATACTATATAATCCTTTTAGAGGACCTTTGTTAATAACGGTAATGTGCCAGGCACTTGTATTAGTGTTTCAGTCAGCTCAGGCTGCTATAATAAGATATCATAAACTGTGTGGCTTAAACAACAAACATTTATTTCTCACTGTTCTGGAGTCTGAGAAGTCTAAGATTAAGGTGGCAACTAATTTGGTTCCTGGTGAGGGGTCTCTTCCTGGCTTGCAAAATTTTGCCTTCTTTCTGTGTTTTCACATGGCAGAGAAAGAGGGAGTGCTGGAGTTGCTCTTCCTCTTCTAATGAGGGCACTAATCCTATCATGAGGCCCCTCCCTCATGGCCTCACCTAAACCTAATCACCTCTCAAAGACACCACTTCCAAATACCATCACATTGAGGGTTAAGCCTTCAATATATGAATTGGAGGGAGCATAATGTAGTCTGAAACAACTAGGATCATTATTTGCTCATTCCTCCATCCTTCCAAGTAGACACCATTGTTTCCTCACAACCAGCGAGGCGGAGTGTTTACTCAAGTTCCCAAGGCCAGGAAATACAGGATCTGCGATTCAAGTCATGTCTATTGACTCCAAAGGCTCTGATGTGAAGGCCACGCATATATGCCTTCTATAGAACAGACCTGACTTCAATTGAGGAGGAGAAAAAAATGGATGTAGAACTCTTGGAGAAAACTAACCAAACTGGTTTGTAAAATTTACAATGATGTACATCCCCTGCCCCCAGCAATGGAAACTCTCTCCCAGGGCCAAAAGCCTTATCTCCTAATACAAATCCCAGCACCATCAAAAGCAATAATTGAAATCATATCTTTAGGTCAATCAGTCTACAAATTTGACAGCTTAATCGAGAAATGTGTGGTCTCCACTGTCGAAAAAAAAATTGTTCTTGTCTAGGGCCAAGCAATTTCAGCATGATAAACTCTGATAAATAAAGTTTACCTGAGGCCCACACAAAGAATTTCGGGAACTGACCTTCTTTGCAGGCCTAGACACTCCTACTCTTTTCTTTTTTTTATCAAAAGCAAAACAATAAAAAAAAATAAAATAAAAGCCTGACAAATTAACACAAAAACATATTTTTTTTTTACTTTCTTTAAAATTTCAGAATATTACATGTGTACAAATGCTTCGGTTACATGGATTGCTTTTGTACTGCTTGAGTCAAAGTTGTAAGTGTGCCCATTACCTACATAGTGTATATTGTACCCATTAGGTATGATTCACTCATCGTCTCCTCCCCCCCACCTGCATGATTTCCATTCAGTTTTACTTCCATCTGTGCACATGAGTGCTGATCAGTTAGTTCCAATTTAATAGTGAGTACATGTGGTGTTTGTTTTTCCATTCCTGAGATACTTCACTTAGGAGGATGGTTCTCCAGTTCCATCCAGATTGTTACAAAAGGTATTAATTCATTTTTTATGGCTGAGTAGTACTCCGTGGTGGACATATACCACATTTTATTAATCCACTCATGAATTGATGGACACTTGGGTTGATTCCACATCTTTGGGATTGTGAATTGTGCTGCGATAAACATTCTAGTGCAAGTGTCTTTTTGACAAAAGGTCTTTTTTTCTTTGGATATATATCCAGTAGTGGGATTGCTGAATCAAATGGCAGGTCTACTTTTAGTTCTTTGAGGTCTCTCCATACTATTTTCCACAGAGGTTGCATTAGTTTGTGTCCCACTTACAGTGTATAAGTGTTTCTTTCTCTCTGCATCCATGCCGGCATCTATGTTTTTGGACTTTTTGACAAAAGCCATTCTCACTAAGGTTAGGTTTTATGTCATTGTGGTTTTGATTTTCATTTTTCTGATGGTTAGAGCTATTAAGCATTTTTTTCATATGTTTTTTTTTTTCTTTTCTTTTTTTTTTTTGTCCTCATAATGTATACATTATTTCTTGTACAATGATATGAAATAATATGGGAAATATTCATGATAAATTATTAAGTGAACAGTGCAAGTTAAAAACAATAGTTTCATATTTTTTTCCCCACCCCCCCTTTCCCGAGTCAGCACCTTCAAGTGTTACCACTCCCCAAACGGTGCGCAATGCACTCATTGTGTAGGCATACCCCCATCCCCTCCCCCACCCCCCACCTCAGTCTGATGTCCAATTGGTGTCGTTTCCAGATTTGTATTTAGGTGATGATCAAGGAAACCAATTTTCTGGTGAGTACATGTGATGCTTGTTTTTCCATTCTTGGGATACTTCACTTAATATAATGGGTTCCAACTCTCTCCAGGAGAACCATAGAGATGTTGTATCTTCATCATTCCTTATAGCTGAGTAGTATTCCATGGTATACATATACCACAGTTTACTAATCCAATCATGTATTGATGGGCATTTGGGTTGTTTCCACATCTTTGCTATTGTGAATTGTGCTGCTATAAACATTTGGGTACACGTGCCTTTGTTACAGAATGACCTTTTTTCCTTTGGGTATATGCCCAGTAATGGGATTGCTGGGTCAAATGGCAGGTCTACTTGAATCTGTTTAAGATACCTCCATAATGCTTTCCACAGAGGTTGCACTAGTTTGCCACTTGTAGAAGACTGAAACAGGACCCACAGCTTTCACCTCTCACAAAAATCAAATCACGGTGGATAACAGACTTTTTCATATGTTTATTGGCCATTAGTCTATCTTCTTTTAAAAAGCTTCTGTTCATGTCTTTTGCCTACTTTTTAATAGGGCTGTTTGATGTTTTCTCGCTAATTTGCTTGAGTTCTTTGTAAATTCTAGTTATTAGCCCTTTATCAAAATATAGCATGCGAATATTTTCTCCCATTCTGTAGGTTGTCTATTTGCTCTGTTGATTGTTTCCTTGGCTGTGCAGGTTTTTAATTTAATCAAGTCCCATTTATTTATTGATTTTTGTTGTTGCTATGATTGCCCTTGGGGTCTTCTTCATAAATTCTTTACCTAGGCTGATATCTAGAAGAGTTTTTCCAACATTTTCATCTAATTTAATAACTTCTTTAGAATCTTGCTGGCCCGGTGGCTCATGCCTGTAATCCTAGCACTCTGGGAGGCTGAGGCGGGAGGATGGCTTGAGCTCAGGAGTTCGAGACCAGCCTGAGCAAGAGCAAGACCCCATATTTTTTAAAATAAATAAATAAATATGTTAAAAATAAAACAGAGAATCTTAAACATCCAGGAAGAATAAGAGGAGCCAAATCCCTCTGGGAGTTCACAATCATCTTTCCTTTAAAATGCCACCAGTGGTCCTATATGCAAACTCAGACTGAAACCAAACTCATGAGCAGCTTTGACTTAAGTCAGTGAGACTTTTTGTTCAGTCCTTGCCTGACAAATTTGCAGCCACACTTCTGTTTCCAAATAATAATCTAAATCGTAACCTGTGGCAACCTTAAAATGTTAGTTCCATTATGTCTTAGGCAGCAGAAGCGTGTTAGGGGAGACAAATCAACTCTTCAAATGTGATTTTCTGGCAGTTGGCTTTCTCTGGGAGTCTGAAATGAGATCATCAAGTTAGGAACACACCAACCAAAAAGAGACAAAAGCAAACAAAGACGGAAGCTAAGGGCCAAGGCCACAGAGCCATAGTTGAACTCAATTTCAAGTAACTGTTCAGAACCAATACTAATATCACTCTTTCTCAACTCTGACAGTGGCTTTAATTCATTAAAATAATCCAATTATGCTATTTTTAAAATTCTTAGTTTTAAGATTCTTTGGCTTTGCTTTATGTAGTCTATCAAACTTCAAAGAGAGTTTCACTTAGGCAAATCTTCACTTGGCCCACACGTATGCAGCATGTGTACCCTATTTGTTATGCCCCGTAGTCCAAAGTTGGATACATATGTGTTCACTACTGTGCTATGAAATGTATAAAGACATCCCTATTATTTTTTACTCATAGAAAATCCCTTATTTGTCCTTTTCCTGTGTAGCCTGAAAACAACCCTGCAAAGTAACTTAAAAAGTACCATCATTCCCATTTTACAGGTGAAAAAACTGAGACTTCAGGAGGTTAAATGACTTGCATGATAAAGGTTAATAGATTCAGTGCCCTGTTGTAGGAAGAAGATGGAGTCTGGGCTGAGCAGACCTTGTATTTACCACCTACTTTCTTTCCTCTATTTCTCCATCCGTCCCTTCTCTCCTTTTCCCCAGTAGTCAGTAACTATTGAGCTCCTTATGTTAAGCTAGATGTGCATGAGGTTCAGTCATTGGCTGCCAAATTTGTGGCAATAGTCCGTTTGCAATATTCCAAAAGCAATAATCCCAAACTTGGCCTGAGCCAAACTCGAAATTTTAGCTCCATTTCATCTTCTAAAACCTGACCTTATCTTACATCTTATGTACTCCAGGTATTTTTGTTGGCTAATATGAATCAACACATATGCTGCTTAATGATACAGTACACATAATTTATACCATAACTGTGTCTGTTGTGATCACATAAGTACTCCAAGTATTTTTGAAAACAATGATTGAAGGCAACAAAATTTGGCGTAAATGAAAACCTGAGCAGAGTTCCACATATGAGAATGACCCACTAGAGGCTGAAGGAAGGAAGAGACGGTGGTTTCATCCCTGTGGCTCCAGCAAGCCCACCATTCATTCTTTTCAACAGCTTCACAATCCAACTGCTGTTTTTAGATTTCAGCAAAAATGCAGGGTCTTAACTGTTGTCCTGGATCACATGACCTCAGGCAAGTTTCTGACCCCTCTATCCTTCAGGGAGGAAGTGAAGACACATACCCAGTTGCTTCATTGTACAGGCTGAATGAGACTGTGTCTGAAAGCAATCAGTGTTTTATGATTAATATGATTAGCAGGGGACAATGGGCCTGGGAAATGGGAGATGGAGACAGAAAGGAGAAAAGAGAGGCAGCAGCATGGGGAAACTAAAAAAAAAAAAAAATGCATTTGTAAGTCAGTTACAGATTTTCACTTTTGGTTTCTCCTAGAAAGGAGAAAAATTAGTCTTTTCCAGAGTGTGCAGAAAGACATGCTACTTCTGCCAGATGTTAACCAGAAAAAAAGTGGGAGGGAGGAGGTAAGGATTAGAATGTCCAATGGTTACTATGAGGTTAAATGAAATTTGAGGAATTCTATATTTATAGGCTTTAATAAGTGAATGAAAATGGTTGACAAGATGTGTACAGCTATGTTTCTATTTACCAAATGGATGTAATTGTGGAAACATTTTCTCACAGTCTATTTCACAGAATGTTGTGTGGAACACAGTTTGCTCGGTCACATCTGTAAAACAATGAAAATGACAAGAACTCCAGACAAAATGTAGTTAAATTTCTCACATTCACATAGTAATTTACAGTTTATCAAATGACATAATGTCAATACATGATACTTTGGTCTCACTCTCCCTTGAATTTTACGTAATTCCACACGGTCCTCCATTAAAGCAGCTTATGACCCATGTAAACAACAGCAGAATTCTTTCTCCATCTCATTCTTTTCATTCCTATTTTCTCTCCTTTTTCTTAAAGATGGAATACAGGGCTGAAAGGAAGCCACCTCATTCCTGGATCCCACCCAGGTCCACTTTCTTTTCTTTCAGTTAGAGCCTAGACAAGGAGAGTGCTGGAGTGCAGCTAGTTATTAACTCAACTAATGCGGTGGGACAACAAACCAGGACTATCTATATACAAGGTAAACCTCAGTTAGATTAATATGTCAGTTTCACTCCAGCTGCTGTACAAGAGGTGGCAACAAAAGAAGAATTATCTTCTGCCATTTTATATTAAAATTATGGACATTGCTCGTTCCTGGTTTCCCTAATTAAGAAAAAAGCAGGTAAAAAAAAAAATCATCTGGTGACCCTTCCATCATTTTTACTAATGTGGCATCTACATGTAGGACAGAGTATCGTTTTTGTTTTTGTTTTTGTTTTGCCTCTCAGCATCTCTCTCTCTCTCTCTCTCTTTTTTTTTTTTTTTTGTGGAGAACCATGCCTTCCCACAACTCTTGGTCTATATGATTTGGAAAGGATAAATTCCATTCCCCTGGATCAAGGAGGACACAGAGAACTCCATCCTTGGGTCAAAGGGCTCAGTTGAGGGATGGGTACTTGGCATCAGCAGGTCAATGAATGTTAACCCTCAGGACTTGTGCTGAAACGCTCAGGAAAGAAGAGCTCTTTGTTCTCTTTGATCGTGATCTCTAGCTGTGAGAATGAGGTAAGCCTAGAAATGCTGGTGACCATGTTATCCACCACATTATAGTGAACCCAAAACTGAGCAAGGCAGGGCCAAGACAGAGAGAGAAAACTAGGCAATTTCTTGATGGCAATATTTGTGCTGCTGGATCTAGCCCTCCTGAAGCTAGAAACACTTCCGAAGTTTTAAGTTTTTTGAGACAATAAATCCCGTTTTAGGGAAATTTTATTTGGGACAGTAGCTGAGCGGATTTTGATTAATATAATTTAGAAGTCTAAATCTTTATAACAAACTTTATGTATAATTTTACCATTTTGCCAAAGATGATTGGAAAGAGAAAACTGCCTTCTTTAGAAACTTAATATACAATACAATTTTTAGTAAAATTCTTGATTTGGAAAAATGATTTGACTGTCATTTTAGAAATTATGCATTTTCTCCAATATTTGAAAGTCTTGGCCTAAAAATATTCATTATAATTTCTTTTTTAAAAAATCCCTGTTGTATATAGTTATGTACAAACTTTTCCCAATTATGTCTATTTGTATATTCGTTTATTCTCTTTTTTTAAAATCAATTATATCATAGGTGTGTCTGTCTTATTAATCTTTACAATGAAGCAATTTGGGGACTATTGATTTTCTGGTTGTTTGTTTGTTTGTTTTTCTATTTCATTTATTTCTGCTTTTAAATTTGTCATTTCTTTCCTTCTACTTGTTTTATGTTTAGATTGCTGGTTTTTCCCTTAAAGCTAAAAGTTTCCTGCTAGTACTATTTTAGATTTTGATATGTAAAAAGTTCATGTATTTCATTTTTTAAATATTTTCTGAACTCCATAATAACTACTATTTAATCAATTAGTAATGAAGAAGTTTAATTTTTTAAATTTGTTTTGCTTTTGAATCATATCTGGTAAATTTTTAGTTTTCTTTTTGTTACTTTCTAATTGAATTGTGGTTATAGAAAGAAGTCAGTATATTACTATTGATACTTAGATTTTCACTAAGACATGCTTTGGAGGCTAACGCATGATTGGTTTTGGCAAATAATCAATATATACTCACACAAAAAAGCATATTTGCTGATTAAGTACAGAGTTTGATATGAAGTCCATTTGAGCAAACTTGTTAGTTGTGTTTTTTAGCTTTTCTATATTCCTCCTAATTTTTATTTTGGCTTGATTAATTCATTCACTCATTTATTTACTCAGCAAATGTTCATTAAGTAACTATTGCATGCCAGGTATTACTTCAGAGCTTCAGGATACAGTAAAACAACAACCACAACAAAAATAATTGTTCTTGTCATCATGAAGCTTAATTTCCCCAAGGCGGAGACCCTGATAATTTAAAAGAGAGGGAAGGAAGAAAGGAAAGAAGGAAACAGGGAGGGAAGGAAAGAATGAAGAAGTATATAGAATTTCAGGTGGTGACAAGTACTACAGAAAACATAAAGCAGGCAAACGATGCAGAGTGCAAGAGTGGGAGAAAGCAGGGAGCTGCTTTCAGCGGGGAGGCAAGGAAAGGTTCACGAGGAGGCTATATTTGAGTAAAGTCTCCAGGAAGTGAGGGTGTAAACCACGTGTGTATCCGACGTTAGAGAAATTATCTAGTACAAATGTCCTAAAGTGAGAGTGTGCCTGGTATGATTAACAAACATGGGGGAGCCAGTGAAGCTACAGTGGAATAAGAAGGGGAGAAAATAGGGGATGACAAGTTCAGTGAGGAAAGGTTCTGTGTTGGGGATGGGGGAATGGATATCAAGTGAGGCCTTTGCTGTTTTAAAAACTTTGGCTTTTATTCTGAATAAGGCGAAACGTCATTGGAGGGATGTGGAATGAGAAATACGAACATGATCATAATCAGGTCACTCTGATTTATTTTATTTATTTATTTTTTATTTTTTTATTTTATTTTATTTTTTTTTGAGAACCAGCTCTAGGAGGCAAAGGGAGGAAAAGCAGGGAGAACAGTGACGTTAGAAGATACAGTAGCAGTGACTGAAATATGCTTGTAAGAAACTACTGTGGCTTGGGCCAGAATGGTATCCGTGGATGTGGTAAGATGAATGGATTCTGGATATGGTTTGTCAATGTTGCTGGAAAGATTTGTTGACAGAGTAGACTTCCAAATATGAAAAATAAAGGATTAAAAAAATGACTCCAAGAATTCTTGGTCTGAGCTAGTAGAAAAAAAATGAGCTGCCAATTTTGAAAAGGGACATAATGAAGAAGAAGCAAATTTGGGCTAGGAAGATCAAAAACTCAATTTGTGATGCTAAAATTGAATAGCTGTTAGACCCACCCAAGTAGAGATGTCAAGAAGCAGATTAGATCTATCGGTTAGAAAGTCAGAAGAGAAATTTCGATAGGAGATGTAAATTTGGGCATCAGTGGAGTAAGAAGAAAACCAGAAGAACGTGATGCCTGGAAGTGAAGGATGAGTGAATGATCAGTTTGGGAAATGCTGAAGGTAGGTCAAGTAAGATGTGGAGTGGGAATTAATGTCAGTAGTTGTGGTGAACTGATGGGTACAAAATGATCTCAGATGCTCCAGTGTGATTGTGGGCCTCTCCACTGTCATCTTTTGTGTACATTTGAGGCTATATTATTGGCTACACATAGATCTAAAATGTTATGCTTTCCTAGTGAATTCTTTTCATCACTCTGTTGCAGCTATGTCCCTAAAGTGTTTTACTGTTTTACCCTCTTCAAATTCTACAGGCCTAATAATGACATGACTGTGTTGGATTTTTTAAAATAGTAATTCCCCAGTATATCTTTTGACATCTTTTAGTTTGCGCCACTCTATGTCCCTTTTACATTTACCTCTTATAAGAAGAATCCATTTGAATTTTAAAATCCAATCTGAGAATCATCGTCACTTAAGCTTTGATGTTAGTCTACTTAGAGTAATTAAAGATATATTTTGTTTTATTTCAACCATGTAACATCATGCTCTCTATTTATTATGCTTTTAGTATTTGTTTCTTTTCCTTTCTTTCTGATATTCATTGAATTAATCAAGTTTTCTTTGGTTCAATTTTTCCTCTTTACTGGCCTTACAGTGTTCATACTATTTCTGTTATATTAGCAGTTTTTAGCATGAGTCATTGACTTAGCATAATCTAAAGTTAATCTCTTCCCTTTTCTCCTAACACTAAAGAGACTTTGAAAACTTTCAGTCTTATAAAGCCTTTCTTTTTTATATGCATTGGTTTTCCACTATTTTATTTCCATCTTGCTTTTACACCCTCCAAATGAATCATTATTATCTTTATTATTTTATATGCAACCATTGCCATTTAGATTTGTCCACAATATTATCTCTTGCAGGGTGGGGGGCAGTTCTCCTAACTTCTAGTATTGCTCTCCTTCCTTCTTTCTTTAACTTTCTTTTATCTAAAGTTGGTTATGCCAGTTATCGATTTGTTGCTTCTCAGATTGAAATTCACCTTTCAATATTTGCTCTGCGATAATGGGAGCAATTCCTTTAAGCGTTGATTCTGCACGGTGAGTCTGATGTGAAGCTTTCTTAGTAGAGGGTGTGGAGAGGCATTGCTGTGGGAAGGGGTGCCCCTGCTGTTTCCGGATGCCCCGCTAGTCAGCAGTGTGGGTATGAGGACATTCAGCGGTGATTTGCCCCAGCCACACACCCAGAACATACAGTCTCTTGGCAACCTCGTAGCTGCAGGCTGGCCTGGTGATCACCTTTCATGGTCCTCTCAACACAGATACTGTGAACTCTGCCTACATTGGCACCCAACCTGCTCTGTGCACACCTCCTCCCTGGAGGCTTATCTGTTACAGCGGTGGTGACACTGTGGCCTGTAGTCCAGCCTTCTCATGTTCTCTGGTGCCCTAACTTCCGCTGCTTGACCCTGCTGTGGGAGATTTGACTGATGCAGCCCTCCTGATGAGGCAGTCCTCACGACAGGAAGACACAGCTTCAGATCTCCTGCCACACCGGTGCCCGCTGCACGCCTGCATGCTGGCCACCACCTGCAGCGTGCCTGCAGCTTGCCCACGAGCTGGGGAGGCCAGCGGCTGCTCTGCCTTTTACACTCTAGCTACTTCTAAGCTTTTTAGTGGCTTTTAAGTGGGAACTTCATTTGAAGTTCCTGGTATTTGTTGTGTCTGCTGATTCTCATGGTGAATTTTTCCCTCAATTGTTTTGTAAGTTTTCATTGCGCATTTTTCTTCAGACAGGATTTATCTGTAAAAATCCTATCTTTCATGATTGAGAGTACATCCTTCAGTAGAAAAGTTTGGCCTTTTCTTCTGCCAGAACCATTTTTATATTCATTTGTCACCATGGAATTCTCAGACCATGCAGATAGTAAAAAGTATAATCTCTTATCCAGTGAGACATGTGAATTGCTAAAGTTACCAGAAGGAACTTTGTTCCCACTCAGAGTCCAAGCCAAGAGAGACAAACTCCCTTGTTATCTCACAGTGGGTCATTTTTTTCTGGTCTACGCTTTCACTAAAATTATAGCCCTTGTAGGGTCCAGGCTTTACACATGTTCTCAGTTACAATCTCTTGTCCAATGTGAGCCCATTTTCTTGTGAGCCAGTGTGCACACCTAACATCTACGTTACTATTATAAGACAGGCAACCATCCCCTAGGACTTCCACAGTTCTGTGACATCAACTCCCTATTTTATAGCCCTCTTGGCACACGGTGTCTTCCCTTGCTTATTGATAATGTCAGCTATGCCTTCAAAAGGACGTTGTCTATATTTCATCTAGCATTATGAGGTGTTTTTGTTAGGAGAGTTTCAGGTTATCTATTCTATCATGTTTCCAGATTTTAAAAAACTGTAATTATTATTTTAAAAATGTTTTCCACAGCAAAATGTAGGTTGTCCTCTTTGTGACACAAACAGCTGTCAAAAAGCTGTATTGCAACTGGCATAATAATTGGGGAAGGAGAAATATAATTTTCTTATTGATCATTCTTTCTTTCCCAACGTACTTCTTTTAAGTGAAAAATGTTTAAGAGCAGAGAACATAATTTTATTTGAGCCTCTGAGTCATTTTAATTAGTCAATGTTTTCAAAGTGCTTTTTGAGATGAAATCTTTATTCATCAGCAAACCCAAGGTTTTTTTTTTGTTATCATAATGATGGCTCCTTTTAAAGATGCTAATTGGCCCACCTGCCATGAAAGAATGATTTCACCTTTGCACTAATGAACAGAAACAACATACCTAGGCATCCTATTTATTAATTCACATGTTAAAACTTCATAGGCAAGAAATATATACTTTCTTCTGTTACAATAGCAATGAAAATTCAATGAAGAAGAATATTTTGGCAACGCTATGCACCTCCATAAAATAGAATGTTGCTTGTGTGGGAGCCACGAGAGAAAAGCCATTATTCTCTTTGTTTCCATATCATTGTTTCCATATATATGGGAAACATTCCCATATTTCTCAGCAGTGTAGACCTTACTGAAGTAGTCCATTCTCAACACCTGTCCTATGAATATTGTTTTATGCTATTTCTATAGAGGGAAAGAACTATTAAATTACATTTTTAGCATTTAAATAAAAGCTGACTCCAAAATCATAAATTCAAACAGAATATCAAAAGGCAGGCTTAAAGAACATGAGAAGTATTTAGCAATCTAAACAGCAATGAAAAGAAGGTTTCTTTCAGGTTCTTTTCTGGCATGCAAAGAGAAAATATTATGGTTTCTGTAATGCTATCCAAATATTCCTTGGCGTTTTTTCCTAACTTGTATTTTTATTCATGCTATATTTCGTTGGATATCAGATATCTGATATGGCATTTGAAGTGACTTATTTTTTTTTCCAGGTTTTAATTAATCTTCCTACAGAATCAAAACTATTTGGAAATCAACATTAACAGCCCTCTCATCTGAGAAAAGTGAGAGGGCTATAAAAATCTAGTATACTACAGCTCTTACAGATCTTAAATCGAAAAACAAACTTTTTCATGACCCTGTGAATAAAAGAATTGTTCCTAAAAAGTATATTAGAAATAAATTCAATCCAAATGCTTCTTTTTCAAAAATTAGTTTTAAGTCTTTGTTCCATAATAAAATAGTCTGGTATATGAACAATTCACTAATGACAAGCATTTGGGAGTGCTGTGTTACCTCTTTTGTGGACCAAGGTACCCTTGAGTGGACTGAAGTACTCATTTGTTAAAATGGCACGCCAGGGTTGAAAGAGCTAAGGGAGCACTGAAAACCTTCTAAATTATTATCAAAAACCATGTTCTATCACAGGATAATCTATCCTGTTCATATATACAATGAGTCCACCAGAAATTTTTGAAAATCCAATGATACATAATTTTAAGAATCTGGCTTCTAAACAAAAATCTTCTTCATTAATTTCAAAATTAACCAGATTGGCTTTTCATGAGTTTTCATCCTATCCTATTATTCATAGTTTATCCACTATGTCCAAACAAGGAATTTATAACACCTGGGCAAAGAAATTTTATATCATCAAGGAAGTAAATTGGAAGCATTTTAGGGGACTGCAGGTGTGTCTGTAATTTAAGACTTGGATATTTACTACCTTTACAGATTGTACTAGTGGTGGATAAGTAAGAAGTGACTATGACAAGTTCTCTGCTCTCAAGAGTCCCAAGTCTGAGAGGAAGCAGACATGTGATCTGCAATTATAAAGCAGTGAATTAGTACAATGACAGAACACTCTTCTAAGTGCCTTGAAGGCAAAAAGGAGACGGTAATCAACTCCACTTGGGAAGCTCAGAGAAGACTTCCAGAGGAGCTGTTTGCGCTAAGATTCAAAGATGAGTAGGAGTTCTCCAGATAGACAAGGTTAACAAGAGGAATCTCAGCAGAGGCATGAAATATGATGGTGGTTTGAGGGAACCGTGTATGTTCAGCATGGCTGGAGTATGCCCAGAGAGGCAGTGGAATTGAGGTTCCAAAGACACACATTGCACATTTATTCACACTTTAAGTCATTTTAAAAACTTACAAATAAAAATGATGCTTTTGATACATTGAGTTAAATCAGAAATATATGGATATAGATATATAGTATATTATTAAAGTTAATTTCACCTGTTTCATGCTGCTCCCATTTGTGGCTTGCATTATATATTTATATATCTTTATTGGGCAGTGCTCTGGACTATGGGCTTCTCATTTCTTTATCCTCTGTGCCTAAGATGGTGCCTGTCACATAGTTTATACCACACACATTGGAAAGCAGCAAAAGGAAACAGAAGGGCCACCAGAGACTCTGTAATACAGTAAAGGACAGTTGTTATCAAATGATTTCTCTCTGAATAGCGGTGTTGTTGAAATTAGATGGTGGTGACTTACTACTGATATACAATAATAATAGTCTCCTCTCAGTTTTGGAGACCAGAGGTCAAATGAAAGGATTTTCTTAAACTAGTATTTTTTGCTCATGAATTTTTAATCAACGTCTGTTACCAGTTGCTGCTTTTGTGCTATAAAATAAACAAATAAGAAGTTATATCATCAATGGGAAAGATGGAAAACAGCCCCCATCCATCAAAAATTGAGAGCTTGCCCAGAAACAGTATTCTGGGCCCCTCTGCAACTTATTTCCAAGCTTCTTCCATTCCAGTTTGGTTTACTCTTAGCTTCAGACCTTTGATTGCCGGCTTTGTTTTGGATCTTATTCTGCCCTTTGGACGGAAGTCAATATTTGCCTTTGCTAGCCTTGATGTTTGATGCTACTATAGATTTTCGTTTTGTCTTCCCCTTCTGGTCTTGGGTCAGGGGAATCATATTCCAGTTTTGGCCTCTTGGCCCTCCCAGCTCATTCTAAATTGTGCCCAAAGAAATATAAGCTGTTAGACCAAGAAGACATTATTACCTTGAGCTCTTTGACTTTGAGCAGTATGAATTATTCCTAATGAAAACAGCATCATTTCCCATAGTCCACACTCCACTGGATACCACAGGTGACCATCGCGTCATACTCTCTACAAGAAGAGGGAAAGTTCCTTCCCAGAGATTCAGGGTTAGGAGCTGTGGGAAGTTACTGAGAATCTAAAGAGTAACCTGATTGCTGGTAGAAGAGTGAGACACTAAAGAAGATTTATAAGATATAAGATGCATAAACTAAAAACTGTGAGAAGTATCACTTCCCCAGTTTCTTTAATTCGGTTTAACTCTTATTCTCTACTCCATCCACCCTGGCTGGCATAGTATTCAATCTCAGGGATCTCCTTGTCTCCTAGGTTTGCACCAGAATATGAAATATGTAAGCAATGGCTAAAAGAAAAAAAAAAAGAAGAAGAAGAAGAAGAAGAAGAAAGAGAGAAAGAAAAACAACAAAAGTGAAAAACAACAACAAAAAAAACCAAAGATAGCTTTTTAATCTTCAGTCTATGTGACGGCCACTAATGTCTCAGAGTCCAAGCCCACAGTAGTCCTCTACTCTCTGATGGTTGTTAAGTCCTGTGCCACTCATGGGTCTGAAAACTCTTTCTAAGGCTTGGAATATTCATGACATAAGTCCCATCTCCCCAGGCACTCATCATAGTCTTCACATCTAAGTTTTTGTATCCTCTTCAGGGTAGCCACAGAGCAGTATGTAGTATAGAGATCATGACTATTCTGGGGACACACAAATCTTTCTCCTTTTTCACATTCAGGTGAATTTCTCTTCATTTCTTTACCCCAAAAGCCTTCTCCTTCTCACCTCTCAATCTAGGAATGATCTTTTAATTATAAATGCCCATGGGATTTTACAAAGAACAAGAAGAGTTATTGGCTTTAAGTTGCTTTTTCTAAAGCTCTGGCTCCTACTGGACACAGGAAGCAAGATAAAAAGCAAGAAAAAACATAAATGGGTGTTTTAACCAATTAATGTGGTATAAGCACTATGAAAACCACAGGTTTAGACAATGGCTTCTTTGTTTTTTACTATATCTCCAGTAGCTAGTACAGTACTTGGCTGATAAATATAGATTATATAAATGAATGAATGAATGAGTATTCAACAAAATTTACACAGACTTCATCTTTCCTAAGGTATACCAAATTTAATCTGTCTCCCTCACTTTCTCAAGATGCCCACATAAATTGGTGTATCAATATTGCAACTACCTCAACATCAAAGAAACAGACCTTGTAGTCATGGCCTGAACCTTCAGTGGTGCACACATCAGACAAGCAAAATGTAATCCTAGATATTTCAAACATCTTTTTTATCAAGCAAAAAGTTCATAGGCTTATTTTCTCTCCATTTTTGTATGAGGAACTTTGATGACAAGACTGCTAAGTCTCCTACCAATCCCAGTGTTGAAAGAATCTACAAATTACTGCTAGGCCAAAAACTCCTGCAAAATCAGCTCCCATTTATAGAAAAATAAATGAAAAGATAAGATAGAATGTGAGTGAGGTTCTGATGCCTTCAACATGTCCCCATTTTTTGCTTCATCCACTTAAAAATGATCTGCGTTCGATACCATCTTTTCTCCTTCCATCCCTCTTCGGTATAAGAAATGTTTTTATCCCTTTTTTGAAAGCTCTGTTGATTGTTTTTGGGATATGTATTAGTCAGCTTTGCTGTAATAACAAACACCCAAATCTTTGGGATTTACAACTTCAAAGGTGTACTTCTCAGTTGCATGCATGTCCTCGGGGGGCCAACTATAACTTGCTCTAGGTTGCAGCTCTACTCTACAAGTCTTATCATTCCAGGCTGCAGTCAGAGAGATCAGACCCCAGGCAGAATACATCATCTTCACAGCAAAAGGGAAGAACAAGAGAGAGCTGATGATTTATGTCAAGTCGACTCATATTCTACTGACAAAAGCATGTCAGGTGGCCAAGCCCAGAGTCAATGGGATGATGATGTCTAATCATCTTTCAGGGAAGAGGGAGTGAATAATTTTGCATAATAATGTATTTTGACATAGGATCCTTCTTGCTTTCTTGGGAAGGCCCCTTCATCAATGATCTTCTTGACAGGATATCTTTAACTTCTCTCCCTACTCACTCTCTTCTCTCCGTATGTAAACAAGCTTAAGGCCCCTCCATTAAAATAAATTCATCCTTCAAATACAAGTTCCCTCTATGTACTACCCAATTACTCCTCTTTTCCCCAAGGTTCTTGAAAGAAGAGTCAAAGTCTACTACCTCTATTCCTTCTTCAACACATTGCACTGTGGCATTTCCCATCCTATCCACAAAACCTTAAAGTAGCTATTGCTGAGGTTACTGATACCTTCTTTGTTGCTCAGTCTAGTGAGACTTTTTTCAGTCTTCATCTTCCTTGACCTCTTTGCCAAGACAGAGTGCTATTGGCCACCATTGAGACTCTCACTGCACTTGGTAACTCTACATGCTCTTCTGGTTTGATTCCTATTGTTATGGTTGTGAACTCTAAGTATCCTTTGGAAACTCCTTTTCCTCCTGTTGTGGGTTTGTGGGGACCCAATAAACAGTCCCTTCTTTTCTTGCATCAGTTTGGAGCCAATTAGGAAATAGGCAGGGAAGTCAGGCAAGTGGAGATAAAAACGTAAGCTGTACTTATTGATAAAAGCTATATTAGAGATGTGGTTTAGATGTGCAGCAACAGTGAGCTTCCTAAAACTGAAACTGAGGGGTAGACAGACATGCCTACTGAGTACCAGGAAGTGGTGAACTCTCACAGGCCTCCCCATGGGGGCAGGCATTTTTTAAATGCTTTTTGAAGAGTTCTTTGTAGGGAGACAGTTACCAAAGGGAACAAGGAAGAAAGCACTGAGCCTTCCCTGCTCTGGAAGGACAGTTCCTCCTTTTGAACTTGCCAATCTGATAAGAAACTCCTTTACCCTGGAATTGATAGGGCAGTGAAAGGTCAGGCCTGTTACTCTAATGGAATTCCCTCAGTGCAAAAATGCAAGCCAGAAAGAGGGACGTCCTCTCCTCGCCCGACCTTCTTTCCCCAACAGCACCCATTTTTTTTTAACATTGGTGTGCCCACGGTGGATTCACTTGCTAGGGGTGCCATAACAATATACCACAGACTGGGTGGCTTCAATAATGGAAATTTATTTTCTGGCAGTTCTGGAGGCTGGAAATCTAAGACCAAAGTGTCCAAAGATTAGATTTGGTTTCTCCTGAAGATTCTCTCTTTGGCTTACAGATGGCTGCCTTCTTGCTGTGTCCTCACATGGCCTTTTCTTTGTGTGTGCACATCCCCGGTCTCTCTTTCTCTTCTTAGAAGGACACCAGTCATATTGGATTAGGGCCCAGCCTAGTGGCCTCACTTTAACTCAATTACTCTTCAAAGGCCCTATCTCCAAATATAATCACATATTGAAAGTACTAGGGGTTAAAGCCTTCATCATATGAATTCAGCAGGGGTTTGGGAAAGGATAAAATTCAGTCCATAACACCAAGGTTTCATTTACTATTGTCTTCTTAACTATATCTACATGTTCTTTGCAGATCTTACCTATTCATCTGGCTTCAACTCTCTCCTGGACACTGATGGCTCTAAGAACATGAATTGATGCCCTTTGGTGGTCAGGGATGTTTAAGGAGCAATATGTGTGAGAATATACAGTAAGGAAGGAAGACAATTGGGCAGGAACAGTGAGCTTTCTAAAATCCAATCCATCATCAGGCCCTAGACGTGAGCCCAGAGGAAAAGAGAACTATAAATAAAAAGTAAAGGAGCACTTTTATGGGATCTTTGTGAAACCTCAAACACAAGCAGTTTGGCTAGAGTACCACTGGAGACACTGTGGTCCTGGGTTGGGGAAAGAGGCAGTCTTCCCATTTCTTTGAGGGACATGCAGTGCCCTGAGGACGATGAGGGGCATGTTGTCAATGGCACCTCACAGCTTTGGGGGTGCCCCAATGTGGCAGGTCAGCAAAGAAGCAGCAATACCAGGAGAGGCAGAACAGAGCAGGTCCATCTCTTGTGAGAACTTGTGGGGAATCTCAGAAAATCTAACGGAGATTTGGATCATAGACTTGAGGTACCACAGGAATGCAAGAGCATGTCATGAGCAGAAAATTTGGGTTTGAATTTTAATGTAACTGTTTTTACTCATGTGTGGGATGAGACCTGAAAGGACACAGATTACTCTGAAATGGCACACAGGAGCCTGCAGCACCACCCTTAGTGCCTTACTGCCACCTAGGACAAGTTACCTGGAGCGACCAGAACTCACCTCGCTGCTTCTTACTTCCATGTCCTTGACAATCTGCCTTTTGTATGAATTTCCTTCCCTGTCTTGCCACGTGGTTTTACTGCTAATTTTTCCTTCAAAACTCTGTTCAGACATCATCTGGTTTGGGTCCTCCTAAATTTATTCTTTCCTTCTGGTATGCTCTTCTATTCCATTTCTTCTCTTATTGTCCCACAATGACTCCCCCTTTAGACAGGGACCATCCATGAAAAGGAATGGCCTTCTGCTCTTAACTCTCTGCTTTGCAATCAGGGCTTAGCACTTACACAGCACTGGGGTTTGCAATAATGAGTTGTTGAAGTGAACTGAAGAGGACTGAACACAGGAATCTAGAGAGTTCCCTTTATTTGCTTTTTTGAAAAATATCATGAAAGTAAAAAAATTTTAAATTAAAAGGAAATTCAAATATTTATATGGTGCAGATGGAAGAATTTTTTTATGCACGTGTGTGTGTATTCACACACACATTACATATAGTCATTTATTTTAGACAAAGCTCTGGCCTTTGAACAGATAAATGTTGGAAAAACATTAGGGAGCAGGAAGCCCTGCTCCATATTTCCCAACAACAATATAGCTTAGGTGACTGCCTAAAGGGCACCATTGGTTTTCACATGGCAGAGATGACAAATTCTAGAGCACAGTGAAAAGAGAGTGAGATCATGTACAGACCTAACCCGTGAGAGTCACTCATTTGGCTTTCATATAAGGAGTGCCCACTTGCTAGGAAGAAGAATTATCCTTCATTATTTCACGTTTTCACATAGTGGTATCTCCACTAGAGTCACACTCCTGGCCACTTTCCCCAGGAGAGAAGCAATTGAGCTACTGAGGAGTTTGGAAGAAGGAACAGGTCAACTCTATTCCTTAAGAGCTATGGAGAAAGCTCTTCCTCTGAGAGGGGAGGCCTGTCTTGGTCCAGTAGTAAATGTGATTGAGTGGGTAGGTGTATCTAATTCTGGAGTTCAGCACTAGGAAGCAACATCCTCCAACCTAGCTGCAGAAACCCCCACCCCAAAACTCCAACACGGCTATGTCATGTTCACTGTGACAGCCATTGAGAATACAAATCACAACATATGTTATGGTCCCTTCACTCAAGAAACTTATGGTTCATGGCAGGGACCAGGCACATAAAACATACAATTAGAATATAATGTGGTGAGTAATGACGGTGACGCACACTGGGCATTATATGAGCACAGGAGGAGGACACCTAATCCATCTGGGGCAGGGGGTGGGGTTTGTCAGGGAGAGCTCAAGCAGGAAGCTGAGTCTCAAATGACAATTAGACAATTAAAAATTAGCCACCAAGATAGCAAATAACAACCACCCTTTATTGACCACTTACCACGTTCCAGGACACATGGTAAGTGCTTTACGTAACTTATCTCCTTTCATTCTCACAACAGTCTGTGAAATAGACTATCACTTGCTTCTGAACAATGAGGATATTGAACTTTTAAAAAAATCATTTTTTTATGAGCTCATACAACTTTTAAGGGATGAGGATGGAGGCATGCAATTTTTGGTGCTTTAAATCAGGATTCAGCGAAGTTTTTCTATAAAAAGGCCAGATAATAAATATCTGGGGACCATGTAGACTTGGTTGAAAATACTCCTAATTCTAACATTGTAGTATGAAGACTGCTATGGGCCATACATAAATCAATAGGTATGGCTGATAATACTTTATTTACGGTCAATTTAAATTTCGTATAGTTTTCCTGTGTCATGAAATATTCTTCTGATTTTTTTTCAACTATTTAAAATTGTAAAAGCCATTCCTAGCTGTGCAGAAGCAGCCTGCATACAGACAGGTGGCAGGCCAGCTTTGGTCCCCGGCCATTGAGTGTCAATCCCTGCCTTAAATCATTTTATGCCCAAATTCCTCTCTAATTCTTTCTTGCAGTTTTTCTCGTCCTTTGTGATGGCTACGAGCTTTGTTGGTTTTATTTTGTTTTTATTAAAGTGTGAATTACTACATTTTCTTTGATGTTTTCTAAGGTAGAAAATAGTTTCTCACCTTCCCAGTGTGCCACTTAGCTGAAGGGAAGAATGCTACAGCGTAAGGGGGTGCCAATTAGAACCCATTACAGTCTGCCTGCCCTGCTGTGACTCTGAGATATTTAGCAGGACTTTACTTCTTGTTCTTTCAGCCTTGAACTTTGTTTTGTTTTCATTTTGTTTTCCCCTGGCTATTCTCTGGCACCTCCCTCTGAGGTAAGAAGTTCATTCCTTTATCCATCCAGATGGGGACAAGGATGACAAGCAAAAGGATGACTTTAGAAAACGACCCTCCAGTTCCCTACTACATGGAGGTGCTGGGTAAGTCCTAGAACATTCCTTCTTCTTTCTAAAGATGAGCAGTTAAAGGCCCCTGTAGAAATTGTGGTATGGAAGCCTTCTCGTGGGAAAGGCTCTAATAAAGTAAAATTGTCAGAGTCCAAGTCTGGCCCTTGTGGAAAGTGTGAAGGGAGTGGAACCTACTTTCTCAGCACTTCCAGCCTTGCCTAGAGTCTGTCCTGCCCGCTGAGCATCTGCTTACCTACCCTGCAACCTTAGGAGCCCCAGGTCCCCAAAGCACCCCTTGTCAGCTACCTTAGATCAAAGGCATAAGCAGAATGGTGTTTCATCTTTGAAATCTATAGGATGAGAATTCTGTTCTTCTCAACACCCATGCATGGGTAATTTTTGGCAGAACTGCTAGTTGCCTACTCTAAAATTCACTCTCCCCTTTTTGGCTTGTAATAGAACTCTAAACTATTATTCAAGCAAAGGCTGTTTGGAACAAAGACGAATTTTCCCAGCTTTCTTAACTGCAAGCTTCCTAAGCTATGAACAAATGACTAAGTTCTGAACAGTGACGTGTGAGGGCAACTGCCATTTAGCAGCTTTCAAGAAGCATGCTCAAGTGTGCTGTGTGCAGCCCTTCTGGTCCCCTTCTTTTGCTCCTTGGAAGGGGGTGCTGTGGCTGAAGCTCCAGTCGCCATCTCAACGGTGAACATGAAGGCCACATGCGAGGGCTGGTAGGCGGAGAGCTGGAGGGAATGTTGATTTCTGATTTCGTACAGCTACCAAATTAGCTCTGGACTACCTCTGAATTTCTTTTACATGAGAAAAAAAATAAACTTTTATCTTATTTAAACAATAATTTTATTGGGTTCCTATTATACAGCTCCCCCTAACTCTGATACAATAATCACGTTAGCCAAATTCACGTGGGCAGAAATATTCTCTCTGGCTTTCCGAAGCAGTTCAACTCATATACCGTCATGTAGCCAATGGCTGGACACGGTGAGCAGAGAAACCTCCAAGGCTGATACAGCAGTTTCCTGGCTGTTACTCGTCCATTCCAGATCAGTTCTCAGTTCCGCTCTGAACTCGGGGGTCTTCCACCTTCCCTAGAGAGAAGATCCAGATTCCCCTCGTCCACACCTGTCCAGCCACTTATCAGCTGCATGTCCTAGAGTAAGTTAGCCTCTTTATGCTTCAATTCCTCATCACTAAAATGGTGACAGGAATAGTAACTACCTCACAGGTTTATTGTGAAGTCTAAAGTGAGTCGATGTATATAAGGTGCTCAAAACATTGTCTAGCACAAAGAAATGCTAAGCGTATGCTATTATTATTAATGTTATTATCATAAGTACTTTTGATGATTTGGACTTGATGTTGATAGCACCTGATCTTCCTGGTATAGGGTTATTCTTGTTTATTTTACTCCTTTATTAGTTCATTCAAAATAATTTAGTTACTAAAAAATTCATTATTAGAAATATTCAAGTTGTATTGCTTTTACATAGGAACAGGGAAAAAAAAAAAGAGATATTCCAGTTGTAGAAGTCAATAAAGTAAAAACTCAAAGCTCACTGACCACACTGGTCTTCCCATGCTCACTCTCATTGGCAACCCTGTTAACTCTTGCTTCTGCATCCTTTCAGACATGTTCCATGCACGGAGACACATGCAGACACATATGAAGAGAAGAGAGATAGAGAGATCCTTTGGGAAAGAGAGGCATGGATATGCATATGTCCTTTTGTTGTTTTATGAATAGTTTATACATACTATACTACTACTTGATTTTTTTGCTAAATATTATTTGGATATTATTAAAAAGTTTTGCCTGGGCCAGGCATGGTGGCTCATGCCTGTAATCCCAGTACTGTAGGAGGCCGAGGCAGGAATATTGCTTGAGGCCAGGAGTTTGAGACCAGCCTGAGCAATATAACAAGACCTCATCTCTACAAAAAAAAATTTTTTTAAACGTTAGCTGAGCATGGTGGCATGCCTGTAGTCCCAGCTACTTGGGAGGCTGAGGCAGGAGGATCACTTGAGTCCAGGAGTCTGAGGTTGCAGTGAGTTATGATCACGCCACTGCACTCCAGCCTCGGTGGCAGAGTGAAACTTTGTCTCTTAAAAAAAATATATGTTTTGCCTTGTATTGGGGAATACCGCAGGCATCTAAATTGTTTCCAGGTTCTCACTCTTATAAAAAAAAAAAAAAAAAAAAGTTGCATTCTACTTCCTTGCAAGGTATCTTTGTGCACTTGTGTGAGTATATCTGTCAGAAAAATTCCCCAAAATCCAATTCCTGGGTCAAAGTGTATATGCATCACAGGTGTTGTTTTGTTTGAACGTGCAGTCCACTGATAGGAAACTGGTTCTATCTCCCACACTATCTTTGAGATTGGATGTTATCAAACTTAAATTGTTGCCAACCTGAGAGATGAAAAATAATACTTTTATTGTTTTAATTTTTATTATAAATGAAGCTGAGAACCTTTCTGGAAATTTATCATCCCTGTTATTTCTTTTTTTAATGGAATGTCTTTGATTTATGTCTTTTCTGTATTTGACTCTTGCTGATTCCTTGGGAACTCTGGGTTTCTGTGCCCTGGGCTGCCTCACATAGGGACCCCTGCTGTAATTCAACCCTCTGCAGGTTCTGTGACATCAGCCATTCAGTTGGCACCTTGGCCTGAGTGTCCTAGCTCCAAATTCCCTGCTCTAAGTAGGTGGGGGAGGTGGGGAGGGGGGGCAGATGTAGACTCACCCACCTAGGGTCTTTAGGGGACAGAATAAAAAACTGTAGCCCTTCTTTTCCAAAGCCATGGCTCCTCCATGAGGCAGGGGGATTGGTTATATGACTCCAGGCATCGCTAAGCTAGCATGAGGTCCAGGGTCTCCTACAGCACAACCTCTCCTAGTAAGAAACGTTACTCTTTAGTGAGGGCTGTGCAGAAAGCCCACCAAGTTCTACCATCTTACTCTCATCCCATGTCAGAGTTAAATCACTGTGGGAATGGCCGGGAGGGGCAGCGTCCTGCAGGAAGTAAGGTCTCCTGAGCTGGGGCCATCCACAGCCCACAAGACTCACTCCGGCTGATACATTTCCCGGAGCTCCAGGCACCACCTCCAAGCACCATCTGCAGCTCCAAAATACTGAGGGAGTAATAGAGAAAGTGGCGTTCAGAAAACCAGGTTCTAGCTCGAGCTTCACCACCTTCTCGTGTCAGATTCTGGGCTTAAATTCTCTAATCTTTCATTCATCTGTAAAATTGAAGAAAGATTTGTGCTTTCTACTTCTTGGAGCTATTGTGGAGACCAAATGAGCAAGTATACTGTAATAGTAAAGGGCCGTACTATTATTATTGTTGTTATTGTATATTATTATTATCATACTGTTAGTAGTGGCAGTCATACCAGCGGCAGTAGGAGTAGCATCAGCAGTTCTTTCCTCCTCCTCAGCAGTAGCTTTCAAAGGCAGAAGAAGCTCTGTGGAGGGTCCCCTGGAGCTTCCCCTTCTGGAGGGGAAGAACTATAACTTATGCACCTGTATAGTACCCAGGGCTGTGCTCAGTGCCTTTCCCCGGACAAAATGCTCAATGTTTGTTGAATGACTGACTAACGGAATGAATTAATGAATGAACAAATGCACTGGATGTTTCTTGGTTTTCTTTCTGACTTTCTTGGAACATCTCTAAGATGCCTTAATAGTAGAACAACCAAGATTTCTCATTAAACCTTGTCTTCAGGACAAGAGGGAACACAGACCTTCACCTCTTTATGGAGGAGTGGCAAAGAATTTGTAGTGAATTTTAAAGGCCAATTTTAAATAGCCACATACAAATGAGCAGGTTAGCTCTAGCTGCACACTAACGTGAAAGGCAGTACAAATTTTGATAAATGCTTGGACTTTAGAGCCACACTGCCTGGGTTCAAACTCCTCAGCTCTAACCCCGCAGTTGAGTTACTTAATCCCCTCCCTGTGCCTCAGTTTTCCAATCTGAAAAATGGGGATAACCATCATTCCTACCTTATGTGATTGTTAAGGAAATCAGTATACTTAAAACAGTGCCTGGAACATAACAGGCACTGTGTATGTGTAGCTATTGTCATTGTGAGGGAACACAGACTCAGTGTTGACCGTCATCTGATTTCTTTTTTTCCAAAGGAAATTGAAAAATCAATTTTTAGGTGAAATTTCCCAATTTTTCAAAATATACCAATCAAGTAAAATATATCTATGGGTCTTGATTTTGGAAGGTTCAAAATTCAAATCACATTTTCAAGAACTTGTGCAAAGTTCTGTGTTGTGAAACCAGTGCGTGTGACAACCCCAAGAGGCCTCTTAAACTCTCCCCTGCAATTCCCTAGGAAAAGGCATACTTCAACCCACTCTTCCTCACTCGGGGGAGCCCCTTTGCTCTCCGCCCACAGATGTTGCAAAACTTTGCTTTTCATTCACCCCAGGGAGTACCTGAACTCAGGAAGCTAGGGCACTTGGCAAAAGCAACAAATTCCCCTCAGAACAAAGAGGCACAGTTATAAAGCCAGCTCCAAGAACACACTGCCAGTGCCATCCCATAGCTCTCCAGCCAGGTAAGCCATCTGATCGCTGAGCGTGACTTTGGATTACACAGCACCAACCAATCAGTCCAGGAGTCCTCATGTTTTTCCAATCCACCCATGCCCTCCTCCCTACACCCAGTCTGTACCTATCCATGCCCACCATCTCTTTCAAGTTCCAACTCAACAACGCACTTCTCTGGCCCTGCCCTTCTCTGAGAATGCCCAACTTCTATATTTTTCTTGGCACTTAAGTGTTCAATCCCCACCACAACAGGCTCCTGTGTGTGTCCAGCGAGTCAGAATGGCACAGTGAAACTCTCCAAGACTTTGACCTCTGGCAGAAGGGGGTTGAATCCCAGTTCAGTCATTAGCCAGCTATGACCTTGGGCAAATTACTCAATAGTTTCCTCCCCCTGTCAGGGGAACAATTACAATTGCCTTGGAGAGTTGTTGCAAGAATTAAATCACATAATATACGTAAAGTACTTAGTTCTGTGTTTGACACATGGTATGAGACCTATTATTCCTAGTTTTACCTCTATTTTCTAGTAGTTTCATGTAACTCTTTTCTTTTAAAATCCAAATTGCCCATCCCTTGACAACAGAAACTGAGTCCTATTTTTTTTTAAATCTCATACAATTGTCTAGCACAGTCTGTTTACGGATAAGTCAATAATTGCTCCTGAAATTATTGGGATGTTTACATAATATTGAGGTGAAAGGTGAGAGGGACATATGAATCAGTTTTAAAAGTTGATGGCCTCAACAAAATTGGCACAGTATTGTATAAAATGGTGTTTCTCCAGATATTGAATAAAACAACCACAGAAGCTTAACTAAGAAAACCTGAGTTACAGGAACGTTGGTAAAATCTCACACTTTCTAAGTTTTTGTGTCCTTGTCAGTACATTGTGCTTACCAACACCTGACCTGCCTACCTTTCCAGGACGTTTTGAGAATCAATGGCCATCATTATCATATTACTGTTTGAAATGAAAACATTTTCAAACAGTAATATAATATAAAAACGAAAGACCTGAGAATGATTGGATATCTTATACTTCTTGTAATTACTTAGGAAAGGAATAAAGAAACCAGCATTTCTCCTGGAAACTGCCCAACCCCCTCCCCCCGCAGCATTGTTAGGGTTTGAAGCCTTGAATTGCATCATAATCTCATCCTCCTCTGCATGACCCAGGGAGCACAGGAGGTCAGGCTGTACTTCCCAAGGCTAGGACAACAAGCCAGATCTTCTTGTTCTCTAAACTCTAACCCTGCACCTGGATTAACCCTCCTGTGGCTAAAACCAATTTCTAAAATATCAGGAGCATTTATGGGAGCAAAGTCCAGGTGTTTACCCAGAAATGTTCTCCTCTGGGTTGACTACATTTATAGAGAATAAAAAGTGAACAAAATTCTGGCATCTCTATGGATTCAAGTAAACTCAAGCTTTATCTCTATACTAGTCCCATTTTTGAAGCTTTTTCAATAATGTTGTTTTGGTTTCTTTTCATCTGTTTCTGCCGGTAGTCTGTGGAAGTATTTGTCATTTGACAATTGGGAGTTTGGAACAAGGTGGAAAATTACTATCTGATAGCTATTCCTTGCCTTTTTGAAAGAACTTAATATGAGAGCAGCTAGTTTCATGTGGAATCATATGGTAGAAAAAAAAATGTCTGCCATCTTATGTTTGTCCAGGGTATGGGCACTGGTGCAGGTGGATATAGCACACTATGAAGCAGAAGGAAAGCTGGCTGGCTCGTGGCCAAAAAGCCTACCTTGCAGCATTGCATTCATTGTACCAGTAGGGGTGGGTGGTCCTTGGAGCTTGGAGACTTCATTCTATCAGAACACGAGACTGGATCACAGTACTGAGGCTAGACTTACCCTCTGCAAACTGCCCAGTGACTCACATAGAAATCCAGGCCTCCATTTCGGTGACTTACATTGGGAGGTACAAATTCACGAGCTAAAGACCACATCCAGACTGCAGGAGTCTTTTTGGTTTGCTTGTCTATTATTTTATTTGTGGGGCCAAATGATATTTTACACAGTTTGAGCCAAATTTTAAAAATCATTTAAAAGTGTATTTCTTGACGGTCTTGGAAAATGAGAAGATCTGGCCCAGTGCTTCCCTGAACGGCCGCAGTTGCTGGCTGGATCTGAGCAGGGCTGCTTCTTCGCACAAAGTTTGTGTTTCCCAGTTTTACACATCTCTCACCATTTCTGATTATTGCCCAACACACTAGGGCCATTTATCATGGCGCTGGCATTGTTGTGCTTGTAATAGAGATATACCTCTTCTATAGTTACGTCTCTACTGAAATTTGAAAAGCTGAATTGAAGGCTGGAGGGCAGAGTGTTTCAAGGAAATTGAAAGAGAATGTATTTCCTTTTGAAAATAAAGAATAAACATTCCGATATAATCACATATATGATACATGTACATATAATACTTATACATTTTTAAATATATATGCATCATCATCATCATCATTCTCTTCCTGTCACAAGCTCCACCATTCTCCAAAGAAGAATCACAATATCTTTAGCCTTGAGCGAATTTCAGAATTCACTGATTGTAAAGGACTTTTTGTGACAGAATCTAAGTTCACTCTAAGTCAATTCTATTGTACAAAAAAAAAAAAAAATTCTATCCTTAAAAAAATAAAGACAGAAGAAAGGAAAAAGGAAGGAAGGAAGGAGGGAAAGAAGGAAGGAAGGAACCAATCCCCAACAATCCCAAAACAAATTTTTCAGTTGCTTGACTTTCTGGAAAGAAAATAAAAGGCAGTAAAGTATTTTTGCATTCTTACTGAAATTCTGACTATAAACTAAAGCTGCTTTTACTTGGGGGCATTGCTGTTGGTGATTCCGAGAGGAACAGCCCCAATTTTTAACCTTTCCCAAAGCCTTGGGGACAGAGTTTGAAACGTAACAATGTAGGGCTGCCAAGGACTCACTCTTTGGAAGAGAGGTTAATGCTCTTGGGGGCTTCCCTTTCAAAGTAATTTCAAAGGCCCTCACTGAGAGAACCAGGGATATAAAATCTGAGTTTCAATTGACTGAAGCCTAAAATGTGGGGAAGGTGGCAGCGTGGCCCAGCAGAAATGGGGACATCATGTGGACTCTGTCACACTTGAATCTGAATTCCAATCCCTTCACCTGTGATTAACGTGGCTTTGAGTGGGTTTCTTCATTTCTCAGAGTTCCAAGTCCCCATTTATGACACTTGGGTGCCATCTGCTTCACAGAGTTGATGAGAAGATCGCAAGAGGAAACATGGTATACCGCCCCATTGTAGGCACTCTTCAGTGCTGGTTCTGATTTTCTTTTTTGTTTCCTTTATATACAATATAAAACCACCATGGACTTGAATGCTTGCTACAATTACGTGTCACATAACAATGCTGTAGTCGACTAGAGACTATATAATGACAGCATAAGCGGTGGTGGTCCTGTAAGATTATAATATGTTATTTTTACTGTACTTTTTCTATGTTTGGATACTCAGATACTTAGCATCGTGCCTACAGTATTCAGCACAGTAACATGCTGTGTGGGTTTGTGGCCCAGGAGCTATTCCATACAGCCTGGGTGTGCAGTAGACTGTACCACCTGTGTTTATGTAAGTACACGCTACAGTGTTCGAACAATGACGAAACTGCCTAACGATGCATTTCTCAGGATGTATACACGACACGTGATTGCATTTGCCAGACCAATGCCCCTTACTCTAACTTCCAGTTTTCCCTACTTTTAAAGTTGCTCCAGTTCTTCCCCGAGCATTTTAATAGATTATATCAGAGATTGTTCTTTTTCTGTAAATAGCCAGACTGGAAACATTTTAAGTTTTGTGGGCTTTATGGTCTGTCAGGATTATTCCCCTCTGCTTGCTAGCACAGAAGTAGCCATAGATAATATATAAATGATTGTGCGTGATTGTGTTCCAAAAAACTTTATGAGAACAGGCAGCTGGTCTGTGGGCCATAGTTTGCCAGTCCTTGCATTTGACTATGAATCTTCAGTATCCCATACTCAGTTCTTTTTACCCTAAGACATTGTTAAAATTTCAGTTTGTTTTAGGAAGGAGAGAGGGAGGCAAAGAGAAAGGGAGAAAAGAAATAGCTAAAAAGCTCAATGTGAATTTATATGCAGTACACTATTATTTTAACTTACTATAGAGAAAATTGTCTTTCCATTTGTCTTAGACTATGTACTTTAACTATGTTGTTTATCACTTACTAGCTCTGTGATCTCAAACCTAGTAAGACTAGCTAGTGTTTATTGATCACTTACTGTGTACGGGTCTTGTGTCAAGTAACTTACATATACACTAGTTTATTTAATCTTCACAATAATCCTATGAAATAAAAATAATTTGTAAATGCTATTTTATAGGTGAGTAAATGGAAGCTTTAAAAAAGGTTAAACGCTTTCCCAGTGTCACAGAGACAGTAAATTGAGGACCTAGAATTTATACTAAGCAATTTGACATCACAGTTGTTTAACCTCTTAGCATCAATTTCTCCATACATAAAAATGGATTATCGATCTTGTCTTGAAAATATCTGCAACAGTGAAAATATCTGAAAATACCTGGGTCACAAACAGGGGTCACTAAACTAGTTCTTTTTTCTTTCTCTACTCTATTAAACATTCACAATTATTCAGCAATTATTACATATTTACTGAGTACCCATGATGTTCTTGGGTTTGACTGATTTAGAACCATTAATTCCTGGGAGAAGCAAGTTTTATTCCTGGCTTTGCCTCCAAGGATGTATGACCTTGGGGAGTCCTTGGCCTTGGGTGTCCACGACGTATCCACTCAGTCTTTCTTAAAGCACTATCTTATCTGCATCAGAACCCTGTTGATAAAATGTACATTTCCTACTTAAAAACAGAATCAACAGAATCTTTTGGAGTGGGGCTTATGTTTCTGCACTATTATCCCCAATTCTATTTTGAAAAAAATTTTAAACCTACAAAAAAGTTGAAAGAACCATACATTGAATACCTGTTTAGCTTTCACTAGATTCTCTTATTGTTAATTTTGCCACATTTGCTTCATATATCTTTTGCTCTTGCTCTCTCTGTCTCTATATTTGAAAGTCAGTTAATTGTTTGTCACATTTTCTTGATAGTTCTTCTCTTTCTCTATTTGAAAATCAGTTACAGATATCATGTCACCCTGAAACACACAGGCCCACATCTTCTAAAACAAAAGACATTCTACAACCACAATGCCATTGTCACATACAAGGAATTTAATTAACATTGATGCAATTGTATTATCAAATACAGTACATATTTAAATTTTTTCAATTGTCACACACATATAGTTCTTGTAGTTTCTTTTTGATAATCTAATCCAAGATTTTGCCTCTTATTTGGTTTTCATGTCTGTTTAGATTTTTTTCATTTAGAGTAATTCCACTCTGTTTCTCATCTTCTATAACTTGAAATTGTTGAAGACCCCAGCAACTTGCTTGGTAGAATGTACCACAATCTGGATCTGCCTGTTTGGCCATATTTAGATGGTAAATTAGATTAAGGATCTATATCATACTTTGTGCACTTTTATTGGAATATATAATAGTTTAAGAACAAAACAAACTCCAAAGAAATTTTGAACTTGCTTAGTAGGTTATTGTTGTTATCACTATTGGAAAAATAATTCTAAAAACAATTTCTTTTTGTATCGTAGAACACTGCAAAATGAATAAATATGTTGACATTTTTGAAAACCAAATTTCTCATATATTGGGAGGTACAAATATGAAAAAGGAAAGGTAATGAAGTACCTTATGGCGTTAGATATGAATTGGAGATAGCAGTATGAACTCTATCTCTCTTCTTTAGTAGCAATAAGGATACCTAGTAGCAATAAGGATACCTAGTCTCCAGATCTTGGTTCTTAAATGACACTCCCACCAAAAGGAACCTGGGATCCATAAAGATATGGCTGACCCCAGGGCTAGGCAGATAAAGTACAACTTGATCCTGGAATAGTTTGTTAAACTGAAAAGCAGAAAAGAAGACAATGAAGACGAAGACGAAAGAGAAGGAGAAGGGAAAGGAGAAAGAGAAGGAGGGCAAGGGGGAGGGGGAGGAGGAGGAGGAGGAAGAATAAGAAGAAGAAAAAGGAGAAGGAGGAGAAAGAAGGAGAGGGAGAAGGAGAAGAAGAAGAAGAAAAGAAAAAAGTACTTAAAGACAAAGGGGACCTGTCAAAAGAACACAGGAGTCAGCTTGAAGCTCATACTGGCCAAATCTGGAATATTTAAGCAGCAAACAGAATAATGATAGTAATGGGTTATAGAACATTAAATACGAATCTATGTTCCTTTCATATTATTTTAACAATGCATATGGATGAAACTTTGATTCCTTATTCTCCTGTACCTCCCCATATCTGCTATGCCTACTTGGGCCCACTTGCTGAAGTTTCTAGTATACGGTGGGATGGCTTGCCTCTTGGATGTCATAGATCCGTTATGTTTGTCACCTCTTTACAATGGGATCTAACCTATTGTGCCACAGTTTCAAATGTATAACCCCTTAGGAAAAGGGACTTAAATTTATATCCTAGCTATTAAAACACCGGTATAAGATTTGTTTCAACAATAGGTTATTAAGGAAGGGAAGAAAAGGAAGTAGAAATCAGTAAGAGAAGAGGAAGGATAAACAACTAATTACTTTACAATTCTGCCTTGGATTAGCCTAAGAAAAGTCCCCACTACAAAATTCTGAACACAGTGAGCAATCATAAATAACTCTCACCCGACTGACTGGTTGGCTGAGTGTCTGGGTGATGTTCTATCTAGTTTACCAAGGACCTGCCCAGGTCTATGCAGGTATACACCAGGTATATGCAATAGAGGGTGTTTCCCAGCCCTTTCAAAACGATGATGCACCTGCTAGCCAACTGGGGCACACCAGAGAAGGAGGAAACTGCTTAGCCTTCTGGCCATGTGCTATCCTATCCCCCAGTCTTCGTGGTATTTCCTTAAAATCAGAGTCACTAACCCAGAATTATGATTTGGAATCTGGAGGCTGGGTGCTTCCAAGTGCATTTCACCCTCAGTACCACAGCCACCTCATTCTCTCAGCAGACTCTTTGTGCACAAGTTTGTCTTCCTGTCTTAATCATCTGTGCATCCCTGGGCGTGCCTGCAGCACCTACCTTAGTTCTTTACAAGAGTAGGTACTCGGGAAGTGTTTAGTCCATGTGTATTTACATAGCCAGGCCTCACCTTAGGAGGTTTCTATATTAAAGACCCCTTCTACTGCTCTTTCACTTTGTTCTTTAATACACCTCCAGATATCAAAGAGTTCTCCACTTCCTCCTCTCCATTATTCACTTTGTATCCACTCTCCATTCTGTATGTTGGAAAAATCACCCTAAAGATGCCCAATTTATTCTTTAGGAAACAGTCTCAAAAGCACAGTGATCAGATTTTCCAAACTGAACTACTGGAGCATATGTTCTCAACAGAAGAAATGTACGTAGTAGGTAATAGGAAGTAATATTTGAAAAGAGACTGTTCCTCAAAATCAAAAACGCACAGTTGTTGAAACTCAAAGAGAACAAGGAGGATGATCTGTGGTGTAATTCCCCAAGGTCCCGCCCTTTGATCTGGTCCAGCCTCTCTTTGATCTCCTCTCCTTCCTCTCTCTTCTTCCCATAAGCTGCCCCAGCCACACTGACCTCCATTTGGTCCTTTGAACCAAACAAGCTTGGTTCTCTCTCAAGTGCTTTGCACTGGCTCTTCCTTCTCCTGGGGAACCTCTTCTCTAGATCTTTGCAAAGCTCGTCTCTTCTTATCATTCATGTCTCAGCCTAAATCAAATGTCACCTTCTCACAAAGACTTTCCTTGATAGCCACCACCAGTAGTCCTTCACTCCTAGTCACTCTTGATTCTATTATTCTGTTTTATTTTCTTCCTAGCATTTACGTCTACATGAAAGTATCTCATGTGTTTATAGTCTGTCTCCACCTCCACCCTCCTACCACCCACGACAGTGCAAGCTTCACAGGGCGGGTCTTTGCCACTTTGCTCCCACATCCCAGCACCTAGAACAGTGCATCAGACATGACAGGTGCACAAAACAACTTTGTGGAATAAACAGATAAATATTGTTCCTACCACCACAATATGCTGCTCTGTCCTGCATCTTTACCTCCTATGGAGCTAAAAGTTGTGCGATCTGCTCTTGCAAATCTATGTCCTGTAGGAAAATACACATTCCATGGAAGAGGAAAAAAAGAATCCTGGTTTTGACTTAGTGGGAAATGGAAGTCAACATTTAGGTCAGAAAGAGAAAACAGACCAGGGGACAAGAGCTAAGGTAAAGAAATCTGATAAAAAGTGGACTTCGGGTGTAATTTCTGGAATACTGAAGTTGGACTGGTAGTCAGGATAACCCAAACTCGGCTTTGCCACAAACTCCCTGTGTGGCCTTGGGTCCCCTGTTACTCTGCTCTGAGCTTCAAATTCCACACCTGTAGATAAGGAAGCTGGAAGTCTCTTCTGTCCTTTCCAGTGGTCACTCTTTAAAAGGGGAGATCTAAGAGAGTATGGTCTATCTTAATGGTAAGGGTTATGGGACTGCAGTGCAGTAGTCCCATCAAGAACTAAGAAATGAGACCAATAAGGTTGACCTTTGAATGTTAATAATCAGAGGCCAGATATGCACAGTTGTCTGAAGGATATGACAAGGCTTCTAGGCTAGCATGATCACAATTTTCACCAATTTCAACTTATTAATGAAAATAAGAAATAAAATGCATCAATTAGGAGAGGGCAGTATGTCCTCAAACCTTGGACAGAAGGAAAGGCCAGAGGCCATGGCTGCTTCTACCCTTCCACATACGGTCTAGGGGAAGGGCCTTCATCCTCAGTGTTTCCTTTCCAGTGAGAAGGCTGGCCTCAGTGGACAGATGAGCACAGGGGCTGTATCTAACAGGCCTTGAGGATTTTCAAGAGTGTAAGATGATGGTTAGGAGCCCAGACTCTTCATAGCTGGCTTCCAATCCTGACTCTGCCATTTACTAATTACATGACCAGGGCAAGTTATTAAACCTGTACCTCCACTTCTTCACCTGTGAAATGGGAGTGATAATAATAGTAAGTCCCAAGAATCACTGAGAAGATTAAGTTAATATGTGTAAAGCACTTAGAATAGGGCTGTAATTATAATTCCATTGGCAAAGCCATCTCTGGCTAACATGCATGCCTTAGGCCTAATGATACTAAATAATTGTCTCCCTCATTCTGATGCAACTTTCAATAAGCAACATACTCCTTCCCAAGTAGGTTTGCTTATACAGAAAAAATGTGCTTATCACAGAGGTTTTGAGAAATTCCCATCCCATAGCCTGCAATTTCTTTTCTTTTTTTTTTTTTTTGAGACAGAGTGTCGCTTTGTTGCCCAGGCTAGAGTGAGTGCCGTGGCATCAGCCTAGCTCACAGCAACCTCAAACGCCTGGGCTTAAGCAATCCTACTGCCTCAGCCTCCCGAGTAGCTGGGACTACAGGCATGCACCACCATGCCCGGCTAATTTTTTTTTTTCTATATATATTTTAGTTAGCCAGATAATTTCTTTCTATTTTTAGTAGAGACGAGGTCTCGCTCATTGCTCAGGCTGGTCTCGAACTCCTGACCTCGAGCGATCCACCCGCCTCGGCCTCCCAGAGTGCTAGGATTACAGGCGTGAGCCACCGCGCCCGGCCAGCCTGCAATTTCTTATGGCAAATTGATAAATTACCTGTGGTTGTGTCTGGGCCTCAAACACTGCTTGGCCACAGAGGCAAGATGCAGGCATGATGCTGATGGAGGATTTCTGGTCCAGGAGCAGGTCTGTTTTGATTTCTAAATCTTCACACTGGCATACTGGTACCTATCACAGCCTTAGTGTGTTTGGGGTAGAATACAGACACTCAGGCTCTGATTTCACTGAAGAGTGATGTGCGTGAGTCCTCAGACTCTAAAGCAGAGGGCCAGGCCCAGCTGGGTTTTTTCCCCCCATTGGTGGTTCCACCTGTATCAGCTCCCTGTCTGATCCTGCACATTACAAACGCCTGAAGAGCCCCTGAGGCTGCTGTCCCTGCTTGTGAGTACCTTTGCAAGAAAGGATAAAAATCTTTTGGAAAACTACTGGGTTAAAAAATATAGGAGAGGTGGGGAGCTACAAGCAGAATCATGAATTCAAGGGCTCCCTCTGACCTGCAATGACTCCTCCTTCTCAAGAAAATGTCCAATGTTTCATTTCATTCTGTGGCCCTGGCTGGGACTCCACTCTTTAGGAATTCATCAGAGTTTTTCAGCATCCTTGATTAAAAGTGTGAGTCATGCTGGAAGAGTTAGAGAACTTTCAACGATGATACACACCAGTGGGAACGAGTTCAGTAAGATTTCTTTCCTCCTGTGGCCTGGATGGTTGTGTCTGGGAATTAGCAGATTTGTGAATTCTGTTTTGTTTTGGGAGAGAGAGTAGAGAGCAGTGGAAAGCGTACATAAATGAGAAGTATGAAACACCTTGAATGGACCATAAGACCTGCTTAGGGTTCAGGGAGACTTTGAAGGACAGAACTTAGGGACCTTCAGCTATGTCGTGGGTTATGTGGTATTTCTGGATTGGCCTGGGAAGGTAACCAACGATTATATGGTTACCCTGGAAAAATGTAATTTGAGCTCCAAATAAATAACTTGTAAAGGAACTTTTGAGATACAACCCATTCCACCTGAGTTCTTAACTGGGGGACTTCTCGCCTATGAGATCTTGAGAAGGGAAAGCCCCAGGCAGCATTTGGTGTGGCACAGGGAAAACAAAGGTCAGAAACATAGAGCTTATATAATGAGTTAGAGCTGGAAGAACATTTGTCCCTGGGGTCTGAGGCAGGCAGTGACCTGTTGGAACCCTGGGCTAGCAGAGACACCTCTCCAGAGCCGGGTGGAAAAGATGACCTGCATTGAAAGGGGAGGTTTAGGACATTTGGGTTACGCTGATGCTTCATTCTGCATTCTTGGGACAGCTTTGCCTGTTGACTGGCAGAAAGCCAAAGGCCTTGGTCTGAGTCTACGTTCCTCCTGAGAGTCCTCGCAGAAAGGTGAGACAGGTAGGAACTCGGCAAAGGCAGCGAAGCCACGGTTTGAGGAAGCTAGTGTGAGGAGACCTGGATCTGAGTAGGTTAAGACCCAGGGGCAATTCTACCGGCGGGGTGTGAAAGGGAAGGGGGCTCAGGAGGACCAGGTGAAGGCACCGAGGCAGGTCGCACACACCGGGCAAAGGTGCAGCGGAGGGCGCCCACGGAGAAGGGAGAGCAGAGAAGAAGGGGGGCTGCGATGAGATAGAAGCGGGACGGGGAAGGCGCTAGGGAAGCTGTCCCTGTGGCGACGTGCGCTCGGAGGACGGAGGAGGGGAGGGTCTGGGCCAGCGGGCAGCGTGTGACCGCGGAGGCTGCGGCGGCTGGAACAGGTGAGCGGCCACTGGGCGGTCGGTCCCCGCCCTTCCCCGCCAGCGTGCCTCCTCCTACGGACGCTTAGCTGTTCCGCGGCTCCCCTCGGCTTGGGGTTTTGCAACTGGCAGCTGGCTTTTTTTCCCCTCCCCTGTTCGCTCTCTCCTTCTTTTAGGTTGCTCCACCCCGCCGAGGATCAGGCGAGGGGAACCAGCTTGGCCGCGGCTGCCAACTCGCGCCGAGCGCTGAACTCCCGGAGTGGAGTCCCGCGTCCCGCCTCCTCCCTGCAGGGCGCGCAGTCCTCGCTCCCCCGGGCCCCGCGTCCTTCCCCCCGCAACCCTTCCCCACTTTTCCCCCCTTTTGCAATCACATGGCATTTTAAGAATGCCGGAAAGATGGCGGTAGCGGCGGCGGCGGCGGCGGCTGGGCCGGCTGGCGGGGGAGGCGGCCGGGCGCAGCGGAGCGGGCTGCTGGAAGTTTTGGTGCGGGATCGCTGGCACAAAGTTCTGGTGAACTTGAGCGAGGACGCCCTGGTTCTGAGCTGCGAGGAGGGCGCTGCGGCGTACAACGGCATCGGGACCGCCACCAATGGCTCATTCTGCAGGGGCTCCGGGGCCGGGCACCCGGGCGCGGGCGGAGCGCAGCCCCCGGACTCGCCAGCCGGGGTCCGCACCGCCTTCACCGACCTGCCCGAGCAGGTGCCCGAGTCCATCTCGAACCAGAAGCGCGGCGTGAAGGTGCTGAAGCAGGAGCTGGGCGGGCTGGGCATCAGCATCAAGGGGGGCAAGGAGAACAAGATGCCCATCCTCATCAGCAAGATCTTCAAGGGGCTGGCGGCGGACCAGACCCAGGCCCTGTACGTGGGCGACGCCATCCTGTCCGTGAACGGAGCCGACCTGCGGGACGCCACCCACGACGAGGCGGTGCAGGCGCTGAAGCGCGCTGGCAAGGAAGTGCTGCTGGAAGGTAAGGGGTTAACCCGGCGCGGGCCGTGCCAGGCGCACACACCTTCTGGGCTTCCCACCGCACTCGCACACGCACACTCACACTCAGCCACGTGCCGTCACACCTTGGGGTCTGGGGGGGGTGGGGGGGGAGGAAGGGGAGTGGCGGCAGCAATGAGTTTTGACAACTTTTACCCATTTGGGGGCAACTGTCCCCACCCCGAGGCGTTACAGGCTTTAACCTAGGAGGGAGTGGACGAAAAAGCGAGGCGAGCAGGGTTTCTACACCGGATGGGGTGCTTAATGCACTTTGTTTCGTTTTTATCTGCGGGTATTCCAAGTGCAGTGTAGGAGCTGGGAAGTGAGTGGAACGGGAAATGAAGGGTAGACTTAGGATATTCACCCATCCACGTTGCGAAGCGGGGCCACTGAGTGCAACTCAGTTTTCTGCTTTGGTGAAATTTCCCACTCAAAAGCCTGGGCAACCCAGTCGAAAAAGGCTGAATCATAAAGGGACCAGAGGGAAGTGTCGATGCTTGAATGCTGAAACTCCGACCACCCTTGTGGACTTCCTCCTGCAAATGGGAGACAGGGGTTATGCCTGGGGAGTTGTGCCAAGGACTAGGAAATATGATGCAGCGAAAGTTCACTTCCCCGGCTGGGTGTTTGTCCAGTCAGTCTGGATTCCTCTGGGTGGCGAGCTGGTGAAGTGGTTTTTCTGCCTGCATTTTCCAGAGCTGTTTTCCAGAGTGGTGTGTGGAAGCAACTTTGCATTTGTAAACAGTTTCTCCTGTGTGTGAAGAGCCTTAGAAACTACTTTATTGAGATCTGATGTCTCCAATCCCCTAATTATTGAATGTGAATAGACTAGGAAACACTGTTTTGCACTTTTCCTGGATATGGAAGTAGACGGGCAGTATGGCAGTGAACTGATAATGCATCCTCCTTTCCCGCTACAGCTGCGTCTCCCGCTTGTTACCTTCTTCTATTGGCCTTACCGCTTTGTACACGCCTGTCAGCACTAATATCATGTAATTATTTTATCTATTTACTCAGTTTACTCTAATTATAGATTGAAGTGTCCGGGGTCTTTTATTTAGTGGTGGGTCTCCCTTGAACTTAGGTGGTCAATGACATGCATACTGAATGAATAAATAAATAAACCCACAGCTATTGAGACAGAATATTTCAACTGAGACCTCGTAATATGGTGATTGATTTAAGCCCTACGCTAAGGACTTAAGTCAATTCCCTGCTTGCCTAGTCTGTGGTGCTGGCGTATGAAACTGAGAAAGTTCAAAGTTAGAGAACCAACTTTACTATGTGTGTGACAGCTGATGCAACTCCCTGGTGGGTGAAGGCTCACCTCCTGGCCTAGTGTACAGAGGGTTTTTTCTCCCTTATTTGTGTAGAGGATTTGTGATGTCTTCATGTTTAATTGCCACCCTAGATCCAGAAAGTGGAAGGCTATTTGCTTTGGCTTGATGATTAACATAACAGAAAAAAAGTTTTCTTGACTCAAGTGTGTGTTGGTTCGTGTGACAAGAGGCAGGTGGGATCTGGAGCAAGTGTAGTTTGGACTATAAACTGTTGGGCACCTGCTCGGTGTGCAATACTTATTGTAAATATTGGGGGTGGGGTAGAGAGTGACAAAAGGCAGGTCATTTTATTTTAGGCACCGTCCTTTATTATGTCCCTTCTTTTCTTCCTCTCCTTGGTTTCAGTTTAATGAATAATGACTCGGCAAAGGGGAGTGAAAAACTCTCACCCCAAAAAGAGGAAGAAAAGGTGACTCCCTGCAGTTGAAAATAAAACTTAGAAAAACTCAAGCAGTTATGTGACTTGCTTGAGGCAGCAACTGAAAAGTGAGTGTCGTAAAAACCTGTAACATGACATTCTTAGAACACTCTGTCATGTGTCACAGGCAGGACCTCTGGGGAAACCCGTGGGCCTCCTAGGAATGGACCACCCCAGCTCAGTGCTGCAGTCTTGTCCCCAGCACAAGTTTTCAGAAATCGACTGCTAACAAGAGAAGCAAGCCGAGGCCCAGCTCAAAACAGTGTCTCTTATTCTGAGCCAAAGTGTTGTTTCTCAGTGCAATGGGAGGGATCATACACCATCAAGTCAGATATCACAATCCTCTCTTTTGTAGCTTAGCCTAATGCAGGGAGTCCTAGGTGGAGAGGCTTGTTAGGACCACCTCAAGGGTTTTATAGAACAGCATACTTAACTTCCTCATATTCTGAAATGCAGTGTCCAGAATTTCTACATAGGAGGGGCTTTGGGAAAGTAATCCGGTTGGATGAGAGGGGTAAGGGAGATGTTTTAACAATATATTTACATAACAAATACACAGTTTTTACTTTGCTTTTTTATTTGTTTTTTGAGGGAGTCTGTGGAGATTAGTACACTAGCCCCTACCCATAGGCACCCATTGCATGATAAGCGCCCCCTAGTGGAGAGCTACTACGTCTACTAGTGAAAAACCCTGTAAAGTGAAACCCTACACAGCAAGTTTCACTGCCTATGTTCTTGTCATAGATTTCAGCCACAGAGTTATCATAACTTCTCTGAGCCTCAATGTCTTCACCTGCAAAACAGGAATAAGGGCACCTGCTTACTTTACAAGGCTGCCGTATGGAAGAACACTCTGAGAATAAAAGGCACATATCAAATGCCTGTTGCTAGTAGTGATTTTTACAATTCAAATGAAATGAAGATGAAATTGCCCCTTCTAAGGGGCAGTCCTTTCCTCTTCCTTTATTAGAGTTTGTATTTCTTATTTTACTCTATTTTTTGTGAGTGTTATAAAACTGTAATACTGGAGGCCACAGGAGTTCAATGGAATCCGGGGAAAGAGAATTGTAACAGTAGCTAACATTGCTTGAGCACTTAACATGTGCCACACTTTACATGCATTTGTTCATGTTACACTTATAGTAACTCCATGAGGCCAGTACTGTTGTTGTTGTTGATTTTACTGATGAGAAAATTAAGAGTTACAAACATTAGGTTTTATGCTTAAAGTCGCATAGCTAGAAGGCTTCCAGATCTAACTGACTTAAAAGCTCCTACTTTCAACCTCCAGGCAATACTGATGCTCTGAGCTTTCATGTGGGACTGTACTTGAGCCAGTTGAAGTTATTGGGCCCAAGGGGTTCTTCCCCACCTCTCAAATATGCTGAAGTGATTGGGACAACTGTGAGCAGGAAATAGCAATTATGTGGGCTACTCAAAAGGGAGGAACAGGAAGGAGGAGTGAGTCTTAAACACCTAGTACACCCAGTGCCTGGCTATCAAAAGGAAGCTGCTAAGATATGGCTCAGTTCCCTCATGGTTAAACACGTGGCCAGCAAGGAGACTAAAGTGTAATTGAAACTTAAATAGTGAGTAAATGGTGCCAGTTAAGCCGGTGTTTAAGCAATATTGACTAAGATCAGAAATTTTCATACTATGAACTCATTTCTCATTTTAGGAAGTGGGAGAGGGACTCTGCATGCAGCCATGGAGGTATCGGACTCCATAATTCCAGGGGTCACCATTCACATGGATTGTGGGGTGAATGGTACCCTCTGGAGTTGGGCAGGGCACACCAGCACAAACATGCGTGGCAACTCTGGGTCAGGGGAAGGAGGAAATTTTTGCTCTTAGATTAATAGTAAAATAGTAATTTAAAATATGTCAACCTTTTTGTAACTGAAGCTACAAGAAAATTAATTTTTCCATCACTTTGGTGAGATTGAGGAGTTCAGACTATTTTGGAAGACTCATGTTGGAGTGTGGAGGTAGGGGGTGGACAGAACAATCCCTGGGTTCAAAAGGCCTCCTATGGAACTGGGCTGAAAAAAGTGGAAACTCAAGGACAGTTGCTGACATTCTTCCTGACCATCAGAGCTTCTCCCCCACACTGCTCCCCGGGAATGCTTGCCTGCTGAGGTCACCACAACGTCACTTTCACAGTCACTTTCTCTGGTGATGACATGGGGATGGAGAAGGAGGAGGATGGTGGCAAGGGAGGGGTAGTGGTTTTCTGGCACAAAATCTCAGGATTGGAAGAGAATTTAAATTTCAAGAAATCTTATTTTATTTAGGATGTACAGATTCTTAAAGAATACGCAATACTCTTGAATTAGAGTCTTGAAACCACCGTTCTTATCTTCTACTTGTTTCACTTTTACAAGATACTTCATCTCTTTGGGCCTTGGTTTTCTTCACTGGAAGGCTAGTGAGCTGGGTTAAGCCATCTCTAAACCTCATTCTATCTTAAATCCTATAAACTCAGACCCAGTGCACAGTATTTCTAACAAATATCTTAATACCCCTTTTATTATTATGAAATGGATTTCATAAATAATATAGCCCAACTCTAAGTTAGATTTAAAAATGTCAGTGATACAAAGGAGAAATGAAGTATTAATAACATGTTAAAACAAAACAAAGCAAAAAACCAAAAATGTGTTTCAATAGATAAATGCACGGGCACAGCTGCACCAGGGTTCGTCATGAAGTAGTCAGATGCCAGCACCTCTGTGTTAAATCACTGTCAATGCACAGCTGCAAATGAAGATGGGTAGGGATGTGTGGTATCATTTAGGATCTAGAAAAGCCTTTCACTGTGAAGGATTGCCCTAGGTCACTGTGAAGGACTGCCCTGGGTGTTGCAGGATGTCCCTGACTTCCTTCACTAAATGCCAATAGTGTGACACACCTCCCTGACTTGATCCCTAAAATGCCTCCAAAAATTTCTGAACTGCCCTTGGGAAGGGGGCTGTTGATCCTCGACCGTCTCGAGAACCAGTGTTCTGTGAGAATGCTATTCCCACCTCACCACTTTAGAGTGCCTAATGTTTTTGCAAACTCTTTTTCATATATAATAGTAGCTAACACTTATGTAATACATTATGCCACATGTTGTTCTAAGCATTTTACAAGAATTAACTTATTGGATCCTCATGATAACCCAATACTATTAGCATCCCTTTTTTACAGATAAGAAAATTAAGGCAGAGTGTTTGAGTCACTTGCCAAAGACACACAGTGAATAAGTGCTGTGCCTTAGATTCAAGTACGGTGGGCCGTATTGCTTTTGATCTTCACAACAAAGAGATAAATAAATTAGAAATACTTTTCCCCAATTTGCAGATTAGGAAAGTGAAGCTTCAAAAGTTGAAATTATTTGTCCTCATTAGGTGTTCCTTTTTCCTATCTCGTGTATTAACTTTCTGTTGCTGATTTAACAAATTACTAGAAACCCTAGTAAATTAAAACAACACAAATTTATTATCTTATAGTTTCTTTACGTCAGAAGTCTGACACAGGTCTCACTGAGCTAGCATCCAGTCAGTAGGCCTTTATTCCTTTCTGGAGGTCCTGAGGGAGAACCTGCTTTTTTATTTTTTGTCTTTTCCAGAAGCTTCTAGAGACTGCCCACATTCCTCAGCTTGTGGTCCCATTCCATTTCTAAAGCCTGTCTTGAATCCTTCTCACATCAAATCCTGCTAACCTCTCTTCTGCCTCCGCCTTCCATTTTTAAGGACCATTGGAACTACATTGGCCACACCCAGATAATCCAGGATACTTCCCTATCTTAATGGCAGCTGATTAGCAACCTTAATTCCATCTTCAACCTTAATTCGCCATTGCCATGTGAAGTCACATATTCACAGGATCCGCAGATGAGGATGTGGGCATCTTTGGGGATGGAGATGGTCATTGTTCTGCCTACCAAATCTGGTGTGCTGAAGTTGTAGTCCTTGGAGAATATACCACACCTCTCTTCCTTTCTCACTGCAAAAGAGTTTATTCATTGATTTATATATCCAGTAATTTACTGAGTGTCTTCCATGTGCCACACACTACTAAGAAATCACCCTCAAGAAGCAACATTCTAGAGACAGATAAAGATAAGTGCTGTGCAGATACCTACAGGATGGAGGAAGAAGGGCTACCGCACGGGCATTACGAGATGCTGTGCTGGCCCACTTGCAGGGCATTTGGGCTATTCTGGGACAAGGCTATGGAAGGCATATGCCTCAAGACAGCCCAAAAAAGAACCTCAGCTGCAGCTTAGTGTGGCTAAGAGGGCAGAATGTGACCTTCAGACCTTGCTGAGGAGTTTAAAAAAAAAATGTAGAACATTGAACAGGAACCACGCCTTTTGGGGCTTCTCACAGAATTGGATTTTATACTGAGGGTGAAGTGTTTTAATCAGGAAATGTCATGCTCAGTTTTGCATTTCAAGACGATAACTCTCTAGAGCCATGCTTCTAACATGAGGTTGATAAGATTCTAGTGAAATGACGTGGCTTCCTGGGTCCACCCAGAGGCCCTGGAATTCAGCCAGTGACCCTGAACTTAGGAGCACCTTCCTAAGCAAGGCTTAGGTTTGTAAAGTGGCTTCGCTCAAATTCAGGTTTTATCATCAGGTCAGCCCTCTGTGGATGGTTGGTCCAGCGTCATGATCCTCCTTTTGTACTCAGGAGGAAATGGAAGGGCCAGAGAGTAGGTGATTTGTCTGAGGTTACTGTGTGAACGATGGAACTGGAAATCAGATCATCTAACACCTCAGCAAGTTCATCCTGCTGTGTAACTACACAAACTCAGGATGTTGTACAGTGGACGAAAGGAAGTCAAAGAAGAGGCCTAAGGCGTGGCCTCTGGTTTCAGGGAGCTTAAAGTCACCGAGGCGGTCAGGCGTTTGAGGCTGATTGTGAAATACTTGAGATTGTGATCAGTGATATGAATTCATGTGACCTCAGCATACAGCATATTACCTGGTACATATTAGGCTGTTAAAGGGGGCCTGGCGCGGTGGCTCATGCCTGTAATCCTAGGCACTCTGGGAGGCCGAGGCGGGAGGATTGTTTGAGCTCAGGGGTTCGAGACCAGCCTGAGCAAGAGCGAGACCCCGTCTCTACTAAAAATAGAAAGAAATTATATGGACAGCTAAAAATACATATAGAAAAAATTAGCCGGGCATGGTGGCACATGCTTGTAGTCCCAGCTATTCAGGAGGCTGAGGCAGGAGGATTGCTTGAGCCCGGGATTTTGAGGCTGCTGTGAGCTAGGCTGATGCCACAGCACTCTAGTCCAGGCAACAGAGTGAGACTCTGTCTCAAAAAAAAAAAAAGTATGTTAGAAATGGAAAAAAGGAAGGGATAGATGGACAAAAGGAAAGAGGAAGGAACAAAAGGAGGAAGAAAGGAAAGGAGGGAAGGAAGGAAAGGAGAGAGGGAAGGGAAGAAAAGGATGATCAAAGGGAGGGAGGGAGGAATGAAGGAATGGAGAGAAAGAATCCGAAGGTTAATTACCCTTTTTTATGACTCTCATTATCTCCACTTATGCCACTGTATCGTGGCGATAAACATTAGGCATCGGATAATGAAACCTATGCCTTGCTCTGTAGAGAAGAGGAATAAAGAAGTGACTTTATAGACCCAGGAAGCATTTAACGTAAACCAATCTTGAAAGACATTTGATGAAAGAGGAGCCAGACATGATTTTAAAAGGTATAGGAAAATGTAATTATCCTTTTAATGTTACACAAGTATTTATAACCACCTTTCTTTTGCCCTCCTGTGGCTCAGGGACCTACAAGTCTGAATCCGTAAGAACACTTTCTACCTGAGGAGATGAAAACTGTCTGCTTAGATATTTTAATTGCTTCTTTTTTCAGCTTACGTATCCGTGTGAGAATTCAGACCGTTTTCCTTCAGCGAAGCTGATTGGAACAGCCCTTCCATTCTTTAATTCTGCTGTGGTGGGCAGGGTTCTTCATGTTCAGCAGTGCATTTGATCAATCACCCCATGGAGTATGTATTAAAAATAACTCACTGCACATGGCTCCCTATTTGTGAAAGGCATCTAGCCAAAGCTACCTGTGGTCTGTTTGGTGACAGGAAATGATTCTCCAGCAGCTACTGGCCTACTAAGCATTCTATTTCAAATGGTGCACTTCAAAGCTATTCATGTTTTCAAAAAGCCCGAAGTCCCCCTGCATTTATACCAAGAGTTTTATGTACCAAACTTCATTACCCACTTCGCTGGCCTTGATCTGTAATAATGCTTGCCTTTAGCGCTGACCTGCAGTGTGAGACTCAAGACAAAATGTATAATACCCACCACAAAAGCAGTGTCCTAACAGACCCGTGCAAACGAGCCCCACTCTCAAAGACGGATAGACAAGATGGAAAAGTTCATGATTACCAGTGATTATAATGGAAATTAAAATGCAGACCCATACTTTAGCTCAGTACTTTTAAAAAACTGCTACTCCTTCCTGTGGTTTGAAGCAACGTTTTTAGCATGTTGATAAGTGTGGGAAGATCTGTCTTAACTTTGGTTGCTGAGAATTACTGCATTTGACATATCCTGTTTATTTGCATTGCTGTTCAACCTGCCACTGTTTCTTTCTGTCACAGTTTTTTTTTTTTTCCCCCCAAAGCAGTTTAGTGCAGTGGTTTAGAGGGTGGGCCTTAGATTTACTCTGTCTGGGCTTAAATTCCTATTCCATCTCTTTCTAGCTGTGAGATCTTGTGCAAATTACTTAACTACAAGTCTCAGTTTCTTAATCAGTAAAGTAAGTTTCCTCTTCATAGGTTTGTTCAGATGAGTAAAGTGATTATGCATGTATAGCAGTTAGTTCATTGCCTGGGATACAGTAAGCACTAAATAATTACTAACTGTATAATATGTCACATCTCATGCTTAGCTAAGTATCATTTTCAAATAAAGTTCAATCATGTAAGTTAAAGGGTTTAATCATATGATGTATAAAGTCTTTTGGCAGCACACAGAACAATTTGGGATTTGTCATGTTAGGGAACTCAATGTGTAAGAGATGACCAAGGAGAGTTCATCTCTTCGTAAGGGTGGCAGTGATGATTCTATGTGGATGTATTTCGTTGGTGATTTTTTATAGCATCAGATGTTTTCTATCAACCAGACCACAGTGTAGGCTGCTGTAGATTTTGGTGGGCAAATGTGAAATCTGTATTAAAATGCTGATTATGCAGGAACATGTGAAAATGTGTTTTGTAAAGGGAAAGCCAAAAAGTAAGGATTTAACCTACGCAGCAAAATTCAAACTTCTTTGAAATTTTTCTAGTAATTATAGGAATGTGGTGTTCTTATTGGCCAAAAGAAGCCAACATGTTTTTTTAATTAAAAATCTAAATTTATAAATCTTTTTTATGTAAGTTTATATAAATGTATTTACATTACTGTTATTAAACCAGTGTTATACTTTACGATTTTATTCTGTTATTTAACACTGTGTTTCATGGAATCCAAGAGGCCATCCAGTGGGAGATATATCATTGTTTACATATCTTTCAGAAAGAAAAAAACATCTACAATAGGGAATCTAATCAGGTGGTTGTTTAAAGTTGGGACCCCAAAGGGTTATCCCTTCAATGCAGGGAAAGATGAAAAAGAAACCTATCACACAGAAAGCGACAGCAAAGGAATTATAAGTCTCACATTTGGTACTGGTAGAAGGAAGAAACAATTATCTTCCCTGAGATTTTGAATCACAGATAGGTTTTAGTAAATATTTAGATCTCAATTTTCGACATCATTGTGAGTTTAAAAAAATGTTTAGCTGGCCGGGTGTGGTAGCTCATGCCTCCAATCCCAGCACTTTGGGAGGCTGAGGCAGGAGGATTGCTTGAGGCCAGGAGTTCAAGACCAGCCCAGGCAATATATCGAGACCCTGTCATTACAAAAATATTTTAAAAAATAATTATCTGGGCATGATGGTGCACACCTTAGTCCTACCTACCCAGGAGGCTGACGCAGGAGAATCGTTTGAGCCCAGGAGTTTGAGGTTGCAGTGAGGTCTGACCGTACCACTGCACTCCAGTCTTCGAACCAGAGTGAGACGCTGTCTCTAAAAAAAAAAAAAAAGAAATCTTAGTCAGATAATTTAATTTAAAGTGATCTCAGGTTAGGACCTCGGATGAATGAATGTAAATACTCTCTGGAAGAACTCAGCCTCCATCTGAGTGTCCAGTGATTTTAAGGCGCCAGCAATTTTAAGGCATATCCTCAAACTTAGAGATGATAAAATATGAAAAAAAAAAGAGCAATTTGAATTGATTAAATATGGTATAAAATGATACAATATTATTAAAATAATGAATCTTTCTTTTAGTATTTGTGAGGTGGGGCATTGTTGGTAGAGTGAAGCAAAAATCGATACAGGAATGAGGTGAAACTCCTGTCCTTCTGAAATGGAACAGTGCAGAGGAAAGACAGGTAGAGAGTAATAAATTGCATACACATAAATTACAAATAAATTTTATAAAATAATAACAAATAACAAGGACGTAAATGCTGTCACAGAACTTACAGAATGAACAGAGAATGTACTAAGGATATCTAAAGTCAAGCGGAATGGTCGCAGAAAAGGTGGCTTATAGAGTAGGGTTACATAAGCAAAGTAAAACGTAAAATATAAGTAATTATTTGGGTATTTGGAGCCTTGTACTTCAAATACTTTCATCTGAAACATTCTTTCATCTGAAATGAAAATCAAGGTTAATGATTTCTCTTTTTTGCTTGCAATATTTCTATATTTTCTTCTGTTCTCTACTTCATTTTTAGAATTCTTTTAAATTAAAATAACATTTACTTATACCATGCCTTCCCCATACCCTCTCCTGCCAAGAATATTAGAGTATATATTCCCTAGAATATAAAACTTAGAATATTAAAATATCTTCTAATATTAAAATATATAGTCTAATATTTTAACATATAATAATATATATTAGAAGATATTTTAATATTCTAAGTAATACACAGTTGTTTCATTCTATATCAGTTTTCAGCATTATTGACTAAATTAGTCTATGTTTATAAAATTATGACCGTGCCAATATTGCTCCATTTTTCAGCCAAGCAATATTCTATGATTAGATTTCTTAGAATTACTATTTCTCTTTCTTCCATTTGCCTATTTTTTTATGCCTATCTCATTTTTTTCTTCTGAATGCAACAATAGATTTACCAAATTTCTAGCAGTAAATTTCTTTTCAAATGCTCATGCATATCAAATACTCCACCCATTCTGTTTATTTTTGTTCTTGGAGGCTTGCTACTCTGGACTGGCCCCATCTTGGCCTGGTGGGTGACCCTCCTGGGGCTGTCCTGTGTCTGTTTTCCTGGCTCCCCTGTCATTTGCATTCTCAGTTTACTCCCTAGTTTTGTTGGAGCACATTCTCTAGTACTTCCTAAGATGTCTGGGAGGTAAATTTCTGCAAAGATCTTTATTCTCTCACTGGCTTGATAGTCTAAATTAGCTGTCATTTTCCTTTAGTGGTTTCCAAGCTGCTGGTGAGAAATCTCATGCCATTCTCATTCCCTTTTAATAATTTTTTTTATCACTGATATTTTAAGTTGTATATAGTGATTTGCTTTGGTGTAGAGCTTTTTTAAAATCAATTTGCCGAGAAATTTTTGGGCATTAATAGGCTAAAGCCATGATTCTTATTCTGTGTGTGGAGGTGCCCTAGAGCTGTGGTCCCCAACCCCCGGCTGGTCTATGGCCTGTTAGGGACAGGGCAGCAGAGCTCTGCCACCCCCACCCTGCCCTCTCCTCCCAGCCACTGCCCACCCCCAGGCCCCTGCACCCCTGGTTGGTGGAAAAATTGTAAGTTTAGGGACCAAGGCCCTAGTGTACATGGAGGGTGCCCCAGTGAACTTGCAAGGATGCCATGGAATAGTTTTAAATTTGAAGGAAAAGGTACTAACATCTCTTGGACACCAGGCAAACCACTAACTTGAATCTCAACATTAGATGCTACATTCCTTCAATGATGTGGTATCTTTGCAAAGCTGGGTTTTCTATAGAAGCCATGATTTTTTTTTAAAAAGTCACATGAAAATTAGTGTGGAATAGGAAATGAGAGTGGCAGGATCCAGTATAATTTCAAGGTTTGAAAAGTTGTATAGTGCCCAATAGGTCCTAAGTTTTTAGGACATGAATACTTACTGTGTTGGACCTAATGTTTAATAAACAGAATTGTTAGGTTTTTTTTTTTTCCCCTGGACCCAGGAGTGTCATAAAAAAAATAACTAAGATGCTGGGGCACCACTTGGAAATTGGGACCTCTGATCAGAAGACTCTAACACCTCAGTTCTGGAACATTTTCTGTATTATTTCTTTGATAATTCCTCTCCTCCATTCTTTTTTTCTCTCTACCCATGGAAATCCTATTAGTTGAATGTTGGACACTCTGTACTGACCCACTAATAAACTGATTTTTGTTTTTGTCTTATTTTTTTCCTCCAATTGTCTTTCATTTTTTATTTTTGTTCTTTTTTTTTTTCTCCCTGGAGAATTACTAGATTTTTATCTATAGCTCTTATATTGATTTTTTTATTTCATCTGTCATATCTATAAGTTCCAAAACTATTTTCTTGTTGTCTGATTGTTCAGAGAATATATAGCTTCCTCTTTGTGTTGTGTGGATGCACTATCTTTCTTGTCTCTGAGAGCATGTTAATAATAGTTTTTTGGAGATTCTTTATTTGCACCAGTATTGACTCAGGTGTCTCCAAGTTCCTTTCTCCCTACTTCATTTTTGAGCGTGCTAATCATATGTGATAAGTTCATCTATTTGGAGATTTGTTCTGTCCTTGTGTACCCCAAGAGGCAGAACCTGAGATGAGGATCTACATACAAGAAGTTTCTTTGGGATGCAACCCCAGGAAACACTAGCAGTAGAGTGAGGATATGAGACATAAAGGGAATGAAGCAATAAAGGCCTCACTGTGAGCCACTCGGTCCCTCTGGAGCTCAGCATGTCTCAAGTGAGGTGGGAGGAAGCCAGGTAGAACTTACTTACCAGCTCTCCATCTATCTTTCTGTTGAGGGCTGCTTCTGGGCATTACCACTGTGGTGCTTTCGGCCAGCATCTCTGTGAGGGTCATGCGTACTCCCAACAGAAAGATGCCCTCAGGCAGAGAACTGCAGGTATTCACCGTAAGCAGCCTTCAGCATGTAGAGTAGAATGCACAGGAGACATAATGTCCTATCTTCAGTCTTCATCACAATCACATTTCGTGATCTAAACGTGTTCAGAGGAAATCATGGTGGAAGGTGTATTGTGCACAGTCAGTCCTAGACACATTTTTTATTTCAAATCTGTTATAAAAAGCTGATTCAGGCATTATCAAGATTGGTAAAGTCATATCCTTGGGAAGACTTGCAGGACTATATTTTGGGTCACCTACACCAGATTTTTAATTTCTTGGGATGTGTGGCTAGCAGAGAGTCCGTCAGATCTGGCTGATTGTTGATTGCACAGTTCCTATGAGTAGGTCATGTCTGTACAAGTTAGATTCATTGAACTGAGAGGAAGTATTGTGTACATCAAGTTTCTCAACTGCAGCATCACTGATGTTCAGGGCCAGATAATTCTTTGTTGTAAGGGGCTGTCCTTTGTATCGTAGGATGTTTTGCAGCATCCCTGGCCTATTCTCACTAGAGGCAAGTAGCATCCTCTCCCCCTAGTTGTAATAAACAAAAATGTCTTCAGACATTGCCAAATGTCCCCTGGAGGGCCAAAGAGCCCCTGGTTGAGTGGTACTGGTTGCAGCCTACAGCACTGGCTCTCAAACTTGGCCACATATTGTACATACCTGGTAAGCTTCAGAAACCCTCGTGATGGGATCCTTTCTTAACAGATCCCGATTTTAATTAGTCTGAGGTTCCTTCTGGGAATTACCAGGTTTAAAAACTCCCCGGGTGATTCTAGTGTACAATCAGGGCTGAACACCACCGGCCAAAAATACCCAGTCATTAACCGTAAGGTAGTGAAATCTGAATATAAGACAGTCAGGACTGGTGGGGCCTGTGGTGAACTGGAATGATCAGGTCTGATCTAAGGATGAACTTAAGCTGCTTGTTGCCATATGGAAGAGATCACTTTTCTCTTTTTCCTAGGGTGTCTGGCTCTTGTGGATTGATTTTCCTCTATTTGTGGTTTGGAGCACACATAAGACATTAACAGCACACCTCTTTTGGATGGTACTATTCCCGTTGTGCCAACAAGAGAACTATTGGGTTGCAGAGTGACGGTCAAAAGCTAGGCGTGGAATGAAGTGGACAAACTAGCTTTGTGACCTTGTGAAATGGCCTCACCTGTCTCGGCCTCAGTTTTCTTGTTGATAGCAGGAGGATAGCAATGGTACTTTTTTTAATAGGCTGAGAACTAAAAGAGTTAATACAGAACTTAGTACAGTTTTTCCAAGTAGAGGTCAAAGTATGTTGGCTATGATTATGATCTATTTGTCTTCCTCTACTTGAATGTGTGCTCCTAAGAGAAGGGGTCAGGTCTTCTCCATCTTAAAACTTCAGTAAACTGAACAGAATTGATCCATTGGCAATTGTGTGTTGGTCACTAGCTACTAGCCTCGTACAAAAGTAGGAAATAAGTGGCTTGGGTTAGTGAGATTTACTGACTGTAGACTAATATACATACATGGCTTTGGATCAACAACTACTCAAAAATGTCACCAGGCCAGAACCTTTTTTGAAAGAGGACCAAAATTAACAGAGTTGGGTGTGCTATCCCAATCCTTACTTCTAAACTAGAACAATAGAATTTTGAAATGGATATGCTGGTTTTCAAATATTTTAAACAATTTAAAATTTTTATATGGGTACATTTTATTTTAGATTATAACTTGTGTCGCGGAATCAATATTTCTCATTTTGCTAGAAAATGTACTCTCCCCAAATTTGTCTTTGCCTCAGTTATGAAATGACAGGAGACCGTGTTCTGTATATATTGTGTTTATCAATATGCATTTATCAGGGAAAAACATGAACATGACCTTACATATTTGTTCCAAGCACTGAATTAAATTGTGTATCTTTTGAAAATGCCCGTAGGCCTCGAAGAACTCTCTGAAAGAAGAAACTTTTTAAAGAAGGGATCTCAAAAAACGGTTTGTAAAATTCTATCCTCAGTTACTTTATTCCTTTAGATGTGTACGTCTTTACATATTTGTGTGGATATAATATAAAATATGCATACAAAATATACTTTGGGAAAGTTGAAAGTTTCCCTAATACAGTTGCAGGGACACAGCATACATATAAAAGACACATAACACTGTATGACAGCTTCTCTAAATGAGTGTTACAAATAGTAAGTGCTCCACACATAGACTGAGGAAGGAATCCTAAAACTTGGAGGCAGGAAGGAGCGCTCTCTTGCAGAGCCAGGGCCTGAAATGCATGCAGAATAATTCATTCTTGTCTGCTGCATGAAAAGAGCACGCTTGCCATGCCAGGCAGCTTTGATGTTAGCCTCCTCACCAGGCCTTTCCCGCTGGTTGGAATACTAACATTCTCAGGGGCAGGTCCCAGGCGCTGGGAATCTCTCACTTCACATGCATCTTCTTTCTGTTTTTATATCTAGACTTAGAGTAATAATTTTTGGCTCTCCCTACCAGGCAATCTACTTTTACATATTTTACCCCCTATTGTAGGTTGAATGTGTCCCCCCAGAATTCGTAGGTTGAAGTCCTAACCTCCTGTACTTCAGAAAGTTAGCCTTCTTTGGAAACAGGGGTGGTTGCAGATGTAATTAGCTAAGATGAAGTCATCCTGGCGTAGGGTGATCCTTAATCCAGTATGGCTGGTGTCCTTATAAAACGGGGAAATTTGGACACAGACACACATACAGGAAGGAGGCCTTGTGAACATGAAGGCAGAGATCAGAGTGATAGGTGTACAAGCCAAGGATCCCCAGCAAACAGCAGAAACTAAAAGAAAGGCATACGGTAGATTTTCCCTTGCAGCCTTCAGAAGGAACTGACCCTACCGGCACCTTGATCGTGGACTTTTAGCCTCCAGAGCTATGAGACAATGAATTCCTATTGTTTGAGCCACCCAATTTGTGGCTCTTTTTTATAGCAGCCCTAGGAAACTAATACATCCACTGCAGGAAGTTTTAGAATAAATTTCATTGGAAGTTGACAAGGAGTTTATAGAGTGAGTGAATAGTAATTGAATTCTAGCATATTGTTTCTCCTTGTCAAATGTCTAATGACACCACTTGTCTTTACTAAGTGTTCAGATAGATTCCTCATCACCTCTAGTTTTGTGATCAGGACAGAAAGAGCTGGGCAGTGGCAAAGGCTGTTCACGTTAATTTATGTTCATGAAATAGGTGGGGACCAGGTCTCTGTTGTGGTGCATACAGCACCAGTAAATTTGCTCTCCTGCGTGCCAGTCTTGCTATGAGTCCTGTTCCTGAGAGCAACTTCTCCACTTTCTGGATGAGTCAAAACCTGACATCTGTGTAATTGAGTTCATTAATAGATTTCCACAGATCTTCACATGTAGGGTTGCTGGATAAAATAAGAGTTACTTGGTACAAATAAAATTTTAAGTATAAGAGTGTCCCAAATATTGCATGGGACATACTTGTGCTAAAAAATTTGTTGTTTATCTGAAAGTCAAATTTAATTGCATTTTTATTTGCTAAATCTGGCAACCCTATTTACATGACTTTCAAAATTGCAGGCTCTCAGCCTGTCGAGACTCTGGTTTGCAGCAAACCAGGAGTCAGTAGAGATAGACTAATCAGAGAGTGGATGGTTTTAAAATGGTTTTGTAATGATAATGGTAAACCAAGAAGCTGCTCAGGAGATGTGGCTTTGGCCCTTCCCAGGAGACTGAAGAGCAGCAGATGGGGGACATGGTTCCTTCTCTGAAGCCCTGGCTCCCCATCGCCAATTTTAGAGGGACCAGAGCTTGGAGCAGCAACTGATAAATAGGGGCATGGCATAAGAAATAAGATGACAGTAAATCTGGAATCAGCACTGACTGAATTCCTGATAAAAACTATTACCAATGTAACCTGAAGTACTTATCAACTGAAAATTTAAGAATTGGCATCTTGATGCTGTAGCTGTAAAATTAATTGACAGGATTGTCATTAGGCTTGGCACGGTGGCTCACGCTTGTAATCCTATCACTTTGGGAGGTTGAGGTAGGAGGATTGCTTGAGGCCAAGAGTTCAAGTCCAGCCTGGGCAATATTAGCAAGACTGTATCTCTACAAAAAAAAAAAAAAAAAAGTTAAAAAGCTTATCAATAATTACAGCCTCCTCTTTATATCCCTGCTGCTTTCTTTCTAGCACATCATAGTACATATTTTCACGTGTTCTAGGGCAGCAGTCCCCAACCTTTTTGGTACTAGGAACCAGTTTCATAGAAGATAGTTTTTCCCTGGACCAGGTGTTGGGGGACAGAGCTCAGGCAGTGATGCAAGTGATGGGGAGCTGCTGTGGCCTGATTCCTAACCGGCCTGGGGAGTGGGGACCGCAGCTCTAGTCTCTCTCTCTCTCTCTATAAATATATATAGTGCATATAATATGTATTGTTTATTGTTTCTTGTCTGTGTCCCCCTGTTCACAGCTGTATTTCCAATGCCTGCAGAGCTTAGTGGACACTCAATAAATACTTGTCGAATGAATGAATGTATGAATAGCTTTTTAAGAGTAACCTAAGACACTAGAGAAGATCCTCTAGTTAGTCACTTGAAAGAAGGAGCTTCTGAGTTTTGTATGAGAAATTTCTGCTCTCATAAATTAACTTGGGCTGGCGGGAGCTGGGAATGGTAGGGGGGGAGGTTTAGAGAAGCAAAGACGCTTTTAAACACATTTCTCAGTATTCTATTCCAAGTTATTGAGTCGTGTCATGCTTCAGGATATTGGGTGGTCACTTCTCAAAGTCTCTCCAGTTTCTTGCTGACTGGTAGTGAAGTCTCCGTCTTTGTACTGAACTCACCACCTCTCTGCTCATCCCTTCAGTTTGTTCACGAAGGAGAGGGGAGCCGTGTAGAAAGAAAGCCTCATTTCCCAATCTCACTTGTTATTGTCATAACTAAACCAATTGCAAGATTTTTTCCTACCACGGCATAAAAAAAAAGTATCACGTGCGACCTAGATTAAAAATAAGTTAAAGCATATATTTATCATTGAGAAAGACACTGTGAGCTAGTCACATTTATAAAAATTCTTTCATGTGCTTCAAATAACAAATACATGATGATTAAAAAAATTCTAATAATTTTTTTGTTTTTTGGCAGCAGCATTAAAATTCAGATTAATTCTTTGATCGTTAATATGTTCTAGAATCTTGTAAATAGGATTTTTTTAATCACCTTAGGAAAACCTGCATGTTTACTAGTTAAAACAATGTAAGGTTTGAAGTTTAATAGGCTGATTTGCAGTTGCACAATTCCATGGACCCTAACCTTCACAATTCCACTTATCAGAAGCCCAGGAAGCTGAAAGAAAAAAACAGGTTTGGAACTGGGGTTGGTCCCTTGAGTGGAACGCTTGCTAGATTGTATCCTTATAGACCACATTTGGGAACAGCATTTCTTCATGGGCAGCCTGTGTCCTCTCTCTTAGATCTCGACTTGCCTTATCTTCTCAGCAGCATGATTAGAAGTGGTTACTGCAACTGCTGTGGAAAAATCCACCAGGAGGTTATCGTATTTAATGTTTCAGAAAACTTGCTTTTGAAGGCGATAACAGTATTTCTTAATCACTGTGCCGTTGGGCAAGCACAGATGTGTTGCATACCGTTAAATCACTCTTTCCTTAGGACATAATGTTGTTCTTTGAAAGTATTTGGCTCTCCTTCCACCTCCCTTTGCTCCCACCCTCTCCTCATGCCAAAGAAGGCACACTTCCCAGGCTTACTTTCCACACCCAGCAAGGTATTCTCCCAGAAATCCTGAGTGATTTTTTTTTTTAACTCATTCTATTCCAGTTGTCTCTCCAAGCTTGTGAAGCATTTTACTTATTCAGCTCAGGTCTGCACTTATTGACTGAGCATCTCCTCAGTAGCTTCCACAGGCAGAAACAGATTAACAAAGCAGCAACAAACAGACCTGTAGAGAGGTCACAGTTTTCTCTTTTATTCCAGTAGCATTTTCTTTGCGTTAGAGTCAGGGAGAACTATGCTGTAGCAGACACTTCAATCCTAGTAATAAAAAAGGTGGTTTGAAATTGTATGTCTGTCTGTGTTGACTGCATTCAGAATATGAGTCTTGATAGGCAAACGACAGAGAAGGAGAAGACTTTTTGACGTGAATCAGTTAAGAAGCATTCTATAAAACTAGCTACCTTTCCATTTTAACTGTAGGATAAAACCCAAAATACTTGGTCTGCCATCAAACCCTGCAATGATTTTAGCCTCAACCTAATTTTCCAACTTCCCAGGTGAACACTGTGCTTCAGCTAAATTATTCTACTTACCTTCTGAAAACACTGCAATATAGTACTTGCCACAGTACTTGGCTGGCACCAGGCAATTAGTATAATTGGTTTATATTTGGAAAAGAATGAATGAATGAGTGAATACAAATGTGTGTGTTTCTTCTTCTATTGCTGTTTTTAACATCACTTTTCACAGCATTCTACACCAAGAATCTTCCTATCCCAAATTCCGGAGAACAAGGGTGTGGCTTGGGTCAGGTGTCTGTCCTTCATCCAGACAGCTGTGTCAGACAGACAGCTGTGCCAAACATATGGCCAGATGCTCACTCAGCCAGGCTTCTGAGCACACTCTCTGAGAAGGGGGTCATGGCTATGACCTACCACAACTTGGAATAGCTTAAATATGTAACAGAGCTCATTGAGAAATTGTAGGAGATCAAGTACACTTCGTCCCTTGGTATCCAAGGGAGATTGGTTCCAGGACCCCCTTGGATACCAAAATCGTCAGATGCTCAAGTCCCTTATATAAAATGGTGGATTATTTGCATGAAAGCTGTGGATGTATTTCTATATACTTTAAATCATCTCTAGATTACTTATATACTTAATACAATGTAAATGCTATGTAAATAGGTATTATTCTGTATTTTTTAAATTTCTACTATTTAAAAATAATTTTTGTCATTAAAAATTTTTATTTTTTTAAATCTGTTTTGACTATTCTTGATCTGAGTTGGTTGAATGCTTGAAGGTGGAACCTGTGAATATGCAGGACCAAACTGTATCTGGGAGGGGCAGTAGGGAACAAAGAGTTTACTCATTGCTCTTCTTTGCCCTTGAAGTTGGACGGAAGTTGGAGAAACAGTGGCCAGAATTGGAAAGGGCTAAAAAACATTACAAAGTCATATTTTCAGGACAAAGCCAGGCCAGTAGGGCAAGTAGGAGGGGAAAGGAGTATTTGAAAAAAAGATTAAAGATAAGCTTGCTAATATTTTCTCCCATTCTGTAGGTTGTCTGTTTGCTCTGTTGATTGTTTCCTTAGCTATGCAGCTTTAGTTTAATCAAATCCCATTTATTTTTGCTGTTGCCGTGAGTGATTGCCATTGGAATCTTGGTCATAAATTCTTTGCCTGGGCCAATATCTAGAAGAGTTTTTCCTACAATTTCCCCTAGAATTCTTATGGTTTCATGCCTTAGATCTAAGTCTTTATCCATCTTGAATTAATTTTTGTGAGTGGTGAAAGGTAGGGATCCGGTTTCATTCTTCTACATGAGGGTATCCAATTTTCCCAGCACCATTTATTGAGTAAGGCTTCTTTTCTCCAGTGTATATTGTTGTCTGCTTTGTCAAAGATCAGTTGGTTGTAGGTAGATGGTTTTGTATCAGGGTTCTCTGTTCTATTCCATTGTTCTATGTCTCTATTTTTGTACCAATACCATGCTGCTTTCGAGAAAGAATTTTTTTTCATAAGAAAACATAATTTATTTTATTTTATGTTTTGGTTATGGTTACTGACATAATTTATTTTTTCTCATCTCATTGTGATTAAATACACATTTATTGAATACACAAGACTCAGCCTATATGCATAATGTTGCTTTTATTTTAAACAATCCTTTCCAGTTCCGAGCAGCAATATTATAAATTTAAGGAAAGCAACCCACTTTTAGGTTGGGATTTCCATGATTGTTGAATAACTCAGTAAAAAGTGAGTAAGTGAAATGAGCTAGTGAAAACAGACAAACTAAGAGTAAGAAGTAGGTATATTTGGAAAATTATCAGTTTTATAAACTTTATATAAGTTACTCTCCTGAGAAATATGTGCTATTCTATGTTAGATTGCTGGCAGAACTTGGGTTCAAAATTAACCAGAATAGTTAAGCCAAGTTAGATAAACCTATTTGCTGAAAGTTTTTTAGGTTAATGTACGATTGCATATTACAGAAGAACTATTGATTAGATGTACCTGATAAGAGGAAACTTTTCCTCTTTTAAATTTCCTGTAAAGAGACGTGTTCTTATTGTAAAGACATGTACATGAAGAGTTGACTGGAAATCAAAGGGACACCTGTTATCCTTGTTTTTCTTTCTGAGTGAAAAGCAAAAGGTAAATATCATGGTTGAATAGAAAAGTAAATTGGATTTTAAATTTTTATGTGTGTTTTCCCAGTTTGAGGTGCTCAAATTTCATTCAGCTGTACAGTTATAATTGACAAGATCTCTCAAAATGGGACATATCCACTTGAGGGTTGAACTTTTTAATGTATCTTTTAGGTGAATGTTTTTACATTATTGGATGGTGACTCTGTTATATAACATAACATTTTATTTATATATGTAGGTATATATGTATACATATTGATTTATAATTTAAATTATTGTTACTCTCGTTGATTATAAAGCATCAAGTATATGTTTTCATTTAGAAGAAATGATGCATTTTCTGTTTTATTTAATAAAGGATTTAAAAATACATAAATGTGAAGTGAATTTCTAACCACTAAATCTTATTTTCCACTTGATTTTAACTTTTAATGGGATATAGTTCCAGAAAAAGAAACTAGGAAAAAGTTTAGGGGAAAGTGTCAAGGATTTGATTATATCGTATTACAGGTTGAATTGTATTCCCCCAAAGTTCATATATTGAAATCCAAACCCCCAGTACCTCAAAAGGTAACCTCCTTTGGAAATAGGATTGTTACAGATTTAATCAGTTAAGATGAGGGCATAGCAGAGTAGGGTGAGCCCCTAATCCAGTATCACTGATATCCTTAGAAAAAGAGGAAATTTAGACACGCACGGAATAAAGACCATGTAAAGAGACACAGTGAGAAGATGCGCATTTACAAGCAAGCCATGGAGAGAGGCTCAAGACAGATCGTTCTCTCAGAGCTCCTGAGAGGGACTCAGACTTGCTGACACCTTGATTTTGACTTCTGGTCTCCAAAACTATGAAACAAAACACTTCTATTGTTTAGACTCCTAGTTTGTGATACTTTATTATGACAGCCTTAGTGAACGAATACATCTGGCTACGTAATTAGTTACATCAGCGGTGGTATGGTGTCTCCCCCGCTAGAAGCAGACTTTATTTTAGAAATTCTAACTCCATACTTTAGCTCCTAGAACTTTTCTTGTTCTTCTCTTTGACATCAGACATTTCTGTCGAGTGAGGCTAAGCTGTGATATAATGATTTGCCAGAAGGGCCTACAGAATCATCTGAAAATTCCTGAATTAGTCCATGCCCTGTTTTGTGAAATTCATAAAAAGAGGCAGCATGGAGTACAAGGATAAAGCACAGACCTGGTAGGAAAGCTGCCTTCTTGCTTTGGCTCTGTGCTCCATGGCCTGGGTAGCTCACTTAACTTCCTGAGTCTCAGTCTTTTTATTTGTAAAATAGAAAGATAGTCTTTTTGTGACTCTGTGAGTCTAAATTCAAAAATCCATATTACATAAGTGAGCATACCTTAATAATAATATTTAATAGGTTTTGGGTTTTTTACTACTTTCATATTATTTAAGTAAAAAATGCTCTTGGTTAAAAAAAAAAAAAATGGCAAAGTCCTGAATGTCTTATAATGCAAAACAGTCCCCACTTCAGCTGTCCTGAACCTTCTCAACCCCCAGCTAACTTCCCGGAGGAAACCACTTTCAACAGTTTCCATTTTTAGTGTTTTAGTGGTTACCACCCTAACTTTAATAATATGCTTATGCTACATTTCCTTGATGATCAACTCCAGACATTATCTCTTCGCTCCCCAGCACTTACTACTTTTAAAGTGAAGAATCACTGATTCAGCAGACATTCCTGATAGCCTGCAGGTCAATGGGCCTCTTTTGGAGTCTCACTCTCTATGGATCTAATTTGAGCAAAGAGCTTTCGCTTCCGTCAAAGGGGAATCAGGGATTAGATGATTGCCAGGGACGTGACCCAGGGTGGGAAGGAGTTTGGCCTAATTACTTAAAGCTCAAATTGGGCCTGAGTTGTTATGTTTTTACTCCTTTTTATTTTTCTGTCTGACCATATTTATTTTAAATGAAATTAAAACAAAAACTGAACTTAAAATATTGTATGTTACTTTTATAAAAAGGAAAAATATCTACCTGATAGCTCATAATTTAAAAATAAATACCGCTTATTAAGAGATGCTTAACAGGGATGGTGCTTTATTTTACGACCTTAAATTGATGTTCGATTGTGGTACTAGTTTGGTTTGGCTTTGCAGATTTCCCCTTCCAGAAATTTGCTATTGGTATCCAAACAGTAAGATATAAGAGAGAAAACAGAGTTGAAAAAACCATTACTGTTTCCTGGAAACAGAGCATTTCTGCAATTCAAATTTTTTCTGGAAATACTATAAAGTAAGTGACTTTGACTTATAATTTAGAAAACCTCTTTATCATCTATAATGTCAGTTAAATATATTTGCAAAAGTTCACATTCTGACCACTTTGGGTTTCTTTGAGCCCTGCTCAAATAATCAGACACGTGTGCTCCCATTTCTGATTCCTGATCACATTGGATGCCTCACCAAAGTGGAGACAGAAAACCCTGATGTTAGTGGAGCTTCATATTTAACTATTCTATATTCCATAGTCACAGACAAATATTAAAGGTATAGAATAAGATATGAATGGATGTGTCTGCAAATGAAGCAAGCAAATTTGGTGGTGAGGTGGAAAGAAATGTGGAAGGGGTTGTGTTTTCAGCCCTTTTTGCTGCCTATCAGTCCTCTTTCTGGAAACTCTTGCCTGATTGGCTACATAATAGCACTCTTCCCTGGTTTTCCTGCTCTGCCACCAATATTTTTTCTTTTTACTAGATCATTATTCCCCATATGCCTCCAATATGTTTTTAGTAAGGTTTCATCAACTGTCACTTGTTTGCAGACAACTCTCAAATCCCTTTCTCTAGCCCTGGTCTCTATCCTGGACTCCAGGCATACCCACTGGACATTTCTACATGGATGAACCAAAAATTTCTCAAACTTGACATACCCCAAACCAAAATCATTCTTTTCCACTCTCCTGTCAAACTTCCCTCCTCCCAACGCCCCTCATTTGGATAAGAGATTCACACTCTGTCCACTTATCCAAGCCAGAACACTGGGGTTCAGGCTCTATGCCTGGCCATCTCTCAGAGTTCTTTTTACTTAACCCACAGTTTGCACATTTTTATCCTTTTTTCCAGGCCCACTGCCCTTGTCCTAGTCAGATCTTATTATCCTGTTTCTAGACTGTAGCAGTATCTTCATAGTTGGGCTCTCAGTCATCAGCTTCTCTAATTCTCTATTTTTAAATTTTATTTTTGGCCAGAGCTATTTTACTTAATGTCATTTGCCTGCTCAAAAATCCTTGATTAGATCCCTAGTGACTATCAGGATACAACCAAAACTTCATAGCCTGACATCCAGTATTTTTTTATCTCTTCCCACTGGGCTTTATTCAATATAATTTATCCAGAGCCCCACGTGGAGCTGGGCATATTGTAGAGGCCTGATGAATGAATGAATAAATGAATAAATGAGTGATTGACTGGGTAAATGAAGGAGTAACTCAATAGGTGTTGAGCCTGCCAAACATATGCATGTATCACGCTGCCAGGAAAGCTCTTTCCCTCCTTCTGAAATGGGTGAAATCTTGTTCAAAATGTCATTTTTGTTAAGTTTTTATAGACTATTCCAGTCTCAATCAATTTCTTCTCAATTTGTGATTCATGCTACAGTTGTAGCAGTTAATGTACACCATGGGTATTTATGTGTATGCTGGGTGTTCACAGAGACAGAGACCCCTGATGGCAGTGTAGACTCAGCTCCCAGCACAAAGCCTGGCACACGTAGGAAATCAATCCGTGTTTGAATTCCCACCACCCCACTAATTTCTTTCAGTCTCACTGTATTTCTCCTGAAGTCCTATAATATCTTTGTAAATGTTTTCCCTACTTCCATTTGCTGATCCTAAACTTCACTCCTCACATTCCTGGTAGATGAATCCGTTTGTTCGGAAAATGAAAAGTTTGCATACGTGCTAGAACTGATGAAATTAGAGGTCAGGACTCCTGATTTAGAGGTCATTGCCGTCTTAAGTACAACAGAAGTTTTGTTTCTCCTTTTTTGGGAGGTGACTCAAGTCATTTTAGAGTTTTAGGCACCCTAGGTTGAAAAATAAATAGAATATCATTTTGTGGGATAAGAGAGATTTTTCAATAAATGTAGTTGCCTAACCATTTCACATTATTTGTTCTTTGTGAGTAAATACAGAGTCAGGAAGAAATGTTCCTGGGAACAGGAAGGAGACATATCTAAACCTAAAGTGAACTTAATGACTTTGTGTTTTCCCTGCTAACAGGAGTCTTGGAACCCACCTGACTCATATCAAATAAATACAGTTATTGCAGTTTGTCTAGGTCATGTTTTATGTGTGCACAAAGTTTGGATCTGGGGGAAGTAAATGACAGGATATTGTTAACAGAGCTGTTGTTTGCGAAACAGCTAAGTAAGTCTTAGACTTGAGAGAGGGAGTGAATTCAGAGAAACATCAGTCTAACCAAAGTGTTTCTGCTGCTGCTGCAGATGCCACTGTTAATTGGAATTGCTTATTACTTCGGTTACTTTCAATAGTGCTTTGGGGTTCTGTTGCCCTCATATTGTCTAAATCTGTCCCTGTCACCAGTAACTGCACAACCTAGGGTGTATGAACAGGCATCCTATTACCTGACATTAGACATCTAGTTTCCTGTATTAGAAGTAGACATTTCTCCCTGGATTTAACCTTCTGTTCAAAGCTTGAACCACTTTGGTAGGAAAAATGTGGTCCTAATAATGTTTGCCAGTCACCTGTGGCTTGCAAAGTACTTAATGCTTATTAATTCATTAATCCTCTTCGTGAACCCTGTGAGGAAAGTTGACGTCAGGTTGTGTTTTTCTCCTTCCAAGGGCTGTGAATTTGAAGCACAGACTTGCACAGACTTTTGGGGGCCCATCCATGGCAAATTGGAGACCCTATCATTTTAAGGTTTGTGAAACCAACATTTAGCAGCTGATTTCTTTTTTATTATAACTTCAAGGTGGCTCTCCTCTCTATAGCCATCAATCAGAAGTCCTCAGTGGGCAAATCTAGCAGGAAGCATTGGCTGAAAAATAAAACTTTTAGAGCAATAGCATCTGCTCAGTTAGGTGGGGAATAGATAGATCCTTGTAGCATCAAAACCATGATGCACGGTCTTGGGATTTTTCCAAATTCAGCATGTTTGTCAATCTTTTGAGTCTTCTATTTGTCCATGGAATCAAGGTTTCTAATACCCACAAAAACATTTATGAAGCACACAATATCAGAAGAAACCATGGTAGGTGCTCTTTCAAGGGACCTGTGGCTTCTGGAAAGTTCTATCCTTCCTTATTCTAAATATGAATGGTAGAAATGTATCTTAGTTGAAGACTGGTATTGGTTGGTTATGGCTGAAACTGGAGTGTTATTCCTACCTCTAGTTAAAAGCCATATTTCTGGTCTTTAGATCTATTGGTTAGGGGTGATTTCTGGGGTTCTGACCAGCCATAGGGCCTGACTTTACCCTGCACATTTCTCAGGGAACCATATTGCCACCTGATTATTTTCTTAATGAAATATGCAGGGCCCAAGGACATGTAGATTGTTTATTCATCCTGTTTATTCATCCATGTGTGCATTTATTCATTTAGCAAGTACTCTTTCGTTATCCACCATGTGACAGCCATGTGCTAAGCTCCTGGGGGTACTGAAATGACCAGGTTCATGAAAGGGGAGCAGGTGGGCCATTTAGCAGGAGGCCTCATATCATAAAAGGCTTCACATTGAGATCCTTGATGTCGTTCCCAAATGAAGTTTTATTTTGGTTGTAAATTAGGGTCATTTGTGAAATATAGACATTTAAAAATATATGAAAGTTTTGGCAATCCTGCTTTGTCATTTCTTTTCATAACATGTTGGAAGTTTCAAAAATGGAGGTGATCTGGGCTGGTTAGCAATTCTGAGAGTTTGTAGAAATGGCTCCAACACTCTTCCTGTGTCTCATTACCCTACAGGAGATCAGGCATCCTTCTCCCCAAGAAAGAAAGGAGGTGGTACGCCAGGATAAGAGAACATCTCGGGGAAGCAGCCATGGAATATAAATGTTAGACAGCTGGAAGAGGCTGCAGAGAACTCCAGTGCTTGTGTCGGTTAAGGGGATAGACATGAAAGGGTGCAGGGACATCCTAAAGAACCACCAGCAGTTTATGGCACAGCAGGACTAGAAAGGAGAATTCTTGATCCAATGGCTCTGCTCTTGCCTCTGTAGAATAGGGTCCTCAAAAAAAAAAAAAGAAAAAATGGCGCCAATCCTGTGCTTTTCCTTGCTCCGTGGCCCCCTGCTTGCATCCTGGGGACATGGGCTGATTTTAGTTTCTTTCTTTCTTTCCTTCTTTTCTTTCTTCCCTCCTTCCCTATTTCCTCCCTCCCTCCCTCCCTTCCTCCTTTCCTTCCTTCCCTCCTTCTTCTGTTCTTTCTTTTGTTCTCTGTTTCTCTGTCTACCACCTCCCCCACCTTCATCTCTTTTTCCCTCTCTCTTTTTAATTGAGTACATCCTGGTTGTATACTTATTGCCAGTGTCTTTCTGCTACACTCCTCCATTGTTCCTACCAACAATAGAGGTTGGCCCACATCAAAAGCAGAAAGTTTGGTTTTAATCAGAACAGTATTTGCATCGTGAGCTTTGATCTTGACTTCTCCTGCCCCGGGCCAGAGCAGGACTTCACCACAACAGTGAGCTCAGGCCTCTTGTTCTCTGGGGAGCTGGCTGGCCAGGATGCGGTTAGCCTGTTGCAGAAGGAATATCACTGGGATTGAGCCTGCAATGGGTTTTTCTCTGTAAATCCCAACTATATGAGGAAGAGGGGGAGGGAAAGAAAAGCCCACACAAAGCAAACAACTCCCTGTTCCCCCTCAAAACACAAAGAAGACAAACCAGGCCAGAGTGACTATTTACCTGCTTCATCCTGTTCTTATTATTTCTTTGTCTTTGAGTTTTAGACAAGTGCAATATGACAAAAGTTTAACTCTGTATTTTTCCTGGAGCTTCAGAATTATCTCTGAGCTGACTCGTGGATAGTACCACTCAATGTGCCAAGGACTTTTCAAATTCAGCATGCCAAGTCTGAACTTAGCATTTTCCATAGAAACCTGCCCTTCCTCTTCAGTTTTCATAATCCGCCACTAGGCTCCCAAACTAGAAACCTTTAATTCATCCTGCACTTCTTTTTCTCATTTGCCGTGTTCTGTCAATTCTACCATCTAAATGAATCCAATTACTGCCTCCCCTCCACTCCATACGTCACACAGCTGCCAGGGAGATCTGTCTGAAAAGCAAATCTGATAGTGCTATTCTCCTTATAAAGCTCCGAGCAGCCCCCGGACTCAGAGACACACAGCCAGGCACTTAGGCGTGGTGTAGCCACACAGCCTTTCACACCAGGGCTGCAGCTTCCCATGGCTTCCCTGTTACAAGCCACGCTGCAGCTGCACCACACGTCTGACCCACCTTCATGGGGCATGCTCATGAATGCCTCTGCATCTTTGCTCCAGGTCGTCACAGCATCTGGAATAGTCTTTCTTTTTCTTTTACAACTGGTTACATTTTGCTCATTCTTCTGGGTTCAGCCCAACTCTCTTCATGTTTCTTAAGTCTTTCGAGGCCTCCCAGGTAGTTGGTTGTGTCGTCCTTTAACTTGCATTTGATCTACTGGAAGTATCGTGGGCTTTAGAGTTAGACCAAACAGATCTTAAGAACCTGTTTTACTCTGAATCTCAGTTGCTTCATCCATAGCATAGACATGTTTCCAACATCATAGAATTATTGAGGAAATTAAGCAAAGAAACACTCAGTGTCCAGTAAATACTAGTTCATTTTCTGTAGCAAATTGTACACAGGAAATTGCTAATGGTTAAAAGAATATGGCCCTGAATCCAGAGGATGTGGCTTTAAAGCCCAGCTCCACCACATACGTATATAGGTGACCTTGAGCAATTGCATCGGCTTGAGCAAATTATTCACCTTTCAATGTCCTCTTCCCTATAATAATAGTACCTACTTCTTTGCTGTACTGTACTATATATTAATAGTATAGAATATATACAAAATATATACATACTATGTGTGTATATATATATATATATATATATATATATATAAAGTGTGTTCCTAACTCCGTATCTAGAGCTATAGTCTCCAACTCCTGGGCTATGGATTGGTCCTGGTCCATGGCCTGTTAGAAACCAGGCCACACAGCAGATGAGTGGCAGGTGAGTGAGGGAAGCTTCATCTGTATTTACAGCTGTTCCCCATCACTCACATCACCTCATAAGCTCCACCTCCTGTCAGATCAGCAGCGACATTAGATTCTCATAGGAGTGTGAACCCTACTGTAAACTGCACACGTCGGGGATCTAGGCTGCATGTTCCTTATGAGAATCTAATGCCTGATGATCAGAGGTGGAGCTTAGGTGGTGATGCTAGTGCTGGGGAAAGGCTGCAAATACAGACTATCATTAGCAGAGAGGTTTGACTGCACAATAAATGTAATGTGCTTCAATCATCCTGAAACCATCCCCCCAGCCCCCATCCTGTGAAAAAATTGTCATCCGTGAAACTGGTCCCTGGTGCCGAAAAGTTGGGGACCACTGATCTAGAGGGTTCTGCATAGGAGGGATACAGGACAGAGATAAAACATGTGTGAAACATTGTCACCCAACAGAGCTCCTGAGAGCAGCATATTTTGGAAGATTTCAGTTGGTGAGGCTAAATTCTGTTATAAAGATGCTCAGAGAGCTTGATGTTAATTAAAGCTCTATGTTTGGGGTTAAGTGTCAAAGAAAATAGAGCATGGTTTGGTTTGGTTTTGTATTAAGCATGTTTACCCATGGTTTTCAAGTCAGACCCTGGAGGTGAAAGCGATTCTTGACTAGGAAGAAGACAGAAACCAATTAAGGGCTTCTCCAGTCCAAACTGACTCCTAGAAAGAAATGTGAGTGTGCTTGGGAATATTAAATGAGATAAATATAAAGTCATTGTGTTTGGCTCACAGTAATCACACAGTGGATGTTGGCTGTAATTATTTTTCCCCACACTTGCCCTACTTTATCATAATGATTTGTTTACATGTTTTTTTCCTGTTGACTTAGGATCCTAAGGGGCCCAGACAGTGCCTTACTCATGCTTGTATCCTCAGCTCCTACCATGGAATATAGTGTGAGCAGTAAGAGGTTGTTTCTTCCGGTGGATAAACACTGGTACCTTTCATCTGAAATTAGACTGTGGTTAACAACATAATCTGTGCTTCTTCCAGGGCACTGCCCCGTTCTCATGCCCACGCCAATCTCTCTTTAAGACCCATTTCAAAATAGGCTCCTCCAAGGAGATTTTCCTCATATTACCTCAAGTTCATTGAGCTCTCTCCATTAAATCTCAGTTCTTGGTGCTTTACTGGTTTCTTAAAAAATTATTATTTCATACATGTGTCCTCGGTGGGATTGCTGACAGGAGGATGGCAGAGGCTGCCTTCTTCCCTTGATCTGTGAGTGATCCTGGTACCACCAATAGCTGCAAACTTGTTGTGGGTGCTTCGAATGAGTGGTGTTAGCTGGCCAGGCTGCCTCTCGTGGTAGCATCTTTTATTCCCGTCTTCCTTTTTTTCCCTTCCTGTTTTCTCTGAGGGCCTCTCTAGCCTTGAATGAATGCTGTGAGCCCTGCTTTAAACTAAAGAACTTCGATTCCTATTATGGACCCCAGAGTCTATCAGTTTAAGTCCTATTCTCCCCTCCTTCCTGTCCGTGGCAGATGCATAATGTGGGGTGTTCTCCATCCTTCTCATTTCAACTTAGTTGATTCCAGTGGTATTGGATGCCAGGAGATATTTATTGTTCCCCTTTGCTTCTTTGTTATACTATACTGTATAGTATATATACAAAATATATACATACATTAAAAATGTATTCCTAACCCCATATCTGAGAGGCAATCTAGAGGGTTCTGCATAGGAGGGATATAGGACAGAGATAAAACATGTGTTGGAATATTGTCACCCAACAGAACTCTTGAGAGCAGCATATTTTGGAAGATTTCAGTTAATAGGACTAAATTCTGTTACAGAGATGTCCACAGAGCTTGATGTAAATTAAAGCTCTATGTTTGGGATTAAGTTTCAAAGAAAATAAGGCATGGTTTTGTTTTGTTTTGTTTTGTATTAAACATGTTTTCCATTGTTTTCAAGTCAGACCCTCAAGTTGAAAGTGATTCTTGACTAAGAAGAAGACAGAAACCAATTAAGGTTTCTCCAGTCCAAACTCACTACTAGAAGAAATGTAAGCATACTCTACTTGTATTTAAATAATCTTAATTGCATTTATTTTCTTAGCAAAGAGATTTAAACACTTAGGATATAATGGAACAGAAATTATTTAGATATTTTCTCCAAAATCTTTTTCTTTATTTTCGTGCAGAAACAAATTTTTCAAGTGTTTTCCTGAAGAGTTATTATTTCTCCACCCTTCAGATGGCAGAAATAGTAGAAACTAAAAGAAAACACACCATCCAGCGTTTCCTTCAGTTTTATAAATTCTGATCTTTTATCTCCTTCTCCGGATTTAAGATTCTAATTATTGACTAGGTCTGTGGACCCTTTCTCTTTTCCCAAAACCTTGTTCACCTCCCTCTGGGACAGAGCAGTTTCCTTTCCTGGGATATTGGGCTGCTGCTTCCCTTCTATTCTAGCCACAAAGGCAGTGTCACCACATCTCTAAAATCTCCCCGACCTTCCCACATGATAACTTCTCTTACCCTTCCATTGAGTAACCAGCCTCCTAGTTCAGAAATGATAATCTGGAAATAGATGATCCAAGTGACTCTTCCTGTTAGAATTCCAAGATGATTACTCCGTACCTCTACCCATCTTTCCCGTCTCCCAGCCTAGCTAAAATGTGGGTAAATATTGGTACCAGATATAAACTGCATGAGAAAATAAGCATGGGCCATTTAAATTAGATGCTTCCACAGTTAAAGGGCTGTATTTTAAGGGATGCATCTTTCACGCAGGTTTATACTCTTGTTTTTAATATTGAAGGCTAAATTGTTATAAGGTCTGATTTTCAATGAAGCACTTGAAATGAGCAAAGAAATGCCCTGTTATTAGGCCTGGCTCATACTGAAGACAGGATGGATGTAGCCTGTAGGGAATGTGAAGGAAGGATCCACACTGACCTCACTTTCTGCAAAGTGGATAGTGGTTGTTTTTCTTGTCTCTTTGTGTCAGTCCCACCAAAGCATCCGTGTTTGTTGAGAGGAAAAGCCAACTGGAAATGTAGGATCAACATACAGGAGAAAGTATCATAGGAGCTATTACTATAGAGTTAGAAGTTGAAATAGCTATAGACATAAACTGGTAGGAAGGGATGCATTTCCTGATAGAAAAGACAGCTAGGAGGCATAGAAATGTTTCCCATAAAATTCAGTGGCTGATCACAACCAACTCGCATAGGTTAGTAAGAGAATAACTGCATGTTGTGGAGAGAGCACTGGGCTATGAGTTCAGACCTGCGTGTGTTCTAGGCCCTGCTCAACAGCAAATTTGCTTTATTAGTTTGCATAAATCACATAATTATTAACAATAATGTTATGTATTAGGCACATACTGAGCATTCTGTTAGAAATTTTGTATAGGCTGGCCATCTCTTTTTATGCAACAAACCATTCAAATCTTTGTAATAAAAAAACATATATTCTCTCTTACCATTCCGGGGATTGATGTGCTCAGCTGAGCAGTTCTTTTTCAGATCCTGCCATACAGTTGCAGTCAAATTGTCAAGCACTGGAAGGCTGTACGTACGTGTCTGCAACCTGGGCTGAGATGGCTAGATCAGCTGAGGGTTCTTTGAGCAGCTCTGTCTCTGCAGCCCCTCCATGGGATTAGCTTGGGCTTCCTCACAGCATGGTGGTCTCAGATAGTTGGACTTCTTACACAGCTTCTAGCATCCTCTGGAGCAAACATTCTAAGAGACAAGAAATGGAAGCTGCCAGTCTCTGAAAGTCTAAGCCTAGAAACCAGAGCAACATCATTTCTGCCATGTACTCTACTGATGAAAGCAGTCCCAGAGCCCATCCAGATTAAATAGGAGGAGAAATTGACCCACCTCTCAATGGGAAAAGTGTCAAAGAATGTGTGGCCATCTTCACTATGTGATTTAATACTCCTGTAAAAGATTCTGACTGGGTTTCTCTTCTCTAGAAATGTGCTTGAAGAAAGATAATTATAACGAATTATTGCCAAATGATGATCAAAATATTAGCTTTATTGCTGCCAAAACTGTGCTAAGAGCCACATTTACTCCAGCTGAAATGGGGGCTTTCTAGTTCTTTTCTCCTGAATTTAAAGCAGGGGGCTCTGGGGTTAAACTGGCTGACACACCAGATGGCCTGCCTGGTCCAGAACTGGTAGAACAGAGGCCTGGCTGGACCTGCCCGGTGATGCAAACAAGTCCAGGCCCAGTAGCCAAGAAAGAGGCAGGGACTCTGCGGTGCTTTTGAGGCACCCGTTGATCACATACTTCAAACTGATTGGTCGCTCCTCGTCCCACAGCGGGACCTGAAGTTTCCTTTCAGTCCCTTCCTATCTTGAGAAGTAGAACAAAATTCTCTATCTGTTCTAAAAATGTCAGGAGGGTGGGGATGTTTCAAGCAGTTTTTTCCTTCCCCATAACATTCACAACCCACAGCCCTAGGATTATTGGTCATCGTTTCCAGTGGAAGAAAAGTGAGGCTTGGAATAGGTCACCAAGTACCCAGGGTCACGAGAGGATAAGGAGTAGAGACATACTCACACAGCGTGATACGCTTTCTCTTTCAGCACCTCTAAAATGAAAGAAATACATGTGTGGCAAACCTTGCCATCTCTTCAACACATACTAAGCCCTAAAACACACCCCTACTTATTTTCTCCATACCCTTTATTGCCATGTTACAAGGTCTATGTGTACTTGTTCATGTGTTTGCTGTCTGTCTCCCCCACCCCACTATTATAGGATCAGATGTAAAAGAAGTCACTGGAGTACGGAGAAGGTACAAATGTAGCTAGCGTTGTTTGTACGTGGATGTACCACTGTGTACACAGTAGTACCCAGTCAATACCTGCTGCCTTTAGAGTGTCCCCTGATGATGCTCTGAGGATGGGGGCTGCCATGCATCAGTCACTCCCGGCTGTAGAGTGCTGGCACATGGCCGAAGTTCTAGTGCTTGGTGCTGATTCACTGGAACTTGAGCAGCGTGAGGACAATACATGCCACGGAGACTGCAGTGAGATCTTATACAGGTAGGATAGTCTCTGTCCCAGGGAAATTGTTCCTGGCTTTGCTGCTGTTTCCTGTGAGTTTCACAGACAGGGATAATTGCCTTTCTTTCCAGCAGTGCACGTAGAACATCAAAACAATTGTCTGACTCTTGGGCAGATCAACAAACCAACAGAATGCAGTTGCAGTTCAATAATCCGGGCTGTAGAAAGGTATAGTTGTTTGGCTGGGTTGTGACCCTCGTTCTCTGAGTAATCCCTGCAGGACCTTGGTGGGGGAGCAGAGAAGTGGCGTCTCTCATTTCAAACATCAGAGTCATCATTTACAGTTTATCAAGAATGAGAGGGAGTTAGAGTTGAGAAGTGCAGAAAGGCACAAACAGCAGTTACTAGTATATTAGTAAGAATGCAACTGTGCTAAAGAAGCAGCTAAGCATAATAAAAGCCTGGTAATGGAAGGGGCTTTCTGTCGCAGCACTCTGGCAAGGGCTTTATGTGTTTTATCACATTTAAGGCTCAGAACAACCCTCTGAGGAACTATTATCTCCATCTCACAGATGAGAAGGTGGAGGCAAAAAGAGGCTAAATGATCTGCCCAAGGCAAATAATAAGTGTCAGAATCCAGATTTGAACCAAGATAGTCTGGCTGTAGAGCCTGTGTTCAAAACAACTATACCACTAGATCCTTCTGCCTTTTTTGTTTCTGTTGTTAACATTTTCAAGGTCTAAAGAGTGTATAAGCAAGCCAAGCAACACATCTGACATGCAAGCTCTTTGTTTTATTGGAATATATATGCATGGTGTGTGCATGAACACTTTCTATGCACTGTGTGCGGTTATAAATTGGGGTGGGAAGGATTTCAAAGGCAGCTTATTTGAGCTTCCCACCCAATGCAGGGATCCCCAGAGAATCATCATCATTCAGCTTTGCTTGAACTTTAAGGTCAGGTGAATAAAAATACTAACGGCCAACATAAGAGCTGATGCTAATAATTGCTGTAACTATGGAAACAAACTAGAATACAAAGGACAAAAAAAGGTTCTCAAAAAAGAATTAAAAAAAAACCAGCATACATACACAAGTCTTGGGAACTCAAATAAATTAATAAAGGCTGGAAAACAGAGGAGAGTGGGGTGAAAGAAGTATAGGCACTAAATTTCTGACCATCTATAAAACATAGTCAAACACTTTTTGTTTGTTTTTATTAAATGAGTAAGAGTTTTTGTGTGTTGGTGAAAAAAACGCTGTGACAACCATTCATATAATGAGAGACAGGATGTCTGTCTTCTAAATGGGTACAGAATATAAAACATATTAATAGCCTACCCGGGGTGGGGGGGAAATAGTGGAAAAGAAACAATGAGGAAACAAATGGACAGCAGCAGGACACCCCAATGTGTAAGCACTATGGCACACACATAGATTTAAATTCTTCTATTACAACTTAAAATATTTCAAAGTAGATTAAAAAGCAATGTGCAATATGCAATAAGCAATTGCATTCATTGCCCAATGAATGCAAATATTCTATTCAATTATTGCATAGTGCAGTATTTTGTTGGTTAATATCTTCTCTGATTACCTTGAAGATAGACTTTATGTCTTATTCACTTTGGTATTGCCAGTGTGTGGTTGGCATATGGGTGGTGCTCAGATATGTGTTAAACTATTTAATGAATTAAAAAAAAAGAGTGACTAACAGTATGAGGAAAATAGTATTTAATCAAAAAATATTATACACACGAGAGTAGATGGTTTCACATTGATAAATGCTATAATCAATACTGAAGACATAATAGATTTGAAACTTCTTTGCCAAAGAGCATTGCTATAAAATATATGGGGCAAAAACTGTTGGAAATACAGAGATAAATTGGTGGCGAGAATGCGGGTTTGGTAATCAGTCATACCTGGATTTGAATCATGGCTCTGCTATTTATTAGCTTGGGCCAATTATTCATTCTCTCTGAGTCTTATTTTCATCATAGACAAATATGAGAAGAGCTTCATTGTTATGAGGATTAAGTGAGGGAATGTAGGTAAAAGGGAGGGAGGTGTCCGCTTCTCAGTGGTCATATCTTCCTGGTCCCTAACTATCCTAAGGGCAAGGATCCCCATCTTTGTGATTTTCACAGAGCCAGTATAATGTTTTGTTAAAGTAGACATTCAAATGTCTGCTGAATATTGAATAATTTTAAAAAGGATTATGTCATTTAAACCCTGTTTGCCTGTTTAGCAACAGTGATCGGACTGCAGTGGCTTAACAATTTAGGGGTTTCTTTTCTTTTTTTTTTTTTTTTTTTTTTTTTGTTGAGACAGAGTCTCACTTTGTTGCCCAGGCTAGAGTGAGTGCCGTGGCGTCAGCTTAGCTCACAGCAACCTCAGACTCCTCGGCTTAAGTGATCCTACTGCCTCAGCCTCCCGAGTAGCTGGGACTACAGGCATGTGCCACTATGCCCGGCTAATTTTTTCTATATAGATTTTTAGTTGTCCATATAATGTCTTTCTATTTTTAGTAGAGACGGGGTCTCGCTCAGGCTGGTCTCGAACTCCTGACCTTGAGCAATCCACCCGCCTCGGCCTCCCAGAGTGCTAGGATTACAGGCGTGAGCCACCGCGCCCGGCCTAGGGGTTTATTTTCTTACATAAAGTCCAGACATAGGTGGTTCAGGGGATGCTCCATGAGGTTATGAGGGACTCCACCTCCTTCTCTTCCTTCATCTCACCAACCTTAGCAGCTTCTTTCCATGCCCAAGGTCACAGAATGGCTGCTGGAGCTCTGGCCATCATAGCCACTGCTATGGTTTCAATGTCTATCCCTAAAAACATGTGTTGGGAACTTAATTCCCAATGCAACAGGGTTGGGAGGTGGGGCCTGATGAAAGGTGTTTAGGTCATGAAAGCTCCGCCTCATGAATGGATTAATGCTGATTATAAAAGGGCTTGAGGCTGCAAGTTCAATCTCTTGCCCTCTCTTGGCTGTGTGCCTTTTTTGCTCTTCTGCCTTTCACCGTGGGATGATGCAGCAAGAAAGCTCTCACCAGATGCCGGCACCTTGATATAGGACTTCCGAGTCTCCAGAACAGTGAGAAATAAATTTCTTTTCTTTATAAATTACCCAATCAATGATTATTTTGTTATAACAGCACAAGAACTAAGACAGCCACAGTCCAGGTCACAGAAAGAGGAAGGACAACAGTCAAGGACACTTCTCCCACCTCAGTTATTTCTCTTTAAAAGCTCTCCTGAAATCCCACCCACAAATTCTGCTTTTCTCTTAACCCGTACACCACTCCTTATGAAGAAGGCAGACAAATGTGTGTGTGATTTTATTTTAAGCTGGGTACTTGGCCACTCTGTATAAAATGGAGGTTGTAATGTTCGTAAAGAAAGGGAGAATTGATATTGGAGAGGCAAGAAACCATCTGTCAAAAGGATGGATGGTTTTCTTGGATGCAAACTTCATGCATCACTTATGAAACTCTGTGTATATATGTTTATTATTTTGCTGTCAAGTGGGTTTACTCCAGCTGGACAGGGTCTGGGGTGGGGTCCTGAAGTGACCTGACCCATGGAGCTTTCCTTTGTGGGTTTTACCTGATACATATTGTCTGAGAGATTGAGTTTGGAGGTCAGGGCAACAATAGAAGGTGCCTAGGAATTATTGAAAGGTATTTGTTAATTTATTTCACTGGTAAAAAAAAAAAATCATAAAAAAATTAACAGGGGCTCCCGGTCATTCCGCCCCTTTCCTAGAAGTAATCATTTAAGATTTTGTGTAGACATATCTGGACATAGTCTCTGCATATATATACATAGATGGGTATGTATTCTGGTTTTCTTTTTTTAAGCAAATGGGACCATACCAGACATACTTCTCTGCACATTGATTATTTCACAATATTTAACAATAATTAACAATATTTCTTGGATATCTTTCCAAGTCATACTTAAGAAGTTGCCTTATTGTGTTTATACTATATGCCTATTATATCACTGCATGGAAATACCATTATTTATTCTTTCGATGAGTTTGTGTGTACTATAATTTACTTGAATGCATCTTTTTGGATGAACATTTGGTATAGTATTTTGCTATTATAAACAAGACTGTAATAAATATTCTTAGAAATATGTCACCTTGTATATGCCTAAAAGTACTCCAAGAGTTAGAATTTATTATGAGTCAGAGGGTATTTGTACTTATGACTTGGAGAACATTACCAGATTATTCTCCATAACTACCACGACAGTTCATGCTCCACTAACAATGTTCTGAGAATGTATTTTTTTCATATCCTTATTACATTGTGTGATCAAACCTTTTGATCTTTGCTCATCTAATCAGTGAAAAAAATGGTGTCTGGTAGATTTAATTTATGTATCACTTGAGTGAGGTTGAGTATCATACCGTAGACTTTAGAGCCTTTCAGTTTCTTTCCCTGTTAAAATTCTTTGTCCATTTTTCTCTTGGGTTTATTGACTCTGATAGGTGCTCTTTATAGTTTAAATAAATTAGCCTCTCATTAGTTACAAATATGTTTCCCATTTGTTTTTTGACTTTGTTTATGGTATTTTATTCATTCAGAAATTTTTTTAAAATTTTTATATAGTCAGATTTATTAATTTTTTAAATGGCATTCAGGTTTTATGTCATATGTAGAAAGGCCTACCTCACCTAAAATTAATTTAGTAGATCAATTTTCTTCTAATATTTTATGGTTCCCTTATTCAAGCTTAACATCTCGATCCTTCTGTAATTTATTTATTATATTTTGTCAAAGATATATCATTTTTAAAAATGGCCCACAAATTGTATGTGCTAAAAATAAATTGTACTGTTCATATCATGCCTTTCAGTGTCTAAAACTGACATCCAGCAACTACCTCCAGATATCAGCCAGGTGATTGTTGAAAAGAAGGAGTAAGTCAGTTCTTAGACCAGTGTAACCACAGTTTACAAGGAAGCCAATTTCAGCTCCTCCAGGAAGAAAGGACAAGAACATTTGAACAGAGAGTCCAACAAAGGGATCGGCCCTTTATTGTAGTTGTCTTCATGGCTTAGTAAGCTAACCATTGTTATGAATGTTCCAGGAAGTCTGCAGTCCTTATTTCTGCAGTCCTCTGTATGCTTTTCAAGAACTTGTTTATATTTTATAATGACCATCATTACAGTTCTTGGAAAATAAGCACAGATACTAACGGGATATGTAGGGATCCATATCTAAGTATCAAAGGAAATTTTGTGGGAATCATGGAAATTGTGCTGGAGGAAGAATCTGAGATAGTTCAGAGTCACGGTGAGACACCAGGCTGCAGAGTCAGAAGAGCAGATTCAGACCCAGCTCTGTGCCTGGCTATGTACCTCTGGGCCTCAGTTTTCCCATCTTTAAAATGGAAATATGAATGCCACCTACTACATAGGATTGTTGTCAGCCACTCTTAAAAGTTTAAATGCTCAATAGAGGTTATTTTATTATTACCCTGTTTAGGTAAAAATTCCATTGCCTACTTTTTTTTTTTATTTCAGCAAGCATTTATTGAGTGCACACTGTTTACTGATCACTGTACTGCATTCTGAAGCACAAAGAAGATCAAACAAGGTACCTGTTCCCAAAGACCATAGCCTTAGGTTATACAGAGGTATGGAGGCAGAGTATTAATAAAATCCACTGTTAGATCAATAAGGTAAAAAAGCACCGTCCATGGTAATCTAAACTAGAAAATGAATGGCACATATGGCAGAGTAACTTATGCTGGCAACAAGCCTATGAATGAATAGCAGCTGGATTGGAAAAGCAAGGAGAAGCTTTCCTCCCACGCTTCAAACCCAAACAATCCCCTTCTTTCATGCAGGTAACAAGAGATGACAGCACAGGGATCACGTCCTAATGCATAGCTTTTCAGGGCCCCAGTCTCTCTTTTCATCCTGATTAGAGGATAAAGGAAATGGGTTTCCTGGCTGGTCTCATCCTGGTAAACATTTTGCCTGCTTTGCAGAACCGCCACCCTGTTTAAGAGCAATTTGCTGGACCTGCAGTTGGTTGAAAACAGCAGGGCCTTTGTCAATGAATAGAGCCGTAGTGACAGGGAGGACATTTGTAAAAATGCTGGTGTGTCTCATGCCCCGTGCCAGCTGGTGCTATTAGTGCTCTTTTATGTGCCTCTTGAAATTCACTATAATCAATCTTTAAAGGAAAGCCAGGGCATAATGAATAATCAAATTCAGTCCTCTAGAATTCATAGCAGTGGTGGCTTCTAAACGTGGGTATTGTCCCGCCGAAAGTGGAAAACTTCTGAGAAGTTAAGAAAAACAGGTTGGTCTTGAAAATGTATCAGGGACGTTTTTGGTAAAGAATCATGTTGGCTCTCTTCCGGTGGTTTTATTTTTATTAAGAACTAGCAATCCATGAGCTGAAGTACGTGGACAGCTGGAACCCAGCCTTGATGTGAATCCTGCGTCATAGTCTTGAGTTACTATTTTAATAAAAAGAAACACTTCTATTAAAAGTCTCTGGTTGCTCCATCAAGTGTCCTATACCTACTCAAAATTATAATTGTAGAGATTGTACAGCAGTGTGGGAAAATGTCCGGGAAGTGATGACTTAAAAAAAGCAGACTTTAGTTGTTAACTAGCTTAATGATTGCCTCTGTATGTTTATGGACAAGGTGTGGAAAAGATCTCCAGTTAAAAATACTTGATGTGTTTGGGTAATAGAATGTGTTCAAAGTTTTCTGTTTTTCTTTTAAAATTTTACATGCTGTAAAAAATAATAACAAGTGATTAAAATTAGAAACTATGTCTACAGGCTGCCCATCGTTCTCCCTTCTGGGCCAAGGCTAGGCCAGTGTTTTCCATTTGGGCCAAAGCTTCCTATTTGCTGCTGTAGAGACTGGCGTGGGGTGCATGGAGCTGCTGGCTGGTGGTGTAGCAAGTGTGAGGGTGCTGGAACCAACTTAGAGTTTAACAGGGGTTGGTTAACTGTAGCCTGTGTGCCAGTTCCAGCTCATTATAACTTGTTTGTTTATCTGCCTAGGAGTTAGGTTGTGTTTATTGTTTGCTGTAGCTGTAGGTGGCAGGGGCTAAAATATCTTCTGATATCCTTATTTTTTGTCTTCCCTGTTGCCTTGGGTTTCCCTGGAGATTCCTATATAAATAGGATCTGAGCCTTGCAGTTCTTTTCAGCTCTAATCCTCTGATATACTGGAATCCTATTGATGTGATGCGAAAATGGAGGTGGTGGAGGTGGTGGTAGAGGAAGCACTCAATAATCCTATGATTAGGTCTTAGTCTTTAGTGAGTCTCTATCATTATAGATTGAAGAGCCTTTTAATTTCTCTCCTTGTCTGTCTCTGCTCATTTTTCTGTTGGGTTGATTAACTGTAGTGGGTATTCCTGATAGTTTTAGGAAATTATTCCTCCATTAGTTGCAAATATGTTTCCCATTTGTCTTTTGACTTTGTTTATGGTATTTTGTTCATAAAGAAAAAAATTTAAAATATTGATGCATTTGACTATATAAAATTCTTTACAAGTATTTCCAGGTTTTTTTTTTTTTTCACCCTTTAGAGAAGATAGGAAGGTTAAAGGGGGCTGGAGTTGGGTATTTCCCTTCCTCCAGTTAAACTCGCTCTCATAAAACCCTAGTAGGTTGGACTCTGGTAATATAGTTTTCCTTGGAGGCAGGTTTTGTTAAGAACAGAATAGTCTGGATGTATTTTAAAATAATTACTTTTCTCCTCCCCCTTCTGGAAGCTTGAGGGGACTTTTCTCTGTTCCTCACGGTACAAACCTGGTTGAGCTTCAACAGGTAAAACTCACACAGATGTGGGGTGGGCGTCACCTCAAGGCTGGTCTCCAGAATGTTTTAATCTCTCAAGCTAGGCCAGGCACAGTCTCCAGTAATTAGTCAATTAGCCTTTACGTATTTCTACCCAGTGCTGGCTCCAGTGGGATTTCTGCTCCATCTAAGATGTGGTTACAAAGCTGTTCTTTGTAACTACCCCCTCTTCAGTTTTTGCAGTGGTGATTTGCTCCGTGACCTTCTTGTTGTGAGAATGGGAGTGGTAACTTTTAAGCTCTTTACTTATAGAACCAGAAACCAAAGTCTACTGCTTGGTTTTATATAGTGTGGGAACTAAGAATGGTTTTTAGCATTCTCAAATGGTTGAAAAAAAATTTTTTTAATAATTTTTTGAGACATGTAAAAATTATATCAAATTCAAATTTCAGTACTGTATCCACAAATAAAATTCTATTAGAACATAGCCATTCTCATTCATTTATGTAGTTTATAGCAGAATAGAGTATTTGTGATGGAGACTGGCCAGCAAAACCTAAAATATTTACCATCTAGCCCTTTATAGTAGAAAGGGCTGTGAACCTCTGGTTTAGCTCACTCTGGACATAGATCCTGGTTAAGTTTTAATCCCTCGACACTGCCTGAGTTGAAAATCAAGTTATTGAGCACCTGTCAATTGCTGGAGAGGATCTTCACATTTAGAGGTAAGTGGAGACATAGGCTTGCCCTCGAGGAGCTTACAGGCTTGTGGGAGACACTGGAGGGACAGCCAATAAGAATTTACTGGACTGGCTCAGAATGAAAGGCTTCGGAGTTAGTCTTGGGCCACAGAGAGTCATTGAAGCTCAGCCTGTTTGTTAGAACAGGAAGGACTTGATCATGGGCCAAGGGCTGGCTCTTAGGAATGCCAAGGTCAGGAGGACATTCACGTGCTGCACTTTCTGACTCAGCTCCAGTCTTTCTAACAGTGATAGGTGCTGTGGCCACCTCAGTATGGTAATGCCACTTTCAAACTTGCATTCTCTGTTCATTGTCATTTTCAATTCTTACGTTACCGAGAAGTGTACTAGTTTGGGGAAGGAGTGGGCTCATTTATCAGAAAAGTAGTCAAAGCAAACCATCAACCTTGTCTCAGGAATTAATGATCAGGGAGAATTTTTTAAACATTTATAAATAGGTAGAAATTTTTTGACATTTCTGGGTTGGTCATGGACTCTGCCAGTATTGTTTTCCTACTTGTTCTGTCCTCTGAAGGCTGTTTCGGATTTCTTGTGAAAGAGAAACTAAACCACAAACTGTTTAGCTCACGTATATCCTATAATGCGTGTCTGTTATGATCTCCACAGAGAGTGAGAACTTTAGAACTCTTGGCCATGACCTGTATGTAAGCTCTTTCAGTCCTTACTGTTATGTACAACAGCTGTCAGATGTCAGAAATGAAATACTTCCTTATCTAAAGTAGGTTGATGGTGAGGAAGACTCGTGCTGGGCTTATCCAACAGCATGGATACAGACAGCAAGGAGATATACAATCTGGATTTTTTTATTCATTAATGATGATTTTCCCAAGGCCCAGAGTCCTTAGGAAAGTGAGGTGACCACTCTTGGGTCCCCTTTGGAAGCCACAGTATTAAGGTTAGCCTAGTTCACAATTGAGTAGTGACTTTGAGTCTTTCTGGTTATGTCCCTAAACTCCAATCCTGATCATGCACTATGTCATGGTTTGGCTTGGAAACACAGCTATATTCCCCTGCTGCCTTCTTATATTCTTCATCAGAATGATTGTGAAATCCACCCAGCAGGTCTTGTAAGTGGCTATCAACAGATTACATTGCGTGTTAATGGAGTTGGAGAAATAATGAAGCAAATAACCCCTGCAGAAGTAGCTGAGGCAGAAATAAAGAGCGTGCTCTTGACTGTCTTGCATCTCTCATAGAGTTCAGATTTGATGAGCATCTCCAACTTAATGTAAAGGTCACCTTAATGAAACCTCTGTCTTACTGTTATTATCTAGGCTCTTATTGAATACTTCCAGAGGTGGAGAACTCATGCCCTCACCTCAACCCATGTTCTTTAGGGTTAGAGACCATGTTAGTCAGGGCTTTTGGGGTTGCAAGTAACAGAATCCATCTCAAACTTGTTGAAGCAAAAAACATTTATTAGCTTTCTTGACAAAACTTGGGAAGGACAAATTTTAGGAATAACTAGAAATAAGGTTTGAATATTGGAAAATAATTATTTTTTTTCATCTCTTTCCCTCCTTTACTTTTCTCCTTTCCCCTTTCCATCTATGATTTTCTCTTTCTTCTCCTTCATTCTTTCCATTAGCTTTCTCCACTTAGTGGAAAACGTGTCCACCCGTAACTTCCCAAGCTCACACGTCCCTGCTTCACAATTAGAGAGGGTTTCGTGTTTGTTCTTTCTGTTTCCCATGCTTCCCAGGTAGAGGAGAGATGTGATTAGCAGAACTTTCATCCAATGTCTGTTGTCTATACCTCTGCAGTCACAGTGGCCAGAAAGGAAGGACACCCTCACTAGACCCTCATGGTTGAAATAGAGGAAAGTTTTTCACAGAAGAAGGGCGGAGTGTTAGGCTAACAAAACTGGAGATAGCTGTTTGAGACATCTCGGGTGATTGGGTGCTTTCATAAATTAAAATTGAACGTTTGTACTTTTTAGTTTTGCCTTCTCTTAAAACACAAAATGAATCAGTTCACTCTTCTTTGTGACATTTCAGATATTTAAATATTGCTGCCATGTCTGACCACTTAGTTCTACGACAATCTCCTGGCCGATGTCTCCTGTCTCTGAGTTGTCTTTCACTCTGGCTTTCAGCTGTAATTGGACCCTCTCAGACTTCTCTTTGTTCCTCCTGTTCTTTAGCCTCCATGGTCACCCTGCCATCCTCCCTCACCTTGCTCCAGTCCCCAGAGTTCCCCTTAATCATTGCTCAGCTGGCCTGGCAGCTGCAGACCAGTTACCCAGTGTCATGTAAGAATGGAGTCCTTTCAGTAGAAAACAGGTTTGGGAACCTGATAGATCTGTTTTGATTCCTGTGTCTCTCTCACTGAGTAAAAGCTTGACCTTGAGAAATTGACTCAGCCTCTTGCAGTGTTGTTGTAAGGATTAGGGAGCAGTTATACACAGTCCCCAAGGCCTGGCTTATAGCAGACATGCAATAGACAATCACTGTGGTTACTGTCATCATTATTCTTATCTCAATTCCCGGCATCCTACAGGACATGGGGTTAGAGATTTTATACTCCATCCTGTGCCCATGGAGAAAAAGGCCAGATTCCTCCTATCCTGGGAAAGACAGCTTGAAGAGGTGGCCCAACCATGTAGGCAAAAATTGGACCTGGGACTTCAATATCTTTTTCCTTCAAGCCTTAAATTTCAGTCTCAGCACTTAGACCACTAGGAATGTAGCTGTTGATTTTCTCTTATTTTCTACCTAAGATTTTAAGCCAATTGTCTTGAGAGAAATAAAAGCCCCACTATGTCAAGCTAAGGAATTGGACAGAACATGAATTCCATCCAGGTCAGCTATTAGAGGCTCTAAAAGTAGAAATGATGCTTCTCTGGGGGCTTTACTGAGACTGCCAGGTCACCTTGTTCGACTTCATTGAAGAAGGTAGTTTTCATATGCCTACTCTGGCTACATGTCTTGGCAGTTGAGACTCTCCAAATATTGGCTCTAGCCTGCTTTTCTGGTTTTAACTCCTTCAGTCTCTTACCCTCACCTTCTTCTACCCATCTAGATCAGGTCAGTTTCCCGTCCCCAGAGTCTGCTCTGTGAGTAAGCACCTGTGAACATTTTCTCACATCATTACCCCAGTGAGTGTCCTGCACCAAACTAAATCCTACTCATCTTTACTACCTTTGCCATCCATCCATCCGTTCACATTTGTCCATTTGCATCTGTTCATCCATTGAACAAAATTGCTATTTTAGACATTGAGGATACAGGTGTAAACAAGACCAAATCCATGACTTCATGGAATGTACATTCTAGTGTAAGAAACACACAACAAACACATAAATAGATACTTAATGCCAGGAGTGTTAAGTACTATATTGAAAATTAAAGCAAATTAAGGAAATGGAAAATGGTGTTGGGGGTAGGAAGGGTAGAGATTGACTATGTTGGAGATGCTCATCATAGTTCATGGAATCTTCATAATAACTTGCAGGACTAGGAAGGTCATCTTGTCCAGAATGCCCCAATGCAGGCATCTCTTTGACAGCATCTCTGAAAGGTAATGATTTGTAGAGACAATGCACCTTTGATCTTAAGAGCATGGGCCTTGAAACTGGATTGACCTGGGTTTGAATTCCGGCCCAAACACTTGCTATCGGTATGACCTTAATTGAGTTACTTACTATCTCAGAGACTTAACATTTCTTATCTGTCAAATGGGGGTAATGATAGCACTGTTTCAGCAGGTTGATGTGAGGGTTAAGTGAAGTTATATTAATATATGTAAAGCTATTGCAACAGAACCTGGGACGTAGTAAATGCTCAGTATGGGTTACCTGTTGTCTTTATTACCTCATAGGGTTGTCATGAGCAATAAAATGAGGTAATGCATTTGGCATGGTGCCTGATATCACCACCACCACTACTACCACTATTGCTATTTTTACTATCATCTAGTGACAGAGACCTTTAACATGGCAAGTTCATTGTCTTGGGAGTAAGCGAGTTTCCTTTTTGACAGTCTGTTCACTACAAATGCTCTTCTCCACATTGAACCCAAATGTGCTTCACATGAGCATTTAGCTCGAGGTCCCATTTCTGACCATAACCTCCAGAGTCCAGGGTTGAGAGCCCAGCACAGTTCAGCCTACCCTCGCCGTGCCAGCCCATGGCACACTGTCCTGCTCTGAGCTCCTCAAGCTGTTTCTGTTAATGTCACTCACTTGGCACTCACCGTATAGCGTTCTGATAGCTATTGCCTTATTACGTTAGTATGGAGTTCAAACCACACTAGAACGTAAGTGCTCTAGGGCAGGATATTGCCCCACCTTTTTTTTTTATTACCGTCTTGTATGGATTTCTCTTTCTCTCTCCCTCACATGTGCGCACACATGCACACATGTGTGTGTGTGTGTGTGTGTATGCACACACAGCACAAAATCAACATTGGCCCACATGACATTTTCGAGTGTGCTGAAGGCCACTGCCAACTGCAACCAGGCTGGGTGAAATAGGAACCAGCTTCACGGGAACCAACCTCATTGCCTCACTTCCAAAAGTTACTGGTGTTTTACTGGAACATTTTTTATTAAGCCAGCTTCTTCTATGTGCAAATCAGAGTTGTGTCTCTTTTAAATGTTCCTGCTGACTTGTAATCTTGCTTATCATATTTTCCCTCCTCATTTACATCTCTACAGTCTGTTATGTACTAAATGATGCAAGTTTTTGGCCTAACATTAGATAAGTAAAGTGGTGGTTGAATTCTCAACCTCACATAACTTCCTGTGGCCTTTGCTCATGATGTTGTTTTTGCCCCAGGCATGAGTGGTATATTAAAGAACAGGCCTTCCAACCAGCTTGCTCCCATCATTATCCTAAGGATAATAGCAAATAACATTTATGAAGCATTCTCTTTATCTTCATATACCCTCTACATGTACACTTCACATGCATGATGCCGTTTAATCTTCACAATCACCCTATGCATTTGGAGCAATTCTTACTCCCACTTTAGGGATAAGAAAACTGAGACTTTCTTTGAGAGGTAAAGAGCCTTAATCTCAGAACTAGATTTCTTAAGGGGTCCCCTGTATGGTTCCATAAGGACATTTGTAGCAGTGAGATCATTTTTCCCTGTGACTCAGCCTCTGGCCACTTATTTATAGTTTCAAACAGAAAGTGAATTACTGTTAGCAACCTAGAAATAGAAGACTTTGGGAATTTTTTTTCATCTGTGTCATTAATTTACAAATTTTAGTTTTAGCTTTCCCTACTGTTAGTAAGCATTATACTCCCAAATTTAGGTTCATGAGACAAATTAGGATGAATATGTTCTACCATTGCAGGATTAATCATAGAGTTCCCTTAATACAACAATTCTCCCTATCATCTTTTGATATTTCAGTTTGATTTATAAAAATTCATTGTATACTCAAATTTTCAGGTACATATCCATTGCATAAAATAAGATACATGTATAGATGCATGCACTGGTTGAAAATGTTAAACGTGCAACTCATTTCATTATTGAAGTTCCTCTAATAAACAGCTACTTGCTTCCCAGAAGAACTCAGTCTGATCTGTGTTCTGCTGACCCCACACACCCTCTGGATCCAACCTGATACTCCTCTGATGTTATCCGCTGCCACTCTCTGCCTTGCTGATTCTTCACAGCTACATGTGTACTGCCTTCACAGGGACAATGTAGCTAGCACTATCAGACTGCAGTACTGTTCCTCCCTTGAAGGGACTTCCCATTGTGTTGGAGTTGGCAAGATTATGCATACTGGATCATTAGACAATTTGGAACTACATGGTGGTGCTGTTTAGAAATGGGACAGGTGTTAAGAGAGGAGAACTCAGAGTGGGCTTCTTGGAGAAGGTGTGAGACTTAACTGGAGACTGGATTTTGCGGGTGGAGTGAAAGGATGGGATTCCAGATATAGGATGTAGGAAGGTTTGGAAGACCTAGCTCAGTGTAAAGGAAGAGCTTCAAAAAGTTACTTAATTATATTTTACCATGTTTCAAGCAATTTTGAAGATGTGATACTGGAAGGAATCTAGCATGTGGGTGGGACTTGTCTTACCATTTTTCTTTGGTGTGTGTTAGGTGGGTTTCAGAAAGGAGTTTCCTGTGGCTCCTCTAGGACTGACGGAGGAGTTTTCTATTCCTGCACTGCCAGTGACTGCCCAAATGTGATGTTCCTGCAGGGCCTCTGAAACACCCCTGTGCCCTCAGGCTTAAGAACCCCAAGGAAGATGTGGGAAAGGAGCACATATTATTTCACTTCTTTTCCTTAGTTATAACAATTCTTATGAGGGCGGTCAGGGAAGTTATTCCCACTTTACCAAAGAGAAAATAGATATTCATATGTTAAGATACAAGGATGTGATTTTGAAAATATTATATATATGAAGTAATATTTATAAATTATATAAACATATATACATACATTTTATACACACACATGCACACACACACACAATGTTGTGCTAACTGCACTGTTTCTGGGGGCTGTAACCTAGCTAATGTGCCTCATCTGAGATCAAATTGGGTTTTTCATCACTTGTTGGTCTAATGAAACACATAAACCTGCCCTTCTATTAGGCTTGGCTCTTGCTAATTATCTCTTTCAATTTGATGTTCTTCTTCTCTCACTGTGTATGTCATTTTTAATGAGACAAACCAGTGTTTGGGGGGGGTTTACGGGCATGGAAAAAAAATAAGAACATCCCTAACGACTGGCAGTGGGTTATAATGTCAAGATTGTCTACAACATTTTAAATGACATGCCAAGCTGCTTTAAGCTAGAACAGGTGAACAAATGAGAATGGATTGTAAAACCTACCTGATCATAATGTCTGACATTTATTGGGTACCAATTATGTACAGACACTGTACTCAGCCCTTATATGGATTTGCTCTCTTAATCCTCATACTATTATTGTTTCCATTTTACAGAAAAGGAAATGGAAGCTTGTAGAAGTTAAGTAGATGGCTCAGGGTGGTGGAGCTGCTGGGTAGGATTATATATATTTTTTATAAAATAATTCAGTGGAAGGAAACTTTAATCATAAGCCAAATGTATAAGATAAAAATTGGGGGCCAGCTGTGAGAGCAGACGTTTTCTTCTAGCACCAATAACAATATCATCACCAACATGCATGGCAGGTGCAGACATGATCATGAAGATAGACTTCTTACACATAAAATGTATCTTAATTTAAGTTGTGTGTATATCTGGATGTGTGTGCTGTGATAAAAAGAAGTGGAAATAGACACATAGAAGTGACTTCAGAGGCTGTCTGAAATTCCTGTGTGAAATGATCTCCTCTACCTAGTTGTCATGTTGGAAACATCTTCATTAGTGATTAATATCCTTGCATAGTTTTTTAGGTGCCATCTTAATGTGGGCAACACATTTGTCACCTATCGGATTTCATCAAAATTCAGAGTTTGTCTTTTCACATGCACGTCCCCCTCCGTCCCCTGAGATAACTTAGCGACCTCACTCAGCACTGAATCTCACTTCATTATCTCTCCACCTAGCACTTCTCCATTCTGTGACTCTGTCCCTTGATACCTTGTTCTCTAAAGCTGACAGTGGGAGATAATGGGGTCAGTTGTCAGATGGAATCCTTTAGCCATAGACAATATGGTTCCTCTCCTTAGAACACAGTACCTTAATATTTAAGCAGCAGGCTGAATCTATGATTTTTCAACATCTGAACTGCAGCATATTGGGTTGAAAGGAGTGGTTTCAGGAAGGGGGGGGCGGTCTTTTAAATTTGTCAGGAGCCTTTCCCACACTTAAATCACAATTCCCTTTCCTTATGTATAAAGCTGATTCTGCTTGGAAAATGGAAGCCAGCCTTTCATTTTCCACCTGACACCTCATGATAGATGGAAGTGTCTCTTCCTCTTCTCCTTCTTATCTCTTAGCATCCTTCTTCTCTGAACAAATAAGCATTCGTGACCCTTGGTGAGTCAATTCCATTTAAGCAGAAGGCCAGATACACCCCGGTGTATTAAATTATTTTATAATCAATTCTCTTTTCTGCAGCATCTTTCTTCCAAGAGTCAGAGAGCACTTTGCAAACTGTATTGGCAACATTATTACAAGTCAGAGCACAGAGACCTGCATCTAAGGACAGCGATTTAGGAGAAAGTAAATATGAAAAGACAAATTCGGTTTTGATGAATGAATGATAAGCATTGCATGTGTTATCTGTGTAAGGTGACACCTAGAGAAACCCGCTGAACAAATAAATCACTAATGAAGGAATTTCAGGCAAGCCAGTTAGTGGTGGGGCAGTTAGGAGCCCAACAAGTCATTTCATATTGTGGACACTTAGTAAGTTTCTATTTAATGATTCATTGTTTAAATGCATCAATTCAAAATATTTGCTGAGCTCCTGGTATTGCCAGACCCTGAGCACAGTCCTGAGGATACAAATGTTTGAGGATACTACTGTAGGATGCAGTGGGGAATAAATAGACCACAGTGCTTGCCCTCAAGAAGCTTACATGGAGACACATGAGGCAAATAAACATAAAGATGATTAGAAGACACAAGAAGACAGATAAGCACAATGAAGATGAAATCTCTAGAGCAGAGGTTATAAACTGGCATATTTATAAAGACTTGCCCAGAATTTAAAAAAATAAATGTTGTTTTGAGCCAATATTGAAAAATTTGGATATTACACACACACTCACACACATACTGCTCAGATTTTGAGCTTCTTTGGAATAGCTCAAATCTGGTAACATTAGCCCTCTAATTCCCACTGTAGAATGAGCTGAGGCTGAGTAGCCACTTAGGTAGGGCAGGCAGTCTCCAATGAGCCACAGTTTCCACCTCTTGTGCATGTTCACTTGTACACAACAATGTTCCCTGATGCACAAGCAACGCTCTTTGGCATATGCCTCCTTGCCGTTCGAAGCATTTAAGTTTGAAAATGCTGCTGTATAGTGCAGTGGGGAATAAAGAAGGGGGAGGGAGTCCTGTTTTGAGAGGTGTCAGAAAGGAAGTGACTCTTGAGTACTGTTAAAAGTTGAAATGTTGATTAGGTGGAAAATGGTGGATGGACACTCATTATGAAAGGAAAGGTAAGCAAATGCATGATCTAATAGAGGAACCATGAGTACTCTGCCTGAAGCGTAATATTGGAAAGGGATTGGAGAGAGAAGCAAAGGCCAGATCATGGGGACCCTGCTTAGCAAGCTAAGAAATTTATACATATTTACAGTCTCTTTCTTTCTCTTTGCAACACCTTCTACCCAAAGATACTAATACAATGAGTTAAAATTCTAAAGATGAGTTAAAGATAAAGCTGTTTAGTTCCCAAGGTAGGAATCCTAAGTCCTTAACCTCTGCATCAATTTATTATCAAGTCCTGCCAATTTCATTTTTAAATATCCCTTGATTTCCACTCTTTTCCATCTTTATCTCACACTGCTCTCTCTCCCTATTTCTCTCTCTCTCTCTCTGGGTCACTGCATTCCTTCCAAGCCCTTTCACGGTTCCTAAATGTGTTTCTTCTCACCTTGCGGCTTCCTACATGATGTCTCCCTGGCCAGATCCTAATTTCCCTATGTCAAGTTCTTGTTCACCCTTCAGAGCTTAATTGTCAGTAACTCAGGGTCCTTAACCCTGACCTTGCTCTACTGCCTATTTCTTCTTAAACAAGGTTGGGTCTCCCTACATATGTTCTCAAAACATTCTTATTCTTCTCCTCCATGGAACATATAACAATTGTATAATTGTCTACTCAGTGACTCTCACCATCATTCAACTCCAAGAGAAACACGGGTGGAGTTGGGTCTGTCTTGCCCAATGCATTACCCACCCCCAATCGGGTAGCACAGTGACTGCACATTGTAGCAGTCATGTTATCACTATGGAGAAATACTTATAAAAATAATTTACTTATAAAAAAACCAGTGGTTTACATAGTACTAATATGGTAGGGTAATAACTCCTGCCGTATTATTGCTGAGGAGTAATAACAGAGAGACTGGCTGTATGAGCAAAGGGACCTTATTTATTCATTCATTCAAACTATATATATTGGAGGCTCATTGTGTACCTAGGACTGTATTAGGAGCTAATCTCTGGCTTTATGGAGTGTACATTGATGAATGAATAATGAAGGAGGCAGACAAGGATGAACAGGAAGGAAGGAAAGAATGGAGAGAGGGAGAGAGAAAGGGAGGAAAGAAGGAATTATTAATCTTAGTAATGGAATAATTTGTCTGATAGGGAGGGCTGGCCTTGTAAGCTCAACCAAACTTTCTTAATACTTTTTCATAGTTAAAATTATTGAACTAATGATTGAAAAATTAAAGGTGGAAATTTCTTTTCATATTCTGTGTTTGCTAGACATTTACAAAGTGAAAACTTTAAAACTTGGAAAAACCATGTTATGGCTTTGATTCAAAGACTTGGACAGTCTGTTTACTCAAAGAAGAAACAGAATCTAGACTCATGAGGAATTCAAAAATGGGCAGTTTTACAGACATGAATTCTAAGACCAACACAGACCTTTCTGCTGATGTTTCAAGCCAACCCAAGTGTTGCAGTTATGAGCCACACCTAGACTGTAAGTGGAAAAGTAAAGATGAGAAGGATATTTGGCTTCTGACTTCCCCTAAGTCTGTTTCAGTTTCCTTCTTTGCAAACATTTATGAACGTTTGTTCACAAAACTTTCTTAATAACCAAAAACCTCAATAGGCAACCGCAAGAGAGGGCCTCTTCACAACATGCAGACAGCCATACGATGCTACCAAAAAAGTTGAATACAATGCAGTAGGTGGATACATAGAGGTACTGTAGTGGTTTATGTAAAATATATTGATCCAACTTCTAAACATGGAAAAATCAATACATTTAAGCAGACTTCTTAAAAATGAGTTGACATCTCGGAAAGCAGTTTGGTCAACTGCTAGTATACAATGAAAGGACTAATTTCAGGTTTAGCCTCAGTCACAGCTGGATTCTGCAAACATGTATGGAATAAGGAGAGTGTGTTTCCTTTCTCTTTTACGACCTCCTACAACCAGTGGACTTGCTCAAGCAAGTTTAAAAAGTTGGCGAAAACGTGTCTTTGGACAAACTAGCTAGAAATAGGCTATGGCCCAGACCTCCTGACTAATTTTTTGAAGGCTGTCCTCTAAATTTTTTTCTGGCCTTCCTCTGATTTGGTGTTTGAAAAATCAGGCAAACTAGATTATTATTATAACCAATGTTAGAAATAATTATAATTTTTTATAATTTATGTTATTGGTATTTAGCTTTTATTATTTTCTTATTGGGTGCTATGCACCATATTACCTGTTACATATATAATTACTAACAATAGCAAAAAAACACCACATATGGAAGTGTACTCCTTCTACTATGAGGTTAGTAGTCTTATTTCTGTTATTTGCAGAGGAGGAATTTAGACTCAGACAGGTGTAAATAACTTAAAGTCCTGCAGCTGTGAAGTTGCATAGCTGGGCACTTAAATGTTTGAGTCTGTTTGCCTCCAAAGCCTGGGCTATTTCCACTAAACCGTGCTTAATAAAACCAGAACACTGCCCTACATAATGAAACAAGGATATGTCATTAGTGCCATTCTAGTCTTTTGCTGGGTACTGAATTATTAACAACATTACTCCTGGAAGAAATTTCCATTTTTTAAATTTTTTTTTGGAATGCCCTCCTTGAAGGTACACAGTAGATTGAAGAGCTAACACATTTCTTTTTCTATGAGCAACTCCAAAGTGGCCCTGTGGAATCAAAGGACCCCCTGACCCATGATTCTTGCTTTCCTAAACAGCAAATCACTTTACCATCTGGCAGATGCTTCGGAAAACAGATCTTTTGTATTTAATTTCCAGACCACAGTTCCCAGACCACGGAAGGATGAAGCCCAGATTTTTTGTATTCTATCATCTTTCTTTATGTGGATAGATATATTTTTAGAGCAAGTTAAAAAGGAGGAAAAAAAACCCATCCCAAAACAAACAATTTCCTGATCTAATACAAAGGATGCAGGAGTCTTCGTGGTCAGTAGAATGGACGGATGTCCACTGTTGCTACAACAGAGCTTGTTTGAGTAGAGGCAAACGAATTTATCTGAGAGGATGCCTGATTGCAGAGGAGAAAGGGGAGTAAAAGGTTTGGGTTATTTAGAGAACCAACAGTTATTCTTTAGCAGGCATCGAACAGTTAAACCTCTGGCAAACAGTTCCATTCAAGATCTCATCAAACAGAAAATGGCTAGTAATTTTATAAAATGTATTTTCTAGGGGGAGAAGAATAGAAGAAGAAAGAAGACAATAGTAATTTTTATCTCTGCTCAGAGACAATCACATTTAACAATGAGCATATTGTTCTGTGTTACTTTGTATGTGTATATATGTGTGCATAGCTATGCTTCTATATTTTTAAAACGAAACATAGGACCATACTACATATTCTGTATTTTCATCTGCCTTTTTTTTTTTTTTTTACTTGAAAATACATCATGGACATCTCTGGAAAAAAACAAATTCATTGCTTCAGAGTATTCCTTGAGTGGATCTACAGCTGTTGTTGGCTGCATATGCTGCTTTCTACTTACCTGTTACAAACTCTCCATGATGACGTTCTTGTAACTGAATCTTTGTTCAACACTTTCTAATTTCTTTAGGATAATTGATAAAAATGGCATTAATGAACTAAAAGCTCTTCACATATTCAAGGTGATTAAACTGTCCCCCAGAAAACTGGTTTCAGTCTACAGTCTGGATACAGGAAATACCATTTCTCCAATCACCACTAATACTGAATATTTATGATACTAAGTAGTAGAAAGAAATCATTATTTTAAAAGATAGCTGTATATTCATCTTGATATCATGGTAAATGCACAATTAATATTAAGAAAAGACTGTAACTTTTTTAGAAAAATACTTGCTTGGCACGTTTAGTTCCAAAAGGGTAATGCCCGAGTTGGCAAACTTTTTCTGTAAGGAGCCAGATAGTAAATATTTTAGGTTTTGGGGGCCACAAGATCTCTGTTGCAACTACAGTTGACCCTTGAGCAACACAGGGCTTAGGGGCACCAACTCTGTTTCAACACAGTTGAAAATCCACATATAACTTTTGACTCCCCCAAAACTTAACTACTACTCACCTACTGGTGATCAGAAGCCTCGCCAATAACATAAACAGCCGATTAACACATATATTTTGTATGTTATATGTATAATATATACTGTATTCTTACAATAAAGTAAGGTAGAGAAAAGAAAATGTTAAGAAAATCAAACAGAAGAGAAAATAAATTTATTATTCATTAAGTGGAAGTAGATCATTATAAAGGTGTTCATCCTTGTCATCTTCATGTTGAGCAGGCTGAAGAGGAGGAAGAAGAGAGGTAGGTCTCACTGTCTCAGGGTAGAAAATCTGTGTACGAGTGAACCCATGCAGTTCAAACCCATGTTGTCCAAGGGCCAACTGTATTTAACTCTGCAGTGGCATCAAACAGCCATAGATAATGGCTGTGTTCCAGTAAAACTTTATTTACAAACACAGGTGAATTGGACCCACAGAGCTGTGGTTTGCCAACCCTTGTCCTATACCCTTTAAGGACAAGGCATAGTCTTTAAGGATACAACTGAGACGAAAGCAGAGCAATAGTATTATGCATGATGGAGTAACTCTTGAGAGGAGAGGCAGCAGTTAGATAGGGTAAAGACTGGGGGAGGTAGGAGAGCAGTCAGAGGTGAGAGAAGATGTCCAGTGTCAGGGCAGCTTGCAAGGGTCACGGAAAAGCCTGCCAGAGACAAATTCCCTATGGAGTGGGTGACTGAAAAAATTTGGCTGAGAAATTTCATCATGTCTAAAATTAATTTTAACTTGTTTCCTGTTTTGCTACTCTCTCTTCCTCAAGCCTTTAGTAAAATTTTGCTAAACAAAACTCGTGGTAGTATGCCTTGAAGAAACAAGGGAAGTAGGAAGGGTTCCACGGTCGGAAGTGGGTGGAAAGGGAGCATATCTGCAGTAGGTGCCCTGGTGAATGGAGCGTCTGAGAATTAAGCTAGGAGAGGGAATAGAGACAAATTGTGGCAGGCTTGTAATTCTGCTTCTCTCTGGAATCTTCAGAAGTCCCTGGGGAATGCTGGCCTTCTCTCAGTCTGTGGGATAGAGCTGTATCCGGCATGGTCCTGGCAGGAAACAGATGTAATGCTGGAGCAGAGGCATGGGCGGGGTTAGGGAACCAGCCAAAATAGGGATGAGCCCAGTGGGGAGCCATTGCACCCCAGGGCATGGGGACATGGGAAGAGAGTTGTGTCACCCAGGCTGATGAAAGCTGGAGCCAATGAAGACCCTCCACCCTGCCCCACTGCTAGCACTTGTAGCTGAGTGCAGCCAAGACCAGAGAGGACACGAGGTGGGCAGGACTGCTAAAATAAACACTCAGACCTCTTTCTGTCCACCTTTGTTCTCCTGCGTGTGTTTCCCATGGCTGGCCCAAATGGAGGTCAGAGGGCAAGCTCGACAGGATGATGGAGTCCACAGAGGTCAGGCTCCCAGGACACCAAAAAGGACAGAGTGGATTTGGGGGTGAGAAGTTGTAATGGAGAGTAACTGGCCATTTTATTAATATTTGAGTAGTAAAAGAAAAGATAATATCAGAAAGCTGCGGAGTTTGAGATACCTGTATTTTAAAAATCTGCCCAATCATTTAATGAAAAATGATATTATATCATTTTAATTTAAAAAAACATAACAATACTAGGAGCTTTAGACATAGAAGGAAGGGACAACAGATACCTTTGTGATATGCAGTTGTTGCTTGTTTTGGTTTTGGTATTAGGAGTCTGAAATATTCTCCAAATTAATCTATATGTGGCATGTTTTTGAAGTTTCCTTCGTCCAAGAAAAACTACCAACCCTAAACAATAATGATAAAATATTAAAATAGAAGGAAAAATCATTCCCACTGAGTTCCTCTGCAATTATAGCAATATATTATATTTACTGGTAGAAATGGAGTTGAAATTATGCCACATCAGATATGCTAAGAGTAACTGAAAAGTTGAGATTTGTATTCTGAGGGAGTGAGAATGATCCATCTTCTACAGATGAGTCAGCTTCCAGGGTTGGTGGAGGGCCTGAGACAAATGACAGTTCACAATCGTGTTCTTGTGTAGCTCAAGGAATCTTTGTACATTTTTCTACTGCAGGGAATTGCATTGTTCACATTGATCTTCATTTACTTAAATGGACCCATTGGAGCCTTTTAGAAAGAAGTGAGAGGTACTAGTTAATTTTTAGCATAAGAGATGTAGATATACTCCCTTCCAAGGATTGATTTAATCAGCTTCTCTTCCAAATGCAACTGGAAATAAATGGAAGTGAAGATATGAATTTACCCATTCCATTAGGTTCTTACATGAAGGATTTCCTTGCAAAAATAATTTTTTTTGAAGGCATGACATTTTCTTTTATTGGGTCCTGTGATGTAACAGTAGTGTGCTCTGTGCTTTAGTCTGAGACACATGAGTTTAGGAACAGATTTGGGCTTTTTCAGCACCACCTGCCAACATAGTAATTATGACACCCACAAAAACCCCACACCTCTAAAAGCATCTCAGTCCTTAGACTACCTGCTGTTTATCTCATGTTTTATTCACAGATTTCTCCCTATCAGGAGATAGGGAATTACTACTTCTACCTTTGCTGCAAATCAAACTCCATTAGGTTTTCAACTTCCTTCACTGATGCACAACCCTTTAAACATGCCTTCACATGACCCCTCACTCAACTTTCCATTAATATGGTCCAGTCACTCCTGCCTGCATTACAGATATCAATTAACAAGAGCGTTACTGGCCAGGTATCAGGAAAGCCAATCAAGAAGCCAAGGAAAAGGTGTCGATTTTGTTTTGCAATGACCCCTATGTTACATGCAATTTCCTGACTCCAGATTATAATGAAACCCAGTCAGCCAGTCTGTAAGATCTGTGTCCTTTGAAGATTAAGCTTTATTGAGATTGTCCTCACATTTTTCTTCCTACTAATCAGAAGTTTTCTTGTGGAACAATTGAGCAGAAAGACCCATAAAGAATTTCTGCTTCCATAGTACAGTCACTGCCTTAAAACCCACGAGTGCCAGAGTTGAGATGCCAAATCCGTACCTTCTTTATTATTCACAAGAGAAAAAGGAAATCTATTAATTCATATTAGGGTTATATTAATGGAATGGCCAGAAACCCCGCAGGCGAGGAAGAAAATTATAGACTTCACCTATCCTCAAAGTACAGCCAGGGTTTTGATAGTCATCCTAAAGGAAGAATGGCTCTATTGTCCAGAGATGTCTGCTGGCAGACTTTTCTTTTGACCTTTCCTTTGAAAGTGATGTTGTTCTCAGGACTTGAACACGACGCATAAGAATTACTCCAGAGGTTTGCATACACAAACCACATAGAGCGCATTGAGAAATTTCTTAGCAGTAATTTTGGCCCTTCAGGGTTTTTACCTTATATTTTAATACCAAATGCCAGCCTCTACCATCTGTATAAGGTGAACCTTCACCCTTGTTCAGTAAAGTAATTGTGTAACTTGGTTGTGCACACACTGAAGAGTCTCCAGTAACCTGATAAGTCACTATTGATTGTAACAACAACAACAACAAAAATATTTAGTCATTTTATTTTAAACCACTTTAGTTATAGTTTTTGTGTGTGATAAAAAATTAATAGATATAAAGTCAGTGGTGAGGGACAAAAAGAACAAAATAGATTATATGCTGTACTGAACTTTCTGCCCACCATGGGTGGTATGTGTTAAGGACACAGATTCGTTGCTTCCTCCGCACTCTAACGTAGCAGGGAAGGGTGGTTCAGCATCCTTTCTCTGCAGTCCTCATCCGTCCCCCAAATGCACTGCTTTGCATTAGCTTTCAGGGAAATGGCAGCGTTGGTGAGCTCTGCAGGGCCTCAAGAGTGCTTCCTGTGGTTTACTCCCACTCACTTTATATTTCTTCTAAATAGCTCACTTTTGCACACTTGGAAATTTCCGTCCATTCTCTCTTCCTAATCATTTTTTAAAAATATGAATTGAGTCTTGGTGTAGCAATGATCCCCAGGGATCACTGTTGGTTCTACTTCTCTTTCCCTCACCCCACCCTCAAGGTGTGAGTTGATCTGTCCTCCCCGCCTCCCTTCTGCAAGACCCACAAGAGAGCCCTGGCTTAGTTTTCAGACATTTGTGCTGTGTGAAGTTCCCTAGCTAAACAAATACTTACCGGTCTCATACTTTACAGAAAGAGGGTGGAAATTTCTTATTCTGAGAGGCAAGTTATTATTCCAGTCTATGACAGTATCATTTAAAGCTCCTGAAAGGAGCAGTTTAATGAAATGCCCATGTGTGTTGAAATAGTTAACAAATGTCTGAAAGGTGGAGGATTTCCACTGTTCCCCCCCATGGTAGGAGGAAGCTCAGCTGCGGAGCGGTGCAGCTGGGGAGGGAAAGCTTAGCAGCCACCCTGTCAATCGATCCCTCTGCCTTGTGTAGCAGATAAATTGCCTGAGTGCATGTGATGCTTTCAGCTGGGCACATCCTGCAGACAGGTGAGCCAGTCATCTCCCTCAGTAACTTATCGCTTACTCAGTCATCCTGGGTTGTACACTTGCCCAGATATCACATGAAAATCCTCTTTATTGCTTTTCAAACCAATGTAATACAATGCTCAGGAGAGGCAGAAAGATGTTTTTAAAAGGCATAGTCTTCTACCTCAAAATGCTTTCACTTAAGCCAGGGGCTGTACATTGGCAGGCGGTGCTATGCTGGGCTGTCAGAGGACTTGAATTTTCTTTTTCATTTGAATGGCTTTGGTTCTGTTCTCTTGTTTCCACAGGCCTTATCATCTCCTATTGTTTTTCATTCCGCCCATTCAACATGCCTGCTCTACCTGCCCTGACTCTGTGGGTATTAGGTTTGTAACTCTGACTTAAACTCTTACTTTCTCAACTTGGTTTATAAAAGACAGTGTTTATATGTTAACCTCTGCATCCCTTACACACACTGTATCTCAATACTGGCCCTAGAATATTTTGGAGAATGGAGTTAGTTGTGTAGGCTTTGCAGGTCACATGCAGTCTGTGTGACGTTCTCCGTCACCTTCTCCCCCTCTTCTTCTTCTATTGTCCTCCTCCTCTTCCTTCTTCTATTTCTTTTTTACAACCTTTAAAAATGTAAAAGCTATTCTTAGCAGGCAGGTCATACAAAAACAGGCCAAGAGCCAGATTGGCTGTAGTTTGGCAACCACTGATGTAGAAGAATAAAAGTGGGGAAGACGCTCAGATTTATATTTTTAAAAATTAGGATGGGATAAAATACCATACTTTTAACTGCATTTATCTGAGTATCAATGCGTAGAACATGAATCAAAGTTGCCTAGAGAATTTTAAAACAAAGAAATAAAATCAATGACTAGTTGCCAGGAAGACTTGGTAGACTTGGGCATAAATCTCAGATAAGATCATACAAGGATAATGTCTCGTCCAAAAGGAAGAGAGCTTTAAGAAGTGGAGGTGGAGGCACTGAACCCCAAGAAGATGCATTCCTGTGTGCAAACTCACTGCGCCACATCAGGGAATGGACAGGGCTGATGTGATGTTATGGTGCCTACTGATTAAAATCACGAGCTGTGGGATCAAATCCGTGCTCCACCACTGACTAGCTGTGGTTAACCAGTCTTAAGCTCTCTGGGCCTCAGTTTTCACATCCATAAAATGGCAGTAATCATTTTAACCACGTCATACATAGTGTTGCTGTGATGATTAAATGAATAAATAGATTTAAAGTGCTTAAAATGTATTTGGCACATGGCAAATGCTCTGTACCTATTAGTTATTATTGGGATGCTTCTTTTTGTTTTACTGCAAAATCAATTAAAGGAAATGGATGATTTCTTCTTGAGAGACCACACTGTGGAAGAAAGATGGGAGGTGATGGGAGAACCTGAACCTGGGTGCTTAATTCTATACAAAGCATAACATGTGCCAGGTTCCTGACTGTAACAACTTCATGGCTCTAAACATAGAGGAAGTGATGAGAACAGCACTGCTATGGACTTCGTCTAGTCTTCAGCCGTGTATATACGCGGTGCCTCACTTCCCTTCCCTTGCAGCTTTCCTCATGTCACTAAAATGAAAGAATCAAAGCGTCCTGCCTGTAGCAAAAACAGATCACAGAAAGGAAGCCAGGCAACTGCTTTCCTGTTGAATTTCTTTTAGGGCCACTGACTGATTTCTGTTAGGTCCAGATTGGTGACTCTAGGAATGTGGGGGGCATGTATAACTGTATCAGTTTTAATCACGCCAGCTCCAGCTCTTCCATTAACTTTGCAATTTGAGTGTCACAAGGCATTTATGATCTTCCGCTTCCTCACCAATAAAATAGGAGTTATAGCAACACTTCCCCATCTGGGCAGAAGGCAAAAATTTAAAGAAGAATTAGAAAGCACTCTACAAGCCCAAGTGCTTTGTAAATATTTAATACTTAGTAGTTGATCTAAAATGTCAGGAGAGTGTGGAGTCCAACATTAATCTTTTTGTTATGACAGCTTTTTAGGTGTGTTTAATTCCCCTATCCAAACACTGGGACCCTGAACTTTTCTGATTCTTTCTCCTTTTCTTATTTTTATTCTTCCACTATGACCAAATATTTCCCATCCAACAGCAAATAACAGTTCATTCTCATTCCTCTGCAAAAGGTAATGTTTTAGTTCACCAGGATCCCCGATGGGTGGCTCTCCACCTTGAGTTCCTAAATCCTCATACAGAAAAACTTAGGTTTTCTGGGAAATTCCCTTTTTTTGACAAAAGTACTTTTTGGTGTTTGAACGGGACTGAATGCCTCTGTCCCAGGACAACCCCCGTTGTTGGAGGTCTTCTCTTCTCTTCTCATTAGGCTAGCTTATTTCCACAGATAGGCTCCAGTAATTTCAACTTCACAATACTACTGGGTCTTTGTAACTAACCAGCCCCTGCCTCTGCTACTGTGTGCCTGGTTTGCCGATTCATAGGAAGGGTGTAGGTAAACTGGATATAGGTAAATAGATAAAAAGGAGAGAATTTGCAAAATACTTTAAAAATAATGCATGGTGCTTTCTCCAGATTAGCTCTGTTCTTTCTCTTGGAATTATAAGGGTTTTCAGTAAATGCTTGTCTGGCCACATTCTCACAAGGGACACTTGCCACTCTCTGGGGATGGCTTTGACTCCTATTGTTCACTGCGGTGCCTTCTCACACCCACCTCCGCTGCCAAACAGAAGAACAATTCTTATAAACAGTGATTTACTTCGCAGTTTTAGTTTGTCCTTAAATTGCAGATATGGTTGATGAGTGAAGTCTTTTAGTGACTATTTACTGGAATAGAACAGAAAATAGATTTGGGAATTGTTGAGGCTGCCATGTGTTTGGTGAAAAAAGAAAAAGAAAAAAAAAAAAAACAACCATGCCTTTTATGCTAAAAGAAAAACAAAAAACAAAACCCAGAAACCTTAATGGTGATATATACAGTCATCTGAGGCTATGATAGCTTATATTTGTATCATACTTTGCGATTTACATAGGACCTTTATGTACATTATCTTCTCAGCTTTGAAGTACCATTTCTGAGCCTTTTGGCTGATGATGTCCAAGGGCAACTTTAGAGGACAGAGCTGACGTGGATGGTTAGGAGTTATATGGAGGAACATTTCTGTTGCATTAAGAAGGAAGAAAGGATGGATGGATGAAGGAAGGAAAAGAGGGAAGAAGTCAGCCACTTAGCCTGTCCAAGACTTTCTTTCCTTATCTAAAAGGTGAAGATAATAATAATCCTTATTCTATCTGTCTCATAAGGTCTTGGATCACCTGCAGTAGACTCAATATGAAAACATTACTTTATCCAAAAACTACTTTAGAAGTTTAAGTGGGTGTTACTGTTTATATTATTATGACTCATGAAAAGTATATTCAAGCTGCTATAACAAAATACCATAAATTAGTTAGTTTATAAACAACAGATATTTATTTCTCACAGTTCTGGAGGCTGGGAAGTCCACGATCAAGGCAGATTTGGTGTCTAGTGAGGGCTGGCTTTCTGGTTCATAGATGGTACCTTCTTGCTGTGCTCTCACATAGTAGAAGGGGAGAGGGGCCTCTCTCAGGCCTCTTTTGTAGAGCATTAATCCCATTCATGAGGCTTCCAGTGCTATGACCTAATCACCTCTCAAAGGCCCTCGCCTCCTAATACAGTCATCTTGGGAGTTAGTGTATTAACGTATGAATTTTGGGGGGACACAAACATTGAGACCGTAGCAATTGGTCCATCCAAAATTGTTTCATTCACTGGCCTACTGTACTATAAAGTTCCCACTTTGGGGGGCAGGTAACACAGTAACTTCATAGCATTTATCAATAAATCAACTGGATTGGCCTAGCCACTTACGTGATGCCTTCTGGGGAAACCTAGTAAGGATGAAAAATGGGTATACTTATGACCAATAAAAGGGGGTTGAGAAAAGTTCTCAATTGAAGGATAATAAGGAGGAAATGAGAACTGCATTGCAAGGGTGGGTGGACAGCATGCTGAAGCCAGACTTCTTGAAGACAGATCTTGACACGGCAGCCCTGGGTCTGCCCTCAGTCATAAAAGTCAGCAGTGGCGCTGTTCCCATGACTTCTGAACGCTGATATCCTCCAAATCTCTGGATATTGCTTGTGATTAGGTCTTTTTAAGCTCGTTTTGGTTTCCTTTTCTTCTATCAAAAATGCTAATTTATAGGATATAATGTCAGATTTGGACACAAATTACCTTCTGTTCCTCTCTTAGAAAGTACCAATAGAAGGAACATACATTACATAGTTATGAGATTTGTTTAAACTGAGAACAGTTGTATAGTTAGCAATCATTTATTTGGTGCTTCATAGTTGACAAAATGTTTTTTCATACTACATAATTTATTCAGTACATTAACTCTGTGAAGTAGGTAACCCCAGTATTTTGGAGAGAATAAAGATAATAATACACATCTATCTTACCAGATTGAGAGGATTAAATGAGACAACATTTGTAAAGGACTTTGCATAGATAGCCCCCTGGCATAGAGAAAGCTCTTACTTCTAATGACCATATTTTATGGATGAAAAAATAAATTCAGAGGATTTGTGGTATGTTTGAGGGCACAGGACAAGTTGAAGGTGGATCCATCACGCAGACTGCCACTCTACCATGCTAACATGTGATGTCGATGAACAGTCAAACCATTGGATATTTAAGTTCAAATTCCATGTTACAAACTGTTGAAAAAGAAAGGGTGGGGGAGGAACAGAGAAGGGGAGAGAGAGAGAAAGGAGAAAGGGAGAGATACTGATTTTAAAATGGTGAGAGATTTTAAAATGGTAAGGCAAAGGTGAGAGATAATGAGTACCTCACCTAGGTGTGATTAGGATAGCATGTAAAAGTGATGTGGGCCTGTGGCTTAGGTATGGTTATGTAATCAAAAGGGCTTCTGAGAATGGAATGTGTTTAATTTTCTTCCAGCTTCCTGCTTCCAAGGCTTCAGTGTTTCAGCTCTGCCACACCAACCTTTGCATATTAATAGATAGTTGGCAATCCCTGGGGAGCCCAGGATGAGTGAGAGGTCTCCTGTAATAAAATCCAAGCTGGGACATTTGAAGATATTTGTGAAGCCTTTTTATATCTACTTTGCTTCTTGACCTCCCAACAAACATCACAGAAATGTTATTTCCAGCAATAGAAGTTTTGGTCTCCAGCAAAACCAGCTATTGATACAATTCTGCAGTAAACAGATTGGCGTTCATTAGCTCCCAGTTTTTCTTTGTGGCTCTCCTGCCAGACTTTTCGTTACCTTCTCTGACATCTGCCTGTTGCAAAGCCTTATGTTTATCTAAGGTTTCTTCAGAGTATCAACTTTTGTCCTGGGCCTTGCCTCATGGAGGTCCCTTGTCTTGTCCTCCAAGCCACTCTCTTCTGCTCCTGCAAAAGGTTACCAACTTCCAGTTTGACTCTGGGGTTTGTGTAAACTTTGTGGCATTGACTTCATATTGTCACATGACCACAGCCACAGCTGCTGACTTGAGCAACAGTCCTCTTCCACCTGAGTAACAACTCTTTTCTTAAGACACAAAGTTGACAGGCTTGTAGTTTCTTTCTTAAATGGCCATAAGAAGTTTGACTGCTTTTCCTGACTCACTCTTTCTATTTTATACTCTCCTTCCTAGAAATTCACAAGCTCTCTAATGGGCTGGGTTGAAAAACAACTGGGATGTGTTTGGCTCCAAAGCTTTTCTGTCTGGTTATACCCAGTCATCCTTTATCTGCAAACTCTCAGAAATCTCTATGGTGGGGGATTCTTTCCCCCCAAGACTTTCCAGACAGTTAAAAGGTAGCCATTGTTTGGGCTAGTGCTGGCCACGTGGTGCAAATGCTCTAATCACGCTCTCTTTTTGGAAGTTCCACCAACCTATATTACAGCATGCAGTGTAGAGGTTCATCATTCTGGTTCTGGGGTAAATTCTAGCTTGCACCCTAGAATTGCCATCTGCTCGTTTGATGACCCAGGAGCATTATTTCCCACAGGTCTCAGCTTCTTTATCTATAAAATGGCGATAATGAAAGTACCCACTTCATAGCGTAGCTGTCAGGCATTGAATAAGGTGACATAAAGCCCGGCGCATAGCAAGCACTCAATAAATATTAGCTTTCATGACTTGTGTAAATAAAACTCAGGACGGGCTTGAACTTCTTAGGTTATAAGCTTTCCTCCTTCTCTTTGTGCTTCTCTATTATTTGCATTACACAAAATATTTATTGAGTCTCTGTGATGGTCTAAGCACTGTGTTAAGTTCTTTACATTCATTGATCTTATTTAATTCCTCACAATAAGCCTTGAGGTTGGTATTATTACTAACAGAACTTTACAATCCTGGGGATGTAGCCTTGAACAAGACAGATATTGTACCCTCCTGCCAGAGCTTATCGTACACTGGGAAAGTCAGATGTTAAAGTAGTAATTTGCAATAAAGTAATTACAGCGGCCTACTCCTCCTTGAGGCAGTGCCTGCTTTTCCATAGTGATTACTGGATCCTGGAGTTTAAACAGAGTTTGCCTTAATATTGTTAAGTGCTACATGTTGTGAAATCGTATCACTAACTTTTGCATCCTTGAGGAGTCTTATCAATGAAAATCCTAAAAGCCAAGAGATGGAAAGGAATGGAGGGGATATGGTGGTTTGTATTTGTTAGGTTAGAGCTAATTTTTCGTAATTGCTAGTAAGCGAGAGATGCAGATTCATGCTTCATTCCTTCTTTCAGAAAGGACCAAATAGTTCAGAAATCCCAGCCAGCATCCGAAAGAAAGGCAGTTGAACAAAGAGAAACATTACTTTGGGTGGCTCAGTGGGAGTTTAGAAGAGACCTGTTGCTTGAAGATCTAGAATCGCTGAGCCTGGGTCCTGCAGCTCCAGGGAGCAGTGTGCTGAACACAAAACCAACGTTTTAGGGAGGAAAATGATACAGATCCCGGTGCATATCCCACACCAGTTGCCAGCCAACGATACCTTTTGGAGCCCTCGATTAAAAACCATATCCAGATTTTTAACACAGATAGACATTCTTATCCACACAAAGTGACCCCTCATGTATGATGGCTCATTCTAGGAAGAGGAAAGAAACAGGCCACCCAATGATTCTGAAATAAATTCTTGTAATTGCTTTTTTTCCCACCATTTCGTGAGTGTTTCTCAGAGAGGCTATTTGTCTAGCTCAAACTTTGCATACATTTAATTTTACTCCTGGTCATGGCCTATTGGATGCAATTAGTTTCCTCTATCACCCCTGTGAAGTTTGTCATGAGAGCTAAGTAGCATTCTGGATACTGCTTAATAACGGTAGTTCTAATGAACATGCTCTAATAATATTGCTCCTTGCAACAGGTGTGTTTACCCCAAAGTATAAACTCCTTATAGGACAGGCAAACAGAGCCGACTCATGCCTATTCTGCAGGCTACCATGCCTTTCTATTGAGTATCTCAAAAGAAATGTGTTGTGTGCTACCTATTCATGGATTATTCCTTTGTTTGAAATAGAAATGATCTACTGTGCACTGAAGTAAGTTTATAATGATCTGAAGAACAGAAGAAAAACTTTTCACACTCAAGAAGCCAGAACCCACATCCTCAGAGTGAGCTTTCTGCTTTTCAGCTTAAACTTGAGGAGTAACCGGAAAAGTCTACTTTAAAGTGTGAGCTCTGCTAGAAACAGCTAACATCATTTTGGATGCTTTCGCTTTTTTTGTTTTTTAAATCATAAACTGTAATGCTGTCTTCCTCTCAGCAGTTCAATGTTGCAGAAATCAGTAGAGTTAACATACAAGTTATAGGAAGGTATTGGATAACCAAAGGAAACTTGAAAAAAGTAACCAATTTACAAGGCACATCAACACTTTGAAGAAAAGAACACCGGCCACAGAACCCTGTTAAAAGTGCCAGTGATAAAGCTCTTTACAAAGGTATTATGCTTTCCAACTTTTAATTTTCATACCCTCCTGGAGAGATAAGCATCGTGAAAAGAGCCAAATTGCTTCATAGGGCTGTCAGAGGAAGCTGCAGTTTTGAAACACTGCTCACTGTTTATACAGTTCCCCCATTTCATAAAATAAAATCGTCATACTGGTCCCCTCTGCAGAAGTTATACAACATTTGGGAATCCTGAGCATTTTCCATTGAAGTTTGTCTTAAGGGAAGTTAAAAATTCAACAAGTCATAATCGTAACCCAGAATCATGCCCATGGTACCCAGTAACAGCTGGGGTCTGGGCGAGAGAGAGGAAAAGGTTCTTCCGTGGGCATCTGCGGGTTTGCCTTCTGGTTCTGCTTGCTGAGTGATTCAGGGCCAGTCTCCTCCCAGGGGGCCTCAGCTTCCTGCCCCCGCCCTGTGAAATGAGCCTGACAGCTGCATGATCACCAAGGTCCTTTCCTGCACCGTTCTGTGACTCTTGGCAAGGCAAAGGAGCTGACCTTTTCTAGTGGCATATTAAGCAATCAGGACTAGATGTCTCAGAAGTCATCTCTTCAAACTCTGTCCTTCCAGGCTTTCATACACTGTCCAAGGGAGATGATATTGGTCCTCTTCATCCTATTTCTAGTGCTCCACCGTCGACCATCTTTCTTCACTCTCTCTGAGCCTGGAAGTAAGGAGCTGCTGCCTCTTTTTATGGAACATGTGTGATTACTGTATATTGTGGTTTGTAGGTTTTTTACTCTGACTCAAGAAAGGAAAAAAAGAGAGAGCATTCTTTTTTTTTTTTTCTCCTTGAACAAGCTAAAATAGGCAGGGTATAATTTAACTTGGATTTATAAAACTGCAATTTATTCATTCAACTGAAAATACCTGTACTTGTTCTTATTAGCTATTATTTATTAAGCCACCCCATAGCAGGCACTGTGTGAAGGTCTCTCTCTAGAGACATACTACTTAAAGTCTTTAAATCACTATGAAAGATAGGTGTTATTCTTCCCACTGTACAGAAGATGAAATTGAAGTGCAAAAATATCAAGCAACTTGCTTAGGGTTATTCAACTTGTGATGGAACTGAGATTCCAATTCATCCCAGTGATCCTAACCACTATATATATGTGTATGTGTGTATATGTATGTATACATATATAAAAACACATCAAAGAGACATAATTGGGAATAATGTCTCCATTTGTAAAACAGTTACTTTTGGAAATTAAACTCATTTTGAGGTCCTTTATAAGCTCACCACTTGAATGTTTAGAATTCATTAGAACTGACTGTGACACAGAGTAGGTACTCAATGTGGTTGCACAGTTACTTGAATTTATAAAAATGGAATTTTTGTGTGAAACATCACTAAGGGGTTGCTGACCGAGTTGGCAGTGCACCTGTTGTGTGTTGAGTTGAGACGACTGCTTTTGCAGTCTCTGTGTTTGCCCTTTGGCCTGATGCCACAACCGTGGGCACAGTGGCCATAGGGGTGGCAGCCCTGGTGGCCAGAATCCTGGGACATTAACCCACATTCTCTGCTTAAAAATATGGTAGTGGAAAGGCTGGCTCTAACAAACCAAATTTCCCGTTAGACATATTTTTTGATAGCTTGTCTATCCTGTGAGGTTGGTGATAAATTAGACATAGTCACTGTCTTCCTCTATCAGTTGCTCTGAAAGCAAGAGGGTTTTCAATTTTGGGCTCTTGGATAAGCATAGATTCCTGTAGGCAGCGAATAGAGCTTTTAAGCAATTATAATTATAGCTATATAGGGGAATATTTTTAAACTAATTTTGAATAATTAATGCATGCATGGGGTACGGAATTCAGCAAGTACCAAAAGTCTCACCCTCTCATTCACCAAGTTCCTCACCCCTCAGCAACCACAATTACCAGTCTCTTCCAGAATATTCCAGAGATATTCTAGACATATACAAACACATATATTTATGCATTCTTTTTTTCCACAGGAGTAACATATTTTGAACAATCTGTACATTGCTTGGAAAATAAGACTTTTCTAAAAAAAAAAAAAGTGTCCAACACATAGGGGTCAGTTAATAAATACTTTGTTTATCAAATGCATTGACAAAGGCAACAGGCAAGAGGGAAGGGGTTGGAGAAGGAATATCTGCATGGTAATACCATCCCACGGAACGATTTGCCTGGGGAGCTAGGATTTAATTTCTGATAATCCCTCTATGCCACAGTAGGAAGCTGTATGGTGCAGCAAAAAGACCACAGGGTTTGGAGTCTAACTCATGAGGAATTTGTTAGCCATTTTATTAGCCCAGCGATACACCAACTGAAAGTTCTCAAAGGAAACCAGCCCAGCCCAGGATGGGGCACATGGTGAATTTTACACAGGAACAATATAGACTTCTGCTCTGTCATGAATCCCCTATACAGTAATTTGTCTCAATTTCAACCTGGGTTGTTTTGCAATATTCCACATATGGTGAAAAAATAGCTGGTAGTAGTTTTCCTTTTTTCTGAAAGTAGTCGTGTGCATTTATTGAATATTTTCATTGCCAGAGACTGTCTGAAGCACTTTGCCTATAGGAATAGCACCCACAGGAACCTCACAAAGTAGTTACTAACATTATCATTGTTTTTAGGCCAGAAACTGAGCAAAAAAGTAAAATAACTTGTTCATGGTCACCGTTCTGGTAAAGGGACCCTGATCTGCCTGGCACCGATGTGCCTGCTGCTAGCACTCCTCGCCTGCCTCTTGTCTGGATCACATGGTCTTATTCTCTGTAGACACAACCCTTGGACATGGCAGGAAAGAGATGCAATTGTTACCTCCCCAGTCCAGGTCTGGCACACATCCCCGAAGCTCTAGGCAGCGTTTTGCAGCTTTTTAATTTATTACAACTAAAAATAACAAGATGAAGCAGACTTTGACCCCAGGTGTCAGAGATCCCCGATTGTTCTTAACTGTGTTGGCCAGCAGGAAAGAGTTTTTACTGAGGTGCATTTTCTGGTCTCTCCTGCTCCTGTCTCCCAGCCTGCTATCCTAGAGAACCTCCATGCCTTTTAATCTCTCTCTGGATCACAGCAGGCCCCCTGCGATTCCTGCAGTGTAATGCAAAAAGAAAAGGAGAAAAGTGTTGACTGAGAATTCTGGCAAACATTATTTAAGCTGAAGAGGAGCGCTGCAGATTGACTATTAGACCATTAGCGCTGGTAATGCCAGGATGCTTGCTTGCCAGCATTCCAGTTTCAGATTTTTATGACTGTTTAATTACCAACAGTCTTCCACATTGCCAGGATGTGCCTCTTCAAAACCCCACTGGTAGTTCAGTGTCGATTGCAACCAGCTACGTGCACTCCCTCCATTGTAGATCTTTAATTGCTTTCTTTATTCCGTAGCACTGGCAGAAATAGTCCGGATAACAGCTCTAATTTTCCCTTTGAAATCTCATAGATTTTTTCCTACGTATCATGAAAAAAAGTCTGATAGAACTGTTCTCTTTGTGCCGAAGAATGATTTTTTCTTGTAACAATATTTAAACAGGAGTCTATTTCAAAACGTCACATTTATCTTCCATGTTATCTGAGATTCATTCATAAATTTATTTAGCCATTCGAATAATTGTGGGAATTCCATATTTGATGTAGATAGCAAAAGACAAGTTTATTCCACAGAGGGTGATTTTATCAAGAAAATAGCATTGCTACAGACACAGGTGGTTCTCTTATTTTGTAGAGCAACAAATTGAATCCTTATTCCCCCCAAAATGTGTTATCTCCTGGTCAACAAATGTCTCTGAGAGTGTCTAGGAAACTAGAGAAGAGAAGATATCCTGAGTGCTAAAATAATATTCAGGCTTTTAAATGGTAGCTAAGGATTTTTGTTAGAAATGTATGTATTCAAAAATAGATTTTTCAAATCTGAATGAACAGCGAGTCCTTAAACAATGATGAGCAAAATAGTTTTGCTCAACTGCACCAGTGAACGGGGAAAACTTTAGTTCCTGTTGAATACATGGTAGAAACAGAAGCCCCTGTGGGGTGGGAAGGGAAAGAGAAGGTAGTTTCAATATCTTGAGCACTGAATGCTCAGGCTCACCTCTCACATAGTCATCTGTCAGATCGGTCAGACTGGTTTATTACAAGTTGACAGTGATAACCTTTTATGTTTTAGACACCAGTGTTCTAATTTATCATCAATGTTAATGATAATTATCAACTTCATATATTTTGATAATGATACTGAGAAATTTTCACATAGTGACTCTTAAGACAGATCTCCTGCCTAGGATGATGAAGGAGCTGCCTTTAAGGTACCAAGACAGACCAGATAGTGTCTGAAGATTCCTTCCAGCCCTATGTTACGATGATGAATATTGTATATTGGGGAACCTTTCCGCTGATATAACATCTATTCTTTCCCTGTTATGGCTGCTGCAGCCACCAACTCCCTAAAAGCAGGGTCTGTCCGAGACAAGGAGCTGGGTCCAGGTAGTTAATTGGGAGGTGATCTCCAGAAGTGGAATGCAGGGCAGAGAGACTGATGCAGGGAAGAATGGGAAGTCCACAAAGAGTGTGATATTGAGCCGGTTACCAATTTGAACAACTAGGACTGAATCTCTCATGGGGGCCCTTTGAAGAATTGTTCAGAATGCATTTAGAGTAATAATGCTCCCCGCCATGGGTTTGAAGGCTGCAGCATTGCCCACCAAACTCTCACCTTGCCCCTGCTCTCTCCTTACCTCCCCACTCCCAGCCTCACATTAACGCCTCCATACTTGGCTGAATGGCTTCTGCGGCTTTGGAGAAAGTTCTGAAGTAGAGGAACTGAGAAGCCTTAAGGTGGGAAGCCCTCATTGTCTGCAGGAACTGTCCATCACAGCTGCAGCTGAAGTCAGATGTGGTTTAAGTCAGGAGTGCTCAAAGGGATGTGGCCTGGAACCCTGTCAGCAGCTGCCATGTATTCTAACTCCTTGTACGCACTGCCCTGCATCTCCACCTCCCAGCCTCTTCCGCACCACTGTTCGTTCACATTCAGTCCCGTGCATTTCATCCACAGTCTTCCGTGGCCTCTCTCTAAGTCTGCTTGCTTTCCTGCTCGCTCCCATCTCCATCTCCCTGCTACATTCCTAAATCAACTGTGCAATTCTGCCACCCTGCCTTTTCTCCGTCTGTCACTAATCTCATTCTTGTTTGAGGACCTTGTCTTTCTTATCTGCTTTCCATTTCATTTAAACAACAAAAAACAATGAAAGAGCGGTTCCCAAAGCTTAAATCTTATATTGGGTTAGAGGTTTGTGTACAATATTATGAGCTAATTTGCAGCCAAATCTTTAAAATCTGGTGCTTCCTTGCCATCAAATTACTCAAACCTCTTTCCCACTCCATGTTCCCCTAGAAGGGAATCTCAACTAAAAATAGCTTTCAGAGTTTGAAAGCTGGAATGTGGTATGGGCTGAGGAGCTCAACTTGATGTGCATGTGCGTGAAGAACTTTATTCTGGGAGTTGCAGGAGACACATACCCCTGCCTGGCAGGTGACACAAGATGATGGGACTGTGTGTTCTCTAGCAGTGGTGAAGACATGTAATGGAACTAATTAAAGCAGGCAGGCCTGGGCCCATGACTGTCGCTTGTTTCAAAACCTGAACCTTGTCAATGTATACAAGAGCTCTGATTGGCCATCGTACCCACATGTTGGTTAGGGTCCCCTGAAACAGGGCTCCTTTGCAGGGTACCCAGCTGAACCTACAGCAAAAAGGCTGACAGATCTCCAAAGCCTTCTGCTTTCTGCTATCTTCCATAGGTTTCCTTTCTAGCTTCAGGGACCCAGAAGATCTCGGCAGAGCTTGAAGTAATCTCTTTCTTTCATAGTGAATGAGCATGAATTTCAGACCTGCTAGCACTAATTCCATTAAGCATGCCTCTTTTGAGTTCCCAAAGCACATTATCTGTGCTGCTATAGCAGTGATAATTGGGTTGTAGTATAATTCATATGTTCACGTGTCGGTTGTCTTCCTTACCAGACTGGAAGCACCCTGTGGCAGGAACCATTTCCTAGTAATAATAATAGCTGCCATTTATTGGACATTCAGTAGGTGCTAGGCATTGTACTAGACCTCTAAACATATTTCATTTTCTTTATGATAGTTCTGCTGGACAGGTATTATTATCTCCATGTTGTAGATCAGAAAATTTGAGATTGAGAGAGGTCACATATGCCCAGGGATATATAGCTTTTGAGGGACAGAATTGGAACTTGGGCCCAGTTGCCTGTATGTCTAAGCCAGTGCACATGACCAGTGGGCTGTATGGCCATCTGACAGCTTATGTACATGTGTCCCTTTGCCAAGAAACCAACTAGGACTGAGTAAAGGAATACACAGAGTGGGCTTAGCAAACCCTGGGCTCATCTCACACATTTATTTATTTTTTGCATTTGGAAGTAAAGCCAATCACATTCATCATTCTACACTAAGGAAAGTCATGTTCCTTTCCTTTGCTTTCGAAAAGTAATTTTAATTCACTTTTTGTAAAGTTTGTTACATTGGCATATACACTTTCAGTCTTTCCTCAGCATAAATAATATGTGGTATGTATATGTGTATATATGTGTATGTATCTATGCCATGCTATATATCATGCTATATATAGCTCATTTGAACTTGCTTTGTTCATATAGCAACAACGTAACACCATGAATATTCATCCATATTAAAATACAATTTCTCTGATATAATTGGAACAAGTGTTGTGATAAAATAATAAGATTAGAAGGGAATGAAGTCACCACCCAGTTTTATCTAAACTAATGGTCTCAAATTTATTCTTAACTATGGCTCGTTTTTTTTCCCAAAAGAAATCTATGTCAAAATCAATAAACAACATAAATTAAAGTGACATTAGGGTTATATTTACATGAATTTATTTCATAAGTACAGCTTTGTCACATTTACTCATTAAAAAGCCAACTAGAGTAATAAGGCTGGTTCAATTAAACAACAATTTTTAATTAGAAGTTAGGGATGGCAGTTGAAGTTTTATGTAAGCCTCAGCGTGTTGTTTCAATTGTATGGAAGTGGGAGGATCATGATCCACACAGGTATTTGTAAGCTGTCATCATTATTTAACAGCTACCACTGCAATTAGCTAAATATGTGTGCAGGAGAAGCTTGAATTCAAGGTCTGCACAAAAATAAATTAACCTTGGAGCAGCAGCCCAAACCTTGATGCTCCAATGTGTCTAAGTTTTATATGAGACACATTTAAATGCATGAGCATTACTTTTTTTTTATCATTTTTTTAAATAGTCAAAAGTAAATTTTCATTAAAAAATGAAATCTTAACCAAATATTTGTATAATCCCTTAAAGCATGTTTTATGTAATAGAAATCTAGGGTTCCATGACACCCTGGGGTTTTCTGGAATTCAGCTTGGAAATCACTGATTAGCTTCCCCTAAAAGTCTAACACATTTTTAAGAGCTGCAAAACAAGGAGGCTACCCAAGGCTGCCTAAGGAATGCACCCAGGTATTTAAATCTCCTAATGATGGTCAGAAAATTCTTCCTCATGCCTGACTTAAGTCTCTTAAGCTGCTTCCTAAACTTAGCATAGTATATGGGAAGCTCTTTGAAAATACTTGATGACTGATAGATGGAGGCTTCTGTGGGAAGGTAAGGTGATTTCTTCTCACCAAATAAATATGATATATTCTCTCACTCAGTCCTGACTTGGCATTGTGATTACCCATGATTAGGCAGCATCATTTTCTGATTAGCCCAGTGTCCTGCCAAAATAGTAATGCCTTCTTCAAGTCACCTCTGCATAGAAGACATTTGACTTGATATATTTCACAGTTGGGGTTTGTAAAAGATACTGGTCAGTGCTCTTCCTAGCACTATGTGAAGCTACATCTTGTCATAACTCAGTATAGGATTAGAGGTCATTGCTCTGGGTCAGGCAGAAAGGAAAAGCCAGTAATTTGATTTGTCCACTTGAGCCAGTAATTGAATGCTCAGTAGTTGTTTGGGGAGTTGGAGTTATTTGCAGCAGATAGAAAGAGGAGACTGTAGGCAGATTTGAGGAATAAGGAAAAGACCCAGTTGTTAGAATGGCGTCACAAGGTCAGACAGTTAGCAGGACTTGATACTGACTGGCCTTATGTTGTGCTGAGGGTGCTTAAATCTATTCTTTGTGGCCCATAGTAGGCTTGTGTAGGAACCAGGGAGGATGTGGGACCCTCAGACAGAGGCCAAGTGGGGAGCTGGGGGAAGAGGAGAGCTTCAGAGTTTGGGTGCTGGGAAAGGTCTAATATATTCAGGATTGGGCTACACTAAAGTGCATATGGGAATTTGCCCCGCAGTCTTATGTCATAGCAGGGGCTGTCCTGGCCACAGCTCACTAGGAGGTGGTTTAAGTTACATAGGGAGCTCTTCCTCATCTTGCTGCAGGCTCCTTTGCCCTCGCCCGTGTATTTATTGCATCACCTATCACCAGAAGTTCTGATGGTCGCCCAGACATCTAAGAGAATTTGGAAGCTGTGTTCTAATCCTGGAAGTACGTGTAAAATTTTGACTGAAATATGGAGACAGTTTGAAGTTGTTTTTACAAATAGCAGGGCAAGAGCTTTGGCTTTCTGAGCCTTGCCCACCATTCATGTAACTGGCTTTCTGCATGGGAGAGAGAAAAAGGTCAGGCACATCCCGTGGCATGAGGAGTGATGCAAGCCAAGGTGAAATCTGGGTGAATAAGGAAGATTGCTAAGCGTTGCAGCACACCATATTGGCTTTTTCCCCTTCCCCGTCTCTCTTTTTCCACATCCTGGTTTGTGCTTTCGGAATCACCTCTCAAATAGATCACCTGCACCGAAGTCCTTGTTTTAGGTTCTGCTTTAGGGGGAAGCCAAAGTAAGGCAGTGAGTTCAACCATGAGACCTCCTTCTTCAACTGAATGTGTCACAGCTTTCGGGGAGAATTAGATGGAGCAATGACAGATGGCAGGAACATCCGCCAGATCAGCCATCTCAACCTTGGCCCAGCCAATTGTCCGTGCACTCAAGAAATTAGGAGTGTGCATGGAGCAGAGAACTGGTGCAGGGTGTAGTGAGAAAGGGCTGGGAATAGTAGATTGGAACCCCATTATGGAAAACTGTGATGACCAGGTTAATGAGTTACTTCCCTATTCTGTCCATCTGCTGGTGGACAAGCCTTTCTTGGACCCTGCTGTTTGCTTCTGAGATGGTGAGACACTTTGAAGCAGATCTTGATCAATGACCTTCATTGCACGTCCCTTGTCACAGTACCAGAGTTGTTCTGGAATCACAAGGGCAAGGCAGAAGAGAGTATTCCTGCTTCCTTCCTTGTGTAGAATTGACACTCTTTTGCCCTACTGATTGTAACATTTGGAGTTTATAGGGAACCACAGAGGGAAACGGTGCTTTCTTTTGATTTCTTCCTGGTGGTTTTAATTCCTCTTAACTTCTTAATTGTTTCTAGCAGCTCTAGAGTTTCCACTACCCAGTCCCCCAGCACCCTCACTTCCCGCCCCCCAGATCACCCTAGTCCATCTTTCCCTCCTCTCTTGCCCCCCAGAAGCAGTTAGGGGTCAGGGGTGTGGTCAGAACCAGGCCCACTACTAATATTTTCAGAGCCCAGGGCATGAGTATGAATGGAGGTCCACATACTATAAGTCTAAATATGTTAACATTATCAATCAAACTTATAAACATTAAATAAAATATATTTGACTGCCCCCTTTGCCAGAGTCTAATGGAGGGAAGGAGGGAAGCTGGTAGGAGACCAAAGGGAGGCTTGACCCTGACCTCAAGCCTGTCTGTCCCCTTCTCCCTTTACCCCTGGCTCCGTAGGGGCTGCAACATGCTTCTTGTTCACAGGTGCAGACATCCAGCCCACGCAAACTCTGTTCATGCCCTGCCTTGTAAACACAGGTCCTTTTGTTCGCCTTGAGCCTAAGGGTTGGCACACTGTGGCACAGTGACCCTCAGGAGGACAGACAGAGAGGAGACACACTCACAGGCCGTGGACCCAGGCTTGGCGTCTATTAGGCAATCCTGGGGTCCTCAAGCAGGACACAGGCTCTACTTGGGCATATCCCCATTTACCCATTTACCGTCTGTGCTGGGAGAGGGGTTAATCCGACAGTGCAAGTCAAATGTGTAAATTCCTACCCTGCGTCTGCTGTAAGGCTGGAAACTTCCCCAAGATGAGGAAAAGCAGCCTCAGTGCTGTGGAGGCTTCGCATTATTTGCTAGCCTGGAATCTCCATCAGGAAAACTGAAATCATAGAGTATGTTGTGGCAAAGCTGGAACAAAAAAGCAGCTGAGGAGCATGAGTTGTCGTCATATTCCCTGGGCCACTGGAGTCACCCAAGCATTCTTTTGGCTCAGGCTGCCTCTCTGCAAGGTCCCCGTGCTTTGGCTCTCCACTTGTGTGGTACAGTCTTAATATAGCACAGGCCTGTTTGAATGGGGTTCAATGGGCTGCATCCCAGGCTCCGAGAGAGCAGGTGATATTTCATATCGTCGAGGCAGCACTGAAAGGAACATTAAGCTGCATTTCCATTATCAGTGAGGTCCTTAGTGGCCTGAGGATCAGAATCAGAGCATTCTAATCAGCCTGCCTACTATTTTCCTGGGCAGCCTCCTACAGGCCTGTGATTAGTTTGCATAGGAAGTCGGAACCACCTTTTGTAGGGGAAAAAGTGCTCTCTAAGAATGCCTGAAGAGTGAGGAGCCAGGGAAAGATTCAGTGACAGGCAAAAGTGCCCTGTACTCAGAACAAAAGGGTCACTTCTGGGGAGCCTGAGGATCTCTGCAGAAAAGATTGGCTCCCTTGCCTGGAATATTGAAATCCATGGAAACTGCAGTGAGGGCATCTGTAAGGAAATTCCTATTCAGAGAAGCCCAGACTCTGGTTCTCTTGGCCTTTGCCCTCAGGTGAATTATTTAAGCAGCATCCAAACCACTGAATAGTACCAGAAGAATCTTCTCTCTCCCCTGCTAAATCATACACTTTTAGAATTTTAGGTCGAAGAGAAAGCCAAGGGCATCTAAACTGAATACCAATGTCATGCTTAGTTCCTCTACAAGGTGCTGCCCAGCAGACTCCCAGCCTCCACGGGAAACCTTCAATGAGAGGGAACTCACTGCTTGTAGCTGTGAGCATTGCTGATTGTTAAAAGTTCTTATTATTTATCAAAATCCTGACACCAGCTGTCCGAAAACAGAGACCTATATCTTAACTTCTAGCACCCTCCCCCGGGCAGGGAGGATGTGTATTTGCAAACTCAGCTTCTGGAATAGATGATAAACTACAAATATTGACCTTCACAAAAATAGAATATTTTGCCTGGAATGTTGGCTAAGGAATCAGTGTTGTTCTGTGTGACTGTGTGAAGAAAATAACATTATAGTATCTGAATACTTTAAACAGGGATAAAATTTAAGGTTATTAATGTGTGAAAATACTTTGAAGTATATTTCAAGTGAAAATTGTTGATAGTCATGACAATAATAAAATGATAGAATTCTGCACAGAATATATTCTTCATCCTCAGGCAGTCTGTGGCAGATGTGCTTGAAGTAGAGAAAAAATTTATTCCTGAATTCATTCATTCATTTATTCATGTGTTCATCAAATATTTATGGAGTACCAACTATAGACTTAGCCCCAAAACAACCGGGATGAAAGACCTGAGTTTCTTTCCCTAAGAAGCAGCCCAGAGGCTAGTGGGAGAGATGCTGATATAAACCATTCATTCGGACTCATCGACATAAAGATACCAGGGGTTCTACTGGAACTGAGGATTTGCACCTGGATTAAATCAGAAGGAATTTCCCAAGGAAAAAAGGACCATCACAGACTGGTATCAGCTGGCATTTCTCATGGCCTCCTGGAATCTCTAGGTCTTTGATGAGTTAGAGATTTAGCTTTTTGATTAACCCATACTCTGATTATTTTCTCAAAACATTTCTCCACTGCTGTGCAAGTGGGACAGTATCACGAATACTGGGAGTGCTTAATAAATATGAAACGAGGGGCAGGGAAGAGACTACTATCTCTCTTCCCTATCACTTCAGCCTCTGGCAGTTGGACCCTTTGGTCTGTGCCAAGTAACCTTCCCAGTGCTTGACATCATTCCCACCCTCCTACCCACCTTTTCTGTTTGTCATACCTTCTGGGCATCCTCTTTTGTCTATCCCTTCTTTCAAGCGAACACCTTTAAATCGTGAAACCTAAATCTGTCTTTTTCTCTTTTTTAACCATGTTTCTCCCCCAGATGCACAACTCATGTGTTGCAAACTAATGCATTGTTGTTTTCTGGGCTCTGTTGAGTAACTGGCAGCCTCACTTTTTTATGAGAATCGAGAAGCTTGAGCTTTGGATAAAAATGAAATGTACTTAAAACCCTACTTAAATACAAGCAAGTTATCCTTCATTAACAGTTAGGAAAATGAACCAAATTCCTTTCTTTTCCCACAAGGATATTGTGAGCTTAATGAGACCAAAAAAACACGTGCTTTGACTTCTGTGCATTGAGGCTAAATTCGTTTAGAGAAGTGAATGGGTTAAATTCAAGACTGAATGACCTTGAATGCACCTTTATTAAAGGAAATGGAGCTACATGTGTAGAGGAAAATAAAAAGGAGGAAAAGTTACAAGATAAAGGTTAGATATGTTTTTTATAACTTCTACAGTTGTGTGTTGAAAGAGAATTCGACTGCGATGGGGATTTATGTCTTTTGGATACATGAAATTTCTCCAATTTGTGCTATTATGTAGCTCATCTTTTCACAGAAATCCAAGACTGCTGACAGATCAAGAGGTTTAACATTTTAGATCCTTTCAGCATTCAGCAAATGCAATAAATATCAGAGGTGGCTTGTGTCGAATGTAAGAACAGATGTTGTTCCTGCAGGAAGCAGGATGGAAACTTACACCCACGGGCTTGCTGTAACTTTGAGGAGACTTTTCTTCCATACCTTGCTCTAAAGGTGACGTGAAACTTTCCACCATGATGTTTTAATAAACTTTCTAATATCTTGATGTTTCCTTGAAGGGTATCATTCTTGGCCATCTGGACAAGAGGTCATTTCCAAAGCTCATCAGTTAGTTCAGTTATCAGAGGCTTCTGAATTTTTTGCTTGAGGGGTCAGAATTTTTATTTACACCCAAGAGTGATTCTTGGCAATAATCTTTGGGGATGGTATCTGCCTCCTATGTAGATTTGAAGACTGTGCTTTTAATGAAGAATATCTCTGCCAGAAAAAAAAAAAGGACTTAAAAAATATGTACCTCTGTGATTCTGTTTCCCTCTAGAGTGTGGATTTATTTACTGTGGCCAAATCACCTTCTGTGAAATGCAGTATCGGTATCCTATTTGTGAGGGCCAGGCTCCAGTTCCCTTGGAAAAATTGAATTACACAGCAGGCCGGAATTGACGGCACAAGCTCTGGCCCCTGCTAAAGACAGTTATGGGTGGCTTTTCACACACTAGTCTCTCAGATGTCATCTGATGTAGGTGGGGCTCCACTTGTGTGGTGGGCAAAAGAGAACGTTCCAGAAATACATGAGGAAGGTATTCATGTCTCTGCAGAGCAAAAAAAAAAAATAATTTCTGATCTGGTAGGCTAAATTCAACTCTGTTGAACTAGAAAAGCCAAATATATTTGTTTCTGGTATGGGGGTGACCTTAAACATATAAAGGAATATGGTATGAGAAACACTAATAATGAACCCCCTTCTCTAAATATACTGTAGCCTATGACAGGATTTATTATGGATATTCCTCTTCTGGGCTCTCGTACCCCTCTGCTCCTGGGTTTCCTCTTTTGAATAATAATTATAACTATTTTTATAGAGCCTTTTACAAGTAATAGTGTAAATTATCTCTTTGAATGCTTACATCAAGTTCTTATTAATGAGAATGAACTGTTATTACATCCTATAACATGGGTGAATCTCGAAAAAATTATACTGAGTGAAAGAAGCCAGACCTACACAAAAAGTACATATTGTATGATTCCATTTATAGAACATTCTAGAATAAGCAAATCAGATCAGAAATCAGGTCAGTGGCTGCTATTCTGTGGGACAGGGATGACTAAAAAGGAACATGAGGGAAATGTCCAGGCTGATGGAAATGATCTGAATCTTTATATGTACTCATCTGTCACCCAGACTGACTGAGAGATGCACTTACAATCTGAGCATTTCACTCTGTGTACATTATGCCTGAAATTTAAAATATATATATATATATACACACACACACACACACACACATATATATATATATGTTATTTCTAGTGGCTATATATAGATGAGGAGGCTGAACTTTAGAAAGATTAAATGAGTTGTCCATCCTCATGCAGCTTAAAAGAGAGAACTGTGCCTCAACCTAGGTGATCCTAACTCTGACGTCCAGGTTTTTCCATCAGAAAACAATTTCCAGGAATGACAATACTTAATTACTCCACTATGGAGTTAATGCATTTTCAGATGCTTTTATTCCTGAGAATGGAGATGGGTTTCTGAAACCACAAGAGTGGGTGCTGGAAAGAGCATAAAAGGAGGGGCCAGTGTCACAGATCCACGTGTAATGGTTAATGGCTAGTACTAGATCATAAAGCCCTGGGTTCAAATCCCTGCTCCACATGATTTATTTCTCAGGCTACTTGCCCTGGGCTTATCAAAGCTCTAATTTTGTTCTCTCCCAATGAATACCGAGGTTTCAATGTTCTACCAGAAACAATAGTTTGTCCCTTGTACAAGCCAATATTTTTGCTTTGGATTCTTCTATAAGTGCAGGCAAATATGCCCTAATATATTTTCTGGTGATTGTTTTGAGATTTATATTGGTACCTAGGCAAAGTTGCCTTTTAGCACATTTCTGACTGTGTACTATTAATAATTATTTAATTTACTATTGTCTTAGTCCATTTTTGCTGATACAACAAAATACCAGAGACTAGGTAATTTATAAAGAAAAGAAATGTATTTCTCACAGTGCTAGAGGCTGGAAAGTCCAAGATCAAGACAGCAGCGGTTTCGGTGTCTAGTGAGGGCCTCGTTCCCTGCTGCCAAGATTGTGTATTCTTGCTGGCTGCGTCCTCTAGATGTGTCCTCACATGACAGAAGGCAGAAGGGCAAAAAGGGCTTGAGCTAGTCCTTCTAGCACTTTTGTAAGGCACTAATCCACTCATGAGGGCAGGACCCTCATGGCTTAATCACTTCCCATAAGGCTCCAATGGGGATTAAATTTCAACATGAATTTTGGAGGGAACACATTCTAGCCATAGTAGATATTATCTAAATTAATAGCAAATATGTAAGTTACATGTTAATAACCCTATTTTGCAGTTGCAGATAGTGAGGGTTAGGGAGGTCAGGAAATGTTCCATATAGCCATTTGTGGAGCAATCAGAAGCATAAGCCAGGTTGATCTGACTCAAAAGTCTGTAATCTTTTAGCTAAACTGTACTGTACTTGAATTACCCAATAAGCTTCCTGTTGTTTAGTTTGAGTTTTTCTTCACAACACCCGCGACCTCCACCCTCTTCTTCCCTGCTCCAAGATTAGATCAGAGAACATAGATAGTGTTTTAGAATAGGAGGAAGGAATAGAATAGAATAGGAGTCATCTATTCAGTTCAACATGTATTTCCCTTTTGAGCTTTGATCTTTACCTTCTGCCCTTTTGGTTGGCCCTGGGCTGTCTGCAAAGAAGGTGGGGGAGGATGGTGGGAATACACATAACTTAGAACATAAGAAAACATTCCTGACATTAAAACTTCTAAGATGGCTCTAAGGTGTCACACACCTGCCAGCTCCCTCTGTCCTTGCTCTCTATGTCTGCTTCTGGGAGGTTTGCCTTAAGCAGAAATGGTAAGGGGAACTACCATTTATGGTACACCTTTTTTTTTCCCTTTTCATACCAGACACTTTACCTATATTATCTGGTTTAATACACCCAACAGCCCCTTGCTATTAGTATTATTTTCTTCTCTTTCAAGAGAAGAAATCTCAGGCTTAGAGAGCTGTAGCAACTTGCCCAAGATCTCATAATTTTGGGAGGAGAAAAGCTTCTAAATCAGATATGATTCAAGGCAGATTAGCACAGCACAGTGGAAGGGCTTTGGAATCAGGCTTGAGTAGAACACCACAGCTTTGAGGCTGTGGGGTCTTAGGTAAATTATTTGACTTCTGTGTCCTCATCTGTAAACCGTAAATAATAACAGTACCTATGTCACAAAGAGAATTAAAATATGTAAATCTATGCAAAACCCTGGACACTGAGTTGGCACTCAATAAGTGTTAACCACTATGATTGTTATGTTACATCTCCTTCCACTGGGACTGAGATAAAGCTCTGACCGCTGCCTGAAGTTCCACTGTCACAGTTCTACTGTCTGCTGACTTCTGTCTCTTCATGGATGTTCTGTCCACATCTCCAAACTTACATGTCCAAAACTGAAATAGTTCACTCTCATCGCTCAAGCCTGTACTTCTTCCCATATTTTCTGTCTTTTTTAATGGCATGGTATCACTGTCTACCTAATTAACCAAGGTAGTTAAAAACCCTGATTTTATTGACAAGGAAGTTTAAGAACATTAGAGGGTTAAATGATATGCTAACAGCCACACAGAAAATTAGGACCACAGCCATGATGAAAATTCAGGTATAACAAGCTCTAGGTGCTTTATCCTACTCTTTCTCTCTCTCTTTCTTTCCTTCTTTCTTTCTTTCTTTCTTTCTTTCTTTCTTTCTTTCTTTCTTTCTTTCTTTCTTTCCTGCCTCCCTTCCTTCTTTTTTCACTCTCTTATTTATTTATTTGTTTATTTTTTAACTTTCCAGTTGTTATACCTTGAATTGTTTCTTCTTGTATTTTAGCATTGCCTAGAACTTCCAGTGTGAAATTGCATAGAGAAGTAACAGAGGATATTGTTATTTGGGTCGTGATTTTCAAGGGGATGCTTGTAGAATTTCCCCATTTAGAATGTTTGATATCAAGCATGGTGGCTCACACCTGTAATACTAGCACTCTAGGAGGCTGAGGCAGGAGAATCGTTTGAGCTCAGGAGTTCAAGACCAGCCTGAGCAACAGCAAGACCACACCTCTACAAAAAATAGAAAAATTAGCCAGGTATGGTGATGCACACCTGTAGTCCCAGCTGCTCTAGAGCGTGAGGCAGGAGGATCGCTTGAGCCCAGGAGTCTGAGGCTGTAGTGAGCTAGGATGACACTATTGCACTGTAGGCCAGGAGACATAAAAAGATTCTGTCTCAAAAAAAAAAAAAAAAAATTTTTTTTTGTAGAATGTTTGATGTCCATTTGTTTTTTTACTAGTAGATACTCTTTATCAAGATAAGGAAATTACCTGCTGTTTCTGGTTTACTAAAGGTTTTTTTGTTTACTGTAACTACCTACTAGAATTTAGAAAATATAAAATGAATTTTCCTCATATAAGTAGTCATAAATATTTTTTCCTTTTATCTGTTAATATACTGAATGACAATTATACATTTTCTAATATTTAACCAATCTTGCATTATTCACTAATCCAAACTTGGTCATGCTGTACTACTGTCTTATACATATATAAATGTATATGTATATGTGTGTATGTGTGTGTGTGTGTATAGAAAGAGAGGGCGGGGGGAGCTTTCTGGAAAGTATCCAGGCATGAAATATGAAAAAATGAATATTAACAATGACTGGATACTTTCCAGACAGCCGTCATGTGTGTGTGTGTGTGTGTGTGTGTGTGTTGTTGGACTTGGTTTGCTGACACTTTGTTTAGCATTTTTTGCATTTATATTTATGAATAAAATAGGTTGGCAATTTTCCTATTTGAAATGTTCCTTGTCTGGTTTAGGTATTAAAGTTATGGTAGCTTCATAGAATAAATTGGGGAGGCTTTTTCTTTGTCTATTTTCTGAAATAGTTTGATTAAAATTTGAATGAGCTATTCTTTGAAAATTTGGTAGAATTCACTAATAAACTCCGGTTCTTGGGGGCTTTTTGTGAGAAGAATTTTAACTAATGTTTTCATTCCTTCAAGAGTTATAGGACTAACCATATTCTCTATTTCTACCTAGGTCAGTTTTGATAAGTTTATTTTTTTCCAAAAATTTGTGCAGTCTAAGTTTTCAAATTTATTATAAAGCTGTCAAAAATGTTCTTTTACATTTTTGGAATTATTTATTGTTTTAATCTCTATTGTATCTGATGTTATTTCCTCTTGTTTATAATACGTATTTTCTGTTACCTTTTTGTTTTCTTTTCTGTCTTTCTAACCACCTCATCTGGATCTGTTGCTTTTTTTGTTCTCATAAAATATGACAGAAGTTTGTCTATTTTTTAGTCTTTCCTCTACAACTTTTAGATTTTTGCCTTATGATAGATGTGGAATATTTTGATAATGCAAATTACAGAGTATGCTTATTAATTTAATCCACTCCCCCAATATTCGTAGATTTTCCTAGCATCTCTACAACTCATTGTTCATTAGCCACAATAATCTAGCCCATATTTCCATGTTACATGAACTAGGTATATTATTAAAGCTGTGGTTATGGTGAAAGGAACTTTCAAATTAGATTTAGAAGATGTAGGATCAAATTCCAGGTCTGGTGCTTACTTGATGAGGTAAAGTATTTAAACTCTTTGAACCTCAATTTGCCCACCTTTTTTTGTTATTAAATTTTCCTATGCATTTATTTATTGTAAAAAGTTGTATCCATTGACTGATATACACCATCACTCTCTTCTTACCTTCTTTAAAAAAAATGTCCCTCCTGTCTTGACCGTTCAGAGTCAAGTGAAGATTCTAGAGATTTACGAGTTAAATCTTGCGAGGTTTTGTTCTTCTGCCTCTGATGATTAGATGCAAAAACTTGCTTAGGCCTCTCCTCTGTCATCCTGATCTAATTCTTAGAAATGGCTGTCCTGAAAGAGCATTAGGGAAGGCCAAGCTAAATTTGGCCTTTAGGAGAAAATCCAGTGCAGAAGCCCAGTGAGGTCAGATTCAGGTGAGTCCTATAGGCATTAGTTCTGTGGAGCAAGATGTCTTTGTGTGTGCATATGTGTTTTGGGGAGGAGGTAGAATTTGGTGAAGTTGTTAGACTCTTGCTTCCTAGGTCATGGAAGTCTCAAGCAAATAGATACATAGATTCTAAAAGGCCTTTTAACTTACACATATTTCAGATGGGAATGACAATAAGCATGAAATGAGACTGTATGTATGGAAGTGCTGTAAAGCACTTTTAAATTAGCAAGTATTCATAACATTGTCTAGTTTGATGGGCCCTGATGTTTGAAAGAACCCCTATCCATCGCTCAGATGCCTCTATGAGTTCTTTAGGTCTGCAGCGTATCCAGGATAAGGTAAAAAAAAAAAAAAAAAAAAATAAATAAATAGATCACATCTTTCCCGAGTCTGCCCTTGGTAATATACTTTGTTCAATCAGTGTGGTTTCTCTTGGAAAAGCTTTATGACTCTGAACTTATGTCACTGAAAAATAACTGCAAATTTACTGAGCCCCAGGTTTGATTTGCAGGATGTTATTACCAAGCTACACCTGGAATAATAGAGTTTTATCTTCCAGAGATACCTGGAAGGGACGTGAGAGAGGGACTTCCTGCCTTTTGACGTAAAGTCCCATTCACATGTGATCCTCTGACTAGGAAGGAGTAAAAACAACATTTGGAGTTGAGTATTCAGACATCCTTTCTGCCTGTTACTCACTTCCTGTCTTCAGATGTTAGGGGATAGCTGTTAAAATAGTTACTATATTTTCCCAAGGAAGAGAAATTAGATGGATTTGTGATGGTGAGGAGCCTGCTGGCAAATTGTTGAAGAATTAAGTCTGTAGACATCATTAATCCAGGTCCTCTAAGTATTTACCAATATCTGATGAATAAACTTTAGAGTATCTAGAGTATTTCGTGTGTGTATTGAATTATATTTTGAAGCAAGTCCCAAGTTTTTGGTTTGTATGCTTTTCTCCCTGGTGTGATTATAAAATCTCAGAAGCAGGAACTTATACATCCACCTGCTCACCTATCCTGCAATGTCTGATCCACAATGCACAGAGTAGAGACTTAATTTGTGTGCAGCAAATGAATGAAAGAAAGGATACTTTCAAGCATTTAAGATTTTGATAGTTCCTAGGGTTAGAAAAGAGATTAGTAGCCTTGTGATGCGTTTTCTTACTGGAGTCTCAAAACAACAACAACAGCAACATAATAGTAATACTTAAATTTGAGTGACAGGTATGTGTTGGGCACTGTTCTAATGGCTTTGTATACATTTTTAAAAAATTATTCAATCCTTGTAGCAATCCTATGAGATAGGCACTGTTACATCAGGTGAGGGAACTGAGGTACAGGGAAATTATTTACCTTGCTCAAAAAAGTACAGCTTGTAAGTGGAATATTCAAGATTCAACCCAAAATCCACTACATTGTATTGCCTAAATAAGGAAGACCTTGTGTTCCTCATTTTATAGATGAGGATTCTAAGACTCAGATAGTCCCATTGTTATACAGCTAATAAGTAGCTAATAAGCATGAAGAAATGTGCAGCATGATTTTACATGGCAGTACAACCTTGAATTGACCTCACTACGTTGGAGTCTTTGGATTAGGCATCTTGATTAACCACATTCCAGAAGGAATCACAGAACATGACAGCTTGAAGGGAGGCCAAAAAAGCAAGGTCCCAGTAGTTCCAGCCTCTTTTGAGCCTACCTTGCCTTTTTCTTCATGAAAAGCCAAACATTGGTATTTTATTAGTTTATAAATGCTGAAAATAAAACATTGAATGCTAAAAGATATTTTTAAAAGCATGATTTCCAAAATTTTTGTGGTTGGGCAAACAGGAGTCAGGCATGAACATTTGGCCATGTGCAGAGACACATCCAGGACACAAGTGGCTAGAAGTGGAGGTGTTGGAGCCAAACTCCCTCAGTTCCAATCTCAGCACTGCCCATTGCTACTGTGTGGCGATGGGTAAGTCACTTCAATCCTCCATGGCACATTGTCCTTGCCTGCAAGGTAGGCATAATAATATGCCTACTTCATAGGATTGTTCTTAAATGAGCTAGCATACTTTACGCATTTAGAGCAAGGCCCAGTACATGCTAAGTGATCAATAAGTGCTAGTTATAGTTTTTGTTCTAAAGCTAGAGTTGGCAAACTACAGCCCATGGGTCAACTCTGGCCTGCTGTCTGTTTTTGCAAATAAAGTATAATTGGAATACAGTCACACCAATGTTTCGACATACTGTGTATGACCTCTTTTGTATTACAATGGCAGAATGGAGTTGTAACAGAGACCCTAAGGTCCACAAAGCCCCCCAAATTTTCTGTCTGGCTCTTCCCAGAAAAAGCTTGCCGAGCCCCATTCTACAGGATAAAGTGCAGGGATTCCTGACTCTCGTCTGTTACTCCTTGGTCTTGTAACCTTGCACAAGTGACTGATACTCTCAGGCCTCTGCTATTTCAAGTTAATACAGACCAGTACTAAGACTCCTCCTAAGATGGCTGACCAGAGACACCAGCTGTCAGATCATCTCAGAAAGAAGGAAAAGTTTTAGATGAAAAAGAAAAAACAAACAAAAAAACATAGATTAGATGTAATTCTAAGGGAAAAGTGCCAGAACCTACAAGAGATTCCACAGGAAGAAGTTGCAGAGCAGAACAAGAAGGAGGAAGATATGGGCAGAGGTCAATCCCCACGAGGCTTGGACTCCAGTAAAAAGGGTAGATGGAGTAGTTTGTTTCTCCCTCCCTCACATCTCTGGCAGTCAGCAGGCTCCTGAGCTGCTGGAGAGCCTTCTTACCTTCATGAACCCAAAATCTGCTGCTTTAGGTGAACTGGAACCTTCTTAAAGACAAAGCACCAGGCTGCGAGCCACCTTGGGTCACTTACTTCCTATTACCACAGACCTGAGCCGAGACAGCAGATGCCATATTGCTTCTCCACTCACAGTGTGGTCATTGTCCTCCCCAGGGGGCTTCAGCCTCTCAGTTTTTGTCTTGCTCATTCCAGAACAAACATTTCCCAACTCTGGCGCCCACACTGCGGGAGCCACAGTGGTCCGGTGAGCCACAGGGGTCCTGTGAGTCCCCGGAGATCTGAGTGAGCCCAGAGCCTAGGCATTCCAGGTGGGCTGCCTTCTGGAGAGAGGGACAGAGATGACCAGAGTGCTAGCTTTCCACCATCCAGACTCTTTTCCTCTCCTCCTCCCCAGCCCACAGCTGCCGAGAGAGACAGTTGAGCCAGGGCTCTCGGGAACCGCTGCCTCCCCTCTGATGCCTCCACAACACCAGGGCTTCCACAGAGTGTGGGGCTCAAACCTTTCCTCTTAAAGACCTGCAGTGGACTAAGGGGTGCAGACTGTGAGCTCCCTGCTCACCAGCCCTCCCTGGTGCTGCTTGCCCTGCTGCTCCATCAGAGCAGGGCACACCCTGAAGTGGAGGGACATCAAACCTGCTTGAGCATTGCATAAGCAACTTGGGACAAGTACAGTTCTCCCTGGCACTGTCAGGGATTGATCTTTGGAGACCTGGGGAAAGACCTACAGGCCAGATCCCATACCCCCAGAACTCGATCATGTTGCTAAGGCGCATGGAGGGGAGATTTGTGAACTAATCTTGAGAGGCAATGGAGCCCATGCGGGCAGAAGTGAAAAGAGCACAGTGTGGGCCCCAGCCACAGCATGCTTGTGGATTACGCCTCTAACCACAGGAAGGCCATACCCTCAGACCAGGGCAGGATCCTTGACAGCACCACTCTGGCCTGCAGTATACTGCAGGGGAGCTCAGCTAGTTTGAGCTCCTGCCTACTGGCTGACATCAGAGGGAGACTGCAGAGCAGGGGACAACGGAAAAAAGTGAAACTCACTCCTGACAGCCAGATTGTGAATTGCAGATGCCCCTCTCCAAGCAGATTTTCTGGCTGGGCAAGGCCACTTCAGCCCCTCCCTGATGACCTTCCCCAGAAGCCTGGGAGCAGAACTTTGACCCCTGCTGATACAGCTATGTTACCTGCTTTTGTGGAGCCTGAGGGCAGGCTTACCCAACCAGGGCTGCCCAGCCTCACTCCCTACCTGCCTCTGCTGTGGTGGAGCATAAGGACTCACCTGGAAGTTCCAGGGCCCCCACCCATCACCAGGGGCATTCGAGTGCTTCTCCTGAGGGGCTAGAGCTGGTCACAGGGACCGAAAACAACACTGCAGCTTGTTCCTTCTGGCAAGCACTGCCTACTGGCAGGAAGGTCAATTTGCACAGCCCTTTACAGCATATACAGACTCAATCATACAGGGTGTGGTTGATTCTTGTCCACAAGCACCACCTGCTATCTCGAAGATTAAAGAGGGCATGCCAACACAATTCATACTGTTAAGAAGACAACAAAGAGACACAGAGAATCTGCCCACACACATAGCTCACCCCTGCTACGGCCTACAAACAATTAGCCACTGAGAAAACCAACTCACTAAGGATATCTGTAACCAAAGTATCCAACCAGATCCTAGATCCCATCAAAGCACCCACAAGCAAAGCCAAAGTTTCTTACCCAACATATGCTACAAACACAACCTCACAAGTGAAAAAGGAGGAAAAAAGGAAGCCCCATCTAACAAAAGAAACTCCAAAAATAAGAAGCAACATCTGCTCCAGGTGAGAAGGAATCAGCAAAAGAATTCCCAAAGTATGAAAAATTAGAGCAAAAGGACACCCCCAAAAAGGAGCAATAGCTCTCTAGTAATGGATACCAACCATAATGAAAATACTGAAATAAAAGATAAAGAAGTCCAAATAAGGATTGTAAGGAAGCTCAATGAAATCCAAGAGAATATGGACAACCAACTCAATGAAACCAGAAAAACATTTCAGGAACTGAATGGAAAATTAATTAAAGAGATCAGCATGATTAAAAAAAGAACAAAGAGAATTGCTGGAAATGAAAAATCCATTTAAGGAATATAGAACACAGTAGGAAGTTTTAAGAATACACTAGACTGGGCAGAAGAAAGAATCTCAGAGCTTAAATATAATTCTTTCAAATTAACTCAGTAAGTTAAAAATAAAGAAGAGAGAATTAAGAGGAAAGAACAAAGCCAACAAAAAAGTATGGGATTACATATAGCAGCCAAATATAAGAATCATAGACATGCTGAGGGTGAAGCAAAAAATGCCCAGGGCTGGAAGATCTATTTGAGGGAATAATTGAGGAAAACTTCTCTGCTCTTGCTAGAGATTTAGACATTCAGGAAGAAGAAGCTCAATGAACACCTGGGAGATTCACTACAAAGAGGCAGTCACCAAGCCACAAAGACATCAGACTAGCCAAATACAACATGAAGGAAGAAATCCCGTAAGCTGTAAGGTGAAAACATCAAGTTACTTACAAAGGAAAGTCCATCAGGCTAACTGTAAACTTCTCAACTGAGATCTTACAAGCCAGAAGGGATTGAGGCCATATCTTCAATCTTCTTAAACAGAACATCTGCCAGCTTAGAATTTTGTACCCTGCAAAATTTCATATTTGAAATTGTTTCATATTTGAAGGAGAAATAAATACCTTTCCAGACAAATAAACACTGAGGGAAGTTGCCAAGACCAGATCTGCCCTGCAGAAAATACTCAGAACTGCATTATACATAGATCAACACAATAGACACCCACTAGTGTAAAATGACACAAAAGCTAAAGCTCAGAGCTCATACAAAACAATAGCACAAGAGGTAAAACAAAGCAATAAGGCACTACTCAGCAGGATGAACAGAACAGAATCCATTTATCAATTCTATCAATCAATGTGAATGATCTGAATGCCCCACTCCAGAGAAATAGGCTGGCTGAATGAATAAAAAAATACAACCCAAGTATCTCTATCTCCAGGAAATATATCTAACCCACAAGGACTCATACAGACTCAAGGTGAAAGGATGGAAAAATATATTCCATGAAAATGAAAACCAAAACAAAGCAGGTGTAGTGATTCTCAAATCAGATAAAATTGTCTTTAAATCAACAACAGTAAAGAAAAAAAAAGATGGTCACTATAAAATGGTAAAATGAGCAATTCAACAAGAATGCATAACAATCCTAGCTATTTATACACCTAACACAGGAGCACTGAGATTCATAAAGCAAACCCTACTAGATCTAAGCAAATAGATAAATAGCAACATCGTAATTCCTGATGACTTTAACACTTCACTGACAGAACTGGATAGATCATCCTAGCAGAAAATAAAGAAATACTGGACTTAAACAGAACTCTAGAACAAATAGGCCTAACAGACACATACAGACATTTACCCCAAAACTACTGAACATACATTCTTCTCATCAGCACACAGAACATTCTCCAAGATAGATCATATCTTGGGCCACAAACGTGTCTCAACAAATTCAAAAAAATAGAAATCATGTCATGTATCTTCTCAGATCACAGTGGAAGAAAACTAGAAACCAACTCCAAGGGAAACACTCAATTCTACTAAAAGTCATGGAAATTAAATAACCTGCTGCTGAACGATTATTGGGTCAATAATGAAATTAATATGGAAATCAAAATATTCCTCGAGCTGAATTACAAAAAGGACATAAGCTATCAAAATCTATAAGATTCAGCAAAAGTAGTCCTAAAGGAAAAACTCATAGCCTTCAATGCCTACATCAGAAAGAGAGCAAGATCAACATTAACAATCTAAGGACATGTCTCAAGGAACTAGAAAAGGAAGAGCAAACCAGCAGAAGAAAAGAAATAATTAAGGTTAGAGCAGAACTAAAGAAAATGAAAAACAAAACAAACACACACACACACACACACACACACACACACAAACAAACAATACAAAGGATCAATGAAACAAAAAGTGGACTCTTCAAAAAGATAAACAAAATTGATAGAACTCTGCTAGATTAACCAGGAATAGAAAAGAAAACACACAAATAAGCTCAATCTGAAATGAAAAAGGAGATATTACAAGTGATACAACAGAAATACAAAATATCATCTGTGAATACTATGGAAATTTCTATACACATAAACTCAAAAACTTACAGGAAATGGAACATTTATTGGAAATTCACAACCTCCCAATACTCAATCAGGAAGAAATAGAACTCCTGAACAGACCAATAATGAACAAAGAGATTGAAGCAGTAATAAAGTCTTCCAACAAAAAGAAGCCCTAGACCAGAAGGATTCACAGCTGAATTTTACCAGACCTAAAAAGAAGAGCTGGTATCCCTACTACAGAAATTATTTGATAACATGGAAACAGAGGGAATCCTCCCCAACTCATTCTACAAAGCCAGTATCACCTTTATACCAAAGCCAAGAAAGAACACACAGGAAAAGAAAACTACAGATCAATATCCCTTATGAATATAGATGCAAAAATCCTGAATAAAATACTAGTAAACTGAATTCAATAGCACACCACAAAAAAAAAAATCCATTATGACCAAGTGGGCTTCATCCCAGGGAAGGATGTTTCAACATACATAAATCAATAAATGTGATTTATCACATAAACGAAAGCAAAAACAAAACCACATGATCCTCTCAATTGATGCAAAAAAAGCATTTGAAAAAATATAGTACCTTTTTGTGATAAAAATACTCAACAAATTAGGCATAGAAGGAACATATCTCAAAATTTCAAAAGTTATATCACGCTGAATGGGGAAAAGTTGAAAGCATTCCCACTAAGAACTGGAATAAGACAAGTGTACCCACTCTCACCACTTCTATTCAACATAGTGCTGGAAGTCTTAGCCAGAGCAATCAGTCAAGAGAAAGCATTAAAGGGTATCCAAATTGGGAAAGAGGAGGTCAAACTATTGCTTTTTGCTGATGATATGAATTTGTATCTAGAAATCCCCAAAGATTCCACCAAGAGACTCCTGGAATTGATAATAAATTCACCAAAATCTCAGGATACCAAACAATGTACATAAATCAGTAGCGTTTGTATATACTAATAGTCAGGCTGTTCAAATCAAAGACTCAATACCATTCACAATAGCTACAAAGAAAATAAAATACCCAGGAATATACTTAACCAAGGAGGTGAAATTTCTCTGCAAAGAGAATTATAGAACACTAAGGAAAGAAATCGCAGATGACACAAACAAATAGAAAAACATATGCTCAGGAATCAGCAGAACCAACATTGTCAAAGTGTCCATATTACCCCAAATTATTTACAGATTCAGTGCAATCCCTGTGAAAATACCAATGCCATATTTCACAGATCTAGAAAAAATAATTCTATGCTTCGTTTGGAACCATGAAAGAGCCTGAATAGCCATAGCAGCATTAAGCAAAAAAGAAGTCTGGAGGCATCAAATTACCAGACTTTCAAACTGCACTACAAGGCTACAGTAACCAAAACAACATGGTACTAGCACAAAAATAGAGACATAGACCAATGCAACAGAACAGAGAACCCAGATATAAAACCATTCACATATATCCAACTAATCTTTGACAAAGTAGACAACAATATACACTGGGGAAAAGAAGCCCTATTCAATAGATGGTGCTGGGAGAATTGGATAGCCACATGCAGAAGAATGCAATAGGATCCATATCTTTCTCTACTCATAAAAAGTAATTCAAGATGGATAAAAGACTTAAATGTAAAGCATGAAGCCATTAGCATTAAAGAAGAAAATATTGGAAAAACTCTTCTAGATATTGCTGTAGGTAAAAAATTTATGAGGAAGATCCCAATGACAATCACAGCAACAACAAAAATAAATAAATGGGACTTGATTAAATTAAAAGGTTTCTTCACAGCTGAGGAAATAACAGAGCAAATAGACAGCCTACCAAATGGGAGAAAATATTCACAAGCTATACATCTAATAAAGGGCTAATAACCAAAATCTATAAAGAACTCAAGCAAATCAGCAAGAAAAAAAAAACAACCCCATTAAAAAGTGGGCAAAAGACATAAACAGAAGCTTTTCAAAAGAAGATAGACTAATGGCCAATAAACATATGAAAAAATGCTCAACGTCACTAATCATTAGGGAACTGCAAATTAAAACCACAATGAGATATCACCTTAGCCCAGTTAAAATGGCTTTTATTAAAAAGTTCCAAAACAACAGATGCTGACATGGATGCAGAGAGAAAGGAAAGCTTGTACACTGTTGGTGGAACTGCAGGTTAGTGGAGCCTCTATGGAAAATAGTATGGAGATTCCTCAAAGAAATAAAAGTAGACCTACCATTTGATCCAGCAATCTCACTACTGGGTATATATCCATAGGAATAGTAGTCATTTTATCAAAAAAACACCTGCACTTGCATGTTATTACAGCATAATTCACAATTGCAAAGATGTGGAATCAACCCAAGTGCCCATCAATTCATGACTGTATTAACAAAATGGGGTGTATGTATACCATGGAGTACTATTCAGCCATGAAGAAGGATGAGTTAATGCCTTTTGCAATAATTTGGATGGAACTGGAGACTATTATCCTAAGTGAAGTATCTCAAGAATGGAAAAACAAGCACCAGTGTACTCACTGTTAAATTGGAACTAACTGATGAGCACACATTGTGCACAGAGGGGCATAAAACTCAGTGGAAATCAAGCAGCAGGGAAGGCAGAAGAAGGGTTGGGTGAAAACCTACCTAATGGGTACCATGAACACTATCTGGGTGATTGGCACACTTATAACCCTGACTCAAGCATTACAAAAGCAATCCATGTAATCATAATCAAAAACATTTGTACCTCTGTGATATTTTGAAATAAAAAATATATAGTATTAAAGAAAAAAAAGACTTCCCCTAAAGAACAAATCTGTGAGAAATTATATTTTGGAGGTGATCTTTGTCATTCATTTGCTTACTTATTCCATGTGTTATAGCCAGACATTTGTGCTAATTGCCATGTATTATTAATATAGATAGATGTGAATAGGCAAGTCTCTGAGATTTTATTTTTTATAACAGTAACGACTATTACTCTCTGCTAAACACAATTCCAAGCCCTTTGTCTGTATTATCTCATTTAACCCTCATAACAATCTTTTATGGCAATTGCTACTATTTATCCTTATTTTACAGATGGAGAAATGGAGGCATAGAAGAGAGTAAGGAAATTTTCCCAAGCTCACGCAGTTGGCAGGTGGGAAAGCTGGGATGTGAAACTGTGTTGTCTAGCTCGAGAGTCTAGAGTTCTAATTTCCACTGTAGTCACTCAACTTTGAAGACCTTATGGTTTTACTAGAGAGGCCTATTGTGCAAACAAATAATTGCATTTGACTGTAGTTGTTTTTAATGTTTGTAAGCTGATCAGCACAGTGCCTAGCATGGAATACGCCATCCTCATGATGTGTATGGCCCTGATGTTATTGCTGTCAGTGCTCACTAAAAAGCATAGCTGGAGTTTAAGGGGAGGCATGCCTGGAGGTGTCAGGAGCACTTCAAAAAAGAGGTCTTACCTGAACTGAGACTTAAAGTTTGTAGAGAGGAGTTTTCCAGAAAGGTTTCCATGCAGAGGAAATTGCATGTGCAAAGGACAGAGGTAGGAGAGAGTATGACATGTTCAGAAGATTAAATGGTACTTCTCTATGGCTTGTGGGTAAACTACAGAGACCAAGTCAGCTGATGTCAGGAAGTGAGCAGGGGCCAGATGGTGAGTGGCTCTGTGTGAACTGGGACAGACCCAAGTTCTCTAGTGCGTATTACTTTCTGAGCAATACCCTATACTGTGAGTTTGTTTAATGTCTCCATCCTACCCCTAAAATGCAGATGTATACTGGAATGTAAGCAACCTTAAGGGTAGGGAGACAGTCTGTCTTGTTCACTGTGATAACTCCAACACTCAGAGCCCTCCCTGTGGCAAGAGCTCATTAAATGTTTTTTGAATTCATGAATAACTAAACCAACCAGTGTGCTCTGGGTGATTGTAGGACTACCCATGTGATAGCATACTTTCTGTGGGTCCACTGGTTTTCTCTGAGGTCAATTATCTTGGCTTGTTGAAGAATCAAAGCAGATCACATCAAATGATTGGACTGCTTAAAATAGGATAATTTTGAGATAGTCTTTTTCTTGGAGACCAAAGATTACTCAAAAAATTCATACCTAATTTATTTTACTCTTGACTCCGCATATTAAAACTGAACACCCTTACCCAAAATGTCCTTATGACCTCTTGAGAACCTTTTGACCATCCTTCAAATGCCTCTTAAAATACTACCTTCAAGAACCTAGCTGGCAGAATGGAGGTGAAATGAGTATTGATAAGTGAATCAAAATAATGATTTTTTTAGACATTGCTGTCAAACCAATGAATAAGTAACGTGACTACTTTGAACAGTACACCTAGGTTTATTTTCATATTTGTCAAATGCCTGTAGAGTTTGGTAAAAAGCCAGAAAACACATCTGCCTAAGATCTTTGTCTAGAATCTGGCACACTTTTGAACAGGACTATTTGTTGGTGGCGATACAAATGGCAAGAAGAGGTTAAGACATGGTCGTTTTTTTTTTAATGTTGTCAGAAGAGGCAGCTTTGCAAGGAACCATAAAACGTTTGGTGGACTTTCTTTCCCTCCCTTGTCAGGTGAGGAAAATGAGATTTGGGAAAGCGAAGTGACTTGTCCTGGGCTGGAGAGCTAGTTAGTGGCAGAGCTGGAACTGTAATCCAGGTCCCTGACTCCCAGGGCCAATTCTCTTTCCGCCGCATCATTTGGGCTCCCGAGACATTAGCTATAGTTTCTGAGAAACATATTACCTCTTTCATCATTTCTTGGTCTTTTTGGAAATATTAATGATCTCCCTCTGCATCATTCCTCTGTAAGATGACCTAGGAAAATGCCATTAAGGGCAAGTCTTATATTGCATTTTGTCAGCAAATCCCACTGTCACCAACCTGTCCCCAACATGAACATTTCAACAAAGGTCTGAAATACCCAGGTTTCTTGCCTCCAGCTGATCCCCTTTTCCCCTTAATCACATTAGAAAATGCACATTTGTGTTCACATACCCTAAAGTAATGAAATATTTCTTTTTCTTCCTGTAATCTGGAAATTCCTTTTTGTTGTTTTTGTCATTATTATTTTTAAGAAAACTTGAACATATCATATGGACATTCTGGCTCCTTAGAAACCAGCCTGGTAGGAGAGTTGATTGGTTTTGCCTAAAGCATTTCCTCATTAGTAGCCTGTGTGTGCTCTTCCTCTCAAATGTCATCTGGCCAACCCAACAAAGATTTAATTGTGGCAACTTGGAGCCTTAGCAAACTTGGGCTTTCCTGAATGTTCTTTTGAAATCCTCACAACTGCCTGGCCTTCGATAAAAAAAAAACCACGAGCATATTGAAAGTTACTTGGTGGATTATTGGTTTGAAGACTACTTCTTACTGCTCCCCTCCCTGCTTTTTTGCAACTAAAGATTGGAATTTTAATTGCTCAACCTCAGCTTTTAAAACATAATGCCCCAAAAGGGCATGGTTTATTAATTAGTTCTGATTATTAGGCACCCTGAACCTGGGTTGGGCTAGTTTTTGATTGGTTTCAACAGCCCTTTGCCTGAAATGACTGTCTGTAAGCACAGAGAGGTGTAATTATGCAGACACTAGTGGTTCAGTTCTGCCAGGTTAAACCCTCTATTATGAATACGTATTATAGTGTCTTAAAAGGCATTTATTGAAATGCCATAGTTTAATAGTTCAGGCTTACAAAATCAAACTCTCTTATGTTACAGGCAACAGCCTCTTAATTGGATGTTTTCTCCCAGCACATAAAAAACATTGGCTTGAAAACACACACACACACACACACACACTCTTAATCTTTTTTTGAAGTGTGAGAAGCCGTATTGCTTTGTGGTTAAAGGTAAGGACTCTGGAGCAAGTCTACCTGGGTTTGCCTCATGCTTCTGGTATTTTCCAGCAGTAGCTTTGGGCAAATGACTTACCCCTCTCTATAGCATCTTTAGTGAAATGGGGATGATTATAATGGCTGCATCATAGGATTGTTGTAAGGTTCATATGAGCTAGCATACAAAAAACACTTAGCAAAAGTATATGGAAAGTAGTCATTGTGTTTCTTATGATTGCTGTAACACATTTACTTATATTTTGTGTTGTAAAATCTAGTTGTGTTAAGTCCTGAAAGAATTATGGATGTCTCCCTCTGACAAAATCTGAGTTGTCTGCTAATGTTTATTCTCTTCTTCTTCCACAGTAATAGCTTCCTCTCTCCCCCAATTTTCATCTGGGTGGGTATAGGGCTGTCCAGAGTAAGGCATAAATTTCTTTTCCATCTAGAAATGCCCATGAGACTAAGTTCTGGCCAATAGGTTGTAAGCAGAAATAGAAATTTCTGAACAGTGGCCTTAAAGGAAGAAGGATGGTGTGTTTTTCACTTCTTCCTCCTTCAAACTGATGGGAATTTGGTCTTGATGGCTGGAACCCAAGCAGCCATCCTAGATCATCAGATGGTGTCCTGGGGATGCCGAGTAGTCAGGAAGCAGAGACCTGAGTCCCTGACAACTTCAGGGAGCAGACCTGTCCCAACAGCCCTTTTCTTTCACTCTAGACTTGACAAATCTCTACGTTATTTAATACACTAATTTTGGATACTTATTGCAGACAAATCTAGTCTTAGGCAACATTTTCCTCTCCTGAATTAGGCGTCCATGTGCTCACTATTTTGATTGCCCTGTGTAGAAATTTCAGGACACTAAGTCACAAAGAACTATGAAAAGGTTTCACACACTCTTTATTTCCTATTGGAGCCGCTGCTTTACCACACCCAAACGTGATTGCCCTGCTCTTACTCTCTGCCTGGAAGTACTTAGCCCCGGCCCTCAACTGCTGCATGGGGAGGGTGAGCGCGTGGCAGGGGAATTGTGCATATATATAGTTGATGGCCAAATTTTGTAGAAATGACTTGGAGTCTCTTCCATCAAGAGGGGACATTCCAACAATTTTATCACTGTCTCTGGGCCAGAAATCATGGGCCATTGAAGAAATCTAATGACAATTTTCATTTGCTTTCTTTGTTATACACAAGAACAAGGTTCTCCGTTTTCTATACATATCAGAAAGAAGCAGGACTCCCAGACAAAGGGGCTTTAAGCAGGGATGTGTTGGTGTTACTTATTCTTCCTGCAGACTGATATGGAAAAAAGTTCCAAAACTTCAGCGTATTTCCTTAGGAACAGTGACAATAATCATCTAGCCTCCTTTATGTCCTTGAAATTGAAAACTTGTATTCTGGTGGTACCAGAGATCTCAAGATTTAAGGATTTTGATGAGACTTCCTTCCAACACTAGTGAAAAGCAGAGGTGATATCTAAAGCCTTCAGGAGAAACATAGGTTCTAAGCCCTTTACTCACCCAAAGTATAAAGAAGGATGATACCTTATTCCTATTTGTCTTGATTGTGAAGTTCACAGGTGGTGTTCAGCAAAACCCAGTCAGGTTTCTTGAACATGTGGGTTGGTGTCTTTGCACTGGGAAAATTCTTAGGCTCTGCCACATTCTCTCTACCCTACTCTTCTGGAGCTCCAGTTAAACACGTTTAGACTTTCTTGCTTTATCTTTCACATCTCCATATTTCTCATCTTTTTATAGCTTTGTGTTACATTCTATATAATTTCTTCTTATCTACAATTCACTAATTCTTTCTTCAGACATGTCTATCTATTGAAATTTTAATTCTGGTATTATTATTATTACTAAATGTTTTGTTTGGTTCTTTGGCCAATCTTTTAGGTCAGGTTTTTGTTTTTTTTTTTTAATAATCTCTGGCTTTCATTTGTTTCTTTCTAAATCTTTCATTTGTTTCTGTAAACGTACTGTAGCTTTATCATATATGTGAGAGCGTTACTGCTATTAGTTATTTGTGCTGGTTCTTGCTCATGGTGCCCTGTTTCCTTGCATGTGACATTTTCTTTGATTTTATGCCTGCTTATTGCCCTTCAGAATGATTTGTACAGATTCTCTGAGGCCTAGGATGAAGTTGCCTTCTTCCAGAAAGGATTTGCATTTGATTTTTTAAGGCCCCTAGAGAGTTGTCAAGCTTGAGACCTCCTTAAACCAGTTTTAAAACTTAACACAGGCACTCATATCATCTACTTACTTCCCTTCCTCCTTTTCTAGGCGTAAACTTCTATTAATTAGGGTCCATTTCTTATCATCTCTCATGCACAGCACAGGTCTCAGCACATGAAAATTAGCTGATAGATTTTTGATGAATAAATGAGGCTTTAAATTATCACACCTACCTTGTTATTTTCTTTGTCTTTATTTTTCAATTGGTCAGTTGACAGGATTATTGTATATTGAATATTATTCCCCATAGAGTATACTTTCTTCAAGGAATTGCTAGGTGTTCTCTCTGTTGTAAATTTCCCTGGTGCTATGCCATGTAGGAAGTAGTTTCTTGGTAAATATTTGCTTCCAGGCTAAGACTTGCTACTCCCCTATGCTTCTACCCTTGAGTGGATCAAACCACACATGTCTGGAATTCCTTGCACTTTATATGGATATTTAGAGTGTTGCTTGGGTTATCTCTCTGGCAGTAACCACCTATGGCCCTGGAATTGGTAGATCTACTTCTAATATTTTTTTTCCTTCCTTAAGTACATCTAATCTAACTTTCCAAGAGTTCTCTCAAAGCTGACCTTTGATTCTGCCACCCTTTTGCTCATAGGCCATGACTATCACTGCTGCCTATAGAATAAAGCCTAAACCTATTAGCTTGTCATTTTGCATCCTTCTTCAAAGTGGTGTAGCCAGAACTTATGAGAGAATATGATTTCTGGGAAATCAAACTCCAGTTCCACCACTCACTAGCCATGTGACTCCATATAAGCTAAATGTCTGAACATCATTGTTCTGATGTGTACAATAATATTAAACTACAAGGGATCACCTGTATAAAGCTGCTAGTGTTCACTAGAGTTAGAATAGTCCTCCAAGGCATTTCCTCCTAGCAGGCTCTGAAAGGGATAGTGATTTATTTTTGTATTGGTTGTGGACACATGGACACACAATAAATGAATGATACCTTACCCATTTCTTCTCTAGACCTTAGTTTCCTTATCTATAAAGTGGAATATGAGGTTGTAATTTTGAAGCTTAAGCATGGAAAGATATGTAAAGAATCTGGTGCAATACTTGGCACATCATTAAGTGTACGATAAATGTTCTTTCTCTATCCCCCTTCCAAACTGAGATGCAACTTACCTTTCCTATGGAATTGCAATAAAAGTTATAAATCAGAGCATGTTATATAAAAGAAGGTTTCTTATTCTTATCTCTACCTTTTAAAGTCCTAACTACTCTTTAAGGCCAGTTCAAATGCCACCTACTCCATGAAGCCTCCCTGGATTCTCACTCCTACAACGCTCATCCCCTACTCTAGCCAGAAAGGTAATAATGCAATCAAAGGAAAATCTTCAACTCATCTCAGCTGATGCTTGAATTTCCTATATTTCAATATGTATAATTCTACAGTATACAAAGATAAGCAGTATTCTAGCTTCTGCTAAAATAGTTTTAGAGATGAAAAAATTCAATATCTTCAAAAGAGGTGTATTTATTCCAGATTTAGACAACTTAAATATGTCCCTCTAAATTTTCTGCATTTGTTCTTAGGTTTGTCTATTTTTGTCTTTAAATAGATTGCCCAGAAATAGCAATATTCCTTAAAATACACAATCCATAAATAATCTTTCTCCTTCTGTAACTTCAACCTGTGCTAAGAGGCTTGGGGCAACCCATGGAGCTGTTTCCTCCTAATTACACTTATATTCACTTACAATGCTGGAATCTGCCTTTAAAATATGTGTTGGTGCTAAATGACTGCTCCTCTGTCTTGTGTTAATATGGCTATTTTTTTATATCTATGATTTAGTCCCCAATATATTTCCATATTACATGCATCTGGGTATATTTGATCTGCTTATTAAATTGTTGTGAACCTGACCTGTCTTTCATGTCCTAAGATCCATTTTTTTTTCCATTGGTTCTTCCAAGGCCACTTTATTCCTGTTATAAAAGTTAGCTTAATCTGCTTTGTGCCATAATTATGTCCTATCTTAGCTGGATCCCCTAGAAGAAGAGTTTCAGTCTGGGGAGTTGGGCACCAACTCTGTAGCCTCCCAGGTTTGTTGGCTTCCAGTGGGCTAAGAGCAGTTCTGCAGAGCAGGGGGACAGCTTTGATTTGTTCTCAGCCAAAATACATCAGCTAGGATACAGTAAAAAGGATCTAATGGGACACCAACAGGTCCACTATAGTCATGCAGGATTTTGTGACTCTTGAGTATGAAAGCAACATGTTGTTCACCTCTGTAGTCTCCATTTCCTGGCTCCATGTCCTGCACATTGAAGGCACTAGTTTGTGGAATCGACTCATCAAAGATCTGGAGGAAATGCCCCTAGTTTGCTCTCATTCCAATCCACTGCCATTTGTAATAACAGATACCTCTGAGGAACTTAGCCAAATCCCCCCCAAGCATCAGGGAATCAGAATACGAGGGTGATAGAAGAATATGGAAGTTCCAAGAATCTCATTGCCGTGTCAACTCAAAAGCTAAGGACCAAATGAAATTCAAATAGGCAAAAAAACTTCTTAATACCAAGGCAAACATCAAAGAGCAGAACTTCAGTCTACTTTACTTGGCTCGTAAGTTATTTTTGTTCTTTTCTTAATTTTTTATAACAGTAATACATGCATATGGTTAAACATGAAAATGCTTTAAAAGAGTAATAAATGAATAGGAAAGGCCTATTTCTTCATCATCGTGGCTTTTATTTCCTTTCCTCAGAGCTAACTACTATTAACATTTTCTTGCATTTTTATCCAGAAATAGTTCTAGATATACAAGCACATATATTTATTATTTTATACACAAAGATATTACAGTATGTAATATGTACTGTTGTCTCCTTTTTCCTGACACAAATAAGAGCTCTTACAGATCTTTCCACATCAACACTTCTATCTATATCTCATTTTTTAAAAATGACAATATAGATGTCTTACACTTTCTTTAACCTGTTCTTTTTTTAGTGGACATTTAGGTTGTTTCTAGTTTTCAGCTCTTAACAAGTGTATATTAATAAGAAATATTACTATAGCTTATATTTCCCGTGCTAATCACTTCATATTGATTTCCCCATTTGCTATTACAAATTCTTGCCACTACAAAATGTGTTCTTTTTTTAATTGTAAAAAGATATAATTTTATTTCAAGGAAAATCTTACAAAATAATTTATAAATTACTTGAATTTATACCATAAAAGGGGCCACCATATTTCCTAAAAGTCAAAGAGGATCATCAATAAGAAGACAGAGACTGACAAGGAGACTAGATTTTAAAGGTAGAGAAATTCATGTGCCCTCAAGCAAATATGATTAAAGCATCTGTGAAGAGAAAGGAGAAAACCAAACTGGCTTCAGTGCTAGAAATAAAATGCCAATTAAATACTGAAAAAATAGAATTTTGTCTGATCTCTGTATTGTCATTTCTTTGATTACTAATGAGATGGAAGAACCTTTTATTTATTGAACATTCTATTTCCCTCTCCTGTGAATTTCTCAATATACCAGATCTATTTTTTCTTCAGTTTGTCTATTTTTTATTTTTATATACATGATTATGTTTTATGACTATCTCTTCTGAAACTATAGATTGGCTTTTTATTTTCTTATATTATTTTCCCTGACAGAAATTGTTTTAATTTAGATTATTGCACAATCTTTCCCTTTATAGTTTGTGCTATTGGTGCCTTTTTAAACATTTTGTGATGGGCATGCTTATAGCTGTAACTCAAGTATTTGTACCTTTTTAAGAGGGCTTTTCTACCCTGAAATCACAAAGGCCTCTACATACAAAATGTGTTATTATATGTGTTAATATTTCTTTCTGTATAAGTTCTTAGCACTAAGGATAAGCTCTATCCTTGCTTCCCAACAGAAATACAGTGTCATGGGGTGGTGAATGTGGCTTCCAGATTCCTTACATCTATATCAAATAATATGTCTTTTAGCCTAAGTTTTGCTTTCTTACTCTCCGCCCATTTGTTTCCAGCCTTTTTCCCAGAATGAAACTTATAATCAGGAAAGACAGAAGTTATCACAGTTGAAAAAAGCTAGAAACAATTCTCAACCGCAGGACATCATAATAGCAAGTTCTAAGATCCATGGTGGTATATAATTTAAATAATAGGATAATTACGTTGAGAAGAACAGACATTCTGAATCTTGTTCAAAATTTAAGAGGTTCAGTATTAAGAGCTTATCCAAAGCAAGTTTCTTTCAAAAACACAATCAGACTTTCCAGAAATTCAGCCTTGATGTACTTAAAAGCGCTTGCTGTCTTTTTGCTTGCAGTGAAGTACATGCGAGAAGCCACGCCCTATGTGAAGAAAGGATCCCCAGTGTCCGAGATCGGGTGGGAAACGCCGCCGCCTGAATCCCCTCGGCTAGGGGGAAGCTCATCAGACCCTCTGTCATCGCAGTCCTTCTCCTTCCATAGAGACCGGAAAAGCATCCCCCTCAAAATGTGCTACGTCACTCGGAGTATGGCCTTGGCGGACCCTGAGAACAGGTAAAGAGGCTGAAGCGCCCCTCCGCATCTCAGCAGCTCCGAGGTTAGGTGGGGGCTTTTGCCAGGCTGTGCTCGTGTTCGGAAAACGCTCCGTGGTTTCCAAAGACTAGCATGAAAGGGCCGTGCTGACACTGCGTGTGCATGAATCTGTACACCGAGCTCTGGTTCTGGAAAGAGCTGAACTAGAATCAGGATCCTGCATATCTTTCTGTGCTCATTGCTGGTCTGTGTGACTTTGGGCAAGTTTCTCAAACTATTGAATCTCAGTTTTGTCATCCGCAGCATTGGAATCATTGAAATAGATACCTTATTGTGTTGTAAGGATTAAATGGGGAAATCAATATGAAATGATCAGTACAGGAAATATAAGCTCTAGTAATATTTCTTATTAATATTAGATAGTAATAAGCAAATTAGCCTCTCTGGGCCTCAGTGCCCTCAACTATGTACTTGGAGGGTTAGATCAGAGAAGCCTTAAAGCTATTATATTTTCTACTCTAAATCGCTTTTCATGCTCAAAAGAGAAAAAGGAGTGGCTTTGGTCCAAGCCTGGAGTGCTGTTTCCTGAAGTCTGCACATGACTTTGCATGCCACAGGACAAATATATCACCCAACCCGTGGCAATTATAAGGAGTCCCGCCAAGAGGAAGTAAATATTTGAGGTCTCTCTTCCCCCAAAAGTCTTACTTTAACTCACTTGAACAGAAAATATACATCTTGGAGGAAAATAAGAGAGATAAAGAGAACAACGAGGAATTGAGCCAGCAAATAGGGAATCTTGGTGACCTTTGCATCCATATTAAAGTGCTAAAAATAGCAACAGCTCTACTGGCCCTTATTTAGAACATGTGTGGGACAGCTGCAACCCACTCGAGTAGAAAGTATTTGGCTAGTAAACTCACTCTGTGGAAGCTCTAGGGCCCTTCTGGCTCTAGCCAGCTGCAGGGTCTTACTACCCTGTTCCACCCACAGCTCCTATGTCAGTCATATCTGCACAGGGATCGGCCAGTTGTACGAGAGAGCCAGCAAGTATGAGCAAAAGAGGAGTCAGAACAGGCCGAGTGGGAGGGAGGCAGAGTTCATCGCTGATCCTCTCTCACACTGTTCTGTTTCATTCCCCTATGATTTCTGCTGATTTTCTGAGCCTGCAATTGATGTCCTGGTTACTCTCGAGTCTCCTCTTCCCTGGCCTCTCACCCACCCAATCAAACAAGTCCTTTTTCCCAAGAATCTGATGTGAAAGATTTCAGATGTGATGAAGTCACGATTCATGGAGTACCTTTACTGTGCTAGGCGTTATGCTAATTATTTAGACCAGAGACTGCAAAGTGGCAGGTTACAGGTATACCCAGCCCAGAGATATGTGTTTTCAATGGTCTATCAAGTGTTTTAAAGAAATTTGAATTAGTTGCCATAGTGAATAATTGGTAAATTTCAAATTATCCAGGTTTTGCTTTTTTAGAAAAATTGGAGGAACTAATAATATTATTGGGCCCACAATGATGCAAGCAGGGCTCCAATATATGGCAGCCCAGCAGAGGTTTTTCCTTTGACAAGAGAATGAACTCTCCTCATCACTCTTACTACCTTACGCTAGGGGACTCAATTAACTACCAGCCTGGTTGTTCACGTTACATGTCTGATCTTTGAATTTGTAACCCTGCTCAGTCCTCTTGACAGCCCTCTGAGTTTCTATAATTGTCCCCACGCTACAGATAAAAACTTGAGGCTAAGATTGCTTATAAGTTCCCATTGTCGTATAGCTATAATATGGTATAGCTGGGCTTCAAACTCATCCCTATAGAATGGGTGACAGTGTCGGTTAACCATTTCCAGAAAAATGCAGACAAGACTAGAGATCTTATTGGGGTATCATAGAAACGGAGAAAGTTCGAGTAGATGATTTCTAGGGTTTCTTCCAGCAGTAGACTTAAGTGGTATAACATTATTCCCAGGTCATTTCATTATATTTTAAAGAATATTTGGGGAGACATCAGGCATTAATCCAAATATTGGAAACCTCAGTCTGTGTGTCAAGCCAGCAGAGGAGAATGCGTTTTTAAATTTTTATATGGGTGCTCTTCCAGTTCACCATTGATGAGGACACGTAGGGCCTCCCATGTCGAGTTGTGAGAACAAGTGGGCAGAACTGAAAATGAGAATCCCACTAAGCCGGACAGTTCGGAGGGGACTTCAGGTCCAGATGGGTCACAAACGCTGCTAGCAAGAGTAGGAGCTTAGGTGAGGCTTTCCCCTAGTTGAGGAAGAAAAGAAAGAAAAGAAAAGAAAAAAAAAGAAAAGAAAAGAAAAAGGAAACAAATACTTTATGGAACTCCAGTTATATGCTGAGAAGAGTATAGTGTACCAGTCAGAAACATGTAATCTGCAAAACTCAACTCTGTGCTGAATGCAAGAGTTTTTGCTAACACAAAGCATTTTTAAAAATTGAAAAATACAAGATGGGCAAAAGCATACAAGGCAAATGCAAACTCACGACAACAAAGAGTATCTGTTTTGATCTTGCTATAAGACAAAGTAAAATGCATCCTGAAAAGCATAAAATAAGACAAGGAAGAATTGATTTATGCTGAAGGCCAGAGTTCACAAGGAACGTTCAGTAGTTATGAATTCATACCAAGTAACATAGCAGCAACCTTTATAGCAGAAACTGCAGAAGATTCAAGAAGAAATAGTCCAAGCATGGTGGCTCATGCTTGTAATCTAATCCTAGCACTTTGGGAGGCTGAGGCAGGAGAATCGCTTGAGGCCAGGAGTTCCAGACCACCCTGAGCAAGAACAAAACCCCACCTCTACAAAAAATAGAAAAATTATCCAGGTGTGGTGGTGAACACCTATAGATTCAGCTACTCTGGTGGACAAGGCAGGAGGATTGCTTGAGCCCAGGAGTTTGAAGTTGCAGTGAGCTATGATGATGCCACTGCATTCCAGCCTGGGTGACAGAGCAACACCCTGTCTCAAAAAAAAAAAAAAAAAAAAAAGCAGAAACATAATCAGATATAGCAGTCCCTAACCTTTTTGGCAACAGGGACTGGTTTCATGGAAGACAATTTTTCCAAGGATGGGGGCTGGGGGGAGGGGTGGACTTCGTTTGTTTTCCCACCACTCACCTCCTGCTGTGTGGCCTGGTTCCTAACAGGCCACAGACTGGTATCAGTCCTCTGCCCCAGGGGTTGGGGACCCTAGATTTAACATATACCACTCTCAAATGGAGAAAAAAAGATAAATACAATTCCTCTCTTATCCATGGGGGATATGTTCCAAAACCACCAGTGGCTGCCTGAAACCACAGATAATACCCAGCGCTATATGTACTATATTCAATTATAACAATATACTATAACAAAAGTTATGTTAATGTGCTCTCTCTTCTCGCTCTCTTTCTCTCTCAAAATATTTTATCATTCTCACTTATTTTGGACCATGGTTGACTTCAGGTAACCAAAACTGTGGATAAAGAGCGACTCACTGTAAGGTTATAGAAGACCCAAACAACATAAATAATAAGGTGGATCTGGATACATGGCAAACTTTGTACGCTGATAATAGAGAATATTATACTTTCTTTTTAAGTCCACAAAGAACATTCACAAAATTAACTATAGATTAGGTCACAAAGCAAATGCAACAAGTTCCATAAGGTAGAAATAATACAAACAATATCCTCTGATGATAGTGGAATAAAAATAGAGAATCAATAACAAAACCAAACCACAGAAAGCCTTTTTGATGGGTCTTTAAAAGCTCTCTATAAAATAACTCTTGGGTCAAAGAGGAAGTATAAACTAAAATTGTAGCATTTCTTAAAAATAAATAATAACTAAAATAATGCATATATTAAATGTAAAAGAGAAAGAAGCATAAAGAGAGAGTGTGGACTGTGGAGTTGGACCCACAGTGAAATGTTAGATCCACCCCTTATGCATGACTTTGAGCAAGAATCTCATTTAATGCAAAAAAACCATCCTAGGTACCAGGTATTCTTCTCTCCTTTTATAGACAATGAGACTTAGCTGAGACATGAGAGTTGAAGCAAACAGTAGATCTGAGATTCAAATCCAGACCTAGCTGACACCAAGCCCAATTTCCAAATCATTACTCCCATTGCCTCCAACTTCAGCACCTGCAGAACAGCTCACCTGAACTGTATGCACCTTGGCCAGAACTTAATGGTCTCCTGGGTGCTAAAACCTGAGAACTGATGACAAATGCCACAGCATCTCGGAGCTAATCCCTTCAGTTGGTGACACACAACTGCTTACATTTTGCATTAAAAACTCTAATGTTCCATTTCTCAAATAGAAACAGCCATAGAACAGCAGGCAGGATTGCTGCTCTTTCAGTGAAAAAGGTCACCCAGCAGGCACTGAATCCACAAGAATATGTCCCTGCTAGTGGCTGTAAATGATTATAACAAGTTTTTTTTATTCTACCTCTTAAATATCTCTTGATTTTCATATTCAACTCTTTGCCTTCATAGCCGCAGCTGTGGTCCAGGACCAAATTCTAGTCCTTCAGAGTACTTGGACATATGTCCTACTGTGTGCTTTGTTTCCAGTTCACTCTTTCCCTCACCCCCCACTGTCTACTCTACACATAGCTAGCCAAGGGGATGTCAAACATTCAAAATTTACCCACTTGGTCAAAATGGCTCCTTGTCGCCGGCACTGATATCTGAACTCCTCAGTATTGCATAAGAACCCCATTGTGTTTAGGATTTCTCCTAATTGTCCAGCTCCTCCCCACCTCATCCTTTATGTTCCAACAACCCTTAAATAATTTGTGTACTTCCTACAGTTGCCTTGCTGACAACCTCCTCCTCACCCTTTAAGCCTCAGGGCAGGCAATCTTCTTGGACATTAATGTCCCACTATACCTCGTGTTTGATCCGTCCATTGTAGCATCCTTTATAATGACTTGCAATTTTTTTCGCACATGCCTGCCCAGTTCCTAAGTCCCTTGAGGTCTGGGGCTCCTGGTATTTTCATTTTAATACTCCAGCTTTCTAGACTTTGGCATTCAAAAATATGTTTGTTAATAAATGATAAATGGTATATTTATCTGTCCATTTTTTATATTCTTACCACTTCAAGAATTTCTTTTAAAAATTTGTCCACTATATAGCCTTGGAAATAAGAAAATAAATAAAGGCATAGTTCTCTCCTGACAGATGTAGGAAACTTAAAGAAGCTAGGACAATCCATTAACCAAGCCTGTACTGGATTGAGGGCAGCTGTATCACCATGGGCGGTTTCTGAGGCTTTAGTCATGATTATGTGTACTGCCACGTAACAGAGTCCAGTGTGGAATTTTGTGGCTAAATTATGGAGAGGTATACATGATCTTTCTTGTAAAACAATGTGCATCTCTATTTATGGTGCACAAATGAGAAATTCACAGAAGGCGCTGTCCTGGTTTCCATTGGAAAAGCTGCACTAAGCACACTGTGATTCAGAGGGGTGTGACCCAGTAAGTCCTGTAGGACAGCAGTCCCCGACCTTTTTGGCACCAGGGACCAGCTTCATGGAAGACAGTTCTTCCACAGAGCGGGCAGGGCCAGGGGGATAGTTTTGGGATGATTCAAGAACATTACATTTTTTGTGCATTTTATTTCTGTTTACATTGTAATATATAATGAAATAATTATACAACTCATCACAGTGCAACCTCTCTGCTAATGATAATCTGTGTTTGCAGCTGCTCCCCAGTGCTAGCATCACTGCCTCAGCTCCACTTCAGATCATCAGCATTAGATTCTCATAAGGAGCGCACAACCTAGCTCCCTCACATGTGCAGTTTGCAGTAGGGTTTGTGTTCCTGTGAGAATTGAATGCCACCGCTGATCTGACAGAAGGCGGAGCTCAGGTGGCGATGAGAGTGATGGAGAGTGGCTGTAAATACAGGTTAAGCTTCGCTCACTAGCTGGCCGCGCATCTGCTGTGCGGCCCAGTTTGTAACAGGCCACAGACCAGTACCAGGGTTTGGAGACTGCAGCTGTGGGACACCTGGATATCATGACACAAAATACTATCAGTGACGTCACCACAATCTAGCACCTGAGCTTCAGCCACAGAGGATCAGAAGCTTGATTGAATGGTTATGGTGAGAGTGGATCCATCTTTAAGAGGTTGACTCACGTTAACCTAACAGCCGGAATTCAGTTATAATGAGCACGACGCAGTTGTCAAGCAGATGGAAATGCTCACATGGGAGGATCTGTACGTCTTCCCATTATGGGCAGGCTCTATTGGAAGACAAATGTAAATATTAGTATAAGCAGAACACAAAGTAACTCAGACAATATGAACTTTCAAGGTGGCCTAAGCAATACATTCTCTCCATGTAGGCAAACTATGTGAGAAATTAATTGTCATGAAAGTTATTTGGTGAGTGTGGAATCAATACAAGGGGTACTAATAGACCTTAAGAAGCATATTTTAGACAAGGAAGCTGAAAAGCCTCCCTTCCAGATGGGGAGAACCTTGCCAAGGTGACCATTATGTAAATATCTGCTCTGCCAAATTCTCTCTCCTTTGAGCTGTACATAAATAGCCTGGGGTTTCCCACGTGGTTCTCCCCTGTCCTTTCATGGCTAATTTACCCCTTTCAGTTCACATGGGTAGCAGAACAGTGGATTTGGTTTTTGCTTATCAAATTTAATCACTTTCCAGTCCTGGCTCCTTGAAGTTGCTCTCATATCACCTTGTTCAGAGCTTTAGATGGTCCCAAATACTTTAGTTACAAATTTATATATAGATGGTCTTTGGTGGGTACCAACAAAAGAGTAATCGTTTGACTAGATTGGCCTTATTTCCTCCTTTTTCCAGTGTTCAGGGACACATTATTGTCCCCTCCGTGTCTTATAGAGAACTCTCAACTGTGCTCATTAAACTTTGAATACTATTGAAAAATATCCTCCTTTAATGCATCCAGAATGAAGATTCATGAGGTATTTTTATCTGTCTCTTCTCTTTTGTAAGCCTTTGTTTGTGAAAAGTGCTTCTCCTGTTAGGTGGCTCACAGAATATGTATTTTATTAATCTGTTTTCTTCATCCTTTGGACACATCATGATGGCTTTGTAAGTGAAACTATTGCCAAGAGCTTATTACTGATATTACATTTTGCAAATAAAAGAAAATTATAAAATTAATGTATAATGGTGCTGTAGTAAGTGGACACATTTTGCATATCTAAGACAGAAGTCCAAATTAACTACATGCTAATATCAGTGAATAAAACTTTAGAGCTGAAGTTAGAAAATATGACTTTAAATTTCAATTCTGTTATTTATTCCTTTTAACTTTAGGTAAATTATCCAATCTCGCTGATATCCTTCTCTGCAATGATTTGAATGTTTGTGTTCTTCCAGAATTCAAATGTTGAAAACTAATCTCCAGTGTAATAATATTAAGAGGTGGGCCCTTGGAAGGCAATTAGGTCATGAGGCCAACCCCTCATGAATGGGATTAGTGCCCTTATTAAAGAGGCTGAAGGGAGCCTGTTTCCTCCTTCCACCATGTGAGGACATGTAGTAGGTGCTACTTATGAGGAACAGGCTCTCACCAGATACCGAATTTGTTAGTGCTTTGATCTTTGACTTTCCAGCCTCCAGAATTGTAAGCAATAATTTATGTTGTTTGTAAATTATCCAGTCTAAGGTATTTTGTTATAGCAGTACAGACTAAGACATTATCTTCAAAATGTGGCTAATAATATTGACTGTGTATGATGGGTGTTATGATTAGATGACTTAATGTAAATATACTCTAATTCCTGGCAAGATAACCATGATATAAATGTAGCTTTCAGTCAAAATATCTTCATTACTGGGCACAAGGGAAGGGGAGTTTTTTTTGGTTTTTCTTTTTTCTCTCTCTACTCCGAGCCCAACAGAAAGAACTTTCCAGGTCATGTTGCCAAGCTGTTGAGCAGAGATTATTTTGTAAGACATTTTTTCACGGAGGTTTTTAAGCCTTTTGAGATTCTGGCTCTTTGCAGGGAACTTAGTTCCAGTTTCCCAACTCATGGGCTCTCAATGCCTTAACTATCATCTGTGTGTCACATTCCAAGTGCTCAGCCCATCCACCACTACCAGCCACCTGCCACAACCCCACCCCACCCCACTTTCGCAGAGATGCCTATGATCAGCCTAATTACTCACACCGTGCACCTTTTTTGACACCTAGGAGTTTCCTTTTCTTTCTTGTAAGATCACATTTCGTTAAAACATAAACAAGCAAACTTTTATTATACTTTATCTAGCAAATTCAGGTATTAGTAGCAGAAATGTTCCTGAATTTGTATAGACCATCATTTTTCTGGAATTGGAAACCTCCTAAAACATGGCAATGGAATTGTTTGTAATTGGCTATGTATATCATGAACAAAAGTTGATGTTCTATTTTTCCAACTAATTTTAAAAAGAAGTCAAACTTTTACCATCAGATTTAAAGCTAAAAGCAAACAAACAAAAAAAATGAGTATTGTCTTTTGCATGATTTACTTCTTCCATTTGAAATTATGGACTTTCCTCCCAGGAGTACCATTTTGGTCATGTGTTATCTATGTGTCTATCTATCTATGTATCTATGTATCTATCTGTCTGTCTATCTATCTAACTATCTATCCAGCCAGCCAGCCAGCAATCCATCTATCTATCTGTCTGTGTTACTTCTCACTTAGACAACCCCAATGAAACACTTGGTTACTGTAGAAATGGTCTGTATAAAAAAGAGAGGCAATCTTGGCCTTGGATTCAACAGTGCTCACATTCTGCAATTGAGTAATACAGGAAGTGAAATATAGAGTAACATTTCAACAATCACTTTAAAGGTGGTTGGGAAGGGAAAGTTCAGGAAGGCTGGGTTGAATGAGTTAGAGATTTGAAACAGGAAACAAGTCCTAAATAGTGGTATTATTTCTAAATGCACCTAGTGAGTGAGACAAAGTGAGGAGGAATTGCCTCATAGCATTCATAACAAACCTAACAAAGTAGGTCAGACACTGCCTTTTTAAAGCTATTTTACATAAAATTTTAAATTTTAAATCAAAATAATGAAGGCAGGCCGGGTGCGGTGGCTCATGCCTGTAATCCTAGCACTCTGGGAGGCCGAGGCGGGTGGATGGTTTGAGCTCAGGAGTTCGAGACCAGCCTGAGCAAGACCCCGGCTCTACTAAAAATACAAAGAAATTATCTGGACAACTGAAAATATATATAGAAAAAATTAGCTGGGCATGGTGGCGCATGCCTGTAGTCCCCGCTACTTGGGAGGCTGAGGCAGAAGGATTGCTTGAGCCCAGGAGTTTGAGGTTGCTGTGAGCTAGGCTGATGCCATGGCACTCTAGCCAGGGTGACAGAGCGAGACTCTGTCTCAAAAAAAAAAATAATAATAATAAAGGCAGATAGTTTAAAATTCAAATAGGTCTAAGAGACTTACTTATTTTTTTTAAGCGGTAGGTGTTTGTCATTTATTTTACAGCCCATTTGTTGATCGACCTAGAGACTCATGTCTGAGATCAAGGAAGTTTGCTCACATGATTAGTTTTATAATGTCCTCCTCTGTTTTCTCTGTCATCTCTCTCTATGTGTCTTGTTGGAATGATATTGGACCCCCTGACTTGATTTTCTTAAGTCTATTTCTTTCTCTGTTGCTTATATCACATTTTTTCTTATTTTATTTTTTGACCCTTCTCATGACTATATTTTGCTTACATTTCAGGTATCCTATTTTAGCTCCTTTTGCTTTCTGAATGTTCCCTTTTCACAGAATTTTGTTCTTGTTTTATGGATGCCATATTTTCTGTTAATCTTGGAGAATATTAATAAGTTTTGCATATTTTTCTTTGTGCTCTTTGTTTCTCCATTTATTATTTTTCTGTTTGTTTGTTTGGATCTTCATCTTCCTTACCAGAGGTTTTCCTCAAATGTCTGGTGATCCTTTGCTATCTGTTCCTTTTTTAGACTGAGAAGTCCATTGTAACCTGTGGGGGGGGGGGGTGCTCAGGCTTGTCCATTAGTGAGAATGCTTGCAGAGTTATAGCTCGGCAAGCCAGGCTTACCAAGAAAGCCCTTCCAGTTCTGCAGATGTTGGTGTTTGTAAGTTTTCTCTGGATCTGTTTTACTTAGGGGAGAATAATTCCATCTCTTTTTATGGATGTAGGCTGGGGATGGAGAGTGGGGAGAACACCCATTTGCCAGTACTCTGAGAGTCCCAACACTCAGCATAAAGACTTCACACAGGGCCCTCATTTTCAGCCCTGTGTCCTCCCAGCCTTCTCTCTGGAGGTTGTGCAAAGCCAAGGGGCTCACACCTGTCTAAAATCCTCTCTGCAGCCCTTTATAACTTCTTCTGTTCTTCCTCCACTCTTCAGAATCATTTCCCCAGCTTATTGCTGTCTGTCTTTCAAACACATATTGAACCTTTTTCTCTTTTATTCTTTTGTGGGTTTAGACCTATTTTACTGCCTTTTTACTGGAATCTTGTAAGGAAAGGGAGATTAACATGAATGGCCAAGCCACTATGGTTTTCCCAATAAGAATCTGTGCATAATTTTCATCTTCGCATACAACAAAGTGCACAAAAGCTTCATTTTAATGAACTTAAAAAATATTTTCATAGCCTTGTTATTTTTACAAAAATCTATTCTTTTCATAGATAAACTTCAACATTCATGCTAATTATCATACATTTTTAATCAGTGTGTATGAATTAATAAGGTTTTACTGGCAACGGTAAGCTAGTTAAAAAAGGAATTTATCTCTCGTTTGTCTTGAGAAAAAGAGTTGAAGAGAAGGCTCGCCAAGCATGGGCCCATGATTTCATCAATGCACAGCTCCTCTGAGTTCATTTGAGCCCATTCCTGCACCTCTCAGCACCATTCTGGGCAAATTGCATTCTCCCCTCTTGTAAGAGCACTCAGAGAGGTTGAACTTGACCAGCTACGTGCTAACGGATTTTTGCTAACATTGACTCTCAATATATAGGTCTCGATCCTTTGCTCTTGATACATTAATTGAACTCCATTTGGTTTGCAAAAAGCTGCCCCAGAATTTTCCAGCTGTGAGATAATGAAGCCTCTGAAAATAACTCCAATGCTATCATGCGGGCATCGTCTATTCAAGCAGGCATCACCTACCTGGGCGTTTCTACAAAGGGAGAGGGGGCTTTACAGAGAGACCTCTGCCCTCCCTTCTTCTGACACATGTGAAATTTTGTTTTCCTTAGTGGAGAATGGGTTTGGGGCACAGAGCTCTGCAAATACATTTAAGACAACAATTACGTGGACATATAAGTCATGTGTCTATTGACAGGTACTCCCTTTGTTCCTAAATGATATTGAAGTAGGAATTTTGAAATTGTTGGTATGCTAAACCTGATTTGAGATTTCTCTCCTTTTCTTAAATTTCAACTGTTAAATAGATAGTTTTATCATCCAGGTTCTTTGCTGGCTGCCGAAGCTACAGCAGTGACGGAGTCCTTACCCTGAGATAGCTTACCGCCAGGCAGGGAATATCTACCAGTAAGTGGGTCATTACAAAACAGTATCATAGAAAGACCATGAGAGAAGCAAAGGATGCTTTGGAGGCTCCCTCACAGGAAAAGCACCCAATCCAAAGTTCTGTTTTTGCAGAGGGGTGGATATTGGCAGCAGGGAATGATTCTCAGGGCAAGTGATGTCTATGCTGAGATTTGAATCATAAGAGAAGTTAGGCAAGTCAAAGGTCAGGGTAGGAAGACATGGAAGGTTTTCCTGGAAAAGGAACTAGTTTAAGTATAGGCATCAAGGCAAGAAAAAACATGGTTCTGTTGAAGAATTGGAAGAAGTTTAGTTTTTTTGGAGCAATTTATAAGAAGAATATATCGAGAGATGAGTCTGGAGAGGTTGCCACGATCAGGGCTAAACCACTCTGTGGCTTGGACTTTATCCTAGGACAAGTGTGAAGGTGGGGTGATGTAAAAATATCACTCTGGCTGCAAGGTAAGGTGTAGACTGCAGAAGAACTGGAGGCTGGGGGACCACATAGGGGGATGTTGCAGAAGTTCAGTAGAAATATAATCCTGGCTTCTGCTACTAGGGTAGGGCAGTGATGCTGAAGAGAAGTTGGATGCATTTGAGAGACTTGAAGAGATAGAATCTGCAGAAGTTGGTGATAAAATGTGCTTGGAGGAATGAGGGAAAAGGAGTCCCAAGTTAATTATGCCTAGTCATCCATGGAAGTAGAGCCATGGTCAACCACACATTTGGCCACTGCTACCTGGATTATTACTGGCCCTGAGTAAATGGGACTGAGGCCAGGTGTGTCTGGGTGGAGGGTGGAGGTAGGTGGTAGAGGCATAGGAAAGATTTAGGCTTTTGGAGATACTGTGTGGATTGAGAGTCAGAATATGACTGTGTTTTGAGTTTTATGTGCCTAACTGGATTTCCAAGCATGTTGAGGACAGCAGTATGTCTTGCTTTTCTTTTTTATTTGCCACAGTTTTTAGAACAGTCATAGAAATCACTCACTAAATACAGAAAGGTGAATACAGTGTTATCATTCAGGACACAGGTGTTATCCTTGAAGGGTTAACTAAGATATGTTTAATGCAGGGATGATTTGCAGAGGAGAGGACTGTGCTAAAGACACCAGCAAGTGTTGAGGGAGCACTCAGGGCTTAGCACAGCAGGGTAGGGGTGGGGGAAGCTATTACTACTCCTGGGCCTGGGGAGCAAAGGCGGCAAGTTACTGTACCTGCAGAGGACTGTAGCCCTGAGAGAGGAACAGTGGCCCGTGTGGGTTTGGGGACAGGCCAGTACCCCAACCTTTCTCTTCTGTCCTGGTCTCTCCTGTGGATGCTTCCAATCAGCTACACACAACTGGGAGCCGGAGGCTGGGGAACCTGAATGACGCCATTTACTCTGTAGAGTTTGACGTCTTGGAGCACAGAGTGAGGCAAAGAATGGCAGACAATGAATCTGGAGGGGGAAAAAAATACCACAAAAGTATATTTACTTTCTGCCTCTTTGCAAATAGGTCTGATATGTATAATACAAGTGATAACTAGTTATAAGAAAATGCGGTTAACCCATACACTTCATTTTCTGATCTTGTTGGAGAAAAATGTCTTGGACACTCCCAAATCAATATTTGTAGGTTCCTGTTTCATGAAAGGTACTATGCCCCACCTAGACGTCTGATAAAGATTTATTTTATCTGCTGTGATGTGAGCTGGATACAGAAATGACAGCTGAGAGGCTCAGAGGAAAAGACAGAGTTTGTTTCGGTGAAGCTGGAAGCTGCAGAAATCCCTGCAGCAGGGAGGGACAGGGCGGCTTCGCTCTGAAACGAGCTTGGAGATGGATCGTTCTACTCTCCTCGGAAAGTGGCCGAGGTCTAGAGGGACCCTCTTCTTCCATTTTGACAATGTTAGAGCCTGGAGAAGGCACAGGCAAGAGTGCTGTCACCCGACCATGCTGGTTTTGACAGTGCAATATCCATAAAAAGGCAACAGACAGACAGAAGGAGATGTAGGGAGAGGAAGGGGGTACATTGGAGCAGTGACCACTCGTCAGTGGAAATCAAAAGTCTAGGTTGCAAAATCTTCTTAACATGAATTTGCTTTCATATAAAATACCAAATCATTTACCCATAATGAGCACACTTTCACTTAATGTGGCGCTTCCTCCCCCCCAATAAAACCCTTTCTCCCATCTCTGTTATGAAACACACAGTAAAGGCCAAGCCGTGCAATTTGTTTTCGTTGCCTGTATTATTAAACATTCAAACTATTGGAAAATGTTTCTTCATGTTACCTGGAAACAAAACACTAGATCCAGAAGTTAGAATTCTTGGAGCTATTTTTTCAAGCACTCTGGCAATATTTTTTTTACCAGATGCATTGTACAGTCTTGAAAAAATGACTGACTTTTAGGCCAAGCCAACTTGGATTTCATTACTAGGTTTTCTACTTATTATCTGGCTGACTTTGGGCAATTTACTTCTTTGAATTTTTTTTTTTAATATATGAAATAAGGATGATAGTATCTCTATATAGGTACTGTTTTAGAATTAAATAAGCTGATATTTGCCTAATGTCTGGGACACACTAAACACTTAGGAAATGTAATGTCTTCCCGTTTCCATTAAAAAAGAAAAAAAGAAATCCAGCTCTGCTGAGATTATCAAAGGATTCTTTCAGTATCATGAAGATGTGTTAAGAATTTTTAAGATAGTTTCATTAAGTGCTGGGAAATCCCTGGGTAAAATATTGAGTTGAAAAGTATAAAACAGCTGTTTGGATAGATGAAAACTCCATCATGATTTTACCCATTTCTGTCTGATCCTGCATCTGTAGCAGCCGATGGTTTGAAGAACTGGGTCAGTTTGCAAATAGCATCTTTCGATTAATTTCTCCAGGAAACACACAGACCTGCTTTGAATCACTAAGAAGGTGTAGAAGCCTACCAAGGCCACATATGGTTTTATAAAAAGGCCAATAAGGTTTGGTGGCACCATTCTCTCGCCTGCCCTTAGATATGTAGAAAAGGAGAGTGACAGATAAAACAGGAGCCAGAGTGGAAATTTGGATCCAAATCTTTCTGCTGGTACCAGAGCGGCCCCCAAATCCTATTCACTTCCATTTGCATCAGGTTTCCAGGCTTTACAAACTCTTATGTCTGTGTACAAGGTTTTATTAATAGTAGTGCTGTTCATGTACAGCCAACAACATAGAACATGTATTCTACTCATTTTTTCCTAGTTATAGATGTTTCTATTGTGTTCTGTCCACTTTTTCTTTCTGACTCCTTCCTAGGATGAGGAATGCACCATTTTGAGTCAGATGCTTATAGCTCTTTGTTTTAGTGGAAGAGAAAATTAACTGGTACATACCAGCATTGAGCTAAATGAACTAATGAAAATTCCATTAAAAACCAAGGTTCATAGCAGCTGAGAACTAAGGAATTGTTGCTCTCTTAGAAGTCTGCAAGTTGTTGTGCAAAGAGCATGTGGCTTTGAAAACAGAAGGACCTAGCTTTGCATCCTTGCTCTTTGTGATCTAGAACACTTTGTTTTACCTCTCTAAGCCCCAGTTAATCCATCTGTAAAATGGGCATAATAAGACCTATTTTTCAGAATTGTCACACAATTTAAATGCCTCTCAAAGTATATAACTCTTGAGGAAGATGGGTTTTATCAGGAAATATATAAAGCCACTGAATGCAGAAATACATCTTCCAGGAACATGAGTTTTATTCTTAATTTTGAGAGAATACAATTTATTATAGAGTTTATTAACATGAATTTCAAAGGTAAAACATGAGACTTCAAATAAATTTATGCTTGTAGTTCTTTTAGATCAAACCTAGATTCCCCACAGGCACAAGGTCACTTATTTCAACAATTAACCATGGAGTATTACTCAGCCATAAAAAAATGGTGAACTACCACCTTTTGTAACAACCTGGAGGGAACTGGAGACCATCCTTTTAAGTGACGTATCACAAGAATGGAAGAACAAAAACCATATGTACTCACGACTAAATTGAAACTTATAGATCAACACTCACGTGCACATATGGTAGTAAAATTGAATGGAAATCAATTGGGTGGGAGGGGGGAGGAGGGGATAGGTAAATTCACACATAATGGGTACAATGCACACTATTTGGGTGATGGAGACACTTACAACTTTGACTCAAACTGTACAAAAGCAATTCATGTAACCAAAATGTTTGTACCCGCATAATATTCTGAAATTTTTTTAAAAAAGTATTAAACTTAAAAAAAAAGAATTCTCAGATAGAAAATTGTTGGAAGAACTTGCATATATTAATATAACAGTATTTAGCAAATGTTATCAGTCAGGTTACAGTGAAAGAAATAGACACTGATCTAGGAAACATAGCAGAAAGAGATTTAATGTAAGATTTAATGTAAGAAATGAGTTGCCTACAAAAAAAATAAAATTGAAGGGCTCAGGGACAAGACTTTAGACTGGGTCTCCATTAATGACCTCCAGAGCTCTATAAAACTGATACAGAAGTGAAAATGGAGAACCAAGTAGTTGCCACTAGAACTACTGAAACTGAAACACCAGAACAGTGACCCCAGAATCGGGAAACGGGGATGAGGGAGCTGGCACCTTGCAACTGCTTCGTGACACTCAGAAAGCTGGGGATTGGACACTGGAACATAAGCCTCTCCCTGTTAGGTGACAGCGCTCACGGCTTTGCTTGCTGGCAGCAGCAGCCAAAACATCAGGAATACATCCTCCTCTTCATTTCCACCTTCCAATCTCATGGGAATATACAAAATATATGTCTGACAGAACCTAGTATGTCTCCAGCACCCTAGCTGCAGGGAAACCTGGGAAGATGGACATTTTTTAAGCATTCTGTCCCCTGTGAGACAGCCAGGTACTTGGTAAAGAAGATGCAGTGCGGTTCAGGAATCCAATTCACAATATCCTTCACATAGTGTTGGCTACGTGGCAGATGCTCAAGAAATAATTCCCTCCTCTTCCCCTCTAAAGACTCAGAATAAGAGCTCAAAGGAAACTCCGTGCCTGGATTATGGTTTGGAGAACTGTGGCAAAGAATGGACCTCCCCTCCTGGATCAGTTTTGTGGAGTTCTGGAAATAGGTTATGGTAGCAAAGACAGTAATGCTCATCCAATAGTCCATTTGTTCCCCCAAATTTCCGGGCCTTCTTATAGTTATGCTGGGTCTTGAGACTGACTCTGGCTAATGAACCACGAACGGAAGTGACCTGTCCACTCCCGGGCTGAGGCAGTGATGAGTACGTGTGTTCCTGGAAGTAAAACTGCAAAATGGCGGAGCTTCCGTCAGCTTGACTTCCTGAGTGATCTAATGGAGCAAATCCCCATCTACTCCAGGCATCTCAGACCCTTTGTGGACATACATCATGTTATTTTCATAAACTTTGGTAATGCTAGGTGACTAAGATTTCAGGATAATTTGACACCACAGCATTAACCTACCCTATTGTGATTAATGAGGCCATCTCGTAAATGTACTTAGAGTGCAGTCAAGCTAATTAATATTTACTGAGAGACACCAGCAATTCTCATAAAACTAGGAGTCCTTAGTAAATGAAGTTTTTTTTCCTCTCTTCCTGCCTTTATATAGTTTTTAATATAGAGCTAAAAAGCTACTCTATTATTTCCTTTTTATTTGACGTCATCCAAGTGAATGGCCATGACCCAAAGATACCAGTTGAGGGACCGCTTAGAACATGTGAAAAGCATCCTTTGTTATTGCAGTTAGAGCTGTTGCTTTTAGAGACGATTGCTATTTGCAGCTGAGCCTCTTTCCCTCCCGGTCTAGAGGATACCTTTGTTCAGAAGGAACCTTTGCCTCTGTTCACCTCAGCAAAACTAGGTGCAACTAGAGCATAACCAAATTCTGCCACAGCGAAAATGCTAGCATGTGTGTGTGCGTCTGTGGCATTTCTGCCTGTAAGTACTTAGCTTGTAAGTACTTGCATTTGAAGACAAGACCACCAATTTTTGATAAATAGAAGACAGATATCTGAAAACACTTTGCTGTCTTATTTGCCTTCACCCCTTTATTCTTTTTCTTATATTTTCATCTGAATTGTTCCACTACAATAATGCTCAGATTTTTTTTTAATCTTGTCACTGCAGCATTGGTGTGACAATCAAATGAGATAAGCTATGAAAACTATATGAATACAGGAGAAAGCATACCTCATTGGAGATGTCCTTGCCTCATTCCCCCCATCACTGGGGCCTGCAAGAAACCCACAGCCTGGTGCTGTTCAGCAACTGCGTAGTGTAAGCTTCCCTAACTTCAGTCTCCATGTTTCACTCCTTTTCAGCTGTTACTACAAGGTGGTTTTCTGTTGTAGTTTTTGTTTTTATTTGAGACAGAGTCTTGCTCTGTTGCCCTGGCTAGAGTGCAGTGGCGTCATCACAGCTCACTGCAACCTCGAACTCCTGGGCTCAAGCGATCCTCCTGCCTCAGCCTCTCGAGTAGCTGGGACTACAGGTGCGTGCCATCACACCCAGCTAATTTTTCTATTTTTAGTAGAGACAGGCTGGTCTCAAACTCCTGATGACCTCAAGCAATATTCGCACCTCAGCCTCCCAGAATGCTGGGATAACAGATGTGAGACACCATGCCCAGCCACTACATGGTGGTTTTAAGTTTATTCGTGTCTTTATTTGATTAACATCTGACTCTCTCAGTAGCTCCTTTGCTTTTGCTCCTCCTTCCAGCCCTCAGTGCCCAGCCTGATGACTGGCTCTGAGCAGGCACTGAGGAAATACTCCCTGGATGGACGTGTGGATGGATGAATGGACTGATGAGTGGACAAAGGAAAGAGAACACAAGGAAGACCCAGCAATTAGAGATGAGCTTTTCAATCTTCCCATTCAGCATTCCTGCAGTCTGCATGTCTCCACGGGCAAGGCCAAACAGATGTTTAGAATTTCTTCAGCTGTGATTTTTTTTTTTTTTTTTTTTGGTGCCTTGAGAGTTCTCCAAGATACTCCTGGTCCCCAGATGGAAAAATTCTGCTTTACAGTGATTGCCTCAGTCAGTATATTTGTTTGCAAAAACTATGAGGCACCATTTATGAGGGGAAATATCCTCCAAATATAACCACAGTACAAAATATTGTCTTTTTTTTTCTTTTTAAGAGAACCACAATTGTGGCCTCTGTTGACTTTTGTGAGAGTTGGATAGCTTCAAGGTTGTCCGGAGCAGCCTCCCTCCTTCCACATGGCCGGTGTTTTAAATTGCAGTTGCAGCTCTTCAGCTTAGAATCGCTTGTCCTGAAGAGCCTTAAACTCTAGCCCAAAGGGACTGATGGGAGGAGAGATTAGCATGGCCTTGGGAGGGACAGAGTCCCTTCCCTTCCAGGAGGCCCTGCAGCCAACCAGTCGCAATGGAGCAAGAGGGCCCTGGTTGCTGGCACTTCTGGGAACCCGACCGAGTTCTTGCTGCTCTGGGAGTCCAGCTGTCCCTGCACTGCCTGACCTAGCCCAAACAGAGTGTGTGATTTGGGAGATCAAAGTCCAGCTACAGAGGCATTTCAGTCAGGGTCCAATCAGGAAAACAGACTACTCTGAGCATTTCAGACGGAGAGAACTGAATGCAGGTATGAATAATTGGTTACACTAGTGAAGGAAGAGCTAAGACTCCAACAAGGAAGGATGAGGCCACTCAGAGGTTTGCAATAGCAGGAAGCCCCTCCCTCTCCTAGGCTAAAGGAACAAAGTCAGAAGAGGGATATTGCCAGCATCCAGTGTACAGGGCCACTCTGCAAAAGCTGGCACACAGTGGGCCTGCCCTGCAAGCTGGAGCCTTGGAGAAGATGCAGCTGCTGCTAGAGATGCTGTGCTAGGTGGTCGAGTGGGGGACCTGAGGTACCATGGTTTTCCCTTCCCCCTGCCCTCCAGTCTCCCTGGTGCCTCCTATTGGCAGAGGCCATATGACACAGATGCCTCAAGGAATCCTCCCCTCTATGATACTGAGCAAAGTCAGGACAGTGCAAGGAATAGATCTGAAGGCAAACAGTTCTAGGACAGGCCCAGGGAAGCATCTGATTCTTATCTGTAGTGCTTTGCACTCAGTAAGTGCTCAAAAAATATTACATTGAATGGAATGAATGGCTCTGATACTGAACTCTCTGTGTTGTGTGAAACAAGTCACTTCAGCTCTTTGAGTGTAATTCTGGACATAAAATAGAGATATTATGGGTTCCTCATTCTTGTCCTAACAAATAGCGGATTCTAATCTTTGGTGTCTAACAGGAGCGCTGTATCAACTTGCACAGCTTTTATTCTCATTGTACAAGACTCTTTCATCAAATCGCCCTGACCCCCAAGATTAATCCTGAAAGTCATTCTTTTGAATGAGACCTTAATGTTTAACGGCTATATTTATTTCTTTGGTGGAGTACAAGAAACCAGTACATTTATTGTCACAAAATAACTTACATATTGCTCTAGGATATCACTTTAAAATGTTTATTTATTTAGTGATTTATTGACTATCTCATGTAATTTATTGAATAATGTACTGAAAATGAAAAACAGAATGGTTGTATGAGTATCAGAAATATGCATTCTACTGAATGTGCATTGCTTTCGCACCATAGTAAAGTAGAAAAATTGTAACTTGTACCATCCTCAGTTAGAGACCATCTGCATGCATGTGGTTTAATACTCAAAAGGTACAAAGGACATGCAGTGAAAAATAAGTCTATCTTTACGTCCAAGCCACCTGGTTTTCCTCCAAAGAAACAACCACTGTTACCAGTTTTTTATGTTAAAATGTCAATTGAAGACAATAATTATTTCCTGAAACTTCCAGATGGCAGGTATATTAGTTTCCTAGGGCTGCCATAACAAATTACCACAAACTGGGTGTCTTAAAACAACAGAAATTTATTCTTTTATAGTTCTGGAGGCTAGAAGTTCAAAATCAAGGTGTTATTAGGACCATGATCCCTCTAAAGGCTCTAGAGAAGAATCCTTCTTCCTTGCCTTTTCCAGCCTCTGGTGGCTCCCAGCAATCCTTGGCATTCCCTGGCTTGTAGCTGCATCACTCCAATCTCGGCCTCCATCTTCACCAGCCTTCTTTGTATGTGCGTATCATTGTGTGTCCTCTCCTCTTCTTGTAAGGACACCAGTCATTGGATTCAGAGTCCACCTAATCCGGTATGATCTCATCTTAGCTAATAACATCTGCAAAGATCCTATTTCCAAAATAGGTCGCATTCTGAGCTCCTGGGTAGAAACGAATTTTGGGGGGATGCTATCAACCCATTATTGCAGATAATGCTGCTTCTCAAATTTTCCCCCAAATAAGATGTATGTGGGGAGATGGGAGAAAGAATCATTGGTTTAGAGATACAGATTCCTGACCTCATCCTAGACCCACAGAGTTGGAACCTCCAGAAAAGGGGCCCGGGAATCTGCAGTTTCAACACATTTTTCTGGGCAAGTCTAATCATTGGGTAAGTAGGCAAAATGCTGTTTTGAAATAATCAAACAAAAGCAAAAATCCCAAAGTACAAAGTGTGATCCAGTAGACTTGAGATCGAACATTGGCTTTGCCTTTTACTAGTTAATAACTTTGGGCATTTTATCTAATCCCTCCAGGCTTCAGTCTTTGGTTCCATAGAATGGTAGTGATAATGATGATGCCTACATCGTAGGGCTGCTAGAAATGGAAAGAATGCTGTGTACATGAACTCTGAATGACAAAGAGCTGCTAGGTGGCAGATCTGGGACTCAAACCCAGAGATTCTGAGTCCATGTCCACCATGCACTTATTGAAACCTAGCTCCCTTTTGACCTCAAAGGAAAATTATCTGTAGGATTCCTTTAAAGAGCTAGATTCCCCAGGGAATTTTCCATTTGATTCTATTTATAAAGCTATGACATATGGACACTTACTAGAAAGTAATTATTGAATAAAGAAATATATTATTTGACACCTTGGTGACATCTTCTGCCTAGAATCATCCACTCACCTCCCAACCCACCAACCCCTAAGAGATCTACTTCACAGGTGCCCAGTCAGCCTTCAGCCCTCATACTGATATCACCTACTGTGGGAGGTCTTTTCTGCCTGCTTCCTGCAAGACACAATCATTGCTATGGTTATTCTGAGAAAGCTTGGCCTTCAATTTTCATTTTTCCAGCACTTGCTATACTAAGACCAAGGCAGTAAGTGACAGAACTGGGTTTGAGCCCAACTTTTTCTAACTCCAAAGCCCACGTGGCCCAGAACCATCACATTACACTCTGTGTTCAAACCCCTTCCAAAGCTACCCTAACCACACTGTGTGGGGTGAGAGAAAGGAAGCCCATTTCCTCTATTGAACTATGACTCCTTCAAGTCATCTGTGCCAAAGCACAACCCCACATTTCATTCATTTTTGTATCCTGAAGCACATAATAGGTATTCACTAAATTTCTTCCAATAGAATGTATGAGTTCATAAGGAACAAGGAAGCTAGACCTATAATCTCTAGAACAGGATACATTTTTAAGAGTTGGAAAGAACCTTAGAGAACATTTTGTACTAGGGTAAACTAAAGGTCCAATTGAGAAGGGTTTCCAGTTTACAACGGTGACTTAGCAGCAAAATGAGACAATGAATGATGTCCTGATGTTTTCTGGCTTCATGCTGCTCAAAGTGTGCTACAGGGACACCAGCAGCATCATAGCACCTGGGGATTTGTAAGAAATGCTGACTCTGACCCTCCCCCTGCAAGCAGGCCTGTGGAATCAGAATCTGCATTTTAATATGAATCGTCCCATTACAGTTTGACAAGCATTTTCATTTTGAATAGATCACTGGGCTTTCACCGAACTAATCTTTCATCCTTTAGTTGAATGTCCTTATTTTGCTTTCTAGAGATGAAATTCAATTTCCCAGCGAATCCACATGTGTGAGGAATTAACTAAGAAGGGGATGGTGGTGGTGGAGAAATTAATTAAATTCATTCAGTGCCTAGGAAATAAAGCTTTAACAAAGGATCAGAAAAAGTTCCTTTAGTGCAGATGGGATAACTGATTTCTCATTTAGAATAGCACCCACTCTGGCTCAGAGCCAAGCAAAATGTCAACTGCTCCAACTCACGAAAGGTCAACAAATTGCCTCAAACAACTTTTTATGAAATGCTCATCTCAAAGCTGGAACCACTAGAGAGATGGTTATATGGAATCCAACCCCATGACGTCAGCAGTCTTGAACCCTTACTCCAGCCTGCTTTACTCCCTTGCTTCTAGGGTAGAGCCATTTGAAGCTTCATTTTCTCCTTTCAGAAGTAGTGCCAACTTTCTATTCTGGTTATGGGAGTAGCGTAACTGCATGAAACAGAGAAATCCACAGCTCATCAGCATGAATTATTTCCCCCTAGAGTTTCAACTTCTGCCCTTAAGTCTTTTTCCTAGGGCTGCTTATAATTAATAAAATCATGTAGCTTGGGTTTCTTATTTCCTCCATCTGTCCATGATGCAAAATTGGTGATGGTGTTGGCAGGCACCAGAAGAAAGGAGGGAGTATTAAAAGCACGGATGATATACAAACCCTATAACTGGTCTCTTCCAATTATTTGTATCTGTAAACTGATGCCAGGAATGCGTAGACCATTGGGATTGATTTATCTTTATAAACACAGTGCCAGATACATAGTAGCTGCTTAGTAAATACTTTTGAACTGATATGAAGTGAATACGATCCAATTATCTGTCACTTAGTACCATCAAAGATAGCAAATGCCATAATGCCTTCATAATAAGGACTATCTCACTGGAAAGACTATATCTTAAAGACTTATCTTAAAAAGCAAGGTAGAAGACTTTCACTCTGACCAAGATGGAATAAGAACTAGATTTACCCTCCTCCTGAAACAAACAAAAAACAAGCAAAATGTGTGGTACAATAATGCTCAAAACCTTGGACATCAGGCAGTGATACCTGAGAGATGAGAAACAAATGAGATGCCCCCTGAGAGACGGCCCTGCCTTGAGAGAGTGTTCAGGCCACGGCACAGGGAAAGGGAACCCTAGTAGAGCCCGACAGACTCCCTGAGTTGCGAAGACAGACCTGACAGTCTGCAAAACCACAACAGCCAGTGTTCACAAGGCAGACACCAGCGAGGGGAGAGCTGCACACAGAGAATTCTGGGGATTAGAAAAGGGTCCCGTCGAGTTCAGCTGAGTATTGAGCAGCACATGTGTGTGAGGAAAGCACACATACCAGGAAAAAACTCCCGCAAAGGATTAGAGGTAACAGTGCTCAGCACTCACACAAGGCCAGGAATAAGGCTTATCCTGCCAGTGGGATTGGAAAGTGTCATGATTCGTGAGATACTGGGTAGAATACACATGAGAAAGGGGCTTACCATAACAGAGAGACAGTATTAGCCCTAGATGGAACACCACTCCAGTCCTGCCTAACAAACCCTACAAGCAACATCTGAAAAGATCAAATGGTTTCCAAGAAACTGCATCTCAGAAAAAATACTGAAAAATATTCTTAGGAATATGAAAATTCCAGCCCTCAATAAGGTAAAATTCACAATGTCTGGCATCTACTAAAAAATTACCAGACATGCAACAAGTAGGAAAATATGACCCATGATGTAGAGGAAAACCAATCAATTGAAACTGACACAGATGTTAGAATTATCCAACGTGGACATTAAAACAGTTAATATAATTGTGTTCTTTCCATATGGTCAAAAAGTTAAGAAATGAAGTTATAAAAATACATATCAAATTTTTGGAGACAAAAACTATAATGTGTGAACAAAAAACATACTGGATAGATAGGATTCATAGCAGATAAAACCTAATAATGGAAACTATCCACAATGAAACACAAAGAGAAAAGCTAATTTTTTTAAATGAACACAATCAGCTGTGCTACAAATTCAAGCAGCCTAATATACATATATTGTTGAAGTACTCAAAGTGGGCAGGGGACAGAAAAATCATTGAATGGCTGAAAATTGTCCAATTTTGATTAAAAAAAAAAAAACTACAAACCCACAGATTCACAGAAGCTCAATAAACCCTATATACAAGAAATAGGAAACTAATGACACCAGGTCACATTGTAATGACCATGCTCAACACCAGTGATAAAAAGAAAGTCTTAAGCTGCCAAAGAAAAAAAGGCATATTACATACAGAGGAACAAAGAGAAGGCAGCTGATTTCTCATCAGAAGTGACACAAATGAGAAGACATTCAAGCAACATCTTTTAAGTACTGAAAGAAAAAAAAAAACTGTCAAGTTAGGATTCTATACCTAGCAAAAATATCTTTCAAAACTTAAGGTGAAATAAAGACTTATTCACATAGAAATGCTTTCTGTCCTTGGTCATCATGGCCCAACAGACTGGAATGCTTGCTCTCCGTTCTCCACCTGTCAAAATCTTCTTATTCCTTAAGCCCCATCTCAAATGCCTTTATCTTCCTGAAGTATTTCCTGATCCTTACACCCATCATCTCTTCTTCCTTGGATACTCTGTGCTTCTTTAAGGGCACACCTGTTCTGCCATGTATTTTAATTATTTTTGTACTGTCTGCCTCATTAGGCTATAAATGGCTTGGACTACGTCTAACTTATCTTTGTATCCCCTCCCTTCCCACGCCTGGCAGACCTCTGTAACCATGGATGGGTATTATTCGAATTTACTATTTGGACGGCATAATTTCCTAAAGACACAAGCATTACTTCAGAAATCAAGCAGTCCTAACAGAATGCTCTCTTCCTCCCTGTGGTCCAGCCTTTCGTCTCTCCAGGGTCCTCTCCTTTGCATTTGCAATGCTGTCCCCCTGATAACTGCGGAGACATTCCAGCTGGTCCCCTTCCCTCCATTCCCTCTCATTTCCATCTTCCCCGGAGTGATCTCACTAAAATTTGAGCTTGATCACGTCACTCTGCCTAAGTAATTCTGTCAATAAGTCCCCTCCAGGCTCTGTTCCCTACTTGTCCCTCCACTTCCTTGCCCACCTGTCTCCCTCACTTCTGCGCCACTCAGGAACTCCTCGCAGGTTCCATCATGTGCCCTGCAGTCAGGCTGCCGCTGTCTCTGGGATCTTTCCCCTCGGCCTCTACCCTACGTTTTTGTCTTAGCCAACTTCTCATCTTCCTTCAAAAATAATCTTTAGAGTCATCACTGTTCCAGTCACTGTACTTGTTAAAATGCAGCCCACTCCTATCTGTAAATGAGGAAACCGAGGTGCAGAGGGTTCTTTGTTCAAGGCTCCTTAGCTCATAGCCAGCACATGGGCCCAGGTAGACGGACTCTGTTAACGGCATTCTAACCACTGTCTGATGTGGCCTCTCCTGGGTGGCAGTCATTGGGTTCTTTGTTTGCCACCTCCCTTCCCCACTTCAACCCCTATGGACAATTAGCTTGTTGAAGGCCATGGCCATGTGGTCTGACTCAGTATCCCTAGAACCTAGCGGACCCCCTAGCAGAGAACAGGCATTCAATAAATACTTTTGAATGTATGGTTCAAACATGATTAAGGTTATCTGTGCTTGCCCCACCCCAATTTCTGACTTTTTGCAGTTTCTAGTTTCGGAGGGGTGAAAGCAGTCCATGCTAATTAATAAGCAGCCCTCATGCAGACTGCCCAAGGGTACGATGCTGAATATAGTTTAATCACTTGACTCACACATCTGGAGGGAACAAATGTTTGGAATGCTGTGAGGCAGAGGTAGGCATCTGACCACCCCAGGAGCTCCAAAGTTCTTCCTGGCAGCACACGCAGCATTCTCCTCCTCTCCCTCTCTGCTGCCTGCCCCCCGCCCACCCCCATGCACCTCCATGTCAAGAAGTAGAAAGCTTTGAATTAATTTCCTTCATTTGTAACAATTTTCCAGTTGTTCTACCATATTAACACATATTTTCTTCAAAAACAGCAACAACAAATGAAGTAAAAAAATAAATAAATAAAACAAATCTAACCCCCACAAGCTTTGCTGCTTCGTACAGAGACTGACTCTCTTCCCAATTTATCTGGCACCTTGGCATTTACTATAAGAATGAGGAAGATTGAATTTCATGTAGCATGACCTTTTAAAACTTGAGATGAACATTTGCATTATTCTGATTTTTGCCCTCTCTTGCAACCAGTGCAGAAATGCGTGACAATTTAAAACTTGTCTAGATAGTTCAGATATAAATTTTTTTTTAAGTAGGAATTTTGCGAGTAGCTGATTTATTTGTTTGTGCTTGTTTAAATCCTTCAGGTAATGACAATGATTATTGCTATCTACAAAAAGAGGTGGAAGTGTCTTTGAGCAAAAGCTTCCACAGAGAAAATAATTGTGAAGCTGTCATTTCCATAAAGACCTTGACAGTGAAATATCTACAGAGTACTGTGAGTGTTTCAAATACAGAAAGAGCTGCTATCCCCAAATTCAGGATCAGCCCTCTGGAAAATCATAAAGAAGTTTAAATTTGCCTCCAGCATACCGAGAATTTTCTACTTCGTCCCCATTCTCTGAACTTGGATAAAATTGGTTGTTAAGAAATCTGGACTCTTGGCTCAATAATAGTTATACCTGCAAGTGTGACCTTGGGTAAATCATTTCTTTTCTTCAGGATTTACATTTTTCCCCTATGAAATGAGTGGTTGGTTGAAATGACCTCTAAATTCCTTTTAGTTTATTCTGTCTTTGATCATTCATTCATTCATGCATTTAACTAGAATAAGTTTAGTTTCTGCTTTTTCTCTGTACAGGCATACCTCATTTTATTGTGTTTCACTTTATTGTGCTTCATAGATGCTGCATTTTTTTACAAATTGGAAGTTTGTGGAAACCCTGCATCAAGGAAGTCTATCCGTGCCATTTTTCCAATAGCGTGTGCTCACTTCATGTCTCTGTGTCACATTTTGGTAACTCTCACAATATTTCATACTTTTTCATTATTATTATATCTATTTTGGTGATCTGTGATCAGTGATCTTTGATGCTACCATTGTAGTTGTTTTGGAGCACCACAAACCATGCCCATACAAGACAACGAACTTAATAGATAAATGGTGTGTGTGTTCTGACTGCTTCACCAGCTGGCCGTTCCCCTTTCTTTCTCCCTCTATATTTGGGCCTTTCTACTTCCTGAGACACAACATTGTTGAAATCAGGCCAGTTAATAACCCACAATGACCTGTATGTGTTTAAGTGAAAGGAAGAGTCATGCGTCTCTCACTTTGAATGGAAAGCTAGAAATGAGTAAGTTTATCGAGAAAGGCATGTTGAAAGCCAAGATAAGCTGAAAGCTAGACCTCTTGGACCAAACAGTCAAGTTGTGACTGCAAAGGCAAAGCTCTTGAAGGATATTAAAAAGTGCTATTCCAGTAAACAAACAAATGAAAAGAAGTGAAACAGGCTGGGTACTGTAGCTCACTCAGCTACTGTAATCTCAGTACTTTGGGAGGCCGAGGCAGAAGGATTGCTTGAGACCAGGAGTTCAAGACCAGCCTGGGCAACATAGCCAGACCTCATCTCTACAAAAAATTTAAAAATGAGCCAAATGTGGTGGCATGCACCTGTACTTCTAGCTACTCCAGAAGCTGAAGTTGGAGGATTGCTTGAGTCGGGGAGTTCAAGGCTGCAGTGAGCTATGATTGCACCAATGCACTACAGCCTAGACAATAGAGCAAGACCCTGTCTATAAAGAGAGAGAGAGAGAGAGAGAGAGAGAGGGAGAGATAAAGAGAATGAGAGAGAAACAGCTTTATTGCTGATTTGGAGAAAGTTTTGGTGATCTGAATAGAAGACCAAACTAGCCAAGATATCCCCTTAAGCCAAAGCCTAATCCAGAGTGAAGCCCTAACTTTCTTCAATTCTATTAAGTCTGGGAGAGGTGAGGAAGTTGCAGAAGAAAAGTTGGAAGCTAGCAGAGGTTGATTCATGAGGTTTAAGGAAAGAAGCCATTTCCATAATAAAAAAGTATAAGTTGAAGTAGCAAGTTATCCAGAAGATCTAGCTAAGATCACTGATGAAGGTGACTACACTAAACAGCAAATTTTCAATGTAGATAAGATAGCTTTATATTGGAAGAAGACGCCGTCTAGGACTTTTATATCAGAGACAAGTCAGTGCCTGGCTTCAAAGTTTCAAAGGACAGGCTGACTCTCTTGTTAGAGGCTAATGCAGTTTTTGACTTAAAGTTGAAGGCAATGCTCATTTTCCATTCCAAAAACCCTAGGGCCCTTTAGAATTGTGCTAAGTCTACTCTGCCTGTGCTCTGGAAATGGAACAACAAAGCCTGAATGACAGCACCTGTGTTTACACCATGGTTTACTGAATATTTTAAGCCCACTGTGGAGACCTGCGGCTCAGAAAAAAAGATTTCTTTGAAAACATTACTGCTCGTTGACAATGCACCTAACCTCCCAGGAGCTCTAATGAAGATATACAAGGAGATTAATGTTTTCATGCCCACTAACACAGCATCCATTCTGTAGCCCATGGATCAAGGACTAATTTTGACATTCAAGTTTTATTATTTAAGAAATATGTTTCATAAGGCTGTCATAGATAGCAATTCTTCTGATGGATCCGAGCAAAGTAAATTGAAAAATCCTTTCCCTTTGGGAAAGGATTCACCATTCAATATACCATTAAGAACATTCGTGATTCATAGGCAGAGGTCAAAATAGCAACATTAGTAGGAGTTTGGAAGTTGATTCCAGCCTTCATAGGTGACTCTGAAGGGTTCAAGTAACTGGAGATGTAGTGGAAATAGCAAGAGAACTAGAATTCAAAGTGGAGCTTGAAGATGTGACTAAATTGCTACAACTGCATGATAAAACTTTAGCAAATGGAAGACTTACTTCTTAGGGATGAGCGAAGAAGATGGTTTCTTGAGTTGGAATCTACTCCTGGTGAAGCAAGCATTGGTGGCATGACAACAAAGAATTTAGAATGTTATGTCAACTTAGTTGATAAAGCAGCAGGAGGGTTTGAGAGGATTGATACCAATTTTGAAAGAAGTTCTACTGTGGGAAAAATGCTATCAAACAGCATCACATGCTACAGAGAAATCTTTCACAATAAGAAGACTCAATAGATGTGACAAACTTCATTGTTTTCTTATTTCAGGAAATTGCCACAGCCACCCCAACCTTCAGCAACCACCACCCAGATCAGTCAGCATCCATCAACCTCCAGGGAGGACCCTCCACCAGCAAAAAGATTATGACTTGCTCAAGGCTCAGATGATCATTAGCATTTTTTAGCAATAAAGTATTCTTAAGGTGTATGCATTGTTTTTTTTTTTTTTTGAGACATTGCTATTGCACACTTAATGGACTACACTACAGTGCAAACTTAACTTTCATATGCACAGAGAAACAAAAAATTCTTGTGACTTGCTTGGTGGTAATAGTTGCTTTATTGTGGTGGTCTGTAACCAAACCCCCAATATCTCTGAGGTATGTCTGTGTCTAGTTCTCCCACGCTAACTAAGATTGACTATGATATTTTCCACTTTGTGAATTCAAATTCCATGGCTACTCTAGTCCATTCATGTGATACATCCTCTTCACATCCTTCCTGTCCCATCCATCTTATGTCTTCTCTTCACCATTATCTCAGGGCCTTCTTCCCTGCTGGGTAGCAACTACTACTAATCCTGTTAAAGAGTTCATGAGTACTAATGGCTTAATTTGCTACCTTCCACAGGTAACACATCTTTATTTATATAGGAGCTCCAAAGAAACAATGCTTTTGTCCTTATTTACTCCCTTTTTTTCCCTCCTTCCTCCTCACAAGGAAAGACGTAGTGGAAACTAAAACTGACTGGATACACGATCTTTTGGTAATGGTGAGGTACTGTTATCCTGTGTAAGCATTGCCAACTTCACATGGTAAATAATCGCTTACATAATTTATTGAGAATTTAATAAAATATTCTCTACTCCTAAAACAGGTACAATTTATTCTCTCACATTAGGAATTTCTGGAGTTATTTGAAAACTTAAGAAAATGTGTGCTTGTCTAAGATTGCTAGAGCATAATCTCAGTGATTATAGAAATGACACCTATGTTGAGTTCTCTTTCTCTCCACATGCCTAATGCCATGTCTGGTAGATACTATGCACTTTAATGTAATTGATAAGCTAATGAATGAAAAGGCATTTTTCTCACAATTTTGTAAATGGATCAGACGGATAAATCTTATTAGTTTACGTGGAACTCTGACATGAATGAGTGATGGTCTGCCCTGCTGTTGTTACCGCTCAGATTTCAGCACTTTGGATTAATAATCCTACTTGCTTTAATTCTGTGTCATCTTTTTATCCTGCTTTCACATTTGCAAGGCTGCCTGCTTCCATGTTTGATCTGGGTAAGGCTCAAAAGATCACAAACTGGTTATTTTAGCCTAAGAAAATCATGTATGGTAAATTGTCTGATAAACAATATAGTATTAAATAAACATTCTGAATTGACCCCTGCTGCACATTATCCATGGAGACTAGCCTTCTCATGGAATATTAAAACATGTTTGACTTGATTTAATATACCAAGTAAGTTACTTTAGGACTAGCATCCTTTGTGTTACAGAGTTAAATTCCATTATTCAATACTGAAAGGGCTAACTTGCAATAAGGGAAAAACAAAAACATAAACAGGGGCAGTTATAGAACTTTACCTAGAAAGGGAGCCACTGTAGAGATGAGACAAGGTTTCAGTGCACACAACTGTTCATTCACTTAGCCCAGCAAATCCTCATGGAATACCTCCCTCCAGGTGTCAGACAGTGGGGATGATATGAAGATAATTCTGGTATATAGCAGCCCTCAAGGGATTTATGGGTTAGTGGGGGAGATAAGCTATAAAAGGGTAATCCTTAAAAAAAGAAATTATCAGATGGCAAAAGCCAGGACTTGGCTGGGTGCAGTGGCTCACACCTATAATCCTAGCACTCTGGGAGTCCGAGGCAGGAGGATTGCTTGAGCTCAGGAGTTCGAGACCAGCCTGACCAAAAGCGAGACCTCATCTCTACTAAAACTAGGAAAATTAGCCCGGTGTTGTGGTGCGTGAGTGTAGTCCCAGCTACTCGGGAAGCTGAGGCAGAAGGATTGCTTGAGCCCAGGAGTTTGAGGTTGCTGTGAGCTAGGCTGGTGCCACGGCACTCTAGCCTGGGCAACAGAGTGAGACTCTGTCTCAACAAAAATAAAATAAAATAATCCAAAAGAAGTAAAAATAGGCCCTCAGACTCCAAATGCTATGCCCTGGATTGGGGTGTGGGATATATTGTTTATCAGTGTAAGATACTAAGATTCTAGGGACAAAAGTACGTTTATTTGTCCTGAATAGCACAGTGTGTATTTAGATGATTTATTATTATTTTTTAATCAGTTGAGCAAGGTCAAACCACAGAATTATTTTGTGAGGTACAGATGATATGTATGGTGGAAAAAAAATGTTTTCTTCTAGTTTTGACATTAGCTGACTCCTCTTCTAAAACTTTAATAATGATATCATTCTCCTAGGAAAGGTCAAAGTGCTGAAATTCTTCACATATTTTGTAAATGTATGTGTTACTGAAAAACTGAAACCTAGCCAACATGATAGATACTGCCAGGTTCCTTCAGAGCTTAGCAGAATACTGTATCATGCATGACTTGTTTTTGCAATGGAATTTTGTGAAAAACAGCAGAATACCTTTTCTGGCTTCTTTTCTATTAACTGCTTGCACTTGACACATTCCTTAAATAAGCTTATTAGCTCCCATCATGGCAGCTGGCTTCCTAAATCTACATTCTTAGCTGGGGATTGTAGTTGCAGGCAATAGAATCAATTCTGATTAAGGATATTAGGGTCTTCGTGGATTTCCCAAAGATTTCAGAGAAGCAGGCTAAAGAAGCTCGACACGAAGCACATTGTGAGTTCTGCTCTAGGGAAAATACCACTGTTGCAGCCTCACTTTTAACAAGCATCTCACAGCTCACACACTATCTCAGCATGCACCGATGACGCTTGAGGCTGGCCAGGCTCTGTCACTGCTACCACCGAGAGCTGGATGCCTCCTCTTCTATACATGCCCGAAGATGTGATCTGTGCACACCCACATCCTAATGTCTCCTCCTTCAGATTTGCCGTTTTGTGTGCGTGGCTCTGTGCCTGGGCAGTAAGGAGGTCTGGGCACTTCAATTCTGGCTTCTGCCTTGGGGAAGCTCAGCTCATCATTTGGAAAATTTTCCAAATACAGTATTCCAAATACAATATCAAAAGATATGGAACAGCAACTAATATGAAAAATGTTCCCTGCTCCTTTAAGCAACACACCACATTTTATAAGCATCCTACTAAATGGAGCATAATAATTAAGACATGGGCTTTGGCATCAGAGGAACCTGGGCTCCAGTTCCAGCTTTCCTTCTTACTGACTGGGAAAGACTGGACAGGCTGGCTCCTCCAAGGGGCCATCCTCACGTCTGCGGAGTAGACCCATTAGCACCATTCCCCTCATAGGAGGCTGTGAGGATAAAAGGAGAAAGTGAACAAGTTTAGGGGTAGAGTTTGCATCCTCATAGGACAAGTACTTACCCTCCTTACAAATATTGTTACTACCAATCTTTTTATCTCTTTCTTTTAAATCTTTGAGTTACAACCCATTTCAGGATTTTAAAAAGAATCCAATTTTTGCTTTGGTGTTCTCTTTTTCACATGAGAATACTGTTTCCTGGTGAATGGTTTCACTGATGACATTGCAAGAGGTTTGCAGACTTTTTTTAACATAAACTTTTTTTCTCATTTTTTTCCTGATTACATTGAAAAAGATTCGGAAAATATAGAAAAGCGGAAAAGTGGATCTAAAAATACCCCAAGGTTCTTCTTTCTAGAGAGAGCCACGGTTATAGATTTGTCGGTTGGGAAGTATGTTTTATCACCCAGAGGAATTGCAGATTTGTGGAACTGGCTGCAATCATGATGGCCACGTGGTTCGGATTTCCCTGGATTCCCCACGGTTGCTGCAAGCTAGCAGGCTTCGTCCTCCTGACTAGTTGCATCTGTGTTTTCTCCAGCTTCACGTTGGAGTGGAAAGGTCACTTGAAACCTTTGTTGCCAGGTTGCGAGTTTTGTTTTATTTATTAATTTTGTGTTAGGAGGCTTCAAGTTTTATGCGTCAGCCTCGTGTGTCTAAACAGGGGAAGGAGAGAATGCCGGGAAATATTATTTGGCTCCGTGGAAGCCTTTGAGAGAGCAAGAGGGGAAGAAAATTATTCTTTTATTGTGAGTTTTGCCAAATGATCTCTGAGAAGCTGTGATATCATTCATATGCTGTGCCAAGCTGGATCGAAACTGCTCATCTTGGCAGACATCTAGAGTGAGCGTATAATTCCTTGGGGTTGGTAAGGGCCTTTATCAGAAATAGTTCCATAGGCAGTATTTACATAACTGTGGTGGAGTGTGAGAATAAACACAGCTGTGGCATTGCCCTAAATATTTCTATTCAGCAGGGAATTAAAAGAGAACTTTATCGCTGAACTACAGATAAACACAATTCATCAAGCAGTGGTCAGTTCAACTGGGGAACAAAATAGAAGTTATAAAAGACTGGCCCGCTGAAAATAGCTCCAATCAGCCATCACAACTTTATTGCTCCTTTACTCCCTCCCTCCCTCCTTGTCCCCAGTTCCAGAAATGTAGGATTCATCAGCTAGCAAGGAAGTTGTCTAGATTTTCTTAACCCCAAGAAGGAAGTCGAGGGTGCTCTCATTTGCTGAGTGGAGGCCTCCTCTGGCCAGTGTGGTTCCAGGAGCCCTGTACATACATAGTCCTCATTTCAGAATGGTTCTCCTTTTTCTTTCTGGGTTACAGAATTGAATATTGGTGGGAGTAAGATTTTTTGCCAAGAAGGCGACTTTATAACTGCAAAGTGAGTTGAAATGGTCACATGATTTGCCATAGTTATAAATGATCTGCATCTTCCAAGTTTCTTTAAGTGCCCACATATTTTAAACACTGTGCAATCCTGGTTCAGCTAGGCACAGGAGGATAGTTACATGAACTTTTAGTTTCCTAGGATTGCCTAGATAACAAAGTACCACAAACTGGGTAGCTTAAAAAAAAAAAAAAAAATAGAAATTTGTTCTCTCTCTGTTTGGAGGCCAGAAGTCTGAAATCATGGTGTCAGCAGGATCAGTTCCTTCTGGAGGTTTGGGGGGAGAAATCATCCCATGTCTCTCTCCCAGATTCTGGTGGTTGCCTGCAGTCCTTGGCATTCCCTGTCTGTGGCTGCATCACTACAGTCTCTGGTCCATCTTCACGTGGCCTACTTTTCTGTGTGTCTTTTCTGTCTCTTACAATGACATTCTCATTGGATTTAGGGCCCACCATAATCTAGTGGGTGGATTAATGAGATAATGAGATAAGGGTCTCATCTCAATCATTACCTTAATTACATCTGCAATGATCCTATTTTCAAATAAATCACATTCTGAGGTTTCCTGCGGACATGAATTTTGGGGGAACACTATTCAACTCACTGCACATGGTGAGCTTCTTGGAGACAGGGACATGCACTGGAGTTGCCTCTACAGCACACAGTGCATACCGGACACGTCGTAAGTGTTCTGGAATATTTGCAAATGGGCTGTCATAGAATATCGTTTAAAAAAATAGCACTGCATGTTTCTTACTCTATATCATAACCTGAGAGTTTTACTGGGATTCTCTGTTTCAATATGCATACCTTGACTCTCTAACAATAACGTAGCTAAGAGAGAGCTAACTTGTTTGTGTGTCCATATGTACAGATAATATGAAAACATTATGGTCACTAATACAGTTCCTTTTCCCAGTTACTGAGTCAACAGAGTCTTAAAATGCTAAAAGTATAAGTGACAACTACTGATATCTGGATTTATAGGTCACAAAGCACTTTCATAATTATCATCTCATCTGATACTCTAGTAACCCTGGGAAGGTTATTATCATCTTCCTTATCATCATCATCACCACTTTCATCATCATCACCACCATCCCTATTTTATGTGGGTTGAAGAAACTCAAGGCTCATAAAAATGAAGTGACCTATTTGTGGTCAGTGTATGAGTCAGGACTTTTAGTTGTATTTGGCAGTAGGCCAACTTGAACTGGCTTAAGCAGAAAGGGGAACATAGAAGAAAAGTCTAAGCATATATGTTGTGTCAGGTAGACTGGATCCAGGTCTCTCATGTCTCACCTCTGCCTTCCCCAGTGTTGGCTTATTTGGCAGGCACACCTTGCCCTCTGGATGGCAAGACGGCCATCAGCAGATCCTTAGTATATATGATGAGAAAAAGGTCTTAACAGTTACTCCAGCAGAAGTCCTGGGCCTGGGGCCCTTTGGTTCACACCTACAAAACCCTCAAACCATCAAGTTCCCAGACCATATAGAATGAGGGTGAGGATAAAGCCTGTTACTAGAAAACGGGGAAATGGCAGTTAGGCAGACAGAGCAACAAATGTTCATAAGGAAGCACAGTTTATAAATGAAAGCTTGGACTTGAGACAAGATTGTTTTAACCAATAGGCCAAGTCTGTGGCTCTTTCTTCTCCTTCTCTTCTGTCCAAATACATTGCACACACATGCATGCACATGGAACAAAACTCAAAAGATACAAAGTTATACAGTGAAAGTCTCCCTTCTAATCTTGTTCTGTCAAGTTCCCTCCTAATTAAACCCACTTCTAGACCTCTCCAGTTCAGCCGTCCTGTAGATGGCTTTTGCATTGATGATATACTGTTCCTCACCGTTCTGCCCTGTGCTTTTTTCACTCCATTATGTCAGGTATCTTTGGCTCTCTGACTTAATGACTCCAACCACCCAGGCACGGCGACATTTTCACACAACATTTAGTTTTCACTCTTGAGTTTTTCTTATTTTCCTTTTCTCTCTCTCCTTCCTCCTCTTTCCCTTCCTCCTACTGCATTTCCTCATCTTTATCGTCTTTTGTACATTTACAAATTGATTAGGTAATTATTGGAGTTGAAACTGCATTTTTAAAAGAACATGTACTGCTAAATATTTGATCCTACAAAATGGTTCTTTAAGGGTATTTTGCCAGAAAAAAAAAAAAAAAACCTACAGAAAGATGAAACTGTTTTCCGTCTCTTTTCACCCCATAGGTACTGGTTGGCTCAGGCTATGAGAAAGCAAAAATAATCATCAATGGATGATTATAGTTCTACTTATGGCCACAATTCACATTGACTTGTACTCCTGAACATGAGCCTTTTTTGTTTTTAGAACAAAGAGGTAGATGGGGTAAGGGGTGATGTATTATCAGGTTTGCCCCAAATCTTTCAATATCTTACAAAAGATTCATGCATCTCTCCCCAAAGTTATTTTTTCCATTCTAGGGTGGTAGAAATAGTCTTTTTATAACTTTTTAGTTTTTCCTGAGGCTTGCATTTTCCTTCAAGTCCAAGTTCTCTGAAAAGGAGTTGAACCAGAGCCCACCCTGGAAGACTCTCCCTACCTCATTGGACCACTACAATCTTATTGTACACAAATTTAGAAAGGCTATTCATTGTAAACTAGAAATATTGATCAAGGTGGCCTTGGCACTGTGACATCTTGTGTATATGTTATTTCATTTAATCTTTCTAATAATTTTGAGAGGCAAGTATTTCGAACCATTCTATAGAAAAAGAAATTGAGGCTTAGGAAGGTTAAGTAACTTTCCTAATGCCTCACAGCCAATAAGTCTTAGGGCCAGTCTGAATCCAAAATCCCTGTGTAATCTGGCATATGTCCTTTACACTGGTGAGAACATGGGCTGCTGAAAGAACCACTGAACAGAAAGCCCAGGAATGGCCTTTCTTTACCTCTCTTCTCCCCTTTTGGTTTTACTGGGGTAGTGGAGAAGAGGTGAGTGTAGAATGCTAAATTCTTTCATTTATTCATTGCACAAATAACTGACACTTTTTTGGTGCCAAACTTTTGCCAGATCAGCCAACAATCCTTAACCCACTATCATTTGTGGTATTTTTGTGCTGCTCTCATATGCTGTCAATGAGAGGTTCTTTCTCATCTCTCCTGTTGTCTTGATCCTAAATCCATTGTGCGTTATAATCTAGACCCACAGCTTAGTCAGGAAGAAGGATCCTCTTCCTCTTCACCCAAATCTTCAAGCTCTTTATAGGCTGCTGGTTCACAGCCCCCAACACTCTCCCTCTTCATTAGGAAACAGGCTCTTTCCAGAGCCTTGCTTCATCCAAAAGCCTCTCTGTTTTAAGATATTTTACAAATGCTTTGATACTCTTCCTCGTATCCTGATGGAGCCTAATTTTCCTCCCCTTGAGTGTGCATTGGACTTGCTTCTAACAAAAAGAGTAAATCAAAACTCATGGGACATGACTTTGAAGACCAAGTCATAAAAAGCATAGCAGTTCTTTTTTTTTTTCCTTTGGAGAAACAAGCTGCCATGTCCTGAGGACACTCAAGCAGCCTCTGGAGATGCCCACGTGGCGAGGAACTGAGGCTCCTTCTAGCACCCAGGAGAATGAACCATCTGAGAAGTGGATCCTCAGCCTCAGTCAAGCTTTCCAGTGCCTGCGGCCCCTGTTGACATCCTGACTGCAAACTCACAGGAGCTGCTGAGCCAGAGCCACCCAGCTCAGCCACTCCCACATCCATGACCCACAGAAACTGTGAGAGGATAAATGTCGGAATTTCAAGCCACCTAATTTTGGGGGAATTTGTTAGTCAGTAGTCGGCAACTAACATACTCCTAGAGTCCTCTGTTGCATGGCCCTGTGGGGACAACCACCTATAGGTGCATTTCCTTAGGGGCTCTTGCTTGTCCTCCATGAGGCCTGCCGTGGTCCTTAATCTATATAATTTGTGGAACATTGAAAGCTCATGCCCAGGCTTCAACCCCTGTAGCTTCTTATCCAGTGGGTCTGTAATGGGTCCAAGCATCTATATTTAACTAAACGATTAAAAAATAAAGAAAAAAGAAACCTGTTCAAGGATTTCTGAAGAATACTCTTGGTTGAGAACCTTGCTGCTCTTTTTGATTATAAAAAGCCACAATCCTCTCTACTCTGCATCTTCTGTGTTCTTTCCCTGAGGACTGATTGTGGGGAGCTCAAGTCACCATTCAGCTTGTCCCCTCAGCCATTGGGAAGCCTGGCAAACAACCAAGCTCAGGGCTTTTTCTCAGAAACCTATCCAGCAGCCCTTCTCAAACGTGAATTGCATCAGAGTTACTTGGAGGCTAAGCTCTGGGCCCCAGAATTCCTAGTTACATAGGTCTGGGGTGGAAACCGATCATTTGAATTTCTAGTATGTTCCCAGGTGATGCCGCTGCTGCCCATCTGTAGCTACACTTTAAGGACTGAGGCTAAAAAGTACAGGACCTGTTATTTCAACTTTTCTTCAGAAATAGTCCAAGGTCCTCCCTATGCGTCAGACGACAACAACAGATGAAAACAAACAAAAGCTCATCCATTTTTGCCTGAGACAAGAGTAATCCATGGTGAGAGAAATTCTCATTATGGTTATTTCAGAGGACGGGAACTGGAAAGGGACTACGAAGGGGACTGCTGGGGTGCTCGTTACATTCTATTTCTTGATCTGAGTGGTGGTTACGTGAATATATTCTCTTTGCAAGAATGCATTTGAGCTGGACACCTATAATTTGTGTACTCTTCTGTCTGTACATTATCCTTTAAAAGTTTATTTAAAATTAATAATAATGATAGATGGCAAAACCTGGATGAAGTGGGCCTCGTGTCACTAGCCCGTGACTCTGTTGCCAGTTGCTTTCTCCCGGGGGCACGCTGGCAACCCAACAAAGATTTTCTTTTTCCTTTCTTTCGTTTTTGCAGGCGTCATTTGTGTACGTGATACCTGGGGAGTGTCTGCTTCCCAAGCTGTCATATCTTTAAAAACAAATATAGGTCTTCAAAAGAAATTATTGTAAATGAAGTATTTGCGTGTTTTAAATTGCTACAATAATATTGACAAAATAACTTGAAAAGCAAGATAACCACCACTATCAATTAAAAATAAAATAAAACTTCAAAAAAAGAAAAGAAAAGCAAGTTGAGCTCTCATGAATGCCTTCGAGAATCCTAGTTTGTGTTCTGCTGTGCAGCTTTTCTGAAGAGCAGGAATTTCAGGAGAGAATGAAAACTCACCCTAGATTTACTGCCCGTTTCTTTGAAAAGTTCCGGAGGCATGAGATTTTTTTTTTTTCTTCTGGATCAGGACAAATGTCACCTAAAGAACTCCCTGTTTCATCACATAAAACTTTTGGAGTCTTAGTGAGGAAAATTGTTTTACAGATTTTTTTTTATCAAAAACGTTAATTATTGCTAAAACTCCTCTAGAGACATCCCACTTTGCAAATCATTCCTTTTCTACAGTGTAAGTTTATGGGTTAAAAGGTTTACTCACTCTAAAAGATTGGTTTCAAATGTTAACTGAGGCCAGGCAGGTTGACTTGGGTCTTCTAACTTTCAGGTGATCTGCAAAATTGTTATTTTCAAACTCAAGAGCTAAGTAGGACACTTTTGAGCATATTTGTTGGTGAATACCAGACTTCAAATCACTGCAGAAGACAACAGGTGCCCCCTCTATTGGATGTTGTCTTATCTAAAGGAGAGACATTGTAATACAGTATTTAAATTCACAGGCTTTTGAGCCTAACAAGGGTTTGAACCCCAGCATCGCCAACTGTGTGGCCCTGGGTAAATTAATTAATTCTCTCTCCTTCCAAACTTCAATTTTTTCCCTCTGTAAATAATATTAGTCATAGGGCTATTAGGAACATTACATACAATGATATCAAGGATTTAAACCTTTGCCTGGCACATAGTAAACTCTCAAGGAATGGTTGCGTAATTATTAAGAGATGAAAGAAAATGAATAAGTGAATAATTTTATTCAGTTTTGAATTTCCCATTCTCCATATCTTTCTAATGCAAACTGGAATGAATATATGTTATTTATTACATGTATACATGAATGAATAACTAATGAGTTTTTTCCTCCCTGCAATTAAAAAGTATCTAAAAATTGTGGGGAACAGTGGTTGCCCAGGGATTTGAGGGAGTGGAGAGGGGATAACTAAAAAGGGGTAGTTGGAGGGCGATCTTTGTGCTTTTTGGTCATGGAATAGTTCTGCATGGTGATTGCAGTGGTGTTTACACAAATCTATACATGATAAAATGGCACAGAACTATATACTCACGTTGTACCAAAGTCAGTTTCCTAGTTTTGATATTGTGCTATACTATGTAAAATATAACCACTGGGGGAAACTGGGTGAAGGGTATACCAGAGCTCTTTGTACTCTTTGTGTAACTCCATGCTAATCTGTAATTACTTCAAAATAAAAATTATCTGTTGAGAATTTCCTCCTTTTACCAGAATTACAGTATGTAGATTTGTCACTCTGTATCTCTGGTGATCCAATCTGAGTTCCGGCCTCAGCTTTGGTGTTCTCCCTTAAATATAATATTCTAAGTGCATCTCTCTCCCCACCCCTTCCAAGACCAATTCACTCCTTCACTACACGGGGCTAAGGATTAAGTGGTAGTTAAATATGCCACGGACAGGATTCCTAACAAAATGCAAAGTTTGGTTATCTTTGATTGTAAAATATTCTCAATTGAGTTACACTGGGAAGTAAGATTAAGTATTAATATGTGGCTTCCTGCCAACAGCAGCAAGGATATGAGTATATTATTAAAATCCTCTGGTATTAAGAGTAAAGCAATTTAGTATCAGCTCACAGTTTGGAAGTCTTGATATGATACTCCTAATAAGCCAATCAACTAAATAGCAAGAAAACCAGACATCCTTAATTCAGGTGATTTGGTGGTCGCACAGCTATGTTTCCAGGATGTAGACCAATGCCTGACCACTCAATAAATATGTGTGGATGAATGAATGATGGGGCCATTAAGATAAGCCATGAGAAAACAGCAAAGTCTAAAAGTAAGAGCAAAGAATTAGTTCATCTTTGTGGTTCAGGTCTTGACAAAGCAGGATCTGCCAGGGAACCCTCTAACCCTTCTCTCTTTGCTTCTCTAGGCAGCTTGAAATCCACTCTCCAGATGCGAAGCACACGGTCGTCCTAAGGAGCAAGGACTCAGCCACTGCTCAGGCCTGGTTCAGTGCTCTCCATTCCAACGTGAATGACCTGCTGACCAGAGTGATTGCTGAGGTCAGAGAGCAGCTGGGGAAAACAGGCATTGCTGGGAGCCGAGAGATCAGGCACCTTGGCTGGCTTGCAGAAAAGGTAAGGAAAATATCTCTCTGTAATAGTCATTTTCCCCAATATTCCCCCCTGCACTTGCTGTAACTACTGATGTTATCTCATTCCATAGGCTGATTCTCTCACTGACAGTCTATATGAATTTATCATGCACCTGCAACAGGTTACATGCCTTTGCATTATAGAGGGGCTTTGTCTTAATCAAATTTGAGTCCCCTGCACACTGTCAAATATGTGGCAAATTGCAGGTGGTCACTAACTATTGTACGGATGAATGAATGAGTTGATTTTAATATCTGTATGTGAAGGGCAAAGAAAATAACTCAAACTTATGACAGAGCTGTTGCCTTGGGAGGCAAGAAAGCTGAAATTGTTGCTTTAAAAGGGTTTGTGTGAGTATTGATGAGCCTGCTTATTAACATGGACACTTTAGGGATGATACAATTTCACATTTACAAATAATAGCAATAATAATAATAGCTGTAGGGATTTCTTGAGCAACTACTATATGCTGAGTTTTTTCTTATATTTTATTATATTCATGGTCTTAGCCATCAGGTCCTGAATGTCATCATTAAAGAGCGCCTACTTTGTGTGAGGCATGGTGCTAGCCAGGATTGAGGAGGGGAGCGTTAAAATAAATAAAGACTTTGTCTCAGGGAAGACAGCCGCTATAGAAAAAAACTTTGTGTCTCATTAACACCGTCACTCTGATTTCTTTTCCCAAGTTATGTGATATGTTAAAGATAGTAAAGCTCATTTTGTGGCCATCTCTAGGGAGTAACTCTTTCTCTTCATTTCAAAGGCTTGAGCGTTTGCCATTGTCCTTACATCTGATTGCTGTCCCTTGAACTTGACCTTGAGTGCTCAGGAACACTAGGCTTTTGGGACAATCTGACCTCTCGGTGACTCAGTTTCTAATAGGCCGTAAACAGGAATAATGATCGTTGCAATAACAGTTTTCCTGCCAATGAACCCTGTCATCTGAGAAGGCCCAGTCAGACGGCACTTTGGAAATAATACTTGAACACAGCATTCGGCTGTTTTCCACCATTGTTCTTTGTTTACAGCAGTTCATGTATGGGTCTCAGCCGCAAAGTTCAACACAAAATGGGTTGTTTGGTTTGGTATTGTCCTATCTCTTACAGATTTTGAAGAACCAAAGGGACAATGTAATGCGGGTGGCGGGAGTATCCAAAAGCATATTGACACACACCGCAGGTAGGCTTTCATAAGTTTATGTGTTAGGACTCTTGATGAAAACACCATAAATCTGCATGATTGACATAATTTGAAAAGTCACAGTCTCTAACAAAGTCTCCACTTTTTACTCTCTCCAAATTCATGTGTTTTTAGTAGGAGAAGGCCTGTTATTCAGGGATCTTTCAGTTGTAAATGACAGAAAGCTCAACTTACTTTAGCTTGAGCAAAAGGGGATGCATGGCTTCTGATAAGTGCAATGTCTAAGGGTAAGCTTCAGGCACGGTGGGATCCAGGGATTCAAATGATGATAATAGGCCCACCTCTCCATCTCTTTGTCCACTTCATTGGCTTATTCCTAGGCAAGCCCTCTCTAATTGGCCTGACAGTTCCAGGTTTGTGTTTTTCCTTACACCTGGCTATCTCAGTGATGAATAGCCTCTTTGCCCCAGTCGTTCCAACAAAAGTTCTGAGATTACAAGTCTTACTGGACTGGCTTGGATCCTACATTCAGCCCTAGTTGGTGCTGAGATCAGCCTTGCTCAAGTCACTAACACTGAGAGATGAGGAGGGGCGGTTCTCTCATAGTAAAATAGGCTACTGTGCAAGGAAGAGAGTGAGGAGACACCAGGGGAGCAAAAGCAACAGACATTCACCATAGAAGGACCAGGGAAGCAACCGACTGTGATGAACAATGCCGTCACTTGGTTAAGGTCCTGAGTGGACTTGGAGAGGTACGCCATATTTCAGGGTTCTGGTAGGAGATGAATGGGAAACTCAAAAGGGATGACTGGAGAGGATTTAATGCAGGGTAGTTTATATGGTGTGGCCAAGACAAGGGACACCAATAAGAGATGAGGAAGCACTCCAGGGATAACAGCAGTGACCATTTCTTGACCCGAAAGAGCAGGGAAAGGAGCAGTTACCTGAAACTAGCAAGATGTGTAGCTGGAGAAAAGCACCACCCGCTACTGGCTATGGTCTTTGGGAGACAAACACAGCCTCTGCCAACTGATCTCCTACTGGGTCTCCCAGTGGCTGAAGCCGGCTGGAAGCCAGAGCCAAGGAGCCCCACTGATGCGCTCTGTTAGGGTGAGCTGCCAGGGCACAGAGCAGGGTGGAAAAACAGAAACTGGATCTGCAGGGGCAAAGGACGGGCGGCCAGCACGCAGATCCCTGCACCTCATGAGAGGATGGTCTCAATTCTCAAAGGTACTTTTCTCTCATCTGTTTAAACACAAACTGTGCTTTGAATCATTACCATTTGGACGGTTGAAAAACGATATTGCATCATTATTAGTGATACTGAAAAATATTCCATAGGTTTTGTTTTCTCACTTATACATTGTCTTCTGCTTTTTGTTTATCCCAAATTATTAGTAGACAGATTATTAGATGTTCCCATGGAACTGTAGTAAAGGTGCATATAAAGCTCCTTCTATTTTTACGGTGGTATTTTTCTTATGATGTAATTTCAGACTGTCATTACAGATGTCTCCTTGAGGTTATTCATAAGAGCAGTTATGACTTATCATGGACAATTATTAGAAGCAAGAATGTCTTTTATTGCCTTTATCTTCACACTTCTCAAAAGATTACCATAGATCAAGTTCAAGGGAACAAATCCAAACTGGAATTTTTTTGAATAAATATTTAATACTGAATCCTAGTGTGGAGATATATGAATGATTTTTAGCAAAATGTTACAATGAATGGCAAAGCCTTAATTCTATGCCTTTCTTATATTATCACAAATATCAGTAAATTCACTTGGTATTTGTAAAGCTATAAAGTATGATCCTATATATATTCAGCTGTAATTTACCTGAAATTGATATCCTTTGTCTTTTCCTATACTGTTAAGCTTTGATTTTGTAGATTAATAACAATAGCTCTGTGAGAAGATTGTACAAATTATATTTAATTTCAACTTTTGGGAAGTGGACTTTACATGAACAAAAATAATATGCAATAATAACTTCCTTTTTAAAATCCGGTTCAGTACAAATCCTAAAACCTCCTTGATACTACATAGGAGGATATTAAGGTTATTCTTCTCTTTGAGATGGTCTGGGGACCTGAAGAGGTCTCTGGGGACCTTTTGAGAAATGATGAGATTTTGCGTGAATAGAGAGAGTTCTCTGCACACCGAGAGCGGAGAACGAGGGTGACAAAAGAGAGGAGGCCTGAGTTAGCACAGCTTGTAGGGACAACAGTCCAGAGGCGGGTACAGGGACACAAGGTTTCTTCCTGGAGGAAGGTGACAGGGTAACCTCGAAGTGGCACCCAGTTATGGAGGAGCTTGAAAGCTGGACAGAATGGTTTAAATTTGATTTGGTGGGTAATAAGGAACCTTCATATACAAAATCAGAGAGAGAGGAACTTCAAGGTGAAGTCATCTAACCTGCCCTATTCTTTCTGCAGATGAAGAATCCGGGCCCTAGAGAATGGAAGGTGTTTTATATCTAAAGTCACACTCAAAACTAAAATACACAAGTAATTATAGAGTAGGACAATGCTGTGATATTATTTCTCTTTTAATTTTTTTTTTAAAAGCAGCTCATCCACTGTAATCACTTTTTTGAAATTTCAGCATATTACAGGGGTACAAATGTTTAGGTCACATATGTTGCCTTTGCCCCGCCCAAATCAGAGCTTCAAGCGTGTCCATCCCCCAGACGGTGCGCACCGCACCCATTAGGTGTGAATATACCCATCCCTACCTCCCCTTATCCCACCTGCTCAACACTCAGTGAATGTTACTACTATATGTGCACATAAGTGTTGATCAGTTAATACCAATTCGATGGTGAGTACATGTGGGGCTTGTTTTTCCATTCTTGTGATACTTCACTTAGTAGAATGGGCTCCAGCTCTATCCAGGTAATCACTTACTCTCTTCTTAAACTCTAGTGACCTTTCTCTGGACTCTCCAAATAATCAGGGCCAGCACTGGGCCAATGGCCTTTGAGCTGGAGCCATTTTCCTTGTTTCCTTGACTTCCTGGTTCTGTGAACCACATCGTAGTCACAGTCTGCGCTGCTTTTCTCTGAGAGCGCCGGCACCTGTAGACAGGCCATACATATCAGCGTAAAGCCTTTCCTGTGATCATGTTAGCCTCAAATCTCTGAATTCTTTGCAAGCCCCAATCTGGCCTAAGAGGGCCCATAAATACTAGTTCCTACCTTGACTTGCTCAGGAATCATGCCCCAACACATTTTTTTCAATCTTTGTTTTTTAGTTAATCTTTTTACAGTTACCATTGCATTGAGGTGTTTTCAGTGGTCCACATTTCCATACAAGAGAAAAACAAGCTAAGTTCTGATTCTCTTGCTGTGTAGGAAAACAGTCATAAACAGGGACGTGGCAGAATTGTTGAGTTCTGTTTCATGATCAGTTCAACAGGCGTTGCCTTTGCTTTGCCTTGTGCTCTCAGTTTGTAGATTATTTCTTGTCAGGTTAAAAATGTGAACACACAACACAGCAAAACAAAAAACCCAGCTGGGAGCTCTGAGATGCAAGTTTAGTTCTCAGCTCTACTCATTCCCATTTCAGCTTCTTTCAAAAGGGCATGTTTATATAGCTGTGCCTCCCCATGGTGTTATTGGAGGAAAGGAAGTTGGTAATTCGTATTTATTACGTGCCTAGTCTGTTTCAGGCAATGTGCTTTAAATAATCCCAATCCTATGATGTAAACTTGGAGAATTTGAGAAACTTTTCCAAGATCTCTCTCCTAGCAAGGGGTAGAGCTGGAATTTGAACTGCTCTTTCCAACTCCAAAGCGCAGCACTTTCCACTAAGCTGAGCTAATAAAAGTGTCCAGGAAACATCTGTCCACATGAGTAAGGCCTTCCAGAGTCCAGTCTCAGGGAGGTACCCGTAGACCAAAAACACAGTTTCAAAACTAAGACACGTATCAAAATAACTCAAATCCTTTATTTACGATTATGAAAATAAGGGAAATACATATGCCGAGGCAGAGTGACACTATAACCTTTGCTTCTCTCCTATCCATATCCATCTCATACCTTCAACTGCTTTCATTCCTCTCATGACTCCAAAAGAAGAAAGCCAAGACAGAGAGATTCTCTCTTCTCCGTTCTTTCCTTTCATCCTTGACTATGTCAATTAAACATCTCCGGTTGGGTTCCTCCTTTTACCTTCCACACAATAATCCTCCTCCCTTCTCCTATTTCTTCCTAATTTTGTACTAACAGAAGTCCACAGGATATGTCCTACAGAGACTGGAGTCATCTTTGATAGGACAGGTAAGGGAAAGACAATTTGCACATACACACACACACACACACACACACGCGCGCGTGCGCACACAAACTCAAGAGCTGGCCTTGCTTTGCATGTGTCCAGCATCCACGAATTTCAGTTATTATGATTTAATTAAATAGTCCCAACCAGTCTCTCAACAAATTTCAGTTAGCGTGGTGTATTAACTGTGAGTGATTTCACAAAGAACAAGCTTCGCTGCTAGCTCTTCAGTCCACAGATCAATAGAAGGTGTGCGTCATGATCGTGACCAATCACATCACTTCTTTCAAAGTCTGTCAGCGATTGGTCCTGCACACCTGTTAGTCAGTTCACAGACAGCAAAGTGCATGGCTGTGTTTCCTCTTTGTCTCCCAGTGACAAATCTATATGACATTTTACAAGCATGGATAATTGAAAGAGAGACTTGTCCAACAAAGATGACAGTGCGGCAAAGGGACGAAAAGTGATAATGCTGAAAATGAAGTTTGAATCAATCGTAAGTGGAATTATAGAGGAAATAGCTGACCTGTCTGTGGGAATGTTCACACTGATTTTGTTCAAGAGACCCTTGATAACAGCCAGAAGAACTTAGGCGAGGTAAACTTAGAACTGTAAATGAGGGGAGGAGCTGTGATGAAAGGATGAAGCAGAGAAGGTGACGCTGGTGGAACTTTACATTAGTGGAGCTCTCAGAGACAGTCCACATCATTGACAGCGCAAAGGATGAATGCTGCTGGCCGATTGAGACTTAGAAAGGAGACTTATGACTTATGAACATTGTCAGACTTATGACAGTGTTCCAAAGCACAGAAAAGATGCTTGTTCTGTATCATAAGTTACACGAGAAGGCAACAAGTTCTGTTCAAACTACTCTTCCTAAGTTTTTACAATGAAATAAAGCATTTTAATCCTTAATCTTTCTAATGTTTTAAATTAGAAATTCCTAAACATTTACTGTTTTTTCCATTTCTGTATATAGATATGTACACATATATATGTGTATATGTGTGTGTGTGTGTGTGTGTGTGTGTTGGGTATCGTATATCCAGAGGCTGTCCAGAAAGTATCTGGCCATTGTTAATATCATGTGTTCATATTAACATGGCTGGATACTTTCCAGATAGCTCATATATCTGACAGTAAGACAGTTCTTAAAATTTTGATAACAAATTTTAAAGGTCATGGAACAATCCTGATTCTTCCATCTGATTATTAAGATCGCTTAGTGTGGTTTCAGCTTTCACACTCACCTTTATTGCCCAGCACCACTGTGCATAGGCAGGACTGCCTTCCTCTCACCCTATCTCCCTGTATCTGTGTATCCATCCATCCATCCCTATCTATTTGTCTATGTAAACATCTCTCTCTCTCTCTCTCTCTCTCTCTATATATATATATATATAAAATATATATATACTATATACTATATAGATGAGGAATTAGGTATTGGAAACTGGAGTTAAGGCCATCCTTGTTATACAGTTGCAAAGAAATTGGTGAAATTGTGTGTATGTCTTGGGAAAGCAGAATTTTTTTTTTAGAGAAATGGTCTTGCTTTGTTGCCCAGGCTAGAGTGCAAGGGCGTGATCATAGCTCACTGAAGCCTTGAACTCCTGGGCTCAGGAGATCTCAGATCTTCCTGCTTCAGCCTCACAAGTAGCTAGGACTATAGGCATGTGCCACCACACCTGGATAATTTTTTTTTATTTTTTGTAGAAACAGGGCCTCACTATGTTTCCCAGGCTGGTCTATAACTCCTGGGCTCAAGTGATCCTCCTGCCTCAGCCTCCCAAATGTTGGAATTACAGGCATGAGCCACCACACCTGGCCAAAAGCGGAATTTAAGAGTGATGAGCTATGGTATCTGACAGATGAAATATCTAAGGAGCAAAGGGCTGAAGGTGCTGCATGACTTCCTTTGGCTGCTACAGTAAAAAGAGATGAGAGAAATGATTTTAAAACAGAATTTGTAATTAAGAGACAAGCAGAACAGACAGATTTGGAAAACTCTCAGCTTGGTCATGGAAAGAATAAAATGTGAGTTTGGGAAAAAATACTAAGGATAAGGCCAAGCAATGTTTGCCAAAGAGATTAATATGGATAGAAGCGGCCAGGCATGGTGGCTTACACCTGTAATATCAACACTTTGAGAGGCCAAGATAGGAGGATCTCTGAAGGCCAGGAGTTTGAGGCCAGGCTGGGTAGCATAGAAGACCCCATCATGAAAGAAAGACAGACAGACAGACAGACAGAAAGAAAGAAAGAAAGAAGAAAATAAATAAATAAATAAATGAGCCAAGTGTGGTGGCATGTGCCCATAATCCCACCTGTGTGGGTGGTTGAGGCAGGAGGATTGCTTGAGCCCAGGAACTCAAGGTTGCAGTGAGCTGTGATGGCACCACTGCATTGGAGGCTGGGTGAGAGAGTGAGACCCTGTCTCAAAAAAAAAAAAAAAAAAAAATTATGGCTAGATGTAAGCCAGGTTCTATTCATCAAAAAGAAAAGTGAATGACCCCAAAGGCATTTCAGAGATCTTCTAGACAAGCTAGGATGTGACGGCAAGGTTTCTAGAGAGGTGCCTAATGGTACCTCAGTATTTGATATGCAGGGCTGCCTTGGGACTCTGCTCCCCACCTTCTGGTGCAGTGTCCCTTGGCCACCTTAGCTGTGGCTCAAGTGAGCTCATGTGCAGCTTGTGCTGCTACTCTGGAAGGTATAAGCTGAAAACCTCAGTGGCATCCATGTGGTGCCAATTCTGCAGGTATGCAGAATGCAGGAGCTGTGGGGTCATGGCAGGGTCCACCAAGATTTTAAAGGACGTCACGGACAGCCTGGGGGCCCAGACAGAAATTTATTGCTGGGGCAGAGCTGCCGCAGAGAGTCCCTGCCAGGACAATGCCTGGTTGAGCTGTGGGAGCAGGACTGCCACTGAAACCCCAGAACTGCCGAGCTTCCAGAATGCAGCGCCAGCCTGGGAGAGCTGCGGACGTGAGACTCCAATCCAAGAGACATGAAACATGGGCCGAGCCCAGCAAAGCCAAGGAAGCAGGGCTGCCCAAGGCCTGGGGGTTCAACCCCTGCCCCAGTGCACCCAGGATGCAGGACACGGACTCAAAGGAGCTTATTCTCCAGCTTTAAGACTTAATGTTGTTTTCCCTGTTGGGTTTTGGGATCAGTTACCCCTTTCTTCTGTCTCCCTTTTGGAATGGGAATGTCTATCCTATTCACGTACTACCATTGTATTTTGGAAGCAGGTAACTTGTTTTGACTGCACAGGCTCACAGCTGGAGGGGATTTGCCTCAGGGTGAATTGTGCTTTGAGCCTCACCCATATCTGATGTAGATGAAACTTTGGACTTTTGAGTTGGTGCTGGAACAAGTTAAGACTTTGGGGTCTATTGGAAACAAGTTAAGGCTTTGGGGTCTATTGGAATGTATTTTTCATGTGAGAAGGACATGGATTTGGGGGCCCAGGGGGAGATTGATATGATTTGAATGTGTTCCCCAAAGTTCATGTGTTGGAAGCTTACTCCCCAATGCAACAGTGTTGAGAGGGGGACCTTTTAAGAAGTGATTAGGTCATGAGGGCTCTGCCCTCGGGAATGGATTAATGCCCTTATCGTGGGACTGAGGTTAGTTATCACAAGAGTGGGTTTCTGATAAAAGGGATGATTTTGGCCCCTCCCCCACCCCCACTCCCACCCCACCCCCACCTCTCCTGTGCGTGCTCTCCGGCCCTTCTGCCTTCCACCTGGGCTGATGTAGCAAGAAAGCCTTTGCCAAATGCAGGCTCCTCGACCTTGTACTTCCCAGCTTCCATTTATAAGACATAAATTTCTTTCCTTTATAAATTACTCAGTCTGTGGTATTCTGTTATAGCAACACAAAACAAACTAAGACACATGGCTAGCAGACTCTGCTAGATTTAGTTTTATCTTGTTGGGCATTACAGATTGCCTTTACTGTATGAAATAGACGTGTTCCGGAAAAACTGCCTGACTTTAGTAATGAAAAAATGATTTTCCTATTGATTTCCATTGTTTGACTTTTCTGTTCCCCTCCTATTCACCGCACTAGTGAGGGAGGGATTCCCCACCCTACACAGAATGAGATGGCTAAATGCACAACACCCAGCATTGGACAGAGGAGGCTGACAGTAGTTTATTAGGCAGGTACACTCAGCCTGGGAGGAGGCCAGGGCCCACCATGCAGGGCCACATGGGGGTCGCACCAGGGAACAGAGCGAAACAACAGAGGCTGTGGCAAGCAGGCTTTGTTGTAACGAGAGAGTGAGGCATGCCCTCCTTCCCGTGGGAGGATGTGATTCGCTTGCTTGAACAATTTTGCAGGCCGTTGGGGAAGTAAAACCTGTTAGGTTGGGGACCAGGTGGAGCACAGCTGGTCTAGCTGGGTAGCGGGCATGTCAGGTGAGGCAGAGGAACTCACCTGTAGGTCTTTGGGGCCAGGTGGAGCTCAAAGACGTCAAGGCAACACATGACATTTCAGGCCTTCCAGTGATCATTACGCCTCAACATTAATCAATGCCTCAGCTAGAATTATTTAGGAGCAGAGACTGAGATGGAGATTCCCGAGGAATAATTTACGACGGGAGGCCTTAGGAGAAACTGTAAGGAAGTGAGGAAGAAGCAGGGTAGGCTGGAGAGGAAGCTAAGCTAGATTTCAGCTGAAATCTTACTTCATCCTGATTCCACCGGGAGCCCATGAGCACGAATGGCAGCACAGGGCTGTCCCACCTTGAGCCAAGAGAGCCGGGATTTTGTACACCCACGTAAGCCAGCCACTGGCTGTGTGCTGCACTGGAAGTGGAGAAAGGCCATTCCTTTCAGCCGAGGACAGTTCTCCAGAGAAGGAAAGGGTTAAGCTGTCAGTCAACACACACATTAGGTGAGGCTTGGGTGCACTGGGCTAGTAAAGGGAATTCGGCAGGGCCAGTGATATCTGCTGTAATCACTGGCGTGTCCCATGAGGGAAGAAATCCCAGCAGATGTACATGGGAACTTTAGTTGGGACAGAAATAAAGCTAGTGGCCAGTTCTGTGCCTGCTGTAGGTTGCAGATACCACCTAGAAGTTGAATTTTATTTACAGCTGTATTCAAATTCTAATAACTCACCTTGGCTTTTACTTGCTCCTTCTTCCCTCGCATCATGGAACAATTATTTTTTAATGTTTTGAAATTCCCAAACATCATTTTCAGAGTCCCTTTGCATCCTTACATTTTGGTTTGGGCTTTTTATTACTTCTCTAATAGAATTGGGCCGCAATGCCATGCAAATGAACACATTATGTTTTCCATCTGGAGGTTCCCTCAAGTTGGTATTTTCAGGTTTTGTAAGCTGAATCCATTTCCTGGCTTATCAAGTCAGTAAACTTGAAGTTTTGTATATTGATTTTATTTAGAATTAGGGATAGAAATATTCCTATCTCTAATTCTGGAACCTGATTTAACATTATCCATATGTACATGTGGCCTGCATCCAGAGGAGAGAGGGGGTCTTTATGAAGCCTTGGAAGTCAGGCAAGACTCTCAGAATTACCTCACTCACTTCTCTATCATCAGAGAAAGACCCTAAAATATTCCCTGATCTGTTTTGGCCCTGCAGGTCATAATTTTGCAGAGAGAAGAGACTGCTTCTTATACAGTTCTATAGGCACTGTCTAGTGCCTAGACCGTGGCAGGGAAATATCAAGTGGTTAATCCATGTTTGTCAAATGGGTGAGTCAGTGGACCAGTGGTACTAGCCAGAACATGATTCCCTGTTGCCAGCAGACACTGCAACACATTTTCTCTGGGAATAAAGTACAATTCACATTATTTGTTCAAAGTGGCTTTGCTGGGGGATCATTTCTGTGTTCTCAACAATCACCCTTTCACAGGAGAATGCTCACATCATGGATTCTGTGTGATTTAGGGATTTCCTTACTCGGAAATATCAAGCTTCTCCATTTGGAGTGAGATGCAGGTATGATGATCTTTGAATGGCTATGTCTTTATTTTCCATGAATTTGTCATCCTTCTTAATGAAAAGAACACTAGATTAGAAGTCAGAAAAATGAGTGCTCTAGACTCAGGTTGCTAGTTGCTCAGTTGGCCCTGCAAATAACACAGCTCAGACACATGCCTTACTTATTCCAGGGGCTCTAAGAACCAAGGATACTTACAGAGCTTTAGAGATAGAAAGAGCAGAAAAAATGATAGAATACAAATTAAGCAATTTTACATTACTTGACCATAGTCATGTAGCTAGTTTGCAGCAGGCGTGAGATTAAAACTCATGGCTCTCCAACTTTCAGTCCGGGGCATAATTCACTCTACCTGGGTACACCTGCAAAGTGTTGGAAGAACTATTCAGAATTATGCAAACACATGACCCTGTCATTGCTGTTGTGCCATTAAGAAGTGTGGGGGATTTCCAAGGAATTGTCTGGAACTTTGGTGAGATCAGAGGTAGGAGTAGAGATTGGGAGTACCTCCAAGAGACAGAGTCAAAAAATGGAAGAGATGCCTGGAAAATGAGAAAGGGAATGAAACAGCAGCCAAACCTTCAGGAACATCAGGAGTGACAAGAAGATGGAATGAAAGTTGGTTTCTGATCACAATGACCCCATGTCCAAGCTCTCTCTTGCCCTAAGTAGAATTGACACTTTCCTCCTGTTCTGAAAGGCTTCTAAAATCATTCACAAGGCTCGTTTGTCAAACTACTTTATTTTGGCTCATAAAACATGTGGCTGTATAGTTCATCTAACTCTCCGACCTCCCTCCCCTATCTCACCACTTGTCTGTTTCTCATTCCTTGATCTCATTCTCTGGTCTGCGTAGAAACAGACTAAGTCTTGTATGAACTATAATCTGTTGGATTCCTCTTAGTTGTAGGTTTCTCAGACTCTACCCCATCTTCTTGACCTAGTTAGCTGTCCACCTGTAGGGCTGCTTTACTGCTCATTGGCACCTCCACTAATCGGCATAAAGAGGAAGAAACGTGAATCAACCCAACTGGATTCCTATCAGAGGGGAAAAAATTGTACTGGGGGACTCTATCAGAGAAAGTGGAGTTTGTGGGCATGTCTGTGTATTTCACAGAATTTCAGGTGAACATTCACTTTTGTGTGTCCTGATTTCCCAACACGCACACTAAGATAACCTGAAGTCAATAATATCAGTACCCAGAGCACAAAAATATCCCTGGTGTGTGTGTTGGGACGGAGGGTGCACATCCCTGCTGCGTAATTTAATTGGTTATATCTTAGCTATTGAATTCAAGCACCAAGTATTTTGGCTAAGGTGAATTTGGAGAATCTAGAAATAAAGTTGGAGTCTCATAAATGTAATACGAACTTACTGAATGAATATGTAGGAGGCAGGGAAGGGCAGTGGGGGTTGTACAACACCATAGTATAAAAGGAAGAGCTTGGGCTTTGGATGGGGACCTATCTGGATTTCAATCCCCACTTTGTTACTTGACTCGTTGCGTGACCTTATGTAAGTTTCTTTAAGTCTTCAATCGTCAGTTTTTTTGTCTGTAAAAAAGAAACATTAATACTTACCTCAAAAGAGAATTTATATGGCTTGAATGAAATATTTTATGTAAATGTCTGGCACAGGGCTGGCACGTGGCATTCAGTAAATTTAGCGCAGCAGATGAGGGCAATCAGCTGTCTAGCTTGCACATCTTTTTGGAAAGGTAGCACTCACTTCTGAGGAATATTTTTGGAGTGGAATTTGTATAGAGGCTTTTAGAAATCTCTAAATTTGTGGATGCAAGTAAAATATATACACATACTTTCCTCTATTAAGTGCAGTAAAAAGTATATGCACTGATCCTTTTGCTAAAATATGGACTTACCAATTGGCTCAGAGCTACCAATTCAATATTCTATGTTCTTTAGTTTATTCCTAACTTCTATTTTTTTTAAATTTCAGCTTATTATGGGGGTACAAAAGTTCAGGTTATATATATTGCCCATGTCCCGCCCCCCCGAGTCAGAACTTCAAGCGTGTCCATTTCCCAGACAGTGCGCATCGCACTCAAAAATATGGAACACTTCACGGATTTGCATGTCATCCTTGCACAGGGGCCATGCTAATCTTTTCTGTATCGTTCCAATTTTAGTATATGTGCTGCTGAAGTGAGCACCTAACTTCTATTTTATGGCAGAGAACTATCATTTTCATACAGCTTTCATCCTCAATACTATCATTTGGCCTTATAGGTCATTTTACAAAAATAAACTGAGTGTTTATTTGTGAAGTGTTTGTCTTTCATGCCTTCATGCAAGGGGAGAACAGCAGAGTAATGCTGGCATGTCTACGGAGGACTGTCAGCTAGGATCCCTCTAGATTTGAGTGTCAACCCACACTTTTAGAACTGGCCTCAGCAAAATTACAAACTACTGCAAGTCATCATCATGCAAAGTCACACAGAGTAAACACTGTATTAAATCCATGAAGACCAAAGATCTACTGTAGTGATCAAGTAAAAACTGAACTTAATAAATAATCAAAATGTATACCCAACAGTAGTGTGGCCAAAATTAGGGAGGGAGAAAAAACAGTGTAAACTGGGGTTTGCAGGGAAGCTTGCTGAGAAAAATCAGACTTGAGCTGGCCTTCAAAAAGGAGGAAAAGATTTGAAAGCTTTGTCTAGGTCATATGTGACCTACAGCTTACTTTCACAGAAAAAGTCCTCAAATGAAGAGTATATTACTTGATGCCTGGAAATGAGGTCATAAGTCAAAGTTATATAAATCAGTCCCAATTTCCCTGTAAATGGAATGTGAAATTTATTTATATATGTGGGTATAATTTTAACCAAGACCCTATTATCAATCTTACAGATATAACTCCATATTTAAAGAACTGAAAATTATAAAAACACTTTTCTAAAGTTTATATGAACTTGATTTTATGCCAGGCATGGTGGCTCATACCTGTAATCTCAGCACTTTGGGAGACCAAGCCAAGAGGCTCATTTGAGGCCAGGAGTTCCAGACCAGCCTGGGCAACATGGCCAGACCCCATCTCTACAAAAAACAGAGAAAAAAATTAGCGAGGTGCAGTGGCATGAGCCTGTTGTCCCAGCGACTTAGAAGAAGGCAGCAGGATCGAGGCTGCGGTGAACTATTACCATGCCCCCATCACTCCAGTCTGAGCAACAGAGCAAAACCCTGCTACTACAAACAAACAAATAAGCAAACAAACAAACACCCAAAATAAGCTTGATTTTAAACAGCAGTTGACTAAGTGTATAAAAGTGTTTTTTTTAATTAAAGCATAAAATAATGTATTCATAATTCCTGTATTTCTTCTCACTGGAAGAGATCAGAAGTTGAAGGAGAAGCATTTGTAGAAGTTTAGGGTTCTTGATGACTTGTGTAGAAACTAACCCATAGATATTGTTGTTTTCTCCTTTTGCTATTTAAACTTTTCTTGCAGAAAACAAGAACCTTAAGCATAATTGCTAGTTATTCTAGTGCACTTGAAATAGACAGGTTTCTGGAAGCTTCACCATGGACCTTGATATTTTTCTATAATAAGTAGACCTCGGAAATGTGGAAACCAACTTCCAGCACTAGATTTTTCACTCCTTGACCTTTTCCCACGTGTTTTTCCTTCATTCCAAGCTTCAAAGCTTTAGCTTGAATAATAACTGGGTTGAAAGGTAATATTAATATTATCCAGAGTCCAATAGCCATAAGACCAGAAAGGAACTATCACAGAAATATGTTTTTTTTTAATCCATCATCCTTTAGGGGTTGAACATCTTTTTGCTGATAAATAATCAAATAATTTTTAAAGACAAATAATGATTAGTCATTTGCTTGTGCATTTGATAAACATTCTTCAGCACCTATAATTCATTCATTTGGTGAATAACTATTCAGTACATACGCTATGTCAAGCGCTATGGTGGTGACAATTCAGATAAGTTCCTTGCTGCACTGGAGCTTACATTCCAGCAGGGAAGATGGATAATACGGAAGGAAAAAAAAAACAAGTCAGGTAGGGGTATGTGCTATAAAGGGAATGGGCAATGTGAATGTAAGGGACGAGGAAATTAATTTTAAATGATTGCTTATAATGGGCAAGTCAGTCGGTTAGAGAAACAAAGATGTTCTCAAGGAACTCATGAACAAATGGGAAAGACAAACATGGAAACCAAGAATTTCCAATATAGCACATGCTATAATTTATTTCTCTATTAAATCTGTGAGGGCTTATAGGAAGGAATCAGCTAACTTGGCCTAGGAGGTTAAGAAAGGTCTTAAGCTGAATCTTAAAGATCAGGTAGAGAAAGACTTTCTGGGTTGCAGCAATAGCATGTGCAAAGGCTTCAAGACACAAAATCCATGGCCTCATTTAAGAATAGCCATTAATCTTGGTTGGCTGGAGCACTGCATATATATATATTCGGGTGCTACTGCCTTTCTTAGCAACACCCTTAGGCATTTGTACCTTCACTTCTATGCTACTGTATTGCATTTTTAGAATTCTTCTTTGGAATGGCCTTCAAAGACAATTCCTTAGCAATGTGTGAAAATCTACTTTACAGTCACATGGGCATCCCCCTTTGCCCAAAGTGTATTCTCTTTTTCACTTTCACAGTGCTTGGTTCAGCTTAGTATCCTCCACCTGTTTAGACAATAGCTCCAGTCTCACAGAGCCAGGGACCTGGAGGTGGATTTTGAGCAGGGAGTGAGGTTGGGGCATGCTGGTGCCGAACCAAAGCCAACAAGCAAAGTGCCTCATCCAAAATGTATGAGGAAGCCAAATGCCTTAAGTTCCTTTGGAAAAGAATTCCACAGCATTTTCTAAGCCCCTACTACCAAGGACAAATGCTCTATTCTACTTTATTACTAGTTCTAGTGAGTTTCACGTATTAATTCAGTCTTCACCCAGTATATATAAATCTGTGGACTATCTTTCTTTTAAAAAGTTAGAGAGCTGTAGCATATTGCTTTTTATGAAATACAGTCTAGGGCTTTTTGTATGGTGCCAAAATAAATTTAGACGCGGCCACGCCAATGTCTCATCCCACAAAAACGTTCTTCCTTGGTGTCTTCAACTCCGAGGAGTGCACAAGTTATAATAACACAATTAAATAGTTACTTGGTGCTTTATACAGTGATTTTATACTCACCATTTCCTTTAACCCTCCTAAGAGCTCACTGATTCTACGCCTTTTAACTACCAGAGCACTCTCGGTTTGACGAGAGAGAGTGTCTGAGGCTGTGCTCCCAGCTCAGAGGTGTGGGCTGCCCGGTTCTGCAGGAGCCGGGCTGTTCCCTTTCAGAAGGAACACAGGCATCTCCCGTGACGTCATGTGTGCCTCACGGTTGTCATGGTGCAAAGTGCTTATCGGGATTCTGCCAAAAAAGGTGCGATCATTGAGAATAAAAACTACTCTTTGAATCGTGCTGACAAGAAAGCTGATCCCTGGTGTTGGAATGATTGGTCTGACCTTTTATTTTTAAGTGGTTTTATGCAAATGGAAGCTCTGAATGCTCTGTAATTTTTAAACATAATGTTTTTCTGTTTGTTTGTTTGTTTTCCTTTTTCAAAACAGCTACAAAAATGAAGCTAATTTCAAACACCAGTGTTGAGTCAGGTTATCATCTCTAAAATCGCCAACTGCTAATGGCCTCTACCTCATTGTTCCACCCCGAAAGGAAAGGGAAATTGACAGCCCTAACGCCAAATGTACTGTTAAATAATTACTCTGAATCATGACAGACTTGGAGATCTCAGGAAGCCTTTCTTTCCTAATAGAATTTTCCCATTCCTACTGGGTTTTGTTGTCCTCCAAGAAAAGGTGATAGGTGTGTAAGTACTATTTGTGCCAAATGAGGAATGACAGGGGATATTTGAGAGGCCCCACTCGGAGAGGAACAGTTTGTTTTTTTAAGAACTATTTATGACTACATCCAGTTAAGGAAGAAATTGATAGGAAAGAAAGAAAAAAAGAGAAAGGAAAGAGACAGGGGAAGGAAAAAGAAGAAAATAAATAAGGAAGAAGAAACACATGCTCTAATCATTTTACCTCCATTAGATTTAAACCAGCTTATGTTATTCAGATGATAAAAATAACATTTGGACTTCAAGAGACTTGCTTTAAAACTTTCAGCCCTGACCTTGAGGCTACTCACTTGGATCTCTAATGAATGGTACTTGATTCCTGGAAATATGATAATGCCATTTGGATGTTCAGTTTTCTCCTATTTTGGTGGTAAATCTGATAAATTCTTCATGTGATCAGAACAGCAAATCAATAACCATGAAGCCCTGTGGGTCCTGCAAAGGGATTTTTCCTCCCCTCAATTTTTAATGAGGCCCCGTATTCATCGTCTTCCCCAATGGCTACTTTGAACAAGATGTGCTCGGTGTGTGCCGTTGAGCTGATGCCAAGCTGCTGACCTTTGCATTCGATGAGCCCTCAGCCGAGACTCTGACCTAAGCGCAAACATATTGTTGGATCCATCATGTTGACTCTTGGCTCTGATACTAATGTGCAGCTAATGAGCTACATGGTGTACATATTAACCCCGGCTCTGGCAGTGCTAATGCCAGATGCACAGGGAGATGGAGTTGGGAGGAGGGCGGCAAGACGCCAGCGCACTGGCTTCTTAACAGACGTGGACAGCTAGAAGAGCTGTGTTGCAGAATACCTGGTTCATGGCTTCTGGGAAGTACTAAGCAATCAAGAGGTGGAGAAAATGTGCTGTCTTGTATCTCCTCTTAAATAAAAAAATCCCTCCACATCAGAGGAGTGCTTTATGAGCTATGAAATAGGGAGGAAAGTTGAAATGTTTAAAGGGTCAGGTAATGGCTTTTTATTACCAAAGGGAAGCTGATGTCCAGCTCTGCTGTTGATAACAGTAGGATTTAAGACCTGCAGGCATGGCCATGTGGCACTGACCACAAGCACATTGGTGACATTTCAAGACAGTGCTGCGTTGTCTGTTTTTTTTTTTTTTTTTTTCCAAGAGATGGCAGGCGAGGGCACAGAAGAGCATGTTACTGGCTTTGGAAGCAATTTTTCAAAAAGCAGTTGTTGAAAACATTTCTACCAGTGATATAACATGCCAGAAAAGGACTTGTATCTATTAATAATTTGTTACTGCATCCAGAGCACCTAGCACTGTTCGTGGCTCCCCGTTCAAGGCAGATTGGTTGAACTGGTTAAGGAATTGAGAAAATTGATTGTAAACTCAACCAGGTGACTAAGGATAGCTATTCAGCCATTTGAATTTAGACAAGGTATCTCTCTTAAATTTATTCCAACTGCCTCATTTTACAGGTGAGAAAACCTAGGCACCGAAGGGATACATAACTTTGCACCATATCGTACTGTTTCCTCTAAGTACTTAGGTTGTATGCAAAAGAAGGGTACCTGCTGTGATACTGTGGATAAACAGTGGACACCAACCCCAAATGACCCGGCTCTTATCCTCACTCTGGCCTTTTGAGCTGTTTCTTCTTGGACAAACCACTAACAGTCTCTCTGAGCTCCTGCATCCTCCTTTGTAAATGGTAGTAGTAATGCATATGAAAACACTGTGTAAACTTTGGAGTCCCATATAAATGTAAGCTCTTAATATTATCATTAATTTTCCAAGACTCTGCTTTCCAAACTCTGTTATTATAGTTTAAAAATGAGGTATGCATGAGAAAAAAGAAAGAGAAAGGAACCATGATCAAATAACTTGAAGAAAATGCTCTGTTCTGCCTTTTGGAAGATATTAAAGGCTCTGAGACCTCCTGATATAAAGAAACCCATCTGAATTTGTTTAACATAGTGATTCCTAAGTCAGTCTCACATTTGTGATTATCCATCTTTAACCTTGTAAGGATGAAAGGGAAAATGCCATGTACCTTTTTCTGTACAAATGTCAGTAAACCTATATTTATTTATTCACCATCACTGAGTAAGCACCCAGTGCATTGTTGTAGCGTAGCAGCAGTATTGTAGTGTTTCTTAAGAGTGCTGTGTGGAACTCCATCAGAACTGCCTGGAGAAGGGATAATGTCAGTTAAAAATGCAAATTTTGTACCGATTAACACCCCTCTCTTCATTCCCTCCCCACCACACACACACATTTCCCAGCTTCTAGTAACCATCATTCGTTGTCCTCTCCAACTCCATGAGATAAACTTTTTTAGCTCTCCCATATGAGTGCAGACATGTGATACTTGTCTTTCTGTGCCTGGCTTATTTCCCTTAATGTAATGACCTCCAGTTCCATCTGGGTAACTATGGTTCACAATAATATATTGTGTATTTCAAAATAGCTAGAAGAGAAGATTTGAAATGTTTCCAACACAAAGAAATGATAAATGTTCGAGAAGATGGATAGCTATCCCAAATACCCTAATTTGATTATACATTGTATGCATGTATCAAAATATCACATTTATCCTATAAGTATGTATAATTATAGCATATTAATAAAAAAAGTTTTTTTAAGTGCAGATTTCAGGGCCCTAAACCAAACCTACTGATTCAGAATCTACACAGTGTCTGGGGCCTGAAAATCTACATTTTCAGCAAACTCCCAGGAGATTATGATACACAATGAAGTTTAATAACTACCATCATATACCATGGTACAGAAGAGCACAGACTACAGAGTTATTTTCTTTGTTTTATGACTTACTATTAATAGCTCTGTGACCTGAGCAAGCTACTTTAATATTTCTAAGCTCCAGGTTTCTTATCTGTGAAAGGGGTGTAATAACTACTTTGCAAAGATTTTGTGAAGATTAAATGATAGAATGTGCTTATTACATCTGATATAATAAGATGTCATTCATAGGAATAGCTACTGTTATTGCTATTATGCAACTATGCAAAGTGGAAACCACTTCCTTGGAATACTCACTGTCCAGCCAGATTGTTAAATTTTAGCAGTTAACTGCAGTCACCATGATGTGGCCCACAGGGGAGATATTTGAGATAACCTTCAAGTAGGTGTCTTCTAGGTAAGAACCAAGCCCATTGATACACATTAAAAAAAAAAAAAAAAAAAAACAATCGCAAGAGCACTTCCAGGAAACCCAAAGGGTAAGTGCCACGTATCTGGCACTGCCTTCTTGGTAGCTGTGTGGCTTGATTTCCTATTACTGACATATCAGAAGTAATTCCTCTTTTGCTGATTTAATTAATTTTCTTCACAGACTGTTGTAGGGAATGTGGAAAAAATGATTGCAAGTATTTTGAAATAATGTAAAATAATAGTTCCAGTTTCCTTATTAATTGTTTTTTTTTCCTCCCTAGAGTTTTTAATTGTGATTTGGTAACTTTTGGTTTTGCTTCTCCACCCTTCAGTGAAGGTATAACTGGCTACCAGGTGGCTAAAAGTGACCACGAACAAAGATCGAATTAATTCCAAGCTTAGTGATGGATAAGATGAATAACAACAGCATTAATTCCAGAAGCAATCTGTTTAGCATTATCAATAAAATTCAGCAAATTTGGGTTAAGTGCCTGCTGTAGGGTCAGCCCTGCTCAGGGGCATCAGTGGGCTACAAATGCAAAATATGGCCCTTATTCTCAAGGAGTTTATAAAGTGATTAATGGAGGAAACAATGAATTGAGAAGTTTCAAAATAAACTAATGAATAATAGAAAAAATGTATGTGTAAAGCAAAACACACTCCAGCCTGGGATAGAACAAGACCCTGACTCAGGAAAAAAAAAAAAAAAAAAGATGTGTCCCTACAGAGCAGCTTTATCCTGAAGCATCTTCCAGGTGCTGCCAGAGTTTCGATGGCTTAAGTCAATGTTTGTAATAATTACCCAGCTTTGAGTTTCCTGGATCATGTAGGCAGTATACATACTAATCTCAGCCCCTTGTGAGGCAGAAGGCTGTGGTCACAAATTATCAGAGGAGACCCTTTTGTTTTTTGAGATAAGGTCTCACTCTGTTGCCCAAGCTAGAGTGCAGTGGTGTCATCCTAGCTCATAGCAACCTCCAGCTCCTGAGCCCAAGTGATCCTCCTGCCTCAACCTCCCAAGTAGCTGGGATTACATGTGTGCACCACCACACCTGGCTAATTTTTCTATTTTTTGTAGAGATGGGGTCATGGTATGTTGCTCAGGTTGATCTCTAACTTTTGGGCTCAAGAGATCCTCTCGCCTCGGCCTCCTAAAGTGATGAGATTACAGGTGTGAGTCTCTGCACCTAACCTCATCCTGCATTTTTAGGTACTTGTAGCACAAGGGTTTTTAAGATAGCTAGTCTTCCACTGCTGGAGTGAAAAGTTATATAGTGGGTTCATTGAGAATGCATGAAATTTATACATTAATTTAGGGAGGAGCAACATCTTTATGGTAATGAATATTCCCTCCCAAGCACGGAATATTTGTTTAGATTTTCTTTGTGTTCCTTGATTAGATTTCTAAAATTTTCTTTATGTGGATTTTTACTTCATTTTATTTTTTATTTACTTTTATTTAGTTTTAGATGTTTATTTGGAATGTTTTCATTCCTAACTTCTATTGACTGAAATTATGACTGAGAAGGCTATGATTTCTATAAATTTTGCACGTACTTGTTGGATTCTTTTGTTGTTTATAATAGTTTTCCAATTGTGTCTCTTGGGTTTTCCAGGTATACAATCATCTCAACCCCAAATTATGATAATTTTACCTCTTTCTTTGAATTTTCTATTCCATTACTTAATTTTTCTTGCTGGATTAGCAGTACTTTCTTAACAGCATTATATGATAATGGGGACAGAGAGCGTTTTTGTATTTTCCCTAACTTAAGCAGGAATGCCTCTCCTGAATTCTCGTTAAGCCTCACAACGGTGATGGACATTTATGTAGGTCTTTAGATTTTAAAAGCATTTTTCTCTACATTGTCATGTTTGAATTCTTGACACCACTTGGTTTTGTGAGACACAGAAAATGCCCAATTTGATCAATTTTCTTTTAAAGACAACTTATTGAAAATTTTACCTCAGTGACCAACAACCTTCAATTGTACCTGCAGGTGGAAGTTTTATCCACTTTTGGTTACTAGATGTAGTGGTAATACCTGCCTATTCACAAGCTTCCTATTGTCTGTTTCTTACTGAAACACAAATCTGGTTATCTTCTCTTCAACTAAAAATCAAGTGAGAAAAATTTAAAAAGCAGTGAAATGATTTGGACTTATATATATACAAATATATGTATGCACACACACATTAGTATAATGTATATAGTATAGAGTATATACTGTATACATAGTATATAGTGTGTGTGTGTGTGTATGTGTGGGTGTGTGTGTATACACACCTCAGTATAAAATTTTAGGAAAATAGCTATTACTTTAAGATGCTTATATAAAGCACCTGGAAACTCTGTCCTGAACTGTTTATATTTACACAGTTGATGGCATTAACTAAGGGTCACCACTGTAAGTTTATGATGTAGTTTGTATATTCCACAAAGGTGCCCAGATCCGGGGACTAGTAGGGGCAAAATCCAATTGACATTCTACCCGCCAAGCCTCACACCCTGGCAGGGCCTGACTAAGGGCCCCTCTTAGTCTGTAGCTAAACGTCGCACCTGCAGGGTTGTGTCTGTCCAGAAAGCGGCGCCTTTTCGTCATTCACTGAAAGATTCTATACGGCTGATACCACAAGCGGTGGAGTAAACTTACTTCCCTAAAGTCTAATTCCATACACAGCTCATGGGAGTCACAGTGCAGCCTCACACTAGTATTACACTGGGGTTTTGCCTCCTCTGGACTTTGCTTTAACTGCACATTCCCAGCTGTTAGCCTGATAGCTACTTCCTGGGAGTTTGGCATCTCCATGGGAAATGGAGTAAGTAAAAACTCCCTTCAGAGGCACGTTGTGAGGGGTGGGAACAGCACACTGACTCCTGAAAGCAGGTAGATTCCGGTGCATTTGTACTCCGCAAAGGCCTCGGCCCATCTCCTGCTGCTCCTCCAGCTTAAGAGAAAGGGAACTGCAGAGTCAGCACTGCTCAATCAGATGAATATAGAGGTCGAGGGAATTCTGTACAACACCTGCTCTACACTTACTATACACAAAGACACAGAGATGCAGGAACATGCTGTGACCAACCCAAGACCACACGCCTGATAACTGGAACGTGGAGACTGAAATATAGGATCCTGACTTATGACTTTCTTATCAGTAATGGTTACTGAGCTATCTAATTCAGTCTTAGGCTCTGATGCTAACATATTTGGAATAGTTGGATATATGAATTTAAAACACCAAAGTCAGAGGCTTCCAAGCCTCAGGCTAATTAGTGGGCTCTGATAGGACCACATGAGAAGAGAAGAATTGGTATTTGGGAAGCCTGCGAGAGGGGGCCAGCTAGCTGTGGAGGCCTGACTGACAGCTGATGGAGACTCAGGTACTGAGAGCACCACCGTGAGCCCTGAGAAAGCGGAGGACACCCCTGTGCAGAGACAGACGACGTTCCGATGGAGAAGCCAAGGTGACACTGAAAGAGGCCTCCCTATTTATTTATCCCTTGTGAGTCATTTTTTTCCTTTTGTTGTAATCAGAGTGTCTGGACCAACACTACCTTCCACACGCAGACACCCGGGCGTGGAACCCTGGAAGCGCAGGATTCCTTTTGCCAAAGCCCCAGCCGACGGCTCTCTCAGTCCCTACTGAGAAGGGCTGCCGCCGCCTCTTCTTCATCATCCCTGGTCAACATCTACCATGGGGAGACGGAAGCCTCACTCAGCCACTTTCTAATTCTGTTAGAAAGAGCTGTGTTCTCCCAAGTGATTAGTGAATTGATCACTGAACTGAATTTTAGGTCCGAATATTCTGAGGTGATTTCTAAATGCAAGTTGGGTCCCACAGGACCTCTGGGTGACATGGGACCCAGCAGATGCTTCTTCTCACCGAAGAGCACATGGACACAGAGTGTCATGTGCTATAGGTCAGTGCTTCTCAAACTTGGGAAGGACATGTTAAAACATGGATTGCTGGACCCTCCCCACCCCAGGAGTTTCTGATTCAGTAGCTTTGGAGTTTTATCCAAAAACTTTGCATTTTTAGCAAGTTCTCAGGCAATACTGATGATGTTGGTTCCAAATTACACTTTGAGAAATGCTGCTTTGGAACAATGCTTTTCAAAAAAAAACAAGAAACAAGTGATAGGTGGGGAATGACTACTAAAAGGTCTGGAGTTTTTTGGGAGGATGGTGAAAATGTTCTAAAATTAGATTATGGTGATAGCCCCCCAACTCTGGAATTATAAATAAGAATCATTGAATTGTATATTTTAAATGAGTGAGCATTGTGGTGTATCAATAGTATGATAATAAAGCTGTTTAAAAGTCATAATTTATTAGTGGGTTCTGAAATTCATTTAGAGGGCTACAAACTATTTTTTCTTTTAATTAAATAGAATAGAATAGAAAATATTAGAACGTATTTTAAAAAGTGTATTAGTCACGGTTCTCCAGACAAACAGAAGCAATAGGATGTCTGTGTGGATGGATAAATGGATAGATAGGTATATAGATAGATAGATGGATGGATAGATAGGTAGATGGATGGATGGATGGATGGATGGATGGATAGGTAGATAGGGAAAGAGAGATTTATTTTAAGGAATTGGCTTATCCGATTATAGGGCTGATAAATCTGAAATCTGTGTGGATGGATAAATGGATAGATAGGTATATAGATAGATGGATGGATGCATGGATGGATGGATAGGTAGGTAGGGAGAGAGAGAGAGATTTATTTTAAGGAATTGGCTAATCCGATTATAGGGCTGATAAATCTGAAATCTGCAGGGCAGATGGGCGGGCTAGAAATGCTGGCAAAAGATGAAGTTGAAGCCTAGAGTCTAAGGGCAGTGTGAAGACAGAATTCCTTCCTTTTGGGGGAACCTCACTCTTTTCTTTTAAGGCCTTCAGCTGACTGGATAAGGCCCATTCATGTTATGGAAGGTAATTTGCCTTACTCAAAGTCTACTGATTTAAATGTTAACCACATCCAAAAAATACATTCACAGCAACACCTGGACTGATGTTTGACTGAACAGCAGAGCACCGTAGCCTAGCCAGGTTAATACGTAAAATTTACCATCACACAGACTAAAAATATCATTTTGTAAAACAGTTGTTGCCATTTGCACACACATGCACACCTATGCATGAAAAGACTTGTAATTTTTAAATGTCTTCATTATATGTGGGTCATAGATTTAAAAGTACAAAAGCCTCTGCTTTAGAAAACTTCATCAAGTAAGCAAAACAAACAAACAAAACACCTGCTTTCGCACTTTTGGTGAAAGCACATGGAATTTAATGAAGTCTTTTTGCCTCCAACTTGAAGACCCAGTGGGAAGAAAGTAGTCTCCAGATTTCCGGTTGCCTTCTCTGGCTCTCACCTTTATTACTCTACTAGACAGCCATATGCTTGTGACTGTCTGAGGGCTCGTAATGCCAAGCCTGGGATGATTGAACCAAGTGGAAAACACATGTAGGCTGGCACGAGCGTCGTGTAGACAGATCAGGATGATTAAGCGGCGCGCGCCTCCTTATATCGTTAACATGTGACCAAGCAGTTCATTTGGAGGAGGCAGTTTTGTAACGGCAGCTTTAAAAATAAAAACGCTGTGATTTCTTACTTACCCAGTTGTGTGCAGAGCTGGCAGTCTTGACCTCCCACTCCACCCCCAGGCAGGGCAGGCAGTAAGAGTCGGGGACGGAGTAAGACACAAGAAGTGAATGAAGTTGTCCCTGGTACACATTGCTTTGTATTTGTGTGTGTGTGTGTGTGTGTGTGTGTGTGTGTGTAGAATACACACACACAAAAATTAAGGGTCTTTAATTTTTTTTTTTAGCACATATCTCTCCTGGGTTAGAGATGGGATCAGGCTCAGGTATGAGGTATGGATGTCTGTGGGGTACTTTTAGTAAAACACGATTTAAGTTGTTTTTAAAGATAATTTCAGATGGTCTCATCCAAGTAAGGTGTCTCAGAATGTCAGATGTTTTCATTCTCATGAGATGAATGAAATCTTCATTCTGACATCCAAATCCATCGCCCTTGGTATGCAATGAGTACACCACCCCCACCACATGCTGTCTGCCCGCCCTCCCCACTGGAAACCAGTCTGATGATGACTACAGGAACGCAAATCTCTTTGGTGAGATTGGGATTGTTCCCCAGGTGAAAGTGTCCGTCACGTCTGACCCATCCGTATTCCCAGCAGCACTAGCTCCTGGCACCTTCTAACCTAACCCATGGGGCGCCAGCCAAGCTGCCACACCTTTCCCCTTTGTCTCTGTCTCCTGGGCACCATGCTCTTTTACCTACTTAGTAGGGGGACGTGGTGGCATGTTTTGTCCTGTCTGAACTGTTCGCTTTTCCTTCCCATCTCAGTCTAACCAGTCCCCTGTGCTCAGGCTGGGCCTACTGGACGAGGCTGGGTTAGTCTTTCATTCTGCCCCCTCTCTTCACTTGGCTGACCCTGCTTTGTGTCCTGTGCGTCCTTCAGCCCACAGTCTTACAGCTGGGCCTCATCCCACTTCCTTAAGGCCGAGCCCAGTTCCCCTCAGTCTCTTGCTGCTCTCATGTCACGGCCAGCCTCCAGCTGAACTGCAAAACCACGCGGTCTGACTGTAGGACTACCACACTGTGCCAACCAAGATAGATTATAGACAAATTAAATAGCAAATCGATGCACAGAATAATAGACAAATAGAGAATTCCAGCTACCTATTGCTGAGTAATATCTACCTCAATTAAATGCTTTTTAATTGAGGCAGCAGCATCAAAACAACAACCATTTTAATATCCCTCACAATTCTATGGGCTGACTGGGTATAGCTGAGTAACTCCTGTTCCACATGCTGTCAGCAAGGGCTGCAGTCCTCTGGAGGCTTGACTGATGGCACACGTGTGGCTGGCAGCCGGTGCTGGTTGCCAGCTGGGAGCTCTGCTGGGATTGTCAACCGGAGCACCTTGGTTTTCCATGTGCCCTCTCTGTATGGCTTGGGCTTCTCTTAGCATGGGGGCTGCATCCCAGGGGGCAGGGTTCCCAGTGCGGAAAGGCTGAAGTTGCAAAATGTCTTAAAACCCAGTCTCAGAAGTTACACAGCATCATTTCTGCTGCATCCTGTTAGTCAAAACAAGTCACAGGGCCAGCTCAGAAGAGGGAAGCAGACTCCACCCCTTGATGGATTTGTGGCTATATTGACCACACAAAGTCAGAGAAACAGATAAAAAGAATAGGTGAATTGAAACATTCCAACTAAAATTTTGAGGAGATAGGTAGTGTTTTATATGCTTCTTGTTGCTTCCCTGCATTTTCTGATTTTTCTAACAATAAATAAATTGCTGTTTTAACCTTAATAAGTATAGTATATGCGTAATCGATATGCTATAAGTAAAACTTGATGAATTTTAACAAACCTAGCATCCATATGAAGAAAGAGAATATTAGCAGCACCCCACAGATCTTCAATAGCTATTACTTTGCAAAGAGAAAAACATGTAATATTTAAAGAGAATCTATCATTTAAAAAAAAAAAAACTCTTGCCAATCTTCTATTCTTTACAACTAAGACATATCTTTGATATATGCAAAATAACCACAAACCTTTAACTATTCTTGCAATTATAGATGTCAGGGTTCAATTGATTAATATCCAACAATTCCCAACGAATGAATAGAAGTGGGTTTTTCCAAAAGTTAAATGGCCAGTCTGAATGTTTGCTGCATTGACTGATAAAGCTTTTATCGTTGTCAAATGGTATTTAATTCTTCAAATTTGTTTTAAAATGAGGCATAAATAAATATAAGATCTGTGTTTCTAGCAAAAACATCAAGCAGCAATTAGCTTCAAAAACATATGAGAAAAAATCTGCCTGAGCACACAGTGTCATTTTGTCCAGCTCACTGCTTCAAAGTGTAAGAGCTAGATTCTGATGAGATAGAAATCACCCAACTGTACAGCTCACTGTTAATATAAATCACTTGTGTAGTACTTTTGTTAACTTTTAATGTTTGTTTCTATTTTGCAATGGAAACTGATGAAAAATCAAGGACCAAAGCTTGTTCTCACTCTTTGAATCTTAAGTCTCCCTCGTGGTATTTGCCTTCCCTGGACACCTTGTGTATAGGCAGTACCCTTTCTTCCCGCTTGGTTTGGTTTCTACATAGTACCTATGGTAGCCTGAATAATGCCCTACAAAAATAGCCAGCTCCTAAGCCCCAGAACTTGTGAACATTGCCCTATATGGAAAAAGAGTCTTTGCACATATGGTTAAATTAAGGATTTTACCATGCGGAGATGATCTCAAATCTTCTTGATGGGCTCTAAATGTAATTGCAAATATCTCTTTTTACATACAACTCACATTTCTCTGAATCAAGTATCTTTACAAGAGGGAGGCCAAGGGAGACCACAGAGAAGAGAAGCAGTGTGATAGAAGCAGAGTCAGAGAGGGAAGATGCTGTGGCTCTGGCTTTGAAGATGGAGACATGCAAAGAATACAACTCTAGAAGCCAGAAAAAGCAAAAGAAAGGATGGATCCTTTCCTAGAGCCTCAGGAGGGAGAGCAGCCCTGTGGACACTTTGACTTTTCCTCGGTCACACTAATTTTGGTCTTCTGGCCTCTGGAACTATAAGAAAATTAGTATCTATTGTTTGAAGCCACCAAGTTTTGATAACTCATTACAGAGGCATAGGAAACTCATACAGTACCTACCACAATTTGAATGATTTGTTTACTTCCCTGTTTTTATTTTTATCTCCCTCACTAGACTCTAAGCTCCTTGTCTGACTTTTTCACCGCTATCTGCAGTTCAGTACTTGGCACAGAGTGAAAACAACATGTTGGAGAAGGCCTTTTTGGAGGAGGTTTATGGATATTAAGGGATGGAGAAAGCTTGATCAGGCATAAAGAAGTAGGAGAGGGCATTACAGATGGGGCTCCAGTATATGCAAATGTGCAGGGGTGAGAATGAAGAAATCACATGTGGCTTTTTGAACCCAATGAAAAAATGGCCAGCTGAGCCCTGAGTTCCCTTGAGAAAAAGGACACTCTCCCTGGAGAGATGACATGAGGCCAGATTGAGGAGGACTTTGAAAACCAAGAGGAGAAGCAGACAGGAATGGAACGGGATGCTGTGAGAGTTGGAAGTGGTACTTGAGGCTGGTTTGCCCAGGGAGCAGAAGTACCAGCAAAGCAGCCCCCCACCCACCAAAAAGAGAAAGATTTTAGTCTTGAGGAATTAATGAAGACTTTTGCAGTTGGAAAAATCCTCCAAGAAACTCTTTTAATTTCAGCATACAGTGTATGTCCTGTTTTAAAGTTAAGTCTTGATTTTAGTTTGAATTATATATAAAGAATAGAACCACAACCTTTTCAGGATTAAGGTCTTCTGCCTTTGGGGCTGCAGGCTGGGCCAGAAGTATGACTCATGCCTGGCCTGGGTCCTGATGCTCGTTGTGTGGCTCAGTTCTGGGGGACCTTTTCCAGTCTGCAAAGATCAGCAAAGTCGTTGGCTCTGCCTCCTCCCATGGTAGCGCCCCCAGACTCTTGCTTTGTATAATTACCTGATGATTACATCCTTATTAAGAACTTGCCAGTCAAAATGGCAATCAATTAGCAAACTCAGTCATTAGGATCCTTCTTTGTGATTTTTTGTGAATGATACTTCTTTTTTCACTAAAGTGATGCCCCAGTACTCCTGAAAACTGCCGTCTGTCTGTGAAAATGCCAATTCAGCAAGAATGATGGCTATGGAATAGGAGTGTGCAAATCACAGATGCTTATAAAAATCTATCTCACTGCTTGTGGGAGACAGATAAATGGCTCCCCTAGAGATGTTGTACTAGTTCCTATAGCTGCTGTAATAAATTACCATAAACCTAGTGGCTTTAAAAACAAAAATTTATTCTCTTATAGATCTAGAATGCAGAAGTCTGATATCAGCATCTCTTAGCCAAAATCAAGGTGTTGGTGGGGGCATGCTCCCTCTGGATGCTCGAGGGGAGAATCCATCTCTTGCCTTTTCCAGCTCCCAGTGGCCACTGGCATTCGTTGGCTTGTGGCCACATCACTCTAATCTCTGTCTCCGTGGTCACACTGCCTTCTGCTCTTCTGTCTGAAATGTCCCTCTGCCTCCCTCTTATAAGCAGACTTGGGATTGCATTTAGCCACCACCTGATAATTAAGGATAGTTTCCCTAGCTCATGACCCTTAACTAATCACATCTGCAAAGTCTTTGCCATATAAAGTAGTACTCACAGGTTCCAGGACATGAACGTCATGTGGGGGATCCACTGTTGAGCCTACCACAGATGTCTATGCCCAAGTCACCAAAACCTCTGAGTATGTGATTAAGGTCATGGACTTTGAAGTGGAGAGAGTAGCCTGGATTAACCAGGTGTGTCCAGTGTAATCACATGAGCTTTTAAAAGAGAAGACGCCTTCTTGACTGTGGTCAGAGAGATGAGACTAAAGAAGAAGACACAGAAGAGAGTTGAAGCATGAAAGATTGTATCCACCGTTGCTGGCTTTGAAGGTAGAGGGTCAGGTGGGGATGTACCAAGGAACGAATGCAGGCAGTCACCTAGGAAACAGGGACCTTGGTCCTGTAACCACAAGGAACTGAATTCTGCCAACAACTCGAATGAGCCGGGAAACAGATTCTCCTCTAGGGCCTTTGGGAGGGAGCACAGCCCTGCTGCCATCTTGATTTCAGCACGATGAGACCTGAGTCAGACTTCTGACCTACACGGCTGTGAATCTATGTTGGGTCGTAATTGGTTATGGCAGCAATAGAAAACTAATACACAGCTGTAAACAGTGGGTTTAACGAACAGAGGAGGTCTCCATTTCAGTAGTTTTCAGTGTAAAATAACAGGCATACAGATATAATCAAAATTCATACATTTTGGTGTGTCTGGTCTCTAGAGAGAATACTGTGACACGCTTTTGGTTGAATGAGTGTTGACGTTGACATTTGTGTATGCATGCATTTATGTGTGCGTGTTATGTAGAGAGATGCTGGAAATTATTTTTTCAGCTTTAAAGGACAGAGAAACTTAAGAGGAACAGGTTTGAGGAGCAGCCTGTGAAACGATGCACTTCTCTCTGCTTTATGCCTTGCCCCTTTGAGGGGTGTGTGTGTGTGTGTGTGTGTGTCACTGGGCATGGGCAGGGAAGGTAGTGAACACACACGCACAGATACACAGACACACAGACATGAAGAAGGAGCTTATGACATTGACCAAGGAAGTGAGTCCACTGCAGGTGCCTGAGCAGTCAGACCTCAAGGAAAACCAAGAATGGTTACACCCGAGGAGGAGGTTTATCCTGGACTCTGGGCCTTCTGCTTGACTCTTGCCTTCACTTTTTTTTTATCGTGATAAAATATACATAACATAAAATAGACCATTTTAACCATTTTTAAGTGCTACGGTTCAGTGGCATTAATTTAAGTATGTTTACATTGTAGTGTGACCATCAGCACCGACAGGACTTCTTCTCAAACTGTAACTCGGTACCCATTGAACAGTAACTCCCCTTACCCTGGCCCCATCTTGCCTTCACTTTTGCCCATGAGATATAAAGAGGGCAGACGTGTCTTCTGAAATGATAGAAAAACATAGGAATAAATTTCAAGTTTGAAATAGTTCAGAAATCTCAAAGTCATCTGAGGTTTATATACTAAGACATGAGCTCCGTAGAAGAGACAGCCTCCCCTGTTACCTGACAAAAGTGTTAAAGGCTCATAAAAACTCAGATGACACAAAATTGAGTCAAAAGAACATTGAAAGTCCTTCCTCTCTCCTCTGCCTGATGCCACCCTAAGAAAGAACCCCCAGACAGTTTTCTATGTCCTTCCTTCCAGACAAGGACTTTTTGTATTTTCGAATTTGGGCCAGCTTTAAAAATAGAATCCCCAGATAGTTTTCTAGATGAGGTGATTTATGGGATTAGGAAAAACCTCTGTCCAATGTGCCCTATCCCCAAATAATTTTCTCATCATTCCATTTTATGGCTGAAATCCCATCATAAACAATTCATTTCTTTGGCCTAATGGTTTGTCCTTTCTTAAGATGCAAATACCACTTATAAGACTCACTCGTTAAGCCCTAACAATCCTGTAAGAATGAGTTTATTTAAACTGAGTCATTCCCTCTCCCTGTTCCTGGATCTCTTCATTTGTTTCTTTCCTTCCTTTTCAGTCCATCACCACCAGAGACTCTAAGTTCTATAAGGACAGGGACTACTTGTGCCTCATTTACTGTCTGATTCCTGGGATGGAATGACACAGGATGTTCTCAGTGGGTATTTGATTGGATGGGAGACCTTGAGCTAATGGACTCAGACATGAGACCTAAGGGTGCTGAGACATAGAGGAGGCAGAGGACATGTGATGTGAGTGTGTGAAGCTGCCCCAGGGCGGCTATTCAGCTGCTGCACGCTGCCCCGGCTTAGGGCTTGTTTCCTCCTTGCACCTGCTTCAGTGTCTATCTGTGCTGGTGGTTAAATATTTTGGACATCACCCCTGGTGCCACAATTAAACTTAACTGACCTCACAGTTCTCTGCACGATGTACCCTGTGAATCAAAACTCTAGAACTGATTTTTTTTTTTTTAAAGTTTGAGAAGATGGAAAATCAAAGCAAGAGAGGAGTATCTGGGGTTTTTCTTGTTTTTGTTTTTGTTTTGAGTCCCAAACATTGGTTTTATTTTTCCTTTTTCCTTTTCAACAGCTGTATAAACATTTGGCCAAAAAAGAGCATGGGAACAGGGTGTGGGTAAAGGATCGTATGCAAAGGAATCTGCCGTTTGCAGAAATATTTACAGAAAGTTAGCAACGTCCATGCACCTGTTATTCCAGGTGTGTACATCAGAGTCACTGACCGTGTTAACCCCTGCCCCACTGGCAATTTAATTCACAGAGAAACCCAGAATTAAGAATAGCAAAGCCCTCAGAATAGGAGAAAAGGGACATTGACTCAATAGAGCTCTTCTATAAGCCTCGTGATAAATGGCAGCAATTACCAGTTTTAATTATTAATATGTATTTATTATTTGTTTGATTGTTTATGTAATGTCTGTCCCCTCTGCAAGCCTATAAACTCCATCCATGGAGAGCTGGTCTGATTGTGCTTGTCATAACATGCCCAGCTCCCAGAACAGTGCCTGACACGTGCTCAATAAATATTCACAGCATGAAGGAATGCGTGTTACCTCATTTAGTTGGGATGGGCTGTTCTAATGGTATAAATGGGTTTTTAAAAAATTTCTCTGCTTATTAGTTTGAAATAGGACTGTTAATTTCTATTTCTTTTTGTTTGAGTAGCTTTCTTTCCATCAAAGCTTTCAACCTTTTCCACGCTTTTAAAAAAGGAAACCTATGTCCATAGATGATTTAGCTTTTCTCCCGAGTCGGGTCAAATGTAGATAATTAGTGACCATCATAATAGAAGCAGTAGATAGAAATTGATCCTTAAAATTCCCTTTATGAGAAAGTACATAAACTGAAGTGGTCTGTTTATTTTTTATTTGCTATACCATCATCATCATCATCATCATCTTCAACTGAACCATCCCTTTTGCAATGTAATTTAATGAGAATGGATCTTTGTAGCCACTGAGACCAAAATGCTTACATATCAATGTAATCACTTTCTTTAACCTGAATCACACCCTTTGCACACAATGAGGAGGAGGGGAGAACTGAGTTTTTGTGGGACAGGACTGCACGGGACACTCAGGGGAACAAGGCTGTAAAGGACTCAAAGAAGTGAGTGTTGGGGTGAGGTTAGTATGAGGCTAAAGCGGAGGTGCTAGAATAGGTGCAAATGAAGCTTTTACAGACTTGTAAAAACAGGGCAATTGTTGATACCAGCCACAGTATATCTACTCGTCATGGATAATATGTTTTCTGTCCAAAACCTTACAATACTTACATTGTGAGGTATAAATCCAGAGTTATTCTTAGACATTCCTTCCTGGCAGAGAGCAAGGAGGTCCCAGGGTTGCTATAAGTAAAAAAAAAAAAAAAAAAAAAGTATATGCGTCTCTGGCAAATCTATCTAGAATAGCGTGATCCTCAGGTCTTAACATGGCTAGAAGGGAAAAGTGACTATAATGAAAAAGGTCACCAATTCTCAAGGGGTCAAAAGGCAGAGATGAAGTGGACTAAATCTAACAGAGCTTGCTAAATGAAAAGCACAGAAGAAGATGCTGGAGGAAGAAGTAAATTGTTAGAGGCAAAAGATGAAAAGACAAGAATCTTGTTCTCAGGAAGGAGTTTTGTGTGGCTAATTTTGAGAACTTACTGATGATCCAAGGACAGGAGAAAATCTGAGAGAGGAGCGTTTGATCCAAGATATTGAGTTCCAGGCTGGTTATGACGTATGTTTTTTTGTGTTATCCGTTTCTGCAGATGCTCTCTCTACAGAAGTTTAATGCCTCACAGGCATCCATCGAAGAGAATTAAAAATAGTGGCATTGTGTTAGGTTGAAACTTAGGACTGGCCCAGGAGTAGCAGGGATCAGATTTGGGTAAGGATAAGAGAGTGGACGTCATTTCATTTATGATGGGCCCTGCAAGCCCAGCAGGAGGGTGGGATTCCAGGAAGCATTATTAATAATGGTGCACACTTTTGCAGCACCTACTCTTGTGAGTACCCTATATAACATTGACTATGCTTCCTACTTTCCATCTGTTACCTCATTTGATTCTCACAATAATACTATGAAGTAGGTACTGCTACCTACTTAAGTTAGGCCAATGTGAGGTACTGGTAGGAGATTGAAGGACAGGAGCAGAGAGAAACCAAGGAATTTCTTCCCTCTCTCTGCTTTGTCAGATATCTACAGCAGTGGCTCTGCCTCATCTGGCTTTAGCTCCTACCTGAGAGCCCCTTCCTCCAGCCTGCTCCCCCCTGCAGTGCCCACCTAGTTCTGGTTCCCTTTAGATGGCCCCAGCTGATGAGCTGTGATAACATCACCTCCTCCTTTGGTCCCTGCAGCTATAAAGGGGTAAGAGCTTCACATCATTGCTACCCTCTAGGTTGATTCCTTATCCTCACTTTGGCTTTTCAGCTGTTCCAAAGCCTTTGTAACTCATTCCATACATTTAATCCTCTCTGAACTACCAGGCAAGACTTTATTTTTGATTTGACCCTGAGTGATACATATAGTACACTGATTTTTATATTCAAGGTACATAGTATTTTCCAGATGACTTTGGAAAGAGTGTCAAGGAGAACAGGTGTTTACCCATATTCCTAAAGTCAGCGAGAGAAAGAGAGAGAGAAAGAGAGAGAGAGGGATATCTGGCTTAAGGAATTGGCTAATTTGATTGTGGCCAGCAAGTCCTAAACCCATAGGACAGACCTTAGGGAACGGCAGGCAGGAAACTCTCAGATGGAAACGGAAGCTGCATTTCACAGGTGGAATTTCTTCTTCTTCAAGGAAACCACAGTTTATTCCTGGTGGGCCCCTGATTGGATGGGGCCCACCCAGATTACCAAGGATAATCCCCTTTACTTAAAGAAAAACTGATTATAAATATTAACCACATCAACAAAATACCTTCACGGCAACACCTCAATTCGTTTTCAATTGAATAACATTACCTAGCTATGTTGACACGAAAAAGTAACCATCACACTGAGGAACGGAAAGAAATAGAACAGAGAGCAAACAGACAAAGGTGGCATTCACAGGTGAAGGTACGCACACTGGACGTATTAACAATGTAAGCACCAACTATGCACATAGTGGTGATTGCAGTTTCAACCGCTCTCTCCTGCAGCATCTATAGCTGTCTGCCTCTTAGATCACTCCCTTTGGGGACCCATGCCCTGCTGTCTAATTGTTAATAATAGCCAGGGGCTGTGAGCATTCTAGACTCTCACCTTTAATCAAACTTGAACTTCCTGCCAAAAATTTCTTGTCTCTTGAGTAACTCATTGGCTTCTGCTTCAATCTATCCTTTCATTAAATATAAAAATACACACACACACACACACACACACACACGGCACCTGCTCTGCACTAGTCATTGACCTGGGTGCTGGGGAGGGGGCAGTGAACAAAACAGACAGTATCTACCTGCGTAGAACTTATATTCTGGTCAGGATGGGCTACATAATTTGTGAAACCTAATGTAAAATAACAACGTGAGGTCCTTTGTTTCAAAAATTACTAAGAATTTCAAGACAGCAGTAGAAAGTATTAAGGCACATATGAGGCCACTATAAGCACATGCTCTTTGTTACGAAGCCGGCACTGGTTCTAGTGATCTGGCCTTGTCCAGCTACCCAACAAAACTGTGAGCATTCTGGTGCTCTACTTCTGATGGGGAAAAAATATGGAGAAAAGCCGGTCTGTAACTGTAGTCCTCTTCTCAGGGAGACATTTTCCTGCCAATGTACTACCACATGGTCTTTCCTGCAACAAACACATACTGCGAATCTAATATATGCCAGGCACTGTGTTAAGTGTTAGGGATCTGGCATCCTTTGTGTGTCTATCAATAATAAACAATAAATGTAGTGATATAATAAATAATAAATTGCAACTGCATAAACTTGGCTTGGGGCTCAAGATCTCTGAGCAAGTGTTTGCTTAATCATATAATTAGGATGATAATCACATAACTCCTAGGATTTTTTTGAGGATTAAATAAGATAATGCATATAAAGCAATGTTTGGTGCTCAGTAAATACTCAAAAATATAGTCATTATTCTAACTTAACACAAACACACATAGGCGTCATAGACTATGTTGCATGGACACATAGAGATAGTTTACCATATGTTTAAATTGAAACCCAAGATAAATTCTTACGAAGAAAGCTTTCTCTATGTCAATGCTGAAATGCTTGTTCAATAAAATTTGGGTGTCACCACGGAATGAAGTGGTGCTAAAAGGGGGTGATTAAATAACCACATGCAGCTCATTCTGGTTGAGATAATGCTGAGTCAGCCATGAGAGTTTATTTTGAGGGTCCATGCTAGGACCACTCTATGAAAATATTTTTATTTATGATGCTGGGAAAAGCAAAAGGGAATGAGTGGCAAATCTGGAATATAAACAAAAGCCCAAGGTGTTCCCCACGTGAGAAGCACTAGCTGAGCAAAAGAAAGTGTAACATGAAAGGTGACTGTGGTACAGATAACACTATGAGCTCTGCCTTGGACAGATGTAGTAAGAGAGTATAGTTGCAAGGTAAGAAAGGCAAAGCAGAGAGAGTCATGATTGAGAGATGAGAAAGAAAGACCTGGAAACTCTAGGTCTGATTCTTGCCAAAGGCCGGCCTCTGTCCTGGCATTTACTGGCATTAAAGCCAATTATGTGGATGGGCTAATGCCTTCCCTGTCTTTTCTCCCTGCCCAAAGTCATCTTCTTCACCCACCCCAAACGGTCAAAAACATTGAGGGCTCAGTTAAGGTCACAGGACCTAATTCTATGATATACAGGAATTCTTGACATTGTTATGAAAAATACTTAGGGTGGTTCCCAGACACACACACAGAGTACAAAAAAGTAACAGAACTTAATATAGTTGAGCTAATAAAGATGCAGAAGCAGTTCTAATGAGCTGCCATTCTGCTGTGCAGGCGTGAAAGGGGTACATACCCCCTGTCCCGCTGTTGATCTGGTCTTTATGCTCCAGGCACAGAGTTGACAATTCTCAGCAAAACTCTTCTAAGGACCAATTTACTGCGAAACTGCCTGGCTCAAACAGAGAGAAAGCCTGGATCAAGAGTGTGTCGTAAGCACAGGGTATGCAGCTTTCTAGAAAATAGGTCACTTTTCTTACAAAACTTTAGTGGCTGCATAAGCTCAGTGTGGTGATTAAAGGCCATCTGGGAGATGGCTGCTCTGTTTCCCACTTTGCCTCTCTTGCTGCACTTTTCTTCAACCAGTATTTCTGTCCCATTGAACTGGTGACCATTCCTTGGATGAATTATATTTCTTCTCAATTTTTGACCTCTTTTGCTTTACTTATTTTATCCTCTTCCACTTCTCTAAGAGAGTTCCAATTGTCACCTAAGGCATGGACAAATGACATCTTCCCATCATAGCCCTACTCCAACCCAGGCAGTATCAATGTCTTCTGAACTTACAGGACTTGACGTAACCAAGCAGTATTGTCTTATACTCCCTGTGTTAAGGATGTTCTGAACTCCTGAAATGTAAGAGTTAAGTCTTACTCATGTTTTAATCACTCAAGCCTGGCACAATGCTTGGCCTGTAACAGGAATTTGGTAAAGACTTATTATGTGATTGAACGAATGGATAGATGACTATCCGTCCATTGAAATCATTATCATTTTATCTTGTAGACTCTAATCTCTCTGAATAAATATTTCCAAAGACTGTAGATTAGTGAATCAAAGTAAATGTCCTTTTAGAAATTTTATCACTATTTTAGAGACATTAAAGAAATCCTCAGGACTTTCCAAGTGACACCCATGGGATCGCTAATATTATAAATGACGAAACTTAGATCTAAACAATTCTCCACAGGGTTAGGACATTGAACTGTCATTGGACAGCAATTGAATTGTTCCCAAATGAAAATTTCTATGCTATTTTGTAATGTATTTAAATCTCAGTAACTCAATTCATCTTTTTATAACACTTGCCAAGTTTAATTTTTATATTTGTTTGTTGCTTATTTATTTTCTCTTTCCTACCTTGTCTGCCTTGTACCACTATTAAGTGGCACTGAGCACAGTGCCTGCCACACAATTTATGCTCCATAAATATTTGTGGGGTGAATGAATGCATTTTCAAACAAGACAGAAAAAAAATCACAAGAAAGACTTTTTTCCCCATAAAGTGACATTCTTTTTAGGTTCTTTTATAGTTAGTTTACCACATTTTCAATTTTATAAATCTAAAGTTCTAGTTCTCATATTTAATTTTATGTGAGACCTGTTACTAAAAACCCTCCGAGGCCCAAGATAGTCCAGAAAAATGTCTTTATTTAGAAGAATTTCAACTGACACGGCACTGTATTTGGAACACTGCCTTCTTATGTCTCATTTGATTCTGTTGGGCTTTGTAGAATGTTCAAAGGCCCTTGGAATTCTCATGATTCTTTTACTCCAGCAAGGAGCATGTTGGCCACAAATATATTGTTCACGGCAAAAGGGAATTCTGAGAGGAAAAAACGTGTGTCACTTTCTATTTTCACAGCTACTTTTCTATCTGGAAATAACATTTATATCATCTCCTATTGGATAACTACAAAGACTGTGCCAGCAGACATAAAGACTGCTACATGAAGCAGATTCTTATCAGTGTAGGAGATGCCTGTACATATAATCCAACCAATTGACTGTGAACTTGGACATTAAAGTGGGCTTAATGGGGTGCAGATGGAAGACTCAGATGTGTTGGAATTGTTAGAGGAAGGTAAACATGAAAGATAGGATGGAACTGGAAAATAGAATTTTCAGGGGTCCCCAACCTATAGTGAGTTGTATAATTATTTCATTATATATTACAATGTAATAATAATAGAAATAAAGTGTGCAATAAATGTAATGTGCTTGAATCATCCTGAAACCATCCCGCACCGCCCAGTCCTTGGAAAAATTGTCTTCCATTAAACCGGTCCCTGGTGCCAAAAAGGTTGGGGACCGCCTGGACGTATTATCACTTCTAATAATTTTGGAGTTATTTTAGGAAAGAGAAAGAGTAGATTTTGGTGGTAGAATGGACTGAATGTGTTGCCCCCAAGTTTACATGTTGAAATACTAATCTCCGTGTGATGATATTTGGAAGTGGGGACTTTGGGAGGTAATTAGGTCATGAGGGTGGAACCATCATGACTGGGATTAGTGCCCTCATAAAAAGAGGCCAGAGAGCTGTCTGGCTTTCCGTCCTCCCTGCGAGGATAGAAGAAGATAGCCATCTGCAAACCAGGAAGCAGGCCCTCACCAGACACCAGATCTACCAGCCCCTTGATCCTGTACTTACTAGCCTCCAGGTTGGTGAGAAATGGCGATGTTGTTTAAACCACTCAGTCTATGGGAATTTGTTATAGCATCCAAAACTAAGACAGATGGACAACTGGCAATTCCCATAACAGTACAAATGCATACAATAAAAATCATGAGAATGGTACATCAATGACTAGAGGCTGGAAAAACTGTGAAGGAATCAAATGTTCATAGATATAATGAGAAAAAAAAATGAGAAAGAGAAAATCCCTGAGCAGATCTTATCATAGCTTGGAGGTTTACTTTGACAGATGCACCTTTATTCAGGTCAACTAATCTCAACAAGCATTTATCATCATATCATAGACACTGACTAAATGGTTAAGTAATAAAGGGCTATAATTCAGTGTCAGAATGAGTTACGTGAGTCAGTGAAGCAGGCTGCCCATCAGAGTCCCCAGAGGTGGTTATAAAAATAGAGGCATGTAGTCTCAATTCCTAGATATCAGGATTCAGTGGATCTGGGATTCAAAAATTTATTAATAATTGGAACAAATGTCCAGTGATACTGAGGCAGGGAATCCAAGGATACTGGTCTTTGGAAATCACTGGTGGAAAGTGAGTGCTGTCTATTTTATGATGATGGTGATGGTAACTGATACTTATTACAGTTGTTCTCAAACTATAGTATGCATAAGACTTACACAGGCCCCTTGCTATAAATGCAGGTTTCTGGGAGACACCCCCCCCCCGCCAGTGTTTCTGAAATAATTGGATCCTAGGAGAGGCAGATATCTGAATTTGTAACCAGGAGCCAAGCTGATTCTGAAGCAAGTGGTCTACAGTTGAAATTTTGAGAAACCCTGATTTCTGAGACCTTACTTTTTGCCAGGCACTGAGATAAGCCCATTATATAATTATCTTACATCACCCTTCTAATAGCCTTAGAGGAGAAGGGCTTTTATCACCTCCATTTTACAGATGGGGAAACTGAAGCAGAAGGTGAGTAACTTGTTCAAGATCACAGTGACAATAACTAAGCTGAGTTGCGAACTAGAAGTGTCTGATAAGATTTGTGTTCTTAGTACTAGATTGCCTCCTGCTGCCAGGAGGTCAGAGGGAAAAAAAAAAAATGAATATTCCCAGTTGGGGCAGGTTTTATGAAGGAGTTTAAACTAAAGCAGGCTCAGTGGGCTTTGGAATTTGATTGTCACTTGGTCCTTGGACACACAGTGTTATTATTTCGCCAAAATCAATTCTTGTTTGTTTTTTGTTGGTTGTTTAGTCATGAAGTTTTGATAGATCCAACTAAAAGCAAGCATGGTGATGTTTCTTTCATATGGCAAGTGGTATTATGGTGTCTGACATTACCGAATAGCCATAGAGCCAGGCCATGACTTTAGGGAATGCTGATGTGGTGTGGACGCTGGACACTCCCAACATTTTAACATTTTCTTTCTTCAAAGAACTTTTGGCTTTCTATTTTGAAGGATAAATCAAATGAGGAAGTAAGCTAGGAAGTCCACAAACACACCCCATCTTTTATCCTGTGAAAACAAAACAAGAGGATATGGAAGCATGGACTTTTTTTGTTTTTTTTTAAAGAGCTTGCTCTTTTTGGATTTAGTGATAATGTCATCTGCCTTTCAAAAGATAGCTTTTTCTTAAAAAATGTGAATTTCTGCTGCATATCAGCATCCCTTTAAAGGGCATGTTTTCTGGGTGTTTAGGAAGTAGAGGCTGGAAGTCAAAGATAACTTGTTTACCAAACAGGGACTGTAATTGAAATGGCCCTTTGGAGTTAATGGAAGTATAAAATAGCTTTCCCCACCAGACTGAGAGGAGTCTAATTTAATTATCTGTGAGCGTCACAGATTAGAAGCAGCCTTTCATCCATTTCTGGAAACTGAGTATGGACCCAGGGAAGGGAAAAGGGAATTGGAGCCATGGGTGGGGTGAAGAATGTTCATGTATGACACATAGATCGCAGGCCTCCGAGCTCCTCAAACAAGGCTGCATAAACAGGTGACGGTGTTTACTGGGGGCTGAGACACAGTTGACTAGGTATGACTTCAGCTGCTCCGAGTTCAGCAGAGTATACTAAACACCCACTGTACGTAGGCAATATGCATGTGCAAAGGATGCATCTATAAAGTATAGAACCAAGATGCACAGAGGCCAAGCATCCCACACAAAGCGAGAATTTCCAGAGGCTGACTTTTCCAAAGCTAGAAGGAATTAGTAAAGGGGTGGGAAACGGGTATCATGTTAGGGCCACAGGATTATTATGCTGACTTTTGTCACTTGTGAGAGCTGCATCTCAAGAACTTTGAGAAGTGCTACACTCTTGAAGTATAAAATTTTTCTCCCGTAAAACTTCAGTTTTCTAAGAAAGGTCAGTAATGTACATCTTTCACTGTCTCTTCACTTGCACCACCTGTATTGAAAGTCCACTTTTTTTTTTTTTTTTTTGGTATCCATTTTTCATTTAGAGACAAAGATTGTATTGCTTCAAGAGAGTCACTAGCTAGGTTACTATGAGTAAAAAAAAAAAAACCCAAGAAACTGTTTTTCAAATGGAGGCTACTCTTAACCAGTCTCTTGCAATAGCCAGTAGCCCACTCTCAAACCTCAGGGCACATGTGCACTTCACTGGGATGTTGGGGCCTTTGAGGAACACTAGGGATTTGTCCAAACCCTGCATGCTAAATCAGTGAATGCCTTTGTGGTTGTATTAGTCAGGATTCTCCAGAGAAACAGAAACAACAAGATATAGATAGATAAATACATAAGAGGAGATTTATAATGGGAATTGGCTCATGCAATTATGGAGGCCAAAAAATCCCACCATCTGTCATCTGCAAGCTGGAGAACCAGGAAAGCTGGTGGCGTAGTTCAGTGTGCTTCCAAAGGCTTGAGACCCAGGGGAGCTGCTGGGTGTAAATCCCAGAGTCCAAAGGCCTGAGAAAGCAGGAGCTCCAATGTCTGAAGGCAGGAAAAGATGCATGTCCCTGCTCAAAAAGTGACAGAGAATTCACTTTTCCTCTGTTTGTTTGTGTTTTTTTTTTTTTTTTTCCCTGTCTGGGCGCTCAGCAAATTACATGATGCCCACCCACATTGGGAAGGGTAGATCCTCTTCACGCAGCCTACTGATTCAAATGCTAATCTCTTCCAGAAACAGCCCCACAGACGCAACCAGAAACCATGTTTTACCAGCTCTCTGGGTACCTTTACCCCAGTCAAGTTGACACAAAATTAACCATCACAGGGGCAATTGTGTATGTTGTATATTTCTGAACAGGTAGGTGGTAATTATTTAACAGCAAACTGACAATCTGTGGACCATGTAGGGCTTGCAGGTATATCTTCATTAGTCCCCATATTATGTACTTTTTAATTTTTTTATTACAGGGATTTTTTTTTTTTTAATTTACAGGAAAGCAAAAGCAATAATGAACCTACAGGTGCCCATAACTGAGTTTCAGTAATTGTCAGTATTTTGTCTACGTTGTTTCCCCATCTACTTATTTTGGGGAGTGGGGATAATGGAGGGATTCAAAAATAAATACCAGACTTCGTATCATTCCACTCCATACCTTACTTTTCTGACATGAATTAGTTGTCAACTGACGTAGGCAGAATAATGCCCCTCACAAGCATGTCCACGTCCTAATCCCCAGAACCTGCGACTGTGTTGACTTACATGGGAAAAAGGACTTTGCAGATGTGATTAAGTTTAGGTTGTTGAGATGGGGAGATTATCCCAGATTAGCCAGGTGAGCCCATTGTCATCACAAGGGGCTTTATAAGAGGGAGGCAGGAGGGTCAGAGCCAGGAGAAGGTAATGTGGTGACAGAAACAGAGGAAGAAAAAGGTAATGTGACACAAGGCCCTGAGCCAAGGGAGGTGGGGAGGCCTCTGGAAGCTGGAAAAGGGGAGGAAAAGGGGTCTCCCCTGGAGCCTCCAGAAGGAACAGCCCTGTCAACACCATGATTTGAGGACTTCTGACCTCCAGAACTCTAAGATAGTCAATATCACTATGTTTGTGGAAATTTCTTACAGCACCAATAAAAAACTAATATACTAACTTTTAAAAATAGGGACAGTTTACATGAAAAAATCCAGATTTCTAACTTCCTTTGAAGATTTGTCGATGCCGTGCTCGCAATCATTCCTAATAACAATAGGCTAATCCTGAAAAGAGGCTACCCTGTAAGTGGAATGTAGATTGTTTTTTTTCTTATACCTGGTCTATTGCTCCTTTTCTAGAAAATTCTGTGACTAATATAGCCACTGTTACGTTGCTAAAGGCAAGTGCTTTCTATCCAGTGATTTTCTAAGCCATGAGCTTGAAAAGTTAAGAGCCACTTAACTTCCTAGTGGTACAAATACCTACAGAAGTCTGGTAGTTACAAATACTCAAATGCGATTTCATAGCCTGCTGTAGTCACCTGTTATATGTTGCTAAACATATGATGCATGTTTGATTTAAAACTGCATAGAACATTAAGGTGGACTTCACTATCTTAGAATTTGCAAACATTTGCACTGGGGTGAGCACTACCAGCAAAGAACAGGGTTTTCTAAAATAATGAAAACATGCAAATTAAACTGATAGCATAATGGAATGTTTCACCTCCTTTAGAGAACAGACTATGTTTCATTTGCTAGCCCTTCAATTGTGCAATGAAGAGTAAACATAAGAGACTAATTTTGTCCTAGCTGCTTGTTATAAATAGAAAGATCTCTTAGTGGAACAACATATTAGGGGTTATGAGTCATTTCCACCTTAGTCTTGAATTACTTTAATCAGACATGAGGCTTGGGGAATAAAGACCTTTGATTATTAAGAGGGGAATTTAGGAACTTGGACCGAAGTATTGATGTCTGGCCTGAGTGAAGCCCCACGTGCCAGGAGGTGGGAAAGAAGGACAGAAAGGAAGGACCCCAAGGAGAAGCATGGCCTGCTGCACAGTGCAGTGAGCTGGGCCTCGTGCACTCCGGCCTACAGGAGACAGTCCAGGTGAGCTGCCAACTGCCTTCCCACCCACATTTTCCCATATTATTCCCCTTCTCCTTATGGGAGGCAGCTTTGTGCTCTGGAAATAGCACAGGCTTTGAAGTCAAGCAGGCACATAAGTGGCTTTCGAACTCTAACCATGTATGCTTGGCCAGCATATAAGTTCTCAGAACCACAGTTTCTTCTACAAATGGAAAGAATAGTAAATGTCTCGAAGTGTGGTTGAAAGGATTAAGAGAGATGAAATACAGCATGGTGCTTGTATTAGCTTGCTAGGGCTGCCGGAACAAAGTACCATAAACTGGGTAGCTCAAACCACAGACATTTATTGTCTCACAGTTCTGGAGGCTAGATGTCCAAGATAAGTATCAGCTGGGTTGGTTTCTTCTGAAGGTTGTAAGGAAGAATCTATTCCATGCCTGTCATGTAGGTTCTGGTCACCACTAGGTTGCTGGCAGTCTTTGGCACTCCTTGGCTTGTAGCCATAGCACCCTGATCTCTGTCTTCATGTTCACATGGCCTCCTCTCTGGGTGTGTGTCTGTGTCCACATTTCCCCTGTTATAAGTGTATCATATATTTATCGTTAGTTATGTTTGTATATTGCATTAGAGGCCCAACTTATTTCTAACTTAACTAATTACATCTGCAACGACCCTATTTCCAGATAAGGTCACAGTCTGAGGTATTAGAGTTAGGATTTCAACATATGACTTTTGGGGATCACAGTGTAACCCATAACAATGCCCATCACAGAGTAGGCTCTTATGCATGTTTACTGCCCTGGCCTTGTCCTCCCTTGATAAAGAGAATTCTTTTCCTGTCGTGTATGTAGATTTTTACATCGCCAGATTTAAACGACTCAGTATAAAATGTGTTAAGTTCTCTCTAAACCTTTCTGCCCTTATAACTTACTACTATTTTTAAGGGGCCCAAAGATAAAGCAAATCCCAAACAATCCTGACCTTCCTCAATTATACCATTGTATAATTCAGGCAGGGCACGGACTTGTAAGTTACTTGTGGACTTTCCTCCGGAAAAAGATGAGCTGAGCAAACAGGTAAACAAGATTAAAAGGGAACGTTTACAGGTTTAAAAGAACAAACCATTATTAAGCACTAGAAGAAATTCATTTTCATACACACATCAGGTCTGCATTTCAAACAGCTGATGCTTTGAAGCTGCCCAGAGGAAGGAAGTGGTGTGTCCCGGGGGAGACACAGATGTTCCCGACTGGGCCAAGGGTATGCGGCAAATGCAGATTTGGACTCTAAATGAAATGGTTGTGGAGAAAGCCTTCTAGGAGTTGAAGCCCGTTAAGGAGAGATGGACTGATGAGGTAGGCAGGTCTAGATCCAGAAAGCTGGATCTGGGAGGTGACGGTGGTGGTGGAGCCAGAGCTTCTCTGGAGGAAGGGAAGGGAGAAAACAAACTGTTACATAGTATAAACTAATGTAGTCACAGAGAACACATGCAAGATTATTCAAAGAGGGGATGACAAGGAGCACGTACAGCAGAATCAGGTTTGTGGTCCAAGTTCACGTCCAGGATTGCTCCCAGAATGCTGAGACGTGGGGTATCAGAGAAGGAGCTGGGTCATACGATGAATGACTCACCCTTGCTCCTTTATAGAGTTCCCAACCAAGAGCCAGAAGGAATGATGTACTAATGCAAAACAAGAAAAAACACATTTATTACTAGCTGAACAAGGGCCTAATAAGCACCATGCCACACTCTGATAAATGCCATGTCATAAAGGACATGGCCTAAGTGATGTGTTTGCCTCCTGTGCACTCTAGGATGCGGGGGTCTACAAAGAGAGTTAACAAGTTAACAGTGTGGACCAAAATGGCTAGTCTGCCCCCTCAGAGCAGCACGGTGTATATGTTCTCACATTTCAGATACAGGGACTTGAAGTATTAGGGAAGTGACCACAGACACCCACTTTTGACCAACATGACAATGCCTGCTATTAAAAGAGGCTGATGACAGTTCCTAGATCTGAACAACCAGATTAATAACACCTCTTTCCTCAGAGAGGAAGTTAATTAGAAAGAGAGGGGTAGGGGGCATTCCTTCTCCCTATAGGAAGTCCTTCAGCAAGGTGTCCATCCTGCTTTTCCAAAGGCAGGGAAGGTCTACAGTCATAACACCCTGAACGTATCCAATCTTGTCCAAAGGCAGGGAAGGTGTAGGGTGGCCAATCATCCTCAGATGGATGGATCTGGTTCTTCCAATTTATTAGTACAGCTTGGTGATGTTTGCTGAACTCACAGCAAAACAGAGATATGGAGTAAGCAAAATAGAATCCAGTAACCTTTTTGAAGCAAGACAAGACCTTGGAATCACTTACTGGAATGTGTTTTAGAACGTTATTTTGAAGCGCTGTCTCATTAGCAGTAAGCAAATGAGGCAAAGCAATTGAAAGGCCAAGTTTATGTAGTGGACATGCCCCTGTGCGGTAGTGGAGACTAGACCCTCATATGCCTTTCACCTCCTCTTCCTAGGATGCTGTATGATGAGAGGAGATTTGAAACCCGGCCTGTGCACTTAGATCTCTTTGGATATATGTGATCTGCCCTAAGGTTGGCTTCATCATGAAATCCCAGAGACCTGGGCCTTACTTTATAGAGTCATCAAAGGCCTCTGTTAAAGTACATTAGCATCTGACCTTCTGCATACTGTAAATAACTTGCAAACATTCTACTTTGTGTCTGCAAGTGTTCAAAGGGGAAAAAAGAAAACTGGAAAATTAACTGAAAACATAGAGGGTTCTGGGGTTCTGGCCATTTTCTTATGATGAATTTCCTGTCTCTATCCCTTGGTAGGAAGTTCTGAGAACAGGATGCTCTGGAGTCCAGGAATTTTGATTATCTTGTGACCTTTCTGGTTTAAACAGTGAGACACCAGGCCCCTTTCATCTCTTCACCTTAGTTATCTCAAGAGAAACCATATATTTTTTCAAACATTTTCATCATAATATTTTAAAAACTACATGAGTAATTTTGTTTACAGTTTGTTTTTAATAAAATAATAAAACAAAAATTACCTAAAATTCCATCCTTTGGAGATAATTCTTTCTATGCATATGTTTTATGAAAAAAAGCTATCATGATACATTACTGTTTTGGAAACTGCTTTTTCCAAACAATATGTACATTTTTTTCTCTCCCAGGCAACCACTGTTTTGCTTTCCATCATTATGGATCAGTTTGCATTTTCTAGAATTTTATTATTCAGTACTCATATTTTAATTTTTTGTCTGACTTCTGTCACTCTGAAAAATTATTTTGAGATTCATCCATGTTGTTGCATGTACCAAGAATTCATTCCTGTTTTATTTATTTATTTATTTTGCTAAGTATTATTCCATTGTATGGATACATAAAGTTTGCTTATGCACTCACCTATTGATGGACGTTTGGGGTTTTTTTGAGCTATGGGTATTAAAAACAAAGTTACTAAGAATATTCCTGTACAAATCCATAATTTTCATATGCTTTCATTTCTCTTGGGTTAATATCTAGAAGTGCAATTGGCTGGATCAAATGTTAAGTGTATATTTAACTTTTAAAGAAACTGCCACATCATTTTCCAAAGTGGTTGCACCAGTATTCATTCCCACCAACAGTATATGAGAATTTCAGTGGTTCCACATCCTTGCCAATACTTGGTGTGGTCAGTCATTTTAATTTTAGACACTCTAATAAGGTGTAGTGGTATCTCATATGGTTTATATTGCATTCCCCTAATGACTGACGATGTTGTACATCCTTTAATGTGCTTATTTGACATCTATGTGTGTCTTCCTGTTGAACTGTCTGTTTAAATTATTGCTCATTTTTATTGGGTTATTTTCTTATTCTTGAATTTCAAGAGTACTTTATGTATTCTGGATACAAGTTCTTTATCAGATATATAATTTCCTCCCAGTCTGTGGCTTGTCTCTTTATTCTCTTAATATCTTTTAAAAAGAAGTTTTTAATTTTTATGAAGTACAATTTATCAGTTTTTTCATATATGGATCACTTTTGATGTTTTTTTGTTGATGTTAGAAACCTTTGACCAACCCAAAGTCACAAAGCTTTTCTCTTGTTTTCTTCAGAAAGCCTTATAATTGTATGTGTTACAGTTTGGTATATGATCTATCCTGAGTTAATCTTTGTATATGGCACAAGGTATGGATTGAAAGTTAAATTTTTTTTTAATTTCAGCTTATTATGGGGGTTTCAAAAGTTCAGGTTATATATATTGCCCATGCCCCCCCATCCCCCCCAAGTCTGAGCTTCAGGCGTGTCCATTCCCCAGGCAGTGCACATCACACTCATCACGTAGGTATGCACCCATCCCCTCCCCCCACCCCCATCCCCCCAGTCAGAACTTCAAGCGTGTGTATACCTACGTGATGAGTGCGATGCGCACTGTCTGGGGAATGGACACGCTTGAAAGATAAAGTTCTTTACATATGGATATGCAATATTTCCAGCATAATTTGTTGAAAATCTATCCTTTCTCCACTGAATTTCCTCTACCCCTTTGTTCAAATTTAGTTGTCTGTTATGTGTGAATCTGTTCTGTTCTGTTCTCTCTACTCTGTTCCATTGATCTGTTTGCCTATCTTTATGTTAATACCACACCCTGGATTACTGTAGTTATTTAATAGCACTTCAGATCAGATAGTACTATTTATCCAATTTTGTTTGTCTTTTTGAAGGTGTTTTTTTTGTTTTGTTTTGTTTTGTTTTTTGCCTATTCTGGGTTCCTTGAATTTCCATGTAAATTTTAGAATCAGCTTGTCAATCCCTACCCCTAGACCCCCAAAAAGCCTACTGGGAGTTTTACTAGGATTGTATTGAATCTTTAGATCAATTTAGGGACAACCAAAGTCTTAACAATATTGATCTTCCAACCCATAAATGAAGGTATATCTTTCCATTTGTTTAGGTGTTCTTTAGTTTCTCTCAGCAATGTTTTGTAGCTTTCAGTGTACAGATCTTGCATATGATTTGTTATATTTATCTCTAAGAATTTCATATTTTTATTCTAGTGGAAATGGTATTTTTTATTTTAATTTCTGTTTGTTGCTAATATATGCTAATACATTGCTTTTTATACATAGATCTTTTATCCTACAACCTTGATAAACTCAGTTATTAGTTCTAGTAGCTTTTTGCTAAATTCCATCAGATTTTCTACGTACATGTTCATATTGTCTATGAATAAAGACAGTTTTGTATCTTCCCTTCTGATCTGGATGCCATTTCTTTCTTTTTCTTTTGTGATTGCACTGCCTAGAACTTCCAGTACGATGTTGAATAGAAGTGAGGAGAGTAGACATCCTCATCTTTTTTCTAATTGTAGAGACTAACACATACACTCTTTCACCATAAAGTAAGGTATCAGCTAAAGGTTTTTCACAGATGCTCTTTATCAGCTTGAAGAAATGTTATTATTCTATTCTCAATTGCTGAGGGTTTTTTTTTTCTTATCAGAAATAGATATTGGATTTTGTCCTTACTTTTTTTACCATGGGGGATTACGTTGACTGATATTTGAATGCTAAACCAAGACAGCATTTTGGGGATAATCCCCACTTAGTCATGGTATGTAATTTTGTACTCAGTTTGGTAAGTTTTTGTTTAGAATTTTGAATCTGTGTTCATGAGGGTATTGGTTTGTAGGTTTCTTTTCTTGCAATATCTTCATCTTTGTATGGATCAGTGTAAGGCTAGCCTCTAGAATGAGCTGTAAGTATTCCTTGCTCTTGAATTTTCTGAAAGAGTTATATACAACTGGTATTATTCTTCAGTGAAGTCATCTTGCCCCTGAGTTTTTTTTTGTGGGAACATTTTTAACCACAAATTCAATTTCTTTAATGGAGATAATAGTGCTCCATTTCTTTTTCTTTTTTTTTTTTATATCTTCAGACTCCAAGTTTCTTATATTTGGCCAGATATTAATGAGATTTGTGGAAATGTAAAACTACTGTTTTTCTCACAAATCTGTTTTGTTCTGGAAAATGAATTTTTCACAAAAATTATTTATGTTGACATGTAATAGATTATTTTTTAAATGAATTAGTAAGTGTAATAAAAATTTTAGTTTTATCTTCTTTTTTATTTCAGAATATTAAAAGGGTACAAATGTTTTATATAAATTGCTTTTGTACAGTGAAATAGTGTACATTGTACCCTTTAGGTGTGAATTTACCCACCCCCTCCTCCCCGCTCCTACCTGCTTGATTTCTGATGAGTGTTATTTCCATATGTGCACATAAGTATTGATTGATTAGTTCCAATTTAATGGTGAGTACATGTGGTGTTTGTTTTTCCATTCTTGTGATACTTCACTTAGAAGAATGGTCTCCAGTTCCACCCAGGTTTATACAAGGGGATTAGTTCACCATTTATTTATGGCTGAGTAGTATTCCATGGTATACATAAACCGCATTTTATTAATCCACTTATGTATTGATGGGCACTTGGGTTGTTTTCACATCTTTGCAAATTGTGAATTGTGCTGCTATAACATTCAAGTGCAGATGTCTTTTGAATGGGCTTAGGCAGTTTGTGTCTTTCTAGGAATTTGTCAATTTCATCTGCGTTTTCAAGTTTATTGGCATAAATTCTTCATATGTTCCATTATTATACATTTAATATTATATTATATATCTGCAGACTATGTAGTGATATCCCCCCTCTCTTATTTCTGATTTTCATAATTTATATTTTCTCTCTCATTTCCATGATCAGTCTGGCTAGGGGTTTATTGACTTTATCGATCTTCTCAAAGAATCGCATTTTGGTTTTGTTGAATTTTCTTTGTTGCTTTTATGTTTTCTTTTTCATTGATTTTATGCACTGATTATTATTTCCTATCTTCTGCTTAATTGATTTAAATTTACTTTTCTATTTCTAGTTTCTTAAGGTGGAAGCTGAGGTCATCAATTTGAGGCCTTTCCTCTTCTCTAAAATTGGCATTTAAGTGCTATACATTTTCTTCTTAGTCTTGCTTTAGCAGCATCTCACAAATTTTGATATGCTGTGTTTCATTTTCATTCAGTTCTAAATACTAATTTTCCTTTTGATTTCTTTGTTGACTCACTGGTTATTTAGAAGTTTGTTATTTTCTAAATATTTGGGATTTTTCCATAGATCTGTTACTGATTCCTAATTTAATTCCATTTTGGTCAAAGAACATACATTGTATAACTTGAATACATTTAAATTTATTGAAACTTGATCTTAAATCAGAAAAGGGTCTATCCTGATAATTCTATGTGTCCTTGTCAAGATGGATATTCTGCTACTATTGAATATATATTAATGGTTTAATAGAAGGATGTGCTATAATTTATTCAACCATACTTCTACTGTTATATATGTTAGTGTATTTCCTATTGCCCACAGTTATAAACCATACCAAATGATGTCCTTGTAGCTGAATCTTTGTGCACAACTTCATTGGTTATTATAGTGGGTTGGACAGTGTCCTCTCCTCCCCTAAAAAATATTCTTGTCCACCTGAGACCTCAGAAGTGGCCTGATTTGGAAATAGGGTGTTTGCAGATGTAATTAAGTTCAGTTGAGTTCATACTGGTTTAGGGTATAAAGGCTATTATGCTTTTTAAAAATATACTTTTTAGTTTATTTTTTGTTTCATTTTGTTTTTCTTATTCTCTGGACTAAGTTAGGAGAAGTTATGAAGACTAGACAAAGACACACAGAAAGAAGTGCATGTAAGAGTAGAGGCAGAGATTGGAGCGACACAGCTACATGCCAAGGAACGCTGGTAGCCACCAGAAGCTAGGAAGAGTTAGGGAGAATTCCTCCCTGGCACCTTTAGAGGGAGCGTGGCCCTGCAGACACTACAGGTGATTCACCTATAACCCAAGCCCCAAAGTCTCACCATTGAGACTACTGTACATTGGCTCTGATGAGTGTTCCAAAGATGAACCTGGCACTTGGGACTTTACTGGATTATATAAGTCCAGAGCCAGCTTCAGAATTTGGCAGGGGGAACAAGCTTGAAAGTACTGACTGCTTTGTTGGTTGTTGGGAGAGCTAGCATGTAAAGATGACACCCTCCTTAGTGTCCCATGGTCAGACCATAATTTTCATTCCATCGTTTTCACCCTACTTTAACATTTTTCATCAATGTCTTAGCACTCATCAAATAGGATGCATCATCCAGTCTCCTGTTCTCATTAACCCACCCTTGAGTTCAACAGGTGATCCAGGTGCCAAACAACCTGGGAATTGTAAGAAATTAGTTCTATAAATATGAAGCTGACGCTCCCACAGAACGGTTTTCTGAAGCTTCTTTTTCTAGCCTTCTTTCTCGTCCTGCTTTGCCTTCTCTTTCTTTTCATTCTCCTTTTCACTCAGATATAGATGTTTTGTCTGGTTCCTGATTCATGGGTCTTAGGGATTGTTCAGGACAAGCTAGAAGAGAGTTGGAGATTTGAGTGGCCTTGCTTGACACTTTCCCTGCATTCCTGTGGCTGCATTGAAATGCTATTCCTCTTCTTCTTGTGGTTAGATGGAGATAATCTTTATCTGTCACCCTGGGAGTTGGTGCAGGGATTAATTATCTACTGTTTGTAAAGCATTTGGAAGTTGATCAATGTTAATTATTATTACACTGATATCGTGTCCTTTGCTCTAAATACCTAGCAACCTGAGGTGAAACAGACTTAAAGCAAAGAATTGTTGAGATAACCATGATCTCCAACACAAAAGTAGCAATGGACCTTCTTCTTTCATGAACTTTTCCCCTTTGCATTAGTCACTTTCCCTCCATCTACATCTTTCTTCCTGCTTGGTAGAGCTCCAAGAAAGAGTGCACTTGAGGTGAGCAAGGGGGCAGCTTCACATTTTGTGTACCCACCATGCGGGAAGTACTTTATACACATTGTCTATTTGATCCTTACAAAATGTGCATGGGAGGCCATTCTCGTTCTATAACATGTCAGTGAACAAGTGCTTACAGCAGTTAAGTAATCTGCGTTAAGTAATCAGCTGGGACATGGCAAAGCCGGATTTTGAAGACATACTATTTGGCTCTAAAGACTATGAGCTCTTCCTGCCATGCATTCTCAAGTAGAAAATAGCAAATAAGTTTGTTGGGAAGAGTATGAGAGCAGGAAAAATAGACTCATACTTTTTTTTTTTTTTTTTTTTTGCTCTAGGAACAGAGTATACTGAACAAAGAAGAGCTGTAAAGGAAGAGTTCTAGTATTCATAGCTGAAGCAATTCCAGCTGGCCTAGTAGCAGGGAATTTTAAACTTAAAAAGATTGGGTTTTGAAGGTGGAGAAGGCTTAGCAATAATTCAGTCCCATCATTTGACAAATGAGGACATTTTGACCTGGCAAAGGCAAGTAATTCTTGCCCAAGTTCAATCAGATCTTTGATTTGATATTCACTGTTCTTACCTTAATGTAATAGTAAAAAAATGGCTGATATATCTTAAGGCTTGCTTACTTTCTATGTGCAAGACACTTTACTAAGCTTTCTATGTGTATTAATTCATTTGATCCTTACAATTCTGCCTAAGAGGCAATGGTATCATTCTTTTCTTTGGAAGTACCTACAAAAGAGGCACAGAAAGGTTTTGGTAAAACTTTGGAAGTAATGTGAAGATTCTAGGTATTTTAGAAAGGACAAGATGAGTTTTCAAACTGTATTCTAAGGATTGCTAGCAATGACACTCAGAGGTATCGGTGGTGCTAGGATAAAGACATAAAGTCACTCGGGTGCCAGGATCCCAACCAGGATGTGACCCCATAGAAACTCTCTTTCAATTGTTTTATAGATTGTTCTAGGACTTGTGATTTAATCTGAACAGAGGGATCAATGAATTTAAAGAGTTTGGAAGTCACTGAACTAGATGACTTATGAGACCTGTCTCAAACTGAGGACTCAATGATTCCACTTCCCACAATTCTTACCAGTAACTTCTTACTACCACCTCTTAAATTCTTCTTGCCATTTTGTAAACCTTTCCTCTCATGCTTTGCAGAAGTGAATATGCGGACAGGATTTAGCTCACCAAAGTTGTGCTTGGGAGTTAATTTCAGACTTGAATGGTTTTTAGTTTCTCTGTTTCCTTTCCTTCATCTTCTTCATTAGAACATGATCAGTTCTTGACAATCTGCTGAACAGCATCCAGGGCAGGAAGCTGGGACGGAGACGGACACTTCACATCTGTTTCAGGTGTCATGTTTTAATAAAGTGCAGACACCACCCCAGAACTGTTGCATTAACATTGGAATGTCTTTGGGTGCCAGGAAAGCTGGATTTGTAATGAAATTTGTCACGCGGATAATACTACAAATACTTGAGCTTGACAAAAAAAATTATCCTTCAAAGGCTTGAAATGATGAGGCTTACATAGCACAAGGTATGCTTTTAAAAACCTTGTTCTTTAATATGATGGTTTTCCCACCCCCCCCTTAGAAAGCCGTTTGTCCTCATGGGAAGCCTTCTACCCCTAAGCATTTACATAGTATTAAAATGACAGCTCTGCACACAGGAATGGTGGAAAATACCCACTCTAAGTATTCTCACAGCAGAGTTTACCATATCCACACAGGGCTCTTCAACAATCTACAAAATGTTTTAGGGCTCTAGAATTATTTAAACCTACATATTAAACATATACTTGACATATGGGTGAGTTTGTGATTCCACCAGTAAATAGGTCTGCATTTTACTGTTGGTATTTACTGGTGAGGTTTATTTTGCAAACTTAATATTTTTCTTGAAGAATGATGTTTAGTCATTTTTACATTTAAATGACTGATTCTGGTCAAAGTTAATGGATCAGATCTGACTAGGTAAGTAAGATAGTCACTTTGGGAGAATCATTTGTAGCTTCTCCAATTCTGTTTAATGAGCTGGAAAAGCAATTTACTAAGTTTAATGTAGAAGGTGGAAAAACTTTATTTGGAACCCCCCCTCTCAAACACTTTTTGCCTTGAGACCATAGTTTATTCACCTTGTAGGGTCTGGTACATTGCCTTCTTTAATGATTCATTTTGATTTCTTGAAGATGCTATTGTTGTGTTGGGGAGGGAAAGAAACCTTACAAAAGCAGTAAGCTAAAGCTAGATTTTTAAAAATATATATAAAATACATAAAGAGGGGGGAATAAGTCAGGCAGTCATTCACATTCTAGTATAAATAGTTTTATAGTGGGGAAATCTCTTCTTTAGAAAGGGAGTTTTTGTTTGGAATTGTTGGAAGGAAGGCATAAACTACAAAGCTGATCATCATGCAATGAGTTCTTACCAGGAGAACTTGGGAAAGGATGGGAGGAGAAGGTATTGAAATTGTCAGCACCAAAGATATTCTTGACTTGCCTTATAATTTTTCCAAAGGAAAGTCATTGCCTTGTCATCTTGATGCCATTTCCCAAAGGACACCTTTTTTGACATGTTTAAAACTGGTGGGTCTGCCACAATTTCACTATCTTGAGTTTTACTGAGGGCTTCACCATCTTCCAGCTGCCATGCTAAAGGCACATTTCACACACTGTCTCATCCCCACTGTAGCATTATGAAGTAAGTGCTACTAAGTAGATACTTATGCTGCTTATTCTGTACTGCACTGAGCATTTCACAAATTTTAACTCATTTAATCTCTATAACAACCCTCTGTTATAGGTGCTATTATTTCCCATTTTACACAGAAACTGAGATACAAAGAAATTATTTGACTTGCCCCAAACCCCAAAGCTAGTAAATTGTGCAACACTGCAACATCGATTTGTGTTCATTGTGTTCAGGCCTTTTTTTTTTTTTTTTTTTTTTTTTTTAGAGACAAAGTCTTACTCTGTTGCCCAGCTAGAGTGTAGTGTAGCTCACTGCAGCCTCAAACTCCTAAGCTCAAGTGGTTCTCCTGTCTCAGCCTCCCAAGTAGCTGGGACTACAGTTGCACACCACCATGCCCAGCTAATATTTCTATTTTTTGTAGAGATGGGGTCTTGCTCTTGCTCAGGATGGTCTCGAACTCCTAGCCTCAAGTGATCCTCCTGCCTCAGCCTCCCAGACTGCTAGATTACAAGTGTGAGCCGCCACACCCGGCCTGTTCAGGCCTTCTATCTAGCTCCAGAGTCGGCACTTGTCACCACGGTTGTATATGATGTTATCCTTATCAGTAAGGAAAGGGAGGCACAGAGAATAATAACTTGTCCAAAGTCACACAGGCAATGAACAACAGAGCTGGGACTCAGACTCAGGCATCTGATAAGTAGAAACTACAAAACTCAGTCCTTACGCCATGCTTCACATCATCTCTACTTGCATCACTCATTCCTAGTACACTAAAAGCCACACACATGTGCTTCCGCCTCGATACAGATGCCCCTGTGGAATTTAAGACAAAGCAATAAATAATAAGAACAGAAAGGGAAGGAATTAGTGTTATCATTTATTTAGCTGCTGCCTAGGTTAATTCTGAGTAGATTTTGAGTTGCAGCTGTTACGAGAGGATTGAATCCTCACTGAATTAGTTGCCAGTGTCAAAGAGAATCTTAACCTCATCTAGAGCAGTGCTTCATAATCTTTAATGAGCGTATGAGTTACCTGAAGATTTTGTTAAAATGCAGATTCTGATTCAGCAGAGCTGGATGGGCCTGAGACTCTGCATTTCTAGCAAGCTCCCAGGTGACGCTGGTGCTACTGGAACATGGCCTGTGTCTTGAGTAGCAAGGCTAAAGCATAGAGTTTTTCCAAAACAAGCGTAAAGATTTATTCCAGGGGTCCAGAGTTCAAATTGGAGGGAGAGCATTTTCATAGCTGGAAGAACATTTAGGTTGTAAACACTGGGCCAAGGAAAATGGCTCATGAGATAAGATCCAAGCTACACAGACTCTGGATTAGGAGGGACTTTAAAGGTCATCTGGCCCAATGATCGATCCCTACTGATGCTATAATCCTTTCACATCCACACCAGGTCATCTCAGCTCTTGAGTTAAAGAATTATCTGTGGTGAATGGCACTGACCATTCAACAGAACAAGAGAAATGTCAAGATGGTGCCTGAATCGTAGAACCAAAGACTCAGGGAAGAGGCTACGCAGTTTCACCCTGTCTGGGTAGACACTTGCCTCCATAGTACATTTCCCAGAGCTTTTGGATATTTATTCAAAAACTTTCAAACCTTACCATTTCATAGTAAAAACAAGCACACTGTACCGGAGAATCAGCTAGGAGTGCTTTTCCCCCCAAGCCTTTGCCTCCCACTATGAAGTAAAGATTCAGGACTGACTGGCAGGTGAGAAACAGTGACACGTGTGGCAGCTGGGCTGCTTCTTGGCTGTCCTGACTATACGTCCCCAGGGCCCTTGAGACAACAGATATTTTCAAGAATCAGGAATCATGAGATCGTGATTGGGTTCTTTCCATTTTGATTTTGTAACCTGAATCAAAAGACATTCCTACTGTTAGGTCTATTGATTGGGGTGATTCCAGCTTCTCTTTTCCAGTCACCCTTTTCTCGGGCTATTGTTTGACAGTTCTCTGCTTTTTGTTTCAGGTGCCAGGGGAGAGTGAGAAACAGTGGAAACCAGCCCTGGTTGTACTGACGGAGAAAGACCTTCTAATCTACGACAGCATGCCACGGAGGAAGGAAGCCTGGTTCAGCCCGGTTCACACATACCCTCTTCTTGCCACCAGGTAGCCATAGCCTTGTGTTTGGGTAGGATGCGTTTGCAGTTTGGTACTATTTTAATCAATTACAATTATTTCAACACATTATATTACTGCTTCCTATTGCTGCAAGGGCTGAGAGCTCCTTAAGAATGTAGCCATACATTTTTAGCCAGATAGATTAATTATCACTTATGGCATCTATGGACAAACATGAGGCAACACAGAAACAAAGAACAAAATATCCATCATCAAGAAACAGTGACACTTATGAGATGGTCCCAGTCTAGCCACCTTCCTGGGTCTCCATCTCATTCCCTTTGAAATGAACTAGACACATGAGTTTGTAGTCTTGAAGTCCAAGTAGAATCGCCAAGCAAGAGTCTTCACTTGGTGGCACAAAAGAATGTCATATGGGCATGTCCCGCTGTCCTTTTTAAGGTGTGCTCAGCCTGAGATCCCGTAACAAGTTCTTCCTTAGTTATGTAACACTTCCTGTTGAAATGTGGCTGCCTAGTTTTGTCTGTTTCTTAGGTCCTTCAATGCACATTTATTATTCATATGAAATACAGTCGTTTTTTAAAAAAATATATTAAGATAATGATTGACATTACATATTTAATGTATACAATTTGATCGATTTGGAGGTAAGAATATAGCCATGAAACTATCACCACAATCAATACCATAAACATACCCGTCACCTCCAAAAGTTTCCTCATGCCCTGTTTATTTTTTGTGATGAGAACACATAACATGAGATCTACCCTCTGAGAAAATTTTTAAGTATGTGATACCATATTGCTAACTGGGGACTATGCTGTACAGATCTCTAGAACTTATTCATCTTTCATGGCAGAAACTCTATACCCTTTGCCCAGCATATCCCCATTTCCCCCTCCCCCCAGCCCCTGGAAACCACCATTCTACTCTCTGCCTTTATGCATTTGACTATTTTAGATTCCTCATATAAATGGAATCATATAGTATTTGTCCTAATGTGTCTGGCACATTTCACTTAGCATAATGTCCTTCAGGTTCATCCATGTTGTCAAATATGGCAGGATTTCTTTCTTTTTTAAGGCCAAATAATATTTATTAGTATATAAATACCACATTTTCTTTGTTCATCTGTAGATGGACATTTGGAGGCATCACAACTTCCTGATTTCAAAATATATCACAAAGCTATAGTAATCAAAACTGTATGGTACTGGCATAAAAACATATAGACCAATAGAACAGAATAGAGAGCCCAGAAATAAATTCACCCATTTATGGTCAACTGATCTTTGACAAGGGTGCTAGGAATACATAATGGGGAAAGGACAGTCTCTTCAATAAATAATGCTGGGAGAACTGGATACACACATGCAAAAAATGAAACACCTATCTTATATATATTCAAAAATCAACTCAAAGTAGATTAAAGATTGAAACACAAAACCTGAAATCATAAAACTCCTACAAGAAAACACAGGGGAAAATTTTCTTAACATTGGCCTTGACAATGATTTCTTGACTGTCGCACCAAAAGCACAGGCAAAACTAGATCAATGGGATTAAGTCAAACTAAAGGCTTTTGCATGGCGAAGGAAACAACCCCAAAAAGGTAAAGGCAACCTACGGAATGGTAGCAAAGATTTGCAAACCACATATGTGATAAAGAGCTGATATCCAGAATATATAAGGATGTCCTATATCTCAATAGCAAAAACCCAAATAACTCAATTTAAAAATGAACAAAGAACCTGAATAGACATTTCTTCAAAGAAGACATACAAATGGCAAACAGGTAATATGAAAAGGTGCTCAACGTCACTAATCATCAGGAAAATGCAAATCAGAACCATAGTGACATATCATATTACATCTGTTAAGATGGCTATTATCAAAAAGACAAATGATAACAAGTGTTGGTGAGGATGGGGAAAAAAGGGAACACTTGTACATTATTGGTGGGAATGTAAAATGGTACAGCCACTCTGGAAAATAGTATGGGGATTCCTCAAAAATTAAAAATAGAACTACCATATGAGCTAGCAATCCCACTTCTGGGAATACATCCAGAAGAATTTCAATCAGGGTTTCAAAGAGATACCTATACTCCCATGTCCATTGCAGCTTTATTCACAGTAGCCAAGACATGAAATACAGTCTTAATGTGTCATATCCTTGTCCCTTTCTTTGAAGGCCTATATCCTGAGAACAAAAGTCAATCAAACCTGAATCTTGCCTTCAAGTAGCTGACAATTCCCAGACACGACTTCTGTTGACAGCTGTATGCACTGTGTGACAATAGGCTGTTTTCACTCCTTCTGTGCCTGTCTTTCTTTGCCTATAAGTTAAGCATGCTAATGTAATGTTTGTGGCCTTCCTGGCCTGGTGCTTGGCAGTATTGGACCCTCAAATGTCTGTTGAATGAATTATTGAGCAATGTGGGACAAACTCTGGAAGGAATTTAGTCCCGTGGTTTGGTCCAACAGACAAAGCATAGTGGACTGAGGTTTGGGGACATCTGTCCTAAGCAAGAGATGGACAGAAATAAGACGGGTTCCCAGTCCTAGAAACTAAGGTGCCGAACAGGTTATAGTCAAGGCTCAGATGCAGGAAGAAGAATGAGACCCAGTAGCAGAGCAAGAAATATTAATAAATAACACAAGATTAAATGACAACCGTGAATGGAGCTGAAACTCATGAAAAATCCTTCTTACTTCCAATCATGACTGATAATGCAGACCAGCAAGGGTGACCTAAAGCTGGAAATTATTAGCCCCAGCAGTGAATAGAGGAGACTTTCAGGGGCTAGGAACCAGGCCTAGATCACTTAAAAAAATAAAATAATAGGTAATTTAATTTTTGAGCCTCCGAACTTCAAAATCTTTGATAGAATGGCTATTAATGTACATACAGCATTATAATAAAACCTCAATAATCAGAATCTAAACATCCTTAATGTTCATACAACCATTCAGGCTACGCCTTGGGGCCCATTCAAATGCAGCCCAATTGCTATTGCTTTCTGCAATTTATATTAATAATACATCCACAGTCCTCATCCATGGGCGATGATTTTCAGATTCTGAGACATTTCCACAGCTGTAACCAAAGAAGGATTAGACCACAGTCACTGTATTCTAGTTACTAAGAAGGGAAGTTGGACTCAGTCCTTTCAAAATGATTTGCAGGAATAAAAGTTGAAATAAGGTAGAATTTCTAGAACTCTCATACAACATGAAAATAAAATTAACTCTAGTACATAGCTTTATTTTTTCTTTCTTTTTTTTCTTTTTAATGATTGGTTTGTTTATTTATTTATTTGGAGATAAGGTCTTGCCCAGGCTAGAGTTAGAGTTTAGTGGTGTCATCATTGCTCACTGCAATTCAAAACTCCAGGGTTCAAGCAGCCCTCCTGCTTCAGCCTCCCAAGTAGCTAGGACTGCAGGCGTGTTCCACCATGCCTGGCTAATTTTTCCATTTTTCTGGAGAGACAGGGTCTCACTATGTTGCTCAGGCTGGTCTTGAACTCATAGCACCTCTAGCAGTCCTCCCGCCTCAGCCTCCCGAAGTGCTGGGATTACAGGCGTGAGTCACTGCGCCTGGCCCACAGCTTTCTCTCCACAGTTTCTGGGCATTCTGACCAATGAAGACAGCTTTTTCATTCATTCATCAACATTTATAATTCATCTACTATGTTCCAGGAGTATTAATATAACTGGGGCAAGAGATAAAGAGGTGAAAAAACTTCACACTTATGAACCCATCATTGCCACGCCGTGCCATGCCAACCTGGAACCAAATGTATTGATGTCCAGGGATATGCAAGGCACCCTTGGGAGCAGAGACAGCAAAAAATGCCTAACTCACAGTGAAAGTCATGTTTTTGTTTTATTAGTTATTTATTCAGGATATGAATGGGGTACAAATATTTTGGTTACATGTAATGCTGTTCGCCCCGCCCAGGCCAGGGCTACAAGCGTGTCCCTCCCCCATACAGTGCGCTCCGCTTCCATTAGTTGTGGGTGTATCCCCCCACACCACCCCCGATCGGCACCCCGTGAGTATTACTACCATGTAAACTCCTTAGTGTTAGACACAGGAAAAGAAATTCATGTTTGAGTTGAAGCCTGAGAGGACTCACCCGAGGAACAAGGGGTGGGAACCCGAGAGATGGGCGTGGCCATGCCTGGCCCAAGGGAGACGCATGCGCAGAGCTCATGCAGTGCTTGGGGCGGGGAGTCAGAGCACTGTGTATGGCCTTGGGAGTTGAGGGGGAATGGATCAGAGACTTGCTAATTACCAGCATGTAACTCAAGTTACCTCCTACAGCTCTTGTATCCTTCCTGCAAGGCCTGTGTTAGAGTAGGTTAGGAACCTGAGGCTCAAAAGAGTTAAGAAATTTGCCCCAGGTTATGTAGCTTCTAAGAGGCAAGGCTGGCTTCTAGCTCCTCTGGGGCTGTGCGACCGCACACCTGTGCTTGGTACCTGTGGGGACTGGCATGGGATGGGAGGAAGACTTTTCATTATATGTCCTTTTGTGCCCTTTGACGTTGGAACCACAGAGAATGGTAGGAGTCACTGGAGTTGGTAAGCGTCATGGACGTGATCTGGGAAGGTATTTTTACCTTTGGTATCAAATAACAAATGTCCAAGGGGTGACTGCTGAATCCAAACAATTTTGCAGTGATCTCTATTCCATGGTAAAGAAGAAAAATAAATAAAAATAGAAGCAAATTTCTGTGAGGACACAGAGTACTCTGCTACCGGAAGAGAGAAGTTGCTCCTCAGGAGTTGCTATTGTTTTCTCGGTTTTCCGTTGATGTAACCGGGTTCAGAACTGGGACTTCAAACCCTCAGGAAGACTTGGAGAGACTGAAAAAGGCTCTGCCTTAGGTCTGGTTCTTCAGAGGCAGAACAGGAGACCAGGACTGATGTGGAAGTGAGTTATGAAGCAAGTGCTCCCAGGAAAGACCTGGAAGGGCAGAGGGGAAAGACAGGCAGAGGGAGAAACCAAGGGAGGGTGTGATTTCAGGCAAAGTCTTGGCAGCTTGAGAGTTGCACTGCTCAACATGGTAGCCACTAGCCACATGGGGCTATTTAAATTAATTCTGTTTAAATAACATTTAAAATTCAGTCCTTCAGACTCACTGGCCACATTTCAAGTGCTCAACTTGTAGTTAGTGGCTTCCATTTTGGATGGCACAGATCTAAAACATTCTCATCACCACCAAAAGTTCTTTGGGACGGCACTGCCCAAGAGCATATAAATGACTCCTTCTTAGCTTGTCCTGACACAGGCAAGTGACTGGACTTGCACATTCCCACAGAAGTCCCTCAAAAGCTAAGGCTGCCCATGGGGATCTCAGCTCACAGGCTCTTCAGGCTTGTTTGCACAAGCAGGAAGGTCCTGGGTGTGCGAGCTTAAAAGCAAAGGCCCCAGAAGGAGGGGAAGGGGTGCAGAAACAGTGGGATCTGACAAAGTTTGGGTGGGGCACTGAAGATATCTGTCACAGCCTCACAGGTGACAGGGTTGCCAGGTCTGGGCTATAAGCAAAGCACACGAGTAGCTTAAACCCATAAGCCTGCATCTGATGTGGAAATAGGAAATGGAAGCCCCTTCAGTGCATAACTGTGGTCATTTAGAACAGAAGATGCAGCATTTAAAAAATCAATGTCTACCATCTAAACGTACAGGAGATCCAGGTGCGATTCTCTTTCCGACTCACTGTCCTGCTTCCAAATTACCCATCCTAACCACTAAACTGCAGAATGAAACTTTATTATATATGTATCTTAGCCCTATGAGGAATGATAAAATTAGGCCCATAAAGGTGACCCTGATCCTCAGCTGGTAGCCTGTGAGGCAGATGATGTCCAGGATGCTGTGGTGGCACTGGCTGTTCCTCCTTTCTTCATGGCCTCAAGCTAGTAGGTAACCATTTGCCTGCTCTGAGCCGCAGCTGGAAAGAGTTGGGAGTTTCCATCCTAGGCTTCCTCCCTCCAGAAACGGACTTAGCCCCAGGGTAATCACCCCACCTCTCTTTCAGAGTCCTAATCTGTTAAATGCACTCAGTAGAATGTCCTTGTCTCCGAAGACAAGGGGAAAATATACTTTGGTAAAACAGGTTTTTAGCTGACCTTTTGGCTTGAGCATGAGCCACCATAGTTTGGTTGCTTTGGTCCTGACCAGCTTCTTTGCAAGTCCCTGTGGTTGCACACAGAAAAAGACTTTTGGAAAGCAAACAATGAAAAAAAGGCCCCCTTCCTTCCCTGTGCAATGACACTGGGGAAATGTAGACCCTTTGCAGCTCCCAGCTGGGCTTCCCAGAGAGTTGCTGTGGGAGGTAGGGTTCACTCCAGCTGAAATGGAAGCTGTTCTCTCCTTGCAGATAAAGGTGGCTCTCTGAGGTGGAAGGCTGGGCTGAGGCTGTTGGTTTTTGGCAGAGCGGTCCCTGCCGGAAGTGGTAGCAGTCAAAGGGAGACAGAATCCTTCCATTGCAGAAGTTACCCCGAACTTCCACTGGCCGCTTCCCTAGCCACTTATTTAAATTCATCAAGTGACTGATTTACTTCCCATGTGTTGTATGTTCCATGCAGTCTCATGTGGCCGTGCATCCTTTGTATATGAACACTTGGGCATGTAGCCTGTCTAGTAGCATTATCTGTCTTTGTATATTTCTAAAGAAGGGGAGCCATGTCTTTTTAAAATTTATTTTTAAAATCTTTTATTGAGTTTTAATTTATAAATGGTAATATGCAGAAATCTCAAAAGTACAGCTTAATTAAATTTTTACCTATGGATATAGAGCCATGTCTTTTAAAACTTTATTATAAGATGTCTACTAAGTAATCATCCTGGGTGATATTATCAAGAAGGCCATGTTAATAACCATTTTCAAAATCAATCAAGCTGATAATGAACCAGTGGCTGGCCCTGTGGGACATAGAGCAAGGCCAAGTGCAGCAGGTGGATTCTATCGGGGTTTGTAACCCTTGCCCAATGTAAGAATCACCTGGTTGCTTATTAAGATTCAGGTCCTCAGGACCATACCTTGGATATTCTGGCTTTACTGGGGTTGGGAGTCAGGAGTGTCTGTTTTTAACAAGAATCAGGCAAATGTAGTACTCAAGGTTACCACTTTTAACCCTCACAAGCCTATGAGGTTAAGGTTTTATTCCTATATTCATAGATAAGTAAACTGAGGAACTATTAATAAGAGGCTAAGAGGTTGTACAGTCACACAACTATTAAGAGATGGACCAGAGATTCTGATTCTACCTCTGATTCTTAACTACTATTCTATGCAGCCTCCATAGAGCATGTCCTTACTTCCTAGAGTTTCAATGACTCTTTGAATTTGTTGAGTGTATCTTGTAAATCTTTTCCCTCCTGACCACTTAATCCTGCAATAGGTGGCCACCCATTCCAACTAACAATGGAGGAAAGTGTTATCCCAGATCACACAAAGTGAGGACAGAGTTGTGAATAGTATTAGAGACCTTCAGTTTCTACCTCTGGCTTACCCAGCAGCATGAATACTACTTGGAAATTTGTTAAACAAGCAAATTTTCAGTCCCATTCCAGACCAATTGAATCAGAATCTCGGGCAGTGGAGCCCAGGCCATCTATGATTTAAGGAGCTCTCCAGGTGTTTCTGGGAACCACTGGTTTAGGAGACTATGCACTGCTACTACCCATGCTCCCAGGATTTGTGGTATCTCAGTCCTTTGGGGCTACTATTACAAAATACCTTAGACTGGGTGATTTATAAATAATAGAAAATTATTTCCCACAGTTCTGGAGGCTGGGAAGTACAAGATCAAGGTGCCAGCAGATTCCATGTGTGGTGAAGCGTCGCTCTCAGCTCCGTAGGTGGTGTCTGATGCTGCATCCTCACATGGTGGAAGGGCAGAAGGACAAAAGAAGGGACTAACAGACTCCCCAAGACTTTTTATAAGGGCACTAATCCCATTCATGAGGTCAAGCCCTCATGACTGAATCACTTATAAGGGCCCCACCTCTTAATACATAGGGGATTAAGTTTCAACATGAATTTTGGAAGAACACAAACATTCAAATCACAGCATTGTGGGAGGTGAACTCCTCAGCAAAAATGTGGCTCTTTTTTTCCCTGTGGTCTGTCACAATCACTGTTTTGCCTCTCGCTGTGATGACCACTGATGGATCAGTTCAAAGGCTGTCCCGGCTCCAGGTGCTCACAGAGTCAGCTGCAGCTGCTAAAATGTGGTGTATTGCCACCCTTCCATTTCACTTAGGTGATCTTCTAGCTAGCATTATTTTGCACTCTTTCTTTGCTTCACTCTTTCTTTACAGAGTGTTGTGTCGCATGGATGCTCCAGAGCACAAGTTCTGGAAACTTAACAACGTGGCTCCAAATCCTAGCTTTGCTACTTACCAACTTAGGACCGTTGGGCAAGTTTTGTAATCTGTTTTTGCCACATGTACAACATGTATAATATGTGTACCTACCTAACAGAGCTATTATAAGGGTTACAATATAAAGTGTTTGGAATAGTGCTTGACACATGGTAAGTGCCAAATAAATTTAGTTATTATTACTCTAACTTTTAACCCCTTCTCTATTTGGGGGTTCATAAGTACATTGACTACATTTTTTAAACAACTCCATCACACTGAAAATTTGTGACCAACTAAAATCCACAGGTCATCATCATAGCACTTTCTGAAAAGCTTTTAAAATCTATCTTGTTAGCAAAAACTAAAAATAAAAAGTAAGCAAATAAAAAGTCTCAAAAAAATGTGTCCTTAAAAAATGGGAAACAATCACATTTACCGGTAGAGAGGAAAAACTGTATTTCACCGTATTGGATTTGAGACCTGGGTTCATGCCCCAGTTTTTCGAGCTGCATGGCCATGAGCAACTAACTCACTTCTCTCTGATTACTGCAGGGTGATTATCACTATTAAAATATGATGAAAGAATTAGTCAGCCCAAACAAAATACTATAGACTGGGTGGCTTGAACAACAGAAATTTATTTTCTCACAATTCTAGAGGCTGGAAGTCCCAAGATTAGCTGCCAGCCAGCGTGGTCAGTTTCTGGGGAGGGCCCTCTTCCTGGGATGGACACCTTCTTTCTGTGTCCTCGCATGACCTCTTCTTTGTGTGTGCATGGAGAGAGAATGTGAGCTCTCTGGTGTCTTTTCTTAGGAGGACAGTAATCCTATCATATCAGGGCCCCACATTTAACCTTAATTACCTCCTTAAAGGCCCTATCTCCAAATACAGTCACACTGGGGGTTAGGGCTTCAATACATGACTTTGTGCGGGGGTGGGGGGGACACAATTCAGTCCATAGCAATGACATATGTACAGCCTTATTTAGCATAAAATGCCTGGCACGACCTTCTTCCCTGTTAGTCCGCTTCTCTTCCCCGAAGCAGCGCTGGAGAGCCTTGTTCACAATGTCAGAGGCAGCCTCTTCCCTTGCACAAGAAGATCTGGCTGGGACTGTAGCCAGTAGGAAACAGGTTTCTTCTAAATCGAGTTACTGCTTAGACAGTTCATAGTTGATTTGTTTATTTGTTTGGGTTTCTCTTTTTAGGCCCAGGCACATCTAATTTATATTTTTCTGGAAGATGAAAATTTGATTGTGTTTCAGAGCAGTGGCACCAGAAAAGCTCACAACATGTTCTTGGTGTCAACTGCCATGCAGGGAAGTTTATGGGCAGCCATCTCTCCCTTTGACACACTTCGATGGTGCCCCGTGTATGGATGGTGCGATTTATAGCAGTGCACTCGGGAAGTTTGCAAACATGTTGTAATTTTAGCGATTCTCATCCCTCAGCTTTTTATGAGTCCTTGGGAGAACATTTTTTGCCTAGCCAAAGTTTATTTGATATTGCTGAACATTAAAAAAAAAGGTACATGTGCCCAAATGGAGTAAGAGTGTTGGTTTTTTGGTCACTGTCGTCATAATTGGCAAATGAGATGGGTCTGCAGAGAGTAGGGATTAAGGTCGCAATATTTCTGGAATTCTAGAGGAGGTTTAACTCAGAAATTCTGCACACCCAGTCCCAGTGGATGGCAGAAGTTTCAGGGACACAGAGCTTGTAAAAACAGTGACGCTGCTCTGAGCCCGGTTTGCTGACCTGTGGGCCTGAAAGATGGGCGTGGGGTAGCCTGGAAAGGGGAACTGTGTACTTCTGTACTCCTGTGCCACTTGCGAGCCAAGGATGCTGTGCATTTCTACTAAACGTGGCGGGTAATTGGGGTGCCTAAGGAGCTAACCTGCTTCTAAGTGCTAAAAGTCGTTGCTGCCTCAGGCCAGCCTTGGAAATTTTAGGAACTCTTTTCACTAGGGAAGTCCGGCCAATTGCATTTGTCAAACATGAAATTACAGTCAGTCTGTGGTTTTCATGCTGAGCCTGGGAGGCATCCTCACTCTTAGGGGGTGTGGGCGTATCCCATGGGCATTCCCTGGGGTGGCATGAAAGGGTCTATATGCTCAAGGATCTGTCCCTGTCAGACCGAAAACTGTGAGGTTTGCCTTCCACATCCTGCCATCCCATTTGTCCCTGTAACCGGTGCTCTCGCTCCAGTCCTCCCTCCCACTAACGCTGAGCTACCCAGGATTGGTGGGTGAGAGATAAGCAGTGAGGAGACCCATGGACTTTGGAATCAGACAAACCAGGAGTCGAATCCTGAGACCTCCACTCGCAATGTGACCTTGGGCAAAGTATCATTCTCTCAGAATATGAGTCTCCTCTTCTGAATGAAAGAGCCAACAGTCTCTTCTCCTTCATACAGTTATTGGTAGGACTGATTTAGATAATATTAATATACGTAACTGGTAAGCATACGACTGAGACATAATAAGTGATTGATAAATTATAGCGATTGCTAAGATCGGAGAAAGTATGAATAACTAGCAAGTAATTTGACATATCTGACTCTGTAAGTAACACTGCATTTTATCAGGAACTCCTCTTGAATCAAAGTCATTGAGCTGAGGTTAACAAAGAGTTGTTGGTTTTTTGGAGGGGGTAGGGAGGCTGGGATGGAGGTGGGGAGACGAATACCTGAGCTCACGGCACAGAGCTCTCTCTGGGTGCCACTTGTGACAACACTGCAGGCGGGAGGCCTATGGATGGCTCCCTCCTTGGGGCAGGAATGTTGAATTCAATTTAAAACACTTTTAACAGGTTCCTGTTAGTGGCCAACATTGTAGTCAAGGCTGATGGTAGGACAATAAAAAAAGGCAAAATGTGAGAGATGTAAAAAGCCAAGTGTTGCAGGAGCTGATTGCTCAGGTTATTCACCCATGGTTTTATTTTTCCAGTAAAATAAGATGAATTTTAGTTGTCATTACCTTACACGGAGAAGTTCTTAAAGATCTTTTTGTAATTCTATACACACCATGGCATATGTTGAACTAATTAAAGCATAAATAGGACAAGGGAATATGTATGAGTTAATTAGAAGATTTGAAATTTTATTTAAAAATTACAGCTCTAAGCCAGGTGCAGTGGCACACACCTATAGTCCCAGCCACTTGGGAGGTTGAGAAGGGGGGAAATCACTTGAGGTCAGGGTTCAAAGCCAGCCTGGGCAACATTGCAAGACCCCACCTCAAAAAAAATTATATATAGAGCCCTAAGAGTGCTAAATAATAAAAAGACAGTTAACTTCAAAGGAAAAATTTCCAAAGACATTGGACTGTCATGCCATGAGAATTCCATTAGGTTATAAATCTCATTTACCTCTGGAGAAAAGCAGCACATGGATAAAGTAAACCCATGGACCTAAAGTCTTCATTATACTCTTTCCCTTCAGTTTCCTTCCCTTCCTATAGTTGTTGAACTAGGAAGAGTGATGGAGAGAGTATCCCTGTGCGATGGACAGAGAATGGACTCTGTAGTCCTATGGACCCGGGTTCAAATTCTGGACACTGAGATTCTGAGCAGCTACTTTACCGCATAGAACCTGGGATTCCTTGTTCATAAAGTGGAGCTCATGATACCACTTCCAAAGAGCTGTGTGGAAGCTAAATGAGATGATACATGAAAACATCCTTTCACCTGGCGAGCATCCACTGTCCGTCGTCCGTGTTACTGCTGGCAGTTGGCCATGACAGGTCATGGGGCCACAGAGAAAGGTGTGGAGGACAACCACTTGTTTCTGAAAATCTACCTGGATAATGCCACTAAATAGTCAAGAATTGGCTCCAAGCTATTCATTCTCCTGCATTAAGTTGGTCTTTGCTTATAGTCAATATCCTTAAATAATATCGACTTTCTAAAAGATGATACCTTGCCTGACTTTCACCACCATATTCAGATGAAAGAAGTTTAGAAGATATAAATGAGGCAATTGATTGGCTATTTGTAGCTGGGGGGAAATGGGGGGTGGGGAGGTCCTGGGAAGCCTCTCCGACCTGACAGTTTGGTACTTGTTAGTGATTCTCTGCCCCTCACTTCTTTCCTAAAGCGTCTGTTGACTTCCAGGCTCCATTAGGGGTGGCCAGTGAATGGAAGTATTTGAGATCACCAGAACCATTTAAGGGATCTGGCCAGTTGCTTCTTTTCTTCTTCTTCTTGGGTTTTTTTTTTTTTTTTTTTTTTTTTTGGTGGCTTGCATTGTGGCATCTGCTGGGAGATGCTAATTACAGCAATTAAGTAAAATGAGGATGTAATATTGCTTAGCAACCCAGTTACCTAATATGTAATTTTACTAATTTGGCTGAATCTGTGTGCTGCAACTGTTTTTGTTTTAATTAAGGATATTAATAATAATGTTTTTGTGTGGAACATTTTATGCAACATTCTCTAATACCTCTCTAGAATTAAATTGATGCGTAAGCATTTTTTATGAGACAGGTTTATTTGTTTGTTTGTTTGATTTTGGTTTTGGTTTTTCTCAAAACCAGTGAGGCTAAGGGGCCTTTCTGGGGATCCAGAAACAATATGCAATTCAGTACCTCGGTTGTTGGTAGAGAGAAAAACACTTGGCCCGATCTCCTGCAGGAATGAGCTCCCCTACGTCCTGGACAAAGATCTGACCCGAAAGTGGTCTTGTCATATGCCAGTCTGAGCCTTATGGAATCTGCCACTTTTGGCATCTGAAGTAATTTTAAGACATTTTATATTTTCTCTTTATCTGGTTTAGGGACCCATTTATATACAATTCTTTAAATTGGATCCATGCTGGCCATGAATAAGAAATCTTAATGACTTTCACTTTTTTAAAAAATCGTCAACTTCTATCCCCTAGACTGAAAAAGCTAACTCTAACTCCCTAGACTACCAAGTTATTACTGAAATCACCAGTCACTAAAGAAAAAACAGGAAATGGATGCTAGGCTATTCTCATAAAACATCTCATCCCACTCACATTTCAAGAACACTCTTCCAGGGCTGAATTCATCTGGAAATTAGTAGTAAGTGTGTATAAACCCAAATTTTTTGGATTTAGCACTAGCTACTGCTTTGTGTGGCTGAGGAGGTGAGGTTGGGAGAGGAGTCGTATAGCAGTCATTAATCACAAACTTCTTGAACTTCATCCTCTTTGTATTCAAGCCATTCATTTAGTCATTCACTTAAGAAGTATTTACTTGATGCCTGCTATGTTCCTGGAACTGTTCTAGATGCTAGGGATAGAGCAGAGAATAATCAAATAAAAATTCTTGCCCTAATGAAACTTGTGTTCTAATGATAATAAAGGCTATTACTATTTATTCTGTGCCAAGCACTGTTCCATGCAGTATTCATATATGAACTCATTTAATCTTCACAGTATAACCATGAGGCAGGCATATTATTATCCCCAGATTGGATGGAGTTGAGAAAAATGAGGCAAAGAGAGTTTAAGAAAGTTGCCAAGGTCACATAGTAAGTGCAGAGCTGGGATTTGAATCCAGATATCTGACTGCTGCTCTGCCTTCTCACACCTTCATTCTGTTACCCCTGTCTTATATTATGTGGTCCTATTCATTTTTTCACTTATCCACCCTCCTGGCTAATAGGAAATGTAAAATCTTTCTGGGGTTTGTGGCTTTGCTTCCAACCATGGAATGTGTATCTGAATTTTGTAAGCAACCAATTTTTGTAAGGAACAAAGCATGTCCTTGGGCTTCTCAAGCAGTTTCAGATAATACTTAGAAATTGGGTGTGAACTGCAGCTTGAAGCCTATCCCAGGGTGCCAGTATTTTTTTCTGGTTGAATAAGAAAGTTATCTTCTCTTGAGAGACAGCATTTTCTTGGTTGCTATAGTTTAGTCCCTGCCACAGATAAGAGACAGATGGTCACATTTTTCAGGATACACAAATAGCATAAAATGTAAAATAATTAAAAGATAAATAATAGCTATTTCAGAGCCCCCTGGGACTACAGATCCAGACAGATCTTTGGGAAGAATCTTGGGAGGAATGTAAAAAGACTGTTCCCGGCAGAATGGGAAAAACTCAGGCAGACAAATTTTAGCCCTAACTTTTTCAAATGTCCAAATGATGACTTTTAAAATCTTAATGCCCAGCTGACATTTACTTGGCACCTAGTTTCCAGAGTCTGGCTATAGTAATGTGTTCCCAAGTGTGATCTTCAAGTAAACAGCCCATTAGGAGGTCCTTTCACTGGCCCCAAATGTCAGAGCATTTCAAAATAGATCAATTTTGTGTGTGTGTGTGTGTGTGTGTGTGCGCGTGCGTGCGCGCACTTTGCCTTACAAAATTGAATTCACATTTTAAAAACTTTTTGAAAAACTTGCATTCCTGCAGTTACCCAGCCAACATGTATTGAACACCTGCCATGTGTCAGGTGGAGAGCTAGACACCACGGAATCAATGAGAGAGGAGACCAGGCTCCTACCCTGAAAGGGAACAAGGTTTAGTCAGGGAGAGGAGGTGGTAATTATGCAACAGTGGGGTAATGGGTTGATAATGACGTGTGGGAATACCGAAGAGGGACACCCACCTCGAGAAGGAGATCAGATAGTGATATGCTTAGTCCTGAGCTCCACTAGATCACTTTGCTGTCAACAGCAGATGTGTTTCTCCTAGCATCTTCTTACCCAGGAGCTGTCAACTTTGACACATGAGCAACAACCCTTGCAGAGTGAGCACCCAAGAACCCCTGTTGGCTGCCAGCTTAGGCAGTCTCAGCCTTGCTGGAAGGGCTGCTATCTCATCTCAGCTTCCCAAGAAGCAAATCATCTGTTCCAAGTGTGTTTCTCCCCAGATGGGCCAAGGTCCAGGGATGACTTTTGAGGGGAGGACACTCTCTAACATTTCTGGGAAGTCAATTACCAGCCCATGCTTTATCTTTTTCTCTTTTTATAAGGACACAGCCTCTTTGGATTGATGTCCCACCCTTAGGACCTCACTTAATCTTTATTACCTCCCTGTGGGCCCTATTTCCAAATACAGTCATTGGGCTTCCACATGTGAATTCTATGGGGACATAATTCAGTCCCAAACAGTGCTCCATAAATATTTGTTGGATGTATCAGTTAGTGAATGGCAAAATCTTTGTTGATTTAACTCATGAATTAGTGATTTTTGGTGTTCAGTTGGAAGGAAGGGAGAAGGTACTTGAACAAAGTGGGAAACTCTTCTGTGGCCCCTTGGAACACCCCTGAATCCAAAGGGATCTTAAACTTACAGGTCTGTGTCTCTCCTGTCTTACTTGCTGGAGGCCAGTTTGTTTGTGTAAGGAATTAATGAGGACACAGGTGTATGTTTCATCCCACATGGATCAGTTAACTTCATTCTGAGAAGGGCTCTTCCGTAGCCACAGCCTGCAGCTGTTAGGTTTTAGGAGCTAGACATGGTCAATTTAGACTAGTCCAGACAGACACAAACAAATGCAGGAAGCCATAGAAGAACATACCCAGAATTCCAGCGCTGAATTGCCACTAACATTAAACAAACAACAAACAAAACACATGCGACACACAGAATATATATACATATGTTCAGTACAATGAAAATCTCAATTCTAAAAATTGAAAGATTTGGGTTTATTCCAGTCTCATAGCCTTTTTAAGTTAATCTTTAAATTGTGTAGCACAGTAAGTCTTCTCACTTAACATCGATGATAGGTTCTTGGAAACTGCAACTTGAAGCGAAATGACATATATAGAAACCAATTTCACCACAGGCTAATTGACATAAACAAGAGTTAAGTTCCTATGGCATATTTCTGGTCACAAAAATATCACCCAACTTCTAAATAAAGACCAGAAACACTTCTGACATTAAACATTGAAATAAATGTGAGTTACGCATACAATTAAGAAAGATGAATGAGAACACTATTACTCAATTTTTGGTGAATCAGTGAGTGAGGGTGGTCTTAGTGGGTGGTGGGTTGCATCATGGAATAAATATCTGCAAAGTGGAGATTGTCGGAGCACCTGACCACCACACAGTTCAAAACAAACAAGAACAAATGAGGCAGGCTCCCTGTCCTGTGTTGTTTATTGTGCACCTGTACAATTATTGTGGATGTCACTAAGTTTTATTTGGCAATCATTTGTCTTCATTCATTAATTCATTCATTTTCCCACCCGCTTATTCCAGTTGAGGGTGGCAGGTGGCTGGAGCCTGTCCCGGCAGCTCAGGGGGCAAGGCAAGCACCAGGCCTGGACAGGCCACCGTCCCATCGCAGGGTGACTCAGACACACACCCACTCACTCAGACTGAGACCACATAGACACGACAGTTCACCTCACGGGCACAGCTTTGGGATGTGGGAGGAAACCAGAGTATGGAAAAACCCACAGAGACATGAGAAGAACATGCAGATTCCACACGGACAGTGGCCCTGGCCAGGAATTGCTTTTTTTCTCATCAACCATTACAATGAAACGTTGAACGAAGTGAATTATTCAAAGATCTATCGTATATGTTAGAGGAAATTTTAAGACTAAAAAAGAAGAAATCACCCATAAAATTGCTCTACATTTTAATGGATTTGTTTTCAAGCTTTCCTTTTGCACACTTGAGTTACATTTCTAGAACTTTTCCATAGATACATATGCATTTCCCACATTTACATATAGTATTTATAAAATAATTTCAAGGTCTGTAATACTCCATCCAGAGGCTATGTACTTATATACAAACAGCAGGTAGCTGATGTATCTCCCTGATTTCAATCTGGAAAAAGTATCCTTTTGTTACCGGCACACACACTAACTAGGTAGTGAAAAGACACTTTGCTTTATCTCAGAGTTTACATACTGTACTGTATGTCTCATTAAACCAATATGGGTATATTCAAAAGAACACGTAATTCAACATGTCTGCTATTCCTCAGATGGCAAATCAACTTGGCCTTTAATATAAATATTAGATAATTTACATTCTCAACACGTTAGTTGAAAAATCAATTTTTCCTCTTCCCTTTTCTTTTTAATCAATGAGAATTTCGTGATGAGATGGATAACGAAGAACACCAATAGTCCTCCCTCCAAACACTTTCGTTGCTACTTCCCATGACACACTGGGCTTCCCCATCAAGGTCTCCCTGTGTGTGGTATTGGTCAGCCTGGGCTCTCTCATGGCTTGTTATGCTCTGTTAGTAATGTCATTCCTCGTATCCTGAGCTACCAAATGTGGATTTTCTAATACATTTTACTTTTCCAGTTTTTATTGGCTTCAATTTTATAGTCTCTCTGGAAAAAAAAAAAAATTGGCAGGAATTTCACCAAAAGACGACATGCTCCATGAGAGTGGTACATCTTTTTCTCACTTTGCTTCTGTCACTGCAATATATTTATGCTGGGCCCGGCTTGTGACAGAGTTGATGTGCTCTGGGGATGCAAAGTGAGAAAAAGGCCAATTTGTACTGAATGCTGACTGTGATGTACTAAATACTGAACTAAATGCTCTATATTTTATTATAGTTAATCCTAATTTTATGGTGTAAGAATTATATTTTTAAAATAAGAAAACTAAGTGTAGGGGTAGGGAATGGAAATAATACCCATTGAGTACAAACCGTATGCTAGTTTCTGTGCTAGGTAGAGTACATAGATTATTTAATCTTCACAACACTACCTTGTGAGGCAGTGATTCTTAAAAAAATTTAACAAATGGCAGATAGAATGGGGTTCTATTGTAGCTTTCTTATGCCTCCCAAACCTTATCAGTTTAACATGCAACCTGCCAGCTGTGCCCAACTCATAAGATTTTATGATTTTTTAGATTTTCAATCTTTTAAGATTTTCAAAAGGAAGAGCTGGATATACTTCTTAAAGCAGCTAAAACTTAAACACCTTTAAGTATAAAAACACTTTGGAGTAACTAAGAAGATAGTGTATACATTCTTACTTCCTATCGATACCTTTTCTTAATGCATTTTTGCCTGACCCTGAATCCCTTTAAAATCTATATTAGGCTTTAGAGAAATGTTTTTAATTTTATTTTTTTAGCCTCACTCGATTTTGAATCCTCTAGCAGCTTCTCAGTCACTCTTGCTCACTGCTCATTCCAAAACGCCCTTCTCCCTCCAAACAATCGGGCTCCATCTCTACCGGCTAAATCCCGGTGTCTGGGCACCCACACCAGCAGCCATTTCCCTTCACACTGTTCTAGGATCTCCTTTCAATGAGACTCATAGAACTGCCATATCCTTAATGAATCTCCCAACCGAAGGCTTTTCAACTAACGTTTTCTTTGAGTTGGCGTTACAAACCGCCCCTCTCGCCTAATTCCAACTTTGTAGTAAAAGAAAGCTCCTCAGAGTTATTTATACAAGCTTGTTGCTAGCAATTCAACAGGCTACACTGTGCTTTATTCCGCTGATAATTTTGTTCTACACTATTTAGGTTTACAAGAGAAAATAAGCTTTTGGATTTCTTTTGTGCAATTTTTAACCTAGAGGTAACAAGCCCTTTGCCTAAGAAAATAACTCTCCCATCCCCCGTGTGGCTAGACACATGGCATTTCTCTAGCAAATGGTGAAGTGTTGCTTTCTGTATTAAAAGATAAGGCTGAAAATGCGGATCCCTGGAGAGAATTAACATTTACTAAACTATACTTACACTATGCTGCAAATGGTTGTTATGAGAGTCTCTCTTTAAAGGAAGTTGAGATATGAAAGAGTAAGAGAGAGCATGAGAGATCCAAGTGTTTAAAGTGTTTCAAAAAAATAATAAAATAAAAATAAAATAAAAAAGTGAGAAGTAGCACCCAGCACCTGCTCAGAAGGTAGCGCTCAGAGCACTTTGATTATTCACCGTTTAAGTCTGGCTGTTCAGAAAATATTTATCGTGGAAGTCACATTTTATGTTGAGCGAAGGTTCTAAAGTCAGTATGAAAAGCTTCCATGGTAAACATTTCTCTTGAAAATCTCTTAAATCTCTCAAAAAATGCAATTCCCTACCATTTCTCAAGAAGTCCTACTTTGCCAATTCTCTCTTGAGCTTTATCAGAAACACCTTTTGCTGTTTCTTCAGTTGAGTTCCAAGTTGTTTGCTTGCATTTGGGGGTTCTATGCATGAAAAAATGCACACCCGGAAGTACATTCAGTGCAGCCGGATGCTCCAAACTACAAGAGACACAGGGGCACTAAGTGCCCCAGAAACAATAGATTTCACGTGCCCATCTCATGCTTAGGCTGGGACATATATATGCTTAGGAATGGAATGGTGGAGAGGATTTCACACAGTATTAAAATTCTTTTTCTCTCTCGCATGTCTTTATTTCTTTTTCTTTTTGGCTGAGTGAGTAGAGTTGAATTTGCACAAGTTAAAGTTATTGTTCAAGTCCTTTGCATATTCATCCAGAGGCACAGCTCTCCAGGGCTGTTTCAACCTCACACTACCATTGGAGAGGGGATGGCAGGAAAGGTAGGAAACCCTGCCAAAGAGAAGGGTTTAGTGGACCCCTTTGATTCCAGATCAGAAAAAAAAATGAGAGCAAATCACCAATTTGGGGCTTTTACAAGGTGATATTCCAGGTGGATAAACTAGTTTCCATTTTGCTGAAATCTCTCTCTCTCTGTCTCTCTCTCTCTAGGCTGGTCCATTCAGGTCCAGGAAAGGGTTCACCCCAGGCTGGTGTGGATCTGTCCTTTGCAACACGAACTGGTACCAGACAAGGGATTGAAACACATCTCTTCAGGGCAGAGACCAGCAGGGACCTCTCCCATTGGACAAGGAGCGTAGTTCAGGGTTGCCACAATGCTGCTGAACTCATTACCGAAATCACCACCGGTGAGTACTGCTGGCAATGGGCTACCAATGGCACACTATTATGTGAAGGACACAACCTCTGTTCCACCCCAGCCTCAAAGTGGTTTCCATTACTGGTCTCTTGGGGTACTTAAAATTCCAGAGCTAAATTTAAATTCTTCTACGTTAAGGCGGTGTGTGCCCTACTAAAACGGAACCTAAGGTTTTGATTATGAAAAACCTTAACTAATCTTCCATCAAGAAAAGTTGGTAACTTGAATATTCAATTATCATTTTCTTACCTTTAACCCCTGGGTGGCTTCCTGGAGAAATGAATTTTGAGGTATGAACTACTAGAGTTTTGATTACAAACAACAGAAACTGATTCTGAGTAATTTATCACAAAATAAAAACATTGGAAATATATGAGGCAGCTCACAGAATTGATCCGAAGACTGGAGACCCAGGCTGTGAAAAAGAGCAGGAACCAAAGGCATCTAGGTGGGGGTAAGTGGGGCTAAGCGGAAAGCCCTGCGAAGAGTGACCAGCGCCCCTGCCCTGGTGTGAACGGAGGGGCAGGGGCAGGATGGAAGGAGCACGGAATGAGCCCAGGACATGTTCACATGGAGCTCTTGGAAAGGACAAGCTGGTAGTAGCAATGGGAGATGTGTGTAGAAGGAAGAACCCTTCTATACTACACTACGTATTGAGCACCTGCTGTATGCCAGCCATTTTATGTAATGTCTCTTGGTGTGGTTCATATTGTGAAAAACAACCCTTTTGTGGGTCCTGAAATCAATTAATTGAGGCAAGCCCAACATTTTTAAAATGCAATAAAATGGAATAGAGAAATTAGTGTAAAGGTTGTTTTATTATTTTGTAGAACTTCTGATTCAGATGTGTGTGTGCATGTATACAGGTGCATGTGTCCAGGTGACAATATGTTGCCTTTCTCATCTAATCCTTATGATTACCTTGTCAACCAGACAGATCAGGAAGCAAATTCTTAAGAAAGGGGAAGTAACTTGCCCAGGGTCAGACAACTAATAAATGGCAGAATTTACTTTAATTCTCAGTTGTGTCCCTCTGAAGTCCATTCTTTGTCCACTAGAGTATCTATAGACACATGGAACTTCCCACTGTTATGCCGGTGATCCAACAAACAGTAATTCTGTTCAGTCTGTTGTGATAAATACTTGTCATGCTACTCTCCAAAATAGATCGATCGATAGATAGACATCAGTACACACATATAAAAATATATATCAAGAGATACAGATAATTTAAAATTTTTAATTGGACAATGGTAAAATAAAAGACAGGAAAAGTAATATAAAACCTAAGGTAACATTAATAACTAAATGCGTGCCATAAAATCTTGTGTAGTTGCTAAGGTGGACTCTGAATTTAACCCAGCGTTTTCCATCAGTCAGCTCAATATACAGTTAACAGTATCTATACTATAATGCTGTTGTTCCTGATCCTGAGATCTCAGACCAATTATTTCTGTTCTGAGATCTAAGACCAGCCTCTCCCAGGTCTCCTGTGGACACTGATAAAGGGGGTGTCATGTGACACAGTAGCTAGTGCCCTCAACAACAGCTTTCCGGTAAACCTAACTTTGACTTTCTTCATGTTGCTTCTTATAATAGTCACTGTTCACCTGTCTTATCATGCTGTCTTGCCTGTTCTTTCATTTCTCTCGGTCTCTGAGGAAGGTGATAGTCACATAACCTTGACTATAGTGGAGGCTTTAGAGTCGCGTGGGCGTGGATTCTAATTCCAGTTCTGCTTCTTCCTTAATCACTTACTTGACCTCTTAGTTTCTTCATCTATAAAAAGGGGAAGGTAATAGTACCTATCTCACAGGTGTAACAGGAGCAATAGTATATTACCTACTCCTAGGGTTGCTGTCAGTAAGTACTATTATTAATTGTTATTCTTATAATTATTACCTCCAGACCTGTGCTGGCCAGTATGCTAGCCTCTGATCATGTGTCTATTTATGTTAATTAAAATTTAATAAGTTCCTCCGTCTCACTAGCCACATTTCAAGTGCTCAATAGCCGCGTGTGTCTGGCTGCTAGGGTGAACAGTGCAAATCTAGAACATTTTGATCATGGCCGAAATTTGCTCTAGAGAAACAGAATTTCCCGCAAGACATTTTAGGAACAGTGCTTCTAAATTTTAGCTGCATCAAAAACAATGACAACAATTTTTTTTTTTTTTTTACCTTCAAAAGCCTCCAATTGCAACCCGCTGCCCCCACCCCCTAAGATTCAGATTCAGCAGTTCTAGGATGAGGATTGAGAATTTGCAGCTGACAAGATTCCAGGTGGTTCTGATGCTTCTGGCCCGCGGACCACTCTTTGCATAGTACAACACTAGGGTGCAACCTCCTCAGACACCCAGGTGTGTTCTAAGAGATGTGATATACATTAATATGTAGTAGGGTTTCTCCAAACTTCCCCTACTCGTGCAAACATAAAAAATCAGATGTTTTGTAAAATTTTTGCCACAGCATAGCCAAGATAATCAGTGCCTTTTGGTAATTATCTTAAACTAATTCTTGCCCCCTATTGTTTTTCCCATCATTGTTGAAAACCTTTTGGGGTGTCCCTGAAGCTTTTATTTATTTATTTATTTTTAAATTTTTTTGTCTTTTTTATTTCAGCATATTATGGGGGTACAAATGTTTAGGTTACTTTTATTTTTGATGCTTACTCTGTATGGCAAGAAAAACTGGAGTTTTGAACTTGAGAGTTGGAAAAGGCCTAAGCCACCTGTATGCCAGATTTAATAAAGTTATCTGTGTAACACCAGAGAAGTTGAGACTCCATGCAACAATTTTGGGAGTGTTCTAGGAAATAATGAAGATGCCCAAAGGGGTTTGGCTTAGTTTATATTCCATAAATTTTGTAAAATCCTTCTTTCTCAATAAGTTGAACTCTGCTCTGACAGGAGGACGATGAGGCTGTTGATAGACTAGCTGAAGAAGAAGAGCAAAGAATTTTGTGAACTGAGCTAGCTGGGTGGTGGTAGAGAAGCAATTATGGAAATGACCAAAGGTACAGCCCAGTTACAAATTGAAAGATGCCTGCAGAGAGTTAGGGAAAGGGGCTTATGTTTTAATCAGAGTTTCAATTAACTTGACAATGTGTCTAGTTTATCCTGTATAGGTTGAGAATATCTTCAGATAACTGGTTCCATTATATATAGGCCACCAATACCATTTGAGAACAACTGGAATGAAAAGTAATCACAGTCAGTTAATTTGGAATATCTGATGGCATAGCTTTAAAGCCATGCCGTCAGATATTCTGAATTCTAGAACAGGTGGGAAGAAAAAAACATGGTTAAGTTGCACATATTTTGCAGGTGGTAGAAGTGAAGATTATCAAAAAAGACGAGTTAAGATGGGGAGCATCTACCTCTCTGCCACTGTCCTTGGTCATCCTTGAACGGGAGGAAGGGGCAGAGAGCAGGGCCCAGGGGCTCCACCCAGAAAGACGCACAGACCTATTAGAGAGCACACTTTTGAAAGAGATCAGCCCTAGTTACAAGCTGAAATGTGTCTGTTGTATGTCAGGGGAACGGGTATATGTTAATCAGAGCTTCAATGAAAAGCCACCTCATTCTGTGAGGAATAGAGATCCTTATTTCTGCCCACCCTGCTGTCATTGTTCATGAAGGAGGAAAGCTGAGAGACTCCGTGCCAAGCCCCCTCCCCACATGCCATCACATCCTGAGTGCCAGAGCATAAGGAGATGCAAGGGACAGAGTGAAAAGAGCTTCAATTTTGAAAGCTGAATGACCCGAGTAGTGACATGTTCACCTCTCTGAGCTTTGCTTTTTTCAACTCAAATATTGGACTGAGTTCCTGATTCAAAAGTTTGGGGTTTATAAAGCTGAGCAGAGCTGGTGATGGTACAGAGCAAGTTCTCAGTCAATGATGCCCTCTCTCTTATCCTAACCCCTACTCCCACCAAAGACAATGTCCTGGTTTCCCAGAGATCTTTTAGATGTAGATAAAACCTGAGCCGACTTACTTGCCAGCATCTGAAACATAGTGTTTTGTGAGGGAAAAAAAATCCAATCTGATGCTTAATAACCTTTTTTCAGAACTCTTTGATCAAGGGTTTTAAACATTCACGAGTGTTCCTAAATAGGAACAGGGACGCTGGTGGCGGTCCCCCCGCCCAGCCCATAAGCTTGAAGAACCAGTCTTTTCCTAAACACAGTGAGAACCCCAGATAAAAGCTGGCACCTGACCTGTTGGAGAGATTTTTGTTTTGTTCCTCTGGATCAGAGGACACCATGTGGATGCCACCCCTGAGGTTCCCGGATGCCACACTGGGCCAGGGGGAGGAAACAGCATTCTTTGTGGAAGATTCTACATCTGAGATGTGTCTGCAACAGCGGCTTTGCCAGGAGCCCAGATCATCAGGCAAATTAAAAGAGCATCCCTTTCAATTTCTAAAAAGACCTTTGTTAGACTTTTTTTAAGTTAAAAATTAGATTATTTTTAAACTACTCACTCCTGACTTTTTAAGTATGCTAATATTTGTTAAGTTTGATAACATAATGGTGGTATGCTGGCTTCTTTCATCATGTTGTAGACATGACATCGCGCGCGCGTGTGTGTGTGTGTGTGTGTGTGTGTGTATGATAGTGATTCAGAGGAGGCTTTATTTATTTGAATCAAATGTCCTTTTTGTCTGGCTTGAGTCAAGGCCCCTCTGGCCATCGGAAGGCAAGTGCTCCTGTAGACCTAGGTGCTGTCAGACGGCCAGATAAGGGCTAGAGCCCAGAAAACATTCAGTAGATCACAGCAAAAGGAATGTCTTTCAGTTCATTTCCCTTGGTTCTATGGGGCTAGTGAAATGACAATATCAAAATCAATCCAAGGAGAATATTTTTATGACAAATTGCCTTTTTTTTTTTTTTTTTTTTTGCTTTAGTAAGAAATTTGTGGTTGGTTCCTGGGCCCGAGGAGACTTGAAGTCTGAAGTAACTGGGAACATGGATTGATTTCCATGGTTCTTACTTGTCCCTCTCCCCCCTCCCTCTCTCTCCCTCAGCTTGCACCTATAAAAACCAGGAGTGCCGTTTGACCATACATTACGAGAATGGATTTTCCATTACCACTGAACCACAGGAGGGTGCCTTTCCCAAGACAATCCTACAGTCTCCTTATGAAAAGCTCAAAATGTCTTCAGATGATGGAATCAGGATGCTGTATTTAGATTTTGGAGGCAAAGATGGAGAGATCGTAAGTGCACTTTTCTTTAGATGGAGTGATTTCATCTCTTTCATTACGCAACATAATGCTGCCTTACGTTTATTCAGCATTTGACTGTTAACAAAGGACTCGCAAGCCCGTGTTTTATTTGATCCTTGAAAAACAGTGATTGGATTCAATTATTTCAAAGTTCTTTCCTTTGGTCTCATTTTCCATTAGAAGGCTACATAAATATTTGAATCAAAGGAAAGAATCCTTTACAAAGTTAGCATTAAATTCTTATCAAATAGAAGCTCACCAGCTTAAAAAATGTACCATGCATTTTAAAAAAGTTATCAAGCATCTAATAAAACCTGAGCATTATGCTAAATGTTAGGGATACAGGAAGGTAAAATACACAGTCCCTCCCATCAGGGAGGTCTCTGAGGAGCAGAGAGGACAGAAAGCAGAGACAGGAGGGGCCAGATGACAGGCAGAGTAGCGGGAGCAGCAGGAAAATAGAAAGAACCTGGTTAACTCCACCTGAGTGGAGAGAGGGCCAGACAAGGGCACAGAAGTGTGGGGCTAATGTCAAATAATATCAAATCAAATTAGCAAAAGTATCAGTTAAGGTAACATTTATACTTCTCATCTCAATGCAGATAGTCCATGTGTTTAAATTCCTGATTTCCTGTGATCACTGCTGCCTGCCATAATGAAGAAGTGTATTATTAACACTTCACTTCCACAGGAGGGTGAGAATTGCACTTTCTTACGCTCTCTAGCAAGTGTCATTCTTGGCACTGCTCAGGAAGACATAGCATCTCATTTAAGCTGTCGAGTCTACAACTTCTAAAAGGACCTTGATTTTATGATAACGCGTCTCTGTTTAAGTCTTCCCAAGCCACCGGGTTAGTCAACAATTATTTGTTGACTGTCAGACAGGAAGAATCCAGGAACACACCTAACAGTGTAAGAATCTTTTATTTCAAAATTGCAGTTCCACTGTTCTAGATGATGCCGCCCTTCCTGCCCCAACACAGTACCAGATGTCTTGCGATGAATACTGCGAGCAGTCCTGATGAAGACCATCCCCTGTGGCTGACATTTGATGTGCATTCCTTTTCTGAGAACTATTTCCAGCCATCCGTTTTTCTAACTTTTAAAATGGACTTATAGAATTTTATCGAATTTTTGTTTGTTTATGTTTCAATCAGTACATTCAAGCTGAAGCACCTGTTTGGAAATAAAGCAGTGATGTGAAAGTCCATTTTACTAAGAATACTTCTAGTTTGGCTGCAGCTCTATCAATCACACAACTGTGTACGTTTTCCTAAAGGTGACTACTCTCTAGCAAAGTGGGAAAGAACAAGAATCAGTCTCCTGCTTTATCCTTGGCTTTAAAATTCAAGGCTATTTTTGCCTGTGAGGAAAATCACTGAGGTCTAAATTTCAGCCTTTCTGCCTGTAATTATGGTCTGACTTGGAAGATTTAGGATGAACTGATTTTTTACTGCTAATACATTTAGTTGACAAGCTCACATTCAGACACAGCCGCCCAGTGTCTGGTTAAGTAACCCCAGGAGGTGGGCAAGGCCTTTCCTATGTGGGGAAGGGAGCAGAGATGAGTCATAGGACATACAATAAACTGGGAGTCAAGCCCTGGGTTCTCTTTCCAAGTCTGCAACTAACTCGCCAGTTGTCGTAGGAAAGTCCTTTTATTTCTCTCGATCTGAGTCTCCCCATCCATAAAATAAAGGGACTGAAGTAGGTCATCTTTGATGTTCCTTCTGTGCTGGTGACATAGAATGTTGTGGTTAAGCCCTGGCTCTGGCATCAGACTTGTGTTTGAATCCCTACTTTCTATTTACTGTAAGATCTACGGTTTCAGAAAGTTTTATAATTTCTCCAAATCCTAGTTTCCCCACATAAAAAGTGTAGATAATAGCAATAACTACCTCATAGGGATTTTGCGAGAGAGAACTATTGCAGAAAATATTTAGCACAGTACCTTAACTTTGGTAGACATTGTATGCTCAGGTTGTTCTTATTTCCGAACAATGTCATCATCAGAACAAAATTGGGGAGAGCAGAAGAGAATTGAGAACAATGCCCCCCATTTTCCTAAATTAGGTCAGGTGACAAAATTCAACTTTTGAATTTTAGGCCTCTTCTGCCCTGTGTGCTGTGTTCTGTAGGAACACGCGGAGAAAGACGGGACTTTAGGCAGTGCCTTCCCAGAGATGTGACATAAGTGCTTACAATGAGTCCAGAGCAGAGGACGATGAGGACACAACTGCTTAGCGTGGGTTCTGTATTTAACAGCATACGAGGAATTTTCACATACACTATCTCTTTTAATACTCCAGTCTGTGAGTCAGTAGGACTGAGAAGAATTTTAAGTCACTGGTCCAAGATCTTACATCTAAAAAGTGTCAGAACCAGGACTCAAACCTAACCTTCAGATATGAAATTTGGTACTGCTTCATGCTGTACCAAACCCAACATCAATAAATATCACTCCTGTGGCACCAAAAATAAATGGTTTAGGTAGACAGTCAAGAAGGGCAACATCAATGTTTATGGTGTTGGCATATCTACATTTCATAGAACCTATTTTGGAAAAAGACATATAAGATGTAAGGAATAAATTAAAAGAGTTATTCTTTTATCTCACTGAGGGGCAATGATTTTCAAACATAATTGCTCCAGTTAACACTTAAAAAAAAGAAGTGTGTATAGATTCATTTGATGTGTAAATCACTGTTATGCATCAAGCATAAATTTAAAATCTCTCATGCACTTTTTTTTTTTTTTAATTTCAGCAACTGGACCTTCATTCCTGCCCCAAGCCAATTGTTTTCATCATTCATTCCTTCCTGTCAGCTAAGATTACAAGACTGGGCTTGGTGGCCTGAAGAGAGGGGCGACTTGCCTTTGAGAAAAGGAGGGCTGCGATGCCACCAGAGTATGTGACGTCGGACACCATCTATAGTGAGCAGCGCCCCAGATGTAGCATGCGACAGTCAGCTTTAGATCTCAGGAGTTATGTGTAACTGTCCCAGACTTCTCTGTCAGTTTCAGCAACTAACTACAAGGGGGGTATCCTAAGAAAGCACCCTGAGGAATATCAGAATAAGGATTTTTAGAACAGTACAAGGTTAAAGAGGTGAAGGCGATTGGAAATACACAGCATAGCTTTTAAATAATGACAACCAAGGACATGACCATTAAAACAGCATGTGCAGATCTTAATCATACCAGTTTCCAGGGAACTGGTTCACCCAGGTAAGCAAGGGCTGAATAGATGAGAAATGGACATTGTCACCTCTTCCCCCAGCCTCCTACTCCCAGTAACAATGATCTCTTGTTTCATTGTGATTTATTTTCTGATTCCAGTTGAGTTGACTTTCACTGGTAGGAAAAGAAAAATACTTCAAATAGAAACCAACCTTTCCTTTAAGTATGAAGTGGTTGTTACTTTTTTGTTAAATGAATTATCTTTCAGTGGTGTAGAATGATTCCCCCAAGTATTCTCATTAGCATATGCTGAGCAAGAATTAAATAAAGCATCAGATACTGGTCTGAGCTGTAAGCTAGTGGAATCTGAGCCAAAGTTGAGTGTTTAAATTGATAAGCTTTGCTAAGGAGTTGTATGCACAAAAGATGATTGCTTCTGGGACTACACTCACGTCAAGGTCTGCTGTCTTATAGCCAAGATTGATAGCTTTGTTTATAGAGGGCAAATTATGGGTATTATTTTTAGAAAAGATTGTCATCTGATTCACATATATAAAACTTACATGATGGGGGTTAACTAATTATCCCTATTTCATGGTTTTAAGTGGCAATACTGAGCAGTTTATTGACCCTTGTTTCTGCCTGTGTTTGTATGCACACATTTTCACACAAGTAATAGAACAGCCTAGTTTAATTCTGGATAATGCTGGGTTTTACATATAGGCCTAGTATTTTAATCAAATCTGCTGATAATATCTGCAGCTCTCTCAAAATTCCAGGGAAATAATTTAATGACCTGATATTTTTCTACAAGAATATTTTCAGACAACATATAGCACGTTGCTGATTTAATGCTTCTACTTTTATCTTTCAAAACTAATTCACTAAAAATAACACCTATTATTTGCAGTCACTTTTGTCAAAACTTGAAAATTAGCTCTAGAATTTCTGTAAGCATTTCTAGCACTTATTTTTTTCCTCTGTAGTTTACATAGACAGACTTTCTGTGTTAGACCTGTGTATTTTTTAAGAATCTTATTTTTAGCAAATACCCATGCAAAGAGCTTTAAAAAGTGAAACTGTTTTAAAGGAACGTGACTTTGCTCACTCGGACATAGTGTTTACTGAGTTGCAAAGTTTTATTTTAAATCAGCATTTCCCCAAAGTATGAATCATATGACACTAGTTCCATGAGACATTGATGACGTGGTGTTTTGGAGGGTGGGGATAGGGGTTTGGTAACAAACTTTGTTTAATACTGAGTTTAAAAAATGTTAGACAGATTTTATGATTGCCAGCCTCCTCAAAGACTTTAACCTGGTGAGCCATTCGTGGGGAATGGCTTACCCTTACCTACAGAACTCCTTTCTAATGGAACATCTTGTAAAGCTAGTGCTTTTTAAGCAAATGCCTTAGAAAACACAGCTTTAGGATATTGATTTTGGTTTGTTTGTTTCCTATTATCAAACACTGAAGAGTAAAGTCCCAGCTTGAATACTGTAGGAAAGCTTTGATGCATTTGTAAATTATATTGCACTCTTTCACTATATATTTTCAAAAATCACTGGAATGTTGTTATACAAAAGAATTATACTTGTGTATTGTAAATAACATGTTAAAATACATATATTAATGCTAATAGTTTAATTCAACAATATGTAATCTAAGGTGCTCGGTACTACATGAAGTATGAGTCAATTACTCATAAATAAGTTGCAAAAATCCTATTATATATTTATAGACAAAATGATCATAATTACAAATATTTCTTCATCACTTAAGTTTTGGACTGATTAATACTTGTGTGGGGGATCAATAGAAACTACATTCTCTACATTTATAAAAATTTAATTTAAATATTTATATTTCAGGAAAAATATATTTGAATAAAATTAATGCATTTTCTGAAGTAAATTAAAATGTGTTATTAGCAAGAAATAGTAAATTTTACTAAGAGAATTGTGTATATGAATCGTTTTTTTTCCCTCCAAGTTAAAAGTATGTCATAATAGAGTGGCTCTGTCTGATGAATCCATTTCAAATACTCATTTTTTTTCTCATTTTGAATTCAACAAGTTACAATGGCTTTATACTGTAGATTTGAATCTTGTCTTGATGTGTGTTAGGGTGTATGACACAAACCTGCAAGTCCAGATCATGCCTGGGTATAGTCAATGAATCAACTGAGTCATTTGGGGGCATTTGTTTTTGTCCATTGAGCTCTGTGCTCAAACCCATGAATTACTAAACCTACAGTGTTTGTCCCTAAGTGAAAACCAAGACAAGTGAACAATGTTTTAATCTGTACTTTATGGGAAGCTGCCTATTTGTCAGTAGATGTGGTTGAGTCCTTTGGTATGGTGACAACTTTTTAAACCATCTCTTAGGGATTAGGAGGCCATCTCTTAAGACCAATAGGGATGTAGATATCAATTTTTCTCTGACTTAAACTAAGTAGGGGAAACAAAACTATAAACCTATTACAAACTACCCAGGCAGAGGCATTTAATTAATTCTATCAATTGGTAGAATTAAAATCCTGAAAACACATGCCCCTTTGTGCAAAAGCTTGTTGACCTTGCTTGGTTAAAGCAAGAAGAGTGGTCTTAATGGTTACAAGGATTCTCCTAAAATTAACGGGCAGGGTTTCTGGCCCGTTTTACAAATGAAAGATATTCCATCTTGAGGGGACTGGAATAGGCTGGGATAGGGGGATAATTTTTGGATGTACCTTGAGGTTTTTAAAAATGTGCCTATGTTTATAGCACCATGAATATCATGTAAAAATTACATATGAATTAAATAAATATTCACCTGTGATTTCCAGTGCAGAAGTTTATATTATATTCCACATATATAATATGGTGGACTGGATGGTGGCTTCATGAGAGGCCCACAGGAGTGTGAAGACAAGTCTTGCTATTCTCTTCCACCAAGGGTGGGCTTGGAAGGGTTGCTGGGTAAATGGGATGCCACCAGCAACATTTTTGTGTGTGCACTTTTTTTCCCTGAATTCATTTAAAATATTCATGTTTGTTCCCATTGCACCAAACTTTAAACTTTAAAAAACTCGATAAAATATTAGCATTGTTCTCAAATTATTAAATTGAATATAGTTTCTGGACAGGTCTTCACCTAGGCCTTAGGGCGCTCATTTTTAACTAAGTTTTCATGGGATATGACCTGTACACTAAGTTCCAAACACTCGAATTCTCTGTTGTATTAGAATTTGGTTTGTGTTTACATTGCTCATAAAAAATGTAACAGGTAGGGTTTTGAACTCTTTTTACTAGTTGAAACTTTAGTATTACTGAGATTAGATTTAGAACTATAGAATCTCGGTTTTGAAGGTCATCAAGCTCATTTTTGCTATGCTTTATTTATGATTTCAGCAGAACTACCTTAGTATATTAGGATATATGATTTGCTAGTAATAGTGCAACATGGTTTATACATATAAAAATGAAATAAAATTTTTTAAAGTTTAGACCACCTAAAGTCATCCCACACACACACCACGGCCCAGGTACTACATCTTTAGAATATTGGTTTTGTATAATATTCCACTAAACTCAGGAATCTCTTCTAGAACATCACTTGAAGTTGTTCCTCCAGCCTGAAATTGAAAATCTCCAGCTATGCAGAGGGATCTCCCCAGGCAGGCCATTCCATTTCTGATGGCTAGATTTGTTTAAAAGTTTTTACATTCTTAGAGCCAAAACTTCTATCTAACTTTCTGTCATGACTCTGGTTCCACCCTAGAAAACACTGAACGTCCAATTTCTGTTCCATGTGGATATCCTATATAAAAAGATAAGTTAAGGCTGGGAGCTACTTAATAATGTAAAATGATCTGAAAATGGCTTTAAATAGGACATTTAGAATTCTTCATTGTCACCTTTAAAGAACCAATTGACCAAGATTAAAACCTTCTGTAATACCTAGTGGTGGGAGGTGATGGGAAAATGGCATTTATACAACCATCAGTAGGTGCATATCTGACAATAATTTGGATGGCTATTTGTCAATATTCATAAAAATTTAAAAATACATGTACCATTTGGCTTATGGGAATGTATTCTAGAGATATAATTGCACAAGTGCACAAAGGCTAATGTATAAGGATCATCTTTGCAACATAGTTTGTAACAAGCTGAAAAAGTCAATAAGACCATCAATTGCTAAATACATCCTAACACATAGAAATGTTTGAATGTTGTGCAACTACTATAAAGAGCAGTTGATCTGTAAGTGCGAATATGGACAAAATCTCCAAGTGTAAGATCTGCAAGATGCATATCTCCTGGGTTTTCTTCTTGTTTTTGTTAAAGAGGTTCTCAAGAAATCGCACTGCCCCCTCCCCGCACCCTGTGGGGGCATTTTGGAAATCCGTATAGTGCTATTTGGTTGTCACCATGATTGGGGGAGGAGCCCACTATTGGTATTTAATGAACAAGAGCCAGAGTTGGTAGATATTGAACAAGAGCCAGAGTTGGTAGATACCCTGCTGATAACAGCCCTACATCCAATGGAACCATGTCCCACACAATTTTTTATTCATATAGGTGAAAAACCTGTTTATAATTATCTGAGCTAGACCTTGACTATATTTTATATATGAAAACATTTTAACTGATTCAATATATTCCGAATTTTCTAGACTGCAACTACCATGTATATGGAACAAAGATTGTGTGTTTGTTTTGCTTAGGGTATTACGAAAAGTTCTTAATAGTTTATAAAAACAAGTCAACAGCAGCAGGTCTGTATGTGAGTTACCAAAACAAAACCCAAAGAGGGGCCCTTCCTTCATGGTGAATCTGGGGAAAAGTCAAACATTTGACTATTTCATTTTGTCTTTAGTAGTTGTACTCCAGCATCTTCATATTGAAATGCGTATATTTTATCATTACTTTCCTTTTTAAAATTTTTTTTACCTTACAGTTAGGAGATATCAATTATTGAAAGTCCCGAGTATATGCAAGTTATATTACTATATTGGACACCTCCTATATATCGCCTCAGATTCCTTCAATGCCTTCATCTCATCTCCTGAACTTGCAGCTGCTTACTCAACCAGAGGCACCACCACAGCTGGCTCCGCCTGACCTAAGTGTTTCTGCCATTTAGAACTGACCAATTGCTTGCCTAGAAAGGCCTCCCTTGCTTTTGCCCTAGGCAGCCTGGCTACGAAGATGCATACTTAAATTTCTGGGTTCTGTCATCAGTTCCAGACTTGGATGAAAAGCCACACTGCAAGTCATGGGAACTGTCTTCCTGAGCAGCTGCTAAAGGTGATAACACGAGCAACGCAGAAGTGCAGGGAACTTCAGTCTTTGTGGGGCCAGACAGGAGTTAATATTATAATAGGGAGGCACCAAGCAGATAAATAATCCTATTCCTGCTCCTTCTTACATACTTGTCTGAGGCATGGTTTCTCCACACACCTGCTATCAGATAGATGTCCCGTGTGCTTGGGAACACACCTGCTGAGTGGCTGGCTGGGTCTCTCTAGGCCTCCGGAAGCGCTCATGTACTCCTTGCTGTGCTTTCCTACCTTCCCTGCCTCTCCCCACCCCTTTTTTTCATTGTTCTCAGTGCCCTGACATTGGCCCTCCCCAATAAAGCATCAGCACAAATCCTTGCCTCATGTTTTGTTTTCTAGAGAACATAGCATTAAGACCAGTATTAATTTTACCTCATGGCAGCAAAGGAGACATTAAAAATACTTCTTATATAGAAGGGACGTTTGGGTCTGATTAGTTGAGAAACAATGGGCGCATATAATATGCCTGTATGTGTAGAAAAATGTCTGGAAGGATACATTAAACAAATTTTAAAAGGCCTCTTATTATCAGTTACTGCTGGGAAATGGGACCAGGGATGATGGGTATGACCTTAATACCCTTCTATAGTACATGAACTTCTTAAATGTGCATTTCAAAATTCTCTTTCTAAAAAAGGTTCTTTTTTATGGGTAATGTTCTGATATGGTGAATAATCTTTTTAACCTGCCTATAAAATCTTGAATAATAGAACTATTTGAATATGTGACCAGAAATCAATTATCATGTCACTGATGGTCCTCTAAATTACACTAAATTTGATTTCACTAGGGGAAGCAAGTCTAATACCTCATTAAAATGACTAAACCATGTCCAAGGAGGGTATGGAATCATATTTGAATGATAGCAGAAAAGCTGCAGGAACCTCTATTTTGGCCTGTTACTCTGTATTCATTTTTCTCTTGGACATAAATAAGGCCTTTTCTTGGAAGAGTGTATGACTCCACACAGGGAATATTGTTCAGAGAGTGTCACAGCAAGAAGAGTCAGAGAGAGGTGGGGGATGGTGAAAAATAAGGAAGCCCTATGGGGACAAGGGGCAGGAAAGGGAACTGATGCACAATCAGACCGTGCAGGGCCTTTTGGCAGCGCAGTGAGGGAAAGGCACGCCTGACTCCAGTCTCAGAGGTGCGGCCCCTCCTGCTGTCACGCTTGGCCTGATGGCTGCGACTCTGCCTTGGCTTGGGCCTGGGAATGTTGAAAGAAAACGCTGTTCTTCTCAAGAAACAAAGCCAGTGATATTTTCAGCAATTTTCCATTATAATTCTTTGAATGAATAAAGCCTATTATCTCCCAAGAACTCAAAGGCAATGTCCAGGAAAGACCTTCAATAATACCTCATTAATTAACTGTAGCTTCTCTGTTTCCTAATTCTCACTTGCATAAGAGGGGAAGGAACTTCTTTCTTTACAAGTTTTCTCGGTCTCACAAGAAAAGGAAATCTAGTCCAGAATGTAAGCTATTTCTTCTTTTCTTCTACTATGGTCTTCAAACTAAGGCATTAATAAATAAAGTTTTTGCAACTTTCTTTCCTGCACTTGGCCTCTCACTTTTTGGATGTGAATGGAATCTAATGTGTATGCACAAGTCACCTCGCAAGCGAGTGGCTTAGAACACAGCAATGTATTATTTCTCATTATTCTGTGGGCTGGCAGGGCAGTTCCTTGCTGGTTTTGCCTGGTCTCATTCATGTGGCTGTATGTGGCCGGAGCATTCCACTTGGCTGGAAGGTCCCAGATGCCTCGCTCACATGTCTGGCAGCTGGTGCCAGCTGTCAGATAGGGCATCTCAGCTCTTCCACGTGGTCTCTCATCTTCTAGTAGGCTAGTCCAGTTCCCTTACATGGCTCCCTTACGTTCAGGGCAAAGTTCTACAAGAACAAAACAGAAGTCCCAAGGTCCTCAAGCCCTAGGTTCCACCTCACACCATATCATTTATGCCACATTCTACTGGTCAAAAAAAGTCACATTGCCAGCTCAGAAGCAAGGACTAGGGCAACAGACTTCATCTCTTGATGGGAACAGCTCAAAACATTGTAGCCATATTTAACCTATCACATTCCACCCTCTGGATACAAGTATTTTCGTTCCTTTCACATGCAAAATAATCAATACAGGCTAGTCCAATATTTTGTGATCTTTATCTAGTAGGTATGAGACTCTTAGCATGTGGCTTTTTAAAATCCACAATGTTGTGTCCTTAAAAAAAAAAGTTAACGGCCATCCATATACCCAATATACAATAGTGAGGCAGGAACAGGATACTACAACAAATACTTCCTTTCATTAAGGGACTAGTCACTAAGTCCTGGTCATTCTGAAATCCAGCTGAGAAGGGATGACCTTATGTGTATGTGGTGCTACATGTGGTTTCACTTAAAGTCGCAGTTTCCAAGAAACTCTAGATGACTTGAGGACTTATTGCAGCCCATGTTTGCAATAGTTTTCTTATCCTGCTTCCTGCCCACTGAAATTTGGTGGTCCAGGGGCTTCTTTTCGTTTTGATACAATTTCTTAAGATTTTATGAGCTTTCTGGTTCTAAGAAAATTCAATAGGGAAAGAATATTCTTTTCAATAAATGGTGTTGGGACAACTGGATCTTTATATGCAGAAAAATGAAGTTGGACTCCTTTACCTACACAAAAATTATCTCAAAATGGGTCATAGACCTAAATATAAGAGCTAAAACTATAAAGTAAAAAGAGCACAGAATGGGAGAAGATATTTGCAAATCATGTATCTGATCTGGGACTAGAATCCAAAATACATAAAGAACTCTTATAACTCAACAATAAAAGATATAAACCCAATTTAAAAAATGGTCAAAGGATCTGAGTGGAGATTTCTACAAAAAAGATACATAAGTGGCCAAAAGGCACATGAAAAGATGTTTAACATCATTAGTTAACAGGAAAATTCATTGCAAATAATTTCTCCCAGTGGCTTAAATTTTCATTTTCCTAATAGTGTCTTTCCAAGAGCAGCTCTTAAATTCTGAAGTACAAGTTATTTTAGTTGTTTACTTTAAGATTTGTGCTTTTTTTGTCCTTTCTAAGAAATCCTTGTTTTATTACAAGGGCAATGAAGATTTTTCTATGTTTTCTTCTACAAGTTTTATAACTTTGGATTTTAAATATAGGACTATGATCCATATCAAGTTAATATTTGCATATGGTATGAGGCCATGGTTGAAGTTAATTTATTTTTCCGTATGAATGAATATCCATTTATTCAAGCTCCATATTTTGAAAGACTTTTCTTTCCTCAATGAAAAGTTTGATGTGTGGGTATAATACCCCTGAGTTTTATTCTGTTCCATTTATCCATATGCTTTTTCTAATTCCATTATCAAATTGTTTTGATTACTGCAGCTTTATAGTAAGTCTTGAAATGAACTAATAAGTCTTCCAATTTTGTTCTTTTGTTACAAAGTTATTTGGCCATTTAATGTCCTTTTAATAAGTGATTAAGTCAGTTTACTTTGTTTATGCTTTTGCTTTTGAACAGGTTAACTGACATATAATTTACATATGTTAAATTTCAAACAGCATTACAAAAGTTTATCCAGCATTTTGAAACTCTGAACATATTCACTTAAAGAAATATTATAAATGGTAGCAGGCTTACAGGTTATCTTCAAACTCATTTTAACATATAATATTATTAAGCATAGTAACAAAACAGGATCCTTGAAAGAAAGAAATAAAAACAAAAAGTGGATAAACCAACTCTTGCAGAGATCCTATGATTGGATAGGCAGTTTGGTTCAACAAATTTAAGTTCTCGTTCTGGCGTTGTAACTTCTGAGCTACGTGACCCTGGATTTAACACTTAATCTTGCTATGCTTCAATTTAATAACTATAAAATGGGAAATAGCTAACTAATATGACTGCTATGAGATAATAATGTAACATGCTTAGCATAATGCCTGGCACATAGTTAGCACTCAATAAACATTAGCCATGATTATCATTTTACATGATCTCTGTGAAGTCAGTATTATTTCCCCCATTTTTACAACAGCAATCTGAGGCTATGAGAGTTTTTCTTTCCTATGACTATTATTTTGTTCCCAGGCATATGTTTTCAAATTGCCTGATTTAATCTGTTATACTTTAAAACCAACTGGCCCCTCTCATGTTATAAATGCTTATTAGTCTGATTAAATAAATTTATAATAAAAAAGCCTATTAGTATAGTATTTTAAAAGATAATTTTGTTGACTTACTAGAATCATTAAGTATTGGCTCACTCCTTGCAATATCCTATGACAGTGAAAAATTCAGCCAAAAAAAAGCATTCGGCATCAGCAGCTTCACAGAACTCCTAGAAACTTTTTGAAAGCATTAGCTTTAAATTCAACATAAGCAAACAAAGCATACTCAGTAAGCAAATTTCTTTAACTGGAAGAAACTATAAAGATGGTAGTTTTGACTGTATAAAAATTAAAAATTTCAGAACATCACAAACAAAATGACAAAAGGAAAATATCCTCAAGTGTTCTTATATGAACACTTACAAACCAGTAAGAAAAAGTCAGAGTGTTTAAAATAAAAATGCTCAAAGCTCGTAATAAACAAAGAGTTGCCAACATATTAAAAAAAATTCACTCTTACTATTTTTAGTTATCAGAAAAGGAAATGGGGACTGTTGATAGCAGTACAAATTGGTCTTTAAGGAAGGCAATGTGGAAATACTTACCAAAAAGTTTAAAACCTACAAATTCCCTTCCTGAAAAGCTATACCAGGAAAATAATCAGTGACATACAAGGAAGACTCATTAAATTTTGATTTATTATAGGGAAAAACTGAACTTTTATGTCCAACAATGGGGAATTAAACAAATTGTGGTTCATTTGTATTATGCAGTCATTAAAATAATGACATAATATAAAATTCATGACATATTGTTAAATAGAAAGGTTATAAATTAATACACAGAAACCCACACATACTATGTGATCCCAATTTTGAAAGTACTTAAAAAATAGTTACATATATATTTTAAAAATATTAATGGTAGTATGTGTAGATAGTGCTAAAATGTTGGTAATTTTTTTTTTCACTCTTCTTTGTATTTTCTGTATTTTCCAGATTTTCTACCATGGGACAAGAAATTTTTTTATGGGAGGCTATACTCAGTATCATTTTCATTATGTCTTATTTTCACAGTTCCTGCCCTTTCTTCATTTTTGATCCAAATAAACATTAATAGCTCCAACAATGGTAGCTCCAGGGCTGGAGCTTGTTTGAAATTTTTTTGCCAATACTCTCTAAATTGGGTGCAGGCCAATAAACTATGCTGTAAGAACACATGAGAAAAGCTATTGGCAATGTTTTACTTGAGAGTAAGAGATTTAAAGCCTAAATTAGTACGCGTAATAATAAAGACATATAATCCAAGAAGAAATATTTCTATTTATTATAATAATTAAATAACCAAGAGTAAAAATTTAAAAACATATAAAATAACTTTAAAAATTAAAATATAGTAAAACTGTACAAAATAAGTACAAAATTAAAAATACATTGAGTATCCTCAAAACTACATACATACAGGATACATATTTATGAAATTCTTTAGAAATATAACATTTATTCTTTGAATAAAATTTGAAATTTGTTTCTAATTTTCAAACCAGGGAATGAAGTAGTAAATTAATAGCTCCACCTAATTCATAACTGTCCTAAAGAGAATGATTCTGTATCATTTCTTGCTTGTCTTTTCTAATACCCATTCGATCACCTAGGAGGAGAAAACAATGTGATTATGGTACATTTCTATTGAAAACACGAGTGATAGAAAAATATATTGTAAAAACTTCAAAATATGGTAGAAAATTTTAAATAAGGAACACATCTAAATCTTATACTTAAAAACACATTTTATTTTCTAATGGAAGAACACTGCTGGACTTTCTGTGCTGAGTACAATATTGTCCTCATTGGACTAAATGAAGATTTTGCTCCATTTTCTCACATTTATCTGAAAATGTTTCAGATGGTCAGAGAAACTAAACCAAATTTTGAAAACAGCTAATCAAAATAGATTAGTTGTTCCAGCCCTTTGCATGATTTATTTTTTCTTTTCTTTTTTAACATCACTTTAGAAATTCTTTTGTTGACAGAGCAACCTACTAAGTACTATTGAATACTCTGCCTAAATAAGTCTATTAAGTATCTCAAAGAGTTTTCATAGGGACAGAGCAGAAAAGATCATTCACTCATTATTCCTGTATAAATAATGGCATCAGATCTCCCCTGAAATAAAATACCAATTTAATTGAGTGTAGTTTTTTGGGAATAATTTACTTACCTGCACAGCATTGTTGTTTGCTGTTTTCTTCATTTCTTCAAATAGACCCCTTGAAGTTTTAAGATCCTAAACATAAAAAAATATAGCATTTTACAATGTGCACATTACATTACAGAGAACTCATTATTATTAAATAAACTTGAGATTATCCTAAATCATTCTAGAAGTATCAATGTGATTAAGGAAATGCTAAAAAAAAAAAAAATCAAAGTACTAGACTGTAATTTAGCTCTATTCTGAAATATCAAAATATTCTAACCAAAATACATACATATACACGTAAGTCCATCTCACTCTTATCTTATATTCCCAATACGGCTGACCTAACCTAAGCCCCATTCTCTACCATGAGTATCCACTAATGATTCATTATTTAGGAAATGAATGTATAATTTGCATTTATTTATCAGATAAAATATGGTTTTTTTTTTTCATTTTGGCTGTTTGACTCCATCACAAAGATGGATGACATAGGAAAGGAAACTGATATCTCTTTTTAAAATGTAATGATTATATCAAATTAGATTACAGAGGGCTGTATCTCCAAGTTACGCTCCTTAGAGGCAGCCACTTTCAATTCTTTTAGCTGTTTCTCTTGTTTATACCTTTATGTTTCTTCTTCTTTTTGTCTTTTTTTTTTTTTTTTTTTTTGAAACAGGGAGTCTCGCCACTCTGTCATCTAGGTTGGAGTCCAGTAGCACCACTATAGCTCACCGCAGCCTTAAATTCCTGGGCTCAAGCAACCCTCCTGCCTCAGCATCATGTTTCTAACCAATATGTTTATATTGCTATTTGGTGATTTAACAAATTTAGACGTGACTATAGATGTCGGTGATTAACAGTCATAGATTCAGTTCTTGTACACACCACCTCCCTTCTCTTCCTTTCAATAAAAGTTGAATCACAATTTTTGATTAGTAAATAGTAAGGTTTGCATTATTTTATCTAGGTAAATATTGTTCAATCTTGAGCTAATTAAATATTATGGTTATAATTTCTCTTTCATCCAACATTACATTTATCCTATATTAAACTACCTGTTAAATTTTTTCAATCGCTTAGTTTTCCGTGTATGTAATTCTGGATTTTTCCTCTGCCTAAATGTTAGCAATACATTGATTACATGTACAGCAAAGTTTTTTCAGACACTGAAGTATACTGGATAAACTCAGTTCATTTTTTTGTTTCTGGGGTTTTCCTTTTATACTGAATTTTTTTAACCTGGAGATCTTTCTCCCATAGCCTCCTCCAATGGTCTAGTGCTGCCTAGGCCTGATCCTGTTAAGATTCGTCTTCCCCACTCTAGATTAGTTTTTGTTTTATTTCTTGATTCAGTCCCCTTCTTTTGCTGAACTTCATCTTCTAGCAAACTCCTCAAAAGGGTAAGACAAATTCTTTTTTAGATCTTCCATGTTTCAATGTATCTTCATTAAAATCTTCATATCTGATTGAGTTCTAGAGCAGGTATAGAATACTAGGCAAGTCACTTTCCCTTGGAATTTGAAGACACTTTTCTATTGTTTTCTAGCATATAAATGCTATTCTGGAGAAGTCCAATGCCATTCTGATTCTTGATTCTTTATATGTAAGCTACATTCTCTCCTGGGAAGCTTTAGAAGAAAATGTTCTCTCTATGCTAAGAGGTATGACATTCCACAATCATGTGGCTTGTTGTAGAATTTTCATTTATTGGTATAGATAAACTGTGTGCCCTTTTTAGCAGGAGGCTTTTGTCCAGGTCTGGAAAACTCTGTTACATTTCTCACAATTTTGTTTCCTCTATTCTCTATTTTTGAAACTCCTATTATTAGAGTATTGGATCTTCTGGAATAATTCTCCAATTTTCTTATACTGTGTTCAATGTTTTTGTCATTACTCTAATTTCTGTTAAAGTTTTTCATCTCAACTGTTCAGCTTTTCTACTGAATTGGGTTCATCATATCAATTTCAACATTTCATGTTCTATGCATTTTTAACAGGGAAACAACATCCTGTTCTAGTTTTACAAGTGTAATTATCTTCTTTCTAAGAGAATTATAGTTTTCATGAAGTTTTCTTTAATTTCCTTTTCGTTCAGAGTTCCCTTTATTTCATTATGTTTTGACATCACTTCTGTTAGAAGCTTTCCTCAAAGTCTGCTAATCCCTGACTGTCCAGTCATATTTAAAAGTGAAACACTAAAAATCTTATTGGAAGCTCTGTCTGTGCAGAACTTGTCACTGGTTTCTTTTCAAGGCAGGGTGACAATGTGGCCAGTTGGCTTTTTCAGCGTGGCCTCCAATTTCTTCTCTAGAGATTATTTCCTGCACTGTCACAGAGGTAGAAGGGAAAACTATGTGAAATAGACCTTATAGTTAACATTATGGGACAAAGGCATGTAGAGCAAGTTGAAGGATCCCCAGTTTGCTGTGTAGATCTTTATGTAATTTCCCTGTTTTCTACCTGGCACATTTTCCCTGCTTTCCTTGATACCTGGTATCATCAAACCTTGAGTACCTCAGAGATTATGTTGGTTGAATTAACATGATTCTTACTGCTATTCCACTAGGCATGCAATTAGATTGTAACTCTTTTTACTCTGCTACACAATGCGTCCAAGAGCTTTTTCTTATTCAACAATGTACTAAAAACACTTCTACAGTTTTTTCTTGCTTTTTTCCTTGTTTTTTCGTAGGTTAATACTGTTTTTCTTGAAAGATTTTAGAAAGGAAGGGAATTGAACACATGTGGTCAATCCGTAATTTTAACCAGAAGCCCACATAGAACTGATTGAAGTCAGAAACTCTTAAGGATGGAGATAATCTAACACCATCTATGTTTCAGAAAACTGTTATCTGAGTGGCTGACCTGTCTAACGTCTTACAACTAACTGATAATAGATCCAAAATTAGAAACTGGGTGTTTTGATATTCAGTCCAGTAGCCTTTTCACTACACAGTCATCCCTCAGTATCTGTGGGGATTGGTTCTAGGACCCTACACAGATACCAAAATCCATGGATGTTCAAGTCCCATATATGTTATAAAACACACAATATTTACATAAAACCTATACACATTTTCCTGTATACTTCAAATTACTTATAATACCTAATACAATGTAAATGCTATGTAAATAGTTGTTATGCTGCGTTGTTTAGGGAATAATGACAAGATTAAAAAAGTCTGTCCACAGATATGGAATCCATGGATATAGAGGGATGACTGTATAAGAAGTTACTAATTAAACATGTTTTGAAGTTTATTATCAACTTAAGTCAAAGACTGGATAGGGGAAATACTGAAGATACTAGTTAAAATGTAGCTTTCTATATATATGAGGGACACTGTTAAGAAGACCAGAGGGCTAGAAAGAAAGGATTTCAAAGACCTCCATATTCCCTCATCAACACGAGACAGGGAATCTGCCCACACATAGTACACCACTGCTATAGCCTACAAATAACTCTGTGAGGACTAAAAGCAAAGAAATCAAACAGAATATTTTGGCTTCAATTTTTGTTATCTCAATTATTTAAAAAAAAAATCTAGCAGCAAGTTACATGATCTCAGTATAAAAAATACTCATTTAAACTTTTTTTAATGTCAAACAGGAACATTAGAACATGAAGTAAATTCTGCCATTAGTAGAGAAGACACTGTACCTTTAGGTAGAACTTAGAGATTTCAAAGAGACGCTGGCTGCATGCAGTGAAACATTTATGAGCCTCAGTAATATTGTGTTTCTTCAGGGTTTCAGCAACTACTTCTTTCAATATCTTCAATAGAGCACAACATATGACTAACATAACATATTTCTTGAAAAAGGTACAAACAGCTTTAGAGTTTAATCCTGTAAATTACACAATCATTTAGCTGCACTAAAAGACAGATAAGCTCATTAAGACAAAATGATTGAGAAGAAAAGATACCTGTAACATTTACTTGGTCACACTGCCACATGATTAGTATGTTAGCAGGCAATGATAGGAGTATCTTTAGAAAGAAATTCAAATTATGAATTCTGAATTGATAAATGAGTGTAAGTAGAAGTTACACACAGCAGGTATATATAGGTGTGTATTTTTTATTATGGAAAGTTTCAAGCATAGAAAAGTAGAGAAAATATTCTATAACAAATCCCTATCTTGATATATCTATCCAACAGCTTCAAAGATGGCCAATCTGTGACTAATTTTGGTATATTTATACCCCCATCCACTTTCCTATCATCCTTCCTCCACTGGATTATTTTAAAGTAAATTCTAAATATCACTTCATTTATAAATTTTTAAATATACATTTTAAAGGAATCAAATGAAGAAATTTCTTCCCATGTAGAACTAAGAAAAATAGGAACTAAATCTTTACCCGCGTGTGTTTCTGTGATCTTGATTCCTTAATTTGCCTTGATGTTTTTGATTCATGCACACTTTTGTGACCTGAACTGGCCTTTGCAGTGACTTTTGGAGTTTCACAGCTAGGAAGTGGAACCAATGGACATGTCACTGATGACAACCGCTCTGCCGGTGGCTTTCTGGATGTCATCACATGATGATGATGATAACTGTTGCCACTTGTCTGAGAAAGAAGAGAATCTGAACTTTCAGATTTCACAAGTCTATAGTAGAGGAAAAAATTAGGAACACAGATTAAGTGAATTAATAACAAAGTCCGTTTTTTGTCTTAAATGTTACAAATATATCCATCCAAGAATAAATTTAAGAAAAGCAAACAATTTCTTGCTATTATTGCCTTACATAAGCAATCAACATAATGTTATAAAGTTGTTCTTTAGTTCTTTAAATGAATGGCTAAAACATAGAAGGCAATGAATAACAAACTAGGATTTCAGCTAACAGGGAAAGCAACAAGCTACTTTGCTATACTTTCCCCCCCTCCCTCCAATTTACAGCTTCTCACATAAATCAGCTATGCATGCCAGGTGCTGCTATTTATAGATTTAATACTCATCTGTTAAGTATTTATACATTTCTATTGAAATAATTTTAACAAAGAAACCACAACTTACACCATATTGTACCTATGCAACTGCCTTGCAAAATAAGTAATAGTGTTAAAACAAATACAAATAAAAAACTATAAAATTGGCTTATGTTTCAATCTTTTAAAAAAAATTTTTATTTATATAAATTCATGAGGTACTCAATCTTTCTAAAATGTTTACATTTGCCTCCATTATGACCCAAATTTTTCCTTTTACAAGATAGGGTCTTACGGCTTTCAATTCTGCTAACCCAAAGGCCACAGTGTACTTTCCTTTCAGGAACACGTATCTTTTTATTAGTCACAGGTCAGAAATAAGACACAGTACAAAATATAGTATCACAAATGTTAATGTTGCTTTTAGCTTTATTAGGTGTAAAAAGCACTATGAATATATGAAGTCTTCATAAAAATAATCTAGTTCTTCCATATCAGGGAAACAGCATACTAATATTTTTAATTATTCAAAAATAGATCTGAAAGTTTTGCTTTTATATACTTCATACTTTCTGCAAGGTTTAATAAAAATTTAAGACTTACTTTAGATGCCAAGAACTTAAATTTGACAAACATTCTAAAGATATATAAATTCAATAGAAATTAGTGTTCATTACATAAGCTTCTAATTTCTAATCAAGTATTTGGACATTTTGTTTAGCTAGCCAAAAAAAAAAAAAAAAAGTATCTAGAAATGTTTCATATAATGTATTATTATGTAAGCTTGCAAGCCATATTTTTTATGTAACAAGAGGTTTTAAAATGATGCATCATGGAACCCCTTGTTTAAGGGGCCAATGCAGGCAGGAAACAATGAGGAGAGAGGTAAGGAAGAACTAACAGAACTCCCATCCCCAAACCCTCTTCAACAGAGCAGCTCAGCTGCCTAATCTATGGGGTGAGATCTCTAGTGTTCCATGGCTTAAAAACTTTAAAGCCCATTGGCTAATATATATTAGCATATAAAGCAAGAAACAGTGTGTTTTTTTCCACCAAGTTATTTCTTTTTATTAATACAACTTATAAGCAAAATCATCTACTGTTCACAATAAAAATAAACTTCCTGGCATGAAGGAATTAATCTAAAAGACCAATATGAAATAAAAAAATTCGTCTGGAGACTAAAATGCTTTCTGTCAAGATACTATTTATGTGCACTTAATACATCACCTTTTTTTGGGATAAAGACAATTCAGATCTTTAGATCTCCGTTTCAATCTGGATACTTCAGTTTGAAGTTCACTTTGTAAAGATTCTCCATCAGGGACACTTCCAGTCTCTGACAAAACTGCAGGAGATGGAAGAGGGCTCAACACACTAGGTACTGGAAAACTTTCTCTGGTGCAAGTAGTTTGAGTTTCATAACGAATAAGACGAGATTGAAGCTCAGAGAATCCCCCATCTCTTTCCAAAGCTTTTCGGTCATCCAAGCAATATCTAAAATGAGGAAAAGAGCATTAAAATCAAAGCCTCCATGATAGAAACAGGTTTTTTCCCTCTTGATTAGAAGATAGTAAAACATTTACCTTAAAAGTTCTTAATTAATTTCTAAATAATTGTTCGAAGGTTGAGTAAATGGCCTACCTCCCTCACAAGTTTTTTTTTCTAGTTTGCTGTATAACATGGCAAAAGATTAAAAAATGTGAAGTACAATTTGATTTGTCTTTGACTGTGGTTCTCGGCAACAAATTAAGTTAATCCTTTGGCTTATTTTCAAAATAATACAGTTGCTGTTTTAATACTTTTTAAAACTCTACCAACCTCTGCTTTCTCAGCATGGCTGATATATCACAACACGAAATGCTGACTTCTGTTAGAAAGGGCAAGTTTATTCTCAACACAAAGATTAAAAGGCTATAAAGGTATTCTACGCTGGTTCACCAAACAGCTTAGAACATTTTGAATTTTTTCTTTGAAACTCACTTCCCACCTTATTAATTGATTGACAGATTTTCCTTCAAACACTTCAGCTGTCTGTGCATCTGGTTTCTAGCTAAATCTGATCCAAGAAATCAGTGAAATGTTAGTTCAGTGAATGCTTTTGGGCTCAAAGAAATTCCAGGTTGTTAAGCACAATAAACAAGTATATCAGGAAGATCACCTATGAGCTGTGTGACCTTGGAAAGCTCTTCACTTTCTTCCCTTTCTACAACTGCATCAAGAAAATACAAATGGTTTTATATCTGTGTTGGCAGGACTGTAAAAATTAAAACCTTTCTCTGTTATCTGCCCTTTCTACCTGTCAAATTCTAAGATGCTTCCTAAAATGAGATTTTTGGATCCACAAGCTTTAGGTGAACTCTCAAAGAGTGTATCATTTCCCAAACATCTGATTGCCTGGGAGGTTTTAAAAAGTTTATCTTCTCCTCGAGACACTTACATATTTGATTTCTAAGAGTACAGACTATGGAGCCAGACGCCAGGGATTTAAATGTGAGCTCCTCTACTTACTTGCTGTGTGAACTTGGCCACATTACTTAAATTTGTCTATGATTCTGTTGCCTCATCTGCAAAATGAGATTTAAAGTACTTATCTGAAAAGGCTATTGTTAGAATTACTTGAATAAAACACTACGAATCAGTGCCTGAAACATGCAAGCAAAGCAGTCAATAAATGTATACTATCATCATCATCATCATCATTAGATTTATTTCCTAGCACAGCAAATCTTATAGTATGCTGATAATATGTAGCATAGCCAGAATTTCAACCCAGGTTGGTGACTTCAGAACCTGACTTCAACCATTTTAGCATACTATCTCTTAGGTAAAGTGTAAGGATCATCTTACTCAGTGTTCAACACATGGCTGGACATTAGAATCATCTGAAGAGCTTTTAAGAAATACTACATGCCCAGACTTCCTGATTTAATTGGTCTGGGGGGAGATCAAGTCATTGATATTTTTTAAAATCTGCTTAGGTGATTCTTAAAAAAAAGGTCGAATACACAAAAACAGAGTAGAATGGTGGTTATGGAGGGTGGGGGGATATGAGAAGATGTAGGTTAAAGGGTTCAGAGTTGCAGAGTTATGCAGCATGAATAAATCTAGAGATCTAATGTATAGTATTAGGACTATAGTTAATAATATTGCATTGTATACTGGAAATCTGCTAAGAGAGTGAACTTAAGTGCTCTTATAACACACAAAAAAAGAGGTAAGTAACTTTGTGAAATGATGGATATATTGATTTGCTTGACCACAGTAATCATTTCACTATGCATATATTATCTCAAAACATTATGCTATACACCTTAAATATATATAATTTAAAAGAAAAAACCTGCCTAGGTTTTTCTGAATACACTTTAGAACTGAAAAAAATCTCTTAGCTAATCTAAGTGTTAAATTTAAAAGGTGAGAAAACTGAGTTCCTAAGTCAGAATGTCACTTGGTAACAGAAGAGGGAGTAGAACTTAGGTTTCTAGTATCCTGTGTAATATTCTTTCTCTAGTCTGTTGTTTAACAAAACATATTTCATTAAAAATCAGCAGCAACCCTAAGGATTACTGATGAGTAATCCTTATTTTTACCCAGGGCAACTGATAGAATCTAGAGTAAAATTAAGAACCATGAATTTTAAGAAAGTATCTATGCAAGAGGCTATGTAATGCCTAATTAGCCAGTATACAGAAAATATTTGAGAGAAAACATGCATATTTTGATTCTAAGAAGAATATTTTTTCTACTCTGATTTTCTAAGATTTTTTCTTTGAGTTTTAATATCCCTTGATTGTTGCTGTTCATAATGTCATACTTTCAACTAAATTATATACACTGTACATGTTGACTTTAATTACCATTTAAAATGTCTTTAAAATGGTTATACTATAGTGAAAATTATGATTTGCCATTGAAACAAAAATTTACTTTGTAAATTAGAAATGAAAAGAAACAGAGTAGCAGGGTATATAGTTGAAATTAGTGAAGTAAATATTTATTGTTGGATGAATGACTGTAATTCCATATTTTCTTACAAAACAATAACCAAATCCTTTATGGGTACTAAAAAAGAAAAGTACCTGTAAGATGATGAAGGTATTTTTGTTTTGTGAATAAGAAATAGACAAAATACTGCCTATCACACACCAAACAATGCTAATGAAGGCAAGAGAAACTGCCAAATATTTTGGAATACATGAAAGAAACTTCAAAGCAACAAGAGGATGGCGTGACCAAATAATTGTCACAGTATGACAGTATAATTTAATTTGTTGTTTAATAAAACAGTACATTTTACAATCAACGGCATCTTACACTCCAGGATAGATAAACGAAAAAATAAACAAACAAGCTAACAGTGGTTATATTTCATTTTGCCTTAGGAAATGTTGATTTGCACCTGAGCAATTACCATATTTTTTCCAAATATTCCTTTATGTCAGAGTAGAGGAAGAGCACTGGGGTCCTAAAGGCCCACAGCAACATAGAAAGAGAGAACTTTCTTTGCAGTTTTGTATTTACTTAAAAATATCATTTGAATTTTGATTCTACTCCATAATCTATGTTGAGCATAGATTGGCCCTCATACTATACGACCAAATACTCTTGAAAAAAACATGCTTCTGGAGTAAAGCTGCTCACCTCCTACAACTTTGTTAGTCTGGTCTCAATGTCCTCAGTTTCATGAGCATAAATTTACAGTCAAGAAAATCAGGGGAACAGGTAGGACTAGAGGAAAAGAGAATTACTCCTTTGTAATGAATCAGAATCTCATAATATTGTCTGTATATAAGTTAATAAGGCTCTGTATAGATTTAGGCCCATCAGGAAACAGTGCTCAAATAGGTCTTAATTTAATATTTTGATAATTGATCATGAAGAACATATCTTTTACGAATTCTATAAATTTACATGTTAACATTAAAATGTTTCTATAGTAAACTAAAAACAACAGAAAAAAAGAATAGGGACATGTAAGACTTAGAATAAACAAAACTAAATTAAGATATTTTGGGAAAAATAATCTAAAATATGATTATATGATAGACACTTCAGTCAGTAGTTAAAATGGAATTATTGTAGCTTATTTTATTCAAATCAGTGCTTCAGTGAGTTTGTAAGACCAAAAAGGAGAAAAACACATATGTCCTGGGGTATTTCGGCCATATGGCAAAGAAAATGTTAATACTAGTACATTTTCTCAGCAGTGAATACTATTTTTCATCATAATAATTAAACACTGTATACTGGTTTCAACTTTCAGATTCAAGTTATATGCAAAATGCCTACCTAAATGTTAATTAGATCCTTTTAATATATTAGGAGGCCTTAAAATTCTTCTTAAACAAAATGGGGAGATAAGAAGAGAAATTTAAATATTTTTTAAAAAAACATGAAAGTAAATAGCAGAGAACTCAAATTGACAAGAAGGGGAACGAAATCCTCATTTTTCATAGCAAATAGTCAATATTTTATGCAGAAACATTACAAAATATTGACAGAAGGCTGTCCTTTAGAAAAAGAGAGATAACCACCAGGGAAAAGAAAACCAAACAAATAGTTGTTTCTGAAAAGCGGGACTGGAGGTAGATAGTGATAAGGAAAGGAATTATTGGTTTTCATTATAAATTTTTCTCTATTGTTTAATTTCTGGCTCTTTAATAAAATCAAAAGGGGGAATCAGAAAAATATATCCTATTAATCAAATTTTTATATAGTAGAACAAAGATACTCTCACTTAAATTTAGTAAACTTAGTACAAATTAGAAGTAAAATTTTGTAATCAATTCATAAAAGGGTATATAGCTAAATATAAAGTTTATATAAAAGGTTTAGCTGAATTCAAGGCTATCAGAGAAACATCTCTAGCCTTTTTGTATTAAAGGGAGAATAATAATCCTCTCCCATAAGAAGTCCTTTTGTCAAATATAATAAATAAAAAGCTGGCCCAGTGCTTTGGGAGGCCAAGGCAGGAGGATTGCTTGAGGCCAGGAGTTTGAGACTAGCCAGAGCAACATGGCAAGACCTCATCTCTACAAAAAAAAGATTAGCCAGCCATGGTGGTGCATGCCTTAGTCCTAGCTACAGGGAAGGCTAAGGTGGGAGGATCACCCGAGCTCAGGAGTTCAAGGTTACAGTGGAGTATGATCATGCCACTGCACTTCAGCGGCAGGGTAAGACTCTGTCTCCAAAAAAAAAAAAAAAGGAAAATAAATAAATTAAATGTTAAAAAGGCTGCAACAAGTGGTATTTCTTATCTTTTTATGATTCAGTAATTATATCTGAGTTGCCTCTGTGTTGGTGTTCACAAAACAATTTAAAATTCTTCTCTTAACCATTTAGATTCAAATTATCAAATTAGCATTTCATACAGGACTTCTTTCAGAAATGATTCATTATTGGATGTTATACTTCCTGTTGATCATTTCAAAGTCCTCAAACTCTTATTTCAACTGTTTTTTGCTACAGACACTTAACGTTGCTGCATGTATCAATATTTTGGTTTTGTTATTATTGAATAGTATTGCTTATATAGCTATACCAGTTTATTCTATTGATATACTCCTAGGCTCTTTCCAGTGTGGAACTATTATAAATAAAACTACTATGTACATTTTGTACAAGTCTTTTTATGGAGATATGCTTTCATTTTCTTAGGAAAATACCTAGTGTTGGAATTGCTGGGCCCCGTCTAATAGTTTCTGAGCAATTACAGTATAATTAATAACCAGGAAACATTAATGTGACCCATAGAGTAAATATATATTTTATAACGTAGGGACCAAAATAATGTTGATTAAAATATCTAGTAGCTGGGCTGGGCATGGTGGCTTACACCTGTAATTCTAGCACTTTGGGAGGCTAAGACAGGAGGATGGCTTGAGGCCTGGAGTTTGAGATCAGCCTGAGCAACAAAATGAGACCCCATCCCTATAAAAAATTTAAAAAAATAAAATTAGCTAGGCGTGGTGGCACATGCCTGTAGTTTGAGCTACTCTAGCTAGAGACTGAGGCAGGAGGATCGCTTGAGTCCATGAGTTTGAGGTGAGCTATCATGATGACACTATACTCTAGCTCAGGCAACAGAGTAAGACAATGTCTCAAAAAAAAAAAAAAAAAGGAACAAATAAAAATATCTAGTAGTGAATAATACGATATTTAAATGCCATAAATCTAATTAATCATCAAATAACTTTTTTCTTCAGTAGAAGACAAATTATTTGAGTATGTGCTGCTTTGGTTTTTAAAGTTTTTGACATACATTCTTTGGCTCTGTCTCTATTTATATTATTTTATTACAGTCACTTTTTACACACATACACACACACACACACACACACACACACACGAGAGAAGCTGCATTGACAACATGCAGAAAAGTACAGTATGAATAAAAACTTACTCAATTCCATGATAATGACATACTGAGGCTTTCTCAAAAGGTAAGACTTGAAGTTTCCGAGGACTAAGTTCTGGCGTCAGAACAAAAGCCTTTTCCCTGAAACAAAAAGTTTTTCATTTATATTTAAGGTTTTATTTATTTTTATTACTTTTTCTTCTTTTTAAATCCCCCATGTGATAGTATGTATTTAAGGTTTATTTAGTGACAAAGAGAAAGTTAAAGAACGTGTCTAAAGAAACAAATCTGACTTCTCCTCTACAATTGATTTTTATTCCTTGGTGAAGTGAACTAAGTTTTATGCATTAGGTTAAATTTTTTTTTTTTGCAATGGAATAATTAAACTTGAAAAGTATTTACATCCTACTCTAACACATATGGTATCCAGATCTTTCTTTGCCTGAGAATGTAGTCATCATGACATCTACTTTAAGAGTCAGCAACTTTTTAAATATCAGAGGGTATGGAGACTTAACTGCTGACTTCAGTTCTTTTTCTGAAGTAGGTTTTCAATCAGCAGGTATGTTAAAACTAATCATATGTTGAGTTTACATAAAATATTCACACCAACCCCTTCCACACCCAGACCTGCAGGGGTATATCAAAATTTGGGAAAGAAGGCGGTCACTGCAATTAGATTAAGCTCTCTGGGTTATTCTGATAGGTGCCTTCCTTCACTGCCTGAGTTGGAAACCACTGTTCTATGTAACTGATCATGGTCCTGAAGCTCAGAACTTGTTAGACAGGAATGGGAGAATTATGCAAAAGTAGTCTTTACATAGTTAATAGGTAGAATGAAATACCAGAGACTTGAATTCAGAAGAGCTGAAAATGGTATGCAGAAAGGCAAGTAAATAGTAGAGTACCAAGAATAAATTCGCTATCACATTTTTTCCCCTAAGTCTTTAGTAACGAAAACTGCCCTTCCACTACTGAAAATTATCTAGGGTACTATGATAAGCATTTGAAATTATTACATTAAAATTTAAGATATACGACAATTAATGAATCCTAAAAACTAGACTTTATACTCAATTGCATTGATTTAAAGTGTTCCATGGAAAGTAACACTAATAAATTACAATGACCCAGTATTTTGATGACTATTAAGATGAATGATTTTATAATATAAAACTCTGTATCTAGCATTTCAGTTCTTTCCTTTACCTTTTCTTTGATAATGTCTCTCATTTCTCATTTCAATCCCTCTCAGCAACTTTACCTATTTTTGTTTAATTTCATTCACAACTTGTTCTTCCTAAAAGAAACATTTTAATAAATTTGTGTTTTGTCAATGTTTATTATTTCCCTGGCATATACATAGCAGTCATGTTTGCACTTTGTTTAATTTAACACAGCATTTTGGATAGCTCCTTGCAAAGGTAGATATTTAATAAGAGCACATAAGTTCCTGATTCATTGCAATGAAAGCTCATCCCTCAACTCTAGTGCTAACAGAAGATACACTTGATAATGATGCAGTTCTTTACTAACATTGAAGAATCACGTCAAACTTTCCTAAATAAATCACCTACAGTTTCTGTAAACTACAGAAAGAATTAACCATATCTCCTGTACACTGCATCTAGAAAGACATTCTAATCAAAAAGACTACAATAAATAATTCAGTTTTGGCAAACCCATCCGACTCTGCCAGTTTGTGCTTAATGATTTAAGGAACAGTAATTCAATAACTAAATAGATAAAAATGTACATACTTCTTCACTTTCTGGATTTCCACAAAAAAGGTTATCAATCTCTCAAAGATATGAGAAAATAAAATTACTCCAAAATTATATAATTTCTATGTCATTAAGATCATTAAGTCATTAAGACCCAGAGTTATTAAGATCCTCACATTTTCAAAGTCGCTCCCTATCTCTCTAGTGAACATGCACATAAAGGCAATAATGGTCTGACAATGTTTGAGATATAACTACCTTCAAATAAATCCTTTCCAAAATTTGCCTTTAAAATTAGTATTTATCAGAATATAATTCAAATCAAGTTTTGTAAAAGTGATCAAAGTGATCTACAATTTTTAAGGTCCTTTGGAAGGTTTTCAAACCAGTGGATTAACAAAAAAAAAAATGGGAGTAATGAGCAAATTATTCAATCCTTACAAGTATTTGATGTCACAATTTTACCTGTAATTTTGCCAACTTCAGCAACATCCAGCATTTATTAACTGTATCTTAGTGGAAACTGTCTTGAAAGTCAAATTAGTTGTAAATTATTCATGTAGACACTGAATTCTTATTTGGTAATGTCATAGTTTCAAAAGCATTTTTATTATATTTTCTCATTTTCTTCAGTTGAAAGGCTGAGCTTTTTGCTACTATTAGGCATGACTGACAATGTTCATGCTAAGTTGTGTCATCAAAACCAGAGAGTTAACACAGAAAAGAGAATTAAAAAAATATATTTGCAAGTCAAATTCTAATTTTTTTCTTAAAAAGTACTGTCCTTTGTATACAAAGTAGAAATTACTGACTTCTATAGGGAATATGCTGAGGTTGCTTTTATTATTCTTGTTTCCCTCATATTTAATACCATAAAAACAGTAGGACATTTAGCTAAGACAAAATATGATGATTAATGCCAACCAATGAACAATGGGATCAGACTTACAAATTTTGCTTAAGTAGCACAGGGTACCAATTAACTAAGGAAATGAGATATAATGTTATTTTAAAAATGATTTTTAAAAATTGGAAATTATAAATTTATAATTTACCCTTTTTGAATCGGTAAAGGTTGAAGATCTCCTACTGGTAACCCATCGGAGGTAAAGTGTTTCAGCAATTCTTTAGCATCCAATAGAGTGATTGAATCCCGAGGACCCTCTTTGTGACCCAGCAACTGTTCAGATGAACGAGGTAATGAACCAGTTCTGCGAAAATAATGTTACGCAGATTTATTAAAAGCATATTTGAATTTACCATGGTCAGGGAAAGGTGATGCAAGCAGGAACAAACAAACAAACAAAATACACAAAGAAAACCGAAGAATTAAACATTTAGGAAAGGCAATAAAGTAAAATATTTGCAAATCATTTAGTTTCAGACTATATTTTCAAAAATCTTTAGGTCACAATAAATCTTGCAGTTACCATGTCAACAATTCTACTACTTATATAAAATAAACATAATTATATATTTATAAATGATGGTCTATCATTCAGTAGTATGAAGTTACCAATTCTATAAAATTTAAATGTAAACTCTTGTATGTTCTGAAATCCACAATGTTGTAAATTTTTGAAGGCAGGGACTGAATGTTCCAATTTTCTATGAACTTGAAACATTAATTGAAGCACAGCCATGAGATGAAACAGTAATCAAAAATCTCTTCACGGTCTCTTCTAGCCATGATTATGACATTATGAATAAGCACTAAACCATTATTATACCTGAAATATAGGCAGGACTTCTACTTTTCAAACTACTTTACATACAATATATTCTTAATCTTCACAAATTTCCTTGAAAAAGATGGAAGAGGTCTTATCTCAAAATGAAGTAACACCTAATATTATTTTGTAAAGTGAAAATCAATATATCATGCCTAAAAAATAATCATTATTCCTATATTTAAGATAAAGAAACTAACACATAGTAAGTTACATTTTACAGACCCCAGGGTGACACAGCCATTTAAAATGAGAGTTAGAACTAGACTGACTCCAAATTAGTTACTACTTCTACTCTATCACTCTATAAACCAAAAAAAGCTCATAGAAAGTTTTAAAAACTAGAAAGAGGAAAATACTTCCGTTTCAGAGAATGTTAGAGGATTTACTAAACACAGAATCACAGATCACCATAGCTTTGTCACCACAGCATAAATAAAACCTTCATAACATCTGTACATAAAATGAATTTCTAACTTTACATTAATTCAACTATTATCTGATATTTTATTACTCAGATAAAGTGTTTTACTGATAATTACCATTATTAAAATATTGACATTACAGTTTCAGACATTATTTCTATACATTAAGGATGAATAACATACCGACAGTACCTTTTCCCCTTTCCTATTCCTGTACTTTTAAAATGAAAATAAAAATCTAATAAAAATAGTCAAATAGGAAAATAGTAAAATATTTTCTCTGAATTTCATAGTAACTGCATTATTAATTTAATTTCTATATAGCTACCCTCTAATAGTGACTCACAAATGTTTCTTAATGAATATTATACTCAATCATTTTATAAGCTAGATATAATGGGGAAATGTATAATTTGCATTTATATGGAACCCTGAACATAAGGATATCAAAGCAATTTAAAAGTTCTGTTTGTGATAAATTACACTACACTAAGATATGTCTTAGGTTAAAAAGATAATACTGACACCACCTTATTTTGTTCAGTGTCTTCAAGCTTATAAAGTATTTTTTCACATTACCATCTCATTAAATTTTCACAACTTTGAAGTAGAACTAGGATTTTTATCTCTATCTTAAAAGATGAGGCAACAAAGTCACAAAACAAGAAACGGAGTGCGTCTAAAACCAGGTTTTTAATGACTTCTGAATTTCACTATATAACAATCCTTTATTTTCCAGTTAAATATATTTGAACACAAAACAAATTCTGAAAATATGCAACATAACTTTTGCTCCCAACTAAGAATGCAATGGTGTCTCCCTATTTTTTGAAGTGTCCCCAAGTATTTATTGAACATTTACGTTGTAAAATCATTGAGAGGTACTATAGAGTTTACTGTAATTTATAGACTGATAATCAAAGCTCATAATTTACTGTATAGGTATGACTTTAAGTATGAGAAAGGAGGTAAGGAGAGTGAGAGGAGGTAAATATACTGATGTAGAATGAGGCAGAAAAGGTAAAAGAAAATAAGTCTCATGAAAGAAGTAACAACACAGTCCTTGGGTATTTAAAGAAGAAACATAACATTGAGTTGCAGTGTTTACCAAAGGCTTAAGAGAAAGGTGATATTTGACCTGGACCTTGACAAATAACACTCTAGTTCAAGATGGGAGATTAAATATACACATTAAGCTCTTTGCTCAAACAAATTGAAATCACAATGTTGAAGTATAGGAGATTAAATTCATAACTAAATTCATAATAGGGTTAAGAAAAAGAAGAAGAGAAAAATGGTGGACCAAAGAGTTCAACGAATTTCAAAAAGGGATAAACTAGAGCAAGCATCTTAGCAAGAAGTGGAAACAAACCTACAAAAAGGTAACGTGTCTTCTTTCTTTCCCACAGAGCCACAGTGACACTCTAAATTTGGGATCAGAGAGTGGCAATGAGCACAAATCAAGATGATAAATTTTAAGAACAGTACTTAGAACAGTTGTACAAGTAGCCCCTTCCTACACCCACCTTACCTACCTCCAGCCCCCGTGTTTTTACCTCTGAGTTAAAAACAGAGAGACTGTTCTCTAAAGATACAGACACCCCATGTGCTTGTTCTAGTGTCAATGGTGATGGCTGAGAATAAAGACCCCCTAATTTAATGTAGGGTTAAGGGCCAAAGCTCACTACCTGCTGATACCCTAAAGGTTGCCCAAAAGTGCAGCCAGCCAAACATGTTCTATCCTGGATCGACCCTCCCCCAACATTAATATAGGTGAGAGCAGGTAGGGAACACGACTACACCTATGGAGAGAAAAGCACATGCCAACTACCTACAGCAACCCAGCTCTAAATTCTTAGCTATGAGCAGACAATGGAGAAAAACTACACATAAGAGAAAAACACCAGAGGAACAAATAAACCAGTTGCAAAGGAAAGTAAGATCATTCAAGAAACAGATAAAACAAATTTAAAGAAAATTCTAATTAATACCCTTATGGTACCATCTCAAGTCTCATTATTAATAAAAGAACAGGTTGCTATGAAAAAACAGGTTTAGAAGAAGAAGAAAAAATTATTAGATGTTGAAATATGACTACCAAAAATTTCAACAGAAAAGATGAATGCAAAGGTGAAGAAAATACCCCAGACATAGAGCAGAAAGGACATATATTACTGAAAGAAAAATAAAATTTAAAGTAAAAAAATCAATCCAGAACTTTTAATATTAGTTAAAAACAGGTATCTCAAAGAGAAAAGAAAAAAATGGAGGGAAGAATATTATAGAAGAAACAATAGAATAGTTCCCAGAGCCAAAAAAAAAAAAAAAAAAAGTCTTAAGACTAAAACGTCCCAAACCATGGCCTCATGTAATTTCCAAACATTAAGAAAAACATAAAATTCTAAAAATTTTAGAGACAGAATAAAATACTTTTAATAAAAGTCGATCTGGCATCAGACTTCTTAAGATATGAGATCCAAGAAAACATAGAACTAATCTAGAAATGTGATTAAACGAAATACCAGGATTACAGCTGTGCAAGTAGAGTAAGTACAAGTTAGAGTAGGCAGTCAAAGAGAAGCAAAAAAAAAGAAAATTTTAAGAAGAAAAAATATATGTATTATTGCAAAGAGTGTAAGGTTTAGAGAGAGGAGGAAGATAGAAAAGGAAGAAAAGTAGAGGTGTTAACTTCTTCATCTTTCATAGAGGAAAGTAAAATGATACCATCTAAAATTGGTAGGCGAGAAATTGACGTTCTTTTGTGGGTAACTTCGTCTTTCCTCATTCTTCTTTCTTGTCTCCTTCCTCTTAAACTGTAAACACCAGATATTCTCAAGGAATGGCCTTAAGCCCTCATTTCATTTCTCCCATGGTCACCAAGTGACCTCACAGCTACAATGGAGTTCATTAATAGGTATAATATAAACATGTAGGAATATAAAACAGGAATACTTCAAAGTAGTTCAAATGAGGAGAGTACTTCTACTTCACTTTACATGCTCCTGTGGTAAGTTTTTCTTATATATTCATATACTTTTGTATACAAATATGTATATGGAAGGTGGTCTGGACAGCTATATAGCAAAATGTTCACTGTGATTACACAGACCTGGCAAGTAAAAGTACATGGCAGAGAAAGATAAGCATTTTTCTTTTAACCAATACACTAATCTGTTGACTATCTACTTATAGTAAGCAGGTATTCTCTTATAATACAACTATAAACTGCCTATATCTCATAAACATAACTTAAAAATTCAGAAGAAAAGTTCATTTAAAAATACTGAGCTATAGCATGCTTTACTACAAATTCAAATATTACCTCATTTTTTGTTTAGCTTTTTCAAAAGTTTCCAAATTTTGAAGAACATGCCTTTCTGGCCATTCCAGAGGATTGGTTTCCATTAGACTGGAGGAATCGGGTTCTACCGGAATGGAGTCTAAAGAGAAAGAAATACACATAAGTAGTGAAAAGTATTAACATACTGAATTTTTCTACATAAAAATGCATATTTATAGACAGATAACATCTGTGTATGTGTGCGTGTGTGTATAAAGGCATGTCGGGTTAGTTATATAATTCTTACTTTAAACATTTACTGAAGACCTCTCTGATGGCCTGAACTGCGCAAAATGCCATAGAAAAGTTGTTGGAAATAAAAATAAAATATCTCCTCATAATAAAAGTTAGCTAGCTAGAATTCTGAAAACTGAATTAGCATTATTAGGACTCATGTACAATAAAAGCTTAACTTTGCTATTTTTAGTGAAATTAGTTCTAAATGAAAAGGAGGCAATTCTGTAGAGAATATACTGAATATATTGTGAGATTTTTGTACTAGTAAGAGGAATTAGCACAAATAGACTGAAAATTTCCATATATTTTAAAAAGAGATTTTTAAAATCTCTTGTTATTTTACTACTAATAAAGTATTGTACATAAGGCTATGCTTATTGTTCTAGCTAATATGCTGCAGTGAACTAACATTCAGATTGCTGGTAACACTGGGATTCTCAACAAAACCTAAAGGAACAGCTTCCATTCTCATTAGAAATTATTGGTATATACAGATTGTTTCACCACCGGCAAAATTACTCACTGTATTATTTTTTTGGATTCTAAAACTATCTGGTTTTAAAATTATTACATATTGTTCTAATAAATTGACTGAAAATTATTGGATGTTAGCTATTTAACTAACCATCTATGCTGACAAAAATACTCATTTTATATTTTGGAGAGAGAGGTCTTCCAAAATAATAATTTGGTAAAAAAAAATAAATTAAAATGGAATCCACCCATATGTTATTGTTTCTTTACTTATTAAACTATTTAACCTTGAATATTTTAAAATATTTTCAATGCTTTTATTGGATTGCCCTCACCAAACACCATCCAAATACACCGGTTCCCATTTCTTCATAAGGGTGGTAAAATACTGATTATTTTATAGAATAATGGGCATCATAATAAAATAATATGCTTCTGAATGTTGACATGGCTTTCCACTAAAAGTATAAAGAAAAAAATCATTAGCAGTTCTGCACAGCTGCATGCAATGAGTTCACAAAAGAATGCAAGCCATCTTAAATAACATAAACATTAAATTTTTCCTAAATAATACACTATAATTAATTATCTTTGACTATACAACCTACATAAAAATAAATGACATAGGCTAAATATTAAGGAATAGGTGAAAAAATATTCATATGTATTGTCTTTGGGAAATTGTTTAATATAATTCTTACAGTAAAATAAAACACAATATTTTATTTTTGTGGCAGTCAGGACACTGGGCCATGCTTTCAAACAAAAAGCACAAAGGCTTTCGGAGAAACCAAGGGTACCGCTTTTAAAAAAAGCATTTTATTTTCCAAAAGAAACAAAGAAAAAGAACCCATACAATAGGGAAATAAGGAAAACTGACCTATAAAGTCACAAACCACAGGAAACAAAAAGAAAGTAATATCACTGATGACAATATGTGGTTAATAAATATAGACCATTATAATAGCAATATGAATAAACATGAATAAATCATAAAAGGTTACATTATATTATAATTGATATATTCTGTTTAATAAAAGCAAGAATTATAAACACATACCAGAAATTTCCTTTAAAATATCTGAAATAATAAAATAACGATCCTACCCCTATGTGTCAGGCACTGTGCTAGCCTATGGGATTACTGGAGAAAGCAAATAGGCACTCCTTGCCCTCAGAGAACACAGGCTTTGGAGAAAAGATGAATATTTAATAAATAACTACATAAATAGTACATATTTTGAAAATGTGATCAATAATTTGAAGAAAAACTATAAAGAGTGAGAATAACAGGAAGCAATTTAAACAGAGGAAGGTCTGGGAAAGCCTCTTTGAGAAAGTGATATTTAAATCAAGATCTGAAAAATGACTATCAGTTAATCAGGTAAAGGCTAGGAGAAAAGAATTGCAGCAGAAGACATTGCATATGTAAAGTTCCCAAGGTGGAAAGGAATGTAACAGCTAAGGAAAGGAAAGATTTTCTGTGGTGATAAGGAAACAGAAATGTGACACTGGAGGACTAGAATAAACAGGAAGCCATTTTACAAATCATGTTAAGGATGCTGTATTATGTTTGCAATTGGAAGCAATCAAAAAGGTTTGAATAACGGAGTGACATAATCTGACTTACATTTTAAGATGAGCACTCTTGTAGCTCAGTGTGTTAACAGTGTCCTGGAACTTGACTTTGTACTGGTAACTCTAAGATACATTTCCTTAAACTTACGTAAAAGCCCTAGCAATTACTTGAGCCCTTCATTCCTTACCGTTATCTCCCGTACAAATCCTCTGGTAAGCCAACCTCTCTCTAGATCTCAGTTTGCTTTTTCTTACCTCCCATGACTCTGAGTATGGTGCTTCACCCCTCTGGCAAATTCTACCTTCTCGTCTCTGTCTAGATCTTATGCATCACTTAAGACCTACATCAAGTCCCTTGGCTCCTAAACAGCCTTCTGTGATGACTCTACCCTAGTTATAGTCCTCTCTTGTAAATTCTTATTTATTTATTTAACCAGCATTTACTTCCTACTAGGCAATTTTCTAAGCAATTCACAAATAACTAATTTAATCTTCACAACAACCTATGTCATCCCTAATTTAAAAATAAAGAGAGTCTCAGAGAGGTCAGAAAACATACCCAAGGTCATGTGCAAGTAAGCTACAGAGCCAGCATTCAGTCTTGCTAGTCTTGCTCTGGAGCCCATGCTGTAACCATGGAGCTATGCTCTCTCACTTACTAAACACATCCCCTATTTACAAGTAATCTAACAACGTCTCTAGAATCTTTCAGATTACTTTGTAATGCTATTTAACTTGGGTACTGATATATACTGATGATAATGATAATATAAATAACAGTTTTGGGGCATTTATTGTGTTAAGTGTTTCGCATGTATCAACTCAGGGTTATCCTCACAATAGGGTTATCCCCACAATAACCCTAGTAAGTGGGTTATGTTATTACTCTCATTTTAACATGAGGAAACAGAGTCGTAGAGAGGTTGAATATCTTGTCCAAAGATATTCAGCTAGCAAGTGACAAAAGTGAGATTTTAACCGATGGTCTAGCTCCAGAGCCTGTGTTTTTACACAAGCACTATATACTGTTTTTATGTCTTGCTTTCCAAATAGATCATAAGCCTGTTGAAAGCAAAGGATCAAGATTTTTACTTCTTTGTGTACCTTCAGTATCAAACACAGAAAAGGAACTCAACAAACATTATTGTCAACTTGATTCTGTGGTCATTTTCTCATTAACCTATGCAATAAAAATGATTCTCACAGAATAAAAACAAAAAATTGTCCTCTACACTTAAAATGGTGTTAGGCAATCTTCAAATGCTTTCTTGTTAGAGCCTGAAAAGCTTCTCTATATTCAAACTCATCACGATAGAACCCAGGAAAAGAAAAAGAAATCCAATTAAATACTGAAATGATTTCCTGCTCCCTCAGTGAGGTTTGGTGACTGTTCCTGCCCTAATGAGTGGAGAATATGGAGTATTTTACCATATGTAATTTTACCTCTACTAAATTGACTATGTATATTTTGCTTTCTTCACTTTATGAAAATATAGCTTGATAGAAATCTACCCATTCTAGCAGCTTAGTGAGACTAATGAGAGAGATCACTTTAAAATGTTTCTACCTCTGCTCAGAAACAATTATACTGACCACACTTAATGAAAGAAGTTAAAAGCAAATCTGAAATGTTTAAATGATGAGAAATACAGTTTACCATATATGCGTGCATACTTGTATATATAAATACATAACATCACTTAAATTTATAAAATATATTTTGATGCGATCAATCATTTGATAAATTTTAATAATAACCATAATAATTGTCATAGATGCCACACACAAAAAAAAAGAAATTAAAATTTAAAGTAACAAAAAACTTACCATTTAACATATTGGAGGTTTTAATTTTGTCTGTCTTTCTTAGAATTGTTTTAGGAATAATAGCATCAAAATTATCTAAAAAGCGTTCCCTTGTGAGTATTAACAGACTTTTGAGTTCAGCAACAGAAACTGTTTCAGGCTGCTTTGCCAACTTTCTCCTTTCTGTAAGACAAATAACACAATTAACTATATAACTATTATTTTAAACCCTCTCTGGAGCTCATCTAAGAAAACAAGTTTCCTCTTTTATGGAAAGTATTTTCAACAGTAAAACAAGTGAATATCTCCAGTAAATCAACATTCCCATGTAGGCCTGCTTTCATTTTAATCCCATTTGTAGATAATGAGAGAATTTCCAGTTATGTGAGATAAACAGAAAGAGTAATCTATTAACACCAAAAGTTGCTAAATGAGAAAGACAAGTTTATAAAATTTTCAGAGCATAAAAATGGCCTTATATTCATGCTTATGTGAAAATAAAACCTGTTAGACTTTTAGTTAAATATGCTAGCTTGGCTACTTCTATTTCTTCTCTTTCCCCAAATCTAAAATCATAGCAAAGGAATAAAAAGGGTCAACATAAGAAGAAATGAGAAATAATGGCACTTTTCAACAAATTTTGCAAGTAGAAATGACAGTGGAATGGTAACTAGTCAGTAGAGCAGAGGAAGAGTCACTTTGGGTGCCTGCAAAGAGGCACTATCCAGGAGCAGGGGGCAGATGGTGGTGAGACGCTGGACTAAAATGGGATTGGATGTGTAATGAGCAGTTAGAACTCCAGGGCCCTCCTAACCCTGCCTCCAGCCCAGCCCTCATAGCCAGGTAAGTCTCCTTTCATTTATTTATTTAATTTTTTTGCAGACCCAAACTATGGGACATCAGGTACACTGAAAGGTGGTATTGAGATTGGGGTTAAAACTAAGGGTTTAAATAAAAGTCTATCTATACTAAAAGGTCAGACTCTAAGTCCTGCTGCTGAAAAGCTAGCTGCCACAAATGCCCAACTGGAAAGATCAAAGGACTCTCCTTTTGAAAAATGGAACACCCTCAGAGAAAAGAGCTCTAGATACTGATATTGGGGTGGAGTAAGGAGTAGGAGCTCACGAATAAAATATTGAATTGTCACCCTACCACACTACAGTGAAGCTTGCCATATATTATATTAGAGGTAGGCACATAAGACTTCCAATTTAAAATAGAATGGACAGAAAAGAACTACCAGACATTTAAGGAAAGGTGTTGAAGAGAAAGGTGGCCTTATGCACAAGAATTTGATTCAGTAACACTTCTAGTTTCCCTCTCTCCCCCATCACTCACTGAGCTAGTCAGAAACTAGGCATGCTCTGATCAGACCCTTCCTCTCTTCATTTCAGCTAGCAAGTCTTCAGGATGTATGCTTTCTGCAATGTGGGAAGGGACTTTCTCCTGCATAGTTGGTCTGCAGTTGCCTATCTCTGACAGCCATTCAGTGGCAAAGTTCAATTCTGGGTATATACGTGAGAAAGCCAACCTGGCCATAGATCTAAAAAGCCCCTCTTTAAATCCAGCTTTCGTGTATAATTTATTTCCGTCTGTGTGTTACTTAGGTTTATTTCTCAACTAGTTCCAACTTTGGGAGGAAAACTGGATATTATTTATTGGGAGCCCCAAACTAAAAAATATCCAGGATAAAAAGAGGGACTAAAGCAAACAAAGAGAAAAAAGGAGCCCAGCAGAAACAAAAACATTGGAGGGAACACAAGAAAGTTTGTGATAATTTCCCCATAGAAATAAGAGAAGATACTGCACCCACAAAACAAGTACAGGATGCTTTGACAAAGGAACAATCAATGAACAAGGAATGAGTGACTCTTTAAGCACACGAGAGCTCAAATTTCAAAAATTCCATAAAAGAACTGCAAAATAAAATGGAAGATAACCCCTAGAAACTAGAACAAAAAGATAATATATAAATAGAAAAAGGAAATTAGGCATTTTGTCCAGGAAAGTCAATATACAACTAATAAGAGTTCTAGAAAGAAAAAAAAAAATAGGGAGAAAATGGGAGGAAGGAAATGATTAAGTGGGTAAGTAAAGAAAAACTTTCAGACTTAAGGATATGAATCTTCTATTTAAATGGTCCATCAAGTATACAGCTCAATAAATGGGGTGTGGAGGAGAATGGAGAGATATACACTATGACTTAGAGCAAAGCTTGCATAAAGAAAATTTCTGAAGATAAAGTTTCTAGAAAAGGGATGAAACCAAACAAACCAAAAGTAGATCACCACAAAGAAGTATTTAATATTAGATTTCTCAGCACAAACACAGCAAAGTAGAAGACAATGGAGCAATGTCTTTGAAACTCCGAGGGTAAATGATTTTCAACCTAGAATTTTATCAAGTAAAGATATTTTCAGACATGCAAAAACTGAAAAAATATATGCCCCATGAACTTTTACTCATGAAGCTACTGGAAGATATGCTCCAACCAAAGGAGTAATCCAAGAAAAAGGTGGTTAAGGGTCTAGGAAAAAGGAGATTCCAAAAGAAGGAAAGAGAAAAATTCAAAATATCAGCAAGTCTAAGAAGCAATCAGTCCATAGTTGAGCAAAATATGAAACACTGGAAAAAAATTAATAGAGAAATAAAAAGGAACTGATATGTTTGAACATATGATGAATGTTAATGATAGGAGTGTAGTAGAAGTGCTAGAGCCACCGGAAAAACATAATATTTTGTCTGTATAAAAGACTAGGCAAATTTAAGAAAAAAATAAGGTGATTATCAACCATAAGAAAAACAAAGGATTATATAAGAAAGGCTATTTGCTCACCATCATTTATCACATGGCTCAGTAGTAAATTTATTTATGTAGTTGTAATAATGTTAAAACTAACCACTGATTTAACCAAAATTCGTGACTTCACTTTAAGGGGTGGAAAGGGAAAGTGAAGATGATATAGGCCAGCAGTCTTTATCTTCCATAGTTAGATGTTAAGATCATGCCTGAAACTGGTAAATCAAGAAATAGCAGCATACATACATTATTTGGAAAACTGGAGGAAATGCCACGAGACCTTGTGGAAGAGCTGAGGATAGCTGCCTACAGGGACTGAAAGATGGGGAGAGATGGGTAAGGCATTGCTGCTTGCCATTTGAAGTTTTTTAATACCATTTGAATTTTCAAACTATATCCATGTATTACTTTGATAAAAATATTTCATTTTAAAATACTTCTAGACTAATAACATTTTCTTCTATAATAAAATAGTAAATTATAAATTCATAAAGAATTCAATTCAACCAACGTTTATTGAGAACTTACTGCCTGAAAAATGCTGTGCTGTGCTCTTAGACACAGGTGTAAAGCATCTCACATTATACTACCTGAGGTCAGTACACAGATAATGCAAGGGAGTAGGTCGAGGAGGAAGCAATCAGTATCAAGGTTCTACTTCGGAACAGCAGCTTTATGATACAAGCCTCTGTAAAATCCCACCTCACCAATGAGGACCTTGGTAGGGTCCTTCCAGATCTGACCCAAGATAAGTAACATGGTTTCTGCTGTCAAGAACATTAGTAACAATAAAATGACGGTTGTAATATATTCTGCTTCTATTATATCTTCTTAGAAAATTAAAAGCTTCTTTGTTTTTTATTTTCTGAACAAACTGCTGAGAGCCAATATAAAACAAAAAGTTACCAACGGTTTGCTTTCATCTGAAAGAGGCACAATGGGTAATGTGCTTCAGAAATTAGGTCCTACATTTTTATTAATGCTAAAAATACAGTCAAATCTGAACCTGACCAATACTTATTAAAGCTGTCAATTATATCAGAATTTGGAGAGCAGGGTAAGAATTTGTATTGACCTTAATAACTGAGAAAGAGAGAGAGAAAATAGATAAAATTTAATAGAGTTATAAGCAGGATAATTTACCTAGGCAAAACATAATCTCCACACAAATAAGTGGCAGAAAAATATTGAACTAAGGTCTAAAAATGAGTGAGCAAGAAAATGTTACATTCCTACAAAAGCTAGTAATAACTAAGGATTCATTAAAGAATAATGTAGAAGTAGAAGAGCTAAAGGAATCAGCAGACGGAGCAATCAGGTTTGCACTGGGTTCTATAAATTTTAAAAAAGATGTAGGGAGCTCAGAGTACTAACTACAACAAAATGACAATGCTGCTGTTTTGATGTTTATTTTGCATTATCCTGAAGTTTTTTTATCTAAAAATTATTCAGCATTCTTACATTTGTTGAAAAATTGGTGTAACAAGATATTTAATATTACCAAAAACAAAAGTTGTAAATTACAAAAAATTACGTAAAATATAAACTTATAAATTTTAAATATCATCATTCTAATATAATAGTATTAAATATAATTTTCAAAATAAAGTAAAACTAATAAAAATAAATTAGTTTAAAAAAATTAAGACCCAACGCATTTTATTCCATTTTTGTGTTATTTTAAAAAACAAAATACCTCAATAGTGTCATTAATGAGTACATTTTTGTGCAAACTTTTCTAGCTGTTCTTTCTAATTTGGTACTAGTCAGGGAAATAGTGGAAAGACAGTATTAATAATAAGCCTATTCAATGTTTTGTCGATAATTTGGAGAAATCTTTTCTAACAAGTTTGTTTTTCTGCAAGAACTAGTCTTTGTATTGAATCACTGATTTTTTTTTTCAGAGAAAGTTGTTCTCATTAATTCTTTAGTTTTCATCATGTATAAATGAATTAACTGTATTAATTTAAATACTTTTCTATTCACATTCTTTTATTTGAAAATCACTGAAGTAGATATGTTTCAAGCTTACATTGGAAACTTTTTTTTTTGCTATCATTTTCTTCTGCCTTATGAGATATAGAAATTCTAAATAGAGGATGCATCTTTGTCCCTAGATTTTTAATCCAGTATTAACTCTCGGAGAAGAGATTTGTTCAGCACGTATTTTCATCATAATGGATTAACTGGATCATTAACTGCAATCAAAATTTAATGCTTCAGATCGCAAATTGGCCTTTTCATGGACACACCCAGAGCTAGTGTTTCCAGCAGCTACTAGCTCTAAAGTCTTCTTTAATTTCAGGTCCCCTACTTACCCTCTGCCAAATGTGGTGCATCCCTAGAGGTGCAGGCATTTCTTTAGCATTTCTGAACCCTTCCCCCCCACCCCCACTCTCCCTGCCCCATCATAGACCTTTTATTCACACCTCAGCAGCCTAGTTATAGCTGTCAGTATTTCTCTTCTCACCCAACTAGGAGGAATGGCCCTACTAGGTTTAACTCTTCTCCTTTTCCAAAAAGAGATGCACTAGCTTCAGATTCAGAGAGCTCTCTGCTTTTCCACTCTGACAGTTTTTCTGGTTAGAAGGGTGAGGAAGAGAGGTGAAGATGAAAGAGCAGAGATATTGAAGGAACTGAGTTACAAAGAGCTGTAGGAGGCTTATGGCAAGAAAATCAGAGCCTGAAAGGTGTTTGGCAGGGATAGAACAAAGTCAAAAAGCAAATACTTACTACTGGCTGACGTATGAAATAACACGTTTAGATCCACACAAATACTGGTATTTTAATATACGTTTTTTGGTTTTAGCATATACTACCTTTTATTGAAACTGATTTATCTTTCTAATTATACTTTCCTTGAGCAAACAACATTTTTTAGTTAAAAAAAAAAAGAAATCAATGGTTAGAGGAGCTCAAGGGTATGAAATTACCCTGGCTTTGTACGACTGAAAAAGTTTGTAATCCTTACGTGAATAATTGAGATCAAGTACTCTAAAATTATCTTCTATTGAATAAAACAGGCTATTGAATTCAAGATATTTAAAAAATGTTTTTAAAGAAAGAAATGATAGTTTTTATTTTATATTTATAATACATAATTATAATATTTTTTCCTATGTGTACCTAAGGAGGCCTTACGATTTGAATCAATTTTCTCAGAAATTATGTATCAATGATTTGCTTGAAATAAGTTCATATTAGGCAATAATGAACACTTAAAATTTATATAAGAAATTAAGATTGATAACCAACTTAACAGTAAGAGGAAAAACCTTAAATTATGACTCTTAAAAAAGTGTTAATTTCCTGAATAAAGAAAATCCATAATACCAACTTTACTCAATATGTGAAATGTTCTTAGTTATTATTGATGATCATGATTAAAGTCTAAGAATCAATGTTCAAGTTAACATATTAATTTCTCTGGGACTTGCATTTTTTTCCTATTAGCAGTCCATCCTCCTACTACCAAAAATATATAAAAAGAAATTTTAAAAAGAAATCTATATTAAACAGAATAACATCTATGTATCTTTTCTAACATACAGCTAAAAACAAATTTTGAAATATAAAATTTGCCTGGTGACATATTTTACAAATGTTAATAGTGATGTACAAATAAATAGGAATATTCTGAATCTGGTGAAAATAAAATTGCAGATCTCTTCTACTCTACATCATTTCTATCAAAAATAATTCTATAAATGAGTATCATACCTAAAAGACAAAGTATATAAGAAAAACTGCAAATAAAGATGGTTTATGTCTGAACAAGTCAACATTCTTATAATAGGGTGAGATATATAAATTATTACTTACTCAGGCATTCTTTCAAAACCAAAACTTGGACATTAGCTAACTTTTTTTCTCTCTGTACAACTTGCTCCCCAGAAAAATGTGGAAGTGATAAGTCAAAAGGAAAGCCTAAGAAATAGAAAAAAGTCAACATTAAAGATGCCCTATGCCAGTAATTAACATTCAGTTCCTATGAAAGGTGTTATGACATGATTAAAAAAATAAGTCAATCACTCACCTCTCTTGATCTTACATATTTCAAAGTAAATAATAATAATTAAGCAGCAGAAAATAAGCATACTAAATTATTTTACATTTTAAACATTGACCTGATTCTTAAATTGAGGCAATTTAGGTAGCAGAGAATTCCCGGCATCACATTTTCTTCTACCTGCTAAGGATTCACAGATGGAGTACAGCAGCTAGTCTCTAAAGATACCCTCCACCCCTCGAACAAACCGCACCTCCTGTGATTCCTCCATGTGCAGTCCCGTCCACAATGGATTCAGGCTCACCTATGTGCTAGACGGACCCAGGGTAGCCTTAGCCAAATCTCTCCTGACTTTCTTCCTGCCTATAGTACTCAGAGTAACTATAGAATGCACTGAGAATATACTATCTTAAGACAGGGAGGGACTTCCCAGACTGCTTGGGCTTTCTTCCTCTGTGCCCTAAAAGCAAGATGTCCTTCAAAGCTTTGCCCAGTGAGTCACCTGGGCCCTCAAGTATACAACCCAGCATTGTCTGCCTCTTGGAGTCCCTCAGCTGTAGCGCAAGTGGGGCACACACAGTCAAGACTCCATCTGCCCCGGGCAGCTTTCTTGAGTCTTGGGGGACCAGCTCAGTTGTATGTGTGTATTTTCTGTCACACTGGACTCAGACAAATTGGTAACCAGTGCAGGGTGGACATAAATAGTATCCCAGGAAGCAGTGGGCATTTAGACTCCGATTCCTGGTCGTTGGCACAGTGCTGATATTCGCTATTCTCTACACTATGGGAGTCCTCCCTCAGGCTAATGATTATCGAACCTGCTTTGCACTATGTAACCAATGAGGTATGGTACAAGTGAAAATTAATAACTTTTGGGCTAAGACACGGAAAGTCTTGAAGCTTCTTAAAACAATAGCTCTAAGGGAAGTCAGCAACCATATAAGAAGTCACACTATCCTGAGACCATGATATTATAAGGAAGCTCAAGCTAGCCATGGGAAAAGGACATGTGGCAGGAAAATCAGCCCTCATCTGTTCCAGCCATACTAGCCCAGGCACCAAACATGGGAATGAAGAAGCTATCTTGGATACCAAGCCTTGTGGAATCTTCAAATGACTGAAGCCCTAGCTGTATGTCATTGTGATTGTACGTGGGATCTCAAAATAGAAAACATCCAGCTGAGTCCACTCAACCCACAGGACCATGAAAGAGAATAACAAATTGTTGTTTTTAAACTAAATTTGGGATAGTTTTGTCATGCAGCAATAGATAACCAAAACACAGAGCTTGGGAAGAAGAGAGAAAGATGGGCAATAAAATAGAACAAGAGGCTTGAGAATAAGTAAATGAAAAATGATAAATATATTATAAAAAAATAATGTGTATTTAAAGTGGAAAATACTAAAAATTTCATTTTTATAATTGAAGACTGGACATACTAAATTTTACTAAGAATGATGTAAAAGAAATTAACTTTGCACTCTAAACTGTAAAAGTATGTTATATGTTTAAAGTAAAAGGTTAATTACATTTAATGTCTAATAATTCTTCTACCTAAAACCATAACAATCAACCACACATGCAAACAAATATAAAAATGTTTTTTCTCCTAAAGTTAGCACTTACTCAATTTGGCTTCTTCTGTCTTTGTTTTCATCTTTCCATGAATTAAACTGAGTACAAATGAGCCATTGATCTGGTTGGCTGAGTGAATCAATGTAGCTTTACACCTTCTATTGCTATTACCTTGTAACAAGAGATAATAGCTAGAACGCTCTCCTTTCACTTCAACATCTGGAACTAAACAAAAACAGCCACCTTATTAAGTATATGAACATTCAGCACACAACATGGCAGAGGCATACATTTGACCCACAGGATATAATAAAATTTCTATGTTATTTTAAAATAAGCTGTTACTCAATACATTTAAGGCTAGTAGTTCATTTAATTGAGAAAGCTGTTAAAGCAGAGAATCATAACAAAAATGATTCTCACCAAGCATAAACTGCTTATTTTAAATTAAAACTATGTGTACTCATTCATTAACTTTTGATGAGGTTACTAGAGTTTCAAGGTATTTTTCTTACATAATAAAATCAATAATGTATCAACTACTATTTTCAACTTCTATTTCTTTAAAGTGGAATAAACTGACTCCTGCGAGCACACACAACTTAATTGGTGGGAGTAGAAGTGTGTAGCTATATTTGAGAGTAGCTTTTTGCTTCTTGCAGTGGGCATCCAAGTGTTTTACGGAGGGAACGGAGAGCATTCATTAATCTGGCATGCCAGTTATGTGAAGGTCACTTAAGACAGCTTCTAGTATATTTTAAAAACAAATCAAGTGAGGGTTATGGTGAAGGTTGAAGAAAAACTGTGAAGCCTTTGAGATTAAAAATAGAAGTAGAATACTTTTTGTTGAAGACAGTGAATTGGACATGAGCATTTATATTCACTATCTCCTGAAATTCCACTAAATGAGAATAAAGAGGTTTTTAAAATAGTATTAATTTACAAGGACTAATATCTGGCAGAAGAGACAACAGCAACTAAAATTTGAAAGCAGGAAAGCATATGAACAATTGGTAACAGACTTCAGTCTCTCAACTGTTAAAGAAGCTGAGAAAAACAACAGAGAAAGCCCTGAAGCAACACAATTTATACTGCAAGTGTCCTTGAGAGGCTTTGGAATGGTGGTCCCAGATGGCACTGGGAACAAAATGAAGGTAGAATAGAAAGATAGGTTGAAAGCCAGCTTGGGAAGCAGTTAGGCTTCCTGATCCCTTCTTATTCTATTAGTAAAATGACTATCCTTTCCCAGATGAGAAGACTAGAGGTTTATTCTCTGGAGAAAATAAAACAAAGTGTCTCTGGTTAGGAGACATAAGATAGAGTTAAGGATTGGAGTCCTAAACTGATAATCAGTGAATCTAAGTGAATGCTTAGATACTGAATATTGAAACCCCTTACCTTTCTTCTTTTGCATAATTTCCAGAATTTTAAAAGGTAGATAGCAGAATTGAAACTTATTTTGGAAATATGGCCGGTCCTAAAGGAAAGCCTAAAAAAATCTCAACATTGAGGAGTCACCTAATGTAATATCCCACTGAGATCACCCTAAAATGAAGCTCACAGTCAATAAGCTACCCCTATGCCCAAATGTTTCAATCAGCTTTCTGATACTCTCTTGTAAATGTGAGCAGGCAGCCAAAAATTATGGGACCTCAAGGAAAGCCTCTAATATGAAAACCAGAGGCTGGCCGGTTCGAAGGTAGTGAGTTATCTCAATTGATTGTTCACAGTCAGCTGCAGATCAAACCTCTTGTTCTATTCCTTCCCCCCTCCTCACTATAGATTTTTAGTCTTAAAAAAAAAAAAAAAAGCCAAACTACTATTCCTCTCTGCTTTTATAAATTTAACTATTTTAAATAATACAGAGGGTAGGAGGAAACTTTCGGAGGCGATATGTTTATGGCACAGGCTATGGTGGTTTCACAGACGTATACTTATTTCCAAATTCAAGTTTTATACATTAAATATGTATAGCTTTTTGCCAATCATACCTCAATAAAGTGGTTTAAAAAATAAAATAAAGAGCTTATGGAAATTAAGAAAGCAGAAATAAATACTCCAACTAAAATGATTAGGAGATAAATTTTAGTAAATCTACCAGAAAGCAGAATAAAAAAACAAAGAAATGGAAAATAGGAGAGAAACTGAGCCAGGAGGAACCATCCCCAAGCAAGGTCAAAACTGATGCTAGAGGCGGGTTACTGAAGTAAAGATAAAGGGCATTTAAGGAATGATGACAGTAATAGAATGTTCTTGAGTATAAGGGCTACATCATGTTCAACATCATAGTCCTGTCAGCTACAGTGCTTAGAACATAGTAAGTGTTCAATAAATGTTGACTGAGTCACAAAGATGGAAAAAATTATTGTAATAACCATTTAGTATGAGCATTAATAATGGAGGATTTCTTGAAATACTGATAGAAGGACAACAATCTGGAAGTGATTGTATAAAGCTAAGGAACTGCAGAGATACAAGAGATCTCAAAGAATAAGATGCCACTACAAAATAACTAAGAACTACTGGAGTCAACTCTGGCCAAACCTGAGGTTTGTTTGGCTCCTTCCCTAGCATTCCATAAACATGTTCCATTGAAAGGTCCTCCTTCCTTGACATTCTTCTTGTTCTCTTTCCATTCTAATCTTGCCTTTTCAATCTTCTTTATTGGCCCCTTCAAACCCTCATGCATTTGTCCTTGCTTCATTTCCTCATAATCAAGTATCCTCCCTAAGCAAGCACAATTGCTCCTGACTGATTGCACCAATACAAATCAATACATTAGGTTAGTGAAAGTTACCTCTTTAAAAAAGTATCTATGTCTCTATTTCCCTTAAGTTTATTTTAGGGGTTATTGGGATGGCAGGGTGAGAAAGTCTGTGGACCCACTCCCCAGCAATACAAGCACAACTGGTAAAATTATCTGAAGGGTATATAGCAAAGGAAATGTCCAATCAGAAATTTATACTAAGATTAGGTAAAAATTCTGAGAGTCTACAGCACTTTGGCCACCACCTACTTCTTCCCAACCCACTCCCAACGCAGACAGATGGAAGTTCCAATGCAAACAGGTATAACTAAGATGGTTCTCTCTCTTCCCTCAGCTCTCAGTCAAGGGCTAGAGTACATTATCGGGAGGGGCAGGCTGCCAGCATTTCTCATCCCATCTAATCTGAGTTGAAGAGGCTAAATTCCTGATGAGTATGATGAATTCAGGGACTCTCTTCCTCCACCTAACCCCCACTCATAGGGTACAGGCTCTGCCCTGGAATAGGCAAGCTGAGAAAAGTGCCCAAGGGAAGAGACTTTAAGAATATAGCCCTAAACTCTTCCCCAAGAAACTGACTTTATTTGAAATAGAGTGTGGAGAAGTTTAAGCCTAAAGGTGGTCTCAAAATCAATAGAAATTTGGTTATAAGCAAATAAAAGGAAGTTGGTAGTTCACTTAGTTAACAGAAACAAGCATGACAGAGAAACTGGGAAAGAGACAGCTAAGAAGAGACATCCATGTGTCAGAACCCAATTCAAAGACTGGCCTTGAAAACTACTCAAATTTAACTGGATCAGCAATTTAAATGGTTGTGCAGCAATTTAGGGCCCAGGGCATCGTCAATAACAATAAAGCAATGAGCTGGCAATTAGTAGAGACTAACAGCTGGATGTGAGACCAAATGAGGCAGACAAGGGAAAGATCAGGGAAAGAGAAAGTGATAGTCCCACAAAAACCACTGTACTCCTAGAATGAATGTGGCCACACTGAAGGCCACATCCTTAGAGGACCGACAGCAAAGCCTTTAATTGTGGAAGAAATAGACTTTATTAAAATAGCCTAGCCAACTCACAAAACAAATAAACAAACAACAAAAACAAATGTACTAAAAGCAGGAATCATTAACCAGTGGCTACAATATATTACCTAAAATGTCATTTTCATCAAAAAATTGAGAATCATGCAAAGAAACAGGAATGTGTCACACACACAGGCGAAAAAGCACGTGACAGAAAAATGCCTGTGAGAGGGCCCAGAAGTCAGACATAACAAAGACTTCAAAGTAAACATAAATATGTTCAAAGAACTAAAGGAAACCATGCTTAAAGAAGAAAAGAAAGGTGAATATAAATAAAAAGATAGATATTACAAAATAAAAACTAAATGGAAATACTGAATCAGAAAAATACAATAAACTTAAAAGGGCTAAAATCATACAAATTACATGCTGTCATCACCATACAGTGAAATTAAAAACTAATAATAGAAGAAAGAGGAAACCCACTTTTAGATTTACACTCAAAATAATTTTAAACCTGTACATGTATATTCAGAGCAGCATTATTTATGATAGCCCCAAAGTGTCAACAGCTCATGTTCATCAACTGATGTGTGAATGTGTAAATGTGTGATGTGTAAATAAAATGTAGTACATCCAAACAATGGAACACTATTCAGCAATAAAAAGAATGAAGTACTGGTACATGCTACAACATGGGTGAACCTTGAAAACTTATACTAAGTGAAAGAAACTGGCCATTAAACACTACATATTGTATGATTACACGTATGTGAAATGTTCAGAATAATCAAATCCACACAGACTAAAACAGATTAGAGGTTGCCCAGGGATAGGGGAAGGGATGGGTGGTAGGAATGGGAAGTGACTGCTAATGGGTATGGGTTTCTTTCTGGGGAGATAAAAATGTCCTAAGATTGATTGCAGTAATGGTTACACAACTCTGTGATTATATGAAAAACCACTGAATTATACACATTAAAGAGGTAAAAATGTATGGTATATGAATTATATCTCAATAAAGCTGTTTTTAAAATTTATATTTACCTTAGGAATGTAAAGTTCTACTCACAAAAAGAAAGTTCTTTAGAGTAGACAACCACACAGTATATAAAAGGTCAAACTGTCTACATAATATAGAATTTTATATATATATATATATATATACACACACACACACACACACATGCATATCCCAAAATGCTAAGGAATAAAAAACTACTGTAATTTTATTACAATGGTAACAGTTTATTTCACAGGTATGAACATACTAGGGGTTATAGCCTAGCTCTCAAGACAATCATGAAGTATAAAAAACAAATTTTGCAATTAGATTGCAACAAAAGACGTTAATCCTGTTCGTAAACAGTTTTAGAAAAAAAAATTTAAAGAAAGGTTATTAGAAAGGACAAACATTTGTTACCGGTTTTATTTTAAACTAAGGTTTGCCAAAAGATACAGTGACCTCAATTCATTTACCATCTTAGCACTTTGCCAATACCAGTGATGTGTGTCTCTTCAGTCTATGACATTGTTTCCACATTTATTTTAAACCCCCATCACCTTCATTAGCATCTTAATCACTGAAGCATGTACTTACAACAATCTTATTTTTCTCAAAAGAAATATTTACTTTAAAGAACTCCCCAAGCCGGGCGCCGTAGCTCACGCCTCTAATCCTAGCACTCTGGGAGGTCGAGGCAAGTGGATCACTCGAGGTCAGGAGTTTGATACCAGCCTGAGCAAGAGCGAGACTCCATCTCTACTAAAAAAAATAGAAAGAAATTAGCAGGCCAACTAAAAATGTATAGAAAAAGTTAGCCGGGCATGGTGGTGCATGCCCGTAGTCCCAGCTACTCGGGAAGCTGAGGCAGAAAGACTGCTTGAGCCCAGGAGTTTGAGGTTGCTGTGAGTGAGGCTAATGCCAAGGCACTCTAGCCCGGGCAACAGAGTGAGACTCTGTCTCAAAAAAAAAAAAAAAAAGGAACTCCCCTAACCATAATGACAGTGTAGTCATTTAAAAAATGTTGTTCCAGATTTGGCAGGTTTTAATTGAAGATTTTTTTTTTTTTTTTTTTTGAGACAGAGTCTCGCTTTGTTGCCTGGGCTAGAGTGAGTGCCATGGCGTCATCCTAGCTCACAGCAACCTCAAACTCCTGGGCTTAAGCAATCCTACCGCCTCAGCCTCCCGAGTAGCTGGGACTACAAGCATGTGCCACCATGCCCGGCTAATTTTTTTCTATATATATTTTAGTTGGCCAGATAATTTCTTTCTATTTTTAGTAGAGATGGGGGTCTCGCTCTTGCTCAGGCTGGTCTCGAACTCCTGACCTTGAGCGATCCACCCGCCTCGGCCTCCCAGAGTGCTAGGATTACAGGCGTGAGCCACCGTGCCCGGCCTGAAGATTTATTAAATAACTTTTATAAAAACACTGTAGAGAGTAACAGATTTACAATTAGTATAGTTATTCCACTCTCATCATTCTTCCTAAAGAAATAAGAGAAAATGATTCTAAAAGAAAATTTCTTTCCAGTTTCAACTGTTCTATTTACACTTATTTATCAGCCCATAAGGGGATGTTTGGCTTACATGCTCCTACTCTACCAAAAACATATATACGTTCTGGATATACTATATAGATAAAATGGGAGAAGCAGAAACTACCAAGTGTTTGCTTGTTGCACCAAATTTTACATATAACATATAAACCACGATGAAGTCTTACATTATTAGTAGTATTTTGTTAACAAATTAATTCTTATATAATAATAATCAAGTCATTCTATGTCAATAAGTTTCTTAGTGTTTCTTAAAAATTCTACAACACTCCTTTCTTTTTAACAGTTAAACAATATGAAAACAAAATTGTACTATTCTAAAGGGGAAATAATATCTCATGTAATGTAAGGGAAAATAAAAATATCCCAGGATGACTGGGGAAACGGGATATTCTGGATAAGTAAATACTCTGACTTACCGATCAATTATTTTAATAATCATACTAAAAGTTAAACAACAAAATAAAATCTAGCCTTCAATACGGGCATCTTAGGAGGCTACACTCTTTTTCAACGATGGTATCACTGTTTAATTCTAGACTCAACTTTTGAAACAGCCCTTAGTGCCAGCTGAGGCGGTACAAGAAAAAATAATCAGTCTAATTACTTCATATTCATAAAGCATCTTCCAAAATGTATTACATAGCTTGGTCCCCCAACTTATTCATCAGACCAAGCTCAGAACAATTTAGCATAAAATTTAGCTGCCACTGAGATTGTCCAAAAAAATGCTTATGGCTCAATTCTAAAAAGAATATAAAATGGTTTAAAAAATGGTGGTATTGTTGAATAGGTATATGAAGTCTCCTAATGTGAAAATTACAAAAATTCAGAAGGATTTATAAATTCCATCATGACTATTTTAAACGAATAACATTAGGATGATAAACTGTATACATTTCCTCTCAGTTACAATATAGTAAAATATACAATTTGAAAGCTACAATGAATAGAGAAGCTAGTCAGAAGGTATTTCAAAATCTTACTCATACTAAGAACAATAATTTAATTGTTCTACAGACATAGATAGAAATCATGTAAGATTAGACAGAATAACAAATAGCTACTGCAGAGTTTACAAATTTGATTACTAATTTGATTCAAACAAATTTGAGATACAATAAATATTATTATCCTCATTTTCTATATAAGGAATTAAAGGGCTAATGAAGAGATTTTCAACCCTTTTTCAGCCTCAAAGCCTCTGAAGAACTCTCTATGGTAACAGTGATTCTCTAGCCTAGGGATAGAGGCAGAGGTTCTCAATCCTGGATGGACACTTGAATCACTTGGGGTACATTTACAAACTATTGATGTCCTGGGTCTCAGAGATTTGAATTAAACTGTTCTCAGGTGGGGCCCAGCTATTTTTTAAAATAGCTGTCAAGGTGATTCTAATTTGTAGCTAATGTTAAGAATCACTGAATGAGAGAGAAACAAAGCACTGCATTTAGGTTGAAGGACCTTCAGGTGATTCTTACAAAAAATAAAGATCTTTAACGAGGTATAATTAAATGCATATTTACACATGTACATACATGTATTAAAGTCTAACTTTGACAAACTTAGTGAAATTTATACAATTGTGTATCCATCATTATAATCCAGTTTTGGAAAACTTCCATCCTTTACAGTCAATCGTCCTCCTACCTATGGCCTCAGGCAAGCAATGATCTGTTTTCTGTCTCCTTTTACTTTTCATAACAGAAATTCTTATAAACAATCATACAATAAATATCTTGTCTGGCTTGATTTATACACTTGGCATAATGTTTTTCAGGTACAACCAAAACCCTTCATGCCTTTTCATTGCTGAGGAGTATTCCATTATATGAAAAAAAACCAACAAATTTTATCTATTTCACCAGTGAATGGATATTTGCATAGTTTCCAGTTCTTAGCCATTATGAATAATGTTTTATAAACATTTTCTTACAAGCCTTTGTGTGAACATATGTTCTCATTTCTCCTGGCTAAGTATCTAGGAGTGAAAGGCTCGGTTATAGAGTTAATGGTAAGTTTAACTGCCAAACTGTTATTCTTAGTAGCTGTACTATTTTACATCCCCACCAACAATGTGTGAGATTTGCAGTTTCTCCACATCCTCATCAACATTTGATAGTGACTGTTTTTAATTAGAGCCATTCTAGTAAGTGTATCGTAGAATCACATTTTGGTTGTAATTTGCATTTCCCAAAGACTCATGATGTTGAGCATCTTCTCAGGTGCTTTATTAGCCATTCATGTATCTTCTTTGGGGAAATGCCTATTCAAGTCTTTTGCCCACTTACTGAGTTACTATTGAACTATAAGATTTTTTTCATGTATCTGCCCATTGTCAGATATATGATTGTACCTACTTTCTCCTAGTGAGTAGCTTTTTCAATTTTCTTAATAGTGTTTTCGAAAAAGTGAATATTTTAAATTTTGGTGAATTCTAATCTATAATTTTTTTTATAGAATAGATCATGCTTTTGGTATATCTCTATGTTATCTTATAGAAGTTTTATAGTTTTAGCTCTTAAATTTAGTTATGTATGATCCATTTTGAGCTAATTTTCAAGTAAAATCTAAATATAACCCACATATGGATATCCAATTTTTCCAGCACTGTGTTTTCCCCCTGGCATCTTTGTCTTTACTGTTTCATTGATCTGTGTATCCTTAGTCCAATACCACACTGTCTTGATCACTGTGGCTTTATAGTTTAAGTCATGAAATCAGGTAGTGCAAGCTTTCAACTCTTGTTCTTTTGGTAGATATATTCCTTAACATTTTATTCATTGATTTCTGGTCTATTTTCTTCCTTCTACTCACTTGAATTAGGTCTTCTTGCTTCTGGAGCTTGATGCTTAGTTTACTGATTTTTTATCTTTCTTCCATTCTAAGATAAACAGTTAAGATCTTCTTAGTACTGCTTTATCTGCTTTCCATACATTTGATATATTTTAATTTTATTCATTCAGTGAAACCTACTTTCTAATTTCCTTTTTGACTTCTTCTTTGACCTATAGGTTATTTAGAAGTGTGTTAAATTCCAAATAGCTGAGGGATTTCTCAGATTTCTTTCTGTTGTCGATTTCTAACTTAATTCCATTATAATTGGAGAACATACTCCACTGTGCGTTATTTCTTTCCTTTTAAATTTATTGAGATTTGTTTAATGGCTTAGCATATATATGTAAGTCCATACTGAAGAATGTTCTATATGGGCTTGAAAAGAATGAGTATAATGTTGAGTAGAGTGTTCAAATCAGTACAGTTGAGTTGGTTAAAAGTTTTCACCACTGTATTCCTAGCACCTAGAATAAATGAATGAAAGGTAGGACTAACTGACTGAATGAATGAATGAACAAGGTCACAAAGGAATAAAATCAGGGAATAGTTTTAGGAAATACTACAAAGTTAGTTTGAAGACTCTGGGACACATAGGGCAACAACAGAGAATGTGCATAAACCAGCAGGTTATAGAGAAACAAGAGTTATAGTGTAAGACAATGATCTTGAGAGTTGATATACTATTTGGGATAGTGAGAAAGGCCATTATTAATGGCACTAGGACAGGGATACCAAGTTTTCCAGGTGCAAGAGTTATTGAAACTTTTACACTAGCTAAAACTTTGCTTCTCTATTTTTACAAAAAAAGTTCTTTTGGGATAAGAATTTCCCTTACAGAAAGGGTTATGGGTAGAATAGAACTTAATAATCAACTGTCCAGTTTTACTTTGTTTCTACTTCTAAGATAAAAAAAGTACCGTAAAGTGTGAGCTTAATCAGCCCTAAATGATCCAGCCTAATCAGTAGTCAACAATCTGTCTTCAAGATTATCATGTGATATATGTCTTATTCTTATTCAGAAGTTACTGATATTAATCCTCAAATTTCAAGAGGTGATAATTTTAAAAAGTCACATTAAGCGACATGACATTTTCTTCAAGTTGCAATGAAAATCATGCAACTCCCCAAGAGTAAATTCTAAATCAATAAATTACTTTAAAATTAGAACCTTCAACATAAGGGCTGTTTGAAGTTGGACAAAATCACAAGAGAAAAAATAAATAATAGATACGCTGTCCAGAATATATTCAAAATTTATTTACTAGATGTTAGTATAATTAAGTGATTACATATGTCTAATTGGTCTTATAAATATATAATGCTATGAAATGGATAATTAGTATCCCATGATTTCATGTAGTATAAGTGAAATTGACTATATTGCCACCTAGCAAATCTATTTCTGATTTTGTTTTAGCATCTGCCAAAATCGCTAAATATACAATTGTTCCCTGAGGGTAGGTGAGAAGGGTTAAAGCTGTACTTATTCATTCACTAATATGGTGCAATAAGTTATATTAATCATGTCTCTTCCTTGAGCTCTTATTAAGGCTATGTTAGGTCATACACTCTGAAAGTGCCCTCCACTTTGCCTTCATATTGTCAGCTAAACTGACTGATAATTATTTTTCAAAGCATATTCCTCACTTGACTATTAATTTCACAAAGAAAAAAACCATGAATCTACTTTCTCAAGTGCAGGAACCCAGTTTGACTCTCCTTTATTTCCCATATTTTGCATTATACCCTATATAAATGGTATTTTGATGAGGATGTTAATGATAACTCGATAGGGACTTCCAAAGACCATTTACTAAATCATTTCCTAACTTTTCCTCCACTTTCATCTTAAATGCAGGTACAGCTGGCCCTCCATATCTGTAGGTTCCACATCATGGATTCAACCAATTATTGGTTGAAAACATTAGGGGAAAAAAAAAACAATAAATAACAATATAATAATAAAAAAATACAAATTTAAAAAATAATGAAGTATTACAACTATTCATAGAGCATTTACATTGTATAGACACTATAAGTAATGAGATGATTTAAAGTACACAGGAGGATATGCACAGGTTATATGCAATTACTACTCCATTTTGCATAAGACACTTAAGCATTCATGGATTTTGGTATCTGCAGGAGACCTAGAGCCAATCCCTTGTGGATACCGAGGGACCACTGTATTTCAAATAGAGAGCCACTCTATTCTTGGCTCTCTTCTCTGGCCATGTATTTTTTTTTTTATTTCAGCATATTATGGGAGTACAAATGTTTAGGTTACGTATATTGCCCTTGCCTCCCCTTCACCCCCCGAGTCAGAGCTTCAAGTATGTCCATTCCCCAGAGACAGTGCACATTGCACTCATTATGTATGTATATACCCATCCCCTCCTCCCCCCTCCCATCTGCCCAATGCCCGATAAATGTTATTCCTATATGTGCACTTAGGTGTTGATCAGTGAAACCAATATGATGGTGAGTACACGTGGTGCTCATTTTTCCATTCTTGGGATACTTCACTTAGTAGAATGGGTTCCACCTCCATCCAGGAAAATACAAGGGGTACTGTATCACCATTGTTTCTTGTAACTGAATAGTGCTCCATGGTATACATATACCACATTTTATTAATGGCCAACAAACATATGAAAAAATGCTCAACATCTCTAATCATCAGGGAAATGCAAATAAAAAATGAGATATCACTTATCTCCAGTGAGAATGGCCTTTATCAAAAAGTCCCAAAACAATAAATGTTGGCGTGGATGTGGAGAGATAGGAACACTCATACCCTGCTGGTGGGACTGCAAACTAGTGCAACCTCTGTAGAAAGCAATATGGAGATACCTCAAAGAGATACAAGTAGATCTACCATTTGATCCAGCAATCCCATTACTGTGCATCTATCCAAAAGAACAAAAGACATTCTATAAAAAAGACATCTGCACTCGAATGTTTATAGCAGCACAATTCACAGTTGCAAAGATGGGGAAACAACCCAGTGTCCATATAGCCATGTTTTTTATGTGTTGTTTTTTTTCAACCTTTCCTAATTATTACATGTATGGTAGGTTTTTACATCAGTGAAGAGGCTTCCCATTTATTCACACCTTTGGATAATCACCTCCCCCTTGAATCTGGGCCATTCTGTGACTAGTTTTAAATAACAGAATGGAGCAGGAGTGAGACTCAGCCAGTTCTGGGACTAAGCCTTAAAACGTCTTGGCAGCTTCAACTTCATGTGTTTGTCCTGAGCCACCAGGTAAAAATTCCAGCTAACCTGCTGGAGAGATCATGTGACGAGACCACGTGGCAAGGAAAAGGCTCTGGGACTACAGAAAGACAGAAAGCCAGCTGGCTCTGCAGACCAGCTAAACTCAACCTCCTAACAACCCGTAAGTCCAGTGCAGCACAATGAATGACCACTGGGAAGATAAGTAGAAGAACTAGCCTGCTGAGGCAGCTTAGATTGCAGAACCATGAGCACATATTAAATGTTGCCTACTTTAAGCCACTAAATTTTAGGGTGGTCTGTTATACAACAGATAAACAAAACTGCTGGTAAACTTGAAACCTAAATCCCCAGCCATGACTATTCTCTAGAGATCTAGACCTAAGTTTCAAACTCTACATTTAAATTTCCACGTAGATAACTTACCTGCATTTCAAATTCAACATCTGCTAAAATGGAATTCAGTATCTCCCCTATTTCCTCTATAGTACTGTGTAAATAGCTGATTTTAAAATTGTATTCCTTGGAATTCTAGGGCTCTGTGGAGTTTTTCTATAGATTTCTTCACAATATTTCTGGCACAAGTGTTTCAATTACAGCTATTAGTCCCATCACATCATGGCTCACAAAAACTAACTAGAAGCTCGAAAAAAATTAAACAAATTATTGTTCAATTTAAAAAAAACAGGCATTTATATCCAAGCAAAAGTATGAAGGAATACACTTTAACTGACTATGTGACTTTGGGAAAGTAACTTTAACATTTTGAGACAATTACCTCATGAAATAACTATAATTTGAACTTAATCTCTGATTTTTATAACAGAAGGTAACATTTCATTTTTATAGTGACATCTCGAACATACTAAATTATTAGAGAGGCAACACAGTAGAGTGGTAAAGAGCATACAGCACAGATTCAAATTCTTGGAGAAGTTATAGAGCTATTTATTAATTGGCAGAGCTGATAGGTTCTATATAGGTTCTACAACAGCTCTGCAACTTCTCCAAGCCCCAAGTTCCTCATCTGTAAAATGGTGATAAAAATAAGTATAAAGAGTTATTATAAATATTAAATGAATAAATATTTCTAAAGGACAGTACTTAGAACACTGCGTAACATAGTTAAGCTGTTAAGCAAGTTCTAGTAATTTCTGCAGAAAATTGTAATCACAGGTTTGTTTTTTTAATGTACTGTATGATAAATGAAGCACTTTATTTTCACAAATTCGATTCATGAAATGTCTCTAAGAAACCGATGTTCAATAAAATTAGCTATCTAATGAACCAAAAGTTCTGTCTTTAGATCACTGACATTTTTTTTTTTTTTTTTTTTGTTGAGACAGAGTCTCACTTTGTTGCCCAGGCTAGAGTGAGTGCCGTGGCGTCAGCTTAGCTCACAGCAACCTCAGACTCCTCGGCTTAAGCGATCCTACTGCCTCAGCCTCCGGAGTAGCTGGGACTACAGGCATGCGCCACTATGCCCGGCTAATTTTTTCTATATAGATTTTTAGTTGTCCATATAATGTCTTTCTATTTTTAGTAGAGACGGGGTCTCGCTCTTGCTCAGGCTGGTCTCGAACTCCTGACCTCGAGCGATCCACCCGCCTCGGCCTCCCAGAGTGCTAGGATTACAGGCGTGAGCCACCGCGCCCGGCCGATCACTGACATTTTTAATGAATATGGTTATGATACTTTATGTTACAGTAGGTTGTTAGATATAATTAAAAATCTTAAAATAATTATATTCCTTTTAATCAGTAGTAATAATATGAAATACTATTTTCTTATAAAGAAATTTATCTTCACTTCAAATTTGATAAATACATTATCAATGTTGCATCAACAATTTAAAGATTTACTACTTACCACTGATTGTTTTAGGCTTTTTAGCTATATATTCCTTCCATTTTCTTGAACTGAGTTGGTTGGGTGGTGGAATAAGTATGTTACTAACAGTACATGGCAATACAAAAAGAGCACCAACCTGGACAGAACAGAACATATTTTTATTGATTGCATACTGAGATTCATTCTTGAATAGTACCATTTGACACTCGTATTTTTCACACATGCTTCACCAATTTAACACATATTTAGTAATGCCCCCTACCCCAACAACTCCGCTATATAAACTAAAAAAATATGAACAACATCCCACTCTCTGTCCAAAAAAAACAAACCAAAAGCCACAACGCAGACAAACAAAAATAGAAAACAGCATTCAAAGGTACATGCTTCCCTTTTCCACTGAGGTATACATCTCTGAAAACTTTGTTACTCACAATATTTGCTTCAAGTTCTGGTAGTGGAAGTAATTTCTTTGTATACCTACAGAACACATAGAGCTGAAAGTTCTACCAGCCTTATGTAGATGTCCTAAGATGTCATATTCAACAAAAGTCTTACAGTCTTTTCACTGGATGGATTATTGTTCTGGCATCAAAATTGGAACACATCTGAAGGCAATTTAGAAACTTTCGTTTCTAGAAATCAGAGATTTAATGCTAATAGGTAAAAACTGCAGAGAAGACAATGAATTATACTTTAGCAAACACTGCAGCTTCTGACTGATTTATAAGCAAACTAAGCGTATTCATCTTTGTATTTCCAGGGTTGGGGATACAGATGTTCATTAAATATTTGTTCAACAAAATCATCATAATATATTTAGGTAAATTCTCAGTTTGATTAAGGGCTAAATAAAACAGATTGCAATTCTGAAAAGCTATATTTTGCCTGTTATTTTAGAAATGTAGCTACATCAATCAGCATATCCCAATAAAGAGTATTAGTTTCTTTTAAAAACTATGGGGAAATTTAGGCAAGGCATTTGCCAAAGATCTTTAATTAAGTCCTATATAGATAGACTGATTACATAAGATATGCAATATTCATATTTTAATGTACTATTTTATTGCTATTTATTACATTTACTTATGCATTCTTAGTTAACAGATATAAAAATAAATATTTTAGGAACAAAAGAAGGAAAGTAAAAAGAAATATGCTTATTTTTCTTTATTAGTATAGCCATAATCTTTTTTAAAGTCAAACATTTATATAATCAAGTTTTAGAAATTAAAAATATTTAGCAATAGAAAATAATCATTAAATATAAAAGATTATGTCTAATTTTCTCAACATTAAATTTCAGTTCATCTTTCTTGCATACGTAAGACTTCATTGTCCAAAGTGCACGACAAGATTATATGGTCCAAAAGGTCAATAAAGCTGTAATGTGAATTGCCAGATTGGGTCTCAGTTATAGTTTTCTCAACATTTTAGGGATGCTAAATGCAGTTCAATACATGATAGATAGTCTGATACAAATGTGCTATGACTCATTAGCTGAAGAAGTGGCCACATTTTTGAAACAGTCTAATATTGATTAAACAGCTGCTACAAATATGAAAATAAACATTTCTAAACCACACAAACTATAATTCCCTACAAAATAAATTTTCCAATTGTTCATACTGCATTTTGAACAAACTTGGATTCTGATAACTTGCTCTCATTGATACACTAATCATTAGATAACCTCCGAGACTGGAGGATGATCTGTTTAGGCCATCATTCTACCTTCAGAATATAAAAGCCAAAGAGCATTTCAAATCTGGGTTTCAAAAACCTGGATTCAATCTTTTCAGTAGGTCCTCTCTAAAAGCAGACACTATGAAAACCATGTTTCTAGCTTTGCAAATTTCTCTCTTTAAAGAAATATTTCTTGGCCTTAAGATTAATAAACACTGTGACGCATTAATCCTATTTTGTGTTTTCTTAATCTAGCTTAATTATTAGTAAAATAAGCTTAATCCAAGAAGCTTTTATTTATATTCTGGGGCTAATCATAGAGATGGCTAGATAGACAGATAATTTTTTTAAGCTTAGATGACTGAGGATCACATAAACAGGAATTAAGCACCAGTTTCCTAAGGAAGGGTCTTATCCACCAATATCTAGAACAAGCATCTGGCACATAGTAGGCAGTAAAAAAATTAAATGTTGAATAAGTAAATGAAAACCAAAAGTCATAAAGCACTAGAAGGATTTCAAGGAACGAGCATACAATTCAAAACTTTTTTTCCCCAAAAATGTAAAAGATAAATTAAAACCCAATGTAAAAGAAAAATAAACTGTTTCACATTTAGAGATTTATTGTCTAAGTTATATATGTTCTCAAAAATTATTCCTTTTGCTGCAGTACAGTGGAAACATAGTTATAAAGTCTCATTTATTTATTCCTTACTGGTAATAGCATGTTCTAATATTTTATAATTATGGTTCAAGAAGCAATAAAAGTAACAATCTAATATAATAAATTTAAAATAAAGCAATTGAAAATATATTATTAAATATCAAGTTTAGGTTGCTTCTAGGATTAGTATTGCCTATCTTCAATAATGAGATAGATTAAGGATTATTTTACACCTGCATTAAACAAATTATAGGTATATATCTAATTTTGACTTAAAATTTCTACAAATTTCTCTATAAAACTTCTCTATAAAATTTCTACAAATTCATATCTTCAAATTACCTAGAGAATATCTGGTGCTTTATACTTTTAAGGAAACTGTTTCACATATGTGTGTCAATGATTGTGTAACACAAACTTTAAAGACAATAAAAATTAGCAACCATCATTTATATCATACTTAGTAGTTCATAAAATATATTCCTGTTTGGTTTTCATTACAACTCTGAAACAGGTAACACAAGATGATTATATTTCCAGTTTACAATTCAAAAAGCTATCAGCCAGTGAGTGGCAAAGCTGGAAATTAAACCCAAGTTCTCTAAAGTACATGTTCTTCTACTTAAGACTTTCTACTATACCATTTTCCTTTCCTTTCTCGATAATGTGGTGAGATGATTAATATAAATGATAAATACTATTTATCATTTATAAAGAGGCTCCAGCTCCAAAAGATCAAATCACTAGATAGGGTTACACAGAGAACTACTTAGCTATTTGGGTTAAACTAGGAGCAAAGTATTTTTTTTTCTTAGTATACTTTTTTTTAACTATACCAATTCATAAAACTTTTATGCAAATAGTTCTATAGACATGTATGATCTTATTAATCTTTATTTAAAGTAGGTTCTCCCAGTTTATGCCCTACCTCAGTTTGTTTACTTTTTTCATAGTTCTTATTATACCTGCAGTTATTTGTTTTCTATTTGTCCATCACAATTTAAAGTTGCACAAGGACAGAAGCTTCATCTGTATGATTCATTACTGGGCCCCCAGTATCTAATATAGTCCCTAGCACACAACTGGATATATATTGGATAAATAATAAAAGATAAATTTTAAAACGTCAAAATCTAGCACATTAGATATTCCTAGAGGATGAAAGCCAGGGTTATCATTTGTTCAAAGGCTATCTCATCAAATAAATACCTTGGTGCATTATTCAAAAGACTGTTAAATTTATGGAAAAAGAGGCAGGAAGCCAAAATTTTAAATTACCATCTAGTCAAACATCTTTTTTTTTTTTTGAGACAGAGTCTCACTTTGTTGCCCAGGCTAGAGTGAGTGCCATGGCGTCAGCCTAGCTCACAGCAACCTCAAACTCCTGAGCTCAAGGGATCCTCCTGTCTCAGCCTCCCGAGTAGTTGGGACTACAGGCATGCACCACCATGCCCGGCTAATTTTTTCTATATATATTTTTAGCTGTCCATATAATTTCTTTCTATTTTTAGTAGAGATGGGGGGGGTCTCGCTCTTGCTCAGGCTGGTCTCGAACTCCTGAGCTCAAACGATCCGCCCACCTCGGCCTCCCAGAGTGCTAGGATTACAGGCATGAGCCACCGCGCCCGGCCTAGTCAAACATCTTAAGAACAAAATTGCATTTCTTTTACTATGTCAATTTTCTAATGGAATTATAACCAAGATTTGATTATAGCACCATATGAAAACTGCTATAATTACAATAATTATTCTCTCCCAGCAGGATTGTTTGATAATAGTCTATTTGTTGTTAAAACAATAAGAAAATGTTATGTAAATACTGAGAATGAATAGTTCGTGAATTAAAAATTGTTTACGTGGAAACATAATAGTTGAATAAACAGCCAGAAAGAAAGGCAAACTTTTTCATATTAAAAACTGGACTTGACTTTGTATAGATGTTTCCACTTAAAATCCTTTATACTGTAGTTAAAAAAGGTAAAACTATACCAATTTTATCATATCATTATATATATAATAACTATTAAAATACCTACAAATCTCTAAACATCATTGAAATTAAGAAAAACTGAAAACTTCCAAATGATAATTTAATGAAGCTTTAGAAGTTTTTCTCATTTCCAACCCCTGCCCTACCATAAAAAAAAAATGCAAAGATATGAATGTCTTCTCACAGAATTGAAATCAGATGTTGGAATAGGTTAACAATAAAGTGTAAAATGTTAAAACTTTAAAGGAATCACCAGTAAGAAAGCTTATTTCTGAAAATCTCTTCTAAAAATAAAACATCACTTTGTCTACAGAATATTTTTAAGAGTTATTATGAAAAGTCTAAAATATCTTAATATGAATTAGGACCAAAATTATGTCACATTATTTTAAGGAAACCAATTCATTAAGCAAAAACAGATGAATAACCTACATTTCCTTTTCTTACACATCCTTCAAAAACAAAAAACCATCGCTTCTCAGCCTTTTGGCTAAGATCAAAAACCAAAAAAAAAAACCCTCTATACCTTGCCACACAGAGAAGAAATCTGCTCCAACAGCAACGTAGAATTCTGTTTGGTATTGTTTTTTGTCAGTCCTCTGTACTAAGGAGTTAAAGAAATGACGGAATGTAACTCTGAAACAATTTACTTCCTCAAATAAGTTTGATTATTTTAATTCTTTCACAAGTTGTTTAAATTCATTTATTAAAAAATTTAACTGTAAGAATTAACAATTATTCCTTTCTTTAAGGATAATTATTTTCTGATTATTTGATTCTGAAAATATAAGAAATATTTCTACTATGAATAGCAGTACTATAAACTATCAGAACAAGAAATTTGTAAAGCCTGTAGCTTCTGAACAAAAATTCAAGAACACTATGCTAGTGTTTATTTCCAACCAACATCCATTTCTTTTTATACAAGATGTTCTGTTCTTAGGTATATTTCTAAAAATTCTTACAGATACATTCTTAAAAGAGAGCTCAAAACATGTTGAATATTTCCACATATACCTGGTAGCATTTATATTTACTTAAGTATATAAAAAGATATCATCAGCTGACTGGTACTTATATATCAATCATGTTGATAGTAGAAGAAACATCTGAACATTTCATAAGTTTATAAATTACTGTTTTTCTCTACAGATTCCTAACATTCCTCCCTCCTCCCTACCCTATAAGTAATGAGTAGCAATACTACGAAGTCCTCTGCCTATTTCAGAAGTACTTGAGGGAGAACATTTTTTTTTTGCAAGTTGAACTTTTCTTAAAAAGCAAAAAAAGTATGCTGAATTTTATTTAAAAACAAATAGTCAAATATCTAAATTTGAGGTGGTACCATGAAAACAGTTTAAAGTGTACTTTTCAAAACTTTTTGATGCAGACAGCTTTCTGCAAGTAAATCTTACCTAGAAGCCCAATATTTAGAAAAGAGAGAAAAGGTTCTGCTCTGGTTATAGTCAGAAAGGGCCCAGAGCCATGCCCACTCAACTTATCTTCCAATCCCATTACCTAAAGAGCTTTCTCTAAGTTCTAGATTTTCCTTAGCAGACAGTTTGAAAACCTAAGGCATGGTTCTAATATGGGACAATTACATCAATTGTTATCTAGCTGTTGACCTACAAGCTGCTAATAGATGAAGAGAAAAGAAGGACTGATAATAGCTCATATCCGAAACCAACACCTGCAGTTATATTGCCAGGTAGCATGTTGGCTACATGGTTCTAAACAGTAATGTACAATGGATAAAAATTTTTAAAACTACCTATTATATATTACTACTCAAACTACCCAAACTTGAATTCCTCTCCTTCTATGAAAAGGGCTCTTGTTTTCATGTTATCACAACTAGTGGCACCAATTTCAACATCGGGGATCACCTACATTCCTCTGGCCTTCTCACTCTTCCTGTATGTAATAAATCGTGATGTTTTGTAGATTTTATGTACTTTTCCCTGGCTCTCCATTCCAAATGCCACTTCTTTCGTTCAAGCTCTACTAAGCTTTTCAAAATCACACCAGCATGATCTAAAATTTACTTCTGATTGAGCCACTCCCTGGTTTATAATCCTTTTATGGGTCCTCATCATCTTTAGGACAGAACGTAACTCCCAATCATGATATATGAGGTCTTTTAGGTTCTGATCAATCTGAAAAGGCTCTCCAATCTGATCTCTTAGCAACTCTCTCCATCCCCCTAAAAACAAAACACTGTTTAGTGATGGTAGACTACAAACAGTACTCAGCTGGGTGAGGTTCTCCTATGCCTTTGTAAATGTTATCTTTTCTGCAGAAAGGAATTTGTAAGAAGCAAATAATGAGCATTTTGGTTTGGGCTGATATAATACAAAGTCATTCATTCTACAATATTTATCGAGTGCTTACTATATGCTATGATACACTGCAGTTATAGACTTCTTCAGCAAAAACATATCAAGAAAAATAGAGAAGGCATAAAGACACATTCTAGATTTCAGAAAATAAGTTATTTTCAAAAAGCATTAAACACTAAGTAAAATAATAGCAAAGTTATTAAAAAATTAATAAAATATGTATGTGGTTGGAAGGACAGAGTTTCTGTTAATGCTAAATAAGATGAGAAAGCAGGATTGGTCCTATGCTCAGGCAGAGAACATTATAATTGCATTAAAGAACCAAGGCTCAATCACTTCTGGTATTACTTCCACAGCCCTACCCACAACAAATAATAAATACTGCATGAAAATAAAGGTGCTTGCCTAGGAAGATAGGATAGGTTTAGGATACAGGATGTGGAAAAAGCAAGAACTTCCTTCCCCAGCAAATCCAACAATAAGGACTCTTAGACATCAATATTAAAACAATAAATACAATGAAATAAAAATAAGTGTACACTTAACACATTAATATATTTACATGACAATACCAGAACATACAGAAAATGTAATCTAAAAGGAACAAACAAATGAAAGGATACAACTCAAATTCAATGTCTGACATATAGCAGGAGGGCAGATCTGATAATTTTACCATCTGTACAAATTCCAAAGCAGGGCCGTAATAATGGAAAACCTAAAAAAGAAATTAAAATTATATAATACATTAAATATTATTGACAGTAAATAATTAAGTGATTAAGGAATAAAAACTTTAAAATTGACCTTAAAGGCAACTTTTTACACATTATACAAGCAAAACATTTAATCCTCTGTAGCAGATAAGAATTTCTTTCAATACTACCTTCCAAGTAGAGAGACATGGAGATCTTTCAGTAACCAGAAAGAGTTTTAATAGCAGAAAGTAAGTATGGAAAGAGGCAAGAAACAGAGGACAAGAGTGCTCAATTTTTGCTGTTTATCTTCAGGAAGACAGACAGGTGATCCAAGAGGCTAGAGTGTTGAAGACAAATTAGCATCCAACCTCAGCAGGTAGGATAGCAGGACTGAAAAAGAAAAAGAAAAGACACTCCAGGATGAACTCGGATTGTACGCTGAGACCAAAAACAAAGAAAATTCTGCAGAGAAGACTGAAGAAATTAAACAGAAAGATAGTGAAGTCAACCATGTGCTAATTAACATAGAAAGCTCCATTCAGAGAAATAAAATGTCAGTACTGCACTTCTTTGGGTAACGCCTAAAACTAAATTACAGTGATCTAGTAAAGCACAGTTATTTCAATAGTTGGAGCTATAGTGCTTCACATAAAGGGCAAAGGAAAGAGAACACATCTTGAAGAAGCTACACAAAGCTTTAGACATGCAAAAAGCTGAATAATTTCACTATATATGATAATGTGTATATATAGTATATATAGACATATGCACATGTACACACATTTAGTATATGTGTGTATACCGTGTGGGGGTGTGTATATACATATACAGAGCGAGAGAGAGAGGATGAATCTTCAATTTATTGAAGAGGTTATACCCTAAGATTCTCTTTAATAGCAGCAAAAATTTAGATATATTATTCATACTTGAAGAGAAGTTGAGGTCATCAATCTTATGATTCTAATCTTTAGAAAATAATTTAATATTCCTGTGAAAGATAGCCATAGTAAGTTACTTAAATTAAGCAATTCTAAACAAATATTGGGAATGAGTTCACATCAGAAATTATGCCCTTTATTGTACCACCCTTTGATCAGAAAATATTAACCATCAATTTGATATTCTTGTAACTTCATGACCACTATGTTTTGCACATTCTTACACTGGGTCTTTTAAAGTAGATTTTTAAAGTGCTTCCATATAAATACCTCTTATGTTATTTTTCCAATGTTAAAAAGCCAACTGAATGCGTTTCTAATTATTATATTTTATGATTACTTGCATTTTAAGAAAACATCTATAAGAGACATGGGATGAGAATTAATACTTCTTACACTGTAAATTAAGCATATGTCAAGTACTGTGTCAGATGTTATTCTCTTAGCTCATTTAATCCTCATAACTGTAAGATAAGTGTGCTATTATTGCCCCCACTTCACAAATGAGTTAATCAGTTTTACCCAAGATTATACCCAACACCACATGAGTGACAGAGTCAGGTTCCAAACCAAGGTCTACCTAACATTAAAGCTCTTTCTACTATGTCATATTCTCTCCAAACTGAGTCTTAGAAAGGTCACATAGTAAAGTCAAAACCAAAGGTGGTTTCAGGCCTACGCTAATTTAAAGGTACTATAATCAATATTTAAAAAAATCTAAAACAGTGACAGTTTCACCAACATTTAATGATGATAACACAGTGTAACTTATGTAATTAATTATATTAAAAATTATGCTAAGAAGCATACTTAAGTACATATATTAGTAACATTTATTCAAGATTCAAACATATTTTATAGAAAAAAAAATGCACACAAATGAATGACTACAATAAAAATGAAACACAATTACCTTTGGCAAAATATTCTTATCCTTTAATGGTATTATCTTTTTGGCAAGAAAGCCAGTATTTAAATTAGATGTACTAAAATTCTTAGGTGTGACTCCCTTTAAACAAAATTCAGGAAAACTAATTTCAAATCCAAACTGAAAAGAAACCAAGAGAACATAGTTACAAGCATCATGAATAATGCTATAAAAATTAATAAATCTTATTATAATGTAAAAGTTAAGGGGAAAGCCATGTATAAATTTATTTTTGATTCCTCAGCTCAAAGTGTAGTTCTTACATTTAGGTACACATTCTTTCTATTTCAACTTAGACATCAATTTTTCATGAAAAGCTCTCTTTAACCCTTCATCAGCTGGCAAGGGTATGTTAAGCCCATTCTATGCAACCACAGGACCAAATACCTCTTTTGCATTGTTCAATATCTGGCTTCCCACCAATCTGTAAGTTATGCAAAGACAGAAGCTGTCTGTATTACTCATTACCAGATTCTTAGTACCATGTCTCACACATTTCAATCTATGTTGTTGATGAAAAGATGAATTGCTACAGAAGTTGTAACAGTAGTAAGGATGCTAATAATAGTAATGGTAGCAGCAACAATGATAGCTAATACTTATTGAGCAGTTACTTTGTGCTTTAAGTAATTTAATCCTTATAAAAATCTATGATAGGAACTATAATTATCATCATCTTACAGATGAACACAACTGTGGCACCAAGATGCTAAGCATTACCCCAGTATGTCATACAAAACTAGAAAGAAAAAGAGCTGGGATTTGATTGTAGGCAATATAACTCTAGAATCTATATCCATAATCACTATAATGCCTCTTGGCTAAAAAAGCTATTCTTCACCCAAAAAAGTGATTTCAAGTTCTAAATGCATCCTGTGGAGATATGGATATCTAATTTCCTATTCATAAGAATAAAAGAATCACATAAAAAGAACTTTACATGCAGTTTCAAAAAATGTATACAAACGCAATTCTAGCAAATTGTATCTTCTATTCTCCCACTTGGCTATGTAGGTTTTTCTATATTAAAATACTTACAGAGAAAGTTCACCTAAGATTTAACTTTCCTGAGATTAGGATAAGCCAACATGCAAATCAACAAGACAGATCCAGCCACATTAATTCCTGTTGTCTAATTAGAGGTCTTATTAAACCATTATTAAGGATGAATTGGAAAGGGAAAAAATATCTAGTAATTAGCACAAAAAAACTTTAGAAGAATACAAGGGCCTATGCATGCTCCCATGCCACCCTAAACAAACGTTAAAAAACTTTCTTAGTTTAGTTTTGCCTACCTACAAAAATGCATAAATTACTAGGAGTACTTATTCCAAAATGCACACAACTTATAAAACCACCAAACATGTTATTCCTTCATAGTAAGAGATGTCAAAATGGAATCTGAGCCTCACAGAAATTCAGGACCAGAAGGGTACACCTAATATAATATTCTTATCTTATAGTTGAAAAATATGGGGTCTAATAGTTAAAAAAATGTTCAAAATCAGAGAGCTGGTTAGCAGACAGCAGAGATTACCTAAGGTAGTAAGATAAGTTTTTCCAGTAGTTTACATATGCAATAAAATAAAGCTATCTGGATAAACAACATCAACTCAACCAATATCAAATTCTATGTTTTAAAGGAATGTTACTGTCTGGGGGATGGGCACACTTATAGTTCTGACTGGGGCAGTGCAAAAGCAATATATGTAACCAAAGTGTTTGTATCTCGTAATACTCTGAAATTAAAAAATAAATTATAAAAAAAGAATGCTACATTCTAGAACTGCAGTGCCCAAAACATAATCACACTGACTATTTAAAATTCATAAAAACAAAATAAAATTAAAAATCCAGTTCATCAGTTGAACTACTCACATAAAAAGTGTTCAGTAGCAATATGTGGTTTGTGGGCTATGTATCAGCACAGATACAGAACATTTCCATTATCACAGAAAGTTCTACTTAGATAGTATTATTCTAGAACATCTTTATGGGGTACATTTTCATTAAGATTTAAATGTCTGTGTTGTAAATAAAGTTGAAAAGCCTGCTTTGCAAACTGTGATAACTGAGTAATACATTTACCTTTCTTTCCCATATCTGTATCTTTCCCCTCCATAATTCCTTTGAGTCAATAACATTTCTGAGGTCTTCTAAGGATACAACATTAGCAGAAAGGTATTCTGCAATTTTCTGACAATTTCTATAAAAAAAAGATTATAATAATTAAATACGGGATGTTATATTTTATTTAAATTTAATGATTATGCCTAACTACAAGCCTAGGAGACAAAACTACAAAGTTTATATTGCTACTTTTTTCCTATTAATATTTTGGCACACCCATTAAGTCAGTCTCTGAGTGAGCTGCTGTCATATGTTCATTGAATTTCAACATCCTCATGAATTAAGAGTGATTATCTTTAGTACTAAGGATAAAGAAATACACTTTCCTTTTATTATTAGCTTAAATGAGTCAGATGTATGCACACACACAGACTGAATGTCGGTTCCTTATCTTCAAAAAGAGAAAGAGAACTGCTTTCCTGAACTATTCCCATACAGCTTTGTATGAAATTCTGTAATAGCACTTATCACAAGCTATCTTGACTGTTAGCATTCCTGTTTCTCCTTGTACTTCAATGAAAAAGATCATGTCTTCTCACCTTCTTAACCTGCCCGCATTTATTGCTGTGCTTGTTATAAAGTTAGTGCTCAATAAACACTTATAGAATGAAAACAAAATCATGATGTTAATGTAATAAATCTTATCTCAATACCTATTTAAGGATTAAAACTGTAATGTACAATTAATCCTCACTAAAATATCAGAAAATATGACAGTGTATATTTATTTCTATATTAGCATGTAACAAAAAACACAAATATGACATTACAAATCTAGGGTATAGTGTGTCTATGTTCAAAAGCACACAGTGTGTTTGAAGAATGAATGCTCACTAATGGTTATAAAACAGCATTGATAATATTTACTAAAATCTTACACATCCCAGAAACATATACATAAGAAAAATCTAGCTTCTTCTCAAGAAATAAATCTCCAACCACAAGTAAAACATAAAATTTTATCTTGTCCCATTTTAATAATTTTCAAATGCTGAGTCTAAAAAACAGGAAAGCATGTTAATTGTGAAAACAGACAACACAGACAATAATCAGATATCAACAAAGAAGCTTACATTTCACAATGATTTCCTACTATGGTAATTTTTGCTGAATACCATTCCCTCAAATGTTTTAATGCTCCTATAGTAGGTAAACAGTCTTTCCATTTAGGAGGATCTTTGTCAGAGGGCAATAGTATTATATCTATCATTGCTCTACCTAAAAAGAGAAAAAAAGGCATTTTTATAATTTTAAATAATGTTAGATCTGAAATGTCTCAAAATAGTGTCCTGAACAATTGATCTGTAATGTCTCAAAATAGTGTCCTGAACAATTGAATTTTATGTTTACTTAGAAGATAAAGGAGAATTTTAACTTGAATTTCTCAAATACTTCAAAACAACATACATCTATAGAAATTCAAAATTTTAAAGTGTTCATTTGATTTAAAGCCATATTATCTTGAAATAGCTAGCATATGCTAGAAAACAATGAACTACATCATAATTACTTGCCAATTCTGCAGTAGTGGTTAATTATACACATCGCTCTCAAGATCATCAATGCTATTGTACTCAACAGAGGAAAAAAAAACCTGTGCAATTTCACTATATTTTTCTACAACTTAATTTTGTTAACCAAAAGGATAACAAAATCATAATGTTCAAATAAATGATTTCTCTTTTAAAAGGACAATAAAATACTTAGAAAACCCAATTTATACTGACATCATTGGATCCCAAGAAAGAGTAACTTCACAAAAATTTAAATTTCGTACATTTATAAATTTACTGAAGCACCAGAAAAATCAAAATGAAACAGAAATAAAATATAAATTGGATAATGAAAGTACTCTAATTAACCAAAACAGCAACTATATAATATTTCAATGCATACTTTGAACTTGACACATTTCATTTAAAAAATCGATATATTTACCAAAGTATTCACTTATTTTCTATGTGGGACTTTTTGTACTAAAATATGATCTCCTTGAATATAGGGATTAGACTTTATGCTATAATGTCCTTTATGGTAATTACATATGCTTTGCTGTCATTGTATACTCAGCTCCTAGTACAATGCATGACAGGTAATAGACACAACAAATATCTGCTTAATGACCTTCAATAATGAAAATATTCAGAAAAGAATGCTCTTCAAAGTTATTTGTGGATGCCAACTATATCAAATTTTAGACAACAGCTACTTGATTAAAACAAAAGTTAAAGATTTAAAAAGTTTTAAGAATACTATGATATAGTATTTCACAAAATATACTGTCCATTAAAGGAAAAAAATGGGTTTTATAGAAAAATGCTGAATCAAGGGCTTCTTTTACTGTAAGACATTCCATTTGATAATATGTATACTGACTTCATCAAAAAGAATGTTATCCAAATTATCTAGGTTAAAGAATCCCTTTTTCCAGGGGTTGTTTATAGGACTAGTGTTTTACAGAATGTACTCTGGAAAATAATGGTATATAGTGGAAAGATTCTTCTTCAGTGATAACTATGTAAGGAAACAGATATGGGTATTTAATTTTCTAAGATCTAATTTTTGTCTAACTAAATGAAAACAATGGACAGAACTGTAATGTCTCAGTAATGTACTTCATTAAAATAATGCAGTACATTCTGTATCAACTTCAATTAAGAAATTATTTTTGATTTTGAATTTCAAGATTAGCATAGAATGAATTTATCACTCATTCATAAATAGTGTAATGTAAGATACAAACTATTGAAAGCAGTCATAAAATATTACCAGGAGCAGGAAGCTTGTCTGATAACTGATGCAAATTTTCTGCAGACTCTTCATAAAGACTAAAATAAGAGGGTAAGTTAGAAAAAAACACAAATACACATTACATATAATCATAATAGATAACATTAAGTAAAAGCACCCCTGTGCCAGACACTGTAAAGTATGTTACATGCATTATCTCATTTGATCCTAATGACAATCCCATGAGGTACTACTATAATACTATTATCTCCATTTTACTTGCCTAAAGTTACATAACTAGTATGTATGAAAGCCATGATTCAAACCCTGAGTATAAGTTCTTAACCACACTCAACAAATAATAAAAGGGAATAAAACTCCATAAATTATATCTAGTATATTAAATATAAATCCTAATAGGCCAAACGTTTTTCTGAATCTTAGAAGTAAGGAAATGCTAAGTATTTAATAAAGAAGAATATGACTTTTCTCTGAATAGCATTTAACAGTTCTGACTAAGGAATATGGTACCCTCTTCAGATTCTTCAAACTCTGTTTTATCCATATGATGAAATTTTTTTTCAGAATAGTTTATTATATAGCATAAAGGTACTTAAATCCTTTATTATAAACCCACAATTGCCTAAGAAACTTAAGGCATTTCTCATAGCATAGATGAAATATAAAAGATGAAAAAAAAGAAACTAAAGGAATCTTATGTTAAACTCTAGTTTTCAGGCTCCCTCTTGTGGAAATAATTATTAGGTCACTTATCAGAAATACTTTTATACTTGTCATCTTTTAATAGTGATGGAAAAACATATGGAATGATAAAAGTTTTAAAGGGTATATGAAAGCACCTAAGAAATCATCTAAAAGGACCTCAATACTTTATGGATAAGAAAACAAAAAACCAGAGAAGTTAGGCGAATAGCTAAAGTCCACTTCTACTGATCTCTGGTTCAATGACTTTTCCCTGATTCTAAAAAGGCCTCCCTTCATTAATGGGTACAAATTATTTAATTACAATCTGGAAAAAAAGAAAATGAAATGTGTTAAGTCTGCAGATGTTTACAGATATATTACAATACATGAATACTAAAATAATAACAAAAGCAGTTTTCTGTCATGAAATATTACAGAAGATCAAAATAAAAGGTATTAACTATAAGTCACAGATGGGATATATCACGAAGAAAAATATTATTATCACAACTTATGTCACCTGGATCCATATATATTCTGCACTACACTTCAAAAAACCTAAAAGTGAACTCAATCATGTATATAATCCTCAAAAAACTCTTTATGGACTTTAAAAGTTATCTGAAAAGATAAAGATACACATAAATTGAAGAAATCACACATTTCAGCCTCAAATAGAAAAATAAAAATGATACTTTGGTTTGAATGCTAGCTATTAACATTAAATAACATTTCTTTTCAAGCTCTTAAAATACAATATATCAGGCAGAATTTATCTTCAAGAAAGCAACATATTAATTAAAATATCACTTTTTATAATTCTTGAAATTATGCAAGCTTAAGAAATAAAACATTTTCAGATATTAATTTTTGCATTTTAAAGAATTTTATTCAGATAAAAGGCCCAAATTGCCTAATGTCTTCCAAAATTAATTGAAAATTTCAATTAATTAGAATTTCTTTAGTATAATTGCTAAAATTTGTAATCTTCACCCTCATAGTTTAAAATAATTGTCTAATGTTAAATATTGTAAAGAAAGTATAAAAAGCACATAAGCATACTCAGCCAAAGATAACGACTCCCTGCTATTACTATCTTCTTCTTCAAAACACTCAACGGCACTCAAACATTCTTCAGTATTTGTTTGAAGAACATCTTCAATTTTATCGTTTTCCGTATCAAAATGTATCTCTTGCCAATCAGAACTACAAAACTAATAAATCAAAAGATTGTGTTAAATAATGGATTCATGCAATTCTTCATATTAGCAAAGACATTCACCAAAAGCTATTTTAAAATTTGTATTACCTGATAAAATCCACATATTGCCTGCACTGCAAAGAACCACTTCTTGGAACCAGGTATGCCACCCACTGAACAGGCTTGAAAACAAAATTATACTTATTAGAAGAAATGCATATCATAAATAAGCAGATGTCATAGCATACATACAGAACTTGAAGAATTGTATAACTTTGAAATATATAGTTATCTAAGTTATATACATATGCATCTTTTTAAAATCTCTGCTAAAAATTCAAACAGAACAATCTGCCTAAAAAGCAAAATTACTCAATGAATACTATGTTTTAGTTCATCACAATTCAAAATCCATATTATTTAAATCATTTCAAATAGATTAAAATCCATGATAAAGATGTTGAAAATATACATACACAATTACTACTGAGTAACACAAAACCATGTAAGTCATTTTAGTGAAAACAATTCCCTTTCCAAAGACCATGTAGGTTGGTTCAGTCTGGCTAGACAGAGGAGTTGAAGAGTCTGTTTTGGCATCTCCATTTTCTGAACCTTTAAGGAACATTCTCAGATAAAGGGCAAGATAAGGAAGTAAAAGAGGGGATAATTATCAAGGTAAGTAGAACATTTGTATAATGTCAATTGAAGCTAAGGAAGGAAAGATTTTTACAAAGTAAGGAGTGGTCAAAAAAGTGGAATACTTCAAAAAGTGAAAGCAGGTAAGAATAAAGAAAAGACTACTGTGTTTAGCAATTATGAATTACTTTGAACAGAGTCAGTTAAGCGCTAAGAACATAAAAAAATAAATGGCGAGGAAGTCAGTGTGGGAGCATTATTAACGCATTTTTACTCAGGACAAAAAATCCTTCTCATATTGCCATAATGGACAAGAAAATTTCATAAAGGGAGCAAAACTCAAGCTGACAACCTAGAATAATTTTCATAACAATTTCATGTAGGAAGGAAGCGGTAATGTCTTTTTCAGTTTTCAGTTTTGTATTCCCTTAGTTACCTCCTTGTACACAGTCAACAAGTATTTCCTTGTACTCCCAAGTGGCCAAATTAATTAATTTCCAATACAATTGCTGTGCCAAAGAAAAAAGGGTTTATGTTGTATTTACCAGGAAAAGTACTATCTTCTGGATTAACTGAAGCACTAATGCTTCTTTTCAGGAGGTGATAAATATTTGCTGCTGTGAAGTCTGAAAAAGAAAAGACAGACTAACTCAAAGGACTGAAGAGTTACATAATCTGGCCTATTCCAATTTCACCATCAGAGACTTTCAAGATCAGTATGTTGTACATAAAACAGCTACACGCTGCTCAAGACCTGTTAAGTTTTGATATAGTCAATCTAAAGCAAAAAGAGAAAACAGGAAAGGCTCCCGATTTGTACATGCCAGCCAGTTAGCACAAATCCAAAAAAGAATAATTTTAAAGAGAAGGGAAGCTCTGTCACAATACCTTATATACAACCACTTACATTTCCTCCTCAAAATGCCTGTACCATCAAAACAAAAGAAACATAAAATGCAATAGTGTCTAAACAGGAGCATCAAAAAGCAGTGCAATCGCAGTTATTATAAAATCATTTGAAATTTATTATTTGTTTTTATAACTTAGTTTATATGAGGGATGTCTGCTCACATTACAGTGTAAACTCTAGGACAAAAATCCTTAACCATATTGTTCCTTTGTGTATGACCCACATGTGAAACACAAGAGCAGAAATACTTAACGAATGCAAACGTTTCCAAAAAAGCAGAAAATTCCATTACTGAGGTACAGGGAATTTATTGTTAAATATTTATTGGGCCAAAAACTTCTGAACGCTAGAATCTTGCATCCACAAATTTGTCCCTATTTTTCCAGGAAGATGATATTTTTCAGCCCTCATTAAATCTATCCCAGATAGAGGCACAGCTTCATGGGACAACTGTTAATAGATTAAGATCCCTCCCCAGCAAAACTTGATGACAAACTTCTCTCCCTCCCCGCAAGCCGTTCCCGCCCTTTCTCAGCCCGGCGCTTACCCGGCTGCTTATCAATACCCTCAACCGACGACACCTCTGGCTCTTGCTCAGTTTCCCCACTGGCCACCGATGGGAATCTTCTTTCCCCCCAGATCCCCAGCAGCAGGTACCGATCCATCGCTTCAGAGATCACTCCCAGTTTTAGGTCTCCGCTTCCACATCCAAACAGCCGCGCGCTATGATGCACTTCCGGTTCCCTTCGCCTAGGTCGTCTGGAAATTGTGTCCTCCATCGGTTTTCCTCAGTTTTCCAGCAAGTGGGTTATTTTATGGAACTATTTCCTCAATCATTGCATTGTTTCCTTTTTTTCATGACGAAACTGCTACTATAGGAAGATTCGTGGGGACCTAGGAAAGGAGGATAAACAGAAGGAGTGCTGGACGGGCTCGGAACTGTCATGCTTGGGTCTGTGCGTTTCCTACCGAGCTAGTAATGCTGCGTGACCCGGTTTAGCTACTGGAAAAAGGACGGTGTGGCTACTGGGGAAGTATGTCAAGTTTCTCTAGGGCGCCCCAGGTGAGCGTGGACTCTTGTGGCTTGATGTGGTTCATAATAATGGCAGAAGGAGAGAGATGGTTTGGGGGAATTTAGTAGGGAAGTTGAGACTCAGCCAGGAAGTGCCTTGGGAAGGCAAAGACGAGCAGGTCGTCATTCTGGTAACCGCTTGCTTTTTTGTTCTTGTAGTACTCGTCTCCTCCTTTCAGCCAGCCCTTTGCATGTATTTTTCCCGGGAAAGGGTATTAGGAGAGAAGGTCAGAGAGGAAATAAGGTGTATCACGTAGGTCATTGTAGACCATTTGTTAAGAATTTGGTTTTACTTAGTAAACGGGGTACTTGTTGGAGGGCTTTGATCCAAGGAAAAATATGATGTGACGTAGGTGTTAAAAGGAGCACTCTGGCTACTGGGTCCAAAACAGACTGTTAAGAGATGGAGGTTAGTGAAGGACAGAAGCAAAGAATACGTTCGGAGGGTATTACAGTAATCCAGGTTAGACTTGATGGTGCACAAGGCAGGCTAGTAACACTGTGTAGTGTTGAAGAGGGGTCAGGTTTTGTTTGAAGATGGCGCCAGTAGGATTTCCTGAAGGGTTGAATGTGGGCTGACAGCGAAAGAAGAAACAAGGATTATTCCAAGATTTTTTTGGTTTGAACAACTGGAAGGCTGAGGTTGAAGCAGGTTTCAAGTGGAAGAGTGGAAGTTAGTTTTGAATACGTTGGTTAAGGTGACTCTAAGCCCAGTGCCGCTACAAGTGTGATTCCTTCCTTGGACTGATACCTGTCTGTGATCAGGTAAATACAGGAAGTGAAATTAAAAATTTAAAAACTTTTGTAGCAATTTGACATTGTGGCAACATTTGTATTTTTTTAGCCAAAATATTTTTTTTCTGTCAAAGTATCAAAGTATTAGTCTTCAATGGATGGGGGAAAACAGGCCTTTTGTTTATATAAAGGCTGGTTTGAGGTTTGTGATGATTAAATTTAAAACCAGCTATCCTAGTGGTATTTTTCCCAGCATCGTTTAACTTCTTGTGTATATGCATAGAAAGCATTTGGTCAAGATTTTTCTGGGCTAGAATTTTCTTAGAATTTGAAGACACTGATGAATACTACAAAAACAACGATCTATTCCTGAGGCAACCTAAAGATGTGTCTCAGGCAGCTTTATAAACTTTAAATTTATTCAACGTCATCCATCTTTATTTTTGCAACTACATTGTTCTATTTAACTCTTCCGTGGAATTGAATTTCTGAAATTGTCTTCAGGTTCTAATTGGCCACTCAGCTTTCAATATGATGTATTTACCAATCTCCAAATGTTATTGAAACCTTCATAAACAGCTGCTACTTTCATAAGAGCTTCTCATTACTCCTCCGGATTCTATTCTGTGTTATACAAAAAACATAAGCTACAATGTAAAGGGAAATATATCTTTGAAATATTTTTAAAATACATGAGTCATACCGCTAATAGAAAAACAGGGAAAATTACTGTGTTTACCTTTGCAGAATAATGAGAAAAAACTATTTTCCAGAAATAGAAATAAAAACAAAACAATTCTATAGTGAGTTTTTTTCCAAGGTAATTGTTGACATTAACTGTAAAATACATGTGATGGTATGTAATAATACATTCAATTACTGTATTTCTATTTAATTAGAATTTTCTTCATTTTTTTCCCCCCTTCTTTTTTTTCAAGCAATGGGCCACTTTTGCTCGAATGTGGTATCTCTTAGATGGGAAAATGCAGCCCCCTGGCAAACTTGCTGCTGTGGCAACAATAAAACTTCAAGGATTACATAAACCTGTGTACCATCCACAAAGTAAGTATTATTTTAGACCTGTCATTAACAACAACAGTTTTTAGGCATGAAGAGAATCTTGATGAAGTTTCACTGGACTGCATTGAAGGAACACCCCCGCCCCCTGCTGCCTTTTTTTTTTTTTTTCCTGAGGATCCCTTCTTCCATTCTTAAAGAAAACCTACTAGCATATTAAACTGAATTTGGCTTATCTGTGGGACAACCATATTTTATGCCACTGCCCAGCAAAATTATCAGTAGCCCCTCCTTTCACTCTTAGAAATATCTTGATTTGCACCATGAATTAAATGTTCACTCCTATACATGTCTTTTCACATAATGATGTGCATTTGAATAGAGAGTTTTTGGCAAGGGAAATAATCTTGTCCTCTCTTCTAAAAATTCTTTCCCCTGGGAAGATAAATAGAGCTAGCTAGGTGTGTAAAGCTTACTTTTCCCTGTTTTGAATTAAGAGATTTGCTTTTCTGTATCATTCTTCCAAAACAAAACAAAAAGGTTCTAATTCTAGAAGAGTTCTGCTTAACAGATAGTGTTGATTGACTTCATTTACCTTAGCACTTCACTGCCAAATACAAATGTCAATTTTTAGTCCTCATCTTGCTTACCTATCCATGGCATTTGCTGCAGTTGATCACATTTTTGTTCAAGTTTTTATTGTGAAATGTATTAAACATACAAAAGTATATGTGAAAATATATGTACATTTTAAAGAAAATTAACTATTGATTATAATGATGAAGTGAATACCCATACACTCAGCATTTGGGTTGTTTCCAATTTTTTTGCCATTACAAACAATGTTGCTATCAATATTCTTGTACCTTTTTTCCTGTGCACACATGGAAAAATTTTTCCAAGGTATGCCCAAAGGACAGGAGTTACTAGGTTTTAAGGTACACGGAAACTATTCAGTCTTTAAGCCAATGTTCTCTCCTGCCAACAGTATGTAAGAGTTTCCATTACTCCTCATCTTCAGAAACACTTGATATTTTCATTCTTTTTAATTTTGACTACTCTGATAAATGGGAAATGTTCTCTTTGTGGTTTTAGTTTGCATTTTTCTGATTACAAACATGGCTGAGAATCTTTTTATTTGTTTCTTGGCCTTTCTAGTTTCTTCTTCCATGAAATGTCTATGCATGTCTTTTGCATCTCTCCCTTCTACTTTAACTTTAAACTGCTGTACTCCCTATCATATGCTATTTTTCCAGTAAGTTGTTTGTCTTTTACTTTTGTATTACTATTATTGTAAAAGTTGTCAAACTTTCAGAAATGATCAAAGACTACTGTAGTGAATTTCTGTATACTCTTGACCTAGGTTACACAATTAACATTTTTGTCATGTATTTTTTTACTCAACCATTTGAAAATAAGTTGCAGATATCATTATATCTACCCCAATACTTCAGCAGACATCTCCTAAGAATAAAGATAGTCTCCTATGGAACTAAAATGCTATTGTCACGCCTAAGAAAATAATTTAACTATAGGGCCTAATAGTCCAGGGCATTTTTAAATTTCCTTAGCAGTCCTAAAAATGTTTCTTATAGCTATTTTTTTTTTTTTTTTTTTTTTAAGTAGGATCCAACCAAAGTTTGTGTATTGCCTTTAGTTGTTATGTTCCTTTAAGGTCTCTTTTAATCTGGAACAATTCTTCTCTAATTTTCTTGCCATTAAGATTTTGAGGAGTCCAGGCTAATTTTCACGTAGAGAACTTTCTCCTTGAAATGCATTCTTCACTTGTTTCCCTGCATGCCAATCTGTTTCTTCCCCTCTTACTCTTTCTCTGTCCCCTTTGCTTCAGCTTTAGCTTTCTAAATTCCCAGTGTTTTTCTCTCATTAAAAATTGAGAGTGCCTCAAGGCCCCGTCCTCGAACCTCTTTTCGTCCCTTGGGTGATCACATTTCATCTCATGTCTCTAAAAATCATCTATATGCTAATGCCTCCCAAATTTCTATCTCCAGTTTTGACCCTTTCCCTATATTCTAGATTCATATTACCAAATTTCTACTAAGCAGATCCCCCTGGGTGTCTAATAGACACCTTCAATGAATAAGTCCTTTTGAAAATGTCTTGCTTTCTGTCTTCCCCATTCAAACCAACCTGTTTCTTCCCACTTTTCTCCACTTAATTAATAGCATCTCTGTCCTTTTAGTTGCTCTGGTTTGAAGCCTTTGCTTCATCTGTGACCCCTTTTTGTTCAAATATATATATATATGTATATGAAAAAAAATATCTGAACTCTGGTACCTCTTATCATCTGTCCCTTCTACTCTAACTTTAAACTGCTGTACTCTCTATTTTTTATTTTTTTGTGAGACAGAGTCTTGTTCTGTTGCCCACTGCAACCTCAAACTCCTGGGCTCAAGCTATCCTCCTGCCTCAGCCTCCTGAGTAGCTGGGACTACAGGTGTGTGCCACCACCTGGCTAATATTTTCTATTTTCAGTAGAGATGGGTCTCATTCTTGCTCAGGCTGATCTCAAAGTCCTGACCTCAATCAATCCTCCCACCTCAGCCTCACAGAGTGTTAGGATTACAGGTGTAAGCTGCCATGCCCCGCCTCTCTATCATATTTTATTCCAGAAGCCTAGTCACCGATCTCTCTACTTCTACCATTGCCTCTATGTAGCCTTTTCTCCACAGATCAGCTACAGTTATCTTTTCCACATGAAAATCAGAGTAAAAGCCAAAGTTCTTACTGCCTTTCTGGCTTTATTTCCTACCTCTGTCCCTTGAACAATCCACTCAGGCCTGTTGGCTGTTGCATTAACTTGCCTACAGGGCATGTTTTTGCCTTAGGCCCTTCTTCACATTCTGTTCCCCTGCCTGGATGTTCTTTCCCAGATATCTGCATGGCTTATTCCTTCACATCTTTCAGATTTCTCCCCAATTATTTATATTCTGAGAGAGGTCTTCCCTCATTCTTCTGTCTGCTCACTCTTTCACTCTTTACCATTACCTTAATTTTTTTTTTAATAGCATTCATGTGTCCCTTGACATGTTATATAAGTATTTATTATCTATCTTCCTTCACTAGACTAAGTTCCAAGAAGACAGGAACTTTGCCTCTTTTGTTTACAGCTGTATTCATAGTGCTTGGCAAATAGTTGAAATGTAAAAAATGTTTGTTGAGTGAATCCTTGCATTTATGAATTCCAGTATTGAAAATGAAGAAAATACTTTTAGTTAGGACTCTGGCATTTAAGCTAAGTTAGATTTTTGGATTTATGGAGCTAGGGGGGAAGAGTATTCCAGATGATTTTATTTGAGTAAGAGCAAGGATTTATGATTTTCCCTATTTCTTGTATTGCTACTCTAACCTTTTTTTTCTCTACTTAATGAAAATTTTAATAAGAAATCAAAATAAGCCCATACCCTGTGAAATCTGTAAGCATAGAATATGAATCTAAGAATTTAGTCATATTAATCTTTGTTTCTCAAGCACCAAGTACAATGTCTGGCCCATAATAGATCCCTGTCAAGTTTGAGGTTGCAGGAAGCTATGATGATGCCACTACACTCTAGCCTGGGCATCATAGCAAGACCCTGCCCCCAACCTCCCCCCCTCAAAAAGCTGAGAGAGTTCATCACAAGCAAACCTGCTCCTTATTAATTACTAACGAGTAATACTTTCTGATGAAGTGAAGGACATTAGACAGTAATCTGAAACTATGAGAAAAAATAAGAACACCAATAAAGGTAAATACGTAGGAAAATATGAAAGACAGAATAAGTGTATTTTTTGTAATTTCTTTTTCCCCTATCTGATTGAAAAGGCAACTGCATAAAGCAATAATTGTGAACCTATGTTTATGAGCACACAATGTATAAAGTTGTTTTTTGTACAATAAAAACACAAATGAGGGGATGAGGAATAAAGTAAAGTTTTTGTATGTTATTGAAAAAAAAAAAAAAACGATAGGTCCATCTCAGAAATGGTTTGTGGAATGGCACTTTCAAACAGATGTTTTATGATTACAGTCAGTTCTTGTTGTTCTTTGTAGTTCTAGAAAGTGACAAAGGACTCTGGATTAGTGAACATTGAACCATTGCTTCTGGAGGAAATACAGTGTTAGGCTCCTCTGAACCTCTAGTCACAGCATTTTCATCAACTAATCAATACATAACCTTGTTTTTTGTGTGTTTCTGTTTGAAGACATCTTGTTTTAATGTATATATTGTCAATTCTTTAACGTTGAGCTCGTGACCAACGGCATTATAACTCATACCTAAATGAAACTTATCTCACACACATATTATCTCTGTAAGGCACATCACAGCTTTCTTGCACTTTGGGACACTCCAGTATACCAGGCTTGGGAAATATTTTTTAAACAGTGAAGTCACTAATGCAAAGTATACAGATGCCAAAAACATGACAGTAAGTAGACAACAGAAATGACACTTGTTTTTAGTATAAGAGGTGAAACAAGATGGCAGAACATCACTTTATTCAATCTTAGCTCTGAACATGTATGTCAAGCAACTTAAATTTTTTTCTATCTGAGCATGTCCATGAATGACTACAAAAGCACTGATTTGGGGATTACAAATAAATTTCAACAAGTAGGCAAATTTATAAATATGGAATTCACGAATAATGAGTAAAATGGTGATCAGCAAACTTATATTTTCACTAAAAATAAATCAATCAAATTCTTTAAAAAATTTTTTGGCAGATCAGAAAAATGCTTTGTCATAGAATTACCAATTCATAGAAATGTTTAATTCCTTGGTACTTCAGATATTTTGTTTAACCACCTCATTGACAGATGAGAAAACAAAAATCAGAAGAATGAAGTGACTTTCCACTGTCATTCAGCTATATTTAGGAGAACTTGGACTAGAACTTAGGTACCTATTTCCTCATGTAGGAAATTCTCCATTCCACTTCAGTATGGTGATTCTTAGCCACTTACACTGTGTTTTCCTGCTTAATTGTTCTTTCCTTAGCAATGACATCAGGAAGTAATAAACAAGATCTCTTAGGTTGTCTTTGTAGAAATACAAATGATACAAAATTTGAGGGAAAGTGGAGTTAGTAGTAGTGACTTAATTTCCATCTCCAAGTATAGCAGTATCAGTTCACTCAATTAAAGTTTTGCTTCCTTACAAACAGGTCATTATTGCAAAAGTATTCCTTAGAAACTGATGAATACGTACTCTGCTAGAATACCAGAAGAGCTGTTGTGGCTGCCTGTCAGGTTTCTACAAAATTAGAAATTTACTTTTTTTTAAAGACTGAATTGCATTTTTGTTTCACTATATTTAATTTGTAACTTACATCAGCAAAACTTCTCGTGTCCACAAGATGTCACTAAAATCAAAACTTAAATTTCAGTTTACAAATATGTTGTATTTTAAGAGTTCATTTCCAATTGGTTTAGTAAGCATTTATTAAGCATATATGGTGGGCTTATAATCACTATAAACACATTTATTTGAAAATGGACCTACAACTTCTCAGAAAAATAATATTATAAATGGAGGTCATAGTTCTAGGAATGGCTGTCATATTTAACCAATAATGTATCTGAACATAATGTATGCAATATTTGAACTATCAAATGGAACTTTGTGAAGTGTTATAGAAAACCAGTTTCCCATTTACAAGGTTATTTTTTATGGAAAATGTGGGTCAAGTTTGAAATGATGTGTAACTAGTAAAGGAATTTCCTCCTTCAAATTAGAGTTGCCCTCCTGATTTGGGAATTGGGAGCTTTTGAACAGGTTTCTAATAAATCGAAAGAAAGGGTATGTGGTGATTTGTGGAGTATTTCTTATTCTACATGAGCACTCCACTTCTTTTACTGCCAACAGATTAATTAGTTGAAGAGGACCATGTGAGTATTGAAAGGAAGGAGAGGGAAACTTTTCTTTAGCATTGCTAAAATTATCTTTAGATTATCTTAAAATACTCCTGGTCTGCATGGAATGAAATAAAAGTTGCATATAGTTCCTTTATTATTTTTAATTATTATGAGTACATAATAGTTGTATATCTTTATAAGGTGCATGTGATGTTTTGATACAGGCATACAGAATTAATCAAATCAGGGTAATTGGAGTATCCATCACCTTAGGTGTTTATCATTTCTTTGTCTTAGGAACATTCCAATTCCACTCTTAGTTTTTTTAAAGTATACTCTAACTTATTGTTAATTATAGTCACTTTGTTGTGCTATCAAATATTGTTCATTCTAACTAACTATATTTTTGCACTCATTAACCATCTCTACTTTATCCCCACTCCCCGCTTCCATTCCCTGCCTCTGGTAACTGTCATTCTACTGTCTGTCTCCAGGAGATCAATTGTTTTTAATATTTAGCTCCTACATATAAATGAGACACACAAGATTTGTCTTTCTGTGCTTGGCTTTTCACTTAATAATGTTTTCTAGTTCCATCCATGTTGTTGCAAATGGCAGAATTTAAATCTTTCGATGGTCATATAATATTCCACTGTCTTTATATACCACAATTTCTTTATTCATTCAACTGTTGATGGACTTAGGTTGATTCCAACTCTTGGCTATTGTGAATAGTGCAACAGTAAACATGGGAGTGCAGATACCTTTTTGATATACTGATTTCTCTTCCTTTGGATATATGTACCCAACAGTGGGATTGCTGGGTCGTTTTATTTTGAATTTTTTGAGGAACATCCATACCATTCTCCACAGTGGTTGCACTAATTTACATTCCCACCAACAGTGTACGAGGGTTCCCCTTTCTCCACATCCTCACCAACCTTCTTCCTGCCTGTCTTTTTGATAAAAGCCATTTTAACTGGGGTGAGATGATATTTCATTGTACTTTTGATTTGCATTTCTCTGATGACTAATGATGTTGAGCATTTTTTCATATACCTATTGGCTACTTATATGTCTTCTTTTGAGAAATGTCTGTTCAGATCTTTTGCCCATTTTTTAATCAGATTATTTGACTTTTTTTCTTTTTGAGTTGTTAGAGCTTCTTATATATTCTAGTTATTGATCCCTTGTCAGATGGGTAATTTGCAAATATTTTCTCCCATTCTGTGGGTTGTCTCTTCGCTTTGTTGATTGTTTCCTTTGCTGTGCAGAAGCTTTTCAGCTTGATATGTTTACAGTTCTTAAAGGTTAATGTTATGAATCCTAGCACACCAAGCTATTCAAAAAGATCAGATTTATCATCTAATCTATAGTATTCTACCTTATAAGTTTATTATGGTCTTCTTAAAGTTGCCTATCTAACATTTTTCTCTCTTACTATTCAGTTGTCAATCTATTTCAACTATTACTTATCTAAACTGCACATTTATATTTCATCTCACTCCTAGAATATTATCCTACAAAGCACTGAAGGAGATTTTGCTTCAGGTTATGTCAAGAATACTTCTTTTGGAAGTGAATGTTTAGATATCACCAATAAATTTGAAAAATATATGCCTTGTTACTATTACAGTGTCTTTACACTCAGTAGACTTTATGGTAAACTACGGGATCATTCATCACATTGGCTGTGCACAAGTTCAGAAATGCCAAAAATAACAGTAAAGCAGCCATTTGGACATTTGTCCTTCCATGGTTGGAAAAAAACATAAAGGCCAAAGCTTAACTTTGTTGTTTATCTCTAATTTGGAATAGGTATTTTTTAAGCATTTCTCAAAGCAAATCTTACAGGGAAACTCAGTGTATGAAAGCAGTACTACACTTGTTGAAGGAAAAAGACCCTGTACCCTTGCTTCTTGCTTGAGTCACCTTCTTAGGACCCTAACATAATATATCACATGTGGTTTTAAAACCACTGTGCTAAAGCAAAGAGCTTATAAGGAAGGATTTGACTCTATGAAAGGGATGAAAAGCTACAGACTAGAAGAAACTGTTGCAAATCACATAGTCAACAAAAGACTTATATCTAAAATATACCTACAGAATGGGAAAAAATATTTGCATACTACACATCAGATAAAGGACTGATAACAAGAATCTATTTAGAACTCAGGAAAATCAGCAAGAAAAAATCAAACAACCCTATCAAAAAGTGGGCAAATGACATGAATAGAAACTTCTCAAAAGAAGATATAAGAATGGCTAACAAACATATGAAAAAATGCTCAACATCCCTAATCATCAGAGAAATGCAAATCAAAACCACAATGAGATATCACTTAACCCCAGTGAGAATGGCCTTTATCAAAAAAACCCAAAACAACACATGTTGGCGTGGATGTGGAGAGACAGGGACACTCATACACTGCTGGTGGGACTGCAAACTAGTGCAACCCCTGTGGAAAGCATTATGGAGGTATCTTAAACAGATTCAAGTAGACCTGCCATTCGATCCAGCAATCCCATTATTGGGCATATACCCAAAGGAAAAAAGATCATTCTGTAACAAAGACACATGTACCCGAATGTTTATAGCAGCACAATTCACAATAGCAAAGATGTGGAAACAACCCAAATGCCCATCAATACATGATTGGATTAGTAAGCTGTGGTATATGTATACCATGGAGTATTACTCAGCTATAAGAAATAATGAAGATACGACATCTCTATGGTTCTCCTGGAGAGAGTTGGAACTCATTATATTAAGTGAAGTATCCCAAGAATGGAAAAACAAGCATCACATGTACTCACCAGAAAATTGGTTTCCCTGAACATCACCTAAATACACATCTGGGAACGACACCAATCGGATATCAGACTGAGGTGGGGGGTGGGGGAGGGGATGGGTGTATACCTACACAATGAGTGCATTGCGCACCATTTGGGGAATGGTAATGCTTGAAGGTGCTGACTCGGGAAGGGGGGGGAAGGGAGGGATATATACCTACATGATGGGTGCAACGCGCACTATCTGGGGATCAGACACGCCTGGAGCTCTGACTTGGGGGGAAAGGCAGTACATGGGCAACGTATGTAACCTGCAATTCTGTATCCCCCATAACAATAAGATGAAATAAAAATAAATAAATAAATAAATAAATGTACCGTAAAAAAAAAAACTCAACAGTAAAAAAAAAAATCTAATTAGAAAGTGGGCAGAATACATGAACAGATGGAAATAAGCACATGAAAAGATGTTCAATAGAGTAGCTATTAGGGCAGTGCAAATTAAAACCCACAGTGTGATATTGCTACATAACTATAAGAACAGCTGAATTAAAAAATAGTGACAAATGATGAGGATGCAGAGAAACTGGATTGCTCATACATTGCTGGTGGAAATGTAAAATGGTACAGCCTCTTTGGAAAAATGTGTGGCAGTTTCTTATAAAACTAAACATGAGCTTACCGTACAACATAGCAGTTGCACTCTTAGACATTTATCCCAAAGAAATGAAAACTTAAGTTCATGCAAAAACCTGTGTCAATGATACCTCCACCCCATTATTCTCTATCTCCCCACATTTATCAGCTCCTGGCATGTTGTGTATATATTTATTTGCTTGTTTATCATCTATCTGCCTCCACTAGAGCATAAGATTCATTAAGAACAAGGACTTTGGTTACGTTCGTTGCTATATTCCCAGCATCAAGAATTGTACATGGAGTTAGTAAGTATGTAATACGTAGTGAGTGGATTAATTCATCAATGAGAAAGGGTTTATAAAGCAGATTTTAGAAGAGCCTGAGATTCCCACCAAACTTAATAGATGTCTCTATTTGAATCTTCTCATGCATGGAGTCTGAATATCTCAGAGTTTAAATTGAACGCTGGGGATTTTTTTAAAAACACTTATTGTGGCTGGTAACTATCATTATATTAATATAAGGTATGTACAATTAAGAGTCTTTAGCAGGGAGCTTATAATCTAGTTAGAGGAAATAAAATTACACAAATGCCAGCAGAAGCTAAAATTAACTCAGTATCATGAGAAAAATTCAAGCATCTTTACAAAATCAAAGGAAGTTGATTTTTATATTGGGAAAGACTTTATGCAAGAACTGATATTTATATTGAAACTTAAAGAATGGGTAAAATTTAAGTAGTAGAGGTAAATCAGGAGGGCATTCCTAGTGAAAGGAACAAAGACAAGATTGGAAGATGTGTGTGTATATGCCTGTGCTTGAGAGTATGTGTGCGTGTGTGTCTGTGCGTGTGTGTGTGTCTGTGTGTTGAATGGGGATAATAAGATAATGCTTCAGAGAATACCAAGTACAGTCATGTGGCTTACCTGGCACAGACAGTAGTGTTGAAAAGAACTGATAAATAGGGCTAGAAATTTTTATTCTATGCTGTAGGTTTCCTTGAATACCTAATGAGGAGTTGGTACGTAGGGAAGTACAAAAGGTGGCAAATAAACATAGGAGAAGTATGTTGAGAAGGATTTCTGAGATCTTAAAACTTAGCAGAAAAGGGGACATGATTGACTAGTGAGTGATATCATTGCCTCCATATGGCATTATACCCACCACTTCTTTTTGCCATCTTGGTTGTAGCAAAAAGGATAAGATTTGCCTGTGAAGTCACTAGAGTCAGATTTGGATTCTAACTTTACTATTTGTTAGCCATATAATCTTACAGAAATTATTCCATAACATCCAGAAAGAGGGAATCCTCCCTAACCCATTCTATGAAGCCAGTATCACCTTGATACCAAAGCCAGGTAAGGACACAACAAAAAAGAAAACTACACGCTAATATCCCTTATGAACGTAGATGCAAAGACCCTGAACAAAATAATAGCAAACCAAATTCTACACTCAAAAAGATAGTTCATTACTGGACCTCAAATTATACTACAAGGCTATATTAACCAAAACAGCATGGTACTGTTACAGAAGTAGAAACATAGACCAATGGAACAGAACAGGGAACCTAGAAATAAAACCATCTACCTACAACCAGCTGATCTTGGACAAAGCCAACAACAACAAACACTGGGGAAAGGAAGCCATATTCAGTTAATGGTGCTGGGAAAACTGGATAGCCAAATGCAGAAGAATGAAACAGGACTCCTATCCCTTGCCATATAAAAAAGTTAATTCAAGATAGATAAAAGACTTAAATGTAAGACATGAAACCATAGAAATTCCCTGAGAAAATGTAGGAAAAACTCTTCTAGACATCAGCCTAGGGCAAACAAGACAAATATAGCAACAATAAAAATAAATAAATGGGACAATTAAGTTATAAAGCTTCTGCAATAATCGACAGAGTAAATAAACATCCTACAGATGAAGAACTCAAACCAATCCGCAAGAAAATAATAACCCCACTAAAAGATGGGCAAAAGACTGAACAGTTGTTTTTCAAAAGAAGATAGACAGATGGCCAGCAAACATATGAAAAAATGCTCAACATGACTAATATTCAGGGAAATACGAATTAAAACCACAATGAGATACCACCTTACCCCTGTCAGAATGCATTATTAAAAAGTCAGAAAACAATAGATGCCAGCGTGAATGCAGAGAGAAAGAAATGCTTATACAGTGTTGGTGGGACTACAAATTAGTACAAGCTCTATGGAAAACAGTATCTAGATTCCTCAAAGAAATAAAAGTAGATGTACCGTTTGACCTAGCAGTATCACTACTGTTATCTACCCAAAGGAAAATAAGTCATTTTATCAAAAAGACATCTGCACTCAAATGTTTATCACAGCACAATTCACAATTGCAAAGATGTGGAATCAACCTAAGTTCCCATCAGTTCATAAGTGGACTAAGAAAATGTGGTGTGTGTGTGTGTGTGTGTGTGTGTGTGTACCATGGAGTACTACTTAGCCATAAAAAGGAATGAATAATGTCTTTTGCAGCAACTTGGGTGGAACTAGAGACCATTATCCTAAGTAAAGTATCTCAGGAATGGAAAAACAACCACCACATGGACTCCCCAATAATTGGGAGCTAAATGATGGGCATACACGGGCATAAAGAGATGTAGAGGTCATTGGAAAGCAGGAAGGGGTGAGAGTGGGTGGTTGTGAGGGGTAAAAACTTACCTGTCAGGTACAATGAACACTATTTTTTCGATGGGCACACTAAAAGCCCCAACTTAGGCATTATACATGGTATCCAGGTAACAAAGACATTTGTACCCCCTTAATATTTTGAAATTTAAAAAAAAATTTAAAAATGAAACTCTGTGTACTTGGTTAACTTAACAGAAACTTAGAAGCAATTATACCATATCCAGAGTTACAGCATTTTACAATAATACTGACTTTTGTGTTAATATTAATGCAATTTGAAGAAAATACTTAATTGCTCATTAGTTTTACTTAGATTTAGTAGAGAAATGCTTCTTAGAATGTCTTTAATAGAGATTTGGCATAAATTATCAAGGAAAAATTTTTTTTCTATTTTAGATGTTCATATCTTAGAGCTGAAAGAACATGATTTTCATTTGCTTTGTGGTATTGTGTCTAATGTCTCTTGAAAGATCCTTTTTGTTCTCTATAAATGGTTTTTGAGTGGCTCAAGACGCTTTGTGCATATCTTTGCCTACCACATTTTAAAAATAAATTCAGTTTTAGTGGAAAGTTTAAAGATTGCATTTCTCCTCCAAATAGGTGTCACAGAAAGAACCTGAAGTGTGTGGTAGGTAACTTGGTGTGTGAGCTTTGACAAATCACTTAATCTTAATGGGCCTTAGTTTCTTTAGTTGGATTACAAATGTCTGGATGAAAGTGAAGGTGATTTCAGCATTTTTGGAGTCTCTCTAGATACCTTCTCACCCTATTTATTTGCTCTTTTGGTACATTTGCCCAGCTGCCTCAGTAGCCAACCATGTGTCACTTTTAGGAACTTTAGTCACTTAATCAAATATTGCCAAACTATACTTTTCAACCACTAACAACAAGCTTCCCAGGTCTTTCATTCTCACCTCTGTATTTCCTTTCACTCTAGTGAGGAAAACCCACTTGCTTTGTCCTCTTTTCTTTATCTTTGTCCTATATAATCTATGAACCTCTCTCTGAAAATTATGTCATTCAAATTCAGAGGTCTGCATAGAATCTTATAATGTAATCTCTTGTTTACATATATGCCGCATCTATACTTCTTATTTTTCAGTGGTGTTTTTTCTTCAGCTTCTAGAATCTTTTAAAGTTTGTTTTTCTTTTCTATTAGTAGGACAGGTATTTAATAAATGCTTCTGATTACTTGATTTTATCATTTATAGTAAATCATGTGAATACTTACATGTTGGCTTTCTAGTTTGTTTTTAGATGAACAACCAGACTTAGAGGTACTTTTCACTAGAAAATTAATGCAGTGTATATATTTTGAATTTCAGGTCATCTGTCCTGTCAGGTGTGCTTGTGTAGTAATAGTTGAGAGTGGCAGTTTAAATTTAACTACTGTAGGTAAATGCAGTTGGAAAAAAACTTTCCACTATAGTTAAGCATAAGAATCATAGTGCTCCGTTGTTCTCTAAATTTGCAAAGAATCATAAACAGTTGTAATGCTTTACATTTGTTTTCAATTTACCAATTGTAAAACATACTTTTTTATGTCTATGTGCATACTGTTCTCATTTTCTCTACCCTTTTTAAGGGAAAATTTATATCAGATATTTAAAGGAACTTAATAGAAACATTTTTAGTGAAGTATAATTATTAGTGGGAAGAATAATAGAAATAATAGTAGTTGCCTTTATCAGACATATTGTTGTTACTGGCATCCTTATTAAATTTCTTTTACCTTTCAGTGTTGAGATTTTCCAAATGGGCAGCCAACTTTTTCTATACTTACATATTATGTGAAAAAGTAACAGAAATCTGTTCAAAGATTTTTGATGTTGTACGGTGACTTGCTTTTTATTTTTTAATGTGGTGTTTGGACTTTGATAAGCTTTATAAATAACCAAGGCCCTTATTATTAAGGTTATGTTTTCATACAAAAATCTTTCTTTATATAGGAATAACATTCATAGGGCATCGAGCAAATGAGAGGGGGAGGAGGGAATGGGTATATACATACATAATGAATGCAATGAGCACTGTCTGGGGAATGGACACTCTTGAAGCTCTGACTCGGGGTGGGAGGAGGGGAAGGGGAGGGCAAGGTCATTATATGTAGCCTAAACATTTGTACCCCCATAATATGCTGAAATAAAAATAAAGAAATAAATACAAAGCACAAAATTTGTCAAAAAAAAAAAGAATAGGGTTGAAAAAAAATCTTTCTTATTTCTTTTTAAATCTAGGTGACTGTGGGGATCATGTCGTCATTATGAACACAAGACACATTGCATTTTCTGGAAATAAATGGGAACAAAAAGTATACTCCTCACATACTGGGTAAGAATGCCATTGTCAAAGAAAATAGGTAGTTACAACATACTACTTTAATGATTACTCTTATTTAAAAGAAAAATAATATTTTAAAAAATTGGTATTTAAGAAAATACTAATTTTACTCATGCTACATATATGATTTACTCAATCAAAAAAACCCACAACACTATACCAAATACTAGCTATTACCTGACAGTATTTATTTATCCTAAAAGCTTTTCATATAACTTCTGATCAAGATTACTTTCATTTTTTTAGTCAACCTTCTTTCTTTCTGCTTCCTATAATTCACCTTAATGTTGTTTTCAGAACCATCCTGAACATATGAAAATTCATGAGATGTTTAAGGAATGGTCACTCTTCTCTAGGTATAGTCTGTGTCAGTATCTCTCTTAAATACCCTCACCGAGGTATGTTCTAATGGTTTTCAAGTACGATGAGACACCTTCCTCCATCTTTCAGTTAGGCAGTTTTCTATTCAATAGAACCTCTCTTCAAGGCCATAGCAATTACATGGTTCATTGAGTTCACTGTCAGCTAAAACTCCTAAGTCTTTTTCCAGCATGGTCCTGTTGAATCATGTCTTCTCCTTCCTGTGTGCTTTAGTTGTATTTTAATCCAGTTGCAAGATTACTCCATGTTAAATTTTACCTCCAGCCTTTTAAGATCTTTTGAGATCCTGATTTTGTCATCTAATGTATTAGTAAACCTACAGCTTCCGGTCGTGTGCAAATTTAATTAAGTATACCTTCTATACCATCATCCAGGTTATAGTTGGAAATGTTGATCTTTCATTCTAGGTCAAAATCATTCTTATATTTCCAACTGTACCTTCACTTTGATGTTCTCATCTGTTTCTTTTCATCTCTTGCCCAAGTGCATCTTAAATGTTTGGAATAACTCTTTTGCTTCCTTGAGCCAGCCCTTGCCTACTCCTCCCCTTAAAACACATTCATGAAATCTTTATATAACTTAAGAAAACTGAATTTACATCCATCTTTAGTCATTTCTGCTATTGGCAAATCTCTGTGTACAGAACAAGCTCTACAAAATTGAGAGGCAATTGGGGAAGAAATATTAAAAGTCAGAATAACGTGATATAAGCATAAGGGGAAGTATTGACACAAAATGCTATGGTAATTACTATAGCAGTAATATCTGTAGTATTACTGCAAATGAAGGAAAACAACAGCACACCTGGTAGTGAACAGCTAGTGTAATATATACATCAGCTGGTAATGTCCCTATCAGTAGTGCTTTCTCACCAATAGATGAAAATTCAAACTCCTTTATAAGTTATTGGCACCCAATTGCCACTGCTGCTTCTTGGTCCTTCTTTTTAGCCTACATTTATTTCTTACATCTCTGCCTTTGCATATGTTGTTCCCCTGGCTGGAATGCCATTTTACCCTGTGTTTCTCAGGAACACTCCTATTTATCTGTTAAAAATTGGCTCAGATGCTACCTTCAATGGGGTACCCTCCCTGTTTCCTAATCACCCATAGGGTTGATCGCTTTTTGTTTCTGTTGGCTCTTCACTTATATATTAGACAATTCCATTTTATTATGCTTATAACACTATATTACAATTATGTATTCAAAATTTAACTTTCTAGTTGTAAAATTTTTAGCACATGCTAATTTTAGAAAATATAGAAAAGTTTAAAGAAGGAACTAAAATTCACTGTGACTTTAACATTTTAACATGCAGTGAGTCCTCTGTGCCCATGGGTTCTGTATTGGTGGATTCAACCAACTGTGAATGGAAATTTTTTTTAAATTGTGTTTGTACTGAACATGTACAGACTTTTTTTCTTGTCATCATTCCCTAAACAATACAGTATAACAACTATTTACATACAAGTTTATATCCTTTTTCACTTAATATAAAATGCTCAGAGAACCTTTTTGTACATCTTATTTTTGGTCACTGTGTAGTAATATGATTTACCTACTTAATCATTGCTGTCTTTTTTAAAATGAAAAATTTGGTTTTTATAAAGAGCTAGAAAATATCTGTTAACTTTTTCAATTTTTAAATAGGATTATTTAAATCTCTGGAAATGTAATAAATTTCAGGATCAAAGGAATGATCATTTATAGATCTTTTGATAGGTGTTTCCAAACATTAGTTTACTAATACATAGGACCATGTAAGAATGTTACCCAAATCCATGCTATCACAGTGTTATGATTAAAAATAATTTAATAATAATAAGGCTCTGCTATTTTGATATGCCTCTGGTTGTTTACATTTCCATTATAGTAAGGTCTCAGTGCCTTCCTTATGACTTTCTATGAACATTTTATTTTTAAGAATGTTAATCCAATATTATACTTTTTACTTTTTGTAAGTTTTCTTTGTGATGTTATTTACCCTACTTTTATTTAATTTTGGTAGATTAAGTCTGTTTTTTTCTTTGTAATTCTGTTTTTATTCTCAGAAAATCCCTTCTTATGCAGATTTTCATAAACATTCACTTCTAATAGTTTTAGGGGTTGGATGAGTAAGGTATATATGCATCTGGAACTTTCACATATAATTCTTTAGTCATCTAAAATGTATTGGCATTAGAGATAACAGCTTACTACTAGTTGTAGCAACAGAATTTATTTAGTCATATTTTTTTTTGAGAACAGGATTTTCTCATATGTAGCTTTGTATCCCCAGTACCCAGCGTAATAGACATTCAGTAAGTGTTTATTGAATTAATTTGAATGAAAACCCTTGGCTAGCATTTAAAACAAATATTCTCTTACTCTATCTAGGCTATCCCATATTGGAGGAAGAATGTAGTTATTTTTTCACTAGTAAAAATCAACTAAGTAGTGCATTACTTAAGTCATTCCCCTATTCAGAATTTTACATTAGCTTTTCAAATCCTTCAGGATGAAGTCCAGACTCCTGAAATATAATGTAAATGGCATTATGCTTCAAAATTTGCCATCCCAGTGTTAGAAAGACAAGTTTTAGCATAAAAGTTGTATTTTTTTCCATGAAGAAAAAGGATACAGGAATAGAAATCTGGACAGGTATTTCTTTTTCTAAAACTGAAATTCTATGAAACAAAAGACTATCAGTTTTGAAAATTACCCATTTTTCCCAACAAACTTCTAAATTTGATTTCTTAACTTTTATACCTAAAATGTGGTTCCTTAAATCATTTTTAACATGTTTTCAAATTTTGTTGAAAGAAACATATGGAAGGAATCACATGTAGGTAATCTTAAGGTTTTTTGCAGACTCCATGCTGGCTTTCCAATTTTTTTTTCTGTGATTAAAATCATATGTAAAGAGGTAAAATGAGTTGCCTAATATTATACTGGGAGTCATGGCAAAACCTAGATTCCAAACCTGTATGTGGGGTATCCAAATTACTAAGCTGTCTCTGATATTATCACAAATCTATATTTAATTGCCAGTTTGTTCGTTTTATATATAATGTTTGATCTGAACACAATGAAATATTTTGTTACTTAGAACCAACATATAACAGTGACCTTTTACCAACTGTTAAGAGAGAACAAGATTATCTGTTTAGAGTGTGAACTTGACCTCAGAACCAGATAGTCTACCAACATTTTCCCCAGACCTAATCCCTAGCTTATACAGGCAATTGGTCTAATTTGGCAGAGAACATGAAATATTCTGGCCTATTGCTATTTCTTTCTTAAATCAAGCAGTGATAATCTACCTCATAATGAATGAATGAATGAATGAATAACTTAAATTCAGTTAGAAATATAGTTATGACAAGAAATTTTTCTAAGATACAGAGCTTTTTATGAACTAATGATAGTTGACCATTTAAGAGAATAGCGTTTCAAATAGCATCGCATAGTTACTACTTAATTTTGAAAACACTAATTAACAGCATAGTTTCCAGAAACAATTTATTAGTTTCCTTCTTATAAAAGAATGATCAGTTTAAGAGTATAATACCATAGCATATGCCCAGTTGTAATGTCTTTACTTCTTTTAACAGCTACCCAGGTGGATTTAGACAAGTAACAGCTGCTCAGCTTCACCAGAGGGATCCAGTGGCAGTAAGTCTGTTGTATTTTTTATTTATCATCTGCACAAAAACTGATTCAGACACAGTTTTTCAATCTCCTTTCTCTTGTAGTATAGCTAGCATTCAAGGCTATAAATTCTTCACTTTAGTTGTATCACATAAGTCTTTAAGTATTATTTTCATTATCATTCAATTCTATGTATTTTCCAATTAGTATTTATTAGTTTTACATTCAGTTAAAGAATTCTCATGCTTTTCTTTTTAATTTTTTGATGCTTACATGATCACCTAGTATATGATGAGTTTGCTGAAAATGCCTTAGGGTCAGGGAGACAGAGAAAGATGTATATAAGTATGTGTATATGTATATATTTTGTCAAACATGCTAAGTATGTTGTTATATTCTTACCGACCTTTTTGTTAACTTTATTTTGTTTATCTGAAAGAGTTTATTATTTATTTATTATTAAAATCTCAATTGTGGATTAATTTTTCCTCATAGGTCTGTCAATTTTTGCTGTGTGTATCTTGAAGGTTTAGTGTTAGATAAATTTAAGATTGGAATTATAAGCCTTTTGAAAAATTGATTAGGGTCAATATGTACTGATCCTCCTTATCTCCAGTAATGCTTTTTGCTTTGAGGTCTGTTTTTTTCTGATATTAGTATAGCTATATCAGCTGCCTTTTGATTAGTGTTTGCCTCATATTATTTTTCATTGTTTCAATTTTAATGAGTCCTTTTATTATATTAATAGATGTGTTTGTTGTAAACATGTAGCTAGAATTTTTTTTTCCTCTTCTTTCTTGCTTTCACTTGGATTGATTGAATTTATTATATGTCTAAAGTTAATCAGTATCTTTACCTTTCCGCAAATCAAATGAAGGCCCTTAGAGATTTTTAATACCCACCCTTCCTCCGTAACTAAATACTTTCTCTGTTCAAAATATTTTAAAACCCTTCCAATTCAACATTCTTATTATTATTTTATCCTGTTACTGATTTTTTATGATTTTCTTTGCTTACAGTCCCTTCTTATAACTCAGTCTTCCTTCTGGGATCAATTTCCTTCTCCTTAACACATTAACTGCCATGTGAGTTGTATTTAACTCAAGCTAGTTTTGAGCCCGGGGCCTTGTGGAGCATATGTGACTCACACATCTCTTCACCTTGGGAGCATCTCTATTTTTCAAGTTGCATATAACTCATGCACAGAAAACAATAAACAATAACAAATCTTTCATTAAATTAGAAAGGATCGTTTTGTTTTCTAAATTTTTATTCTGTTTTCATAATAAAACACTGTGGCCCCAAGGAAAATTTTTTTTTTTCCTAGTATGGCAGTCAATATGTTAAAGTACTTCCCATTGGCATTCCTATAGCCACATTCTCTTAATAGTGAACTTACCTTTTTTTGTCTGAAGCTATCTTTAACTTTTGCTTTCATTCCTGAAAGATGGTTTTGCTATATATGGAATTATACGATAGTCATTTTTTTTCTCTCAGCTTTTGAAGCTATTGTTTGGTGAATTTTAGCTTCTATTATTGCTATACATAAGTCAGATATCAGTTTAATTATTTCTTTGATGTACTCTGTCTTACTGGATATTTTTAAGATATTTTCTTTGGTATTGTTTTTCATGTGTTTCTTTTGGAGTCTTGTTTCTTTTGTTTGAGGATTGGTGTCTTCAGTTATGGAAACTTGTTAGCTCTTAAAGCTTCTAGTATTGGATTTCTTTATTTTGTGTTTTTTTTCCTTCGGAAATCTGATTATACTTCCAGTAGATGGTGGCATTTTTTTGTGCATGATTCAATGCCACTCTTTCTTATTTGATGTCTCACTGTTTCTGTGCTGCATTCTCAGTTATTTGTTTAGCTCTGTGTTCCAGTTCTCTAATAATCTTTTCACTTGTGCCTTATCTGATTAACCTTTTTATTGAAGTTCTAATTTCAATGATCTTTTTTTCTTTTTTGAAGTTTTATTATTTGGTTCTTTTTCAGATTTGCTGGTCAGTTTTGATAGTTTCCTGATCCTTTGTCATTTTTTGGTTCTCTATTATATTTTCTTATACAAAATAAACATAATTCTTAGCATTTATATCTAAGTCTAACATTAGTGGTGTTTGTGGGTCTGCAATTTATTATTTCCACTCAGTATACTTGGTAAGCTCATGTACCTTAGAACTTTATCTCTTAGAATGTCCCATTACTGTTTTATGATTTTTTTCCTTCCTTCACTCTGACCTGACCTTTGAACTATACTCATAAGATAAGAGAGTGTTTTCCCCATTAGAGACTATTTTAGCTTTTTACTTAAATATATTCATAAATGAACAAAGTTTTATTAGACTCTGAAGATATTCTTTTATTTTGATAAAGTAGTAAATAAAAGTAAATATCTACAGTCAGGATGAAACCATTTGTTTGGTGTAATAATGCCTAAAATTTTCTTGGTAAAGTGAAGGAAAGGAATATTTTATTACAATAAGACCTGACATACCATTTAGCAGTTCCATGCTTTACTATTTATTTTGTATCATTTATGTCTGTTTTATAAAAATGTACTTGAAGATTACTTCTTAGGAAATATTTAATGTTCTGTTTCATAACTAGTGTGTTTTTAAATTTTACAGGTAAAAGTATTCTATTTTGACTATTAATATGATTTCCATGTAACAGTATCAAAAGTTAGAAAGGCTTCTGATAATATATGCCATAGCTGTTACTATAAATTATTGTTTTAATATTATATAAATATTTTTAATGTTTTTAAAATTAAAATTAAAGTTTCTAATTTATTCATACATGTTACCTATACACTAGGTGGCAGTATAGTCCAACTTTTTTTTTTTTTTTTTTTTTTTTGAGACAGAGTCTCACTCTGTTGCCCAGGCTAGAGTGAGTGCCGTGGCGTCAGCCTAGCTCACAGCAACCTCAAACTCCTGAGCTCAAGCGATCCTCCTGTCTCAGCCTCCCGAGTAGCTGGGACTACAGGCATGCGCCACCATGCTCGGCTAATTTTTTCTATATATATTTTTAGCTGTCCATATAATTCTTTCTATTTTTAGTAGAGATGGGGTCTCGCTCTTGCTCAGGCTGGTCTCGAACTCCTGAGCTCAAACGATCCGCCCACCTCGGCCTCCCAGAGAGCTAGGATTACAGGCGTGAGCTACCGCGCCCGGCCCCCAACTTTTTAAATGTTAAGAATTTGGCATTGGATAACATTTCTAGAAATTGTTACAAATTATTATTTTTTATGAACAAAGATTGAAATGCACTAACAAATTTTTGATGAAGGCTTAGGAAATATTTCAGTTAAATCCACTGAAATTATTACCTCATTAAAAGATCTTTGTTTTTTTTTAAGTTTTAACTTTGTATTTTGAAAAAGGATGACTTGTGAAGGAAGAAGTCAGTTATTTTATTTCCAATCCAAACACTAAGATGTTTGTCTGGAACAGTAGGCCTCTGCCAGCAGACATAATTTGCTAATCAGTACTCAGTGCACGTGACTTGTCAGAGCATTTGTTTCATAATGCAGTCTTCTGATTACTAGTACAGTCTTAGAATATTATTTTTAAAATACATTAATTAATATTAATAGTTAAATAGGTAATAGTTTACTAAGTGTTAACATTTTTTCAAAATTATATAGGAGATTGTTAATTCTAATTTCAACATGTTCTAACATGTATTGTTTTAGTGGGTTTAGTTTTAACACACATCAAATTATACCCTTGAAATATGAGTGCAGATGATAAAAATCAGTTGTGCTATCTAAAATTGGCACATATACAGGTTACTTTTAATCTCTTCCTTTTGTTCTTTTTCTAAATAATAAATTAAACATTAGAGCCTAAAGAAAATAGTAATGTTGTACAAAGTAATAAAAGTTTCTTGACTTTCACGTATCTGCTTAGGTCTGTTTCTTTCCTGTATTCATGTTGACTCTTAGCCACTTGTTTTCATCACCATCTCTAATTATGTTTGCTTTCTTTACATGCTGAGTCACATTTTTCTTATTTAGTCCTATGAATATCTGTTTTTCAGATTGTAAAACTAGCTATTTATGGCATGCTGCCAAAAAACCTTCACAGAAGAACAATGATGCAAAGGTTGCATCTTTTTCCAGATGAGGTAAGTTAGTGGTTGTTGATAATGATGCTTTTTTGAAATTTTGAATTAAATGTTTTCTCTCCTTTTTCAATAAATGCTGTAGACTTATTTTCAATAATTTTATGTCAACTTCTTATATGTTTTTGTATTTTTAAAGTGAACATATATATATAAAAATGATAGTTACTTCTATTTTATGCCATAAAATGAGCCATCATTGGACTAAAAATCAAAAGTCTGTCCTACATTTTCATTTTAATAACTACTTTTTTTTAACAAGGAGCTATGATCAGAACCTCTGTTAAATTGAAGTATTCATTGATAATTTCATCAACTATGAAAAAGGCCTAGGCAGTGCCTTTTTATAATTGAAAAGAGGGAAATGAACAGTATATTTTCAAAAACTAGGTAACGTGTATTATTATAATGTGATTAATTCTATTATTAATGTATTTTTCAGGAATTTTCACAGGTTTTTTAATTTTAATAATTATATTGTTTTCCTCCTATAAAATATTCTTTTGCTTGTTACTTTTTAATACTAAGTATTACTAATGTATTGTTAAGAAAAATATTTTAAGAAAATTAAGCCTAAAAATTTTTCTAATGTAGAATATTCCAGAAGATATTCTTAAGAACTTAGTGGAAGAGCTTCCTCAACCACGAAAAATACCTAAACGTCTAGATGAGTACACACAAGAAGAAATAGAGGCTTTTCCAAGAGTGTGGTCTCCGTAAGTATTTCTTTCCTACTTCCTGTCTTTCTTTTGTTTTTTAAAAAATTCAATTTGGTTTCCTCTGTTTCTTCAACCAAATGATAAAATCCTTGAGGGTGGGAAGAGTGAACTCAATTTTTTAGTCTCTTAGAAACTCTTAAGCAGCTACCACCTGCAAATAAACTCTAGATGTAGATAGGAGAACCAAAAGTTTTTAAGAAGCATTAAGACTTTGCTAGGTAAGTGCAAGGATGTTCAGAGGTGCCTATAATTATCAGATATTTTATTTGGGATGATCTTCCTTTGATTGATTTTAGTCTTTTGGAATGATAAATGAATTTTTATTAACCTAAAACAAAGTGATTCTCAGTTTTCCAGATTGTTTCATAAGCCAAAAATATCATCTTATTAAAAGTCATTAATTCTGGGTACTTGTTGATAGTCTTGATCCAAATAGAAAAATAAAATACTTTTTGCTCTCCTCCATACAGTTCCCTCTCCCTAAGATCCATAAAGCTGCTGAGATTTAACATTCTATCTCCCGTTTAATTGGTTTTAGGCTTCTTTGCCTGGGATGTACAGATGGTGAAGCATTTAAATGTAACTTCCTCAGGCAATCCTTTCTGTAATCCTTGAACTGGGTTAGGCTCCCCATTATGGGATCTCATTGTACACTTTCCTTTTCATTTACTGTATTTATTCTAATGTAACTAAGTATTTATGTGATTAACTGCTTAATATCTGTTTGCCTTACAAGATTTCATGAGGAACTACATGTTTGTCTTGTTTAGCACTGAGCCTGGTGCCTGCATATTGAGTAGGCACTCAGCAAGGATTTATTGAATGAATTAATAAAAACATAGAATATCCTTGTATCAGCTTTTATAAGTGAAGTTAGGGAAGAATCTCTAGAAGATATGAAGCCAAGACTGCTTTTCATTTTTTTCACAGCATTTATCCCTGTCCAGAGTAATCTCATTTATTTATATACATGTTTATTATGTTTCCTTACATTAATAGCAGTAATAATAATGGCAAACACTATTTAAGCATTTACTGTGTGCTTTACGTGTATTAACCTGTATGATCCTCAGAGCAACTTAATGAGTTAGTACAATTTTTATCCCCATTTTTTTATAAATGAGAAAATGTAGGCATAGAGAAGTAAAGTAACTTGCCTAAGATCACATAATTGTAAGTGGTAGATTAGGCTTTCTAGCCTAAGTGACTAACTCCTGGGTCATGCTCCTAACCACTCTGCTGGAATGTCCTGTGTTGCATTGGAAGGTCAGCTTCAAAGGGGCAGGAACATTGTCTTATTCAGCACATATATTCCCCAACACTTAGAAATAGAACTTGGCCCATAGTAGATACACACTAAGTGTTTGGAAAGAATGATGAGATGAGTTCTTTGCTTTAAAAATGAATTTCAAAGTTGTCATGAATAGGTTAATGATGTTTTAGAAAACTCCAAACTTAGGTTTAAATCTTGCCTCTATAGTATCTAACTTTATAACCTTAAGTAAGTTATTTATCATTTGGAGCCTCGGTTTCCTCATCTGAACTCGGTTTCAACTGTAAAATGGAGCTGATGCATATGTCAGAACATTGCTAGAAGGAATTAAGTGAGCTAATGTATGAAAATACTTAGGACACTTGAAGCATTGGCCAAGTTTTTAATAGAATTTTTTTGCTATTACAAATTCTATATTGTTTTAACTTGCTTGCTAGTGTAGTGTTTTATGTAAAGGTATTTAAGTTGCATGTAGTTCACAAATACTCACCTTTGATAAGTTATATGCTAAAAAATTATTTTAAGTAGTCCTTGAAGTTTTGCCAGGTTACCTTCCTTTAACAAGTTCTGTAAATATAAGTATGTCATATCTGATTTTTTTATAGAAACATCACAAATGAATTTATGTTTCCTGATCATGAGGGGTGTGGTACTTTTTTTTTTTTAACTAGAAATACCAAAGATGCTTTTAACTCGTATATATGACCAAACACATATTATGTACTTGAAGTTATATTTTATGAACATTCTAAAATGTATTCTAAATTAGTTATCCCAAGCATTATAGTAATATAATAACCATTCAGAAGTTATATTTAGTGTTGTTATAGTCAGTGTACTGATCAAAGTGGAATCATTTTGCTAAGTGATTCCTGCTTCATTTTAAAGCATATTAGGAGGTGCCTGAGTGTCATTGTTATATTAGTGAAATTAGAAATGGCTTTTCTATGGTTATTTTTAAGGAGACTTTTAGAGAAACTTGGAGTCACTTGATGCATTTTTTAGTTTCTACTCTGGGAATGGGTTTTCCTGCCCTTTCTTTTCATTTCCAGATTTCCCTGTGGCAAAAATATGCATTAGGCACTAAGCTTCCCTTTGTGCTTTATTAAAGTTGTGATATGTCCTCATATACAGCCGTACAACATATGTTAACTTGTGTTCTCAGAATAATAAAGTGGGTATACACTTACTGAAACTTAAAGATATATCATGGTATAGGTATACTAGTCATTTAACATAAATCATTTAACATTTCCTTCTCTGGATATTAGAGCTGACATCAAGCCTGGTTAAGTATTTATTACATAAAAAGCATATGACCAAGAAAAAATAGTCATTTGGGGGTTTAAGAAAAATTTCTCTAAGAAATTGATGATCATTTTAGTACAAGACTGTTCAGTAGAACTTTCTGCAATGATGAAAAGCTCTCTATCTGGGCTTCAAATACAGTAGCTACTGGCTACATATGGCTCTTGAACACTTGCACCGTGGCTAGTATGAGTAAGGAACTGCATTTTTAGTTTAATGTAATTTTAATAAATTTAAATTATAATAGCCTCATATGGCTATACCTTATTGGACTATGCCATTTTAGTTGTTTGCCATTTTATAAAGATCTAGTATGAAATATTATATACTTTAGAATTAGAATTAAAATATTTTGATACACTGTGCAATTCTATGCATTGAACATGAGAGTTCTCATTATTGGAAGGCTTGTCTTTATAAGAAAAATTTTTTTTTCTCCTTTGGAGAAAGAACCTGCTTAAAATTTGCTTTCTTCCACCCAAGATAGCTAAGCCAAGAATATAATTTTCCTTTGGAATGTAGTAACTGGAGTTTATTCAAGGTAGATCTGATGGTGAATCTGCAGACATTTGACTGAAACAAATGTACCTGGATTGCACCACAAGAAATAGTCACGAAATAGCTTGCCTTGATGTTTGTTTCCGTAGTAATAAAACTTAATGTTTATAATATTCCGTAGTAATAAACTTAGTGTTTATAATGTTAAAATGTACATCTTATAATTGGAACTGTTATTACCTTTTGGTAAAATGTAAGTTTACTAGGTTTTCTATTAAAGAATAAAAGCTTTTGAACAACAGTAACAATTGGCACACTAAGCTCTGAACCCAGTAGATGATTACCAAAATCGTTTCATTCTTAATTAAAAGCTATCAATGTTGGGATTTTATTTAAATTATTTTAAATCTCTTACAAAAGTTATATTCTTTCAGATCTAATTTGAGCATGCATTAGATTTTCTTAGTTGTTTAGTCATTTTTAAAACAATGGTAGGAGATAAGGAATGAAATTAGTATTTATGTCAAAGCTATAAATACTTTTTTTAAAACTAAAAGCCATTTTATATGTACTATGGGTAGTATTGCCTATTCATCTCATTTCTTAAATTAGTGGATGTACTTGGTATGTTAGTATTTTTTACATCTCATGGATATGTAAATTTTGTGAGAATACGTCATGAAATTACTATGTTTTATGTTTTTAATGGTACAAAGTAGATGTATGTCTGCCATGTACAAATGGTGATTGTAGGGTTTACCCTTAGAATTCATTTCTCTTTTTTCTTTAAAGGAAAAAAAAATCACTATCCTTTCTTCACAGTTCATTTGCCTGAGATTGTAGCTTTCAAATGGTCAACTTATTTTAATACTGTCAATAATTATTCCCATAATTATTGCAGTTTTGCCAACACATTACAAAACCCCAATAATCATGGAAATTATAATGCTCAGTGTAATGAAAATTTTTCAGTGTGTAGCTAAAAATAAAACTTGGATCATTTTAAACTTTTATTTTCAATTGTTGCAAAATTCTGTGGGAGAGCTTTTCTTAGGAAAAATTAGGTATGTGGAAAATTGCAACTTCAATTGCTTCACATTATTATTCTGACATGTTAACTCAGTAAGTAATATTTTGAGCAAAATCTTCGCCTTTGTAGAGAAATTGTGTGTGGTAAGTTTCAGCATCAATGAATGTGTGAAAACAGGTGTTTACAATGAAAACCTGTGTTCCTGGTGTTTGAACGAGTGTGCTGTTAGAATTGTGCCTGCAAAGGAGTGGTGAATGGTAGGGATGAAGGCGTGGAGGTATGAAGACAACCATTACTGGCTCTGGAATCATCTTTCCTGAAAGTAGGGTGAGGCTTAGGGAGTTTAATAGGTAATCCATCCAGCTCTGTGAAAGAAAGTCGGGTTCCAGATGCTGGGAACATTAGCACTGAAAAGGGGCCTTGGTGAGCATCTTGTTCAGTCTGTAGCTGTAGAAGAGAGCAAGGACTTAAGCTTAGTGCATGCTCTCTGATATGAAAGCTATTAATCCTAAAAATCTACAGATTTTCAGACTTATTTAAGTTAATATTCAGAAAAAATTATTTTTACCTATGCTTTACAAAATATGCTTCAAATCAGACTTCACTGAAGACAGTGAAGAAGGATTTTTACCTTGTCTCATCTCATAAGGAGCTGGTATCTGGCAGCTTTAAGATTTTCCATAATTTTATGCTAGTCCAGTCATGTGGCATTTTCCCCCACACAATTTAACTTAATTTGCTGCTCTTCACAGTCAGAAGTTGTTAGCTGGACTTGGGGGCCAAGGTTACTTTCCAACTCTCCTACCCATTTCAACCAGCTCAGCATCGGCTTAAACCATAGACCTCAGTATTTCCAGTGCTGAGTTTTGCTCAAAGTAGGCATTCTAAACTCTACTGTTTTTTTGGACATATCAGATCAAGAGTGGTTTTTAAAATTAAAAAAAAAATCTTTATTTAAACAACAAAAACCAGACCATTTACAAATCCTAGCCAGTAGAGATTTTGACTAAAAAAATGTAATTGAATGTAATGGCGGTGCCTGTTCATTTTAATTGAAAAAAATTAATAATTTGATTTTTTTTAAATTTAGACTAAAGTTTTTTGAAAATCATGTTGCACTTTTTCTAATCTGGATGGTGATACAGTGCCTAAGAGAATGAGTATAAAGGCACTATTATTTTGCCTCACTATTACCTGTGCAGCTAACATCTTTAAGGAATATATGATGGCACCAGATTTTCTGAAATGGTTCCATTCATACCGTAGAAATGACTTAAAATTCAATCATACTGACCTTTTGTTGCTTTGAAGATTAGTTCACCATCCAAATTTTATTTTAGTCCTTTAAATATTTTGTGGATTAAGCATTATACTAAGAAATATTAAGAATGAAAAGACTTAAAACCTAATGGGGAATAAGATATTTTTGAGATTTATTACATTCAAGTTACACTCAATTTCATGGATTTACAACTAAAATATGAATGGTTTTTTACTTGGAAATAAATTATCTTAATAGAAAAAAATAATTGAACTAATTGAACCAATTGAACTGTAGCATAAACCATGTGCTTCATAGTTTTATGTTTCATTTTATTCATAAACTGAATAGATTTTTCCCACCATTTTATAATATAAACTAAAATCTCCAAAAAGCTTTTTCCTAAAGCCAAAAGGTATATTCTTTTATAGAAATTAACTATATTTTTAAGATAAGTATTTTGACCTCTATAATTTCTGATTTCTGAATTTGAATCTCTGCGTTTTTAAGGTGTTCTTGTTTTATTCTAATGAGTGTCAGTATTTTGCTTATCTAATTTAACTAGTGGCAGGCAGTGTTTTTCATAGGGATGTGTGTGTGTGGTAAAGAATTTGCTATAGAAAACTGAGAATTATACAGGATGTAGTGTGATTTCAACTGTTTTTGAGCAATCACAAGTACCATACAATATTTTCTATAGCTCAGATTGGCCTTTTTTAAGTTCTCTTTCCTCATTCAAAAAAGTAATATTTAAAAAAAATTATATTGTTTAAAAGCGATTTTCTGCTGATGACAAGAATTATTTGTAAAATAGATTGTTGCTATAGAACATTTGCTAGCTATGAAAGTTTAGCACAATTTAGAGAACAAATTAAAGTTCTACGTTAGCCAATTCTTAGAAGATTCATTAATCTCCCAAGTATGTTCTGAGCGTATATATGAAAGTTTAAAACTGTGAGCTTTCACTTCAAATTTCAAAATGTGTGTATATTTAATATATAAGTTATATATAATACATTATAGGTATATATTTTATATATATATATTACATGTAAATGAACTATCCCTCTGTTAGAAACTGCATTCTCTAAAGATGAGGACTTTGTCCTGCTCACTGCTGTATTCCCAATGCCCACAGCAGGACCTGACCACTCAATAAATGTTTGTTGAGTGAATGAATAAATGAACAAAATCATATCCTTCCTGAAAGAGAAGTTGACTTTTAATTCATCACATGGTAAATTCATATTTTGGTTTTTGCTATTTACTTACTTAAAGCTTTCTTAGTAACTATAGCTAAAATAGAAATTTTTCTTAACAGTCTTTGTTTTAGTACAACTATGATATATCTGATTTTAGATACTTTGTATTACATTTCTGAAGAAGGATCATGATAATTTTATTAAAGTACAACTTAACGTTTCTGTTGAGGAGTAAATTTCTATGATTTCTATGAAAAGAAATGGATAGGTATTAGCTTTCTGAAATGTCCCTCCAAAGAGTTCATGAGATTATTTTAGAATACTGTTGTTATTTATAAATACGTTAACCTTATATATTATCTTTTATTTTAAAACTTTATAATTTTTTTATTTCCGATGAAACAGTGACCAAAAAGTAGGGCTACTGTAGAATATAAATTCACCCATCATCCATCCCTCTGGCAAAAAATTAAGCCACATCTTAAAGCTTTAAACATTTCAGTATTCATAGTAAGACTAGCAATATACTAAATGCCAGGTTTCTTTTGTTTTAAAAAACTATTTAATCTAATGATGAGATTAGGTAGATGTCAACACAAAATAGGATACATATGTAAGCAACTTTATCTGAGAATTCAATTCTGATTAATATAGCGTTGCCATATATGGGTTACCAACTTTTAAAGAACATAAATACATTTACATTTAATCAGTACTAAAGCTACTTGGACTACTGTTTAATCTTTCTTTGATGGTAGATACGAAAAAAGAGCCAGGAAAGTTATTACATATTAAATGGAGTCATTTCTAGCTAAGGAGGAAGGGGGTGTGTTACCTTTTATTAGGCACAGCATAGTGTTGGAAATTTCTTACTAAAGGTTCTTTTTTGCTTTCCAACATCTTCAAATAGTCATCTCCTCTGTCTTATGAATGAATAGCCCTGTTTTTGGTCTGAGGAGAACCCTTGCTAGTTAGAGTGTGGTCCGTAAACCAGCAATGCATCAAGTGGGAGCTTGTTAAGATGACTGCATCATGAGCCCCTGCGCAGACTAAGTGAAATTAGAATTTTCATTTTCACAAGAGCCCATGCAATTTGTATGCCCACTGAAGTGTAAGAAGCATGGGGGTATAAATGGTCCTCCCCTCCCCTTTCTCATATTATCTTGGATTTCCTTCTTTTAGTGAAAGGGTTTTGTAAGCAATACAAGTGAGTTGTTTGTATGCTTGTTTTTGTTCGTTTTTGAGATCTAGAGAAATAGAGCCATATAAGTGTAAAAACCTCTTCTTTTCCCCACAGGAGAACCTCCCGAAGATGTATAATACCATGAATTGCCTCCAGTTTGAATTGATGTTTCTAGCTATGCCAGCATCTACAATATCTAGTCCATTGGCCATGATAGTATTTCCCTCCCCCCACCCTGGGAGCAAATTAACCATCTGCAAAATATCCTAATTGTTTCAGTAGGAGGAACGGATAAGTTTGCAAACAAAGTGGTCTTTTCAAGGCAGTCACTGTACTCCAACGACAGATATCTTACCAGGCATCCACTATGTGCTGGGCACTGTCCTATTAATAGTAGCTGGAAATATAAGATTAATCCTGTTGGGCCCTGCCTTCAAAGGAACTGGCAGCCTAATAGGTGTCATATAGAATAAGATGGTGCTTGCAAGCACTGAGTCAGAGAGTTTATACTCCAATCCCTGCCATCCACTTCCTAGCTATGTATGTATCAGACCCGTCACTGAGCTGCACTGTGAGCCTCAGTTTTATCACTGTAAAATGGGGATAATAACAGTGTCTTTTTCACAAAGTAGTTGGGAGGATAAAATAAAATAATTCATATGAAGCACTTATTATACTTTGTGGCACCTAATAAGCGTTCAGTATGTGTTATGTACAAGTAAGAGCCAGTATAATTTGAGAAACACTGTAATAGAAGTATGCATGAAGTTCTCTGGCAGTCCCAGAGAAAGGAGCACAGCCTAGGTTAGAAAGGAAGAATTGTAAAGAGCTTGTCAGAGATATATAACCTTTGAAGTGGATTTTGAAAGATTTTTCAAGCTTGCCAGACTGAGAAAAGATAAGAGACATTCTAAGCAGAGGAAATTTCAGATACCCAAGTCCAGCAATGTGAAGGTTTTTATCTGGATAATAACAAGCAGTGTGGAGGGACCAGGATGTAGAAAAATAGAGTATAGAAAGAATGACTCAGAAAGGTTAACTGGGGCCATGTCATGGAGAGTCATGTGTTTAATTCTGAAGTATTTGAACTTTGAGAAAGCAAGAGAGGGCCAATGAAGATTTAAGGAGGGCCACATGATACAGAGAAGTGGGATGGAAAAGAAGGAATGTACGTTAGAGACTCTGATTTGTTCTCTCTTTCTTCAACTCTCCTAAACACCAAACCCTGGTTTCTAGCTGCCTGCCATGTCTGGATTTTATCATATTCAAAAATCAATCCTGTATTCCCTATTCTGAAAAATAGCATGGCCATTCCCTGAGTTCTTCAAGCTGAGAATTACTGGTCATCCCTGAGTCGTCATTTTCCAGTGGCTCCTTCCTCCATCATCTCCCTGGCCCCTTCCCTCCTCTCTCTCCCTTCCACCTACCTTCCACCCCAACATACCACTCTTCTGCTTCCAAAATTCTTAGCTCGACCTTTCTTCTCTCTCATCGCTGCTACAGTTCTGACAGACCCCTTATTTTCATCTCTTTACTTCCTCCAAAATATATTCTAGAAACAAATTTGGGCTTCTTTAGTGCTCTTGTTGCCTGAGGTCAGTATCCACATTCCCTTCACATACATTTCCAATATTACTTCCTGAATTCCACTAAAAGGTGATATTGTCATTTCATGTTGACTTAAATTAATCTTTGATGTGGAAACAACTAGTGGCTGCGACTAACACATTTAATTTTATTGAGTGGAGTTGCAAAGATATCTTGTGTGACTGACATTAGCTTAGAAGATTTCTTTCCAGTTGCATTACTGCCACCCCTTTTGCAATTATATGAACCAGCTGGATGGGAGAATAAATTGTTTCTTAAAATGTGCTGGTGTTTCTTGACTAGAAACTGCTTTGAGTGTATTGAGTCTCATACCAAAGATTAAAAAGGGTACACTTTGGAGCAGCTTGCAGCTGTCATATTGGGTTGTCATTTCCCAGACTTTGCATACAGTTTTTACATTTGCAAAGAGATTTCAAGAACAGTGACAAAATTCCAGTTTCCCTTTTTTGTTGTTATATATTCCTGATATAATGAAGCATATGTTGCTCGTTTCCCAGATCAGTGCCTGTGTCTCTCAGGGTTTTATAGGAAACAATTTTAAATTCTAATATGGTTCTTTTACTCAGACAATAGACTGTTGGTCTTCTCAGCTGGGCTATCTGGTATCTTGTGAGTATTCAGTTTAAGAAAACACACTGTAACTGTAGAAAGGGAATAGATAAGTTGTTGTAGGGCAAACGGAGTTCATCTACTTTTTAAAGGAACTCAAACTGTCAAATATTTTTACATCTGTTTTCAAAAATATCTATTTAGTTTGTTAGTAACGTCCTTCAGAAATTACATATAAGAGCCCAATACCTGCAAATATACAATTGAAAAGATAACAGAACATTTTAAATTTTTTTGCATTTTATAGTTTCCTATTTAATTTTCTCTATTGTTATGATTTAACATTTCCCTGAAAATTTTCTTTCCTGTAATTTACTACTGGAAGCAACTTTCAGATATGATTAATCCTATAAATATGTAAATGAGGAAAAAACAGTTATATGTATGTAAATATTAAAAATATCAAAGGGCTGGTGTTTGTTTATTTCATATATATCATAATGAAAATTAAATTTAGCATATGATAAAATAATATAAATGGTAAAATTGCTGATTCAGAATTTGCTTTTGTAAGGTAAATTCATATATTTGTATGAATTTTAAACTCTTTTAAAGACCATAGTAATTATTTCAATAAAAGGGGCTTTATGAAGGTTTTTAAAAATAAAACAGAGAAATTCAAGTTACTAAGTTACCGAATACATTCTCATATAGGCACATGGTGGTGGCTTATATTTATACTTTCAGAAAGATTTCAGAATTATCAGTTAACTCTTCCATTTTGTGAAGATTTGGTTTTATTGTTTTTCACTAAAAATTTAGATGTAATATTTATAGATATTTCTTGGTGAACAGTTACTTTCACCATTAGACAGGAGAAAGGGAAATAATGATTCATGAAGAAATTTGATTTTGTCTTTCAGACCTGAAGATTATCGGCTATAGGAGAATGAGAATTGCAGAAAATAAGAGTGAGGTGATTGACACTTCTTTCTGATGAGTTTCTCTAACCTTCAAGGCAGAGTGAACCAACTGCTACAGCTCAGCATGTGTTACAGGTGCTGAATATTTGTGGGGAAAGATCAGGAAGGTATATTCCTTCAACAAGAAATTGCAATAAAATATACTATTTAATAGAATTATTTTATTATGTAATCTTACTTGAAAGTTATAAATGATAAGAATAAAATTGCTTACTTGGTTAACTTTTCATTTTTGCATTTAATGAAAAACAGACCCTAAGTATAATATTGCAGTTGTATGTTACCCCAAAATGCCCACCCTTGCAGATTTTCTCAAGTTCTATATCACTATTCTTGCTTCCTGTGAATAAGAATGCCCACCTTCACTTTTTCTTTTAGTGGCTGTTTTATTTAACCTCCTAGCCATCTAAATTAATCTTTCTTGTTCTGTAAGGTAAAGTTTGCCCTGGAGCATATACACACTGCTATCATCTTTTTCTGTGTCCAGTATAGCCTCTTGGTCTCCATGACACCAAAATAATGAAGTAATGCCTTTTCTACTCCCTAGAAATCTTTCTGCCCTGCCTGTGATGCTCTTTGCAGACGCCCCACACTGTTTCTCCATATCTGTCCTGTTGGCCTCTATTCACCTCTGTGCCAGGCATTTAGATTAGGGTGCTGGGATGAATATCCCTAGTAAATTATCCTTTCTAAAAATTAAGATCCTGAGCCACTGCATTTGGACATTTTTATGGTGATGGTTTTCATTTTGTTTTGTTTTCTTCCCTTGCGCTAGCCAATCAAGGAATGAGTTTCAGATCACCTTTCCCATTCATTAGCAAATATATATGGAGTTACTGCTAAATGCCAGGCAGAGTGCTAGGTGCTGGGAAAATAGAAATCACATGTCTCCGCGACATTCCCATGCTCCACCAAAGAGTATTACAGGATAAGAGGAAACTGTAGATAGACTTGTAAATAAATACAACTGCATGTCAGAGGTACTGCTATAACTATGAGCTATGATGTAAGCATGTTTAGGGGAGAATAACTGCATTAAATATGAAATATTGCTAGTAAACACCTGCTGTGTGTCAGGCACAACCACTTTATATGAATTATTTAGTCTGTACATCCTGTAATGGCTGTATTATTATCCTCCTCATTTAAACTTGGGACACTGAAGCAGTAATAAATTAAGTAATTTGGCCAAAGTCATAGAGCTGCAGAGTGGTAAAATCAGGATTTACATCCAGGCAGTCTGGCTTGATAGCCTGTGGATTTAGCCACTGCTAGATGAGAAAAGGTAAGTATTCATGTATCATGGATTCTGTAATCAAGCATAACCTGATACAGGTTAACAACTACTGTACACAAGGAAGTTTCAGTTACATCTTAAAAGTATTGGACCAAAAAGAAGCTCCAACCCCTACTTTTTGATGGGGTATTCTTAGGTGAGTGAGCCAATATGAAATATTGCCCAGCTCCTGATGCAGCAGCATTGATAGGGAGGAATTTTTGCCTGGTGTATTCTAAGCACCCAGACCAGTGCCTGGCACATATTTGTTGAATGATGGAAGGATCACTGAAGAAAGGCTCTTGTTTCTAACAAAACTTGAAGGTTGAAAGAAGTGAGATCATAGAGACATGCTCTATAAGAATATTGAACCAAATCATATGAAGTATTTGATAAGAATATTGAGACCACTTACCATAAACCGCACGCACTCTCATTTGCTGTGTGTGAGAGGGAAGGGCTGCCTGATCCTGCTGACTCCTATAGGCCTACACGGTGCCTATAATGGTGGACTGAATTGCTCCTACTCTTCGCTCTTGGGAGATAACTCCATTTTGCATTCAGAGAACCAGAGCAAAGAAGCTTTAAAAAAAAAAAGTATTTAGTGTTTTTTTTTTGTTTTTTGTTTTTTGTTTTCAGAGAGGCTTTTGAGCCAAGATACTGCAACAGCTTAGAAGTAGAAACTATTACACACCCCCCCACTGCCTGCCCATTTGCCATTGTCTGAGAGTTTAACAGTCTGATCTGTTCATAACCCAAGAGAACACAACCACAAATAGCCAAATAAGAATCACAACTCGCTGTGTGGGACTCAGTAATCTGAGGAAAAAAGACAAGCTGGATCCTAGAATAGCAGCTTCTATCCAAGTAAAATGAATAGAAGGAACAGAAGAGAACTTTTAAAAAGTAATGATTCTTACAGAAAAAGAAAGAAACCTTAATTATTTCTAGAATTGTGTGGGAAGGAGAAGAAAGCTAACATATTTTCTGTTAATATATTGTCTATAATGTGCAAATTAGTGCAGATAAATGAATCAATCACCAAAATCATACTGGTTCCTAAGCAATTTTTCATTAGGTGACTGTGTTACTATTGGATAATACCAGATAAATGTGAAAAACTCTATCCCACTGAGCGTAATGACCTGGGAAGAATATGTTTAATACAATACACCTTATCTCTCTTATTGTATTTAATACAATACACCTTATCTCCCATTTTACCCAAATGTATTGACCTATGTGATTTATTCTGCTGTATTCCAACTTTGTGTACTTTCTCAGGAAAACGTAAGTACCCTGTTATAAATAGCAAAGGAAAGGCCTTTTGTTGTGAGGTTTTGACATAAGAGAAAGTGTGATATTGCAACAGCCAGTGGGCCTAAAGTAATCACATTGATGAACTTAGCAGACAACACTGACAACAAAAGAAACAAGAGCTTAATATTAACTTCCCAATAGTCCTCTGCTTTCCAGAGCACTGAAAACTGAAAAGTACTTGAAGATAACTATGAACCTCATGCAGCATGGGTGCACTTTGTGTCATCTGATTTTATTTGGGTCCCTACAAAAAACTTCATTATGAGAGGGGGTAATTAACAAAACAAAAATTGTATTTCTGTTATAAGCCAGTTAAGAGGAATGGAAAACAAGACAATTTGCCACAGCCATCTTCCTGTTACCCATTTTTCATTCAAAAAAGCCCATGACTTTTTGGTGCCATTTGTATGTCTTTAGAAAAATAATTATTCAAGTGTTTTGCCCATTTTAAAAATTTATTTGTTTTCTTGTTATTGAGTAGTTTGAATTTCTTATATATTTCAGATACCAGCCCCGTATCCAATGTATGGTTTCCAAACATTTTCTCCCAGTCTATGGGTTATCTTTCCATTCTTAATTGTTTCCTTTGCTGTGCAGATGCTTTTTACTTGTATGCAATCCCATTTGTCTATTTCTGCTTTCATTGCCTGTGTTTTGGGGACCATATCCAAGAAATCACTGTCCAAACCAATCTCCTGGAGCATTTTCCTTATGTTTTCTTCTAGTAGTTTTACAGTTTGAGGTCTTACATTTATTTAAGTCTTTAATCCACTTTGAGTTGATTTTTGTATAAAGGGCGAGTGAGATAAGGGTCCATTTTCATTTTTCTGCATGAGGATATCCAGTTTTCCCAACATAATTTATTGAAGAGACTGTCCTTTCGCCTGGTGTATGTTCTTGGCACCCTTGTCAAAAATTAATTGATCATAGGTGTGTTGGTTTATTTCTGGGCTCTCTGCCCTATTACATTGTCGATATGTCTGTTTTTATGCCAGTGTCATGCTGTTTTGATTATTATAGCTTTGTAACATTTTGAAATCAAATAGTGTGATACCTCCAGTTTTCTCTCTGGGCAATATTGATTTGGCTATTTGGGATCTTTTGTAGCCACATATGAATTTTTAGGTTGTTTCTTCTGTTTCTGTTAAGAATATTAGAATTTTGATAAGGATTGCATTGAATCTGTAGATTACTTTGTGTAGCATGGACATATTAACAGTAGTCTTCGAATCCATGAACACAGGATATCTTTCCATTTATTTTTATCATCTTCAATTTCTTTCATCAGTGTTTTATACTTTTCAGTATATAGATCTCTCACTTCCTTGGTTAAATTTACTCCTAAGTATTTTTTTTATACTATTATAAATGGATTTTTTAAAGCTGCTTTTTTAGATAGTTGGAAACACTACTGCTTTTTGTATGTTGATTTTGTATCCTGCAACTTTACTGAATTCATTTATCAGTTCTAACAGTGTTTTGATGAAGCCTTTAGGATTTTCTGATATGTAAGATCATGTCATCAGCAAACAGAGACAATTTCAATTCTTCCTTTCCTATTTGGATGCCTTTTATTTCTTTTTTTTTGCCGAATTGTTCTAGCCAGGACATTCAGTATATGTTGAAAAGAAGTGGTGAGAGTGGACATGCTTGTCTTTTTCCTGATCTTAGAGGAAAAGCATTGTGACTATTTGGATAACCTAAAAGCCATTATGTTAAGAGAAATAAGCCAGGCACAGAAATACTGTAAAGTCAAATTCATAGAAGCAGTAAAATCGTGGTTACCAGAGGGTAGGGAGGGTGGGGTGGTAGACAGGGAAAGGGAAGATGTTGGTAAAAAGGTACAAAGTTTCAGTTAGGAATAAGTTCTGATTATCTACTGCACAGGATGATGACTATGTTTAATAATGTATTATATCCTTCAAAACAGCTAAAAGAGGATTTTAGATGTTCTCACCACAAAGAAGTGATGAATCTTTGAGTTGATAGATATGCTAATTAGCCTGATTTAATCATTCCTCAATGATATATTGTGGATTGCCTTACATGTATTAAAATACCACATTGTACTCCATAAATATATATAATTATTATTTGTCAAGAATAACATTTTTAAAAAGCTATGACCTTTCTTCCATGAAGCTAGAAATTCCCCAGCACTCATAAGAGGTCATTCCTCACAGGTCAAAAGCCACAATATTTCACTATAAACACCTCTAGAAAACAAACTTACTTGTCTTGTCAAATGTCATTCTATATTTACTATAGCATTCCTTTATTTATCAGTAATTTGTAGTGTTTAGAATTGTAGTAACTTTTCTTTACCATATCACTTATAAGACTATAAGTTTTGAGTTCTCTGACCCAAATCCACTTGCCCACAGCCATGTTGTTTTTGTTTTATTTTTTAAATTTTATTTATTTATTTGTTCATTTATTTTTATTTCAGAGTATTATGAGGATACAAATGCTTTGGTTACATAAATTGCTTTTCCACTGCCCAAAAAGCATGCCCATCCCCCAGACAGGGTGCTCCACATCCAGTAGGTGTGGATTTACCTGTCCCCTCCTCCGTCTCCCTCCTGCCCAACACCCTTTGAATGTTACTTCACATATGTACATATTAGTGTTGATCAATTAGCACCAATTTATTGGTGAGTATATGTAGCATTTGTTTTTCCATTCTTCTGATACTTCACTTAGAAGAATGGGCTCCAGCTCCATCCAGGATAATACAAGAGGTAGTTCATCTCTTTTTTTTTTTTATAGCTCAGTAGTCCTCCATGGTATACATATACCACATTTTATTAATCCATTCATGTATTGATGGGCACTTGGGTTATTTCCACATCTATACAATTGTGAATTGTGCTGCTATAAACATTCTAGTGCAGATATCTTTTTGATAGAATTTTTTTTTTTCCTTTGGGTAGATACCCAGTGGGATTCCTGGATCAAATGGTAGTTCCACTTATAGTTCTTTGAGGTATCTCCATATTACTTTCCATAGAGGCTGTACTAATTTGCAGTCCCACCAGCAGTATATGAGTGTTCCTATCTCTCCTCATCCACGCCAACATTTGTTCTTTTGGGACTTTTTGATAAAAGCTGCTCTCACTGGAGTTAAGTGATATCTCATTGTGGTTTTGATTTGCATTTCCTTGATAATTAGAGATGTTGACCATTTTTTCATATGTTTATTGGCCATTAGTCTATCTTCTTTTGAAAAGCTTCTGTTCATGTCCTTTGCCCACTTTTTAATGGGGTTGTTTGATTGTTTCCTGCTGATTTTCCTGAGTTCTGTATAGATTCTAGTTATCAGCCCATTATCGTATGTATGGCATGCAAATATTTTCTCCCATTCTGTAGGTTGTCTATTCACTCTGGTGACAGTTTCTTTGGCTGTGCAGAAGCTTTTTAATTTGATCAGGTCCCATTTATTTATTTTTGTTGATACTGTGATTGCTCTGGGGGTCTTCATAAATTCTTTGCTTCAGCCAATGTCTATAAGAATTTTTCCAACATTTTCTTCTAGAATTCTTATGGTTTCATGCCTTAGGTTTAAGTCTGTTGCCCATTGTGAGTTGATTTTTATGAGAGGTAAGAGGTGAGAAGTGCAGATACTGTTTAAGTCTTCTACATGTGGCTATCCAATTATCCCAACACCATTGTCTGAATAGGGATTCTCTTCCCCAGGGTATGTTTTTGTCTGATTTGTCAAAGATCAGATGACTATATGAGGGTGGTTTTATATCTGGGTTCTCAGTCCTGTTTCATTGGTCTATGTCTCTGTTCTTGTGCCAGTACCATGCTATTGTGGTTACTATAGCCTTGTATAGCTTTAAGTCTACTAGATTGATGCCTCTCAATTTGTTCTTTTTGTTTAAGGTTGCTTTAGCTATCCAGGGTCTTCTCTGATTGCATATGAAGCATAGAATTATTTTTTCTAGGTCTGCGAAAAATAATGTTGGTATTTTAATAGAGATTACGTTGACTTTGTAGATCACTTTGAGTAGCATAGACATTTTAACAATGTTGATTCTGCCGATCCATGAGCATGGTATGATTTTCCACCTGTTTACATCCTCTGCTAATTCCTTCCTCAGTGTTTTGTAGTTCTCCCTGTAGAGGTCTTTCACCTACTTAGTTAAATAAATATATTCCTCAGTATTTTATTTTCTTTGTCGCTATTGTGAAAGGTATTGAATCTTTCATTTGGTTCTCAGTTTGACTGTTGTTGGTGTTGTCTTCAAGCTCTGAGATTCTTTCCTCTTCTTAATCTAACCTGTTCTTAAGACTTTCCACTGTGTTTCATAATTCCTTGCATGAATTTTTTATTTCCAGAAGTTCTGTTTGGTTTTTCTTTAATATTTCAACGTCTTTAGTGAATTCTTCATTCATTTCCTGCATTGTTTTTGTGGTTTCTTTGTGTTGGGTTTCCATTTTATCTTGCATTTCTTTGAGCTTCCTTACAATCTGTGTTCAAAATTCTTTCTCTGTCATTTCAATATTCTGATTTTGGTTGGTATCCATTGGTAGAGAGCTGGTATTCCCTTTTGGGGCTGTCCTTTTGTTTTGATTCATCATACTCCCAGGGTTCTTTTGCTGATTCCTTCTCATCTGGAGCATCTGTTGCTTCTTACTTTTCGATTTTCTTTTGTTTAGATAATGACATGTTGGCCGGGCGCGGTGGCTCACGCCTGTAATCCTAGCACTCTGGGAGGCCGAGGTGGGCGGATCGTTTGAGCTCAGGAGTTCGAGACCAGCCTGAGCAAGAGCGAGACCCCATCTCTACTAAAAATAGAAAGAAATTATATGGACAGCTAAAAATATATATAGAAAAAAATTAGCCGGGCATGGTGGTGCATGCCTGTAGTCCCAGCTACTCAGGAGGCTGAGACAGGAGGATTGCTTGAGCCCAGGAGTTTGAGGTTGCTGTGAGCTAGGCTGACGCCACGGCACTCACTCTAGCCTGGGCAACAGAGTGAGACTCTGTCTCAAAAAAAAAAAAAAAAAAATAGATAATGACATGCCCAATTTAATCTCAGAACCAGTAGGTGGTGCTTGTGTGTGAGAATAAACCACACCTTGTATGAGGAGTTAGTAAATGCAGTAAAAAGGCGTGCAAATTGACCTCCCTGTCAGTAGGTGGTGCTTGCCAGAATGAATGAGCTGCAGTGTTGTTTTTGGGTCCTCTGACCAGCTCTAATTCCTCAGGAGAAGCACTCCAGTGCCTCAGGTGGTGGGTGGGGCCCTGGAACTTCCAAGTGTGTCCTTTTTGTCCACCTCAACAGGGGCAGGTGGGGGAGTGAGCCTGGGTGGGGCTGGATTGGGTGAGCCTGCCCTCAAGCTCCACAAATGCTTTTAGTAAGGGTCAAAGGTCTGTTCCCCCCCCTGCACGCTCACCCATGATCTGCCCCTGCAGGCACCCACACCTCCCAAGACTAATTCACAGATATCCCCACTGTACCCCTGGGCAATGCAATCGAGACCTGGGTGTACAGGATCTGGCCTACGGGCCCATCTCCCGGGCCCGGGCCCTGGAGATCAAACCCTGACCATGCCAGGGAGAAGGATACTGGTCCCAAGTTTCTCTCATGGGGTGCCCAGGGTGTTTCAATGTCCCTCCACCTTGGGGTGTGTCCTGCTCTGTTGGAGTCCCTGGACAAGCAGCACCAGGGAGGGCCAGAAGGCAGGGAGCTCACAATCCAAGCACCCCTTTGTCTGTGGCAGGACCTCAAAAAGAAAAGTCTGAGCCCCGTCCCCTCTGGAAGTGTAGTGGCTCAATTGTCTCCCTTAGCAGTCACGGGTCGGGGAGAAGAAGGAGGAAAAGAGTCTAGGTGGAGGAAGGTCCGCCCTCTGGTCATCTCCAGCCCTTTCTCCAGGAGGCAGTCCACCCAGAATGACGGGGCTTTGGAGTCATGCCGATCACCTGGGACCCACTGGATCCCTGTGGCTCTGGGCTGGAGTTGGGAAATGTCTGTGTGGGGACAAGCAAGATGGAACCTGAGGGGTTGAGGTCCCCTGGGGAGAAAAAAGTCTCCTGGTGGGTAGAGAAGCAATATGGCACCTGCCATCTGGCTCAGGTCTGCAGGGCAGGAGGTGCCCCAGTTGGTGGGGAGGGCTGGGATCCTGGTGCCCTGTCCGCAAGAAACTCTGCACTCACTGGCAGCAGCCATCTCTGGGTTCACTTCGGCAGAAGGTCTCTCCAGCAGCTCGGGAGCCCACCAGCTGTCGGAGATGCAAGGGAGGGGGATGTTAGCTAATCCACTTACCCTTCTCACTATTCTCTGAGCCTTTTAGGGCTTAATCCCCGCCGATTCCTTTCTTCTTCCAGTTCTGCTCCACAGCCTCTTCCCGGGGAATCTCCTATAGGTTCAGGCACCCTTCCTTCAGACCCTCTTCCAATCTATGTCTGTCTGTTTTTTCTCTTTCACCTAAAACTTTTCCTTTTTACAGAGATGTTCTGGCCAGTGGTGTCTTTGGTCTGCCATTTTCCAGCCCTGTTATTTTTGGAATGCAAAATTCCATTATGCAGGGATTAATTTTAGGAATGCTTATACTACATTACAGGACAAGCAACTGTACTCACTGTAGTTACTGGTTTAGCACATCCTCCTACCAGTCTGATTTCTGAGAGTCCTAACAGTTCCTACCTCCACAACTGTAGAAGATGGGGCCACATGGGATATACTGTAAAATAAGTGTGTTATGATCTCCTTGTCATGCCTGGGTCGGAGTAGGGAGCACCTCTCTGTAATGCCTCCTGAAAAAGCGTAGTGACAACTATTGCCAGAGTTGTCCTAATCTCTAGGCATAGAATGTCTCAGGTTCAGTCATGACCTAGAAGGTGGGCCAAGATAAAGCTAGGTTTTAAAGCAGGTCTTTACAAACATTCTTTGCCCAGACTTCCATCCTTTCCTTATCCTAATTCCTACTCTAAATTAACAAAATGACTACTAAGAACTATGACTGGTGAGATTAATAAATAACATCTTTTGATTTAAACAAACTGGACCATGTGCTGGCCCAAAGGCTTAGGTTGGTGGTAGTGAAGTAATGCTGCCATCTTTATTTTATTTTATTTATTTTATTTTTTATAGAGTCAGGGTCTTCCTGTGTTGCTCAGGCTGGTCTTGAACTCCTGGCCTCAAGTGATCCTCCTGCCTTGGCCTCCCAAAGTGCTGGTATTACAGGCACCACACCCTGCCTAATGCTGCCATCTTTAAAAGTGAATGAAGGGCAGGATTTTGTTTTACTTGTAAGGTTTAATGTGGATGAGGAAAGTTTATAAAAAAAATATGCATGGAAATTGCAGTTTATCAGATTTCTACTATAATTTCACTCCTTTGTTGCTGATTCCCTCCAAGCCAGATGTAGACACTGTCACTATGCATGCACCTCATCTTTTTTCTATGCTGCAGTTGACTGATTTGTTTTCCTACCTTCTCTTGGAAAAGGGGGTTAGTACCACCTTCAGCCAAGAACAACATTAATTCTCCAAGTCTCTCCTGGCTAAAAATTTTCCTGAGGAACAGGTAGCAAGGTCTGAGTCTACAAAGCCTAGAAGCCCCAGGAGAGATTCTGCTGCCAATCTCTACAATGCGGAGTTTGAATTGGATAGAACCCTATTTAAGAAGGTCTGATCTTTCCAAGCAGACATTAAGGCTCCATTTCAACTTAAAGACAAGGTCTTGCAGAGAAACAGTATTTCTCCCACTCTGCCCAAAAATCTAAAATAGGAGAGTTAAGTAGTTTTGCAACATCACTACTGCTCAGGGCTTCACCTTGGAAGAATGTAAATCTGAGATCAACTACCAGTAAAACAGACGGTCAACTCCACCTGAAGGCCAACTTTTACTAGGCCAGCTGCTGGGAAGGTTAGGGTATATTTTCCACATGAAGACAGCATAAACAAGACCTCTGAAGGAGACACACTTTTGTATCAGTGCCATCTGGTCCACGGGAAACTCTTTGATTTCAAACAGATCTTTACTTCAAGACTGAACTCTGTTTTCACTTTTCAATTCCAAAGGTAATGCCTGTTAAAACCTTGGAAACAGTGGCTGCTAGAAGACCTGTTTGTGGTGGAACACCTGTGCTTTATAAGTTGATGTTATGGAGCTCCAGCCCATCAACCTGTATTAAGTTGTTGAGAATCAACACTTTGAAATTATGATGCCGTTTGGCATCTTCTTTAGCAATCACTAAACTAAAAAGCGTCTAGTTATTTAGAAGAAAATCTGAATATAAAGCATCTGTCTTTTACTTTTTGGCAAAATCACATAGTCCAAATAAAATATTTGTATAACTTGTTAGAAGACTACTACCAGTTATTTTACTGCTAGAGTGGCGTTACCAGCATAACGTATATGCAGAGCCAGTAAATCATGGAGAAATGTATTTGCATTCTTCAGAAAATTTGATCTAGAAGTCTAAACCTTGGAAGCAGTGATTAAGTAGCCAACTCTCCAGTCTATGTTAACAAGGAAGCAGCTGCTATATTTCATTCAGTCATTAAACCAATATTTATGTCCCAGAAACTATTCTAGGTCTTTGAGATACATATGTGAACAAAACAAAGTTTCCTGTTATCATGGAGATACATTTTGGTGAAGGGAGGCAAATAACAAACATAATATGTAATATCAAATGTAAGTTATATACAAGTTATATTAGTAGGCATTGTGTGGGATTTCTCAGCTATTCCACAATAATCCTCCATGACACCACCTCAAAACAATATATATATATATACTTTTTTTTTTTTTTCTTATGTGTGCAAGAGGGCTATAGCTCAGCTGATTTTGGCTAGGCTTAGCTGGGTTCAGCTCCTTCAAACTATAGCTTGGGTCCAGGTCTGGTCCATGTGGCCCTGGCCATCTTTAGGCCAGTGGCGACCTGAGGCATATTCTCAGGGTGAAAGGCAGGACAACAAGAAAGCAAGCCTAATAACTGTGCAAGCATGTTTCAAACCTCTGCTTGTATTATGTGCACTAGCATTCCACAGGGCAAGGTAAGTCAAAGTAGAGGGCTTGGGAGGTAGTCACCTAGCATGGAAGTGGTGGAAAGGGGTAGGGAGGAGTAGATTTTTATATAATATAAAATTTACCCAAAGTGCAATGAGAAGAGGGCTAAAGGGCATCAAAAATGCTGAGGGTAAAACATGTTAACAATAAAGGTTGACATTGAAGCTTGAAGGAAGGGAGAATATCTGGGGAAGGAGAATTCCAAGTATACAGGTGCAGCTAATGCAAAACATCCCTGGGCACGAGGAGGGCTAACATCTTCAGAGAACTACATAGAGACCAGTATGGTGTGGCTGAAACAGAGTGAACCAGGAGGCAAGTAATAGGAATATAATCTAGAGAGGTAAAGATGAGACTTAATGCCAATGTAAGAACTTCGATTTTTTGAAAGGAGTAACATAAAATGACTTGTCTTTGGAAGCATCATGATGGCTGGAATTTGGACAACTGCCTGTAGGGAGTTAAGGATAAAAGCAGAGAGGAGCAAAAGAGAAGGCATGCTGGACCACAGAGGCAGCAGCGGAAGTCGGGGGAAGAAGCCCCTGAGGTTGGGACTCACCACGCTGAGGAGCAAGGCTCAACCAGAGCAGGATTCAGGAGCCAGTGAAGGAAAGCTTCAGCCTTCCATCCTCTAGGAAATAATTCTAAGAAGCATCCTCTCACTTCTCAGAGGTCATGGTGGATCTGAATCTCCACTGCCTACAGCACTGCTCGGATAATGCACCTGTATATTGTCTTTTCCTTGCTCCCTCTCTCATCCTCTCTCCTCCCTCACTGCTATTTCCTTGGATCAACTCCCAAGTAAACTACCTGCACCAAAATACTTGTTCCATGTTCTACTTTCAGAAGAACTCAAGCTGAGACATGCTGCAGTCCAACTTCACATTGAAGCCAGGCAGATATTTCTAACAGAGGTCACCTCATATCACTCCCAAACCAAAACACTTAGTGATTCCCCATCACCTAGTCTAAAATCCACACACCTTAGCAAGACCTATGAGACCCTCTAGGTGTTTGAGATACATAGGTGAAAAACCTCTAAGGTTTTTCTAATCCTACCTGTCCATCCTCATCTCCATCTACTCCTATTTTGGGACTTCACATTCCAGTCCCTCCTAAACATTGGTAATTCCCAAACAATCATGCCCTCACTGCCATGCCTTTTTTAATGCTTAGAACAACTCCCTCCAGCTCTCCTCTGTCTACCCTATCTTCCCAATGTCTCATACATCTCAGTTCTTCCCGGGCAGCCTTAGGTATTTCTTTTCCTTTATTATCTCTGTTTCTTGTATATATGCCCATTATAACCATTTCCTTCTTGTGTTATATTGCTTCTCTCTCCACTGACAAGTTGAGCTAATTGAGAGCAGAGAATGTGTCTTTTCTCCTCCCCCTCTCCCTCCTCCTCCTACTCTCCTCCTCCTTATTTTTTGCTTATCCCCAGCACCTAGCACAGTCCTAGCAGAGTGCAGGCTAGGAAACATCTACAAGAGTTCTGGGTGCATAGTAAGTCCCTAAGAAATGTTTGTTGCATGAGTGATGGCAGGTTTATTATAGCAATGCTAGCTAGCTAATGTAACACACACGTTTCTGAGCTGTCACACAATAAAATTTATTCCTTGTTCACGTAACAATACAATGCAGGTGTTCCTGATCAGTCGCTGGCCTTTCACAAAGTCATTCAGGAACCCAAACACCTTCCATCCAATCAATCCACCCTCCTATAACACCTTGAAGTCCTCTGCAGTCAGGTGGCAGCTGGGAAGCAGCAGGTAGGGAAGACACCCATACTTCCTAACTTCCTTGATGCAGAAGTCACATACATAGCTCATTGGTGAGAACATGTCATGCAGCCATACTGAGGAAGTCTGGGAAATGAGAACCTAATTTGTACCCAAGAAGAAGAGAAAATAAATTTGGCTGTAGCTAGCCAGTCTCAGACACAGCAGCCAACATGGAATTATCTGTAAATGGATATGACTGTCTCTTTGCTGATATCAGCGTCAGGGAGATGAGAATGCCAGATTTTAATGAATCAAGGAAAGAACACATGGATAACAACTCTAAGATAACATAGGTCCCTAATGAGTAACAAAGCAAGTGATTACTTCCAAACACATCTGATTTTGCTGCAGTTAGTGCCTGCTTTGATCGGCATAAATTTTTTTAAAAAATGAGTAAATATTAAGATTCAGAAATGGTGTATAAGCCACAATCTTTATGGTAACCATAAATGTCGTTGTTCATCTGTCTAGAAATATGACAGCAGAAACTATCGGCCTGTTTCCATACTGCCGAGCTGCTGGGTGATGGGCTCCTGTATTAATGGTCACTTTTATCACTCGCCATCCTTGAAAGCCATCTTTAGCCAGGGAGGTATAAACCCAACTCCTTCAGAAAGTACCTGCAGATATGGACAGCAGGTAATAAATATTTAAGGAGAAGAGAAGTAAATATCCCTAAAACTGTAGAATGTCAACAAATTGTTATTGCTACCTACACAGTCAGCTTTTGAATTGTATCCATTTTTTTCTAGCATTTCTGTTTCTCTCAGTTTAGAGTTGTGGCTCTCTGCTGGTTTGATAAAACACGTTCACAGTTGAGAGTGGACTCAGAGATAGAACATGTTGGCCACACTCCAAGAATATGAGCCGGCAGCCAGTGACAATGGAGATTTAGTTAGCAGGACTTCTATTTGGGGTCCAAATCTGATAACTGGAATGTTTGTAAAAAGAACTTTATTTGTGAAGTTCAATTCTTGCAGCCTCCAAACTTTCCAGTTCAAAGGCATAATGCAAACATACATATGAGAAAGGACAGGTAAAGTGAAAACACATTAATTTTCAAAAACCCAAATTCCCTTCAATATAACTATTCAGTAATTGAGCACATTCAAACAGTAATGATTTCTCATAGTGAAAGCTGAGCTGGTTAACAATTTTGTAACATGATTTTACAACATAACCAAGATACAGTTTTTATCAGGATTCACTGAATTTGGGCCAGATGATGGGACACTGAAAAATGGAGATAAATGTCTTCAATAATTATGCTTCTCTTTTCTGTCTTATTCTTGCTTTGTTACCATAAAGAATTCATTTTAGATCTTAATATATTTTTACTGATTTGGATTTCATTATAGAACTTATTCTAAGTTAGGTTAATAAAGTCAAATTTTACTATATTGGTCATGACTTTTTAAAATCAATAATATAAAGTGAAATTAAATAAAGAACAAAATATAATTACTCATGCCAGCATATTTTTATTACACAGTAAGATACAGAGAAAAATTGAACCATTAGTAGCATTTATACATTCTACACTTACTAAATGCCACCAAAACAAGCAATTTATTCCAACACTCCTGATAGTTCATTTAGTCTATTACCTCTTTTATTCTGCTTTTAAAATTATCGTTAGTTACTGTCTTCCTAAACATTGATGACTCACTTCTCGTTACTCATCCATATGATTAATTATGATGATGATATTAAAAAGGCAATAGATTATCTTTTAAAGTAGGACTTAGTGTAAAATATTTTGTGATTTTCCAATAAAGTCTTAGCCTTCTAAGAGCACATACTTGTTGCAAAATATTTTTCAAACAATATAGAAATATTAAACATTAACATTTAAGTGAAATTAACATTTTGCTTTAAAAAGTGAAAGTTTCCTACAATCCCACATCCAGGAGTGTCTGCAATTTATTCATCTCAATTTTTCAATATGGATAGATGAACAGAATAATAGATAAATATTGTACATACTGTTCTGCAACTTGCTTTTTTCATTTCATGGTATATTTGAATTTCTTGTGTCAGCCAAATTTTAATGAAATTATTCAGTCATATAAATAGTGTAAAACTATTGCAAGTACATTCTTTTACTTAATTTTTATTAATGATAGAGTTATTCTATAGAGCATAGAATAAACAGGACTTTGTGGCAGAAGAATTCTCTAAACTCTGAGCTCGTCTAGCACAAATGAACCCTTTCCATCAGTGTTTCCAGTGCCACATTAAATTAGAATGAAAAGTTATGATTTTTTTAAACCAAATATTTTGATTCATACCTTGGAAACCTCCATTCTGCATTTGAACAGCCCTTCTTGTTGGGGACAAGCCCAAGGGGATTAAACCCTGCCCCGCTGTCACAGCTACATTAGTCATCCAAAATCATTCCTCCCTGTTTCATCCTTAAGTCCCTATCTGATAATAAAAATGTACTTACTCGAATGAAGCAGAAAAACCTCAAAGCCAACATGCCATTCTAAAATCATTCTCTTTCCCTGCTCAAGCTTCTATCTCAGTGAAATTACCATTCCCCTAATATCCCAAACTTGAAATGTTGAAGCCATTCTTATCTTCCTCATGTCACTTTCCTAGATCCTGTCAGTATGGGAAAGTTTTGCCCATAATACTTTCTCAACAGTCCTCAAAGCTGGCTCTTCCCCTTCTTCCCCCACTGCAGTGTCGTGGTCCAGGCCCTCACATGTACTACTGCAACAGGCAGCATGGTATATATGGGGAAGGGTGCATAAACTTTGCAAAAAAATCAGAGTTAGAATCCCTGCTTTGCCTCTTCTGTGTTTGTGTGTAACCCTGGACATGTTAGTATACTTACCTTCCATTTTCCAACATTTGTCAAAACAAGGGAATACCTACCTTAAGTTGTGAAAATCAAGTTAACATAAAGTGCTCAGAACATAAGCCAGCATATAAAAGTCTTCATTAAATGTATTTTTCCTTCCTCAATCTTTCCCCACCCAGGCTATCTTGTATCTATCAAATTATGCCCCCAAATAATAACTTATCTATCAAATTATGCCCCAAAATAATAACTACAATAAGCCACTCACCTGCTTACTGACTTCCTGTTGCCTTCAGGTAGAAATCTGAACATTTTAGCAGAGGATAGAAGATCTTCCACAATCTGTTTCAAGTTATCTTCCCGACCTCAACTTAGAGCATAAATTTAGGGAGCTCCCATGGGATTCAACTCCTATAATACTCCAACGCATGCCTGAACCCATAGCAGATATGGCAGGTGCTAATTAAAAGTGTGATCTCAGAGGATTGAAGAACATTTAGAAAAACAAAGTTCAGTGGATGGATATAAGCATGCATGGGAAGATGGAAGAATACATGAACACGTGAATGAATAAATTCATAGGAAGACAAGACTTAAATACTTCCCTTGCATTCTGGAATATTTAATAAATGTGAATTTGCAAGCTTCTAAATTTTCTGCTTTATACTCACAGAAAACTCTTCCTGTTGTAAGCAGAATATGTGATTTGGCCAAGATTATAGATGAAACTGTGCTAGTATGAGATCCTTCTTAATAGTATTCTACAAACATTTATTGAGCAGCGGGTCAAGTGTCAAGCACACGCTGAGCGGTCTGAGACCTCTTAAAGAATGCACGCAATATGGGAGCACAGAGGTTAAAGAATTAACTAGAAAAGGAGACTTTGGTTTCATGTTGTCAAGGTGGTCATGGTAGGGTTTAGAAAAGGCTTCAATAGGAAAAGGAGTCTCAGGTGAGTCTTGGAGGTTGAGTTTAAGTAGGTCACTTAAACCAGGGTGGGGCAGAGAAGGACTTTCCATGTGAGGAAAAGCATGTCGACGATACAGAGCAAGGGAGAACATGCATTAAGTGTTTTGCAACTAGTTCATTGTGGCTGTAGTTTGGAAAGTATTTGGTTGAGAGATCAATTTAAACATATTTAATCAAAAATAAAATATGAATAACCAACTTGGATAATTTATGGAAACAAAAAAGAGGGCTAGCAGAAAGTGAGAAATTCCCCCAGACGACATTTGTTCCCCTCATCCCCACCCCACGGCCTTCAGTCTTTAAATACCACCTACAGGCTGATGACTCTTAAATTTCTGATAAATATTATCTCCATCCACCCAGTTGCTTATGCCAAAGACTTGGCTTATCCTAGATAATGTCCTCTTCTCATCTCTATCTCCAGTTGACTAATAAGCCCTGTTATTTCCACCAGCTTTGATCAGTCCTCCATCATCTATCACCAGGCCACTACAATGACGTAACTAATATTTTCTCCACTGCTGTAATCCCCTCCAACCCATTCTCCACTGTGCAACCAGAATGATCCTGAAATAGTATTTTTCAAACTGTACACATTGATCACTTGAGGTGCTTGGTTGAAAAAAAAAATGCAGATATGTAGTTCTCAATTCAGACAATTCAAACAGAACCTTTAGGGGTTGAGGGTTCTTCAGAATCTAAGAGTGTACACTTTAATAAGCCCCACCTCTACCCTTTTCTGCCATTGACATTTAAGAAGCACCAATATGTGAGGCAAAGAAGCTTAAATGTTAAGAGCAGATATCTTGAACCAGAATGTCTAGCTTTGAATTCTAGCTGTGTGTTCTTCGGCAAGTAACTCAACTTTTCTGTGCTTCTGTCTCCTCACTGGGAAAATTAGGATAATAGTTGAACTAGCTATTGGATTGTTGCGAGGACCAAATGAGTTAAAACTTAAGCGGTAGCTTTTACTGCTTCTCACCAATATTTCTGGTTCTCCTCTGCTTCCTAGCACATGGGAAGATTGTACTTCTCCACCCATATTAAATGTAGTCATGTGATTTACTTAGGCCAAAGAAACATGTATGGAAGTAATGTGTGTCACTTCTGAAGGAAGCTTGGGGTGACGATTCTCCACATTCTCTCTTATCTTGCCATGGCAATTATGGAAGTACATGTTAATATGGAAATGTCCAAGACAGAAGCAGTGTGGAACACTGAGCCAAGATATGGAAGACAGCTGCCTTGCACTCTTATATGAGCAAGAAATAAATGCCTATTGTGCTGAGTTCCTGAGCTGTTAGGGATTGTTGTTTCCACTGCATAGCCTAGCCCACCCTAACTGATACAGCTACGAAGTCCTTGGGCTAGGCCTGGCCTATAGTAACTGCTCAATGACAGCTTCAGAACACAAGTCCAGCAATGTGGCTCAATGGAAGAGCAATTTTCCCTTTAATAACTTAAAACATACATCAGATAGTGTCACTCCTCTTTTGACAGCCGCTCAGTTGATCCTAATGGAATTAACAATAAGATGTAAATCACTAACTCAGGGCCTATAGCCCTACTTGCTTTGGTCTCCAGCCTTATCTTGTTCGCTCTTCCACTCACTCTCCTGCCAACAGGACTTCTTTCCTTTCCCTGCACGAGACACGCACCTTCCTGACAAAGGGCCTTTGTACTTGACAAGCCCCAAAACTTTTCTCTTCTTCATTTCTCCACTTAAATGTCAGTCCCTCAGAGAGGCATTTTCTGTCCACCCAGTTGGAAGCAGAAGCTCCTTTACACCCCCTTCCTTATTCCTGTCTCAACACCTTATCTGTGTCTTTCACATTATTGATGATGATTGATAATTAATTTTGCTTGTCTGTTCATGAGTTTCCTGTCTTCCCCCAGTATCAGAAAGGAAGCTCCATCAGGACAGAGCTCACATCTCTCTTGCTCATGGTTTTATCCTCAGAACTGAGACAGTCCTTGATATGCTGGAATATCAGATATGGAAGGATGGGCTGGGCAAAGAGGTAGGAAAAAAAAGAGAAAAAAGGTTTCCTGGAATTAAATTGTAGTTTTTCTGAATACAAAATACTAACGTAAAATGACTACTCCCCTCCTCAAAATTGAGTTTGTAACAAAAGTGATTAAAATTCTGAAGAGTGATGTCTTTTTTTACGAAATGATGCTTTATTATTTTCAGAAAACAGTATAAACTATAAATTAAGATATAAGTGCATTTCTGCCGAAATAAGTCAATAAAAATGCACTTCAAAATCAGCTTTTATTACAGGCAATGTATTATAAACACAAAAATCCAGACTCTGAGTTGCACCTTTTATTTAGAAGAACATTTCACTCAATAAAAATGAGATATACTGGGTCCAAATGATGACACATTGCAAACTAATGAAACTCCTGTAGCTTAAATAAACAAATTTAGATCAATAAGTAAAATCAAAGCCAAGTATATTTGCACAACTTAAGAATGATGTGAATGGGGCCAGGCACAGGTGGCTCATGCCTGTAATCCCAACGCTTGCATAGGCTGAGGCAGGAGGATCACTTGAGGCCAGGAGTTCAAGACCAGCCTAGGCAATAAATAGCAAGACCCTGTCTCTACAAAAAATAGAAAAATTATCAAGGTGTGGTGGTGTGCACCTGTAGTCCCAGCTACTCTGGAGGCTGAGGCAGGAGGATCACTTGAGCCCAGGAGTTTGAGGTTGAGTGAGCTATGATGATGCCACTGTACTCCAGCCTGGGTGACAGAGTAAGACCCTGTCTCCAAAAAAAGAAGAAAAGAAAAGAAAAGAAAAAAAGAATGATGTGAATAATGAATTAGAACCTCCAGTAATTTACATTTCACCATTTATACCATTTATAACAAACTTTGAGGATCTTCTGAGTGGCACAGTATTAGGCTATTTGTTTCCAAGGGCCAAATACTAAAACATATAGAATATCCTTCCCTATACTCACTCATTAAATGTCACAGACTAAGTAATTTGAGACACAGGGGTAGGAAGTGATCGGCCACACATTCCAGTCATTTAAGATAGAGGAGTTCTCCCAGGTGATTCTGGGTCAGGCCATATTAATTGGCCTTGCTCATGTTTTCCTTCCAATAAATCCTGCTTTTCCAGGTGGAATCATATTCCATAACTGAAAAGGAATGGCTGTGGGTTATCACTCTCTTCTTTCATTCCCTGCAAAAACACCAAAACACTATTTGCTTGGATCCCCAAAGACACACAAATAGATCATATTATTTGAATCCTTTGGATGAAGAGGTCTTCTTGCATCTGTCATGGGAACCAAAGATTAGGAGATCCTTAGGAGGAGAGAAGGTCAGAGAGCCTGGTGATCAGACAGACACTATCCTTCTTACTAGACTTTTGCTGATTCAGAAAGAATTCAGCTTCTGGTTGTAAATGACCCCATCCCTACTTTTTAAAATTACCTGTTACTAGGGAGATGTTACAGGGGAAAAGGGTGTACATTCAATTATGTTTCTTTTTTAGTTCTATTTTCAACTAGCAAATAATAAAACTCATATCTTTCTCAAATACCTAGATTTTTCCTTTGTGAGCAAAAGACAAAGTATAGTTTCAGGGTTAAAATCTATTAGATTCAACCTCATTTCCTCTCTGCTTTTTAGGGTTTTATAGGCTTTCCTCTATCCCAGAAGATAGATGGGCTCCTCAACTATCAGTACGCATTTCTTCAGCAGCAGTCGTGCATTAGTGCTGCCTTTGCTACCTGGTAGATTATAATGAATAATAAAATTCTGGTAGCCTTAGTCCCAAGTCAACTGCTTTTTCTGTTAAGCTTCCTACTTCACTCAGAATGAATGAATGAATGAATGAAAGTTTGAATGTTTACCTTAAGGAAGGCAGCTGTTGTTTTTCTGGTAGACATTCAGCTTAGACTACAAAAGTTTAAAGTTATATTTAGAAATGCAGTAAAAAGAATCCACATACGTTGTTTTAAATTTTTATTTGCTTACAAAAGAGAATGGAAATAGGTTTGCAACAACTTATCTTCATGTACAAAGTAATCCCTGTAGATGAGGAGAGGCAGCCCCTGGAACATAATGCTGGACGAATTGTTCATCAAAATTGGATCTCTTTGCATCAGAGCTGGTAGAAAGTCATTATTTTGCATCAGTGAAAAACCACTGAAGAAAACTAAATCTATCTTTAAAATTACCGGATTCAGAAAGGTTATCTTCTAACACTTAGTTTTGGATACCCGTGAAACCAGTTACCAAGTGATCTCAGAGTTGGACAGATCAATTAAACAAGAGGTAGTTTCTCCAATAATGTCCCTTTTTTTCTGACCAACAAGGTCATTCCCACGGGGGTAGGAGTAAATGGTATAATCTTTGACTCTCTTTGAATTCTTTTTCTGCTGGGGCCCCATTTCCCTCAAACACAATCATATCTGTTTTGTTCATCTCAGAACTTAAGAGAAAGGATTCCAGGGTTCAATTTATTTTTCCCAATTCCTCTTTGAGCACTATTCTCTGGAAAAACAAATTATCTGGCATGCCATTAATACAGCAAAGGGAAATCATTTCTACGGTGTCATAGATTAAGGGGATTTTTTCAAAAATATATTTTTTTGTTAATAACAATAATATTAACATTATCCAAAGAGGAGATGTAGGCTGCTGAAATGAGTCCCCCAGAAGTAGCATACAAACCACATGACAATATTTTCTCAAACACGGTTCCTTAAGAGTTCCTGCAGTTGGCCTTCCACGTTCTCCTGAGGTTCAGATCCCGGGGCCCCACAGTTCCATGGCTTCCAGCTCATCTTGGACAGGGGTGAATTCTGGCTGATCCGGACGGGAAGCTAAAGAGGAAAAGTGGGGGTGGGGACTTGATAGGACCCAGAAACCATAAATTGATATTCTCCCCACACATGGGTCCTGAGAGACACAGAGATATCCTGCTTGGGCAGAAAGCAGCAGGTGCCTTAACCCAGCGCGCCCCTCGCACCTTCCCCATGAGGTTTCAGACGGTTAGTAGAAGGAGGAAGGGAAAGACACGTTACAGAAATTGTTAGAAAATTAGAATCATAGCCAACTGCTTAAATATCAAATTTTATTTCCAAAGGAAACCCTGAAAACTCAGCAGAAGTATAAAAGAAATATAAATTTTGAAAACCAATCTCATGTTAGAAGTCCATCACCAGGAAAGAGTGGGGAGGGTGGGGCAGGCAGGGAGGAGATGCCCACCCGCCTGTGTGGGGATGGGAAGGAGGAAGAGGCACAGGTAAGTAACTTTATTATGGAGTCTCCACACAGGGGAGTTTGGGCTAAATTCTTGGCCCCTGACCATAAATCTCTATTTAGGCTGACATGGAGCAGCCAGTTTCTATTACAGTCAACATTTATGATTTGGTTAAGTTCCAATGTTATCACTCCATTGTGTTTAGAGCAGGGTGGGCAAGAGCTGTGAAAGTGGGAAGGCAGGGAAGCGGGTGAGGCAGGGAAGCGGAGTGTCCATTATTAGGGGCAGGGGCTTGGTGGTGGTGGTCAACAGGACAGTTCTGTATCTGTAGCCAAATGCCCGGGCCAAGGTAAACAGAATGGAGGATTTCCACTTCAGTGCTGGTAATCATTGTAGGGGATCAGATCTTAATAAGGGACAGGGGGATTTGAGGGAACAGGGAGGGAAAAGATGAACAGAGAAAAACACATCAGCAAAACTTTGACCAATTCCTCTGATAACTAAGGTTAAATTTCTCCTGAAGCAGAAAATTTCAGTTCATTAACTAATAAGTTCATCGCCTCGTAAGCAGTCTCTGAGCCTCTCTCTTGACGCTTCCAAGAGTGGCTGTGTCAGAAAAGGAGCTATTGCACAGCACGCCAACATGCAGACTACAGATGCTTTTAGGAAACAATCTTTCAGGCTGGGAGTTAGTGATCAGACAAGGACAGCATGGTGACTTTGGTTTCCTCTTAAAACCATCCTTGGTCACCTAAAATGCATATGGTGGGAAAGATATCACCCAAAAGAACCTAGGGAGCCCTTCTAATTACGGGGGAAGTTTGAAGTTTTCCCAAAACATGAGCAAAGTTTTGCAGGACGTCATGGTCTCACCACAACGGTCACTTAGAATGGAGGCTCCAAAAGAATGTTCAACCATGTCCCCCAAACGAACAAATATGAGGTCAGAGGCCAAGTCTATGGTGATCACCATTTGAAAGCAAGGAATACTTAAACATGCTGTTGTTTGGAATTTCCTCTTAAGGTTTTGAAGGAGTAGCCTCTATAGTAATCTGCACTTTACAGAAGATGTTTCTGGACGATTTAAGGTAGTGAGGAGTTCAGGCTCTCCTTCTCGCCCATAACTGGTCTCTTTTCATGGCATCCTCTCTCCATTTTGGTGTAACCAAAGTAAAATATTGCTTAAAGCCCACAAGGGCAAGCACTTACCTCCCACACCGTAGGTAGAACATGATGACGGGTCACAATATCCAGGCTGACCGGAAGGACCTTGTGGTCCAGGCACCCCCAGGTGACCTGGTGGACCCCTTGGTCCAGGAGAGCCAGGGGGCCCAGGGCTGCCAGGCCGACTCTCCCCTGAAGGTCCTAGGAAGCACCCACAAATAACATTTGGAGGGTGAGTTTTGAGACCACCAAGAAGTAAACTAACTCTTACAAGAAGTAAACTGGAGGACAATTAGGATAATCTGCTTCTCTCTGTTCCTTGAGTTTGTTTTCTTAAACTGGATTCCCTAGGTTGAGGGTCATACTGTAATCACACATCCTCCTGTAGGTCAGTGCTTTTAATTAGCTCCAGAAACTAGGAAGCAAAAGTATTCTTTTCTATTGCTTCTTGGATATTAAAGGGAAAGGAACATGCTACTTTCAACCTTCTTTTCTTTATGGAGCTTTTGTTTCCCAATGCAGTTCCTTATGAATCCAATGTATGGACATGCACATACTCAAATCTCACCCTTACAATTAGTGAGAATAGCCATGCAAATAAGTACTGGCTCATGGCCTGAGATAATTAAAATAAATTTGTCTGAGTCTGAAAGAAATTATTCTGGAGGAGACAAATGACAAGTCTGAAATTCAACCCAACATACTTACCCCAAATTTCCTTAGGCTAGTTTACATTAATTGAGAATTTAGAGCACATAAAAATGGAAGAGGATTAAAACTGTGAATTTAAGAAGTTTATCAGCATGGGTTTTTTTTTGTTTTTTTGTTTTTTTGTTTTTTTTGGCTTGTATGCTTGTTTGTTTTTAGCCCTAGGTTCCAACAGTGTTTATAAGGCAGACTTCAATTAGAAATGAAATTCTCCAACTAGAACTGAAATTAAAAGTAGCAACAAACATCATCTTATATTTGAATAGTGTAATGGCTCTCAGACACATTCAGCTCCATTCAGTCAACACTCACCAACCATCAATTCTGTGTAATTCATGACGCTAGATCAGTTCCTCATTACTGTCTCTAACAGCAGAAATATTTACACTCAAAATGAATCTATTGCATCAGGAACCTCTTTTAGAAAGAGTATATTCCAAAATCATTATTAGATTGGAATGAAAAATCTGTAAAGCATTTGACTCAATGTGGCTAAGACAGATTATAAATATACAACTATAATTCTAATAGCAAGTCTGATCATCTGGAGAGCATTCTAAGAGCATCTGATCCACAAAACTCAAAACTTCCACAAAACTCATTCAGTAAGACTGCGATGGCAGGAACTTGTGCTTACCAAATGCCTCTGTGCCCCTCTAGGTTTCATGTCTCCCTTGCAGTTCAGTTGGGGCTCTGTGACTAGTCCCAGACAGTGAAATATGAATGGAAGTGACATGTCATTCTGTTTAGGAAGTTGAGACTGATGTACCTTCTCTTGGAGGCCATATGATTCATGGTGGAGGTCATGTCATGGTTTCCAAAACGGAGGAGTGCTACCCTACCCACATCAAACTGTGTACGTGTGTGAAATAAAGCTTCATTGTGTCAACCAACTAAGGACTGGGACTTATTTGTTACCACAGCATAGTCTATCCTATCCTAACTCATGCAAACAATAAAATCCCAGAATATTCTGTAACTTTTTGGCCTTGTATAGGAGGATTGTTACTAACAAATTAGCCTCTGGAGAAAATGAATGAGAAATACAACCATTTCAGTTAGATACAAGAATGTAATGTGGCCATTTTCCTTACCCAGGATGTCAAGTAAATATAAAAAATTACATCTTGCTGTTTTTTGTTGGGTGGCAAAATTTACCTGCTGGTCCAGGAGGGCCTCTTGGACCTTGAGTTCCAACACCTGGACTTCCTTTTTCTCCCTTGATACCAGTTAGACCTGTTTAAAATAAAAATTTTTTAAAAGTTCTCTTTAAAATGAAATCTTGGTAGTTCTGTTTTCCTGGGTTTCAAAAGTACCTCTCTGATGAAGACACTGAAGTGGATTGGTTTGAGGTTATGGGTACCATAGGACTTTTAAAATTAAATTCTGACACTGGTAGCTTATGCAAAATCACATGTTGAAGGCTGGCTGTGTATCCAAGCGTGCAGCCTGCATTTGCTATACTGCAAGTCAATCTTTCTCCTTCCTACTGAAGTGGTTCAGCCTGCCAGGAACTGGGCTGTGTCTTTGCATGCACCAGGCCATTCAACGTATGCAGTTGGCACTTCACAAGTAACACAATAGAAATCACAAGTTAACACGTCTAACATTTTCCTTTTGGTCCACCCTGTAATGTATCTGCAAAAGGCATGAATTATAATTAGGCAGCAAAGTTCTGAGGAGCGTGAGTTTCCATTAAAACTTGGAAGCTTCAGAAAAGCCTGTGTTTGATTTGGCTGATTCAGCCCCATAAAAATTTAAACCGATTCATGTTTCTTTTCCATCGAGCAGACCTCTTATTCCAAATAATTTATAGTACTATTAACAAACTATACATTTTCACAGGCAAACAACAAAGAAACATACACATACTCTGACACCTCATCATCCAGATCCTATCACAAGATCACCTGACAGGTGAGAGCACATATCTTGAGGCCCGAGACAGGGCTGTGTTAGACTGGGGTCTGGGTTACCCTGGCTCACATCATGGACAGTCTCTGCTGTCTGTTTTTCACATGCAACAATGCTTTGAAATAGCAGAATGTAGAACTGCCTCTCTGTTTAATTACACCTATTGAGAAATTATGTTGAATTGTCAAAGCCTAGAAGGAAACATAAATAAATGAAAATAGCCAATTTGACAGGTAGCTGACAAGGAAGGGATTTAAAATTTTTACAATTACAAATAACTTTGTTTTGACTATAAATGTAATGTAAGTTCACTGTAGACAAATTAGAAGATACAACAAGCAAGAGTTCAGCACTTAAAAATAATCACTTTTAATATCTCGGTTGATAATTTCCAGAAAAAAAGGTGTTGATATGGTATTTTTTCTGAGAATAGCTGGTAAAGAAGACTCTGGTGAGCAATCCAACAGGGTTTTGTGTTTTGTTTGGTTTTTTTTTTTTTTTTTTTTTACACTATACATACAATAGCTGTTCCTGATTTGCAGCTTTGGTGTCTTCTGTGCTCCTACTAAACACCTCTTGGGGTCAAGATATAATCTGGAATCTTTTTTTAAAAAAGCCCTTTCTAATAGTTGTCCAGGCTGGTACACCCACTGGTATACTTTCCAAACACCCGATTCCATTGTACGTGACCTTGGTGGTGTCATCTGAGCTCACAAAAGACCAATACGTCAACGAGCGCCCAGAGCACTGACTACCATGCCTGTTCCTACCACCAATTCAGGGGCTGGTGCTTCTCTGAGGAGCCCAGCAGGAAGACGATGATTTCTCCAAAGTAAAAATGCAATCTCATCTGGGTTTTCAAAGCACACGGCTAACTCTAACTAGTCAACACTTAATGCTTGATTGCTAATCAAACTATTTAGTGAGAAAACCTTTATGGGTAAGTCTACTGGGTATTAGTTTAGTAGCTACTTGGAGTTAGTACTTTTTAGCTGATAGGTACAACCTCAGCTGTCAATGCTTGTGCCCTTATATGCATCTGGGAGCTTAGCAGAAAATGCCTCTTCTTATGTTAGAATCGGAGTCACTTTCCCCACAGGGAACCACTAATTTTGAAAGAATTAGAACATAATAAAATATACTGATGACTAACACCAGGCTGCTCCTGATTAAGTGCGTTGTGACTCAGCGGCCTCTCACGACCTCAGGGGGCCGCAGGATCATCTTGGCAACATGGCTTCCATGGTTCTCCACAAGCAAAAGATGTAGATCAAGCTGAACAGGACAATCAGGAAAATATTCTTGGGACTAGTCCTCTAATAAGAGTTTCCTGACTTATCCTTTCCTTACTCATAAAGAAAGCAAAAGGTGGGGAAGAATGGCAGTAGAAAATCTGGTTGTTTTAATTTTCTAATTATGTAGAGAAAAATAAGTGGAATCTGATATTATCTGTAACATAAGTCAAGGTGAGGGAGGAAGAACAAAAATATTTTAGCTCCTCAAAATGCCTTAAAAAAGGAAGAAAAAGTTAAATGTATACAATTTTATATTATCAGGGAATTTTAGATTTTATTATCCTTGAAGCTATTATTAATACATTCCAAACTACATATAAGCTAAATATGTTAACATTTGTCCATATATTCATTTATGGTTCTCATACTGAAGAACTATCCATGTCCGTGACAACTGAACTTGGCTATAGACCATTTTTTGGAGTGAAAAAAATTAAAGGCTAAACTTGGAGACTTCAGATCTCTGAAAATATACCTGGTTATATTTTTGATAAGCCTTGTAGGGCCTAATTAAAAAGGAGGGAAAACAAGTGTCCTAAAACATCTGCATGTGACTGTCCATGAGATGCCTGAGGGCAGCAGAGCCTGGGCAAAAAGTCATTCTTTACAGGCAAAACACAGTCACCACCCATAATAAATCTCTTCTGCGGGGACTCAAGATGGGGCCATCTGGTGTTGAGATGGGGTCACCAGAGCTGAGTGTCAGTGTCCCTTTCGCAAAGGCACAGAGACTCAGGAGACCCCTTGGGGCTCCCAAATGCAAGAGAAATTCCCTCTTTCCAAAGCACCCTCTCACCGTGTCTGCCTCCGGAATTCCTCCTCATTCTTCAAGACCCAAATCAAAGCTTCTCTATAACCATAACAGGCAGAGCCATGATGGATTGAAGAGAGCAAGGATTACCTATCTTATTCGTGGCTATATCCCTATACTTTCTATGGTGTCTTCCACATCATATGTAACTCAAATATTTGCTGAGCAAACAGACGAATGAATAAATGCATGAATGAATTCTTTGCTTCTGTAGTATCTTATCCCATTGCATTACCTATCCTCCTGACCATTTGGCCCCAAACTAGGAGCCTGTTGGCTACAGGGACCATGCCCTATGTATCTCTCTAGCATCAGATTCAAGGAGAGTCTCACCATTAGTAGGTGGTCCAGTGAATACGGGAAGATTAACTGACTGACTGAGTGCCTACACCAACACTCAGCTGCCTGTTATATGTGGCTTTGAAGGATCAATAGACAAAATTCCTTATTCCAGAGCTTCATTTTTACTTTCCCACTCCTGGGTTATGTAAACACTGCTTCTTTTAACAAGTTCCTTGTGTGGTGTGTGATGATGAATATAATTGGCTCCGAATAAGTTTAAGGTTGGGCAACTTTTTTTTCATGAGCATAGATAATTTATATTGTTTATTTATATGAAGACTCAATTTGCCAAAAACATGATTTAGCTGAAATTAAAATACTCTTAGTTTTCTGAGTTGCCAAAATAATAGTTAGGATCATCAGAGAGAAGTATCTTCTAGTTTCCTTTTCTTTCTCTCTTTCTCTCTTTATTTATTCTTTATTCTTTCTATACATTTATACTCATACTTTAGAGTCTCTTCGAAATCCACTCAAGGCTGCCTGATTCTCCTGTACCACTAACCTAACACTGACCCTCCAATATTTTCTATTTCTGGTCCACCAAAACACAGACCTGTTTGTTTTAGATCTTCATTGCGTTCCCAGTGCCAGTCACATATAGATATGTGTGAAATATGGATGAATGAATGAAATACAAAGTTTGATTGCAGACTTCCACAAAGCAAAAATGTGGCCCACAGTGTATCAACTGTGCCTATAAATTACCTCACTAATTTTTGAATGCCAGATGCTTGACATGTACAAACTCATTTAATCTTCACAAGGATCAAGAGGGCAGGCACTACGATGAACCCTGACAGAGGGCTGGATCCAGAGAGGTTAACTCACTCGTCCTCAGCTAGGAAGTGACAGAGCCAACATGTCAATGCACAGATTGGCGCGGAAGCCTCTGTGCTCACCCGCCGCACTCCTTGCCTCTCCGCCCTACGCTGGACCTGCAGGCTGTGTTTCTTGTCTCGTGTGCGGTACTTGTGGCTTCCTGGAACTGCCTGCCAAATCCGTCTGTGCATTCTCTCCGGCCCCACACCCAGCAGTCAGCCCTGCGTTTATCACATTTCCTCAGCTACTTCTCTCAGTTTGTACGCTCTCTGTCTGCGCTGACCAAGACTTGAGGCTGCTTTTAAGAGGATTTATATTGCTCACACTGACTACATATCCAGGGTCTGGCCCTTGGTTGTCTGTTTCCTATTTTCTTTGGCCCGGTAGGCTCTGAGCTGGGAGATTTTACTGATTTTTATGGCCCCCTGACCACACCAAGCACTCCAGGCTGCAGTCTCATGCTGCCCTATGGAGCACAGTGACTCCTTCCTGATCCCAGACATTCTGAGGAACTTCCAGGATGTATGCCCAGGAAGATGTGCAAGGCCCGGGGAATGCTTTCATTGTAAGTGTACCAAAAAGTCACAGAAGTTGTAGACCAAGGCTTGCCGTGTTATTATTGTCTGTTGCCTGGGGAACGCTGGTGATAGATTGCAAGTATGATCTGTTCTTCATTCAGTGTGTGTGTGAATGCCTACTAAGTGCAAGGTACTGGACCTAGTACCTAGTTACAAGAAGGCAGGTTAACTGGACTCAATTCAATAAGTATTTTACATACTTTGCAAAGCTCTGCTATTTCTATGTGTTTGGTCTATAGGACTAGTACCAGCATGTGGGGCTCCAAGCTTTGTGCTAATGTGGCCAAGGCTGGAAAATAAATACATAGTTGTTTTCAATGTAAACAAACCTTGCAAATGACTGCTAAAAGTCTTCTTCCTATTGCCTTTTTCATGTAACAACTGGCCATCTATTATGCTTTTATAATTCAGGACTCTGCCAAGGAAATATAAACCACTCCAGATCTTTCAGGCAGAGGGAATTTAATATAGAGGCTTGGTAATGTGAGTGATGGAAGGGCTTAGAAGACAAAGATGCAACCCATAAATTAGCAACACCAGGGAGCTACCGTCACCCCTAGGAGTGCAGAGACAAGGGGCAAAAAAGGTATGACTGGAACCTGCAGGCCAGAGCCCAGAGTCTTCTGCTAGGATCTACAAGCAGAGGGAGACAGTAAGCAGGAGAACCAAGGGGTTGTAGCCACACCTGGCATTGCAGAGGAGGCAGAAGTGGGGTTGTTGAGGGGAGAGATACTCTAGATGTTCCCTTTGTCGTATCCTCCAGGCTTCCTCAATGCCTCTCATTGGCTGATCCTGCCCAAGAGCAGAGGCCAAAGGAGTCTGGACGATAGGGCCACGCAACTATAGAAGAAAGAAGGGCAAACTAAAAGAAACCTGCCTAGCCCAGTCGCAATATAAGGCACTGGGACTCCAGAGTCCAAAGCACCCTTCCTGCATGTACTAGGTCACCAGGCAGTAGGAAAACAGACAGATAATGAGTAGTTATAACCCAGTGTGAGGACGGCAGCATCTGTGGGGAACTACAGGAGTTTCCCACACACTGATTCCCAAAGTGACGTCCTGAAGAGCAGGAATTAGCCACACAGAGAAGCACGGGTGGGTGCTGTGGCAAAGGGAAGTGCACATGCCAAGGCTTGCAGGTGGGAGACAACAGGACATGCCGGGGGGACTAGAAATGGTTTGGTATGGCGTTGACAGCTTCAGCTTGCTTCCCAACCAACAGACTAGGAGGCCAGTCTAGGCCAGGGCATCACAAGCTTTGCGTGCCCGATGACGGAGTTTGGAAACGACCTCACACCAGCATGGATGGTTTCCAGTACCTCCTACCCATTTTTTTGTGTTCATAACATTTTACTCTTTTTCTTCAAAAGGAACCCCAAGTTGTTTAATCTTCAGGCCCCACAAAACTTGGATTTGCCGCTGCTGGGTGCTACAAAGCATGATCCATTACTTAAGGCAGACTGGAGTCCTGCAGAGCTCAACTCCACCAGTAAACCCTCTGCTAATCCCACAGAAAAGCCAGAGGAAAATGTACTAAATCATTAAGTGGGGCTACTCAGTGGGCATAACCAGACCAACATCAAGGCGACGGGAGAATTTGCACTTCAGGTCTCTCTTTTGGTCTCTCTCAGACAAGACAATACAGGCAGAGGGTCCCTTGGTATTCTGAGCACAGACACACCTAAACTTGGGCGGGCAGTGCGAGGGCGGAAGGAAATGCAGCAGGGAGGAAAGAAGTGAAGTAGGAAGAGTGGGAGGTGAAAAAATAGAAGCGTGGAGAGAGGAAAGGAGAAGAGGAGGTGTAAAGTCCATCAATGCACACCAGCTACTGCTCACAGCTGCAGGGTGGGCAGAGGGAATGGGAGTTAAATCAGGCATCAGGATCCTAGCTTTTTGTTCACCCCCCAGTCTTGCCACTGATGCACTTATGACCTCACAGGAACATAAGAACGTCAGACCAAATGCCGATTTATTATTTTCAGCTCCAAAATTTTGATTATTTCTCCTTAAATACCATTATATTATTTACACCACTGATTATTGAGAAAATTATAAATTATTCAAAATGAGTGAATAAATGAACAACTTCTATGGCTTAAAAAAATGAACATCTCAGGTTCAGCATGAATATGCAACCAGTGGATGGTATTTAAATTAGAACTTGGTCTTCATTCCTTGCAGAACTGAAAAATGATATCATGCTATCCATCCATGGAAAAGAAAGCTGTTCCAGGGCATTGGTGTCCACAGAGTTTAATATAATATCATATATATAATCACCAACAGTCCTTCATAATAAGCATGAAGGACCCGTTACTAGGATAAATGCATTTTTTATCTAAGATCCTCATCATGTTTTTCCAAACTAGCAAAGAAGTTCAGAAAAGTCAAACTACTTTGCTATATTTATATAGTGATTTAATGCCAAACTCAAATCTAGAACCAATGAAAATGGAAAGGGTTGATGAATATGTCTATTTCATGTATGTTTTTGCCAAACTTTAAAAATGCATTTTGGAATATTTATAATATTTATTATAATATATTTATTGCTTTGAAATCTATTTTAAAAAATTCACTGGAATTGGTTTATCATAGCTAATACAAAGAGCTTTAGTTTTATCATATAAACATTATATTTCCATTTTACTTGTTTATGTTCAAGGCCTGGAAATTTAGAAAATGGCAAAGTACATTCCTACATTTTAAAAAAGGGAGTCTCTCTCACTCTTTCTGTCTCTCTCTTCTATTATCCAGTACAACCAAATCTCCTACTTAGAAATCTTACCCTGATTTTCTGGCTAAATTTACGCATGATGACTTGAAAGGAAATGCTTACATTGTTAACTTGGCAGTAATTTTCTATTAACATGATGTCTCAGGATTGATGTGCTATAACCACATGGGCTTTTGCTTTTATCGTGGCTACAGGGTGAATGAGGAATGGCAGCCAAAAAGCTAGCCAAGAGGTAATCAACACCATAAATCACTTATGACTTAAAAAATAACCATTGTATTTCAGGTATTATGAGGAATAAAAGAAAAATATACATCAAATTTGGTCTTTAGGGATAACGTAGCCTCATTGGTGAGATAGGATTAACAGAAGGGAAATTATTAAAGGCCAATTCAAGAAAGTATATTCTGCCTGTGACACTGAATGATATGTGTCACACACTAATAAGGTTTTCAAAATTTTTAAGCGACAGAAACAATGATGTTAGCTTCCATGGCAAAAAAGAAAACAAAACACCAGTTATGGCTTTTTATTATTGCAACGATGTCATATTCTACTAATGACAAAGGGTGGAAACATAATTTAATGGCAATTTAAATTTGTCAATGACTTTTTTTCTCTCATTCTTTGGAATTGTTTGGAAAATAATTTTGTCATGATTGTCATTAATTTTAGAAACGGGAACACAAAAGATGTTAGTATTCTACATCTTTCCATAGGTGCTACTCTTTTTTAAGGTGCTTAAACCTACATCTTGCCTTCCCCACTAAAAAGCTATATCTGCCATTTGAGTGACTTTATAGAATACAGGAGAGAAAAACACATAAATGGTGAAAACAAGCAGTCACAGAGTGAGCCAATCCTTCACAAGTACCCCTCATTTTCCAGTGTTCTACACGTCATACTGCTTGGAAATCATTTCAACGGATGAAAGCATCACCCTGTTTGCATGGCCAGGCCAGAAGGCCTTCGTTTAATTTCAGAGAGTGTGATTGTTTAAATATAATCACAAATTCTTTGATATCCCTCCCTCCAAAATCTATAGCTCAATTCCTCTCCACTTGAATGTAGGCTGGGCTTAGTGACTCCCTTATAATATACAGAATATGGTAAAAGTAAAAGCTTGTCATTTCTGAGACTAGATGTCACAAAGGCACTGTGAACTCCTCCTTACTCTCTCTCTCTTGGATCCCTGGCTCTGAGGAAAGCAGCCACCATGCTTTGGGAATGAAGACTCAACCACCCCCATGGAGAATTTCGGGGTTAGGAAAGGAGCCCTCCTGCCAGTAGACAGCCAAGGCATAAGAATCCTGCCAACAGCCCTGCGAGAGAGCCATCTTGGAAGCTAATCCTCCAGCTCTAGACAAGCCTTCAGATGGCTACAGCGCTGGATGACATCTTGACTGCAACCTCATGCAAGACTCTGAGCCAGATCACCCAGCTAAACCCCAAATCCCTGACCCACAAAAACTGAGATCATATATGTTTGTTGCTTTAAGCCACTAAGTCTTAAGGTAATTTGTTACATGGTGACCGTTCGCTAATACATAGAGTTCCTTTCTGCAGCCATAATCAATGTAAAGAGTCACTTTGTAATAGGAAAAAAAATCTGAAAGATGATGCAAAGAAGAAAGAAGGAAGGTGGTTCCCTGTCCATGCTTTAAGGTGCCTAGGCATTAGGAAAACACAATCCATCAAACCTTCAGAGAAAGGTCTTGTTCTAAAGGGCATTCAACTGGACTTTACCAGACAAGGATTAGGTGAGAAAAGAGAAAACTCCATCTTCTTCTGTTTTTAATCTCTCAGGAAATGAGAAGCAGGGAATGGGGAAGAAAGAAAGGAAGAAGGCAAAATGTATTTCAGCAGATTCTTAACAGCACCGAAAAGAAATATGTCTCATGCAACTGAACATCAACTATACTACAAAATTGCAGGGAAGACTTGTAAATATTTAAGTGCCGACCAGCAAATCATAATGAAAGCTCTACCAGTGCTCTATCTTTAATCAAGCTGATCTGTCCCACAGAAATCATTTTTCCAGGAATAAGCCAGGATACACGGGGCATTAAGAAGTTTCACAGAAATGATCCTTCCCATCACCGCATTCTTGGCTTTGGAGCTGCTATGCTTTAGTATTCTGATTTCTTACCAACATATTCTGCCAAACTGATCTTCAGCTCCAATAGCCCTTTTAAACCACAGGGATACTGAACATAAGAACTCCTCTCTCCCGGCTTTAAATCAATCTGGAACTCAGTTTTCTCTCTAGGCATCTTGGCTCTGTTGGCTCACAGTTTAACATGGCCATGAGGGACACAGGTTTAGCTTTTACAGCATTTCCCTCCCCTGCTGCCATTTCTGAGTCTCTGAGAGGGACTGTCATTTATTTACGGTGGTCAGAGCAAGACTGATTCCTTGTCTACTTTTGTTTGCTTGGAGGAGTTCTGTTTGCCAGTGAGCATGTGGCTGAAAAGAACAAGGCAATTTACATGTATCTACATAATGCAATCATGTATTTGGTATGTTGGTAGATTGTCACTGTGAACACAATAGAGACAAATACAAAGGGACATAAGTCTTTATAATGGCATCCTAAAGGAAAAATTGTAGAAAGTCTATTCTACATTGCTCTTGGGACCAAGTTCAAATTCCTTATGAAGACTCACAAAGTGTGGGTCGCATTGTGTGGCCTCTGTCTATGCCGCTCTTCTCCTAGGTTTTATTCTCCTCTTCACTCACCATGCTCCACCTATGCTACTCTCTCCTCTGTTGTTCAAAGCAATGGATCTTAGTAGCAGCAGCAGTGCCATCCCTAGGGGACATTCTTGATACTTGTAGTGAAATTTTTGGTTGATGAAAAGATTAGAGGTTGTTTTTACAAGTAAATACATGTTAGAATAAATACTTTCTTTTTTTTTTTTTTTTTTTTTTGTTGAGACAGAGTCTCACTTTGTTGCCCAGGCTAGAGTGAGTGCCGTGGTGTCAGCTTAGCTCACAGCAACCTCAAACTCCTGGGCTTAAGCGATCCTACTGCCTCAGCCTCCCGAGTAGCTGGGACTACAGGCATGCGCCACTATGCCCGGCTAATTTTTTCTATATAGATTTTTTTTAGGTGTCCATATAATGTCTTTCTATTTTTAGTAGAGACGGGGTCTCGCTCAGGCTGGTCTCGAGCTCCTGACCTTGAGCAATCCACCCGCCTCGGCCTCCCAGAGTGCTAGGATTACAGGCGTGAGCCACCGCGCCCGGCCAATACTTTCTTACTGATATGCCAAATTCCTACTAAACATACAGATCTCAGCTAAAACATCACTGACTTTGTAGTCTAAGTCAAAGTCTCCTTATCTATGCTCATATAGCCTCCTGCATTTTTTCACAGCATTTATCGCAACTGAAATTAAACTATTCATGTATTGTTTGTTTAATATCTGTCCCAACTAGACAATAAAGTGCCATGAAAGTCAAGAAATGTATGCCCTATTGACCACCATATTGTCAATGCCCAGCGTCAAGCCTGATGTGTAGTAGATGCTCAGTAAGTATGGGATGAATGAATGAATAAAGATTGAAAGAGATTAGAGTTTTTATTTGCTTGTTTGTTTCTGAGACAGGGTCTTGCTCTGTCACCCAGGCTGGAGTACAGTGATGTGATCATAGCTCACTGCAGCCTCAAACTCCTGGGCTCAAGCGATCCTCACCCCTCAGCCTCCCAAGGAACTGGGACTACAGTGCATACCACCATGCCCGGCTATTTTATTTTTTGTAGGACTGGGTTCTCACTATGCTGTCCAGGTTGGTCTTGAACTCCTGGCCTTAAGCAATTCTCCCGCCTTGGTCTTCCAAAACACTGGGATCACAAGCATGAGCCACGGTGCCTGGGCCCAAGATTAGGTTTTAAGCTTAAGTAGTCAAGATAATACAGCTAGTAAATGGAAAAGCTAAAATCCTAACCTGTATATGATTAGGCCCCAAACCACATTGTTTCCTTTCCATCGTGCCACTCCCAGCTAAAGCAACATCACAAATTAGTGAGGGAAAAATGGTTTCCCTACTAAAATATCAGAAGTAAAACAAAATTGAATTGCTTAGTTCCAGGTTTCTCCCCTATTTGCCCCTAGGGTGAGATATTATAATAGAAATATAACTTCTATAGTTGTACCCCAAATTGCCAGATGCATGACTTAGAATTTCTCTGTAATTAATTCCCCTTCTTGGACTCTTATATAGTCTGGGTACATGCTAATGTCCTAGAAGAATGGTCAGGTGCCAAAATGTGTAACAATGAAAAATGTTTTTATCACATTCATATTTACCCAATGGATCATCCAGCTTTACAGGGTCATTTGCCTAGGCATGAGTGCCCCAAAGCTATCCAAATACAGCAAAACAGACTGCACAAGGAGATTGTAAATAGTAGAACCACAACCCATTAGGACATTCTGCTTAATTCAGCAGGTCACATGTTTTGAATTTGTGGTTATTAGAAGTCATCCTGAAATGGGGTTCACCAGACCCTGCATAGCCCTGGCCTCTCCTCTGTGAAACCCCACTAAACAAGTAATTCAAGGGCAGCAACAGGGCACAATGGAGCAAGCACAGACATTCTAGAATCGCATATATCAGGATTTGAGTTCTAGTCCGCTTACTGTTCCGCTGTGTGACCTTGGACAACTAACAATGGAGCTGAACCTCAGTCATCTCACCTAAAATGGGGCTAATACTGATCTCGTAAGATTTTCATGAGCATTCCATAACATGCTTAGCAACTGGCAGAGGAGTTGCTTAACAAACGCTAGCACCTTTTCTTCTCAAAGACCACAGTGATATCTTCCTCTACATTCTGACACCATTGACTTTTTTACTTAAGTCACTTAGCATTTATCTTCTCCCAACATGTACATTCACTAATGTTTCATTTTCCTTCCTTATCCAAACCAGGTCTTCCGCTTTACCCAAATGAAATAATGTGTGTATCGGTTTGAGCACAATTGGCAGATACATTATGAAGCCTAATAAGTGAAAGTCATAAATAATAGTATTATCTCACACACTGCCAAGCCAAAAAGGCTTACATAGACCCTGCATTCAATAAATGTTTTGCTGATTTATTGTATAAAAACCAGATATAAATTCCAGCTGTTGTGGACATCCAATCTAAAACATGAAAATCTGTAGTTAGATGGTTCCTCTGATTTTAATAATCTTTGGGGAATCATGGAAACTGAAGGGTTTGCCTAAAGGCTGAAGTCGGGGAAATTTCCTAATTTTTTTCAAGTAAATAAAGAAACTTGGTTAATACATGGTTCAAGATGCCAGTGTGGATAATGAAGATTTAAATGAACAGAGTAAGGAAATGAACAGATGAATCATCTGGGAATGAAACACAGAGATCAGAATTAGAAAAGGAACTATTATCAAGAACGGAATTACCCAAGGCCGTGATTGGAGAATGACCTGAGGTCAGAATAGCCAGCACTGGATTGTCACAGCCCAGTGAAGAAAAGAGGAACCTTAGTTCTGATTCTACCCCTTCCTGAATTTTGGAATACTGAGAAGACAGGTTATAAAAACCATTTCCAAGAAAAAAAAAAAAAAACAACTATTTCCATGAATACAGTGCAGGGTTTAATGGGGACAGGTAACCAAAAAGCATCCATGGAGGAGCCGCTTTTCTTTGACATAAATTGACAGTGAAGTACAAGTAACAAGGAAAAGCAGGTGAGAAATTGCGCTGTAGAACGTAAGTATGATGTCACGCAGATGGAACCCCTTCAACTCTGGGAGCCAATAATTAGACAAATCTAAGTTGGAGTTCAAGCTTTAGGTAGAAAACTTAAACAATATGAGCCACAGGATCCTTTTGAATCCTTAAATTCCAAGGATTCTCAATATATTACAACCCACGTGAGAAGATAGCAAAAGAGTTCGTAAGTATGTGTTCCATGTACACTTACGAAAAAGATTTAGTTTAAGTTAAAGGAGACAAAGGGTTAATGAGGAGAGAGGAGGACAACTAGATGGAGCAAAAATATAGTCTTTTGTTAGGTAATAAGGAAAGTCATGAAAAGTCATATATATCACATTGCTAATACGAAGGGAATTTATGTAATTTTTCTTCTGCTCTCTAAAAATGCATATTTTTTGGCTATTTCTCTGATAAAGATGGGATTAATCAAAGATATTACACTAGAATAATGTTTTTCAAAGTGAGGTCTGCAAATCCAAGGTCTCTCCTCGGCCTTTTAACAAAAGAAGAAAACAGAACACAATCGTAAGGGTAAGTATATACATTTTTATGCATTCGTATGCATAAACATATTGTGTCATGATGTCAAATGTATTTTTTTTTTACCGTGTTTCATGCTTTTAAAAGTTTTTAAAACTACAATAGAAAAATAAGATAGAGAAATCCTAACAAAAAATTAGCCAAAATGAAGGGAGTCATGGAGTTTTTTGGGAAGACTCATATGGGGCTCATATGAAACCATAGCAGAAAGCGGGTTCAGTTCAGTGCTATGCCAGACAGCTTGACAGCCACATTTCTTTTAATTTTGGTTTGTAGTTTATTGTTTGTCTAAATACACTGCCTAGTAATAGTACTTATTCTTACTCATTACAGTATTGTGTCCTTTTGAGATTATTTAATAGAGAATAATGATAATCATATTTTATACAGCAGAATAAAATATGGTATTTGGTTCTTATTTTCAGTCCTTATGTTGGCAGACTTTGAGTCTCTTTTGGCCTCAATATCTTCATATGATTTTTATATAAAATGAGAGGATCAGGAGGTAAAAAATGGCTGAAGACTCTTCAGTTTTAAAATTCCACTGTTTTGATTTAGTGGAAAGACAGACATTTTCCTCTTTCATTCTTTTCCGGGTATTGGGATCACAAGGCTAAGAATGAAACATCAAATCCCAGCTGCAACTAAAATAACTTTGCTGGGAATAAAGAAGCCCTTGGATGCTGGCCTATAAACCCCAACCTAGTAGTGCCCAAACCACACTCTCAACCGGTGATCAACTAAAAGCACCTTCCCCCAGGCTTATAGGGCATTTCTCACTTTCTCTTTTACTGTCATCCTGCATTTATTTGTGAGATATAGGGCCTTGATTGGCTAATGTGCTCTTTAGGAATATATATCAATATGTATATAAGAAAATTACATTACAAAAATTCATATTTTGAATGGTCTGAGCTGCTCTTTTAAAACTCCTGGATGCTTTTTCTCTGGTCTAATCATTCAAGTAGTCTAGCAGAGTAGGAAAGACTCAGTCTGGCAAGAACAGGGCTAGGATTTCCAAAAAGAACAAAGACAACTTGTGACTTGCTGGGAGTGACTCAGGTGCTGGCTCTGTGTTCCCTGAGTCACATTTTTTCCTCGATCAGCAGCACCATCAGAGGGTGCCCTGCAGACGGAGGGGGCACCTTCCAGGCTGCCTATCTTTAGTGTGTTGCAAGAGAATTATGCCCTTTTCTATGTCTGCTCATTTTGTGCCCTGACACAGGGAAAAATCTTCAGAAAGAAAAAATCAGAACTGAGTCACAATCAAAGCAACAACTATATAGTGAGTACCTATTAAGTGTAAAGCATTGTGCAAAGCAATTCAGACCCCATCCCTGTTCTCAGCAATCTAGCTATTTATTGACATATAACGAGAACCAAAATGGAAGGAAGAGACCAGAAGTGCATCAGGTATTCAGGGGGTGGAGACATTTGTGGTATGGAAGGATCAATAAAAATTTCATTCATGAAACAGGCATTAAGGTGAGCCTTGACTAGGATTAAAATGTATGGGAGACAAGGGCCGGGGGGAGGACATTTCCAAAGGGTGAAATGCACAAGGCCTGTTGTCATGGATCAAGAATGAACATGAAATACTATCTTTGTAATCTGCATTTTACACTTCAAATTTTATAAAAGAGCTAAATCCTACCCATCTCACAAAAGTAATATGATTCCCAGAGCAGATAGGTAATAGTTAGCTTTTCCCCAGATCTATGTTCTAGAAGTTGTGTCTTAGAAAACATTTGTTGTCTCTCTTTCTCACCATTTTCTTCATGGTTAATATGCAACCTCAACTTTGCACATCTTTTATCTGCTTCTGGAATGGGAGATCTTAGTCAATTATAGGTTCAATCAAAGGAATGTTATTATTGTATTACATAATACTTCTAATACCTGTATGTGGTAGAAGAAGAGGCTAAGCAGAATCTCTATTTTAATGAAACTTTAGTAGAAAAGACAAAACATTGCCCCATAAAACTATAAAATAAACTGCTGCCTTATATTATAGGACGATGGACCACAAACAGTACTTTAATTTGAAATTTAGAGCCAACACGCTCTATATACAGACATATGAACCATATGCTGATATGATTTGTGACTTTTCTCAGAACTGCTTGGGCATTGCACAAAAAAGCACCAGATCTACTGGAGTAAGCTCTCTGCTTGCTGTAACATATGTGTGATGCCATATCTGGCCAATTCTTCAACCTGGAAGGGTTAAATTCAACCTTGAATTCATCCTTCCAGAGGGAATAGCTCAAAAGCCTTTCAGAGGTGAGTTTGGGGTTCTAACCCTCCTCTTTCATACAAGCAGATGTGACTCTGGATAAACACATTTGCAGATTACTCAATTTTCTCAAGCTCAAGGATAAAAAGAAACTGAAGAATAAATGGAGTAGAATTAATTTAAGTGCATTATTTCAGACTTTACCATTGAATGAACACCACTGTGATGCTTTGCTTCACAGAGAAGTTACAGTGAGAGAAGGGGCCCAGCTTACCTCGTTCCCCTGGCGATCCTGGCATGCCTGCATTTCCTGGGAAGCCTGGTGTGCCTGGGGGTCCTTGTTCACCAGGGGCTCCAGGTGAGCCTGGTCTCCCAGGCTCCCCAGGAGGTCCCTGGATGGTCCGGGTGGATGAGGAGTGGCTGGGAATCTGGTTGAGGATGGCTGTGTACCTGGCCATGTGACCTGAGGCACGAAACAAAAAGAAGCATTCAGTGAACACAAAGAAAGGGAGGATGAGGGGTATTATTCATTAAGGCTCCAAAGAATTCTGTTAGATACCCATCAAGGGAAATAGCACACCCCTTGGAAATATTAATATGTTGATTTCCAACTTAAAATTTTTACATTTTACTTTGGATGATATTAACAACTGGATTGTATTCAAGTTATATCTCATGTGTTTGGAATTCCACAGCTCACGTGAGCATCTCAATAAACATCACTGAGCAGAAAGCATAAATTTTATCTTCACCCTCAATATTTATCTGATACCCTAAATCCTCACCCAGCTGCCTTTTCTCTAGCAATTCCCCGCCCCCCCTCCCAAGTTATTTGTCTTTTGTCCAATCCACAAAGCCTCCCCACCCTCTTTCTTACAAATCCCCAGACAAGTGCTCTGTCTCAACTCCTCCCTTGGTTGCCAAGCCCTTTTTCAGGAACCTTTATGTGAGTCTCAGCTTCAGAAACCTCCACTAGCTTTATAAAACAAGATCTGGCACTCTCTCCCACAATCCCCTTAACTCAATTACGCCTGGAAGAATATATCTTAATCATTAGAAGTATAGATTTATAAAGTACTTGATACTATAATGCTTCATTTTTCCAACATCATCAGGAGATAAGATTTTCCCACATAAGTGAATTCTCTAGATTACTATTATTTTTCCCTTTCGAAATGTTTAAAGCTAAATAAAAAAAATAGTAACCATTTTTCAAGGAATTCATTCTAAAATATATCTGATGCATTATTTCCTTAAGCAGTGGACTGTGACCATGTCTAGGGACCTCCCTGATGACGCTAGGGCTATTAAGAGGCACGTCAGTTGTTGCCTGGGCGATAAGACGTTTCTGCATCCCAGCTGTCATCGCTTTGGCCTTGCACAGTTTCCATAACCCTTCCCAGAATAATTCTTCTGATTAACTGTGAACTAAAAACCAGATAGCTGATCTTACGAGAAACTATATACTAACTGATAAATCAAGTTCTGAGGGGGAGCCTAAGGAGTAAAATGAGAAATCAGAGAAAGCTGAAGCAGTGTTTAGGAAGATGGTTGAGGTGGAAGAATACAAGCCTCTGAGGAGGTTGGGCTTTTCTTATCAAGTGCATACAATCTCTTCAATTTCCTTCTCTTACAACTGCATTGACAGGCAAGGCCTTCTTTCATATGTATATTGTTTAGGTTTTCTTATCTAACCCTTTGTTGGCTTTCACTTCCTAGAAGTCATTCACAAAAGTCTCAAAATTCTTAAAGGGAAAAAACTCAATTTTGAACCCTCCAATTTTTTTTATTTCAGCATATTATGGGGGTACAAAAGTTTAGGTTATGTATATTGCTCTTATCTCCCCTCCCAAGCGTGGCCATCCTCTAGACGATGCGCATCTCACTCATTATGTATGTATACACCCATCCCCCCCCCACATCTGCCCAACACCCAATTAATGTTATTCCTAAATGTGCTCTTAGGTGATGATCAGTGAAACCAATTTGATGGTGAGTACGTGTGTGAACCCTCCATTTTTAGGCCATGTTTTAAATAATCATATATTTATAGAAGAGTTTTTTTCTCTAGTGGAATAAGACAGAAAACACCATGAAATCTTTCTCATGTGGTCAGTCAGCCATATTAAGATTTATCCCTTATGTTTTCATAATATAATGAACTACTTGTTTACATTACACACTTGAAATGAAAAACCTGCAAAATAATACAAAATACAGGTTAGCTTTGGATGCATTCTACTACAAAAGTGACTAGTGTTCAATTTCCCTTTTATAATTTATTGTGTTTTTAAAGATCCTATTTTGGCATTAAACTTGAACAGTTACATTTAACTGATAAATTCTCTCTCTCACACATACACATAGTTTGGGCAATATAATACAAAATTAAATAAAGTTAAAATACAGGGAACATCACTACTGTGTCTGAATTTAGTAGCTTTGTACTCTGTTTGCCCTGATAGTTTTGTCTAAATAAAAACTCTTCCAAGTCCATGCAGATCTTGACTCCATGCCTCCCCCAGGGTGAGATTTGGATTTATCTCAGAACCACAGATGGAATTTTAGACTCAGCCAATAGGGCTTTCTTGGACATTTGCAGGGCTCCCCTGGCCTAACTCCCAAACTTCCTTGGATTAAAATAAATATGGGTGCAGAGAGTCAAGATGGCTGACTAGAGACATCGCTTGTTGGATTGTCCCAGCTGGAAGGTAGAATATTGTACTGAGGAGAGCAGGGAGCAGTCACAACTCAGGTGTGGATCACAGAAAGAGACGACAGAGATGTCTGGAAACCCCATGGAGAAAAAGCACGAAGCTGAGAAAGAAGAAGGTAGAGAGGAGAAGATAGTGGTGTGGATCAAACTCAAAGAGGCTTGGAGTCCAGTGAAAGGATACCCAAGTACTAGAAGCTCAACAGACTCCTGGGACATTCCTTGCAAAGAGGCAATCACTGCAACACATAGTCATCAGACGGGCCAAAGTTAACACGAAGAAGGAATGCCTATGAGCTGAAGGCAAAAACATCAGATAACTTACAAAGTAAAACCCATCAGACTGACGGTAGATTTCTCAACTGAGACCTTACAAACCAGAGGGATTGGGGCCCCATTCTCAATCTTCTCAAACAGAATAATGCCCAGTCTAGAATTCTGTATCCTGCAAAACTAATTTTCTTTTATGAGGGAGAAATAAAGACTTTCTCAGACAAGCAAACACTGAGGGAATTTGTCAAGACCAGACCTGCCCTGCAGGAAGTACTCAAATCTGCATTATACATTGATCAGCACAATAGACACCCATCAGTATAAAATCATACAAAAGCTAAAGCTCAGAGCCCATATACCATAATGGCTCAAGAGGTAAAACAAAGCAAGCAATAAGGTTCTACTCAACAGGATGAACGGAAATCCACCCCACTTATCAATTCTTCCAATAAATGTGAGGGGCTTGAACTCCCCACTCAAGAATCATAGGCTGGCTGAATGAATGAAAAAAAAAAAAAATACAAGCCAAGTACCAGTGTCTCCAGGAAACACATCTAACCCACAGGAACTCCTTCAGACTCAAGGTGAAGGGAAGGAAAACAATATTCCATGCAAATGAAAACCAAAAGAAAGCTGGTGGAGCCATTCTCATATCAGATAACATAGACTTCAAATCAACAAAGATGCTCATTATATAATGGTAAAGGGAGCAATTCAACAAGAAGACATAACAATCCTAAATATTTATGCACCTAACACAGGTGCACCCAGATGCATAAAGCAAACCCTATATTAGATCTAAACAAAGTGATAAATAGCAGCATTGTAACAGTTACAGACTTCAATACCCCACAGAGAGAACTGGACAGATCCTCCAAGCAGAAAATAAACAAAGAAACACTGGACTTAAGTAGAACTCTAGAACAAATGAGCCTAACAGACATTTATAGAACATTCTACCCCAAAACTACTTATATACATTCTTCTCATCAGCACATGGAACATTCTCTAAGATTTATCACATCTTAGGCCACAAAACATGTCTCAACAAATTTAAAAAAATAGAAATTATTCCATGTGTCTTTTCAGACCACAATAGAATAAAATTAGAAACCAATTCCAACAAAAACACTGAACTCTACACAAAGTTATGAAAATTAAGCAACCTACTGCTGAACGATTATTGGGTCAAGGAGGAAATAAAGATGAAAATAAAAAGATTTCTCAAACTAAATGACAAAGGGGACAGAAGTTATCAAAAAAAATCTGTGGATTCAGCAAAAGCAGTACTAAGAGGAAAATTCATAGCTTTAAATGCCTACATCAAAAAGACAGAAAGATCACAAATCAACAATCTAATGAATCATCTCAAGGAATTACAAAAGGAAGAGAAAACCAATACCAAATCCAGCAGAAGAAAGGAAATAACTAAGATCAGAGCAGAATAAAAAAAATCAATAATGAAAGAATTATACAGAAGATTAATGAAACAAAAAGTTGTTTCTTTGAAAAGATAAAAAAATTGACAGACTTCTTGCTAGATTAACCAGAAACAGAAAGGAAAGGACCCAAATAAGCTCATGCAGAAATGAAAAAGAAGATATTACAGCTGATACTTCACAAATATAAAATATCATCTCTGACTACCATAAAAATCTCTATGAAAATAAACTTGAAAATGTTGAGGAAATGGACAAATTCCCTAGCCTCAATCCTCCCTAGGCTCAATCAGGAAGAAATACAACTCAATAGAAATACAACTCGATACACAAATCAATAGCATTTCTATACATTAACAACAGTCAAACTGAGAATCAAATCAAAGATTCAATATCTTTCACAATAGTAACAAAGAAAATAAAATACCTAGGAATATACATATAACCAAAGAGGTGAAAGATCTCTACAAGAAGAACTATGGATCACCGAGGAAGGAAATCGCAGAGGATATAAACAAATGGAAACACATATTATGCTCATGGTTCAGCAGAATCAACATTGTTAAAATGTCTACACTACCCAAAGTGATTTACTGATTCAATGCAATGCTCATTAAAATACCAACATCATTTTTCACACATCTAGATAAAATAATTGAATGCTTTGTATGGAACCAGAAAAGAGCCCGAATAGCCAAAGCATGCTTAAGCAAAAAGAACAAATTGGGAGGCATCACTTTACCAGACTTCAAGCTATACTACAAGGCTATAGTAACCAAAACATCATGGTACATAGGCCAGTGGAACAGAAAAGAGAATCCAGATATAAAATCATCTTCATATAGTCATCTGATCTTTGACAAACCAGACAAAAACATACAGTGGGGAAAAGAATCCCCATTCAATAAATGGTGCTGAGAAAATTGGATAGCCACATGTAGAAGATTGAAACAAGATCCTTACCTCTCACTACTTGCAAAAATTAATTCAAGATGGATAATAGACTTAAACCTAAGGCATGAAACTATATGAGTTTTAGGAAAAAAAAATTGGAAAAACTCTTCTAGATATCAGCCTAGGCAAAGAATTTATGAGGAAGACCCCAAAGGCAATCACAGCAACAACAAAAATTAATAAATGAGACTTGATTAAATTAAAAGCCAAGGAAACAATCAATAGAGTGAATAGATAACCCACAGAATGGGAGAAAATATTTGTATGTTATACATCTGATAAAGGGCTATTAACCAGAATCTACAAAAAACTCAAGCAAATTAGCAAGAAAACATCAAATAGTCCCATTAAAGAGTGGGCAAAAGACATGAACAGAAGCTTTTCCAAAGAAGATAGACTAATGTCCAATAAACATATGAAAAAATGCTCAATGTCTCTAATCATCAGAGAAATGCAAATCAAAACCACAATGAGATAACACCCAACTCTAGTAACAATGGCTTTTATAAGAAAGTCCCAAAACAACAGATGCTGGTGTGGATATGGAGAGAAAGGAACATTCATACACTGCTGGTGGGACTGCAAACTACTACAACCTCTATGAAAAGTAGTATGGAGATACCTCAAAGAACTAAAAGTAGACCTACCATTTGATCTAGCATTCACACTACTGGGTATTTAACCAAACAAAAAAGCCATTTTATCAAAAAGACACTTGCACTAGGTTGTTTATTGCAGCAGAATTCACAATCCCAAAGATGTGGAATAAACCCAAGTGCCCATCAATTCATGAGTGAATTAATAAAATGTGGTATATGTATATCATGGAGTACTACTCAGCCATAAAAAATGGTGAACTAATACCTTTTATAACAACCTGGGTGGAGCTGCAGCCCATTCCCCTAAGTGATGTATCGCAAGAATGGAAAAACAAACACCACATGTGCTCACCATTAAACTGGAACTAACAGATCAACAATCATGTGCACAAATGGGTAAAACTCAACGGAAATCAAGCAGGTGGGAGGGGGGAGGAGGGGATGGATGAAATCATACCTAATGGGTACCATCCACACTATCTGGGTGATGGGCACACTTATAACTTTGACTCAAACTGTAAGCAAAGCAATTCATGTAGCCAAAACATTTCTACTCCTGTAATATTCTGAAATAAAAAATAAAATAAAATAAAATAAATATAACTTCTGAGCTGATAAGGTAACCATTTGGGTAATGTCAGCTTTGAGGTAGAGGGTGCTAGTGGGGTGGGGCCCCAACAGCAGAGATAGGCTAGAGCTAGGTGGGGTTGAGAGGACTATTTCTTCTCTACTTGGCCTCAAATTTCCTGGAACTAAATGAATTACTGGCAAAGAGAAAGGCCCACGTGAATAACCCTCTGGTTAGTCAGTGGGTAGGAAGGAAACGTGCAAATTGGGAATACGTACAGTGCTGTCAAAAAGCTCAAGTTTCAAAAGAAGAAATGGAGCAAGTGTTGTATCAAGTGTGTTCTGATATAATTTTTGGCACAAAGCTCAAGTGTCATATCAAATGTCACATCAAGCCTCTCTCGTGTGTGCGCACGTGCACGTGTGTGGGGGTGTGTGTGTGTGTGTGTATTTTGGCAAAAATACCAAAAGAATAAAGGAAAGTACCTTAGGCTAACCAGAAGATAACAGATATGAAATGGATATGAATGAGACATTGATTTAAATCTTTTGAGTTAATAAAAATCAACACCATGTTATCATCTTTTTGAAGGTAGATTCTGAAGATGTAGTCTGGCAGCTTTGACGTGTTAAGCACTTGAGAAAAAATCATATCCATTTGGAGAAATGAAAAAGAAATAGAAGATTTGATCTGGGCAGTCAAGTTAAATTTACATGGGCAAATAGACAGTTCTTGGACCAAGACATGGAGGAATTTGCTTCCATACCCCTGACTTAGAGCTCTACGGTAATTTGTAATGATCTCCTAGATGGATCAGTGAAGGCTATTGGTAAAGCTTACTTGTCCTCACCAAGACAAAACTTTGCAGGAATTTTCCCTAGTCATTACGCTCATGGAAAAGACAAGCTCCCTTTTGGAGGAGTAATGGGAAACGACCCTGTTAGCTATAACGCACTTACTCTGGATGAGCTGTTCACATACTTGACGTGCCACTGCTCTCACCATGGCTTGAGACTGCAGGTCGCCCTGGATAAGAAAAAAATCATACTCCTGACTTATCCACAACCCAGCCACATGGCCAGTACTTCCAGGATGTGAATCTGACTTGCCCCATTATTCCCATTAGGGCTCTTTGGCTCCTAGCAACAGGTAGGATTGGCCGCCATGGTGCACACAGACAAAGAGTTAGCAATTTGACATTCATGGTTCAAGCTTCCTGAATGTCCGTATTAGACCAATGAGCTCAAGTAAGTATTTCTGGTCCCAGATTCTAAAAAATTTAATAGTTTTGAAACAAATCCATATATATTTAATGCCTTGTTTACAGTTCTTTAGAGCTTATAAAATGAGGCACTTTCTCAAGCAGTGGCTCATTTTAATACTAATAACAACCCAGAGGAAAGATATTAAACCCATTTTATAGCCAAACAGCATTAAACACATTCCCTAAGGTTTCACAGAGGTAACTGGATGAACCTGAGGCCACTGCTATTTCGACTATAGCCAATGGCACAATTATATTGGCAGCTGCACAATTTCTAAAAGGCAAAAGAAGACCCCTCAATTAAACTGATTTAAGTTTTGGGGCCAGTTCTTCAATTCTATGCCTGCCATTATCTTCCTGGGTGTCAACTTTGGAGCATCAGGAAACACAGGAGCCCTATGCTATGACCTGACATTTGTATAGAGCTTTTATTTTTCTGAAGCCCTTTCACATCCATTATATAATTCTCTCATCAAATTTACTTTGTGAGTTAGATGAATTTGATTCTTCCCATTTTATCCTTAAAGAAATGAGCCCAAGGTCATTGAACTGGCTGGTAGCAGATACGCAACTAGAAACTAGCTCTACTGACATCCAGCCCACAGGGGTTTTGCCACAGGAAAATGTGCCCATGGTCAGATGAGTTGGGGAGAGAGAAGAAGAGGAAAATCAATGAATAACCATAGCGGTAAATGGCCATCCTTTGTCAGGCTTAAGCAATGGAAGGTGTGCAACCTGCTGGGGCCAGTAAACAGAGCCACAGGGTACTCACTCGTTCTCCTCGTTCCCCCTTTGGTCCGGGGACACCCTGCAAAAATAAAAAAAATTGTCACGTTACTTATGATACTGCACTCAGCTAAGAATGATAATGCATCTTTTATTACTTTATGAAGACATTTTTCTTAGCTCTAGTAATTCAGCAGCAAAAATAGTTACACAACAACAAGAAATAGCAACCTGTAATCCCACCACACATAAATAACTCTTTGAATGTTCTACTCCTCCAGCCTTTTAATGCAGAGACATGGTATTTTATGGCCACAAAATTGGAGTCATGTGGTAATACTGCGCTGTAACACACATTTCCACTGAGTAGGTCCTTCATATCTTTCCACGCTAAATGCCCTCTATGTATCACACTCTACTGAAGCTTCATAACTTATTTCACAAATCTCTTCTGAATAGTTAAGGTATTTTAATTTTTTAAGGAGTATCTGTAAAGAGAAGGAAAACATCTCCTCTCAATTTAGGAGTTCAAGTAATAGATGAAATCCCACAGACTTTCTTTCCAGCACTGTGGCACACAATTCTCCCTGATTCTCCCCAATATGGGAGCTCTTATTTACATGAATTCTCAGCTGAATTATTATTTTATATTGTGGCTTAGCTATTCTTTGACCCATAAGAAACTTTGCTATTACTGTAAAAATTTACTGAAAAAAGGTGATGTTTTCAGTGTTTCTGAAATGAAATTACACTTATAATGCAAAACATGTGTCTTCAGAAGGATTTCATATTTTTGTTTCAACTCTGAGGCAATGTTCATTGAACAACATTTTTATAGTCACTACTAAAAGGAGAGTGAATGGAATTTACAAATGGAATTTGCCACGTTGTCAGACTGTTTCCAGTTGTTACTTCAATCTCAACAGATTCAAAACCAAACTCAGTATCTTCTCCAAAATTTCTATTCAGTTAACAGTTACCGAAACTCAAAAATTCTGGTTTCACCCCATGGTATGCAGGTAAACTGGCTTTCCAGTAAAAGAAAATGCCCTGACTTGCAGTGTTTGCTGATTTCAGGGGTGCAAATGCTTTTACTACCACTAATTGCAAGCTATTAATATAAATATGCTGTCACTGAAGATGAGGTTGGGAAGGAAAGAGAAGTGCATAATCAATCCTCCTGAGCAGATACAAGTGGCCCACCACTAGTTCTCTTTCTTCTCTCCTTTCTTGCCTCTCTCATGTCTATTCACCACACACACACATACACACACACACACTTTTTTTTTTTTTTGCATTGCATTGCATTGCAATTCCTCTCATATCCATCCCTTCTATTTCACCACCCAGGTGTGACCAGGGCATCTGCAGCATCCTTCTAGCTGACTTCCTTAATGAAATCTGTTCCTCCCAACTCATCATCCATATAACCACTATACTTATCTTCCTCAGGTACCACCAGCACACAATATGGAAAGCTCAGTGACTGTCGACTGATGGCTGCTCTTCCTCTATTTGAAGTCATTCAGTGATGCTTAGACATCCATGTGACAAAGCCAAAGTTTGTGAACACAGTCTTTTGCAATTAGGCCCAGCTTCTCTACTTCCTACTCCCCAAAATTACAATTTCTCATTTTCATAGGTCCAGTCTACTTAGCATATGAACAATTTGAAACATAGGAAAAGTATTCAGCATAAATCTTATAAATTAAGTACCAATTGTGGGACTATTCTGATGCAGTATTTAGTTCGAGTATCAGTTACTTGACAGCAGATTTTTGTTATTATATATATTTAATTACATGTCAATGCATGGATTTCTCTTCCCTCTATGTAGATGGTAAGATCCCTAAAACTGGGGACAATAATTTATATTCCCTTTGCAAGATTATTTTGACTCTGTAAAGTACAGTTGGTTCTTAAGCTATTTTGGACCCTGGAATTCCGTGAATCTCTGAAGAACGTGATGGTGTCTCTGTCTATATAACAGCAGAAATAAACATATATGCACACAAAAAAATAAATAATAACTTATATTACTTTTTATTTCCAAAACGCTTTTCAAGTATTGGAGGAAAACACACACACACACACACACACACACACACCAGCAAACAAAATAAATACTCCACATTTTTAACCTATTAAGAAACTATAAATACTAGTCATTAATATTTAAGCTGCTTTACCATGTCCCAAGCACTGTTCTTGGTGCTGTCAGCATGTTAACTCAGCTCTTATAACAGCCCTGTAAGATTAATTTATTTAATCTTTATAACACTCCCATAAAATTAACTCATTTAATCCTTATAACATTCCTACATGATCAACACATTTATCCCTTAGATTAGCACTATGAGATATTACTTCCATTTTACAGATTAGGAAAATGATGCACTAGGAGGCTAAATCACTTGGCCAAGGTCACACAACAAGGAAGTGGAAAAGCTGGGACTTGAGCCCAAATTGTGGGCTCTGGAATCTGTGCACATCCTGAGTATACTCTACTGCTCCACTGAAAGAGAACACTGCTTTTTCTCAGCAAGTCTGCTAGTCCATATCTTCTATTCCAGTGAAGATAATATTTTTTCCAATTAAAATAAAACAAAACCCATTTATTTATTTTTGTTGTTGCTGTGATTGCCTTAGGGGTCTTCTTCATAAATTCTTTGCCTAGGCCAATGTCTGTAAGAGTCTTTCCTACGTTTTCTTCTAGAATTCTAATAGTTTCACACCTAAGGTTTAAGTCTGTTATCCACCGTGATTTGATTTTTCTGAGAGGTGAAAGCTGTGTGTCCTGTTTTAGTCTTCTACATGTGGCTATCCAGTTTTCCCAGCATCATTTATTAAATAAGGAATCTTTTCCCCAGAGTATGTTTTTGTCTACTTTGTCAAAGATTAGATGGCTACATGAGGATGGTTTTATATTTGGATTTTCTGTTCTGTTCCACTGGTCTGTGTCCCTGCACTTGTGCCAATACCAAGCAGTTTTTATAATCACAGCCTTGTAGTATAGTTTGAAGTCTGGCAAATTAATACCTCCCATTTTGGTTTTGTTGCTTAAAATTGCTTTTACTAAACGGGGTCTTCTCTGGTTCCATACAAAGTGTAAAATTATTTTTTCTATATCTGTGAAAAATGATGTTGGTAATTTAATAGGGATTGCATTGAATCTGTAGATAACTATGGGCAGTATAGACATTTTAACAATGTTGATTCTACCGATCCATGAGCATGGTATGGTTTTCCACCTATTTACATGCTCTGCGATTTCCTTCCTCAGTTTTTCATAGTTCTCCCTATAGAGGTCTGATTAAATTAAAAAGCTTCTGGACAGCCAAAGAAACAGACACGAGAGTAAACAGACAACCTACAGAATGGGAAAAAATTTTTGCATACTACACATCAGATAAAGGACTGATAACAAGAATCTATTTAGAACTCAGGAAAATCAGTAAGAAAAAATCAAACAATCCTATCAAAAAGTGGGCAAAGGACATGAATAGAAATTTTTCAAAAGAAGATATAAAAATGGCTAACAAATATATGAAAAAATGTTCAACATCTCTAATCATCAGGGAAATGCAAATCAAAACCACAATGAGATATCACTTAACTCCAGTGAGAATGGCCTTTATCAAAAAGTCCCAAAACAATACATGTTGGCGTGGATGTGGAGAGACAGGTACACTCATACACTGCTGGTGGGACTGTAAACTAGTGCAACCCCTGTGGAAAACAATGTGGAGATACCTTAAACAGATTCAAGTAGACCTACCATTCGATCCAGCAATTCCATTATTGGGCATCTACCCAGAAGAACAAAAGTCATTTTATAAAAAAGACACCTGCACCCGAATGTTTATAGCAGCACAATTCACAATTGCAAAGATGTGGAAACAACCCAAATGCCCATCAATTCATGAATGGATTAGCAAAATGTGGTATATGTATACCATGGAATATTACTCAGCTATTAGAAATAATGGCGATATGGCATCTCTTTTGTTCTCCTGGAGAGAGTTGGAACCCATTCTATTAAGTGAAGTATCCCAAGAATGGAAAAATAAGCACCACATGTACTCACCAGCAAACTGGTTTCCCTGAGTGCACATTTGGGAATAACACCAATTGGGTATCGGACAGAGGTGGGGGCTGAGGGGAAGGGATGGGTGTATACCTACTTGATGAGTGCGATGCGCACGGCCTGGGGAATGGACACGCTTGAAGTTCTGACTCAGGGGGATGGGGGTGGGGGGGAGGGGAGGGGTGCACACCTACATGATGAGTGCGATGTGCACTGTCTAGGGAATGGACACAATTGAAGCTCAGACTCGGGGGGATGGGGGGCCATGGGCAATATATATAACCTGAACTTTTGTACCCCCATAATGAGCTGAAATAAAAAATAAAAATAATAAAATAAAATAAAATAAAACAAAACAAGCAAACATACCATCCCCAAAGCCTAACTCCAATAATTCAGAATTAGGTTTCAACTTGAGTCATTTTTAAAAATCCATTTTATCTTCTATATTTTTATTTCTGTACCATCATCCTTTTTGACATTTTCATTCTTATCATTTATTCAATTGGCTTGTTTGAAAATGTTTCAAATGTAGAGAATGGAATTATAGTGCAAATCTGATTGATGTGGTAAATGGACAGCAATAGTAATTGGCAACTTCTGGTATGTAAAGATGGACTGTTTAATTGGGCTGGAAATTTCTCAAATCCAGTCTCATGATGCTTACTACTAAGTAGCTAAAAGACAGGCAGTCTCACTGAAAGATCTTTTTAGTGAAATATCTGTACAGCAAAAAATTATTTTTTATTCCAACTTCTCTGACATCTTTGATTTTTACAAAGCAAAACAAAAACAAAATAAAAATTCCTGAGCAAGTGAAGGCCCATAACTCCACTAAAGTATGCTTTGAGGGAAAACACATTCCCTGCAGATGTAGGGAGGAAAAAGTGGCACATTTTCCTTTAATTTCAGGAACACATGAAATGTAAAGAAAAGAAAATACAGTAGCTACATTCATAGATTCACAGAAATGTAGTGCTGAAAGGAAGAGAAATGATCTTATGGTCCAAGTGCCACATATTAAAGATGTGTGTTAAACAAAATCAAAACAACTTAGGCTGGCTCTGAAGGTCTTCCATGACCTGACCCCTAATCTATAAGAACAATCTTCTAATACTCTCCTGAATATCAGCCTGTCTAGAATGCAAACATATTTTCTTTTTCTTCCTTCAATAAAAACATATTAAGTACCCTCTGTGTATCGGCTACTGAGCTGGGGTCTAGGAATATAAACATGAGAATGATAAAATTTCTGTCCTCAAGGAACTATCACTTCAGTGGAGAGACGGTTGAAATGAAGTCCCTTACAGCCTGCGAAGGCAAGGGTGGCTTTGCACAGGAGGTGTGCAGTCTTAAAAACAAAACAAAACAAAAAACACCCTGGAGCTCACCAGATGGTGAAAGGAGGAGAATGCAGCCCAGACAGGCAAAAGGGCATCCCAAGAGGCAAAAAAGCGTGAAACACCATGGCATATGTTAGGAGAGCTTGAAGTAATTTTGTGTGACTCAACCCCAAGGGAAGGGGTGATGGCAGAACAAGTTGGAGAGGAAAGGACCACACCCGCTGTGCTGCACATTTGGGACCCATCCTCTAGTGAAAGGGATCTGGTGAGGAGACTCAAGCCAGGGAATGACACATCGGAGTTGTACTGAAAGATGTTCCGGAAGCTGGATAATGAACTAGACCAGGGCTAAAACAGAGACCGGGGCCAATTAGAGCTTTTTGTGATAGTCTTGGTGAGGAGTGAGCAGGGCCCAAAATAAAATTTTGGTAGTTGTGATGTAGCTAGAGAGAGTTGAAAAATAGTAAAATGTACTATGTTTCCCTATGTTTTCCTACAACCCCCACCCAAGCATTGCCATCTTTCTCTCTTTGTGGGTGGGAATCTCACCCATATTCCTAGATCTCATTGCAATGCTGCCTCTTTCTGGAGCTGCTACTCACACCCCTCTGCTTAGGAGGCACTCCCACCCCATCTCTCTGTCTCTCTCCCTCGCTCTCCCCAGCTTCCTCTCTCCTGCCCTCTCTCCCTCTCTCTGTCTACCCACCCCCTAACCCCCCACAACTTTCATGGCAACTTCCTTGTCTTTCCCTCAAGGCATTTCACACTTTCTGCCATTTATTATAGCTTCTTATATAAAAACCTCATTCTCTTTAGATTTTCACGAATGTGGAAAATGTCTTTGATCACCTTTTGTACCTCTCACAACCTCTCCCCACCATGTAATCTTGTACCCTGCCCATTAAATATTTTTAATGAATGAACTAGAAAGTGGGTGCTATGGAAGGCTAGAAGATTTGCTTATGTGATTTGGCTCGCACATCTAGTTCGGGTCCTGTCAAGGCCACGTCTAGAACCCGGGTATCCTGATTTCTGATGCAGTGCTGTAGCCTGGACATATCTAGCTGGTTAAACAGCAGGGAGCAGCCCCTTTATGCAGGTGCCTCATCGCTATCTGCCACCACTGCAGAGGAAGGACCATATTGAAGCCAACGCTTAAAACTCAGGAAGGAATTAGGACCTCAGCAGCAGCAAAGAACACTCTGCCCTGGGGAGCCGGCAACTGAAGGGAGAGTGCACGAAAGCAAGCGTTTCTGGCACCCGCTGTAGGAAACACGTTGCTATTTTCAGTCTGTCCCTCTTGGTCTCTTTCCCTCCTGCTTTCCTAGACAGACATCCATGGGAAATCAATCAAGGCCAAACACCGTGACACGGAGCCTGCTGTAACAGTCACACCAGTCGGGCAGCCAGCAGGCATCTGGGAGCTGGCAGCCCAAAACACAAGGAAAAATCTGGGCTGGACAGTTCAGAGAACAACTTGCTTTTTGAGAGGAAATCTCCAAGCCTACTGTGGTATCCCTACCCAGCGCCTAGAGAACAAAGGGTTTCTGCCTCTGATTAAAAGTGCCCATGCATGAGAGCTCCACCTGCCGCCATCAAGGGCCCTTTTCTGCTGATTTGTAACAAAGATAACATTGTCCGCAAGGGTTTTATTTGTGGGTGAAGCTTACTGGTATTTCTGTATGCCCCATATGTAGAGTCTAACCCAGAGCCACAAAAGGCCAGGTGGGTCAGCAGGGTGCTGTCCCACTTAAGGAAGTCCACACCCCGCTTTAACTCTCCGAGGCCCTCAGAGCCTGCCCTTCTTTCCTTCGCCCTCTCCCATTCCATCCTTCTTGGATCAGCATCAATCTCTAGCTTGCTCTTTCCTAGTTTGGGTTAAAATAAACTAGTTCTAGGAGATGCCAGTAAGAACAGGAAGATCACCTCATGCATAAATATGTTTTTTGGTCCAACAAAATTAACCTAGTTCTTTGGCGTTTTCCTATTTTATTTCTGGATGTCTCAGAGTCTTTGATATCTTAAAATTTCCCATGACTTTCTGAGAAACAAATTTAGCATGCACTGTTTCTGACACTTCTTTGACCAGGACCCCTTGCTCTCTAAGCCCTGTTGACATATTCTGGAACTCTGGTTCCCAGGAGCACATTTTGGGAAGCAGACTGAAGCCTAATAGCAGAGAGTATATTTTTAAGTTTTTTTGTTCTGGTATGAAATGGCCTAGAATCAAATGAATAGATAAGCTTACAGTGGAAGAATGGGAGAGACGGGAGCATGCGTGTGTGTGTGTGTGTGTGTGTGTGTACTCACACATGTGGGTGTCAGTGTATGTTTCTATGTATAGGATCATACTTGGTAACATCTTTTAGGATAAAAAAATGTGTGAAGACAAAGCAGTTAATTTTTTTTTCTGTGATTCCTTACTCGTTTGATTTTCAAAGAAGAAATCTAAAACTGTTTTGGTCAAAGTGTAGCTGGAATAAGTACAGGGCTTTGTAAAGTGACTACTAAGGACAGCATTTATTTGGATGTGAAAATTAGGATACATTTGCTAAAATCAAGATGCATGTTTGATGTGCATACCTTGTATGGGTTTGCATGCCTGTATACGTGTCATGTGAATCATAGCCTAGAAAAGGACTCTGAGGATAAAATAATTCTATTAAAATGAGTTTCGAGAAGAAAGAGTAACAAGACTACCTGGGTAGTTAGAGGAAGACAGGCATCTTTCTGAATGAGAACTAACATTTCTGTTATATCTTGTTCACTATGGTAGGCAGAAAGAAAGGTCCCTAAAATTTCCATACCCTAATTACCAGAACCTGTGACTATGTTACCTTAAATGGCAAAAGGGACTTTGCAAATGTGACTTAGTAAAGGACCCTGGGATTATCCAGGGAGATTATCTAAAATTATCAATGTAATCACATAGGTACTTAACAGCAGAGAACCTTTCCTGGCTGTGGTCAGAGAGAGGTGACTAAGGAACAAAAGCCAGAGAGATGCAACTTTGCTGGCTTTGAAGATGGAAGTGGGCCACAAGCCAAGGAATGCAGGTAGTCTTTAGAAGCTAGAAAAGGAAAGGAAATAGATCCTCCCTATAGCCTCCAGAAAGGAAATACTGGCACCGTGCTTTAACCCAGTGAGATCTGTGCCATACTTCTGACCCACAGAACTGTAAAGATAAATTTGTGTTTTAAGCCACTGAGGTTGCTGTAATTTGTTAAGCAGCGATAGATATATAATTCATTAGCTTCTTCTACCCTCATCCATCAGATTTCACTGTTCCACAGGTTGTTACTGTGTTTGCACCAACACCTTTACATGTTTCAACTGTTTTAGTTTATAGAAGCAGACTTAGCACTGCACAGGTAATATCCGAATGCTGACTAACCCTATACTTAGAAGGAACAACTTGCAAGTCACCAGAAGATGCCAAGTGTGGCTCCAGAGGCCCATGCAATGCAATTAGCTCATTTTGCAGATGAGGAAATAGGCCCAGATGTGTTCATTTGTTTGTCCCCCATCCTCTCCCTCCCACTGATGACATTTAAACACCAACCTGAGACTTAGAAACACAAAAATGGGAGGCGATGAGTTCCGTGCATTATGCTTTCATTTACACCACTGTTCACTTATGTGTGAGTGTGTGCTTTTTTAAAATTTATTTATTTCAGGATATTATGGGTGTACAAACATTTTGGATACATGTTATGACTTTGCCACACCCAAACCTTGATTTGGGGTGTGCCTTTTCCCCCTTACAATGCTCACCGCATCCATTAGTTGTGAGTGTATCCACTCCCAACCCCTTTTAATGGAAATTCTGTCTTGTAGAACTTAGAAAAGAAAAATCTATTCCCACTCTCATTAAACCTTGAACCTCTCAAGCCTTGTATTTTTTCCCCATGGGAACCAGGCTTGATTAACACATAGCTATCGCACCAATCTCTGCAAAGATGATATTGAGTTTACTTAGCCAAATACAGAAAAAACAAGCAACAGAAACATATATAAGCAAAAGCACGACTGATTATTCCATTAGGACCATCTGTCTTTAGCAGTGACATGTGCACAATCTGATTTTAATCTTTATTCTAGGAGCTTCTCCAGTTTCCTTTATGGATTCCCATGGAGCCCAATACTGAATAAGCATTTCTGACCAGCAGAGATGCTGGTAAATTTAAACACACAAATAAATGTGATGACTGGGCACACGTCCTGACCAGCTGCTACTGCATACTTACAGGCGGTCCCAGGGCGCCTTGAGGTCCCATGCTTCCCGTAATCCCTGGGACGCCCGGAGCTCCAGGAATGCCCTAACAGAGAGGCAGAAAAATAAAACAAAGTAAGGACTCACAGATTCTCATCAATGACAGCTAACTTTCAAGCAGGAGTAACAAATATACACCATGATACTTTATCTCCCATTCATCACCAAGGCTTTAGGATTCATTTCTCATTCCTGTTCCCACCTACCAAACATGTAGGGAAGACTTTTTTTTTAAAGTCTCCACACTATAGGTCTGGGGTGGTTCTTTCAAATTCAAGCCTTACCAGTCCCTAATAAAAACCTAAATCAATGCAAGTGATCTTATGGTGAAGTGGCTCAGAGATAGAATCATCAAGTTATATGGATACGTTATTTTTTAAAGACATTTTAGGGAGAGTTCTCTACCAAGGGATGAGTTGTTATACTACAGCAAAGATAGGTGCCAAGGGAAAGATCTGGTAAAAGAAAATCTCTCAAAAGAAATAAAATGTGGCTGAGCGCGATGGTTCACACCTGTAATCCCAGCACTTTGGGAGGTTGAAGTGGGAGGATTGCTTGAGGCCAGGAGTTTTAGATCAGCCTGAGCAACATAGCAAGACCCCATCTTTACAAAAAAAAAATAGAAAAATTAGCTGGTGGTGATGGTGCACACCTGTAGTTCCAGCTATTCAGGAGGCTGAGGATTGCTTAAACCCAGGAGTTTGAGGTTGCAGTGAGTTATGCTGATGCCACTGCACTCTAGCCTGGGCAACAGAGGAGACCCTGTCTCAGAAACAACAAAAAAGAAAGAAAGGACAGGAAATGCTATAAAGCAGAGTATGTCTCAGTAGTTTCAGGAAATACTTACAATTGGCCCTGGTGGTCCTGGAGGGCCAGAGGAACCATCCTTTCCTGGAAAGCCCTGAGGAAAAGAAACACAATGCGTGTCAACTAAGCAGTTTCTTTATAGACTTTCAGAAGAGGCTCACCTAGTTCCTTTTAACATTTGGGGGTCAAGTCCTGCCACTTGCTCTGAACTACCAAGGATTCACTGCTTTTAAACTCTTCTTGGGAATTGTTCTTGGCAAGACTTTTATGTCTGTTGGCTACGTTAAATTGTCCAATGCAAGAATTTTAGGTGTAAGAAATGCCCTTAAAAACTTCAACAGGAACTTGTTTCCAGAAAGTGTTTTTATTAAACTAAGCATAACAAATGAGAAGGGGGCTCAATTGCTGGTAATTAATGACCAGACAAAAAGATGAATAGTGCCTTTCATGACGTGAGTCTTGGGCAGGTATCTGTATTACGTTACGAATATTACAATATCTGCAACTCTTTAGGGGAAAGCTGGAGAATAATACAGGGGGATTTTCTGCTGTGATGATTCAGTTTTGACTGCTGGGCAGATTTGTTGAATGCGTGTCATCCCAGGCTTACAAACACATACATGTTTGCTTCCCATTCCATGGTGGAAGAATTGAAAGCAGAAAGCAAATGATGTTCTTTCTAAAAACATCTTCCTAAATTATTGAATATGTGTGTGAGTTATTTTTATGTGAGTGTTAAAAAACATAGCAGCTGGAATGACTTGCTCTTAAATGTTTATAGTTCTTAATTGCGAATGCTGGCCTTTCCAATGCAGTTAACATGAGAGAGGATCTTCAATCTAAATTTTATATTAGGTTCATAAAATTTTGTTCCAAACACAGGGAGAAACAAAATTTTCACCATGAAATTTGTCCCCTATCAGATTAATTAGTAATATTTCCCATCTCAAACCAACTCAAACCCCTCCTGGCATCCTCACTGCCTCTCTCGACTCCCTTTCTGACATTCCTGTCACTCAGGAAAATCCATCTTTTAGGGCTCCTCATCCACATTCACATTATCTCTCCACCTCAAGATGTCAAATAAAAGAGAGTAAAGATAAAGCTAGAAGAAAGGAAATGGTGTGTAAGTTGTGTGTGAGAGAGAATGTGAGTGGTGCCCCAAAGACATGGGTAGGACACATGTACAAGAAAATCACTGGTCAGCAAGGCACTGTATCAAGCTCTCAATCTCAGAATGCTAGTGAGTCAGAAAACCAGGTAAGACAGAGAATGCTTGAGCTCAACAATATCCATGGTTTCCTTTTTGATCTGGGCACATTTCTTGGCTACACTTTGCAGCCGCCTCACAATTATTTTAGAGCCACATGGCTGAGTTCTAGCCAATGGAAAGGGGCCAGTTTCAGTTTTGGTCATAAAAATTTCTAGTGGGTGACCCTCCACTTTCTTTTCCCCTTCTGGAGCAACTTTAGAGGCCTCATGTTGGAGATGAGAGTGTCCCAAGATGGAAAGATCCTGGGTACCTAAATGACCATGTGGAGCAGAGACTCTTTCTCCATCTACCCTTGCCAACAGCACCGGATTGTGAACAAGCAATACGTTTTTATTTTATTCTATTTCATTTTATTGCATTAAACCACTGAGATTTGGGGTTGTTTGTTATAGCCCTTATCCAATCCTGATAAGCCAGCTAATAATTTACTATTATGAAATACTTCTGTTCCTTCACTTCATTAAAAAATATTGTAAGTTTGAGAAAGCTGCAGTAATAATCCCTGATACAGATTAAGCTATATGTGCGCACACACATACACACAGAGACATACATATACACACAGACACACACGCATCTTTCCTTGGATCTGCTAACTGCACAAGAAAAATTAATACTGATGTAGGTTGAAAGAAATTATTTTAAATGGAGTTTAAATATAGCATGTCCAGGAAGAAGGGCATATAGCATTCAGAACATATGAGAGATGAACGGGATCTCAGAACTCATCTAGCTCAACTCTCTCACATTACAAGGGAGAAAACCTGGGGCCAAGAGAGGCTAGGAAACCTAACCATTTTTTAAAGAAAGGAATTTTTAATGATATATTCTTATTTCTTAGATGAAGTTCTCATTAGAAAAAAATAGATCCTGGGCACATATTCAATAACTTAAGGAGACATTTCAAAAAGGACATCTTTTGCTTCCTGGCTTAAAACTCTTCCAAAACTGGACAGGAAGTGAGCATGCACTCATGTATCAGCACACACATGAAACACAGCCAACACAACGCCCAGCAATCAAAACTGTGGCATTGCTGCAGAAACCTTCCCTGACTCTGTTCCAGGCTGTGTCCAGAGGGAAAACATTTCAAAAACAAGTGATTCCAAACTTATTCACAGAGGGAGGCAAGCCATGACATATTTTCTCAAAAGAAAACTACAGAAAATTGCATTGTTCCAAGGAAGATGAGCAGGAAATAACACATTTACCCTCCCCTCCCAATGATGTGGGAAGGGGTTTTAGAAAGCAATCATCTGTCAGTGCTGTCTCATCTATGATGACACTGTAAGGATACTCTTGTGAATCGCCTTGAATTCACTAGATTTATAGATGCCGTGTGTGTATTATCTGGAAGGAAAGAAAATGAAATATTCCTGCACAGGAGCTTCATCTGGCTGAGGGGCTAGTGCTTTAGTGTAATCAAATCAAAACTGGAGACAGGATAAGATGTCTGTTTGCTCTTAGTTCTCCTATATAAGGAGCATCCTTAGAAGCTTTTCTTTTTTTATTTTGAGGGCAAAAATTATGTTTTATTGACTGTTACATTTCTAACACTTCTGTAGCACACTGCTGGCAGAAAATAGGTACTGTACTAATTTAAATGCTTAATTTGAATAAAATTGAGGCTCCTCGAAGAAGTACTGTACTCTGCTTATCATGTTGAATAACTAAGAGTTAAACACAGGTAGAATGAGTCTGAAAATGTATAGGGCAGAGAGGAAGTGTCGTTTCACCTTGCTCTTGAACTCTCCACAAGCATGTAAGAAAGGGACTGGGAGTCATCCTACCCCAAGAAGTTGAAATTTCAGTAAACTCTTATGGGTAGTTTCCTAGAAGCAGACCTGGATTCTTGTATAGCTAATTTATTGTTGGAGTGTTCTTGGGAGAAACCTACAAGGTAGTGAAGGAAGCAGGATAGAACAGGGAAAGAAGCTAGGTGGAGAAGTGGGCTGTCTAAAGTTGGGCCTCAGCCTGGTCCCAGGGGGAGCTCTGGAGTGTGAATTTCACATCTAATTTGACCCATGATAAGGTTTTATACAACCACATCAGTTACTCGTTGACCAGGGGTTGAAATGGCATTTCCAAGGGCAATTCTCTGGAGAAGGGGACGATTCTGAGTTGTTAGCAGTTAACACTCACAGCAGCTGGGGATGTAGTACACCTGCCAGGTAAAGGGGATCTTAGTAGGGAACCAGCAGTGTCCACGACAGTGCATTTTATTCTGGTGTCCTTTTTCATGGACTGTCATGAACAAGTAAACATTTTTACATATAATAATTCAAGAACAAAGGTGTTTTCAAGGCCATCGTGAGTTAACCTGCTTCCATCATTCCAAATTAAAATTTTCCTATTATAAATTATTATAACTTAAAGGATGTTAGCCTTAACACCATTTTTAAAGCATTCATTTTCCCCAAAGTTCTTCCTAACCCTAGAAAATTAAAGATGTTCACATTTTTCAACTCACAACATGTTTTTTTTTTAACATTTGAGTCATACCAGTAAATTCACCTTTGAAATATTTTTATTTGCAAGCCTCACATTTGTCACATTATTCAGAAATACTTGCAGAGGTACTATGTGCTGAGCACCATGCTAGGTTCTGGGTAAACAACGATGAGCAAGGCAGTCGCTTCCCAGGAAGCTTACAGTTTTGAAGATTGTCAAACAATAAAAAGAAACTGACAATGTGCTATGATGATAGACTATAGTGTTCCATGGGAACATGTAGGAAGAGCACTTAACCCAGGGAAATTTTCACAGAAGAGGTGGCATTTAAGTCAAGTGACTCAAGATGGTTGGGACCACTGCATTAGTCTTTCTGTTCATGTACCACTGCGATACCATGTTATAGTCCACCCTGAGCAAGCCAGTCAGCTCTGAGAAGGGCAGGATTTGGGCTCCTTTTCTCACTTCTTCATCTCAGAGTGAGCAGCAGTAGCAGAAACTTTTTGTATAAAAGCAATAAACTTGGTGAAAAGAAAAATTTTGCAAAATATCTGTATTTTGCAGAGCAAAATAATTGGCAAATTCTAACTTTGTGATTCAGTTTCACTGTTATCAAATCTCACTGAATGGTCTTCAACCCTTAACAGCTAAAAAAGTGTTTGCCTTTCCCAAAGCTTTTCTATATCTATAAATTTTCCATTTCTTACCATGGAGTGAATCTGAGAAGATGTGTGTTTATGGATTAAGCATCCTCATAAAAAACAGAAACCCTTACTTAAGCGATGCACAATAAATATTAGAAAATAAAGGTTAAACAATAAGCATAATATGGGATTCACTTAAGCCACCAAATATATTTTTTAAAGTGTATGAAATCAGCCACTCACAAACAGGAATGTTTTATAACACGAATAGCTGCTGACATATTTCTTTTTTGATATTCTCACCTCAAAATATTAATATACACTCACAACCCACATTAAAAATAATTTTTGCTATAAAAACTTGAAAGGGATTTTTATAATTTATTTTTGAAAACATCTGATTATGAGTAACTTATTAAGTTATGGTTGGCTGTGATTTATCAGCAAAAGGAAGTCTAACCTACAATTTGCTTTCAAAATCACTAATATTTGAATGAATACTAAATTTAACTATGGCTGAAACTGGCAAAGCATACTGTTATGTAGACATTTAATTAAACCTTTATTAATTTCCACTTTGCAGTTTTCTTTTCCATACTATAGAGCAAACATATATGCTTTTTTCAGGTCTCATACATTTTCTATAGGCTCCTTAAAAATTCTGTGGTTTCTAGGTACTGTGCCTATGGTGTCTAAAAAATGAAACTGACTCGCCCACAAAGAGTGCTGCACCTGAATTAAAGTAAAAAGCTAGAATGTTTATGTTTATATAGCTATCAGAAATAGTGACTCATTATGATATTCATCATCCATGTCTTCTTTGACAATGTTAGGTCATGATTCTAACCTTAGGATTTTGGAACACAGGCAATTGTTAAGGTCCTGCAACTGATGCTCTACTCTAGGGTATAGTCGGATCTGTAAGCAGCTGGTATCTGATGAGTTTGTTGAAACCGGCCAGACTCAAGCAACGAGGGTTAGAGAAATGCTTGGAGAAACCCCTGATGCACCATTTCAACCCTGTGGCATGGCGCTGGGCTGCTGCGAGCAGAGCCGTGTGGCCGTGGGCCATAAGAAATAAGGCTGCTACTTGCAGCAAAGGATTAGGACCAACCGCCAGATTAAGAGGCCAAGCAGCAAAAAGCCACAGACTCTAAAAACATTGGCCCAGGCTAGAGACCCAAGATCAATTCTTACCCAGGACACTATTTTGGGTCACACTGGGGAATTTTCAGTGACACAAACAAACACATTAATCTTCAAAATGTATGTGTATATATGTACATATAAACATATACATTGATTTATATTTTATATACACATACACTATTTTCAATATGTATATATTTATATATAATTTAAATGTATGTATATATATAAATATAAACATACATACATTTTAGTAACCTTCAGTGAATTAAAACAAATAACACCAGCAAGGGTCTACCAAACAAATCACTTTTGACATACTATAGGCCTCACACAGTAAACTATGTGGTAATTTCAAAACCCAGCTGGTTATCAGAATCATTAAGCTTTTTAAAACTATACATTCTTTAGTCATGCCTAAGACCTTTTGTATCTGAATTTGAGAGGTTGAAATCCAGGAATCTGTATATTAAAAAACAAAACAAAACATAAAAAACAATCTAATGAATTAAGTTGGGGAACTGCTGGTTTATAAATATAAAAAAAAAGTCTGGCCTGACCCTGAAGGACAACATTAGAATCAGGGTGCAAAGTAGACAATGTTTGCACCATATATGACACAAAACTAAATATGCCCTAGAAGCTGTTCTCTCAGATGTGCCCAGCTACGCCACTACCCAGGTAAAGGTGTAAAGTGATCAAAGGATCATATTTTTGTAAGTGAAGTATCAGTATCTGCTTCCTCAAGACAGTAACCCAAACTGGGTACCTATTGCCCCCAAATGCTGGGTGAGACATCTTCCGTGTTGGAGTCCTGCTCATCAAGTATCCTTTTTGTGGAAAATTTTCTCAGAGTAACAAAATCCCACAGTGATCTTTATCAACTTAATTTTGTGGAAAGAAAGTGTGAAGTGTTGGAGCCAGAGAGATGGGTTAAAATTCGGGCTCTAACACTGAACTTACTATGTGGCCTTGTTCTAGTCCCTTCAACTTTCTGAGCTTCAGATTCTTTGTCTGTAAAATGGGGATAACTGCCCAGCACTTACTTTTGGGGATTAGAGAACATAACGTTTATAAACCCCTTGCACACATTCAATAATTAATGGTAGTGGTTGCTGCTATTTTTATTAAAATAATCTGTCAAGTCTCATATTGCATATACTACCATCACTGTGGTTGACTGTGCAAAGACTTCCTGGGATTTTATAAAAACCCATCTAGACCTACAAAGAAGAAAATTGAATCATTCTCTCCACTACTTTTGTAATGATATTTTACATTTCCTTTTCCAAAGGAGAAAGATACTCAAGGGAAAAATCATCATGAATTTTAGCATTTCACAAAATATTCCTTAGACGAATCTCTCGTCACTGCTTCACATTTATGATAACAATTAAATCCAGACAGTTGACTCAAGTGCAATTTCTCAAGTGCATTTTAAGTTCAACTCACTTATGGTGACATGGTACCTTCATCACAAATGTGGCCTTTGTACACATCAAACTCACATAATAAGGAAGCATACTTCTAGTGTTCTTTTAAGATAAAATCTAAGAAAATTTTTTTAAAAACTTGTTTTGTCTTTAGACTTTGTTTTATTTCTTTAAAATCTAAGAAATGTTAATGTGTCAAATACAGGCATTATAAAATATTATAAAATGTCCTGGCTCGTTAAGTTTACCTTGAAAAGAGTGAGCACTAATAATATTAGCTAAAATTGAATTTTTATATAGAAATGCTTTCTATGAATTAATCTCACTTGAAGCTCTGACTCAGGTAAGGCAAAGGCAATATATGTAGCCTAAACATTTGTACCCCCATAATATGCTGAAATTAAAAAAAAAAAAGGCCAGGCGCGGTGGCTCACACCTGTAATCCTAGCACTCTGGGAGGCCAAGGCAGGTGGATCGTTTGAGCTCAGGAGTTAGAGACCAGCCTGAGCAAGAGCGAGACCCTGTCTCTACTAAAAATAGAAAGAAATTAGCTGGACAACTAAAAATATAGAGAAAAAATTAGCCAGGCATGGTGGCGCATGCCTGTAGTCCCAGCTACTCGGGAGGCTGAGGCAGAAAGATTGCGTGAGCCCAGGAGTTTGAGGTTGCTGCGAGCTAGGCTGACGCCATGGCACTCTAGCCAGGGCAACAGAGTGAGAGACTCTGTCTCAAAAAAAAGAAAAAAAGACTTCTAAAAATAAAGTCTATTAATAAAAAGAAAAAAATGAATTAATCTCCATGACAATTCTGTGGAGTCAAATATTATTTTTTCCACTTTAGTACTGAGCAAAGTGAAGCTTGGAATTATTAAGTAATCCATGTCTTGCCTGTTCTTCCTAGTTTCTCTAAGGACCACCTGGAAGTCCTTAGAGACTAGGGTGGGGAGAAACTTACCATACATTAGAAGAGCTCAGAGATCACAGGATAGGCCCTGAGGTCACAGACACCAAGAAAAGAAGAGGAAGGAGACAAGAGGGAGGTGACAAGATTTACAGTGGAAATGAAAGATGAGACCAAAATGCTTTTAGCTGGAATGAAAACTGGATGCGTAAATGCATTCAGCTGTTAAATCTGAATCTGTACTGTTGCTTTTTAAAGCGTGGTCCTATTGGACCTGTACTCTATTGGCTTCCCAGCAAGAGGCTGAAACTTGCTCAATGAAGAAGTCCAGTTTTTGCTGGACCTGCCTATGGCCTCAGGCCCAGAGTTTATTAAGAGCTGCCTCTAAAAGTCAAAGATTCCCCTTTGCAAAAGCCAGAATAAGCTAGAAACATCAGAAGAGAAGATGTTTCATCTTCTCCTTTTTATTATTTAAGATCTCACTCCTTCCAGGCAAAATTCAGGGGTAACCCTGGCACCAGCTTCAGGAAAAAGGTGCTAACCTTTCCCTAAGCTAATAGTCAAGTTGATAGTATTAGGTTTGGGCTATGAGTTCTTGGCCGTCGATAAGAGAAGGCAAAGATTCAAAAGAAGGAAGAATGAGCAGTAAGGAGTGGCCCACCACCCCTACAGCACACCTCACTTACTCTCCAGACTCTCCAAGGAGCTAGAAGCATTGATGAGACACCACCACAAATATTTATTGCAGTTTCCTCTTTCTTTGCCTAGAATAGGCTTCACTCACTCAGGACCAGGGGAAATGAAGGCACAGTAACATTAAATTATTTAAGTGCTTATAGTGAAAGAAAAACAAATAGTCTTGCCTTCCTAATTCCCTGGAAAATCAAGCCTGATTGGGGAGTTTTCTGGAAGAGGTTTCTCAGTCATTTCAGCAATAAGTCTCAGCATTCTGTGTTCACTCTCAGCCTGTTTTATATCATGGTTGCGATTGTTTTATTTGTTTTTTTTCTGAATGCAGCTTTGCCTTTTAGGGTGGCCTAAGGCAGAGCAGGAATAATTGCGAGGAGTTTGTCTTTACTTTTTAAGCAGCCCCTCCTCTCCCACCGCCTAAGCAGGGAGACCTGGCCCTCCAAGAGAGCATGTGCCCTAGGTCTGTCTACCACCATGGAAGTTGGTCCTGGCCTTCTTCTACCTTACAACTCTGCTAAGTAACTATGTAATTGTTTTAGATCTTTGCTATCCTTAATCCCTCAGCTGATTTGACTAAACAGATTGGAGCCACCTAAATACCTCTGTTTTCACCCTCAGTCCCTTCCTTCCTTCCATCCATTCTTCTTTCTCTATCGTCTCTGAGAAGACCCATTTGTTTTTCTGGTCCAGGAGAAAAGTCATTCTCTAGACCCTTCCATCTTCTCCAGGTAGATGGTCTACAAATTGTCTCTCTTAGCTATTGACATTCTCTCCTCTTCTGGATTCTTCTCTGCAGGCAGTAAGGAACAGCTCTTTCCAGGTTGAGCATAGTACACAGCACATTGTATCTGCTCAATTACGATATGGCTGATTGAAAAAAATATGTGGTCCTTCCCTCAAGCAGGGTGGCCAAGGTTCACAATCCCAGGAGCACCATTGTGTTTTATTCCGTGTGAATGGTATCCCCTTAGGTGCATTGGAATGGTACTGCCCTCAAATATCTTTCCTATAACAATCGTCACAGGCTTCACATAATCTTTTTTTTTTAAATATGGCCCTATAAAGAATGAGTATCCTCTGAAAACCAGTTTAAAAAAGCAAGTCCATTTCCATCTAAGAAGTTTTTGAAGCAGGAATTAGGCACACCCTAAAAGTTTTAATTCCATATTGAGGGAGAGAGGAAAATAAAATCCAAGTACAGATAACTTATCTTTACTACAGCTCTAAGACTTCTAATTCTATAGTAGAACACATGTTTGGAGTGATAGCAAAATATTTATAAAAAGTCTGTGTTGGTATATTGGTTTTAAAAGAAAGAATTCCAAAACCAAATGATCCAGACACTAATCCAACAGGTTTGATTTGGGAGTTCTTTGCCAAGACTGGACTCCGTGCACAGATAAATCAAATAAACTCACTGAACAAATCTTTAGAATTGCTGTTTATAGAGTTTCAGGAATCACGAAGGAATCTAGGTGTGTAACCACACAGGATCTTAGCCTGAGCCCCTTGCCAAAACATATAAATACGTCTAGACACTCCTTCTACATGTACACCAACCCAACATAAATCTAACTTCACAAAATGCCTTCTTTAGATACATTGACCTAAACATGTTTCACAGACTAATTCCATTTGATGAACAAGACTACACTGGCATTTAAGCAAATGAAAGTCTGATGTAAAAAAAAAAGAAAGCAGTAGGGATTTAAGTTCGCATACCTACACTTCTATAGAAAAAAACAATTTCCTTATTCTTGAGCAGTATAGTTACTCTGAGCTAAAGGCAGGCCTTGTTTAAGTAAAGAAGCGAGTCTTCTAGCCAGCTAATTGTTTGTCAACCTAGTGAGTTGTACCAAACACACCAGTGAATGTCAAATGTGTTGTCTTTCATTGAATTGTACCTAAGTGATTGCCACTCCATTTAGTCCAGTCTTAAAAGAAACTGTGGAGGTGCTCACACGTCTAAATCAGTGGAGCCCATTCTACTAAGTATCACAAGAATGGAAAAACAAGCATCACATGTACCCACCATCAAATTGGTATTAACTGATCAACACTTATGTGCACATATAGTAGTAACATTCATCGGGTGTCGGGCAGGTGGGAGTGGGGAGGAGAGGATGATTGTGGTGTGCACTCTCTGGGGGAAGGACACGCTTGAAGCTCTGACTTAGGTGGGGCAAACGCAATATATGTAACCTAAACATTTGTACCCCCATAATATGCTGAAATTAAAAATAAAAATAAATCACTGACAACTTAAGGAAGACCAGCCTTTCTCTCCCTTGCTGAAAATTTAATGACTTACTAGTGCCTTTGTGTTAAAAGTCAAAATCTTTTGTCCTAAAAAAATAGATGATTTAAGTGAATTTGTACATACACACACACACACACACACACACACACTGCACTCTAATCTCCAGTCACACTAAACTATGTGCAGTGTTGGAAACGCCCTTCGTCTGTGCATCTCTACTCCTTTGTACATGCTGTTCTCTCTGCTTGCGATGGCTTTCCTTTCCTCATTCACCTGGCTAATCTCTATCTTTCAACTGAGACTCAGCCTGGATGGTACCTCTTTGGAGAAACCTTCTTCGACCCTTTAAGTCTGGCTTAGTTATCCATTCTTTATGTTCTCACAGGGCTCTGCCCCCATTATAACCTATAATAAAGTTTCTTATTTAGTTATATTTCTTCCCACTAAGCTATAAACGCTTTGAGAACAAAAATCTCAACTCTGGCTAAGTATGAAAACTTGTTGACTAAACAAACACCAGCAGTTAACTTATCCTTCTCCTGACCATATTTATGTTATTTTACTATTGTCTATCTGAATAGGTTAAAAGAACAAATAACTGAATTATACTAAAGAAATGGAGATTTCCATATAAACCATATTATAGATAGCCATTCTACTTAAATTTCAATTCATGTGATTCTTAATTTCCTTTAGGTTTGTGCCTTAAGGATTTGAAAGAACTGGAAAAAATCTACTAAACCAACGTTATTCAGTGCAAACTATATTCAGGTTATAAACTGAATTTAGAAAGGGGTGTTGCTAACGTGGTAAGTTTTGATGAGAGTTCTCGGGTTTTGATGAAAGTAATGGATATATGCAGGATAGATGGGATATACATAGACAGGAGAAAACGAAAAACAAAAACTGGCATGACTTCTTTGTATAGAAACCTGCCAGCAGCAAAAAAAGGACTTGGTGAGAAATTTACTTCGATAAGAACCAACTCTGGGCAAGTCCTTACCCTCTGGCCTGGTGAACCATCACGTCCTGGTGAACCAACGCCTCCTGGGATACCCTACATAGAACAAGGACAAAAAAGAGCCAGCTTCACGGGAATGAGTCACCCTCTCACCCCGCTTCCCTGAAATAGATCAAGCCCTCCAAATAACCCTAATAGCACTATGGTGAACCCTTTGCGACCGCTTAGTATTCAGACATGGAAGTTACTCAGGGCCAAGGAATGTCTCCCACTAGGGCTCCCCCTGGGGAGCATCAGTGTGGCTCTCAGAGGCGTTTAAGGTAAATGAATAGAGGTAAACAGTCTTTAATACGGAAAACACTTAATGGCAAGATCACAGTTGACGTTAGAAGCTGCAGCCTTTTTCCCCTTGGCAAACCTCTAAATCTGGGAGCAGTAGATGAAAAAAATAAAAATAATACCTGTGGACCAGGAGGGCCAGTATCTCCTTTCTCTCCTTTGTCACCTGTCATTCCCTAAATATCCAAAAGTACACAGAGTTAAGTTCACGTGGGTAAACTCTTAGCCTTTTCTTCTCCCTCTCACTGTTTGAAGATTTTCAACATTAAATTGGTTTCACGCTAACATCCAAACAAAGCATATTTCACTTCTCACATATGCTATGCCATTTATGTAAACATTCCTATAGAGCTGAATGTTTATATATAGAATAGTTTCAACATGTAATATACAATCTGATATGGCTAAGCTGATACTGTAAATATATGGAAGGGAAGAGTTGAACATTTCAATATTATTTATAGTTTAGATTTTTAAAATGTCATATCTATATAGATTTGTTTTGTTTTGTTTTGGCAGGAAAAATATAAAAATAGAATATAAGAAGGAAAAACAAACACAGAACATGGCCGATAGTAAGACCTCAACAAATGTTTATTATTAATAGTAGTAATTACACAAATGGGAATATTAATACTTTCTAAAGTATGAAAATAACATTGTAGGGCAAAACTTCTCGGCTAGGGAGACACAATCATGTGTGCAAAGAGATTGCTAAAAATGCTTAAAAGGATCTGTTTGCTTCAAATATTAATTACAAAGCTTGGTTTTATTCTTAAATCTAGATCTCCCTAATAAGATTAATGAAGATCAATGAATGGAATTAAGTTTGTTTTTAATGGTACAAAATAGCTTTTCAAAGAAACGTACAACATTGGAAACCTAAATATCTCACTCAATGGACTGCACTTTGATGTCAGTTGAGATAAGGATCATGAATAAATGGCTTTCATTAATCCACAGCAACAATTACTACAAATAAATAATGAATAACTTAAATTTGTATAACATTTGTTACTTTCTAGATGCTATCACATCCATTAAGGATTTAGTCAAACAAGAAAAAGGGTTACACATGTTAATGTGTTAAGCCTGTTTTTCTTTGGTAGACACACTGCTTGTGAATGTACCTACTTCCTGAGCATGTACCTGTTTGTTAAAAGATCTTCACCACTGAGCAAAAAATTGGCTAAGGGCACGGCTAATGAATGGACTCTCAATCATTACTCTCAAAGGGACTGAGGCTCATTATTAAAGCACAGAAGACAAAAGTTCATTCTTTGTAACCTCATAGAAAATTCAAGATAAAATGCATCTGAATGTCTACATGCAACTTACAGGCATTCCTTGAATGGAAAGACCACTTGGTCCTTGGGGTCCAGGGGGCCCCTGAGGTCCTGGAGGGCCCGTTTCACCCCTAGGGCCATCTGGTCCCTGGAAGGCAAGAGAGAAAAGTTATCCTAGAATTAGTTAGACCCTCTGATACCTAGAAGATATTTCTACTTAGGGAACTTATAATTTATTTCCTTATATTACTTTTCCTAGGATGTGAAATACTCATTGGATAACAAGACATCAAGCCTCAAATGGTTCACCTCCCAGCCAAAATGTCATCAGGAAACCATATGAGTAAACACACAAGCATTGCTGCAACATTTTTTTTTGCACCCATAAATAAGAATGCTGTGCCAAATATGTGAGTAACTAGATCCTCCACATTCCATAACAACTTCAAAAGGCTTGAAGACCACCCTCCTAGTCTGCGGAGGTTCACACTGTCCGGGTGAACTACATTCTCTCCATCTTTACTATTGTCAACTATCTACCTCCGGCGCATTCCTCTCATTTATTGAGGACTCTGCACTTGGCCTCTATTTTCTTCCTCACCTTGATTTTGCCATCACACTATGCCTCTTCAATGTCCACTGAATGGCCCTAGGCTTAATATTACTTTATTTCCTTTCTTTTCAGGATCTGACATCCCTTTCACTTCAGCAAACCTTGCTTGCCTCTATAGTTTGGAACTTGTGGTTTGGCTAAAACCACACCACATCTGTAATCTTAGACCCAGAAAATCTACTTATCCCCAACCTCTTCTTTCCCATCTCATTGTGCAACTCCAACTAAAGCTGTTCTCTTATTAAATTAAGACCTCCACTACCTGGGTATCATCTTAAATGTGAGATTGGTAAATCTATGATTTGGGACAAAGAAGAAAGAGCATAATGGAGTAAAGTGTGGGTAAATAGTGAGTGAAGACTGGAACCTGTTAAGAGTTAGGTGTGTGGGAATAACCACATGGAAATGTCCAGCAGTCTGGTAGTGAGGCCAAGGTCTGAGCTGGGATGGATTTTGGAGTAGTTGATGACATGTTTATGGGTGAGGTTATTAAGGAGAATGTGTTGATGGAGTGAAAGAGGAAATGGATAAAAATGAGATGAAAATCAAGTAGAAGGGAGAGGAAGAGAAGCCTAGGAAAGAATCTGAAATTAAAAAGCCTAAGAATTAGGAGCAGAATGCAACTGGGTGGTGTAGTAATGTAGAAAAGGCCAGAAGAGGAGAAAATTTCAAATACAGAAGTGTCTAATTGTGTCAAATTTTGTAGAAATCTCAAATAAAAATTAAACCAAAGCCTATGGAACTGGTAATAAGCAAGTAAATGGTGACTTTAATAAGTGTAACTCATAGGATTTCTAGGGGAACAGAAACCACATGTGGTTGAGAATTATTTGGGAGTCGAGGACATAGAAGCACTGAACGACAACTATTCTTACAAGAAGCATGTGTAAAAGGAAGGGAGAGAGAGCTAAAGTTTTAAAATATAAAAGGAGGAGACAAGGCAATTTATAAATACTACTTAGTATTTATAATAGTTTAATAATATATCATTTTCATAGATAATAGTTGAATAATATAGTACTGACAAATTGAGAATAGAGTAGAAGGACAGAAAGTAGGTGGTCCCATTTGATTCTGTAAAATATGAGACAAAAATGAATAGCAGAGACCAGCAATAAGATTGCTTTGTGCTTCCAAATTCTTTTTATTTGTGGGTCAACAAAATAAAAAATATTTAATAATATTTACCAGGACTTTCCATATCAAAAGTATTAAACTATACTTTTACAGTTCTTACACTGTCCACACTGGTGGACCTGTGAGCATCCTTCGTTAAATAAGATATTTTTCCCTAAAACCAGTTCATACTTGTATCTGTGATTCATCAAAATCATTACACAGAAATCACCATATCAGTAGCAGTCTGGTGGGAAAGAATAATCGGAGAAAATGCGTGAATCATGGGATTACCAAATTATCTATGAACTAATTTATTTATTTATTTTTTATTTTTTTTTTTGAGACAGAGTCTCGCTTTGTTGCCTGGGCTAGAGTGAGTGCCGTGGCATCAGCCTAGCTCACAGCACCCTCAAACTCCTGGGCTTAAGCGATTCTCCTGCCTCAGCCTCCTGAGTAGCTGGGACTACAGGCATGCACCACCATGCCTGGCTAATTTTTTCTATATATATTTTAGTTGGCCAGATAATTTCTTTCTATTTTTAGTAGAGACGGGGTCTCGCTCTTGCTCAGGCTGGTCTCGAACTCCTGACCTTGAGCGATCCACCCGCCTCGGCCTCCCAGAGTGCTAGGATTACAGGCGTGAGCCACCGCGCCCGGCCCTATGAACTAATTTATCTTCATGATTAGAACCATCATCCATTAACGATTTAGTCAAATGAAAAAAAAAAAGGCTCTACATGTTAAGCCCTGTTTTTCTTTGATAGACATACTGCTATGGGAATGTCAGAAAACAATGGAATCATGTGGATAGAACTGTCGGGACAGGGAGCCAGAATTTACAGGAACTCTGAGGCCCTGCCCTTGGATGAAACTGAGGAAGGCCCAGGGCATCCTTATTTAAGAAGAGGCCTCCAACCGCTGGCCTTTCTTAAAGCACCATAAGAGATGGAGCCAAGTAAGATACATCAAGTCTGTCTCAGAAAACAAAATAAAACAAACAAAAAAGGAGACATGTTATGGTCTGAGTTTTGAGCTGGCTAGTACCTGATTAATTATCTTTAGCCTTCTTTCATTTACTTCTTTTTTATCCCCATATTTTGCCCTACCTTGTTTCATATGTTTCCAATTTTTTAGCAAAAAGTCTTGTATATTTTCTTTTCCATGAATAAATGCTATGCAAATTTAATAAGTAAGCCTACTGAAGCAGTAAGTCAAAGAGATCACGTGGAGCAACACCATGAAAATGAGATGGGAAGTCAAATTACAAAGCACCTTGAAGGCCATGCCAAAGAGGGTGAGTTATATTCTTAAGGCAATAGCACATGTCCTCAGGTTTTTAATATGATCCACTATAAACTTTAAGAAGATTAATTTGGGGGCAGATGTGAAGAATCAATCGAAAAGTCAAGCCACGGGGGATAGGAGACTAGTTGGAAGATTTGCCAAAAAACAGATAGAAGATGGTGGGCCTGAACTCAATTAGTGGCAGGGCTTCTGCCAATCCTTTGGATGCTTTTATGCAAAGTAGAAAAATGTGTGCCTTGACATGGCTTGGTCCTATTGGCTGGTGACATTATACAGTGTACAACCTGAACCACCACACTTGGTGACCTTGGGCAGTGAGAATAGAAAACAGACTGCGTGTTTGATGACACATAGTGGCAAGGGAGGAAGAAGAATCCAAAGCCTGAGAAATTACCTGGAAGGGAAAGATGAACAAGAGAGAGAACTACTTTGGAGACTAAACCACTCAGAACATTGACACTCTTATTTCTGACCCAAAAACCTTTCTTTTCACTGAGTTAGTAAATATTCTTTTTGACTAAAAGCACAGCCTTTAAAAATAAGGGAAATGGGTTAGACATAACTTTTATAAAAATATAAGGAGCTTTAAATTGCAAGGGCAAATTAAGTCACACTTAACTCCAAAATGATGGCTAGTTGGAGAGGGAGAGCGTGTGTGCAGGCGCGTACGTTACCTTTGGGCCTGGTTCACCTTGTTGGCCTTTTGGTCCTCGGAGTCCTGGACCACCCTGGGAAATAGATGTTAAGTATTAGCTCAAAGGCAAGTCTCAAAATAGGATATTTCATTCATTTTTTCTTGATAATAGGAATTATGTTAGTATTATTTTATATCAATGCCAACACGTTGTGTAATGGTAACATTCATCATAATCCTTAACTGGAAATCTGCTGCCCAGCCCCAGCCCTGTCTATGGAAAACTTTCTATGCCAAATCCTTTTAAATCTTGAAAAATTGATAGAATTTATTTATTTAGTGATTATAGAAGACTACTGTTACTAACGGATGCAAAGAATAAAATGCACTATGAATCTAAAATTAGGTATGTTTATGCTATAACTTTGAGATGATTCAATTAAATTGTAGAAAGCATACAAAAGTAGCAACAATTTAATATTCTCTATTTATACAGAAAAAAGTCAATTAGTTTAGCGTTTCTGAAACTTCAGTCATTTGCATTTCCTCTCAAGCTTTTGCCATATTAATGCACCATCTACACTATTATTTAATAATAGTTTTCTTTATATAGATACATATCTACATTCAGAATAAATATGTGTATGTATTCTTTGTATATGTTTATACATGTCTAAATGTATATGTCTATACTCTCTGAACATTTCAACGGACTCACTATTTCACTTCAGTTTATTTTAAAAGCAAACAGCATTACAGTAAATGGAAAAATGTACCGCTTGCTAAAACTATAAGGTAACATTAAAAATAAATATACTATAAATGATTTTATTAAATTTAGCTAGATTTTGTTTCTGTTGAAGTCTGTGAGCCAAGTGTCTGCTCTTTGATAAAAAGGGAGATGGACAAGTACCAGTAGGGCACCAGACAGAATTTCTCTTTCACCTGAGCAGAAGGATTGAAAGATCACTGAAAACAGAATAATTTTCTATCTGTGTGATTCAAATTTATTTCATGCTATGTCCAGGATTACTGAAAATGATTTTATATACCTTCCACAGAACACTTATGTCACTTGGGAAAATACTGGATCAAGTGATCTTAAGAATTTCTCCCAGCCTTTTTTTTAAAAAAAATCATTTAAATGTACTCCCTCCTCAATATCAGTTGGTTCCTCATCTTCCACATTTTAAAAATACAGTTATAAAATTTCATTTTATGTATGTACACATGTGTTTACACAAAATACTGTCTATATTTGGTGTTATTTGATGTGTACAGTTATATATCACATTTTTACATAGTTCTAAGTTTTTTAACTTAATATGCCTTAGAGATTTTTTCATTATATTACATATAGATCTAACTCATTTTTCTTAACATTTGCATAGCTGTCTAAACGTTGGATATAAATCAGTTTGTTTAACCATTCTTCTATTATTAAAAAATTAGGTGTTTTTTTTCCTCACAAGCTTTTGCTATATAAATAATACTTTAATTAGCATCCTTACATAGCCTTTAAGTAAAAATGTTAATATTTCTCAGAAAATACCAAGAAGTAGAATTATAAGTGAAATTTGACAAATATGCAGATATATTATCAAATTGCATTCCAAAATAGCTGCGCCAGTTTATATATCCATCAACAGTTGGAGAATCCCTGTTTCCCTAAATCTTAATCAACACTGAATATCGTCAAACTTTACATTTTTAGCAACCTCCCTGGTAAAACATAATACCTTACTATTGTTTTAATTTTCATTTCTCTGAAAACTATTATAATTGCACATCTTTTCATAACTTTTGTCTATCTGCATTTTATCCTCACTATGACTACCTATTTATGCACTTTACCCAGTTTTCCATTGGGTTACATGTCTTTTTCTCTTTCACGTGTAGCAATTCTTCATACACAGTCATGCGTCACTCAACAATAAAGATACATTCTGAGAAATCGTTGTTAGGCAGTTTTGTCATTGTGCAAACGTCACAGAGTATACTTACACAAACTTAGATGGTATATATATAGTTTTTTATTTATACATATTTCTTTCATATGGAAAACCAAATGTCCCAGAACCATTACTGAATATCAATCATTTCCCCTACGTGATCTGCAATGCCAATATCAAGTGTCATATATCAGATGTCTATATATGCTCCATTACAATCTTATGGAACAACCATTGTATATATGGTTCATTGTTGACTGAAACATTGTTATGCAGTGCATGACTGTATTTGAATATTACACCTTTAACTGTTATATGTAATAAATACATATATATGTGATATATGTGGCAAATATTTTTCCCCAGTGTGTCAGACACTGATGGCTGGCCACATAAGAGCCTGTTCTACCCCTTTCTCTCTTTTATGCCTACTACTATAAAGCCCAAGAGAAGACAGATATTTGTGGTTTCCCAGATTTTCTTTGCAACCAGGAATGGTCATGTTAACCAGTTTTGGCCAATTTGATCAAGCAGCAACAAGCCTAAAGAAAGCAACGTGGGAAGCTGGAGCAAGCTCAGGTCCTTGATGAAGACCTCAAGCAGCCTCAATTGGCCTTCAGACCATCTACCTCTGAAGCTTTTGCTGAGCAAACAATAAATGCCATTGTTCTAATAACTTACTCCACCATGTTAGCCAAATTTTCTGTTCCTCGCAGCCTAATGCATCCCAGTTAACATACCCAGTCTGTCACAACTTTTTAATTTTATTTGCGTGTCTTAAATGGTTGGTTTCTAACCGAATATTTTATGCAAATATATTGTTTATCTCACAGATATGTACACCAGAGGCATCAAATCTAAAACCAGGGACTATTTTACACTTGTAACTTACTTTCCACCTTATCCCTGACCCTCATCACTGAGTATATGACAAGAATTCAGCAAATATTTGTGAATGAAAACATCCATCTTTTTAATAAGAAAGGGTTAATCTAGGCAAAGAGAATATGATTCTTCCACCCATGCCTTCCTGCAATTCCTTTATAGTTTTTATTGGCATATCACACTACTATGTAAATTCTTGAATGAGAAAATAATCAAAGCTATGTTCACTTATCATACAGGATTTATTACATATTATTTGGGATACTATTTTTAATTAGTTTATTATACTTTATTTAGAATATAAAATTTCAATATTTGAAAATTTTGAAATATTTGAAAATGTGAATTGCTTTTTTTCTCATTTTACATCTTTGTTTCCCTCGGAGCTCAGCCCTCCTGTTTCACTTCTCTGCTGCTTTTTCTCATTAGAAAGTTTGATGCTTAGATCATAAATAAATATTGTATAACTTGTTCCAGCAGTATTGCAGATGAAAAAATTTGAAAACCCTCCAGCTATAAATGCTTATTTATGCAGGCTAAAATAAAATAAACATTATTGTAATTAAGAACTGAACCCTTAAGTACCAAGGATAAAGAAGAAATTAAAAAAAAAAAAACATTGTATACTCATGCACTGAGACTGCCCTCAGGGAGGATAGGAAAGATGGTTGAGGCTTGCTGCAAAGCTTGTGTTTTAAAGCCCACACAAAGCATTGTAATGTGAATTTGGGCCTATGATAAGTGACGGAAGGGTTAAATATGAACCATTCTTTAAAACTGAAAAACTTGAAAGGCTACATTCTAAATGAGCCCACTATCAGGTGGATGACCAAAATGTTCTTTTACTTTAGCTATGGGTGCAGTATATAATTTCTCCCTGAGCAATACTACCTAGGAACTGATTCTCATATAATCTGGGGACCAAAATTTTCACTACCCAAGAGGATCAAAACAAAACTCCAGCCAAATCTTTAAAGTGGAGTTGATTATACACTCAGGAGCTTAGCAGAGCAGACATAGACATTCTCTGAAGGAACATAAGCTCAAAATATTCCCAAAGAAAAAGTTCCAAGTAATATAAACTCAAACAGACACACACACTCACACACACACACACGTACACACTAAAAAAAATGTGGAGACAAGTTACCATGAGTAAAATCAGCAGAAAAACAAATGGCAGAATCAGAACCACATACATTGCAAATTTTGAAAACAATCACATAAAAATATAAGCTATATTTAATATATTTAGAGAAAAATTGTTTTGAAAGTATGACAAAGAAAAGGTGATACAAATTACCAGGAAGATTTAAAGAGGTTAACTATTAACAGATCAGCTATAAAGTATAGTTTTCAAACTAGTGGAGAGGAAAAGAAGAGAATGAAAATAAAAGCAAAAAGTGAAAACAAAAATAAATAAATAAATAAAATTTCAACCAAGCATGATACACACACACACACACACACACACACAGACAGACATACACACACGGAACAAATAAAAAAGCAAAAATTAAGGAATTAAGAAAAAACTAGAAAGCAAAAATTAAGGCTGTGGATATAAATCCAAATAGGTCAATTATCATAAACAACAGAATGGACTAACCTACAAATAGAAAAATTGTAAAAACAAGTTAAGAGCAAAATCTAGTCATGTGCTATTTGAAGACAAATTTCTAAAATAAGACATGGAAATGTAACTAAATGGATGAAAAAATATATGTACCAGAAAATGAATCCAAAATACAAATATTGAAACTATATTAATATTAGACCAATTAGACTTGAGGAAAAAAGCATTACTGAAGTTAAATGGTTCTAGTCCACAATGATTCACATAGCAAGTCAATAAGAAGATTACTGCTCTAAATTTTTGGACATTTTAACATAGTCTTAGGATATATAATGCAAAATTACGAAGAGACTTTGACAAATTGACAAATGGAGTGGAAGATCTTAAACTATCTCTCTCGGTAATAATATATACTAGTATACACAATAGCATCACCACCCTAAATTGTAGTTTTTATAATCTTTTCTATATTTGAAATGTTTCATAATTAAACATGAATTTATTTAAAATGTTATTAAAATGTATATATTTTTAATTTTGGCAAAGAAAACAAGGGAAATAAAACCATCTGTGAGTAACACAGGTCAAGTCAGCTCTACCTCCAAAACCTACTCAAGTAGACCTTTGTGAGCATGCTCAGAACCTAGTCCCTAATTATTGCCTTCCACTGGGTTTGAAGGCTTATTCATGAAAATACATGCAGACTTTCTTTGAGACCATCAGTGACATATTCATATGTGTGGTGAACAAACTTTGGCCATAAGTCAATGAACCTCTAATATTGTGAGAGAAAAGCATCTAGTCCTTTTCATGTCTTAGTGTACCTAATCATTCTTGATTCCTACCCTGCTATGTCAGAGATTCTGCATTTTTAACAAGCATCCCCGGTGATCCTGATATAAACAACACTTTGATAAACCAAAGCATAGCATATAATGTTGCTTTTTATTATTCTGGAGCCTGAAGGAGAATATGGAACAGAGTTGAAAATAAATCTGTTTTCAATTCCCAGATTAAGCTAAACACATCACTTTACATTTAATTAAAGTTTTATAATGTATATAGTACTTAAAGCGTTAACTACTATCTTAAAGCATTAAATATTATCTCATGTATTCCTCACAATACTAGTAAAAGGGGGGGGTACTATTTTATACATGAGGAAATGGAAGTTCACAGTGGTTCAGTGACTCACCTGGTCATACGATTTAAATTTAATGCTTCTACCATTCATTGCTCCACACCTGATTCTTTGGGACAAAGAGTTTTTGTTTAAAAAAAAAAAAAAAAAAAAACAAAAAACTGAGTTCTACGTCCAGAGCTTAAAACAATGTTCTTTGGGCCAGAGATAAAGGAGAAACTTCTGGAATATATTTCAGATACATTCAGCAGGTTTGCTGCCTTATTGTTCAGCTCAGGAAATACAGTACACAAATGAAGGAAAGTTAAGTTGGTGAAGCCAACGTGGAGTGAACTCCCACGCTGCAAGCCAGCTGTCAGTGCGGGCTGTCTACCGCGCACACGCTGACGGTGCCAGGCTGCCTCTGGCAAGTCAACGTGCAAGGACAAGTCAGGCATGAGAATATTCCTCCTGCAAGGTCTGGGTTTCTTCATTTGCTCCTGCATCTCCTTTTCCTTTGTCTTTCTTCCTTGCTACATTTGCCATTTCCTGACCACAGAACAGCTGTAACAGTCTTATCTTAAAGACACACTGATAACCCCAGGTTAGCAGGTTAGAAATAAAATGAGCATTTAAATGTACCACAAAACAATTATCATGTTAAATTCAAAGATAGTGTAATTATTTACACATATTCATATTTTACAAAAATGTTTTTCTCTCTTCCTGTTTCTCTTTCCTTCCTTCTTTTTTTCCCTCCCTCCTTCCTTTCTTCCTTTTTTTTTTTCCCTGTAGGAAGTTCTACGGGAAGTTTTCTGTAATGAAAAACTTCATACTCAGATGGAGTACTCTCCCTGGAGAATTAGAAATCTTCCCTTCACAGATAAATTTTGATACAGAATGAGCAAAAGAATGGTGTGCAAATCTTATAGGTACAAGTAGAGGGCCCAGTTTGAAACATTCACACAGAAAAACCACAGTGGATTAAAGGGCAGATGTTGACTACATGCCAGTATGTACATGTACATGTAGTATGAGAGAGCATATGGCACAGTGGCGACGAGCATCGTCTCTAGGAGTCACAGAAACTTGGATTTGAAGCCCAGCTCCTCCAAGCTGCGCTCTTTAGCCAAGTTACTTAATGTCTCTGTGCCTCAGTTTACTTGTAGGATTAGGCAAATAACAGCCATTCACTACAGTAGACAGCACATATTAGATACACAAGTGATAGTTACTAACATTATTAAAGAAAATTTAAGGCCAAACTAGGCCAGACTTACTGGTGGGCCTGCTGGTCCCAGAGCCACTTCATTGGTTTCAGAACAGGAGCAGGAATGTGGAAGGTCTGGGCAGGACTCATCATCCCTCTGAAAAGAAAAAAAAATTGCATGGCCGTTAACAAGACAGTCTATACAAATGCTTTGACTCAAAGAAAATACTTTGATTTAAGACATTTTTAGATTTTTAAGTGTTTATTAGTCTAGAAAGGCAGAGAGTATTCACTCCTAATTACAAAATCTTTTTTTGTAACGGAAAATGGATGAATGCCTAGTGAGTCATTGATAATCACTATTATTGAAGGATGTTGCTAAAATTAGCTTAGAAATCCAGATGAGGAAAGAAAGTCAGAAGTGGGTACAAAAAAATCCTGGTTACTATTTAATTCAGTTGGAGTAACAGTGCTGTGTGAACTAAAGGTCCTAAAAATGTTGTTTATGCTACAATATTTTTTCTGTTTTGAAGCAAAAAAGAAAACTTGTTGGAATGTTCTATCAAAACAACTGCATCTATACTAATACAAAGCCAAAAAAAAAAAAAAAAGCCCCAAAAACAAAAAAACAAAATAAAAACAATGTTTAAATAAATCAGCAATTCCCTGTGACAATTTCAACAACTGGTTATGTTCTGTGGTTGAAAATAAGAAAAACATCATGGTGTTGATCTAAGACTTTGGAACAGGAGAACATTTTTCTTTTCTCTTGGGGAATTTTATTGTCATGTGACATTACCAGCTAGATTATTAATGGAAGGCTGAATGCATCTGAATGAGTTACTGGAATGTAGAGAAAGACAGAGCACCTGCTAACAGCTATTGAATAATTCATAAATATCCCAAGTGCAGCAGCAGCCAAAATGAACTCAGCACTGGGATAAGACATTACAGAACTTCAGAGAGTCCATCAATCCCTTTGGATAGAGAGAAAACGAACCTCATTATTTAAGACTTTGGGGGAAAGTAAAGCTAGAGCTAAATAGAGCACAGATAATAGTTAACTCACTAAATTTAAAATAATCTGAGTCTCTGAAATGTTCACAACACAAACCCCCCAAAATACTGAGCAAGAGGCCTGTGTATACTGTATATACTTTTCTCTAAGTGTTGGACAATAGTCCAAGATTTCAGTTCACTTGATCTTAGCCAAAAGTCTGAGAAGAGATCAAAGATTTCAGTTCAAACTGCCTGCTAACACATCTGGCCTGACATCTGGCCAGACAGAAATACAAACTTAAGTATTCTGAAAGACCTCAAAATATGACTGACACAGGGCCACCTGTGACCAGAGACTCAGCGACGGTTTTGTCATTGCTGCGGGCAGTGTCTCTACTCGTGTCTTCCCACTATGGAATTTATGTCACTTCAGTGAGAGAAGTGAAAGGAAAAGCAATGAGAAAGGCTCCAGTCCTTCCTGGGAAAAGTGGTGATCACATCTTTGCTTGATACAACAAAGGATTCTGAGTGTCTCTCCTTCCAATTTCCAATCTACCTGCACTTAAGCATAATATCAAGGTGTCTCTGATTTCATTTATCACCAGAGTTTACTAGAAACTTATTTTGATAAAGAAAGAGTAAATTAATTCCTTCTCAAACACAGTCTGCCATGAATTTAATGCCTGCAATAGATGTTGTGATCTGGTGTAAAGTCTTGTAAAGTCAAATCTCACAGACTTCATGAAGGGCTTCCCTACGCTCATTCTCCGGGTTTAATTATTAAGACATGGCTACTGGCCGGGCGCAGTGGCTCACGCCTGTAATCCTAGCACTCTGGGAGGCCGAGGCGGGTGGATCGCTCGAGGTCAGGAGTTCGAGACCAGCCTGAGCAAGAGTGAGACCCCGTCTCTACTAAAAATAGAAAGAAATTATCTGGCCAACTAAAATATATATATACAAAAAAATTAGCCGGGCATGGTGGCTCATGCCTGTAGTCCCAGCTGCTCGGGAGGCTGAGGCAGTAGGATCGCTTAAGCCCAGGAGTTTGAGGTTGCTGTGAGCTAGGCTGACGCCACGGCACTCACTCTAGCCCGGGCAACAGAGTGAGACTCTGTCTCAAAAAAAAAAAAAAAAAAAAAAAAGACATGGCTACTGTCCAACCATGACAGGGTCACCCATGCCAGCCTACTTGCCCTAAGAATTCTAAGCTATGAGTCTATTTTTCTGTTTTTATATATACAGGTGTACCCTCATAAATCACACTTGGTATAAATGACAAAAACATGCTAAGATTTCTAGGAGCATCATATGCAGTTTATATAGATTATGGCTACAGTTCCAAAATTGTATACCAAGATGCCCTGGGGTACCATATCGAACTCACAGGAATCCTGTGAATATCTTAAAAATTTAAGAAAAACACAGCAATATCCATCACCCATTGGACTTCATGTGAACAGCTAGCTTGAGTTAGTTCATAGTTTCAACATTAGATTTTGAAATATTTTTTTGGGATGATGTCCTGTATTTGAAAATATAGCTGCTATGATGAAAGGCAAGTACCATCGGAAAAAGCAATGTGGAAGAAGAAGTGAGGACGGTGATGCCCAACCTGATTCCAAGATACGAGAAAAGCTGCATGGCCCAGTAGGCACACACATCCCATTAGTAAGGAATTGTGGTAATTTGAAAGTAAAATAAAAGCATCATTTTTTTTCTTTCAAATTTAGGTGTTTTTTTTTTTTAATATGGCTACTGAATTGTTGGGATGTGAATAGTAAGATATTTGGACCTATTTATTTCATTAATGGAACAGTAAGGTATTTCTTTTGTCCTAATGGTACCATAAAAAATGTTGAGATACCAAGGGCTTTGTGAAGCATGAAATTTGGGGACATTCTGGACTATGTGTACATGCCACCCCCTGAATTGTGCAATTCACACCATATGTGATCATATGTTACACATATGAAACCTTGTCCATTTCAGGCACTCCTCCTTCTTAACCTCTTCCTAATTTTAATTATCATCACAATGAACTATCTAAGTATGATATGAGTGTTGAAGAATAGCATCTCATTTTCAGAGAAAATTAAATATAATTTTTAAAAATTTCAATAGAGATGAAAGAATTCTTACCAGGCCTGGAAGTTCACAGCATTTGTCTTTATTGGCCCATGATGTGGAGCAAACAATATCAAACATCTGTAACTGGAACTACAATTTAAAAAGAAAATTGTCATTTAATAAAAGATACATAAATTGTCCTTATAATTATAATGATTTCACATTACATATTACATAATAGAACACCAACACTTTTATAACACATTACAGTAAGTAAATCAGAAAGTAACTCCAATAATAACAAACTAATTTTGTTCCTCAAGCATGTAGTGATCTAAGATTTTGTCTATAATTACTCCTTTCACCATCCAAACTCTCTTCTTATCACAACCTCCCCTTCCCACCTCTACCTAAAGAGTAAGCTTAGCTCCTCTGCTAAGGCTTCCCCCGTAAAGCCCACCTCAGCTACTCCCAAATGCCTCCGTAATCACACAACACTCCATATGTCTCTTTCATAGCACACCTGCTACTCTACAATGCAATTATTTATATTATCTCCTCCTTAGACTCTTCAAGAGACAGGGAAACACTCATCTTTGTGTCACCTATCATAATATGTGGCATATAATAAGCATTTAGGAAGGCTTGCTGGATTAATTCTTACTTCATTCCTTTATGCACACACTCAGCAAATTTTTTCTTCAGTGCATAACATAAGCCACATACTATGTGCACTTTTAGGATGCAAAACTTTCAAAAATCATAGTCCTGTTCCAGAAAAACTTACAGGGAGCAAGAGACAGGCACATAAATATGGATACAACATGGTAAGTGCCATTACAGATTTACATTTGGTACTGTGAGAATGTGAGCTAAATATATGTCTGTTTAAGCCATTGATCATGCTATAAATATTTAGACAATCTTGCTCCTTAGGCAGTCTTGTTCCACTCAGAGATGTTGGTGATAACTCAATGTACATGTTGAAATATACAGAAACATTATTATAACACCATTCAAGGCTAACCCTAGCTTAATGACCCAATCATTTCTAATATATTTCTTCCTCTATTATTTTCAAATATTAAGAGTGTCATAAATTACAGAGCTCAGAGAAGGATGAAACTCTTTTCATTTTAACTGCAACCTTTCTTCAGTAAGTGATGTTTTCAGCAAAGGCTGGAAACTATTAGCGCCTTATTTTCTCCCAGAGAGTGCTACCCATTTCTTGCCAAGAGTCTTCTAGATGAAAATGAGAATGCCCAAGTAGTTAGTACTATTGAGAAAGGTTATTAAAAATGCATGCAGTATCACAAAAGAACCTATTCTGATAGTAAAAAGAATGAAATCAGGCTTTCAGTCATATTCAAGAATAACTGTGCCTTATTGCCAACATTCATTTCAACTGACCAATAAAATAATCCTTGAATTTTGAAAGAAAATTTATGAGTCAACGTATCTTATTTTCTTGATCCTATAGACTACATACATCTATTGGGCTGTTTGCAGAAACATGTGCATGGCTCTCTGTTTTTTTTCTAGATGCTTTAAGGTCCCCCTCCCCTCCACCCAAGGGTGTAGTGCCTGAGTCTGTGCAGGGCAACTATACAATAAAATTATGACCAACAAAAAAAATAAGTTGTTAAATTTAAAACATTTTAAAAAGTACACTACAGCTAGCTGATTTTTATAAATAACAACAGCAACAAATATTTCAAGAAGCATAGGGATGTAGAGACTGTGGACTTCCAGCTGTAGTTCCTGACTTCTTCACTGACAGGCTGAGTTTATTTATTTATTTGTTGTTGTTGTTTGTTTGTTTTTTTGGAGACAGGGTCTCACTCTGTTGCCCAGGCTGGAGTGCAGTGGTGCAAGCATAGCTCACTGCAATCTCAAACTCCTGGGCTCAAGTGATTCTCCTGCCTCAGCTTCCCGAATAGCTGGGACTATAGGCATACACCACCATGCCTGGCTAATTTTTTTATTTTTTGAGGAGATAGGGTCTCACTATGTTGTCCAGGTTGATCTCAAATTCTTGGCCTCAATCGATCCTCTCACTTCAGCCTCCCAAAATACTGGGATTACAGGTGTGACCCACCATGCCCAGCCAGTTGAGTTATTTTGAACAAATTAATTAATGTCTTGGAGTCTCAGTTCCTTCATCTGTAAATATTTAGTAGCTATTCATGTGGTTGTGAAGATTAAATAAGTTAGTATGGAGAAAATATTTAGAACAGTACCTGGAACATAGTTGTTACTACTAATAAATATTATTTTAATGTTCTATGCACAGCCTTTTCATAATTGAATTTTAAAAAATATAACATAGAGGCCAAAAAAGTAGAATCAAAAGGAAAGTGACAGACTTGAGGGCAGAAATATAATAGTAGTTTGTTTCCACAATATTATCCATTTAATGTTTTGATTGAGAAAAATCTTAGCAAGTAACAACAATAGCAACCAACATTTGTGGAAAATCTATGTGCCAGGCACTATCCAGAACACTTTCCCATATATTGTTTAATCCTCAGATCACCACTACGAGGTATGAGGATAGTAATGTCCATTCTGTAGAATAGGACCTGGGATTAAAAAAAATCTTTAAATAATTTAACCACATCTTTAAAGCTTAGTTCTGGTTGATATTTGAACAGCACACCTCATTTTCTTATGGTTTAGTTTCCAATCAATAGATCTTCAGTCTAATGTTTAAAATGCAGATAGGCCAGCCTAACATTACAATACCATTTTGTCTGGGGACATTTATTAAATGGGTCCCATTATGACAGCATTGGATAGACCCAGCTAAGTCTGCAAATCAGTCATCCATTAAGAAATTTTCCATTTCTGAATAGTGCCCTCAGTGCAAAAACATTTTCGTGAATGGAAAGACTTACTTAAAGCAAAGGCCTTTCACTAGCCCCAGTAAGCACTAGGATTTCTTGAAGTTTTTCAAATAAACATTCACCACCTAATCACCTATAAGTCTAATGTTTATATACAAACCTTTGGTTAGACTTCTGCAATAGTGAGTTATTGGACTCTCATGAGCTCAGTTTATTTATTCAAGGGGTTAAATGCCTACTGAGTGCTGAATGAAGCCAATACTATCATTTCAGGAATGTTACGTGGGCCGACTTTTCTTTTGCAAGTTAGATGATGTCAGCAGCTTTTTCTTTCAGTACAACAAATTTATTCATAATTGTTTTGCATTCATAATAGTTTAGATTCCTCAGCTTTTATTTAGGGACTTCTTTTCTAAGACACATTTCTGGGGATTGATTTAAAGAGAAAAAAATATCTCCAGCTTTTATACCAAAAGCAATGACATATATAATTGCATAAATTTTTCAGGAGACAGTACAGAGATAGTAAGTGAAAAGATCTCATATTCGAGAGCCTTAAAATGCAAGACAATGTGGCTCAGAATACATCATACTTTAGGCAACTAACGCAAGAAGCAGCCCTTCTTTACTTTTGTAACTTTCTTCTTTGTAACTAATTAAACATTATAAAAGATACATCTGTGCAGAAAAAAAAAAAAAAAAAGAGGGAGAGACACATAACCTCTTACTTTCCCTTTTTACAATCTCTTTCAAGGGAATACTTAGCCAATTACAAATGCTCATTTTTCATTTTTGGACATTTTTGTCTGGGTGTAGCACAAAAGGCAAGTCATTGGGGTCAAATGTTAACATGAAAATCAGATTAAAATATTTCTCAGCAGTTGAGTCATTTTGATCTGTGAATGGGAATTAAAATGTATCCCTGGCTCTACTTTCCACTCAGTACCAGATTTTATTCTCCAATTTTTTTCTAACATAATATAGTAAGTTAATAATTTGAAGTCGGCCGGGCGCGGTGGCTCACGCCTGTAATCCTAGCACTCTGGGAGGCCGAGGTGGGTGGATCGTTTGAGCTCAGGAGTTCGAGACCAGCCTGAGCAAGAGCGAGACCCCATCTCTACTAAAAATAGAAAGAAATTATATGGACAGCTAAAATATATATATAGAAAAAATTAGCCGGGCATGGTGGCGCATGCCTGTAGTCCCAGCTACTCGGGAGGCTGAGACAGGAGGATCGCTTGAGCCCAGGAGTTTGAGGTTGCTGTGAGCTAGGCTGACGCCACGGCACTCACTCTAGCCTGGGCAACAGAGTGAGACTCTGTCTCAAAAAAAAAAAATAAATAAATAATTAATTAATTAATTTGAAGTCAAGTTGTACCTTAATTTATACAAATATTTAAAGAGCTTTACATTGCACAAGAATACTATAGAAAGAGCACGGAGGACCTATGCCCCATTTTCTGTTTTTAATTTGATGTCTATCTTTTATTGACTCCATCACTCAGCTAAGATTTATTGAGTTTTTGCCACTCATCAGCTATTGAACTGAGTGTTTTTACTTGTTCTCAATCAGTTTATTGAATTTAAGGGAAATTATGAAGGCACTAACTATATTAGGAAATGAAAATTAACAGCTGGTGTACTTGGTAGTAATTAGAATGCTTAGGTACAGACATACTTCGTGGGGTAAGGTTTGACCATGTTTACTTTCAAGGTTGTAATTCAAATAATGGTTGAGTCTTTGAACCTGTCAATGAACAGACAGGGCATATGGTCACCGGTAAAGACCAGACTCTCTTCTCTGCCTTTAGGTCTATAATAATCGTGGAAGAAAGCACTAGAACGGAAAGCACATGATCTTACAGAAGTCAAGTACAGTCTCTCATCTCACTTTCCACACGTTTTGAAAGGGGACCCCTCCTTAACTTCTTCAAGTCTCAGTTTCTGCATAGATAGAGTAGGGACTATGTAAGTATCTCTTTATAGGGTTATCAGAAGATTAAATGAAATAATTTCAGAAAAGTCCACACTACCTAGCCCATAGTAGGCATACTATAAATATTAACTACCATTATCATTTTAAGGATTAAAAGAGATCATTCATGTGAAAATACACTAATTTTTTGGGTAATTTAACACTTGTTTTTGTATTGTCATCAACTAGTCTATTATTGATTTCTACATAAAAGCTTCAAATCAATGAATAGAATGATAGATAACTCCATGGCATAACTCATACTTCTTTTATTTGAACAGCAGAGGGCTAAATAAATGCCAATTGGATAATTACCTAAGTATTAGATTTGAAAAGGTAGAAGAAAGACACTAAGAAACATAATCCTTCACCAGCAGCTCAAAACCTTTCTGAAATAATCTCACTGGGTATCAGAAAAGGTAGAAGAAACTTCTTGGGAGAAAAATGATTAGGAAGGAGAGGCACAGTTGTTAAGTTTCTTTTCACATGTGTTTTGAGGGCTAAGTTAAGCCTGCTTATTAGTTTAGTCACACTAGGGACTGTCACTGCCTATAAAATCTCACATTGCTCAACACCAGTTGATTATATTGAGAATGTGAGTAATTTATATACAGTAGTTACTGTATGTCTAAATCCATTAATCTATCTTCCACTCAACTATGTTTTAAAAAGAATATATATTTTTTAAAGACTGAATCTTGAGAATCTTCCACCATCTGGCATTTATTGAATCACTGCTGAATTTGGCAGGGAATATGGATGTGTAAGCTACTAATCTCTCTCATAAAATAATTATTCTTCCTAAAATGATCTGAAATATGCACAATACACATTCCCTTTTGTGGGGTATCGGAGTACAGATGTATATCAAGATTAGGTTAGCAATCTATAATTTCTAAATTACAAACTGAAGATTGGGGCTTCTCTTGGCTTGTACTGAAATGATTAAATAATACTCCAAAAATCTGAGTCCGAGTTTCCAATCACATTCTTGAGATCTAACCTAATATCATCCATTTCAACATAATCAAATTCTTCAATAAGTGGGCAGACTGAAAATCTATTAGTAATCCTTTGTAGACTTCTAGATTCTAACAAAAGCTATGACTTTTTTCCTACTAGCCTTACAAAGAACTCTTTAATTATTGACTTCTATAAATTCTCCTTTGTCTACCACTAGTTGGAAGTTACCACAGAGGGTGCTGTGTTTAATTGCATTCCTTTCATGGCTAAAAGTAAAGATTTAGCATCGGTAGGCCTGAAACCTAAGGCACTTTTGCTTTCAGAAACAAATTCTTTGATACTTAAGTGGTCATTTATTTGCAGTTCAATTATTACACCCAGTGTAATTTGAAGTACAAATATTAAAATTGTTATTATAAAATTTTAATTGTAAAATACATATAATTAGGAGAGAGTATGATATATATTACTAGGCCACTGTCAATGCCACACATGGAATATAAGCAAAACAAAATTTTAAGAAAAGACATGATACAATACAAACACACAACATTCTATTTAATTTCCATCAAGTGTTTCTTAAGAACTTATTCTGTTCATAGTTACGATTACTGTGATGTAGGGTAGATGGGAGTGATTTCAAACAAAGACCATGACATAGTTTCTATTTTGGGGAATTTATACTCTAGCTAGAGAGGTGAAGTTTGAATATATGAAAGAGCAAAAAAATACTACATAATTATAAATAATCAAGTGTTAGACAAGTGCTAGAGGTCTAGAAAAGTTGGAAGGAAAAGGAGATGGTATTATTGATTTCCTTCGATAATGATAGCTGCTCTCCATTGAATGCCTACTAAGTGTCAGGGATTTTGTACTCATTATTTTTAAGATAATAGTAAAATAATAAGAATAGTACTAAGTGATTTGGGCCCAGAATCTCAGACATCTAGAATTGTTTCTCTTTCTTAAATGAGTCAATTCATTCATCCATCCAAGCTTCCAATTCTATATCCATTTATGCATTCAAGATATCCTTAGTTTGCTAATTCTATATTCTTACGACTTCTATCATAGGAGTATCTTCCATTAAACAGAAGACAGTGTATTTTCTTAATCAGTATGAAATAGCACAAACTAAGAGGAAAAACTCCTAAATATTATGTAAACATTCTTAAAAGTCTCTTACTATAACTGAGAACAAGAGAACCTTCCATAGCTTTTATATTCTCTTTCCAAATATCTGATCCATAGTTCTCCAGAGCAAAGTAGAAACAAAAGAACTTTTAAAGATATTTCAAAGCTAGGTGTTAAACTAATATCTACCCATCAAGGTCTAAACATGTCCTCTCCCTTGTTTAATAAGCATAGGGCAGTTTTTATCTTATTTATTCATTTGACATAGTATAACATTTCATTTGTACAATGTGATCTTCAGTTTAAAAAAACTTAGAGAACTACCAGATCTTTCTAAAGTTTCATATAACTGGCTAATTTTACAGATATGTGAAAGTAGAAGACAATAACAATAATTCATGATTATCTTGATTATTCTATAATATAGAAGAGAAATGTAGATTAGAATAGTTGGAATTGTTTACAAGAATAAAATGCCTCACTAATTATAGAATGACTCAAATTAGAGAATGCTGCTAATTAGCTGTGAATACATGGTATTAAAACAAAAATTTGTATACATTATTCTTTTTTGTGAGTAATGAGTGAAAGGAATGTGATTTCTTTGCCAATTGGAAATCTCCCAGATTTAAATTCCATGTTGTATGATACAAAAATATTATCTTAGATTGATTTGTTACTTAATTACTAATTAAAGGGTAAACTTCACATTAGTGATAGCAAAAACCTAGTTTTAACATGCCCAAATCTAACCCAAATTAGAAGCTTATGTCAATATCCTGTGTATAATATTCACAAATTTTGCATGAATTTGTATTTGCTTATAACATAAATGAGGTTCATTTACAGTTTTAATTCTCTTTTAAAAAAACCATTTATGCCACAAACCATGTGATAAATATTTTACTATTGAAATTGTCAAATGTATTTTGAAAATAAACTAGCCTAATTCCTGGAGCATTCTCCATATAATACAGCAGAAGCATAGTGCCAAGAGCTTTGAATGTGCATGTTTTAGTTAATATAAAGATGGCATTATCTATTTATCCATCCATCCTTCCATCCATCCATCCATTCATTCCTTTGTTAAACTTTTCCCCTGGAAAATAGCTAAACATACTTTAAGAGGATTTTCTCCCCTGCAATAATAACACAGCTTCAACTGTCTACCCACTTACCGGTGCAGAGTTTCCATTTGGTCCTCTTGATCGAACCATTCTCCCTAGAACTTCTACACCATCCGATGTGATATTAGCCGATGCATTAATTGCCTTCTCCCCCACTTGCTTGCAGTCAATGACCACTTTGGCCAAAGTCTCACTGACAACAATGTGTAGCTAGGTAAAAGTAAAGACATTTTAGGAGCTAAGAAGCAGGAGGAAATATCAATCCAATTGCCATAACTGTATGACACATCACAAAGTATGAAAGAGAAGAGAAGGAATTCCGTCACCATGTACTTTATTAGAGGAGAAAATTTCTACTTTTATCAACTCTGTGATTTTCCCACATTCAAGTGCCATCTCTATTTTTATCTAATTAATACTTCTCTTTAAAATGACTATGAAATGATTCACTTTTTAAAAATCTAGCTTTACTCAAAAGCAATATCATCTTTGAAATCACAGGATTGCTGGACTAGCTACGCCTCTTCTGAATGCACATTAAACGTAAAAATATTAAAATTAAAAACTCTTGTTAATTTATCGCCAGTAATAATCTAAGGTACTCCCAGTGGTTAGAAAACCACACCTTGATAATACTTATCTAATTCAGAATGAGGGGAGGAGATCCAGAATCCGAGGGGGTAGGAGGAAAGCATTTCAAAAGGGCCCAAATGAAATAAAGCCCTTTTGCTTACTGTATGATAGAATTTTCTCAAACTAGAATCTCAAGAATCTGGAGGTTCATGGTCATATTTTTAGAAATCTGTGCATTCTTTGTGAAGAGTTGTACAAGTCTGTGTGATGATTTAGGTGACAGTCAAAGGTAAGTATATTCTAGATGAACTAGATAACCATGCTGTGACCAAATTCTGCCATAAAATTTCATACATATGCATTTCAATTTATGATGGCATTAGCCTCATGAGTACTATAGTACTTGTTTGTGTCAGGCTAATGAGCTAAAAGAGTGTAATTAACAAGTAAATAATGATTTCAACTTAAGTGAAAGCCAACAGAAGTTACAAGTAGCTGTCTAAGGGAAGGGATCACTGTAATTCTAAGAGAAAAATTATTGGGCAATATGAATCACGGTTATGAGACCTATGGCAGCTAGTACTGAATTCACATGTGAGCAGAGGTTGAATGTCAGTGAAATAATGTCATCTTTCCTATTAAAATAGTGTTACTTTTAATTTTATGGGTTTTGTTCAACCTGAATTTATTTTTGTTTCATTGTTGTATGAGAGCTGAAGGCACATGGATTTATACCAATTTTTATTTGACGTTTTGTTTAAGTTACATCATGATAAAAAATAATTTAACAGTGGAACCCTTAAGGATCTTTTTCCTTCAAAAAGGAGTTAACCATTACCCAAGTAGAGAAATATTGCGGGAGTAAACCCCACCACTTTTCTTACTTCTTATTACAACTTCTGTTATAATCATTCGGTATGGTGTCACTTGACTCGTGTGGTTTTGAGTCTTGGGACACTTTCCATTATTATAAATTACAGAAATTTTCATGCTAGGTGCTAAAAAACCTAGCATATAATATCTAACATATAATACTTTACGAACTCTTAACTTGTGGGGGGGAGATTTTTTACATGTTTAAAAAAATTTTGCTTAGCAAAAGTAGATGTTGAAAAGTTTTCAAAAATAAATTGCTTCTTTAGTTGCACTCAAGTGCCCATTTATATAATTATTAACTTTTTGAGATTGACCTTAAGGCCACACTTCATATTCAAAGTGTGAAAAATAAAGCTAACTGAAAATCAATGAGAAATTAAGGTAAAGTATTTATTCACTTATAAGTCTATGAACAAATCAAATTTGATTTCTACAAATGGAATACGCATTAAGGTTTTCCATTAATAGGTCTATTATAAAGTATTCTGTTATATGGTAAGTCTTTTCTTTTTTTTTGTTTAGCTGTTTGGCTTTGCTAAAACTTAAAGTAGGGGAAAGTCTTTCTTCACATAACTTTTAAAAACTTCAAGGTTTATAATTTTAAAACCAGTTTCTAATGAATGTTACTTCTAGGTCTTTGAGTTCTTCTGGTAAAGTAAGTAAAGCTTAACATTCGTCTAAGACTCATAAAGGATTCTTTGGAATGAGAATTACAAGTTCATCCCTAAACCAGAGGCTAAAGTGACAATGTTTCTTTTAACACTCATGGTATCTCAAATGCTTTACATCTCTCTTACAATTTTTCTTGACTACTTAGCAATTGACTCTGCATAACCAAGAAAAGAATCATGCCAAGAGAAACTTGGTAAACAATGTTAAGTGCAAAGAGCTGCTAATGGCACCATTTTGAACCATGAACCAATAAATCTCCAACTGTATGTGCTTTTCAGATACCTTTATCTCTGATAGTATAGTCCTATTAAATAGGAAAAAATAACAATTTTATTAAGCAATTGTTCTTATGCAATTATGCAGTATGCCAATATGATATTGAAAACCACAGAAAGTAGCGAAGTTGTGTAAATGAGATTGATTTGACCACATTTTAGGTTATGAGATAGAAGCCAAAAAGAAGATTTCTATGCAACATTCCTTCTCTCACTCTACCAGGGCAGGAAGGGCCTGGTTTGGAGATAATGGTTTTTTCCGCACCGCGTCGTAAATGCTCTGCTAGTCCTGCATTCTAGGTGCTGCATTTCTAAACAGCCCAGAGATCGGTGGGATTACCCACCAAACACAAAGGCAACAGTAGATGTTGGAAGAAAGCATGTCTACTCCAGTGATCAACACAAGTATTTCTGAGAAGTAAATTTTAAGCAACATAGTTCTATCACAAGTGCCAACTTATTAAAATATGAACAGGTTAAGTTAGGTTTTACAAAATTTTTCCCTGGGGTAACATTAATGATGGCAATGATGTGTTATATTTGTATGTACATAAAAATATCAGTTCAATAAGTTACCTCTATTTTCACATTTTAAGATGATTCGGCTGGCTGTGCATTCATCTGCATTGGTGACCAGGTAGACCAGCAATCTTTTCTACATCATGATGTAGCAAATGAGCAACCGTGTGTTTAGTAATACAGTATCCTTAATGACATTATTCCTTAAAGAGAAAACTGAACCATTCCTATCAATATTTTCTGGAGTGCCTGATTAAAAAATTCACATTTCTATGGCCCATCTCAGAACTACCAAATCAGAATCTCTGGACATTATTTAGAAGCCCGAAGATAATTCTTACTCCAATTGAAATTTGAGATCACAAGCCCTATGAAATTTTTTTTATATCTCTCTGTCATTTGCCCAATAAGAAATAAAATAAAGAATATAGGTACATATGGCATCACTAACCTTGTGAAAACTTCCATAGAAAATTTTTCTAATTTCAGGTCCTTCAAAAGTAGCAGTTTGAAAATCCCCACTGTGGTCGTAGTTGAAATATGTTAGGGTTTTCCCACCATCTATTCAAAGAAAAATAAAAACATTTTATTTTATTTTATTTTATTATTTATTTATTTATTTATTTTGAGACAGAGTCTCGCTCTGTTGCCCGGACTAGAGTACCATGGCATCAGCCTAGTTCACAGCAACCTCAAACTCCTGGGCTCAAGCAATTCTTCTGCCTCAGCCTCCCGAGTAGCTGGGACTACACTCATGTGCCACCATGCCCGGCTAATTTTTTCTATATATTTTTAGTTGTCCAGATCATTGCTTTCTATTTTTAGTAGAGACAGGGTCTCGCTCTTGCTCAGGCAGGTCTCGAACTCCTGACCTCGAGTGATCCTCCCGCCTGGGTCTCCCAGAGTGCTGGGATTATAGGCGTGAGCCACCGCGCCTGGCCAATAAAAACATTTTAGAAAGAACTAAAATAGGTGAATAATTTTTCTCAAATTCAACTCAAGACTGAAAATAATGCATCCATTGTTTTGAAACAGTGTTTAGAACAAAGTGATGGGTGAGGAACTGATCTACAGTCCTCGGGTTGCTGGGTGCTGCAGGCTTTTGGTTGGCTGGATTAACTCATCTAATCAGAGGCAAGGACTGCTACACATACCCTTCCTCTGTACTTCCTTGCCTACACTCTCATCCCCAGCACCCTCTTGGGAGAGATTGTCTGAAGCTGGGGGAGAGACAGACAAAGAGGGAGAATAAAGTTGATTAAATCTTAAACAATAAACACCCGGTTCTTTTTAAACCACTATGGCAACCAACTTTCCCAGGACAGGCAACTTCTGCCACCCAAGATGTTTCATTTATTTTGAACAAGCAAACAAATGCCTTCCTAATCTTAAATTCTTCCTATGACAAGGAATGTTTTATTATTTAAAAAATAGGAATATTTTCTTCACTAATTCAATCCTACAAGACAATTCCATTCTTCTCTCTGCCTTCAAAAGGAACGAGTTAGTCTTAATCATTTTGAGAGACTTTGTTTTCAAGTCCCGGGTGTATATGGAGTTAGGAACATACCATTTTAATTTACAGCTTTCCCTTCATTTCAATATCAGTGCAAAGTGCTTTCACAATATCATATTTAGTTGTTGATTCATTCCCATGTACCAAAAAGTTCTTTAACAAATACTAGTTGGAAATAAGCTTAAAATACTTTCCTTACCCAAATGTTTGAGTTAACACCTAGCAACACAGCCTCCAAATTTTGTTTCCTAGCTTTGTTGAAATCCTAAACCAAAACCAGATTTAGAAAATCCAGTGACATTAACCAAAAACTTGATGATCCTCTTAAGTGCTCATCATGTGCAACATCCAAGAGCATGAGGTTGAGAAGCTTCCTTCACTGGTTCTTCCTCAATGTTCCAACCTCCAGACTTTGGAGTTCCCCAGCCTCCAGACCTATTCTCTCTCTTTCTAGACTCACTCCCTGGGTGACCTTGCTCAGTATCATGGCTTATATATCTCACACACACAACTTCCAAATTTATATCTCCACCCCAGAATTCTTCCTAAATCTGCTGCTGCCAATCTGACATCTTCTCTGGGATATCAAACAGGCATCTCACATTTATCATATCCATGTCCAAAAAAATAAACTTCTGGTCCCTCTCCTCCCACTGGCTTTCCATGAGCCTTGTTCTTTCTTTAGTCTTCACTGTCTCAGTAAAAACTGTTTGTCTTTCTTTTCCTTGCCCACTACTGCATCTGAGAGTTTAGTGTGCTGGCACAAAGTGGGAACTCAAGGAATATTTGTTGAAAGAATGAGGGAATAAATGATTGAATCAAATGCTAATATATAATTCATTGTTTAGTATTTGCATATCGCATAAAGTAAGTGAGGCACTCTGCAATAGACACACACAAGCAAGATGGCATACCACATAGATCACTCATACCTGTGTGTGCAAATGTTATATAAATAAATATACTTACTATCTAAAATGACTCCAACCAGTGGGTCGGAATTTTTATTCAAAATCTCCCAAAGAGCAAATGGCTCCTGGGGAGTATTAGGAAGAATTCGGAATAGAAAACTGATTGTGTAGTCAGAGGGCAATCCTTCTGGATGCAAGTATCTGAAAGTAGAAAAAAAATGTTTTATTGTATCCTTCCTCAAAAAGTCACTCCTCTGATTATAAAGCAAATATATTTTCATGACACAGGATTTGGAAAAACAGAAGATTACCGCTAATCCCAACGAGATCATTGCTTTGGTGTGGTAGATTTCTCTCCAGTATTTAAAGAATGTGTTTACGTTTTTGTCCACTTTATATCATTTTGTCCCTTTATTTTCTAAGAACCATTTAATAAACATTTTCCATTTCCTTGAATATTGGTAAGCATGATATTTAATGGCTACACAATCTTCTCTGGGTTGGCTATTTCATAACTTATCTAATCCGTCACTTCTCATTGAACATTTAGGTAGTTGTTCAAAAGTTTTAGTATACTAAAATAATGATTATCTCTAATCCTTCTATAAAACTTAACTTAGTGCAATGTCACTTTCTACCATATATGGTAGTTAATTGCATTCCAGCCTGAGGTGTGTGCTGCGATGCGCCATCCAGATCTACCTTCAAGAATTAGGAATATGCTACCCATGGTCCTGAGAGTGCTGTCTGCAGATGGCATTCAGACCAGCCCCGCTTCAGTAATTGCCTCTGCCGAAGAAAGATGCCTCTGTCAAGGTCATGGACCTTTCTAGGGCACCTCTTTTCAATGATTCGTCTTTCAGAATATAAGGACCAGTGCCCCTGATTCCAATGAGAGACAACTCCAAAGGGTCATCTTATTTTCAGAACTCCTCTGGGTGGTCAGTTGAAGCTTTTGTAGAGATGGCTTCACAGTTTGACTTCGCCCTCTGCCCTATCCTGCTTCCTGCTGTTGCCTTCCACAAGGGTGTACCCTCATCAGCTTCTCATACATGAATCTCTACCTGAGAATCTGCTGCCTGGGAAACCCAACCTTCTACATCATCTTAGCTCTCTTTCTAACAACTAACCAGATCACTCATTTACTTTTGTAATCCTCCCCAAGCAAAAACATACAGCACTTTATATATAGTAGGAACTCCGTAATAATTATTAAATGAATGAGTAACTGTGTGAATATGTGGGAATTTAGCACAAGTTTGAAAATGAAAGTTTGGTTTGCATAGATAAAAATAAATATTTCATTTGTTCATTTATTTATGTATTAGTTAATTCATCTGTTCATTCAACAAATATCTACTGAGTGCCTACTATATGCCAGACATTTCAACAGGCATTTAAGATACATCAGTGAATAAAACTGACAAAGATTCTCTGATCATTAATTTTAGGTGTCAATTTGACTGGATTAAAAATACCTAGAAATCTGCTAAAGCATTATTTTTGGGTGTGAGGGTGTTTCCACAAGAGCTTAGCATGTGAGTCTGAGTGGACTATATGGAGAAGGTCCACCCTCAATGTGGATGGGCACCATGCAATTTGCTGGGGAACCAGAGAGAGTGAAAACAGGAAAAAGACAAAATGTGTCTTCAAAGTGGCTAGATGATGTGACTTTTACATAAACCTGATACTACAGCCTACTAGCGTGGCTACTGTGACTTCTCAAAGATAAAAACCATTTGAATTATGGCACTATTGTGAGAGCCTGATTGCTGGGTGCAAATCCCAGCATTGCTCTTTAACAAACTGTGTGATCTCACTCAAATCATTTAGCTCCTTTGTGCTTCAGTTTCATCATTTGTAAAATTGAGATCATTGAATCTACTTCATAGAGTTGTTTGGAGGTTTGAGTGAATTAATATACAAAAGCATTTAGAACAATGCCTGGTATACAATGGTGCTATATAAGTATCAACTATTTTTATATATTTTCTCAGATCAAGAGATGATAAAGTTCAACCAGTATTATGTGTGAGACTGATGTTTTTAAACAAAGAAATGTAAATATCATCTGCTCCAAACATCATGGAAAATCCTACCAGGAACTACTACAGCATATTTCAAGTTGACATCAATTTCACATTTGAGAAACAAATGGTTCGCTTTTATATCTTCCAGTGAAAACATACTTGGTTGGCTGGGAAACCAGGGCATCTTCATGGAGTTGGTAACACGGATACAGGTTGAAGGTACCAGGCTCCATGGAAACCCCTTCCACTGATGAAAAATCCTTTTCTACCAAACCAAACATTTCCATCATCTTAAATCCTAAAAACAAAAACAAAACCCCAATAAGGAAAAAGAATAAACAAGCACGTTAGAATTTTAAATTTCAAGATTTTTCTATTAAGGGTTTAATTACAAAAAAACAGAAATGCAGACCCCCAAATGGGAGTTATATAATATATTTGTATTTGGAAAAATTGTGATATCACATACCTGCAAGATCAATGCCATCCTTGTGCACCATTGGGCAGGCTGGAAAACCAAACAAACAATATAAAACCCTAATTTAGATATTTTCCAAACATACTCTTCCCCTGTCCTGTGAATGGGAAACTGACATAATCTTTCCGGAAGTCAGTTGTGGAAGAAATACAAATCAGATGTGCCTATGGTTTGCTGTGGTTTCGTAAAGATTGAAATGCTCTCATGTCCCCGGCTACAACCATAAGGTCATAGCTTCCTTCTCTCCTGGGTCCATTAAAATCAAGGGTCTTCACTTGACAGTGTGCATTGAGAGATGTCTCGCTGCTAATGTTGCCCTGATGAGCAGTCTCAATACAGTTTCGTAAAATATGTGATACATCTTTTTAAGCACAGTCACTTTAAAATATAGACTCTCATTTAATTAGAGAAGGTCTTTATCAACCTGAAACTCTAAACACAGGGGAAGGAAAGTTTATTTCTATATGTTCAAAACCATAAAACTTAATGTCTACATAACAAACAGCTCTGGAAGTCAATATTCTTTCCTCGGATCAAGATGGGACTCATTATTTAGCCAGTATTAAATATTTCAGCCTTTAAAAAACATCATTAAGTACAAATTTCAAAGAACTAACTTGCTGATGCAGTTTCGCAGACAAAAGTAATTAACTCATCTTCAATTTTCCTAAAGGCGTCAAAGTCATCCACAAAGAAGACATGGCGTGCACTGGGCTTACTGCCAATGCTAACCAACTCCGAGTAATCTGCGTCAGCCACACCAACTGCAAAAATGCTGTAGCCTGTGGCAGAAGAGGAACAGATTTCTGATTACTCTAACTTCTACAGGATATAAATAATGCAATATAAGACACATCCAAATGCTTCAAATATGTTTATTTAGGAAGCCCAGTGGGGGTGGATAATTCACTTTTTACAGTTCATCAGAATTCTGCATGCACATGCTGCATTATGTGATCATTATTCCATCATTCCCTTAAGAGATTTTCCATTTTAAAGAAACTCTAGGAAGCCAATGACCCAATCAATGCTTGAGATAAAATAGTTCCCATTTGAGTAACATCTCTATGGTCGCACATTTTTAATAGTTATTTTTTTAACATTTATGAGATGAAATATAGGTGATACAGAAAAACTGAGTTTATCTCGGTTTTTTTCCAGAAGCAAAATAGGCCTGGCACTCTAAAGTGAATCACCATTCAAAGCTTGCCAAATAAATATTAAACTACTATTTGCCAGACATATTTTGTACAATTTAATCTTCACAACAGTCCTTTGAGAATCTCCATTTTACAGATTAGGAGGCTGAGGAGTTCTGTAAGGAGGTTCTCTCCCTGGCCCTGTATAGTGACCCTTTTCATAGTATTGCATGCAATTGTTGCAGTTCCTTACCCAGGGCATCCTGTATGTAGCAAAAGTATTAGAGAAAATGACAAATTTTCTCTAATAAAACTGTATAGTAACAGATCTGTAAACTGGAAGGTATTCTCAAAATCACATTGTCCAGTTAATATTAAGAAAGATTTAGAAACATTTAAGTAATGCTGATACAGCTTATAATTTTTTTATTGAGGCATAACAGATGCACATAGTTTTGGGGGTATATGTGATAAATAATACAGTCATACAATTTGTAAAGATCAAATTGGTGTACTTGGGATATCTGTCACCTTAAATATTTGTCTTTTCTTTATGCTGTTAAATAGAACCATTTCAATTCTTCTCTTCTAGCTATTATGAAATAGACAATAGATCATTGTAAACTATAGTCACCCCACTGGTCTACCTAACACTAACAGCCTATAAATTTGTTATTTAGAAAACAACAATGCTAACATTATTTTTGGTAGCTACTGTTGCTTACGTGTGTGTTTGTGTGTGTGTGTGTATAAAGCTTACCATCTAATTGCATCTCCCTGGAGACTTTGTTCACATCATCTTGTGATCTTCCATCAGTTATAACCACAATAACCTTTGGGATGCCTCTTCTTGTGCCTGATTCTGCAGTAAACAAGTTATCTCGAACATGCTTAATTGCTTTTCCTAAAACAAAGGAAGGAAACAGTTCAATTTCACTCCCTGTCATTTTTGTTTTGCTGGGGAGGAAAGGGTGGGAATAAAGTTCTTTTTTTTTTTTTTTAATTTCAGCTTATTATGGGGGTACAAAAATTCAGGTTATATATATTACCCATGTCCCGCCCATCCCCTCGAGTCAGAACTTCAAGCATGTCCATTCCCCAGACAATGCGCATCGCACTCATCATGTAGTTATACCCCCATCCCCTGCCCCCACCCTCATCCCCCCAAGTCAGAACATTCAAGCGTGACCATTCCCTAGACGGCGCGCAACGCACTCATCATGTAGGTATATAAAGTTCTTAAATCAATGAAAAATCTTTTAAAAATTATTATGTCTCATGGCCAGGCGTGGTGGCTCACGCCTGTAATCCTAGCACTCTGGGAGGCCGAGGCGGGTGGATCGCTCGAGGTCAGGAGTTCGAGACCAGCCTGAGCAAGAGCGAGACCCCGTCTCTACTAAAAATAGAAAGAAATTATCTGGCCAACTAAAATATATATAGAAAAAATTAGCCGGGCATGGTGGCACATGCCTGTAGTCCCAGCTACTCGGGAGGCTGAGGCAGTAGCATTGCTTGAGCCCAGGAGTTTGAGGTTACTGTGAGCTAGGCTGACGCCACGGCACTCACTCTAGCCAGGGCAACAAAGCGACACTCTGTCTCAAAAAAATAAAAAAATAAATAAATAAATAAAAATAAAAATTATTATATCTCAAAGAAAAGGTCATTTCAGTAGTTACTAATAATTAATTACTTTGAGCTTTAGCTGTTCTGTTTTTGGTCTTACCTGTTTTTGTATTTCCTCCTTTATATGAAATGTGTTTAATTGCATCAAGAAGAGTCTCTTTGGTTTTGTAAGCATCAAGTTTAAATTCTGTTCTGGGATCATCAGTGAACTGAACCATTGCAACCTGGAGAATGAAGGTTCATTTGTTTTTACACACATATAGATTTCCACTGTGTCAGAGAGCATATACAATGGCACAATATCATCTATAATTTTAATTTCATCCTTAACCCATTCCACAATCTTCTTGAATTAAAATTTCATACAAGTTACATCCCATATTTGAAGACAAATCATCTTCTCTCTAAGCACTTTTCAGGAAATAGTTTTTTAAAAAATCTCTCTCTACAGCATGTAGGACTTCTGCAACTTCATTTGACAGATTAAAAATGGCAGCCTAAGCCTTGCACCTTGACAAATGTCAGGGAATCAGAGCTGGATTGTTTACAAGGACTTCCTTATGGAGCAAATCTGTGAAGTAATTATTACTATTCTACCCACTTTACAGATGAAGAAACTGAGGCACACAAAGTCAAGTAACTTGCCCAAGATCACAAGAATAGTTACTGGCAGGGCCCACCGTTGAAGCCAGGTATATCCTATTTCAAAACCTGAGTTCTTAACCACTACAACATATAATTCATACATATAATTTTCATTTCATACAATTCATACAATTTTTTTTATTCCTGTGAAATTTGGGGCCATTTTTAATTGATTTTTTTATTTGTTTTTCAGAGCTATGCTGAAAGGAGTAAAGATAGCATCTTCCAAGTGCTTTCTTTGTTTATGTGAGCCTTCAGCTGCTCCCAGTTTATCAAAGTCTACTTCAGATGTCACCATCTTTAGGAAACTCCCTGTGATTCTTCCTTTCAAAAGAAATTTCTCCTTCCCTAACATCTCTCAGCACTTTCTCTATTCTTCTCTGATAATATTCCTTACATCCAAATCATCCAAATTTTCTTAGCCATTCCCTCATGATATATTCCAATTTTTTTTTTATTTCAGTGTATCTCATCAATACCACCTTAGTCCAGGCCACCATGATCTCTCTGCTGGACCATGAGAGCATCCTCCTAACTGGTCTCTCTGCTTCCTTCCACTCTTACCCTGATTAGTATTCACATACCACAAAGAAGTCAGAATGATCTTTGTTAAAAGCACATCAGAACTCGTATCTTTTCTCCTTAAAACCTTCCAGTGGCCTCCTATTGCATTTATGATGATATATAACTCCTCCAATGGTCCACAAGACCCAAGATGATCTGGTTTTTGCCTACTTCTTCCACCTCTGCTCATACTCCCACACTCTCATCTACTATATTCTAGCCACAAGTTTTGGTGTTTGAAGTCTCAAAACTCATTCTCATCTAAGGTCCTTTGCGCTTATTATTTTCTCTGTCTGGAAATTCTACTCTCTGACCTTCCCTGCATCATGCACATCTCAGTTCAAAAGCCACCTCCTCAAAGAGGCCTTTGTTGGCCACACAATCTAAAATAACTCCCACATACAATTTAGAATAATCCCCACTGACGTCTTTAAGTCACGTCACTCTGTTTTCATAGCTCACATCCCTATCTTGTGAATTTATCTGTTTGCCTATTTATATCTGTCCCTCTCCCTCCTCTCCCTACCTTGAAGAATATGAGCACCACGAATTAGGCATGTTGATTGATATTCATTATGACAGTACAGTGCTTGGCCATAAGAAATACTCAATACATATTTGTTAAATACATAAATTAGTTTCATTTTCTGCTTGATCTATGGTAATGTGTGACCTTAACCTTTTCCTTTCAAGATTTTAATGTCCTTGAGGGAAGGGAAAATACTGTGTATATCATTATAGAAGACATTCCACCGCGAAACATCCCCTGTCATGGCCTTTATACCCTGTTTCAGTTTGCTGAATGCAGCAGCTGTTAAGGAGTAGCATCCTCTGGAGCTCCACCAGGTATCAATAACTGCTTCCAAACACAGACTTGTCTATCCCCTCATTTAGGGCTGAATCTGATCATTATAGCTCTTTACCTGTAATCCCTGACAAATAGCCATAATAACAGCTGGAGAAATAATTTTTGAATATATGGAATGTATTAATGATTGACAGATTAGTCTTACTTGAGTTCCATCTGTGCCAATTTTGTTCAGGGCTCCAACAGTGCTATACAGAAAGTTGATGATCTTATTGAAATTATCATCTCCAATGCTCCACGATCCATCCACCATAAACACAAGATCTGCCTTTGCAGCTTTACATACTGAAGACCAACAATAATTTTGAGTCAGATATGAAGAGAAAATACAGCAGTTATTGCACCAGTAAAACAGATAAATGTTACCCTCTGGTAACTAAAGCTCTTTGCTAAAGGAAAGATATGGATTTGTTAAGGCTCGTATTCCAAACTTTTGCTCATTATTCTTCTTCACCCCCATTTCTATTCTATACCCAAAGTTCCTACTCATGACTAAAAAGCTCTATAATGCATGAAATGAGGAGGAAAAAAAGTCCACTAATCTCAGCCCAAAAGAATAAAAATGAGGGAACAGGAAAACATGGACCAAAGGGATTTGGAGACAGAAGCATCAGCAAACATTGTCTAGTATCTACTGATTGGAAGGAAGGCCAAGCTATCATGCTGTGCATCCTGTCCTTCGCTTATTGAGTTAGTAAGTTGACGTCAGAGAGATTCAAGCTCAGAAGGAAGGCATGCGATACAAGGGAAGCAGATTAATCTACAATTGCATATGCATTTGGGCTGAGGCCATAGCAAACTTCAATTTTAACCTAGCTCAAAAAATTCTGTCTCTGCTCTTCTGCCACACGTAGGATACATGAGAATAACTGTACATTAATGGTAGCTCAGGGAGACTATTATCAGTAGATATTAAAGATATCAACACAACTAAACAAGCAAAAAGAGAAAAACAAAACAACCCACACCAACAGAAATCTACTCCACTGAAAGCATTTTTTAAAAATTCTTTTTTGGTATCATGTGCTGTTTCAGATTATCTATGCCTCTCTTCCTCTTGTGTAGATCGTTGTGGTTAACTCTGTTTTAATATGAAGAAAACAATTTACTCTTAGTAATCTGAATCTTTTAATCTTAGGCCAGTTGCACACAAATATTCTATGAGATAATACGCCTTTCTACTTTCTTTAAGGAAAAAAACACTCTCTTGGTTTTTATTTTATTAAGTACAACTTCATTCCCTTAAAGCTATTTATAATGTAAAATAAACCATCTCTGAGTGAGGTAATACTCCAGGGACAATACAGATCTGGTGAGGTTGTTCTCATGAGTTCTTTGAGTTATAAAATTTTACAAATTGGTGGCTTGAATTTAAAACTGAAAGGAATCACAAGATCTGTTAATTATGAGGTTATAAAAGAAAACCAGATCCTTTGTTTCAAGAAAAGATGAAATGAAGATTAGGTTTCACCTTCAAAATGAGAGAAAATTTTATTTAAAAATATACTCAGTATTACTTTAATAATACAAATTTATAGACTTTTAAATTAAATGCATTCAGGACAAATAGAGCCTAAAATGAACCATTGCATTCAAGTTGCAAAAGCTCCACCATCTAAAACCATCATGATGAAAACTTCAGAACCAATGTTTCTACTTTGGCAACCTTCTTCCCATAGACCCTTCAAATTGCATAAAAGTCTTCCATAAGCATTCATGAATGTTTACTGAATGACATCCATGCTTAGCTACAAAGAAAAATATTGACCTTAGAGAATTATATAATATTTGCATCAGAAGTGTTTAATTAGTAAATTCATCTGTTAGGATTCTGTTTTCAGTCCCAATAGTGAGACTAACCATAGATATTGAAACTAGAGAAGCCTAGATATGAAGATGGAAAAAGAAAGAAGTTGGCATTCCAGGTAGAGTGAACGACATTAAAAGATGCAGAACAGCATGAGATATGTATAGGGAGCACTGAGTTGTACAATTTTGCCATTACATAACATAGTCTGGGACATGACACTGCAAAGTAAGTTGATCAGTGAAGACTTTGCATCCTATGTTAGGATGGAAGTTGAGCTTTATTAGAGTTTCTCATTGCCTCTTTTTTTTTTTTTTCTCATTGCTTCTTCGCTTTCTTATGTCTTTCACTCTGTAGCATTTGACTCCACTGATTTTAAGTCCCTGTGTGGCTTGAAGTTCCTGCCACACAGGAAATAAGTTCCTTATTTTTCATTGTATCCTTCGTACTATTGTAATAGGTACTTTAAAATGTTTGATGAATGGAAGAACTCTTTCAATGCAACCTTCCGACCATGTGTTCTACTTTCTCTGACTATGTGCTCTACTTTCTCCTCTCCTTCGTCTAGTCCATCCTTCCCATTTCACCAAAGTTATCTTTTTTAAACACAGATTTCATCAGATCACCCTTCCTTCATACAAATTTCTCATGGCATGCCATTTCCAGCAGGGCAAAGCCCAAACTCTTAATTCTAGCATACAAACCACTTCTTAACTCTATCCCCACTCTTTTCTCTGTGCCACAGTAAAGCTCTTATGGTTCTCCAAACACACTTAGCACTTGGGTCACTCTATGATGCTGAGTGTAAACTCATTTTTCAAAATATAAATCAAATTTCTCCTCCTTTATGCTAATGTAGCAGCATTAACATTCCCACTTCTGGGCTACCATAGTATAATCTCTATTTTATGACTCATATCCCTGACTGGTAATTATCTAGGTAAGCACCTATTTTTCTTCAATACTGAAAATAAGCAGAGAGCAGCAATCATGTATTGTTATTGTATTTCTCATGTCTAGCATAAGAGCTTTGAAAATAAATGTTCATTAACGAAATTAAAAAAAATTAAGGATCATTCATTTGTTGGGAGGCTTTTTAAAAATGTACTCTAATGGCTCAGGTAAAAGGTGATGAAGAACTACCGTAATGAAGACAGAAAAAACAACTGAGACATTTCAGCCGTAAGCTGAGAAACCATTACCTTCTCTGCAGAATTATAAACTGGATTTTCACTTACAAATTATGTAACTAATTCTTCCTTGGTGAACGTTTACTACTCTGATATTTTTAATGAAATCAATATTAAGCAATTCTGTTAGAAAATCCACTCTTAATGTATGGAGTTTATTATTAAATGGGTATTTTTAAAGCCCATCGTGGTTGATATGCATTTGTATGAAGGAGAAAAATAGGTATCACAATTAATATCTGTTATTAACACCTTGGTTTTAAATGCACAAATAAACAAAACCAACCTAAACATCAACATCGTTATTGCATTATTCTTTTACCTTCTTTTGCTGGTGGAATAGTTGGAGGAAAAGTTGGTGGTTGAGTAGGAAGTGACTCTGTAAAGGAAAGGAAGAAAGAACATCAATTACCCATTGCATCTGTAGGGAAGAGTGGGAGGTTATGGAGCAATAATTATGCAGGGGAGTCAATGATTTTGACAACTGTCTTCTTTGAGAATTTAAGAACTACTATAAATCAGCCACAGCCTGTGAAATCTGACTCCATCCATCCTCTAAGCCTCAGACTGGAGGCCTGAGATGCCATTTTGCCACACTTCAGCTCACCCAGCAGGAGTCAAGGCAATCAAACCGTCAACTACAAAGTGGATCTAAGGTTGATTTAAAGCAGGAATCCTGCCAACCCACTTCAGATTTAGTATCTGGCTACTTTCACATGCACGATAAACTTCATTTCCATTCTGCCTAGCTAAGGATTGACCATCAATCCTTGCTCAATAGCGCTTTGCCCCCTTCCCACCCTGCATCCCCCAGGATGTTAGTCACCAGTGGAATCTGATTTATGCTCTATTCTGCTCAGATTATCTCCAGAAAACGTACTTTGGTTTTGAGGACCAAATATAAACATTGGCAGGCTAAAGTATGTTAGGATCTTTTCAACCTAGATTACATGGGATGAGAAGTCCATGTACTATCCAGAGGTGTGGTTTGGTTTAAGGACTTGGGGACAATTAGATTAGAGTATTGATTCTCATACCAACTCACATGGCAAAACACCAGTAAGTTATGGTGTCATTAGGTAAACATAAAATATTATTTTATTATGTATTCATTTCTAATTTCTGTTTGACACTAAAGATTTAAGAAAAACTACGAAAATTCTTCTCACTATATCAGTTTAATATTCAGGGAAACTACTCTACCAATCATAGCCATTCACAGATGTGATGTCCAGCCTCAGGAGACAGTTAAACAGCACTTAGCTAGAAGTATTTGAGCTCAGACAGATGGAGAATGTTGTAAAGGGAATTTCTTCATTGGTGGGAAGGTTGGAAGAGGTGAGCTTTAAGGTCTCTTCCAATTCTAAGATCCAATAAAATAACATTATTTAAGTAAAATGATTCAACATTAAAAGAATGAGGTACCTATATATTAATAGTACCAAATGAAAAAATATCCAAGATTAATTATTATGTGAAATAAAGCAAGTCACAGAATACAATGGCATGATCCAATTTGTGAAAAATAAAAGATATCTATATAAAAATGGCAAAATTTCTTAAAGGAAACCAAGGTAGTAAAAGTAAGTATTTCTGGAAATGAAGAATAGAGAAAGAGGGAAATTGGTGGGCTTTGTATACTTCTGTTGTACTATTTTATATATATATATATATCTCACTGTTATGTTTAAAGGCAATTTTTTAAAGCTAGAACGTTTCAAAAACAAAAAGCAATTTGAGAAATCCTGGTATTACAATTAGCATTACAGAACTTTCTTTTAATAGGTATAAAATGCTTCTGAAGCCAGATTTATTCATTATAAAATCTGGGGAAGTAGCCGGTCTTCTTAATAATTGTGTATCTTAATTAACATGGAAAATTGAGGCATATCCTAAGTTAGGTCAATAAATCAAGAACCAAATCAATGAGAGACTATGGCAGCCAGATCAATATGTTTGGGCAGAACATCTGGCCAAAAAATCTCTTGGGTAAAAAGAACCACAGTGAACTGGTGACACATGTTTATATTTTGTATGTGGCATACAGATGGTCCTTGTTTTCTAGGATGTGAGAGGCTGTCACATAGAAGAGGGAACGGTCTTGCTCTGCATTGCTTCAGAAGGTTGAACTAGAGCCAGTGGGTGGAAGCTACAAGACAGATACCTCCAACACAAGGAAAATATTTACATCAAACAGAGCTATCCAAATTGGAATTTTAACCCTAGGTTGGTAGTTAACAGTTGGAAAATTAAGGTTTGGGGAGGTGAAGTAGACATGCAGTCCCAAATACAAATGTTTTTAGGGGTCAGGAGAATAATGGATACGAGCAAAGAACTTAGCCTAAACATCAAGGAGTGGTAGCAAACTCAAGAGCACATGCACTGTCTAAGAAGACAGCAGTTAGTTGGTTCCAGTAGATTGGTACCACAAAGATATATGAGCTCTGTGTTGCAGGATCTTCTGGTTTTTCAAAAAATACTTTACAACTTAAAAAAAAAAAAAAAAAAAAAAGTATAGCCCAGAGAAAACACTTCTGATAGTGAGATCTATCCCCACGGCTTTCAGTCAGTGACTTCCAAGAAGATAATAATGGTGAAGACAAAAAGTACTTGTTTAATGAGATACAAGGTGAAAAGCTCTTCAGCAGGTGCTCTTTTATTGGATCTTTACTGCCACCACTGGAATTAAGACAGTAGGTATTTTATTTTATTGATGGGCAAAATAAGCTCAGAGATGTCAAATTGCCCAATGCTAGAAAAGGGCAGAGCACCAAACCTGGTTTGACTCTAAATCATGTGTACAACCAGGCCACTATTAACTTCAAAATTATATGATCTACAAACCATAAAGTGGATTTCCACTTAGCAGTAAAAGGAAACAAACTACTAAAACATTCTAAAACATGGATAAACCTCAAAAACATATGCTAAGTGAAAGATGCCAGATGCATATTATTTATTTCCATTTATATGAAATATCAAGAAAAGGAAACAGTATAATAAGAAAAATAGATTGCCTGAGGCTGAGGGTGGGACAGGAGACTGTGATGGGCAGGACAGATTCTTTGGGTTGATGGAAATGTTCTAAAATTGGATTGTAGTAATGGTTACACCACTCTTTAAATGTGCTAAAAATCATTGAATTGTACATTCACAATGGCACTTAAATTTTATGGTATGTAAATTACACCTCAAAAATACATGTGTAATATAAAATGTTGAATATGTCAGTGTTATAAAATAAAGTCTTCATATTACAAAAAACTTAGATGATTCAATTTATGATAATTTCACCCTCTATTTTTAAAGGTCACACATTGAAGATTTTTATCTGCATACGCCAAGAGGTTGAAAGATCTCTACATAGGCAGTAGTCCTTTCTAAATGCCACATACATGATAGAGGGGCTGCCCAGAAGGCCCATTGCCCACTACCTATTCAGACATAAATCCCCAGGAATTTTAAGTTTAAGTTCAAAATATGTAGTTAAGCACACAAGTATCCACCAGAATTCACTACATTTCAAACCACTTTATTTTTTGTGGCCCCTGGGTCAAGAATCCTGGATTAAAAGTCATTCCAAGAAGTTGACACACTCCTTGCTCTCTGGAACATGTAAAAAGTGCTTTGTTTTAATTTTATACTTTGCCTTTTTCTTCATTGCATCAGATCTTCAGCCAGCTTGGAAAAAGTGCAAGAGCCTCTTAAGCAGGCAATAACTCTAGGGTCAGCCAGCTGGAACATCTTGGCTCCGTTCCCACCCTCGTGGCTATGGTGCTATGCCATTGTTTTAATGTCAGAACCCAGTCCTAAAACCCCATTTCACACTGCACATACCACAAATGTCCCTTATGGATATGGATCACAATATAAGTCATTGTTTCAAGAGCTTTGCCATCATGTGGCCTTCTAGTCCCTTGTGAAACATATATGGTGGACGGAAAAAAACCCAACCTGATGACATCAGTGGGCCACATGCAGTGAATTCTGAGCTGGGATAAGAGGAGCAAAATTTGCATTACATATAGTCCTGGGCAGCAATAGCTAACAGTTTTCTAAATGAAATAAGGTTTTTGAACCAAAGCAGGATGCCTAAAATACCGTTTGTTCATGGGGAAGGGGATCAGGAGAGAACACACTTGACTTACGTGTTTTTTCCATTATGCTCACACTAGGTCCCTCGATCTCCTGGAGCTTTGTGTAAACACTGATTTTATATTCTGTGTCAGGCTGGAGGCCATAGAAGCAATGCCTGGTTGTCCCTCCACCCACAGTGGATTCTTGCTTTTGTGGATCTGTAATAAAAACAGAACAAAATATACGCATATGAAATTATTTTGAAAAACAGCCATCCGTACGTGATTTGCTCCTAAAATGCTTAATACACATACATCAGATAACTCCAGAATGAGTTATACTTGTTTGAAGTATTGTATCTTTTTCCAAAGAGTCCAGATATCCACTGATATTTTTCGATTGAAAATCACATTTTACAAGTTCAAAAACGAAACTTACTATTACAAGACTTCTGAGTCAATCCTCTACTGAATGAAGAACTGTTAATGCACATAATCATATGCACACATGTTAATTGATCTGTTGGACAGGTGTGAATGTGAGGGCATTTATTTTTTTTAAAAATCTGAACTCCCTTTCATTCAACAGGATTCTCCAAAACACAGTCAAATGATTACAAATTTTGTACATTCTTTTGGCTCTATACAACCCATTACCATTCAACAGGATGCACTTGTAGGCAGTGGTCTAAAGATACAAGCATAGAGTAATAAATTATAGGATTCTAGGTAGTCCTCATGCCTTCCGTCCAGGAGGTGGGTTTCCAGGGTCTCAGAAGCCTCATCCATGGGTCCAGGTTGTTTTCAAAGCTGCCACAGCTGCAAGCAAGAGCTTGGAGCAGCACTGGGACCACCGACAGCCCCCAGACTGGCCAATATCCGCCCTCTCAGCCTTGACTTTTAACTGACACCCATGATCTCTTTCAATTACAAAGAAGAGTTCAGAGGAGGCCCTCCAACTCCTTGCATCCACTCTGAAAATCCTTTTCTATTCTCTTAAAATCACAATTGAAGGAAAAAGACATGGTGCTTAAGTGGCTTGGGGGCATACACGCTGTACAGCTCAGCCTCCCAACTCCTGGTTCTGAGGTTCTTTTTGTCTACCAAGGGACGTGTCATAGACAGCCAATTCCACATAGCATCTTCTCTTTTTCTACACCATGGCAGAGGCACAAAGAACTAGGGAGACCTGACTAACTGCTGGTTCCTTTCTTTGTTACCACTCCCATAGCAAAATCACTGTGCCTCTCCTGAAAGAACTAGTACTGGCCCGTGGGTCTGGAGTCTGGAAAAGGTGGATTAATTATATTCATCATTTCTTGTGGGCTTACCATATGCCAGGTGCTGTGCTTGGTAAATAATAACAACAGCAACAAAGCTAATAATAGCCAACCTTGAATAAATGCTTATCATGTGCCAGGCAATATTCTAAGGATTTCATATGTATTAACTCATTTGATCCTTATAACATTTATAATTATTCCCAATCTAAATACAAGAAACTGAAAGTCAGAAAAAAAATTTAAGAACTTCCCCAAGTCCTTCCTTACACTAAGTAGCAGAACTGAGGTATTTTTGTTGATAGATAATAGTTGTACATATTTTTGGGATTCATGCGATATTTTGATACCTGTATACAATATGTAATAATCAAATCAGGAAACTGGGATATCCATTACCTCAAGCATTTATCTTTTCTTTGTGTTGGGAATATTACAATTCTTCTAAGCTATTTTGAAATATAAAATAATTTTTTTTTTTTTGAGACAGGATCTCACTCTTGTCACCAGGGCTAGAGTGTAGTGGCACAATCAGAGCTCACTGCAACCTCAAATTCCTGGGCTAACGTGATTCTCCTGTCTCAGCTTCCTGAGTAGCTGGGACTACAGGTACACGGCACCACGCCTCATTAATTTTTTTATTTTATTTTTCATAGAAACTGGGTCTCACTATGTTACCCAGGCTGGTCACGAACTCTTGGCCTCAAGTTGCCCAGGCTGGTCTCAAATTCCTGGCCTCAAGCAATCTTCCAGCCTCGGCCTCCCAACGTGCTAGGATTACAGGTGTGAGCCACTGTGCCTGGCCCAATAAATTATTTTTAACTATAATTTCCCTACTATACTATCAAATATTAGAACTTATTTCTTCTATCTCTGCGGTCCCCAGTCCCCAGGCTGTGGACTAGTACTGGTCCATGGCCTGTCAGGGACCTGGCTGCAGAGTTCCGCCGTCCTCCATCCACCCCCACCGCCCCTGTCTGTGGAAAAATTGTGTTCTATGAAAGTTGGGAAGGAGGGGGGCCCACAGCAGGAGGTGAGTAGCAGGTGAGCCAGCGAAGCTGCATCTGTATTTACGATTTACAGCCGCTCCCCAGCCTCGCATCACCTCCTGAGCTCCGCCTTCCCCCTCCACCCCATCTGTGGAAAAGTTGCCTTCCATGAAACCAGTCCCTGGTGCCAAAAAGGTTGGGGGCCACTGTCTATCTAACTGTATTTTGTACCCCTTAACCGACTTCACTTCAACCCCCTGAATTTAAAACTCAAAAGCCTAGCCTCAGAGGATGCTGCTCTAATTTCTACTAATGTATTATAAAACAATACAAATTAAATATATAATTTTTCAAAATGAAACCATCTGAGAGCCGCTGAGTACAGAATAAATATGCAAATATGATGGCTGGAGGAGATTAGACAAGGAGTCCTATGACTCAGTGTTGTAATCACTCCATTGGATGTAGCCTACTTTGGTGGCTTTAATTACTGAAGAGTTTCAAAAGTGTTTTCTTCATAGGCATAGAGAGTTTATTTTTTTGCCACAATGGATAACTGGTCAAAAGGAAGACTCACTGCTACTGTGAAAACAATTATTCAAATTTCCCTCTAGCTTCATCTTCTGATTCATAAATTGTATCTGTTTAATCAAAACCTTATAAAGCTTTATTTCCAGGAATTTAAAAACTAGTGTAAAAACTGCATTGATTAAATATATTACACATATTATTTAGTGGTTAAAAAAGAACTATCCACTCCTTCAAAATGTTACTTGCAGAGGAGTTTATTAAAAATAAACAGAATATAGAAAATCTAAAAACAGATCAGTTGCTTTTTAAGTGTAAAATGCCAAAATGTCAAATAACATTTACCTATTTTTCAAATATCAAACCTATATTTCAATTTATATTTTAATATGCATATACTGAAACCAAATGTATGTGTATTACAATATGTATATATCATAGTAAACATAACACATGCCATTTAAAATTTTGTCTATAGACAAATCCTGACCGTTAAAAATACAATTAAATTAAAGCCATTTGTTAAATGGACTTTTAAATTTATTTTTATATACTGTGGATACTAAAGAGTTTCAGAAACAAACTTTATAATATAATCTTTATTAATTTATTTTTCAGAATGAAATACTGTCTAAGCATATATTATGTAAAATCGTGAAATACAAAAATTGTTAAAGTGTTTGTGAAATGATATACTACTGTGAAAGGAGTTTGATAGTAAGCCTGGTTCCCAGGCTCATAATCTCACAATAGCTGTTTCTCTCTAACCCTTAACCATCCTTTAGAGCATCCTGGAAGGTTCTGTGAGCACCTGTAACACAAACATTGCCTGAATCCTGTGCATGGATCATATTATTCTATCTTGACAAAAGCCTCCAGAGACTCTCCAGGAATCAATTCTAGAAATGTATTTTTCTGTCCTTTCCTACTTCATGTAGATACCCATGCATTTAAAGACCACTGAAAACAGAAGATAAATAGATTTTACCGCTAAAAAATATCTATTAAATATAAACCATTAGAAAACTGGAACAAGCACTGTAAGATTAACGGCCAACAGTATCAGTTTGATTCCCAATACTAGCAAAGAGGGGCTACATGAATGGGGTGTACCCATGTTGCTTTTGGCAAGTGCAATTCAGGTCTAATGGCTTTGCCTTAAAGGAAAACATTTAAACTGATCAAATGATGACTAATTTCCTCAATCTTTCATGCCAAAAGCAGAAAGTTAATTTATTTTTTTGGAACAGGGGAAAAAAAATCTGCTTTTATTTGTGCACTCATTCTTATGAAGCAAGGCTAAATATATTCTCTGAATTATTATTATGCTGATAATGATGCCACCAACTTGACTTACCATAATGTTCTACAGATAGATACTGAGGTCCACAAGCAAAGGATATCGAGGACCCATGAAACTACTCTGATATTTACACTCCCCAGGTCTCTCAAATACCCTGATCCCCAATCATAATGTCACTGCTTCAAAAAGTTTAATTTTGAGACTAGGTTTTGTTTCATATGACTTTTTTTTTTAATCTGGTCCTTGGTAAGGTAGCTTCTCCACTATGCTGCATTTCTCTATCTTTGTCAATGAATAATACTGCAAAATTGACATCTCAGCACCTAATTAGAGAAGACAAGCGGAGCATCCTTCGAACCTTTTTCTAAGTAGGCTATAAAGAAGTTCACCAAGTTATGGGGATCAGGGAGGCAATGGAGTATTTGGGCCCACATGGCATAAAAAATATATGAACTTGAAGTGAAACACTACTTCCAACCGTAGGTTCCAAGTTTACTCAAAAACAGCAGGCAAGAAGGACAGAGTCCCAGAACATCTGCAGAAGTGATGGGCGCTCTCACAGGGTTCTGAGTTACCCAAGACCAACCAAAGTCTCTCACTTTGGTCTGTCCTCGAATTAACCAAAAGCCTATAATTTAATTTGGCAAGTCCATGACTGACTCAAAAGCAGATTTTTATTTCAGTCTTTCCTCAGAGGACTTTGTCCTTCTGGTAATCTTTTTTTTTCCCCCTTCTTGGCCATAAAAATGTCATAATATTTACATGGGTAGAAGACATCTGTTGTTTTTGACTGTCTGGCATCTAATTCCTCTTTTTTTGAATCCATTCCTTCCTACTCTTGGTCTTTATGGCTTGGGGAGGATTGAATACCACCTCCACCTCCCACTGCCACCACCACGAGATACAGGGGTGGGAGACAACCAGGTCCAGACAGCTGGTTTATTTCATGCCCTTGAACTCAATGACAGATTTAGGGGTCTGTGACCCAAACCAGGCCAATATGACTCAGTCCCTGGACTTCTGTTGGAACTATTGAGAAAGAGAAGCTCTCCTTTCATCAAGACTGTTAAGCTGGAAGCTGGGAGGGTGTAATTCTGGATCTGACTCACAGAGCCTGGCTGAGAATGAAGGCAGAGGAGAAGAAAGCAGAAAAATGGAACAGGACTTTATCTCCAAGACATTGCTTGAACACCTAGATCCAGCTGTGCCTGAAGGTAGAGACTTTTGGACTTCTCAGTATATTAGCCAATACATTGACCCTTTCGATTAAGTTCCTTTCATCCAGGTTTCGTGTATATAACAAACAAACCTGAATGATACAGCCTGGCTACTGTACTCACAGAAACTTTGGACATTTTTGGGTATTGCCTCAGTTAATAACCTCAAATGAAGTAATTTTACAGAAACTGAAGTCCAGAGAAGAAAGCTGACCAGCAGTTGTGGTTATAGTGGAGACTTTTCCACTGATTTCATCTCGGAATAAAAGTACACACGATCAGGCTATGGAACATACATGGGGAAGAAACTGGAACAATTTTTACGAATTTGACACAGGCATTTAGAAATAGATCGACCTAGAATAAAGCTTTTCTCCAATAGCTGGAGGAATTGGGTCCCCTATCTCCCTAGTCCTGGTGGAAGGACTAAAATTTTTGCAGGGGCAGCATATATATGTAATACATGGAAGAATGGACGTTTTACCACAGGTCCTTTAAAGGCAGTAAGTCAGGATGGTGACCACATTTCTCTGTAAAACTCCACTAATTCTTCCCCATTCCAAAGTAGAAAGAATATTCCTTGATCTAAATTGTGTAAGTTAAAATATCTAAACGCATTCCCTACTGCCACCCCAACACTCACTCCGCCACCAAACATGCCTTTTCAAAGTTGTCAATTATAATCTCTTGCTGTCCAGTTGATAAATAATATTCAGTAAGACAACTGGGTGAAGGAGATGTAGGCTAATTTTTCTCATAAATCTCTCAGCTATGAATGTTGATGAGAAGTAATTTGAACAACACTTTTGTTCATTCCTGTTTAATTGAGACTATAAAGTCTCAGTCGAAAGGTTTCTGGCAGCCTAAAAAATAATACTGAGGGAGTACAAGTTAACTTAACTTGAAGATAAAAAGCAAATGTGGACTCATGGTCTCTGCCAGCAAAGATCTTGGCTTCACAAAGAGCTTATTGCAGTTTCAGATTGCTGGCTCAACGTTATCAGACAAATCGATCATATGCTATGATAAAAATCTCATGGCTGCTTTACAAATATGCTCAATTAAAAGAATTTAATAAAAAGTACTTCTGAATCTTGCTAATTCCATTGATGAAGCCAGTTTTAATACATCTTTATGTCAATCTGTATAGTTATAATTTTTACGAAAGGCAATGAGTAGCCACAGGAACCCAAGTCCCTTCATTTCAACCTCTTAAATGATATAAAAGGACAAAAGTATTGTGGGGTAGTGTGGGAGCGTGGTTATTACACTTAGTAAATTTTTAAGGCTTAACAAATACCACTAAATGTCAACCCTTCCATATTAACGTATAACTTGTAGAGATATATGAAATATAACTCTTCAAGATGTTGCAGTTGTTCTCAAATAGTTGCATATGCCTTATCTACTTCTGCTTAAGCATCCCATAAATCACATTTAACACAACCACAAAATCCATGTGACTTGTCCTGACTTTCTCTTCCTCAGTGCTTATTCCAGATTAGAGCTACTCCCTTATGTCTAGCCCATGTCAAGCTGGAGGGATGCTGACATGTACACAGGGAATCAAGGAAGCTGTGGCCCAGCAGGTCTATTAGGACAAATGCTCTCAGTACTTCCCTAAACTGTGTTCTCTCCCTTATAGATCAGATTGAAAGTAAGATTTACGGATTTTGAATGTAGTAGCCAGGAATATGGGCTACTAAATCCAGGCTTTCCAGACGTAACATAATTAGCTCTTTGTGCTTTTTTTAAAACGGGAGAACCAAGATCATTTGTCTAGAAAGAATGGACTAAATTTTAAACAATTTCACTACCAAGTTTGGAAGATAAAAGAAAAATCATCTGGGATTCTCTAGTGTTTGTTATAATCCCCACAAAATAACAAGATATATCTTTTCTACTGTTTATACAGATCTGATAAAAATAATTTTCATTATTTGATTTAATCTTCCAAATATTGTTCATTCTGAACATATGAAAAGAGGATTAAAAGGCCCCAGATGATATTCATTTTTTCCCCTGGAATCAGCCTTTTGTTGTTGTTCTTGATATTTTTAATGAAGACAAGGAGACATTCTTAGTGTTTCAACTTTTGAACAAAGTCCCAAATATTAGACGTACTTGTGAACTGTAGGGCTGAAGGACTTGTTCATCATGGTGTAGATGCATTAAACCTTCTCCAGAATGAGAGTTTGCTGTTCACCAATTATCCTCCCCCAAAAAATAAACACGAAGAAAAACATTAAATTCAAGCCTGATCCCTATGGAGTGAATACCAAAATTATAGTGCCATACAATTTTAATGTATGTTAGTCCTGGCTATTTGGCTGCTACTACCAATACCAGTTAACATTTCTTGGGTTCTCCCTGTGTGCAAGGCACTATTGCAAGTGCATTAGACCAATTAGCTTAATCTTCACAGAACCTAAAAAATTGGCACTGTGGTTATATCCATTAACAGATAAGAAAAACCCTCCCTTATTTCCTTCCTTCCTTCCTTCCTTCCTTCCTCCCTTTCTTCCCTTAACCAGCCAGTCTGACTCCATGTGCTACATAATTGACCACCATACAAACTGCTTCCTCATGAAAAGGGCTCTTGTCTAATGTTACTTGTGTGTTGTCCACAGTGATTTGTATAGAACCAAGTACATGAGTGCTTAACAGAAACATAGGTGGTGGATTGTACTTACCCTGGCGGGATTCTATAACTATCCTGTAGGCTGTGGCATGACGCTGCATCTGCCACTGAGCACACAAGCTGGTCATTTCAATCTGGTTGGCTTGGAGATTGGTCACACCCAAGAACCCTATAATGAAATAGAAGCATAACTGTATCCCACTTCAGACAATGCCACAAATGTCCCCAAGTCTGACATGAACTTATAGTAAAATTTCCATTCAAATCTCCATACTCAGAGGTGAGAAATCCATCAACTTGCAATAAGTTAGTGTACAAAAGATAAATAATATTTTATGACTTGAGAAAACAGGTTTCAAAACACTATGCATGCTATGGTCTGTGATATTTATAAATGAAAAAGGAAACACATAGTCACAGGAAAAAGACCAGAGGCAATGGATGGTGAAATTATGGGTGATTTTTAATCTTCCCTCTTTATTTGTGTTTTCTAAGTATTCCACAATGAACATATAATACTTTTATAATAAAAAAGTAAATGCAGTATGTGCTTATCAACCAATGAGATAGCCATGGCTTAAACAAAAGGGAACATCAAAGCAAACATAATGGAAATGTTGTTAACCTTTTAATATTACCATGGCTATCATTCTCAAGAGTGGGGTAGATACTGTTGATAGCACCTAGGACTGTTTTAATTAGCACACAGCTGAACCATTTTTATTTTGGTCATTTATGTATTATCTTTAATGTGTATTAAAAATTCTAACCTGTTTGGTCTAATTATACGAGTTTTGAAAAGTATTTAGGTCAAACACTGTAAGTTGATTTGAAGAAATACGTTAAACAGATGGTGCAGAGGTGTAACAAACTTCGAGAACATGGAACATACATGCTGGAGTTTGGAAAACACTGCGTTTTCCATGGGTGTCTGGGAGTGGTGTATGCCAGTGAGAAGTCCCAGATGGTAGGCAGGCGGCATGAAAACCCTTAAAAGAGTAGAGAAGAAAGTCCTCTAAGTGGCTGGCATGGCATGTACTTTTGATGGATGGGGGGTGTGTGTGTGTGCACACACGCACAAGTGGATGGAGCGATGGCTCTGAGAAAAGACAAACTTCTCTGTGACCCAACTTTCACGTTGGCCATGTCAGGCTACAGGCTGTTTGGAAAATATCACCTCATTTGAAAAATGCCAACAAAGATTTTCCAGAAGGAAATCCTATCTGCAATGGTCAAGCCTATGTGAAAGCCAGGTGCCGACACGCCGTCTGCCAACCAGGACTCTGAATACGCTGAGTAAAGAGCACACCTTTCTTTCCAGGAAGCCTCATCCAGAAAGGATAACACTGAGGAAAAGAAAAACCAACGGCCCAAGGGAAGCAGGGGTTGAGATACAAGTGACAGTGAAAACAAAGCAGTAAAACCCCCGTGGGGACGCGGTGACCGGACATGGCTCTTACATGTCTTCACCAGGCCTGACAAGGCGTCGCTGAAGCCGGAGGCCTGGGAGGCAAATATTTTCACGTTGTAATCCATTCCGCTGAGGAGGTTTGTGATAAGAATGGTGTTAATGTCAGCTCCCACAAAAGTTTCCAGTGTTGGGCCTGGAACTAAAGGAAAAAGAGTCTACATTTTAGTTACCACAGAATATGGAAAAATGGAAGCGCTCTTGGAGCAAACTGTACTCACTCAACTGCTTTTCAGTCACCTGGGATCATACAGCAGGCAGATGGGATCATACAGGGGCAGAGGTCTGAATCTAGTCTCAGCTGGCTCTAAATTCGAAATCCTGCATATGTGCCAGCCATGTTAAAGGTTATGTTACAGACCTAGTCCTTTTTCCAAATATAGTTTTTGCCATTGTTCTTATTTTAAAAAGTTGGTTCACCTTGCAGTCCACCATCCACCAATTGTGAGCTACTATCTTGTAACAGGCAATCAAGGCACTCGCCCAATTGAAGAAAGAATTCTCAATTGTCCCTTCTTAGACACCCAACTTTGTCCCCAGCAGTCACGCAAGCAAATTTTATCATGGAGACCAGGCCATACCTTGCCACATGGGGACCAGCATGAGTGTTACCACTGTAGTTCTATATACTCCTTTTAGGATTTTTAATACCAGATAGATGATGCTTTTATCCCAAGGCCCTTGATCATCTGGCTTTTTCAGGCCTTTGCATCTTTACCTCTGTTTCAACCCAGTGGGGTCTTTAATGAACTATGAAAAATATTTCTTGCTAAATCCTATACAAATTTATTTACCTCCTACCTCCGTTACATGCTCATTCTTTAAGAGTTCTAAGTTAGTGACAAGTTCCTAACATACTCACTTTCATCCAGAAGACGGCTTCCAACAATATATTCATACATTTGGTACACATGTGTTATCTCAGTAGCGATTTTCCCATTCCCCAAACAGTGCAAATGATCATGTATAGTTCTCCCACTTGGCCTAGAACAGGATTTTTAGCTTCTGAACTATTGACATTTTGGGCTGAATAATTCTTTATTCTGGGGCGAGAGAGTTTTATAAGTTGTAGGATATTTAACCTACCCAATAGATGCCAGGAGCAAGTCCCCATGCCCCCTAGTTGTGACAATCAAAAATATTTCCATTGAGGGACAAGTTACACCAACTGAGAACTACTGGCCTAAAACAAAGCTATTTGAGCTCAGGAAACCTGATAAATACTTGTAAAATGATCCAAAGATCCAATTCAGCAAGACTATCTTGCAAATGAACACATGTCTCAGGCCTAAAGCAAAGTGATAAAAAAAAAAATTGGGGATGGTTCACAAAGAATCAACCAGGAGCAAACTTGTGCATCATTCTGATTACCTCTACCCTAAACTAACACTGACCATGCTAGAAAAACCTTCTTTTCAGAACAGGTAAGAGGCTTTTTCTACTTCCTTAAAAGAATTAATAAAATCAAGCATACATAAAATGTTAGAAGAAAATAATTTATCTTGAAAGACATTTTAAGTGTCTACTCATGACACCAATAATATTACAAAGCATTACTTACCACTGACGGGTTTGTAGACAACCCTATAGCCCTTTACGGGGGCAGATGGTGGATCCCATGTAATTCGCAACCGGTTATACCATTCCTCTGACACCCGTAAGTTTTGGGGAGCAGAAGAGGGCACTGAACAGGAAAGAAAAGGGAAAATAGGGATTCAGTGTACTTTCCTTCTGTATGACCTACGCTGTTGTCACCGAAACCTAAGCTGTCTTCCCACAAGGTTAAAAATATTTACAAGGGAAAGTGCACTAAAACACACAATGAGAAGCCTTTGACGGTCTGAGGTTGTTTTAAATATTAAATATACAGAAAAGAATTGCTTTTGTGACAAAACAGTTTTATCTGAAATTCAGAAGTTCATTCAATGCCATTTTGGCCCACTTTCCTTCAGTTAATTTTAAGTAAAATTGAATTGAATAGTGTTTACTAAAAATTTCTGTCAACATGCCCCTCAGTTCCACCATCAAAATACACGTGTACGGCAATATTGAGGGTGAGGGTCACACAATATTAATGATGATTATTCTCAGAGGTAAGATTCTGGCATTTTTTTTTTTGCTTTTATCTTCATATTACCTATATTGTTTGAAGTTTTACATTATTGTTTATCAATTTTTATCAAAACATTAAAGTCATTTTTATGGAGGACCTTTGCAAAATTTTTTGCGTATTAATAGATATTATCATTATCATTTTGTTGGTCGAATTTAGTTGTGGTTGAACACCGCTTACAATAAGTAGACCATCCACTAACACTTTGAAATAATTTTACTATATAGAGATTGTTACACGTCATAGCATTTCTGGAATGAGATTTAAGTCATATTGCTATAGCAATATTCTTTCAATAGTCTTTATTTGTGCTAGGTAAATACCACTCGATTTTCTTGTTTAATTGTTTAAGTCTACAGTTTTCAAACAGTTATAGTTTATAGCAGCAAAATACCAAACTATGCTAGAAATTCCAAGGTATAGGTCAAATCAAGACACCAATGTAGAGGTAAAAGTGAAAAGCTTGAAACCCCCATACAGCTCTGCTCTTCCCTTTTCCTTCTCTCCTTCCAAATGACCCCATAGCCAGTCTGAGGACTTACAACCCTCTGGGTGATCCTTAGCAAAATGTGCAGGCTTGGTGGGAGTCCGGGTGGAGGCACATCTAGCTCGGGCATGGGGAGGGCAGAAGCGGTGCCAGCACTATTAAGTGAGAAGACGATACCTATTTGCTTGGTTGAGTAGAAATTAAGACTGTGGGCTGCAGAATTTCAATGACCTGCACAGACTTAGTTGAAAACTCCACATTTAGGTGCCCAGGTACAGAATTCAGCCCTTGACATCATTCTGCACCTAATCACACATAGCTATTTCATAATTATGATGGATTAAAGATGGTCACACATTTTTTGACCCTCTTTCCATTGAGAGGCAGAGGCTATGACTCTCTCTTTGAATCTGGGTGTGTTCTGTGACTACCTTGACTCACAGTCTGCAGCAGAAGCGACATTCTACTAGTTCCAGGCATGTCCCAGCAATTTCCACTTTCTGCCTCTTGGAACTCTTGCTCTTCGGGTCCCAAGTGTCCATGTAAGAAATATGACTACCCTACTGGAAAGACCACATGGACTGGCTCGGAGATGAATGGAGAGAGAGACTCAGCTGAGTCCAGCCTTCTAGCTGTCCCCACCAAGATGCCAGGCATGTGGGCGAAGTTGTCTTGTACCCTCCAGATCAACCCAGCCACCAGGTGAATACCACCAGGTGAAGTTAATCAATCCCACGTGCAGCAGAATTATTTCCAAGCAAGGCCTGCCTAATTTCCTGACCCATGCAATAGTGAGATGGAATAAAATGATCACTGTTTTAAGCCATTAAGTTCTAGGGTAGTCTTTATGCAAGTATAGACAATCCTAACTGTAATGAAGACAACTAAGACTCTTTAGAGCTTTAACCAAGGGTTCTCATGTATCCTCCTCATTTAATGATCATGGCCAATTCTTCTAAAAAAAACATTGTATGACTCTTCCTCTATGCCACACAGTGCTGCAGGAGCTTGGCACACAGAGGTGGACAGGATAGATGAGGTCCCAGGCTCTCGTGATGCTTGTCTTCCAAGAATGGGAGACAGATGACAAGCAAGTACATGAGTAAGCAAGAAAATACCAGAGAATAAATAATGTCATAACATGAGCAGAAAACAAACAAATAAACAAACAAAAACCAGGACAATATCATAGAGAGTGGGAGCTACTTTGCAAGGCACCGTCAGAAAAGGCTGAGGAGGTGACATTGAGCTGAGACCAGAATGACAAGAAAAATGCAGACACGCAAACATCTGGGCAAAGGTATTCCACATGGAAGGAATCGCTAGTGCGTAGGGCCTAAGGCAGGAATAACCTTAAAGAGTTCAGTGGCAAGCAGGAAGGGAGGCCTGGCTGGGGGAATTGCTAGGAGGTGAGATCAAAGAGATCAGCAGGCTCCAGCTCATGCAGGTTTTGTAGGCTGTGGGAAGGATGCTGGATTTTATCCTGAGTTCAATGGCAAGCCACTGAGCCACTGGGTGGCTTGAAACAGAAGCATGACATGAGGTCATTTTCATTCTGAGAAGCTCCCCAGGCTGCTGCAAGGAGAATAAAGGATGGCCAGAGTTGAAGCAGCAGGACCCATTGGGAGGCAAGTGCACCCATCTAGGCAAGAGGGACAGAGTGTGGCTTGGACTAGGGTGGACCCATCAGATGAAGAGCAAGCGGACAGGCATGCAGAATGCATTTTGGTGAATCAACAGGATTTGTGATAAATTAGATACTGGAGAAGAAAAACAGAGTGCCTTTTCAAGTCTTAGTTTTTACAGACAAGAAACTGAAGCCCAGAGCAGTTAAGCAACTTGCCCAAAGTCACATAGCTTGTATGTGTGAAGACAGGATGCCGACACAGATTTTCTGTTTTTAAATCTCTTTTGCTCTTTTCACGACATTATACTCTTTCAGGGTGCGCTGCAGGGGACGAGCATTTCCAATTAATTAGTCAGCTAGTATCCAAAGGGAGAAAGCGTCACTTACAGGTTTTTCCAGGGGCAGAGACACTGACACCTTCTCCATCCATGTAGATGGGAGTCACCGTGACTTTGTATTCAGTGTCGGGAAGCAGAGGCTTCAGAAGGAGATTGTTCTGGCTTCCAGGCACCATAACCTGAACACAAAAGCAAAGGACCGTGGTCTCAGTGAGATCCTCCCCTGTTCCCAGTGAACTATAACTTTAGGCATTTTGAAATAACCAAAAGCAAGGAGATGTGCTCAGAGAATGGTGAGAAAAGAAAGCGCATTCGTGCAAAAGCATAGCTCTCTGACATTCCCCTCATAGTAACCCTTAGTGTACAATCACTAATATGGAAAGTTTAAATTTGAAGATCTTAGGCTGTAAGGAATATTCTTCTCTCAACATCTTCTCTACATTTGTAAAGTATCCAGAAGAGAGAATAATGGCCCGTTTAGCTAGCAGGTGTTTACGGACAGGGAGTGTTCATTCTATAACCCAGCCTGCTGCTTATCGTTTTTGATTCCTCTTAAGTATCCTCTTGCAAATTCAGCTTTCCATTTTTTTTCTCTTTCAGAGATAATCAGACCCCAGCATTTCCTTCTTTCAATTAGAAAGCATGGATCCTAGCCAAGAGCAACAGAACCACGCACTGAAGCCAAGTTCTCGAGTTGAAGCATATTTACCAGCAACACTAAAGAATGTTGCAACTTTTTTTTTTTTTAATTTCTGAAAGGAGATGTCTTCCTCAATCTGGACTCACTGTCACTCTGTGTCTAAAAGGCTGCCAAAAAAGAAATGCAGCGGTGGGGTGGACGTCGCACAAGCGTGAGTGCAACGCACTCTGTGGCGTGACTGTGCAGACTCTGGCATCCCGAGAATAGTGTGGACGAGAAAAGCCACATGTCCTCAATGCTGAAACCACAAAACTTTCTGTCTGTGCTCCAGTCGTCAGATGCTGGCACATCACTAGGCCATTTAGGAAACTTAATCATGGCTGGAAAAGCGCTAGGATGTTAAGAACTGACCCAAATGGGTTTAAGGGAGTCACAAGACCAAGACAGCTGGAGATACTTTCCCATTCAAGGGCTGGGTAAGATGCCAGCAGGCAAAGGGCAGTGCTGTCTACTTCTGGATGAAGGAAGGAACCTATAAATCATGGAATAAGCCCTAGAAAGCCTCAAGTTGAACCCAGAAGCAGCTGTTGCTAAGAGATTGCTAAGCTCTTAAAAGCAATATTTTTTAATACGAAAAAAGGAAGTCTGAATTAGGTGACTTTATATTGGATTAATATGATTTTGCTCCTCGTAGAAAAGGACATTGAAATGTACAGGGTTGTATTGATGTGTGGACTTGGGGTCCTGGGAGTGAGATATTTTAAAAGAGGATCTGTTTGATTCTAGGATGATTTAGACAACCCTGGCACTAAAGATACATAAAAGGAGAACTAGGGTTGCCCTGACTTGTGTTATGCCATCCATGTAGCTTCCTCCAGGGTGTTCCTCTTAGATGCAACTCCTCTGGCGCGCAGAACATGGGCATTCGTTCCAATCTGTCTATTTAGCGAACCACCCATGTTGATGTTCCTTAAGTAAATTCATCTCTCAATTGGAGAAGCACATGGCCTGGGAACCAATCAAATTTAGCCTGTGGAGTACCAAAAAGAAGTGTCAATATTTTGGAGAACTCATTTAGCTTGCCAGGAAGTAGCTGCTGTGATTTATAATAATGACACTCACCTAGCAATTATTACATGTCAGGTGCTATTTTATGTATTCTAATACAGTATAGGTTAAGTGTCCCTTATCCAAAATGCTTGGGACCAGAAGTATTTCAGATTTCAGATTTTTTTTTTTTTTGGATTTCAGATTATTTGTATATACATAATGAGATGTCTCAGGGATGGACTCGAGTCTTAAACACAAAATTAATTTATGTTTCATATATACCTTATACATATAACCTGAAAGTAATTTTATACAATCTATTAAATAATTTTGTGCGTGAAACAAAGTTTGTGTGAAATCCTTGTGCAAAGTTTTCTACTTGTGGGGTCATGTCAATGCTCAAAATTTTTCAAATTTTGGAGCCTTTCAGATTTTGGATTTTCAGATTAGGGATGTTCAACCTGTAATTTGCTTAATCTTCACCACAATCTTTTGAGGACAGGAGTATCATTACACTCACTTTACAAATGGGGAAACTGAGGCCCACAGAGCTGTTGAGTAAAGAAGCCATATTGAAACCGCAGGAATCTGGTCTGGGCCTTGCTTTAAACTTTGCCCTATTAAACTCCAGGACTGCACTGTTTGAACCTTCTCACCCTAATGATAGTCATTCCCAAGAGTCAAATGGAAATCTCCCTTGGGTATGCAAAGTTCCTTATGCTTGACTTCTGCTTGTTTGGACAAAGCAGAGTGAAAAAATGTGCTCCTACTAAAAACAAATGCTGCGGGTCATAGCAGATGGTGGTTTTATTCCTAAAACAATTCTATAAAATATGCTCGTGGTTAAATGGGATGCAAATATAACCACTAAGCTTCATGTTTTCAATTTTTTCAGAAATGCAACTTCATATCTGGCTCTAGTATCACCCAAAGCTCTTCAGAGCAGCCTGGACCACATCCAGCAAGCTGCTCTTGCAATGGAAAGAGTATTCCCTGCATCTCATTGTGTTTCCATCTTATGAAGCTCAGTTCTAGACAGCAATTCTCAAAATATTTGTGGCAAACGACTAGATGCTGGTGGTGGTATCATTGTTTAAATTCTCATCCATGACAGACAAATATTTGTATAAAATACAATGAAATCAAATTGTTACAAAAGTGATCATGTTCTTGGATTGTTGCAGCAATGTTAAATAGCTATCAACATCTCTAAAAAGATTAATCTTAATACCTGAACTTATCTTGTAGGAGGCTGAGACACATTTTGAGTAGCCCTACTCTAAAAAATTTCTTGCAATTCAGAATTCAGTTCATGGTTGTAGATTCTGACACGTAAGCACTAGGAAAGTCTGGAATCCTTTCCAGCCTTTTATAAATAATTGCGAGACCTCCCTACCTTGACAACAAAATTCAGGGCAATGTCATTGCCACTCCTCCATATTTCAAAGCAGAGTTGAAAGTCAATCCTTATAAAATATTTGATAAGTACTGCAGTTTTATTTCTAAGAGTTCAAAGGTTTTTTTCTTGGAAATATTTGGTAGACTTAATTACATCTAGAAAGTATATAAATACTTGATTTACCTCAACTGGAAAAGTAAATTTAATTTCCCTTCTTTTACATATATTTAAGCTGAACTTTGGTTTATAATGTGATATACATACACTATTGTTCAACTTCAATACACTACCTTATCCTTTCCCCATGTAAATTTAATCAGCTTTTATAGTCAAGGGAAATTTGGCATTCCTCTTATCTGGATATATTTCCTCTCTTGCTTTTATAATATGTTTTAGCCATCTGCCTTTCCCTGCCATGATTCATTATTTTAAGGTATCATTTGGTCCATGTGATTTCAAGACTTTGACATAAGTCTGCAACTGCCTGTCCTACCATAGACTCATAATATAAATTTACATGACACCGACCTTTTGTCTCCAATAATAACACATTACATTTGTATAGCAGTAACACTTCATAAAACACAGATAAAAATTTTCAATCAATCCTCAGGTGAGTCCCTGAGGAGGTGCCTGTAAATTAAGTGTGCACATGACCAATTTAATAAAAATTCACTAAAGGAGCTTGATACTTAAAGAATTCTATAATAGTTTCTCTGTATAGCAAAAAAAAAAAAAAAAGTTTTTCACAGTAAATAATCACCACCAAATTTATCAATATTTTTCATTTTTATTAAAGGTTTGTTTAACTGGGGCAGAGTGTTTAAGACTTTTGATCTTTTTTCCCCTTCATGTAGGTGTCCAAGTATTTCAAAAATAAACAGTGTGAAATGAAAGAAACTAGCAAAGGGAAAATTATCTAGTGACAACCCAAAGTAAATATTATTATTATTTTACCTGGTGTAGCTTACAAGTGCATACATGAGATTAAATTGTTACTCTTTCCAAATTAGCAGGAATAATTCACTAAGAAGGTTAATGTGTTTCTTGGAAAGAGTAAAAAACACAAAGCCAAAAAAATAACCTCTCACTCTGGGAAGTTTTTATGAATCTCATTTTTAGGAATTGAGGACAATAACAGGGAAAATAAAACATCTCAAATTTTATCTTTCATTACCATTCCTAAGCACAATTTTAATTTTTTGGAATTTGCCATTGTATGGTCTGATTCAACCTATTTTGTTGAAGAATTCATTAACATTTCAAAAGTACTCTCAGACCACTTTCATGGGCTTTCTGGCTATTCACAATGGACATGGCTATTCTTGGGGCTATCATTGTGTTCTGTAATGTTTCCTCTCTTGACCAGAAATAAAAGTATTTTCCTTAAAGAATTTTGGGCTCAAATAGTTACGTTTATGTAAGCACATAAATAAAAATAATTTCCCATCAAAGGCTTTGTGAATAAGGAAGGTGAATAAAAGACATTATTCTTGAGCAATAATACATTTTGGGAACTTCTTTCCTCAAGTGTCAAAAATAATATAGCAGAGGGCAAGAAATGCAAGTAATAAAGCTAAATGCAGCATATTTCATGACTAAAAAGAAAAATTTCTTTTGGCTACAAACTAGAGCTATCTGGTCTGGCTGGAAACATGTCTAAGACACAATTTTCAGGTTCTAGACTAAAAGGAATGATGTAGTGTAAATTCAGAAAACATAGGAAGGCCATGATTAAGAGTGTACCAGGTTTATCATTTAGAAAAAGAAATATAGGTAAAACAACTTAAAGAAAACTCAACATATAAAAATCTAAATCCCTGAGGATTAAGATTTAACACCCAGGCTTAAGAATAAATTAGAAATGACTATAAATCTGTTCAATAAGAGTTGATGTCAATGAAAAATATAACTATTTGTTAATAGATGGTATTTTATTAGGGACACTTCAAAGATACCATTTAGAAGACCTTTCTTATGTGCTTTGCTTAAAAGCTTTTATTAGATTCCCGAGGTCAGAAAAGTTTATCTATATTAAACTTTTATATACATATATACATACATATATACAGATACAAGTGTATGGCCTTTTATGACCCAGCTTTGGTGCTCTAACAGGTGGTCAAGGTATCAGAAGCAATATTGGAAATAACTTTCAGAGGCTTTATCAACTTGAAGCAAATTGTACGTGGAGCAAGTTTTGGAGATAGAAAGATCATCAAGAAATCAGCAGTGAAGTTTGAATTAACAGGGAACATTAGTTTCTAGAGATGGCAGAGTCACCAAGAAATGAGTAGTAAAGCTTGCATTTATCTCTGGAGATTGCCTTGTTAGCTCTGTTAGTAAAGCCCGGGAAGTTTCTAGTGAGCTGTATTTATACAGACCATTCCTACCACTTCTTCCGCAGGGTCCCCTTGAGCTGTCAGGTAGGTCACCCTAAACTGCTGCACATTGCTGTCAGAAATGTCCCATTTTACCCGCAGGCTAGAAGTGGTTTCATCACCTACAACCAGGTTTCTGATTCCTGTCTGGAAAACTGGAATAAACACAACCAAGGATTAAAGAACTTTTAACCCATCATATTCCAAAATGAGCCACAGAGACTATTTGTGGAGTGGCAACAAACATCATTTAGTGTTATCTCCATCATATAGACGCATATGAAGCAAGAGCAGCTCTGCTTTAGTGGTTCATGGGGAGTCGTGATACCTACAAGTAGCGAACAAAAATGGGCTTAAGAGATGCTCACAAGATGAGCCCAAGGAGCCCTCAAAATGATCAGCTTTGTATATATACTAGTACGGAGAACTGGAGAGGAGCCCTTGGACTAGTAAACCCACCCTTGCAGCCCGATGGGGAGCACACTCACAAGAATCTCACAGCAGTGCTCCGTGGAGAAGTGGGCATGGTAGCCCAGAGCAGGTCAGCCTCCGTGTGCAATCCAGCATCCAGCACACAGCCCGTCCACGTGCCCCCACCCGATTTCTGTTTTAACACTTGCCACTCAAAGCACAAACCTCCACCCAGGCTACTTTTATCCATTCAGCCCACATGGATATGATCTTTTCTCTGATATTTGTCCAAACTCCTTTACACGTGTTCTTGGGCATATTTAGGCTCACCTCCCAAGGAGGCTGCTCGCTCGCTCATTTCTTCCATTTTTTTCTTCTCCTTTCTACCCTGACTTCCTTTCTTTCTGTCCATCTCCTCTGACTGCTCTTTCTCTTCATTCATTTAATAATGCATTCAGAAAACATCCATCGAACTTTTTCTGTATGTCAGACTGTGTTAGGCCTTTGAGGTATAGAGTGATTAACTCTTGACAAAAATACTAAAAGGGTCACAGAGGAAGTAGAAGATTGACATTTACCTGGAAAAATTGGGGGTGGGGAATACTAGGCAGTGGGAATAGGAGGGAACTTCTCATATTCAGGGCAAAGAGTTCCAGATGGCAGCAGGAAATGGGGGAAGCATATGAAAGATGGTTGAGGCCAGGAAGGGAAAACAGCAGTACCCAGGCAGGAAGGACCTGCATGTTATGATAAAGAGGTTTTAGGGCACAAAGAAGGGCTGGAGAGAGATTAATTGAAGAATGAATGAATACATGAATGGGTAATGAAGAGCCACTGATGTGTTTTAGATAAGAAAATAAATATTACCAAACTTGTGTTTTTCCTAGTTGACTGTGACAGCTAGTTGGGAGGTGTATTACAGTGGAGGGGAAAGCTAAGCTGCAGGAGGAAATAGCTGATGCAGAAAGAACAATAGACCAGCCATGTCTCAGTTACCCAGAGAAATGTAAGGAAAACATGATATGAATAATTCTCAGCAGAGAGCAACAGGAGAAGTCACTGAGATAAAGAGGAGGACAAAGACCCTGGGGAGGTTGCTATGTTAACATCCTCTGAAAAGTGAATGGGAATCCAAGACAAAGATGGAAAAGGAAGAGAGATGTATCAGTGAGATCGTGAACTACGAGACCGATTGGCAGTTAGTGGTGAAGAATATGTTGACAGGTTCCGAGAGGAGGGAAATTTGAACCAATGTGCCAGAGAAGGAAGGGAGGGGCACGTCTTTTTCTAAGTAATAATATAAAATAAATAAAGTTTGGATAACATAACTTCTGTTTAAATCAAACTTTTTTAAAATAGGTAAATGGGCTCCTATTTAACCTTACCTGAAGTCACAGGGCTGGTAGGTGCTATGGTCGTAGCTGGTTCTGTCCAAACACTGTCAACTAAAAAATATTCATTACTTAAAAATTCAGTACAAATAACTCTATACATTTTTGTACAGTGTTTTATAGCTTTCAAAGAAAATTTCACCACTAGTATCTCACTGGCTTCCCACAACAAACTCCACTACGGTTGGAAGACAGAAAAGTGAGTTCTAAGTAAGGTCAACATATTTGTTCCACAGATAAGGAAATTGAAACCCAAAGAAATTAAAATTTCTCATCCCAGATATCAGACTTCATACAAACATTAGAATTACACCTACAAAATTGTGAAACCTCCCAATTACTTTGAAATAGGGGCATAGCCATGATGATTAATGGAAATTAAACAGTGCTGTAGACCAAGTTGTGAAAAGATTGCCAAACAAGACCACCAAGGAGTATAATGTGCTTGGGCAATCTTCTATTTCTCTTATCCACCCTGGGCAGACAGCAGAATGAAGTGGGTGTTTGGTGCTCTGCTCAGATCCCTGTTCCAGTTCAACACACCCATCCACCTGGTGCTGGAATACTAGCTGCCAATGGCTCACAGCTCTGGGAACTGCCTCGCCTGAGGTCATAGCCTCTGTCAGGGGATGGGCCACCTCCAGTGCTGGGAATCAGGGGTACAAAGGCTCAGCCCCTTATCTCAGTTTGGGACAACTCAGAAGAGTCATCCCAGCTCTAGAGCTCCTGAGAAGATTAGCTGAGGACTCAGTTCCAGCTTCTCCACATGCCCAGTTCTGCTGTCCTCAGCTCCTTGCATAAGCATCTCCCAAATGCACTCTTCAATAAACCTTCTGGATGCAATTTTCTGTCTCATAATCTGATTCCAGCAAACCCAATCTAAGACAATTTAATATGTGGTTCATACCTCATATTTTAAAAATGAAGGGATGAATGAATCAGCAAGTGAATTTTACACAAGATTCTTGGAACCAAGATCAACTTGGAAAATTCCAGAGACTCTTGGACTTGTTAGCCCTAGGTTTATTTGTTTGCCAATTTATTCATTCATAAATTATTTTATCCATCCATCCACCCATGCATCCATCCATCCATCCATCCACCTATCCATCCATCCGGTCAACAAATATTTATCCTACAGTTAAAATGTACCAAGTATTGTCTGAAGTGCTGAGGACAAGATAGATATGGTCCTTCCCTTTATAGTGATCACAGTCTAGGTTACTAAGATGCTTCACATATGGGTTTCATTGAAGGTGAAGATATATGAAAAATTCTGGGAGACAAAGAAAAACTGAAGTGTCCGTGGCCAGGGCTCAGGCTGATGGAGAGGGAACTGAGGGGGTGAAGAGGGGTCAGAAGGGATGGTGGGAGGGGTTAAAGCCCATCGTGGCCAGACCAAGACTTACGTGTGGTCCCAACAGCAGTCACCACCTCACTCTCGCTCCCATCGTCAAGCACAGCCAACAGTGAGACTTCATACTCCGTGCCAGGCTCCAGGCCTTCAATGACATATGAGTCCTGTTCTTCTTTTAGGGCAACCTGAAAAGCATTTGGTGCTTAGTAACTAGGCTTCTTTGAATAAAAAGGGGGGAAAGAAAGTAAAAAAAAGATAGAAAAAGGGAAAATGTTATTCTGAGCATAAGCAAGAAACAACCAAGCATAAAGAAATCCAAGGGTGTTAAAGTCCATTAAAGTCAAGCCAGAGACTTTATTCCTTTCAATCCTCTCAGGAAATAAATTAATAATATTGCAAAAGTGGCATTTTAAAGTTTTATTAAATGTCATTTATTAAAGTCATAGAAGCTGAAAATATATAAGGTATATAACTAGAGCCCTGGCAACCATTCATTTTAATCTTTGAAAACGCATATGATTTGACTTTTATAGAACTCCATGCCATAGAAAATATTAATTACTTTTGGGATTCTCAATATAATTTAAAGGGAAGACCAACCCCAATGCAGCAGTCGGTATTCACGCCCAGATAAAATGCTGCAGACTGATTTTCAGTCTGTTTCAGACAACTCACCTCCTCAGTCTTGCCCCCGTAGACTGGAATCCACATCAGCTTGTGTAGCCCTTCTTCAGCAGAAAGGGGATGCCAGGTCACCCTAAAACTGTCTGTCGTCACCTCATCAATTTCCAAGTATTGCTGGGCTGGAACTTCCTCTGTAAGCCCAGGAAGGAGAATTTTGTCAGGCAAATGAGAAGGCAAGAGAGCCAAAACTCAAGCAGCTCCCGGCGGGGGGTGAGGGGGGGCTGCAGGAAGCACAGACCCTTTGAGGAATCTTTTGCTTTGGGAAAGCAGCACCAATCAGTCCACGGTGGCCTCACATTCTGTTTCCAGAATTTACCAACATCATAAATTATGAAAACCATGGAAATAACAGATTTTAAAAGTTTTCCAGTAATTTCCAGAACTCTTAGCTTCTCCATTTGGCTGTTTTCATTAACTATAAAAAAACAAGAGCTCCATATTCATTATTTTACAAAAATATTATTTTCCAAGTATCTTGAGGAAATTAAAATGGTGCCCTAGGGGCCTGAGAAACGTTCCCTTTTAGCTCTATTTGCTGTCGTGGCTAAATCACTCCCTGGTAATAAGTCCTGGAGAAGAATCTTCACCCTATTAACTTGTACATACAGCAGTCATCCAAAGTGAAATATAATTTATTAGATCTTCCACTACTTCACAGCTTACACACTCTGGGATGTACAACAGAAAGCATAACATCCAACTACACACAAAATAAATTGTCAAGGCATTGATTTTTATTATTTGAAACCCAGGTATTTTAAATCTCTTTGATAGGACACCATGAGAATTCCAACTAGAGTTTGCCTTCGCGAGATTTTGTGAAATTACTGAATTTTTCTGCGAACATTACTTCCCAATCCAACTTCTTTCTCATCTCTCTCTAAATTACCTTCTCATTTCCTTAATAAAAGACTAAATTTGTTTCCAAGTGCAATCAATAAGTTCAGAAACCAAACAATATAGGATTATTACCACTAAGAGGCAAAACAAAGTTTTATATTTTTAGGGTGATTACAGGGTACATACAGAAAAAGAAAATAATGTATTCATGTCTTATATTTAATTTTGGTATTTAAAATATTACTTATTGTTGTATGAAGATTTCAGGCTCCAGGAAAATCACTATTGGCTATAGACTGATGTAATAGGTTAAATAGTATGAAACTGACATTTTTAAAGGTCAAAAACTGTCAAATATCAGAAGTTTTGGAAGTTCAAGTTAATACACACGCTCATATGAATGGAAGAAGGATGTGGAAATTTTACACCAGGGAACAAGAGAAAAAAGTATGAGATTAGAAAGAGAACAATGTATGGTTTTTTTTTAATTCAGAACTTTTGAATTTAGGTGGTCTTTTCTCTCTTTTCCTTGCTTTTATAGAAACCAATTAGCCAGTACTCATACTAGTCATCTAATTGTTTATTTTTAAATAATAATATAAAAGAAGTAAAAATTAAAATGCAATCTCCTGAAAATCACAATTTAAGAAGATGCTCCAGGTTCTGGTTTCTAGATGGCTACTCTAGAAAACCTCTCAAATCATAATGTGGCTTACCTGTGGTGAAAATCCCGGTCAGGGGCTCCGACTGCCCTTCATCATAGATGGAGAAAATGGAAACAGTGTACTCTGTGAGGGGTGTCAAGCCTTTCAGAGGGAATGTAGTAACAGGATCAACTTCAACCTGCAAAAATGAGACGTCATAATAGCTATATCTAATACTTTCTAAATACAGTAGTCATTTTATTATTGTCTATAGTTCACTTGGCTGGCAGCAGACCTATAATCACTGCAAAAAATAATTACTGAATTATAAAACCAGCCAGTTTATATATACACATTTCTAATCTTACACACTTAAGTAGATTACCTATCTGTTAATTCTCAGATAAACTGCAATAAATATTATTCCCATTGATTACAGATATAAAGTGCAGACAACTTAAGATGATAGAAATATATATAATGTTTCCAGCCAGATCTGCTGGGAGCAGCCAGTTTTTGGCTTCACTACCTAAACTCTGCTGGCTCCATAGCTGAGTAATACACAATAGCTCCTACAAGAGTTGTTCAGGTGAGCAAAAATGCACAGGAAGAATCAGGGAACATTAATACTAAAGAAAACAGTCAATTTTTGAAATATTCCTTTATCTTCTACAGAAAGACATATTTGGGGAAAACATTTGCCAACCTCATTAGGGCACACAAAAGACATGAAGTCCTGAGGATAAGGACCAAGGGTGTAAGAAAAGGGAAGGATTAGAAAGGAGAACTTGACAACAAAGAACAGACCATGAAAAAAGAGACCATGAAGTAAGAGAAGATGAGGGCAGGACCTAGAAGACCAAGCCCTGATGGAAGTCACCCTCCAAGAAAGAGAAAGAACAGACACTGTTCTATCCCTGAGGGGGGCGCATTGTGCCCAGTGGGTAATTTTTCATCCCTCACTGTCCTCCCACCCTCTCCCCGTTTGAGTCTCCAATGTCCTTTATACCACTCTGTGATGACGAATCTTGATCCTACCCAAGGTTAAGGGGAAGGTCATTAAGCTCATTGTATGTATTTGTTCATAGCAAAGTGACCTTTATGAAAATATAAGATGTCACTTCCCTACTTAAACCTTCATTGGCTATCTATTGCCTCCAGATCAGAACCAAGCACCCGAGACGGCCTCTTGATCTTACATAATCTGGGGCACCACCTTCTCTCTGCCACACTACCAATGGCCTGCTGGGCTCCAGCCACACTGGCCTTCTGTCATGTTCTTTTCTTTCTCACCTCAGGGCCTTTGCACATGCAGTTCATTCTGTCTGTGACCCTATTCCCAACTCTTTTCAAAATCAGGCCTTCCTCATCTATCAGGACTATGCTTAAGTATCCCCACTGCAGAGGAGGTTTCTCTTTCCTCCCATAAGTAGGACTATTTTCTAACAATGCCCGTGTGGTTTCCTCCCTGGCACCAATGACAACCTGAAATTATTTCATTTCTTTATGTACTTGTGTACCATCTATCTCCTGCATGGAGTGTAAGCCCATTGAGGGCAGGACCCTGTTTAGTTTCCTCTGTATGTTACCACTGTATGTTAAATTGTATTTTTTTTTTTAGTAAATAGAATAAGTAAATGAAAATGAAAATGGAGGCACCAAAGAACCTTTTTAAAAGAGATAAGAAAGGGCTCATCTAAACTAAGAACCAGTCCAGAAACCATCTACATACCTAAGGAATCAACCAGAGATCACAAAGAGTGCAAACCCTGGGGAAAGGAGCTTCCATTTTACCACATCGGAGCCCTGGGCCATGCAGCAGGGGAAGCCAGCCAGCCCAGCCTTTTCAGCCTCTCTAGTTGGGAGTGAGGTCATCCTGGAAGTTCTAGTCCAGTCAAACTCCCAGATGAATGTGAGAGTCGCCCCAGCTGACACCACATGGCAGAGAGGCACTGTCTCTGCCGAGTTCTGCCCAAGTTGCATAATCATGGGCTGTATTTTAAGCTGCAGTGCTGGTTACACAGCAATAGCTAACCAAAAATATGTACTGTCGTCTTCTGAATCCAGGATTGGTAACATGACAGATCATTCTTAGAATTTAGAGTTTATGCTCCAGCCTGGATATTGTCTGCATGCTTTATGTGCATTAACTGACTTAATCCTTACCACAGTCCTGAACAGTAGTTAACTATTACTCCCAATTGGAAGATGGGAAAAATGAGACTCCAAAAAGTTAAGAAACTTGCCCAAGGGAAACCAGCTGGTACTGAGGACTTAAACACAGGTGTTTCAGCCTGTAAATCCTGTGCTCTTAAACACTATTTAAAGTATGGCTTCATTATTTAAACTCATAGAAAATACAAATCCATATTTAAAATGTGAATTCAAGCCATATTTTCCTGAACTATATTTATGTATTGCTTTCTGTTGCTTTGAATTGTCATCACTAAGATTTATTGAGCGCTTACAAAGTACCAGGAAGTGTATACACACAGTCTTATTTAGAGCCTCTCCCTCTTTCTCTCTCTCCTTACCCCATCAAACCCTAGGTACTTTTATAATAACTATTTTCCACCAAAGAGGAACCTAAAGCTCAAACCGCTTAACTAACTTGCTCTGAGCCATACAATTATTCACTGTAATGCCGAGTTAGGCCTTGACCTTCTAATTCTCAAATCTGTGACAGAGGGGATTTTGCAAAGATATCGAATACACACAAAAGCAGTTAAAATCAAATTTTCTTAGGTACACCAAGGAACTAAAAGGGAAAAAGTGTGTGTGTATCTGTTAAAAAGGATTGAGTTTATTTATTAAAGCATTTGGTTTGATGCCGAAAAGACTATATTTTATAATAATTTCAGCATTGATTATTTTATTTCATCAAACAAAGGCATTTAGGTGTCATTTATTTTTATTTATTTTTAAAATATCATATTTTAAACTATTGGTCTTGGAACCAATTTTGTTGGTAGTATTTTCAAGATACAGGAGAAAAATTTAAGGAAACGATAACAAATGACCATGATCTCATTGTTATGCAACTGTTTCTGAGAATAATTTTCAAAGACTAGCTAAAAGCTTAACTTCAGTCTAATCTTGGAAGGGATGAAGAAAGAGGCCTTGATGAGGAATGAGGGATTTGGGCTCCACTCTGGGCTCTGCTGCTGAGTCACTGCTCTTGGGAACTGACCTCGCAAAGTCTAAAACCTGTGACCTTTACATTAATAAAACTCAAATGGCAGCACTTAATTCCCCATCATGTTTGTGCGCTTCCCAAACCTTTTCACAGTAAATGCTATCCGAGATGGCTTCTGTCCTTAGTTTGACAAGTCATGCTTTGCTAGCATTTGGTTCTGTAAGGATTGCAGGGGTTCTTTCTGCAGAGCACTTAGAACAGTGCCTGGGTCGTGGCAAGCCATTCACCAAGGCTTAGCTGCCATCATCCTGTCATCATCATCATCATCACATTTGTTCAAATGTCCTGTTTTATTTTTCCTGCTTGATCTCCAAAGAGTTGGGGAGAGGCGTAATGCAAAAAAGACACAAAGTGAGGAAGAGGATATGAAAGAGGGAAGGTGAGAGGAAGACGAAGTAAAGCAGAGAAATATTAATGGGGTGCAAAGCAGACACCATTATAATTAATTACATGTGATATACTAAGTGGATTTCACTTGGGACATTTTAATGGTCCATTGCAGAATGTTTTTAAGGATTTCCTAAAACTCCAGTGGCTGCATTGTCTATAAATAGAAGCTTAAATTCATAGAAGTTCTATAATTTTTAATTATATAATTATTTATAAATATAACTGATATATATAAAAGAAAATTTATTTTTGTTGTATTAAAAAGTACTACCAAAGGAGGATGCACCACAATGAACAAATATTTAATGGTGAATACAGTTGTGTTATTTTGATTGTTCAATGAGTCAACATTTTTACATTGGTAAGTTTTATATATAAATAGAAATCGCTGGAATCTCTCCCTGAGTCCCAGGATCTGGCAGCCCCTGCCTGGGTTTCTCTGCAGCAGCAATCTGCAGGAGCTGAGACCGGCTGCATCTTAGGTGCACATACACTCCCTGTCACATCAGTCCCCAACACATCCTAGTGTCCCTGCCACTGAAGCTCAATGAAGACCATTGTCACCTATCATTGGTCTTAAATTACTATCTTTCTTTCAGTAGAAAATTTTTTCTGCACCCATGTCCCTAAAATATACCCCAAGTTGGCCTCATGTTTCAAGAAAAACAGATGAGTGTATTTCTTTGCAGGTGTGTCTTCACTCATTTATATTACCCACCTCATCCTCCTACACAGGTGAATTTGCAGCCCTTGGGAAAGCAGTTGATATGTTACTGGAGACAAAGAGACACCTTTTGCTCAGTATATTTTATTTCAATCTTTCTACTGCTTCAGGCTTCAAAAATAAAGCAAGTAGTCCAAATGACTCCAGACTCATCAGAACTACTTACTCTCTGGGATTTAAGAAGGTTTAATTAAGGATGTTGAACATGCTTTGCTGTATGTTAGCAAATGTGCATTTACTGTTCATCCATTACACAATGTCCCTTAGGAGGACACATTCTGTAAAATATTGCTTGGATTTAATTGTAAGCAAAAGTTTGCCTCTGCGTATGAAAACACTTACTTTATTTGGTCAGAAAATAGAAATGATGTAATCCAACATATTTCTCTTTTTGTCTTAGCTTCCTGGACCAAGAAAAGTAAAAATAAAATAAAAATAACCTTGCTATCTTGCTAAAACATATTTCCAAGTAAAGAATTTCTGAAAGTATTAGTCACTGCATGCAAGATATTATGTCTTCATGAGTTTTTAACAAGTTTTATTATTTGAGAATATCTTCCTACAAGAAACTTGAATTATTTCTTTTCTAAATTTAGGCTCATCTAACTAGGGTCTTTCAGATGCCTGTTTATTCACAAGCGGAGGGGTAAACTGATAATATGGCATTACTTCTAGTTTGATGCTTCCATGAATATACATACTTCCCCATCTCAATCCCCCGTGGCAGACTGTATTTTCCAGAGATGGCCACATCAATGTATACCTTCCATCCTATGTGCTCTGCTTGTCCTGCAACTGGAATGCTTCTCACCATAGGTGGGGTCTGTGTTTCTCCCCACCTTGAATCCAGGCAGGGGCTTATGACATGTCCTACCAATGGAGTGTGGTGGAAGTGACAGCAAGTGACTTCTGAGACTGGATCATTAAAGGTGGTACAGCTTCCACTAGAGAGCTCTCGCTCTCGCGCGCTCTCTCTCTCTCTCTCTCTCTCTCTCTGGACATGCATCAGGAACTACTGAGCCAACTCTCTGGAAGCTGCATGCTGGAGACATCATGTGCAGAGTCTACCTATAGAGACCTGCTCCAGCTCCCGGCTGTTCTGTCTTCCCAGACCAAGTACCACACATATGAGTGGAGAAGCCACTGAGATGACGCCAGACCCAGCCACCATCTGGCTATAACCTCATGAGTGCCCCCCTCCCCCCAAGTCAGAACTGCATATCCAAGCCCCAACTCCTGACCCATAGAAACTATCAGAGAAAATAAATAATTGGCATTGTTTTGACCCACTAGGCTTTGAGATGACTGGCTATGCAGCCACAAATGACTAGCACACACCACCTGAAAAATATTCATCATGTTCCACAACTTACCTCATTGATTTCAGTGCCGTCTGCATTGTTATACACAATTCGATAACCAATGATCTTTCTTGAAGTTGGGTCCCAGGTTAATCGAGCACTGTTAGAGCCAACATTGGAGATTCTCAGGTTTCTTGGTGGATTTAAAGGCACTTGGCAGTAGATGGAATAGAAAATAATTAAAATTTCAAATAACATACACATAAAAAAGGTTAGAAACGGCATCTCTGACTTCTGAACTATTTACATATGAAAAATATCACCCAGATAATAACTTATAACCTTGAAATAACCAGTGCATTGTCTCACAAAAATTCATAATATTCTCTATTAACAAAAAAAATTTTCCTTGTAGAGAATAAATAGTAGTAATAAGCTACACATGCTTAGAAATAAGTAAGATTTAGGTAAATTTTCTATGCCTATCACTATAGCCTGATATTAATAAAAAAATTGATGGATCAAAAACAAGAACTTCTGTGGTCAACTCTTAGCTATTCCACCACGTGCCTCTGGCAAAACTCTACTTTTCAGCTCCACACTCTCCCACATGTAAAATCAGGGAATGTCCATCTGCCAGTTCCACATGGGTATCTATGAGACATCCCAACTTAATTGGTCCAAAACTGAACCGCTGACCCCTGCCGCCTGCCTCTATCTCCTCCTCATTCAGTCTTTCCTTCTGAGCAAATGGAAACTATGCTTCCCATCACTCATGCCAAAAGCCTTGGAGTCATCCTGTATTCTTCTTTCTCTCACAGCCCACTTCCAACTCATCGGCAAATCCTTCCATATTTATCTAGATATGACCACTTCTCTTCACTCCCACTGCTACCATGTTGGTGAAAACCACTATGTCCTCTTGGCTTGGATTTTTGCCATGGTCTCCCAGCCGATCTCCTGGTTTCCATCTTCCCCCACTATAACTATTCTTCAGTGAACCCCTAAGAATGCTCCTTTAAAAACATAAGCCATATAATTTCACTGCTCTGCATAAAACTTTCCAAATGGCCCCCAACACCCTCAGAGTAAACCCACAGTTCTTACAATGGTTTATGTGGCCACATAAGTGGTCCTCTGCCATGCTGCTGCCCCCATCTCCTGCGACTCTGTCCTTTGTTCATGCTGTTACTGCAACCTGCCAGGCATGCTGAGTGCTTTCACATGCCCCACTGTACTTACTCTTATATCAACTACATGCTGGAAAATTATTGTTCCTCTTTCTACAGACTCAAATATAAAAGTTACATCACTTGTCCTTTGTCACCCAGCTAAAATGTGAGTTGAGCTGGGATTCCCATTTCAGCTGCTAGGATTCCAAATCCTATGCCCTTCCATCTTTATTCTGACCTAGCATTTGCATTTAGACAAGGAAATATACAAGTGGAATTATCTGCAGGATGCTAAAGTTCAGTTCCAGCGTCCATATCACTCATAATAATACAAGATTGAAGAAATATATTTCCTATCCCTAAATAAAATACGTGATTTTTTAAGTTACAATTAGCTCTTAAGAGGTTTCAACCTAAACTAGTAGTTCCAATTTAGAATCCCAACATTTATTGGGCTGTTATTACAGCATTTCATCTGAATGACTGTACTGCTCACATGTTGTTTCTTGTCCTGTAACAGGATCGCTGGCCTCTTCTCCAAACATGGCATAAACCGTGATTGTGTATTCAGTATTGGGCAACAAGTCACTCAATTCAATATCTGTGTGGGTCTCTCCAATTTTCATCTGAAAAGAACACATGTTATTAGATCATTTGTCCATGTGCATTATTCATATGGATCAGAACTGAATGAAGGTGAGACCTCATGGAATAAGACTTCCTCTCTCCTCACACACAATCCCTGTATCACATAGGCTTCAGTCATAATTTTTTAATTGTCTCACGTTGTTTTATATTAGGAACAGATACTATGGAACCATATAAAACTGAAAGTACCCATGTGTGCTGTGTTAGGATAACTCTTTGCATCTGGACAAACAGCAACTGCAGCCAGAATCACAGTGTTTAGTATATGTTCCCCAGGAGAGGGTGGGTGGGATTGAATCAGAAATGTTCTCTTGAGAGTGTGAGCTCAAAGCCAGTATGCTGGAGGCAGGGCCAGTGGGCATCTCTCACTCCTGGCTAATTCTAACCAGTCCTCTGGCCGGATGCCCAGTTTTTGCTTCCAGCTCGACAGAGCTGGGCCAGTCTTGCCACCCCATTCAACAAGGGGGCCTGTCCAGCTGGACTGCAAGGCCCTTTTAGTATTCAGAAGAGATAAACCCACCTTGACATCTAACTTCGCAATTTGCTTTTTGATTCTAGGATAACTTTTCTGACTCTTGGATTCAGTCAAACTAGCCAACATTCTCAGTTGTGAGATAACAGAGTGACAGGATAGTTTTATGTTTTGGAAGAAAAAAAAAAAACCAAAACTCCATAGATGGTCTGTAGTGTATTGTGAAGTTAACATTTTTCATTTTGAAATATCTTAACATAAATAACATAAACGTTTAGAAAACAATGTAATACACCTTGATGTACCCACTCTTAAAATTTAATATCAAAATTCTGTCATATTGACTTCAAATTTTATTTTTAAAAAGAACTAGTATACTCAAATAAAACAAGTTCTTTCTCATTCTTGCTGTTCACCACCTCTACCCTGATGCTGATGTATATCTTATTGCTCTATTTTTGTACATCTGTATAAGTATGTAAGTATTTGTAAACAATATATGGTCCTATACATTTAACAATGCACATAAAGGGGACTGTATCAACACAATCTTTATAATTTGTTATTTTTTTTTCTCTAACAATATTACAGTTCAAGATTTACCTACCCATGTTAATTCACAAGGACAGAGTAGATATTATTAACTCTTTTACATATTCTCTGGTATAAATATACCATTATTTTCCATCCCTCTAATGATGGGCACATTAGTTGTTTGCAATGTTTTGTTTTGATGAAATACCTGCATTGAAAAATCCTTGCAAGATGTTTCCAAAAATAGTTTATATCTTCAACAGGATGAAATATTTCAAAATTTTCTCCAAAGCAGCTGTACCAATTTACATGCCCACCAGCAGTGTGGGATTGCTTTTCCCACATGCCCATTAACACTAAGGGTATTGTCAGACCTTAATATTTTTTTTGCTCATCTGTTGCTTATAAACTGGTATTCCTTCAATTTTTATTTTGCTCTTTCCTAGTAAGAGGCTGAGTATCTCTTCAGCATTATTTTAAAGTCTCCCTTCTGCCAAAAGAACTTAGATCAACTTTAAATCCAAATAGGCAAAAGCTGGAAATAAGAGGATGCATGTCACCAGTGCTCGATTCTTGACACTGTATTTTCGACCTTAAATATTTTGGTCATCAGAGGCAGGTTTTACACAATGTGAGAGAACCAAGTTCCAAATTGCTTCCCTTATTCACTCCACCTGCCTGGTCAAGACACTACCAAGTGCCAGAGACACTTCCTCCTCGTTCCTTAAATGTCTGCGTTAGAGCTATTGTCTCCTATAAATTAGAAATGAGGCCTAAAATCCTTTCAAAGTCAGATTCATCGTTTAAAATGGAATAAATTCAAAAATTCATATCAATGAGATATATTTGTCTACCTCTCAAATTAGTAAGAAAAAATTTAATTTGTGTATGGCAGGAAGCACTTATGAACTGCACATAGGAAAACAAATTCTATGAAATTTCTCCAGGGCCATTTGATAATACCAAGTATAAGCCTTAATAACTTCAATATCCTTTAGGGAAAAATAACTCTATTTCTAGGAATTTATTCTGAGAAAATAATTGAACAATCATGTAAAGATGTATGTTAGAAATATTCACAAAAGCATTATTTATACAGCAAATTATCTAAAAGTCTAATAACATGGGGTTAATTAAACATGACCTGTTCAAACCAACAGTGGAAGACTATGCCTATATAAAATGACTACAGAAAATATTCTTTAAAAGTATGGAAAGATATTCACAAGAAATGAAATGAAAACAGTAAGCTACAAAACCATTTCCATTTGTGGTAATAAAAATGCATTGACAAAAACTATTAACTAAATGTTAACAATGGCTATCTCTAGGTGGTAGGATTATAAGGGCTTTTTTTTTCTTTTTTCTAATCTGAATTTTCTAAATTTTATACATTAAAATTTTACAGTAAAGAAAATTTATTTTGAGGAAGTCAAAGATTCAAGGACTCTAGTGGGTAGCAGGCGGTTACCTCTTTTTCATCCCCAGCCAGACCCTCCGTGAGAGGAGCATAAAGGACCAGGTACCCTGAGGCCCCAGGCACTGCGTCCCATCTGACCCGCAGACTGTTCTCAGTCACGTCGTACAGTTCAAGGTCGGATGCCATGGGCAAGGAAACTGCAAGAGGAGATTTTTTTTTTTTTTTTTTAGTGTTCAGCCATTTATAAGCATCCTTGAGAAAATGGAATAATCAAGAAACAAGATTGGCCATATTTGAAGGGTAGAGAGAGATTAAGGATAAATTGCAAATTCCTGGCTTAAACAGTGCCAGTGAAAAACAGGAAACATTGCTGTTTTCAAATATAATTCTAGGCCCTCCGTAATGTGGGCTGCCTACTCTTCTAACCACGATGTCAAGTTCAGGGCTTTCCTTACACTTGCAGCTCCTCGTGCACACTTCTGTTGGAGTGCCTACAGCACTTCATTGCACTGATTTGTTTGCATGTTCTTGGTTTGCATGCCCTCCTCTTAGTGGACTAAAACACCCTTGAAAGAGGAATTGTCACTGAAATATTTCTGCACAGTGAAGGCATTAACACTCGCCTTACAGAATGTTGCCAGGAATAAATCCAACAATGTATACAGAGTGGTTGCCATAGTGCCTGGCACATTGCTATTAGTTTACCTTGTTATTGCATGTGTTGTTTACATTGTTATTGTTCTATCAGAGGCAGATTTTTTAGATCAATTTTGCATAGAGCCTAGCATGTAATAGGAACTCAATTAATGTTTGAATGACTAAAAGCCTGGATGACAGATTAAGACCCTGTCTCTATTAAAAAACAAAGATTATCTCTTCCCATGATTCTCAATTCTCTGAGTACGTGTGTGTGCATATGTGTATTGTGTATGTATGTTATCAAGTATCTGTTATTATGATAGTGCCCAGGGAAGGAATTATTAGTATTCATAAGCTTGTTTTAATTACACTGATATAAACAATGAAAATAGAGGTAACATAATTATTTTGGTATTCTACTGGGCAGGAGAGCTATGGAGCTTCCTCTCTACTTCTACTAAAAAATTCAAGCACAGTTCTTGATTCCTAATAGGCATTTACTAAATATTTGTTTAATAAATGAATGAATTTATTAAAATGCATTTTGTACCCTTTATCACTAAATCTCTCTTAAACATACCAGAGATTTATAACTTCCTTCTCAATACATTGCACCTGTAAAACTGCAGCTACTGCAGGGACCAGCACCACATATAGCATGACAACTATTTTCTATTCATTTGATTCAGGATGTCCATCAATACAACCTAAGCAAAATTCCAATTTAGGAAAGGCCACCTAAGCAGTGCTCTACAAAGTGAGAAGTGGAGTAGAATTAAATACATACGTGTAGTTTCGGTTCCCCGTAGGCCTTCGCTAGCAGTGTGGGCATATATTGCAAAGACTGCTATCTGATACTCAGTTAAAGACATCAAGTTTTTCAACACTGTGGAAGATACACTTCCATCCACCACCACCTGTTTAAAGAACAGTTTGAGGAATGAGACTATGGACTGTCTTAAATGCAGAATTGAAATCAAAAGCAAAAATATCTTCAGCAAGAATGTTTCATTTAATATTTTCTTATTTGTGCCACACCCTCTTTTCCACTGTGGCAGTCAACTCTCTTTGAATTCCTTCATGAACTGATGTACCTTCTATGGAATACGCTCAAAAATCCTTTATTAGTTCATATCTAACATAAATTGTATCATTGCTAGGCTAATTATTATCCTGTTCACATCCATTTAATAAGAGTAGATGTGATATGTTTTCCATGGAGCTTTGGGAATCATTTAAAAGGTTTATTAGTCATGAAAAAGATAGAACCATTGGAAGCACTTTGATTTTTTTTTTTTTTTTTTTTTTGGTACAAATGATTTAAAACGCCATGATCTACTTCTCTAACACTTAAAAAAAAATACTAAAAACGCTGCCATAATACAGAAGAAAATTGTGAAACATGTCGAGGTCAATCAGCGGTTAGAACAACAAAAAGAAAGGAGGATTTCATCATGTTTTAACACGTTCCCTGTGAATCGCTGTATCAAAGGTAGGAAAAAGGAAGGATCCAGTCATCTGGCAATAGGTGTTCTCCCCTCTGTTGGCCAAACCATAAAATATGCTGGCAACAGCGGCTTTATCATGGCTTTTCTGTTGCACTAATCCTTACAAATGTCCAGGAAACTCCAAACCCTGGAGGACTAGTCCATTATAGGACCACATAATTTGGAACAGGCAGTCTTCCCTAAGGCAGAAAGCTCAGACCCCTCCGAAGCAGAAAGAATGAACAAAAGCAAAAGGAGTCCTGGCCAGATGATTAGTTACTAACACTCTTTGCTTTGGAATTCATTAATTTTAAGAAGAAACATAAGTTGTGTTAGAAACGCATGCCTGATCAGTTCTGAGGCTTGTTTGGTGGAGAAATGAGAGAAGAAGGTGTAAATGCCACAAGCCAGAGAGATGAGAGAACAATATGGACACGTGGAAATGTATTTCAGTCAAATTATTTAAAATGTTTGTGACAGAATAATCTCCTTATACATACATTTCTGTCTTGCTCCCACTACTGTACAAGACTTGAGAGAACAAAAAGCATGGTTTGAAAATACTGTCTCATATCGCTTCTCGGCCTTTTGGCTAAAATCAAGTGAAAATACCGTCTCCTTATTACCTCCTCTGGTTTTCCACCTCTGGTGGGATAGTACACAACTCTGTATTTTTCCACTTTTCCTGGGGCATGAGTCCAGTTAACCATAAAGCTTCTGGCAGTGACTTCAGAAGTAATCAACTCTGTAGGTGGCCCAATGGTGGCAAGGGCTGAGGCTAAATTAAAGAAACACATCAAGTAAACCTCTTTCCCAAAGTTATTTCTTATGAAGCTAAGAAATGCCATTAGTCAGCAGTGACTATTGATTTCATGCTGCCTCTAAGATTTCCATCTTCAGATAAGTTGATTAAGTTATTCATTCCTGCATATTTTCATTCAAACATTCAAGTGTGTATTAAGTACCAGGCACTATGCTAGGTTCTGAGGATACAAACTTAAATAAGACATAGTCCTTGACTCTAAGAAACTTTCTTCAATTGAATATATTGTAATAAAAACAAACATTAATTGAGTATGTGTGTATCTAAAGGTATTCCTCTGAGCCCTTTAGAAGTATTATCTCAATTAATTCTCCATAGTTACTATTATTGTTTACATTTTGTAGGTGAGAGAACCAAGGCACAATGAAGTTAAATAATTTGATCAAGTTCTCACAATTAGTAAGTATCAGACCTGAGATTGATATCTGGGCTCTTGCCACAAGGAGCCTGTGTTTTTAAGCACCAGAGAATATAGCCTCTATACTGAAGACTTCAATTCAACAAACAACCAATATCTAAAAATTCAAAAACAAGAAAGAGCAACTAACATGTGGAATGTACACTATGAGCGAGACACCATGTAAACATTTTGTGTCTATTATATACACATTAAAGCAAATAATGCTATAAAGATTTGGAGCATACACAATCTGAGTGGAGAGGGAATACAATGTAAAAGTGATAAAGAGTTTGAATGTTAAGATTTCTCACCCATTAGGGCACTTACCCAAAGGAACCTTAACAATCAAAATAATGAAAAACATAGTTTTGAACACTAACTGTGGCCAAGAACTATATGACATCCTTTATCATCAACCACATGTAGAGTATTTTTGTAAGAAAAGCTAGGCTCTAAAGTAGTCCTACTCTGAAGCTCAGAAAACTTTGTTCTGAATCCTACTGCTTGGATATTCCAACCCAGACCCAAGAGATCTGGTGCAGGGAAAGCAGGGTGACAGAAGAGAGAATGACATGTAGCCAAATAGAACCATTGCACATTCCTGGATGCGATAGAGGCAAGGCATAAAACCAGACTCTTCTAAGAGAACTTGGATATTACTACCCTCTTCTCAGATCACAGCTCTATAAGCCGGTGTAACCTGCAGACTAGGGGCAAGGGTAAAAAAAATCCATGATAAATTTTCTCTCAGAGAGATAGATGTACTTGACACTATTTCTTTGGGAAGTATAACTAAAAATTCTGGCAATTCCATAGAAGACAAGCATAAGAAGACACTGAAAAGTAGAGAGAAGATCAATGGTGGGTAGACATCAGGACACAAGGAACAACACAGTGGTGAGTTCCCTTTTCCTGTTTGACTCCTATATCCGAGACATGGAGCTAAACTGTCTTGTAACCTAGAAACACCAACAGATACAGACAAAAAAAGAGAAAGAAAGAAAGAAAGAAAGAAAGGAAGGAAGGAAGGAAGGAAGGAAGGAAGGAAGGAAGGAAGGAAGGAAGGAAGGAAGGAAGGGGAAGGAAGAAAAGAAAGAGAAAAACCCAGTCCCAACAAAGCCTATTCTCTCCAGCCAAAGAACCAGGAAATGGCCAGCCTCTTTTAGGCAATAATTGCTCTACTCTAGACAAACAATACAGGAAAAAAACTGTGGCCCCACCTTTGCCCATCCCAGCAAAGACTGAGTGGAGAGCCAAAAGTTCTACCCTTTCTTGGCTGTATTAAGATGCCTCAACATAGATCACCACCCTCTCACCCCAGTCAGGGTAGTGCAAGAGATGATCAAGTAGGGAAGAGATATTTATCCCTAACAGGCGGTAATGAGTCCTTCTCCCCTCAGCTCCATCTGTGATGATATCAGTGGAGACCACTCGAAGAGTCTGCCTGGGCTTCTAACCCCACCTGGTAGTAATGAGGTGCCACTCGCCCTTCACTCTGGGAGACCTAGTGAGTAGCCCCTAGAACTGAATTAAAATGAAAATACAACATATCAAAATTTGTGGAATGCTGCCAAAGAAGAGCTGAGAAGAAAATTTTTAGCCTTAAGCACTTACATTAGAAAAGAAGCATCTCAAGTCAATAATCTAAGTTCCCACCTAGAATCTAGAATCTAGAACAGTAACAGCCAAATAAATTCAAAACCAGCAAAAGGAAGGAAATAATAAAAATATGAGCAGAAATTAATGAAATTAAAAATAGAAAAACAATAAAGAAAGCCAGTAAAACCAAGTAAGAGCTGATTCTTTGAAGATTTTTTTTCTTAATGGACAAACTTCTAAGGTTGAAAGAAAAGGAAATGGGATAGCACTAGGCCCTGCAGACATCAAAGGAGTAATAAGAGAATACTATGAAGAACTCTACACACACAAATTCTTCAAGTTTGATAAAATGCACCAATTCCTTGAAAAGCAGAAGCTTTCTCCCTACAATGGGGAATAAAGCAAGGCTGTTTATGCTCAATACATTTATTAATATAGTACTAGAAATGGTAGGCAGTGCAATAAGGCAAAAAAAGAAACTAAAAGGTACAGAGATCAAAAAAGAAGAAATCAAAATTATCTTTATTTGCAGATGATATGATTTTCTACATAGAAAATCCTCCAAAATTTAGAGAAAAATTCCTAGCCTAATTAGCAAGTTCAAATAACAATGTCATAGCATATAAGATACATGGACAAACATCAATTGTATCTCTATTTACTAGCAATAAATATGTGGACACTGAAATTAAAAAGACAACACAACCAATATCACTCAAAATAAGATTAGGTATAAATCTAACAAAACCTGTATAAGGCCTGTATCCTGAAAACTGCAAAATGCTAATGAAAGAAATCAAAGGATATCTAAATAAATGGATAGATGTGCTATGTTCATGGATTAGAAGAATCAATGTAGTAAAAATTTCAGTTCTTCTCAAATTGATATTTGACAATTGATATTTGATAATTCATTTAGTGCAATTCCTATCAAAATCCCAACAAGATGTTTTGCAGAATAAAGATTATTCTAATATTTAACTGGAAAGTAAAGGAACTAGAAGGGCAAAAACAATTTTTAAGTAGGATAATCAAGTAAGGGAATTAAAGTCTACCCAATTTCAAGATTTATTATATAGCTACAGTAAATCAAGACTGTGTGATATTGGAAGAGGGTTAGACACACAGACCCAGTCAATGGAACAGATTAGAGAACCCAGAAATAAACTCACACAATTAGGACTCACTTAACTTGACCAACAAAAAATCCTATTAGAAAATGAACCCAAGATATCAACAGACATTTCACCAAAGAGGATGTACAGATAGAAAATAAGCATCTGTACATGCTCTTTGATGAAATGAGTTGAAAAGATGTTCAACTTCATTAGCCACAAGAGAAATGAAAATTAAAACCTCAGTGTTATATCATTACACACTTATCAGAATGGCTAAAATAAAAAAATAGTAACAACAACAAATGTTGGTGACAACACATAGAAAAAGGATAGCTCATATATCGCTAGTGGGAATGTAAAAAGCTACAACCACTCTGGAAAACAGTTTGGTAATTTCTTTTTTTTTTGGCGAGGGGGGTGGTGGTGGGGGGGGAGGCAGAGTCTCACTCTGTTGCCTGGGTTAGAGTGCTCTGGCATCAGCCTGGCTCATAGCAACCTCAAACTCCTGGACTCAAGCAATCCTTCTGCCTCAGCCTCTCGAGTAGCTGGGACTACAGGCATGTGCCACTATGCCCAGCTACATTTTTCTATATATTTTCAGTTGTCCAGCTAATTTCTTTTTTTTTTTTTTTCAGTAGGGACAGGGTCTCGCTCTTGCTCAGGCTGGTCTTGAACTCCTGACCTCAAACAATCTGCCCGCCTCGGCCTCCCAGAGTCCTAGGATTACAGGCGTGAGCCACCACGACCAGCCGGTAATTTCTTAATGAAAACTAAAATAAACTAAACATGCAACCAGGATATGATCTAGTCAATGTATTATGGGCATTTTCCCAGAGAAATAAAAATTAATGTTCATACAAGAACATACATATGAATATTCATAGCAGATTTATTCATAATAGCCAAAAGCTTTGAAAACAACTCAGATGTGCCCTTCAATAGTTAAACAAACTGTTCACATCCATACCTTGGAATCTGACACTGCAATAAAAAGGAAAGAGCTGTTGACAAATGCAACAACTTTGAGGAATCTCTAGGAAATTATCCTACATGAAAAAAGCCAGTCCCCAAAGGTAACATATTGTATAATTCCATCTACATATTATTTTTAAAATGAGAAAAACCTTAGAAATGGAGAGCAGATTAGTGGTTGTCAGGGTTTAAGGAGAGGATGGGGTGGGGATATAAGTGACAGTGGCTGCAAAAGGGCCACAGGAGTGATCCTGTGGTGATGAAATGTTCTGTACCCTGACTGTACCAATGACAATATCCTGCTTGTGATGTTGTACTATAGTTTGCCAGATGTTGCCACTGGAAAAAGCTAGTAAAAAACACATGATCTTTTTACATGTTATTTCTTACAACTGTATTTGGATGTGCAATTATCTCAAAATTAAATGTTTAATTTTTTAAAAAATTATCTAACATAACACTACAGAGAAAATCATATAGTGGTTAAAGTATCCCTCGCTCATGTCTAGCAATGAGTAATAAAACACCTAGTTTTATTAGTTTATTACTAATTAGCTTAATTAGTAATAAAACACCTAGCAATATACTCCCTTTTCTACATTGATGACTCAGGTCTTAGGAGAAAAAAGAGTCTTTAGAAAGCCAACATGAAAAACTATAAGAATTTTCATAATCCACAATAGATTTTTGTGCACAGTAATACCAACATCCACAGGACTGCTCGCTGTCACTCCTTTTACCTTTAATTTCCCTGTCCTGTTCTTCCACTCTGGAGCAGACAGTCCTCGTCAGACTCTCCACAACCGTGTGCATCAGGTCAAATTCAGCAACGTTGTACACGTGGGTGCTGTCTGGTTCCGAGGCGATCTCCTGCAGTTCATTCAGGTCCGCATTTTTCACCCCTTACATAGAGGAACAGAGGATGACAGGAAGGACAGTGACATTAATGCTTTATTAGAAAGAGCAACTGCAGTGGGCCTGCCCTGACCCAGTCAGTCCACATTGCAATCAAAGCATTATCTGTTACTTGGGCTTTCTTTTTTTGATAATGAAAATTTCATTTTAAAAACACATACATGAAATGAAAAAATATAGCTAAATCTTGTGTCTACTACATAACAGAAAACAACAGCTCTGATTCTAACAAATTATGCACGTAGAAAGAAAATAAGCAAGAAAAGAGAACAAGAATACTTATCACTGACAAGATGAAATATATTATGAGCCTGTGTCCTGATAAATGGCACTTGGGACCCCCGTCTCAGAGGCTAGTTCGCTGACCCTCCCCCTTTCTGATAAACTTGCAGTCTTGGACTTGGTCGAGAGCATTCCTCTTTAGAGAGGAATAATTTGTGTCAGATGTCTTTTTTTTTTTTAAACCAGCTTCAGAATCATTTTTAAATGATTAGATATTAATTTTGCTTAGTATATCTTAATAGGAAGATGACTTGATGAAACTAACATCTGTCTTGCAGAAGTGATAATAATTAAACTAGTATTCTAAATTATCAAAGCTTCAGGTTTAAATTTCTATAAAATAAGTTTAAATTTCTATAAAATAAGTTTAAACTGAGAAATAATCCTAGAAGAAAAATAATATATATAAATATATATATATATAATTATATAGCACTAAGCCAAAGAGAAATCTTGGGGAAAAAAATTTTTTAACACACTCAAATACAATTTGTTGTCTAGTAACCATTGTAATTTTGCTAATGCAAATAGGGAAGTTCTGGTCCTTCCATGATATCTATTGAATTCCATTACGACAGGTCAAGCACAATGCTGGGTGTCTGGAATACAGCTGGGAATAGAATAGGACAGAAAGCAGTGACCTCTAACGTTGAATTGTGCTTCCTATGCCCGAAGCACTGTAGCAAGTGTTTTATGGATATTAACACATTTAATCCTCACAACCAATGCTATGAGTTTGGCACCATGGTTCCACTATATCATACTGCCTCTCAGAATATTGCATGTTTAAGTGAGTAAACTTTTACCAACAAAATTAGAAATAGAAAAGGAGAGGCACAAAGTTAGGTTTATGCATGTTAAGGTAGACATTTCTCTTCCCCAAGCTTCAGCAAACAAGGATTTCTTTCTAAACCCCTATCGTTGCAATTATCTGAGGGTATTCAAAGACGGTACTATATAGAAAGCAAGGAAGAGAAATTACCTCGGGCAACATGAATTACTTCTTAGATGCCTGGCCGTGCCAATTAATTTATCTTTCAACCTCAACATATTGAGCAACAAAGCATTAGTTGTCTCTGAGCTATTTGCTTTAGGAGGTTGCAAGATAATAAATACTGCGGATTTCCAGGTAATTTTCAGAGAAGTCTAAATCACATCTGGATGAATTCTTTTAAAGTTTTGTTTAAAAACCCATCTATTCATCATTAAAAAGAGCAGGGAATGGAGAGTAAACACATAAATTAACCCCCCATTAAAGTCTTCTGCAGAGATTTCCTTTATTAGACAAAGGGATAACAAAATAAAAAATATATCTCTGATGTTTCTTGCCTGAAGGACTTCTGTCTACAATAGCTTCTAAAACACACATTGGAGAATCAATATACCATTGAGTGCATGCTGAAGCAATGGGCTTAGTGCCAATTATGCTTTTTCATGGCATTCAATCGAAACCAACAAGTTTAGGCTCCTAAAACAATGTCCTAAGAAAAATAGTCCCAAATCTCTCTCTCTCTCTTGCTCACCCTCTCACTCTTGCTCTCTCCTTTCCAAATAAAATAGTTTGACTGTTGCAACTGCACAGAAAAGAGAAGAAATGGTCATAATGACTTTGAAGGTATTTGTTTTGTAAGGATTTTGCCTTGGTCATCTTTGTGCCCGAGCACCCACCACAATGCCTGGCACACAGTAAATAAGCAAATTCTTCTTGAATGAAGCATTCTATAAACCACATTTTGAGTAGCAAATACAGGAATAGGTCAGAGTAATTTCTTTTTCATTGATAACTCTGAAAGATGTGATCTGAAACTTCAGGGTGAGAAATGTTATTGCCAAGCAAATTTGACTCAATTCCTAGGACCAAGTTCACACTTATCTTTAGAACTGAAGTTACCATATGGTTAAAGTCATTTAACTTACTGCCCATTTAAGTTCTAGAGGTGTGCTGGTAAATGTGGCAGATATTTATTAGTAACAGTCAGCTTTCTGCCATGATTTGTATCTGCCAATTTCTGTAGAATAAATACCCCGCTATGACTAATTTCCAACTACCAAAGTGATATCACAGGATGCAGACTTGGCAAGAGATGTGCTCAAGTGGCTCTTGCAAACCGGTATGGGCTGGCTCCTGCACACCATTGAGATATAACACCCATACCACCCCCCTACACACATGCACACAAAACAATAAGGCTATAATTTACCAAAATGAGGTTTGAACATAATATATTCTTAATTTTCCCCTAGATTTCTTTTGCTCTTTCTTCAGTGAATGGAAAATGTATAACAGTAATAGCTTACTATAGGATAATACACTTCATTTATTTGAATAATATATTTCTCTTATGTGTATCTTTCATAAGCATTTTGATTTTTAATACTAAGGGTAACAATATTATGTTAGAAACCCTTTAGACCAGCGGTCCCCAACCTTTTTGACACCATGGACCGGTTTCATGGAAGACAATTTTTCCATGGACCAGTGGTGGGGGATGGTTTCGGCATGATTCAAACACATTACATTTATTGTGCAGTCAAACCTCTCTGCTAATGAAAATCTGTATTTGCAGCCACTCCCAGTGCTAGCATCACCACCTCAGCTCCACCTCAGATCCTCAGGCATTAGATTCTCATAAGGAGCGGGCAATCTAGATCCCTCACATACGCGGTGTACAGTAGTAGGAGTCTCGCTCCTGTGAGAATCTAATGCTTCTGCAGATCTGACAGGAGGCGGAGCTTATGAGGTGATGCGGTGATGTGAGCCATGGGGAGCAGCTGTAAATGCAGATGAAGCCTCGCTCCCTTGCCCACCGCTCACCTCCTGCTGTGCAGCCTGGCTTCTAACAGGCCAGGGACCAGTACAGGTCCGAGGCCCAGGGGGCTGGGGACTGCAGCTTTAGACAACTCAATTATTCAACAACCATTTACTAAACACCTGTTAAGTGTCAAGCACTGGGCTAGATGATCGAATGAAAAGATGAAGTAGATACAACCTTACTGTCTAGGAACTCACTGTTTAGAGATGCTGCAGGGATAAAGAAAAGAATGGGAGGGAAAAACAGCTATAACTTCTACAGCTGTTCTCAGACAGTACTTGGAGAGACAACAGTGGGAAATAGGTTCTGAAAAAAATGACTGATCAGAAACAGTCTCTCATGAAATAAAATATATAAATAGGGAAACCTTTTAGGATCTACCTGCAAGGGAGAGAAACTTACCAGTACACAGAGAGAGATACGCCGTGGGTTTACCAGTAGTTCTCAACCCTGGAGACTGTTTTTAAAATACAGATTCCCAGGCCCTTTCTTTCTGGATATTTCAACTTATTAGGACTATTTTAGGACCCTGGACTATGTATATTTTATACTGGCATGCAGTATATCTCGCCTAACTGGTATATAATTTCAGAGTAGAGAGTATTATGTTCTGATAGAAGAAATATTTCATGGACAGTTCATGAAAAGAAGATTATAACATATGCAATCTGCAGAGTGATACATGCATTTTAATTAGACTAAAGATTGATATCAAGAATAAATATGTAAAACATAATAAAATGGACTATTCATAATAACCAATTTTAAATGTCTTCAAAGCCCTGTTGAGGAATTTGCTGTGACATTTTGGTTTGTATTTCAGTGTTGCTTGGGGATCAGGTATTTTTCGTGCTGAGAAAGTTTTAAGTCTATACTAAATAGAAGACCTTCCCATTGCCAAAGAAAATGTGAACATTTTAATCAAGAGCAAAATTGCATCGTGTAAACATTTTGTAGTGATTCTGAATGCATGTCATATATAGTCGTTTCCACAAGCATGACACCTTGTAAAGAGTTAGTTTCAAATAATACTGCATGTCTTGAACTTGATGCCTTCTTTAAATAGCTGCAGGATCCTAATTCCTTGAAAATATAAATTGAGTTTTTCCTATACTACCAGAAAAGAGATAGCTATAAAGTGACCCTAAAGAGAAAGTCCTGACTTATTAAGTGGTTGCAAACATGTCCCTGATTTTTGCATGCCACCTTATGCTTTTCACGATGTTTTATGTATGATACCTCACCTTGAGATCCTCACTCTGTGGGATATGGGACACTTAGCATCACTCTCATTTTAACTGTAAGGAAGCTGGATTCAGATCACCAGGACTATAAAGAGCCAGGACTAGAAAGTGCTCAGGTGTCCTAGCTTTCAATGAAGTGCACTTCACATTACATATTGTTTTCAGTGGTTGTGTATCTATGCCGATAGTTGAAACAGGACCATAAAAGCACATACCTATGGCAAACAGTTCTACACCAGACTCACGAAGGTTTCTAGATGGTGGAATAATATCATCTTGGGATTTTCCATCTGTGATTAAAATGCCAATTTTGGATACTCCAGTCCTTGATCCTGCTTCTGGTTTAAAGCTATTTTCAAAAATGTAGTTCAAAGCAAGACCTGAGAGAAAACAAGGAAAAATAAACACAAACCAACCATCTCTAATAAAAAGTCTTCTAATTCTGCAAAATATAACCACAAGATGGTAACTTATTGAGCTAAAAGAGTTTTTATTAGATGCGAACCTTCATTTTTACAATGACCTTGTCCTTGAAAGATTACTATTGGAATAAAAGTAATAAAAATAATTGAATACTGCATCATTTCAGAAACTAGCATTTGTAAAGAACATTGAATTTGTGACCAATGAATGTTAATAGGTCTTGTATACAAAGAAGATGTAAACCTTTATAATTTAGGATAAAGCAAGAATACCCACAGTAATGACTGTCGCAAAATATCACTATGCTTTCAATTTTGTTTATAATGTTATAAAGAACCAAAAATTCTCTTTCTCTCTCTCTTTTAGGAGTAGTAGGGACAGATCTAAGATCACAATTGTACTCTTGCTTTTTGAGTATGACATTTTCCCACTCAGAAAAAAATAAGAAATGCTGCAATATTGTTTTAATATTTGTGTTTAATAAATTTTTTGCTGCATTAACAAAAATTCCATTAGATTATGCTTCAAATTGGCAAAGCAATTATCAGGTAGTGGTTTACCTAAAAGTTAATAATAGTATCTATAACTGTTTAAGCTATGCATCTATATCATATGCCTGTGGAAGACAATACAGGTTGAGTATTCACTATCTGAAATGCTTGGGATCAGAAATATTTTAGATTTTGAAGTTGTTTTGAGAGTCAGGGAGGATTTGGGGATATTTGCATTCTATTTACTAGCTGAGCATCCTAAATCTGAAAATCTGAAATCCAAAATGCTCCAATGAACATTTCCTTTGAGCATCATGTCAGCGCTCAAAAGTCTTGGTTTTCAGATCTCGGATGCTCTACCTGTAGCATGTACTAAGGTTAAGATCTGTACATATCCCTTGTGGTTGTGTCATGGGTTAATTATAATGTAAATATTCCTACATTAACCATTTACCATAGATACTGGTGAGCCAAAGATGCACAGATATTTTCATGATAACTACTGATTGCAGAATAACGGCAGAGAAAATACCTTTGTTGAAAATAAGAAGAAACTTTTTTTTAATTTAAATAACAGGGTGGAGTATGGCTGGTGGAGAAAGGCAGTGAAAAAGAGATTAAGGAAAATGAGCTGACAAAGGTTAGACAGCTACTCAAGGCTGTTGGCCTCGGGAATGGCTTCATTTTCTAGCTCAGTCAAGCCTTTCCTGGGACATTATCATCACATAGCAAAAGGAATGAGATGTCTGGACATTAACTCAATGCTAAGTATTGGAAAAGAGTTATTAAAGAATCTTAGGTGCTAATTTGGTTAAAAAATGCTATACTTACTCTCACAAAGTAGCAAAATGAGGTAATACAATTATTCTTCAACAAGATACGCTGCTATAACATGGACTGAACAAAACATACCTGTGAGTGTATTTCCTCCCTTGTATGGAAGGTTTCGGACAGCTTCAATCACCTCATCCTTTGTGCTGAAGGCATTCAAGTGCCATTCTATTCTGGGGTCACCACTATACTGTGCAAGACCTGGAAATAAAAAGGTGGGAAAGCCCACCAGAAACAATGAGTTACTCCAAGATCTGATGGACTATACAAGAAACTAAAATAATTAAAGGCCTAATCTTGGCAACATTTTTTCTTTGACTAGCTATATATTTTCAAAAAAGACTTCCTAAGATTAACTAAAGGAATCAAGTTGGACATATGTGGGGGGTGAGGGAATGTACATATTAATATTTTCTAGCCTTTAGACGTGACCACCCAATTAGGTACTTGGCATTGTTTTAGAAAGCTTGATCATGTTTGTAGATAAATGGTCTAGATTTATTTGGTGTTGTTTTATTCTCAAAGGAATGATTTTCTTTAATAGCTATTTAAAAGTTAAACTATGAGACTTTATACAATAAAGATTTATTATTTTATTGTTTACAATATTGGTCTAAGATTTATAACTTTTTTTTTTTTGCTTTTTATCTGGGCTAGAATTAATTGGGCAAAGACTATCTTGTACTATAAAACTATTTCCAATTTTCTTGGTTCAACATTTCTCTGGATTCAGTTGTTTCTTTTAAATAAAAAGAAAACTGCTATGTGAAAACTCTTAAACCAGCTATAACTTTAAAAGTTTTATTATTATTCTTAATTGAGATTTGACTTTTCAGAAAATTAAAATGTGTTCAATAATTAATTGAATGACAGTGTCATAGCAAAAATTAGTAGGAATAAATATTTATTGATTCAAACATGCACTTTTGGGAACAGGAGTAACCTATAATTCTTTAAGTCACTTTGTAAAGAACTTTTAAAATTTCTTAAAAAGCTTCCCAGCAGTTTTACACTCACAGCTGACTGCTGTTATTAATAATATAAAATGTACCGATTCTTGTCTTTTCAGAGCCCACATTGAATGCTGTAACCAGGTTTTCCAAGAAAAGACGAACCAGTCTGAAGTTAAATCTTCCAATACTCCACGAACCATCAACCAGGATTACAATGTCAGCAATGGCTGGAGTTTCACAGAAAAATTTCACTTCTGCAAAGCACAAACCAGAAAAGCACATGTATCACTGTTGGAACTTCTAAAAGAGAGAGTCTATTTTAACATCTTTCAGATAACTTAGTGCTAGGAATACAGAAAAGTGCCCATCAAAGCAGCCATCCTTTTATAACCTTTCCCTTAAATGCATTTTACTAGAAAAAAAAATTGTGGTAACGGCTGGCAGTAGAGCCAGTGTTCTGGAAATAGTTAGGAAAATACTGGCAGGTTCACACCATCCTGGCAACTCAGTCTTCTGTGTATTTCAGAAAGTAGTATCTGTGCAAAATCGTCCAGCTTTGGGCTTTCGCCTGCAGATTCTTTCCAGGAAAGGTCTTAGCAACACCAGTGTGCGCCAGTCAGCCGAGATGGGAAGATGACCAAACGGCAAAAAGGCGGCTCTCCTATTCTGATAAATCCGTGCTGGAAGAAGTAATAGAAGAGAAATACGGACTTCCTGAATTCAAAGAAAAGTCAGGGCCGTGCATTTAATCTAAGAGATGTACACAGACTTTTGCTAAAGTAGGAAGGGTTTTTGGAACACAATAATTGGAAAAAGGCCTAAGACTTTCCCCAAATTCAATTTTTTTGCATATTGTGTCTATGTGACAATAAGATTTTGTCCCTAAAGATCATTTAAGTAATTGATTTTTCAAATGGCTCAGTTAGCACTCAGGATAAAGATCCAGAAAAGGATGCCCAGGGGCTGGAGTGGTACTACTTATGTTATACCACCATGGGAGGACCCCATCCACCTGCAGTGATGTCAGGGAAGATGTTGAGGGCAGACGGCTAAGCATTTACAACAAAGGGGGAAGCTGCTGAATCTAGGGTAAGTCTGTGCTTCACTAGGGGAAACCACCATATCTATTCACACAGAGCCCAGATACTGGAATATTCTTAAAGTGTTTTATAAATCCTTAAAAATGTCATAGTATGTTCAATACTTTTGGGAGCATTGTTTTGTACTCTAGTCTGTGCTAGCAAAGGACTGTTTAACTTTGCTGAATTTTCATATTAGGACTGAAGATCATGAAATGTGTGTGTATGTGTGTGGGTGTGTGGGTGAGCATTCCTTGTATCCATTTTAACTTCTTGCTGGCCCAGAAAATCCTCATTTAATTTTTTTAACATTGAAATGATAATAAAAATATTTGAAATATAACTTATATAACGAAAACCAAAATACAGAAGTGTGTTCATAAACAGATTCAATATGTTTTTACCTGAACAAAAAATAGTTTTACTACTCTAGTTGGCATAGGCAGTTTATTATACATGTCTCTGCACCAACCAGGCCACATTTTGCTCAAAGGGTTTTGATTTATTTCCAGACATAAATATTCATGGAATACCTAGACACTTTTACCAGATGGGGAAAAAATGTATTTGCCAATGAAATACTCCAATCTTTATTATGGAAGCAGAACAGTACAACTCAATCCAAAGTTATATAAAATACAAAGCTAGTGGCTTTGTATTTGGGAGTCAGCCCTACTGTACCACACTGAAAAAAATCTCAAATGGAATACAGCAAAAAGTCATGGGATAGAAATTAATTTGTTTTTGGACATAACCAGGGAAAACTGAAGTCTGATTAAGCTTCAAGAACTCATTTCTCTCTGTTTTTATGAGGAAAACTTACTCTCAAATGGAATAGTTTTCTTTCTTTCTAAAACTACTGGGGATATTATTTAACTTTTTAGTTAATTGTTTGGGAACAATGTAGAAAAGATCTTAGAAAGGGAACATTTTATGCTTATTTAAAAGAGCAGTAAGGAAACTGGTATTTTCTGTTTTTAAAATGATTTCCAATAGAAATGTTCTGTTTATTTTCCTCATTCAAGTCATAAATGACTTGGAGATATAAATTCTATCTAGTTCCTAAGCAAGACATAAAATTAATTAACTATAAATAAAAAGATTGATAACTTTAATGATATTAAAATTTTAAAAGTTGGTCATCAAAAGACACCTTAAGGACAATAAAAAGATAAGTCACAACTGAGAGAAGACATATACAATATAAAAAACTGATTCTGTAGGTTGTCTATTCGCTCTAAGGACAGTTTCCTTGGCTGTGTAGGAGCTTTTTAATTTGATCAGATCCCATTCGTTTATTCTTGCTGCTGTGATTGCTTTGGGGGTTTTCTTCATATATCTCAAATGTAATTCCAGCTGCCATAGGGAATTGCTTAAGAAATATATTCAAATTACTGTCTCACTAAAAACAGGAACCCAGATTCAAAACTGAAGACAAATAATATCACCTTCCACAGGCAAACATGTTACCCATTTCACCATTCTTAAATGGAGAGACACCAATCAGAAAGAAAACAGTTGAGTGCCTTAAAATGTGTTAAAGAATCAGGTGGTAGACAAGAAAACAAGACACACCTGGGAGCCAGGTGAATGCTGTGTAAAACCCAGCAGCCAAATGTAATTTAAATCTGCACTAACAAGGAATGAGTAATATGCTTTTATTGCTAAAAATAATATTCCAAATTAATTTTTAAAATAAAATCAATCCTTTTTTCTCTCACCAATGTATTTGAAATTTAAGCAGAGGGACAGAGAAAATGATCTCTTAACCTGTATTTTAATTCAGCTCTTGGCTTAACATGAGCTCTATCTAAAATGTACCCCTGTAATATGCTGAAATTAAAAAAATAAAAATAAATTAAAAAATTAAAAAAATAAAATGCAACTCTGAAAATATAGGTGATGTTAAAAAAAAAATGCCTACGCAGCTGACCTCAATCAAAGGAAAGCATTCAATGCATGGGTTAGATTACAAAGATAACAAGTCTGATGTCACAGATAGCATCAGAAGGAACAATTGCATGAAGTCCAGGAGGAACAATTCCCTTTATGTTCTATACTCTCTGGAGTTTCATCATGAGGAATCCTGGAAGAACTAACGATTTCTTAACATCCTGTATCTGAAAGTTATGTAAATCACTAAATTAAACATTAAGCCTTCCACACTTACCTATTGATTTAGTCCTCACAGTAATGCTATGAGATAGGTAGCATCATTATCAGTCCTGTTTGCAGCTGATAAGTATGACATCCAAGGGCTGTGTGATTTGCCCAAGGTGTCAGGCAGCTAAAAAGTGGCAGAGCTAGGATTTGAAACCAGGTCATATGTCCCCAAAATCTATGCTCTGAACCACAGGGCTATATACTGACTTCAGGAAGACACTATGCATTGTATAAATTTAGAAAGCAGGGGTGGGGGAAAAAACCTCTAATATAAAGCAGCATCTCCACAGGGCTAGCCCCTGCTGTGTCCACAGCTAGTATGTGCCGGTTGCAAACGTCTCCAATTATCTGTCTAGAACTTTTTTCCCTCCTAAATATATGCACTTAGAACTGAAGCGACCCATGAAAAGCGTCCCTCTACCAATAATTTTATATCAATTTTATTGTGCCACTGACATCAAGAGAAACTCTAAACCCATGTTTATTAATTTGATGTTATGCAACTAATTGCCTGGATGAAATTTATTTATTTATTGAAAATATATTTGCTTAGTGTTTACTATGTGCCAAGCACTATTCTAAGCAACCAGGAACACAACAAAGTTCCTGCCTTCAGGTAGCTTAAATTCTCAGTGAAAGGAAATAAATTATAATAAAACAATATAAGTTCAGATGTGAAAAAATACTTTATAAAAGTAAACAAAATCACGAGAAGGATAATTGTGTGTGTGTGTAGGCGGGGTAAGCTACTTTAATGACAATCGTATGAAATTATCAAGTTAAAAATCTTCTTTTTAACACAGTAACTGCCATGTGAATTGTATTTAACTCATGCTAGTTTTGAGCCTGGGGCCGAGTGAAGCATATGTAACTCACATGTCTCTTTACCTTGGGAGCTGCGAGAGCTATTTTTCAAGTTGCATATAACTCACGCACAGAAAACAATATAAATAACAATTTTTCATTAAATTGGCAAGGATTGCTTTGTTTTCAAAGTTTTTATTCTATTTTTGTAATAAAATACTGTGGCCCAAGGAAAAAAATTTTTTTTCTAGTGTGGCAGTCAATATGTTAAACCATATAATTGACTTACGGACTTTGGGAGGCCTAGGTGGGAGGATTGCTTGAGGCCTGGAGTTCAAGACCAGCCTGGGTGACAGTGAGACCTTATTGCTACAAAAAATTTAAAAATTAGCTGGGCATGGTGGCCTGCGCCTATAGCCGTAGCTACTTGGGAGGCTGAGGGAGAAGGATCACTTGAGCCCAGGAATTCAAGGCTACAGTGAGCTATAATTACACCATCGAACTCCAGCCTGGGCAACAGACTGAGTCTCTGTCTCTAAAAAAATTTTTTTTTTAATTTAAAAAAAATATATTATTCTTTTTGTTCTAATGGCATTCAAATTAAAGACCCAATTATGGCTTATATAGAACTGTTTATAATGTATTTATGGATAAAGATATTCACCAACACAGTTAATAAAAATAGAAAAGGAGGAACTGACAGAAGACAACTTTTTCTGCCAGGTAAACTCCTATTTATCCTTCAAAACCCAGATTACACTTTACCAACTCCATGAATCTTTTCCCACAGTCCTCAGATGGGACTCATTACCTGCCCTTTACTGCATCTGCATTTTGTTGTGCTCATTACACTGGAATATTATGATTTGCTTCCCTTTCTATCTCCCTGAATAGACTGTGAACTCCTTGAGAGGTGAGGGCTTTTGTGGCTTACCTTTTGGGCCCCTTTGTTCAGTTCAGCTCCTGACATATTGTACATCAATGAACATAAACTAAAAATTGAATTGTGTTGTAAAAAAGAATTCCTCTTTTCACATAATTCATACTTCCAGCAGGGCATTAGAGAAATGAGCCATGATGGCTCAATTAAGTATGGTCTCTCCCCCTACCATGTCACACTACCACATTAGGAAAGTGGATTACAGTTATTTAGGGATCAGGGAGATTGTATCAAAGTAGGCTGTCTTCCTTGATATTTTCCCAATGCTGGAGGCTAAGTTGAATGAAAGGAGAGTGTGTACTATTTTTACTCACACTGTCTTAATACACAGTCAGAAAACCTCACAGTGATTTTACCACAACTGGTCTAGGATTCATTTAGCGGCTTTGAATTATTTTTTTTCTATGCCACTAGCAAAATATCTAGCTAGGCCATTCATTAATCAAGACATTTGAAGGAAAACCGTGGCCACAGAACGATTTTTCACTTAAGTCTCCTGTGAGGTTAAATTCAAGCATCCAAACCAAGAGCAAAAGAAAATCCCTAAGAATTTGGTGCAGTAGAACTCTTGGAAGCTCGCTGTTACCATGCAGAGATTGGCTCCAGCCCTATTACTGAAGATATTTTTATATTTTCCAAAAGCTCAGTGGTTCTAAAAGGGTTTTTCAATACATTGGCACATTCTGATTTTCATAACATTCCCATGATAAGCCATTATTGTCCCTACTTTTCAGAAAATAAAATCGAGGTTCAGAGAGGAAAAGTACTAACTCATTGGTTATTGGCCAGGAGTGGACACCAAATCTTCTGTTTGGTCCAACATGCTTTTTCCAACCTACCATGCTGTCACTATCACAGAAGTTGTCTTCACAGAATGCAACATGGGTGTCCACTGCCATAGGAGATAACATCAGAAATTGTCCATCTAGGGGATGTGGAGCAAGGAGCTCATTTCAGTTGTATTTGGAGTTCATTTAATCGGAGTGAAATCAGTACTCATTTAATCCAATCCTGGTCAAGATATACCTTTCAAAACATCCCTGACACATAACTACCTTATCTAAAACAGTATGCCCCATCACTCTCTTCCTTTATCTTGTTTTATTTTTCTTCACAGAACTTCTTACTTCCTAGAAATATGTTACATAATATGTTGGTTAATTTTTTGTGTCAACTTGACTGGGTCATGGGGTACCCGCACATTTGGCCAAACATTATTTGGATGTATCTGTGAGAGTGTTTCTGCATGATTTTAACATTTAAATTGGTAGCCTGAATAAAGCAGATTGCCCTTCCTAATGTGGGTGGGCCTCATCCAATTGATTGACAACCAGAATAGAACAAAAAGACAGAGAGAGAGAGAGAGAGAGAGAGGTCTTCCAGCCGGACTGCCTTGAGGGATACGTTGGTCTTTTCATGCCTTCAGGTCTGGAGGACGGCAGAAGTGTGGCAAGGCAAGCAAGGAAGTGGCTAAGGTTGGAGAGCGGGAACCGAATTGAAGCTAGGAACCAAATTATGGCTAGGAACTGTTCCCTAGTGGGAATATACACAGTAAGGAACTCCTAGTGACCTTTAACTGACGTGAGGCTCATTACCATCTAATTAGCATAATATGGGCGGAGTTTGTGACGGAGTCTGGGGAAGACACATGCGCAGAAAGGGAAACTGTTACATAACCCAACCTGTTACGTAACCAGTTATATACCCTGTTATATAACCCCAACCCGTCAATCACCCCAAAGGTAGGAAACAGCAACCGATCCTGCCAGGAGAAAGCCAGGACAAACTAGTGAGCATATAAAAGACAGCGTGTGCTCAGACTTCAGGGTCTTTCTTCACTTGTGGAGACTGACCCGTTCCACTCTCTAGAACGTATTTTTATTTTGTGTCATTTTCACTTTCACTTCTTATGGCTTCTTTCTTTTTCCTGTAATAAACTGTGTGGAATTGCTCTATATCTGTGATCTCTCCGTCATCAGCTCAACTCGGTACCAGTACTCATTCTTGACACTGGGAACCAGGGGACCAGGGAAAGATCCAGACGAACCTAACAAGACTTCAACTGAGATATCAGCTCTTTTCGGGTTTTTAGGCAGCCAAAGTTTGGATTATAATTTACACCATCAACTCTCCTGGTTCTCAGGCCTTTGGATTTGCACTGAAATTACACCATTGGCTCTTCTTCTCCAGCTTGCTGCCTGCAGAATGTAGGACTTCTCAGCCTCCATAATCACATAAGCCAACTCCTTGTAATAAACCTCTTTCTACACACACACACATATATATATGGTCCTATTGGTCCTATTTCTGAAGAATCCTGACATACATATAGTTATTTACTGACTGTGGCAGACACTTTACATTGCTTCCTTTTTTATATTGATAATAAAAAGAACTACCATTTAGTGACTACTTTCATCAGATGCTCTGCATACATCTTTTCCATCCAGCCCAATATTAATCCTATAAGGCAGGTGTTCTTCCCACCTCATAGAGAAAGAAAGTTTAATTAACTGTAGAGGTTACATAACTTGGCCACCATCACACACTGAGTAAGTGGAAAAGCTGAATTCAAATCCAAGGCTAACCCCAAATCCTCAACTGTTCGACTCCTATCACAGAAAAGTATTTCAAAGAGAAGGAAGGGAGGGAAGGATGGAGAAATGAAGGGAAAGATTGACATGTCTTATAATTAAAGATAGCATGAAATCTAAGCCACACTCATTTATCCTGTATTCGACCTGGGATGAATAACACCATGACAACTTAAAGGAATGTGAAGCCCAGTTGCTGCACCACAGCCAAAAGAAAATTTCAGCTGTCACTCAGAGCCCTACATAGTAAGAGTAACTGATAATCATGTAAACACCACATTCATCACATTTCTCTTCTGCTCTAAACTGTAAGCAACTGGGAGAAGATATGACATTTGTCTTCAAATATTTAAAGAGCTGTCATATAGCAGACGGATTTAAGAGTATTCTATGTGCTTACAAGGAGTGGGCAAGGTGACAGATTTCAACAGACAGGGTGCCCAAAGACCACTGTCTTGGAGAATACTTAGATCTCTGTTAATGAAAGCAGAGGCAGGACAACCCTGGGAGGAGTGGCTAAGGAGCCTCAACCTTCCCCTCAACTGACTGAACTGTGGAGCTCTCAAAGTGACTTCTACCTCCTAAGAGTATTTCTTCCCTCTCTACCTACCAAATTAAGCCTCAACTATTCAAAGCTTTCGTGCTTTGCAAAGCTCCCCATAATTCAACTCTACTTGATCTGTCCATATTTATTTCCCATTTCCTCCCAATGCAATTACTCTTCTTTCCCCCAACAGCATCCCCATCTCTGATACTTTTGACTCAATTTTTATCACCCCATTTCTTCTTATCTGCCCTCTCCAATCTCTGCCTACCACAATGCAAGATATCTAAAACTGATTTTACTTCCTTTGAAAAGACGTCCTTCTTCTTAAATATTTTTATATAGAGTTTGCTTTAAATTTTTATTTGTACAGTTACCTGGTTTTTTCCTGACTTTCTTAAGTTAATAGTGACCCAGAGGAGGCTATTTTGCCTGATCACCTCTATTTTAAAATGTAAATTTGCCCAATTACAGGAGCCAGTATATTATATTCCCATTTATTTTCAGCTCTGTATATAGTACCACATGATTTGGCTATAAATTTACCTTGGTTGCTTAACTTGATTTTGCACAAAATGCAGCAACTTAATCATGCCTGTTAGTCCAATTCATTAGTAACAAACAGATCCTGTCATTTTATAATTTCTAAGGCCAAAAACACCTGGTCAACTTGACACCAACAGTCAGCCCTGCAGGTATAGAGACATGTTCAATAGAAAATTCTTAGACAAGAAGGAAGGTACCAATCAGACAAGCCTGAGCATTCCTATGGGAGAGAGACCCTGCCAAAATCAATAGCAGTAAAGTATCTTATTTTTTTTAAAAAAAATATGATATGTCACAAGTTCTTTTAAGAATGAAGACATTTGAAAACTTATTTCAGACAAAGCTAAGAATTCTTACTACTAGAGAATTCATAGGTTGGGAACGATAAATTTTGCTGGAGGCTAGAGAAAAGATGTTAAAATTCTTTAAAACTATCTTATCAAGGGCAGTGAGGGAGGAACTAGAAGAAAACTGGAGGTCTAATGCTAGAATTTCATCCTCTTGCCCTCAGGGGTGCATAGGTATAATTTCCTGCATAGGTACAGTGTACTTTGCAGGTGTTCAATAATTATTTTCTGAATGACTGATTCTGTCTCATTTTTTTAAATTCCTGAATGCATAAACTATAATGCTTGTCATCAAGAAAAAAATGGAAATTTTCTTTCTGGCTTATTAAAAAATTCCTTTAATAAAGACAATCTTTCTTAATCTTCTCCCAAGAATTTTGAACCTCTTTCCTTGAGTCTAAAACAAACCAAAAATAAATATTCCACAAATAAATATTGAAGATCTATAATGTAAGACACAGCTGCATTCTATATGCTAATATTTTCCTTTAGAAAAGAAGGCACACACGTATACATACAAAGGAAGGGGGAAAGGAGTGGAAACTGACTTTCCTTAAGTGCCTGCTATGTACCATGCGTGTTATATACATGACAGCATTTAATCCTCTCAACAACCCTGCATGTCATTAATGATTATTATGCTCATTTTACAAGTGAGGAAACTGAGGCTTATAGAGTTAATATGCTTAAGGTCACACAGCTAGGTAGGATGCAAAGGAAGATTTCATTCTAAAGGATGTTTGATCAAAAACCTGTTTGCTGTCTAAGCCAGACTGACACAAATAACAAGGACAATGAGAAAGAAAAAGTTAAATTATGGGAAGAAATAACTGCCCTCATAACAATGTTATAGTTTATCCTCCTCAACCTGGAGTTGGAAAGCCATTCATCTTATTTTCTGACTTCTTGTCTAAACATGGTTATTCAGACTCCAGGAACCCTAAAATGTGTTCACTGCCTTGCACTAGATAGACTATCTTTTCAGTTGCTACAAAATGTCATGGAGCGCTCAGAGGGTAGAGTGATGGAGGAAGAGGCTGAAATTACGTGAAAGCCTGTTTCTGTTACACATTTGTTGTATTAGATCAGTGTTTCTCAACCTTTTTAAATTATCACCCCCATAAGGTGCCTTTAGACATTTCCTAATGAAACTTTAATACCACAGGTATAGCTGTTTATGTACTTATTGTATATTTATGTTTTATACATGAAGAGAATAAGATTTTTCACTCTTCACTCCAAGTACCAATTTTTGCCCCTTTGGGGATGATATCACTCCCACTGAGAATGCATGTGTTAGACCATTGTTTGTAAAAGAAAATTGCTTTTCCTGAAACCTGGAGCAATTTAAGGCATCTTTATAAAGGTGATCTTAATGGTCAAATTATACTTCACATGGCTGAAACTTTATTTTTTTGAAATTCTTCCATGAGGTGAAAGAAATAAGTTCATCTTAAATAGTATGTGTGTGGGAGATAATCTAAAGAGAATCATAAAATATTTTAAAGCTCCCTATAGTTGACTTGAATGTGTTTGCGCAATTCCATTCTCAATCAAGGTATTTCGGTTAGGGCTGATCCCATGCTCACAGCTCCTGGTGTGGCCAATCAGATTATTGCATTTCCTTGCTCACAGCAATTGGTTCAAGGATGGGTAGAGGAATCAAGATGGACCAATCAGAACAGCTCTTGAGATGTTTTCTGAAACAAATATTAAAAAGGCCTCCTCCCATATGAGATTGACGTTGCTCACTACTGTGTAATTCTGGAATTCTTGGGGTCTTCCTTACCACCTTAGGAACTTTGCATAGAAATAAAACCATAATGGGGAAAGCAGAGCCAGAAGATGGAAAGGCAAGAGGGAGCAACTGACACTGGATTGAGACCATACATCCAACCACGCTTCAAATACATGAGCCAATAAACTCCTTTTACTGCTTACATGAGTTGGAGTGTGTTTCTTTCAACTGAAAGGTGGATCATAAACTAAAGAGAAACTAAGTCTAAAAAATAAAAGAAAGGAATCCCACACAGATTCTGAGCACTAAAAATGTATTTCAGTGAGCTCTTATGAGGACCAATAAATAAATAAATAAACGTAGGAATTCCAAATTTTATAATATCAGTTGCCTTCCTACATTTAGGTGAATATATTTAAAATATGTTATGGGCTAGCAGTGTTCCTGGCAGAGAGGAATCATGTCTTTTTTTAATCTCTCTTGTCATGGTTTCATCTAAGTCAATTAACATTACTTTTTTTAAAAACGATGGTTTTATTTAGTAGTCCAAAGAACTGAAGAACAGATAATAATAGCACATAGTTAGATCTCCATCATTTAGAAATGGGTTTAACAAGTCCTTTTCTTCCTACTTGTTCCTCTTCTGTCCTTTAAAATCTTATCTTTGTTTTTGGTATCCTACAGTTTTGCGAACACAATTCTAAGTGTGGCTTTTTTTTTTTTTTTTTTTTTAGGCAGAGTCTCACTCTGTTGCCCAGGCTACAGTGCCGTGCCATCAGCCTAGCTCACAGCAACCTCAAACTCCTGGGCCCAAGCGATCCTCCTGCCTCAGCCTCCTGAGTAGCTGGGACTATAGGCATGCGCCACCATGCCCGGCTAATTTTTTCTATATATATTTTTAGCTGTCCATATAATTTCTTTCTATTTTTAGTAGAGATGGGGTCTCGCTCTTGCTCAGGCTGATCTCGAACTCCTGAGCTCAAACGATCGGCCCGCCTCGGCCTCCCAGAGTGCTAGGATTACAGGCGTGAGCCACTGTGCCCGGCCTAAGTGTAGCTTTTTCATTTATGCTTTTCAGAACTTTTTCTGTTCATTGGTCCCTTTTCAAATCTACTCATTTTCTTTGAAACAGTCTTTCATTCTTTTTTTTCCTCTTATTTTGAATATTTCTATGACATCAATAATATTATTATTTGTTATATGGTCTTTATGTAATCATTCCACAATTAAAATTCATGGAATTCTGAGTCTACCATTTTTGTGTCTTCTGACTCTTATTCATGGCATATGGTTTACTTCTGTGTTTTGAAATTTTAGATTATGAATTCTTCTTTGGCATTGTTTTATCTGTGGCAATCTTTAGAATCTGAGCTGAGCACATGTGGCTCAAATGTGATTTTATGTTTGCTTCTGCCAGGCATCCCACAGCTCTTACTAGCTTAGAGCAGTTTTTATATTAATTTCTTGAAGGAGAGGACCTGAGAGCACATGGTGAGTGGAAATTTGAATACCTAATCTGTGTGTGGCACAAGCCTATGGTTAGGCCTTCTCAAGGAGATGTCTTCCTCATGAAGGGCACAGGCATAGACAGAGGGGCTCCCTCATATTCCCCCTTCACTTAGCAGCAATTTTCTAGTCCACACTAGTGTCGCCGCTGGAACACCATGTCAACTGACTAGTTAATAATAATTATAATAAAAATGAGAATAAGGAGGAGGAAGAGGCAAGAAGAGGAGGAGGAAGTGAAGGAGGAGGAAAACGAGAAGAGGAAGAAGAAATACTTCCCACAGAAAATAAGAGCACTGGGACATACCCCTTATCTTTTTGCTGTAAATAACTAAAAAAAATTTTATAAATCACTAAAACAAATAAAATAAAATAAAGAGGGTTGGTGATCTTAAGTGAAAAAATCATTAAGAGAGAAAATGAAAACGAAATCCTATGCTACTTTTCCTCTCTGTTTCATAATCTTTTTCAATCTGGTTCTGCATTCTTGTGCAAAACTCCAAAAATAACTAAAGAAAGCTGTTTGGACAACAATGGAGAAATAGCCATTAATGCAAATGTGCCAATATTATGCTCAAAGGCAAATACCACTTTTGTTTGCAAGTTGGTTTTGGATTATTGAAGAAACATGTACAATACATTGAAAACAAGTAACTATTTAACTGCACAGCAACTTCTGTTAAGGATCTTAGCTCTTTGCATTTAAACTAAAATTCTAAAATATGTGAAATATGTCTGATTGTATCTGAGCCACTATCAATGTAGACTCTTATACCAGAAAATTGTAGACTGCAGGGAAAACAAAGAGCAGCATAGTTCAATGTGCATCATGAGACTACCACATTCTGGAAGAGGGGCTTATAAGTGCTGCATTAAAGCCCTGGGTAAGGGAAGGTCTTTTTGTCTCCAGTGGGCCTCACTGATGGTCCCCCTTGAACCTCCTGGGAGCCCTAACTCTGGCCTGGATTGTCACCATTGTTTATAACTTACTTCATAAGACAATTCTTCTACACAACCAGTGCTCTCACAAACTCTCACTGTACCTGTACACATTTCATGGGAGCCCTCACCTGAACGAGGACACCACCTTTTTTCCACAAGCCTCCTGTAAGTTCTACCTCTAGCCCAGGTCTTCATCACGACAATAAACACCTTAAAATAGCACCCACCTGCAAGTGGGCTCAGGATAGACCCCTCCATAAACAACATATCATATTCATTGAGGAAGCCAATGGACTGCTGAAAGAATGTTCCTTCTCCAGATGTTTGTTAGTATTTATCAGAACATGTGCCAATATTACCCTCACTTTTCCATTGCCCACTTCTTTGTTTTTAATTCATTTCACTCAATCCTAGGTTTTGGAAGGACAAGAGGAATGTGAATTGAGGCAAAGAACTGAGAAATTAGGACAGTTCAGAAATACATAGCTGTAGCTAATAAATTCTGGGGCCAAACTCTAATCCATAAACAGAAGATAGATTTTACTTTGAATGCCATTCTCTAAGCATGGAGTGACAAAAAAATACCAATCTAAATCTGAGAACTGGCTTGTAAAATCCTCCATAAAAGATATTAACAAATTTGTTTTACTTACAGAAGCATAGAAAAGATAAGTCAGAAACTAATGAATTTAGTTGTTTGGAAGGAGTGAATAAAGGTGGGTGGAAGGAATAGAAGTGATAACTTCTCTTTGAGTATTATCCTTTTGTATACTTTTTTACTTTAGGAACCACATCAATGTTTTACATACTCACAAATTAACCCAACTATATTAAAAATGCATAACAAAACCACAGTGAATAGGGAAGAAGAGAACTAAACCAAAATCTTTTTGAACACATATATACCCTAGAATAAAAGTGAATATTGAACTCTAGTTAATAGACTTGTTTGCCTATTTTGTAGTGTGTACAGATTAGCAATTCTAAAACTAGTCTTATAATTGGGCATTGAAGTAGATATATTTAGAATATCAGGAGCCATACTTCTTACTCTCTTGAAAAAGAAGTTATAGATATGGAAAAAGGGGGTGCTAGAAGGAACCCTATGATGTAGGTAAAGATAGATATGATACAGTTGAATAGACTGAGAGATAGATTATGTATAAATAGAGAGTTATATACATAATGATGTAACACTACAGAAGCAATAAGCACATCTAATACCCACACTTTGGTTTTTAAACACCATTCACCATGAAAAAAAACCAGGACTCCTGGAAGAAATGGTTCTTTAGGGGGCCGAGCAGAAAAAGTACAAGAAGAACCTAGAATATAAAGTTTGTGCCAGAAAGTAAGAAACAGTTTAAAGAATGGTTGAGGGCAGGTTAAAAAAAATAGAACACAGCTTGAAATAGTTTCCACTGAGCAAATCTGGAACAATTTGAGCATTAAAATAAATAATGATAGTAAGGGATTACAGTCCATCAAATAAAATAAGAATCCTTTAGTCCATATTGATATAAACAGAAAAATAAAAGTGGAAGAAGGAAAAAAATCTTCTTTACAGTAGAATGCCAACTAATAAATGTAGAATGAACAATGGAGGTAGAAAAATTACCATTTGAGAAACATAATGGTAACTGACTCATAAAAATCATCAATGGATGCTAAAACAAATCGGTGAAATTTTAATGAGAAACAGAATATTTATGTAGCCTCAAAATATGGCCTCATAAGTTACTTATTGCAAAGGGAAATATATATCTGGAAGACTTCGCCTTAACCAGGAGTTTATAAATCAAGAAGTTAAGCTTAACTTTAGATCCCTTCAAAGTGGGAAGTTGGAATACTTTTCATTGTAAAGGAGGCACCCTCAAAGGGCCATACCTTTAGTGAAATGTTAGGCTAGAAAAATAACTGCTTTCCAGTCAAGGAAATGACAGTAAAGTGTTTGCATTGGCCTGAGCTCTATGTGGGGGAAAATTGTTTCTCCTGGGAATTTGTAACCATGGACAAGCCTTGAGTGTCCCACAACAAGAAATTAACATAAAATGCTTCCAGGTTGGCAGCAACCAAAGGGAACTTTTCTGGAGGGTGCTCTTAAACCATATTGTGAAGAATTCCCACACGAGTTCACAAACCAAAGTGACACATCATACAAAGAAGCAGCACTGTGAATGAAAGTCAGTATAAAAAAGAAACAGAAGAATTTAACCCAAAAATACTTTAGATAATAGAATTGTTGGGTTCAGAATATACAATAAAAATTATTCAGATATCAGAATACTGACAAATGTAACAGAGTACCATCAAATTTTGCAGACTTGATAAAAAAGCAAGCATAATTTCTAGAAATAAAATATTTCCTCATTGAAAAGGGCAGGCCTAAAGAGTATATCAGAAAAAAGAAAAAATAATAATTAGCCTTTCAGGTCCTAAAAGACAAATAGAACATAAAATGTCATTTATAAAATCAGAGGGGTAGAAAATATTAGTATTAAAAAACATAAATCATCAAAAGAGACTATCATAAATCTAATTGAGAGAGAGACAATGTAAGTAGTTGAGAGAATATTTGAAGCATTAAAGGCTGAGAGTTTTCCAATACTGGTGAAAGATATAAATGTTGATTCTGGAAGTACAAAGAAATCCCCAACTAGACTAATTATGTAGTGCCACAGAACACCAAAGACAAAAGACGGCAAGCCTGAAACACATTGAGAGAGAAAAGAGAGATTATCTAAAAAGGAACGATACTTAGACTGAAAACAGGCTTGTTAAGAAAACAACAGGAGCCAGAAGATAATGAAATATCTTTGAAATGATTGGAGACAACAACTTCCAACCTGGAATCCAACTAATCTTTCAATAGTGATGGAGGGGTGAAGGCATTTTTGCATGAATGAAAATAAGTTTACCACCACAGATACTCTGTAAGGAAAAGGAGCACATAGAGAAAGTCTGAGATACAAGATGGAATGGTGAGCAAAAAAACTTAATGGGCAAATCTGGACAAACACTGATTGTTTAAAAAATAATTATAATAAATATAAGACCTTCCTGAGGTAAAAAAAAGAAAAAAAAAGTTAATGTATTTGTCAAGAATTGTCTATAAGATGGGAGATTAATAATTGAATTTAAAGGATTATAAAATTTTGTATTGTTGGGAAATGGTTAAGATATTAGTTAGTCTTGGGCTTTGTTAAGTTTTGTATGCATGCTAAAATTTTAATTATAACCATACAAAAAAAATACAGAAGGAATGAATACTTTCCAAATCAGTAGAGGGGTAAAATGGATTTTAAAAAAAGGAAATTTGATCAATTTTAAGTAAGGTGTAAAAGGAAAAAAATAACAGAAAAAATGTAGGATAATAGAAAGCACAGAATAAATGGTAAGTCCAAAATTATCAGTAACTTGAATAAATTTTAGAGAACTAAAGTTATCAAGTAAAATACAGAGACTGAATGACTTGAATGCAACTAAATCTTCTCAGATTACTCACCTTGAATCTGAGGACACAAATAGAGTGAAAGTTAAAGAGTAGACAACCAATGTATTATGTGAGTACTAAACAAAATAAAGGTGGCATAGCTATGTTAATATTAGACAAAATAGTCTTTGAGACAAATATTGAATTACTAAGAAAAAAAGAAGTCATTACAAAATAACAAAAAGAAAAATTCACTAGGAAAATATAACAACTCTTATTTTGTAAAGCAAAATTGCCAGAGTTATAAATAGGAATGGACAACATTCAGTGAGGGAGATTAGAACACACATTTTTCTCAAGGACACATGGTATGGTTTTGAAAATCTACCACATTTAAATAATAAAATGTCTCAACAAATTTCAAAGACTATTCCTACCCACCATGTTCTCTGACCACAATGCAATAGCTAGGCATCAATAACAAATAAATAGCCTTTTGAAACCTCCAGATGTTTAGAAATTAATAACATATTTCTAAGTAACTCTTGTACCAAAGAAGAAAATCTAGTGGAAATTAGAAAATAGCATGAGTTACATCATAACAGCACTACATCTCAAAATCTACGTGATGCTATTCAAGCAGTGTTTGGATATTCATACCTTTAAAAATTCATAAATAGAAAAGATTAAAAATTAATGGGATAAATATTCAATTCAGGAAATTGGAAGAAAGAAACTATAATAAAGAAGTGAATATTAGACATAAAAACATAAAGATAGCATAGAAAGGAACTATGAAAGTATGCGTACACTGCCACTGGCTAAACAATTTCAAGGCACGCACTCTAGAATAATTCTACCACATGCACAGAAGGAGAATAAACAAGGTCATTTACAACAAATTAATAATAGCAAAATACTGGTAACATCAAGAATAGAAGGGTTCAATACATTGGGGTATATTTATCCAATGGAATTCTATTCTATACACCAAAGAAAATGAATAAATGGGCTTTATGTAAATCAACATAACTCAAAAAAGTCTAATATTAGATCTTTTAAAAAAGTGAATTGCAAACGTATACATCCATTATGACAAAATGCATATAAAATTTACATAAAATGTGAATGTATAATTAAATAGTGTTTAAGGATGCATATATATTCAGTAAAATGTCAAAGACACACATAGAAATGATAAACACTGAATTCAGAGTAGTGGTAGCCTCTTACAAGAGGGGAAAGAGAATCTATAGAGACAACTAGTGAGTTTCAACTGTATGGTAATATGTTATTTTCTTAAACTGGACAAACACGTTTATCATATTATTTTTATACATTTTCTATGTATGACATATTTAATAATAAATTATAACAAATATAAGTATAAAACGATACACTATTAGAAGAAAAATAGGCAAATGTTTCATAATATAAAAAAATTACAAAACCAAGAAACATACAGATTCAGATTAGCACATTTGTTATGAATTTTTTTAATTGCATTAAAAATTCTCAAAAAGATGAATATGGTTGCAAGGCAAATGACACACCAGAAGAAAATATTTGCAACAATATAACAATATAATAGAAAAGGGTTTCATATCCAAAATATTCAGAAAGTTTCTATACATTCATTAAAGAAAACAAGACAACACAAAACAAAAGTGCACAGGAAAAAGTACAAATGAAAAGTGTTCAACCTCACTAGTAATCAAAAAAATGTAAATTAAATTAACAAGACATTACCGGGAAAATTTTGTAAATATTGAGGATTTCAGATGTTGAAAAGCATATACAAAATAATTCCTGTCATACATTGTTGGCAGAAGTATAAATTATTGAAAAAAATATAAGTCAATATTGATAGCTAGAGCCTGCCATCTATGAATCTGGCAGTCTAAAATTTGCATATGTTTTGACCTGCTGTTCCACAGTTAGAAATATGCTTATTGCAGCATGTTTGTCATAGTGAAAATTAGAAAACATTTAAATGCCCATCAAGTGAGGAATAATCAATAAATTATAATGATCAATAAATTACAATCAATAGGGGAATAAACAATAAATATAAATTATACTATAATATCTATAATGTAATAATATAGATATTATACTATCCAGCCATTAAAAGGAATTAGGTAGACTAACAATAATACCTAACATTATTCAATGATAGGTAGAGGGCAAGGTGTAGTGGCTCAGTCCTATAATCTTAGCACTTTGGGAGGCCAAGACAGGAGGATCACTTGACGCCAGGTCGAGACCAGCCTGAGCAACATAGTGAGACTCCATCTCTACAAAAATTTTTTTAAAAACTAGCCAGGTGTGGTGGCATGTGCCTATAATCTCAGCTACTTAGGAGGCTAATGCAGGAGGATCACTTGAGCCAGGAATTTGAGGTTGCAGTAAGCTATGATCACACCACTGAATTCTAGCTCAGGGGATAGAACAAGACGCTGTCTTTAAAAAAATAAAGGTAGGCAGCATTGTAAGTATTTTACATACAGCAACACAATCTATTCCAAATAATTCTATGAAGTAAATCCTATTATCCACATTTTACAGATGAGGAAATAAAGACATAGAAATTTGGATAACTAGTATAAAATCACTCAAGCTTAAAAGTGGCAAAGGCAGGCTTTGAAATCAGGCAGGCTTTGAAATCAGGCAGGCGAATGGGAGAGCCCATATAATTTACCACTGGGTGATACCGCCTCCTGCCTCCTACCTATACTGACATGGAAAGGTTGCCAAGGGAAAAAGCAATGCACAGAACACAAAACACAATATGACAGGCTGTACATACATGTTTGTATATTCATGGGAAGGTGACTGAAAGGTCACATGTGTTGACAGTCACCATGTGTGGGGAAGTAAGGAGGAGTGAGAGGGGCCAAAGGTGATCTTCCTATTAGATCTGTGCTCTTCCAATGGGACCAGCAACCATGTGTGTACTGCCTGAGCAATTAACACAACTCCCCAAATGAGCCAATCAAAAGAATTTCTGACCTTCTGGTGAAGATGCTTTACTCCCATTTCCTCTGTCCACAATCTTGCCTCTGGGCTTTGGATCCTTTCTTTTTTCTAAATCTTTAACTGGAAGAAAAGTAGAAACACAGCAACATGTTATGTTAAAGTCCAAAAGAAAATGAGTTTTACTAAAACCTTTGGAAGCCCTAGAAGTATTAATAGAAATTAGCTCCATGATACAAACTCATCCCAAATTTTAGAAACTGCTATTTTTTCAACCTTTTTGAGAAAGGTAGAAAGCACTTAAGAAATTACTTTGGTTGAATCTTCACTATGGACAGGTATATCAAATGAATTTAATTCTGTATAACTCTTGTAAAATCAGCATAACTATCCCCATTTCATACACGTGGGAATGAAGAAGCAGTAGGCTGCAGCAGTTTTAAGCAGAGAATGCAGTGGAAAGTTAAGCTAATGGTGTAGATTGGTATGAATGATTTAAACTGCCGCAGCTTTCCTGCCATTGCTTGGCACCTTAGTTTTTTGAACCAGTCAAGCCCACTGCCAAATGGCAATGGTTTCTGCACAAATAAAATACCTATGGATAGAATCACAGTCTGGCTGTCAGGAGTGGGTGTCACTCTCCTCCCCCCTGCCCTACCCCGAGGTCTCCTTTCACCATCTGGCCGCAGAAAGGAGCTCAAACTAGCTGAGCTCACCAGCAATGGCTCTGTGGGCTGGGAGTTTCCTTGTCCAGGATCCCAGCCTGGGGCCCAAAATGTGGCTTTCCTGTGGAGGATGGGGTGCTTGAGAATGCAGTACAGGTCTGATCCACACTACAATCTCCTCTCAGCTCTGTCTACGAGGGTTTTCTCACCTCTCGAGATTAGTTCACAAATCTCCCCTCCATGCCCCTCAAGCAACACGATTGAGTATAGAATCTGGCCTGTGGGCCTGTCCCCAGGTCCCCGAAGATCAATCCCTGACCATGCCAGGGAGAAGTGTGCTGGTTCTGAGTTGCCCATGGAGCACTTAAGTGGGTTTTTTGTCCCTCCACTTCCTGCCTCGGGTTGTGCTCTGCTCTGCTGGAGCAGCCAGGTGAGCAGCATGGGACTTGATTAAATTAAAAAGCTTCTGCAGAGCAAAGGAAATAATCAACAGAGCAAATAAACAATCTACAGAATAGGAGAAAATATTTGCCAACTATACATCTGATAAAGGGCTAATATCCAGAATCTATAAAGAACTCAAACAAATCAGGAAGAAAAACACAACCCCACTAAAAGGTGGGCAAAAGACATGAACTGAAGCTTTTCAAAAGAAGATAGACAAATGGTCAACAAACATGAAAAAATGCTCAACATCACTAATGATCAGGAAAATGCAAATTAAAACCACAATGAGATATCATCTTACTCCTGTCAGAATGGTTTTTATTAAAAAGTTCAAAAACAATAGATGCTAGCATGGGTGAGGAGAGAATGGAATGCTTATACACTGTTGGTGGGACTGCAAGTTAATACAACCTCTATGGAAAACAGTATGGAGATTTCTCCAAGAACTAAAAGTAGACATACCATTCAATCCAGCAATCCCACTACTGGGTATCTACCAAAAGGAAAAGAAGTCATTTTATCAAAAAGACACCTGCACTCTAAGGTTTACTGCAGCACAATTCACAATTGCAAAGATCTGGAATCAACTCAAGTCCCCTTCAATTCCTGAGTGGATTAACAAAATGTGATATATATATAAATATATATATATACACCATGGAATACTACTCAGCCATAAAAATAAATGAATTAATATTTTTTGTAGCAATTTGGATGGAACTGGAGACCATTATCCTAAGTGAAGTATCTCAAGAACGAAAAAACAAACACCACATCTTCTCTTTAATAATTTGGAACTAATTGATGGGCACACATGAGCATAGAAAGAAGTAAAAATCACTGGAAATCAAGAAAGGGAGGGGGAGGGGAAAGGAAGAGAAAGGAAGGGGTAAAAACCTACTTAACAGGTGCAACAAACACTATTTGGGTGATGGGCACACTTATAGCCTTGACTAAAGCACTATAAAAGCTATCCATGTAACAAAAATATTTGTACCCCCTTAATATTTTGAAATAAAAGAAAAAGAAGAAAGCAAGAAAGGAAGGAAGGGAAAAATACTTGTGGAAATGCAGAAGGAAGCCACTGGCAAGATATTTAATTTAATTGTTACATTCACTTCATGGAAATAAGCAAATGTATCAGAGGGTGAACTATATAGGGAAAGCAATGATTTCCTCCCAACCATCCTTGCTGCCTTCTCCAGGATATTGTTCCATTAAAAATCCTGTCTTTACCATATGCTCCTCTTCTTTCTTTTCACTAGCTTCCATCTCTTTGCTGAAAGGGTTTGAAATTTGTCATATGCCAAGGTCACGTCACTCTAATTCTATTATTTCTTTCCTTAGAAACTTTTCTTGGCTTTCTGGTACCCAGAGGTTAAATTCCAAGATTAAAAAACAATCAAAAATATAAGATGCCTTGATCCTGCTGTGTCTACCAACCAAATTTTTTATATCCATTTTTTTAGATCTCATTCTCTGACTTCTTTATAAGTTTTGGCACTTTGGAGCACCCCTCCTTTAAATTCTCTTTCTCAGTTTTTACAAAGGCATTATCCTGGTTTTCTCCTATTCCTCTGACCACTCCTTTACATTCTCATTCTTCGGATACTTTTTCTACTTCCCTTCCTGAAACATGATCATATACTAAAGTTGCCTTGCATCTCTGTACACTCCACTTGTAGTTTTGCCATCCCACAGTTTAAATTCTCACCCATCCATAGATAATTTCCAAATCTGTACCTATCAACTCCACTCACTCATGGGCTCTGGCCCCAAATTGCCTGCATTTTCTAAAAGAAAACACATCTGCAACTTTAATATGAGAAAGATGGTACTGAGCAATGGCAGAGGTACAAACAGATCTAGGATTCTTTTTTCTAGAGTCATTTTCTAGGGAAACTTCATGGGAAAGATCGCCCTTGAGCCAGACTTTGAAAGATGGGCAGGATTTTGCAGGCAATGATTAGCAAAACATCATTCTGAAGAGGAAAAATGTTAGCTAAAAAGAGTGTTTGCCAACATACAGTGTAAAAAATTCTTTTAATTTCATGTTGTCTCAGCATCCGTTTTAAACATAAGTTGGACTTTCTCATCCTAGAAGCAGGGCTCAGTCACGCTTTACACAGTTTCCAGTTCTACACCCACCCAGTTCCTCAATGTGGTGGATCCAGATGGCCACCTTATCCAGCTTTTCCCTGAGGACCACCACCCTGTTTCACAGCCACACACAGCCTACTTGACTGGCCCCACTGACCCTCACACCTGCAGGGACTGTGCAGATATGCCATGGTGACCACTTCTCAGTCACAGTGTGACCTCCTGGAACTCATGCCTGCTTGCTTTAAACCCACCAATTAAAACTCCTCATGGAAAACCTATTTGGATAACACCTTAGACCCAATAAAGGCTTTGACCCACGGGTCCTCCACTCTCCATGTGCTCCTTAACCTCTGTGTGTGTGGCCTCCAGACATACTGTGTGACCCTCAGGACCTGTTAGTAATAAAATCTTTATTTCCATCTTGTGTCTGTCCTAATTGTTGAAGAGGTGTTCTCCACCTTAAAGATTATAAATGAAAACATAGGGCCATGCCACCAGTCTACGGATAAACAAAAAACAGCAGCCATTTTGGAAGCTGGGCCACTAGGTCACATATAAGGTACAACAGATGTTACACCAATCGGCTGTCTCCCCCATGTAGGAGCAAAATCTGTTAGAAAACAGACTGTCATGAGCAAGGTGATGTTACTCATGACAGCAATGGCTACCACGCTCTACTATGTGTCGAAGTAAGTTAATCTGCACAATAATAGGCACATGTCATCACCCCTATTTGCAGATGAGGAAACTGAGGCTAGAAGTGGTTGAGTTGCTTGTGGCAGATTTGGTATCTTAATATCCAGCAGATCAGACATGCTTTTCTGTCTTTAAAATCCAAAGATTGCTTCTTATCATTCCCTGTGTATCAAAATATGGACTCATAAAGAATCCAAATCCTGCACTGAATGAAAACTGATATCCACAAGGCTTTCTCTTGATCACCATTTTCCTGGATCCAACCATGACAGTTTTCTAGGCAGGGGAGACCAGACTTTAGCTCCATCTCACAGGGAGCAAGAATGTGACCGAAATGCAAAAGGGAAAAGGAAGCTATCCAAACAATTTTAACTTCATTCTTACAAACTGTCACTTGGGTAGAACTAATCCCTCTATCCTGCCAATAAAAATAACATAGCTGAAAATGTATATACTTACATATCATTTATTTAGCTAACCAGTTAGACTGTTTCACTACAATCATCTTTAACAGAGCTAAGCAAGCTGAAAATAAATGAATTTCCTTCTAAGTACTTTGAAAAAGTAGCTACTGGGAAAGCTTTTGAAGCCTCTCTGTATTTCTTCTGCTGCAATTGGTGGAATATTTTCAATGATCAATTGCAAATCCTTCAGACCACAGGAAAATGAATTGTTTCTCCTTATCCCTTTTACTGCTTCTCACAAACTTGAAGTGAAGTGATTTCAGTTCCTCATGTAGGAATGTCAGAAACTAAAGCGCAATACCAATAAAATGAGACAGAAGGCTGATTTATACCAAAAATAACATGCAAATCTTTTCCAGAGCTTCTGGACAACATGAATCTCAAAAGAATGTAACCCTTACAACATCCACTTGTCCTGCTGGCAGGTGGATTTACTGAATGTCATTGTTCAGAAGTTTCAAGAGGTAGCAGGTTAACAAACTTTTGTCTTGTTTTAATTTTTTTTTAAAGTCACAAAATATGTCTCACAAAACATTAGTCAGAAGAGGAAGGAAAAAAAGAGGGAGGGAGGGGATATAGAAAATCTAGATAGAACATTGCTACACACAGAGTTCCAGAACTCACAGCCTCACAGATTTGTGGATTAACCCTACGGTAGGATTTTCAAAGCTATCGTTTAAAATAAGAAAAAACCCTATTGGAAATGATATCTATAATTTGCTTCAAAAATAATAAGGAAAGGGAGGTGTGGGAGCATAGATAAAACAAGACTGGCCATGAATGGGTAATTGCTGAAGCCAGCTGATGGCTACTTAGTGGTTCATTATACTCGTCTGTTGATTTTTTAAATTGTGGTTTAAATTGTCTTTAATAAGTTGGGGTTTGTTTTTTTTTTTTTTTTTTTAAGAGTCTATTTAAGCAATGAAGTAGCAGAAAGTTAACCAGGGTAGGCCTCTTCCATTTGTATTCACAATACAAAAAATTTGTCCTTCCTGTTTGCAAGCCTGCTTTCAGGAAGAGGGAGTTGCTGTAGTCTCTGGTCACTGGAATATCAGGACCATTGAGGCAGAGATTTGTACCATGCCCAGTGCCTAGAATGGGGCCTGGCACTTAAATGAAAAAGAAAAAGAATGGATGAATGAATGTCTCCCGAGAGACAGAAGAATCAAAGCTAGTGTGGACAACTTTTAAACTCAATATAAGGAAAAACTTTGTAATAGAACTGTGGGAACATGCATTGGGCTGCCTTAGGGCTTTCTCCCCTGCTTAGAATGTCCTCTGCATGCCCTTTACTTTCTATTGGACCAGTAATTTTTGAGAACTGGCTCTAACATGAGGCCTTCCCACATCCACCCTTCCCCCGCCCATCACTGGGGCAGAGACAACACCTCTTGTCACAGGATGTTATGTGTATCTCTCTCTAACACTTATCACATTGTATTTGTTTACAGATTTGCTTGTTGTGGAGACTGGCATAGAACAGGCCCTTAAAAAACATCAACCAATTATTGGAAAGAGTTAAATTCGCTGTTGTGTAGTTGTTTTAGTAGAGGCTGTATTGGCACTGTCTGGGGATCCTACAGAGGAGATGAAAGCATCACTCATTCAATCATTCATGTTTGTGGAGCACCTATTATTGATACGTGTCAGGCATATAATATGCAGCTTCAGTAAAAGGAGAAATAAAAATAATTGAGTCACTGTCTTCAAAGACTTCACAGGCTTGTGGGGGACACAGAGAAGTAAATAAGCGATTACAATATGGTGTGATTATACAACCAGAGGGGAAGCTCTGAAAGCTAAGAAATCATAAAGGAGATGCCTGAGTAAGGTGTAGGGGACAATGTCAGGGAAGGTGTTTGAAAATGAAAACATAAAGTACAAGTAGGAATTCAGCAAAATGGGGAAAGAGAAGGGCAGGGAAGTATTAGAGATAGGAGGAATTCACAGAAGGTTGAACTGAAGGTCTTTTAAGAGCTCTACAAATCTAAAAATCTAGGATTTTAACCCCTTAGAATACATATCACAGACTCAAATCCAGTGCTGGGACAGAGTCCCATAGTGGTACTTTAAGACCTTTAAATACATACTTCTGAATTGGCCTTGAGCCGGCTTGCTTTCTTTGTCTTTATGGTACGCAATAATTTGAACTGTGTAATTCTGGTCCGGCATAAGACCTTGAATAATTGCTTTAGTTGCAGTGTTCTGGAGATTCAACTGATTAGTTTTTCCACCTATAATAAAACAGAAAGATAAATCAGTTCTAAGATATAAAGTTATATGTATACATATATGTATATAGCACGTATTAGTAATATAGTTTTCATTCTCATTTTCATTTGTACTCTTTTTACATTAGATAACTTAAACAATTTTTTCATCATAACATACTATTGCTTTTATATACTAGGAAAAGCCATAGTACAAGATTAGAAGACAACAGGTCCTCAACATTAGATATACTCTTCAAGGAAAGAATTCCACTTAAAAGTGAAGGGAGAGAGATGGGCAGGCCAAATACAATTATCCATGCTGGAATTTTTTCTATGGCCTCTCTAAAGTGAGTCAAAACATCCTTGAAACATGAGCAATTTAATTATCTTAAATCTGACCACTGGTAGCTCAGGATGCTGAAGGAACCACTCATTCCCTGGCTACTTAAAAGTTATTCTGTTCATGAAACGATTCACAATCCCATTACCTCTCCATCAAATTAGACTGACATCTAAGGCTTTCCTGAAAATACTGTTGATTAAATACTCAACATTTATGCAAAATTCCAAATTTTACCTTTCCTCTCTAATTTCTGGCAGCAATTACTGTGTCTGAGAAAAGAGAAATAAACGTACAACCCTCTCTAACAGTAACAACGAGAGGGGTCTGACATTTGCTGAATTAATCAAACGTAACAGATTTTAATATCTTTTAATCATATTCTAATAAAATTAATTTTGTTAAGTCCGAAATTTAGTGCTGACATTATCCATGCTGCCTGCTACAAGAGGGCAAAACTGAGTCTTTCTCTTGCCAAAATGCATTTCCTTAAAAGCATTTGTGTCCAAGATTTTTAATTTGGTGTCATGAACTTCTTCAATCATTTAAAACTCATCTACTACAAAGTGAATCAAATAAATCTTTCATAATGCATGTTTCACTAAAAAAAAAGTTCCCCAGAAAACTCTGTATATTAGAGTCCCTCTTTGAGAGTCATAGGGTGTGTTATTTTATTAAAGGCTTTAAGAATCCTGCAACAAAATAGTTTTAAACTGTGTTTAAAACAGCATTTCCCAAATTTATTTGACCATTGAACCATTTGGTTGCATAATAGTTATTAGCATCCCAAAGAATACCATGGAATAAGCTTTGAAAGTGACTGGCATAAACAATATTTGGACCATATCTCATGGTGCTAAAACATCTCTAAACATTTTGTGGCTAGATATGTTTATTATTCCATTTATTTACTATGTTTACTCAAGTAGATTCCAGAGTGTCAAGATTGTTTGATTGGCTTGGACCAATGCAGTAAGAATGTTGAGTAAAATAAACCTACTATTTCTCAAGAAATAATTTGCTTTTATCTTCAATTTTTATTTTGTTACAGGAGATGTTTAAGCAAGAGCTGGACATCCTACTTTTTGGGTGAACTTTTGCAGAGGAGATTGAAGGATCAGTTTGAGGTTTGGTTCAGAGGCCACTCAAGTCACTTCTAAGATTCTATGATTCCTCAACAACACCTGCCTGGGGTAATCAATAGTTTGGTATTAACAGTAATTAATCAGGAAAACTTAAATTACTGATTACCTGGAGAGAAATAATTACCTTTCAAGATCAGATGTGGGGGATTCTCAGAGGTACCATAAATTATTAATAGTAACTTGTATTTAATACTACTCTCCACAAGTGAGTCATTCTGTAGGCCAACAAGGGGAAAATTGGCCTATGGCATAGCTCAACCAGAAGTCATTCTAATGAGCTGATGGGTACTATTTCTTAATAAAGGAAGTGTCCTTTTTAGTCACCAAGCAAGAAGCTGGGTGTTTCATCTGCTTGTAGCGTTTGAAATTTTAAATCAACTATGTAAGATGTCCACATTTATCAACAACAGAGCATCTGTCTCCCTCATTAAATCAGCTGGGAAAAGGTCACCAACAGAAAGGAGTCCAGGTCCATATAACCGTCTTTATCACTAACAAAGGGGAAAAAATATATATATTTACATAAATATATATTGCACTAATATGCAATTATTATGTACTTATGTACTGTTTGAAAATGAATCCTTGGAGAGGAAATGATAGCTGAGTGCATCTTTATATCAATCATAGGTAACATTTACTGAGCACTTACTACATGGCAGTCACTATTCTAAGTGCTTTATGTTTATTTTAATCCTCACAACTGGTGCTTCCCAAATTAATGTGCACAGGAATCACCTGGGAATCTTTTTAAAATTCAAATGCTGACTCAGGAGGTCAATGGGGGAGACCGATATTCTGCATTCCTAACAAGCTTTCAAGTAATGCCTGTGCTGCTGGTCCCAGGTCAACCTTGAGTTACAAGATCATAAAAATTCCATTAGGTGAATACTAATATTGTTTGAGCATTGAGAAGAAACTGTGGCACTGAGAGATTAAATAACTTGCCTGAATCATGCTACTTATAAGTGACAATGAGACAGAAAAAGGGCAGGCACTGCTTCAGGCATTGCTTTAGGCATTGCTTCAGGAATTGCTTAATCTTGCAGGCAGTGCTTAATTGAGTCAGGAAGTCTAGAGCTGTGCTCAAAATAAGATGAAGGCAGGACACGTTCCAAAGGGTTAGAACCAAGATGGAGGAGAAATCCACTGCCTCTTGACCTTGCAAATTCATTATATACCATCATTACCATAAAATTACCATAAAAGTTTCTAAGGAAACCTCCCACTCCCATCATGCACCTGAGCCATGACACTTCCTGTTTGACCATATTTGGTGAAAAGGAGGGGATCACCCTCATTTCAGGAAAACATTACCCCTTTCCAAGAAATAACATGAATATATTCTTCCCTTTGTTTAGTGTATAATTAAGCCATTGATTAAATAGAGAGGCTAGAAGAACCATGGAGCTGGTTCTCCTTCACAGAGAGAACTAGCCTCTACTCTGTGGAGTAGATTTTCTATACTTCTTGAATAAAAGTCGATGTCACTTTATACTGTCAGCTCTCTCCTGAATTCTTTCTTGTGTGAAGCCAATAATACACTTGGACTTCAAGTGATTCCAGCATTGGGAGTCACTTTCTATGACAATACAACCAGATTTTGAATTCAAGCAATCCAGTTATTGATCCCATCTTTGTCTTCATGATGCCCATGTAGCCATGACAATTACCCTATACACTCTGTATTGTTTTTAGATTATTATATTTGTATAATAAAAACATAAAATATGAGAAATAAAAATTCAACCAAAATTCAAAACATTTTTACATAACTATTCATTATTGATAAATTTGTTCAACTTATGCCTTTCCTACTTTGTCACTTATTTTCACAATGTCTACTTAGCCCTTATAACTTTAATGTATATTTGCTGAATAATATTCTATCGAGTTAATTAATCATAATTTATTCAACCAGTCACTACTGGACACCCAAGTGTACTGCATTTTTCTTTAAGTGTCAATGAACCAAAAGTATTCATTCTATGTCTAAACAGAGGAAGTAAAACTTTTGATTGTCTGCAAATTAAGAGAATTACAGTGAGGGCAAGAGTTACTTTTTACACTTTGGGGAATGTTATGTCCTTGATTAGAGGGTAATATTTTCAGCTCAAATGATTAAATAAAATCCAATCTTTCCAATGATTCTAAAGTAATGCTTAGCACAATGTGTTTTTAGTTACCTATGTATAAAAAGTTGCTAATGCTCTGGAAAACACAGTCCGTTGTTTTTACCTGAAGCTGGAGTCACAAGAAGTTTGTATCCACCAAATTTCCCTCTTGGAGCTTTCCATGAAATCTGTATACTGTCATGAGATAATACGTTATATCTTAACCTTGTAGGTGGAGCCACTAAAAAAGAAAAACAAAAACTGTTTAAACATTGAAACATTGAAATTTCCACTAGATAAGTTGAAAAGTCAAAGTAACGTAATCAAAATACAAAGACTTCATCATCCTCAAAATATGTTCTTTCTACACCACCATTAAGAGCATTTGTTTCTTACCCAACGGACACCCACTTGTCAAATAGTACTGACCTGATGTCAAAGAACTAAGACTATTAGAATTTAATACTCTAGCCTACTATAGTAATTGAAGCCAATCTTCTAAAATACTTTCATTATGTTATAAGGATTTTTCTACTTGGAACATGTGAGCTTTTATAATCTACTCTACTGGGACCTATTGTATGCCTTTCAGTTTTTTGCTTTGGTAATCCAATGTGTTTGATAATACGAGAATTTGAGAAGGCTATTATGGACATGTTATGGTAATAAGATATTCATTTAAAAACATTTGAGAAAGAGATTATGAAGGCATTCGGGATCAAATGAAAGATAATTATGTTTTGTAAACTTGGATCTACTCTTCAAGTACAGCTGATTTATGTACCTGTCAGAAAGATACAAAGCACATAGTCATAAATCAACCCAAAAGATTTAATCTTTTCTGACAGTTTACAAAAATGAATAGATCTGTATTACTTTTTGTGCCAGTCATTCCAACTTCAAAACACATTTTTGGCTCCCAATGTAAATGTTCCAGAATTTCAAAAAAGTAAGAAAGTTTTTATCATATAATATCTAAATTAATTTGTTAACAAAGAAATGTTAATACTTAACAGAAAAGTTATCACCTATGCCCACTTTTATGCCCAGCCTTCCTTTCTCATTTTAGGAAAGAGAGTATAAAGGGGAGAGGAAACAAGTATTTTTCTGAATCTATACAGGACATAATAAAGAGTAAGGACATTAGTTTATTCCCAGTTCTGCCACTTACTAGCTAAATAACCTTGAGCAAGAGATTGTTTCTTCCAAAACTTCAGTTTCCTTATTTTTAGAAAAGGTGACAGCAATACTTTCTGCAAAGGAGAGATGGCAACTTTAAATCAGATAATGTATATAATGAATGCACTGCATTATAATAGGTCGTCAACAAATATTTGTTCACCTTCTCCCTTATTTCATCTAATAGTTGAAATCAAAATCTCATTTAATCCTCACAAAAATACATTGCTATCCCAATTTTATAAATAAAGGAACTGAGGCACAGCTAAGAGACTTGCCGAAGTTTACACACTGGAAAGAATCTTTGACCCCAGATGAAATGCACTGTTTCTTTGGAAGATGATCCTTATTAAGAAGTCACCCTTCACTTAGCTAGATGAATGAAGAATTTACTACTGTGCAAACCCTCCACTCATCAAAATCAGTAAGCCCTCAAAGACACAATCTTAAGAGTAGATCTTCTTTCTAGTTGTTCTTTCCTACTTCTAAGTAGAGAATGCCAGCCATGCAGAACAAAAACATTAGCATCTTGTTCTCAATTTGACATGAATGGAAGAAAGAGTTTACATTTCTCTGATTAATAGGAAAGTATGAGTTTATTATATGAACAATCATTTTCAAATGGAAAAGGAAGGTGCCTAAACCTAACAGAGAAACTGTTAGTATTTTTGCACAGTCTTCAACTTGGGGGAAAAAAATCTGTTTATACATAGGCTCTTATTACTTTTGGAAGACAATTTAAAATAAGAATTAAAATTTTTTTAAAAATGTATCCAAGTTTCTGAGCTAAATCAAGTCAGTGGGCTGGTAGATATCATTGGCTAAGCTTTTGCATGAATGCACTGGTGAAAGAAAGCTGGCATGCCTGGGAACCAAGTGGAAAAGGACAAGTAGGACAGAGGCTTTGATGTAGGCAGTTCCAAGCGGGTCCACGGATTCTGTTAGCTCTCCAGGTGGGTTGACATCTCAAGGATAGCAAACAAGTTAACATTCAGGATTGCTAGGTTAAAGATTAGAAATATTTAGAGCATTTTCTATGCATGCTGTTCTTTAAATCAGCATTCCTGGCCGAGCACAGTGGCTCATGCCTGTAATCCTAGCACTCTGGAAGGCTGAAGCAGGAGGATTGCTTGAGCTCAGGAGTTCAAGATCAGCTTAAGCAAGAATGAGTCTCCTGTCTCCACTAAAAATAGAAAAATTAGCCAGGCTTCGTGGCACATGTCTGTAGTCCCAGCTACTGGGGAGGCTGAGGCAGAAGGACCACTTGAGCCCAGGAATTTGAGGTTGCAGTGAGCCACAATGACACCACTGCACTCTAGCTGGAGTGATAGATAGAGTGAGACTGTCTCAAAAAAAGCAGCAGTCCCCAACCTTTTTGGTATCAGGGACCCAGGGATCAATTTCATGGAAGACAATTTTTCCATGGTGGGGGTGGGGGACTAGGGAGCAGAACTCAGGCAGTGATGCAAGCTACAGGGAGCTATAAATACAGATGAACCTTCCCTGGCAACTCACCTCTTGCTGTGCATTCCTAAGCTTCATGGAAGACAATTTTTCAAGGAATGGATGCGGGGGATGGGAGCCTCAGGCAGTGATATGTTGTGTGGCCCGGTTCCTAACAGGCCACTTACAGGTACCAGGCCATAGCCTGGGGGTTGGGGACTGCAGCTTTAAACGTTGTCTGAGTTTCTAGCCCTCAACATCTCTTTAATGAACAGATAACCTTCTAAACCTCCAGCAGAAAATAATGAGGGCAACATGGACCATGCTCAAATAATTCAGATGGTGGAACCCAGAGTGGCATTGGCTTCTATTCAATTGCTCAAGGAAACAAAGTGTGAAGCAAACGCAACACCCAAATCCAGTAATACTCAATTCTTTTATTAATTTACAAACGATTCATCAGGCTACAGTCCCATTACAACTGCTAGCGAAAAGCAATACCACTATTACCTTTATCAACAGACCACATCTATTGCCTATATAAGCATAAATATTCTCACACTCATTAAAAGAAAATCTTGGTAAGACACAGAGTTCACATTTCCTTTAGGTTTTTGCCTTTGGAGGAAAAACACTGAAAAGAAGAAATGGTAGTTAAAAAAGAAAGGGGCATGAGGTCACAGCTGTGGGTTTCAAAGTTAGCTTTTTTCCCCTTCTGGAAGGCACTGGGACTTGAGCCCAGAGCAAGGGCAGCAAGACTGACAGAAACACTGTAAGTGCAGTGGAGAAATAATTGCTCTTATCTCATGGAACAAAAATTTGTATATATTTAATACTAGACCCATGATTTTTCTTTTCTCAAGCACAAAGGAAGTGCTTTCTATACATATACTTAACTTCTAGTAATAATTATAAATGCTTGTATAAACTTGACTCAAAAGTTAACTTGTGTCAGTTCAAATCCTAATCTTTTCCAAAAGACAAATGTCAAGTGTAAAATCTGATTTCGAGCACATTCTTTACTTGGTGAAATCAAGCTTCCAGTGTGGAATTAGGCCCAGTACAACACTGGTGAATATATGAACTTCATCCTAACAGGGGATTGAGGAGGAAGACTGAGGAACATCTAATTCATTATTTTCTGTTCCACTGCAAGGTTAGGCTCTTACTGAAAGTATAAGGGTATTTTTGCTTTGCTATGTCATACTGTGCTTTGTTTGAGAGGGAATATTTTCTTTAAACCCAAAGAATTTCACTGCAATCATTCCTATAGAAGCTCATAGACAGGAGAGAAATTTTCATGTCATTCCATTGAAGCCTCACTATTACCAAGCATTTAGGAAATTCTATTTCATACTACTTATTAGACAGCAGACTAACTTTCTGCTGTCTCCCTTCCTTCCTTCCTCCCTTCCTTTCCTTTATTTCTTCTCAACTCAATTTGAAATCTTGCTGTTTTGACAAAAGACAGCCTATATAAAGAGTTATGTCAATAAAATGTTCTCATTAATTCTTAAAAAGCTGCTTTTTACCCAAGGATGCTGCAATGGACATCTTGTGTTCCTCACCATCCACACTCACATTCCCTCTGCCTTATTTGACAGCACCCTGGTTTTCTTCCAAGGAACAACACGCCTTCCCCACTGCATAAGGCCTTGGCTGAACTATCAATCAGCTATCCTTTCCTGGCTAAGGGGTGGGAAAACGACCCAAACCAGGTCAAGCTGACTTGTCCAAGAATCTGAACTTGACTCCAGCGATGGAAGGATGGAAAATCGCTCCAGTCATTCCAATGATATGCTCTAAAGAAAATGGTCATTAGTTCCTACAAACTGTATCCCAGGGGGTTCCCAGATTCCTACCCTTTTCAAAGCTTGATAATTTAACTTTTACTTTGATTATATGAGCTACAGCATTACCTACTAGTAATACATTTTTGCTTAAGTTGGCTGGAGAAAGTTTATTTTATTAACAACCAAAAAATCTCTAACTGGTAAAGACGAAGCAGTACAGATCACATTGAGAGTGTTTTCCTCTTTAAAACATAGTTTAGGGTGAGAAGTTGACATACAACCAATTACCTTTATATTTTTTTAAAGAACTTTAAACATCAGAGAAGTATCTGGCTGTTTTTCCAAGTGATTTAAAAAAAAAAAACAAACCAAGGAGGGAGGAAGGGATGGGTATATTCACACCTAATGGGTGCAGTACACACCATCTGGGGGATGGACACGCTTGAAGCTCTGACTTTAGCGGGGCAAAGGCAATATATGTAACCTAAACATTTGTACTCCTGTAACATGCTGAAATTTAAAAAATTAAAAATTAAAAAATAAAAAAGCAAACCAAAAAAACCCTTCAAAAAGCTTTTTATCTCATTTTTCCATTAAATGCATAGCCCAAATGTTTTATAAACAGGAGCAATTAAATTTTGGGAGACATATACTGTGGCACATGCTAGAGGGTTCTTTTTATTGTGTTCAGAACGTAATATGTTATAATTTCATGGTCCACTATAAAGATGCTAAAAACAGCAGTAAGGAAAATATTCTCAACTTCCAAATATGTTTGACTACTATTAGCAAAACATATGTGTAAATGTGTTAACACAGAGGTCTTTATAAAGTTAAATCTGGCCTCCATGCAAAGTCTTCAATTTTACATGCCTTGAGGTTTTTAAATGACAGGTACTTTACCTGCAGTGGTTCCTCCTTACAGCCATCCGAAACAAACACTGCTAGAACCGAGCACATATTTACTGTGAAATTCCAAGAAAGTATTGATGCCATCATTCTGTCACTGCCGTACGCATGCTTTTCCTACAACCAACACATTGCTTTTTCTGTATTCCAGTTCATTCAACTTTTCTTGAAAAGAAGATGCTAAAATAATCCAGGTGTAAACAATTACTTGAGCCAATGTGTGTCAACAGTTTTTGGAGAAGGAAAGTTTTTCATAAAATATTACGTGGAGAGACTAAATGGTAAAGCACATTTTATTGATGAGCAATTTAAGGAGGGGGGATTTATTTCCTTTATGCCTTTTAATATTAACTGTATTAGTTCCCTATTGCTGCTGTGACAAATTGCACAACTTTCGTGGCTTCAACCAAGACATTGCTTATCTTACAGTTTGGAGGGTCAGAAGTTTGAGATAGGTCTCACTGCATTAAAATCAACGCATTGGAAGGGTTGCATTCCTTTTTGGAGGCTCTAAGAGAGAACCCATTTTCCTGCCTTTTTTTAGCTTCTAGAAGCTTTCCACATTCCCTGACTTGTGGCCCCTTCCATCTTCAAAGCCAGCAGTGGCCAGTCATCTCTCTCATGTGGAATCACTGACAATGGCCCCTCTGCCTCCCTCTTCCATATTTAAAGGCCTTTGCCATTACACTGGGCCCACCCAAATAATCCAGGGTAATCTTCCTATTTTAAGGTCAACTGATTATCAACCTTAATTCAATCTGACGTCTGAATTCCCCCTTGCCAAATAATATATTCACAGGTCCTAACGGCTAGGATGTAAACATCTTTGCAGGCACATTATTCCGACAATCTCATTTGACTTTTGTTTCCACTTTGTTCATAAATATGACTCTAAAGATGTCTATGTGGCTTTGCAAATTAGTGTCAAAATTGGCCAAGCCACAGGAACTCACTACTAAATTCGCTTTAAAAGCAGAAAAATCGGCCGGGCGCGGTGGCTCACGCCTGTAATCCTAGCACTCTGGGAGGCCGAGGCGGGTGGATTGCTCAAGGTCAGGAGTTCGAGACCAGCCTGAGCGAGACCCCGTCTCTACTAAAAATAGAAAGACATTATATGGACACCTAAAAATCTATATAGAAAAAATTAGCCGGGCATAGTGGCACATGCCTGTAGTCCCAGCTACTCGGGAGGCTGAGGCAGTAGGATCGCTTAAGCCCAGGAGTTTGAGGTTGCTGTGAGCTAAGCTGACGCCACGGCACTCACTCTAGCCTGGGCAACAAAGTGAGACTCTGTCTCAACAAAAAAAAATAAATAAAAAATAAATAAAAAAAAAAAAAAATAAAAGCAGAAAAATCCATCCAATAAGCAATTCATATTCTTTATTCCTTGCTCAAAATCAATCATGTAAATAAGCAATGTCATGGTAGAAATAAGATGAGGTTTCTCAAAAGTCTCACGTATTTTCCTAATCACCAAAGCCACTGACATCTAAAGCCTTTTCTTACTGGGATTTCCTCCAGCATGTACTCACCCTCTTCCTTCTTGAAACTTTCTCCAGCCTTCACTTCTAGGCCACTATGTTCTCCTGACTCTCCTTGTAATTGATTTTTTTTTTTTCGACACTTTCAATCAGTCATTTTTCTTCTACTAAACTCTCTTAACTGTTGATGTTCTGCAGACTTCATCCTCACTCTTTTTTTTTAGCAAGACAGGGTCTCACTCTGTCATCACCTAGGCTGAAATGCATAGGCTCAGTCATAGGTCCCTGCTGCCCTGAATGCTTGGGTTCAAGTGATCCTCCTGCCTCAGCCTCCCCCTGAGTAGCTGGAACTACAGGCATGCACCACCACACCTGGTTAATTTTTTTTAGAGACAGGGTCTCGCTATGTTGCCCAGGGCTGGTCTCAAATTCCTGGCTATAAGCAATCCTCCTGCCTTGGCCTCCCAGAGTGCTGAGATTATCGGCATAAACCACCAAACTAGGCCCATCCTCATTTCTTTCCATTAAGATACCTTTTCTAATTCTACCTGGAAGGCTTCAAAAGTCCCTATAAACTAATTCCCAAGTAAAATACAATTCAAATGTAATCTTCTGTCCTGATCTTTCTCCCCTAAACTCCAGACCACCAACTGCCTACCAGACACCTCCAGCTGTATGTCCCACGAACACCTTAAACTTCATGTATCTGTCTTAGATTGAACTCATTATTTTCCACTTCAAATACTTGCTTCATAGGTTAATCTCTTCAACAAATGTCTACTATGACTGAAGTGTTGTTCTGGACTGGAGATACAGACACTATAGGGAGAACCACTACCTTTAGTGAGATAGGGTAAACAGACAATTAAGATGCAAAGATATAGAAGCAGTAATAGCACAGGGGTTGAAGGTAAAGGCCCCATTCACTTGGGTCTCTAGCACGAAGCTTCAGAGTTGTCTGTAATGTTTTCCTCTCTTCCATCTGTTTCTACGTTTAATCGGCAAACACATTCTATCTCTTCTACCTCCTAAATGATTCTTGGATTCCTTCATTCTCTTCTCTCTAGTCATATTGCCTACTTCAGACCTTCAACACCTATTTCATGGACAATTTAATATCTTTTAACTATCTCTCATACCTAACTTATTCTTATCCTTCAAGACCCCATGGGTCACAAATATGAGTATCATCAATATCACTGTTAGAGTGTTTTTCTAAAAAACAGAGCTGTTTAAAATCTTCCACAATCAGCTTCAATCTCTCTTTCCACCTTTGTCTTTTGCCACAATCTCCATGTAACCTATACTATGATCTGTCTGTTTATACTTCTGTCTCCCCTGTGGACAGTAAGCTACTTGAAGGAAAAAAAATAGTCTTATTCAGCTTGGAATCTTGAACTTGATGCAGAGAATTTGCCCCATAAGTGTTTATTTGAAACAGAATTTGGCTAACAATGTACATCTGGTAGACAACATCCTTGAAAGTATCCCAGAAAAGCTGTATATGATCAGTTATTCCATGAACTACCATTTCTGAATTACACTATACTGAGATGGCCTATGAAGGGCTTAGTGACTGGCCTACCCTTTGCTTCTAAGGACCTGTATCTTGTATCCTGAAGTTTAGCAGGTGGGTTATCTAGGATTCCCGTTATCACTTCTCCAATTGTCACAGCTAAAAGCATTCTTTCATCAATGTAAATAAGATAGCAGAATTTGTCTACCAAACTTCCCACTGTGTGTCCAATGAAGTAGTTGGAAATACAGTCATTAACCTCATGTGTATAACAGCTATTTGAGCATGCAAAGAGACAAGTTCCATTCCTTTCCAAACAGCTGTGCCTCACTTTAAGGAAGCAGGTTGTGGGGGTTCATGCATTTATCTTTTCCACAACAATCAATGCCAAACATTAGACATTAACATTCCTAAAACCGTTTTATCACATTTACACTTTCTTACTCAGCTGATGAGTGACATTTCATCACCAACACTTCAGTCTCTGCAGTTACCATATTTGTCTAGCAATGTCACTTTGTGCACTTGTCTGTACTTACTTCAGGGGTTGACACATTTTTTTCTGCAAAGGGCCAGATAATATCTTCAGCTTTATAGGGTATACAGTCTCTGTCATGACTATTTAACTCTGCCATTGTAACACGAAACCAGCCACAGATAACACATAAGCAAATGAGCATGGCTGTCTTCCCATAAAACTTTATTTACAAAGACAGGCAGTAGGCCAGATTGGGCCCACAGATGGTAGTTTGTCAACCCCAGACTTATTTTATAAAAAAGAGTGGAAATCAAACATAAAAGTACAGATCCCAGTAATATAAAAAGTATATCTCCCAAATAAAAAGTTTAATTAAAATAAAGCTAGCAATCACTAGAAATGCTTAAAATGGCTTATCAGCAGCCTCTGTCAGACCTTTAATAACCTTTAGGCTATATGCTCAGTATTTAAGATAAGGAGAAAAATTAAACCAGGTACGAAGTACTAGAAATATCTTGTAGACACTGTATGTCAGAAACAAGGTATGATTAGGATACACACACACACACACATTAATAGAACTCTATTAATAAAGTGCTATAATTACTAGAGATTTATTAATAGGACTGAGTTTGTAACATGCAAATTTGACTTTCACTGATTAAACTTGCGTAGCCTTTTCAGAAGCACTTTAAGAATGAGCTATTTAACCAATTGCCACAAAATTACTATGCTCAGTCACTGGTGAGGTCGTAACCCTCATCAAAGTTATGGTACATTGCTACAGTGCAAACAGTTGCTAAAACTCAGCAAAAGCCAACACATTACTCTGCCTAGAAACACAGTTGAGCCAATGAAGCACTATTAGGATAAATAAAATAAAAACAATAATCAGAACCAAAATGTCTAGACTCCCAGATCCTCCTGATTCTCTTAAAGTTTTTGATTACCTTGACACTGGACGATGGTGCAGAAATACGCAACCGCCAAAAGAGCTGGAAGCAGCCAGTACCGCATCTTGCACTGAAAAATCTTCATTTTATTTTCTGCCTTTTACATGGGGGGTAGCAGCTGCCTAGAAACAGAGAATACAGGGAAATTTTTGAGAAGGGTGAACATAAAGTGCAAGTAGTCACCTAGGACAGGCAATAAACCAACATGGATTAGTATTGTCAGGAAGTAATTCATTCCGGAGCATCGTGTATTTCACTCTAAAATACAAACTGATAAAAGAAAGGGTTTTTATAAGACGCTGTAAAAGAATGATTTTTTAGAGAGTGATTTGAAATATTTGGGAGAAACTTCAGGATGTAGTTTGTGACTCTTCTGTAAGAACATAAACTGAAGAATGAATTTCCCAAATGGATAAATTCCATAAATTTACCTGAAATGAGCATAAAAACCAATCACAATGTCCTTGCCATAATGTGCTTCTCCCTTATTTATTACATAAAGGTAATAACTCCTCCTGTTGCCTTTTATTGACTGGAAAAGACAAATATATAAGACCTTTCTACTACTGATCAAAGAGAATTTGAAAAACCACTTCGTGCTAATAGTATTAAATCACTAAGTATACGGATTTCCTTCATTGGGTTGAAAAATCCCTAATCTTTCAATCTTTTCTCATAGCTCTTCGTTTTTCTAATATGTGTGGATCTAAAACTCTTCTAGGCCGGGCACGGTGGCTCACGCCTGTAATCCTAGCACTCTGGGAGGCCGAGGTGGGCGGATCGTTTGAGCTCAGGAGTTCGAGACCAACCTGAGCAAGAGCGAGACTCCATCTCTACTAAAAATAGAAAGAAATTATATGGACAGCTAAAAATATATATAGAAAAAATTAGCCGGGCATGGTGGTGCATGCCTGTAGTCCCAGCTACTCGGGAGGCTGAGGCAGGAGGATCCCTTGAGCTCAGGAGTTTGAGGTTGCTGTGAGCTAGGCTGACGCCACGGCACTCACTCTAGCCTGGGCAACAGAGTGAGACTCTGTCTCAAAAATAAATAAATAAATAAATAAATAAAACTCTTCTAAATTTTTCTTTTTCATTAGGAGATCAATGAGAAAAGAGCTACGAGAAAAAGAGAAATGGAAAAGAAAACAAGGGAAGAATGAACAAAAAGAGAGGAAAGGAAGAAAAAAAGAAGGGGAGAGGGAGGAAAGAAGGGAGGGAGGGAGGAAGAAAGGGAAAGGAAAAAGGGGTGAATATTTGGTATTAATTTAAAAGGCCAGTCTACAAATCATAGACTACAACTGCATTGCAGGTCATTACAGAGGAAAAATTCTAAAGTCCTTTCCTTCAGTGACTGAGACAGTATCTCAAAAGTTTTCTCTTACACAGGTGTATGTTTTTATTTATATATTCATTCACTCATTCACTCATTCATTCATTTATTCCCCAGTGTTGTCCCACACAGGATCTGAAGCAACTTAATAAATAAATATATGTATAAGGTAGGGTTTCCAGATTTAACGTATAAAATACAGGATTCCAGTTAATTTCAGTTTTAGGTAAACAGCAAATAATTTTTTAGTATAAGTATGTTCCACGCAATAGTTGAGACATACTTAATACCAAAAAAAATTTATTGTTTATCTGAAATTAAAATTTAACAGTGTCCTGTATTTTGTCTGGTAACCCTAGTATAAGGAGAAATTTGGTGAGAAAATAATAAAGTAATGAATAAAATTAGCACAGAGAAAATGCATTTTGTCCTGTACAGTTAGTAAAGGTAACCATGAATTTGGCCCCCAATTGTTTTTAATTTTAATTTTTCTATTTTTAATTATCACGGGTACATAATAGTTGTATATATTTATAGGGTACATGTGATGTTTTGATACAGGCATACAATGTGAATTAATTAAATCAGGGTAATTGGGGTATCCAATTTTTCATGGCAATTATTGTTTTTTTAAACACTAATGTAATTCTAATAATTTTGGCTTTCAGTCCAACCCATTTTCAAATAGAGATGGCAATGTCATATCACTACTTTAAAAAAGATTTCAGTAACTTAAACTTAATAATGACACTACATTTAGCAACTGGTTTCTTTCCTTCCATCTCTCTTTCTTTCCTTCCTTCCTTCCTTCCTTCCTTCCTTCCTTCCTTCCTTCCTTTCTTTCTTTCTTTCTTCACAGAGTCTCACTCTGTCCCCCGAGCAGAGTGCAGTGGCGTCATCGGAGGTCACTGCAACCTCACACTCCAGGGCTCAAGTGGTCCTGCCTCAGCCTTCCCAGTAGCTGTGATTACGGGCTGTGCCATAATGCCCAGCTAATTTTTCTATTTTTAGTGGAGATGGGGTCTCATTCTTGCTCAGGCTGGTCTCAAAATCCTGACCTCAAGCAATCCTCCCACCTCGGCCTCCCAGAGTGCTAGGATTACAGGGGTGAGCCACCACGCCTGGCCTGGTTTCTTATGTTCTTAAACAACAACAGAGACAGCTCAAGCTTCCTTCTCTCCAATTCCTAAGAAACTAATCAGATGCAAACACTCTTCGTTATATGCTAATCATTTATGAAAATGTTTTCAGCTTTAAAATGCCTGTAATTTTCTCTATTAAGATATATTTCTACAGTGGCAAAAAGAAAAACAAATCAATTGAAGTTACCTAACTGCAAACTAAAAATGAATGTGACTGATTACAGGACTGGTAAGAGTTGGATATTAATTTTTCTTGAGGAATAAGTGTAAGAGTACTATTTTAGGTGTCATTTATTTCCAGATGAAAGATATGGCTTTTTTAAGAATTATTATTACAATGATATTTTAAGCCATGTTAAATTTACCTAGTATTTTCGTACTATAACTACTTCAAGAGCTTTGATAGTGGAATATCCAGATAAAATCCCCACTGCGATGGGGTTTATACCTAGTGGAGTGTAAGCCATCTCTTAGTTTACAAAGCTTGGGGCAAAACTCTGCCTTTGAATGTTTTAAAAAAATACTCTGTTGATTATTTACTCCCAAGTATTTTTAAAATTGCTGTCATGCTGCTTCCCCTAGTCCTAGATGCTGTTCTTTTGAGATACGCTGCACTGGTCCATTCTTTGACACACCATATGTCATCTAGTAAGGGACACGTCAACCAGGCTTTAGAATGGAGCCAGGCCTAGAAAATAACTTCCAAACAATCCTCTTTCCATCCTTTCAGTCTGGAGAGTGTGATTGAAAAAAAATTGCATTGAGTGGGATGTTGGGTTCTGTAAGAGTCCTACTACTATCCAATTCTGTGAATGGAACGGGTGGGGAAGATTAGTACAGCCTTGCTGTAGCAGCTACAGTGCTAAAGCTTCTGATGACCTCCTATGATGAGCTACCTAATGTTAGAGTTTGGCCTCTGCATCCTTGGGGGCACCATGGACCTGCCTTGCTGGTGGTAGCCACACAGGGCCATTCGACTCAGCTGAACATCACTGAGTGAGGAAGTGTCAGGATGACTGTGCATCTGAGTTGGGGCTAAGCTCAGGATTTCTTGCTTTCCTTTGTGAAACCATAGTGTCCGTCCTGCTTCCCTGGCTTCCTCCAACTCCATGAGGGCCATTCATGCTCCTTCATGATTTAGTCCAGGGCCTTGTAGCTGAGCATTTTCTCATGTAGAGAACTGGGGATGGTAGGAGATGACTTCCTGTTGGAAACACTTTTGTTTCATGAGGGCATTGAGGCCTCCATTCTCATGCAATAGTTGGAAAATGGGCATCAGCTCCTGGAATTCTAAACATGATCTCCCTTGTGTTTGACTCCACCAGAGTGATAGGCTCTGATGCTGATGTTGGGGTCATTAGCTCATCTAAAGTGCTGCTGGGGGAGGTAACTGCTTCCTGAACACTTCCCATAATGAATTCCTTGGTGAACCTGCAAGAGAACAGCTCAGTGAAGAGAGAGTTGACCAGGACCACTTTAGCTGCATCCTCTTGGGCCTCAGCTCTACTTAAGCAGCACCGAATGTTGCCAAAACACACAAAGGAAGGTCCAGACAATGATCTCAACTTGTAGACCAGGGTGCCTTCACTTGGGAATGCATTCCTTTGCTGCTGCTTGCTTTCCCAAATTCCTGTAACATTGACACCACATTCAATTCTTTGAAGACTAGAATCTCGTTCCTATGAAGCAAGACTTAGCCAATGATGTGTCTCAGGGATTCCAAGGTTCTGTCCATCTTGGTTCTGCCTGTGTGAGCCTCCTGCACAGAGTGTTCTGATGCCTGAATTCTTGCAGTCCTGGACCAAATTTGTGCAGCTCATTGATGCACTGGATTACCAAAGAATCCCTTTCACTGTTTGCCAATCAGACATTTCCCAGAAAATAAAGACTGCTCAGGGGGCCCTCATCCCAGGCTCACTTATCTTCATTGTATTGGCATATCGTTTTTGTATAATGTCAAATTTGTATAGCTAATTTTTAAATCTATATTAATAGTCAAAGTTGGCTTATAGTTTTCTTTTCTTAAAATGTTTTGATGTCAGGATTATTCTAGCATCATAAAATAAACTAGAAAGCTTTCTATATTTTCATTGTTTTGTAATAGTTCAAGTAGCATAAGACTGATCTGTTCTTTGAAGACCTGTGAATACTTTCAGTGAGAAAATCAAATTGTCCTGTTTCCCTTTCTGACACTAATTCCTGCACAACTTTTTCATTTTTTTATCTTGTTTACAGATCTACTTACGTGTTTTATTTTTTTGGCTCTAGTTTGAATATTTTTCCATAAAGTTATTCTTTTTATCTGTATTTTCAAATTTGTTAACACAGAGTTGTATAATCTCTCAACTTAAAATGTTTCTTTTCTGGTTGTAGCTCTATTGTCAGTATTAAGTGAGTGTGTTTCTGACTTCTCTCTTCTCTCCTGAATAAACTATAGATTTGTTGGGTTTGCAGGTTTTTAAGATTTTTATTAAAATATCAGTATTATCTTTGTTTTCCAATCTGTTTCTGCATTTATCATTAATAATTGTTTCTTTTGCTTTTACGCTTTCCTTTTAAAATTTTTTATTGTTGTTTTTGTGTGCTTTTGTTGAATCCATAATTAAGATAATATCATTCCTTATTTGAAGTCATTAATTTGCCACTGAATATGCTTTGGCTGCATCATATAAACTTTAATTTATTTTTTAACCTGAGAGTTATTTCAGTAAACATACAAAGCATAATTCTATCTATGAACTTTCAAAGCAATATGACTCTTGCCTTAAAACTCTGATATTTGTATTTTATTCCAGAATAATATGGTACATCGAGAGGAATAAGTGAATTGTATTTCCTTCAAGCAATCATTCATAAAAAATTATTTTAGCAACTATTGTTTTAAATATCCAATGATAGTCTAGTGTGCAACTCTTTTATGTTGCCAATTAAGGAGAGATCCATATGCTTTTTTTTTGAGACCAAGTCTCACTCTGTTGCCCAGGCTAGAGTGCTGTGACATCAGTGTAGCTCACAGCAACCTCAAACTCCTGGGCTCAAGCAATCCTTCTGCCTCAGCCTCTCAAGTAGCTGGGACTACAGGCATGTGCCACCATGCCTAGCTAATTTTTTTTCTATATATTTTGGTTGTCCAGCTAATTTCTTTCTGTTTTTAGTAGAGATGGGGTCTTGCTCTTACTCAGGCTGGTCTCAAACACCTGAGCTCAAATGATCCTCCCACCTCAATCCATATGCTTTGATAATCATATATGTAGTCAACTTATGATCCTGTAATAAAAGTTTTTAAATGTACTCATTTGTGCTTAAGAGCTCAAAAAACATCTTCCCCTACCAGCCTACTATAGATCCAAAAGGCTAATGAATAAAGAATATTTTCTTGAATTAAGACGTTCACGTATTGGAAGCTCCTTAAAATTCCTAATGAAATAGGCAATACATTAAATGTCTATTCTAAAAGAGTAGGCAATATATTAAGTAACTAGCATCTAGTTACTTAATATATAAAATAATTATTAAATTATTAAATTAATAAAACAACCATAAGGAAAATAACCCAGTACAATAGCAGCAACAAACTTAATGCATTGTGAAAAATCTTATAAAAATGTATGACTTGTTTGGAGGACTTTAAATGGCAAATAACTAGTATCTAGTTACTTAATATAGTAACTAGTATCTAGCATTTTACCCCATATTTGTTTATTACAGATTAGCAAACTACCCATTTGTCAGAACACAGAGGAAACAGAGCAAATAGTGAGTTTTGGTGAAATAGAAGTGGAAAAGCCCCAGAGCATACATAAAACCCTAATCCTACAGAAGCAACTAAAATAAGATTAGTGGATTATCCAAGGGGGTATAAGCAACCATTGTGTAAACAGAAGGCATGAATACAGGGGATTCAAAAAGATATGGCAGCAGGCTTCAGCCCTATCAAATCAATACATGAGTAAATCTGCCAGTTGCACAGATAACAACAGAAAAATACAGCAGCAGAATCATTCTCTCAACTGAAATGCAATATTCTTTCTAAGATTTCCGTCCCCAAACATTATAACCATAGGTCTCAACCAACACAAAGCCAGGGGAAGAAAAGTAAGAAAACAAGCCACATTTGTCTTTTTTGGCAAAAATATCTCCTTTTTTATCTTACATCAGATATCGCATGGTACCATTGTAACGTAGGAGAAAAAGTTCCTCTTACGAGCCACAAATAGCCTTTCTCTGTTCTCATCCAAGCACTGCAGTTCCTGTGTCCAGTTGTTTTGAAGCAATAATTAACATGTAACATTGGAAATTAATCTGCATTTCATGTACGTTAAATAAATAAATCAATAGTATTGATCTTGGCAATTATTTTTGGAAACTGAGTACTATTTACATGGAAAAAATTGTAGCCATAGCCTATCTTTAAATTCTTCTTTTTTGTCGTTGCTTGTTTTAAATTAGGATGAACAATACCACATTGGGAGAAGAGGAATTTCAGTTTTCCCAAGCTTTTCTGCCAAGTCCCCAAACTTTATGATAGCAAAGTTGGGGCAAGAAAAAAAAATCTCAATCCTAATAAAGTGCCATGAGATATTTTAACATTTACCAAAATGTCAAAGCCTAATTTGTTGAAACTTTGCCCAAAAGTCTGTACCAAATAACTCTGCCTTGATTTTTTTTTTTTTTCCTTTTTGTTTAAAAATGTCATGTTAGAAATGGCTACTCGGCTCTAAATTCAGAAGTTATAAACCAAATTTGGGGAAAGTTGACAATCAAGTGTTCTCAAAACACTGTCATAATTTTACCATGAGTAACTTAAAACTAGGCCATTAGTGCTAATTTGCCCTTCCTCTCATATGTTTGCCTTATTTAATCTCATTTGTACAGTTTAATTTAATAAGAAGCAAAGGCCCTGAGTGCAAGCATTAGACATGTTTGCAGGCACCCACGAAACTCCCAGCCTGACACACAGCCAATTTTATCAAAATCCCTTAAAAATATTTATTCTAAAGCTTTTGCAAACCCCTCTTTCTCTTTCTGTATCTCTCCTTGCCAAGACTTATACAAATTATACATACATGTATACATACATACATGTATGTATACATGTATACATACATATCTCTCTCTCCAAACTTTGGATAATATTCCATTCAATCATTGCTGACTTCCAAAAAATAAACCAGAAATAGAATTCTTGTAGCCATCTGGTATACCATATATCCAGCAGCTCCAGGCCCTGAGAGAGACTGTAATTTACAGCACCAGAATTTTCATTCCAATAGTCACTTATTGAGAGTCCTACTATGCAACCAAAGCACTGTATTTGTGCTTTGAAATACACAAATATTTTATGCTATGTTCCTCTCAGTGAACTCACTTACAATTAATTGAAAAGAAAGATTAACTGAAAAGTGAGCCCTTGGTGAGCTCACTTACAATTTAATTGAAAAGGAAGATCACAAGCAATCATATGTCAAAACTAAGTAAGATAAGTATGCAATAGAAGGGAAAGTTAGCTGAAGGTGGTGGTAGGAATAGAAAACTGGGAGTTAGGGAGCCAGGTGCCAGGATAATTTGCTGTAGATGCCTGACTAACTGGTTTAATCACTCTCTGACTCTTTCCTTGTCAATGAAATGAGCAAGATAATGCCCATCTTGTAAAATGATTGCCATGATATGGTTAATATAATTAGAATACAGATAACACTCAAAAAGTTCTAATTAGTGGCACGTTAGCAACGCCTTGAAAGAACACAAAAGAGAAGGGGGTCAATGGATTGCTAGTTGGGCAGATGCTAAAGAAGGAAAAAAAAATCAAGAAGTCTTTATCTCCTCAATCATATTAAGGTTGCAGCATCGGTCCCCAACCTTTTTGGCACCAGGCACCAGTTTCATGGAAGACAATTTTTCCATGGATGGGGGTGAGGGGGCAGTGGGGGGGGGGATGCTTTCGGGATGATTCAAGTACATATTTATTGTGCACTTTATTTCTATTGTTATTATATTGTAAACATAATGAAATAATTACACAGCCATAACACAGAATCTAATGCCACTGCTGATCTGACAGGTGGAGCTCAGGCTGCCATGCAAGCGATGGGCAGCAACTGTAAATACAAAGGAAGCTTCGCTTGCCTACCGCTCACCTCCTGCTGTGTGGCCTGGTTTTTAACAAGCCAGGGACCAGTACTGGTCTTCGGCCTGGGGGTTGGGCAACGTAGGGTTGTGGGGCTAACTGGACAAAAAGGTTCACGTAAAAACTGCCCCCCGCCCAGCCCCCCGCCCCCCCCCAGCGCTGTAGAAGGCCAGGGTGGGAGGTTCTCTTGAGCCAGGAATGTGAGACCAGTCTAGGCAACATAGCTAGTCCCGCTCCTCCCTCTATTTCTCCAAAGAAAAAAATCAGCCAGGCATGGGGGCCTGCGCCTGTAGTCCTAGCTACTCAGGCGGCTGAGGCAGGAGGTTTGCTTGAGCCCAGCAATTGGAAGTTGAAGTGAGCTGTGATCATGCCAATACACTCCAGCCTGGGCGACAGAACAAGACCCTGCCACCAAAAAAAAAAAAAAAAGTTTAGGCAAAAACTGAATATCAATTTTTATCTTTCTCCAGATGATAGCTCTATACAGGCTTGAAATAATCAACCATATGAAGATATGGGAGACCTGACATAAGAGTAATTCACGGGCTTAGAGAAAGACTAAGGAGCTATAGTTGACAAGTTCATGCAATGAAGGTTTGAAAGAAATAGTGATATTTAAGCACGTTTTAAGCCTAGGAAAAATAAGAATCAGAGGCACATAACAGATGTCTTCATGCATTTGAAGGACTTTGATGTAGAAGATAAAACAATATTATTTTGTGGAGCTTCTGAAAACAGAACTTGAATCAGTGGGCTGATCTAAATCTAATGGGGTGTGAATTTGGATACAAAAAAATTCTCTAACAATTAGAACAGTTTTTTCTTTTACTAGTTCTGGGGCAGAAGCTAGCTATGTTTTACCGGTAAGAGATGTTATCAAAGGGATTTCTGAATTTGGAGACAAGAGAAATGGATAAAATAACCCTTAGGATGCCTTTCCCAACTCTACATTTTTAATATGCTAATGTCCACTTTATAGAAGGAGAATTTTACATTCAATTAATGATGTAGAATACACAATTGGTAGATTAAAAACAAACAAACAACAAAATAAGCCCATGATATAACCCCAGTGTATTGACATTGGTGGCATTCCTTATTTCTTCTCTCTACTGAAAACCACCCTCCTCACTCCAGAATCATAAAAATTGTTCTCAGAAGTAGCTAATGAAGTCCACTTAAAAATAAGCCCTGGAGGAAGTTAGTAATTATTACTCTTATCTGTTAGTATCATGATACAGTAGGAAAAAACTCTAAATTAGGAATAAAGAAGACCTACTTTTATTACTATTTGCTTGATGGTTAGCTTTTTCCTCCCTGAGGGAACGTCCCACTATATTTGGCATAGTGAGCAGAAATCAAGGGGAAAGTTGTAGTCTTAATAGCATCAAGTGTCACAGAGCAGAGTTTAGGGATGCTAGAGAAACTGGAAATTGAGAAGGGAAATGTCAGAATCGTGGGGGAGAGACAAAATCTGCATAAAACTTCCCTCAAGAATAACACAGGGATGTTAACAATTACTATTTCCACTCAACACTCTACTAATGGTCCTAGCCAATGTAATAAGGCAAGAAAAAGAAATAAAAGGCAGAACAGATGGGAAGAAAGAAGTAAACCGTCTTTATTCACAATCAACATGATTGTTTACAAAGAAAATCCTAATGAATCTAGAAAAAAATAAAAAGCTACTTGACCTAATAAGTAAATTTCAGAAGGCTGAAGGATACAAATCAGTAGGCACAAATCAATCATGTACTTTTATAATAGCAGAAAACAAATGGAAACATTTTTTTTAAATTCCACTTATAATAACATCAAAAACACAAAATACTTAGAAATTAATATGACACGCAAGGTCTGTAAACTCTTCATTGTGCAAAAATGAAGCTAGATGCATTGCTGAGAGAAATTAAAGAAAGCCTAAATAAATAGCATAGTGTACCATGTTCATGAGTTTAAAAATTTAGTTCTGTTAGGATGTCCTCAACTTAATCTATAGATTTGAAGCAATCTTAATAAAAATCTAAACAAGTCACTTTTTGTAGAAATTAACAAATTGATTCTACAAATTGCATAGAAATGCAAAGGACTTAGAACAGCCAAAACAAAGCCGGATGACTGACACTTGCTAATAACAAGCCTTACTATAGAGCTAGTGTAATGACAATAGAGAGCCATTGGCATAAGCATAGATGGAATGAAATAATGAGCCCATAAATAAACCCCAACATATTGGGTCAACTGATTTTCAAAAAAGTGCCAAGACAATTCTATGGGGTAAGAAAAGAACTTTTGACAAATGGATAAGAGAAAACTAGATAAATATGTGAAAAATAGGTTAGAATCTTACCCCAATCTTGGAGTAGGTAAATGTTCTTAAAAAGCATACAAAAAGTACTGAGTGTGGAAAGGAAAAGTGATCATTTGAAATTATTCAAAATTAAAACTTTCTGCTTACCAAAAGATACCAATAAAGAAATGAAATGATAAGCCACAGAAAAATATTTGTAATATATATCCTGGAAAAAGTAAATCCAGAAATAGTAAAATATCTAGTCATTCTTAAGATTCTCTGAAGGTTTTCATAAAAATCTTAGGGACTAATCTAGATTTCTAGAAGAGCTGTTGATAGAATTAAAATCTCTGGCCTATCTAGGACAAAGGGCCACCTCCTCTTGAGACTGTAAGGTCCTTGATAGAAGAACATAGACCTTAAATAAGGTCTTGGCCAGGCGCGGTGGCTCACGCCTGTAATCCTAGCACACTGGGAGGCCGAGGTGGGCGGATCGTTTGAGCTCAGGAGTTCGAGACCAGCCTGAGCAAGAGCGAGACCCCATCTCTACTAAAAATAGAAAGAAATTATATGGACAGCTAAAAATATATACAGAAAAAATTAGCCGGGCATGGTGGTGCATGCCTGTAGTCCCAGCTACTCGGGAGGCTGAGACAGGAGGATCGCTTGAGCTCAGGAGTTTGAGGTTGCTGTGAGCTAGGCTGACGCCACGGCACTCACTCTAGCCTGGGCAACAGAGTGAGACTTTGTCTCAAAAAAAAAATAAATAAATAAGGTCTTTACAACATTTTCACTAGCTCCAGACCTGACTTATACCATATACTCAAGAAATATTCATTTAATGAATGAATACTGGATGATGCTTATTTCATATGCATACCTAATTTTACCTAGATTTAATTTCTTCTTTCTTTACACAAGTTAAATTATTATAAAGTGTATTTATAAAGCAGCCATCTTTTGCTTTATTTTAAGGGTTAATTGTAATTTTATAAGTAATATGTGAATACATTTTACCCTTCAGAAAATTAGAATCCTACAGCTAAAGCTAAAGTCCCTTTTTTCTCTTTGATGCTTAGTAATTTGAGATGTATCTTTTCAAACTTTAAAAAATACTTCATATATATTTACACAGGTATATTGCTTTGTGTATTTGTTTTTACATAAATCATATCATCTTGTACTTACTGTTAGGTACCTTGATTTTTCTCACTCAACAATACAATTTTTAGATAGACCCATACTGATACATAATGATTTAATTCATTACTTTTATCTGCCACAGTATTTTGTCTTATGAATATACCCAATCTTATTTAGTTATTCCTGTACTTATAGATGTTTTTGGTCATTTCTATTCCCCCCCCCCATTTTAAACAATGCCACAAGGCACTCCGTTGTACATGGAAAAATGTTCTTTAAGACAGTTTACTAAAAATGGAACTGCTGGTCATAGGGTGTACTTATTTCTTTTAAAGAGTATTAATGTATACTGCCAAATTGGTCTACAAAGAGGTTATACCAGTTTATATACAACCAAAAGTGTATGTGAGTGCCTGTATTTCCATACCATTACCAGCTATGAGATTAGCAGAATTTTTCATGAATGGAAAACTGTAGTTCAATGTACAACATCTTAGCTAAAAGTATGATTGCATATCTTTTCATATACTTAAGATGTCTTTTTTTCTGTGAACTCTCCAGCGTACCTTGATCTTTTTTCTATTAGAACTGTTTGTCTTTTATATGAGAAATTTTTTCATTTAATATGTGGCTCCTTTTCCATCATATGTATTAAAAATATTTTGTTCAATATCAATTTTTGTTCTTTTTTTCTTCTATGTTTTATGATATCTATAGAAGTCTCTTTCTTCAAAATTATAATATCTTTTTCTCACAGGTTAGAAATTCTACTTTTTATTTTCTATTGACTTATCTATTCATATATGAATACTAAATAATTGAAATATCAAAACTTTATATGTTTTAATGTCTTATTTTAAATTTTCCTCCAGGCTATTCTTTTTTAGTTACCAAAATCACCTCAAAATTGAGATTATGTTAAATTTGTAGGTCAATTTAAGCAAACTGACTTTTTCTTATAATAGTCCATTTTTCCATCCAAGAAGAATATATTTCTTTTTGTTTATTCATCTTCACTTCCTCATGAGCATTTTACAGATTTCTTCACATAAATTTGACATGCTAAGTTTATTTCTAGATGTTTTATGTATTGCTTATTTTTATATAAATTTTTATTTAATCATTCTTAAAAACAAGTTGTTTCCTAAATATAGAAAAGTAATTTTATTTTTATATTAATTTTGTAACCTAATACTTTACTAAAGGTTCTTATAATTTCTAATAGTTTAACATTTTTTCAAAGTCTTAAAGTTTATAATAATTGATTTCCTTAATTTTTCTGTAGATGATAGCTTTCCTCCTACACTCCAAATTTTATGCTTCTCATTTCTTTTTCCTATCTTATTGCCTTGGCTACTATCACCAGAATACTGATACTGGACATCCTATCTTGTTCTTGTTTTCAATAGGAAGGTTTCATTAGCGTGACTTTGGTCTTGATGATAGATGGCTAGATAGACAGACTGGTAGACAGAAGACAAACAAATATATACCAATATAAATGTATCATGTTATGTAAATAGCCATCTATATAGATTTTATTGAGTTATTAATCTGACAAGTAAGATGTTAAAATATCGTAGTAGCTATGGAGAAGATCACCTGATTTTTTTCCCTTTAACCTCTTAATATGATGATTTATATTAATCCATTTTCTAATACTAAACTTGCATGTGAAATATGAGCCCAACTTCATTATTGTGGATTCTTTTTGATGTGTTACTGGGTTCTATTTGCTAATATGTCATTCATATTAATAAGTACATTGATATTAGTGAGATTAGTCTGTAGCTTTCTTTTTCTATTATGCTGTGTCATGTTTTGATATCAGTATTATTTTTCTGATTTTACAAAAATAACTTTGAAGTTTTCCTTCTTCTCGTACACTATACTATGGAACAGTTATAATGGCATTGGTATTATTAATTTTTTTACATTTTTGTTAGCATTCAGTTGTAAAACCGTGGGGATTTGATACTTTTGGAGAGCTTACTTTTTAACAACTTTTAAAACATTTTTGTGTGCCTAATGTTTTATTTATAATTTCTATATAATCTAGGATTAGTTTAGTAATTTTTATTGTGTTTAAAAATAATCCATTTCATCCACATACAATTATTTTAATTACTATTCAATTCTTTTAATTTCTTCTAATTTTGTGATTGTTTTCCATTCTCACTTTCTATCTTGCATTTTTGGGCTCTTCCTGCCTTGCTTTTTTAAATACAAAATGCTGTTTAAGAGAAAAACAAAGAGGAAGGGAAAGTAGTAATAAAGAAAGGGGAAATAAAAGGGAAAATGATAAGGAGGATGAGGAAGCAGAGGAAAAAAATTAAAAAATAAGGGACAAAAGAGAAAAGAAAACAGTATAAAAGTAGAAAGGATCCAAGATCACCTCCCTGGCCAGATGTGGGCCAATGTTGCCCAGATTGTTGCTACTCAAAACAGCTGGTCTGTGAACTGTTTGTTAATGGTCTGCAATGAGATAAAGGAGCTTATGCCAAAATGTGAGTCGATGTATTGTCTTGGTTCCTTCATCAGAAAATTTTGCTATGAAAAAATATCTCAGCTGAACTAACAATGTGCTTAATTACATATTTGATTTACATCCTTGTACAATTTTATCTCATCGGGTCAGGTAACAGTTTGTGGATGGGCACCAACCAGCAACAGCACTGAACTAGATCCTTCACCAAAAAGGCCTCCAAAGGATTGCTCATCCCATCCCATCCCATCAAAACTCTCTAGCTAACTTCATGGCCCCAGGTGCCATTTTTACCTTAATCAAAATCCTTACCCATAATCAAAAAAGTTCAACACACATAATAAATAATTAATATTGATTGATTTAATAATCAATACACAGCCCCAGTGTGTGTACAGCTCACAGTTCATGCACAGAACAATTTGCACTCGGCCTAGAATAAATAATGCTTGAAATTAGTAGACACTCTACTCCCAAGTTGTGGGTCCCAGTGCAAAGCAGTGTCATCCAGAGAACAGGGCACCATTTTCTGCTCCCAATGCCATGGGTCTGCCCAGAGGAGCTACCTTTTTCTAATCTACAGAAAGGTCCTATTAGGTTAGAAGCAGCCCTGTGAATTACTCAAATACAAGGGATTTTACTGCAAATTAGCTTCAGAAATACAGCTGCTCCAACAGTCTTGAACCAGATGGTGTAATTTCTATGTGATAGAAAGCAGAACCATCCCAAAAGTATGGCAAATTGGAATGACAGCTCCTTGACACAGGAATGTTCCATCACCTGACTTTTTTATTTATCTCTCTTTATTTTTTCAAGGTCTAACATAGCTCCTCTGTCAAAGAAATGGGAGATTGTAACTAAAATATATTTCTATAATCAGTATAAAGGGTAGCTACACGTCTCAGCTTAGACGTCCTTTTCTTCAGGAAGTCTGTGGTCAGATGCTCTTCCTCTGTTTCCTCCAGTAGTAATCTTTATTTTCCATTCTGTAGCACTTAACACTGTACTGTAGTTGGCTACTTGCATTTCCACTTACCAAAGCATATTATTCACTACCATACTGTGAATGCTTAGCACAGTGCCAGTACATGGAAGGAGGCAGGGCTGGGAAGTGGAGGAGGAACAGAAGCAAAAAACCTGCAGCAGAGCATCGTTTTTAAACATCAATTCAGTGTGCTCCTCTTTGCAAAAGCAGAGACACAAAGCCATCCAGGAACAGATCTTTATCCAATAAAGAGTCCCTCGACTACCTCTAGATATAGACACATCCTAAGACATTCTGATGGACTGAGCAAAACCCAGCCTCCCTCTGGACAAATTTTTGTAAACAACCCAAGTAATTTCTAGGAGAAAAGAGACAAAACACTGCTCCCTAAAATTCAAAGTTAGGGACACTGGCGAAGGTAACTCTAACAAAGTCCCATTGGCAGAAAAGTGTCACAAGACCACTGATTAAAAAAATATCTTGAGGAAATGCGGAGTCTAGGCTCTAAACCTCAACTTAAAGAACTCTCAGAACGTCTCACAGACTCTATGTTCTCAGCCCCCTCAAAAAATGGAGCAGAGAAAGAGAGGAAAAGGGGAAAAGTGGGGAAGAAATTTTAAAAAGTAGAAGGAAGGGGAAAAAAGGAAACAGAAAAAAAGAGAAACCATTTTGTCTGCCAGGTTCTGTACTGAATCATCTTAGACCTTAAACACCCCTATGGGGTGGCTGTTGTTAACCCTATTTTCTAAATGAGAAAACTGAAACTCAGACAGGGTAAGGAACAAGGGCACAAAGGTGCGAGCTTAGATTTCACCCATGTCGGTCTGCGTCCCATAGATCCTCCTTTCAGCTACTAAATTGTATGACCCCAATTTATATTATCCAGTCCCAGTCACACACCCCACCTCCTCCCCTCATCAGAGAAGCTGGTCGAGAAAGTGTTCAGTGGGATCTGGGTTCAAATTCCATATAGACTTTTCTTAATCATGTATCTGTCAATCACTTGCTAGCTTTGTGACCCCAGACAAGGTACTTTTTTTCTTTGAAGGTCAGTGATTGCTAAAGAAGAAATAACAATTACTTCCCCAAGTAATTGGGAGACTTAAGTGTGTTTCTGAAAGAGAAAAAGGCAGATACCCAATAAGTACTCAAAAATATGCCAACATTTCCAACACACACACACAAACACACCTGTCAGTGGAACAGGGTCTGGTTTGGTCTACACTCAAGGCTTAGTGTATATAAAAGAGTAACTGGATCTCTGCCACTTTTTATTTAGTTATAGAAGTCGAGTAGAATGATTGTTTTGCTAACATCCAGCACTGTCTGGGGACAACTCTGCCATAAAGAAAGTTTATTTTTGTCGCTTTCCTTTAAACTTTCTCCCCACACACACACACACACACACTCCACTGCCAGTTCCCTAGGGGATCATCTAGTGTCTCCTTTACCAGTGACTTTGTTCTCAACAAACTGTCATCATCCCAGATAATTTGTTAGCTCAGTGGTGCTCAAACAGCACAATCATAGCCTGTAGCAATTCAGGAAGACCCTTTTCCTTTAAAGGAATCTCGGGTTACAATGGACAGGCCAGAAAAACAGCAGTCATTTGGCTGAGTTTGGATAAAAGTGACTACAAGTGTGGCTTTAGAGTCACATCACTGCAGAGGCGGTCAACTGAAAACAGGCAAAAGATCTTTGTGTTTTACTAGACACTAGGAAATGTTTAAGATCAAAAGGGAGTGCACCCCAACGGGTCTTTTTAGTGGGCTGGGGGTTTTCTCTAGTGCCCCTGGAATCAGACCAATTTGTTCAGCCTATTCTTAAGGCCAGCTCTGGCTGATTCTGAAAACCAAGACATGTATAGAGGGCTCCAAAAGTTCTCTGAAATCCTGAGCTGGACTGTTTGCAGCAGGATAAGGGCCAAAAGGCTCCTCCCATCAATCGTGAAGCCTGGGACCCGTCCAAAACTTCTCCAGGAATCCTGATGGGTTCCAAGGAATCCTGCCCAGGGAATTACTAAGAGGCCTCACCAGTGGGGCTCCTGTCCTTTCAAAGGGACCCACAGGAGGTCAGGGCTGCAGTGGAGGTTCAGGTCTCTCCTGGTTCAGGGTTTCCCAGGGAGGAGGGGATGCCCAGTGCTTACTGAGAGAATAATAAAGGTATCTTGTACATCATGGATGAACCTTGAAAATATTTTGCTAGGTAAAAGAAGCAGCCACAAAGGACCACATACTGTATACTTCCACTTATATGAAATGTCCAGAATAGGCAAAACCATAGAGACAGGATGGCAGGTTAGGAGAAATGGGGAGTAACTGCTCATGGGTAAGGGGTTTCTTTCTGTGGTGCTAAAAATGTTATAAAATTATGATGATGGTTGCACAACTCTGTGAATATACTAAAAACCATTGAAGTGTACATTTTAAATGGGTGAATTATACAATATGTGAAATTATATCTCAATAAAGCTGTTTAAAAAATGAACAAAACTATCGTGAAGTTTATCTTACAATAACCAAACCATTGGGTTCAGGTTCATAGGAAATCCATCCAAATGCCATTCATCCATTCATTCATTCACTCATTCTAAATTTACCAGTGAGTTCCCTGTGTGCAACTGGACCACCTTGTCAGAAACAGAACACCAGTTCTCCTCACTGCAGCCAGCTTAAAGCCTGCTTGCTGGGTTTCAACAGGACCTCTTTATTACACACTGCAAGTAAAACGCAACTTCCCTGGCCCCGAGGAGCTGAGGGACCCCGGGGCCTTTAACAGGGGAATTTCAGGAAATCTCCTTTTCGTTTATGCTCTCCACAGAGCCGCCAAAGCCTTACTCCCGTCTTTCTCTTTTTCCTGCCCCAACTCTCCAAAACTTCCAGAAGAAATGGGGCTGTCGTTAGCAGCTCCAGAAGCAATTTTCCGGGGAAATTGTTCACAGGTCCCTGTGAGAGCTGCACACAAGCTTTAGACACTTTCCATAAGGGCAGGTTCAAAACCGCCCGCCTAAGCAGACTAACCCTGAGCTCAGGCGCCACAGGGCAAGCTTTCCACAGAGGACCCAAGAACCCGGTACCAAGATCGGAGCACCTGGGGTCCTGAGCTTGCAGGCGGCCTCCAGGCTCTGGCCTGGGACTGGAGACCACCTACTGGCCACACGCTGCAACCTCTTTGCTGGGGCCCTAACCCTGTCTCGCCTGTGCGCACTGCGCGCCAAAGCCCAGCTCCCCCCTGCTTTTCCGCCGGTCACTGAGAACTAGGAGGCTTGAAAGAGCGAGGAGGGGCCAGAGGGATAAAAGGGGGCAAGTAAGGGGTGGAAAGCTAGGGCGGAGAGCATCCTCCAACAGTGCAGCCTGGTGGTGCATCTCAAAGCCGCAGTCTCCTGGTTTCAGGCACCAAAGCAAAAAAAGCATCCCGGTTTCCTGGCTCAGAGACGCGGAGGAGCGCCCACTGCCACCATCCTCCATCAACGCGCTCTGCCTAGGTGCTCTCCTTTGCGGCTAGCACCTGGTCCTCAGCTACCCAGATCTGTGGCAGTACCAAGGGGTGGCTGGATGAGTTTTGTCCCCCATGATCTTCATCATCTGCTTTCTCAATCTACCCCAAATACAAAGTAACTAAAAACAGCGTGCTTTCTATGCATACCCTTCAAGACAAATCCATAAACCTCTTTCCCACCAGATTATGGCCTTTAATAAGCCCTTTCTATATGGAAACTTTGGAGCCGCGACTGTCCCGCAGCCAAACGCAGCTTCTTCCAGCGGCGCGCTCACAGCACCCAAGCACCGGGAAAAGCTCCTGGGAGCAACACGGGTATTTCCAGTGTCCCTGCACTCCCAAAACTCAGCGCCTCCAATCTCCCTGCCCAGGGAGACCTGCTGCAGAGGCATCCAGGTGCACCCGTCCTATGCCTTCCCAAAGGTCCCCCAGGCCATCCTGAGCGCGCACGTGTAGAGAAGGTCCATGGGATTGCATTGCGTCTGCAGGTGGCTCGCTTCTCCAAGTACAGACTTCGCAGCCAAGCCTAAGAAGAGCAGACAAAGAGGAACTGACCTGCGCAGGGCAAGGTTCCAGCCCAGGTTAGGGACCTCTTGGCGCCTAGGGAAGACCCAAGCTCCTGCCGCGAGTTGGTTCTCCGCAGCGCACCGCCCGTGCGCGCTTCCCTCCAGTACCCTTTTTGAATTAGCCTCTTTCCCTCTCCCCCTACTCCGCCCCCTCCCTCTCCCTCACGCTCTCCCTCGCGCTCTCCCGCTCCTCCTTCCACTCCCAGCGCCCGGAGCCGCCTCCGCCTCTCCAGCGATTCCCTCCTGCTGGGCGCCCAGAATCAGATAAGAGGAAAGGAAGGCCCGCCGGCGGCCAATTATAGAGCGGAAAGTGGCCGAGGGGGCGGAAGGTGGGGAGGTGGAAGGCAGGCCTAAGTCCCTAACGCTCCCCATTTTCTCTCCTCCCCCTCTCCCCATCTCCGCCCCACCAGAGATGTGGAGAGGCCGGGCCCGCACCGCCCACGCGCCCCCCGACCCCAGACCTGGCGGCCGCCCCACGTGCGCGGCTCAGCCGGGTGTAGGACTCGGGCAGCGAGCCGCTTTCTCCCCTCCACTGGGACAGAAGTTAGTGCAGAGCTCGTAAACTAGAACCCCTGGTCGCTTTGGGAGGTCTCGAGCCCTCCTGTTTTCAGGTGCGGTGTGCCCACTTCCCCATTCCCAAAGACCGACCTGGCCTTCCGAGTCACAGACCCTGCGCTCCAGGTGGAGGAAGGGACGGGACGGTACCCACTGGAAAGGTCTCCTTCGGTCCTCCCCTCCTCTTCCTTCCTCTTCTGAACAAATCTAAGTGCTATAAAACGCCAAAGCAGTGGTGCTCAAACTTTAATGTGTAGGAGAATCATCTAGAGGTGTTGAAACTGACATTTTTGTAGATTTTCAAAAGGACGAAATGTCGGCAATTTTGTGTGGTTGGACTCCAGAACCTGCAGATTCCCGCTCGCAGAGATTCTGGTTCAACAGGTGTACCTGAGGCCAAGGACTCTGCATTTATCAACCCCCCTGGTGGTTGTGGTCCAGGCAGGCCACGCTTTAAGAGGCTCTGCTCTGGTATGGAGAACAGGACGCGCACAAGAGCCCCGCCTGGCTCTCTAGGGACTCGGTCCCGCGCTCTTACCCGCTGGTCCCTTTTAAAAAGTTACCATCTTTTTCCATTTTTTTAGCCATGCTAAAGACCCTGCCCCTGATTCTTTCCAATCTTGCTCGTTCTGTGCTCACAAATGTTGGGGGAGCGGGGAGAGAAGGTGTCTAAAAGCCCAGGATTTAGCAAGACCCTATTTTTGTGAGCTCTCCTTGGAAAACTGAAAGGAGAGTATTTCACCACTGCCAAAGACTGGTGATGGAGAGAAGAGAGAGGGCAGCTGGTACTCTAGAAGGTCTCAGGAACTGCTCCCATCGTGCCTAGCTGAGAATCCAGAACGAAGGACTGTGATGTTTGAAACCTGTCAAGTTGGTCCTTCGGCCATTCCAACCGGCCAAACTGCTGTGAGCCACCTCCTCCGCTTTCCTGGAATTTGTGTGATGTTTGCATCCCTGCCCATGCGCTGAACTTCCCCCGAGGTCCTGCGGCTGGAGCGGAAGGCCGGCTACAGCCCCCGCCGCCGCCCTGCGTCCCTTGGTCTGGGTCGGAATCGGCCTGAGCTCAGCCGCAGGGCGCGGCCCGAGCAAGGCGCCGTTCTGCTTCCGCGCTTCACTGAACGCGATTCTCTGGGGTCAGGCGGCCGGCGCAGCTTTTTAGGAGACCGACTCAAGGCCAAGGACGCCGGACGCGGTACTGCCAGAGTGAGCGCGCCACCTGGTGTCTGCGCGGGGTGTGGGCTCGAGCGGAAACTGGGAAGATTCCCATTCACCCAGTATATATTCCTGAAGATAACTACCACTTTGGTTAGCTGTCCTTTCCTCCGCCCCCATACAAGTGCTTGTCACCTTCATATTCTGTTCCGACTTTTCACTAAAAAAATTTGCTCTTATATTATTCATTTTTACCAAGATGCATAGGACTAATGTAAGCTTTTCTTGTAATTCCCTTGGGGAAGGTAGTTGCGTATTAGCCCAAAGTTTTAGGTAAAAAATGGAGGGAAGTACCACCAATTTAATTCAGAAAATTGGTAATGGGAGATTTCCTGATGATTTTAAAATGTGAAAGATGTGTACGAAAACCCATATACAACAAATAGGCATGATATTTGCTTGTTAAATCTTGTGATGATTTGTATTGAATTAGTCATCATATAAAATGTTATTTTGGGGGAATTTTAACTCATCCTTTCTCCCTTTCCTTTTGACTTCTTGAATTTCACTTTAAATGTAGATAAACTTCAGTTAATGTTGAATCAGAATGGCTGGTTTCAATCAATTTTCCATTTAGTTGCAGTTGTGTGTGAAGATCCAGCCCTTTCAAGGGAGTGTTTATTCAACACTTATCTTCAGGTCAGCCCTCAGAGTCTGGTAGAGTACTGAGACATGAATCATAGAAGCAAGACCTCCTTCATCTAGGAAAAAAATACATATGAATATCTGGGGCTTTTTCAAAAATATCGAAAAATTCCAGCTTCCCACAGTAATTGATTTCAGGACTCAACAACCCTTTGCCAGAGTCTCATCCTGAGTTAGTGACATGATTATAATCCTATTTCTCTCTCAGGATTCCACACACACGTGGGCATGCATTCTCTCTCTCTCTCTCTCTCCCTCTTTCTCTCTCTCTCTCTCTCTCTCACACATACACACACACACACACACACACACAAAACCCTTGTTGCCCCTCTCCCCTCAGTCCCCTGAAACCTTGAAGGAAGACTTTGGACTTAAGCCAAAATTGAATGTCTCTGCCTCTTTCTTGCCTCGCTTTGGTAAAGTTATTTTGCCTCTCTGAGCCTAACTCTTCATATTTAGGAAGAGATTAATCAATTATATCTTAGGGTATTGCCACGTGGATTAAATGATAGATGTATTTATGGACCTGATCCATAACAAATAATTAATATATGCCAGCTATATCACCCAAACTGGAATTGTCACCCTCCTGTCCATTGCACATAGCTATGCTCTCTTCAGCAGCCCTTTCTGGAAGATTCTCCTTTCAATATTTCTCAACAGAGGTGCTATTGGCATTTGGGCCAGGACAGCATGACTAACTCAGACTTTGTAGAACAGTTATCATTCCTGGCCCCATGAAACAAATTCCAGTAGCACTCACCCTATCTCGTAGTCATTGTGATAACCAAAAATACCACCATACCTCAGGCCAGCTGAATGAGTTATTTGCAGTTCTACTCCAACCCCTCTGTAACAGCCAGCTGTGATTTTTTTCCCCCAGTCCAGCATCCATTCCACCTTCATACTCAGTCAGGAGGCAGACACCAGCTGATAATAATATACCTAACCTATGAGCAATAACCATAGCCCAAGTCCCTGCTCCCTGCTCCCCTGTTCACCCCTCCATGCTGACTACTCCATTCCTGCTTCTGAGACCCTCATATTTGCCCTGATCTTGCAACAGCGCAGCTGGTAACAGAGGGTTGACCCCAGCACAGCAGGGTGCCGTCAGGACTCTGGCCCATAGTCAAGGGCCCATTCCTCTTCCAATGGACTGATATCCCTGCCACAGCAGCTGTTAAATACTTTGTATCTCAGCCTAGAGGAGCAGAGCTCCGAATTCCTCCAGGAAATTGCCTCCATTCCACTGGATGCCTTTGCAGGGGACTGTCATTCAGCGTGCCCTGTTTTCCCCTAGCCAAGTGTGGGCATATGCTCTAAACTAAGACAACCAGATACTCTCTCCCTCAGATGTAAGTGGTAGGACATAAAGACAGAAAAAAACTGCTGAATTTTTATCTCAGTTCATGCTAACAATGAGGCCTGAAGGAACAATAGCTCCTCATACCCAGACACAGCTCTAACATCTAGCAGGAACATACAAATGCAGCGACACCAGTTATTAAAATATTAAAATGCTTTCATAGTGCTCGGTAAATAGCTGCTGCCCCACAACACAGAATGTCCTCTTCACCATCGCTTTCCTGAGACCCCTACCCCAGATCTCCCTTTTGACCCTTAGATCCACTGAGGGCCTCTAGGTCCCTGCTGAAGTGTGGCTACCTGCATCCATGCTGGTTGGGTTGCCCCCGTACCATCCTGGTTGTACAGTCTTTTGAATATCAGCCCTACCCAGAGCTCTCGCACAGCTGGCTCCTGTTCTTCCTGAAGCTTTCATCTCAGTCCAATGAGCAACTCCACTAATGCTATATTTGATGTTTTTCCTTGTTAATGGAAGGAACTCAATTGAGTCAAACATTATTTCACCAATCCTGAAGCTGGGATAAAGGACATGAGAGAGCTTCTCCAAGCTTATCCAGAGTATTAATAGCAAAAGCAACCCTGGAATTCAGGGGTTAAACCCTGGGTTTAACTCCCAGGCCGTATCTTTTTCCACTATAGTGTGCTGACCCTTTTCCAAACAATTATAGCAGTAGCTCCCATACTCGTAACAAGGTTTTTGCTTTACAAAGTGCATTCAAGTGTTTCACCCTACTTTAATACATTAGCTCTGCAAGGTAAGAATCATTTCAGAGGTGAAGATTATTTTGTCTTCCTCTGTTCTTTATGGTGCTGGAGCCCTCCCCTTCTCCTTACAATCGCCTTTCATGTTCTTGAACAGTTATTAAGACATTCCTCATCTTTTCGGCTCCATGGCCCAGATCAAAGTCATGGCTTTAACAGTAGCCAAGTTTTTTCATGTGTGACGGCATCCCATCAGTGTGTGTATGCTGCATAAAAGGTTCTATTCATAGCATAATAGTGCTGGATCAGGTGTAAGTGATTTTATATACACTCTTGTACCACGCAACAACGTTTCAGTCAACTACGAACCACGTATAAGGTGGTGGTTCCATACGATTATCATACGACATTTTTATTGTACCTTTTCTATGTTTAGATGTGTTTAGATACACAATTACTTACCGTTGTGTCACAATTGCCTACAGTATTCAGTAAGTAAAATGCTGATCAGGTGTGTGGTCTAGGAGCAATTGGCCATACCATATAGCCCAGTGGGCTGCACCATCTGGGTTTATGTAAGTACACTCTATAATGGCCCCACAATGATGAAATTGCCCAAGGATGTATTTCTCAGAAAGTGTCCCCATCATTAAGTGACACATGACTGTATGTGCCAAACGCCCTTCACTTCACAAATAAAGAGACTGAGGTCTAACTGAGTTAAATACCCTGTCCAAGTCCCCAAAAAGAGTCAGTGGCATATATTACTAGGTTCAATATAATATGACAAAAAGCCAACAGTCTTTCCAAAGTAACACTGTCATAAGAAGAAAAAGAACCTTTATCAAGAGCCTTTTGAATACCAGATAGGTTGGGAGAACTCACATGGACTATTTTATTTTTTTAATTATTGTTTTATTAAAATAATATATATGTGTAATTTTTAAAGTTGAGTAATACTGAAAACTTGTGATATAAATAACACTGTCTTGCTGTCCAAAAGTAACCATTTTTGATCTTTTTAGTAGGTTTTCTTCTGACATTATCAAAATCTCCATACTTCTCAATAACATGCACATGCTGCTGTGTGTCTATTAATCAGTTTTACACCTTGTTTGCTTATTTCCTATTATGGTAGAAGAGGATCTGCTCTCTTATGCTGCCATCCATCTTCCCAATGTGATTAGATTACAATATGGGCTAAATCCATATTCAGTGTTTCCATTCACATGCTATGCAAATATTATTCAGATAAAACCATCAAAATGTACTGTGATTATTTCCCTTTTCTACTTTCAGTTTTTCCTGAAATTAATAATTACCTTTTTTTTTTTTAGTTTGCTTAATTTTCTCTTTGCCTTTAGCTAGTTCTTCCTACTACTTCCAATAACATCTCAGTACAATATTCCATAGGGGCACTTATATCAGGTAAAAAAAAATTTTAGATATTTTTCCTTCTTTGGGCAGTTTTCCCTTTAGACCTGCTGCCCAGCTGTCATCCTGGCTTTAGTTTTCCTACCATACCTGGAAGTTCTTCTGCCTCTCTCTATGATTGGATTCCTTATTTCCTGGATATCATGTCTTCCTCTTTCCCCTTGTTTTGGTTGAGTATATCCTCCAGGATTTCAGTCTGGTTAAAAGGATGGTTTAGTAGTAGCCGGTGTGGTGATCGCAGTTCTAACAGCCTGTCTCTTACATTACGCTGCTTCAGTCTGAATGGCTGCTGTCGTAGTCAGTTTGGGCTGCTGTAATACAATACCATAGACTGAGTTCCATGGACTGGCTTCAACAACAGAAATTAATTTCTCACAGTTCTGGAGCCCGGGAAGGTCAAGGCACTGGCAGATTTGGTGTCTGGTGAGGGCCTGTGTATTGGTTTGCAGATGTCTGTCTTCTCATAGCCTCACGTGGTGGAGAGAGAGAGATCATCGCTCCTGCATCTCTTCTTATAAGGGCACTAATCCCATTCATGAGGGCTCCACCCTTATAAGCTAACCACTTCCCAAAATTCCCACCTCCTAATACCATCATATTGGGGATTTAAGCTTCAACATATGGATTTGGGTGGGACACAGACATTCAGTCTGTAGCCACTGCCCTGTACACCTGACGCACAATCATTCCATAGGTTCTCTCTGTTTCTCTGTTGTACCGAATACCCTGTTTGCAATGTGTCACGTCTTCCTAGTTCTGATTTTACTCCCTCATTTTGAATAAGGACATCCCCTGGTCGTATCCTAAGATAGGTGCATGGAGAGGGGGAGATACATTTTTCAGTCTTTTATAATATTTTACCCGCACATTTTTTACAAGTTCGGGCACAGAACTCTAGTTTAGAAATAATTTTCCTTCAACATTTTGAAGGCATTGCTCCCTATTTCTTGCTTCCAGCATTGCTGTTATGATCAAGAAGCCATTCTGACTTTTGGTTGTCTCTGAGTGAACTGTCTTCCCAACCCATTCACTCTGGAAGCTTACAGGATCCTCTTTTTGTCTCCTATGTTTTGAAATTTCAAAATGACATACGCTGATGTGGGTCCCGTTTCGTCCATTGTATTAGGTACCCCATAGACCCTTTCAGTCTGGAAATTCATATCTTTTGTTTCTGGAAAAATCTCCTTAAGATTTCATTATTGAAATCCTCCCCTGTGTTTCTCTATTTTTTATATCTGGATTTCTTTTTTCAGATAATAGACCACTGAGAGGGATGCTGTAATTTTTTTACTTTTTCTGTCCTGTTGTCTATATCTTTTTCTTTTTGTTCTACCTTCTGGATCTTGTCACTTTATATATACATACATATATATATACACACACACATATATATATTAGTTTCTCATTCCTGCTATCATATTTTATTTTCTAAGAAATCTATTTGTGTTCTTTTAATGTTTTTCCAATAGTATACTATTCTTTTTTCATAGGTGTAATCTCTTTGAGGATACTAATGCTAGTTTGTTTGCTTTTTTCCTTAACTTCTCTCTGCATGTATCCTGTGTTTCTCAAAAGGCTTTTGTCTCTGTTTGTCTAGAATGCCATCTCCCACATTAGGAACTTTACTTAGACTTCTGCTATTCCTTCATGGTCTGCTTATTATTAGTAAGAAAGTGTCACATGGTTCAGAGAAAAAAGTGTATGTGTGCACATGTGTGTGTATTGAGAAAAAGAAAGAAGATGTAAAAAAATGTTAACAGTTGATGAATTTGCGTAAAGACTATATAGGTATCCTTTGTACTAATCTTTCTACTTACCTGTAGATTTTGATTTTTCAAAGTAAAAACCTGGGGTATAAAAAGATAAAGGAGTAAACACAGAGTGGGAGATTGAAAAGGGGACTGGAAGTTATGAGTGGGCAGGGCTTTTGGGCCTTACACTGCACTGTAGAGTGACCTCTGAGGTGGGCCCTGTTTGAGGAGCCCTTAGTGTCTGTGTCTTCGGTCTTTCCTCTTGGCCTGACAGATCCCCCAAGGCATGCTCTTCCAATGCCAGGCCCCAAGGGTAAAGTCTGCTGCCAGAGTTCTGACTGTTGAACAAGAAGTTTGGGAGGACTTGGGAATCAGCACCCCATATGCACATGGCCACTTAATCCCTCTGTTTTCAGTACCACACCTGAACTCTCCCCTGCACAGGTTCACTCTCAGGCTCAAAACCCCATATTTTACCACTTGGAATAAACTCCAGTGCTCTACCAGGATAAAGAGTATAACTTTGAGGAGGAGGACTAGGCATTTACTTTCTCAAACAACTTCTACCCAATCTTTGTTTTAGCACCAAATCTTTTTATCCCAGAGCTATGAACTGAATATTTATGTCCTCCCCAAAATTCATAGGTTTAATCCCTAACCGTCAGTGTGACGGTATTTGGAATTGGTGCCTTTGGGAAGTAATTAGGTGCAAATGAAGTTGTGAGGGTGGGGCCCCCATGATGGGATTAGTGCCCTTATAAGAAGAGAAGGAGACCAGATTAGAAGCATCTCGCAAGGTCTATGAGGTGATACTCTTATATTCTTCCTTTTCCGAAGCGGGAACTGAGATAAGGAGAACAGATTACTATAGAGTCAGTAAGTGGGTAAGATAGAACTCAAACCTAGGTCCTCCCATCACCAAAGCCAACATCCTTAACACTGTGCTAAGCCATTCACACCCTTTTAATCAACTTAATTTAATATTGCCTATTCTTTCCTATCTTTTGAAGAGAATTAATTGAAAATCCTGAAGAAGCCATAATAATGACATCACCAAAGAACCCAGTAAAAATTGTTGGCAAGGATGAAGCACCATTACCTGTTGCCTGTTACCTACCATCTAATGGGCAAACCAGGCTGCTGAAGGGAAGGAAAGAGGTGTTAAATGTATTGTACCTTCAACCTAAAGCTACACCTACAGATTATTCCCTGCTATTCTTGCTGCTACTCCCATATATAGCATAGTCCAGGGATCCACTGAGCTAGACTCAGGCCTCTGGTGAGCCTTCCTCTGAGAACCCACACCTCAGAAGAAAATTCCAGATAATATATAACCCCAAGATATATCCACCAAGACTAAAAAAATAACTTGAAATATTATGAACAGGAACAAAACTTTAAACCAAAGGAAGACACTCTCAGGAGACATTTCAAGAATCAGCCTTGGAAGTATTGAAGAGGACCTGAGAGTCTCCACTAATGACATTTTAGATTTTCCACAGAAATGAGAAGGATACAGAGGTAGAAAGGGAGGGAGAGGTGGAGAGGAAAGCTGCTCTTTCAGATGAGATTATCAGGGTGACTCTAAGGAGAGGGCACTTGAGCAGGGAATCAGCCATGGAACGAACTAACTGGAGGACGGGCAGAGAGAACCACAAATGCAAAGTCTCTGAGGGAGGAGGAACAGCAAGGAGGCCCATGAAGCAAGAGAGGAGTGAGCTGGGGGGGTGTAGTCGAGCGATGAGGTCAGAGTGGTAACAGGGTCCAGATGTTGTACATGTTGCAGCTGGGTCCAGACATCATAGACCAAGACTTTGCATTCTATTCTGTGTGAGAGAGAAGCTTTGAACAGAACAGTGACACAGTCAGATTTAACTATCAGGAGGAACTCTCAGACATCCAGATCTAATATTCTCATGGGCTTCTCTTATGGAAGTCTTGCTTCTGAAAGTGATAATAATTTTTTACAAATTAACCATTTTGCTTTCAAAGCTTCCTGAAATGAACTATCACACAGGATCCTCACCAAAACCCTGTGGGTATAAAGAAGAGAGTGTAGTATCTTCCAGTCAGAAAAAGAAATGGAGGCCTGAAGAAATGAAATAAGAAAAGGAAGTCTAGTGATCGTGTAGCAGGTTCCCAGGCAGCACCACCTCGCCAGAATTGGCATCGACTTGCAGTGTAGATGGCTTGACTTCTCAAGCACCGCAAAACACTTCCATTTAGAAACCCAGAAGAGGATCCAGGACCATAAAGGGTTAGCTATATTCCTTGCCTAGAGTTGTAGGGGAGAGATGCTGATGAACCTTTAGCTTATTCCGAATCTCCTGCGAAGTGAACTTGCCAAGTCTGATCTGTCAGCACTTATGATAATGAAGTAATTTGTGACAGTCCGTGATGATAGAATTGAACAAGATTTGAAAATCTTTTCTTACTCCACAGAACAAAAATCCGTTTTCAACAAAGAGGTTTCAAACCAATGATTAAAACCAATGTATCCATCTGATATTTGGAATGAGTACATGTGGCATTGCTGATTTACTAATTGGGAAGCAATTACTATTCATTTGTAACGCTGTAAAAACTCTTGATTATTTTACTGAGTAGCTATACCCAACCACATCTTGGACAAGTAAATGAATCTGCTTGTAAGAGTGTGAAATTCTGATAAACCTGAATCATCTTTTGGAAAAAAGTTCTCTTTAAAAATAATAAATATGGTTTACGTTTGTACAATTGAACTTCACAGTTAAAATGACTGTTGGTCATCACAGACAGTCTGTGGGGCTATCTTAAAGAAAGGAATCGACTTGGATGACCTTATACAGTCTTCCCCCCTCCTTTTTTTTTTTTATAATTTTATGATGTATGCAAGTGGAATTTTCCTGGAGTCTCAAGTGTATTCTTTTTGTTTTTCCAAACTTTTTCACTAGACAATAGCAGCTGCTTCTACACACAGTTGATCTTATTGGAGTGGCATTTTCTTGCACATTTGCCCAGAAAAGGGACTGGTTTTTTGTCTTCGGAGCTCATGATCTCCTG